>NC_140579.1:815552744-817952744 GCF_964204655.1 Triturus cristatus | reverse complement strand
TGCAAAGTTCAGGACAATTGCAGAAAGCATCTGTCAAAGGTGTTTGGTTTGTCAGCAATTTAACACTGGGAAAAAGACAGTGGTGAGTCTGGGAACAATAGGCAGAGAAGGAGGTCCTTTTACAAGAATGCAGATTGATTTCATTGAAATGCCCCAAGTAAACAGACTGAGGTATGTTCTAGTGGTAGTCTGTTTGTTTTCAAGGTGGGTGGAAGCTTACCCGACTAGAAGAAATGATGGAATAACAGTGGCAAAGTTACTGTTAAGGGAGTTGATTCCTAGGTACGGGTTTCCAGTGACAGTTGAGTCTGATAGAGGTGGACACTTTCAAAATGAACTCATGGGTTTGATTTGTGAAGCATTGAAAATACAGCAGAAGCTACATTGTGCATACCGACCAGAGGCTTCTGGTGTGGTTGAGCAGATTAATGGCACAATCAAGAACAGGATTGGAAAAATGTGCTTAGCCACTGGCATGAAATGGCCAGATGTTTTACCTCTAGTGCTGATGACTATTAGATCTACTCCAGATAGAACTACTGGCTTGAGTCCGCACGAAATAATCATGGGACGTGCAATGCGCCATGCATTTGTGCCTGTCAATAAGTTGGTGACAATAACTGATGACATGATTTTGGATTACTGTAAAGGCCTGGCTGACGCAGTTCATTCTGTGTTTCACCAGGTTGGAGAAGAAGCTACCACACTTGAGAAGAAGCAAGCCCATGATCTGAGTCCAGGAGACTGGGTGAGGATTAAGGTACACAGAAGAAGAAATTGCTTGGTTCCAAGGTGGGGAAGGCCGAGACAAGTTATTCTGACTACGACAACTGCAGTAAAGTGTGCTGGAGTGAAACACTGGGTACATGCAAGTCATACTCTGAGAGTTCCAAACCCAAAAGAAGGGACTGGTAAAGAGTATTTTGAAGAGTCAGATTCCAGTGATGATGAAGATACAGAATCAGTGGGGAAAGAAGTAGGAAAAGCTTCGAATGAACCACTGCGAGTATCAGAGAAAAGATCAGATTCTGTAAGAGAGCCTGAAAGCAGTGAAGGAAAAAGAAAAGAAAAGAGAAATTTCACAGAGACTACTCCTGAATCAGAAGAGGAGGAGATTGAGGAGCCACTTGAGATTATACTTGAAGAAGTAGGGTCAGAAGAAGATAGAGAGGGAAAGATTGCGGAAGACCCCCGAGGAGGTGTAGGGAACATTCTTGATGAGCTAGGTGAAGGGACAAGTAGACAGCAAGAAGACTGCGTGTCGGAGACTCGAGGAGGGACAGAAGTAGGGAAGTCTCAATCAGTGGTGAAAGAATCTGTGGAAAAGAAGAAAACTGCTAAGAAACGAAAACAGAAGGCACTTGAAACAGAATTGGATGATGAGAATGAACAAACAGAGGGTCGAGTTCTGAGAAAGAGAACTTGGATTGGAGAAAGAAGTAATAAAGAAATAAAGCCGAAAAAGGTGATAAAAGGAGATCGTTGGCCTAACAACAGAGTTAAGAGGCTGAGATACAGAATAATAAGAGCAAATACATCAAAAGCTGAACAAGTGAATGAAGTATCGAGTCAAAGTTCAAAAGCTGAAGGAGAAGAATCAAAGGAATCAAAAGAACCAGTAGAAATAAAAAGAGTAAGAAGACCCAACCAAAAGTACAGATCACCGGAATGGTCTTATGTGGCACTGTCTGAAGAAGGAAAAGAAGAAACAGTGACTCGAGATAATCCGGAAGAGATCTTGAGAGAAGTGGTTGAGGAAGATACAGGTGAAATCCTGAAAGTACTCTTGACTGACATTGGAGAAGAGTCAGATACTGAGGATTTTGATGTTGGGGATCTAATACAGTTTGATGTTGAAGAAATTGAAGTGAAGAATGACAAGTATCCAAACTGAATAAAGGAAGGATTCACTTGGATTAAGTGAACGAAAGGATCTTTTGGAAAGACTGAAGAAAAATTTGAAAAGAATTGTTGAAGAATTTAAGAGTTCCAATTTCAGTAGTGGAGTAGTAGAGGCTAAATTAAAGTAGTAAAATGGCTAACATAGAGGATAATCGAAATAGATGTGCCTTCTTTAAGAGGTGGTGTAGAATGTGCTGCTGCTGTACTGGATTATTAATGCTTCTATGGGGTGTTTTAGTTTTATTAGTTACTTTTAAAGTTGAGTTTGAGATGCATACAGAGAATATGACAAATGAAGAGAAGAATTCGCAAAAAGTAGTTCCGATTAGAATTAGTAATACTTACATACACAAAGATAGGTCAATTAATAACTTTTCTAGTAATGTTTTTTCAAAATTGTTATATGAATATGTGAAAACAATGGAAGTGAGGGATTGCTACGTTTGTATGCAATTACCTGCATCCGTTTCAGAGGGTGTTACTTATCATTTACCAGCTACATATGGTATTTCTTGTAGTATTTTAAGTAGTGTTTTTTATTTGTTAGGGAAAGTAGATTATAAGATGTCTAACAGAGATAGTATTTTTGGGCATTTGCCAATGAACAAAGAGCTGAATCCAGCTAAAGAAGCTAACACTTTTGGTGAGATTTTTATTGAAGAGAAAGGATTAACATTAGATTACATTTTTAAGAATAATTTAACTTGCAGTCTGAAAGGAGAGGAGAAAGCTTTCCTGGATATGGTAGAGGAAAGGAGATTGAACATGCAGGAGAAAGCAGGAAAATATAAAGTGAGTGAGACAATTTGGGACATTGAGATGGGAAAAGAGTTGAAAAATGGGGCTAGTCCAACTTTAGCTTTAGATGCACCACAGAAGGGTAAACTTTGCATTACAAGAAGGAAATCCCAATATGATACATATTTTGTTGGGACTAGTGAGTGCCATGATACATACTTCATTGCAACAGGTTGGGGTTTCAGAGGTGGAGAAGATACAATTTTTCCAGGAGTATACTATGTTTGTGGGAACAAGGCTTATTACAAGTTGCCTGACCATTGGTATGGCACGTGTTATGTGGGCCTGGTTTTTCCAAAGATTTTTCATATAGATAAGATAAGAGATGTGGAACATATTAATTTACTAATGCGTTTTAAGAGAGAAACTTGGTCTGAAATAGTGGGTGATATTTTTGGAGTTTTAATTCCAGCAGTGGGAATTTCTTTGAATGCTTATGGGATTCGGAAACTGTCCACAGTGGTTGATCGCTTATCGACAAATACCGCTGGAGGGTTTCTTTTGGTGAATACGGAATTAAGTGCCGTACGTGCCATGTCTATGCAAAATCGACTTGCCCTTGATATTCTATTGGCCAAGGAGGGTGGAGTCTGTGGAATGCTGAAAGTTCAACATTGTTGCACTTACATTCCAGACGAAAGTAAGGACCTGAAGGTCTATATCAAAAATATTACTGATTTGCATGAAGAATTAGTACCACTTGAAGCTGAGAATTTATGGACTAAAATAGCTAATAAAATGATAGCTGTTAAGGATTTTATTGCGAAAATAGGTAGTACTATTATAGGTAGAATATTGTTTCCTTTAACTTGCATAATTATTGCCTTACTGATACTGAGATTAGTGTGTGTGTGTTGTAAAAACAGGGGAGGGAAGAAGAAACTGAAACTGAATAAAGAGGAGAAAAACAAGAGGTTGAAAAGAGAACCGCAAGAAATTGAATTGGAAGAATTGAGGGAGAGTGTTTACTTAGAGACAAAGAGGGATGATGAAAGAGTGACTGGTGTGTAATGTTGTGTAAGGAGAAAAGACATTTCTGATTTCTCCTAAAATGGGACTAAATTTTCACTAATTTTTTTGGGGGGTTTATTTGGTGATAAAATCACCAAAGGGGGGATTGCTGGAGCAGAGTTTTCTGTTTGAAAATTCGTTGGTTTTTGAAGCTCTGGCATGTCTATTTGTCATATTAATTTATTAATTACTAATAATTAATTATTTGTCTTGTGCAAGTGTGTTTATATTAATCAATCCGTTTGTCCTAATAAGAGAGAGTTACACGTGGGTGCGCATAAATGTGCTGTTTAATAATAATGTGTGTGTTTTCATGTTTAAACGTTGCTATGTGCTGTTTATTTTTGAGCACAAAACGCTTTTCGAATTAATGCTTTTCTATGTTGCAAGTGCTAGATAGATGCATACACATAAGGGTATTAGTGGGGTTAACACGGTTTAATCACTATGCTGTGGTAACGTTGTTTTTGTTTCTTTTAATTAAGATGGTCTATTGTGGCCTATGGTGGCCTAGTCAAAGATGGCCGATTTTGTAAGCCTGGCCTCGATTTGAAAGTAGAAAACCGTGATGGAGAGAGCCCTGCTGAATATGGTCCTGAAGTCAGCTGACCACAGTCCTTGCTTGCCTTGCTAAAATTTCCGTGAGGACAGCAGCAGCCTGGGTAATCTTCAAGTGAAATGGAACGTCCTTGGCAGCCTTGGGAAACAAAGGAGCCTTAGAGAAAGACACTGAACTATGGTCTCATTGCAGAGGAGAAGTAGAACTAACAAGATACATTTATGTTTCTTGGTTCCTGTTCCGTAGTCTTTATTTTGTGATTTTTCCTGAGCGGAGATTTTCAAATGTAGCGATGTTACATCCTTTCCTTCTCGCTCTGCTCAGCGGTCCAGCGGACATTACAACTTTTCTATGTATCTTTCCTTTGTTCGATTCATTATAAGAATTGTTAGCCTAGAGAGGTTTCTTCCCACTTGCCATTTGCCTTTGCCGCGTACCGAATCTGCGTTGCTGAGGATTGATGCTGAAAGGACTTCGTCTTGAGAGACTTTACCGAGAGACTGGTCCTGACCCGTTCTGACATTTAGCTAGAATAGGTAACTATGAGAAAAATGATTTATTCTGATTGATTTTCTTTTTGACTAATTTTAGATAAAGCAATATAATTTGAACATGGTGTTGGATATTATTTCTTGTCAATTATTGTGTATTATATTTTGATTATTGCTGTATAGGTTGTATAGATTATGTTTATGGGCAGTCTCAATAACCAGATCTTATCGACCCCGATATAGATGTAGGGTGTTTAGAAGTTTTCTTTCCACAGGTTTATTGCTGGTAGAGTATTTGAGCGTATGTTAGTGAAATGGGCCCTAGCGTATGATGAATGTATGTGCGTGTAACTGTGAGATTACTCTATCCGTGGTAGTGGGAATATTATACACACCCTGATCTCTATCAGTAGCACTACGAAATTATTAAATGAAATGAGTGCAGAGTTCTTTTAAACGCACTATACTTTCAATATACCATCACATTCACAGCCAGTCACTTTCACTGCCTATCTACCAATCATTTCTGGTGACAGAGATATAATGTTCCATCATGTTAGAGCGCACAATGTTTCCAGTAGAGATTCTTCACTAATAAATACATAAAAACATATACTACAAATACACAAAAACTTAGGGTGCACAGCAGACACACAGAGCACGAACAAATTGACACATAGCCTGTATAAAGTGATAGGAACCCACAGAGTACAGCAGACACATAGGAAATACAACATACTAAAATAACGCAGACAGTGACACACAACTGAGACACAAGAATAAAATACAAAAAAAAAAAGCACTCATTAAGAAGATAATGAAACACCAGGATGGTCCAACAACAGCGGCAGTCCTTTGTAGAGGTCAAGAGGAAACTTCGCCAACTGAATTTATCCTACGCCCTGCTCTTCCCGGCCCGGCTGAGGGTAGTCTTCCAGGAGAAAACTCATTTCTTTGACACCCCAGACGGTGCCCTTACGTGGCTGGAGGAGAGACACGGAACTCGGCCACACACCCCGCCGGCCTTGGACTCGGACTCCTCTCAGACTTCCCACAGACAGGCGCAGCAGGGTGGGACCTCTCGCACTACACGCCATAGGTCGCGCACAAACTGGCGCTCTCGCTCCCCGGCTGAGACCGCTACATAGACGGTCCTACATTGATCTGGCACCCGAGAGCTTCGCCAATCATCACTTCCTCAGCGGACTGGTATCGTATGATCAGGCACACAGAGACATCTAGCGGCTATGGTAGCCCGTCCATTTTTCTGTTGTGGGAGGGAGGGCTTGACGGGGGGGATACATTGGTGGTCGCACACCTGGACTCAAGTTGGAGCCGGTGGGAGATTGGCACCGCGACAGATACTTCATGTTTGGGGAAGTATGGGGGGGGGGGTTAGGGTGGGCGGGGGGGCTGGGGGTTCGAGTTACGGAGGGGATGGGGGGAGTTGTTTTGTTACGGGGTTAGTTGTTCTCGCACACACATCACCACGAAAGGTCCGCATCCATCCGAAGGGGGGGCTCCTCCGGGTATGTCACGGGACTTGCAATGGCGCAGAGTCATGATGCCGGCCATTCGGCCGTCTTGAATGTTGTGTTGGAATGTTCGGGGCCTGTTAGACAAAATCAAGCGGGGGCGGTGCTGAGGGCAGGTAAGACACACGGCGCGGATGTCCTCATGTTGCAGGAAACCCATCTTCAGGGGTCCAAGGCGCCGTGCCTGGCGCGCTTCGGCTACACCACCGTTTTGCATTCCGGCTACACTAGGGGCTCACAAGGAGTAGCGCTCTTAATTCACCGCAGGGTTCCCTTTCAGATTGGCAGGCGTTGGGTGGATGACGGTGGGAGGTACATTATTGTGTCGGGAACGCTGGGCGGGGAACCGGTCACTTTTGGTAGTGTGTATGCGCCCCCGCCATTAGGCCAAACGTTTGTGGAGGTAATCACTCGGGTCTGGGGCGGGCTGCCACAGGGCCTGGTGCTGTTGGGCGGGGACTGGAACGCCACAATGGGTGGGCTGGACAGGCTGCGCATGCAGGGGCGACCCGCCGCTCACACGGACTCCCGATTACATACGCTAGCGACTACCTTGGGGTGGGCCGATTCCTGGCGTGCACTACATCCAACAACGCAGGGCTACACCTACATCTCTGCGGTTCACCCCACTATGTCTAGACTCGACTACATCTTCATTACACATACCTATCTCCACAGGGTGTCCCAGGCGGCGATCCTGCCCAGAGGCCTCTCGGACCATTCGCCGACACAGGTTCATCTGCGCCTGCTGACCCGTAGGACGCCGTATAGATGGCGCATGTCGCCATGGCTCCTTAGGGACGCAGAATACAGTGACGCATTAGGCCAAGCAGTCACAGACTACATTCAGCATAATGTGGGTACTGCGCCCTCACCAGCGATTCTCTGGGAAGCCATGAAGCCCGTGCTCCGGGGTGTCGATATTAGTTTTCGAACGCACGCCAAGGCGGCCCGGCGGTCAGATATAGAGAAACTGGAGGCCAGTCAGACGCGGCTGCAGGCGCAGCTCCTCCAGACTCCGGATCCCCACACTCAGCGGAATCTGCTGCATGTCCAGCGTTAGCTGGGCCAGCTGCTGACTGGTAACGCCAAGGAGGCGTGGCTCGCCACTCAGCACCGGATATATCAGTGGGGCGATAAGTCTAGCCAGATGTTACACCGGCTGTGCCAGTCCCGGGATGCCCAAACACCGGTCCCGTTCCTCCGCACGGGCGACGGTCGAATCCACACCTCCCCGGAGGCAGTGGCACAGACGTTCGCTGCCTTCTACCGGAATTTATATGCGAAGCGGGAGCCCCTCGACGAGGCGCTCATAGATGAGTTCCTCTCGGATATTCCCCCCGCGCGTTTGACGGATGCCCAGAGGGAGGCACTTGATGAGCCCATTACACTGGACGAGCTTCGCACCGCGATGACAGATCTGCGTCCGGGCTGGGCCCCCGGCCCCAATGGCTTTCCGGGAGACTTCTTTCGGCCCCATGCTGCGGCACTGGGCCCGCACCTTCTTGCGGCTCTGGAGGACGCGGTTGACCACACCATTCTTCCCCTCGACTGGCGGCACGCCGAGATCGTAGTTTTCCTGAAGCCTGGCAGGCCTCCGGAGGACCCTGGCTCATACCGGCCTATCTCGTTGTTAAACGTTGAGCCGAAACTGCTAGGGAAGGTCCTGGCGGATCGGCTGCGGACCTGCATATCTACCTTGGTCCACCCCGATCAATCCGGGTTCATGCCTCATAGGTCGACCAGACATAATATACGCAGGCTTCATAATGTTATCGCCGAGGCCAGGCAATTGGAACGGCCCTCAGCCCTGATCCAAGCTGATATAGATAAAGCCTTCGACTCCCTCAGCTGGACCTACTTGTTCAAGCTGCTTGGGGCGGTGAACTTGGGGCCCCGCTTCCTGGCGTATACGAGATTGCTGTATACGGACATCTCGGCGTCCGTCCGGGTGACGGGCGCCTGCTCCCCTTCCTTTCCGATCAACCGGGGAACGCGGCAGGGATGCCCGCTGTCCCCCTTGCTGTTCGCGTTGGCGATCGAGCCACTGGCGGCATGGACCCGCTCAGATCCGGTCATTCGGGGTATGGACTGTCCCTCGGGCCACTCCGACCGTATCGCGTTATATGCAGACGATGTTATCTTCTTCGTCACGGACTATTGGGCCTCCGGGCCCAGGGTGCTCCAGATTCTGCGGGTGTTCTGCGAGACTTCGGGCCTATTGGCCAACCCAGCTAAGTCTTCTCTATTCCCACTGTATGGGGACCAGAGAAACCAGGCTTGGGCCTCCCAGTTGGTATTGGCCCCCGATCACATCAAATAGCTGGGTGTGGAGGTCACTCGTACACCGGATCTCGCTTGGACCCTAAACATTGCACCCCTGCTGACTCAGGTCCGCAATGAAACTACGGTGTGGTCACACCTTCCACTCTCCCTATACGGCCGATCGGCCATCTTCAAGATGGTGACACTAACGCGTCTCTTGTACCACCTTCAACATTACCCATTCCAGGTGCCCCAGGCGTGGTTCCGTCAGCTTAATGCACTGTTGAATGGATTCTTATGGCACGGCGGGCCGGTGAGGGTCGCCCTGGCGACTTGTGTGCAATCCACTTACTGCGGGGGAATAGCAGTGGCGGACGTTCAGGCGTATTACAGGGCCGCGCATCTCCTGGTCATAAACGAATGGTGGTACGCCTCCCCCACGGATCCGGCCTATGCGTTGGACCGGGCCGCGTTGGCAGGGACGCCCCTGTTACATCTCCTCTACAGCGGTTCATCGTTGGGGCGGTTGCCCCCGGCGTGTGCCACGGTGGTCCGGATCTGGCGGCAATCGGTTAACTCCATCGGATGGCGAGGCAGGCTTACACGGGCCACCCCACTGTGGCAGGGTACCCTGCTCAAGGAGACGGCACAATTGGAGGGTTTTCGCTATTGGGACACAATTGGGATCTCCACGCTGGGGGACGTCATGAAGGGGGTGTCGCTCAAATCCTTCCAGATGTTGCAGGCTGAATTTGAGCTGCATAAATCCCAGTTCCACAGATACCTACAATTGAGACATGCTCTGACACCTAGCATCCAACACCTGGACACTCTGCCAGAGTTCCATCCGCTGGAAGGCAAACTCTTGATGGGGGACCTCGGGGATCACAAAATCCGTAAAATTTTTCAGACATTGACAACATACATGAAAACCACTCTAGATAATACCAAGGAGGCGTGGCAGAAAGATATCCCCGCGCTCACGGAGGACGACTGGGCGGAGGCTATTGCGGGTCCGCGATATGCGGCGGTGGCCACCAAATACCGTTTTATACAAATCAAGTACCTACACAGGGCGTATTACACTCGGCACTGCCTCTGGCGCATGAATTTAATTGAGTCCCCCACATGTCTCAGATGCGGCGACGGCACCTTCATACACACGGTGTGGGATTGTGGGTGGTTGTGCCCGTTCTGGGCTGCGGTCCTGTTGTGCTTGGGGGGGGGGGGTGGTGCTGGGTTGGGAGCTACCCCTCGATCCCCGGTTAACACTCTTACACTGTACTGAGGAGATAGGGGGCAATATCTATAAGCGGCACCTCCTGTTTCTGGGTTTGACGCTGGCTAAGCGAGATATTGCCCAACACTGGAAGTCATCTACCCCGCCCCCAGTTCAGGCCTGGAAGAAGGCATTGGATCGCTGTATGTCCGCGGAAGAGGCAGTCTTCTTGGCAAGGGGCTGTCCGAACAAGCATAGTAAAGTCTGGAAGAGATGGGCCCGCTATCGGGGCATCGTCTTATCCTTGCGTGCGGGCGCAGAGACATTGGACCTGATAGAAAGACTGATCAGAGCCCCGGTAGTCACCCATCCGAGGCCCCAAGAACTTTGAGCTGCAGGAGGGTAGCCGGAATATGGAACAGGAACTGATGGGAAATGTTAAATGTGCATGCTGGGCAGTGAGTTGGTGTGATGTGCGGGAGGGGGGGAGGGGTTGTGGGTCTGATGTTCCGCAGACCGGGGGGGGGGGCTGAACAGGGATACCAATTCTCACTTTTCCGATATCCGTTTTGGTACTATGTATGGGGACGAGTTCCCCGGTGTCCTTAAAATGCCAATAAAGTCTGTTGTAAAAAAAAAAAGAAGAAGATAATGAAACAGAAAGCGGACAGTGACAACACTCAGGTTGCATGCAATGACACGCAAAGGATGCAAAGACTGTCTTACACCAAGAACGCAAAAGATTCATGCACTTAGTTGAGACTGGAAAAAGAGAAACTCAGAAGGAACACTGACACACTGAGTAGGGATTTTGACACACACACAGGGTAAACATAGTAACACACAGAGAATAAAGACAATGACACACAAATGGGAGCATACATTACAACTACATTTCTAACAAGTAACACACAGGGTGTATATAATGATATACAAAACATCTCACAGATTGAAGAAAAGCAAATCCGTAGACTGCACAGCAATTACACCTATACGGCTCAACAATATGTGCAGACAGCCTCAGTATGCATGCACATACTGCCAAAGGCATAGTATAAGTATCGAGTTGGGTGACCAGAGGAATCAATGCCACCTTGACGACAGGTTTTCAGTACAGTGATTTAATTAAACAGGTTGGTGCATTGCGGCTAGGAAGGAATATGCTACTTACCAGTATGCATCTGTTCTTGGCATGTAGAGCTGCAGAGTTGTACACTTAGCATAGGTCGCCATCTGGTGTTGGGCCCGGATGTTTGCAGTTTGTTTTTCTTCTTGGACAGTCTTTGGAAGTCATGAGTTTGGTGACTCCTCCTTCGGTCCGTACTGCGCATGGGCTTCGGCTCCATCCTCAGATTGTTTTTCGCCAACAGGGAAATGATGGAGCGTAGTAATAACAGTGAGAAACCCATGTGTTGTATCTAAATAAGATGTACTGGAACGGATACAGGTAGCCGGGGAGGCGGGTGGGCGTGTACAACTCTGCAGCTCTACATGCCAAGAACAGATGCATACTGGTAAGTAGCATATTCCGTTCGAGGCATATGAGCTGCAGATTGTACACTTAGCATAGATTATATAGCAGTACCCAACCCTAGCGGCGACCACCGGTATCCGTTGCAGCTGTTTGAAAAAGTGTCTTTAGTACAGCCTGGCCCACCCTAGCTTGCTGCTTGGAATGCACATCTACACAGTAGTGTTTTGTGAAGGTGTGCGGTGTAGACCATGTGGCTGCCTTGCAGATGTCATCTAAGGGTATATTCCCTAGAAAAGCCATAGAAGCCCCTAACTTTCTTGTAGAGTGGGCTTTAGGGGGAACAGATAATGTTCTCTTTGCCTTTTGATAGCAAATTTGTATGCATTTTACAATCCACCTAGCTATCCCTGATTTTGAAATGGGGTTGCCTTTATGTGGTGGAGAGAAGGAAACGAACAATTGTTTAGTCTTCCTGAAGGGTTGCGTTCTTTGTATGTAGTATAGTAACGCCCTTTTTACATCAAGTGTGTGTAAGGCCCTTTCTGCAACAGATTGGGGTTGCGAAAAGAAGACAGGTAATTCCACTGATTGATTGAGGTGGAAGGGGGAAATGACTTTGGGCAGAAACTTCGGATTTGTGCGAAGTATGACCTTGCTGTGATGCATTTGTATGTAGGGTTCCTGTATGGTGAACGCTTGTATTTCACCAACCCTTCTAAGGGAAGTGATAGCTACAAGGAAAGCTGTTTTCCAGGTGAGAAACTGTAGCTCACATTTGTGCATTGGTTCGAAGGGCGGACCCATTAGTCGTGTAAGAACTAAATTTAGATTCCATACAGGGGAAGGTGGTGCCCTGGGAGGAATTACTCGTTTAAGGCCTTCCATGAAGGCTTTAATAGCGGGCACTCTGAAGAGTGATAAATGCTGCCTGTTTTGTAGATAAGCAGCGATCGCTGCTAGGTGTAGGCGTATGGATGAATATGCCAGGTTACACCTGTGAAGATGGAGCAGATAGCATATGATGTGCTGTATGGATGCATCTAGGGGGTTGATTGTATTGTTACGGCAGTAAATTACAAATCTTTTCCACTTTGCGGCATAGCATGCTCTAGTGGTAGGACGTCTGGCTTCCATGATGATGTTCATGCAATCAGGGGGAAGATTAAGGTATCCGAATTCTAAGATTTCAGGAGCCAGAACGCCAGGTTGAGCTGAGCTGGGTCCGGGTGCCTGATTTCTCCATGGTTCTGGGTTAGGAGGCATGGGGAAAGGTGCAGTTTTTGATGTGGTACCACTGATAGTTGTAGTAGCGTGGTGTACCACGGCTGCCTGGCCCATGTTGGAGCTACCAGAATGAGTGTGAGGGAGTGCTGTTGTAGCTTCCTGACCACTAATGGAATTAGTGGGAGAGGTGGAAAGGCGTATGCAAATCTGCCTGACCAGTTCATCCATATCGCATTGCCCTTGGACAATGGGTGTGGGTATCTGGCGGCGAAGCTTGGGCATTTTTTGTTTTCGTGGGTGGCGAAGAGGTCTATTTGAGGATGCCCCCACTGTTTGAAGAATGGGTGAAGAACTTGTGGATGCAGTTCCCATTCGTGTAGTTGTTGCGTTTGTCTGCTGAGCAGATCTGCTATGGTGTTTTGTACTCCTGGAACGTGCTGTGCCAGGAGAAAGATGTTTTGGGGAATTGCCCATCTCCATATGCTCTGGGCTAAGCGGGAGAGCTGGGGAGAGTGTGTCCCCCCCTGTTTTTGTATATAATACATCGCAGTCATGTTGTCTGTGCGAATGAGGACTGCTTTGCCCGAAATTTGTTTTTGGAAAGATTTTAGGGCTAGAAAGATCGCCAAGAGCTCCAGATGGTTGATGTGGAGCGATTTTTGCTGTGGCGTCCATAGACCTTGCATTGTGAGGTGTAAGAGGTGCGCTCCCCAGCCGGAGAGCGATGCGTCCGCTGTTAGAATCACCTGAGGAACCGGGTCCAGGAACGGCCGTCCTTTGGAAAGGTTTGTGGTGTTCCACCACTGCAGAGAGTGATGTGTGCGGCCGTCCACCAACACCAGATCCGTCAGCTGACCCTGGGCCTGGTTCCACTGTTGTGCTAGGCACTCTTGAAGTGGACGCATGTGGAGTCTTGCATGGGGCACTATAAATATGCAAGACGCCATCATTCCTATGAGCTTCATGAACACTCTTGCTGGAAGAGAGTGTTGGGGAAGGAATGTTTTGCGTAAGGCTTGAATGCTTGTGATTCTGGCTGAGTTTGGATAGGCAATACCTTTGGAGGTGTCTATAGTGGCCCCGAGATATTGCTTTGTGTGAGATGGTATGAGGTGGGACTTTTGGTAGTTCACCGTGAAGCCTAGCTGGTGGAGCAGTTGGATGGTGCTGTTTGTATGTTGCACACATTGGTGGTAGGACGTGGCTTTTATCAGCCAGTCGTCTAAGTAAGGGAAGACGTGAATGTGTTGACGTCTGAGGTGTGCTGCTACTACTGCTAGGCATTTGGTAAACACTCGTGGTGCAGTGGTGACCCCGAAGGGGAGAACCGTGAATTGGTAATGTTGCCCGTCCACCACGAACCTGAGGTATTTCCTGTGAGAGGGGTGTATTGGAATGTGAAAGTATGCGTCTTTCAGATCCAAGGTTGTGAGAAAGTCTCCCTGGCAGAGGAGTGGGAGGACTTGTTGTAGAGTGACCATGTGAAAATGGTCTGAGTGTATGTAGGCATTTAGAGGCCGGAGGTCCAGAATGGGTCTGAGGGTCTCGTCTCTCTTTGGTATTAAGAAATATAGAGAGTAGACCCCTAGATTTCGTTGGTTGACGGGGACCTGCTCTATAGCATGTTTTTGCAGGAGTGAAAGTACCTCTTGTTTGAGCAGTGTGGAATGTTCTTGAGACATTGGACGGTGCCTTGGTGGGATATTGGGTGGGGTAGATGTTAGCTCTAGACAGTACCCTGACCGAATGATTTGGGTCACCCATTTGTCCGATGTTATGGACTCCCATACGTGGATAAAGTTTTGTAGTCTGCCCCCGACCGGAGTGGAATGGTCTGGGGGGAGCGGAGGGGAGTCATTGTGCGGGGGGGGTGGCAGAACGGGTGTTGTTGGTTTTGCCCCTGCCCTTATTGTTGTTACCCCTGTAACCACCTCTCTGATTGCCCTTTGAAAAGGTATTTTGAGGAGGGGACTTGTAGGAGGTAGAGGCGTTATCGGTGGAGGAGCCTCTGCCTGTGCCACGAAAGGACGAGCGTCGAAAGGAACGTTTGGAGGCTTGTGTTTGGAGTGCTCCCATAGACTTTGCTGTGTCTGTGTCTTTCTTCATCTTTTCGAGCGCTTCGTCTACCTTTGGCCCAAAGAGTGTTTCCTGGTCAAAGGGGTGATTGAGTATGGATGCCTGGACTTCAGGCTTGAACCCTGAGATCCTGAGCCAGGCGTGGCGGCGAAGCAGGACACTGGTATTTATGGCCCTAGAAGCAGTGTCGGCTGCATCGAGGGCACACTTAATGGAGGTGTTTGTAATTAGTTTACCCTCCTGTATGAGGTCATGAGCCTTGTGCTTGTATTTTTCTGGAAGGTGCTGCATAAGAGCCTCTAGTTCGTCATAGTGTGCTCTATCATATCGCGCAAGCAGTGCTTGTGTGTTTGCAATGCGCCACATGTTTGCAGCTTGGGAGGCGGTGCGTTTACCAGACGCGTCCAGAAGTTTAGATTCCTTGTCTGGCGGTGGGGCATCTCCTGAGGATTGGGAGTTAGCCCGCTTTCTAGCTGTGGAGACAACTAGGGAATCTAGGGGAGCAGGGCCCTTGATGTAAGCAGGGTCTGTGGGTGCCGCCTTGTACTTCTTCTCTATTCTAGGGTTCAGTACTCTGGCTCTGACAGGGTCTTTGAACACCTCTGTAGCGTGCTTGGTGACACCCTTAAGCATGGGTAAAATGGAAGTAGATTTGTCTTGTATATCAAATGTATCCAGTAGGAAGTCTTCTTCTACTGGTTCACTGTGCATGTCCACCCCATGGTAGTGTGCTGCTCTCTGCACTAAATGATGAAACCCTAAGGAGTCCTCTGGAGGAGACGGCCTTGATGGGTATAGGTCGTCCTGAGGTACATTGGGTATATCAGGGTTATTGTAATCCTCCCATGGATCTGGGGTCCCTGGTGGAGTGGGATCCATTGGGGCGTCCGCCGGGTAATTGTCCGGGTCCCCATCATCCGGATCTGGGGATGGGGCCGGATCGTAGTGAGGTAAAGGTGGCGGAGACCTGTGAGGTGGAGGCGGTGGAGGAGGTGGAGGGGGTAGGGGAGGCGGTGGTGGGGAGGGCACTCTGAGGGGAGAAGTAGCGGAGTCCTTCCTTTTGGGTGGAGGAGGAGGAGCCGGAGCATCAAGGCGTCTTTTCTTGGTAGTTAAAGTCAAAAGCCCAGTCTTTGGATCTTTGGACAAAGTCTTTTGTAAAGGGTCTGGTGTAAACAGAGCCAACGGTGTCGAGTCGTCTGTCGGCACCGGTGATTTCGGAACCGGGGGTTTCGATGGTCTGTGTGCGCCATGCTTTTTTGAGGTCTCCGGGTGTTTCGGCGTCGAATGATGTTTCGGCGCCGGAGTGTCGGTGCCGACAGATTTGTGTTTGTGTTTGGTCGGCACCGAGTGTCCAGGCTTCGGCACCGGTGGTTTCGGAGTCGAGCTGGATTTTGCAGTCTTCGGTGCCGGATGCTGTTTTTCGGCACCGGGTGTCGGCTGGCTCGATCCCGAGCTGCCATGAGACTTTGGGTGCTTCGACACCGGGCCCGAAGGTGGGGTGATCGAAGTTTTGGTTTTGGTTTTGCCCAGGCCGGCAGGCGAGGGAGTAACCTGAGTCTCTTTGGTTTTCGGCGCGGGGGTGGGAGGGGGCATAGTACTCACGGCCCGCTGCGCTGGTGTAACGTCCTCCACGTCGGAGTCGTCGGCCTCGGAAGCGCTGACGACGTCTTCCTCCTGCTCGGTGTGTGTTTGCCCCGAAGCTTCGGCGTCGTCTCGAAGATGTCCGGTGGAGCTGCAGAGGATGAGTGCGCCATGGTGCGTCGAGCTCTTCGATCTCGGATGGTCTTCTTCGATCGAAAAGACTTGCAGGCGGGGCAGTCTCTAGCCTCGTGTTCCGGAGAGAGGCAAAGGTTACACACCTGATGGAGGTCGGTGTGGGGAAATTTAGACCCACATTTTGGGCACTTTTTGAACGGAGTCCTTTCCATCGGCCGGGACCGGAGTCGCGGAGGGCCCGAAGGCCGGTGTCGATGTACGGGATGGAGAAAGTGCCGCTTCGAGAGATGAAGATGATGAAGGAACTCGAAGAATCGAGGATTTTCCGTCGAGGCTGGAACCGTAGAAGTTCGAAGCCGGAGCACGAAGTATCACATCCGAGCCCGATGGCGGAAAAAAACAATCTGAGGATGGAGCCGAAGCCCATGCGCAGTACGGACCGAAGGAGGAGTCACCAAACTCGTGACTTCCAAAGACTGTCCAAGAAGAAAAACAAACTGCAAACATCCGGGCCCAACACCAGATGGCGACCTATGCTAAGTGTACAATCTGCAGCTCATATGCCTCGAACATTATTGTTTTGACTCCAATAAACCAACTAAGGTAACATACCTGAAAGAAATTGCTGGTTAAAGGAAAATCCGTGACTGGAGAACTGGTGGCACACATAGCCTTTATAATGACACAAAAAAGGTGCTGACCGTGCCACACACAGGTGGTGATAGTGACGCACATACACTGAGCACACAGTGTTCACATCATATACACGTAGGATGAACACTAACGCATTCAATGTAAGACTGTAGCAGCCATCCTATATCCATCCTGTATTGGACTCCTATATGTACATACATATAGGAGTCCAATAAAAGACACACTGGTTGCACGCACAGGATGGAGACAGGAACACACAGAATGCACATGCTATTACAAACGCATCAAATGCACACACTGAAACATCTAAATTTTACATCATCCACGCACTTTGTCGAAAATCAAAATGACTGCAGCTGACATTATATAGAAGGACAACTGTCTGCAAATGCAAGTTAAATGTACCTGAAGGCAGACACAGATTTTACGCAAAAAAAGTGCACATGTGAAAATATACTATTTTTTTCATGTGATATTACAGATATGTGTAACTTGTGCCAAAGAAAACTGACAAGCATAGGTTTTTATAGAAAACAACACATTATTGTCACAAAACCCAATCTAGCCATCCTTTTTAACTGCTGCCCCGGTGTGACCACAGTAAATAACACAATCTTCAATAGGGGCACCACAGTAAATAATACAATCTTCAATATTCTTTTTTTTTAACATCAAACAGATGTTGCCTGTTATAACTAGAAAGTTCCTCCCATTAATTTATAGCAAAAGCAGTAATTGTCTCCCGGATGGAGGTGAAGGGCCAGGCCAGAGGAAGTCACAGACAGCATAGAAGATATTCAGGGAAAGAGCAGAGGCCTCGGCCCTGCAATCAGTGTTGTGGGAGGGGCGAAGGGGAGGTACAGGAAGAGAAAGCGACAGACGAAGTTTCATCTAATAAGTACCTGTAAAAAATAAAGTGTTGGTGGGACGTAAAGCAGCAACAACGTGAAAGAAAACTTGCGCAATTGCAGGCTGGGGTAAACCGGACATGAAATTTGTAAAACACGCACTCTAAACACGAACAGTAAAGAAACAAGCATTGGCCGCACGTGCGCCTCGCGCTTTAAGTTTAAAAAAAAAGACAAGCCCGGTGGAACGTGGCGCGCGCGCGCTTGGGGGCGGGGGAGCGCATTCCAGGAGGGGGAGCGGACCCTTTGAAGTGCTCCTAAAAAGCGGATTGCATGGCTGCACAATGCGTGTGATTGTGCACGTGCTAGCCATGCAATCCGCTTTTTGGGAGCACTTTTCAAACCCGTTTTCTATAGTCTCGCTTTGCGATCGCTTACGCGATAGCAAGGCGAGACCTAATGAGCCTATCACGTCACTGGGAGGGGTCAAAGTAAGGAGGACAGTATCCCCTGTACAGCTAATGTTATTGAAGCAGAAGGGTAACCTATGCCGGTCACGTGAGTTTGTTCACCTGGGCAGGTCTGTGGTATGATGCAGCACCAGGGGCGCAACTAGGCTCGAACTTCAGGGGAGGGGAGCTACCACTACGAGCGAGATCTGGCCCTAGCACTGGTCGCACACGATGCAACATTTTTTTTGTTGCGCCCCCTCCCCCATTTCCTCCTTCTCCATGAATTCCCTCAGTACCACTCACCAACAATGCACCTCATCTCTCCATAGCACCTTTCTGACAAACATTTCATTTTTTTATAGCGCTACTCATAGTTTACTCACACTCAGTTCTGTGATCTGCATGGTACTCGTTCTTTGTGGCAGGCACATTAAACTTCTGCGCTGTGTGGGGGCAGGAGTGCCCATGTGAGTGCACAGTGAGCGATGCAACAGTGTGAGAGTAGGGTCAGAGGAGTAACTGTAGGGTGAGTGAGGTGACCATATGAATTTGGGTGCGGATGAAAGTGCAGAGTGGGACGAATGAACGCATGGTTAGTGATGGGCTTGTTTGAGTGGGATTGCAGATTGAGCAGTGAGGGGGACAGGTGAGCGAAGTGCACATAAATGCAGGTGAGAAGTGTGCTTGTGTGATTGCAGGGTGAGGTACAGGGTGAACAGCGCAAGTGCATTGTGAGTGCAGAGTGATCTCTGTGAGTGGGTGAATAGTGAGAGTGATGGTGATCAGTGTGAGTGCATTGTTATCACTGTTATCAAAGTGAGGGGCGAGAATGAGGAGTGAGTCGTCTGAATGGAGGGTGTATTCCCAGACACTTGAAGTAACTCAGCATGCTATTGACGGTGGCATAGAGTTTCAGATATAAGTTAAACTATTGCTATTATGCAGGGCTTTAAGTGGGATGAAAAACCTGGGGGGGAGGGGTCTTTCAAAGAGGTGATATAATTAAGGGCGTGGCTTAAACCATTTATGATAAATATCTGTGCTCTGCATAATGTGCCACCCGACTGGTATTTTGCTGTTTCTGTTATTACCTCCACATAAGTAACAGTACATCTACAACAAGCCAGGACTATTGGCTTTGTCAAAGGTTGTTAGTTGCATAAGATAAATATGCATACATAAAACTACGGCTTTGTTGTATATAATATTGAAAATGCTTTAGTGCTTGCACAAGAAGGTGTGGCGTAATGGCTAGAGTTGCCAACTTTGGAGCGGAGGGAGCAGGTTTGAGTCTCAGCGTCAGCTTAACATCCTGTGTTTCTAGGAAAATCACGTAATCGTCCGTGCCTACCAAAAAATAAATCAAGATGTCCTTGTTGGTGCTCATGTAAAGCGCTTCGAGTTTAGCAATACAGAACTGCAACAAAAATAAAAGTTACATCAAAACAGTTAACTGCTGCAGAGTTAAGATTTTTTTTTCTCCATTCTCAGTGTGAGGGTGAAAATGGAGCACCCGATAGGGACCCGTCTCCGCGCCTAACCAATGGGCGTTGCGCGCCTGTGCAGCATAACCCTGTGCGTAGTAGCGCTACGCGAAGTGCACTTCGCACAACGCGAGCTGCGTAGTGCGGTAGGGAAAATGCTGTTTGCACTGATTGCACAGTGCCGGATGCTTGTCCGCACTGTGCAATCATTGCAAACGGCATCTTGCACAGTGCAAGCGGTCGTTTTCTGCCGCTCGAGTAGATTTGTACTCGAGGGGCAGTTTTCTCAACGCGGACTGGTAGTTTCTCATCGCGAGCGGTCGCGACCACTCGCGATGAGAAACCTGACCTCCCCGCGTTGAGAATCTCGCAGGGAGGTTTATTTTCCACGCTCGCGATCGGCAACTTGATGTTTCTGATCGCGAAAGAGGAAAAAGTCTCGCCGGGATGTCATTTTGCACGCTCGCGGTCACCAACTTGACGTTGAGGAAAGTGAGCAAGCAAAAAACGCGTTTTTGCACTGTGCTACATGCAATTTGTGTAGCGCGTAGTTGCGCAAACTACGCGAGCGTAGCGTAGTCCTTTCCCAGGGTTAGTGCAGCACTGACGTACATGGAGGCAGGTGCGGCCTCTGCATTATAGTTACTGCACAGCAGTCGGCTGCTATTCCTGATACAAGTGTGCCCATCACATCTCCCCCTCTCGCTTTCATCTGTTTAAAGTTTTTCTGCCGCACCATCCTGATAACCTCTGTCAATTTGACATGCGACTGTTTGTGGCAGCGAGAAGAATACAGGCAGCTCTACAGATTGATTGAGGTGGAAGGGAGAAATGACTTTAGGGAGGAATTTAGGATTAGTTCGGAGAAAAACCTTATTATGATGCATCTGCAGAAAGGGTTCCTGAATAGTTACTGCTTGTAGTTCACTAACTCTTCGTAGAGCAGTAATGGCTACTAGGAAAACAGTTTTCCATGTTAAGAATTGTAGCTCACATTTATGTAGAGGTTCATATGGAAGTCCCATTAGTCTTGTGAGAACGATGTTTAAATTCCAAACAGGTGAAGGTGGTACTCTGGTGGGAATTATTCTTTTGAGTCCCTCCATAAAGGCCTTTATGGCAGATACTCTGAAAAGTGATAGATGTTGTCCATTTTGTAGATATGCTGCTATGGCAGCAAGATGCCCTCTAATAGACATGTGGGCTAAGTTGCACCTTTGGAGGTGTAGTAAGTAGCCTATGATGTGTTGGATAGACACATGTAGGGGATCAGTGTTGTTGTTATGACAGTATATTACAAATCGTTTCCACTTGGCTGCATAGCATGCTCTAGTGGTAGGCCGTCTAGCTTCTTTGATGACGTTCATACAGTCAGGAGGAAGGTTAAGGTAACCGAATTCTAGGACTTCTGGAGCCAGATCGCTAGGTTGAGCTGAGCTGGGTCTGGGTGTTGGATCTCTCCATGGTTCTGGGTTAAGAGGCGTGGAGAGAGGTGTAATTTGTGGTGCGGAACTACGGAGAGTTCCAGCAATGTGGTGTACCACAGTTGTCTGGCCCAAGTTGGAGCAACTAGGTAAGGAGTGTTGCTGTAGTTTGCGCACCACTAGTGGAATGAGTGGGAGAGGCGGAAAAGCGTACGCAAATCTGTCTGACCAGTTCATCCATATCGCATTGCCTTTGGACAATGGGTGAGGATACCTGGCGGCGACGTTTGGGCATTTGGCGTTTTCTTGGGTGGCGAAGAGGTCTATCTGTGGTTGCCCCCACATCTGAAAAAACGGTTGAAGAACTGGAGGATGCAGTTCCCACTCGTGGAGTTGTGTTTGACAGCTCAACAGATCGGCTATTGTGTTTTGGACTCCTGGGACATGTTGGGCTAGGGGAAAAATGTTCTGAGGTATTGCCCACCTCTATATGCTCTGTGCAAGCTGAGAGAGCTGCAGAGATTGTGTCCCGCCTTGTTTTTGTATATAATACATGGCTGTCATGTTGTCCGTGCGGACTAAGAGAGCTTTGCCTGATATGTGTTTTTTAAATGCTTTTAAGGCTAGGAATATGGCTAGTAACTCCAGGTGGTTGATGCGGAGTAACTTTTGTTGAGGTGTCCACCTGCCCTGCATGGTGTGATGTAGTAGGTGAGCTCCCCAGCCGGAGAGCGATGCGTCCGCCGTCATAACTATTTGAGGAATCGGCTCTAGGAACGGTCGCCCTTTGGAAAGATTCTTGGTGGTCCACCACTGCAGAGAGCGATGGGCACGACAGTCTACCAACACCAGATCTGATAATTGACCCCGAGCCTGGTTCCATTGGCGTGCTAAGCACTCTTGGAGCGGACGCATCTATAGTCTTGCATGAGGCACTATGAATATGCAAGAGGCCATCATCCCTATGAGTTGCATGAACACTCGAGCTGGAAGAGAGTGTTGCGGTTGGAATTTGGTGATAAGAGCTTGTTTGCTTGCTATCCTGGCGGGATTGGAATAGGCTAGCGCCCTTGAGGTGTCTATTGTGGCACCGAGGTATTGTTGCGTGTAGGGCGGTTGCAGCTGGGACTTGGTGTGGTTTATTGTGAACCCCAGGTCGTGAAGTTGTTGAATAGTGGCGTGAGTGTGTTGTACACACTGATTGCATGAGCTGGCTTTTATGAGCCAGTCGTCTAGATATGGGAAGACGTGGATGTGTTGTATTCTTAGGTGTGCTGCCACCACCGCTAGGCACTTGGTAAACACTTTTGGTGCTGTGGTGACTCCGAATGGGAGTACTTTGAACTGATAGTGCTGACCGTCCACTACGAATTGGAGATATTTTCTGTGAGCGCTGTGAATGGGAATGTGGAAATAGGCATCCTTGAGGTCTAGGGTAGCAAGGAAGTCGCCCTGTGAAAGCAGAGGAAGGACCTGCTGAAGTGTGACCATGTGGAAGTGGTCTGAGTGTATGTATAGGTTTAGGGGTCTGAGGTCTAAAATAGGCCTTAGAGAGCCGTCCTTTTTTGGTATGAGAAAATAGAGGGAGTAAACTCCCTTGTTTTGTTGGTGCAGGGGAACTGGTTCTATTGCATTTTTTTGTAGGAGGGAGATTACCTCCTGCTTTAGCAGTAACAGATGTTCTTGTGACATTGGACGCTGTTTGGGTGGTATGTTTGGGGGGTAGATGTTAGTTCGAGACAGTAGCCTGATTGCATTATCTGTTGCACCCACCTGTCTGAAGTGATGTTTGCCCAGGCAGGGAGGAATTGGTGGTCTTCCCCCGACTGGAGTGGAATGGTCTGGGGGAAGTGGAGGGAAGTCATGGGGTGGGGGTGGAGGCACAGCAGGAGTTGTTGTTTTTGCCTCTGCCTTTGCTGCTGTTCCCCCTGTAACCACCCCTTTGGTAACCTCTAGTAAAGGTGGATTGGGTGGGAGCCTTGTAAGAAGTGGAGGGGCTATCCGAGGAGTAGCCTCTGTGGGTGCTTCTGAAGGATGAGCGACGAAAGGCTCCCATAGATTTGGCTGTGTCTGTATCCTTTTTCATTTTCTCAAGTGATACGTCCACATTAGGGCCAAATAGGTGTTGCTCATCGAATGGCTGACTGAGTATGGAACTCTGGACTTCAGGTTTAAAACCTGAGATGCGTAACTAGGCATGCCTACGCAAAAGGACACTGGTGTTTATTGCCCTTGAGGCGGTATCTGCCATATCTCAGGCACAACAGATGGAGGTGTTAGTGATGGTTTTACCTTCCTGTATGAGTTCATTGGCTCTGTTTTTATACCTGTCAGGAAGGTGCTGCATTATGGACTCAAGTTCATCATAATGTGCCCTGTCATGCCTGGCTAACAGTGCTTGGGTATTAGCAATGCGCCATATGTTTGCTGCCTGTGACACCGTTCGTTTGCCAGGGGCGTCCAGGAGTTTAGATTCCTTATCTGGTGGTGGTGCGTCACCTGATGTTTGGGAATTGGCTTTCTTCCTTGCATTAGAGACAACCAAGGAGTCTAGAGGTGCAGGGCCTTTAATGTATGCTGGATCAGTAGGAGCAGCCTTATACTTTTTTTCTATTCTCGAGTTAATGACTCGAGCCCTGACTGGGTCTTTAAAGATCTATGGTGCATGCTTAATGACCCCTTTAAGCATGGGTAAAATTGAGGTGGATCTTTGTGTGGTGTCAAAAGTGTCCATGAGAAAATATTCCTCCACTGGGTCTGTATGAAGGGCAACCCCGTGGTACTGGGCAGCTCTGTGAAGGAGCACGTTGAAGAAGATATTGTCCTCTGGAGGGGAAGGCCTGGAGGGATAGATGTCATCCTGGGGGGTGTAAGGGACGTCTGGGACACTATAATCATCCCAGGGGTCTGGGGAGCCAGTAGGGGTAGGGTCCCCTAGGGGTTGATCGTCCGCATCTCCCCCTGCATCATCTAAGGTGTTATCATCATCATCTACTGGAGTAGGTGATGGCGTAGGAGAGCGTTGTGGTGGGGGAGTAGGTGGAGGAGGTAGAGGAGGAAGAGGAGGAGGAAGAGGAGAAGGGATCCTTAATGGAGAGGTAGCAAAGTCTCTCTTTTTCGGTGGTGGAGCTGGTGTAGGCGTATTAAGGGGTCTTTTCTTGATGCTAAGCATTAAGTGACCAGTCTTAGGATCCTTCACAAGAGTCTTTTGGGTAGGATCTGGACGAAACAGTTCTTCTGTGGGAGGCAGATCCTTCGGAGTCGACGATTTCGGTGCCGTAAGCTTTTTCGGCGCAGACTCTGTAGCGGTTCTAGGTTTGGAACCGTGCAGTTTTGCAGTGTCTTTGTCCGATGGAACCTGTTGTTTTTTCGGTTCCGAGGTCTTTGGCTTCGAAGAATGGTCGTTTTTTGGTCAGCTCCGAGGGTGTTGTCGGTGCCGAGGAACCTGTGCTAGCCATCGACGCCGAGTGCTTAGATGTCAAAGCAGCGGTCGGCATGGATGAGGAAGAGGACGTCTTCATTTAGGTGCCTGTATATGTTTTTCGGCACCGAGTGTAGGCTGACTCGAGCCCGAGTCACCTAAAGGCTTAGCAGGCTTCTTTACCGGGCCCGAAGGCGGGGCATGGGAAGCAGTCTCTCGGTGTGCACCTGGGCCCGAAGGTGAAGGTGGTACCGAAGCCTTTTTTGATAGTGTCGAGGGGGGGTTTGGGTCGGGGTCGACGTCTGTACTCACGGCCCTCTGAGCTGGGGTGATGTCCTCGACGTCGGAGTCATCTGCTTCGGAGGCGCTGATGATACCTTCTTCGACCCGACCTTGCTCTGGAACATCGACGCCTTCTTGGAAGATGTCGTCGGGGATCAAAGATGACGAGCGAGCCATTGTTCTTCTAGCTCCTCGGTCCCGGATTGTCTTCTTGGAGCGGAAGGAGGCGCAAGCTGGACAGTCTCTGGCCTCGTGCTCCGGTGAGAGGCAGAGGATGCACACCTCATGCAGGTCAGTGTGGGGAAACTTTGATCCACATCGAGGACACTTTTTAAATGGCGTCCTTTCCATGAGCCGGAGATGAGGCCCAGGTAGGCCTGAAGGCCTTCGTCGACGACCGGAATCGAAGACTTCGAAGTTGAAGGGTAGCGTGGATTGGGAAAACGCGATCGAAACAATACCATCGAGAAGGGAAGGATTGCGCGTCGAAAGAGAAAACCGTTAACGGTTCCGAACTGGAGCGCAAGAACACATCCGAGCTCGATGGCGGAAAAAAACAATCCGAGGATGGAGCTGATGCCCATGCGCACTATGATCCAAAGGAGGAGTCATCTAACTTGTGACTTCCAAAGACTTTCCAAGACAAAAACAAGTGTAAACATCCGGGCCCAACACCCAGACTCTGTGGAAGCCTAATTAAAAAGGGAAAAAATAAGTCACCAGCTCATCTTGTTTGGCACTCCTAAGTTTTCCTGCCCCAAACGCACCCGTTAGACCGTGAATGAATCAGATCACTGCAGGGCACCGTGGCTGTCTCGGTGCACCCCATCTGCGCTGTGCTCCGTGTTCTCAACTGTCCACCTAGACAATCTTGAAGGCGGCCCCCTCCACCACTGAGCGTCGGGAGTGTATTCCATGACTGTCTAGACGCGGTCTCATCAAACCTTTAAACAGCTGAAGCGCCTCCCGAAAGTTAGGCAGCGCGGTACTGACGGGTCTGCCACAGTTATTTTCATTCATGAACAACCGCCAAACGTTACCAAAACAGTTCTTTTTGTCTAGCCTGAGAGCACAAGTTCGTTTTAACGCAGATCTGTATCTGAGCACTAGTCTTAGCCACACGTTTGTACTGTTACAATCGGCCAGCGCGTCATCTCAGGCTGCTGTCAGCCAAACACCGAGGCACTTTCGCAGCGGGGTTGGTATGCGCCGCAACTTTAGAGCGGGGATCGAAGCAGGGACAGGGACTTTAGTTAGTTGCCTAGGTCTGTGGGTTGTAATCTTGCGATTTCCGCTTGTTTACTGAGCACTCAGAGTTATTTAGCGATTATGTTCCACCTTTATTGCCTGGCATGTCACACACTTCTTTGGAAGGAAGGCACCCGTTTGTGTCTCTCTCAACTGGCCCACTGCCAACAGGGGGACTTCCCGACAGTGTTCGTTTTTACAGCACGGACACAGTTTCCGGACTTTTTCATTTAACCTAAAATCATTGTTATCAGGAATGACAGCCTAATTAGTTTACGTGCAGTAAAACAAGACTACAACACCTAGAATGCATCAGACTTTCACGTGAAACTGTGACTGGAAACCGTGTCCATAACGCTGTGGAGTAAGGTGCTCTCCATAAACTCGAATTTCTAGTTTTATTCTTCTCATAACGATGGGCCTAGAAGTCCCAGTATGCTTAGCGCATTTGACTGAAAAAGCAGGAAGGGTGGAAGTCACCTTCATGGCATGATGCCAGCTTAACAATAGGGCCATATCCATTCTGGGGTCGTTACAGCGGCTTAAAGGAGTGGGCATGAACTGAAAGGACCTCATGGTAAACAGTAGGGGTGGGCGGTAAATTCCGCTCCTCCAGCGGGGATCGCAGAGTTTTGCCCTCTCTGCCTGGAGCTCAGAGTTCTGGAAAAATCCTGTGAACCATTGAGTTGCGGAGGTTTTGCGCATGCAGCTTGCCAACGTTGAGTTGCCAAGCACGAAAAATTGAGCGCTATAGTTCTGGCACGATTTATCAATACGAACGGTCAAAGCAGGTCGCTACCATTCGCATTGAGAATGCTGCACAACCTCCCGGGCACCAAAAATCAGTGCGTGCAGCGAGACGTATGCAATTCCGCCACTCACGGAATCTCTCGGAATTTTTGTGCCCCTCTGTGGAGTAAAAGTCTGTGAGTTCCGCCCACCCCTAGAAAACAGACACTCGCGAGGCAGCAGCTACTGCAGCAAATGACAAGTAGGACTAGCCCCAAATATAAGCGAGAGATGTGGTGCAGCGGCCAGAGCAGCTGACTCTGGAGCGCGTGGTTCACGGTTCGATCGCCAGCCCAGCATCATGTGCCTCTGGGCAATAACTCACTTAATCTCCCCGACAGCCCCCAGCGCTTGAAACCCTTAAGGGGGTGATATGTTTGCACTTTACAAATTGGAATTATTATTATTTAATTATTATTATATAATCTACACAGGGAGCGGAAGCAACAGGTTCGGTTTCCATTTCTTCACAGTCATGTGAAACCAGTGTTTTTTTCCCGCCACCTAAGAGGCTTTTAATATAGCACTATAGACTACTCCACCCCTTCTCCCACCACCACAGACACTAGAATGTATTGTTATTTACCAAACTCGCATTTCAAAGCCTAATACCTCTCCTCCTCCAGACTAACAGAAACCCCTGCCCCGGAGCCTATCGACCAGCTCTCATGCTTAATTTGTTCCTCCTGTCTGCAATAAAATAGGTTACCAATTGATCTGAAAATATTTCCTCACCGTATAAAAGAGGAAGAAATAACCCATTATCTTCCAATGTCCACAGAATGGTACTCCCCAATTATATCACTGCTAACTTTAACTGTAGTTAGAACACTGGAATGTTGAGAGCTCTATTGAAGACAATGAAGTGGCTCACGGCGTATAATGGTTGGTATAAGTCAAGTGTTCCAACATTCCAATATTTGTCTTTCAGTTTCTCCGTTTCAAATTTAGAACATACTACCGTCAGTGGGTGGAATGCTCTAATAGCCTTAGGGTCTTCTGTCTCGAGCTATACCGGGAGAGGGCTTTAAAACCTGGTTCATGCGTGATTCATCCAATCAGGGTTTTCTTTTCAGTCTATGATACGAGTCCTTTTGTATCCCCTTCTACAATGGCGGAACTACAAGCCGCAGAATGCAAAGAATAAACCTGACCTGAATGAGCTACTCGGGTAAGGGCCTTGGGAATGTGACCGCTCTTTTTATGTAATCTGTAGCACAGCAGCGTTATTGCACAGTGTTCTGCACATCTGCCAACAATATGTCACTTAAGAAGAAACATCAGATGCCACCTGGAGGCTGGCCTCTCCTCCGCGAACAATACAAGTTGGCTGACATCCACCACATTCCGGAACTCTCAGCTCCACCCGCATCGCTGCTTCCCGGCCGTCCGCGACCTCCAGCTCACGCATTCACAGCACTCTCAGGCAAACAGGTTTCGATTCCGTTTCTCCATGTTTAAAAGGCTGCAGATGTTTCACGTCCATACTTCCATTTCGTTTCTCACAAGCATAATGTCTTTGAAACCAGACTCTTCTCTGTAGCATGCAAGTTGTACAGCTGCCATTATTCTATTTAGACCCAACTTAATACCACAGCTGCCTAACTTATACGCTAGATAAACAAATAAAAAAAAAAAAAGAGCATTCCGAGTTCTACTGAGAGAGGGGCTTAGGCTCCACCCACATGACTGACATACTACAAAAAGTTTTGCCCACTACCATAGGTCTGATTTGCTTATTATGAGAAGTTATGACAAAGGCAGCAGGTCTAGTTTATTTATTGTGAAACAACATCTGTTAAAGCCAGTAGGTCTTAAAAATATGGCTGTTGTCACACTGTGTTGCAGTTATAGGCAAGTATTTTATTACAAGTAGTCTCACAGATTACTGTAGTAGGCAAGGGTTTTTGACATTTGCCATCCACTCTGACAAATTCTGTGGTTTTCATTGTGATGATTCCTGTTTGGCCCTATTCAAGGGGGGTGTATTGTTTTACAAACTGCATTTATCTACACATTTGTAATTTTATAACTGTATGAATTATGGTTACCAGCTTATGTGCACTGTAAAAGGCATTGTTGGTTATGGTGTCAAGCTACTGGCAAAGGATCTTGGCCTTATCGGTTCACTGGGAAACGTTATGCCAGATTCCATAGGTTTCATTTGTTTATTATGAAAGATTATGACAAAGATAGTAAGTTAAAAGCATATGTTAAAGGGAATAGGCTTTTAAGCATGGATTGTTATTACATTTTGCTAAAACCTGTGGGCAGGTATCTTGTTGTGTGGAATCTCACAGGTTAATGTAGTAGGCAAGGATATTGGTGTTGGTGATCCATACCATTAGGATAGCCGATTTTAACTATGGTAGTCCTTGTTAACCTCTAGTAGAAGGGATTTTATATTGTAGTGACAACTGTAATTTTGTACAATTTGTAATTTCAATATGGTATAACTGATGACTGCTTGTGGTAAAGCTTAATTAAGCTCAAAAAGTAGGTCTGAGATGGTTATGGTGGCCAGCCAATGAAATTGATCATATTATCATTTAATATGAAAAGTTATGATAAAGGGAATAGGCCAGATATATTGATTGTGAGAAGCATATGATAAAGTCAATAGGCATTTAAGGGTATATTAACTGTTTTAAAGTCTACTGCAAGGTGTTTTGTTACATGAAAACTGTCAGATTACTCCAAGGGCTTTGGTCTTGGTTGACCCCTCTGACAAACCAAGGGCATAGAAGATTTACACTATGAGAATCCTTGTTTGACCCTCTTAGGATAGTATTTTGCTTTGCAACTGTAATTTTGCATACTTTTAAACTTTATGTTTTGCGGGAAAGTTTAAGCTCAATACAGTAGGCCTACATTAGTTATGATGACAAGCCAATGATAATGCCTTTAGGCCGGACTGGTTCACTAGGAAATGGTATTTCAGCTACCACAGGTCTGATTGGTTTATTATGAAACGTTACAACAAAGGCAGAGAGGCCTAATTTATTTACTATGTAACACATGTTAAAGCCAGCAAGCCTTTAAAGGTGGGTAGTTTTTGCTCTGTGTTAAAGCCTGCAGTTAGGTATTTTGTTGCATGACATCTCAGAGATTGCCTTTGTTTGCAAGAAGTTTTGGTGTAGGTTACACCTTTGACAAACTGTAGATGATATGCCCCATAATAATTGTTGCTAGAATCTCTATGGAAGACATGACACGCTTCACTGTCTGCCACAATCTTGTAATAAAAAAAATATTTAAAAGAATACACATACCTATATGAATATGTTTATATTGGAGGCGTTTGCGGAAGCCCTTCTCTGCCATTGATCTGTTAGAGTGCCATTTACACTCTGCTTCCATCCATGACAACTTGAAAATGAGCGCGCTTCAGGGTCAGGGCTAGTTGGCCTTTTCTTTATTTTTCCCTTTTACAGTTCCCCTTTCATTTCTTTGCTTCTCCTCTTTTTATTTTAATTTTTGTTAAGAGGATACAACAGTTCCACATGCAGTACTATCAGCGTTTTTGCTTGCTGCTCATTTTATCTACTGCGCACCATAAACCTTGTTGGCATTTACTCTAAACCAAGGAATAACTATGGAATGCTGCTATCCATAGCATATAGCATCCAACAATGTCTCAAAAGGTATTATTTATCGCTTTCCCTGGGTTGGAGTGCTAAATGAAGCAGGCCACATTGTCGATTGTTACCATAAATGTCAAGGGGCTCAATAATCCTATCAAACGAAGAGCAGTGTTATCGTACCTGGAGAACTCAGGGGCTTCCATATGTCTTTTGCAAGAAACACACCTCCTTCCCAGGGATTGGCATCGCATGCGGTCTCGGGCGTTCCCTCAGCAACTCTACTCCTCTACCAATGACAAGAAAGCGTGGGTAGCGATACTCTTTGCAAAACACTTTTCTGGACAGGTGGGACCTAAAATCGGCGAAATCAAATGTCGGCTGTTGGCACATTCCATTCAAGTGGGTGTTGTGTCCCTGATTATTGGCTCTTTATACGTCCCCAACTCAGGTCAAGAATCCTTTCTTAAGGGCACTCTCTCAGAGATTCTCAGTTCCCAGGCCCGTTACATACTAGTGGGAGGGGACCTTAACTTGGTTATGGACCGGGAGGCGGACCGCTCAGGCCACCGCTTTGGTTCTTCGGGGGCGCTTTCACTTGAAGGGAAGGAGTGGATGGCGCACAGAGGGTTAGTGGACATATGGCGAGATAGGCACCCCACAGCGACACACTACACCTTCTTCTCTAACGCGCACCGGACTTACGCCCATCTGGACCACTTTATAGGCTCCTCGGTGCTCAGCACGATTGTGGAGGACGTAGATATTATTCCGGCTGCCTTATCAGACCATGCCGCCATAACCTTGACTGTGAGGGTTCCCCGGAATAGGACGGGGGGGAGATGGAGATTGCGGGAGGCTCTCCTGCAACGAAAAGGGGTCACCCAACAATTACACACAAGCATCACTGACTACCTTACCCGCAATGATCAGCCTGGCACATCCTTGACGGCACTCTGGGGGGCGCTGAAGGCGGTGGTGAGGGGGGAGCGGATAGCCGAGGGGAGCGGATAGCCATCTCCGCTGCGGAAGCCAAAGAGCGCAAAGAAAAGAGGGACTCTCTAATTCTGCGGTGGTCGAGCTCGAAAGGGTACACAGTCGCACAGGGGCCCCCAGAATTTGGCGGAGACTGAAAGCTGCCAGGGCGCAATTGGCTGGCTTAGATATTGACCGGGCCGAGTACGCTGCATTGAGGCTCCGTCATACTTATTACGTGGGAGGTGACAAGACAAGGCGTCTTCTGGCCAGTGCGCTTCGTGCCAGGGTCCAACGGTCTCAAATCACAACTATTCGCGGTGCACAGGGGGAAACTCTTAGCAGCGAAATTCAAATCGCATAGGCCTTTAGGGAGTTCTATGCGTCCTTGTATAGCGCGGATGTGGCGCTCGACAGGGATGGAAAGGCTTACTTAAGTGGAGCAGCTATAACGGCTCTCTCCGCAGACAATGCCGCCTCACTGGACGCCCTGATTAGAATTGAGGAGGTGATTGGGGCGATCTCTCGTCTCAAACCCTTGAAGTCGCTGGGTCCGGACGGTTTCTCCGCTGGCTTTTACAACGCCTTCTGCTCGCTGCTGGCTCCGCTTCTTACCAGGCTCTTTAATTCGTTTCGGGGGCCCCGGCTCGATACTGTCTGACATGCTTGAGGCCGATATCGTTGTGTTACCTAAGCCGGGCAAGGACACCACCCAATGTTCCGCTTATAGGCCCATCTCTCTCCTCAACTTGGACCTTAAAATCTTTACAGGGGTTCTAGCTGCCAGACTTGGGCCGCGGCTCCCTGGTCTCATCGAGCCAGATCAGTCGGGCTTTATCCCCAATAGACAATGCAGTGACCATACCAAACGCCTCCTGCATTTAATAGATAAAGCCCACTATGCAGGGTCAGACGCTATGCTCCTATCAATCAACGCTGAGAAAGCGTTTGACCGCGTGGCTTGGGGATTTCTCGATAAAACGCTAGCGCACTTTGGCTTTGGTGATCGCTTCAGGGCCTGGGTTGCCAGCTGTTACGATACTCCCAGAGCCAGGATCCAGGTCAACGGCATCAGCTCACGGCCCTTCGACATCCAGAGAGGTACGAGGCAGGGCTGCCCGCTCTCGCCTCTCCTCTTCGCGCTTTATATAGAGCCCCTGGCGCAAAAAATTTGAGACCACCCGGACATTGCCGGTATCTCTTTCGGGGGGGAACCTCATCCAATTAGTCTCTACGCCGATGACATCTTGGCGGCGCTGGACAACCCCAAACAATCTGTATAGGCCTTTTTGGGGGAGCTGGACGCCTTTGGGAGGGTGTCCGGCTTCAAAATAAACTCGGGGAAATCTATGCTTGTTCCGCTGGGCCGCAATGTTCATGACACCCACGACGCATCTCTGGCTTTGGGGGGTTTGCAACTCCAAATATCCATCCCATACCTGGGGATTGTTCTAACTTCATCTACCGAACGGACAGTCGCAACAAATTATGAGACGCTCACCTCCCAAATACAGAGCGCCTTACGGAGATGGCAGATGCGGCCCCTGTCACTCCTTGGGCGTGTCGCGGCGGTGAAGATGTCTGTCCTTCCTAAGATCCTATATATCGTTCAAACCATTCCGGTGTCCCCTCTTCGAGGTACCATACGACGCCTACAAGACGCCGTGCACCACTTTATATGGGCTGGGAAGTGGCCTCGGATGCGACGGGACCTCTCCTACCGCCTTCCTGGTGAGGGCAGTTTGGGGATCCCCAATCTGCTGCATTATTTTCAAGCGGCGCAATTGAGGTACTTGGTGGAATGGTATAGGCCCGAGTCCGAGAAGCGATGGCTTCTTCAAGATAGGGCGCTGGCGCAATCACCCCTCCAGAAAATACCCTTTTTAAAGCGCCCTGATCGGCCGGCTCGCCTTCGGCAGTCCCCCATCACGAGCACGCTGATGCGGGTTTGGGATGCGGTGGCGGTCCGCCGGGGGCTTGCCACGTTTCCCTCACCCCTTACACCTTACACCTTTGTTTGACAATCCGGATTTTCCTCCGGGGCTCGAGAGTCGCGCGTTCCGGCAGTGGCGGGCGTCGGACTGCCGATCGGCGGGTCACCTGTACGATCTTGAGGGGTTCATCCAGCTGTCGGATGTCATACATCACCACGGCATTGTGGCACCGCAAAAGTTTCAATATTTTCAACTCCGACATTGGCTGACAGAGCCCGGGATCTGCCCGATGGTGGGCCGTCGGCTGACGGTTTTCGAAAAGTGGTTAATCACCAAAGAAACGGACCGTAAGATGATCACGGACATATATAAAATGCTATGTCCATCAGCCGACTCACGCTGTTCAGCAGGCCAGCGAAGATGGGAGGGGGAGTTGGGAAGAGCCCTGACGGATCGGGAATGGCTCGCCGTCTACTACAGGGCTAACCATACTGCCAGGAACACCGCCGATAGGGAAACAGCGGTGAAAGTTGTGACCTATTGGTATTTGACACCGGTACGCCTCAACAGGGGCAACCCTGACTGTAGCCCCACTTGCTGGCGAGGGTGTGATGCGGAGGGCACACTGACACATATCTTGTGGGACTGCAGGGAGATGACGGACTTCTGGACAGCAGTACTGGACGACATAGACAAACATTTTGCCACTGCCATTCTCCGCTTCAGTGCCTACACGCTGTTAGGGTTGCCCAACGCACTCACATTTCCGTTGAAATCCCTCAGGGGGAGACAGATGGGACTGGCCATGGGGGCGGCGGTCCAGAACATCTTATCACTTTGGGGGTCTCGGACTCGGCCCTTCCACTCTGGCTGGCTGCACAAGCTTTGGTACACGTTAGGTATGGAACGCATTCATGCCACGCTCACGCAGTCCACGGCTTCCTTTACCAAGGTTTGGCAGCCGATTCTGTCACTTTTATCGACAGAATTTAATGAAATCACCTGCCCGAGATATCTACTCCTCCTGCGCCTCACCGACCCTTCGTCTTCACGTGATGCTCCTAGGACATCGCCGTTTGGCGACTCCCGCGATTAAAGACTCACAGGAGCGTTTCAGGCACACCGGTTTGGGGGGGGGGGGGGTGGGGTTTACGTTGGGGGGTTGTTTGTGTTCTTGCTTGAGTATTGACGAAGTTAATACACGACCAGGTGGCGAGAGCCCTGGCCTTTTTCGCTCCAAAGGACACTTGCTAGCCCATAGAACTTTAGTATGTTTGTTTCTTTTTGCTATTTTGGGTTTGTCTCACCGGTGCCGGGCTAGTTCCCGACTCTACTCTGTTGGCGCCACCTGGGGGGTACTTGCATTTTGTATTGTATTTTGCTTACCTGCCAAAATCAATAAAACAAAGTTAATAAAAAAAAGGTATTATTTAGTAGACAAATTTTTTTTTTTTTTTTTTTAAGCACAATGAAGTGCATCAGATGGGGAAGAAAGGGCCGAAGGGAGACAAGAGACCAAGAAACATTGAATGGAGAAATCCTTTTTAGGTCTCGGCTAGCGAAGGCTGCGTTTGCGCAGTCTCGCTCGCGAGATTTAATGACTTGGAGAAGAGGGGCTTGAACCCGCCCCTCTTCTCTCCTCTTCTCCATTGGCTGGCCTCTTAAATGCTGGCCAGCCATTGGAGAAGAGGCTTGTCTCGCAAAACAAGCCCCGTCCTTTTCGGATTCGGGGGCGAGTTTTTTTGTTACTTTTCGCTGGGCGTATTTTTCTCTCCTCCAGCCAATGGCAAGAGGAGAGAAAAAGAAAAACACGCCCCCGAATCCGAAAACACGCCCCCGAATCCGTAAATGTCACTGCCTTTCTCCGAGGCATTTCTGCTTCACCTCGGAGAAAGGCAGTGGTGTGCTTGTTCATTGCACTTAACAGTAGCGTTTAGTCAACTACTGTCAAACTCGGTATACAAGTAAGGTTACCAGAAGGTTCTATTTCACAGAGAAAGCTGTGTTCCAGTCCTGGGATTCCGTTAAACAACCTAAAATAAGCATTCTGGGAATTGTAGTCTTAAATTCACCTCGGCTGAGTCAATTGAACTGCGCCCCTCCTGAAACAATGATATATGGCCGGGTCTAAGCCTTGTTTTCTTTCTGTGGTTTTTTCTTCACCTTTTCCGTTACCCCTTAGCAACAAACTAGAGGCTGTTGAAGCTTCACTCACCCTCCTTTGGAGAGTGTCGCTCTCCTTGCCCTGCCGTCTAAATAAGCAAAATGTTTCTCATTCTTACGAAAAACACCTCCCTGGCCCTCCAAACTAAAAACGTCATCATCATTGACGTCAATGCCCCCTCCCCCAAAAAATCATCCTGTCTCACCCACGTTAGGAAAACAAAAGTCTGATAGGTGGAGTTTACGGTCGGACAGGGGGTCAATTATAGAGGGTCAAAGTGTGTGTCATTTCATTTCCGTTACAACTACTTTGGGGTGCATCGCGGTCCGTGGAGGCAGAGGACAGCTGCTTCACGACAACACCCTAGACATAGAAAGCACGTGTTTTCATTCCGGGCAGGAGGGGGGCGGAAGAGGCACGGATGAGCCATGGAGACGTGGATTGCACAACCGGCGTCTGCATGAAATCTGTCTGGAATGTCCTCTCAAAGGACGCTCTCCTTCGTGGGCAGGTACACAGGTTTCAGGGCGCTTTGAAGTGCAGCGCTTCAGACTCTAGCAGTGCCTTGACACACGCAGATCCAGAAACGGGAGCTATGAGAAGTGAGGGGGCTCTGTTCCAGGCCCGCTTCCGGGCACTGACTAACGCTGAGCTCAGCCGGGACAGCTCATTTATACAAGGGCCTCCGCTCCCCCATCCCCTGCCCGGAAAGAAACACATTCTCAGATGCGATAAAGGAAGCAATTGGGCCTTTTTCATCTTTTCAAAGATCGCTTCCGGGGCTGGCGCGGGCACAGGGGCCTGTGAAGCGCAGTGACTCAATTGCCCAGCTTCAGGAAATCAGAGGAGATTAAAAGTAGTTCTTAGCGACTGCACATGACATGAGCCGAGAGAGTAAACACAGCGCGTGCCCGTGACTCACTGGGGGTTTTGATGTACACACCTCCAGGCCGGTGCCCTCTGCGACGAGGGCAGGCAGCAGCGGCCAAGGAAGTTATTACTAGAGGGCTAGTGGGCACAGAAAGGAGCACTGGTAAAACCGATGTGGCCTCTATTGAAAAATAGTATATTCGTTCAAAAAAACCCACAAACATTACAGAACATGGCGTGGCCACTAGGAATGTTCGTGCACTTCTTATGTGTATACGTTTGATTCAGTGTTTTTAATAGTGGTGGCATGTGACCAGCAGAGACTTCGCAGCGCTACAGGTAACAGGTGATTGCTGTCCTTCCTTCATCCATGATTACTGAGACACAATTCAGTCGAAGGTGGGACGTTAGGTCATAGTAATCAGTCAAATATCAGCTCAGATATCCTGAGGCGAGCAGATTTGGGCTAGCGCCAAAGGAAGGCGCTAATCCGCGCGCAAGACGCTAACATGCGTTCTAATCTGCTCTGAGCATGAAGGAGCCGTTAGGTACCCGTTCTGGGGTTACTATCCAGGTTAAGGTACAATTCATAATTTATTCTGATCAGATATTTGACCGATTACTATGACATCACGAACAGGATAAGGAACCGAGTCAATTTGTAGTGCAGATAGATGCTCCGTGTCCTGAAGAATCGTCACTAGTTCTCACTGGATTTACAGAGGCGAAACATGTTGACCATATTCAAGATTACACACCATTTAGTCTTATTAGGACCATTGTATCCTGTATAAGCTCCACATTTTTAACTAGGATAGGGAGTTCCATCTATACCTATTTTAAATCACTTCTATTAAAACTTTCACACACTACAAAATTCACCACCACTTCATCATACGGAATATACAAAAAGACCTCCGGCAAAGAGCCTCCTCGTGGGTGCCCGTCGGGCACTGCAGCGCCGGCCCGACAAGGAGCTTGCCCAGTGATGAAGCATGAAACCCCTTGGGTGTGTAAAGCTAGGCCTACTAATGATGTTACATATGATATAGAGCCACGTGGAAGATGTGTACATTGATATTTGTTGTAGGAATGTGTACGTGTGAAGCACAAACCAAGTGGAAAGGCAGCAGAGCATTACAGTCACTGGAGCATAACTCCACTAACTTCTATTTTAGGGAAATAAATCCACCTGGTTCTACTGTAACCACAATAAGTGCATCTTTCCTATATTGCTACAAACATAATGCAATACAAAACAAATGAAAATATGACTCTTTTGGGCTAAAAAATCGAAGACGCATCCAAAATACTACAGGTTGTCCAATGGTTGCCACATTACTCCAAAGAGTTGTCAGGTTGCTCCAAGATAGCAGGGCACCAAGTTTCCAGTCACTGTCTTTTATTTAAAAAATGAATGTATGCTCGGAGTTGTAGTCATAATTTACTTTCGCTGAAGTTACAAGCAAGCGCAAAAACTCAATATTAATGATGCATGATAATTAAATGCTTCAGGGAGCGATCTAGCAACCCTCATGTGCCCAAAAGCATGGCACTGCTATCTGAATTAATACCCCCCACCCCCAAAAAATCTCCTGTCCTCCTTCATCTGTGGTCCTTCCCTCTTCGCATGCAATCAAATGGTTGAAATAAAGATAAAGAAAAATCCGCTCTCACCAAAAGATCGCGAGTTCCAACTGTGACAGATGAGCTCCGGTGGAGTCTCAATAGAGACTACTAACTCTCACGCCTGACTGCTAGGCCCAACGGTGACAGCCAAGAAAGCTGTCCTAGCAGTGAAAAGGGAACTTAAAAACTCTCCCTCCTACACGAGGGGAAGACCATTTTCATGCTCCTGATAGCAGGACGTCATTACTGCAACAAAGACCAAACTGAGCAAAAGTGCATATAGACAAGGGAAGTATCGAAGGGCCAAACAAGGTCCAGTGCAGGTGACAGCACGGTGAAATAATAAAGCCCGAGCAGACACGGCGCACAGGAGAAGAGACCTCCCCAGGCGGGTGGAGAGAGAAGAAGAGACCCCCAGGCTGTTGGCGAGAGAAGAGACCCCACAGACCAGTGGAGAGAGACGAAGAGACCCCCAGGCTGGTGGAGATAAGAAGAGACCCCCAGGCCGGTGGAGAGAGTGAGAGACCCCCCCAGGCCAGTGGAGTGAGTGAGAGACCCCCCAGGCTGGTGGAGAGAGAAGAAGAGACCCCACAGACCAGTGGAGAGAGAAGAAGAGACCCCCAGGCTGGTGGAGAGAAAAAGAGACCCCCAGGCCGGTGGTGAGAGTGAGAGACCCCCCAGGCCAGTGGAGTGAGTGAGAGCCTCCCAGGCTGGTGGAGAGAAGAAGAGAATCCCCAGGCCGGTGGAGAGAGAGAGACCCCCGACCAGGAGAGAGAGAGAGACACCCTGATGCCACTACCAATGCGTCCCGTCGCAGTAAAGAGAACCTGGCTGATATTTCTTAGAAAAGTAAGAGACAAGCATATACACTAGTTGTGGCAAGTGACCACCACAGAAAGAAAAAGCAAGTAGACAGCACCACTGCTGCCAGATCGGAGGCAAGGAAAAGAGGAGACGGAAGGGCGATTACCCGCCATCTGCAAAGCACCAAGGAAATTCCCAGAAGGGAGAGGGGCCCTGTGTGGTCCGAAAGCAGGAGGAAGAGAGATTGTAATCCCCCAACCTGCGTCAAAATCGCCCAGCAGGGAGCTAGTGATTATTCAGGGAGTGCCCCCGCTGTTGCCTTAAAGACTGTGGTGTGCAACGGTCCATTTACAGGCAGGAGGAGAATCCAGCACTCCGAGTGGCGCGTCACCACTACTGACGCAAGAAAAGGGAGATAATTACCTCCCACAGCAACCCTAAATCACAGCCGGACTATACGGATCCCTCAAAGCACGCCTACTTCCACTACCATCCCTGAAATTGGCGGGCGCACCTGAGAAGACGCCCTATCCTACCTGACCGGACCGGTGAGAGATCGGTGGCGGGAGCAAATGTATAGCCCAGAGAACACAACGGAGTGAGCAGGAGGTCCCTGTGAGATTTCGTGGCCCTATCGCCACATTTCAGAGCAGGTGTAGAAGCGACTTGCATTGCGCGGCTACTGCAACACGATGTCACTGCAACACGATGCCATTGCAGCATGATGCCACTGCAACACAATGCCATTGCAGCACGATGCCACTGCAACACGATGTCATTGCAGCAAGATGCCACTGCAGCAAAATGCCACTGCAGCAAGAAGCGACCTGCATTACAAGTCTGTCGACACATTTTAGAGAAGATAAGGAGTGGCGAGATATAGGACAGTGAAAGTCCTATTCCAGGAAAACGGACGACAACAAGTGAGCAGTGGAAATCAACGAAAGGGGACTAGAACAAGTACTCGCACGATCACCTGAGTGCACCTTCTAAGATACGACAGCCACTGGGGTGGGGTGACATCATTCTTCATAGTGACCGTCATCCACCTGTCGCCGGCTGCTTAAAGGAAAGGGCATCCCTGTTCTACTTACACAAATGCCAAATCAGAAGAACTGCACCAAGTGTCCGACGAGTATCATGACTGCCAAGATTCGCCAGTCATCCCTACTCACTGCTAGTTATCACCAGATGTGGTGCGAGTCGTCTCATGGCATCCACTCCATATCTGTCATGTGCATCACTACCATCCTTGGAGCTTCAAGTACAACAACTGGAGTCCCACACCACTTGCCAGAACAATCGACGATCCGAAAATGCAGTGACCATCTGTTTAACCGGCGCATGTTCTGATCCTGGTAGCGAGCGCATGTTTCTGACCAAGACACATCCACCCCTGAAGTTTGCACGAGTGACGAGGCAGTGGCTCCAGAGTCAGAGCCCATATGCAGTCCCAGGGCAACTCATCCAAGGGGCCTCCCAGAGCGTGAGAGATGGACTTTACTGTGCCCCACCAATGGATTCCAGGAAGTAGCCAGGCCATCTAACCGAGAATTTCAACAGGTCACAGAATGCCAAGTCTGTCGTCAAAGGATCAAGCGACGCAATCGTCCGGTGTGGCAGTGGACTCATCTATACGCTCCTGATGCACCCATGTTGAACAATAAAACACTAATCGCCTCACAGCAAGAGTATGCTGGACTGATGAATATCTCGTAGGTGGACCATTCCTCAACTGAAGCGAAGCCGAAAGGTCCGGATATCATCAGCACTGTGTTCGTCCCCAGATATACCTGGTTAAAGTATGGACATGTGCCAAGATGTCTTGATGCTCACAGCTGCACCTGTCCACCGCTGTCCTGCGAACTACATCTCTTGAACTGTGAGGCTTCCATTTCTTTTAGTTTGTTTTTCTCGTTTTCTTTCCATAGGTTGGACGTTTTTGTTTGTTGTCTTTTCGTTTTATTAAAATTTGGGAGGAATGTTGTGTCCTGCTGGACACAGTCTAGTGTTTCTGCCAGCCACTCCCCCGAGGGCTGGCCCACACACACCCCCTCACCCATCCAACACGGGTGTCACCAGTCAGGTGACCCCGCTAATAAAAGGGCCCGAGTGCACGTGCTCGTGGCTAGTCATCGGTACCACCTATCCATGTGTCCGTGTGGTCATTCAACAATGATGTGGGCCTAGGGCCCAGAACATAACAAGGGCCTGCTCAGCCATCTTTCTCAGATGGAGAATTTAAGCAACGTTTGGGTATATATTGGCAGATATTTAAAGCCCTCCTAAAGACAATAACTGCTATGAAGTGCAATACAAAAATATATTATTACAGCAGTGAAACTAGCATGCCGCCCCTCCCTCACTGCTTCTCTAGAGCTGGGAGCTACAGGTCGGTATGAACAGCGCCTCCCCGCATTCAGACTCCCGCCCGCCTTGCTGATTTAACTATACGTAAACTAATTAGGCCCACGCGCCATTCATCACAGGACTTGACGAGATGGGATGCGTAGGAAGGAGTCTTTGAAGATGGAAGCGGTTTGCCCCCTCCTGATCTCACCCCGTGCAGAAGACATAACAGAAGCCAGTAGCAGGGAAAGCAGTCGGGGCCTACCTCAGAGCCTCCAACCCCTGTGCCTGCCTAGGGCCCTACCTCACAACCCACACCTCTGTTCCGTGCCTGCCCGGATTGTTTCTGGGTCCACGGGTCTGACATGCGAGGCTCGGGTCAGCCGCAGATGTCTGACGCTCTGAGGATGGGCTGGCGCGCTCTCCTGACAGAGAGAAAGAAAGTAAGAAAGTGACATCAAACGCACTTCCCGCGCTCAGGGGATGAGGTCACCTTGAGGGAAAGGGGATACGGCGCGCAGCTGCCAAGCCCTGCCTGCAGGGCGACCTTTGATTCCATGGTGAAACGAGGTCGCCCTCATGTGAAGGGATTACTTTTCTATCAGCTTCGAACGGTGCACGGCAGGCACGCACACGGTAATTTGTAGCCTCCATCTTGTGTTTTTTTTAAGACTGGACGAAAATAGCGAGGGAGCTGAGAAATATTTATAGGGCAAAGAATTGAGAACAAGGTCTGTTGTGACCGTAATAGAAGCCATACCACCAGTTCCTGGGGCATAGCAATCAGCTGGTTCCATGTTTTCCAGCCAACCATACTAAGTAAGATGGGGCTTGTACTTTCACTTTTTCCTGTATAAGTACGGGCCGACAAGTGGTAACTATGAAATGGATAACTAGGACTGAAGCCTTCATGAAGTGCCCCCAGTCCATCACAGATATGTCCAAGCAGCGCCTAGACGTTACTCGGCACCTCGTGGTTTCCAACTGGCCCTGTGTCATGAGAGTCACTTAAGGGCTCATCCTGGCTTTTAGCAAACAGCGCTGTGGGTTCTGGGACCTGTAGTTTCACTTTAAGTATGATCCTACACAGGGCTTTAAGTGGGATGAAAAAACTGAGGGGTCTCTCAAAGGGGCGTGGCCAATGTAATTAAGAGCGTGGCTTAAAACAGGTAAACTAAAAATCTGTGCTTAGCGTACTGTGCTGCTTGACTTGTATTTTGCTCTTTCTATCATTGCATCCAGATATATGATACAACAAGTAACATCATACCTACAACAAGTCAGGACTATTGGCATGGTCAATGGTGGTTAGTTGCATAAGATAAATAAGCAGCAACTATGGCTTGTATATAATATTGAAAAAGCTTCTGCTTACAGCCCTGTTGACACCACGACAATGTTGCTGCTCCTGAGTTTCAAAAAGAGAAGGGAAATCCAGAGAGAAAATGACTCTCTTTAAAGGATTCCCCTTCCCCTACAACGCTCACCTGGCATGACGTCATGCCATAACCTCCACTAGTGAGAAGTGAGCAGTGTGAGCAGCTGCACATAGATGTGCCTGCTGTCACTGTAGTCTGGAAAAAAATGAACTGCCTGTGCCAGGGCACAAAACAGAGCCCAATAGAGACCCGTTTCGAGGCACCCTTTAAACAAGCATTTACAATGCAATGGTCTCGGCATTGGTAAAGTTGGAGCTATTGGCATTGCTCATGACATTATTTTTGTTTATGTTTTTGTTTTTAAAACATTTAAAGAAACGGCATTGGTATTTACAATGTCAATAGCTTAATCACTCTCAAATGCGAGACCTATTGCATTTGCACCCACACACAGAGCCACCTACACACACACTGATTAAGCTATTGACATTGTATATAACAATGCCGTTTCTTTACATGTTTTAAAAACAAAAACATAAACAAAAAAAAATGTCATGAGCAATGCCAATAGCTCTAACTTTAACAATGCCGAGACCGTTGCATTGTAAATGCTTGTTATCATTAAAGTGTACCAGTGTGTAACCGTCTAGTAATCTATTTCCTGAACTTTCTCAACCCCCATTGTTTAGCTCTGTTTGAAAATAGCTGTCTGTGATGCAGCAAATTGAGACCAGCTACTTGCCTGTGTGAAGACAGTCGATCTCCCCATCGCAACAGTAAAGAGCTGTTTTTACATTGTCCAAGAAGAGTCTATCTTTTCTTCAAATTTAAGTTACCCTGCAATAAAGGTTTGAGTGACTTCCTATGACAATTTCCCTGTGTGAGCTGCTTTGCCTTGGAAAGTGCCCAGGGCCAGAATCTCTGCAATTTATGTCGCCTGAAGTTCCTTGGCTCTTATAATCCTGACCCCTTTCTTGTCAATAACCTATATTACTTCAACAAATAACGGATATATGCTTTCTCATATTTCACAGTTCCCAGTTTATATCCCCACATACTGATACCGTTGTTGGTATTTCTGGGGAACTGTGCTTAGGACTTTCGTGGCCTGCACCTTCCAAGCTTGTAAAAGAAACGCACAAACCTATTATTGAGGGTCTGGGGATTTACCGAGACTGTGACTTCAGCACTTTTAAATTCAGCAATGAGTAATTTACTTTACTCCCTTAGTGTTAAATGACTACAGCATTGACAAAGGGGTAGCACACCAAGCATGAAACTGCCATACAATCAGGAATAAACGTTGTGCAATGCACATCATATTTCCTCGCTACCTCTATTATACAATGCATGCATACTATCAGCATCAACTTTGCTGCGACACAAACAGATCAGATGTTAGTCCCGTGTGTACCTCTAGCCACTCTTTCCACATAGGCAATATTACAAACACACATCTCTCCAAACAACTACCTGTAATCGTTCTGAACAGTTGGCACTATGATACCACCATTGGTAGATGCACACTACACAAATGCTAGGTTACATAACATAACTTGACAAGCGTCACTTGTGAGTCCTACACATTGAAAACGATTGAACAAAAAACATAATTTTTATGTCAAGACAAAGTTGGGGAAAATCTAAGAACAAAGCGCTATAAAATGTTCTTCTGCAAAAAAAAGTGCGCCAAACAACATCAGCTCGGTCTAATTTCACTTTAAACAATTGTACGTGAAAACATAAGAATTGTACGGCCGCTTACTTTGAAAAGGCTCTGGAGCAAAGACAGACAATGTCACTGTCCTCACCGGGCTCATCTAAATGCAACACGATCTCTGCCACCATGCTCCACCATTCGCACAACATGATGGTTCCCGCGGAGAACAGCAACCAAATATGCCTTCTCTGTACGCGGGGGTGCCACACAAATGCCCCAGTGCCTCTTGGCGACAAGCATCGAACGTGTGAGTCGTGCCAAGATTGCGCTTTATCACCGGTAAACACGGTAATCACTGCGCACGAGGACCGAAACAGCGGCTCCAAGTAAACACACTCAATCAGGTAAAAGAAAACATATTCTATTTAGATAGGGCAGTACTGTGACAATCAGGGATTGGTTTGTTGAACTTTTGTCATGTGACTGGCTGGGATGCTATTGCCAACTGTTCATTGGCCAATAGTGCTCTGAAACTACACGGCTGTGGATTGGCTGAGAGACGTCTGCCAATTTATTACTGGATGAGTGATCCCGGAAGACTGCACTCAGCCCTACGATTGGATGACGGCATGCCTGTTTTCTTCTGCGCGGGCAGTGTGTTTTGTTTGCAGCCCACCCGGCCTGTACTGTCGTCATAGGCGTGTCATCTTCTCCTTCTTTTCCTACGGCAGCACCGGCCTCTGTAAGAGCACCTTTCGTAATTTACGCCACCGCACCCGCTCTGTCTGTTGCGCCCCCGCAGCTTTTCACTTGGATTATTTTCTGCAGGCGGTTCAGGTGAGGCTGCTGCAATGTGTAGTATCACCTGACATCGGACCAGTTTTGGTACCGAATGGGGCTAGGTTGCTTATGATTTAATCCCACTTAGGTGCCAGTGCAGAGCTGGCTATGCGAAATTGCCCAGATGCTGTCTTCCAAGCCCCTGTACGAACCAATAGAAACACCCCCCCAACCTATTTAAACAAGAACACCCTTGGAGAGGTGAGGAGACCAGAGCAGCAACCGGACGAAGGGGGAGCGGACGAGCACACGACTGCCTTTCTCCGTGGCAGAGCAGAAATGCCTCGGAGAAAGGCACCGCCCTTTTCGGATTCGGGGGCGTGTTTTGCTGTTGTCTCCTCCCTGAGACTTTTCGCAAAAAACACGCCCCCCGATCCGAAAAGGACGGGGCATAATCGGAGTGACTGGACCTCTTCTCCAGTGGCTGGCCAGCATTTAAGAGGCCAGCCAATGGAGAACAGGAGAGAAGAGGGGCGGGTGCAAGCCCCTCTTCTCAAAGTCACTCAAACTCATTAAATCTCGGAGCGAGACTGCGCAAGCGCAGCCTTTCGCAGCCGAGACCTAAAAACTGCCAGTGCTTAGCACCGGTGAGACCCGGCCCACTTAAAGCCCTGACCTTCCATCATACAAAGTGCCAAGGGATACAAACATAGGACTGCCTGACACTCATTTCTTATGACCAGAACACAGTAATACAGCACACACTATCAATTGCTTTGTCTGTAGGTCCTTAAATAGTAAACGTCACTGATATCCATCTCAACAGTTAACCTTTTTTCAACCTCGTAAAGATTGAAGGCATGCATGGCCCTGCAGGCCTCATACCAGCAACATGCATGCCTATAGTCTGCTCAGCCCACCAAGCGATCTTATATTATTGATGCAAGCTTAAAGAGCAAGAATGCAAATTTAAACAGGAGGTTTCATTGGTCAAAATTCTCATAGCTACAAACTGGACTTGTGATCAGGTCACAGAATAAAATGTATGGCATAATGCAATGCAAAGAATGGCCGTTGGCATTTTTCTCTTGTACCTGCAATAATTGCTATGTGCGATTTATACAAATGAACAAATAGATTCAAGTGCCACAGTCTGGATGTCACTGTCCACAATGCACACAAACACCCAGTAGCCACCATTGATTTTACTCCGAACGCTAATTACCACCACCTACTTGGTACCGCAGGTCTAGGAGCCACACACAGGCATGTCCACTTGGAGTAAAGTGGGGTACTCCCGTACAGCGATTATTTAGTGAAGATGATGATTACGAACGTAGGTCCTACACAAACATAGCTTCTGGACAGTGCTTAATTTGAGCCAGTGGTTCCCGGTGTTCTGCACCGGCACTTAATTGTGAACACCAGCACCTATGACAGCCTGCCACATGGTGGCGCTGTCTGTGTAATTTAGAGATTAGCCGAACAGCAGCTGTTTGTTAAAAACTTAAAATGGCTGCCACTCAAGCCATTCTTCTATCTCTGGGTGCCTGGAATAGTCTGAAATGTCACACTTGCAGGAGTGTTATGGTGAGGAGTTGTGTAGGTACTGTCACTGGCAGGGCTGGGAGGGGCAATGGGTAGTTAAAGCTGCAGTGGCCTCCTGACGAGGGCCCTGGCACTCATTTTATTACAAATTAAACACTGCTTTTGGAATATATTTTCTTTTTTGGGAGAACTCTGCTTTGTACTGTGGTTAGACCGGGCGGGTTTCAATGGACATTATGGACCATAAACAGAGTTTTAAGGGGGCGATTCAGATAAAATGGTGTGTGTCTCCCAGTCGGACTACATTCTAGTCACTTGAATTGGTGGGAGCAATATTACCATCCAAAGAATACTGTTTCTCAAAGTTTGCATTACAATGTTAACAAGCATTTACAATGCAATGGTCTCGGCATGGTTAAAGTTAGAGCTATTGGCATTGCTCCTGACATTATTTTTGTTTATGTTAAAAAAAAAAAAACATTTAAAGAAACAGCATTGTTATTTACAATGTCAATAGCTTAATCACTCTCAAATGCGAGACCTATTGCATTTGCACCCACACACAGCCACACACAAAGCCACCCACACACAGAGCCACACACAAAGCCACCCACACACACAGAGCCACTCACAGAGCAACCCACACACACACACACGCAGAAGCCCACTGACCTATTTACATTATGTGGTTTTCCGCATTTCTAAAGACATACCAGCCTGCCCTTCATTCTAATTATTTCTCAACAATGGCGCACCTGGAGAAGAAAGGATGCAGCCTCTCTATGGTGTTGCTTCCCAGGATACCTCCGGGCACCTGCTTACGTGTACAGATTCAGGGCTTGTGGATTGGATAGAGGAGATTTGATTGCTGTGGCGCGGAGAGGGTGATAACTGCTGCGTGGGGCGCTGAGTGGGGGCAGGTTGGGATCGGAGGTTCAGAACTGACAGCGTGAAGTGGTGTGAAGTCGAGGCATAGGGGACAGACAGTGGGACAGCGTGGGGGGTGTGCAGTGTGAGGAGGCTTGGAGAGCGGCTGCGAGGAGCATGGGCACGTAGAGAGGCAGTGCACGAGCGTGGGAGCTAGGAGCACTCGGGCAGACCATGTCACGGCTGGAAGATTATTCACATGCAGTGTTAGGAGCCGCAATGGTATTTGGCTTCAAGCCTTAAGACTGCAAACGCCATCAATTTCGTGCGACCAGGGCCCAAGCGCCATGAAGCCAATGTGTTTAAAGAGGGCACTACACTCTATTAGTTTATTCATACCGTCTCAAGCTCGATAGTAAGCATGGCTGTCTAAATAGAGTAAATCTTCAAAAGTGGTACGTCGCAAAAGGGTCTACCCCCACCCAAGTATGAACCAACTTACTTTCAGATGGGCGACACCGTGGGGCTCAGCAGCTGAAAGCAGAGGCGTTTTCGGATTCGGGGGCATGTTTTCTTTCTCTCCTCTTGCCATTGGCTGGAATGTTTACATTCCAGAGGAGAGAAAGAATCGAAAAAACACGCCCCTGAATCCGAAAAGGACGGGGCTTGTTTGGAGAGACAAACCTCTTCTCCAATGGCTGACCAGCATTTAAGAGGCCAGCCAATGGAGAAGAGGTAAAAAAAAGGGGCGGGTTAAAGCCCCACTCCTAAACATTAAATCTCGGAGCGAGACTGCGCAAGCGCAGCCTTCGAGCCGAGACCTAAAAACTACCCCGCCCCCAGCCCTAAAAACTACACCCAGCAGTTAAAAACGACGCCCACCCCCCAAAACCCTGCCCCAACCCCCCCTTACCTAATTGCGTCCTCTCCCGATCCTCCCTGCTCCTGCACATTTGGGCAGCTAGACCTCGCACTGTGGTTAAGGCAAGCGTGAAAATGCCTCTGCCCGCGTTGTTCTGACAGTTTCCCTGGAAGTAGGCACCACCTCCCCTGAGAAGGGCAGCAGCCCCTCGTCATGTGAAGGGAAATTAACGGCCCAAGCACACTTCGAGAGAGGGTAGTAAACACTTCCCTTGTGAGAGTTAACGCGAGCACACATACACCTCTTGATGGTGTCACCAGCAGATGACAGCCCTCCACCCCCTGTAATGGGCAGCAGACACACCCACCAGTGATGGACCGCAGGCACCTCTTGTGAGAGGGGCAGCAGACACGTCCACCTGTGATGGACAGAAGGCACCCCTTGTAAGAGGGTAGCACTCTCCGTGTGAGTGGTAGCACACACATCCACCTGTGATGGACAGCAGACATCCCTGGTGAGAGGGTGGAACTCCCTGTGTGAGGGATAGCACCACGTCCACCTGTGACGTACAGCAGGCACGCTAGGTGAGACGGTGAAACTCCCTGTGTGAGGGATAGCACACACGTCCACCTGTGATGGACAGCAGGCACCCCTGGTGAGAGGGTGGCACCCTTCGTGTGAGGGGCAGCATACACGTCCACCTAGGATGGACAGCAGGCACCCCTCGTGAGAGGGTAGCACTTCCTTTGGGAGGGGAGCGCACACATTTACCTGCGATGGACAGCAGGCACCCCTCGCGAGATGGCAGCAAACACTTTCCTTGTGAGGGGTAGCTCACACATTCACTTGTGATGGACAGCAGGCACCCCTGGAGAGAGGGTAGCATTCCCCCTGTGAGGGGTAGCGCACACACCCACCTGTGATGGACAGCAGGCACCCCTGGTGTGAGGGTAGCAATCCCTGTTGGGGGGGTAGCGCACACATTTATCTGTGATGAACAGTAGGCACGTCACGTGAGAGAGCAGCCAGGACTCCCCGTGTGAGGGTCACCAGGAGATGACAGCACCCCCCCCCCACCCCCTGCTTTTGTCAGCAAGCAGTCATTGCTCCAGTGAGGGAGAGGTTCACCAGCAGATGGCAGACCTCCACCCTCCTGCTAGTGTCAGCAGGCCGTCCCTGCCCATGTGAGGGAGAGAACGTTAACCCTCAGGCTTCACCCTCAGGGAGCCCCAAGGCCCACACAGTGCTTGTGCCCGGGTACCACTGCACTGTGGTGAGCCAAGGCTTGCTTGTGCGAGGGTTCAAAGGGATGGACAGCGGAGGGGCACCAAGGGTGCCCAGAGACTGATCACAGACTTATTAATATTCAAAGAGCAAGCTCCCGTCGCACACTGCGATCTTGTGCAAGTGATGGCGTGGTGGCATCAGATAAGGAGGCGTTCAGATCCGAGCGGGCTCAGGCCCCGAGGGCACAGGGAGGACGGCGGGTACAGTCAGAGCAGAGGGCACAGGGCAGCTCACACCAGGACACGGTGCGCCCTCTCACATTACACTGGAGACCATTTGTGACACGAGAACACCAAGGCCGGCCAGACTCACACTCCCGTCTGGGGGGAGGGCGGGGGGTTTCCTTTAATAATCCCGCAGTCTACCTTCACAAATGAAAGAGTGGACAGCAGAGGTAGACAGATCAACGGCCCCTTACGAGCAGGACTGACGCCATCTGTTCAAGCCCAAGAACCGTACATCTAAGAGTTAAAGCCCCCGCTTCCTCATCAGCGCCCCCCTCCCCCACCCCAGAGGCTGGTTGTGGTTAATGTGTTCATTTCCAAGCTCAGAGGATTTCTTCCACCGCAAACGCCATCAATTTCGTGCGACCAGCAACTTACTTTCAGATGGGCAACACCGTGGGGCTTAGCAGCTGAAGGCAGCGGCGTTTTCGGATTCGGGGGCGTGTTTTCTTTCTCTCTCGAAAAAAAAACCACGCCCAGAGAAAACTTCGACAAAAACACGCCCCCGAATCCGAAAAGGACATTAGATCAAGAGATCAAAAATAAATGTGATAAATTCGGCGCGGCAGCACTTCGTCTCTCGGAGGGGGCCCTGGCCCCCTGCCCTCACAGCTGCTAAAAAACTCTGAGGTTCGAGTGAGATTATCCCCTCAATCCATGCTGGCAGGGTCCGGGGGTTTCAGTTACAAATCTGGCTATCAGGTGAGCAACATGCAATAGGATTGAAGCAGGACTACAACTCCCAGAATGCATTGGTAGAAGATGAATTCACAGTGCAGGACGGGAAGTCGCTCTGTAGACCCCTCTGCCCGTGGCTCAGTGTTCCATATTTCTATACATGCCTTCTTGTGCAGCGACCACCAAAATACCAAGGAGCCCTGGTGGCCCGCATCGCGCTCAAGAAAACACGTGTAAAGAGTGAAATGACGCCAGTGACTAAAGCCGCCGAGCAATGCATTTAGTGGTGAAACGCTGCATTCACTCAGCGCCTAGAGTCGTGTCAGTTCGTGGTGAGCACTGCACACTCAGCGGCCTATTTACCGGTTTACTTTTCACTGGTTAATTCATCCACCCATTCACTGATGCGCTTATCCGCGGATTCACTCACTCATTGAAGTTCTAACTGAGTGACTGAAACCTTCAGTTACTTACTGAATCACGCTCTTTCACACGTGCACGCGCCTCTCATTCACTGTGACACTTTAATCGGGAGCTGTGATTGGCCGGGGCAGTCTTGACGTAGCTGCCATGGGGCACGATCAGTGGCCGCAGACACTGACTCCACTGTCGCCGCGCCTCCACCCTCCCTTCACGTGGGGTTTAAAGCAGACACGACGGATCCTGTCCTTCCGGTGTCTTTTATAAACACATTTTATTTACAGTTTGTTACCGGCACGTTACAAACCACATTATGTTGATTTTCACAACACAGTTGCTTCACATTTGCTTTGTTCACATTTTTTTGTAGCACATAAACAAAGCTGCTTCCTAAAATTATCAGCAATAGATTTGTTTGTGAATGCTTTTTGTAAAAATTGTACAAGTGAACTACTTTTTGTGTGCACAGCCTGAGAGGACAGGGGGAGGAGACCAGAGCAGCAGCCGGACACGGGAGCACCGAGGGAGCCGAGAGAAGGGGGAGAGGACGAGCGGACGAGCACACCACTGCCTTTCTCCGAGGTCAAGCAGAAATGCCTCAGAGAAACGCAGTGGCGTTTTCGGATTCGGGGGCGTGTTTTTCTTTTCTCTCCTCTTGCCATTGGCTGGAGGAGAGAAAAACACGCCCAGCGAAAAGTATCGAAAAAAAACGCCCCCGAATCCGAAAAGGATGGGGCTTGTTTTGCGAGACAAACCTCTTCTCCAATGGCTGGCCAGCATTTAAGAGGCCAGCCAATGGAGAAGAGGAGAGAAGAGGGGCGGGTTTAAGCCCCTCTTCTCCAAGTCATTAAATCTCGCGAGCGAGACTGCGCAAGCGCAGCCTTCGCTAGCCGAGACCTAAAAATGTTGGAGTCGGATGAATTTTAACAGTTTCTCTCTGTAGCATTCAGTAATTGTGCACGCCTGTAGGAAAACCATGGATCTGGGATATTTTAAAGTAAGAACCACTGGGCTTTGCCACGTTTCTGCAATGGTACTGTTTGCACATTTTGTGCAGCAGAGGAATTCTGCAAACTGTTTAATGAATAGAGACACGCGATGCCAAGAAGACTAATATCAGAGGGCCTGGTTACTGCACATCTCATGGCTTTCTTTATTTGTAAAGCTCTCGTGTGCCAGCCTCTCTGTCCTTAATTCACACTGTGCCCTCCTGTGCCCAGCGCTAGGGGCCATCTGGAGATCTTCCCATACCTTCCACCATCATTGGGCATCATGTGGGGGTGGGGCATGGCTTGGATGCGTTATTATTCTGCTTTCAGACATCAAAGCAGTTCTCTTTAGAGTTTTACTTACATTTTAGCAGCGTTTGTTGCTGTGGTTTTAAACGACACCGCCCCCTGCCCTGGGGTCTGCAGACCATGCATTTCTGCTCTGCTAGGCCACGATGCAAAGGCATCTGGTTACAGAAAGTGCCAAACCTGATCCTACCCTGAATATTGATGGCTATTTTTGTTTTTAAGTGCTCATCCGTTGAGTATATTTAGACTTGTAAAAGCACCGCCCTCCACAGCATTTGCCACATTTTTTTTGTTAAGTTTGGAACATTGACTGCCAAGAATTGTTACATGTTTCTCCTGTATGAAGTGCCAATTACCTTGTTTAGCAGACTCAAGTAAAAGCAAAAACGAGTTTCAAACAGCACTAAACCCTGAGTTTGCCATGGACTGTAAAAGACCTTTATTAAAATCAGTCGTTTACGGTTTATCAAGACTGGAAGGAGGAATGACCGGGTCAGGCTATTCGAACTTTAGACCAGTCACTGGAGCAGGCGTTTAGCCTCCTGAGCTATCGTGCACAATCTATAGTGGTAACACAAGCTCATTTCTTTCTCATAGGCCCTAATAGTTGAATGAAATCAAATTTACAGCATAAAAAAAAACATTTTGATAATGGTTTGAAATCACTGGTTCACTCTTGTTGCATTCTTGCACCTTACATATTTCTGAGCTATAACACCATACAGAACTTGTTTTAGTTGTTTGTCTCAAGATTTCAGTTAAGTGCAAAGCAGGCAAATGTGAGCTACCAGTGGGCTGTGCACAGTGCATTTCTTTGGAGGGAATAGGACACAAGACTATGAATTAAACCTTACCGGTAACATGGAATTATTGTACGAAGTTTATTGAGAAATGACTCTTTCATTATTAACAATAACTTGTTTACATGTAGAAATGGCTTATCAAGTGCTTGGTGGCCCAACACGTTTTAAGCTTGTATCCTGAAGTGTGCACAACAGTAATCTGCAATGTGCGCATCAGTCCACAGAACTACAACACTGACACAAGGCCTGACACAGCAAACTTAAGTATGGTGGGTAGTCCTTAAAGAAAAGCTTTGCTTGTTACTGTAGAAGAATAAGAAAAAAAACAGCAACTGTGAATGGCCTGTGTGATCCGAGTGGTGTAAATCTTCCTAGAATGGACGCATATGTATTGTACTGGAGTCAGTAGTTGGCATGTGCACTTTTTTGGACTTGTACTGGACCAATATGGCTAAAATGATTTTGGATTCCTGATGCCGCCTGCTCCTTCTCATCTTTTTGTTCCAGTTCCTATTTAACTAGTAAAATTCCTTGGTTTTATTTTACATTATTTAAATGTTTTGCTTTAATCTCATAACTCAGTGTCCACAAATCCACATATCACAACTGGAACCAGTAGAAACAATTTGTAACTGGTCAACTACAATTTTAATCAGGACGGGCATTTTTTCCAATCACGGCCACTGCCACAGAAGCCATGTGTTCTCCAGCTGAAGCACAACAGTCTAGCATCATGGCTGCCTTCCTTCATCTGTTCTTGGAGCACATTATACAGTGTTGATGATCTGATTCGAGGTCTTCCAGTATCACAGATAAAAAAACATTCTATCGCTCCTTTTTAGGTCTCGGCTAGCGAAGGCTGGGCTTGCGCAGTCTCGCTCGCGAGATTTAATGACTTGGAGAGAGGGGCTTTAACCCGCCCCTCTTCTCTCCTCTTCTCCATTGGCTGGCCTCTTAAAGGCTGGTCAGCCATTGGAGAAGAGGTTTGTCTCTCCAAACAAGCCCCGTCCTTTTCGGATTCGGGGGCGTGTTTTATCGATTCTTTCGCTCCTCTGGAATGTAAACATTCCAGCCAATGGCAAGAGGAGAGAAAGGAAAACACGCCCCTGAATCCGAAAACGCCGCTGCGTTTCTCCGAGGCATTTCTGCTTGACCTCGGAGAAAGGCAGTGGTGTTCAGGGCGATTCCCTCTGACAAAACTCACAGAAGTAAGTAGAAATCCAAGCAAGTGGGAGGCTTACATTTCACATCCGCTAAACCTACTCCTGTTGATCGCACAGGTACATTTATTTGAAAGATCTGATTTTTGCACAATGGTATTGTTTCATCTTGTCTACAGGGATCGTATTTTGCCAGTGAATGAGTATGGCGGTGCTGCCTTCCGGTTTTCACCCTGGGGAGACCGAGGCACGCACTCCTGTCTTTCGCAGAGTCCGACACTTTGAATCAGAAGATCCGACCTTAACGCTTAGTTGACCTTTTTGTGCACATAAACTCGATCTCAGTGCATTAAAAACTCTGCGAATCGTCCCCTTGAAACTGGCAGGCTTTTTTACCCCGGTACATTCTGGAATTTGTAAATTTGCAAAAGATAGAAAAGAAACTCGTATTTCGTACTCTCCGCTGGCGTGGGACACTTGAGACGTCTGCGTCCTGCTAGGTTGCAGCCTCGGGTCCTAAAGCTGTGTAATGTGAAACCAGCGGCGGCGGCCAGCGGACGCCACTAAGGACAGACACACACAAGCACGCACTTCACACCACTCGATTCCAAAACACAGGCACAGCCACGCCTCGCCGATAACTGTATTCTTGTAGTTCGAATACTCACACTCTGCTTTACACCTTTTACTGTAGACACTGCAAAGAGTGGTGTATGTGTTTATATTGTCCGTATCCTATGTACGACCCCTGACAAGGCGCTGAAGTGAGCGTGCAAGGCGTCTAGGCGCTGAAGTGAGCGTGCAAGGGATGCACGGGATTCCTGACCCCTGACGAGCCGCGGAATTGAACGTGATAAGGTGGTACAGTGCATACATCTTTAAACTTTCACTGGGTTTGCATTTTTCCCACCCACGAGACTTCTTACAACGCGCGTGAAGGTTTTGTTAAAGAATTCGTGGCTGCAGAGCGTGCTCGTGGATTCGAGGAGTCCACCTCCAATAATACTAGCGGCCACACCATACAGTTAAAGACAATCTTTATGTGTCATACCTACATGTGTAGTTAAATCCCCACGAAGTACAGTGCCCGGGGGTTTGGAAGACATGCGAGTGCCCCTGGGCGAATTGCCAACCGTACGGATATAAAACCGACTTTGAGTAGCAGGGACGGACCCGGAGAGCGAAAATGTGGGCGACTATGAGGATGCTGTTGGAATTAAACTTACATTTCTGAGCATCGGGTTAAACTCTGAGATCTCACGCCTCTGGCTGTCTCTACCCCGACAAGCTGGAACACGTGCGCTTCAGACCCTGGAAGCCCCGGACACGCTACGGGAGTCTCCCTGCCCACACCCCCAAGAAGCAGGTATTCGGGTGGTCAGACAATGCGTGCACCCGGACCATGTGCCGTCCCAGAAGCAGGTACTCAGATGGTTGAGACCTCGAAACCTCCCGGACACGTCGCATGGGGTCTCTCCCGAAAGAGACCCGTTTCGAGGCCCCATTTAAAAAACTGCCGATGCTCTTCACTGGTGAGACCCGGCCCTCTTAAAGCCCTGGCTGTAGCGTATATGTGTGTGGGAGGCTGTGTGTGTGTGTTGGAGGCTCTGTGTGTGTGTGTGGGAGGCTCTGTGGGTGTGTGTGTGGGAGGCTCTGTGTGTGTGGGAGGCTCTGTGTGTGTATGTGAGAGGCTCTGTGTGTGTGGGAGGCTCTGTGTGGGGGTAACTCTGTGTGTAGAATGCTCTATGTGAGTGGTGGGGGTAACTCTATGTAGGTTGCTCTATGTGAGTGGCTCTGTATGTGTAGGTGGCTCTGTATGTGTAGGTGGCTCTGTATGTGTAGGTGGCTCTGTATGTGTAGGTGGCTCTGTATGTGTGGGTGGCTCTGTATGTGTGGGTGGCTCTGTGTGTGGGTGCAAATGCAATAGGTCTCGCATTGGAGAGTGATTAAGCTATTGGCATTGTAAATAACAATGCTGTTTCTTTAAATGTTTTAAAAACAAAAACATACAAGAATGTCATGAGCAATGCCAACAGCTCTAACTTTAAACAATGCCGAGACCATTGCATTGTAAATGCTTGTTCTATATATTTGGTTGCAAGAGCAAGAAAACAAACACAAACAAGCATTGAAAATGCAATAGGTCTCACCTTTGATTAAGTTGAAGCCATTTGCTTTGCTAATGCTATTGTATAGCAAAGCAAATAGCTTTAACTTAATCAAAGGCGAGACCTATTTCATTTTTAATGCTTGTTTTATCATCCCTTGGTACCCAGACCCCGGGGTGTCAGTAATGCTTACCAAGGGGGCCTGCAACTGTTTAGAAACATTGTTAGCAGATTGAGAAAGTATATCATATATATATATATCTATATATATCTATATATATATATATATATATATATATATATTATCTACTGGCGGTCGCCAGTAGATAGTTATAGTTAGGACCGTGTTTCCATAGGAAATCCGCAACATTCTATTTTGAATAACTTTGGCGCCGATTGACGAATCCTCGCGAAATTTTCAAAATAGGTGGGGCGCTCCGCTCCGCTCCTTCCCTGAAAGTCTCGGGGGGATTCGTCAAGCGGGGGCTGAGAAAAAGGGGGGGGGGGGTCCCAAAACGCGTTTTCCCCATGCATTTTTCCATAGGACCTTTAGTCCAAGCTGCAGCCCGAACGGCTGAACAGAATTACTTGAAATTTGGCAGAGAGGTAGTCCTCAGGTCAGGGATGTCTGGTGTAAATCTGTTCAGTATTTCCTGAGAAAATAGCATTTAAATCAATATATATATCTATAGGCACGCTCCGAGCGCGTAGCGTAAGCTTACCGTACGCGCACGCTGCCGTGCGCGAGCGCGATTCTGATTGGTTGTTAGATCTTAGTAAACATTCGAATCGGTCGAAACCAGGAAGTGTCGGCCGCCATTTTGTTTCTCGCAGTCTGAGGGGGTGAAAAACAAAGCTGGATAACGTGAAAAGGGGGCAGGCTGGACAGTTCCTGAACCCCTACCCTTGGTCAGGGGGTCCCAGAAGGACCCCCAAGGGCAAAAATGTATTTTAATTTTTTTACGAAAAATTGCGGAGTGTGCGTAGCGTACGCGCACGGTAGAAACGGAAAAATTCCGCAAACTACGTAACGTGGGCGCACGGTGCGCGGAGAGCACCGAGCGCGCACGGTGAAAAACCTTAAAAATAAATGAATAAATAAATACATAACTTAGCATTTAAAAAAACGTACAAATTCACTGAAAAAATCATAGGTTTCACACACGTTATAGTTAGGAATTAGCATTTAAAAAAACCTTGCAAATTCACTTAAAAAACCATAGGTTTCACACATGTTATAGTTAGCTGGGCATTTCACTCGTGAAAAACCATTGAAATTTCCACGTTATAGTTAGTGCAGGCAAACGCGTTTTGGGACCCCCCTTTTTTCTCAGCCCCCGCTTGACGAATCACCCCGAGACTTTCAGGGTAGGAGCTGAACGGAGCGCCCCATTAGTTTTGAAAATGTCGCGAGGATTCGTCAACCGGCGCCAAAGTTATTCAAAATAGAATTTTGAGATTTCCTATGGAAACACGGTCCTAACTATAACTATCTACTGGCGACCGCCAGTAGATAATATATATATGCAGAGAGCAAGGCGGTTTTACCGCCGAAACGCTTCTGACCTGGGTTTGAAATAAATCGCCTTCTGTGCCAAAATATTTCACGGTGTTGGTGCCTGTTTGTGGAAAGACGATCAGGTTGTTGTTATATATATATATATATATATAAAAAATAAAAAGCAAAACTGAATAATTTACAATGCTCTGTAAACGAAGGAATTTGAAATGGAAGCTAAAAATGCAGTTGGTATTCTTATTTGGTTTAGTGAGAGTAGCACAAGTACAGCAAAACAGAACCTAGCACAGATGACTGAGGACCACAGCTGAAGAGGCACTGATATGTTCTGACATAAAGAGCAAAAAAGACAGAGTGATTTGCTAGAATCCACAATATTGCTTCATCTTTTACAAATGCAGCTTCATTTTAAAAAGGCCCAACAGTCCCGTTAAAATGAAAAATGTGATTTTCACATATGTATTGTTTGCACATTAATCAAAATATATAATTTGTGGTTAAGAAACACTTCTCTAAACAGTCAGGGTGCTGGTGCCAGGCCTTACTGGAAACCAGTATCAGCCATAGAAATATATATATATATATATATATTCACTGAAAAAACCATAGGTTTCACACATGTTATAGTTAGCGGAAATTTTACTGATAAAAAACCAATGAAATTCCCCCGTTATAGTTAGTGCAGGAAACTATAACTCACGCGACCGCAATCTTCTGCTGATGCTAATACTGTATTTAGACACTTATTTGCCCATGTCTTCTTCCATAAATTTTTAGCTATACATATATTACAAATATTTTTTTTTCATAAAGACACATATGTCATCAGCAGAAGATTGCGGTCGCGTGAGTTATAGTTTCCTGCACTAACTATAACGGGGGAATTTCATTGGTTTTTTATCAGTAAAATTTCCGCTAACTATAACATGTGTGAAACCTATGGTTTTTTCAGTGAATTTGCAAGGTTTTTTAAATGCTAATTCCTAACTATAACGTGTGTGAAACCTATGGTTTTTTCAGTGAATTTGTACGTTTTTTTAAATGCTAAGTTACTTTACGCCATTCGTGGCGTGCGCGCCCACTTAACGCAGTTCGTTCCGTGCGCGCACGGTGCGCTTCGCGCACCCACTTTACGCAGTTAGTGCCGTGCACGCACGGTGGGCACACGGTGCGCTACGCGCACCGCGTGCCCACGTTACGCTAGATGGGCCATGTACGCACGATGCGCTTCGCGCACTGTGCGCAAATGGAGGACATGTTATGCGCTTCCTTGTCATAGGTAATCTGTTGAAATTTTTTGGGGAAATGCTGTGCTCTTGTATGCCATGCACAAATGGTGGCCTTCGGCCACCATTTGCACACGGGGTGGAGAGAGTGGGTTTTTTTTTTTTTAATAATTTTTTACCGTACGCGTACGGTAAGCGTACGGTAAGCGTAATTGGCGAAATTTTCTAAACAGCCCCTTTATATGTTTTTGGCATTTGTTTATCAGCTCCCCCCCTCAGAGTGCGAGAGAGAAAATGGCGGTCGCCGCTTCCTGGTTTCGACCGATTCGAATGTTTACTAAGATCTAAGGGCCAATCAGAATCGCGCTCGCGCACGCCACCGTACGCGTACGGTAAGCGCACCGTAAGCGCACCGTAAGCTGGCTCAGATATATATATTGATTTAAAGGCTATTTTCTCAGAATCTACTGAACAGATCTACACCAAACCTACAAAAGGCACTTCCTTGACCTGAGGACTACCTCTCTGCCAAATTTCAAGTAATTCTGTTCAGCCGTTCGGGCTGTAGCTGTGTCTAAAGGTCCTATGGAAAAATGCATGGGAAAAACGCGTTTTGGGACCCCCCTTTTATCTCAGCCCCCGCTTGACGAATCCCCCCCGAGACTTTCAGGGTAGGAGCGGAGCGTAGCGCCCCACCTATTTTGAAAAATTCGCAAGGATTCGTCGACCGGCGCAAAAGTTATTCAAAATAGAATGTTGCGGATTTCCTATGGAAACGTGGTCCTAACTATAACTACCTACTGGCGACCGACCGCCAGTAGGTAATATATATATATATATATATTCTTTTTTAAATTAGTGCCATCCTGCAGGAGGAAAGGTCATGGGGTCTTTCAGAATGGTGCGTCCGGCCCTGGATGCTGCAATCATAAATACAACAAGCTTTGAATATTTAAATACAACCTGCTCAAACATTAGCGAGCTCAAATAGTGCTGCGACAAGACAAATACTGCTGCAGGCCACGAGCGGTGGGAGGGGGAGCAGTCTCGTCAGCTCACCTGTGTGCAACCACACCCTTGGCAGCGTGTCTGCTTATTTGGGTCAGGCTGGGAGAACAGCACGTGCAGGGTGGCTCCGACTCCGAAATACCCAAGAAACAACAATATATAATCTCATTTGGCCGGTGCACCAGACCTGAAAACCACAAACAACTTTTGGGGTGTGCGGTGTAGGCAAGAGGAAATGTGCCATCATGTGTTGTTAGTAGTGCAAATGTTTATCCTTCCCACTGGACACATCCCTGTGGACCGGCACTTCTTAGAAACAAGCAGGTACTCTGTTACAGGGTACCTGCACTTACATTTTTCCATTTCTAGCACTGCTCGGAGGTGCCTCTCTACAGGCAAAACACCAGGCAGGTGACACTCAACAACAAAAGGAGCATCCAGCTCAGACTCAGAGATCTGATGTAACAGGACAAAGCAACCATGCCAGACAGATGTTACCTCTAGGAATGCAAAGTTCAGGTGCAGTGAGGCAGCCCTGCCAAGAAGTGCCGAACAGCACACCTGCTGAAAAGTGTTGGTACTGTCCCATTAAAAGTGCAGTAGCCAAGCTGGAACCTACTAGTACCGTCTTTTTAAGGGTAGAATGACCTGCTGAGAAGTTCAGCTACTGTCCCATTAAATGTTCAGTGGAGACCTACTAGTAATGCTTCATTAAAAGGGTAGAAGTTATGCTGTGAAGTGTTGGTACTGTCCCATTAAACGTGCAGTAACCCCACTGAGACCTACTTGCATGGTCTCATTAAAAACAAGCATTGACATAGCCAATAGGTCTCGCCTTTGGGACCGTATAAGTATTTAGCCATGCAACAGTAGATGTTGTTGCACCAAGGATATTGTGCTGCATAACTAAATACTTAAAAGGTCCCAAAAGCGAGACCTATTGGCTATGCCAATGCTTGTTTTAAATATTGGTGGATCTACCCACACATTTGTGGATCCACAGACTTAACATTGAATCCATGAATCCTGCAAGAAGAACAGGGTATTTATTTAAGTTTTCAAAGTAGTATATACCCCAGTACTTCCCCCAATGGATATTGCCAAAATGCTCTATGGGGGTCAGGGATGCTTACCCAGGTCCCATATTCATTCTCTGTTTCTTTTGTCAGAATGCTGGTTTTAGTGCATCGCATGCTGTACAGGTTGTCACAACAGAACATTTCAGTTGCTGGTAATATGATCCAATATTGTCTTTGAGTTGTTCTAGTGACCTCATAAACCCCGAGGCTGAAGGCAGAGTGGTTTGTAAATGTCAACAGAGCCCAGAGATAGAACCATTGGACCATATTATACATTACCCATTACGTACCTTTTATATTACATGAGTATTTTGGGGTAGTTACCTTGAAAATTGTGTTTTTTTCAAATTGCAGACAACAGTGGTCAGTGATTTACAAGAATATCTGACGGACTCGGATCTTGCATCAACACACAGCATTAGAAAACAAGAAGCGCGAGCAAAAAGGAGACGGAGAGGGCGGAGCGAGTTAGTGGCCGGGACGTGTGGGCGAGGAGAGAGATGCGCACGCACGCGCTTGGGAGAGCAGTCCGCTCATTTTCAAGCACTGCACTCGTGCTGGTGACACGCCCCTGCTCGCAAGGTGGATGCCGCCACAAGCACGAGTGTGTGCTTGAAAATGAGCAGAGCGACGGCTAAAGGCCCTCCTATGCAGCGCATGCGCGCTACATAGGCGACACCTAAAAATAGCACAGCGCAGCTGTCGGCTGAGATGCTCCACCATGGCCCACAAGGTAAGAGGGGGGCATTCATGTTCAGCTAGTTAAACGTCCACAATCAGCTCTGTATACAGGGTATCTCCACAAGCGTGCACGTAGGGGCCCATGTCTCTGGCTTACTTTCGTTTGGAGGGGCACCATTTACTGCAATAGATCTATCCATCAGACTGCCTCCAAGGTCTTCTCTTCTCGGTCTGGATCGCACCTGGATAGCGAGAGCCATGAACACCACCGCCTTTCTCCGAGGTCAAGCAGAAATGCCTCAGAGAAACGCAGTGGCGTTTTCGGATTCGGGGGCGTGTTTTTCTTTCTCTCCTCTTGCCATTGGCTGGAATGTTTACATTCCAGAGGAGAGAAAGAATCGAAAAAACGCGCCCCGAATCCGAAAAAGACGGGGCTTGTTTGGAGAGACAATGCTCTTCTCCAATGGCTGACCAGAATTTCAGAGGCCAGCCAATGGAGAAGAGACAAAAAAAAGGGGCGGGTTAAAGCCCCACTCCTAACATTAAATCTCGGAGCAAGACTGCGTAAGCGCAGCCTTCGAGCCGAGACCTAAAAAGACCCATCTGCTCAGCAGGTAGGTGCAATCCGAGCAATCTCAGATTTACAAAAAAAAAAAAAAGACTAGATTAGGGGTGGTTGCGCGATCTCAAATTCTGGGAGCCAAGCTGGCTGCCATTCCATGTGATTTCAAGTGGAGCTTTGATAACCATACAAATTACAGGCTTTACTATAAACACCTGCATATGTCCAGTGTGAGAGCAAGGCCAGGGTGTCTATTTTCTCCAAAAGAAGATTCTGCATCTGGTGCCAAGCAGAATATAGGACCATCCCTTGGAGTTCTCGGATAAGCCCCACAGTGGGCACCTACCATCACTAATGGCCCATGGCGTAAGATGATGGGGGGCCTCATGCAGAATGTGATGGGCAGGGGCGGGTCTGAGACTGTTAGCTCACATGTATTCAAAGATATCAGCATGAGAGGGAGCTCTCCGACCAGTGGGAGCCCTGTGCACTGCAGGGACTTGCATTACCCCCTGCTAGCTGCCGGAACCTGGGAAAACACAAACTAGCATCACTGGCTTAACTTCGAAAGACATAAATGGGTACTGTGAGGGCATCTCAATGAAACCAGTGACCAATAACAGAGAGCCATGTGGCCACCCAAAGGAAACACAAACTAACATTGCCACAGCCTGGCTTAATCTACAGATCAGACCTACAGTATTGGGTCACCAAGAAGGAACAGATCCCCAGTCTGAGATCATATATAGAGCACATTCCCGTAGTCATCCCACGGACATCACAATCAATCAAGCATGCCTTAAGCCATTCTGGGGTCATAACTGATAAAAGCAACCTAGCATTTCTACCCCATGGGTTATCACAATAAATCACAAGCGGGCACAACCAGTATCATCAGGTCGATCTATGAAACCACAAACCAGCATCATTGTGTCATACCAGAAAACCACAAAGTAGCTGTACATAACCACAAGTGTCATCCAGGGTAAACACTAAGCAGTGCCATAAGGTCAGCCTTGGGAAACCACAAACCAGAACCATTGTGTCAGACACCAAAACCTAGCATCATTGTGGCATCACAGGAAACCACAAACTAGCTGTACATAACCATTAGCGTCAACCAGGGAAACCACAAACCAGCACCATTAATTAATTCCAGAGAATCCACAAACCTGCACCATGATTTCGCCCCAGTGAAACCACAGACCAGCCCCATTGTGCCATCCCAGGACACCATAAACAATCTGTATATAACCATGAGCGTCATCCAGGGAAACCAGTAAGAAGTGACATGAGATCAACCTAGGGAAACCACAAAGCAGCACCACAACACCCTTAAGTCACCCAAAGGGATTCACAGCCAGCACTAATGTACCCTGTGGTCATGTACAGAGCAACACCCTGAGGTCATCCCTTTTACCAGACCAGCTTTGCAGCGCCATGAGAACATCAAATCACCAACCGGCATTAAAGCACCAATGGGAAAGTCAAATGGAATCAAAACTACCTTACAGCCCCACTGGATCATCCACACAAACCCGAAACCGCTGCCATCCAACCGTCCATTCCTAACTACACTGCGGAGTTACATTGAGTCACCAAACACATCCACCGCAGAATTTCTACCGCATTTATAGGGGTGGCCGTATCTAACCGCCACGCAATCTCTCCACCCGAACCTCTTCTTTAAGACAATCGTAGGATCAAACACTTTGTCTAATCCATACTATCACACTCAGCGCATCCTGTACCAACATCTCCCTAATCCACCCTACTAATAGGCCGGGCCCAAGTCCCAGTGTCTACCTAGTCACCGGCAGGGACACCGACTGCCTCACAGCATCCCTACGAGGACGACACAAAGCAAGTACCGCGTCACAGGCAGGGACACTTAGTCCACCACAACATCCCTGTGACGATGATTCAAAACAAGTATGATGTACTGGCTGGGCGTGAGGGGCATAAAAGAGGTGGTACACCAGATTCCGCCCGCTTCGTGAAGCGAGCCCGAGCTCAGTAGCACCAAAAAGAAGCAGGCGCGAGACACCATCAGCCACGCGCAAGGCTTCCTGCTCTGAATGCAACTTCAAAACACGCGCTAAATCACCAGGCTGGCGCTGGTTGGTGGGTCCCGGTTAGGATACCCTGGGACACTCCGGGGAGGCCATGTACCTCACGGTGGAGCCGGGGTTCCCTCCCCTTAACCTCAGGCATGGGTCACTGTCCTCAGATAAGGTGGCCTCTGTTTACATGAAGGGAAAGCTGTTTACATGAAGGGAAAGGTGTGCATTTAAACACCATGCGTGGAAGGTGTGCGTCCCACGCCCCTTTCGTGCTCGCTTGTGGCTCCGGCACCCATAATCGGCATATGTGGTTCATGTGACCCCCCCTACCAAAATAAAGAGACCCCCAAGTGGGTGCTACCCCAACAAAACAGGGAATGCTGAATCCTACGTTCAGGGTAATAACAAGCGAGGGCTCGTGTATGGTAGAGAGTGGAAGGGGCTTCACACACTGAGAAAAATAGAAGCTTTTTCTGCTGTTTTTTTTTGCCGCTGAGCAGGATGTGGTTTACAGTGTACCCCCGATAAGAAAGCCAGGCGGCCACAGCAAAGAGAGGCACAGTTTACACCTCGCGTCCGACCCTCAATGCATTTCATTAATTGAGGAGGTGGCTGCATGTTTTCTACGGTGGGCACGACAGCCAGCTATGCAGCGGTGGTACACCAACGGGTTTCTAAAACGTACAAAGTGTGTGTGTGCGGGGGGAGGTATGAGGCCATGAGCGAGTCATACTGAGGGTCGATTGGGAGCGAGTGTTGGTCTCTTTTGAGAACTGATTCCTGGAAAGAGTTTCTGCCTGGCTGCGCGAGCCTGGCAGTGGTCGGCGCTTTGCTTGGGTGTGTGTGGTCCCCCCTCCCGGTGGCATGTCCTCCGGGTAACGAGACCGGGAGTGCCTCGTGTACGCTCGGTGGGTTTGGGGTGCGGATGCCCCCTGTCTGGGTGCGAAAGCTCCTGTGCGCATGTGACATGCGCCCCATGCTGAGCTTACAAACAAAGCCGTGGGGTGGGGGGCCGCCCTCCCCTCCGAGCGCCTGATAGGAGACTAGGGCTCCCAGAGAGGGGAAAACGCCAGCGGATGCGTGTGCACAATGACTGCGTAGCACACCGCTGGGAGTGGCGCAGCAGTGGCGGTAGTCATACAATGGGTTGTGTGGCACCGAGTGCAGCCTGTGTCTGCGGGTGGTATAACCAGATGCGCTCAGTGAAGGTATGCAATATTTGCATGTCCTTATGGGCTGTGTTGTGTGTGATTTTGTTAAAAAGACGTGTCGAAGTGTGAGCAAATGGTGTGCTGTGGAATACAGTGATATGCTTTCATTTTAGCGAGAGTGTGTGGGCTTTATGCCCTGGTGTGGACTGACATACACGGCGATGTACTGCATCATATGCGGGTGTTGCGGTATACTTTTTATATTACTGTGCATCGTGCTTGGTTGATGGTTGACAGCAGTGTATAGCGAGGAGTTGAGCTGTGGTTTGAAAATATACTATACCACGTTGCTTTGCGTTAATGTTAAAAAGCTGCAGCGTCGCTCAGTGTCACCCGGAATACTATGTTTTCAGTCAGCTGCTTTCATTTAGCCACCAAATGCGTTCTGGGATTAGTAGTCCGGGGTTTCTTCTAGTTAAATTAGAAACTACACCTGATAAAAGTAGTTTAAAAATGAAAGCCCTGTACTGCAAACTTGGTATATTGCCGAGATGGAGCGAAGCGGTCATCCCTGTGTGTCTGGAATGCAGCTGATGGAGCAGGTAAAGCAAAACCTTTGTATACCTTCTCTATTTTGCATGAAATTTAATTATGTAATCATTCTAAATATTAACTTGTACTAATTTGTGTAGAGTGGTAAGATTAACCAACAATTGCACCTTAATAAACACAAAATACATGTAGGACTAAAATGCGAATTGCATGGCTAATAATTAAATGATTAACTGTGGTACGCAAACTAACTTTAGGATGTGTTGAAATAGAGAATTGCATGATTCATGTTGCTTTTGTGATGGTTTGTGCATCCAGTGCTGCAGAATGGTGAGTATTACTGCTTTAAATGTTGCTCCACGCTAGGAAAATACTAATATATATTGGGATTAGTGTGGGTTTAAACATTAGAATCTTCATTTCTATATATTAATTACTGTTATGTTTGTTTTTGCTTAAGTTGGCATTCGGGCCTACCTGGCCGCAGTACATAAAATGGAGTTCGGAAGTGGCCACCGTTATGTGAGCGCGATGTCGACTGCGCAGACTCGGATGGCTCTGAAGATCTCCAAGCGACCTCCGATGAGAAACGAAATGTTCCTTGTCAAGGATAAGAACGTGGAGGACTGCCAAAACCCAGACTAGTGTGAATGACCGAGGGGACAATGAACGACCTGTACAAGAAGGTTTACATGTTGTTACTTCGTAACTTTCGCCTGTGAAACTACGAAAAGAATACATTTGGGAAGATATCATGCCCGGTCTCATGGGAAACAGGCAAACCTGGGAATATTGAATAGACTTACAATTTTCGGAGGGCTTAGCCAATCAGAACACTTTCTACCACTAAATTGTTGCACATTGTCCTAAAAGTTAAGGAGAAAAAGAGTATAAAAAGGGGGGGTTTAGAAGAGGGTTCACCCCCTTTCTTCCTTATTGCTGTTAGGCTGTTGGTGTGGAGAGTCGATTTGCTGGATTGTTGGTTCGTTGGTGCGATTGCTTGGTCCCTTGGCTAAATTGTGGGGACTGTGTTGTGCTGAAGGACATTTCCTGGACTTACCTGGGTTCTCTGTGATTATAAAAGGACGATTCCATCTGAAGGGATTTTGATTTCGCTGTGGGTTGACAGGTTCTTCTGGAAATGGTCGCCAATATTCAAATTTAGGTAATATAAATCTTCTGTCAATTTATGTCCAAGATCAAAGATTGGAAATCGCTCAATAGAAATCTGATTTGAAATGTAATCCTGATTATGCCAACACAGAGTGAATTAATTAGATAAACTTAACATTGATTATTAAGAAATGAGTTTGTGATTCTTTAATAAGGTATTGAAAAGCTAATCGAAAAGTTCCGAAGCTTTAAATGTGTTTTAGCTGGTTCTAAATCACCATCAACCAGTCCAACTAAATGGTCGATTGACCAAGTGCTGGAGTGCCTTGATGCTAAAGTTAGGATTCTATATGTTCAGATGAATATAATGTATATAATGTAAAGGAATTACTCCCGATAGGTAACAAGGTACCCCCCCCCCACATGTCCAGCGCTTCTTTCCTCCTGTGTGCAGATAGGAGTGAGACGTATGAGTGTTGGTGTTATGGGCCCCACCAATGAATGCGTGTATGAATGAGTAAGTGTGATGACGGGTCTGTGACGCAGGGAGGATATGTAAATTTGCCCTTTTCCGCTGGAGCACAGCGATATCGGTTGGAATTGTGGTGTGTGTAGTCATAGTATGTGGCATTCAGTGATGTAGTGTAGGTTACTGGTGCCTTCTGGTGTGTGCAATTATATGTATTAGTGTTGTGATATAGAGCAAGTTGTGTGCAGATGTGGGGGCAGTGGAATGTAGAGCTGTGTTATTGTATGGAGTGTGTTGGTGCCATGCATGTGGGTAGTGTGTGTTGCTGGGATGCATGTGGGTGGTATATTGTGGTGTGGATGTGGTGCACTCACCCGAAAGGACCTGTGCATGGAGAAACCATGTGGGATGTGCTCTGATGTGAAATCCTGTGAGCGTAAACCAGAAATCCGCCCCCTTCCCCGCGCAACCCCTGCAGTCACTGACCTGCTGCAGTTTCCTCGGTCTCCCCCGTCCCCTCTTCGGGGTCTCTTCCGAGGGTGCAGGCGGCTCCTGGCCGGAAGTGGAAGGCTGCCCGGCTGCTTCACCTTGTGTGCTCATCGCTGCCATCCACAACACCAACAAAATAAAAAAAAAATATTTACACACTAAAATATGTACAAAAAAAATAAAAAACATTCACAACACTGCTAGACTTTAATACAAAAATCTCTTCTCCCCTCTTCCAGCACCTTGAAAGATTCCCAAAAAATAAAGATCTGCTGCCACACCGGACGTCCTGGTGCTGCCAAAAAAAGAGGGGTGAGGAGGCAGGGGGCGGAGAGATCTCCTCGGCTACAATTTAGGAAACAGGAATCGTGCTAACACGAAAATGATCCGAGGACGAGCCCACAAGGGCGAAAAAAAAAAGGTTGCTACCAAAAACACAGAATGAACTAAAGGGGGCAACGGGGCTCCCAGCGCCTGCGAAGAAAAAGGAAATGTTCTGAAATTAGGGAAGTAAAAATGTCACTGAAAGCGATGAAAAATTGACGTTTTGGGCGATTCCGGATCTGGTATTGGCTATCAGCAGTTGCTGCCGGAAAATATGCTATTGGCAGCTGTAGGGCGCGCTCCCAGGGACGTTCCCAGCAGCAGAAGGAAGAGTCACGGATCAATGGCGCTGCAGCCATGACTGTCCGCATGATTCCAGCCATTCGGAAGAGGCACGATCAATTCGGTATTTGTTGAGTGTGCTGCTAGGGTCAGGACTTTCCGCTCAGTGAAACACAGATCATTAATGTGGTTTTGTGGTGGAGGAGGTGTAATGCCTTGCACAGATTGATACAGTGCTGCTCAGTAGGGTGATATTGTAGGTATGATAACAGGGGTTCTAATTATTCAGGGGCGCAGCCGTCAGGGTGGATGTCTGTGGAGGTGTCATGTGACCTCACCTCGCGGAGTAAGTCGGGAATGAATTAATACAAGCGCTGAAACACAAAGGCGGCCCCACAGCCGCAAAAGTGAAACAGTACTGGGCTAACAAGTGAGAGGGGTGGGGGGAGTGCGAGAGAACACACAGCTATTCCCTTGCGGGAGCGAGCAAACATATGTTGCCAAAGCTCGCTCCCATAAGGGAATCGCCACGCGTGCACGCATTGCCATTGAAAGCAATGCAATGCGTGCACGTTTTTGGCTAAAAAGCCGAAGCGATTTCTATAGGTCTTTTTCGAGACCTAAAAAGTATAGTAGCCCTACTGAGAAGTGCTGGTACTGTTCCATTAAAAGTACTGTACCCCCCCCCCCCCCAAAAAAACATTCTACTAATATGTAATTACAAGGACAGAAGTAGTGCTGAGAAATACTGGTACTGTCCCATTAAAAGTATAAAAGCCCTGCTGAGAAGTACTGAACCATTAAAACCAGGGCAGAGCTGCTGAGACACTCTAGACGGTCCCATTAAATGAACAGCGTGGGTGCTAAATACATTTATGGGACAGGGCCTGACCAGATGAGCAGTGCTGGTTCTGTTCCATAAATGAATAATACACATGCTGCCCGTGCTTGCTTTGTTACATTATATGTACAGCAGCCCTATTGAGAAGAGACACTACTGTCCCATCAAACGTATAGCAGCCCTATGGGAAGCAAGACTACAACCACTTTAAAGGACAGGGGCTCTGCCAGGAACCACTGCTACTGTCTCACTGAAAGTATAGCAACCCTGCTGGGAAGAAACACTACTATCCCATTAAATGCACAGCAGCCCTGCCGGCAGCGCTTGAAATGGCAGAATAGAAGTGCAGGTACTCTGTGACAGAGTACCTGCATGTTGCTGAGAAGTTGTGGAAGAGTAGGTCGCACACTGCTCGTCACACCAGCATGTTGCTGAGAAGTGCTGGTACTCTCCAATTAAAAGTATTACGGTTTTCTTGAGAAGTGCCGGTACTCTCCTATTAAAAGTATTATGTTTTTCTTGAGAAGTGCAGGTATTCTCCCCCTCAAAATAAAAAAGTACCGGTACTTGTCCCGGACAGTACCGGCCCATTTAAACAACTGCCTGCCGGAAAGAGACACTGCAGTCCCATTAAAAGGACAGCAGCTCTGCCAGGAACAGCTGCTACTGCCCCATTAAAAGCACATCAGCCTTACCTAGAACAGCAGCTACTGTCCCAATAGTAGGACAGCAGCTCTGCTGGGAAGCACATGCACTGCTCTTTAAGAAGCATACAAACTCTGCGCAGACGTGTGGACACTGTGTATGCTACTGCGACTGAGAAGTGCCGGGACCCTCACATCAAAAGTGCAACAGGCCTGCTGAGTAGTGCGTATGCTGTCTCCTCACGAGTATTACAGCCCTGCCGGCGGGAATCGACCCCGACCCGTGGGGTGGGACCCGACCCGTGCTAGTAGTCAGAGCACAGCTGCCTGCTGCAATGTGCCAGCACTTGTCTCTTAAAGTGCAGCAGTAGCTCTCCTGCTCAGACACAAGAGTATTCTTCCGTGTGGCAGCCCTGCTGTGAAATGTTGAAAACAGCCACATTCAAAGCCCAGCAGCAGTAAACGCAGTTACGGTGATATTTCAATAAAGCAGTGTAACGTATAGGATATAGCAGGTCCTGGCACCACTGCAACTACCTGCTGCGCCCTGCAAACAGCTGTGACTAAATATTAAGAAGGTACGCATTTTATTTGCATTTAGAAACAGCACTGACGCATAGACTAAGGCTAGTCCCCTCTCCCTACCACCTGCCCCGAAAGTGCCCGTACCTCGGATGTAGGTGCACTTGCTCTCGTCCAGCTGGCTGGATGATGCCGACCCCTGGTGCCTTCGGGACGGGGTGCTCGCAGGTGCCCAGGTCAGAGCTGTCAGTGGCCGGTGTTGGTTGTTCAGGGAGGGACTCCGACACAGATGCTGCGCCCAGCTCCTCTTGATAGAGCAGCGCTTCAAGCACTAGGAGCAGTGTGCTTTTTGGTAACTGTCTCTGGCAACATTTTCACTGGTTAAACTCGGGAGACCCTGCTGTGCAGTTTGTCATTAGCACTACAAGGAGGGATACTGTGGAGGAATATGGCGCCGCGCCAGCGCCTCAAGCTTCCTGACACCCACACACTGATGAGCGCAACTCTGGGAAGTTTCCTTTTGGGTTGGGGGGAAGGGAGGAGCAAGTACAATTGCCAATGAGGAGCCAGCTTGTAGCATACCCGCTTCACGGCTGTTAAGAAAAGTCTTCACATCTGCTTGTTAAATAAACAAGCAGATAAGAAAAGTCTTCACGACAGTCGTGAATCAGGCGAGCCAGTCCGGGTGGGCCGGACCAAAAAGCCAAAGGGAGGAAACGAAAAGCCCTCCTTTCCAATGGGAAGCCAGCGTTTACCATAAACGCTGACGCTACCCAATGGAAATGAGGGGGCGGGGCTAGTCCCCTTCTCGAAACTGACTTGTTGACTATAGCTCTCGCAGGCGAGGAGCGCATGCGCGCTCCAACGCCAGGCGAGACCTAAAAAGCACTGTGTGCATTGAATGTCATGTACCTGTATTGAACTGTGCACATGTGCTCGTAGAAAAGATGAATGGCGCTGTTGACACATGAAGAGGTGTATACAGCAGGAAATGAGGCGCAAGAACAACAAAGATGTATACAATGAACTCTTATTGGTACCCATACACTTGATACATTATGAACAAGGGTCGTTTTCTGGGAACCACGAGGGAGGCTCCATGAATTACACTGCAGAAGTCTACAGCGTTTAGGCCTTAATGGGGTTTAGGCTATCATCAGGATCAGCTTACGAAATTATTTTATTTTATTTTAAACAGTGCTGATTGGTGGGAGTGACCGTGACACCCTGGAAAGAGCACTGTGAGTGTGCTGGAGCTGGGTGGTGACCATTGGAGGTCCGGGATGATGAAGAGAGCCTCGCAAAAGCTGGGGCTGTCAGGGGTGATGGAGAGAGAGCCAAGGAAAGCTGGGGCTGGACATTAGGGCGCAGAATGCGCACAGGTAGCTGTGAAGAAGTGGGATGAGGAGCGCCCGAAGCCAAGGATCCGTTGGTGAAATCAGGTCTCTCGAGGAGCAGGAATTAATCTGCTTGAAGGGGTCCAAGGATGCTGGAGATCCCAGTAACGCTGGCGTGAGACCCAGGGAAGAATGTCAGTCGGCATATATTATTATATATATATCATTCTTTTACCATTCCAAGATGTTTTTCTAAATGTAGCAACTATGTAGGAACTTCAAAAACAACAACAAATGACAAGATGAACACCTACTGCTATGTTTAGTTTCATAACTGCAAGGATATGCCCACTGTGTTTATTTAGATGGCAGCATATTTCTTTTATCTACTTTTATTCTTTTACTTTATCTTGCATATGTTGTTGTGTATATGTGTGTTTTGGTTTGGTTATGTTAGACGGAGAATGTAAGAATGAGTCAGTGGGTGGACGAATGAATGGATGGATTAATGAATGCAAAAGTAAGTGACCAAGTGCATGTACGACAACCTACTGAGTGCCTAAACTCGCCAATGACACAAAATACGCTTTTATGCATAACCCAGGCATATTGGCATTGCCAATGCTTGTTTTCTAAAGAGTGCACCAAAAGGCCTTGGCCTCTTAGCAGAATATGGATACCTGTAGCCGAGAGAATCCCTCAAAGGACTTGTATAAAGCATTCATTATATACCTATAGGGCAATTGTTTGTTTTTTAAACAGATGGCCACGTCAATGCACATGCATGCTCAGCAGTCACACAAAAAATAGCAAACCCAGTAGGTCAGTGTCCACTAGCAAAAGCAAAACCTATTGGTTTTGACAGTGCTTGGTTTGATGGGTGCTGTAAAAAATAATTATTTTCTGGCAGAAAAGGAGAGTATAAAGCAGTGGAGCCAAGTATAGACTTTTCTCTCCATACTCACAGTTTTCAGCTCGAAATAAATCTATGAATTAATATTTGCAATATGTTTAGGAACCTGATGGAAAAACATCTATGGGTGCTTAAAGTTTGTACTGAAATACAGTGTTAAATGCTGAATCCAAATGTACAATAACATGGCAGGCTGACTACAAATGCATGTAACTTAATAGGTATCTGAAATAAATATATCCAAAAAAACGAATGAAAATAAATAATCTCAGAACCAATGACTAAAATACGATTTAGAGCTTAGTTTTCAGCTAAACAGTCCCACATAAACCTGGAGACAGGTTTTAGATGCTGAATTTAGACTTCAAATGCATGTAACTAATAGATATCTGCAATAAATACATTAAAAAAAAGAGGAAAAATAATAATCTCACAGCTAAGGACTAGAACACAATTTAGAGCTCAGTTTTCAGCTAAACGGTCCCACATGGATATGGAGACTGGTTTTAGATGCAGAATTTAACATTCATAATCTAACAAATGAAGAAACTTGTAGACATTCAGATGATAGTGTAATGCAATAGAGGAAAATGGTAAATTACAAAACTAATGCAGGGACCTTTGATGAAAGATCAGCCAATATAGGGAATGGAATGTCGCAGAGAAGTGATCCCATTTCCTAAATCATGCCAGCAGGCTTGCATCAGGATTTTGTACCAACTAGAAACAGTCAAAGGGTTTCTCTGCTGCTCCTAGATATGCTGCCAGTCCCAGATTGCATCAGGGTGTTGATAGAGGTTTAAGTCAATAAAGAGTAGGATTTGTCAAAAACTTCAAATGAGAGAAGCTAAAGCTGGAGAATGAAGCAATCTGGGTATCAAATGATAGTTTACAAAAGGTGCTTCTTTCTGTCAGAGACACATTTTCCAAAAGATTAAACCTTGTTCCAGAGATTACATTTAAACCCCATTTTTATTAAACATAACAATCTGATTATATAGCCTATCTGAACATTAAAAATAATATGGCACAGTGCTTCGAAGCTTCCAAATGCACTACAAAGACTTTTGTTCATGTTTTCACGAGCTTGAGAGTAAAAATGAACAGCATAATTTAGGTGTCCAAAGTGACAAGCAAAGCATTAAACTGTGTTTACTCTTTAACTAAACCAGAAGAACAATCAAAGGTTCTATATTTTCTATTTGTCTGATTTCTTACTTTATCCCATTTGAAAAGAGCCTAAACCACGATGGCTAAAGGTCCATGGTAATAAAACACTGTCAACGAATTAGAAAACGTATAATGCATGTGTATTGTGTATATATATATATATATATATATATATATATATATATATATATATATATATATTCACAGAAAAAACCATAGGTTTCAGGGGTGTTATAGTTAGCTGCCCATTTCACTCGTACAAAACCATAGAAATTCCTCTGTTATAGTTAGTTCTGCTAACTATAACTCACGGGCCCGCAATGCACTGCTGATGATGTCACATATTGCATCATTCATGACATGGTCAGTGACATCACTGATGACATCACTGATGACATCTCAAATGACATCATCCACTGAATGTGGTTTAGTTTGAAATTTAAATATGTATTATATATATACCAATCTGTATTGAAGATTGAGTGGATATATAACTGTCTGGGTGGAAGATTTAGTAGCTGTCTGACTGTCTTTTTACGTGAGTAATTAAAAGTGTCTCACTTAATACATGGATTAGTAACTAAACTATGTGAATGTGTGCAGCACTGTCTCTGTTGTTGTATAACATGCTGCCTCAGTTGGTCACTAACTACATGAGTGTGTATATTAGTTTTTGATTAGTTGGGTGAGTATTTGTATGGGACACTGAGTTTGTGTGTGGTTGGATGGGGTGTGTGTAACTATGCATAGATGTGTGAATGGTTGATTGACTAGGTGTATGGGTTTAAGAGTGCATGTGGAAACAGTTGTTTGGGTGACTGAGTGTATTTATTTGTGTGTTGGTGAGCAAATATATGTTTTAGTTGTACATCTTCAACAAAGTAAAAAAATAAAAGGCATTGTATGTGAGATTTGGTGTATATAAATAAGTTTGTGTAAGAGTCAGTGATTGTGAGAGTAAATATATGAATGAGTGTATAATTGTAATGGTGCTTTTTTAACATATTAACGATGAGTTACTATGCGTTTGAATAAATGAGGTGTCGTTGGATAATTGTGTATGTGAGTAAATTTAAGTGCGATACATTTTTTTCATGAGTGAGTAGGATGACTGCATAACCGACTAAGATGACTGCTGATGTGTCAATGTCTATATATGTGTATAAGTGCATTTGATAGTGTTCTATTAATTAATGACTGCATGTATAGACGATTCTGTTGTTGAATGGGTAGTTGTGTGTGTAGACTTAGGAATCAGTGAGTGGGTATGTGGTAACTGGTATTGGGGTGTCAATGGTTTCAAATATGGTACTCTGTATTTTACAGTGAGTGATGAAAGGTTATACTAGTGTATGATGTGGTGTATCGGATTGTCAAGTGGATGATGTCATCAGTGATGTCATTTGAGATATCATCAGTGATGTCATCAGTGATGTCACTGACCAGGTCATGAATGATGCAATATGTGACATCATCAGCAGTGCATTGCGGGCGCGTGACTTATAGTTAGCAGAACTAACTATAACGGAGGAATTTCTATGGTTTTGTACGAGTGAAATGGGCAGCTAACTATAACACCCCTGAAACCTATGGTTTTTTCTGTGAATTTCTAAGGTTTTTTAAATGCTAATTTCTAACTATAACGTCTCTGAAACCTATGTTTTTTTTCAGTGAATTTCAAAGGTTTTTTTAAATGCTAACTTTTAAGTGTGATAGTAGTTATATCTATTTTTTGTACTGATTTTCTACAGTTTTTTAACTGGTTATTTATAAATATTTTATTCATTAAATAACATTATATATTTTTCTGAAAATTGCAAAAAACATTTTTTAATTAAAACTGAAATATTGATTAATTTTCTTTTTTCATTTTTTATTTTAATAATAATATATTTGTACTTATAAGAAACTTATATTATTTTTAAATATATTTTCGCGAAGTCAGGTGCGTGCGTCGTGAGTGCAGAAAACTAGGTCAGCAGAGCTGCTGTAGAGCCAGAGAACCAGGTCAGCAGAGCTGCTCTAGAGCCAGAGAAACCAGGTCAGCAGAGCTGCTTTAGAGGGAGAGAACCAGGTCAGCAGAGCTGCTTTAGAGCCAGAGAACCAGGCCAGCAGAGCTGCATTAGAGCCAGAGAACCAGGTTAGCAGAGCTGCTTTAGAGCCAGAGAACCAGGTCAGCAGAGCTACTCTAGAGCCAGAGAACCAAATCAGCAGAGCTGCTTTAGAGCCATAGAACTAGGTCAGCAGAGCTGCTTTAGAGCCAGAGAACCAGGTCAGTAGAGCTGGTCTAGAGCCTAAGAACCAGGTCAACAGAGCTGCTCTAGAGCCAGAGAACCAGGTCAGCAGAGCTGCTGCAGAGCCAGAGAAACCAGGTCAGTAGAGCTGCTTTAGAGGGAGAGAACCAGGTCAGCAGAGCTTCTATAGAGCCAGTGAACCATGTCAGCAGAACTGTTTCAGAGCCATAGAACTGGGTCAACGGAGCTGCTTTAGAGCCAGAGAACCAGGTCTGCAGAGCTGTTGTAGAGCCAGAGAACTAGATCAGCAGAGCTGCTCTGTAGCATAAGAACTAGGTCAGCAGAGCTGCTCTAGAGCCAGAGAACCAGGTCAGCAGAGGTGCTGTAGAGCCAGAGAAACCAGGTCAGCAGAGCTGCTTTAGAGAGAGAGAACCAGGTCAGCAGAGCTGCTTTAGGGCCAGAGAACCAGGTCAGCAGAGCTGCTCTATCTGACACTGACTGATTGACACTGACTGACTGATTGACTGACACTGACAGACTGACTGACTGACTGACTGCTCTCTACTACTCTACTACTGACTCTCTACTACTCACGCTCTACTACTCTCTACTACTCACGCTCTACTACTCTCTACTACTCACTCTCTACTACTTTCTACTACTCACTCTCTGCTGCTCTCTAGCATTCACTCTCTACTACTCTCTCTCTACTACTCACTCTCTACTACTCTCTCTCTACTACCTCTACTACTCACTCTACTACTCACTCTCTACTACTCTCTCTCTACTACTCACTCTCTACTACTCGCTCTCTACTACTCGCTCTACTACTCACTCTCTACTACTCACTCTCTACTACTCACTTTACTACTCTCTCCTACTCTCTACCACTCACTCTCTACTACTCTACTACTCACTCTACTACTCTCTCTCTACTACTCACTGTACTACTCTATACTACTCACTCTGTACTACTCACTCTGTACTACTCACTCTCTACTGCTCACTCTCCACTACTGATTCTCTACTACTCGCTCTCAACTACTCTCTACTACTCAATCTACTACTCACTCTCTACTACTCTCTCTACTTCTCACTCTCTACTATTCTCTCTACTACTCACTCTCTACTACTCACTCTCTACTACTTGCTCTCTGCTACTCGCTCTCTACTACTCTCTAGTACTCACTCTAGTACTCACTCTAATACTCACTCTCTACTACTCTCTACTACTCACTCTCTACTACTCCACTACTCTCTACTACTCACTCTCTACTACTCTACTACTCACTCTCTACTACTCTCTACTACTCTCTCTCTACTACTCTCTACTACGCACTCTCTACTACTCACTCTCTACTACTCACTCTCTACTACTCTCTACTACTCACTCTCTACTACTTTCTACTACTCACTCTCTACTACTCTCTACTACTCACTCTCTGATACTTTCTCTACTACTCTCTACTACTCACTCTCTACTCTCTATTACTCGCTCTCTACTCTCTACCTCTCTCTCTACTACTCTCTACCTCTCTACCTCTACACCTCTACCTCTCTACCTCTGTACATGCACACATATGCACATATATATATGCATATATATGCATATGCATTACCTACTGGCGGTCGCCAGTAGGTAGTTATAGTTAGGACCCCTTTTCCATAGGAAATCCGCAACATTCTATTTTGAATAACTTTGGCGCCGGTCGACGAATCCTCGCGAATTTCTCAAAATAGGTGGGGCGCTACGCTCCGCTCCTACCCTGAAAGTCTCGGGGGGATTCGTCAAGCGGGGGCTGAGATAAAAGGGGGGTCCCAAAACGCGTTTTTCCCATGCATTTTTCCATAGGACCTTTAGACAGGGCTACAGCCCGAACGGCTGAACAGAATTACTAGAAATTTGGCAGAGAGGTAGTCCTCAGGTCAAGGAAGTGCCTTTTGTAGGTTTGGTGTAAATCTGTTCAGTAGATTCTGAGAAAATAGCCTTTAAATCAATATATATATCTGAGCCAGCTTACGGTACGCTTACCGTAAGCTTACCGTACGCGTACGGTGGCGTGCGCGAGCGTGATTCTGATTGGCTCTTAGATCTTAGTAAACATTCGAAACAGCCGAAACCAGGAAGCGGCGGCCGCCATTTTCTCTCTCGCACTGAGAGCTAGGTTGTTAAATAAAACCAATAAACATGTAAAGGGGCTGTTTAGACAGCTCCCACACACATAGCCATGTTGAGGGAGTCCCCAAAGACCCCCCAAGGCCAAAAATGCAATTTTTATTTTTTCGCTAATTTCGCCGATTACGCTTACCGTACGCGTACGGTAAAAAATGTTAAAAAAAAACACTATCCACACTCTCCCCACCCCCTGTCCTTTTTGCGGCCGAAGGCCACCAAATGTGCAGGGCTCATTATAATTGTGAAAAACCACAATATTTTAAACAAAAATAATAAAAGAAAAAATTAACAACACTCTCTCCACCCCGTGTGCAAATGGTGCCCGAAGGGCACCATTTGTGCATGGCTTATAAAAATTACGAAAAATTAAAATATTACCTTTCAAAACGAAGTGCATCATATGTCCTCCATGTGCGCACGGAACGAACTGCGTTAAGTGGGCGCGCACGCCACGAATGGCGTAAAGTAACTTAGCATTTAAAAAACCGTACAAATTCACTGAAAAAACCATAGGTTTCACACACGTTATAGTTAGGAATTAGCATTTAAAAAACCTTGCAAATTCACTGAAAAAACCATAGGTTTCACACATGTTATAGTTAGCGGAAATTTTACTGATAAAAAACCAGTGAAATTCCCCCGTTATAGTTAGTGCAGGCAACTATAACTCACGCGACCGCAATCTTCTGCTGATGACATATGTGTCTTTATGAAAAAAAAATATTTGAAATATATGTATAGCTAAAAATGTATGGAAGAAGACATGGGCAAATAAGTGTCTAAATACAGTATTAGCATCAGCAGAGGATTGCGGTCGCGTGAGTTATAGTTGCCTGCACTAACTATAACGGGGGAATTTCACTGGTTTTTTATCAGTAAAATTTCCGCTAACTATAACATGTGTGAAACCTATGGTTTTTTCAGTGAATTTATATATATGTATGTGTGTATATATATATATATATACATATATAAACATATAAATATAATCTGCATATCTATATATATATAAATCCATGCAAACATATACATATACATATATGCATACATATGCATGGTATGTATATGAAAGTTTGAAAAACTCTGATACAAGCAAAGCTAAAAAGCCACCTAATTACAAACAGAATTGCTTTAACTTAAACGAGGGCGAGACCTATTGCATTTTCAATGCTTGTTTACTTTGATTCCATCAAGAAGGCATTCAGATGTGTCACACATTTTCCATAAATTCTGAATGGTAGCACTCTAGTTGCTCATTAGATCACTGTAGTAAAGCTACTGCTCACCAGGGAAGTCTGCTGCTGGTATTGAAAGCGCATGTTTCAGTCTGCATGGCAGAATTTTTTCATGAAATAGAAGAGGATTTGAGAAGTCACTCAAAATGTGCCCTAATTTTTCTTTTTTACTCACTAATCATAATTTCTATGGCACAATGAACCTCCTCATTGTGTTCCTTTTAAATGAAACTACTCACTCTCTACTACTCACTCGCTACTACTTTCTACTACTCACTCTCTACTACTCACTTTCTACTACTCTCTAGTACTCTACTACTCTCTACTACTACTCTCTACCACTCTCTCTACTACTCTACTACTCACTCTCTACTCTCGCTCTACTACTCCCTCTCTACTACTCCCTCTACTACTCCCTCTACTACTCACTCTCTACTACTCACTCTCTACTACTCTCTCTGCTACTCACTCTCTACTACTCTCTCTCTCTCTACTACTCACTCTCTACTACTCTCTCTGCTACTCACTCTCTACTACTCTCTACTACTCACGCTCTACTACTCTCTACTACTCTCTCTCTACTACTCACTCTCTACTACTTGCTCTCTACTACTACTCACTCTCTACTACTTGCTCTCTACTACTCACTCTACTACTCACTCTCTACTACTCCCTACTACTCACTCTACTACTCACTCTCTACTACTCACTCTACTACTCTCTTCTACTCACTCTCTACTACTCACTCTCTACTACTCACTCTCTACTACTCTCGCTCTACTCTATACTACTCTCTATTACTCACTCTCTACTACTCTCCCTACTACTCTCTACTACTCATTCTCTACTACACATTCTCTACTACTCTCTCTCTGCTACTCAGTCTCCACTACTCACTCTCTACTACTCACTCTCTAATACTCACTCTCTACTACTCACTCTCTACTACTCTCTACTTCTCACTCTCTACTACTCTCTACTACTCACTCTACTACTCTCTCCTACTCACTCTCTGCTACTCTCTCTACTACTCTCTACTACTCTCTATTACTCATCCTCTACTCTCTACCTCTCTACCTTTCTCTACCTCTCTCTCTACTACTCTCTACCTCTACCTCTCTACCTCTACGTCTCTACCTCTACACCTCTACCTCTCTCTACCTCTCTACACGCACACATATGCATATGCATTTATATATTCACTGAAAAAACCATAGGTTTCAGACATGTTATAGTTAGCGGAAATTTTACTGATAAAAAACCAATGAAATTCCCCCGTTATAGTTAGTGCAGGCAACTATAACTCACGCGACCGCAATCCTCTGCTGATGCTAATACTGTATTTAGACACTTATTTGCCCATGTCTTCTTCCATAAATTTTTAGCTATACATATATTAGAAATATTTTTTTTTCATAAAGACACATATGTCATCAGCAGAAGATTGCGGTCGCGTGAGTTATAGTTGCCTGCACTAACTATAACGGGGGAATTTCATTGGTTTTTTATCAGTAAAATTTCCGCTAACTATAACATGTCTGAAACCTATGGTTTTTTCAGTGAATTTGCAAGGTTTTTTAAATGCTAATTCCTAACTATAACGTGTGTGAAACCTATGGTTTTTTCAGTGAATTTGTACGGTTTTTTAAATGCTAAGTTACTTTACGCCATTCGTGGCGTGCACGCCCACTTAACGCAGTTTGTTCCGTGCGCGCACGGTGAGCACGCGGTGCGCTTCGCGCACCGCGCGCCCACTTTACGCAGTTAGTGGCGTACACGCAAGGTGGGCACGCAGTGCGCTACGTGCACCGCGTGCCCACGTTACGCACCGTGCGCACATGGAGGACATATTATGCGCTTCCTTGTGATAGGTAATCTGTTAAATTTAATTTGTAAGTGATGACAATAATATGCACAGAGAGTGTTTTTTTTTTTTTTATTAAAATTTTTAGCGTAAGCGCACCGTACGCGTACGGTAAGCGTAATCGGCGAAATTTTCAAAAAATAAAAATTTACCGTTTTTGGCCTTTGAGGACTCAACTAACTTGGCTATGTGCATGGGCGCTGTCTAACCAGCCCCTTTATATGTTTTTTGCCTTTGTTTACAGCCCCCCCCCTCAGAGTGCGAGAGAGAAAATGGCGGCCGCCGCTTCCTGGTTTCGACCGATTCGAATGTTTACTTAGATGTAACAGCCAATCAGAATCGCGCTCGCGCACGCCACCGTACGCGTACGGTAAGCTTACGGTAAGCGTACCGTAAGCTGGCTCAGATATATATATTGATTTAAAGGCTATTTTCTCAGAATCTACTGAACAGATTTACACCAAACCTACAAAAGGCACTTCCTTGACCTGAGGACTACCTCTCTGCCAAATTTCTAGTAATTCTGTTCAGCCGTTCGGGCTGTAGCCCTGTCTAAAGGTCCTATGGAAAAATGCATGGGAAAAACGTGGTTTGGGACCCCCCTTTTATCTCAGCCCCCGCTTGACGAATCCCCCCCGAGACTTTCAGGGTAGGAGCGGAGCATAGCGCCCCACCTATTTTGAGAAATTCGCGAGGATTCGTCGACCGGCGCCAAAGTTATTCAAAATAGAATGTTGCGGATTTCCTATGGAAACAGGGTCCTAACTATAACTACCTACTGGCGACCGCCAGTAGGTAATATGTATGTGTATATATATATATATATATTCACTGAAAAAACCAAAGGTTTCACACACGTTATAGTTAGGAATTAGCATTTAAAAAACCTTGCAAATTCACTGAAAAAACCATAGGTTTCACACACGTTATAGTTAGCTGGACATTTCTCTCATACAAAACCAATGAAATTCCCCCGTTATAGTTAGTTCAGCTAACTATAACTCGCGCGCCCGCAATGCACTGCTGATGACATCTCAAATGACATCACTCATGACATCACTGATGACATCATCCAGTGAATGTGTGTTTTTCTGAAAATTAAATATGTTTTATATATGTATATCTCAAGGTCGATGGAAGAATAAATGGGTATATAAGTGTCTAAATGGATGATTTGTTTTTGAAAAATTGATTGTGTAACTGACTGATTAAGTGTATCCTAGTGAATACATGGCTTAGTGAGTAATGTTTAAATATGTAAATATCTGTATCAGTCTCTCACTTTGTGTATAAGTGGCTGCATGGGTTGCTGAGTAGCTACATGGGTGTCTATATAGGTTATTACCTCATCTTCAGAAAGAAACTTAAAACCATGTTGTTCCCTAACACTCACTAAAACGCTCGCTGTATATTGTTCAATCTTAGCGCCATGATATCCTTTGGGATGAATGTTAGCGCTTTAGAAATACCTTTACCATTATCATTACCATTACCATTATTAGTTGTTTTTTTGAGTATCAGTCTGAGTGTCTGCATGGTTCGGTGGGGGGTATTACGTAGTGCATAGGTGCATGAATGAGTGACTCACTGTTTGTATGTGTTGAACACAGCATGTGTGCAGGACTGTATGAGTGTGTGTATGGGTGTGTTAGTGAGTGAATGACTGTCTCAATAGTGTCTTTATGAGTAACTACATATGTTTTAAACTAGTATATGTGACTATTGTTGTATATAAGTGAGTATATGTGAGAGTGAGAGATTGAAAGAGTTCCTGTATGAATAAGTATGTGTTTCTATAAGTGATTGTTTAAAAGACTAAGTATGTGTAAGTTTCCATAGAAGTAAGTGTGGTGGTGTGTGTATAACTGTATATGCAAGTAAATGTATGTTTGATTCCTTATTAGCATGAGTGACTATGTGTGTGAGTAAATCTATGGATGAGTGGCATTGTGTAACTGGATGTATAGGTGTATGAGTACATATGATGAGTGAGTACATGTATGAGTGACTGTATAGGACTGTTGGTGAATGAGTGGATGTGTATGTGGATCTTAGAATTACTGAAGAGGTTGTTGTAACTGGTATTGGTATGTCGATTGTTTTGAAAATTTTAGTCTCTATTTTTGAATGTGTGTATCAAAGGTTATATTAGGGTGAGAGGAGGTCTGCCACTCTATCACAAGGATGATGTCATCAGTGATGTCATGAGTGATGTCATTTGAGATGTCATCAGTGATGTCATGAGTGATGTCACTGACCATGTCATGAGTGAGGTAATATGTGACGTCATCAGCAGTGCATTGCGGGCGCGTGAGTTATAGTTAGCTGAACTAACTATAACGGGGGAATTTCATTAGTTTTGTATGAGAGAAATGTCCAGCTAACTATAACGTGTGTGAAACCTTTGGTTTTTTCAGTGAATTTGTACGGTTTTTTAAATGCTAATTTTTGAATTATTAAATTAAATATTTTTTTTTTTATTAAAAAAAATTTCCTATGTATTCATTTATATATTATCTGTATCCTTTTATGTGTTTTTGCTCTTTTTTTTAACTTTCAATTAGGATAAAGTTGAACAGTTTATTTTATTTTTGCAATTAATTTTTCTCCACTTTTTTTTAATATAAATTCTTGGGGTGCGCGCTCTGAGCGCGCACCTAGTACGTTTTCGTAAGTTTTTTATGAATACCGTCGTACGTTATTTACGTACGCATACATACGTTATAGTGCGCGCTGGGAGCGCGCACCCAGTGCGTATGCGTACGTACGTACGCATGCGTGCGTCGTACGCGCTCCACGCGGTTCACTTCCACATACGCTAATTTACGCGCGTTTACGTTCGCGTATACGCGTGTGCAACGTATGCGCGTTACGTACGCGCATATGACGCATGCGCATCTACGCGTTCGCGCATGCGTAATCACAAGGTGCACGCACCTCGGGTTATGTGCTTAATAAAACAACACTTCTAATTGGTTATCATTACTTTCAGTTTCTGATTGTTTCAACACCACACCCAATCCCCTCATGGCAAGTCATGTGATCATGAATCATCACTTTTGATTGGTTTGAAGTACTTTCAGTTCCAGATTCTTCCCAAACCACACCTACTCCCCTCATTATTAGTTCTGATTCCTTTGGAGAAGGAGCTATTCTGTTGTTGAGAGACAATGGCTGAACAGCAACCATCTTCAGACAGTGACCAGGACACTCTTGAGAGGCAGAGGAACAGGAAGCAGAAAGACAGCTTTATATGGCAGTTTTTCACTTTTCCAGAGGGACAAAAAAAGGTAAATGCACCTAAAGTTACTTGTGTACTTTGTCAAAAAGTCTTGTCACGTGGGAATCCTAACAAGAAGTATTCTTTTAGCATTCACACTATGTTGAGGCATGTTGACAAAATGCATCCAGTGACTTTTCGTCGAGCTTCTGGAGCAAACCCTCCACCTGCTCAACCGACGACATCTGCAGCAGCTCAGCCGAGCACATCTTCGGCAGCTCAGGCGAGCACTTCTTCTGCAGTGGTGCCTTTGCCTTCTTCCACACCTCTTTTTGGACCACCTTGTTTTGCGAGGTTGTCCACACGCTGCACTGATTGCGGTCGACTTATTTCTGTGGGTGAGACCAGTCTTGATCTCATTCAGAGAAAATATGATGCGCATGAGTGCAGTAGGCCATAGATGTTTTTTCTTTTTTTTCGTTTTTCTCTTCCTGTTTCCCTCCATTAACTCAAGGGCTCTTTTAAGAGCCACTTAAAAACTAAACCCCCAACATTTTTTGGGGGATTTTATTTTTTTGGGGGGTGCGCGCACCCTGCGCGCACCCAAGGATGTTTTTTTTTTTTAAATTTAATGTACAAAAAGAGGTGAAGAAATGGAAGCATGAAAAGGGAGGATTGAGAAATACAAATATTTTTCACTTATTTTTTTAAAAAAATAACTTATTTGTAAAAAATAATTTTTTTGTATTTTTCAAGGAAACAGAATTTCTTTTTTTATTTTTTATTTCTAGTTCTGCAAAAAAAGAAAAAAGTATTAATATTCAATCATACATTACAAAAAGCATTACATGTTTTTACATATTTTACAAAGCAATTTTTTGCCCTTTTTTTGCTGTTTTCAGAATTTTTTAATTTTCACTTAAAATAGTGAAAACAATTGTATTCATCATTTAACAGCGGGCAAAAAAAAAACAATCTAAAAGATTGTTTAAAAAAAGCCCAAAAACTATCCTCACTAAAATATATCTTGTTAGAAATATTACATATATATTACAAGTACTTTTCTAGATGAATAAAATTTTTCTAGATAAACCGTCTTTAAACCTTGTCGCAAAAGCACACATGCCAAAATAATTTCTGTCAAAGGAGTCCACAATTGTTTTTATTACTTTTCCTTTAGGCCAAATAGTAATTTCAAAATTCTTTTTAAGTGATATCTTCAATTATAATCCTTTAAAATTACAAAAAATGCTTTCTTCAGATGCAGTTTTTATTTTTCAAAATTTAGGTTTCAGAAAAATTAAGTAAGAATTGGGTAAATCATAAGGCAAACGTTGCTTGAAAATCAATTGGGAATCATTACACAGTGTCCAGCCTTTTTCACATTTAAGATAAACTGTGTAATGTCCAGAAGTTACAGAAGGTCCTTCATGAAAAATTATTGCAACTGTAACAAAAGTTTTTCCAGAAATTGATAATTGTTGTCCTGTAAACTTCTTTATTAAAGTATCCAATTTTGAACCATCAGCTCTACAACGTTGCATCATTAAAATTACATACTGACCATATTACTGTAAAAATAACGTGGAAAACATGTCAGATTTACATTCAGAACATTCCATGTTGTGATTGGCATCTTTAACTAATTTACTAAAAGTCACTGATTTACTTTGTGGTAATGGTAAAAATATGAACCTTTCTGAATCAACATTACTGCTACATGTGTTCATACAGTTTTCACAGCAATGTTCCCATTTGTAAGAGACACCAAATAAGTTTTCTACTTCTACTCCTTCATCTTCAAGTACACTCAAAATATATATTAAGAATTCCTGTGCATCTTGCTGGACATTTTCTTTAAACTGTGTAGAACCACAACATACATCTAAAAGATTTCTAACACCAGTAGCACTTTCTATTTCAGTTTTATCAGTACTCAGCTTCTCATAAAGGAGACTCAGCAGAGAACACAATCTTTTTCCATTATTTACTATTATCTGTTCTAGCAACTTTTCAAGATAAAATACAACATTCAGCACTACATTTGCATAGCAGTTGACACCAGAGCTATTTTCAAAATGGCAACCAACAACCTCTTCAACACTGTCCTTTTTCTTTTTCCTTGCTATCACATCACTGTCCTTTTTTTTTTGTTCTCTTCATCCACATTACAGATATTTTCAAATCTCCTTTTCCGAGAAACAACATGTTTTTCAATCACAGGATACTGTCCTAAATGAGGAGCACAGGTTCTTCTTAATCTATTATACTCCTTTACACAGTTTGTATCAGCACTAACTTTTGAGTCATCAAAGTCTATCATAAATAAACCAGATAATGTTTTTACTCGTGACAGAGCAACATATGGCATACCTTCTTTGAACACAGTAGAACCAATGTTTACAAAAGCACTATCTACAGTCAATCCTTGAGACTTGTGAATAGTTACAGCATATGCTAGAGAAAATGGAAACTGCTTTCTACGCACATATAAGTCTTTCACAAGCATGAAACGAACTGAACAACGACAAATGTCTTTAACTTCTTCTATCTGATCAAATTTTATTTTTAAACATTCAATTCCTTCTTTTTTCTGATAATTAATAAAACCCACAACTCTTCCCATAGCTCCATTCACTAAACCTTTTTCTACATCCAAATTTCTCCTTAAAATCACTCGACAATTCATGCAAACATATAGATTTCTTTCTAATCCAGCTGTTTTGGAAATGTTCTTCTCTAGTGAATCCAATTTATTTTTCAGTTTGCCTGTTAATGTAAAAGTAATTCTTTCATGCTGAATTTTGTCCTCTGCTTCCATTTTCTTAATCTCTTCCTTTTCCAATTTCAAAAGTTCCTCATTGAATATTGAGCACTCACGTAGTGTTGGCATTAAGCAGATTACAGTATTTTTTTCAGCAATGTTCTTGTATATTTTCTCAGCAACTATTTCTTCATTTGGAAATAAATTATGTAGCATCCTACTCTGTAATGCTTTTTTGCCAACTTCTGTGAGTAGTCCAATTCTGATATCTTTCAGAATACTTGCATAATCTTCGTCGTTTGCTTGTCTCATATTGGTAGTGAGTTCTTTGTACTCAAAGAACGACCAAATATTCGCATTACCAATGCTTCCTAATGACTTCTTCGTGTCTTCATGTGTCACAGTATTAAACACGGGTTGTCCTTTAACTGGAGTGAGCTGTAAAAGATCTCCAAAAACTATGACGTGTTTACCTCCAAATAACACGTCATAGTCTCTCTTAAGAATTTGTTGCATTCTTAAATGCACAAAGGCAAGCATTAAGTTTGAAACCATGCTCACCTCATCAATAATGAGAACTTGCATCTTCTTCAACACTCTTGAAACTTCGAAGCATGCTTCTCCAGTTAGCTTGTGGTATTCTATTTTGTTCTCATGCTCCACTGGTAACATTAGCAAGCGATGTAAGGTAATTCCTTTTATGTTATAGGCTGCTAACCCAGTTGGAGCAGTTACCACACAAGACAAATTTGAAGCTGTTTTTTTGCTGTAGGTAGCATCTGATGACTTTTATTAAGAAACTTTTACCAGTTCCAGCTTGTCCACTCACATACATCCTGATTGGTTCAAATGATGTGCATGAGCACTGTTTTTTTTCATGTAGTAATCCATGATCAATTCTTTTGGTGACTTCTTCATAAATTTGTTTTTGTTCTTCATTCAGTTGTTGTTCCAGATTTAGTAAGTCGATTGAATCTTCCTGTGCTTGATTCATAGCCGTTTCTACTTCAGTCATGGCTACTGCAGCTTCATTTTCTACGATTGGTTGTCCTAGGGGATCTTGACTAAGTGTTCCTGAACTTTGGCTGTCTTGAGAACTGTCTCTAGCTACTTCAGCTGCAATTTTTGCTTCCTGTTCATTTTCTTCATTTAACATTTGGACATAAGTTGTGAAAGTACTGCATTCTATGCTATCTTTGCTAGCATTAAAACAATCTTCATAGCTTTGAAATTCTCCCAGTAGTTCGTCCTCTGAACGCCATGGTTTAAACAGCTGTAAAAGAGCCAAGTAGTAAAATTCCTTTTTGTCAGTAGTGTCGCAACTCAGCTTCCTGTGATTTATCAAACTTCCTTTTGTTTGCTTCACCAAACATCCTTCCTCACCAATGACTTTATATTTTCCATTGTTGAGGTCTACTGTGGCTTTCCGTGAAAAAATGTAGTTCTGCAGCACTTCATTGAGACACATGTTCTCAAGATGATGACTTCTTTTTGGGTAATATGTGTCCAACATGTTTGTTTTCAAAATATCTGTACTTTCTGGGTCATTCTCGGCCAAATATTCAATTTCTCCAACAGATTTCAGTACCCGATTTCTCATTCCTGCAAGGCCTAAGCTTACCCAAATTATTCTTCTGGATTTCGAGTAGAGACTTGCAGATGATAACCTATCTGAGCATTTGTAGGATCCAATTTCTCGATGCGATAACATCTTTAAACTGAAACTGTACAGCTTCTTACTGACAGTCTTCTCGTGAGAAATCTCTTCCCACATTTCCTTCAATTCTGTTTTCTCAGATTTAGTGATGTAAGATGTGACATACCGAGCAACAGCAATAGAATTGTCTGCCACTTACTGAATATCCATGTTAGCATTCCACATGGATAAAATGACTGGGTTGAAGTCATTTATAAATTTTGACTCTTCTTTTCTTCTTAGGTTGTATGTATTTTTGGGAGATTTTCTGGTTATAGTATGTCGCACAGCTGACATAAAACTGTTGACTCTTCCATTTGAAAGAACAGGTCTAGGAAATCCAAATCGACACTTTGTGTAGAATTTATCTTTGGTCTTGTACTTCCGTCGACAGTATTTTCCACACCGATGACTTTGGAAACGTAAAACTTGTTCTTTTAACTTTTTCTCTTCTGTGCTATTAGGTATAGCACATGTTGCATATTCTTCAATGAAAGATAACACTGCTTCATCAGCATCTGTTCCAAATTTTGGGGCATCCTTGATCCACAACAGCATATGAATATGAGGAGCACCTCTTGCCTGGTACTCTTTTCTCCAAAAGAAATACACTACTTCTCCAAGAGGTGGATTTTTTTTATTTCAGATGAAGGACATCATAGCCTCAAATCTATGATTGAAATATCTGCAAACATTAACCGGATCCAATGAGCACAGTTCTCCTGCTGTCTTGTATTCAATGTTTTTAATGTTTGAATTTGCCTCTCGTAGAAAATCCAATAAATCATCCCAAGCGTACTCGGCACAGCTTAGGGTTACAAACCATGTAGGAGTTCCTAAATTCCGTAACATGCATTTTAATTCACCATGGCGTCGGTACCAATATTCATTTGTCCCACGTTGACAAGCCATCAGATTGATCAGTTGTGTTTCCAAATGATCATCTCGGTGCTGCACTTTCTCCATAAAATCCTTAGCAGACACATTATGTAGATGTACTCCACTTTTTAAAATGTGATTTACTGCATAAGATAATGCAGACAAGTCGCTTTCAAATAAAAGATGAAACAAATAAGGAATACTTTGACGAAATCTTGAATCTTCAGCATATAGTCTTGTAGTCCGATACTCAGAAGCTGGAATCTGTTCTGGACGTTCATCGTATCGTCCACCTTTTCCTGTAGGAAACAGCTGAGGAAAACATCGAGCTTCCAAGCTCTTCTCCCATACACTCACGGGAGTTCCTTTTGCTTTCTTCATCTGAAACAGATCAATAGTGTCTCCCATAACTTCTTTTGAATGAAGAGGATGTATGCTAAAATGTTCATAAATTTCTTCTTCCTTTGACTTGTCCACTTTTTCAATTTGTCCAGTTGGTGTTTCTGTGTCTTCTTGTAAATCTTCTTCTTCTTCATCTATATAAATTGATTCATACCATTTATTATTCCTTTTCAAATATAAATTTGCTCTTTGTACTTTCCGTACATCTACCAGCTCCTGTCAAATCTTCTTATTCCTTGTAGTTACACCATTAACCAGAATAACTAATGGTTCAGTTTCCAAAGTATCTGCATCAATAGTTTCCATATTTATTTTCAAATCCAAGGGCAAATACACCACTCTTCCTTTTAAACCTCTCAGTAAATCTGAAGGAGGTAATTTACCAGTTTTGGGCTCCATACGTACTATGGTCTGGAACGGATGAACACATTGAATGAGTATAGACTCATATGTATTTAAATCAGAAAGTTCGGCAGGAATAGCATCCAATTCTAAATTATTATGTACAGCTCTGGTCGGCATTCTATTTTCTTCTAACTTGTTATAACAGTATTTACAAATACGCTGATCTTCACCCAATTCAAAACAATTTTCCAGAAATATATATGTTGCAAAATCCTTCCACTTATAATTATCTTCATTTTCACTTTTTTTATACAGATCAACATTACTTGTTTGAATTTTATAATGGCTTCTGCGGCAACAAATACAAGTAATATTTGGTCTTTCATTAGAGATGATAGTAAATTTTGTCATTTCATCCTCAAAATTTTTAGTACTAATGAGTTCTACATTCTGTTCCTCATTTTCCTCATAAACTGTGTCCTTTTCTGCACTTTCTTGTTCTGGACCAAAGTAACAAAACTGAATCTCATCAGTAACCTTCACTACATCTGATACAGATCCACGGAACAGAGCATTATTCAACTCATTCAACTTTACTGCTGGACTTTTAGCAAAATACAATGTTCTCACAAACTTTCTCATTTCAGTATGATGAACAGCCAGCATCCTAAAATGATGAAAAACACTTTTACACACTTTTCTAGATAGACAAGCCAGAGAATGTCCTTGCAAACCAGTATTCTCTCTCACTCTGCATGGATCTAGTGTTTGAAGCACCTTCATCTTCTGTTTTACACTCTTTTTACTATATTCTCTTAGAAAGTCACGTAATTTATCAATAGATTCCTGACGCACAGTACAAATACTACTACAGTTCCAAGTGTACACTGGGGCTTTTGGACGTCTCCCCATAGCCTCAGCAGCCATTACTTCTTCCTCATTTCTTGGGACCATTTTCTCTTTTTCCATCACACAACCATCCTTAACTTCATATGCTCTACCATTGGTGTCAACTGCATGCAACAAACTATTACTTTGAAGATAACTCTCTTCATTAAAAAATGGTTCAGTACTTGAACTGTGTTTCCATTCTCCCAAGAACACTTTACAAAAGTTACTTTTTTTCACTTCTCTTTTCCTTTTGCTTTGTGACTTCATTGCATTGACTAATTTATCTAATCTACGCATCCTATTCAAAATTAGAATAATAAGTTTTCTTTTTATTTCCAAAGCCTTACTTACAATATTTTCTATAAAAAAAATTTCTTAATAAATTTTGATTTTTTCTTATATTTTTTCACATCCTTTAGCAAATTTAACATCACTCTTCTCTGAAACATTTTCCGACGAATGTTTTTAAAATCTAATTTTCGTGTTAAATCAGTTTTACATACTTCTGATTGTACATTAGCTTTTGTTTTTTGCTGTTGACTCTGTTGTTGCTTTGTACATAAAACACTGTTTGTTTTACATTTATTTTTGCCATTTTCTTTTTTTTGAAGATATTTTTAAAGAAAACTTTAGTTTTCTTACCAGTAGAGTTTTTCTTTTTTCCATCACATGCTTCTCCTCCTATTTTTTTTCCCAGTTTTGTCCAGATATACTTGTTGTTGCTTTTCTTTCCTCTTTCTTGTCCTTAAAGGCATTTTTTAATTTTTACACTGTTGCTCAGCAATACCTGCAAGAAACTTATAAAAAAAAACTTTTTTGTAATTATAATTCATTAAAATATTTGCCTCTCATTTGTAATTTACTAATTTGTGCAGAGTGCTAACCACCACAGTTGAAAAAAAACAAGCTGCCCCTTTCCTGCAACTGCAAGTCTTTCAGAACAACTGCAACAGACTTTAAATCTCTGCCCACAATTCCTGTGTGCACACAGCCTCAAGGTGTGATTCTAGGCAGAAAACAATATTTGATTGGCAATTTAAATGCACATTTACTACTGTGGTAGAGCAACTGATAATTGCTGTTACAGCCTGACACATTTTCCTTATAGTTTACAGAGACAGAAAAGAGCACATTTCCTAACAGCTACTTCATACCATAAGCATCTGCAACCTGGGTGAGTGATTAGAGTAGAGCAAAGAAAATGAGGCCTTGATGATGTTTTTATGTGTTTGCGTTATACACTGCTTTCTGAAACATCACACAGAGCTAAGTACTACGCATGGGAGTGTTGGAGAAGCTGCTGCATGTGTGCCAAGAGTGTGTTTCTGGAGACTATGTATTGTCAGCTGCAAGAGAGATGAGCAAGGAGACTTCCAGAACTGCATGAAGACTGCAGGGATGTATGTAACAGTGCATGTGTGCTAAGGGATAATTTGTGTAAAGACAACCGGCTGCCCCTTTCCTGGGACTGCAATTCTTACTGAACAACTTCACAAATTTAATCTCTGCCCACAATTCCTGTGCGCACACAGACTCATGCCATCATTTTAGGAACATAACACAGGCTGCCCCTTTCCTGGGACTGCAATTCTTACTGAACAACAACTTCACAAATTAAATCTCTGCCCACAATTCCTGTGCGCACACAGACTCATGCCATCATTTTAGGAACATAACACAGGCTGCCCCTTTCCTGGGACTGCAATTCTTTCAGAACAACAACTTCACAAATTAAATCTCTGCCCACAATTCCTGTATACACACAGACTCATGCTATGTTTTTTGGAACAAAACAAGTGTTCCTGAATAATACCAAATTACTGTTACAGCCTGACACATTTTCATTATCATTTACAGAGGCAGAAAACAGCACATGTCCTAACAGCTCCTTGAGTGTTACAGGGTGAGTGATTAGACTAGATCAATGAAAATGAGGCCTTGGTGACGTTGAATGTGTTTGCATTACACAATGCTAACTGAAACATCACACAGAGCTGAGTACTACACATGAGAGTGTTGGAGAAGCTGCTGCGTGTGTGCCAAGAGTGTGTTTCTGGAGACTGTGTATTGTCTGGTGCAAGACAGATGAGCAAAGAGACTTCAAAACTGCATGAAGACTGCTGGGATGTATGTAACAGTGCATGTGTGCGAAAGGTTAGTTTCAGTTTTGAACATATGGCAACTACCTGTGCCTTTGCTATTTAGAAAGAGAAATCTACCCTTTTGGTTTCAAATGTTTTAGCTTTTGCCTCTCATTTGCGATTAAGTGATTTCTGCTGAGTGCTAACCACCACATTTGAAGAAAACAAGCTGTCCCTTTCCTGCAAGTGCATGTTTTACAGAACAACTGCAACACAAATTACATCTCTGGCCACAATTCCTATATGCACACAGCCTCATAGTGTGCTTCTAAGCAGAAAACAGAATTTGATTTGCAATTTCAAAGCACATTTACTACTATGGTAGAGCAAGTGATAAATAGTGTTACAGCCTGACACATTTTCCTTGTAGATCACAGAGGCAGAAAAGAGCACATGTCCTAACAGCTCCTTGAGACCATGAGCATGTGCATTCTGGGTGAGTGACTACACTAGAGCAAAGGAAATGAGCCTTGTTGACGTTGAATGTGTTTGCGTTACACAGTGCTATCTGAAACACCACACAGACCTGAGTACTACACATGGGAGTGTGGGAGAAGCTGCTGCGTGTGTGCCAAGAGTGTGTTTCTGGAGACTGTGTATTGTCTGGTGCAAGACAGATGAGCAAAGAGACTTCCAAAACTGCATGAAGACTGCTGGGATGTATGTAACGGTGCATGTGTGCTAAGGGTTATTTTCAGTTTTGAACATATGGCAACTACCTGTGCCTTTGCTATTTTGAAAGGGAAATCTACCCTGTTGGTTTCAAATGTTTTAGCTTTTGCCTCTCATTTGCGATTAAGTGATTTCTGCTGACTGCTAACCACCACATTTGAAGAAAACAAGCTGTCCCTTTCCTGCAAGTGCATGTTTTACAAAACAACTGCAACACAAAATACATCTCTGGCCACAATTCCTATATTCACACAGACTCATGCTGTGTTGGTAGGCACAAAACACAGGCTGCCCCTTTCCTGGGTCAGCAATTCTTACAGAACTAATGCTAATTTCAAATGTGCTGCCATTTTCCTCTCTTTTCTTTCAAAGTGATTTCTGCTAAATCCTAACCATCACAATTAAAAACAAGCTGTCCTTTCCTTTCAACTGCAAGTCTTACTTTTCAACAGCAACGCAAATTAAATCTCTGTCAACAATTCTTCTCTGCACACAGACTCATGGTTTGATGGTAGGCACAAAACAGTATTCCTCATTCTTACCAGTACACATAAACTTATTGTGAAAACATACTCCATAATATCTTACAAGTTCAAAACAGTTAAATATCTCGCAAACCTCAAAATGTAAAACATAACTTTTGAAGAAGATTCACAATTCTAATATTTATCTCAAAAATCACCACATACATCCCCTCTCAAACTCACCTTTTAAAATAGTTAGTTGAGAAAGAAATGTGCCACTCAAACAGCAGACTATCAGTCAGAATATCAGAGCTCCACACCTCTCTCCTCTCTCCAGAACCAGTAAATGGCAATGTTTCCCTCTCTTTTTTCATACATATACATGTTAATTTCAAATCTCAGTGCTTCCCACTTTTTTTCAAATGAAATCACACATTTCTATTGGTTGAAAACTTCAACCCCTTTCCAAATGTACCCTTCCCCCAACTTGTCTCCTGCCTGCTACCATAGCAACAGGTCATGGAACACTGCTGTGAGGAGAGAGGTCAGAAGTTCAGCAGACAATGTTTCATATCCAAAGAGCAAGAGTGCTTGACTTTTCAAACCTAACAGCAAATCCATAGTAATGTTCTTTGGTAACACATTTTTCTGAACCAATACAAAACATGCTTTTATAAAATTTAAACATACAGCCTAGTTTTTAGTGTAGAATGGTTTGAAACAGCCAATGAGTTATTTTTATAAAAAAACTATGTGTGCCTCCATTTTTCAACTGTCTTTCATTTCATATTGCCTTTCTACTGAAAGTCACCTCCTGAGTGCATCCAGATCTCCTTGGAAGATGTTCACAGTGTGGATTGTAGGTCACAGCTATGTCTTCTGGAGTGAAAAATGTGCAGAAAAAAGAGGTATGGTGAGAGACCTTGCTTTGCCAAATGTAGACATTAAATGGATTTGTCAGAGAGGGTTAAAGTGGCACAAATTAATGCCTTTGGTGAAAACCTTTCTACATCTCCCACAGCCTAACCTTATTATTGTGCACTGTGGTGGTAATGACCTAGGCACTTTAACTGGGGTAGGTCTGGAAATGCTTATTAAGGACACCTTTGTGCAATTGATGTCGCTTTTTCCACAAACTGCCTTTGTATATTCTAACATATGCCAAAGGCAAAAGTGGAACTGGTCCAACCAATTTTGTCCGCAGATTGACAAAGCAAGGAAGCACGTCAACAAATCTATTTCTGCTTTCCTCAGAGACTATGGTATGGGTTCTATATACCACAACAACTTGCGTTACAACATGCAAGACATTTATAGAGGAGATGGTGTACACTTCACTGATGAAGGCAACAGAGTCTTCCTCTTGAACTTTAGACTCTGCATCGGTACTTACTTGTAGGTACCAAAAAACACACAATAAACACAAGGGCTCTTTTTAGAGCCACCTTAAATATTTTCACTTAATTGCGAATTTTTATTATTTTTTTGTTTTTAAAAAATTTTCGGGTGCGCGCTGGGTGCGCGCACTCGGCGATATTTTTTTTCAAAATATAAATCTTTTTTTTTGCCCTACAAGGTCCTACTGTGACCCCCTTACAATGCCTAGTGGGTCAATATCTCCCCACTCTGCCCCCTTTTCACGTTCTCCCCCTTTGTTTATCACCCCCTCTTTATGCGAGAGACAAAATGGCGGCCACCGCTTCCTGATTTCCACCGATTCGAATGTTTACTGACATCTAACAACCAATCAGAAGTGCGCTCGTGCACGGCAGGGTGCGCGCACAGGACTTGCTCAGTGCGCGCACGCTGCGCGCGTACAGATATATATATTGATTTAAATGCTAATTTCTCAGGAAATACTGAACAGATTTACACCAAACCTGCAAAAGGCACTTCATGGACCTTATGGCTACCTCTCTGCCAAATTTCACATAATTCTGTTCAGCCGTTCGGGCTGTAGCTGCGACTAAAGTCCCTATGGAAAAATTCATGGGGAAAACGCGTTTTGGGACCCCCCTTTTTTCTCGGCCCCCGCTTGACGAATCACCCCGAAACTTTCAGGGTAGGAGCTGAGCGGAGCGCACCATTAGTTTTGAAAATTTCGCGAGGATTTGTCTACCGGCGCCAAAGTTATTCAAAATAGAATTTTGAGATTTCCTATGGAAACACGGTCCTAACTATAACTACCTACTGGCGACCGCCAGTAGGTAATATACATACATATATAAACATATATATAATCTGCATATATAAATACAAATATAAATGCATGCATACATATACATATATGCATGTTATGTACATGAAATTTTGAAAAACACTAATAAAAGCAAAGCTAAAAAGCCAATAAGTAAATTCCAACAGAAGTGAATCCAATCAGCAGGTTCCATTTAAAAATTATTTATTCAATGTTCTTCTTAAAATCTGCGTAGCCAACGCGTTTCGTCCTTACGGACTTCTTCAGGGCAACAAATAATCATAAACATACATATAGACAATGAGTAAATTTGTTCTATATTTAAACCATGTTATATTTACAATCCTATTTACAAATAAAACGCCTATATTACAGTATACATCATTATACATAGTTACAAAGCATAAACAAATTCTTTAGAACCTGCTGAGTATACAGAGTATATTCTTTGAGCTGAATGAGTTCTTGTTGGCACATATGATTGGAAATCATCATATACCAGGGTTGTCTAGAGAGGCTATCAGGTCTAGTTAAGATGGTATCTACATGAACAATATAGAACAAATTTATCATTGTCTATATGTATGTTTATGATTATTTGTAGCCCTGAAGAAGGCCGTAAGGACGAAACGCGTTGGCTATGCAGATTTTAAGAAGAACATCGAATAAAGAATTTTTAAACGGAACCTGCTGATTGGATTCACTTCTGTTGGAATTTACTTATTGCACTGTATATAATTTTTACTTTAGGGTCTCGTTCCTGCAGACTTCATAAGTCAACAAAAAAAAACAATTCCCACAGGGTACCAACAATGGAACATGGAAAATTATAACATATTATAATACTTTGGATCAAAGTAATTGGGCCCAGTCTTCAATGACTTATTTAAAACAAAACAATGCACAAATATCAGCAGAGAAGTACATGGCTATTGTATTAATGATTCCTGAAGGACTCACTAATATAGCTAATCAATCTCTTAAACGGATACCAACCAGTTGGCGCAGGTAAGTTTTAGAACAGATTTTTAGGTCTCACTGAGCCAGCGCATGTGGTGCACTGCGAGACATTTAGTGTGTGGTTTTTCAAAGTGATGCCACAGGCTTTTGGTGGCATCAAGCTTGCATGCACGCGAGCGTGCACGCGCGAGCCACCCTCCTGATCACGCGCTGAATGCTAATTGGCTGTCAAGTGTCTGTCTACATTCGAAACCAGGAACTGTTGGCAGCCATTTTGTGCCTCGGTAGAAGCGAGGCCATTAAGTAAGGGAAATAAGTGTGTGAAAGATGTAAAGGGGGCAGGGTAGAAATACTCTGACCCTCTAGTGTTGCCCCTCGGGGCCCCCCCCCCCTTTTTTTTAAACGGCAAAATGCGCGCAGGGTGCGCGGATCCGGCCGAAAAAAGAAAAAAAAAACCCGAAGCACGGTCTTCCGCGCCTCCTTAATAATTAGCCCCCGAGGGGGCCAAATCCCAGGGGCAAAATCTGTAAAAATTCAACCCCGGAGACCGCTACCCCCCGGGGCTAGAAAATAGAAGCTGAACGGCCCCCCCAAGGCCCGGGGACCACCACCCCCGGGGCTTTATTGTTTGAGGGAGGGGGGCTGCGTGGCCCCCCTACTGGGGCCCTCGAGGGCCCTGGGGTGCCCACCCCAAGGACACTGTTGTTTGCTATGAGAGGGCGGGAGTCTCCCGCCCTCCCATAGCAAACTTTGTTTGGATTTTGAAAGAGAGAGCAGGGAAACCATGTCATGAGTGATGTAATATGTGACGTCATCAGCAGTGCATTGCGGGGGCGCGAGTTATAGTTAGCTGAACTAACTATAACGGGGGAATTTCGAGGGTTTTGTACGAGGGAACTGTCCAGCTAACTATAACGCCCCTGAAACCTATGGTTTTCAGTGAATTTCTAAGGATTTTTTAAATGCTAATTCCTAACTATAACGTGCCTGAAATCTATGGTTTTTTTCAGTGAATTTCAAAGGTTTTTTAAATGCCATTTCCAAACTATAACATACCTGAAACCTATGGTTTTTAAGTGAAAATATGTATATGATCCTGCTAAATAAAGGCGGCAATGTGGTGCTTTGGCCTCGTGAACTCTATCTAGATGAAGCCCACAGTCAGCTTAATGATCCTCTGTGTTATAAACGGTGTGAGGCAGCTGTAATGAGAAAAGCACAAAACGACTTTCATGCTCGCTTGGTCGCCTGGAGAAGTACCGGACTTTTGAGTCAGGATGAACTCAAGTTCCTCAAGAATGAGCATCCAATCACCCCGGTGATTTATTTCATCCCAAAAGTACACAAGGACCCCGTTAAGCCTCCTGGCAGGCCTATCATCTCAGCCTGTGGGGGGTTATTGGAAAATACATCTGTGTACATTGACAATTTCTTGCAGGAACATGTCCAAACCCTATCGTCATTTGTGCAGGACACAGGTGATTTTCTAAGAAAAATTGCAGACACCACTTGGGACAATACGTATTTGTTGATTACACTTGATGTAACAGCTTTATACACAAGTATTCATCATTCTGATGGCTTGAAAGCAATTGTACATTATTTGGGGAACAGACCCATTATGCTAGCCAATCACAACAAGATGTTACTTGATATGATTTCATTTTGCTTGTATAACAACTTTTTTATGTTTGGTAACCAATATTTCCAACAGGTCAGAGGTGTAGCCATGGGGGCCTGTTTTTCTCCCAGCTATGCCTGTTTGCATATGGGCTGCTGGGAGGAACAGGTCCTCTTTGGCCAACACCATGACATTTTTTCCAAACATGTGATTGTATGGCTCGGCTATATCGATGACATTTTTCTGATATGGCAAGGTACCAAACAGGCAGCCCTTAATTTCATTAGTGCACTCTACATCAACACTCTTAACCTCCGCTTTACGTCCAACATAAGTCAGGAGTCGGTGTGCTTCCTAGATGTAGAGATTGTTGCCAGCAATGACCAGTTAACAACGCGACTCTTTAGGAAGCCCACTGCGGGCAATACAGTGTTGCATGCCTCAAGTCACCACCCGGCACATCTCATACGCAGCATACCCTACGGGGAGATGTTGCTTATCAGGCGCATTTGCAGCACTGATTCAGAATGTGCTAAAGCTCAACAAGCTAGCAAAGCACGGTTTATTCTAAGGGGTTATACTGTTGCTATGGTTGATAGTGCAATTCTAAAAGCTAATCGCATCCCTAGGAGTGAGGCCTTAAAGAAGTCTGTGCCTATCGAAACGGGCATACCAACTAATCAACCGATTAGATTGATTGTGACCTACAATCGTCAGCATCAGGCTCTACGCAAAATACTCAAGAAAAATTGGAGCCTTGTTTAAAATGACCCTGTCATTGGGGACCTGATGTCAGCTAGTCCGGTCATTACATTCAGAAAAGCTCGTTCGATGAAGGATGCGTTAGTTAAATCCAGTCCTGAAATTGTTGCCACTAAAACATGGCTACAGATGAGCAAGGGTTTTAAGCGCTGTTCTAGCTGCAAAGCTTGTAGGCATGGGGCTAGCAAGATGGAATTTCGTATTCCATTTTGTGACATTCCTCGCCCCATCAATAAATTTCTTACCTGCAAGACTGAATTTGCGGTGTATGTGCTGGAGTGTCCGTGTGGCCTGCAATATGTTGGTAGTACCAAGTTGCAGGTCCACAAGCGGATACTCCAGCACATACGGGCCATCAATGGCAATGATTCTACATACCCTGTTGCGAGGCCCTTCTTCGTGCGCTAGAAACCCGCTATATTCTAGAACTGGATTCTAAGACCCCTGAGGGCCTTAATGCCAGTGAAGATTTCTTCACTTGTCTGTAAATCATATCTTTTCCATCAGTCTTAAAGAGGTTCTCAACTACTGTTTCTTTGATGTTTAGCCTCCACATCTTTTTAGTACTCAGGAAAAAATATATTTTTTGTAACATTACTTTATATTATATAAAGATCTTTTTCAATATAGCACTATTTTTGCACTTTGTACACTACGCATCATCTTGATTGGCACATTGATACAGACATGGTAGTGTTCATTTATGATGGTTATTTGTATTATATATGCTCATCGACTACAAACATTATGAGGATTTTACCCACTTGGGTTTCATTTGCACAAATTGCCTATTTTGCACAGCTTATTTCATTGTGGCATATGCAGGTGTCTGTTTTTTTAAACATATAAGTTTTTTAAACTGCTATTGCCCGTTGGTTTTACCTTAAATTTAGATTGTACCTAATACCTGTGCTTTCTCTGTTTTTAAGGAGTGTTTTTACCAACTGTTTATTAATGTTTGTTACATTTATGTATTTTACTATTAGTGAACTACAAATGTATATATTTTTTTGCATATATCTCTTCCATGTCTATTACGCTATTCATGCGTTAGCCAATCAATGCACGTTATTCATTTGCACTTGCACTTTAAATTGATCCTGCTCAGCCTCGGCGTCATGTGATCAAGGCCTTTCGTAGGCTGAAACAAGTCATGCAGGCATTGCTGTAAAACAAGAATAAAGTAATTTTCTCACTTGCATCCTGGGTCAGCTTTCGTCTGTTCCTGTTTTCCTCAAGACTGTTGGTGCACAGGAGCGCACTTGGCGAAATTCTTCGATATATATATATATATATATATATATACACACACACACACACATACATATATTATCTACTGGTGGGGGCCGAGATAAAAGTGGGGTCCCAAAAACTTATTTTCTCCATGTTAATTCCCATAGGAAACTTTAGACACGGCTACAGCTTGAACTGCTGAATGGAATTACACCAAATTTGGCAAAAAGGTAGACCTTGGTTCAGAAGTAGACCTTTTTTTAAATGGTGTAAATCCGTTCAGTAGTTTTTGAGATATTAGAAGAAAAATGTGTTTATATATCTGGGCGGGACCTAACTACACAAGCACAAGGTTGGCTCTAATTGGCAGACAACACTTCAATCCAGGAAGTGTTGGCAGCCATCTTGGTGCAATGCTTTTAAGTCTCGCTTGACGAGATCTATTGTTGTTGATTACCCAAACACCACTGCACTAACCTAATCCCTAAATCACTACCTCCAGCACGACACTCTACATTACACAAACACCACTGCACTATCCTAAACCCTAAAACACACTCCCCAGCACGACAACCTACACTACACAAACACCAATGCACTACCCTAAACCCTAAAACACTACCCCCAGCATGACATCCTACACTACACAAACACCACTGCACTGCCCTAAACACAAAAACACTACCCCCAGCACGACCCCCTACACTTTCCAAACACCACTGCACTACCCTAAACCCTAAATCTACCCCCAGCATGACCCCCTACACTACACAAACACCGCTGCACTACCCTAAACCCTAAATCTACCCCTTACACTACACAAACACCACTGCACTACCCTAAACCCTAAATCTACCCCCAGCATGACCCCCTACACTACACAAACACCACTTCACTACACTAAACCCTAAAACACTACCCCAAGCACGACCCCCTACACCACCTAAATACCACTGCACTACCCTAAACCACTACCCCAGCGCGACCCCCTGCACTACACAAAAACCACTGCACTACCCTAAACCCTAAATCTACCCCCAGCATGACCCTACACTACACAAACACCACTGCACTACCCTAAACACTAAAACACTAACCCTGCACGACACCCTACAATACACAAACACCTCTGCACTGCCCTAAAACACTACCCCCAGCCCGACCCCCTACACTGCCCTAAACCCTAAAACACTTCCACAGCACGATCCCCCAACACTACCCAAACACCACTGCACTGCTCTAAACCCTACCCCCAGCACGAATGCCTACACTACCCAAACACCACTGCACTATCCTAAACCCTAAAACACTACCCCCAGCACGACCCCCTACACTACACAAACACCATTGAACTACCCTAAACCCTAAAACACTACCCCTAGCACGACCCTCTACACCACACAAACACCACTCCACTACCCTAAACCCTAAACCCTGAAACACTTACCCCAGCACGACCCCCTATACCACACAAAAACCACTGCACTACCCTAAACCCTAAAACACTACCCCAGCACGACCCCTACACTACACAAAAACTACTGCACTACCATAAACCCTAAAACTCTACCCCCAGCAGTACCTAACACAACTGCACTACCCTAAAAAACTTACCCCAGCATGACCCCCTACACTACACAAACACGACTGCACTACCCTAAACCCTAAAACCCTACCCCCAGCGTGACCCCCTACACTACCCAAACACCACTGCACTACCCTAAACCCTAAAACACTACCCGCAGAACTGCCCCCAATACTACACAAACACCACTGCACTACCCTAGACCCTAAAACACTACCCCAAGCACGAACCCCTACACCACCTAAACACCACTGCACTACCCTAAACCCTAAAACACTACCCCAGCACGACCCCTACACTACACAAACACCACTGCACTACCCTAAACCCTAAAACACTACCCCTAGCACTACCAAAACGCCACTGCACTACCCTAAACCTTAAAACACTACCCGCAGAACTGCCCCCAATACTACACAAATACCACTGCACTACACTAAACCCTAACACACTACCCCAAGCACGACCCCCTACACCACCTAAATACCACTGCACTACCCTAAACCACTACCCCAGCGCGACCCCCTGCACTACACAAACACCACTGCACTACCCTAAACCCTAAATCTACCCCCAGCATGACCCTACACTACCCAAACACCACTGCACTACCCTAAACACTAGAACACTACCCCCAGCACGACCCCCTACTCTACGCAAACACCACTGCATTACTCTAAACCCTAAATCTATCCCCAGCATGACCCCCTACACTACACAAACACCACTGCACTACCCTAAACCCTAAAACACTAACCCCAGCACGATCCCCCTACACCACACAAAGACCACTGCACTGCCTTAGACCCTAAAACACTACCTGCAGCATGAACCCCTACACTACACAAACACCACTGCACTACCTTAAACCCTAAAACACTACCCCCAGCACGACCCCCTACACTACCAAAACACCACTGCACTATCCTAAACCCTAAAACACTACCCCCAGCACGAACCCCAATACTACACAAACACCACTGCACTACCCTAAACCCCTAAAACACTACCCCCAGCATGACCCCCTACACTACAGAAACACCACTGCACTACCCTAAAACACTAGCCCCAGCACTATCCAAACACCACTGCTCTACCTTAAACCCTAAAACACTACCCTCAGCATGACCCCCTACACTACACAAACACCACTGCACTACCCTTGACCCTAAAACATTACCCCTAGAACGACCTCCTACACTACCCAAACACCACTGCACTACCCTAAACCCTACATCTACCCCCAACACAACCCCTACACTACACAAATACCGCTGCACTACCCTAAACCCTAAAACACTACCCCAGCACGACCCCTACACTACCCAAACACCACTGCACTACCCTAAAACATTACCCCTAGCACAACCCCTACACTACCCAAACACCACGGCACTACCCTAAACCCTAAAACACTACCCCACACCCAGCATGACCCCCTACACTACACAAACACCACTGCACTACCCTACTGCACTACCCTTAACCCTAAAACACTACCCCCAGCATGACCCCCTGCACTACCCAAACACCACGGCACTACCCTAAACCCTAAAACACTACCCCCAGCACAACCCCCTGCACTACCCAAACACCACTGCACTACCCTAAAGAACTACCCCAGCGCGACCCCCTACACTATACAAACACCACTGCATTACCCTAAACCCTAAATCTATCCCCAGCATGACCCCCTACACTACACAAACACCACTGCACTACCTTAAACCCTAAAACACTACCCCCAGCACGACCCCTACATTACCAAAACACCACTGCACTACCCTAAACCCTAAAACACTACCCCAGCACGAACCCCTATACTACACAAACACCACTGCGCTACCCTAAAACACTACCCCCAGCACTATCCAAACACCACTGCACTACCTTAAACCCTAAAACACGACCCCTAGCACGACCCCCTACACTCCACAAACACCACTGCACTACCCTAGACCATAAAACATTACCCCTAGCACGACCTCCTACACTACCCAAACACCACTGCACTACCCTAAACCCTACATATACCCCCAGCACAACCCCAACACTACACAAACACCACTGCACTACCCTAAACCCTAAAACACTACCCCAAGCACAACCCCCTACACTACACAAACACCACAGCACTACCCTAAACCCTAAAACACTACCCCCAGCACGACCTCCTACATTACCCAACCACTGAAGTACCCTAAACCCTAAAACACTATCCCCCAGCACGACCACCTACACTACACAAACACCACTGCACTACCGTAAACCCTAAAACATTACCCCTAGCACAACCCCCTGCACTACCCAAACACCACTGCACTACCCTAAACCCTAAAGCTAACCCCAGCACAACCCCCTACACAACACAAACACCACTGCACTACCCTAAACCCTAAAACACTACCCCTAGCACGACCCCTACACTACCCAAACACCACTACACTACCCTAAACCCTAAAACACTACCCCCAGCAGTACCCCCTACACTACCCAACACCACTGCACTACCCTAAACCCTAAAACACTACCCCTAGCATGACCCCCTACAATACACAAACACCCCGGCACTACCCTAAACCCTAAACCACTACGCCCCCCACCCAGCATGACCCCCTACACTACACAAACACCACTGCACTACCCTACTGCACTACCCTTAACCCTAAGGAACTACCCCAGCGCGACCCCCTACACTATACAAACACCACTGCATTACCCTAAACCCTAAATCTATCCCCAGCATGACCCCCTACACTACACAAACACCACTGCACTACCTTAAACCCTAAAACACTACCCCCAGCAAGACCCGCTACATTACCAAAACACAACTGCACTACCCTAAACCCTAAAAAACTACCCCAGCACGAACCCCTATACTACACAAACACCACTGCGCTACCCTAAACCTTAAAACACTACCCACAGCATGAACCCCTACACTACACAAACACCACTGCACTACCCTAAACCCCTAAAACACTACCCCCAGCATGACCCCCTACACTACACAAACACCACTGCACTACCCTAAACCCTAAAACATTACCCCTAGCACAACCCCCTGCACTACCCAAACACCACTGCACTACCCTAAACCCTAAAACACTACCCCCAGCAGTACCCCTACACTACCCAACACCACTGCACTAGCCTAAACCCTAAAACACTACCCCCAGCATGACCTCCTACAATACACAAACACCACGGCACTACCCTAAACCCTAAACCACTACCCCCCCACCCAGCATGACCCCCTACACTACACAAACACCACTGCACTACCCTACTGCACTACCCTTAACCCTAAAACACTACCCCCAGCATGAACCCCAATACTACACAAACACCACTGCACTACCCTAAACCTTAACACTACCCCCAACAAGACCCCCTACACTACCCTAAACCCTACCACCAGTACGAACCCCTATACTACACAAACACCACTGCACTACCCTAAACCCTAAATCACTACCCACAGCATGAACCCCTACACTACACAAACACCACTGCACTACCCTAAACCCTAAAACACCACCCCCAGCACGAACCCCTATACTACACAAACACCACTGCACAACCCTAAACCCTAAAACACTACCCGATGCACGACCCCCTACACTACACAAACACCACTGCACTAAACTAAACCCTAAAACACCACCCCCAGCACGAACCCCTATACTACACAAACACCACCGCACAACCCTAAACCCTAAAACACTACCCGATGCACGACCCCCTACACTACACAAACACCACTGTACTACCCTAAACCCTAAAACACTACCCCCAGCACCACCCCCTACACTACATAAACACCACTGCTCTATCCTAAGCCCTTAAACACTACCCCCAGCACAACCCCTACACTACACAAACACCACTGCACTACCCTAAAACACTACCCCCAGCACTATCCAAACACCACTGCACTACCTTAAACCCTAAAACACTACCCCAAGCACAACCCCCTATACTACACAACCACTGCACTACCCTAAACCCTAAAACACTACCCCAAGCACAACCCCTACACTACACAAACACCACTGCACTACCCTAAAACCCTACCCCCAGCACGACCCCCTACACTACACAAACACCACTGCATTACCCTAAACCCTAAATCTAGCCCCAGCATGACCCCCTACACTACACAAACACCACGGCACTACCCTAAAACCCTAACCCCAGCAAGATCCCCCTACACCACACAAAGACCACTGCACTACCCTAGACCCTAAAACACTACCTGCAGCATGAGCCCCTACACTACCAAAACACCACTGCACTACCCTAAACCCTAAAACACTACCCCAGCATGAACCCCTATACTACACAAACACCACAGCACTACCCTAAACCTTAAAACACTACCCACAGCATGAACCCCTACACTACACAAACACCACTGCACTACCCTAAACCCTAAAACACTACCCCAGGACGACCCCCTATACTACACAAACACCACAGCACTACCCTAAACCCTACAAAACTACCCCAAGGACAACCCCCTACACTACACAAACACTACTGTACTACCCTAAACCCTAAAACACTAACCTCAGCAAGACCCCCTGCACTACCCAAACACCACTGCACTACCCTAAACCACTACCCCAGCGCGACCCCCTACACTACACAAACACCACAGCACTACCCTAAACCCTACAAAACTACCCCAAGGACAACCCCCTACACTACACAAACACCACTGCACTACCCTAAACCCTAAAACACTACCTCAGCACGACCCCCTATACTACACAAACACCACTGCACTACCCTAAACCCTAAAACACTACCCCAAGCACAACCCCCTACACTACACAAACACCACTGTACTACCCTAAACACTAAAACACTACCCCAGGCACAACCCCCTACAATACACTAACACCACTGCACTGCCCTAAACCTTAAAACACTACCCCCAGCATGACCCCCTACACTACCCAAACACCACAGCACTGCCCTAAACCCTAAAACACTACCCCCAGCATGACCCGCTACACTATACAAACACCATTGCATTACCCTAAACCCTAAATCTATCCCCAGCATGACCCCCTACACTACACAAAGACCACTGCACTACCCTAAACCCTAAAACACTAACCCCAGCACGATCCCCCTACACCACACAAAGACCACTGCACTGCCCTAGACCCTAAAACACTACCTGCAGCATGAACCCCTACACTACACAAACACCACTGCACTACCCTTAACCCTACAACACTAACCCAGCATGAACCCCTACACTACACAAACACCACTGTACTACCCTAAACCCTAAAACACTACCCCCTATACTACACAAACACCACTGTACTACCCTAAACCCTAAACACTAATGCCAGCACGACCCCCTACACTACACAGACACCACTGCACTACCCTTAACCCTAAAACACTACCCCCAGCATGACCCCCTACACTACCCAAACACCACTGCACTACCCTAAACCCTAAAACACTACCCCCAGCACGACCCCCTGCACTACCTAAACACCACTGCACTACCCTAAACCACTACCCCAGCGCGACCCCCTACACTATACAAACACCACTGCATTACCCTAAACCCTAAATCTAGCCCCAGCATGACCCCCTACACTACACAAACACCACGGCACTACCCTAAAACCCTAACCCCAGCACGATCCCCCTACACCACACAAAGACCACTGCACTACCCTAGACCCTAAAACACTACCTGCAGCATGAGCCCCTACACTACCAAAACACCACTGCACTACCCTAAACCCTAAAACACTACCCCAGCATGAACCCCTATACTACACAAACACCACAGCACTACCCTAAACCTTAAAACACTACCCACAGCATGAACCCCTACACTACACAAACACCACTGCACTACCCTAAACCCTAAAACACTACCCACAGCAAGATCCCCTACACTACCCTAAACACTACCCCCAGTACGAAGCCCTATACTACACAAACACCACTGCACTACCCTAAACCCTAAAACACTACCCCAGGACGACCCCCTATACTACACAAACACCACAGCACTACCCTAAACCCTACAAAACTACCCCAAGGACAACCCCCTACACTACACAAACACTACTGTACTACCCTAAACCCTAAAACACTAACCTCAGCAAGACCCCCTGCACTACCCAAACACCACTGCACTACCCTAAACCACTACCCCAGCGCGACCCCCTACACTACACAAACACCACTGCACTACCCTAAACCCTAAATCTATCCCCGGCACAACCCCCTACAATACCCAAACACCACTGCACTGCCCAAAACCTTAAAACAATACCCCAGGCATGACCCCCTACACTACACAAACACTACTGTACTACCCTAAACCCTAAATCTATCCCCAGCATGACCCCCTACTCTACACAAACACCACTGCACTACCCTAAACCCTAAACCACTAACCCCAGCACGATCCCCCTACACCACACAAAGACCACTGCACTGCCCTAGACCCTAAAACACTACCTGCAGCATGACCCCCTACACTACACAAACACCACTGCACTACCCTAGACCCTACATCTACACCCAGCACAACCCCTACACTACACAAAAACCACTGCACTACCCTAAACCCTAAAACACTACCCCCAGCACGACCCCTTACACTACACAAACACCACTGCACTACCCAAACCCTAAAACACTACCCCAGCACGACCCCCTATACTACACAAACACCACTGCACTACCCTGAACCCTAAAACAATACCCCAGGCACGACCCCCTACAATACCAAAACACCACTGCACTGCCCTAAACCCTAAAACACTACCCCCAGCATGACCCCCTACACTACCCAAACACCACTGCACTGCCCTAAACCCTAAAACACTACCCCCAGCATGACCCCCTACACTATACAAACACCACTGCATTACCCTAAACCCTAAATCTATCCCCAGCATAACCCCCTACACTACACAAACACCACTGCACTACCCTAAACCCTAAACCACTAACCCCAGCACGATCCCCCTACACCACACAAAGACCACTGCACTGTCCTAGACCCTAAAACACTACCTGCAGCATGAACCCCTACACTACACAAACACCACTGCACTACCTTAAACCCTAAAACACTACCCCCAGCACGACCCCCTACACTACCAAAACACCACTGCACTACCTTAAACCCTAAAACACTACCCCCAGCACGAACCCCTATACTACACAAACCCCACTGCACTACCCCAAACCTTAAAACACTACCCACAGCATGAACCCCTACACTACACAAACACCACTGCACTACCCTAAACCCCTAAAACACTACCCCCAGCATGACCCCCTACACTACCCAAACACAACTGCACTACCCTAAACCCAAAAACACTACCCCCAGGACAACCCCCTATACTACACATACACCACAGCACTACCTTAAACCCTACACCACTACCCCCTCCACTACACAAACACCACAGCACTACCCTAAACCCTAAAACACTACCCCAGCACGACCTCCTACATTACCCAACCACTGAAGTACCCTAAACCCTAAAACACTATCCCCCAGCACGACCACCTACACTACCCAAACACCACTGCACTATCCTAACCACTACCCCAGCGTGACCCCCTACACTACCCAAACACCACTGCACTACCCTAAACCCTAAAACACTACCCCCAGCACGACCCCCTGCACTACACAAACACCACTGCACTACCCTAACCACTACCCCAGCGTGACCCCCTACACTATACAAACACCACTGCACTACCCTAAACCCTAAAACACTAACCCCAGCACAAACTCCCTACACCACACAAAGACCACTGCACTACCCTAGACCCTAAAACACTACCTGCAGCATGAACCGCTACACTACACAAACACCACTGCACTACCTTAAACCCTAAAACACTACCCCCAGCACGACCCCGTACACTACCAAAACACCACTGCACTATCCTAAACCCTAAAACACTACCCCCAGCACGAACCCCTACACTACACAAACACCACTGCACTACCCTAAACCCTAAAACACTACCCCCAGCATGACCCCTACACTACCAAAACACCACTGAACTATCCTAAACCCTAAAACACTACCCCCAGGACGAACCCCTATACTACACCAACACCACTGCACTACCCTAAACCTTAAAACACTACCCACAGCATGAACCCCTACACTATACAAACACCACTGCACTACCCTAAACCCTAAAACACTACCCACAGCATGAACCCCTACACTACCCAAACACCACTGCACTACCCTAAACCCTAAAACACTACCCCCAGCACTACCCCTACACTACCCAAACACCACTGCACTACCCTAAACCCTAAAACACCACCCAGCACGAACCCCTATACTACACAAACACCACTGCACTACCCTAAACCCTAAATCACTACCCACAGCATGAACCCCTACACTACACAAACACCACTGCACTACCCTAAACCCTAAAACACTACCCCCAGCACGGCCCCCTACTCTACACAAACACCCCTGTACTACCCTAAACCCTAAAACACTACCCCCAGCAAGACCCCCTACACTACATAAACACAACTGCACTACCCTAAGCCCTTAAACACTACCCCCAGCACAACCCCCTACACTACACAAACACCACAGCACTACCCTAGACCCTAAAACATTACCCCTAGCACGACCTCCTACACTACCCAAACACCACTGCACTACCCTAAACCCTAAAACACTACCCCCAGCACCACCACTACACTACCCAAACACCACTGCACTATCCTAAACCCTAAAACAGTACCCCCAGCAGTACCCCCTACACTACCCAACACCACTGCACTACCCTAAACCCTAAAACACTACCACCACAATGGCCCCCTACAATACACAAACACCACGGCACTACCCTAAACCACTACCCCACACCCAGCATGACCCCTACACTACACAAACACCACTGCACTACCCTACTGCACTACCCCCAGCATGACCCCCTACACTACCCAAACACCACTGCACTACCCTAAACCCTAAAACACTAACCCCAGCACAAACCCCCTACACCACACAAAGACCACTGCACTACCCTAGACCCTAAAACACTACCTGCAGCATGAACCACTACACAAACACCACTGCACTACCTTAAACCCTAAAACACTACCCCCAGCACGACCCCGTACACTACCAAAACACCACTGCACTACCCTAAACCCTAAAACACTACCCCCAGCATGACCCCTACACTACCAAAACACCACTGAACTATCCTAAACCCTAAAACACTACCCCCAGCACGAACCCCTATACTACACAAACACCACTGCACTACCCTAAACATTAAAACACTACCCACAGCATGAACCCCTACACTATACAAACACCACTGCACTACCCTAAACCCTAAAACACTAACCCCAGCACTACCCAAACACCACTGCACTACCCTAAACCCTAAAACACTACCCAGCACAAACCCCTATACTACACAAACACCACTGCACTACCCTAAACCCTAAATCACTACCCACAGCATGAACCCCTACACTACACAAACACCACTGCACTACCCTAAACCCTAAATCACTACCCGATGCCCGACCCCCTACACTACATAAACACAACTGCACTATCCTAAACCCTAAAACACTACCCCCAGCACGAACCCCTACACTACACAAACACCACTGCACTACCCTAAACCCTAAAACACTACCCCCAGCATGACCCCTACACTACCAAAACACCACTGAACTATCCTAAACCCTAAAACACTACCCCCAGGACGAACCCCTATACTACACCAACACCACTGCACTACCCTAAACCTTAAAACACTACCCACAGCATGAACCCCTACACTATACAAACACCACTGCACTACCCTAAACCCTAAAACACTACCCACAGCATGAACCCCTACACTACCCAAACACCACTGCACTACCCTAAACCCTAAAACACTACCCCCAGCACTACCCCTACACTACCCAAACACCACTGCACTACCCTAAACCCTAAAACACCACCCAGCACGAACCCCTATACTACACAAACACCACTGCACTACCCTAAACCCTAAATCACTACCCACAGCATGAACCCCTACACTACACAAACACCACTGCACTACCCTAAACCCTAAAACACTACCCCCAGCACGGCCCCCTACTCTACACAAACACCACTGTACTACCCTAAACCCTAAAACACTACCCCCAGCAAGACCCCCTACACTACATAAACACAACTGCACTACCCTAAGCCCTTAAACACTACCCCCAGCACAACCCCCTACACTACACAAACACCACAGCACTACCCTAGACCCTAAAACATTACCCCTAGCACGACCTCCTACACTACCCAAACACCACTGCACTACCCTAAACCCTAAAACACTACCCCCAGCACCACCACTACACTACCCAAACACCACTGCACTATCCTAAACCCTAAAACAGTACCCCCTACACTACCCAACACCACTGCACTACCCTAAACCCTAAACCACTACCCCCAGCATGGCCCCCTACAATACACAAACACCACGGCACTACCCTAAACCACTACCCCACACCCAGCATGACCCCCTACACTACACAAACACCACTGCACTACCCTACTGCACTACCCCCAGCATGACCCCCTACACTACCCAAACACCACTGCACTACCCTAAACCCTAAAACACTACCCCCAGCACTACACAAACACCACTGCACTACCCTAAACCCTAAAACACTAACCCCAGCACAAACCCCCTACACCACACAAAGACCACTGCACTACCCTAGACCCTAAAACACTACCTGCAGCATGAACCACTACACAAACACCACTGCACTACCTTAAACCCTAAAACACTACCCCCAGCACGACCCCGTACACTACCAAAACACCACTGCACTACCCTAAACCCTAAAACACTACCCCCAGCATGACCCCTACACTACCAAAACACCACTGAACTATCCTAAACCCTAAAACACTACCCCCAGCACGAACCCCTATACTACACAAACACCACTGCACTACCCTAAACCTTAAAACACTACCCACAGCATGAACCCTTACACTATACAAACACCACTGCACTACCCTAAACCCTAAAACACTACCCCAGCACTACCCAAACACCACTGCACTACCCTAAACCCTAAAACACCACCCAGCACAAACCCCTATACTACACAAACACCACTGCACTACCCTAAACCCTAAATCACTACCCACAGCATGAACCCCTACACTACACAAACACCACGGCACTACCCTAAACCCTAAATCACTACCCGATGCCCGACCCCCTACACTACATAAACACAACTGCACTACCCTAAGCCCTTAAACACTACCCCCAGCACAACCCCCTACACTACACAAACACCACTGCACTACCCTAAAACACTACCCCCAGCACTATCTAAACACCAGTGCACTACCTTAAACCCTAAAACACTACCCCCAGCATGACCCCCTACACTACACAAACACCACAGCACTACCCTAGACCCTAAAACATTACCCCTAGCACGACCTCCTACACTACCCAAACACCACTGCACTACCCTAAACCCTACATCTACCCCCAGCACAACCCCTACACTACACAAACATCACTGCACTATCCTAAACCCTAAAACACTACCCCAGCACGACCCCCTATACTACACAAACACCACTGCACTACCCTAAACCCTACAAAACTACCCCAAGGACAACCCCCTACACTACACAAAGACTACTGTACTACCCTAAACCCTAAAACACTAACCTCAGCACAACCCCCCTTCACCACCCAAACACAACTGCACTACCCTAAACCCAAAAACACTACCCCCAGGACAACCCCCTACACTACACAAACACCACAGCACTACCCTAAACCCTAAAACCCTACCCCCAGCAAGACCCCCTGCACTACCCAAACAGCACTGCACTACCCTAAACCACTACCCCAGCGCGACCCCCTACACTACACCAACACCACTGCACTACCCTAAACCCTAAATCTACCCCCAGCATGACCCCCTACACTATCCGAACACCACTGCACTACCCTAAATACTAAAACACTACCCCCAGCACGACCCCCTACTCTACGCAAACACCATTGCACTGCCCTGAACACTAAAACATTACCCCCGGCACAACCCCCTACAATACCCAAACACCACTGCACTGCCCAAAACCTTAAAACAATACCCCCGGCACGACCCCCTACACTACACAAACACCACTGCACTACCCTGAACCCTAAAACAATACCCCAGGCACGACCCCCTACACTACAGAAACACCACTGCAATGCCCTAAACCCTAAAACACTACCCCCAGCATGACCCCCTACACTACCCAAACACCACTGCACTGCCCTAAACCCTAAAACACTACCCCCAGCATGACCCCCTACACTATACAAACACCACTGCATTACCCTAAACCCTAAATCTATCCCCAGCATAACCCCCTACACTACACAAAGACCACTGCACTACCCTAGACCCTAAAACACTACCTGCAGCATGAACCGCTACACTACACAAACACCACTGCACTACCTTAAACCCTAAAACACTACCCCCAGCACGACCCCGTACACTACCAAAACACCACTGCACTACCCTAAACCCTAAAACACTACCCCCAGCATGACCCCTACACTACCAAAACACCACTGAACTATCCTAAACCATAAAACACTACCCCCAGCACGAACCCCTATACTACACAAACACCACTGCACTACCCTAAACCTTAAAACACTACCCCCAGCATGACCCCCTACACTACCCAAACACCACTGCACTGCCCTAAACCCTAAAACACTACCCCCAGCATGACCCCCTACACTATACAAACACCACTGCATTACCCTAAACCCTAAATCTATCCCCAGCATAACCCCCTACACTACACAAACACCACTGCATTACCCTAAACCCTAAACCACTAACCCAGTACGATCCCCCTACACCACACAAAGACCACTGCACTGTCCTAGACCCTAAAACACTACCCACAGCAAGATCCCCTACTCTACCCTAAACACCACCCCCAGCACGAACCCCTATACTACACAAACACCACTCCACTACCCTAAATCCTAAATCACTACCCACAGCATGAACCCCCACACTACACAAACACCACTGCACTACCCTAAACCCTAAAACACTACCCACAGCATGAACCCCCTACACTACACAAACACCACTGCACTACCCTAAAACACTACCCCCAGCACTATCCAAACACCACTGCACTACCTTAAACCCTAAAACACTACCCCCAGCATGACCCCCTACACTACACAAACACCACAGCACTACCCTAGACCCTAAAACATTACCCCTAGCACGACCTCCTACACTACCCAAACACCACTGCACTACCCTAAACCCTAAAACACTACCCCCAGCACTATCCAAACACCACTGCACGACCCTAAACCCTAAAACACTACCCCCAGCACGACCTCCTACACTACCCAAACACCACTGCACTACCCTAAACCCTACATCTACCCCCAGCACAACCCCTACACTACAAAAACACCACTGCACTACCCTAAACCCTAAAACACTACCCCCAGCGTGACCCCCTACACTACACAAACACCACTGCACTACCCTAGACCCTAAAACATTACCCCTAGCACGACCTCCTACACTACCCAAACACCACTGCACTACCCTAAACCCTACATCTACCCCAGCACAACCCCTACACTAGACAAACACCACTGCACTACCCTAAACCCTAAAACATTACCCCCAGCACTATCCAAACACCACTGCACTACCCTAAACCCAAAAACAGTACCCCCAGGACAACCCCCTACACTACACATACACCACGGCACTACCTTAAACCCTACACCACTACCCCCTCCACTACACAAACACCACAGCACTACCCTAAACCCTAAAACACTACCCCAGCACGACCACCTACACTACCCAAACACCACTGCACTACCCTAAACCCTAAAACGCTACCCCCAGCACTACTACTACACTACCCAAACACCACTGCACTATCCTAAACCCTAAAACAGTACCCCAGCAGTACCCCCTACACTACCCAACACCACTGCACTACCCTAAACCCTAAAACACTACCCCCAGCATGGCCCCTACAATACACAAACACCACGGCACTACCCTAAACCACTACCCCCACCCAGCATGACCCCCTACACTACACAAACACCACTGCACTACCCTACTGCACTACCCCCAGCATGACCCCCTACACTACACAAACACCACTGCACTACCCTAAACCCAAAAACACTACCCCCAGAACAACCCCCTACACAAACACCACAGCACTACCCTAAAGCACTACCCCCAGCACTATCTAAACACCACTGCACTACCTTAAACCCTAAAACACTACCCCCAGCAAGACCCCCTGCACTACCCAAACACCACTGCACTACCCTAAACCACTACCCCAGCGCGAACCCCTACACTACACAAACACCACTGCACTACCCTAAACCCTAAACCTACCCCCAGCATGACCCCCTACACTATCCGAACACCACGGCACTACCCTAAACACTAAAACACTACCCCCAGCACGACCCCCTACTCTACGCAAACACCATTGCACTGCCCTAAACACTAAAACACTACCCCCGGCACAACCCCCTACAATACCCAAACACCACTGCACTGCCCTAAACCTTAAAACAATACCCCCGGAACGACCCCCTACACTACACAAACACTACTGCACTACCTTAAACCCTAAAACACTACCCCCAGCACGACCCCCTACACTACCAAAACACCACTGCACTACCCTAAACCCTAAAACACTACCCCCAGCACGAACCCCTATACTACACAAACACCACTGCCCTACCCTAAACCTTAAAACACTACCCCCAGCATGAACCCCTACACTACACAAACACCACTGCACTACCATAAACCCCTAAAAAACTACCCCCAGCATAACCCCCTACACTACAGAAACACTACTGCACTACCCTAAGCCCTTAAACACTACCCCCAGCAAGACCCCCTACATTACACAAACACCACTGCACTACCTTAAACCCTAAAACACTACCCCCAGCACGACCCCCTACACTACCAAAATACCACTGCACTACCCTAAACCCTAAAACACCACCCCCAGCACGAACCCCTATACTACACAAACACCACGGCACTACCCTAAAACACTACCCCCAATACGAACCCCTATACTACACAAACACCACTGCACTACCCTAAACCCTAAAACACTACCCACAGCAAGATCCCCTACACTACCCTAAACACTACCCCCAGTACGAACCCCTATACTACACAAACACCACTGCACTACCCTAAACCCTAAATCACTACCCACAGCATGAACCCCCACACTACACAAACACCACTGCACTACCCTAAACCCTAAAACACTACCCGATGCACGACCCCCTACACTACACAAACACCACTGCACTACCCTAAAACACTACCCCCAGCACTATCCAAACACCACTGCACTACCTTAAACCCTAAAACACTACCCCCAGCATGACCCCCTACACTACACAAACACCACTGCACTACCCTAGACCCTAAAACATTACCCCTAGCACGACCTCCTACACTACCCAAACACCACTGCACTACCCTAAACCCTACATCTACCCCCAGCACAACCCCTACACTACACAAACACCACTGCACTACCCTAAACCCTAAAACACTACCACCAGCACTATCCAAATACCACTGCACTACCCTAATCCCTAAAACACTACCCCCAGCACGACCCCCTACACTACACAAACACCACTGTACTACCCAAAACCCTAAAACAGTACCCCCAGGACAACCCCCTATAGTACACAACCACCACGGCACTACCTTAAACCCTACACCACTACCCCCTCCACTACACAAACACCACAGCACTACCCTAAACCCTAAAACACTACCCCAGCACGACCACCTACACTACCCAAACACCACTGCACTACCCTAAACCCTAAAACACTACCCCCCGCACTACCACTACACTACACAAACACCACTGCACTACCCTAAACCCTAAAACAGTACCCCCAGCAGTACCCCCTACACTACCCAACACCACTGCACTACCCTAAACCCTAAAACACTACCCCCAGCATGGCCCCTACAATACGCAAACACCACGGCACTACCCTAAACCACTACCCCCACCCAGCATGACTCCCTACACTACACAAACACCACTGCACTACCCCCAGCATGACCCCCTACACTACCCAAACACCACTGCACTACCCTAAACCCTAAAACACTACCCCCAGCACGACCCCCTGCACTACCCAAACACCACCCTAGCCACTACCCCAGCGCGACCCCCTACACTATACAAACACCACTGCATTACCATAAACCCAAAATCTATCCCCAGCTTGACCCCCTACACTAAACAAACACCACTGCACTACCTTAAACCTTAAAACACTACCTGCAGCATAACCCCCTACACTACAGAAACACTACTGCACTACCCTAAGCCCTTAAACACTACCCCCAGCAAGACCCCCTACACTACACAAACACCACTGCACTACCTTAAACCCTAAAACACTACCCCCAGCACGACCCCCTACACTACCAAAATACCACTGCACTACCCTAAGCCCTTAATCACTACCCCCAGCACAACCCCCTACACTACACAAACACCACTGCACTACCCTAAAACACTACCCCCAGCATGAACCCCTACACTACCAAAACACCACTGCACTACCCTAAACCTTAAAACACTACCCACAGAATGAACCCCTACACTACACAAACACCACTGCACTACCCTAAACCCTAAAACACTACCCCCAGCATGACCCCTACACTACCCAAACACCACTGCACTACCCTAAACCCTAAAACACTACCCCCAGCACTACCCCTACACTACCCCTACACCACTGCACTACCCTAAACCCTAGAACACCACCCCAGCACGAACCCCTATACTACACAAACACCACTGCACTACCCTAAACCCTAAATCACTACCCACAGCAGGAACCCCTACAAAACACAAACACCACTGCACTACCCTAAACCCTAAAACACTACCCGATGCACGACCCCCTACACTACACACACACCACTGTACTACCCTAAACCCTAAAACACTACCCCCAGCACGACCCCCTACACTACATAAACACCACTGCACTACCCTAAACCCTAAAACACTACCCCCAGCACTATCCAAACACCACTGCACTACCCTAAACCCTAAAACACTACCCCCAGCACGACCCCCTACACTACACAAACACCACTGCACTACCCTAAAGCCTAAAACACAACCCCAAGCACAACCCCCTACACTACACAAACACCACTGTACTACCCAAAACCCTAAAACACTAACCCCAGCACGACCCCCTTCACTACCCAAACACAACTGCACTATCCTAAACCCTAAAACACTACCCCCAGCACGAACCCCTGTACTACACAAACACCACTGCACTACTCAAAACCATAAAACACTACCCACAGCATGAAACCCTACACAAATACCACTGCACTACCCTAAACCCTAAAACACTACCCCCAGCATGACCCCTACACTACCAAAACAGCACTGAACTATCCTAAACCCTAAAACACTACCCCCAGCACGAACCCCTATACTACACAAACACCACTGCACTACCCTAAACCTTAAAACACTACCCACAGAATGAACCCCTACACTACCCAAACACCACTGCACTACCCTAAACCCTAATACACTAACCCCAGCACTACCCCTACACTACCCAAACACCACTGCACTACCCTAAACCCTAAAACCCCACCCCAGCACGAACCCCTATTCTACACAAACACCACTGCACTACCCTAAACCCTAAATCACTACCCACAGCATGAACCCCTACAAAACACAAACACCACTGCACTACCCTAAACCCTAAAACACTACCCGATGCACGACCCCCTACACTACACAAACACCACTGTACTACCCTAAACCCTAAAACACTACCCCCAGCACGACCCCTACACTACATAAACACCACTGCACTACCCTAAGCCCTTAAACACTACCCCCAGCACAACCCCCTACACTACACAAACACCACTGCACTACCCTAAAACACTACCCCCAGCATGACCCCCTACACTACACAAACACCACAGCACTACCCTAGACCCTAAAACATTACCCCTAGCACGACCTCCTACACTACCCAAACACCACTGCACTACCCTAAACCCTACATCTACCCCCAGCACAACCCCTACACTACACAAACACCACTGCACTACCCTAAACCCTAAAACACTACCCCCTATACTACACAAACACCACTGCACTACCTTAAACCCTAAAACACTACCCCCAGCAAGACCCCCTGCACTACCCAAACACCACTGCACTACCCTAAACCACTACTCCAGCGCGAACCCCTACACTACACAAACACCACTGCACTACCCTAAACCCTAAATCTACCCCCAGCATGACCCCCTACACTATCCGAACACCACGGCACTACCCTAAACCTTAAAACACTACCCACAGCATGAACCCCTACACTACACAAACACCACTGCACTACCATAAACCCCTTGAACACTACCCCCAGCATAACCCCCTACACTACAGAAACACTACTGCACTACCCTAAGCCCTTAAACACTACCCCCAGCAAGACCCCCTACACTACACAAGCACCACTGCACTACCTTAAACCCTAAAACACTACCCCCAGCACGACCCCCTACACTACCAAAATACCACTGCACTACCCTAAACCCTAAAACACCACCCCCAGCACGAACCCCTATACTACACAAACACCACTGCACTACCCTAAACCCTAAAACACTACCCCCAATACGAACCCCTATACTACACAAACACCACTGCACTACCCTAAACCACTAGCCACAGCATGAACCCCTACACTACACAAATACCACTGCACTACACTAAACCCTAAAACACTACCCGATGCACGACCCCCTACACTACATAAACACCACTGCACTACCCTAAGCCCTTAAACACTACCCCCAGCACAACCCCCTACAGTACACAAACACCACTGCACTACCCTAAACCACTACCCAAACACCACTGCACAACCTTTAATCCTAAAACACTACCCCCAGCATGACCCCATACACTACACAAACACCACTGCACTACATTAAACCCTACATCTACCCCCAGCACAACCCCTACACTACACAAACACCACTGCACTACCCTAAACCCTAAAACACTACCCCAGCACGTCCTCCTATACTACACAAACACCACTGCACTACCCTAAACCCTAAAACACTACCCCCAGCACTATCCAAACACCACTGCACGACCCTAAACCCTAAAACACTACCCCCAGCACGACGTCCTACACTACCCAAACACCACTGCACTACCCTAAACCCTACATCTACCCCTAGCACAACCCCTACACTACACAAACACCACTGCACTACCCTAAACCCTAAAACACTACCCCCAGCACGACCCCCTACACTACACAAACACCACTGCACTACCCTAAACCCTAAAACACTACCCCAGCACGTCCTCCTATACTACACAAACACCACTGCACTACCCTGAACCCTAAAACACTACCCCTAGCACAACCCCCTACACTACACAAACACCACTGTACTACCCTAAACACTAAAACACTACCCCAGGCACAACCCCCTACAATACCAAAACGCCACTGCACTGCCCTAAACCTTAAAACAATACCCCCGGCAGGACCCCCTACACTACAGAAACACCACAGCACTGCCCTAAACCACTAACCCCAGCATGACCCCCCTACACTATACAAACACCACTGCATTACCCTAAACCCTAAATCTATCCCCAGCATAACCCCCTACACTACACAAACACCACTGCACTACCCTAAACCACTAACCCCAGCACGATCCCCCTACACAACACAAAGACCACTGCACTGTCCTAGACCCTAAAACACTACCTGCAGCATGAACCCCTACACTACACACACCACTGCACTACCTTAAACCCTAAAACACTAACCCCAGCACGACCCCCTACACTACCAAAACACCACTGCACTACCCTAAACCCTAAAACACTACCCCCAGCACGAACCCCTATACTACACAAACACCACTGCACTACCCTAAACCTTAAAACACTACCCACAGCATGAACCCCTACACTACACAAACACCACTGCACTACCCTAAAACACTACCCCCAGCATGACCCCCTCACTACAGAAACACCACTGCACTACCTTAAACCCTAAAACACTACCCCCAGCACGACCCCCTACACTACCAAAACACCACTGCACTACCCTAAACCCTAAAACACTACCCACAGCAAGATCCACTACACTACCCTAAACACTACCCCAGTACGAACCCCTATACTACACAAACACCACTGCACTACCCTAAACCCTAAATCATTACCCACAGGATGAACCCCTACACTACACAAACACCACCGCACTACCCTAAACCCTAAAACACTACCCGATGCACGACCCCCTACACTACACAAACACCACTGTACTACCCTAAACCCTAAAACACTACCCCAGCACGACCCCCTACACTACATAAACACCGCTGCACTACCCTAAGCCCTTAAACACTACCCCCAGCACAACCCCCTACACTACACAAACACCACTGCACTACCCTAAAACACAACCCCCAGCACTATCTAAACACCACTGCACTACCTTAAACCCTAAAACACTACCCCCAGCATGACCCCCTACACTACACAAACACCACAGCACTACCCTAGAGCCTAAAACATTACCCCTAGCACGACCTCCTACACTACCCAAACACCACTGCACTACCCTAAACCCTACATCTACCCCTAGCACGACCCCTACACTACACAAACACCACTGCACTACCCTAAACCCTAAAACACTACCCCCTATACTACACAAACACCACTGCACTACCCTAAACCCAAAAACACTACCCCCAGAACAACCCCCTACACAAACACCACAGCACTACCCTAAAGCACTACCCCCAGCACTATCTAAACACCACTGCACTACCTTAAACCCCAAAACACTACCCCCAGCAAGACCCCCTGCACTACCCAAACACCACTGCACTACCCTAAACCACTACCCCAGCGCGAACCCCTACACTACACAAACACCACTGCACTACCCTAAACCCTAAATCTACCCACAGCATGACCCCCTACACTATCCGAACACCACGGCACTACCCTAAACACTAAAACACTACCCCCAGCACGACCCCCTACTCTACGCAAACACCATTGCACTGCCCTAAACACTAAAACACTACCCCCGGCACAACCCCCTACAATACCCAAACACCACTGCACTGCCCTAAACCTTAAAACAATACCCCCGGAACGACCCCCTACACTACACAAACACTACTGCACTACCTTAAACCCTAAAACACTACCCCCAGCACGACCCCCTACACTACCAAAACACCACTGCACTACCCTAAACCCTAAAACACTACCCACAGCAAGATCCCCTACACTACCCTAAACACTACCCCAGTACGAACCCCTATACTACACAAACACCACTGCACTACCCTAAACCCTAAGACACTACCCGATGCATGACCCCCTACACTACACAAACACCACTGCACTACCCTATAACACTACCCCCAGCACTATCCAAACACCACTGCACTACCTTAAACCCTAAAACACTACCCCCAGCAAGACCCCCTACACTACACAAACACCACTGCACTACCCTAGACCCTAAAACATTACCCCTAGCACGACCTCCTACACTACCCAAACACCACTGCACTAGCCTAAACCCTACATCTACCCCCAGCGCAACCCCTACACTACACAAACACCACTGCACTACCCTAAACCCTAAAACACTACCCCCAGCACTATCCAAACACCACTGCACTACCCTAATCCCTAAAACACTACCCCCAGCACGACCCCCTACACTACACAAACACCACTGTACTACCCAAAACCCTAAAACAGTACCCCCAGGACAACCCCCTACAGTACACAAACACCACGGTACTACCTTAAACCCTACACCACTACCCCCTCCACTACACAAACACCACAGCACTACCCTAAACCCTAAAACACTACCCCAGCACGGCCACCTACACTACCCAAACACCACTGCACTACCCTAAACCCTAAAACACTACCCCCAGCACTACCACTACACTACCCAAACACCACTGCACTATCCTAAACCCTAAAACAGTACCCCCAGCAGTACCCCCTACACTACCCAACACCACTGCACTACCCTAAACCCTAAAACACTACCCCCAGCATGGCCCCTACAATACACAAACACCACGGCACTACCCTAAACCACTACCCCCACCCAGCATGACTCCCTACACTACACAAACACCACTGCACTACCCTACTGCACTACCCCCAACATGACCCCCTACACTACCCAAACACCACTGCACTACCCTAAACCCTAAAACACTACCCCCAGCACAACCCCCTGCACTACCCAAACACCACCCTAGCCACTACCCCAGCGCGACCCCCTACACTATACAAACACCACTGCATTACCACAAACCCAAAATCTATCCCCAGCATGACCCCCTACACTAAACAAACACCACTGCACTACCCTAAAACACTAACCCCAGCACAATCCCCCTACACCACACAAAGACCACTGCACTGCCCTAGACCCTAAAACACTACCTGCAGCATGAACCCCTACACTACACAAACACCACTGCACTACCTTAAACCCTAAAACACTACCCCCACCATGACCCCCTACACTACCAAAACACCACTGCACTATCCTAAACCCTAAAACACTACCCCCAGCACGAACCCCTATACTACACAAACACCACTGCACTACCCTAAACCTTAAAACACTACCCACAGAATGAACCCCTACACTACCCAAACACCACTGCACTACCCTAAACCCTAATACACTAACCCCAGCACTACCCCTACACTACCCAAACACCACTGCACTACCCTAAACCCTAAAACCCCACCCCAGCACGAACCCCTATTCTACACAAACACCACTGCACTACCCTAAACCCTAAATCACTACCCACAGCATGAACCCCTACAAAACACAAACACCACTGCACTACCCTAAACCCTAAAACACTACCCGATGCACGACCCCCTACACTACACAAACACCACTGTACTACCCTAAACCCTAAAACACTACCCCCAGCACGACCCCTACACTACATAAACACCACTGCACTACCCTAAGCCCTTAAACACTACCCCCAGCACAACCCCCTACACTACACAAACACCACTGCACTACCCTAAAACACTACCCCCAGCATGACCCCCTACACTACACAAACACCACAGCACTACCCTAGACCCTAAAACATTACCCCTAGCACGACCTCCTACACTACCCAAACACCACTGCACTACCCTAAACCCTACATCTACCCCCAGCACAACCCCTACACTACACAAACACCACTGCACTACCCTAAACCCCAAAACACTACCCCCAGCACGACCCCCTACACTACACAAACACCACTGCACTACCCTAAACCCTAAAACACTACCCCCTATACTACACAAACACCACTGCACTACCTTAAACCCTAAAACACTACCCCCAGCAAGACCCCCTGCACTACCCAAACACCACTGCACTACCCTAAACCACTACTCCAGCGCGAACCCCTACACTACACAAACACCACTGCACTACCCTAAACCCTAAATCTACCCCCAGCATGACCCCCTACACTATCCGAACACCACGGCACTACCCTAAGCCTTAAAACACTACCCACAGCATGAACCCCTACACTACACAAACACCACTGCACTACCATAAACCCCTTTAACACTACCCCCAGCATAACCCCCTACACTACAGAAACACTACTGCACTACCCTAAGCCCTTAAACACTACCCCCAGCAAGACCCCCTACACTACACAAGCACCACTGCACTACCTTAAACCCTAAAACACTACCCCCAGCACGACCCCCTACACTACCAAAATACCACTGCACTACCCTAAACCCTAAAACACCACCCCCAGCACGAACCCCTATACTACACAAACACCACTGCACTACCCTAAACCCTAAAACACTACCCCCAATACGAACCCCTATACTACACAAACACCACTGCACTACCCTAAACCACTAGCCACAGCATGAACCCCTACACTACACAAATACCACTGCACTACACTAAACCCTAAAACACTACCCGATGCACGACCCCCTACACTACATAAACACCACTGCACTACCCTAAGCCCTTAAACACTACCCCCAGCACAACCCCCTACAGTACACAAACACCACTGCACTACCCTAAACCACTACCCAAACACCACTGCACAACCTTTAATCCTAAAACACTACCCCCAGCATGACCCCATACACTACACAAACACCACTGCACTACATTAAACCCTACATCTACCCCCAGCACAACCCCTACACTACACAAACAGCACTGCACTACCCTAAACCCTAAAACACTACCCCCAGCACGACCCCCTACACTACACAAACACCACTGCACTACCCTAAACCCTAAAACACTACCCCAGCACGTCCTCCTATACTACACAAACACCACTGCACTACCCTAAACCCTAAAACACTACCCCCAGCACTATCCAAACACCACTGCACGACCCTAAACCCTAAAACACTACCCCCAGCACGACCTCCTACACTACCCAAACACCACTGCACTACCCTAAACCCTACATCTACCCCTAGCACAACCCCTACACTACACAAACACCACTGCACTACCCTAAACCCTAAAACACTACCCCCAGCACGACCCCCTACACTACACAAACACCACTGCACTACCCTAAACCCTAAAACACTACCCCAGCACGTCCTCCTATACTACACAAACACCACTGCACTACCCTGAACCCTAAAACACTACCCCTAGCACAACCCCCTACACTACACAAACACCACTGTACTACCCTAAACACTAAAACACTACCCCAGGCACAACCCCCTACAATACCAAAACGCCACTGCACTGCCCTAAACCTTAAAACAATACCCCCGGCAGGACCCCCTACACTACAGAAACACCACAGCACTGCCCTAAACCACTAACCCCAGCATGACCCCCCTACACTATACAAACACCACTGCATTACCCTAAACCCTAAATCTATCCCCAGCATAACCCCCTACACTACACAAACACCACTGCACTACCCTAAACCACTAACCCCAGCACGATCCCCCTACACCACACAAAGACCACTGCACTGTCCTAGACCCTAAAACACTACCTGCAGCATGAACCCCTACACTACACACACCACTGCACTACCTTAAACCCTAAAACACTAACCCCAGCACGACCCCCTACACTACCAAAACACCACTGCACTACCCTAAACCCTAAAACACTACCCCCAGCACGAACCCCTATACTACACAAACACCACTGCACTACCCTAAACCTTAAAACACTACCCACAGCATGAACCCCTACACTACACAAACACCACTGCACTACCCTAAAACACTACCCCCAGCATGACCCCCTCACTACAGAAACACCACTGCACTACCTTAAACCCTAAAACACTACCCCCAGCACGACCCCCTACACTACCAAAACACCACTGCACTACCCTAAACCCTAAAACACTACCCACAGCAAGATCCACTACACTACCCTAAACACTACCCCAGTACGAACCCCTATACTACACAAACACCACTGCACTACCCTAAACCCTAAATCATTACCCACAGGATGAACCCCTACACTACACAAACACCACCGCACTACCCTAAACCCTAAAACACTACCCGATGCACGACCCCCTACACTACACAAACACCACTGTACTACCCTAAACCCTAAAACACTACCCCAGCACGACCCCCTACACTACATAAACACCGCTGCACTACCCTAAGCCCTTAAACACTACCCCCAGCACAACCCCCTACACTACACAAACACCACTGCACTACCCTAAAACACAACCCCCAGCACTATCTAAACACCACTGCACTACCTTAAACCCTAAAACACTACCCCCAGCATGACCCCCTACACTACACAAACACCACAGCACTACCCTAGAGCCTAAAACATTACCCCTAGCACGACCTCCTACACTACCCAAACACCACTGCACTACCCTAAACCCTACATCTACCCCTAGCACGACCCCTACACTACACAAACACCACTGCACTACCCTAAACCCTAAAACACTACCCCCTATACTACACAAACACCACTGCACTACCCTAAACCCAAAAACACTACCCCCAGAACAACCCCCTACACAAACACCACAGCACTACCCTAAAGCACTACCCCCAGCACTATCTAAACACCACTGCACTACCTTAAACCCCAAAACACTACCCCCAGCAAGACCCCCTGCACTACCCAAACACCACTGCACTACCCTAAACCACTACCCCAGCGCGAACCCCTACACTACACAAACACCACTGCACTACCCTAAACCCTAAATCTACCCACAGCATGACCCCCTACACTATCCGAACACCACGGCACTACCCTAAACACTAAAACACTACCCCCAGCACGACCCCCTACTCTACGCAAACACCATTGCACTGCCCTAAACACTAAAACACTACCCCCGGCACAACCCCCTACAATACCCAAACACCACTGCACTGCCCTAAACCTTAAAACAATACCCCCGGAACGACCCCCTACACTACACAAACACTACTGCACTACCTTAAACCCTAAAACACTACCCCCAGCACGACCCCCTACACTACCAAAACACCACTGCACTACCCTAAACCCTAAAACACTACCCACAGCAAGATCCCCTACACTACCCTAAACACTACCCCAGTACGAACCCCTATACTACACAAACACCACTGCACTACCCTAAACCCTAAGACACTACCCGATGCACGACCCCCTACACTACACAAACACCACTGCACTACCCTATAACACTACCCCCAGCACTATCCAAACACCACTGCACTACCTTAAACCCTAAAACACTACCCCCAGCAAGACCCCCTACACTACACAAACACCACTGCACTACCCTAGACCCTAAAACATTACCCCTAGCACGACCTCCTACACTACCCAAACACCACTGCACTAGCCTAAACCCTACATCTACCCCCAGCGCAACCCCTACACTACACAAACACCACTGCACTACCCTAAACCCTAAAACACTACCCCCAGCACTATCCAAACACCACTGCACTACCCTAATCCCTAAAACACTACCCCCAGCACGACCCCCTACACTACACAAACACCACTGTACTACCCAAAACCCTAAAACAGTACCCCCAGGACAACCCCCTACAGTACACAAACACCACGGTACTACCTTAAACCCTACACCACTACCCCCTCCACTACACAAACACCACAGCACTACCCTAAACCCTAAAACACTACCCCAGCACGGCCACCTACACTACCCAAACACCACTGCACTACCCTAAACCCTAAAACACTACCCCCAGCACTACCACTACACTACCCAAACACCACTGCACTATCCTAAACCCTAAAACAGTACCCCCAGCAGTACCCCCTACACTACCCAACACCACTGCACTACCCTAAACCCTAAAACACTACCCCCAGCATGGCCCCTACAATACACAAACACCACGGCACTACCCTAAACCACTACCCCCACCCAGCATGACTCCCTACACTACACAAACACCACTGCACTACCCTACTGCACTACCCCCAACATGACCCCCTACACTACCCAAACACCACTGCACTACCCTAAACCCTAAAACACTACCCCCAGCACAACCCCCTGCACTACCCAAACACCACCCTAGCCACTACCCCAGCGCGACCCCCTACACTATACAAACACCACTGCATTACCACAAACCCAAAATCTATCCCCAGCATGACCCCCTACACTAAACAAACACCACTGCACTACCCTAAAACACTAACCCCAGCACAATCCCCCTACACCACACAAAGACCACTGCACTGCCCTAGACCCTAAAACACTACCTGCAGCATGAACCCCTACACTACACAAACACCACTGCACTACCTTAAACCCTAAAACACTACCCCCACCATGACCCCCTACACTACCAAAACACCACTGCACTATCCTAAACCCTAAAACACTACCCCCAGCACGAACCCCTATACTACACAAACACCACTGCACTACCCTAAACCTTAAAACACTACCCACAGAATGAACCCCTACACTACACAAACACCACTGCACTACCCTAAACCCTAAAACACTACCCCCAGCATGACCCCTACACTACCCAAACACCACTGCACTACCCTAAACCCTAAAACACTACCCCCAGCACTACCCCTACACTACCCAAACACCACTGCACTACCCTAAACCCGAAATCACTACCCACAGCATGAACCCCTACACTACACAAACACCACTGCACTACCCTAAACCCTAAAACACTACCCGATGCACGACCCCCTACACTACACAAACACCACTGTACTACCCTAAACCCTAAAACACTACCCCAGCACGACCCCCTACACTACATAAACACCGCTGCACTACCCTAAGCCCTTAAACACTACCCCAGCACAACCCCCAACACTACACAAACACCACTGCACTACCCTAAAACACAAACCCCAGCACTATCTAAACACCACTGCACTACCTTAAACCCTAAAACACTACCCCCAGCATGACCCCCTACACTACACAAACACCACAGCACTACCCTAGACCCTAAAACATTACCCCTAGCACAACCCCTACACTACACAAACACCACTGCACTACCCTAAACCCCAAAACAATACCCCCAGCACGACCCCTACACTACACAAACACCACTGCACTACCCTAAACCCTAAAACACTACCCCCTATACTACACAAACACCACTGCACTACCCTAAACCCAAAAACACTACCCCCAGAACAACCCCCTACACAAACACCACAGCACTACCCTAAAGCACTACCCCCAGCACTATCTAAACACCTCTGCACTACCTTAAACCCTAAAACACTACCCCCAGCAAGACCCCCTGCACTACCAAAACACCACTGCACTACCCTAAACCACTACCCCAGCGCGAACCCCTACACTACACAAACACCACTGCACTACCCTAAACCCTAAATCTACCCCCAGCATGACCCCCCTAAACTACCCTAAACACTAAAACACTACCCCCAACTCTACGCAAACACCATTGCACTGCCCTAAACACTAAAACACTACCCCCGGCACAACCCCCTACAATACCCAAACACCACTGCACTGCCCTAAACCTTAAAACAATACCCCCGGAACGACCCCCTACACTACACAAACACCACTGCACTACCCTAAACCCTAAAACACTACCCGATGCACGACCCCCTACACTACACAAACACCACTGTACTACCCTAAACCCTAAAACACTACCCCCAGCACGACCCCTACACAAACACCACTGCACTACCCTAAACCCTAAAACAATACCCCCTATACTACACAAACACCACTGCACTACCCTAAACCCTAAAACACTACCCCCAGCAAGACCCCCTGCACTACCCAAACACCACTGCACTACCCTAAACCCAAAAACAATACCCCCAGGACAACCCCCTACACTACACAAACACCACGGCACTACCTTAAACCCTACACCACTACCCCCTACACTACACAAACACCAGAGCACTACCCTAAACCCTAAAACACTACCCAAGCACGACCTCCTACATTACCCAACCACTGAAGTACCCTAAACCCTAAAACACTACCCCCCAGCATGACCCCTACAATACACAAACCCCACTGCACTACCCCAAAACACTACCCCCAGCATGACCCCCTACACTACCCAAACACCACGGCACTACCCTAAACACTAAAACACTACCCCCAGCACGACCCCCTACTCTACGCAAACACCATTGCACTGCCCTAAACACTAAAACACTATCCCCGGCACAACCCCCTACAATACCCAAACACCACTGCACTGCCCTAAACCTTAAAACAATACCCCCGGAACGACCCCCTACACTACACAAACACTACTGCACTACCTTAAACCCTAAAACACTACCCCCAGCACGACCCCCTACACTACCAAAACACCACTGCACTACCCTAAACCACTAACCCCAGCACGAACCCATATACTACACAAACACCACTGCACTACCCTAAACCTTAAAACACTACCCACAGCATGAACCCCTACACTACATAAACACCACTGCACTACCATAAACCCCTTGAACACTACCCCTAGCAAGACCCCCTACACTACACAAGCACCACTGCACTACCTTAAACCCTAAAACACTACCCCCAGCACGACCCCCTACACTACCAAAATACCACTGCACTACCCTAAACCCTAAAACACCACCCCCAGCACGAACCCCTATACTACACAAACACCACTGCACTACCCTAAACCCTAAAACACTACCCCCAATACGAACCCCTATACTACACAAACACCACTGCACTACCCTAAACACCTAGCCACAGCATGAACCCCTACACTACACAAATACCACTGCACTACCCTAAACCCTAAAACACTACCCGATGCACGACCCCCTACAGTACACAAACACCACTGCACTACCCTAAACCACTACCCAAACACCACTGCACAACCTTTAACCCTAAAACACTACCCCCAGCATGACCCCATACACTACACAAACACCACTGCACTACCCTAAACCCTACATCTACCCCTAGCACAACCCCTACACTACACAAACACCACTGCACTACCCTAAACCCTAAAACACTACCCCCAGCACGACCCCCTACACTACACAAACACCACTGCACTACCCTAAACCCTAAAACACTACCCCAGCACGTCCTCCTATACTACACAAACACCACTGCACTACCCTGAACCCTAAAACACTACCCCTAGCACAACCCCCTACACTACACAAACACCACTGTACTACCCTAAACACTAAAACACTACCCCAGGCACAACCCCCTACAATACCAAAACTCCACTGCACTGCCCTAAACCTTAAAACAATACCCCCGGCAGGACCCCCTACACTACAGAAACAGCACTGCCCTAAACCACTAACCCCAGCATGACCCCCCTACACTATACAAACACCACTGCATTACCCTAAACCCTAAATCTATCCCCAGCATAACCCCCTACACTACACAAACACCACTGCACTACCCTAAACCACTAACCCCAGCACGATCCCCCTACACCACACAAAGACCACTGCACTGTCCTAGACCCTAAAACACTACCTGCAGCATGAACCCCTACACTACACACACCACTGCACTACCTTAAACCCTAAAACACTAACCCCAGCACGACCCCCTACACTACCAAAACACCACTGCACTACCCTAAACCCTAAAACACTACCCCCAGCACGAACCCCTATACTACACAAACACCACTGCACTACCCTAAACCTTAAAACACTACCCACAGCATGAACCCCTACACTACACAAACACCACTGCACTACCCTAAAACACTACCCCCAGCATGACCCCCTCACTACAGAAACACCACTGCACTACCTTAAACCCTAAAACACTACCCCCAGCACGACACCCTACACTACCAAAACACCACTGCACTACCCTAAACCCTAAAACACTACCCACAGCAAGATCCCCTACACTACCCTAAACACTACCCCAGTACGAACCCCTATACTACACAAACACCACTGCACTACCCTAAACCCTAAATCATTACCCACAGGATGAACCCCTACACTACACAAACACCACCGCACTACCCTAAACCCTAAAACACTACCCGATGCACGACCCCCTACACTACACAAACACCACTGTACTACCCTAAACCCTAAAACACTACCCCAGCACGACCCCCTACACTACATAAACACCGCTGCACTACCCTAAGCCCTTAAACACTACCCCCAGCACAACCCCCTACACTACACAAACACCACTGCACTACCCTAAAACACAACCCCCAGCACTATCTAAACACCACTGCACTACCTTAAACCCTAAAACACTACCCCCAGCATGACCCCCTACACTACACAAACACCACAGCACTACCCTAGAGCCTAAAACATTACCCCTAGCACGACCTCCTACACTACCCAAACACCACTGCACTACCCTAAACCCTACATCTACCCCCAGCACGACCCCTACACTACACAAACACCACTGCACTACCCTAAACCCTAAAACACTACCCCCTATACTACACAAACACCACTGCACTACCCTAAACCCAAAAACACTACCCCCAGAACAACCCCCTACACAAACACCACAGCACTACCCTAAAGCACTACCCCCAGCACTATCTAAACACCACTGCACTACCTTAAACCCCAAAACACTACCCCCAGCAAGACCCCCTGCACTACCCAAACACCACTTCACTACCCTAAACCACTACCCCAGCGCGAACCCCTACACTACACAAACACCACTGCACTACCCTAAACCCTAAATCTACCCACAGCATGACCCCCTACACTATCCGAACACCACGGCACTACCCTAAACACTAAAACACTACCCCCAGCACGACCCCCTACTCTACGCAAACACCATTGCACTGCCCTAAACACTAAAACACTACCCCCGGCACAACCCCCTACAATACCCAAACACCACTGCACTGCCCTAAACCTTAAAACAATACCCCCGGAACGACCCCCTACACTACACAAACACTACTGCACTACCTTAAACCCTAAAACACTACCCCCAGCACGACCCCCTACACTACCAAAACACCACTGCACTACCCTAAACCCTAAAACACTACCCCCAGCACGAACCCCTATACTACACAAACACCACTGCACTACCCTAAACCTTAAAACACTACCCACAGCATGAACCCCTACACTACACAAACACCACTGCACTACCATAAACCCCTAAAAAACTACCCCCAGCATAACCCCCTACACTACAGAAACACTACTGCACTACCCTAAGCCCTTAAACACTACCCCCAGCAAGACCCCCTACATTACACAAACACCACTGCACTACCTTAAACCCTAAAACACTACCCCCAGCACGACCCCCTACACTACCAAAATACCACTGCACTACCCTAAACCCTAAAACACCACCCCCAGCACGAACCCCTATACTACACAAACACCACGGCACTACCCTAAAACACTACCCCCAATACGAACCCCTATACTACACAAACACCACTGCACTACCCTAAACCCTAAAACACTACCCACAGCAAGATCCCCTACACTACCCTAAACACTACCCCCAGTACGAACCCCTATACTACACAAACACCACTGCACTACCCTAAACCCTAAATCACTACCCACAGCATGAACCCCCACACTACACAAACACCACTGCACTACCCTGAACCCTAAAACACTACCCGATGCACGACCCCCTACACTACACAAACACCACTGCACTACCCTAAAACACTACCCCCAGCACTATCCAAACACCACTGCACTACCTTAAACCCTAAAACACTACCCCAGCATGACCCCCTAACACTACACAAACACCACTGCACTACCCTAGACCCTTAAACATTACCCCTAGCACGACCTCCTACACTACCCAAACACCACTGCACTACCCTAAACCCTAAAACACTACCCCCAGCACTATCCAAACACCACTGCACTACCCTAATCCCTAAAACACTACCCCAGCACGACCCCCTACACTACACAAACACCACTGTACTACCCAAAACCCTAAAACAGTACCCCCAGGACAACCCCCTACAGTACACAAACACCACGGCACTACCTTAAACCCTACACCACTACCCCCTCCACTACACAAACACCACAGCACTACCCTAAACACTAAAACACTACCCCAGCACGACCACCTACACTACCCAAACACCACTGCACTACCCTAAACCCTAAAACACTACCACCTATACTACACAAACACCACTGCACTACCCTAAACCCAAAAACACTACCCCCAGAACAACCCCCTACACAAACACCACAGCACTACCCTAAAGCACTACCCCCAGCACGATCTAAACACCACTGCACTACCTTAAACCCTAAAACACTACCCCCAGCAAGACCCCCTGCACTACCCAAACACCACTGCACTACCCTAAACCACTACCCCAGCGCGAACCCCTACACTACACAAACACCACTGCACTACCCTAAACCCTAAATCTACCCCCAGCATGACCCCCTACACTATCCGAACACCACGGCACTACCCTAAACACTAATACACTACCCCCAGCAGGACCCCCTACTCTACGCAAACACCATTGCACTGCCCTAAACACTAAAACACTACCCCCGGCACAATCCCCTACAATACCCAAACACCACTGCACTGCCCTAAACCTTAAAACAATACCCCCGGAACGACCCCCTACACTACACAAACACTACTGCACTACCTTAAACCCTAAAACACTACCCCCAGCACGACCCCCTACACTACCAAAACACCACTGCACTACCCTAAACCCTAAAACACTACCCCCAGCACGAACCCCTATACTACACAAACACCACTGCACTACCCTAAACCTTAAAACACTACCCACAGCATGAACCCCTACACTACATAAACACCACTGCACTACCATAAACCCCTTGAACACTACCCCCAGCAAGACCCCCTACACTACACAAGCACCACTGCACTACCTTAAACCCTAAAACACTACCCCCAGCACGACCCCCTACACTACCAAAATACCACTGCACTACCCTAAACCCTAAAACACCACCCCCAGCACGAACCCCTATACTACACAAACACCACTGCACTACCCTAAACCCTAAAACACTACCCCCAATACGAACCCCTATACTACACAAACACCACTGCACTACCCTAAACCTTAAAACACTACCCACAGCATGAACCCCTACACTACACAAACACCACTGCACTACCATAAACCCCTAAAACACTACCCCCAGCATAACCCCCTACACTACAGAAACACTACTGCACTACCCTAAGCCCTTAAACACTACCCCCAGCACGACCCCCTACACTACACAAACACCACTGCACTACCCTAAACCCTAAAACACCACCCCCAGCACGAACCCCTATACTACACAAACACCACGGCACTACCCTAAACCCTAAAACACTACCCCCAATACGAACCCCTATACTACACAAACACCACTGCACTACCCTAAACCCTAAAACACTACCCACAGCAAGATCCCCTACACTACCCTAAACACTACCCCCAGTACAAACCCCTATACTACACAAACACCACTGCACTACCCTAAACCAAAAAACACTACCCGATGCACGACCCCCTACACTACATAAACACCACTGCACTACCCTAAGCCCTTAAACACTACCTCCAGCACAACCCCCTACAGTACACAAACACCACTGCACTACCCTAAACCACTACCCAAACACCACTGCACAACCTTTAACCCTAAAACACTACCCCCAGCATGACCCCATACACTACACAAACACCACTGCACTACCCTAAACCCTACATCTACCCCCAGCACGACCCCTACACTACACAAACACCACTGCACTACCCTAAACTCTAAAACACTACCCCCAGCGCGACCCCCTACACTACACAAACACCACTGCACTACCCTAAACCCTAAAACACTACCCCAGCACGTCCTCCTATACTACACAAACACCACTGCACTACCCTGAACCCTAAAACACTACCCCTAGCACAACCCCCTACACTACACAAACACCACTGTACTACCCTAAACACTAAAACGCTACCCCAGGCACAACCCCCTACAATACCAAAACTCCACTGCACTGCCCTAAACCTTAAAACAATACCCCCGGCACGACCCCCTACACTACAGAAACACCACTGCACTGCCCTAAACCCTAAACCACTAACCCCAGCATGACCCTCTACACTATACAAACACCACTGCATTACCCTAAACCCTAAATCTATCCCCAGCATAACCCCCTACACTACACAAACACCACTGCACTACCCTAAACCACTAACCCCAGCACAATCCCCCTACACCACACAAAGACCACTGCACTGTCCTAGACCCTAAAACACTACCTGCAGCATGAACCCCTACACTACACAAACACCACTGCACTACCTTAAACCCTAAAACACTAACCCCAGCACGACCCCCTACACTACCAAAACACCACTGCACTACCCTAAACCCTAAAACACTACCCCCAGCACGAACCCCTATACTACACAAACACCACTGCACTACCCTAAACCTTAAAACACTACCCACAGCATGAACCCCTACACTACACAAACACCACTGCACTACCCTAAAACACTACCCCCAGCATGACCCCCTCACTACAGAAACACCACTGCACTACCTTAAACCCTAATTCACTACCCCCAGCACGACCCCCTACACTACCAAAACACCACTGCACTACCCTAAACCCTAAAACACTACCCACAGCAAGATCCCCTACACTACCCTAAACACTACCCCAGTACGAACCCCTTTACTACACAAACACCACTGCACTACCCTAAACCCTAAATCATTACCCACAGGATGAACCCCTACACTACACAAACACCACCGCACTACCCTAAACCCTAAAACACTACCCGATGCACGACCCCCTACACTACACAAACACCACTGCAGTACCCTAAAACACTACCCCCAGCATGACCCCCTCACTACAGAAACACCACTGCACTACCTTAAACCCTAAAACACTACCCCCAGCACGACCCCCTACACTACCAAAATACCACTGCACTACCCTAAACCCTACCCACAGCAAGATCCCCTACACTACCCTAAACACTACCCCAGTACGAACCCCTATACTACACAAACACCACTGCACTACCCTAAACCCTAAATCACTACCCACAGCATGAACCCCTACACTACACAAACACCACTGCACTACCCTAAACCCTAAAACACTACCCGATGCACGACCCCCTACACTACACAAACACCACTGTACTACCCTAAACCCTAAAACACTACCCCAGCACGACCCCCTACACTACATAAACACCGCTGCACTACCCTAAGCCCTTAAACACTACCCCCAGCACAACCCCCTACACGACACAAACACCACTGCACTACCCTAAACCCCTAAAACACTACCCCCAGCAAGACCCCTACACTACCAAAATACCACTGCACTACCCTAAACCCTAAAACACCACCCCCAGCACGAACCCCTATACTACACCAACACCACTGAACTACCCTAAACCCTAAAACACTACCCACAGCAAGACCCCCTACACTACCCTAAACCCTAAAACACTACCCCCAATACGAACCCCTATACTACACAAACACCACTGCACTACCCTAAACCCTAAAACACTACCCGATGCACGACCCCCTACACTACACAAACACCACTGTACTACCCTAAACCCTAAAACACTACCCCAGCACGACCCCCTACACTACATAAACACCGCTGCACTACCCTAAGCCCTTAAACACTACCCGATGCACGACCCCCTACACTACACAAACACCACTGTACTACCCTAAACCCTAAAACACTACCCCCAGCACGACCCCCTACACAAACACCACTGCACTACCCTAAACCCCTAAAACACTAACCCCCCCATGACCCCCTACACTACACAAACACCACTGCACTACCCTAAACCCTAAAACAATACCCCCTATACTACACAAACACCACTGCACTACCCTAAACCCTAAAACACTACCCCCAGCAAGACCCCCTGCACTACCCAAACACCACTGCACTACCCTAAACCCAAAAACAATACCCCCAGGACAACCCCCTACACTACACAAACACCACGGCACTACCTTAAACCCTACACCACTACCCCCTACACTACACAAACACCAGAGCACTACCCTAAACCCTAAAACACTACCCAAGCACGACCTCCTACATTACCCAACCACTGAAGTACCCTAAACCCTAAAACACTACCCCCCAGCATGACCCCTACAATACACAAACACCACTGCACTACCCTAAACACTAAAACACTACCCCCAGCACGACCCCCTACACTACGCAAACACCATTGCACTGCCCTAAACACTAAAACACTATCCCCGGCACAACCCCCTACAATACCCAAACAACACTGCACTGCCCTAAACCTTAAAACAATACCCCCGGAACGACCCCCTACACTACACAAACACTACTGCACTACCTTAAACCCTAAAACACTACCCCCAGCACGACCCCCTACACTACCAAAACACCACTGCACTACCCTAAACCCTAAAACACTACCCCCAGCACGAACCCCTATACTACACAAACACCACTGCACTACCCTAAACCTTAAAACACTACCCACAGCATGAACCCCTACACTACATAAACACCACTGCACTACCATAAACCCCTTAAACACTACCCCCAGCAAGACCCCCTACACTACACAAGCACCACTGCACTACCTTAAACCCTAAAACACTACCCCCAGCACGACCCCCTACACTACCAAAATACCACTGCACTACCCTAAACCCTAAAACACCACCCCCAGCACGAACCCCTATACTACACAAACACCACTGCACTACCCTAAACCCTAAAACACTACCCCCAATACGAACCCCTATACTACACAAACACCACTGCACTACCCTAAACACCTAGCCACAGCATGAACCCCTACACTACACAAATACCACTGCACTACCCTAAACCCTAAAACACTACCCGATGCACGACCCCCTACAGTACACAAACACCACTGCACTACCCTAAACCACTACCCAAACACCACTGCACAACCTTTAACCCTAAAACACTACCCCCAGCATGACCCCATACACTACACAAACACCACTGCACTACCCTAAACCCTACATCTACCCCTAGCACAACCCCTACACTACACAAACACCACTGCACTACCCTAAACCCTAAAACACTACCCCCAGCACGACCCCCTACACTACACAAACACCACTGCACTACCCTAAACCCTAAAACACTACCCCAGCACGTCCTCCTATACTACACAAACACCACTGCACTACCCTGAACCCTAAAACACTACCCCAGGCACAACCCCCTACAATACCAAAACACCACTGTACTACCCTAAACCTTAAAACAATACCCCCGGCACGACCCCCTACACTACAGAAACACCACAGCACTGCCCTAAACCACTAACCCCAGCATGACCCCCCTACACTATACAAACACCACTGCATTACCCTAAACCCTAAATCTATCCCCAGCATAACCCCCTACACTACACAAACACCACTGCACTACCCTAAACCACTAACCCCAGCACGATCCCCCTACACCACACAAAGACCACTGCACTGTCCTAGACCCTAAAACACTACCTGCAGCATGAACCCCTACACTACAAACACCACTGCACTACCTTAAACCCTAAAACACTAACCCCAGCACGACCCCCTACACTACCAAAACACCACTGCACTACCCTAAACCCTAAAACACTACCCCCAGCACGAACCCCTATACTACACAAACACCACTGCACTACCCTAAACCTTAAAACACTACCCACAGCATGAACCCCTACACTACACAAACACCACTGCACTACCCTAAAACACTACCCCCAGCATGACCCCCTCACTACAGAAACACCACTGCACTACCTTAAACCCTAAAACACTACCCCCAGCACGACCCCCTACACTACCAAAACACCACTGCACTACCCTAAACCCTAAAACACTACCCACAGCAAGATCCCCTACACTACCCTAAACACTACCCCAGTACGAACCCCTTTACTACACAAACACCACTGCACTACCCTAAACCCTAAATCATTACCCACAGGATGAACCCCTACACTACACAAACACCACCGCACTACCCTAAACCCTAAAACACTACCCGATGCACGACCCCCTACACTACACAAACACCACTGTACTGCCCTAAACCCTAAAACACTACCCCAGCACGACCCCCTACACTACATAAACACCGCTGCACTACCCTAGTGCCTAAAACATTACCCCTAGCACGATCTCCTACACTACCCAAACACCACTGCACTACCCTAAACCCTAAAACACTACCCCCTATACTACACAAACACCACTGCACTACCCTAAACCCTAAAACACTACCCCCTATACTACACAAACACCACTGCACTACCCTAAACCCAAAAACACTACCCCCAGAACAACCCCCTACACAAACACCACAGCACTACCCTAAAGCACTACCCCCAGCACTATCTAAACACCACTGCACTACCTTAAACCCTAAAACACTACCCCCAGCAAGACCCCCTGCACTACCCAAACACCACTGCACTACCCTAAACCACTACCCCAGCGCGAACCCCTACACTACACAAACACCACTGCACTACCCTAAACCCTAAATCTACCCACAGCATGACCCCCTACACTATCCGAACACCACGGCACTACCCTAAACACTAAAACACTACCCCCAGCACGACCCCCTAATCTAAGCAAACACCATTGCACTGCCCTAAACACTAAAACACTACCCCCGGCACAACCCCCTACAATACCCAAACACCACTGCACTGCCCTAAACCTTAAAACAATACCCCCGGAACGACCCCCTAAACTACACAAACACTACTGCACTACCATAAACCCTAAAACACTACCCCCAGCACGACCCCCTACACTACCAAAACACCACTGCACTACCCTAAACCCTAAAACACTACCCCCAGCACGAACCCCTATACTACACAAACACCACTGCACTACCCTAAACCTTAAAACACTACCCACAGCATGAACCCCTACACTACACAAACACCACTGCACTACCATAAACCCCTAAAAAAACTACCCCCAGCATAACCCCCTACACTACAGAAACACTACTGCACTACCCTAAGCCCTTAAACACTACCCCCCAGCAAGACCCCCTACATTACACAAACACCACTGCACTACCTTAAACCCTAAAACACTACCCCCAGCACGACCCCCTACACTACCAAAATACCACTGCACTACCCTAAACCCTAAAACACCACCCCCAGCACGAACCCCTATACTACACAAACACCACGGCACTACCCTAAAACACTACCCCCAATACGAACCCCTATACTACACAAACACCACTGCACTACCCTAAACCCTAAAACACTACCCACAGCAAGATCCCCTACACTACCCTAAACACTACCCCCAGTACGAACCCCTATACTACACAAACACCACTGCACTACCCTAAACCCTAAATCACTACCCACAGCATGAACCCCCACACTACACAAACACCACTGCACTACCCTAAACCCTAAAACACTACCCGATGCACGACCCCCTACACTACACAAACACCACTGTACTACCCTAAACCCTAAAACACTACCCCAGCACTATCCAAACACCACTGCACTACCTTAAACCCTAAAACACTACCCCCAGCATGACCCCCTAACACTACACAAACACCACTGCACTACCCTAGACCCTAAAACATTACCCCTAGCACGACCTCCTACACTACCCAAACACCACTGCACTACCCTAAACCCTACATCTACCCCCAGCACAACCCCTACACTACACAAACACCACTGCACTACCCTAATCCCTAAAACACTACCCCCAGCACGACCCCCTACACTACACAAACACCACTGTACTACCCAAAACCCTAAAACAGTACCCCCAGGACAACCCCCTACAGTACACAAACACCACGGCACTACCTTAAACCCTACACCACTACCCCCTCCACTACACAAACACCACAGCACTACCCTAAACACTAAAACACTACCCCAGCACGACCACCTACACTACCCAAACACCACTGCACTACCCTAAACCCTAAAACACTACCCCCGCACTACCACTACACTACACAAACACCACTGCACTATCCTAAACCCTAAAACAGTACCCCCAGCAGTACCCCCTACACTACCCAACACCACTGCACTACCCTAAACCCTAAAACACTACCCCCAGCATGGCCCCTACAATACGCAAACACCACGGCACTACCCTAAACCACTACCCCCACCCAGCATGACTCCCTACACTACACAAACACCACTGCACTACCCTACTGCACTACCCCCAGCATGACCCCCTACACTACCCAAACACCACTGCACTACCCTAAACCCTAAAACACTACCCCCAGCACGACCCCCTGCACTACCCAAACACCACCCTAGCCACTACCCCAGCGCGACCCCCTACACTATACAAACACCACTGCATTACCATAAACCCAAAATCTATCCCCAGCTTGACCCCCTACACTAAACAAACACCACTGCACTACCTTAAACCTTAAAACACTACCTGCAGCATAACCCCCTACACTACAGAAACACTACTGCACTACCCTAAGCCCTTAAACACTACCCCCAGCAAGACCCCCTACACTACACAAACACCACTGCACTACCTTAAACCCTAAAACACTACCCCCAGCACGACCCCCTACACTACCAAAATACCACTGCACTACCCTAAGCCCTTAAACACTACCCCCAGCACAACCCCCTACACTACACAAACACCACTGCACTACCCTAAAACACTACCCCCAGCACTATCTAAACACCACTGCACTACCTTAAACCCTAAAACACTACCCCCAGCATGAACCCCTACACTACACAAACACCACTGCACTACCTTAAACCCTAAAACACTACCACCACCATGACCCCCTACACTACCAAAACACCACTGCACTATCCTAAACCCTAAAACACTACCCCCAGCACGAACCCCTATACTACACAAACACCACTGCACTACCCTAAACCTTAAAACACTACCCACAGAATGAACCCCTACACTACACAAACACCACTGCACTACCCTAAACCCTAAAACACTACCCCCAGCATGACCCCTACACTACCCAAACACCACTGCACTACCCTAAACCACTACCCCCAGCACTACCCCTACACTACCCCTACACCACTGCACTACCCTAAACCCTAAAACACTACCCGATGCACGACCCCCTACACTACACACACACCACTGTACTACCCTAAACCCTAAAACACTACCCCCAGCACGACCCCCTACACTACATAAACACCACTGCACTACCCTGAGCCCTTAAACACTACCCCCAGCACAACCCCCTACACTACACTACACAAACACCACTGCACTACCCTAAACCCTAAAACACTACCCCCAGCACTATCCAAACACCACTGCACTACCCCCTACACTACACAAACACCACTGCACTACCCTAAAGCCTAAAACACAACCCCAAGCACAACCCCCTACACTACACAAACACCACTGTACTACCCAAAACCCTAAAACACTAACCCCAGCACGACCCCCTTCACTACCCAAACACAACTGCACTATCCTAAACCCTAAAACACTACCCCCAGCACGAACCCCTGTACTACACAAACACCACTGCACTACTCAAAACCATAAAACACTACCCACAGCATGAAACCCTACACAAATACCACTGCACTACCCTAAACCCTAAAACACTACCCCCAGCATGACCCCTACACTACCAAAACAGCACTGAACTATCCTAAACCCTAAAACACTACCCCCAGCACGACCCCCTTCACTACCCAAACACAACTGCACTATCCTAAACCCTAAAACACTACCCCCAGCACGAACCCCTGTACTACACAAACACCACTGCACTACTCAAAACCATAAAACACTACCCACAGCATGAAACCCTACACAAATACCACTGCACTACCCTAAACCCTAAAACACTACCCCCAGCATGACCCCTACACTACCAAAACAGCACTGAACTATCCTAAACCCTAAAACACTACCCCCAGCACGACCCCCTTCACTACCCAAACACAACTGCACTATCCTAAACCCTAAAACACTACCCCCAGCACGAACCCCTGTACTACACAAACACCACTGCACTACTCAAAACCATAAAACACTACCCACAGCATGAAACCCTACACAAATACCACTGCACTACCCTAAACCCTAAAACACTACCCCCAGCATGACCCCTACACTACCAAAACAGCACTGAACTATCCTAAACCCTAAAACACTACCCCCAGCACGAACCCCTATACTACACAAACACCACTGCACTACCCTAAACCTTAAAACACTACCCACAGAATGAACCCCTACACTACCCAAACACCACTGCACTACCCTAAACCCTAATACACTAACCCCAGCACTACCCCTACACTACCCAAACACCACTGCACTACCCTAAACCCTAAAACCCCACCCCAGCAGGAACCCCTATTCTACACAAACACCACTGCACTACCCTAAACCCTAAATCACTACCCACAGCATGAACCCCTACACAAATACCACTGCACTACCCTAAACCCTAAAACACTACCCCCAGCATGACCCCTACACTACCAAAACAGCACTGAACTATCCTAAACCCTAAAACACTACCCCCAGCACGACCCCTACACTACATAAACACCACTGCACTACCCTAAGCCCTTAAACACTACCCCCAGCACAACCCCCTACACTACACAAACCCCACTGCACTACCCTAAAACACTACCCACAGCATGACCCCCTACACTACACAAACACCACTGCACTACCCTAAACCCTAAAACACTACCCGATGCACGACCCCTACACTACACAAACACCACTGTACTACCCTAAACCCTAAAACACTACCCCCAGCACGACCCCTACACTACATAAACACCACTGCACTACCCTAAGCCCTTAAACACTACCCCCAGCACAACCCCCTACACTACACAAACCCCACTGCACTACCCTAAAACACTACCCACAGCATGACCCCCTACACTACACAAACACCACAGCACTACCCTAGACCCTAAAACATTACCCCTAGCACGACCTCCTACACTACCCAAACACCACTGCACTACCCTAAACCCTACATCTACCCCCAGCACAACCCCTACACTACACAAACACCACTGCACTACCCTAAACCCCAAAACACTACCCCCAGCACGACCCCCTACACTACACAAACACCACTGCACTACCCTAAACCCTAAAACACTACCCCCTATACTACACAAACACCACTGCACTACCTTAAACCCTAAAACACTACCCCCAGCAAGACCCCCTGCACTACCCAAACACCACTGCACTACCCTAAACCACTACTCCAGCGCGAACCCCTACACTACACAAACACCACTGCACTACCCTAAACCCTAAATCTACCCCCAGCATGACCCCCTACACTATCCGAACACCACGGCACTACCCTAAACCTTAAAACACTACCCACAGCATGAACCCCTACACTACACAAACACCACTGCACTACCATAAACCCCTTGAACACTACCCCCAGCATAACCCCCTACACTACAGAAACACTACTGCACTACCCTAAGCCCTTAAACACTACCCCCAGCAAGACCCCCTACACTACACAAGCACCACTGCACTACCTTAAACCCTAAAACACTACCCCCAGCACGACCCCCTACACTACCAAAATACCACTGCACTACCCTAAACCACCACCCCCAGCACGAACCCCTATACTACACAAACACCACTGCACTACCCTAAACCCTAAAACACTACCCCCAATACGAACCCCTATACTACACAAACACCACTGCACTACCCTAAACCACTAGCCACAGCATGAACCCCTACACTACACAAATACCACTGCACTACACTAAACCCTAAAACACTACCCGATGCACGACCCCCTACACTACATAAACACCACTGCACTACCCTAAGCCCTTAAACACTACCCTCAGCACAACCCCCTACAGTACACAAACACCACTGCACTACCCTAAACCACTACCCAAACACCACTGCACAACCTTTAATCCTAAAACACTACCCCCAGCATGACCCCATACACTACACAAACACCACTGCACTACATTAAACCCTACATCTACCCCCAGCACAACCCCTACACTACACAAACAGCACTGCACTACCCTAAACCCTAAAACACTACCCCCAGCACGACCCCCTACACTACACAAACACCACTGCACTACCCTAAACCCTAAAACACTACCCCAGCACGTCCTCCTATACTACACAAACACCACTGCACTACCCTGAACCCTAAAACACTACCCCTAGCACAACCCCCTACACTACACAAACACCACTGTACTACCCTAAACACTAAAACACTACCCCCAGCACGACCCCCTACACTACACAAACACCACTGCACTACCCTAAACCCTAAAACACTACCCCAGCACGTCCTCCTATACTACACAAACACCACTGCACTACCCTGAACCCTAAAACACTACCCCTAGCACAACCCCCTACACTACACAAACACCACTGTACTACCCTAAACACTAAAACACTACCCCAGGCACAACCCCCTACAATACCAAAACTCCACTGCACTGCCCTAAACCTTAAAACAATACCCCCGGCACGACCCCCTACACTAAAGAAACACCACAGCACTGCCCTAAACCACTAACCCCAGCATGACCCCCCTACACTATACAAACACCACTGCATTACCCTAAACCCTAAATCTATCCCCAGCATAACCCCCTACACTACACAAACACCACTGCACTACCCTAAACCACTAACCCCAGCACGATCCCCCTACACCACACAAAGACCACTGCACTGTCCTAGACCCTAAAACACTACCTGCAGCATGAACCCCTACACTACAAACACCACTGCACTACCTTAAACCCTAAAACACTAACCCCAGCACGACCCCCTACACTACCAAAACACCACTGCACTACCCTAAACCCTAAAACACTACCCCAGCACGAACCCCTATACTACACAAACACCACTGCACTACCCTAAACCTTAAAACACTACCCACAGCATGAACCCCTACACTACACAAACACCACTGCACTACCCTAAAACACTACCCCCAGCATGACCCCCTCACTACAGAAACACCACTGCACTACCTTAAACCCTAAAACACTACCCCCAGCACGACCCCCTACACTACCAAAACACCACTGCACTACCCTAAACCCTAAAACACTACCCACAGCAAGATCCCCTACACTACCCTAAACACTACCCCAGTACGAACCCCTATACTACACAAACACCACTGCACTACCCTAAATCCTAAATCATTACCCACAGGATGAACCCCTACACTACACAAACACCACCGCACTACCCTAAACCCTAAAACACTACCCGATGCACGACCCCCTACACTACACAAACACCACTGTACTACCCTAAACCCTAAAACACTACCCCAGCACGACCCCCTACACTACATAAACACCGCTGCACTACCCTAAACACTAAAACACTACCCCAGGCACAACCCCCTACAATACCAAAACTCCACTGCACTGCCCTAAACCTTAAAACAATACCCCCGGCACGACCCCCTACACTACAGAAACACCACAGCACTGCCCTAAACCACTAACCCCAGCATGACCCCCCTACACTATACAAACACCACTGCATTACCCTAAAACACAACCCCCAGCACTATCTAAACACCACTGCACTACCTTAAACCCTAAAACACTACCCCCAGCATGACCCCCTACACTACACAAACACCACAGCACTACCCTAGAGCCTAAAACATTACCCCTAGCACGACCTCCTACACTACCCAAACACCACTGCACTACCCTAAACCCTAAAACACTACCGCCTATACTACACAAACACCACTGCACTACCCTAAACCCTAAAACACTACCCCCTATACTACACAAACACCACTGCACTACCCTAAACCCAAAAACACTACCCCCAGAACAACCCCCTACACAAACACCACAGCACTACCCTAAAGCACTACCCCCAGCACTATCTAAACACCACTGCACTACCTTAAACCCTAAAACACTACCCCCAGCAAGACCCCCTGCACTACCCAAACACCACTGCACTACCCTAAACCACTACCCCAGCGCGAACCCCTACACTACACAAACACCACTGCACTACCCTAAACCCTAAATCTACCCACAGCATGACCCCCTACACTATCCGAACACCACGGCACTACCCTAAACACTAAAACACTACCCCCAGCACGACCCCCTAATCTAAGCAAACACCATTGCACTGCCCTAAACACTAAAACACTACCCCCGGCACAACCCCCTACAATACCCAAACACCACTGCACTGCCCTAAACCTTAAAACAATACCCCCGGAACGACCCCCTACACTACACAAACACTACTGCACTACCTTAAACCCTAAAACACTACCCCCAGCACGACCCCCTACACTACCAAAACACCACTGCACTACCCTAAACCCTAAAACACTACCCCCAGCACGAACCCCTATACTACACAAACACCACTGCACTACCCTAAACCTTAAAACACTACCCACAGCATGAACCCCTACACTACACAAACACCACTGCACTACCATAAACCCCTAAAAAAACTACCCCCAGCATAACCCCCTACACTACAGAAACACTACTGCACTACCCTAAGCCCTTAAACACTACCCCCCAGCAAGACCCCCTACATTACACAAACACCACTGCACTACCTTAAACCCTAAAACACTACCCCCAGCACGACCCCCTACACTACCAAAATACCACTGCACTACCCTAAACCCTAAAACACCACCCCCAGCACGAACCCCTATACTACACAAACACCACGGCACTACCCTAAAACACTACCCCCAATACGAACCCCTATACTACACAAACACCACTGCACTACCCTAAACCCTAAAACACTACCCACAGCAAGATCCCCTACACTACCCTAAACACTACCCCCAGTACGAACCCCTATACTACACAAACACCACTGCACTACCCTAAATCACTACCCACAGCATGAACCCCCACACTACACAAACACCACTGCACTACCCTAAACCCTAAAACACTACCCGATGCACGACCCCCTACACTACACAAACACCACTGCACTACCCTAAAACACTACCCCCAGCACTATCCAAACACCACTGCACTACCTTAAACCCTAAAACACTACCCCCAGCATGACCCCCTAACACTACACAAACACCACTGCACTACCCTAGACCCTAAAACATTACCCCTAGCACGACCTCCTACACTACCCAAACACCACTGCACTACCCTAAACCCTACATCTACCCCCAGCACAACCCCTACACTACACAAACACCACTGCACTACCCTAAACCCTAAAACACTACCCCCAGCACTATCCAAACACCACTGCACTACCCTAATCCCTAAAACACTACCCCCAGCACGACCCCCTACACTACACAAACACCACTGTACTACCCAAAACCCTAAAACAGTACCCCCAGGACAACCCCCTACAGTACACAAACACCACGGCACTACCTTAAACCCTACACCACTACCCCCTCCACTACACAAACACCACAGCACTACCCTAAACACTAAAACACTACCCCAGCACGAACACCTACACTACCCAAACACCACTGCACTACCCTAAACCCTAAAACACTACCCCCGCACTACCACTACACTACACAAACACCACTGCACTATCCTAAACCCTAAAACAGTACCCCCAGCAGTACCCCCTACACTACCCAACACCACTGCACTACCCTAAACCCTAAAACACTACCCCCAGCATGGCCCCTACAATACGCAAACACCACGGCACTACCCTAAACCACTACCCCCACCCAGCATGACTCCCTACACTACACAAACACCACTGCACTACCCTACTGCACTACCCCCAGCATGACCCCCTACACTACCCAAACACCACTGCACTACCCTAAACCCTAAAACACTACCCCAGCACGACCCCCTGCACTACCCAAACACCACCCTAGCCACTACCCCAGCGCGACCCCCTACACTATACAAACACCACTGCATTACCATAAACCCAAAATCTATCCCCAGCTTGACCCCCTACACTAAACAAACACCACTGCACTACCTTAAACCTTAAAACACTACCTGCAGCATAACCCCCTACACTACAGAAACACTACTGCACTACCCTAAGCCCTTAAACGCTACCCCCAGCAAGACCCCCTACACTACACAAACACCACTGCACTACCTTAAACCCTAAAACACTACCCCCAGCACGACCCCCTACACTACCAAAATACCACTGCACTACCCTAAGCCCTTAAACACTACCCCCAGCACAACCCCCTACACTACACAAACACCACTGCACTACCCTAAAACACTACCCCCAGCACTATCTAAACACCACTGCACTACCTTAAACCCTAAAACACTACCCCCAGCATGAACCCCTACACTACACAAACACAACTGCACTACCTTAAACCCTAAAACACTACCACCACCATGACCCCCTACACTACCAAAACACCACTGCACTATCCTAAACCCTAAAACACTACCCCCAGCACGAACCCCTATACTACAATAACACCACTGCACTACCCTAAACCTTAAAACACTACCCACAGAATGAACCCCTACACTACACAAACACCACTGCACTACCCTAAACCCTAAAACACTACCCCCAGCATGACCCCTACACTACACAAACACCACTGCACTACCCTAAACCACTACCCCCAGCACTACCCCTACACTACCCCTACACCACTGCACTACCCTAAACCCTAAAACACCACCCCAGCACGAACCCCTATACTACACAAACACCACTGCACTACCCTAAACCCTAAAACACTACCCGATGCACGACCCCCTACACTACACACACACCACTGTACTACCCTAAACCCTAAAACACTACCCCCAGCACGACCCCCTACACTACATAAACACCACTGCACTACCCTGAGCCCTTAAACACTACCCCCAGCACAACCCCCTACACTACACTACACAAACACCACTGCACTACCCTAAACCCTAAAACACTACCCCCAGCACTATCCAAACACCACTGCACTACCCTAAACCCTAAAACACTACCCCCAGCACGACCCCCTACACTACACAAACACCACTGCACTACCCTAAAGCCTAAAACACAACCCCAAGCACAACCCCCTACACTACACAAACACCACTGTACTACCCAAAACCCTAAAACACTAACCCCAGCACGACCCCCTTCACTACCCAAACACAACTGCACTATCCTAAACCCTACAACACTACCCCCAGCACGAACCCCTGTACTACACAAACACCACTGCACTACTCAAAACCATAAAACACTACCCACAGCATGAAACCCTACACAAATACCACTGCACTACCCTAAACCCTAAAACACTACCCCCAGCATGACCCCTACACTACCAAAACAGCACTGAACTATCCTAAACCCTAAAACACTACCCCCAGCACGACCCCCTTCACTACCCAAACACAACTGCACTATCCTAAACCCTAAAACACTACCCCCAGCACGAACCCCTGTACTACACAAACACCACTGTACTACTCAAAACCATAAAACACTACCCACAGCATGAAACCCTACACAAATACCACTGCACTACCCTAAACCCTAAAACACTACCCCCAGCATGACCCCTACACTACCAAAACAGCACTGAACTATCCTAAACCCTAAAACACTACCCCCAGCACGAACCCCTATACTACACAAACACCACTGCACTACCCTAAACCTTAAAACACTACCCACAGAATGAACCCCTACACTACCCAAACACCACTGCACTACCCTAAACCCTAAAACCCCACCCCAGCACGAACCCCTATTCTACACAAACACCACTGCACTACCCTAAACCCTAAATCACTACCCACAGCATGAACCCCTACAAAACACAAACACCACTGCACTACCCTAAACCCTAAAACACTACCCGATGCACGACCCCCTACACTACACAAACACCACTGTACTACCCTAAACCCTAAAACACTACCCCCAGCACGACCCCTACACTACATAAACACCACTGCACTACCCGAAACCCTAAAACACTACCCCCAGCACGACCCCTACACTACATAAACACCACTGCACTACCCTAAGCCCTTAAACACTACCCCCAGCACAACCCCCTACACTACACAAACCCCACTGCACTACCCTAAAACACTACCCACAGCATGACCCCCTACACTACACAAACACCACAGCACTACCCTAGACCCTAAAACATTACCCCTAGCACGACCTCCTACACTACCCAAACACCACTGCACTACCCTAAACCCTACATCTACCCCCAGCACAACCCCTACACTACACAAACACCACTGCACTACCCTAAACCCCAAAACACTACCCCCATCACGACCCCCTACACTACACAAACACCACTGCACTACCCTAAACCCTAAAACACTACCCCCTATACTACACAAACACCACTGCACTACCTTAAACCCTAAAACACTACCCCCAGCAAGACCCCCTGCACTACCCAAACACCACTGCACTACCCTAAACCACTACTCCAGCGCGAACCCCTACACTACACAAACACCACTGCACTACCCTAAACCCTAAATCTACCCCCAGCATGACCCCCTACACTATCCGAACACCACGGCACTACCCTAAACCTTAAAACACTACCCACAGCATGAACCCCTACACTACACAAACACCACTGCACTACCATAAACCCCTTGAACACTACCCCCAGCATAACCCCCTACACTACAGAAACACTACTGCACTACCCTAAGCCCTTAAACACTACCCCCAGCAAGACCCCCTACACTACACAAGCACCACTGCACTACCTTAAACCCTAAAACACTACCCCCAGCACGACCCCCTACACTACCAAAATACCACTGCACTACCCTAAACCACCACCCCCAGCACGAACCCCTATACTACACAAACACCACTGCACTACCCTAAACCCTAAAACACTACCCCCAATACGAATCCCTATACTACACAAACACCACTGCACTACCCTAAACCACTACCCACAGCATGAACCCCTACACTACACAAATACCACTGCACTACCCTAAACCCTAAAACACTACCCGATGCACGATCCCCTACACTACATAAACACCACTGCCTACCCTAAGCCCTTAAACACTACCCCCAGCACAACCCCCTACAGTACACAAACCACTGCACTACCCTAAACCACTACCCAAACACCACTGCACAACCTTTAACCCTAAAACACTACCCCCAGCATGACCCCATACACTACACAAACACCACTGCACTACCCTAAACCCTACATCTACCCCCAGAACAACCCCTACACTACACAAACAACACTGCACTACCCTAAACCCTAAAACACTACCCCCAGCACGACCCCCTACACTACACAAACACCACTGCACTACCCTAAAACACTACCCCAGCACGTCCTCCTATACTACACAAACCCCACTGCACTACCCTGAACCCTAAAACACTACCCCTAGCACAACCCCCTACACTACACAAACACCACTGTACTACCCTAAACACTAAAACACTACCCCAGGCACAACCCCCTACAATACCAAAACTCCACTGCACTGCCCTAAACCTTAAAACAATACCCCCGGCACGACCCCCTACACTACAGAAACACCACTGCACTGCCCTAAACCCTAAACCACTAACCCCAGCATGACCCCTACACTATACAAACACCACTGCATTACCCTAAACCCTAAATCTATCCCCAGCATAACCCCCTACACTACACAAACACCACTGCACTACCCTAAACCACTAACCCCAGCACGATCCCCCTACACCACACAAAGACCACTGCACTGTCCTTGACCCTAAAACACTACCTGCAGCATGAACCCCTACACTACACAAACACCACTGCACTACCTTAAACCCTAAAACACTAACCCCAGCACGACCCCCTACACTACCAAAACACCACTGCACTACCCTAAACCCTAAAACACTACCCCCAGCACGAACCCCTATACTACACAAACCACACTGCACTACCCTAAACCTTAAAACACTACCCACAGCATGAACCCCTACACTACACAAACACCACTGCACTACCCTAAAACACTACCCCCAGCATGACCCCCTCACTACAGAAACACCACTGCACTACCTTAAACCCTAAAACACTACCCCCAGCACGACCCCCTACACTACCAAAACACCACTGCACTACCCTAAACCCTAAAACACTACCCACAGCAAGATCCCCTACACTACCCTAAACACTACCCCAGTACGAACCCCTATACTACACAAACACCACTGCACTACCCTAAACCCTAAATCACTACCCACAGCATGAACCCCTACACTACACAAACACCACTGCACTACCCTAAACCCTAAAACACTACCCCCAGCACGAACCCCTATACTACACAAACACCACTGCACTACCCTAAACCTTAAAACACTACCCACAGCATGAACCCCTACACTACACAAACACCACTGCACTAACCTAAAACACTACCCCCAGCATGACCCCCTCACTACACAAACACCACTGCACTACCTTAAACCCTAAAACACTACCCCCAGCACGACCCCCTACACTACCAAAACACCACTGCACTACCCTAAAACACTACCCACAGCAAGATCCCCTACACTACCCTAAACACTACCCCAGTACGAACCCCTATACTACACAAACACCACTGCACTACCCTAAATCACTACCCACAGCATGAACCCCTACACTACACAAACACCACTGCACTACCCTAAACCCTAAAACACTACCCGATGCACGACCCCCTACACTACACAAACACCACTGTACTACCCTAAACCCTAAAACACTACCCCAGCACGACCCCCTACACTACATAAACACCGCTGCACTACCCTAAGCCCTTAAACACTACCCCCAGCACAACCCCCTACACTACACAAACACCACTGCACTACCCTAAAACACAACCCCCAGCACTATCTAAACACCACTGCACTACCTTAAACCCTAAAACACTACCCCCAGCATGACCCCCTACACTACACAAACACCACAGCACTACCCTAGACCCTAAAACATTACCCCTAGCACGACCTCCTACACTACCCAAACACCACTGCACTACCCTAAACCCTACATCTACCCCCAGCACAACCCCTACACTACACAAACACCACTGCACTACCCTAAACCCCAAAACACTACCCCCAGCACGACCCCCTACACTACACAAACACCACTGCACTACCCTAAACCCTAAAACACTACCCCCTATACTACACAAACACCACTGCACTACCCTAAACCCAAAAACACTACCCCCAGAACAACCCCTACACTAACACCACAGCACTACCCTAAAGCACTACCCCCAGCACTATCTAAACACCACTGCACTACCTTAAACCCGAAAACACTACCCCCAGCAAGACCCCCTGCACTACCCAAACACCACTGCACTACCCTAAACCCTAAATCTACCCCCAGCATGACCCCCTACACTATCCGAACACCACGGCACTACCCTAAACACTAAAACACTACCCCCAGCACGACCCCCTACTCTACGCAAACACCATTGCACTGCCCTAAACACTAAAACACTACCCCCGGCACAACCCCCTACAATACCCAAACACCACTGCACTGCCCTAAACCTTAAAACACTACCCACAGCATGAACCCCTATACTACACAAACACCACTGCACTACCCTAAACCTTAAAACACTACCCACAGCATGAACCCCTACACTACAGAAACACCACTGCACTACCATAAACCCCTAAAACACTACCCCCAGCATAACCCCCTACACTACAGAAACACTACTGCACTACCCTAAGCCCTTAAACACTACCCCCAGCAAGACCCCCTACACTACACAAACACCACTGCACTACCTTAAACCCTAAAACACTACCCCCAGCATGACCCCCTACACTACAGAAACCACTGCACTACCCTAAACCCTAAAACACTACCCCCAATACGAACCCCTATACTACACAAACACCACTGCACTACCTTAAACCACTAGCCACAGCATGAACCCCTACACTACACAAATACCACTGCACTACCCTAAACCCTAAAACACTACCCGATGCACGACCCCCTACACTACATAAACACCACTGCACTACCCTAAGCCCTTAAACACTACCCCCAGCACAACCCCCTACAGTACACAAACACCACTGCACTACCCTAAACCACTACCCAAACACCACTGCACAACCTTTAACCCTAAAACACTACCCCCAGCATGACCCCATACACTACACTAACACCACTGCACTACCCTAAACCCTACATCTACCCCCAGCACAACCCCTACACTACACAAACACCACTGCACTACCCTAAACCCTAAAACACTACCCCCAGCACGACCCCCTACACTACACAAACACCACTGCACTACCCTAAACCCTAAAACACTACCCCAGCACGTCCTCCTATACTACACAAACACCACTGCACTACCCTGAACCCTAAAACACTACCCCTAGCACAACCCCCTACACTACACAAACACCACTGTACTACCCTAAACACTAAAACACTACCCCAGGCACAACCCCCTACAATACCAAAACTCCACTGCACTGTCCTAAACCTTAAAACAATAACCCCGGCACGACCCCCAACACTACAGAAACACCACTGCACTGCCCTAAACCCTAAACCACTAACCCCAGCATGACCCCCTACACTATACAAACACCACTGCATTACCCTAAACCCTAAATCTATCCCCAGCATAACCCCCTACACTACACAAACACCACTGCACTACCGTAAACCACTAACCCCAGCACGATCCCCCTACACCACACAAGGACCACTGCACTGTCCTAGACCCTAAAACACTACCTGCAGCATGAACCCCTACACTACACAAACACCACTGCACTACCTTAAACCCTAAAACACTACCCCCAGCACAACCCCCTACACTACCAAAACACCACTGCACTACCCTAAACCCTAAAACACTACCCCCAGCACGAACCCCTACACTACACAAACACCACTGCACTACCCTAAACCCTAAAACACTACCCACAGCATGAACCCCTACACTACACAAACACCACTGCACTACCCTAAACCCTAAAACACTACCCGATGCACGACCCCCTACACTACACAAACACCACTGTACTACCCTAAACCCTAAAACACTACCCCCAGCACGACCCCCTACACTACACAAACACCGCTGCACTACCCTAAGCCCTAAAACACTACCCCCAGCACAACCCCTACACTACACAAACACCACTGCAATACCCTAAACCCTAAAACACTACCCCCAGCACGACCCCCTACACTACACAACCACTGCACTACCCTAAACCCTAAAACACTACCCCAGTACGACCCCCTATACTACACAAACACCACTGCACTACCCTAAACCCTAAAACACTACCCCAAGCACAACCCCCTACACTACACAAACACCACTGCACTACCCTAAACACTAAAACACTACCCAAGGCACAACCCCCTACAATACCCAAACACCACTGCACTGCCCTAAACCTTAAAACAATACCCCCGGCACGACCCCCTACACTACACAAACACCACTGCACTGCCCTAAACCCTAAAACACTACCCCCAGCATGACCCCCTAAACTACCCAAACACCACTGCACTGCCCTAAACCACTACCCCCTCCACTACACAAACACCACAGCACTACCCTAAACCCTAAAACACTACCCCAGCACGACCTCCTACATTACCCAACCACTGAAGAACCCTAAACCATAAAACACTATCCCCCAGCACGACCACCTACACTAGACAAACACCACTGCACTACCCTTAACCCTAAAACACTACTCCCAGCACTACCACTACACTACCCAAACACCACTGCACAATCCTAAACCCTAAAACAGTACCCCCAGCAGTACCCCCTACACTACCCAACACCACTGCACTACCCTAAACCCTAAAACACTACCACCAGCATGGCCACCTACAATACACAAACACCACGGCACTACCCTAAACCACTACCCTCCACCCAGCATGACCCCCTACACTACACAAACACCACTACACTACCCTACTGCACTACCCTTAACCCTAAAACACTACCCCCAGCATGACCCCCTACACTACCCAAACACCACTGCACTGCCCTAAACCACTGCCCCCAGCATGACCCCCTACACTATACAAACACCACTGCATTACCCTAAACCCTAAAGCTATCCCCAGCATGACCCCCTACACTACACAAAGACGACTGCACTACCCTAAACCACTAACCCCAGCATGATCCCCCTACACAACACAAAGACCACTGCACTGCCCTAGACCCTAAAACACTACCTGCAGCATGAACCCCTACACTACACAAACACCACTGCACTACCTTAAACCCTAAAACACTACCCCCAGCATGAACCCCTACACTACACAAACACCACTGCACTACCCTAAACCCCTAAAACACTACCCCCAGCATGACCCCCTACACTACAGAAACACCACTGCACTACCCTAAGCCCTTAAACACTACCCCCAGCAAGACCCCCTACACTATACAAACACCACTGCACTACCTTAAACCCTAAAACACTACCCCCAGCATGACCCCCTACACTACAGAAACCACTGCACTACCTTAAACCCTAAAACACTACCCCCAGCACGACCCCTACACTACAAAAACACCACTGCACTACCCTAAACCCTAAAACACTACCCCCTATACTACACAAACACCACTGCACTACCCTAAACCCGAAAACACTACCCCAAGCACAACCCCCTACACTACATAAACACCACTGTACTACCCTAAACCCTAAAACACTAATGCCAGCACGACCCCCTACACTACACAAACACCACTGCACTACCCTTAACCCTAAAACACTACCCCCAGCATGCCCCCTACACTACCCAAACACCACTGTACTACCCAAAACCCTAAAACAGTACCCCCAGGACAACCCCCTACAGTACACAAACACCACGGCACTACCTTAAACCCTACACCACTACCCCCTCCACTACACAAACACCACAGCACTACCCTAAACACTAAAACACTACCCCAGCACGAACACCTACACTACCCAAACACCACTGCACTACCCTAAACCCTAAAACACTACCCCCGCACTACCACTACACTACACAAACACCACTGCACTATCCTAAACCCTAAAACAGTACCCCCAGCAGTACCCCCTACACTACCCAACACCACTGCACTACCCTAAACCCTAAAACACTACCCCCAGCATGGCCCCTACAATACGCAAACACCACGGCACTACCCTAAACCACTACCCCCACCCAGCATGACTCCCTACACTACACAAACACCACTGCACTACCCTACTGCACTACCCCCAGCATGACCCCCTACACTACCCAAACACCACTGCACTACCCTAAACCCTAAAACACTACCCCAGCACGACCCCCTGCACTACCCAAACACCACCCTAGCCACTACCCCAGCGCGACCCCCTACACTATACAAACACCACTGCATTACCATAAACCCAAAATCTATCCCCAGCTTGACCCCCTACACTAAACAAACACCACTGCACTACCTTAAACCTTAAAACACTACCTGCAGCATAACCCCCTACACTACAGAAACACTACTGCACTACCCTAAGCCCTTAAACACTACCCCCAGCAAGACCCCCTACACTACACAAACACCACTGCACTACCTTAAACCCTAAAACACTACCCCCAGCACGACCCCCTACACTACCAAAATACCACTGCACTACCCTAAGCCCTTAAACACTACCCCCAGCACAACCCCCTACACTACACAAACACCACTGCACTACCCTAAAACACTACCCCCAGCACTATCTAAACACCACTGCACTACCTTAAACCCTAAAACACTACCCCCAGCATGAACCCCTACACTACACAAACACCACTGCACTACCTTAAACCCTAAAACACTACCACCACCATGACCCCCTACACTACCAAAACACCACTGCACTATCCTAAACCCTAAAACACTACCCCCAGCACGAACCCCTATACTACAATAACACCACTGCACTACCCTAAACCTTAAAACACTACCCACAGAATGAACCCCTACACTACACAAACACCACTGCACTACCCTAAACCCTAAAACACTACCCCCAGCATGACCCCTACACTACACAAACACCACTGCACTACCCTAAACCACTACCCCCAGCACTACCCCTACACTACCCCTACACCACTGCACTACCCTAAACCCTAAAACACCACCCCAGCACGAACCCCTATACTACACAAACACCACTGCACTACCCTAAACCCTAAAACACTACCCGATGCACGACCCCCTACACTACACACACACCACTGTACTACCCTAAACCCTAAAACACTACCCCCAGCACGACCCCCTACACTACATAAACACCACTGCACTACCCTGAGCCCTTAAACACTACCCCCAGCACAACCCCCTACACTACACTACACAAACACCACTGCACTACCCTAAACCCTAAAACACTACCCCCAGCACTATCCAAACACCACTGCACTATCCTAAACCCTAAAACACTACCCCCAGCACGACCCCCTTCACTACCCAAACACAACTGCACTATCCTAAACCCTAAAACACTACCCCCAGCACGAACCCCTGTACTACACAAACACCACTGTACTACTCAAAACCATAAAACACTACCCACAGCATGAAACCCTACACAAATACCACTGCACTACCCTAAACCCTAAAACACTACCCCCAGCATGACCCCTACACTACCAAAACAGCACTGAACTATCCTAAACCCTAAAACACTACCCCCAGCACGACCCCCTTCACTACCCAAACACAACTGCACTATCCTAAACCCTAAAACACTACCCCCAGCACGAACCCCTGTACTACACAAACACCACTGTACTACTCAAAACCATAAAACACTACCCACAGCATGAAACCCTACACAAATACCACTGCACTACCCTAAACCCTAAAACACTACCCCCAGCATGACCCCTACACTACCAAAACAGCACTGAACTATCCTAAACCCTAAAACACTACCCCCAGCACGAACCCCTATACTACACAAACACGACTGCACTACCCTAAACCTTAAAACACTACCCACAGAATGAACCCCTACACTACCCAAACACCACTGCACTACCCTAAACCCTAAAACCCCACCCCAGCACGAACCCCTATTCTACACAAACACCACTGCACTACCCTAAACCCTAAATCACTACCCACAGCATGAACCCCTACAAAACACAAACACCACTGCACTACCCTAAACCCTAAAACACTACCCGATGCACGACCCCCTACACTACACAAACACCACTGTACTACCCTAAACCCTAAAACACTACCCCCAGCACGACCCCTACACTACATAAACACCACTGCACTACCCGAAACCCTAAAACACTACCCCCAGCACGACCCCTACACTACATAAACACCACTGCACTACCCTAAGCCCTTAAACACTACCCCCAGCACAACCCCCTACACTACACAAACCCCACTGCACTACCCTAAAACACTACCCACAGCATGACCCCCTACACTACACAAACACCACAGCACTACCCTAGACCCTAAAACATTACCCCTAGCACGACCTCCTACACTACCCAAACACCACTGCACTACCCTAAACCCTACATCTACCCCCAGCACAACCCCTACACTACACAAACACCACTGCACTACCCTAAACCCCAAAACACTACCCCCATCACGAACCCCTACACTACACAAACACCACTGCACTACCCTAAACCCTAAAACACTACCCCCTATACTACACAAACACCACTGCACTACCTTAAACCCTAAAACACTACCCCCAGCAAGACCCCCTGCACTACCCAAACACCACTGCACTACCCTAAACCACTACTCCAGCGCGAACCCCTACACTACACAAACACCACTGCACTACCCTAAACCCTAAATCTACCCCCAGCATGACCCCCTACACTATCCGAACACCACGGCACTACCCTAAACCTTAAAACACTACCCACAGCATGAACCCCTACACTACACAAACACCACTGCACTACCATAAACCCCTTGAACACTACCCCCAGCATAACCCCCTACACTACAGAAACACTACTGCACTACCCTAAGCCCTTAAACACTACCCCCAGCAAGACCCCCTACACTACACAAGCACCACTGCACTACCTTAAACCCTAAAACACTACCCCCAGCACGACCCCCTACACTACCAAAATACCACTGCACTACCCTAAACCACCACCCCCAGCACGAACCCCTATACTACACAAACACCACTGCACTACCCTAAACCCTAAAACACTACCCCCAATACGAATCCCTATACTACACAAACACCACTGCACTACCCTAAACCACTACCCACAGCATGAACCCCTACACTACACAAATACCACTGCACTACCCTAAACCCTAAAACACTACCCGATGCACGATCCCCTACACTACATAAACACCACTGCCTACCCTAAGCCCTTAAACACTACCCCCAGCACAACCCCCTACAGTACACAAACCACTGCACTACCCTAAACCACTACCCAAACACCACTGCACAACCTTTAACCCTAAAACACTACCCCCAGCATGACCCCATACACTACACAAACACCACTGCACTACCCTAAACCCTACATCTACCCCCAGAACAACCCCTACACTACACAAACAACACTGCACTACCCTAAACCCTAAAACACTACCCCCAGCACGACCCCCTACACTACACAAACACCACTGCACTACCCTAAAACACTACCCCAGCACGTCCTCCTATACTACACAAACCCCACTGCACTACCCTGAACCCTAAAACACTACCCCTAGCACAACCCCCTACACTACACAAACACCACTGTACTACCCTAAACACTAAAACACTACCCCAGGCACAACCCCCTACAATACCAAAACTCCACTGCACTGCCCTAAACCTTAAAACAATACCCCCGGCACGACCCCCTACACTACAGAAACACCACTGCACTGCCCTAAACCCTAAACCACTAACCCCAGCATGACCCCTACACTATACAAACACCACTGCATTACCCTAAACCCTAAATCTATCCCCAGCATAACCCCCTACACTACACAAACACCACTGCACTACCCTAAACCACTAACCCCAGCACGATCCCCCTACACCACACAAAGACCACTGCACTGTCCTTGACCCTAAAACACTACCTGCAGCATGAACCCCTACACTACACAAACACCACTGCACTACCTTAAACCCTAAAACACTAACCCCAGCACGACCCCCTACACTACCAAAACACCACTGCACTACCCTAAACCCTAAAACACTACCCCCAGCACGAACCCCTATACTACACAAACCACACTGCACTACCCTAAACCTTAAAACACTACCCACAGCATGAACCCCTACACTACACAAACACCACTGCACTACCCTAAAACACTACCCCCAGCATGACCCCCTCACTACAGAAACACCACTGCACTACCTTAAACCCTAAAACACTACCCCCAGCACGACCCCCTACACTACCAAAACACCACTGCACTACCCTAAACCCTAAAACACTACCCACAGCAAGATCCCCTACACTACCCTAAACACTACCCCAGTACGAACCCCTATACTACACAAACACCACTGCACTACCCTAAACCCTAAATCACTACCCACAGCATGAACCCCTACACTACACAAACACCACTGCACTACCCTAAACCCTAAAACACTACCCCCAGCACGAACCCCTATACTACACAAACACCACTGCACTACCCTAAACCTTAAAACACTACCCACAGCATGAACCCCTACACTACACAAACACCACTGCACTAACCTAAAACACTACCCCCAGCATGACCCCCTCACTACACAAACACCACTGCACTACCTTAAACCCTAAAACACTACCCCCAGCACGACCCCCTACACTACCAAAACACCACTGCACTACCCTAAAACACTACCCACAGCAAGATCCCCTACACTACCCTAAACACTACCCCAGTACGAACCCCTATACTACACAAACACCACTGCACTACCCTAAATCACTACCCACAGCATGAACCCCTACACTACACAAACACCACTGCACTACCCTAAACCCTAAAACACTACCCGATGCACGACCCCCTACACTACACAAACACCACTGTACTACCCTAAACCCTAAAACACTACCCCAGCACGACCCCCTACACTACATAAACACCGCTGCACTACCCTAAGCCCTTAAACACTACCCCCAGCACAACCCCCTACACTACACAAACACCACTGCACTACCCTAAAACACAACCCCCAGCACTATCTAAACACCACTGCACTACCTTAAACCCTAAAACACTACCCCCAGCATGACCCCCTACACTACACAAACACCACAGCACTACCCTAGACCCTAAAACATTACCCCTAGCACGACCTCCTACACTACCCAAACACCACTGCACTACCCTAAACCCTACATCTACCCCCAGCACAACCCCTACACTACACAAACACCACTGCACTACCCTAAACCCCAAAACACTACCCCCAGCACGACCCCCTACACTACACAAACACCACTGCACTACCCTAAACCCTAAAACACTACCCCCTATACTACACAAACACCACTGCACTACCCTAAACCCAAAAACACTACCCCCAGAACAACCCCTACACTAACACCACAGCACTACCCTAAAGCACTACCCCCAGCACTATCTAAACACCACTGCACTACCTTAAACCCTAAAACACTACCCCCAGCAAGACCCCCTGCACTACCCAAACACCACTGCACTACCCTAAACCCTAAATCTACCCCCAGCATGACCCCCTACACTATCCGAACACCACGGCACTACCCTAAACACTAAAACACTACCCCCAGCACGACCCCCTACTCTACGCAAACACCATTGCACTGCCCTAAACACTAAAACACTACCCCCGGCACAACCCCCTACAATACCCAAACACCACTGCACTGCCCTAAACCTTAAAACACTACCCACAGCATGAACCCCTATACTACACAAACACCACTGCACTACCCTAAACCTTAAAACACTACCCACAGCATGAACCCCTACACTACAGAAACACCACTGCACTACCATAAACCCCTAAAACACTACCCCCAGCATAACCCCCTACACTACAGAAACACTACTGCACTACCCTAAGCCCTTAAACACTACCCCCAGCAAGACCCCCTACACTACACAAACACCACTGCACTACCTTAAACCCTAAAACACTACCCCCAGCATGACCCCCTACACTACAGAAACCACTGCACTACCCTAAACCCTAAAACACTACCCCCAATACGAACCCCTATACTACACAAACACCACTGCACTACCTTAAACCACTAGCCACAGCATGAACCCCTACACTACACAAATACCACTGCACTACCCTAAACCCTAAAACACTACCCGATGCACGACCCCCTACACTACATAAACACCACTGCACTACCCTAAGCCCTTAAACACTACCCCCAGCACAACCCCTACAGTACACAAACACCACTGCACTACCCTAAACCACTACCCAAACACCACTGCACAACCTTTAACCCTAAAACACTACCCCCAGCATGACCCCATACACTACACTAACACCACTGCACTACCCTAAACCCTACATCTACCCCCAGCACAACCCCTACACTACACAAACACCACTGCACTACCCTAAACCCTAAAACACTACCCCCAGCACGACCCCCTACACTACACAAACACCACTGCACTACCCTAAACCCTAAAACACTACCCCAGCACGTCCTCCTATACTACACAAACACCACTGCACTACCCTGAACCCTAAAACACTACCCCTAGCACAACCCCCTACACTACACAAACACCACTGTACTACCCTAAACACTAAAACACTACCCCAGGCACAACCCCCTACAATACCAAAACTCCACTGCACTGTCCTAAACCTTAAAACAATAACCCCGGCACGACCCCCAACACTACAGAAACACCACTGCACTGCCCTAAACCCTAAACCACTAACCCCAGCATGACCCCCTACACTATACAAACACCACTGCATTACCCTAAACCCTAAATCTATCCCCAGCATAACCCCCTACACTACACAAACACCACTGCACTACCGTAAACCACTAACCCCAGCACGATCCCCCTACACCACACAAGGACCACTGCACTGTCCTAGACCCTAAAACACTACCTGCAGCATGAACCCCTACACTACACAAACACCACTGCACTACCTTAAACCCTAAAACACTACCCCCAGCACAACCCCCTACACTACCAAAACACCACTGCACTACCCTAAACCCTAAAACACTACCCCCAGCACGAACCCCTACACTACACAAACACCACTGCACTACCCTAAACCCTAAAACACTACCCACAGCATGAACCCCTACACTACACAAACACCACTGCACTACCCTAAACCCTAAAACACTACCCGATGCACGACCCCCTACACTACACAAACACCACTGTACTACCCTAAACCCTAAAACACTACCCCCAGCACGACCCCCTACACTACACAAACACCGCTGCACTACCCTAAGCCCTAAAACACTACCCCCAGCACAACCCCTACACTACACAAACACCACTGCAATACCCTAAACCCTAAAACACTACCCCCAGCACGACCCCCTACACTACACAACCACTGCACTACCCTAAACCCTAAAACACTACCCCAGTACGACCCCCTATACTACACAAACACCACTGCACTACCCTAAACCCTAAAACACTACCCCAAGCACAACCCCCTACACTACACAAACACCACTGCACTACCCTAAACACTAAAACACTACCCAAGGCACAACCCCCTACAATACCCAAACACCACTGCACTGCCCTAAACCTTAAAACAATACCCCCGGCACGACCCCCTACACTACACAAACACCACTGCACTGCCCTAAACCCTAAAACACTACCCCCAGCATGACCCCCTAAACTACCCAAACACCACTGCACTGCCCTAAACCACTACCCCCTCCACTACACAAACACCACAGCACTACCCTAAACCCTAAAACACTACCCCAGCACGACCTCCTACATTACCCAACCACTGAAGAACCCTAAACCATAAAACACTATCCCCCAGCACGACCACCTACACTAGACAAACACCACTGCACTACCCTTAACCCTAAAACACTACTCCCAGCACTACCACTACACTACCCAAACACCACTGCACAATCCTAAACCCTAAAACAGTACCCCCAGCAGTACCCCCTACACTACCCAACACCACTGCACTACCCTAAACCCTAAAACACTACCACCAGCATGGCCACCTACAATACACAAACACCACGGCACTACCCTAAACCACTACCCTCCACCCAGCATGACCCCCTACACTACACAAACACCACTACACTACCCTACTGCACTACCCTTAACCCTAAAACACTACCCCCAGCATGACCCCCTACACTACCCAAACACCACTGCACTGCCCTAAACCACTGCCCCCAGCATGACCCCCTACACTATACAAACACCACTGCATTACCCTAAACCCTAAAGCTATCCCCAGCATGACCCCCTACACTACACAAAGACGACTGCACTACCCTAAACCACTAACCCCAGCATGATCCCCCTACACAACACAAAGACCACTGCACTGCCCTAGACCCTAAAACACTACCTGCAGCATGAACCCCTACACTACACAAACACCACTGCACTACCTTAAACCCTAAAACACTACCCCCAGCATGAACCCCTACACTACACAAACACCACTGCACTACCCTAAACCCCTAAAACACTACCCCCAGCATGACCCCCTACACTACAGAAACACCACTGCACTACCCTAAGCCCTTAAACACTACCCCCAGCAAGACCCCCTACACTATACAAACACCACTGCACTACCTTAAACCCTAAAACACTACCCCCAGCATGACCCCCTACACTACAGAAACCACTGCACTACCTTAAACCCTAAAACACTACCCCCAGCACGACCCCTACACTACAAAAACACCACTGCACTACCCTAAACCCTAAAACACTACCCCCTATACTACACAAACACCACTGCACTACCCTAAACCCGAAAACACTACCCCAAGCACAACCCCCTACACTACATAAACACCACTGTACTACCCTAAACCCTAAAACACTAATGCCAGCACGACCCCCTACACTACACAAACACCACTGCACTACCCTTAACCCTAAAACACTACCCCCAGCATGCCCCCTACACTACCCAAACACCACTGCACTACCCTAAACCCTAAAACACTACCCCAGCGCGACCCCCTACACTATACAAACACCACTGCATTACCCTAATCCCTAAATCTAGCCCCACCATGACCCCCTACACTACACAAACACCACTGCACTACCCTAAACCACTAACCCCAGCACGATCCCCCTACACCACACAAAGACCACTGCACTACCCTAGACCCTAAAACACTACCTGCAGCATGAGCCCCTACACTACCAAAACACCACTGCATTACCCTAAACCCTAAAACACTACCCCAGCACAAACCCCTATACTACACAAACACCACAGCACTACCCTAAACCTTAAAACACTACCCACAGCATGAAACCCTACACAAATACCACTGCACTACCCTAAACCCTAAAACACTACCCCCAGCATGACCCCTACACTACCAAAACAGCACTGAACTATCCTAAACCCTAAAACACTACCCCCAGCACGAACCCCTATACTACACAAACACGACTGCACTACCCTAAACCTTAAAACACTACCCACAGAATGAACCCCTACACTACCCAAACACCACTGCACTACCCTAAACCCTAAAACCCCACCCCAGCACGAACCCCTATTCTACACAAACACCACTGCACTACCCTAAACCCTAAATCACTACCCACAGCATGAACCCCTACAAAACACAAACACCACTGCACTACCCTAAACCCTAAAACACTACCCGATGCACGACCCCCTACACTACACAAACACCACTGTACTACCCTAAACCCTAAAACACTACCCCCAGCACGACCCCTACACTACATAAACACCACTGCACTACCCGAAACCCTAAAACATTACCCCCAGCACGACCCCTACACTACATAAACACCACTGCACTACCCTAAGCCCTTAAACACTACCCCCAGCACAACCCCCTACACTACACAAACCCCACTGCACTACCCTAAAACACTACCCACAGCATGACCCCCTACACTACACAAACACCACAGCACTACCCTAGACCCTAAAACATTACCCCTAGCACGACCTCCTACACTACCCAAACACCACTGCACTACCCTAAACCCTACATCTACCCCCAGCACAACCCCTACACTACACAAACACCACTGCACTACCCTAAACCCCAAAACACTACCCCCATCACGACCCCCTACACTACACAAACACCACTGCACTACCCTAAACCCTAAAACACTACCCCCTATACTACACAAACACCACTGCACTACCTTAAACCCTAAAACACTACCCCCAGCAAGACCCCCTGCACTACCCAAACACCACTGCACTACCCTAAACCACTACTCCAGCGCGAACCCCTACACTACACAAACACCACTGCACTACCCTAAACCCTAAATCTACCCCCAGCATGACCCCCTACACTATCCGAACACCACGGCACTACCCTAAACCTTAAAACACTACCCACAGCATGAACCCCTACACTACACAAACACCACTGCACTACCATAAACCCCTTGAACACTACCCCCAGCATAACCCCCTACACTACAGAAACACTACTGCACTACCCTAAGCCCTTAAACACTACCCCCAGCAAGACCCCCTACACTACACAAGCACCACTGCACTACCTTAAACCCTAAAACACTACCCCCAGCACGACCCCCTACACTACCAAAATACCACTGCACTACCCTAAACCACCACCCCCAGCACGAACCCCTATACTACACAAACACCACTGCACTACCCTAAACCCTAAAACACTACCCCCAATACGAATCCCTATACTACACAAACACCACTGCACTACCCTAAACCACTACCCACAGCATGAACCCCTACACTACACAAATACCACTGCACTACCCTAAACCCTAAAACACTACCCGATGCACGATCCCCTACACTACATAAACACCACTGCCTACCCTAAGCCCTTAAACACTACCCCCAGCACAACCCCCTACAGTACACAAACCACTGCACTACCCTAAACCACTACCCAAACACCACTGCACAACCTTTAACCCTAAAACACTACCCCCAGCATGACCCCATACACTACACAAACACCACTGCACTACCCTAAACCCTACATCTACCCCCAGAACAACCCCTACACTACACAAACAACACTGCACTACCCTAAACCCTAAAACACTACCCCCAGCACGACCCCCTACACTACACAAACACCACTGCACTACCCTAAAACACTACCCCAGCACGTCCTCCTATACTACACAAACCCCACTGCACTACCCTGAACCCTAAAACACTACCCCTAGCACAACCCCCTACACTACACAAACACCACTGTACTACCCTAAACACTAAAACACTACCCCAGGCACAACCCCCTACAATACCAAAACTCCACTGCACTGCCCTAAACCTTAAAACAATACCCCCGGCACGACCCCCTACACTACAGAAACACCACTGCACTGCCCTAAACCCTAAACCACTAACCCCAGCATGACCCCTACACTATACAAACACCACTGCATTACCCTAAACCCTAAATCTATCCCCAGCATAACCCCCTACACTACACAAACACCACTGCACTACCCTAAACCACTAACCCCAGCACGATCCCCCTACACCACACAAAGACCACTGCACTGTCCTTGACCCTAAAACACTACCTGCAGCATGAACCCCTACACTACACAAACACCACTGCACTACCTTAAACCCTAAAACACTAACCCCAGCACGACCCCCTACACTACCAAAACACCACTGCACTACCCTAAACCCTAAAACACTACCCCCAGCACGAACCCCTATACTACACAAACCACACTGCACTACCCTAAACCTTAAAACACTACCCACAGCATGAACCCCTACACTACACAAACACCACTGCACTACCCTAAAACACTACCCCCAGCATGACCCCCTCACTACAGAAACACCACTGCACTACCTTAAACCCTAAAACACTACCCCCAGCACGACCCCCTACACTACCAAAACACCACTGCACTACCCTAAACCCTAAAACACTACCCACAGCAAGATCCCCTACACTACCCTAAACACTACCCCAGTACGAACCCCTATACTACACAAACACCACTGCACTACCCTAAACCCTAAATCACTACCCACAGCATGAACCCCTACACTACACAAACACCACTGCACTACCCTAAACCCTAAAACACTACCCCCAGCACGAACCCCTATACTACACAAACACCACTGCACTACCCTAAACCTTAAAACACTACCCACAGCATGAACCCCTACACTACACAAACACCACTGCACTAACCTAAAACACTACCCCCAGCATGACCCCCTCACTACACAAACACCACTGCACTACCTTAAACCCTAAAACACTACCCCCAGCACGACCCCCTACACTACCAAAACACCACTGCACTACCCTAAAACACTACCCACAGCAAGATCCCCTACACTACCCTAAACACTACCCCAGTACGAACCCCTATACTACACAAACACCACTGCACTACCCTAAATCACTACCCACAGCATGAACCCCTACACTACACAAACACCACTGCACTACCCTAAACCCTAAAACACTACCCGATGCACGACCCCCTACACTACACAAACACCACTGTACTACCCTAAACCCTAAAACACTACCCCAGCACGACCCCCTACACTACATAAACACCGCTGCACTACCCTAAGCCCTTAAACACTACCCCCAGCACAACCCCCTACACTACACAAACACCACTGCACTACCCTAAAACACAACCCCCAGCACTATCTAAACACCACTGCACTACCTTAAACCCTAAAACACTACCCCCAGCATGACCCCCTACACTACACAAACACCACAGCACTACCCTAGACCCTAAAACATTACCCCTAGCACGACCTCCTACACTACCCAAACACCACTGCACTACCCTAAACCCTACATCTACCCCCAGCACAACCCCTACACTACACAAACACCACTGCACTACCCTAAACCCCAAAACACTACCCCCAGCACGACCCCCTACACTACACAAACACCACTGCACTACCCTAAACCCTAAAACACTACCCCCTATACTACACAAACACCACTGCACTACCCTAAACCCAAAAACACTACCCCCAGAACAACCCCTACACTAACACCACAGCACTACCCTAAAGCACTACCCCCAGCACTATCTAAACACCACTGCACTACCTTAAACCCTAAAACACTACCCCCAGCAAGACCCCCTGCACTACCCAAACACCACTGCACTACCCTAAACCCTAAATCTACCCCCAGCATGACCCCCTACACTATCCGAACACCACGGCACTACCCTAAACACTAAAACACTACCCCCAGCACGACCCCCTACTCTACGCAAACACCATTGCACTGCCCTAAACACTAAAACACTACCCCCGGCACAACCCCCTACAATACCCAAACACCACTGCACTGCCCTAAACCTTAAAACACTACCCACAGCATGAACCCCTATACTACACAAACACCACTGCACTACCCTAAACCTTAAAACACTACCCACAGCATGAACCCCTACACTACAGAAACACCACTGCACTACCATAAACCCCTAAAACACTACCCCCAGCATAACCCCCTACACTACAGAAACACTACTGCACTACCCTAAGCCCTTAAACACTACCCCCAGCAAGACCCCCTACACTACACAAACACCACTGCACTACCTTAAACCCTAAAACACTACCCCCAGCATGACCCCCTACACTACAGAAACCACTGCACTACCCTAAACCCTAAAACACTACCCCCAATACGAACCCCTATACTACACAAACACCACTGCACTACCTTAAACCACTAGCCACAGCATGAACCCCTACACTACACAAATACCACTGCACTACCCTAAACCCTAAAACACTACCCGATGCACGACCCCCTACACTACATAAACACCACTGCACTACCCTAAGCCCTTAAACACTACCCCCAGCACAACCCCTACAGTACACAAACACCACTGCACTACCCTAAACCACTACCCAAACACCACTGCACAACCTTTAACCCTAAAACACTACCCCCAGCATGACCCCATACACTACACTAACACCACTGCACTACCCTAAACCCTACATCTACCCCCAGCACAACCCCTACACTACACAAACACCACTGCACTACCCTAAACCCTAAAACACTACCCCCAGCACGACCCCCTACACTACACAAACACCACTGCACTACCCTAAACCCTAAAACACTACCCCAGCACGTCCTCCTATACTACACAAACACCACTGCACTACCCTGAACCCTAAAACACTACCCCTAGCACAACCCCCTACACTACACAAACACCACTGTACTACCCTAAACACTAAAACACTACCCCAGGCACAACCCCCTACAATACCAAAACTCCACTGCACTGTCCTAAACCTTAAAACAATAACCCCGGCACGACCCCCAACACTACAGAAACACCACTGCACTGCCCTAAACCCTAAACCACTAACCCCAGCATGACCCCCTACACTATACAAACACCACTGCATTACCCTAAACCCTAAATCTATCCCCAGCATAACCCCCTACACTACACAAACACCACTGCACTACCGTAAACCACTAACCCCAGCACGATCCCCCTACACCACACAAGGACCACTGCACTGTCCTAGACCCTAAAACACTACCTGCAGCATGAACCCCTACACTACACAAACACCACTGCACTACCTTAAACCCTAAAACACTACCCCCAGCACAACCCCCTACACTACCAAAACACCACTGCACTACCCTAAACCCTAAAACACTACCCCCAGCACGAACCCCTACACTACACAAACACCACTGCACTACCCTAAACCCTAAAACACTACCCACAGCATGAACCCCTACACTACACAAACACCACTGCACTACCCTAAACCCTAAAACACTACCCGATGCACGACCCCCTACACTACACAAACACCACTGTACTACCCTAAACCCTAAAACACTACCCCCAGCACGACCCCCTACACTACACAAACACCGCTGCACTACCCTAAGCCCTAAAACACTACCCCCAGCACAACCCCTACACTACACAAACACCACTGCAATACCCTAAACCCTAAAACACTACCCCCAGCACGACCCCCTACACTACACAACCACTGCACTACCCTAAACCCTAAAACACTACCCCAGTACGACCCCCTATACTACACAAACACCACTGCACTACCCTAAACCCTAAAACACTACCCCAAGCACAACCCCCTACACTACACAAACACCACTGCACTACCCTAAACACTAAAACACTACCCAAGGCACAACCCCCTACAATACCCAAACACCACTGCACTGCCCTAAACCTTAAAACAATACCCCCGGCACGACCCCCTACACTACACAAACACCACTGCACTGCCCTAAACCCTAAAACACTACCCCCAGCATGACCCCCTAAACTACCCAAACACCACTGCACTGCCCTAAACCACTACCCCCTCCACTACACAAACACCACAGCACTACCCTAAACCCTAAAACACTACCCCAGCACGACCTCCTACATTACCCAACCACTGAAGAACCCTAAACCATAAAACACTATCCCCCAGCACGACCACCTACACTAGACAAACACCACTGCACTACCCTTAACCCTAAAACACTACTCCCAGCACTACCACTACACTACCCAAACACCACTGCACAATCCTAAACCCTAAAACAGTACCCCCAGCAGTACCCCCTACACTACCCAACACCACTGCACTACCCTAAACCCTAAAACACTACCACCAGCATGGCCACCTACAATACACAAACACCACGGCACTACCCTAAACCACTACCCTCCACCCAGCATGACCCCCTACACTACACAAACACCACTACACTACCCTACTGCACTACCCTTAACCCTAAAACACTACCCCCAGCATGACCCCCTACACTACCCAAACACCACTGCACTGCCCTAAACCACTGCCCCCAGCATGACCCCCTACACTATACAAACACCACTGCATTACCCTAAACCCTAAAGCTATCCCCAGCATGACCCCCTACACTACACAAAGACGACTGCACTACCCTAAACCACTAACCCCAGCATGATCCCCCTACACAACACAAAGACCACTGCACTGCCCTAGACCCTAAAACACTACCTGCAGCATGAACCCCTACACTACACAAACACCACTGCACTACCTTAAACCCTAAAACACTACCCCCAGCATGAACCCCTACACTACACAAACACCACTGCACTACCCTAAACCCCTAAAACACTACCCCCAGCATGACCCCCTACACTACAGAAACACCACTGCACTACCCTAAGCCCTTAAACACTACCCCCAGCAAGACCCCCTACACTATACAAACACCACTGCACTACCTTAAACCCTAAAACACTACCCCCAGCATGACCCCCTACACTACAGAAACCACTGCACTACCTTAAACCCTAAAACACTACCCCCAGCACGACCCCTACACTACAAAAACACCACTGCACTACCCTAAACCCTAAAACACTACCCCCTATACTACACAAACACCACTGCACTACCCTAAACCCGAAAACACTACCCCAAGCACAACCCCCTACACTACATAAACACCACTGTACTACCCTAAACCCTAAAACACTAATGCCAGCACGACCCCCTACACTACACAAACACCACTGCACTACCCTTAACCCTAAAACACTACCCCCAGCATGCCCCCTACACTACCCAAACACCACTGCACTACCCTAAACCCTAAAACACTACCCCAGCGCGACCCCCTACACTATACAAACACCACTGCATTACCCTAATCCCTAAATCTAGCCCCACCATGACCCCCTACACTACACAAACACCACTGCACTACCCTAAACCACTAACCCCAGCACGATCCCCCTACACCACACAAAGACCACTGCACTACCCTAGACCCTAAAACACTACCTGCAGCATGAGCCCCTACACTACCAAAACACCACTGCATTACCCTAAACCCTAAAACACTACCCCAGCACAAACCCCTATACTACACAAACACCACAGCACTACCCTAAACCTTAAAACACTACCCACAGCATGAACCCCTACACTACACAAACCCCACTGCACTACCCTAAACCCTAAAACACTACCCACAGCAAGATCCCCTACACTACCCTAAACACTACCCCCAGTATGAACCCCTATACTACACAAACACCACTGCACTACCCTAAACCCTAAATCACTACTCACAGCATGAACCCCTACACTACACAAACACCACTGCACTACCCTAAACCCTAAAACACTACCCCCAGCACGACCCCCTACACTACACAAACACCACTGCACTACCCTAAAACACAACCCCCAGCAATATCCAAACACCACTGTACTACCCTAATCCCTACATCTACCCCAGCACAACCCCTACACTACACAAACACCACTGCACTACCCTAAAACACTACCCCCAGCACGACCCCCTACACTACACAAACACCACTGCACTACCCTAAACCCTAAATCACTACCCACAGCATGAACCCCTACACTACACAAACACCACTGCACTACCCTAAAACACTACTCGATGCACGACCCCCTACACTACATAAACACCACTGCACTACCCTAAGCCCTTAAACACTACCCCCAGCACAACCCCGTACACTACACAAACACCACTGGACTACCATAAAACACTACCCCCAGCACCATCTAAACACGACTGCACTACCTTAAACCCTAAAACACTACCCCCAGCATGACCCCCTGCACTACACAAACACCACTGTACTACCCTAAACCCTAAAACACTACCTCAGGACGACCCCCTATACTACACAAACACCACTGCACTGCCCAAAACCTTAAAACAATACCCCAGGCACGACCCGCTACACTACACAAACACTACTGTACTACCCTAAACCCTAAATCTATCCTCAGCATGACCCCCTACTCTACACAAACACCACTGCACTACCCTAAACCCCTAACCCCAGCACGATCCCCCTACACCACACAAAGACCACTGCACTGCCCTAGACCCTAAAACACTACCTGCAGCATGACCCCCTACACTACACAAACACCACTGCACTACCCTAGACCCTAAAACATTACCCCTAGCACGACCTCCTACACTACCCAAACACCACTGCACTACCCTAAACCCTACATCTACCCCCAGCACAACCCCTACACTACACAAACACCACTGCACTACCCTAAACCCTAAAACACTACCCCAGGCACGACCCCCCACAATACCAAAACACCACTGCACTGCCCTAAACCTTAAAACAATACCCCCGGCACGACCCCCTACACTACAGAAACACCACTGCATTGCCCTAAACCCTAAAACACTACCCCCAGCATGACCCCCTACACTACCCAAACACCACTGCACTGCCCTAAACCGTAAAACACTACCCCCAGCATGACCCCCTACACTATACAAACACCACTGCATTACCCTAAACCCTAAATCTATCCCCAGCATAACCCCCTACACTACACAAACACCACTGCACTACCCTAAACCCTAAACCACTAACCCCAGCACGATCCCCCTACACCACACAAAGACCACTGCACTGTCCTAGACCCTAAAACACTACCTGCAGCATGAACCCCTACACTACACAAACACCACTGCACTACCTTAAACCCTAAAACACTACCCCCAGCACGACCCCCTACACTACCAAAACACCACTGCACTACCCTAAACCCTAAAACACTACCCCCAGCACGAACCCCTATGCTACACAAACACCACTGCACTACCCCAACCTTAAAACACTACCCACAGCATGAACCCCTACACTACACAAACACCACTGCACTACCCTAAACCCCTAAAACACTACCCCCAGCATGACCCCCTACACTACAGAAACACCACTGCACTACCCTAAGCCCTTAAACACTACCCCCAGCAAGACCCCCTACACTACACAAACACCACTGCACTACCCTAAACCCTAAAACACTAACCCCAGCACAATCACCCTACACCACACAAAGACCACTGCACTACCCTAAACCTTAAAACACTACCCCCAGCACGACCCCCTACACTACCAAAACACCACTGCACTACCCTAAACCCTAAAACACTACCCCCAGCACGAACCCCTATACTACACAAACACCACTGCACTACCTTAAACCCTAAAACACTACCCCCAGCATGACCCCCTACACTACCAAAACACCACTGCACTACCCTAAACCCTAAAACACTACCCCCAGCACGAACCCCTATACTACACAAACACCACTGCACTACCCTAAACCTTACAACACTACCCACAGCATGAACCCCTACACTACACAAACACCTCTGCACTGCCCTAAACCCTAAAACACTACCCCCAGCATGACCCCTACACTACCCAAACACCACTGCACTACCCTAAACCATAAAACACTACCCCCAGCACTACCCCTACACTACCCAAACGCCACTGCACTACCCAAACCCTAAAACACCACCCCAGCACGAACCCCTATACTACACAAACACCACTGCACTACCCTAAACCCTAAAACACTACCCACAGCAAGACCCCCTACACTACCGTAAACCCTACAATACAACCCCCAGCACAAACCCCTATACTACACAAACACCACAGCACTACCCTAAACCCTACAAAACGACCCCAAGGACAACCCCCTACACTACACAAACACTACTGTACTACCCTAAACCCTAAAACACTAACCTCAGCAAGACCCCCTGCACTACCCAAACACCACTGCACTACCCTAAACCACTACCCCAGCGCGACCCCCTACACTACACAAACACCACTGCACTACCCTAAACCCTAAATCTACCCCCAGCACAACCCCCTACAATACCCAAACACCACTGCACTGCCCAAAACCTTAAAACAATACCCCCAGCACTACCCCTACACTACCCAAACGCCACTGCACTACCTTAAACCCTAAAACACTACCCCCAGCACGACCCCCTATACTACACAAACACCACTGCACTACCCTAAACCCTAAATCACTACCCACAACATGAACCCCTACACTACACAAACACCACTGCACTACCCTAAACCCTAAAACACTACTCGATGCACGACCCCCTACACTACACAAACACCACTGTACTACCCTAAACCCTAAAACACTACCCCCAGCACGACCCCCTACACTACACAAACACCACTGCACTACCCTAAAACACTGCCCCCAGCACTATCCAAACACCACTGCACTACCTTACACCCTAAAATACGACCCCCAGCATGACCCCCTGCACAAACACCACTGCACTACCCTAGACCCTAAAACATTACCCCTAGCACGACCTCCTACACTACCCAAACACCACTGCACTACCCTAAACCCTAAAACACTACCCCCAGCATGACCCCCTACACTACCAAAACACCACTGCACTACCCTAAACCCTAAAACACTACCCCCAGCACGAACCCCTATACTACACAAACACCACTTCACTACCTTAAACCCTAAAACACTACCCCCAGCATGACCCCCTACACTACCAAAACACCACTGCACTACCCTAAACCCTAAAACACTACCCCAGCACGAACCCCTATACTACACAAACACCACTGCACTACCCTAAACCTTAAAACACTATCCACAGCATGAACCCCTACACTACACAAACACCTCTGCACTGCCCTAAACCCTAAAACACTAACCCCAGCATGACCCCTACACTACCCAAACACTACTGCACTACCCTAAACCCTAAAACACTACCCCCAGCACTACCCCTACACTACCCAAACGCCACTGCACTACCCTAAACCCTAAAACACCACCCCAGCACGAACCCCTATACTACACAAACACCACTGCACTACCCTAAACCCTAAAACCCTACCCACAGCAAGACCCCCTACACTACCGTAAACCCTAAAACACAACCCCCAGTACAAACCCCTATACTACACAAACTCCACTGCACTACCCTAAAACACTACCACCAGCACTATCTAAACACCACTGCACTACCTTAATCCCTAAAACACTACCCCCAGCACAACCCCCTACACTACACAAACACCACTGCACCACCCTAAAACACTACCCCCAGCAATATCCAAACACCACTGCACTACCTTAAACCCTAAAACACTACCCCCAGCATGACCCCCTACACTACACAAACACCACTGCACTACCCTAGACCCTAAAACATTACCCCTAGCACGACCTCCTACACTACCCAAACACCACTGCACTACCCTAAACCCTACATCTACCCCAGCACAACCCCTACACTACACAAACACCACTGCACTACCCTAAACCCTAAAACACTAACCCAAGCACAACCCCCTACACTACACAAACACCACTGTACTACCCTAAACCCTAACACACTAACCCCAGCACGACCCCCTTCACTACCCAAACACAACTGCACTACCCTAAACCCAAAAACACTACCCCCAGGACAACCCCTATACTACACAAACACCACAGCACTACCTTAAACCATACACCACTACCCCCTCCACTACACAAACACCACAGCACTACCCTAGACCCTAAAACACTACCCCAGCACGACCTCCGACATTACGCAACCACTGAAGTACCCTAAACCCTAAAACACTATCCCCCAGCACGACCACCTACACTACCCAAACACCACTGCACTACCCTAAACCCTAAAACACTACCCCCAGCACCACCACTACACTACCCCAAACACCACTGCACTATCCTAAACCCTAAAACAATACCCCCAGCAGTACCCCCTACACTACCCAACACCACTGCACTACCCTAAACCCTAAAACACTACCCCCAGCATGGCCACCTACAATACACAAACACCACGGCACTACCCTAAACCACTACCCCCCACCCAGCATGACCCCCTACACTACACAAACACCACTGCACTACCCTACTGCACTACCCCCAGCATGACCCCCTACACTACCCAACCACCACTGCACTACCCTAAACACTAAAACACTAACCCCAGCACAAACCCCCTACACCACACAAACACCCCTGCACTACCCTAAACCTTAAAACAATACCCCTGGCACGACCCCCTACACTACAGAAACACCACTGCATTGCCCTAAATCCTAAAACACTACCCCCAGCATGACCCCCTACACTACCCAAACACCACTGCACTGCCCTAAACCCTAAAACACCACCCCCAGCAGGACCCCATACACTACCCAAACACCACTGCATTACCCTAAACCCTAAATCTATCCCCAGCATAACCCCCTACACTACACAAACACCACTGCACTACCCTAAACCCTAAACCACTAACCCCAGCACGATCCCCCTACACCACACAAAGACCACTGCACTGTCCTAGACCCTAAAACACTACCTGCAGCATGAACCCCTACACTACACAAACACCACTGCACTACCTTAAACCCTAAAACACTACCCCCAGCAGGACCCCCTACACTACCAAAACACCACTGCACTACCCTAAACCCTAAAACACTACCCCCAGCACGAACCCCTATACTACACAAACACCACTGCACTACCCCAAACCTTAAAACACTACCCACAGCATGAACCCCTACACTACACAAACACCACTGCACTACCCTAAACCCCTAAAACACTACCCCCAGCATGACCCCCTACACTACAGAAACACCACTGCACTACCCTAAGCCCTTAAACACTACCCCCAGCAAGACCCCCTACACTACACAAACACCACTGCACTACCTTAAACCCTAAAACACTACCCCCAGCACGACCCCCTATACTACACAAACACCACTGCACTACCCTAAACCCTAAATCACTACCCACAACATGAACCCCTACACTACACAAACACCACTGCACTACCCTAAACCCTAAAACACTACTCGATGCACGACCCCCTACACTACACAAACACCACTGTACTACCCTAAACCCTAAAACACTACCCCCAGCACGACCACCTACACTACATAAAAACCGCTGCACTACCCTAAGCCCTTAAACACTACCCCCAGCACAACCCCCTACACTACACAAACACCACTGCACTACCCTAAAACACTGCCCCCAGCACTATCCAAACACCACTGCACTACCTTACACCCTAAAACACGACCCCCAGCATGACCCCCTGCACAAACACCACTGCACTACCCTAGACCCTAAAACATTACCCCTAGCACGACCTCCTACACTACCCAAACACCACTGCACTACCCTACATCTACCCCCAGCACGACCCCCTGCACTACACAAACACCACTGCACTACCCTAAACCCAAAATCTATCCCCAGCATGACCCCTACACTAAACAAACACCACTGCACTACCCTAAACCCTAAAACACTACCCCCAGCACGACCCCCTACACTACCAAAACACCACTGCACTACCCTAAACCCTAAAACACTACCCCCAGCACGAACCCCTATACTACACAAACACCACTGCACTACCTTAAACCCTAAAACACTACCCCCAGCATGACCCCCTATACTACCAAAACACCACTGCACTACCCTAAACCCTAAAACACTACCCCCAGCACGAACCCCTATACTACACAAACACCACTTCACTACCTTAAACCCTAAAACACTACCCCCAGCATGACCCCCTACACTACCAAAACACCACTGCACTACCCTAAACCCTAAAACACTACCCCCAGCACGAACCCCTATACTACACAAACACCACTTCACTACCTTAAACCCTAAAACACTACCCCCAGCATGACCCCCTACACTACCAAAACACCACTGCACTACCCTAAACCCTAAAACACCACCCCAGCACGAACCCCTATACTACACAAACACCACTGCACTACCCTAAACCCTAAAACCCTACCCACAGCAAGACCACCTACACTACCGTAAACCCTAAAACACAACCCCCAGTACAAACCCCTATACTACACAAACACCACTGCACTACCCTAAAACACTACCACCAGCACTATCTAAACACCACTGCACTACCTTAATCCCTAAAACACTACCCCCAGCACAACCCCCTACACTACACAAACACCACTGCACCACCCTAAAACACTACCCCCAGCAATATCCAAACACCACTGCACTACCTTAAACCCTAAAACACTACCCCCAGCATGACCCCCTACACTACACAAACACCACTGCACTACCCTAGACCCTAAAACATTACCCCTAGCACGACCTCCTACACTACCCAAACACCACTGCACTACCCTAAACCCTACATCTACCCCAGCACAACCCCTACACTACACAAACACCACTGCACTACCCTAGACCCTAAAACATTACCCCTAGCACGACCTCCTACACTACCCAAACACCACTGCACTACCCTAAACCCTACATCTACCACAGCACAACCCCTACACTACACAAACACCACTGCACTACCCTAAACCCTAAAACACTAACCCAAGCACAACCCCCTACACTACACAAACACCACTGTACTACCCTAAACCCTAAAACACTAACCCCAGCACGACCCCCTTCACTACCCAAACACAACTGCACTACCCTAAACCCAAAAACACTACCCCCAGGACAACCCCCTATACTACACAAACACCACAGCACTACCTTAAACCCTACACCACTACCCCCTCCACTACACAAACACCACAGCACTACCCTAAACCCTAAAACACTACCCCAGCACGACCTCCTACATTACCCAACCACTGAAGTACCCTAAACCCTAAAACACTATCCCCCAGCACGACCACCTACACTACCCAAACACCACTGCACTACCCTAAACCCTAAAACACTACCCCCAGCACCACCACTACACTACCCAAACACCACTGCACTATCCTAAACCTTAAAACAGTACCCCCAGCAGTACCCCCTACACTACCCAACACCACTGCACTATCCTAAACCCTAAAACACTACCCCCAGCATGGCCACCTACAATACACAAACACCACGGCACTACCCTAAACCACTACCCCCCACCCAGCATGACCCTCTACACTACACAAACACCACTGCACTACCCCCAGCATGACCCCCTACACTACCCAACCACCACTGCACTACCCTAAACACTAAAACACTAACCCCAGCACAAACCCCCTACACCACACAAAGACCACTGCACTGCCCAAAACCTTATAACAATACCCCCGGCACGACCCCCTACACTACACAAACACTACTGTACTACCCTAAACCCTAAATCTATCCCCAGCATGACCCCCTACTCTACACAAACACCACTGCACTACCCTAAACCCGAAAACACTAACCCCAGCACGATCCCCCCTACACCACACAAAGACCACTGCACTACCCTAGACCCTAAAACATTACCCCTAGCACAACCTCCTACACTACCCAAACACCACTGCACTACCCTAAACCCTACATCTACCCCCAGCACAACCCTACACTACACAAACACCACTGCACTACCCTAAACCCTAAAACACTACCCCCAGCACAAACCCCTACACTACACAAACACCATTGCACTACCCTAAACCCTAAAACACTACCCCCAGCATGACCCCTACACTACCAAAACACCACTGAAGTATCCTAAACCCTAAAACACTACCCCCAGCAGGAACCCCTATACTACACAAACACCACTGCACTACCCTAAACCTTAAAACACTACCCACAGCATGAACCCCTACACTACCCAAACACCACTGCACTACCCTAAACCCTAAAACACTACCCCTACACTATCCAAACACCACTGCACTACCCTAAACCATAAAACACCACCCCAGCACGAACCCCTACACTACACAAACACCACTTCACTACCCTAAACCCTAAATCACTACCCACAGCATGAACCCCTACACTACACAAAGACCACTGCACTACCCTAAACCCTAAAACACTACCCGATGCCCGACCCCCTACACTACACAAACACCACTGTACTACCCTAAGCCCTTAAACACTACCCCCAGCACAACCCCCTACACTACACAAACACCACTGCACTACACTAAAACACTACCCCCAGCACTATCTAAACACCACTGCACTACCTTAAACCCTAAAACACTACCCCCAGCATGACCCCCTACACTACAAAAACACCACAGCACTACCCTAGACCCTAAAACATTCCCCCTAGCACGACCTCCTACACTACCCAAACACCACTGCACTACCCTAAACCCTACATCTACCCCCAGCACATCCCCTACACTACACAAACACCACTGCACTACCCTAAAACCTAAAACACTACCCCAGCACGACCCCCTATACTACACAAACACCACTGCACTACCCTAAACCCTACAAAACTACCCCAAGGACAACCCCCTACACTACACAAAGACTACTGTACTACCCTAAACCCTAAAACACTAACCTCAGCACAACCCCCCTTCACCACCCAAACATAACTGCACTACCCTAAACCCAAAAACACTACCCCCAGGACAACCCCCTACACTACACAAACACCACAGCACTACCCTAAACCCTAAAACCCTACCCCCAGCAAGACCCCCTGCACTACCCAAACACCACTGCACTACCCTAAACCACTACCCCAGCGCGACCCCCTACACTACACAAACACCACTGCACTACCCTAAACCCTAAATCTACCCCCAGCATGACCCCCTACACTATCCGAACACCACTGCACTCCCTAAACACTAAAACACTACCCCCAGCACGACCCCCTACTCTACGCAAACACCATTGCACTGCCCTGAACACTAAAACACTACCCCCGGCACAACCCCCTACAATACCCAAACACCACTGCACTGCCCAAAACCTTAAAACAATACCCCCGGCACGACCCCCTACACTACACAAACACAACTGTACTACCCTAAACCCTAAATCTATCCCCAGCATGACCCCCTACTCTACACAAACACCACTGCACTACCCTAAACCCGAAAAAACTAACCCCAGCACGATCCCCCCTACACCACACAAAGACCACTGCACTACCCTAGACCCTAAAACATTACCCCTAGCACGACCTCCTACACTACCCAAACACCACTGCACTACCCTAAACCCTACATCTACCCCCAGCACAACCCCTACACTACACAAACACCACTGCACTACCCTAAACCCTAAAACACTACCCCCAGCACGACCCCCTACACTACACAAACACCACTGCACTACCCTAAACCCTAAAACACTACCCCAGCACGAACCCCCATACTACACAAACACCACAGCACTACCCTAAACCTTAAAACACTACCCACAGCATGATCCCCTACACTACACAAACACCACTGCACTACCCTAAACCCTAAAACACTACCCACAGCAAGATCCCCTACACTACCCTAAACACTACCCCCAGTACGAACCCCTATACTACACAAACACCACTGCACTACCCTAAAACCTAAATCACTACCCACAGCATGAACCCCTACACTACACAGACACCACTGCACTACCCTAAACCCTAAAACACTACCCTCTACACTAAACAAACCACTGTACTACCCTAAACCACTACCCCCAGCACGACCCCCTACACTACATAAACACCACTGCACTACCCTAAACCCTAAATCTACCCCCAGCATGACCCCCTACACTATCCGAACACCACTGCACTCCCTAAACACTAAAACACTACCCCCAGCACGACCCCCTACTCTACGCAAACACCATTGCACTGCCCTGAACACTAAAACACTACCCCCGGCACAACCCCCTACAATACCCAAACACCACTGCACTGCCCAAAACCTTAAAACAATACCCCCGGCACGACCCCCTACACTACACAAACACTACTGTACTACCCTAAACCCTAAATCTATCCCCAGCATGACCCCCTACTCTACACAAACACCACTGCACTACCCTAAACCCGAAAAAACTAACCCCAGCACGATCCCCCCTACACCACACAAAGACCACTGCACTACCCTAGACCCTAAAACATTACCCCTAGCACGACCTCCTACACTACCCAAACACCACTGCACTACCCTAAACCCTACATCTACCCCCAGCACAACCCCTACACTACACAAACACCACTGCACTACCCTAAACCCTAAAACACTACCCCCAGCACGACCCCCTACACTACACAAACACCACTGCACTACCCTAAAACACTACCCCCAGCAATATCCAAACACCACTGCACTACCTTAAACCCTAAAACACTACCCCCAGCATGACCCCCTACACTACACAAACACCACTGCACTACCCTAGACCCTAAAACATTACTCCTAGCACGACCTCCTACACTACCCAAACACCACTGCACTACCCTAAACCCTACATCTACCCCAGCACAATCCCTACACTACACAAACACCACTGCACTACCCTAAACCCTAAAACACTACCCCCAGCACGACCCCCTACTCTACACAAACACCACTGCACTACCCTAAACCCTAAAACACAACCCCCAGGACAACGCTCTACACTACACAAACAGCACGGTACTACCCTAAACCCTACAACACTACCCCAGCACGACCTCCTACATTACCCAACCACTGAAGTACCCTAAACCCTAAAACACTATCCCCCAGCACGACCACCTACACTAAACAAACACCACTGCACTACCCTTTACCCTAAAACATTACCCCTAGCACGACCCCTACACTACCCAAACACCACTGCACTACTCTAAACCTTAAAACACTACTCCCAGCACTACCACTACACTACCCAAACACCACTGCACTATCCTAAACCCTAAAACAGTACCCCCAGCAGTACCCCCTACACTACCCAACACCACTGCACTACCCTAGACCCTAAAACATTGCCCCTAGCACCACCTCCTACACTACCCAAACACCACTGCACTACCCTAAACCCTACATCTACCCCCAGCACAACCCCTACACTACACAAACACCACTGTACTACCCTAAACCCTAAATCACTACCCCCAGCACAACCCCCTACACTACACAAACACCACTGCACCACCCTAAAACACTACCCCCAGCAATATCCAAACACCACTGCACTACCTTAAACCCTAAAACACTAACCCCAGCCAGCATGACCCCCTACACTACACAAACACCACTGCACTACCCTAGACCCTAAAACATTACCCCTAGCACGACCTCCTACACTACCCAAAAACCACTGCACTACCCTAAACCCTACATCTACCCCAGCACAACCCCTACACTACACAAACACCACTGCACTACCCTAAACCTTAAAACAATACCCCCGGCACGACTTCCCTACACTACAGAAACACCACTGCATTGCCCTAAACCCTAAAACACTACCCCCAACATGACCCCCTACACTACCCAAACACCACTGCACTGCCCTAAACCCTAAAACACTACCCCCAGCATGACCCACTACACTACCCAAACACCACTGCACTGCCCTAAACCCTAAAGCACTACCCCCAGCATGACCCCCTACACTATACAAACACCACTGCATTACCCTAAACCCTAAATCTATCCCCAGCATAACCCCCTACACTACACAAAGACCACTGCACTACCCTAAACCACTAACCCCAGCACGATCCCCCTACACCACACAAAGACCACTGCACTGTCCTAGACCCTAAAACACTACCTGCAGCATGAACCCCTACACTACACAAACACCACTGCACTACCTTAAACCCTAAAACACTACCCCCAGCACGACCCCCTACACTACCAAAACACCACTGCACTACCCTAAACCCTAAAACACTACCCCCAGCACGAACCCCTATACTACACAAACACCACTGCACTACCCCAAACCTTAAAACACTACCCACAGCATGAACCCCTACACTACACAAACACCACTGCACTGCCCTAAACCCCTAAAACACTACCCCTCGCATGACCCCCTACACTACAGAAACACCACTGCACTACCCTAAGCCCTTAAACACTACCCCCAGCAAGACCCCCTACACTACACAAACACCACTGCACTACCCTAAACCCTAAAACACTACCCACAGCATGAACCCCTACACTACACAAACCCCACTGCACTACCCTAAACCCTAAAACACTACCCACAGCAAGATCCCCTACACTACCCTAAACACTACCCCCAGTATGAACCCCTATACTACACAAACACCACTGCACTACCCTAAACCCTAAATCACTACTCACAGCATGAACCCCTACACTACACAAACACCACTGCACTACCCTAAACCCTAAAACACTACCCCCAGCACGACCCCTACACTACACAAACACCACTGCACTACCCTAAAACACAACCCCCAGCAATATCCAAACACCACTGTACTACCCTAATCCCTACATCTACCCCAGCACAACCCCTACACTACACAAACACCACTGCACTACCCTAAAACACTACCCCCAGCACGACCCCCTACACTACACAAACACCACTGCACTACCCTAAACCCTAAATCACTACCCACAGCATGAACCCCTACACTACACAAACACCACTGCACTACCCTAAAACACTACTCGATGCACGACCCCCTACACTACATAAACACCACTGCACTACCCTAAGCCCTTAAACACTACCCCCAGCACAACCCCGTACACTACACAAACACCACTGGACTACCCTAAAACACTACCCCCAGCACCATCTAAACACGACTGCACTACCTTAAACCCTAAAACACTACCCCCAGCATGACCCCCTGCACTACACAAACACCACTGTACTACCCTAAACCCTAAAACACTACCTCAGGACGACCCCCTATACTACACAAACACCACTGCACTGCCCAAAACCTTAAAACAATACCCCAGGCACGACCCGCTACACTACACAAACACTACTGTACTACCCTAAACCCTAAATCTATCCCCAGCATGACCCCCTACTCTACACAAACACCACTGCACTACCCTAAACCCCTAACCCCAGCACGATCCCCCTACACCACACAAAGACCACTGCACTGCCCTAGACCCTAAAACACTACCTGCAGCATGACCCCCTACACTACACAAACACCACTGCACTACCCTAAACCCTAAACCACTAACCCCAGCACGATCCCCCTACACCACACAAAGACCACTGCACTGTCCTAGACCCTAAAACACTACCTGCAGCATGAACCCCTACACTACACAAACACCACTGCACTACCTTAAACCCTAAAACACTACCCCCAGCACGACCCCCTACACTACCAAAACACCACTGCACTACCCTAAACCCTAAAACACTACCCCCAGCACGAACCCCTATGCTACACAAACACCACTGCACTACCCCAACCTTAAAACACTACCCACAGCATGAACCCCTACACTACACAAACACCACTGCACTACCCTAAACCCCTAAAACACTACCCCCAGCATGACCCCCTACACTACAGAAACACCACTGCACTACCCTAAGCCCTTAAACACTACCCCCAGCAAGACCCCCTACACTACACAAACACCACTGCACTACCCTAAACCCTAAAACACTAACCCCAGCACAATCACCCTACACCACACAAAGACCACTGCACTACCCTAAACCTTAAAACACTACCCCCAGCACGACCCCCTACACTACCAAAACACCACTGCACTACCCTAAACCCTAAAACACTACCCCCAGCACGAACCCCTATACTACACAAACACCACTGCACTACCTTAAACCCTAAAACACTACCCCCAGCATGACCCCCTACACTACCAAAACACCACTGCACTACCCTAAACCCTAAAACACTACCCCCAGCACGAACCCCTATACTACACAAACACCACTGCACTACCCTAAACCTTACAACACTACCCACAGCATGAACCCCTACACTACACAAACACCTCTGCACTGCCCTAAACCCTAAAACACTACCCCCAGCATGACCCCTACACTACCCAAACACCACTGCACTACCCTAAACCATAAAACACTACCCCCAGCACTACCCCTACACTACCCAAACGCCACTGCACTACCCAAACCCTAAAACACCACCCCAGCACGAACCCCTATACTACACAAACACCACTGCACTACCCTAAACCCTAAAACACTACCCACAGCAAGACCCCCTACACTACCGTAAACCCTACAACACAACCCCCAGCACAAACCCCTATACTACACAAACACCACAGCACTACCCTAAACCCTACAAAACGACCCCAAGGACAACCCCCTACACTACACAAACACTACTGTACTACCCTAAACCCTAAAACACTAACCTCAGCAAGACCCCCTGCACTACCCAAACACCACTGCACTACCCTAAACCACTACCCCAGCGCGACCCCCTACACTACACAAACACCACTGCACTACCCTAAACCCTAAATCTACCCCCAGCACAACCCCCTACAATACCCAAACACCACTGCACTGCCCAAAACCTTAAAACAATACCCCCAGCACTACCCCTACACTACCCAAACGCCACTGCACTACCTTAAACCCTAAAACACTACCCCCAGCACGACCCCCTATACTACACAAACACCACTGCACTACCCTAAACCCTAAATCACTACCCACAACATGAACCCCTACACTACACAAACACCACTGCACTACCCTAAACCCTAAAACACTACTCGATGCACGACCCTCTACACTACACAAACACCACTGTACTACCCTAAACCCTAAAACACTACCCCCAGCACGACCCCCTACACTACACAAACACCACTGCACTACCCTAAAACACTGCCCCCAGCACTATCCAAACACCACTGCACTACCTTACACCCTAAAACACGACCCCCAGCATGACCCCCTGCACAAACACCACTGCACTACCCTAGACCCTAAAACATTACCCCTAGCACGACCTCCTACACTACCCAAACACCACTGCACTACCCTAAACCCTAAAACACTACCCCCAGCATGACCCCCTACACTACCAAAACACCACTGCACTACCCTAAACCCTAAAACACTACCCCCAGCACGAACCCCTATACTACACAAACACCACTTCACTACCTTAAACCCTAAAACACTACCCCCAGCATGACCCCCTACACTACCAAAACACCACTGCACTACCCTAAACCCTAAAACACTACCCCAGCACGAACCCCTATACTACACAAACACCACTGCACTACCCTAAACCTTAAAACACTATCCACAGCATGAACCCCTACACTACACAAACACCTCTGCACTGCCCTAAACCCTAAAACACTAACCCCAGCATGACCCCTACACTACCCAAACACTACTGCACTACCCTAAACCCTAAAACACTACCCCCAGCACTACCCCTACACTACCCAAACGCCACTGCACTACCCTAAACCCTAAAACACCACCCCAGCACGAACCCCTATACTACACAAACACCACTGCACTACCCTAAACCCTAAAACCCTACCCACAGCAAGACCCCCTACACTACCGTAAACCCTAAAACACAACCCCCAGTACAAACCCCTATACTACACAAACTCCACTGCACTACCCTAAAACACTACCACCAGCACTATCTAAACACCACTGCACTACCTTAATCCCTAAAACACTACCCCCAGCACAACCCCCTACACTACACAAACACCACTGCACCACCCTAAAACACTACCCCCAGCAATATCCAAACACCACTGCACTACCTTAAACCCTAAAACACTACCCCCAGCATGACCCCCTACACTACACAAACACCACTGCACTACCCTAGACCCTAAAACATTACCCCTAGCACGACCTCCTACACTACCCAAACACCACTGCACTACCCTAAACCCTACATCTACCCCAGCACAACCCCTACACTACACAAACACCACTGCACTACCCTAAACCCTAAAACACTAACCCAAGCACAACCCCCTACACTACACAAACACCACTGTACTACCCTAAACCCTAACACACTAACCCCAGCACGACCCACTTCACTACCCAAACACAACTGCACTACCCTAAACCCAAAAACACTACCCCCAGGACAACCCCTATACTACACAAACACCACAGCACTACCTTAAACCATACACCACTACCCCCTCCACTACACAAACACCACAGCACTACCCTAGACCCTAAAACACTACCCCAGCACGACCTCCGACATTACGCAACCACTGAAGTACCCTAAACCCTAAAACACTATCCCCCAGCACGACCACCTACACTACCCAAACACCACTGCACTACCCTAAACCCTAAAACACTACCCCCAGCACCACCACTACACTACCCCAAACACCACTGCACTATCCTAAACCCTAAAACAATACCCCCAGCAGTACCCCCTACACTACCCAACACCACTGCACTACCCTAAACCCTAAAACACTACCCCCAGCATGGCCACCTACAATACACAAACACCACGGCACTACGCTAAACCACTACCCCCCACCCAGCATGACCCCCTACACTACACAAACACCACTGCACTACCCTACTGCACTACCCCCAGCATGACCCCCTACACTACCCAACCACCACTGCACTACCCTAAACACTAAAACACTAACCCCAGCACAAACCCCCTACACCACACAAACACCACTGCACTACCCTAAACCTTAAAACAATACCCCTGGCACGACCCCCTACACTACAGAAACACCACTGCATTGCCCTAAACCCTAAAACACTACCCCCAGCATGACCCCCTACACTACCCAAACACCACTGCACTGCCCTAAACCCTAAAACACCACCCCCAGCAGGACCCCATACACTACCCAAACACCACTGCATTACCCTAAACCCTAAATCTATCCCCAGCATAACCCTCTACACTACACAAACACCACTGCACTACCCTAAACCCTAAACCACTAACCCCAGCACGATCCCCCTACACCACACAAAGACCACTGCACTGTCCTAGACCCTAAAACACTACCTGCAGCATGAACCCCTACACTACACAAACACCACTGCACTACCTTAAACCCTAAAACACTACCCCCAGCACGACCCCCTACACTACCAAAACACCACTGCACTACCCTAAACCCTAAAACACTACCCCCAGCACGAACCCCTATACTACACAAACACCACTGCACTACCCCAAACCTTAAAACACTACCCACAGCATGAACCCCTACACTACACAAACACCACTGCACTACCCTAAACCCCTAAAACACTACCCCCAGCATGACCCCCTACACTACAGAAACACCACTGCACTACCCTAAGCCCTTAAACACTACCCCCAGCAAGACCCCCTACACTACACAAACACCACTGCACTACCTTAAACCCTAAAACACTACCCCCAGCACGACCCCCTATACTACACAAACACCACTGCACTACCCTAAACCCTAAATCACTACCCACAACATGAACCCCTACACTACACAAACACCACTGCACTACCCTAAACCCTAAAACACTACTCGATGCACGACCCCCTACACTACACAAACACCACTGTACTACCCTAAACCCTAAAACACTACCCCCAGCACGACCACCTACACTACATAAAAACCGCTGCACTACCCTAAGCCCTTAAACACTACCCCCAGCACAACCCCCTACACTACACAAACACCACTGCACTACCCTAAAACACTGCCCCCAGCACTATCCAAACACCACTGCACTACCTTACACCCTAAAACACGACCCCCAGCATGACCCCCTGCACAAACACCACTGCACTACCCTAGACCCTAAAACATTACCCCTAGCACGACCTCCTACACTACCCAAACACCACTGCACTACCCTACATCTACCCCCAGCACGACCCCCTGCACTACACAAACACCACTGCACTACCCTAAACCCAAAATCTATCCCCAGCATGACCCCTACACTAAACAAACACCACTGCACTACCCTAAACCCTAAAACACTACCCCCAGCACGACCCCCTACACTACCAAAACACCACTGCACTACCCTAAACCCTAAAACACTACCCCCAGCACGAACCCCTATACTACACAAACACCACTGCACTACCTTAAACCCTAAAACACTACCCCCAGCATGACCCCCTACACTACCAAAACACCACTGCACTACCCTAAACCCTAAAACACTACCCCCAGCACGAACCCCTATACTACACAAACACCACTTCACTACCTTAAACCCTAAAACACTACCCCCAGCATGACCCCCTACACTACCAAAACACCACTGCACTACCCTAAACCCTAAAACACTACCCCCAGCACGAACCCCTATACTACACAAACACCACTTCACTACCTTAAACCCTAAAACACTACCCCCAGCATGACCCCCTACACTACCAAAACACCACTGCACTACCCTAAACCCTAAAACACCACCCCAGCACGAACCCCTATACTACACAAACACCACTGCACTACCCTAAACCCTAAAACCCTACCCACAGCAAGACCACCTACACTACCGTAAACCCTAAAACACAACCCCCAGTACAAACCCCTATACTACACAAACACCACTGCACTACCCTAAAACACTACCACCAGCACTTTCTAAACACCACTGCACTACCTTAATCCCTAAAACACTACCCCCAGCACAACCCCCTACACTACACAAACACCACCCTAAAACACTACCCCCAGCAATATCCAAACACCACTGCACTACCTTAAACCCTAAAACACTACCCCCAGCATGACCCCCTACACTACACAAACACCACTGCACTACCTTAGACCCTAAAACATTACCCCTAGCACGACCTCCTACACTACCCAAACACCACTGCACTACCCTAAACCCTACATCTACCCCAGCACAACCCCTACACTACACAAACACCACTGCACTACCCTAGACCCTAAAACATTACCCCTAGCACGACCTCCTACACTACCCAAACACCACTGCACTACCCTAAACCCTACATCTACCACAGCACAACCCCTACACTACACAAACACCACTGCACTACCCTAAACCCTAAAACACTAACCCAAGCACAACCCCCTACACTACACAAACACCACTGTACTACCCTAAACCCTAAAACACTAACCCCAGCACGACCCCCTTCACTACCCAAACACAACTGCACTACCCTAAACCCAAAAACACTACCCCCAGGACAACCCCCTATACTACACAAACACCACAGCACTACCTTAAACCCTACACCACTACCCCCTCCACTACACAAACACCACAGCACTACCCTAAACCCTAAAACACTACCCCAGCACGAGCTCCTACATTACCCAACCACTGAAGTACCCTAAACCCTAAAACACTATCCCCCAGCACGACCACCTACACTACCCAAACACCACTGCACTACCCTAAACCCTAAAACACTACCCCCAGCACCACCACTACACTACCCAAACACCACTGCACTATCCTAAACCTTAAAACAGTACCCCCAGCAGTACCCCCTACACTACCCAACACCACTGCACTATCCTAAACCCTAAAACACTACCCCCAGCATGGCCACCTACAATACACAAACACCACGGCACTACCCTAAACCACTACCCCCCACCCAGCATGACCCCCTACACTACACAAACACCACTGCACTACCCCCAGCATGACCCCCTACACTACCCAACCACCACTGCACTACCCTAAACACTAAAACACTAACCCCAGCACAAACCCCCTACACCACACAAAGACCACTGCACTGCCCAAAACCTTATAACAATACCCCCGGCACGACCCCCTACACTACACAAACACTACTGTACTACCCTAAACCCTAAATCTATCCCCAGCATGACCCCCTACTCTACACAAACACCACTGCACTACCCTAAACCCGAAAACACTAACCCCAGCACGATCCCCCCTACACCACACAAAGACCACTGCACTACCCTAGACCCTAAAACATTACCCCTAGCACAACCTCCTACACTACCCAAACACCACTGCACTACCCTAAACCCTACATCTACCCCCAGCACAACCCTACACTACACAAACACCACTGCACTACCCTAAACCCTAAAACACTACCCCCAGCACAAACCCCTACACTACACAAACACCATTGCACTACCCTAAACCCTAAAACACTACCCCCAGCATGACCCCTACACTACCAAAACACCACTGAAGTATCCTAAACCCTAAAACACTACCCCCAGCAGGAACCCCTATACTACACAAACACCACTGCACTACCCTAAACCTTAAAACACTACCCACAGCATGAACCCCTACACTACCCAAACACCACTGCACTACCCTAAACCCTAAAACACTACCCCCAGCACTACCCCTACACTATCCAAACACCACTGCACTACCCTAAACCATAAAACACCACCCCAGCACGAACCCCTACACTACACAAACACCACTTCACTACCCTAAACCCTAAATCACTACCCACAGCATGAACCCCTACACTACACAAAGACCACTGCACTACCCTAAACCCTAAAACACTACCCGATGCCCGACCCCCTACACTACACAAACACCACTGTACTACCCTAAGCCCTTAAACACTACCCCCAGCACAACCCCCTACACTACACAAACACCACTGCACTACACTAAAACACTACCCCCAGCACTATCTAAACACCACTGCACTACCTTAAACCCTAAAACACTACCCCCAGCATGACCCCCTACACTACAAAAACACCACAGCACTACCCTAGACCCTAAAACATTCCCCCTAGCACGACCTCCTACACTACCCAAACACCACTGCACTACCCTAAACCCTACATCTACCCCCAGCACATCCCCTACACTACACAAACACCACTGCACTACCCTAAAACCTAAAACACTACCCCAGCATGACCCCCTATACTACACAAACACCACTGCACTACCCTAAACCCTACAAAACTACCCCAAGGACAACCCCCTACACTACACAAAGACTACTGTACTACCCTAAACCCTAAAACACTAACCTCAGCACAACCCCCCTTCACCACCCAAACATAACTGCACTACCCTAAACCCAAAAACACTACCCCCAGGACAACCCCCTACACTACACAAACACCACAGCACTACCCTAAACCCTAAAACCCTACCCCCAGCAAGACCCCCTGCACTACCCAAACACCACTGCACTACCCTAAACCACTACCCCAGCGCGACCCCCTACACTACACAAACACCACTGCACTACCCTAAACCCTAAATCTACCCCCAGCATGACCCCCTACACTATCCGAACACCACTGCACTCCCTAAACACTAAAACACTACCCCCAGCACGACCCCCTACTCTAGGCAAACACCATTGCACTGCCCTGAACACTAAAACACTACCCCCGGCACAACCCCCTACAATACCCAAACACCACTGCACTGCCCAAAACCTTAAAACAATACCCCCGGCACGACCCCCTACACTACACAAACACTACTGTACTACCCTAAACCCTAAATCTATCCCCAGCATGACCCCCTACTCTACACAAACACCACTGCACTACCCTAAACCCGAAAAAACTAACCCCAGCACGATCCCCCCTACACCACACAAAGACCACTGCACTACCCTAGACCCTAAAACATTACCCCTAGCACGACCTCCTACACTACCCAAACACCACTGCACTACCCTAAACCCTACATCTACCCCCAGCACAACCCCTACACTACACAAACACCACTGCACTACCCTAAACCCTAAAACACTACCCCCAGCACGACCCCCTACACTACACAAACACCACTGCACTACCCTAAACCCTAAAACACTACCCCAGCACGAACCCCCATACTACACAAACACCACAGCACTACCCTAAACCTTAAAACACTACCCACAGCATGATCCCCTACACTACACAAACACCACTGCACTACCCTAAACCCTAAAACACTACCCACAGCAAGATCCCCTACACTACCCTAAACACTACCCCCAGTACGAACCCCTATACTACACAAACACCACTGCACTACCCTAAAACCTAAATCACTACCCACAGCATGAACCCCTACACTACACAGACACCACTGCACTACCCTAAACCCTAAAACACTACCCTCTACACTAAACAAACCACTGTACTACCCTAAACCACTACCCCCAGCACGACCCCCTACACTACATAAACACCACTGCACTACCCTAAACCCTAAATCTACCCCCAGCATGACCCCCTACACTATCCGAACACCACTGCACTCCCTAAACACTAAAACACTACCCCCAGCACGACCCCCTACTCTACGCAAACACCATTGCACTGCCCTGAACACTAAAACACTACCCCCGGCACAACCCCCTACAATACCCAAACACCACTGCACTGCCCAAAACCTTAAAACAATACCCCCGGCACGACCCCCTACACTACACAAACACTACTGTACTACCCTAAACCCTAAATCTATCCCCAGCATGACCCCCTACTCTACACAAACACCACTGCACTACCCTAAACCCGAAAAAACTAACCCCAGCACGATCCCCCCTACACCACACAAAGACCACTGCACTACCCTAGACCCTAAAACATTACCCCTAGCACGACCTCCTACACTACCCAAACACCACTGCACTACCCTAAACCCTACATCTACCCCCAGCACAACCCCTACACTACACAAACACCACTGCACTACCCTAAACCCTAAAACACTACCCCCAGCACGACCCCCTACACTACACAAACACCACTGCACTACCCTAAAACACTACCCCCAGCAATATCCAAACACCACTGCACTACCTTAAACCCTAAAACACTACCCCCAGCATGACCCCCTACACTACACAAACACCACTGCACTACCCTAGACCCTAAAACATTACTCCTAGCACGACCTCCTACACTACCCAAACACCACTGCACTACCCTAAACCCTACATCTACCCCAGCACAATCCCTACACTACACAAACACCACTGCACTACCCTAAACCCTAAAACACTACCCCCAGCACGACCCCCTACTCTACACAAACACCACTGCACTACCCTAAACCCTAAAACACAACCCCCAGGACAACGCTCTACACTACACAAACAGCACGGTACTACCCTAAACCCTACAACACTACCCCAGCACGACCTCCTACATTACCCAACCACTGAAGTACCCTAAACCCTAAAACACTATCCCCCAGCACGACCACCTACACTAAACAAACACCACTGCACTACCCTTTACCCTAAAACATTACCCCTAGCACGACCCCTACACTACCCAAACACCACTGCACTACTCTAAACCTTAAAACACTACTCCCAGCACTACCACTACACTACCCAAACACCACTGCACTATCCTAAACCCTAAAACAGTACCCCCAGCAGTACCCCCTACACTACCCAACACCACTGCACTACCCTAGACCCTAAAACATTGCCCCTAGCACCACCTCCTACACTACCCAAACACCACTGCACTACCCTAAACCCTACATCTACCCCCAGCACAACCCCTACACTACACAAACACCACTGTACTACCCTAAACCCTAAATCACTACCCCCAGCACAACCCCCTACACTACACAAACACCACTGCACCACCCTAAAACACTACCCCCAGCAATATCCAAACACCACTGCACTACCTTAAACCCTAAAACACTAACCCCAGCCAGCATGACCCCCTACACTACACAAACACCACTGCACTACCCTAGACCCTAAAACATTACCCCTAGCACGACCTCCTACACTACCCAAAAACCACTGCACTACCCTAAACCCTACATCTACCCCAGCACAACCCCTACACTACACAAACACCACTGCACTACCCTAAACCTTAAAACAATACCCCCGGCACGACCCCCTACACTACAGAAACACCACTGCATTGCCCTAAACCCTAAAACACTACCCCCAACATGACCCCCTACACTACCCAAACACCACTGCACTGCCCTAAACCCTAAAACACTACCCCCAGCATGACCCACTACACTACCCAAACACCACTGCACTGCCCTAAACCCTAAAACACTACCCCCAGCATGACCCCCTACACTATACAAACACCACTGCATTACCCTAAACCCTAAATCTATCCCCAGCATAATCCCCTACACTACACAAAGACCACTGCACTACCCTAAACCACTAACCCCAGCACGATCCCCCTACACCACACAAAGACCACTGCACTGTCCTAGACCCTAAAACACTACCTGCAGCATGAACCCCTACACTACACAAACACCACTGCACTACCTTAAACCCTAAAACACTACCCCCAGCACGACCCCCTACACTACCAAAACACCACTGCACTACCCTAAACCCTAAAACACTACCCCCAGCACGAACCCCTATACTACACAAACACCACTGCACTACCCCAAACCTTAAAACACTACCCACAGCATGAACCCCTACACTACACAAACACCACTGCACTGCCCTAAACCCCTAAAACACTACCCCTCGCATGACCCCCTACACTACAGAAACACCACTGCACTACCCTAAGCCCTTAAACACTACCCCCAGCAAGACCCCCTACACTACACAAACACCACTGCACTACCCTAAACCCTAAAACACTAACCCCAGCACAATCACCCTACACCACACAAAGACCACTGCACTACCCTAAGCCCTTAAACACTACCCCCAGCATGATCCCTACACTACCCAAACACCACTGCACTACCCTAAACCATAAAACACTACCCCCAGCACTACCCCTACACTACCCAAACGCCACTGCACTACCCAAACCCTAAAACACCACCCCAGCACGAACCCCTATATTACACAAACACCACTGCACTACCCTAAACCCTAAAACACTACCCCCAGCAAGACCCCCTACACTACCCAAACACCACTGCACTGCCCTAAACCCTAAAACACTACCCCCAGCATGACCCCCTACACTATACAAACACCACTGCATTACCCTAAACCCTAAATCTATCCCCAGCATAACCCCCTACACTACACAAACACCACTGCACTACCCTAAACCACTAACGCCAGCACGATCCCCCTACACCACACAAAGACCACTGCACTATCCTAGACCCTAAAACACTACCTGCAGCATGAACCCCTACACTACACAAACACCACTGCACTACCTTAAACCCTAAAACACTACCCCCAGCACGACCCCCTACACTACCAAAACACCACTGCACTACCCTAAACCCTAAAACACTACCCCCAGCACGAACCCCTATACTACACAAACACCACTGCACTACCCCAAACCTTAAAACACTACCCACAGCATGAACCCCTACACTACACAAACACCACTGCACTGCCCTAAACCCCTAAAACACTACCCCTCGCATGACCCCCTACACTACAGAAACACCACTGCACTACCCTAAGCCCTTAAACACTACCCCCAGCAAGACCCCCTACACTACACAAACACCACTGCACTACCCTAAACCCTAAAACACTAACCCCAGCACAATCACCCTACACCACACAAAGACCACTGCCCTACCCTAAACCTTAAAACACTACCCCCAGCACGACCCCCTACACTACCAAAACACCACTGCACTACCCTAAACCCTAAAACACTACCCCCAGCACGAACCCCTATACTACACAAACACCACTGCACTACCTTAAACCCTAAAACACTACCCCCAGCACGACCCCCTACACTACCAAAACACCACTGCACTACCCTAAACCCTAAAACACTACCCCCAGCACGAACCCCTATACTACACCAACACCATTGCACTACCCTAAAACACTACCCCCAGCATGACCCCTATACTACCAAAACACCACTGAAGTATCCTAGACCCTAAAACACTACCCCCAGCAGGAACCCCTATACTACACAAACACCACTGCACTACCCTAAACCTTAAAACACTACCCACAGCATGAACCCCTACACTACCCAAACACCACTGCACTACCCTAAACCCTAAAACACTACCCCCAGCACTACCCCTACACTATCCAAACACCACTGCACTACCCTAAACCATAAAACACCACCCCAGCACGAACCCCTACACTACACAAACACCACTTCACTACCCTAAACCCTAAATCACTACCCACAGCATGAACCCCTACACTACACAAAGACCAATGCACTACCCTAAACCCTAAAACACTACCCGATGCCCGACCCCCTACACTACACAAACACCACTGTACTACCCTAAGCCCTTAAACACTACCCCCAGCACAACCCCCTACACTACACAAACACCACTGCACTACACTAAAACACTACCCCCAGCACTATCTAAACACCACTGCACTACCTTAAACCCTAAAACACTACCCCCAGCATGACCCCCTACACTACAAAAACACCACAGCACTACCCTAAACCCTAAAACATTCCCCCTAGCACGACCTCCTACACTACCCAAACACCACTGCACTACCCTAAACCCTACATCTACCCCCAGCACATCCCCTACACTACACAAACACCACTGCACTACCCTAAAACCTAAAACACTACCCCAGCACGACCCCCTATACTACACAAACACCACTGCACTACCCTAAACCCTACAAAACTACCCCAAGGACAACCCCCTACACTACACAAAGACTACTGTACTACCCTAAACCCTAAAACACTAACCTCAGCACAACCCCCCTTCACCACCCAAACATAACTGCACTACCCTAAACCCAAAAACACTACCCCCAGGACAACCCCCTACACTACACAAACACCACAGCACTACCCTAAACCCTAAAACCCTACCCCCAGCAAGACCCCCTGCACTACCCAAACACCACTGCACTACCCTAAACCACTACCCCAGCGCGACCCCCTACACTACACAAACATCACTGCACTACCCTAAACCCTAAATCTACCCCCAGCATGACCCCCTACACTATCCGAACACCACTGCACTCCCTAAACACTAAAACACTACCCCCAGCACGACCCCCTACTCTACGCAAACACCATTGCACTGCCCTGAACACTAAAACACTACCCCCGGCACAACCCCCTACAATACCCAAACACCACTGCACTGCCCAAAACAATACCCCCGGCACGACCCCCTACACTACACAAACACTACTGTACTACCCTAAACCCTAAATCTATCCCCAGCATGACCCCCTACTCTACACAAACACCACTGCACTACCCTAAACCCGAAAAAACTAACCCCAGCACGATCCCCCCTACACCACACAAAGACCACTGCACTACCCTAGACCCTAAAACATTACCCCTAGCACGACCTCCTACACTACCCAAACACCACTGCACTACCCTAAACCCTACATCTACCCCCAGCACAACCCCTACACTACACAAACACCACTGCACTACCCTAAACCCTAAAACACTACCCCCAGCACGACCCCCTACACTACACAAACACCACTGCACTACCCTAAACCCTAAAACACTACCCCAGCACGAACCCCCATACTACACAAACACCACAGCACTACCCTAAACCTTAAAACACTACCCACAGCATGATCCCCTACACTACACAAACACCACTGCACTACCCTAAACCCTAAAACACTACCCACAGCAAGATCCCCTACACTACCCTAAACACTACCCCCAGTACGAACCCCTATACTACACAAACACCACTGCACTACCCTAAAACCTAAATCACTACCCACAGCATGAACCCCTACACTACACAGACACCACTGCACTACCCTAAACCCTAAAACACTACCCTCTACACTAAACAAACCACTGTACTACCCTAAACCACTACCCCCAGCACGACCCCCTACACTACATAAACACCACTGCACTACCCTAAACCCTAAATCTACCCCCAGCATGACCCCCTACACTATCCGAACACCACTGCACTCCCTAAACACTAAAACACTACCCCCAGCACGACCCCCTACTCTACGCAAACACCATTGCACTGCCCTGAACACTAAAACACTACCCCCGGCACAACCCCCTACAATACCCAAACACCACTGCACTGCCCAAAACCTTAAAACAATACCCCCGGCACGACCCCCTACACTACACAAACACTACTGTACTACCCTAAACCCTACATCTACCCCCAGCACAACCCCTACACTACACAAACACCACTGCACTACCCTAAACCCTAAAACACTACCCCCAGCACGACCCCCTACACTACACAAACACGACTGCACTACCCTAAAACACTACCCCCAGCAATATCCAAACACCACTGCACTACCTTAAACCCTAAAACACTACCCCCAGCATGACCCCCTACACTACACAAACACCACTGCACTACCCTAGACCCTAAAACATTACTCCTAGCACGACCTCCTACACTACCCAAACACCACTGCACTACCCTAAACCCTACATCTACCCCAGCACAATCCCTACACTACACAAACACCACTGCACTACCCTAAACCCTAAAACACTACCCCCAGCACGACCCCCTACTCTACACAAACACCACTGCACTACCCTAAACCCTAAAACACAACCCCCAGGACAACGCTCTACACTACACAAACAGCACGGTACTACCCTAAACCCTACAACACTACCCCAGCACGACCTCCTACATTACCCAACCACTGAAGTACCCTAAACCCTAAAACACTATCCCCCAGCACGACCACCTACACTAAACAAACACCACTGCACTACCCTTTACCCTAAAACATTACCCCTAGCACGACCCCTACACTACCCAAACACCACTGCACTACTCTAAACCTTAAAACACTACTCCCAGCACTACCACTACACTACCCAAACACCACTGCACTATCCTAAACCCTAAAACAGTACCCCCAGCAGTACCCCCTACACTACCCAACACCACTGCACTACCCTAGACCCTAAAACATTGCCCCTAGCACCACCTCCTACACTACCCAAACACCACTGCACTACCCTAAACCCTACATCTACCCCCAGCACAACCCCTACACTACACAAACACCACTGTACTACCCTAAACCCTAAATCACTACCCCCAGCACAACCCCCTACACTACACAAACACCACTGCACCACCCTAAAACACTACCCCCAGCAATATCCAAACACCACTGCACTACCTTAAACCCTAAAACACTAACCCCAGCCAGCATGACCCCCTACACTACACAAACACCACTGCACTACCCTAGACCCTAAAACATTACCCCTAGCACGACCTCCTACACTACCCAAAAACCACTGCACTACCCTAAACCCTACATCTACCCCAGCACAACCCCTACACTACACAAACACCACTGCACTACCCTAAACCTTAAAACAATACCCCCGGCACGACCCCCTACACTACAGAAACACCACTGCATTGCCCTAAACCCTAAAACACTACCCCCAACATGACCCCCTACACTACCCAAACACCACTGCACTGCCCTAAACCCTAAAACACTACCCCCAGCATGACCCACTACACTACCCAAACACCACTGCACTGCCCTAAACCCTAAAACACTACCCCCAGCATGACCCCCTACACTATACAAACACCACTGCATTACCCTAAACCCTAAATCTATCCCCAGCATAATCCCCTACACTACACAAAGACCACTGCACTACCCTAAACCACTAACCCCAGCACGATCCCCCTACACCACACAAAGACCACTGCACTGTCCTAGACCCTAAAACACTACCTGCAGCATGAACCCCTACACTACACAAACACCACTGCACTACCTTAAACCCTAAAACACTACCCCCAGCACGACCCCCTACACTACCAAAACACCACTGCACTACCCTAAACCCTAAAACACTACCCCCAGCACGAACCCCTATACTACACAAACACCACTGCACTACCCCAAACCTTAAAACACTACCCACAGCATGAACCCCTACACTACACAAACACCACTGCACTGCCCTAAACCCCTAAAACACTACCCCTCGCATGACCCCCTACACTACAGAAACACCACTGCACTACCCTAAGCCCTTAAACACTACCCCCAGCAAGACCCCCTACACTACACAAACACCACTGCACTACCCTAAACCCTAAAACACTAACCCCAGCACAATCACCCTACACCACACAAAGACCACTGCACTACCCTAAGCCCTTAAACACTACCCCCAGCATGATCCCTACACTACCCAAACACCACTGCACTACCCTAAACCATAAAACACTACCCCCAGCACTACCCCTACACTACCCAAACGCCACTGCACTACCCAAACCCTAAAACACCACCCCAGCACGAACCCCTATATTACACAAACACCACTGCACTACCCTAAACCCTAAAACACTACCCCCAGCAAGACCCCCTACACTACCCAAACACCACTGCACTGCCCTAAACCCTAAAACACTACCCCCAGCATGACCCCCTACACTATACAAACACCACTGCATTACCCTAAACCCTAAATCTATCCCCAGCATAACCCCCTACACTACACAAACACCACTGCACTACCCTAAACCACTAACGCCAGCACGATCCCCCTACACCACACAAAGACCACTGCACTATCCTAGACCCTAAAACACTACCTGCAGCATGAACCCCTACACTACACAAACACCACTGCACTACCTTAAACCCTAAAACACTACCCCCAGCACGACCCCCTACACTACCAAAACACCACTGCACTACCCTAAACCCTAAAACACTACCCCCAGCACGAACCCCTATACTACACAAACACCACTGCACTACCCCAAACCTTAAAACACTACCCACAGCATGAACCCCTACACTACACAAACACCACTGCACTGCCCTAAACCCCTAAAACACTACCCCTCGCATGACCCCCTACACTACAGAAACACCACTGCACTACCCTAAGCCCTTAAACACTACCCCCAGCAAGACCCCCTACACTACACAAACACCACTGCACTACCCTAAACCCTAAAACACTAACCCCAGCACAATCACCCTACACCACACAAAGACCACTGCCCTACCCTAAACCTTAAAACACTACCCCCAGCACGACCCCCTACACTACCAAAACACCACTGCACTACCCTAAACCCTAAAACACTACCCCCAGCACGAACCCCTATACTACACAAACACCACTGCACTACCCTAAGCCCTTAAACACTACCCCCAGCAAGACCCCCTACACTACACAAACACCACTGCACTACCCTAAACCCTAAAACACTAACCCCAGCACAATCACCCTACACCACACAAAGACCACTGCCCTACCCTAAACCTTAAAACACTACCCCCAGCACGACCCCCTACACTACCAAAACACCACTGCACTACCCTAAACCCTAAAACACTACCCCCAGCACGAACCCCTATACTACACAAACACCACTGCACTACCTTAAACCCTAAAACACTACCCCCAGCACGACCCCCTATACTACACAAACACCACTGCACTACCTTAAACCCTAAAACACTACCCCCAGCACGAACCCCTATACTACACAAACACCACTTCACTACCTTAAACCCTAAATCACTACCCCCAGCATGACCCCCTACACTACCAAAACACCACTGCACTACCCTAAACCCTAAAACACTACCCCCAGCACGAACCCCTATACTACACAAACACCACTGCACTACCCTAAACCTTAAAACACTACCCCCAGCATGACCCCTACACTACCCAAACACCACTGCACTACCTTAAACCCTAAAACACTACCCCCAGCACTACCCCTACACTACCCAAACGCCACTGCACTACCCTAAACCCTAAAACACCACCCCAGCACGAACCCCTACACTACACCAACACCATTGCACTACCCTAAAACACTACCCCCAGCATGACCCCTACACTACCAAAACACCACTGAAGTATCCTAGACCCTAAAACACTACCCCCAGCAGGAACCCCTATACTACACAAACACCACTGCACTACCCTAAACCTTAAAACACTACCCACAGCATGAACCCCTACACTACCCAAACACCACTGCACTACCCTAAACCCTAAAACACTACCCCCAGCACTACCCCTACACTATCCAAACACCACTGCACTACCCTAAACCATAAAACACCACCCCAGCACGAACCCCTACACTACACAAACACCACTTCACTACCCTAAACCCTAAATCACTACCCACAGCATGAACCCCTACACTACACAAAGACCAATGCACTACCCTAAACCCTAAAACACTACCCGATGCCCGACCCCCTACACTACACAAACACCACTGTACTACCCTAAGCCCTTAAACACTACCCCCAGCACAACCCCCTACACTACACAAACACCACTGCACTACACTAAAACACTACCCCCAGCACTATCTAAACACCACTGCACTACCTTAAACCCTAAAACACTACCCCCAGCATGACCCCCTACACTACAAAAACACCACAGCACTACCCTAAACCCTAAAACATTCCCCCTAGCACGACCTCCTACACTACCCAAACACCACTGCACTACCCTAAACCCTACATCTACCCCCAGCACATCCCCTACACTACACAAACACCACTGCACTACCCTAAAACCTAAAACACTACCCCAGCACGACCCCCTATACTACACAAACACCACTGCACTACCCTAAACCCTACAAAACTACCCCAAGGACAACCCCCTACACTACACAAAGACTACTGTACTACCCTAAACCCTAAAACACTAACCTCAGCACAACCCCCCTTCACCACCCAAACATAACTGCACTACCCTAAACCCAAAAACACTACCCCCAGGACAACCCCCTACACTACACAAACACCACAGCACTACCCTAAACCCTAAAACCCTACCCCCAGCAAGACCCCCTGCACTACCCAAACACCACTGCACTACCCTAAACCACTACCCCAGCGCGACCCCCTACACTACACAAACACCACTGCACTACCCTACACCCTAAATCTACCCCCAGCATGACCCCCTACACTATCCGAACACCACTGCACTCCCTAAACACTAAAACACTACCCCCAGCACGACCCCCTACTCTACGCAAACACCATTGCACTGCCCTGAACACTAAAACACTACCCCCGGCACAACCCCCTACAATACCCAAACACCACTGCACTGCCCAAAACAATACCCCCGGCACGACCCCCTACACTACACAAACACTACTGTACTACCCTAAACCCTAAATCTATCCCCAGCATGACCCCCTACTCTACACAAACACCACTGCACTACCCTAAACCCGAAAAAACTAACCCCAGCACGATCCCCCCTACACCACACAAAGACCACTGCACTACCCTAGACCCTAAAACATTACCCCTAGCACGACCTCCTACACTACCCAAACACCACTGCACTACCCTAAACCCTACATCTACCCCCAGCACAACCCCTACACTACACAAACACCACTGCACTACCCTAAACCCTAAAACACTACCCCCAGCACGACCCCCTACACTACACAAACACCACTGCACTACCCTAAACCCTAAAACACTACCCCAGCACGAACCCCCATACTACACAAACACCACAGCACTACCCTAAACCTTAAAACACTACCCACAGCATGATCCCCTACACTACACAAACACCACTGCACTACCCTAAACCCTAAAACACTACCCACAGCAAGATCCCCTACACTACCCTAAACACTACCCCCAGTACGAACCCCTATACTACACAAACACCACTGCACTACCCTAAAACCTAAATCACTACCCACAGCATGAACCCCTACACTACACAGACACCACTGCACTACCCTAAACCCTAAAACACTACCCTCTACACTAAACAAACCACTGTACTACCCTAAACCACTACCCCCAGCACGACCCCCTACACTACATAAACACCACTGCACTACCCTAAACCCTAAATCTACCCCCAGCATGACCCCCTACACTATCCGAACACCACTGCACTCCCTAAACACTAAAACACTACCCCCAGCACGACCCCCTACTCTACGCAAACACCATTGCACTGCCCTGAACACTAAAACACTACCCCCGGCACAACCCCCTACAATACCCAAACACCACTGCACTGCCCAAAACCTTAAAACAATACCCCCGGCACGACCCCCTACACTACACAAACACTACTGTACTACCCTAAACCCTAAATCTATCCCCAGCATGACCCCCTACTCTACACAAACACCACTGCACTACCCTAAACCCGAAAAAACTAACCCCAGCACGATCCCCCCTACACCACACAAAGACCACTGCACTACCCTAGACCCTAAAACATTACCCCTAGCACGACCTCCTACACTACCCAAACACCACTGCACTACCCTAAACCCTACATCTACCCCCAGCACAACCCCTACACTACACAAACACCACTGCACTACCCTAAACCCTAAAACACTACCCCCAGCACGACCCCCTACACTACACAAACACCACTGCACTACCCTAAAACACTACCCCCAGCAATATCCAAACACCACTGCACTACCTTAAACCCTAAAACACTACCCCCAGCATGACCCCCTACACTACACAAACACCACTGCACTACCCTAGACCCTAAAACATTACTCCTAGCACGACCTCCTACACTACCCAAACACCACTGCACTACCCTAAACCCTACATCTACCCCAGCACAATCCCTACACTACACAAACACCACTGCACTACCCTAAACCCTAAAACACTACCCCCAGCACGACCCCCTACTCTACACAAACACCACTGCACTACCCTAAACCCTAAAACACAACCCCCAGGACAACGCTCTACACTACACAAACAGCACGGTACTACCCTAAACCCTACAACACTACCCCAGCACGACCTCCTACATTACCCAACCACTGAAGTACCCTAAACCCTAAAACACTATCCCCCAGCACGACCACCTACACTAAACAAACACCACTGCACTACCCTTTACCCTAAAACATTACCCCTAGCACGACCCCTACACTACCCAAACACCACTGCACTACTCTAAACCTTAAAACACTACTCCCAGCACTACCACTACACTACCCAAACACCACTGCACTATCCTAAACCCTAAAACAGTACCCCCAGCAGTACCCCCTACACTACCCAACACCACTGCACTACCCTAGACCCTAAAACATTGCCCCTAGCACCACCTCCTACACTACCCAAACACCACTGCACTACCCTAAACCCTACATCTACCCCCAGCACAACCCCTACACTACACAAACACCACTGTACTACCCTAAACCCTAAATCACTACCCCCAGCACAACCCCCTACACTACACAAACACCACTGCACCACCCTAAAACACTACCCCCAGCAATATCCAAACACCACTGCACTACCTTAAACCCTAAAACACTAACCCCAGGCAGCATGACCCCCTACACTACACAAACACCACTGCACTACCCTAGACCCTAAAACATTACCCCTAGCACGACCTCCTACACTACCCAAAAACCACTGCACTACCCTAAACCCTACATCTACCCCAGCACAACCCCTACACTACACAAACACCACTGCACTACCCTAAACCTTAAAACAATACCCCCGGCACGACCCCCTACACTACAGAAACACCACTGCATTGCCCTAAACCCTAAAACACTACCCCCAACATGACCCCCTACACTACCCAAACACCACTGCACTGCCCTAAACCCTAAAACACTACCCCCAGCATGACCCACTACACTACCCAAACACCACTGCACTGCCCTAAACCCTAAAACACTACCCCCAGCATGACCCCCTACACTATACAAACACCACTGCATTACCCTAAACCCTAAATCTATCCCCAGCATAACCCCCTACACTACACAAACACCACTGCACTACCCTAAACCACTAACCCCAGCACGATCCCCCTACACCACACAAAGACCACTGCACTGTCCTAGACCCTAAAACACTACCTGCAGCATGAACCCCTACACTACACAAACACCACTGCACTACCTTAAACCCTAAAACACTACCCCCAGCACGACCCCCTACACTACCAAAACACCACTGCACTACCCTAAACCCTAAAACACTACCCCCAGCACGAACCCCTATACTACACAAACACCACTGCACTACCCCAAACCTTAAAACACTACCCACAGCATGACCCCCTACACTACAGAAACACCACTGCACTACCCTAAGCCCTTAAACACTACCCCCAGCAAGACCCCCTACACTACACAAACACCACTGCACTACCCTAAACCCTAAACACTAACCCCAGCACAATCACCCTACACCACACAAAGACCACTGCACTACCCTAAGCCCTTAAACACTACCCCCAGCATGACCCCTACACTACCCAAACACCACTGCACTACCCTAAACCATAAAACACTACCCCCAGCACTACCCCTACACTACCCAAACGCCACTGCACTACCCAAACCCTAAAACACCACCCCAGCACGAACCCCTATATTACACAAACACCACTGCACTACCCTAAACCCTAAAACACTACCCCCAGCAAGACCCCCTACACTACCCAAACACCACTGCACTGCCCTAAACCCTAAAACACTACCCCCAGCATGCCCCCTACACTATACAAACACCACTGCATTACCCTAAACCCTAAATCTATCCCCAGCATAACCCCCTACACTACACAAACACCACTGCACTACCCTAAACCCTAAACCACTAACGCCAGCACGATCCCCCTACACCACACAAAGACCACTGCACTATCCTAGACCCTAAAACACTACCTGCAGCATGAACCCCTACACTACACAAACACCACTGCACTACCTTAAACCCTAAAACACTACCCCCAGCACGACCCCCTACACTACCAAAACACCACTGCACTACCCTAAACCCTAAAACACTACCCCCAGCACGAACCCCTATACTACACAAACACCACTGCACTACCCCAAACCTTAAAACACTACCCACAGCATGAACCCCTACACTACACAAACACCACTGCACTGCCCTAAACCCCTAAAACACTACCCCTCGCATGACCCCCTACACTACAGAAACACCACTGCACTACCCTAAACCCTAAAACACTAACCCCAGCACAATCACCCTACACCACACAAAGACCACTGCCCTACCCTAAACCTTAAAACACTACCCCCAGCACGACCCCCTACACTACCAAAACACCACTGCACTACCCTAAACCCTAAAACACTACCCCCAGCACGAACCCCTATACTACACAAACACCACTGCACTACCTTAAACCCTAAAACACTACCCCCAGCACGACCCCCTACACTACCAAAACACCACTGCACTACCCTAAACCCTAAAACACTACCCCCAGCACGAACCCCTATACTACACAAACACCACTTCACTACCTTAAACCCTAAATCACTACCCCCAGCATGACCCCCTACACTACCAAAACACCACTGCACTACCCTAAACCCTAAAACACTACCCCCAGCACGAACCCCTATACTACACAAACACCACTGCACTACCCTAAACCTTAAAACACTACCCCCAGCATGACCCCTACACTACCCAAACACCACTGCACTACCTTAAACCCTAAAACACTACCCCCAGCACTACCCCTACACTACCCAAACGCCACTGCACTACCCTAAACCCTAAAACACCACCCCAGCACGAACCCCTATACTACACAAACACCACTGCACTACCTTAAACCCTAAAACACTACCCCCAGCACGACCCCCTACACTACCAAAACACCACTGCACTACCCTAAACCCTAAAACACTACCCCCAGCACGAACCCCTATACTACACAAACACCACTGCACTACCCCAAACCTTAAAACACTACCCACAGCATGAACCCCTACACTACACAAACACCACTGCACTACCCTAAACCCCTAAAACACTACCCCCAGCATGACCCCCTACACTACAGAAACACCACTGCACTACCCTAAGCCCTTAAACACTACCCCCAGCAAGACCCCCTACACTACACAAACACCACTGCACTACCCTAAACCCTAAAACACTAACCCCAGCACAATCACCCTACACCACACAAAGACCACTGCACTACCCTAAACCTTCAAACACTACCCCCAGCACGACCCCCTACACTACCAAAACACCACTGCACTACCTTAAACCCTAAAACACTACCCCCAGCACGAACCCCTATACTACACAAACACCACTGCACTACCTTAAACCCTAAAACACTACCCCCAGCATGACCCCCTACACTACCAAAACACCACTGCACTACCCTAAACCCTAAAACACTACCCCCAGCACGAACCCCTATACTACACAAACACAACTGCACTACCCTAAACCTTACAACACTACCCCCAGCATGAACCCCTACACTACACAAACACCTCTGCACTGCCCTAAACCCTAAAACACTAACCCCAGCATGACCCCTACACTACCCAAACACCACTGCACTACCCTAAACCATAAACACTACCCCCAGCACTACCCCTACACTACCCAAACGCCACTGCACTACCCAAACCCTAAAACACCACCCCAGCACAAACCCCTATATTACACAAACACCACTGCACTACCCTAAACCCTAAAACACTACCCACAGCAAGACCCCCTACACTACCGTAAACCTTACAACACAACCCCCAGTACAAACCCCTATACTACACAAACACCACAGCACTACCCTAAACCCTACAAAACGACCCCAAGGACAACCCCCTACACTACACAAACACCACTGCACTACCCTAAACCACTACCCCAGCGCGACCCCCTACACTACACAAACACCACTGCACTACCCTAAACCCTAAATCTACCCCCAGCACAACCCCCTACAATACCTAAACACCACTGCACTGCCCAAAACCTTAAAACAATACCCCAGGCACGACCCCCTACACTACACAAACACTACTGTACTACCCTAAACCCTAAATCTATCCCCAGCAAGACCCCCTACTCTACACAAACACCACTGCAATACCCTAAACCCTAAACCACTAACCCCAGCATGATCCCCCTACACCACACAAAGACCACTGTACTGCCCTAGACCCTAAAAGACTACCTGCAGCATGACCCCCTACACTACACAAACACCACTGCACTACCCTAGACCCTAAAACATTACCCCTAGCACGACCTCCTACACTACCCAAACACCACTGCACTACCCTAAACCCTACATCTACCCCCAGCACAACCCCTACACTACACAAACACCACTGCACTACCCTAAACCCTAAAACACTACCCCCAGCACGACCCCTTACACTACACAAACACCACTGCACTACCCAAACCCTAAAACACTACCCCAGCACGACCCCCTATACTACACAAACACCACTGCACTACCCTGAACCCTAAAAAAATACCCCAGGCACGACCCCCCACAATACCAAAACACCACTGCACTGCCCTAAACCTTAAAACAATACCCCCGGCACGACCCCCTACACTACAGAAACACCACTGCATTGCCCTAAACCCTAAAACACTACCCCCAGCAGGACCCCCTACACTACCCAAACACCACTGCACTGCCCTAAACCCTAAAACACTAACCCCAGCATGACCCCCTACACTATACAAACACCACTGCATTACCCTAAACCCTAAATCTATCCCCATCATAACCCCCTACACTACACAAACACCACTGCACTACCCTAAACCACTAACCCCAGCACGATCCCCCTACATCACACAAAGACCACTGCACTGTCCTAGACCCTAAAACACTACCTGCAGCATGAACCCCTACACTACACAAACACCACTGCACTACCTTAAACCCTAAAACACTACCCCCAGCACGACCCCCTACACTACCAAAACACCACTGCACTACCCTAAACCCTAAAACACTACCCCCAGCACGAACCCCTATACTACACAAACACCACTGCACTACCCCAAACCTTAAAACACTACCCACAGCATGAACCCCTACACTACACAAACACCACTGCACTGCCCTAAACCCCTAAAACACTACCCCTCGCATGACCCCCTACACTACAGAAACACCACTGCACTACCCCCAGCAAGACCCCCTACACTACACAAACACCACTGCACTACCTTAAACCCTAAAACACTACCCCCAGCACGACCCCCTATACTACACAAACACCACTGCACTACCCTAAACCCTAAATCACTACCCACAACATGAACCCCTACACTACACAAACACCACTGCACTACCCTAAACCCTAAACCACTACTCGATGCACGACCCCCTACACTACACAAACACCACTGTACTACCCTAAACCCTAAAACACTACCCCCAGCACGACCCCCTACACTACATAAACACCGCTGCACTACCCTAAACCCTTAAACACTACCCCCAGCACAACCCCCTACACAAACACCACTGCACTACCCTAATACACTTCCCCCAGCACTATCCAAACACCACTGCACTACCTTACACCCTAAAACACGACCCCCAGCATGACCCCCTGCACAAACACCACTGCACTACCCTAGACCCTAAAACATTACCCCTAGCAAGACCTCCTACACTACCCAAACACCACTGCACTACCCTAAACCCTACATCTACCCACAGCATGAACCTCTACACTACACAAACACCACTGCACTACCCTAAAACACTACCCACAGCATGAACCTCTACACCACACAAACACCAATGCTCTACCCTAAACCCTAAAACACTACCCGATGCATGACCCCCTACACTACACAAACACCACTGCACTATCCTAAACCCTAAAACACTACCCACAGCAAGATCCCCTACACTACCCTAAACACTACCCCCAGTAAGAACCCCTATACTACACAAACACCACTGCACTACCCTAAACCACTACCCACAGCATGAACCCCTACAATACACAAACACCACTGCACTACCCTAAACCCTAAAACACTACCCCCTACACTACACAAACACCACTGTACTACCCTAAACCCTAAAACACTACCCCCAGCACAACCCCCTACACTACATAAACACCACTGCACTACCCATAGCCCTTAAACACTACCCCCAGCACAACCCCCTACACTACACAAACACCACTGCACTACCCTAAAACACTACCCCCAGCAATATCCAAACACCACTGCACTACCTTAAACCCTAAAACACTACTCCCAGCATGACCCCCTACACTACACAAACACCACTGCATTACCCTAGACCCTAAAACATTACCCCTAGCATGACCTCCTACACTACCCAAACACCACTGCACTACCCTAAACCATACATCTACCCCAGCACAACCCCTACACTACACAAACACCACTGCACTACCCTAAACCCTAAAACACTACCCCCAGCACGACCCCCTACACTACACAAACACCACTGCACTACCCTAAACCCTAAAACACTACCCCCTGTACTACACAAACACCACTGCACTACCCTAAAACACTACCCCAAGCACAACCCCCTACACTACACAACCACCACTGTACTACCCTAAACCCTAAAACACTAACCCCAGCACGACCCCCTTCACTACCCAAACACAACTGCACTACCCTAAACCCAAAAACAGTACCCCCAGGACAACCCCCTACACTACACAAACACCACGGCACTACCTTAAACCCTACACCAGTACCCCCTCCACTACACAAACACCACAGCACTACCCTAAACCCTAAAACACTACCCCAGCACGACCTCCTACACTACCCAACACCACTGCACTACCCTAAACCCTAAAACACTACCCCCAGCATGGCCCCCTACAATACACAAACACCACGGCACTACCCTAAACCACTACCCTCCACCCAGCATGACCCCTACACTACACAAACACCACTGCACTACCCTAAACCCTAAAACACTACCCCCGCACGACCCCCCTACACTACCCAAACACCACTGCACTACCCTAAACCCTAAAACACTACCCCCGCACGACCCCCTGCACTACATAAACACCACTGCACTGCCCTAACCACTACCCCAGCGCTACCCCCTACACTATACAAACACCACTGCATTACCCTAAGCCCAAAATCTATCCCCAGCATGACCCCCTTCACTACCCAAACACAACTGCACTACCCTAAACCACTACCCCCAGGACAACCCCCTACACTACACAAACACCACGGCACTACCTTAAACCCTACACCACTACCCCCTCCACTACACAAACACCACAGCACTACCCTAAACCCTAAAACACTACCCCAGCACGACCTCCTACATTACCCAACCACTGAAGTACCCTAAAACACTATCCCCCAGCACGACCACCTACACTACCCAAACACCACTGCACTACCCTAAACCCTAAAACACTACCCCCAGCACGACCTCCTACACTACCCAAACACCACTGCACTACCCTACATCTACCCCCAGCACGACCCCCTGCACTACACAAACACCACTGCACTACCCTAAACCCAAAATCTATCCCCAGTATGACCCCTACACTAAACAAACACCACTGCACTACCCTAAACCCTAAAACACTACCCCAGCACAATCCCCCTACACCACACAAAGACCACTGCACTACCCTAAACCTTAAAACACTACCCCCAGCACGACCCCCTACACTACCAAAACACCACTGCACTACCCTAAACCCTAAAACACTACCCCCAGCACGAACCCCTATACTACACAAACACCACTGCACTACCTTAAACCCTAAAACACTACCCCCAGCATGACCCCCTACACTACCAAAACACCACTGCACTACCCTAAACCCTAAAACACTACCCCCAACACGAACCCCTATACTACACAAACACCACTTCACTACCTTAAACCCTAAAACACTACCCCCAGCACGAACCCCTATACTACACAAACACCACTGCACTACCCTAAACCTTAAAACACTATCCACAGCATGAACCCCTACACTACACAAACACCTCTGCACTGCCCTAAACCCTAAAACACTAACCCCAGCATGACCCCTACACTACCCAAACACTACTGCACTACCCTAAACCCTAAAACACTACCCCCAGCACTACCCCTACACTACTCAAACGCCACTGCACTACCCTAAACCCTAAAACACCACCAGAGCACGAACCCCTATACTACACAAACACCACTGCACTACCCTAAACCCTAAAACCCTACCCACAGCAAGACCCCCTACACTACCGTAAACCCTAAAACACAACCCCCAGTACAAACCCCTATACTACACAAACACCACTGCACTACCCTAAAACACTACCACCAGCACTATCTAAACACCACTGCACTACCTTAATCCCTAAAACACTACCCCCAGCACAACCCCCTACACTACACAAACACCACTGCACCACCCTAAAACACTACCCCCAGCAATATCCAAACACCACTGCACTACCTTAAACCCTAAAACACTACCCCTAGCACGACCTCCTACACTACCCAAACACCACTGCACTACCCTAAACCCTACATCTACCCCAGCACAACCCCTACACTACACAAACACCACTGCACTACCCTAGACCCTAAAACATTACCCCTAGCACGACCTCTTACACTACCCAAACACCACTGCACTACCCTAAACCCTACATCTACCCCAGCACAACCCCTACACTACACAAACACCACTGCACTACCCTAGACCCTAAAACATTACCCCTAGCACGACCTCTTACACTACCCAAACACCACTGCACTACCCTAAACCCTACATCTACCCCAGCACAACCCCTACACTACACAAACACCACTGCACTACCCTAAACCCTAAAACACTAACCCAAGCACAACCCCCTACACTACACAAACACCACTGTACTACCCTAAACCCTAAAACACTAACCCCAGCACGACCCCCTTCACTACCCAAACACAACTGCACTACCCTAAGCCCAAAAACACTACCCCCAGGACAACCCCCTATACTACACAAACACCACAGCACTACCTTAACCCCTACACCACTACCCCCTCCACTACACAACCACCACAGCACTACCCTAAACCCTAAAACACTATCCCCCAGCATGACCACCTACACTACCCAAACACCACTGCACTACCCTAAACCCTAAAACACTACCCCCAGCACCACCACTACACTACCCAAACACCACTGCACTATCCTAAACCCTAAAACAGTACTCCCAGCAGTACCCCCTACACTACCCAACACCACTGCACTACCCTAAACCCTAAAACACTACCCCCAGCATGGCCACCTACAATACACAAACACCACGGCACTACCCTAAACCACTACCCCCCACCCAGCATGACCCCCTACACTACACAAACACCACTGCACTACCCCCAGCATGACCCCCTACACTACCCAACCACCACTGCACTACCCTAAACACTAAAACACTAACCCCAGCACAAACCCCCTACACCACACAAAGACCACTGCACTGCCCAAAACCTTATAACAATACCCCCGGCACGACCCCCTACACTACACAAACACTACTGTACTACCCTAAACCCTAAATCTATCCCCAGCATGACCCCCTACTCTACACAAACACCACTGCACTACCCTAAACCCGAAAACACTAACCCCAGCACGATCCCCCCTACACCACACAAAGACCACTGCACTACCCTAGACCCTAAAACATTACCCCTAGCACGACCTCCTACACAACCCAAACACCACTGCACTACCCTAAACCCTACATCTACCCCCAGCACAACCCTACACTACACAAACACCACTGCACTACCCTAAACCCTAAAACACTACCCCCAGCATGACCCCCTACACTACCAAAACACCACTGCACTACCCTAAACCCTAAAACACTACCCCCAGCACGAACCCCTATACTACACAAACACCACTTCACTACCTTAAACCCTAAAACACTACCCCCAGCATGACCCCCTACACTACCAAAACACCACTGCACTACCCTAAACCCTAAAACACTACCCCCAGCACGAACCCCTATACTACACAAACACCACTGCACTACCCTAAACCTTAAAACACTATCCACAGCATGAACCCCTACACTACACAAACACCTCTGCACTGCCCTAAACCCTAAAACACTAACCCCAGCATGACCCCTACACTACCCAAACACTACTGCACTACCCTAAACCCTAAAACACTACCCCCAGCACTACCCCTACACTACTCAAACGCCACTGCACTACCCTAAACCCTAAAACACCACCAGAGCACGAACCCCTATACTACACAAACACCACTGCACTACCCTAAACCCTAAAACCCTACCCACAGCAAGACCCCCTACACTACCGTAAACCCTAAAACACAACCCCCAGTACAAACCCCTATACTACACAAACACCACTGCACTACCCTAAAACACTACCACCAGCACTATCTAAACACCACTGCACTACCTTAATCCCTAAAACACTACCCCCAGCACAACCCCCTACACTACACAAACACCACTGCACCACCCTAAAACACTACCCCCAGCAATATCCAAACACCACTGCACTACCTTAAACCCTAAAACACTACCCCCAGCATGACCCCCTACACTACACAAACAACACAGCACTACCCTAGACCCTAAAACATTACCCCTAGCACGACCTCCTACACTACCCAAACACCACTGCACTACCCTAAACCCTACATCTACCCCAGCACAACCCCTACACTACACAAACACCACTGCACTACCCTAGACCCTAAAACATTACCCCTAGCACGACCTCTTACACTACCCAAACACCACTGCACTACCCTAAACCCTACATCTACCCCAGCACAACCCCTACACTACACAAACACCACTGCACTACCCTAAACCCTAAAACACTAACCCAAGCACAACCCCCTACACTACACAAACACCACTGTACTACCCTAAACCCTAAAACACTAACCCCAGCACGACCCCCTTCACTACCCAAACACAACTGCACTACCCTAAGCCCAAAAACACTACCCCCAGGACAACCCCCTATACTACACAAACACCACAGCACTACCTTAAACCCTACACCACTACCCCCTCCACTACACAACCACCACAGCACTACCCTAAACCCTAAAACACTACCCCAGCACGACCTCCTACATTACACAACCACTGAAGTACCCTAAACCCTAAAACACTATCCCCCAGCATGACCACCTACACTACCCAAACACCACTGCACTACCCTAAACCCTAAAACACTACCCCCAGCACCACCACTACACTACCCAAACACCACTGCACTATCCTAAACCCTAAAACAGTACTCCCAGCAGTACCCCCTACACTACCCAACACCACTGCACTACCCTAGACCCTAAAACATTGCCCCTAGCACCACCTCCTACACTACCCAAACACCACTGCACTACCCTAAACCCTACATCTACCCCCAGCACAACCCCTACACTACACAAACACCACTGTACTACCCTAAACCCTAAATCACTACCCCCAGCACAACCCCCTACACTACACAAACACCACTGCACCACCCTAAAACACTACCCCCAGCAATATCCAAACACCACTGCACTACCTTAAACCCTAAAACACTAACCCCAGCCAGCATGACCCCCTACACTACACAAACACCACTGCACTACCCTAGACCCTAAAACATTACCCCTAGCACGACCTCCTACACTACCCAAAAACCACTGCACTACCCTAAACCCTACATCTACCCCAGCACAACCCCTACACTACACAAACACCACTGCACTACCCTAAACCTTAAAACAATACCCCCGGCACGACCCCCTACACTACAGAAACACCACTGCATTGCCCTAAACCCTAAAACACTACCCCCAACATGACCCCCTACACTACACAAACACCACTGCACTACCTTAAACCCTAAAACACTACCCCCAGCACGACCCCCTACACTACCAAAACACCACTGCACTACCCTAAACCCTAAAACACTACCCCCAGCACGAACCCCTATACTACACAAACACCACTGCACTACTCCAAACCTTAAAACACTACCCACAGCATGAACCCCTACACTACACAAACACCACTGCCCTAAACCCCTAAAACACTACCCCTCGCATGACCCCCTACACTACACAAACACCACTGCACTACCCTAAACCCTAAAACACTAACCCCAGCACAATCACCCTACACCACACAAAGACCACTGCACTACCCTAAGCCCTTAAACACTACCCCCAGCATGACCCCTACACTAACCAAACACCACTGCACTACCCTAAACCATAAAACACTACCCCCAGCACTACCCCTACACTACCCAAACGCCACTGCACTACCCAAACCCTAAATCACCACCCCAGCACGAACCCCTATATTACACAAACACCACTGCACTACCCTAAACCCTAAAACACTACCCCCAGCAAGACCCCCTACACTACCCAAACACCACTGCACTGCCCTAAACCCTAAAACACTACCCCCAGCATGACCCCCTACACTATACAAACACCACTGCATTACCCTAAACCCTAAATCTATCCCCAGCATAACCCCCTACACTACACAAACACCACTGCACTACCCTAAACCCTAAACCACTAACCCCAGCACGATCCCCCTACACCACACAAAGACCACTGCACTGTCCCAGACCCTAAAACACTACCTGCAGCATGAACCCCTACACTACACAAACACCACTGCACTACCTTAAACCCTAAAACACTACCCCCAGCACGACCCCCTACACTACCAAAACACCACTGCACTACCCTAAACCCTAAAACACTACCCCCAGCACGAACCCCTATACTACACAAACACCACTGCACTACCCCAAACCTTAAAACACTACCCACAGCATGAACCCCTACACTACACAAACACCACTGCACTGCCCTAAACCCCTAAAACACTACCCCTCGCATGACCCCCTACACTACAGAAACACCACTGCACTACCCTAAGCCCTTAAACACTACCCCCAGCAAGACCCCCTACACTACACAAACACCACTGCACTACCCTAAACCCTAAAACACTAACCCCAGCACAATCACCCTACACCACACAAAGACCACTGCCCTACCCTAAACCTTAAAACACTACCCCCAGCACGACCCCCTACACTACCAAAACACCACTGCACTACCCTAAACCCTAAAACACTACCCCAGCACGAACCCCAGCACGACCCCCTACACTACCAAAACACCACTGCACTACCCTAAACCCTAAAACACTACCCCCAGCACGAACCCCTATACTACACAAACACCACTGCACTACCTTAAACCCTAAAACACTACCCCCAGCATGACCCCCTACACTACCAAAACACCACTGCACTACCCTAAACCCTAAAACACTACCCCCAGCACGAACCCCTATACTACACAAACACAACTGCACTACCCTAAACCTTACAACACTACCCCCAGCATGAACCCCTACACTACACAAACACCTCTGCACTGCCCTAAACCCTAAAACACTAACCCCAGCATGACCCCTACACTACCCAAACACCACTGCACTACCCTAAACCATAAAACACTACCCCCAGCACTACCCCTACACTACCCAAACGCCACTGCACTACCCAAACCCTAAAACACCACCCCAGCACGAACCCCTATATTACACAAACACCACTGCACTACCCTAAACCCTAAAACACTACCCACAGCAAGACCCCCTACACTACCGTAAACCCTACAACACAACCCCCAGTACAAACCCCTATACTACACAAACACCACAGCACTACCCTAAACCCTACAAAACGACCCCAAGGACAACCCCCTACACTACACAAACACTACTGTACTACCCTAAACCCTAAAACACTACCCCCAGCATGACCCCCTACACTATACAAACACCACTGCATTACCCTAAACCCTAAATCTATCCCCATCATAACCCCCTACACTACACAAACACCACTGCACTACCCTAAACCCTAAACCACTAACCCCAGCACGATCCCCCTACACCACACAAAGACCACTGCACTGTCCTAGACCCTAAAACACTACCTGCACCATGAACCCCTACACTACACAAACACCACTGCACTACCTTAAACCCTAAAACACTACCCCCAGCACGACCCCCTACACTACCAAAACACCACTGCACTACCCTAAACCCTAAAACACTACCCCCAGCACGAACCCCTATACTACACAAACACCACTGCACTACCCCAAACCTTAAAACACTACCCACAGCATGAACCCCTACACTACACAAACACCACTGCACTACCCTAAACCCCTAAAACACTACCCCTCGCATGACCCCCTACACTACAGAAACACCACTGCACTACCCTAAGCCCTTAAACACTACCCCCAGCAAGACCCCCTACACTACACAAACACCACTGCACTACCCTAAACCCTAAAACACTAACCCCAGCACAATCACCCTACACCACACAAAGACCACTGCACTACCCTAAGCCCTTAAACACTACCCCCAGCATGACCCCTACACTACCCAAACACCACTGCACTACCCTAAACCATAAAACACTACCCCCAGCACTACCCCTACACTACCCAAACGCCACTGCACTACCCAAACCCTAAAACACCACCCCAGCACGAACCCCCAAATTACACAAACACCACTGCACTACCCTAAACCCTAAAACACTACCCCCAGCAAGACCCCCTACACTACCCAAACACCACTGCACTGCCCTAAACCCTAAAACACTACCCCCAGCATGACCCCCTACACTATACAAACACCACTGCATTACCCTAAACCCTAAACCACTAACCCCAGCACGATCCCCCTACACCACACAAAGACCACTGCACTGTCCTAGACCCTAAAACACTACCTGCAGCATGAACCCCTACACTACACAAACACCACTGCACTACCTTAAACCCTAAAACACTACCCCCAGCACGACCCCCTACACTACCAAAACACCACTGCACTACCCTAAACCCTAAAACACTACCCCCAGCACGAACCCCTATACTACACAAACACCACTGCACTACCCCAAACCTTAAAACACTACCCACAGCATGAACCCCTACACTACACAAACACCACTGCACTGCCCTAAACCCCTAACACTACCCCTCGCATGACCCCCTACACTACAGAAACACCACTGCACTACCCTAAGCCCTTAAACACTACCCCCAGCAAGACCCCCTACACTACACAAACACCACTGCACTACCCTAAACCCTAAAACACTACCCCCAGCACAATCACCCTACACCACACAAAGACCACTGCCCTACCCTAAACCTTAAAACACTACCCCCAGCACGACCCCCTACACTACCAAAACACCACTGCACTACCCTAAACCCTAAAACACTACCCCCAGCACGAACCCCTATACTACACAAACACCACTGCACTACCTTAAACCCTAAAACACTACCCCCAGCACGACCCCCACACTACCAAAACACCACTGCACTAACCTAAACCCTAAAACACTACCCCCAGCACGAACCCTTATACTACACAAACACCACTTCACTACCTTAAACCCTAAATCACTACCCCCAGCATGACCCCCTACACTACCAAAACACCACTGCACTACCCTAAACCCTAAACCACTACCCCCAGCACGAACCCCTATACTACACAAACACCACTGCACTACCCTAAACCTTAAAACACTACCCCCAGCATGACCCCTACACTACCCAAACACCACTGCACTACCTTAAACCCTAAAACACTACCCCCAGCACTACCCCTACACTACCCAAACGCCACTGCACTACACTAAACCCTAAAACACCACCCCAGCACGAACCCCTATACTACACAAACACCACTGCACTACCTTAAACCCTAAAACACTACCCCCAGCACGACCCCCTACACTACCAAAACACCACTGCACTACCCTAAACCCTAAAACACTACCCCCAGCACGAACCCCTATACTACACAAACACCACTGCACTACCCCAAACCTTAAAACACTACCCACAGCATGAACCCCTACACTACACAACCACTGCACTACCCTAAACCCCTAAAACACTACCCCCAGCATGACCCCCTACACTACAGAAACACCACTGCACTACCCTAAGCCCTTAAACACTACCCCCAGCAAGACCCCCTACACTACACAAACACCACTGCACTACCCTAAACCCTAACACTAACCCCAGCACAATCACCCTACACCACACAAAGACCACTGCACTACCCTAAACCTTAAAACACTACCCCCAGCACGACCCCCTACACTACCAAAACACCACTGCACTACCCTAAACCCTAAAACACTACCCCCAGCACGAACCCCTATACTACACAAACACCACTGCACTACCTTAAACCCTAAAACACTACCCCCAGCATGACCCCCTACACTACCAAAACACCACTGCACTACCCTAAACCCTAAAACACAACCCTAGCACGAACCCCTATACTACACAAACACAACTGCACTACCCTAAACCTTACAACACTACCCCCAGCATGAACCCCTACACTACACAAACACCTCTGCACTGCCCTAAACCCTAAAACACTAACCCCAGCATGACCCCTACACTACCCAAACACCACTGCACTACCCTAAACCATAAAACACTACCCCCAGCACTACCCCTACACTACCCAAACGCCACTGCACTACCCAAACCCTAAAACACCACCCCAGCACGAACCCCTATATTACACAAACACCACTGCACTACCCTAAACCACTACCCACAGCAAGACCCCCTACACTACCGTAAACCCTACAACACAACCCCCAGTACAAACCCCTATACTACACAAACACCACAGCACTACCCTAAACCCTACAAAACGACCCCAAGGACAACCCCCTACACTACACAAACACTACTGTACTACCCTAAACCCTAAAACACTAACCTCAGCAAGACCCCCTGCACTACCCAAACACCACTGCACTACCCTAAACCACTACCCCAGCGCGACCCCCTACACTACACAAACACCACTGCACTACCCTAAACCCTAAATCTACCCCCGGCACAACCCCCTACAATACCTAAACACCACTGCACTGCCCAAAACCTTAAAACAATACCCCAGGCACGACCCCCTACACTACACAAACACTACTGTACTACCCTAAACCCTAAATCTATCCCCAGCATGACCCCCTACTCTACACAAACACCACTGCAATACCCTAAACCCTAAACCACTAACCCCAGCACGATCCCCCTACACCACACAAAGACCACTGCACTGCCCTAGACCCTAAAAGACTACCTGCAGCATGACCCCCTACACTACACAGACACCACTGCACTACCCTAGACCCTAAAACATTACCCCTAGCACGACCTCCTACACTACCCAAACACCACTGCACTACCCTAAACCCTACATCTACCCCCAGCACAACCCCTACACTACACAAACACCACTGCACTACCCTAAACCCGAAAACACTACCCCCAGCACGACCCCTTACACTACACAAACACCACTGCACTACCCAAACCCTAAAACACTACCCCAGCACGACCCCCTATACTACACAAACACCACTGCACTACCCTAAACCTTAAAACACTATCCACAGCATGAACCCCTACACTACACAAACACCTCTGCACTGCCCTAAACCCTAAAACACTAACCCCAGCATGACCCCTACACTACCCAAACACTACTGCACTACCCTAAACCCTAAAACACTACCCCCAGCACTACCCCTACACTACCCAAACGCCACTGCACTACCCTAAACCCTAAAACACCACCCCAGCACGAACCCCTATACTACACAAACACCACTGCACTACCCTAAACCCTAAAACCCTACCCACAGCAAGACCCCCTACACTACCGTAAACCCTAAAACACAACCCCCAGTACAAACCCCTATACTACACAAACACCACTGCACTACCCTAAAACACTACCACCAGCACTATCTAAACACCACTGCACTACCTTAATCCCTAAAACACTACCCCCAGCACAACCCCCTACACTACACAAACACCACTGCACCACCCTAAAACACTACCCCCAGCAATATCCAAACACCACTGCACTACCTTAAACCCTAAAACACTACCCCCAGCATGACCCCCTACACTACACAAACACCACTGCACTACCCTAGACCCTAAAACATTACCCCTAGCACGACCTCCTACACTACCCAAACACCACTGCACTACCCTAAACCCTACATCTACCCCAGCACAACCCCTATACTACACAAACACCACTGCACTACCCTAGACCCTAAAACATTACCCCTAGCACGACCTCCTACACTACCCAAACACCACTGCACTACCCTAAACCCTACATCTACCCCAGCACAACCCCTACACTACACAAACACCACTGCACTACCCTAAACCCTAAAACACTAACCCAAGCACAACCCCCTACACTACACAAACACCACTGTACTACCCTAAACCCTAAAACACTAACCCCAGCACGACCCCCTTCACTACCCAAACACAACTGCACTACCCTAAACCCAAAAACACTACCCCCAGGACAACCCCCTATACTACACAAACACCACAGCACTACCTTAAACCCTACACCACTACCCCCTCCACTACACAAACACCACAGCACTACCCTAAACCCTAAAACACTACCCCAGCACGACCTCCTACATTACCCAACCACTGAAGTACCCTAAACCCTAAAACACTATCCCCCAGCACGACCACTACACTACCCAAACACCACTGCACTATCCTAAACCCTAAAACAGTACCCCCAGCAGTACCCCCTACACTACCCAACACCACTGCACTACCCTAAACCCTAAAACACTACCCCCAGCATGGCCACCTACAATACACAAACACCACGGCACTACCCTACACCACTACCCCCCACCCAGCATGACCCCCTACACTACACAAACACCACTGCACTACCCCCAGCATGACCCCCTACACTACCCAACCACCACTGCACTACCCTAAACACTAAAACACTAACCCCAGCACAAACCCCCTACACCACACAAAGACCACTGCACTGCCCAAAACCTTATAACAATACCCCCGGCACGACCCCCTACACTACACAAACACTACTGTACTACCCTAAACCCTAAATCTATCCCCAGCATGACCCCCTACTCTACACAAACACCACTGCACTACCCTAAACCCGAAAACACTAACCCCAGCACGATCCCCCCTATACCACACAAAGACCACTGCACTACCCTAGACCCTAAAACATTACCCCTAGCACGACCTCCTACACTACCCAAACACCACTGCACTACCCTAAACCCTACATCTACCCCCAGCACAACCCTACACTACACAAAACACCACTGCACTACCCTAAACCCTAAAACACTACCCCCAGCACAAACCCCTACACTACACAAACACCATTGCACTACCCTAAACCCTAAAACACTACCCCCAGCATGACCCCTACACTACCAAAACACCACTGAAGTATCCTAAACCCTAAAACACTACCCCCAGCAGGAACCCCTATACTACACAAACACCACTGCACTACCCTAAACCTTAAAACACTACCCACAGCATGAACCCCTACACTACCCAAACACCACTGCACTACCCTAAACCCTAAAACACTACCCCCAGCACTACCCCTACACTATCCAAACACCACTGCACTACCCTAAACCATAAAACACCACCCCAGCACGAACCCCTACACTACACAAACACCACTTCACTACCCTAAACCCTAAATCACTACCCACAGCATGAACCCCTACACTACACAAAGACCACTGCACTACCCTAAACCCTAAAACACTACCAGATGCCCGACCCCCTACACTACACAAACACCACTGTACTACCCTAAGCCCTTAAACACTACCCCCAGCACAACCCCCTACACTACACAAACACCACTGCACTACACTAAAACACTACCCCCAGCACTATCTTAACACCACTGCACTACCTTAAACCCTAAAACACTACCCCCAGCATGACCCCCTACACTACAAAAACACCACAGCACTACCCTAGACCCTAAAACATTCCCCCTAGCACGACCTCCTACACTACCCAAACACCACTGCACTACCCTAAACCCTACATCTACCCCCAGCACATCCCCTACACTACACAAACACCACTGCACTACCCTAAAACCTAAAACACTACCCCAGCACGACCCCCTATACTACACAAACACCACTGCACTACCCTAAACCCTACAAAACTACCCCAAGGACAACCCCCTACACTACACAAAGACTACTGCACTACCCTAAACCCAAAAACACTACCCCCAGGACAACCCCCTACACTACACAAACACCACAGCACTACCCTAAACCCTAAAACCCTACCCCCAGCAAGACCCCCTGCACTACCCTAAACCACTACCCCAGCGCGACCCCCTACACTACACAAACACCACTGCACTACCCTAAACCCTAAATCTACCCCCAGCATGACCCCCTACACTATCCGAACACCACTGCACTCCCTAACCACTAAAACACTACCCCCAGCACGACCCCCTACTCTACGCAAACACCATTGCACTGCCCTGAACACTAAAACACTACCCCCGGCACAACCCCCTACAATACCCAAACACCACTGCACTGCCCAAAACCTTAAAACAATACCCCCGGCACGACCCCCTACACTACACAAACACTACTGTACTACCCTAAACCCTAAATCTATCCCCAGCATGACCCCCTACTCTACACAAACACCACTGCACTACCCTAAACCCGAAAACACTAACCCCAGCACGATCCCCCCTACACCACACAAAGACCACTGCACTACCCTAGACCCTAAAACATTACCCCTAGCACGACCTCCTACACTACCCAAACACCACTGCACTACCCTAAACCCTACATCTACCCCCAGCACAACCCCTACACTACACAAACACCACTGCACTACCCTAAATCCGAAAACACTACCCCCAGCACGACCCCCTACACTACACAAACACCACTGCACTACCCTAAACCCTAAAACACTACCCCAGCACGAACCCCCATACTACACAAACACCACAGCACTACCCTAAACCTTAAAACACTACCCACAGCATGATCCCCTACACTACACAAACACCACTGCACTACCCTAAACCCTAAAACACTACCCACAGCAAGATCCCCTACACTACCCTAAACACTACCCCCAGTACGAACCCCTATACTACACAAACACCACTGCACTACCCTAAAACCTAAATCACTACCCACAGCATGAACCCCTACACTACACAGACACCACTGCACTACCCTAAACCCTAAAACACTACCCCCTACACTACACAAACCACTGTACTACCCTAAACCACTACCCCCAGCACGACCCCCTACACTACATAAACACCACTGCACTACCCTAAGCCCTTAAACACTACCCCCAGCACAACCCCCTAAACTACACAAACACCACTGCACTACCCTAAAACACTACCCCCAGCAATATCCAAACACCACTGCACTACCTTAAACCCTAAAACACTACCCCCAGCATGACCCCCTACACTACACAAACACCACTGCACTACCCTAGACCCTAAAACATTACTCCTAGCACGACCTCCTACACTACCCAAACACCACTGCACTACCCTAAACCCTACATCTACCCCAGCACAATCCCTACACTACACAAACACCACTGCACTACCCTAAACCCTAAAACACTACCCCCAGCACGACCCCCTACTCTACACAAACACCACTGCACTACCCTAAACCCTAAAACACTACCCCCAGGACAACCCTCTACACTACACAAACAGCACGGTACTACCCTAAACCCTACAACACTACCCCAGCACGACCTCCTACATTACCCAACCACTGAAGTACCCTAAACCCTAAAACACTATCCCCCAGCACGACCACCTACACTAAACAAACACCACTGCACTACTCTAAACCTTAAAACACTACTCCCAGCACTACCACTACACTACCCAAACACCACTGCACTATCCTAAACCCTAAAACAGTACCCCCAGCAGTACCCCCTACACTACCCAACACCACTGCACTACCCTAGACCCTAAAACATTGCCCCTAGCACCACCTCCTACACTACCCAAACACCACTGCACTACCCTAAACCCTACATCTACCCCCAGCACAACCCCTACACTACACAAACACCACTGTACTACCCTAAACCCTAAATCACTACCCCCAGCACAACCCCCTACACTACACAAACACCACTGCACCACCCTAAAACACTACCCCCAGCAATATCCAAACACCACTGCACTACCTTAAACCCTAAAACACTAACCCCAGCCAGCATGACCCCCTACACTACACAAACACCACTGCACTACCCTAGACCCTAAAACATTACCCCTAGCACGACCTCCTACACTACCCAAAAACCACTGCACTACCCTAAACCCTACATCTACCCCAGCACAACCCCTACACTACACAAACACCACTGCACTACCCTAAACCTTAAAACAATACCCCCGGCACGACCCCCTACACTACAGAAACACCACTGCATTGCCCTAAACCCTAAAACACTACCCCCAACATGACCCCCTACACTACACAAACACCACTGCACTACCTTAAACCCTAAAACACTACCCCCAGCACGACCCCCTACACTACCAAAACACCACTGCACTACCCTAAACCCTAAAACACTACCCCCAGCACGAACCCCTATACTACACAAACACCACTGCACTACCCCAAACCTTAAAACACTACCCACAGCATGAACCCCTACACTACACAAACACCACTGCCCTAAACCCCTAAAACACTACCCCTCGCATGACCCCCTACACTACAGAAACACCACTGCACTACCCTAAGCCCTTAAACACTACCCCCAGCAAGACCCCCTACACTACACAAACACCACTGCACTACCCTAAACCCTAAAACACTAACCCCAGCACAATCACCCTACACCACACAAAGACCACTGCACTACCCTAAGCCCTTAAACACTACCCCCAGCATGACCCCTACACTAACCAAACACCACTGCACTACCCTAAACCATAAAACACTACCCCCAGCACTACCCCTACACTACCCAAACGCCACTGCACTACCCAAACCCTAAATCACCACCCCAGCACGAACCCCTATATTACACAAACACCACTGCACTACCCTAAACCCTAAAACACTACCCCCAGCAAGACCCCCTACACTACCCAAACACCACTGCACTGCCCTAAACCCTAAAACACTACCCCCAGCATGACCCCCTACACTATACAAACACCACTGCATTACCCTAAACCCTAAATCTATCCCCAGTATAACCCCCTACACTACACAAACACCACTGCACTACCCTAAACCCTAAACCACTAACCCCAGCACGATCCCCCTACACCACACAAAGACCACTGCACTGTCCCAGACCCTAAAACACTACCTGCAGCATGAACCCCTACACTACACAAACACCACTGCACTACCTTAAACCCTAAAACACTACCCCCAGCACGACCCCCTACACTACCAAAACACCACTGCACTACCCTAAACCCTAAAACACTACCCCCAGCACGAACCCCTATACTACACAAACACCACTGCACTACCCCAAACCTTAAAACACTACCCACAGCATGAACCCCTACACTACACAAACACCACTGCACTGCCCTAAACCCCTAAAACACTACCCCTCGCATGACCCCCTACACTACAGAAACACCACTGCACTACCCTAAGCCCTTAAACACTACCCCCAGCAAGACCCCCTACACTACACAAACACCACTGCACTACCCTAAACCCTAAAACACTAACTCCAGCACAATCACCCTACACCACACAAAGACCACTGCCCTACCCTAAACCTTAAAACACTACCCCCAGCACGACCCCCTACACTACCAAAACACCACTGCACTACCCTAAACCCTAAAACACTACCCCCAGCACGAACCCCAGCACGACCCCCTACACTACCAAAACACCACTGCACTACCCTAAACCCTAAAACACTACCCCCAGCACGAACCCCTATACTACACAAACACCACTGCACTACCTTAAACCCTAAAACACTACCCCCAGCATGACCCCCTACACTACCAAAACACCACTGCACTACCCTAAACCCTAAAACACTACCCCCAGCACGAACCCCTATACTACACAAACACAACTGCACTACCCTAAACCTTACAACACTACCCCCAGCATGAACCCCTACACTACACAAACACCTCTGCACTGCCCTAAACCCTAAAACACTAACCCCAGCATGACCCCTACACTACCCAAACACCACTGCACTACCCTAAACCATAAAACACTACCCCCAGCACTACCCCTACACTACCCAAACGCCACTGCACTACCCAAACCCTAAAACACCACCCCAGCACGAACCCCTATATTACACAAACACCACTGCACTACCCTAAACCCTAAAACACTACCCACAGCAAGACCCCCTACACTACCGTAAACCCTACAACACAACCCCCAGTACAAACCCCTATACTACACAAACACCACAGCACTACCCTAAACCCTACAAAACGACCCCAAGGACAACCCCCTACACTACACAAACACTACTGTACTACCCTAAACCCTAAAACACTACCCCCAGCATGACCCCCTACACTATACAAACACCACTGCATTACCCTAAACCCTAAATCTATCCCCATCATAACCCCCTACACTACACAAACACCACTGCACTACCCTAAACCCTAAACCACTAACCCCAGCACGATCCCCCTACACCACACAAAGACCACTGCACTGTCCTAGACCCTAAAACACTACCTGCACCATGAACCCCTACACTACACAAACACCACTGCACTACCTTAAACCCTAAAACACTACCCCCAGCACGACCCCCTACACTACCAAAACACCACTGCACTACCCTAAACCCTAAAACACTACCCCCAGCACGAACCCCTATACTACACAAACACCACTGCACTACCCCAAACCTTAAAACACTACCCACAGCATGAACCCCTACACTACACAAACACCACTGCACTACCCTAAACCCCTAAAACACTACCCCCAGCATGACCCCCTACACTACAGAAACACCACTGCACTACCCTAAGCCCTTAAACACTACCCCCAGCAAGACCCCCTACACTACACAAACACCACTGCACTACCTTAAACCCTAAAACACTACCCCCAGCACGACCCCCTATACTACACAAACACCACTGCACTACCCTAAACCCTAAATCACTACCCACAACATGAACCCCTACACTACACAAACACCACTGCACTACCCTAAACCCCTACTCGATGCACGACCCCCTACACTACACAAACACCACTGTACTACCCTAAACCCTAAAGCACTACCCCCAGCACGACCCCCTACACTACATAAACACCGCTGCACTACCCTAAACCCTTAAACACTACCCCCAGCACAACCACTGCACTACCCTAATACACTGCCCCCAGCACTATCCAAACACCACTGCACTACCTTACACCCTAAAACACGACCCCCAGCATGACCCCCTGCACAAACACCACTGCACTACCCTAGACCCTAAAACATTACCCCTAGCACGACCTCCTACACTACACAAACACCACTGCACTACCCTAAACCCTACATCTACCCACAGCATGAACCTCTACACTACACAAACACCAATGCACTACCCTAAAACACTACCCACAGCATGAACCTCTACACTACACAAACACCACTGCTCTACCCTAAACCCTAAAACACTACCCGATGCATGACCCCCTACACTACACAAACACCACTGCACTATCCTAAACCCTAAAACACTACCCACAGCAAGATCCCCTACACTACCCTAAACACTACCCCCAGTAAGAACCCCTATACTACACAAACACCACTGCACTACCCTAAACCACTACCCACAGCATGAACCCCTACAATACACAAACACCACTGCACTACCCTAAACCCTAAAACACTACCCCTACACTACACAAACACCACTGTACTACCCTAAACCCTAAAACACTACCCCCAGCACGACCCCCTACACTACATAAACACCACTGCACTACCCATAGCCCTTAAGCACTACCCCCAGCACAACCCCCTACACTACACAAACACCACTGCACTACCCTAAAACACTACCCTCAGCAATATCCAAACACCACTGCACTACCTTAAACCCTAAAACACTACTCCCAGCATGACCCCCTACACTACACAAACACCACTGCATTACCCTAGACCCTAAAACATTACCCCTAGCATGACCTCCTACACTACCCAAACACCACTGCACTGCACTACCCTAAACCATACATCTACCCCAGCACAACCCCTACACTACACAAACACCACTGCACTACCCTAAACTCTAAAACACTACCCCCAGCACGACCCCCTACACTACACAAACACCACTGCACTACCCTAAACCCTAAAACACTACCCCCTGTACTACACAAACACCACTGCACTACCCTAAAACACTACCCCAAGCACAACCCCCTACACTACACAAACACCACTGTACTACCCTAAACCCTAAAACACTAACCTCAGCACGACCCCCTTCACTACCCAAACACAACTGCACTACCCTAAACCCAAAAACAGCACCCCCAGGACAACCCCCTACACTACACAAACACCACGGCACTACCTTAAACCCTACACCAGTACCCCCTCCACTACACAAACACCACAGCACTACCCTAAACCCTAAAACACTACCCCAGCACGACCTCCTACACTACCCAACACCACTGCACTACCCTAAACCCTAAAACACTACCCCCAGCATGGCCCCCTACAATACACAAACACCACGGCACTACCCTAAACCACTACCCTCCACCCAGCATGACCCCTACACTACACAAACACCACTGCACTACCCTAAACCCTAAAACACTACCCACGCACGACCCCCCTACACTACCCAAACACCACTGCACTACCCTAAACCCTAAAACACTACCCCCGCACGACCCCCTGCACTACATAAACACCACTGCCCTAACCACTACCCCAGCATGACCCCCTCCACTACACAAACACCACAGCACTACCCTAAACCCTAAAACACTACCCCAGCACGACCTCCTACATTACCCAACCACTGAAGTACCCTAAAACACTATCCCCCAGCACGACCACCTACACTACCCAAACACCACTGCACTACCCTAAACCCTAAAACACTAACCCCAGCACTACCACTACACTACCCAAACACCACTGCACTATCCTAAACCCTAAAACAGTACCTCCAGCAGTACCCCCTACACTACCCAAACACCACGGCACTACCCTAAACCACTACCCCCCACCCAGCATGACCCCCTACACTACACAAACACCACTGCACTACCCTACTGCACTACCCCCAGCATGACCCCCTACACTACCTAAACACCACTGCACTACCCTAAACCCTAAAACACTACCCCCAGCACGACCCCCTGCACTACCCAAACACCACTGCACAACCCTAACCACTACCCCAGCGCGACCCCCTACACTATACAACACCACTGCATTACCCTAAACCCAAAATCTATGCCCAGCATGACCCCCTACACTAAACAAACACCACTGCACTACCCTAAACCCTAAAACACTAACCCCAGCACAATCCCCCTACACCACACAAAGACCACTGCACTGCCCTAGACCCTAAAACACTACCTGCAGCATAAACCCCTACACTACACAAACACCACTGCACTACCCTAAAACACTACCCCCAGCATGACCCCTACACTACCATAACACCACTGAACTATCCTAAACCCTAAAACACTACCCCCAGCATGAACCCCTATACTACACAAACCCCACTGCACTACCCTAAACCTTAAAACACTACCCACAGAATGAACCCCTACACTACACAAACACCACTGCACTACCCTAAAACACTACCCCCAGCATGACCTCTACACTACCCAAACACCACTGCACTACCCTAAACCCTAAAACACTACCCCCAGCACTACCCCTACACTACCCAAACACCACTGCACTACCCTAAACCCTAAAACACCACCCCAGTACGAACCCCTATACTACACAAACACCACTGCACTACCCTAAACCCTAAATCACTACCCACAGCATGAACCCCTACACTACACAAACACCACTGCACTACCCTAAACCCTAAAACACTACCCGATGCACGACCCCCTACACTACACAAACACCACTGTACTACCCTAAACCCTAAAACACTACACACAGAACGACTCCCTACTCTACATAAACACCACTGCACTACCCTAAGCCCTTAAACACTACCCCCAGCACAACCCCCTACACTAAAAAAACACCACTGCACTACCCTAAAACACTACCCCCAGCACCATCTAAACACCACTGCACTACCTTAAACCCTAAAACACTACCCCCAGCATGACCCCCTACACTACACAAACACCACAGCACTACCCTAGACCCTAAAACATTACCCCTAGCACGACCTCCTACACTACCCAAACACCACTGCACTACCCTAAACCATAAAACACTACCCCAGCACGACCCCCTATACTACACAAACACCACTGCACTATCCTAAACCCTACAAAACTACCCCAAGGACAACCCCCTACACTACACAAACACTACTGTACTACCCTAAACCCTAAAACACTAACCTCAGCACGACCCCCTTCACTACCCAAACACAACTGCACTACCCTAAACCCAAAAACACTATCCCCAGGACAACCCCCTACACTACACAAACACCACAGCACTACCTTAAACCCTACACCACTACCCCCTCCACTACCCAAACACCACTGCACTACCCTAAACCCTAAAACACTACCCCCAGCAAGACCCCCTGCACTACCCAACCACTGCACTACCCTAAACCACTACCCCAGCGCGACCCCCTACACTACACAAACACCACTGCACTACCCTAAACCATAAATCTACCCCCAGCATGACCCCCTACACTATCCGAACACCACTGCACTACCCTAAACACTAAAACACTACCCCCAGCACGACCCCCTACTCTACGCAAACACCATTGCACTGCCCTAAACACTAAAACACTACCCCCGGCACAACCCCCTACAATACCCAAACACCACTGCACTGCCCAAAACCTTAAAACAATACCCCCGGCACGACCCCCCTACACTACATAAACACTACTGTACTACCCTAAACCCTAAATCTATCCCCAGCATGACCCCCTACTCTACACAAACACCACTGCACTACCCTAAACCCTAAAACACTACCCACAGCATGAAACCCTACACTACACAAACACCACTGCACTACCCTAAACCCTAAAACACTACCCACAGCATGAACCCCTACACTACACAAACACCACTGCACTACCCTAAACCCTAAAACACTACCCCCAGCACGTTCCCCCTACACCACACAAAGACCACTGCACTGCCCTAGACCCTAAAACACTACCCCCAGCCGAACCCCTATACTACACAAACACCACTGCACTACCCTAGACCCTAAAACATTACCCCTAGCACGACCTCCTACACTACCCAAACACAACTGCACTACCCTAAACCCCAAATCTACCCCCAGCATGACCCCCTACACTACCCAAACACCACTGTCCTACCCAAAACACTAAAACACTACCCCCAGCAAGACCCCTTACAATTCACAAACACCACTGCACTACCCTAAAACACCACCCCCAGCAAGACCCCCTACACTACCAAATCACCACTGCAATACCCTAAATCCAAAAAACACTACCCCAGCACGAACCCCTTCACTACCCAAACACAACTGCACTACCCTAAACCCAAAAACAATACCCCCAGGACAACCCCCTACACTACACAAACACCATGGCACTACCTTAAACCCTACACCACTACCCCCTACACTACACAAACACCAGAGCACTACCCTAAACCCTAAAACACTACCCAAGCACGACCTCCTACATTACCCAACCACTGAAGTACCCTAAACCATAAAACACTACCCCCCAGCATGACCCCCTACACTACCCAAACACCACTGCACTACCCTAAACCCTAAAACACTACCCCCAGCACGACCCCCTGCACGTTCCAAACACCACTGCACTACCCTAAACCCTAAATCTACCCCCAGCATGACCCCCTACACTACCCAAACACCGCTGCACTACCCTAAACACTAAAACACTACCCCGGCACAACCCCCTACAATACCCAAACACCACTGCACTGCCCTAAACCCTAAAACAATACCCCCGGCACGACCCCCTACACTACACAAACACCACTGCACTGCCCTAAACCCAAAAACAATACCCCCAGCAGTACCCCCTACAGTACCCAACACAACCGCACTACCCTAAAACACTACCCCCAGCAGTACCCCTACACTACACAAACACCACTGCACTAGCCTAAACCCTAAAGACCTACCTACAGCACGAGACCCTACACTACCCAAACACCACTGCATTACCCTAAATCTATCCCCAGCATGACCCCTACACTACACAACCACCAGTGCACTACCCTAAACCCTAAAACAGTACCCCCAGCACGATGCCCCTACACTACACAAACACCACTGCACTGCCCTAGACCCTAAAACACTACCTGCAGCATGAACTCCTACACTACCCAAACACCACTGCATTGCCCTAAACCATAAAACATGACCCCATTCAGTACGCAAATATCACTGCACTACCCTAAACCCTAAATCTGCCCCCAGAATGACCCCCTACACCGCACAAACACCACTTCACTACCCTAAATCCTAAAACACTACCCCCAGCATGACCCCTACACTACACAAACACCACTGCACTACCCTAAACCCTAAAACACTACCCCAGCACGACCCCAACACTACACAAAAACCACTGCACTACCATAAACCCTAAAACACTACCCCAGCAGTACCCCCTACAGTACCCAACACAACTGCACTACCCTAAAACACTACCCCCAGCAGTACCCCTACACTACACAAACACCACTGCACTGCCCTAAACCCTAAAGACCTACCTACAGCACGACCCCTACACTACCCAAACACCACTGCATTACCCTAAATCTATCCCCAGCATGACCCCTACACTACACAACCACCACTGCACTACCCTAAACCCTAAAACACAACCCCTACACTACACAAACACCACTGCACTACCCTAAACCCTAAAACACTACCTCCAGTAGTACCTCCTACACTACCCAACACCACTGCACTGCCTAAACCCTCAAACACGACTCCCTACACACACAACTGCACTACCCAAAACCCTAAAACACTACCCCCAGCACGACCCCCTAGACTACACAAACACGACTGCAGTACCCTAAACCCTAAAACACTACCCCCAGCGTGACCCCCTACACTACACAAACACGACTGCAGTACCCTAAACCCTAAAACACTACCCCCAGCGTGACCCCCTACACTACCCAAACACCACTGCACTACCCTAAACCCTAAAACACTACAGCCAGCAGTTCCCCCTATACTACCAAACACAACTGCACTACCCTAAACCCTAAAACACTACCCCCAGCATGACCCCCCTACACTACCCAAACACCGCTGCACTACCCTAAACACTAAAACACTACTCCGGCACAACCCCCTACAATACCCAAACACCACTGCACTGCCCTAAACCCTAAAACAATACCCCCGGCACGACCCCCTACACTACACAAACACCACTGCACTGCCCTAAACCCTAAACCACTACCTACAGCATGACCCCCTACACTACCCAAACACCACTGCATTGCCCTAAACCATAAAACATGACCCCATGCAGTACGCAAACAACACTGCCCCACCCTAAACCCTAAATCTACCCCCAGCACGACCCCTACACCGCACAAACACCACAGCACTATCATAAACCCTTAAACACTACCCCTAGCAAGACCCCCTACACTACACAAACACCACTGCACTACCCTAAACCCTAAAACACTACCCCAGCACGACCCCCTATACTACCCAAGCACCACTCCACTACCCTTAACCCTAAAACACTTACCGCAGTATAACCCCCTATACCACACAAACACCACTGCACTACCCTAAACCCTAACACACTACCCCAGCATGACCCCCACACTACACACAAACCACTGCACTACCATAAACCCTAAAACACTACCCCCAGCAGTACCCCCTACAGTACCCAAATCAACTGCACTACCCTAAAACACTTCCCCCAGCATGACCCCTACACTACACAAACACCACGGCACTACCCTAAACCCTAAAACACTACCCCCAGCAGTACCCCCTACACTACACAAACACAACTGCACTACCTTACTGCACTACCCTAAACGCTAAAACACTACCCCGAGCATGACCCCCCTACACTACACAAACACGACTGCACTACCCTAAACCCTAAAACACTACAGCCAGCAGTACCCACTATACTACCAAACACCACTGCACTACCCTAAACCCTAAAACACTACCCCCAGCATGACCCCCTAAACTACACAAACACCACAGCACTACCCTAAACCCTAAAACACTACCCCCAGTAGTACCCCCTACACTACATAAACACAACTGCACTACCCTAAACCCTAAAGCACTACCCCCAGCATGTCCCCCTACACTACACAAACACCACTGCACTACCTTACTGCACTACCCTAAACCCTAAAACACTACCCCCAGCATGACCCCCTACACTACACAAACACCAATGCACTACCTTACTGCACTACACCAAACCCTAAAACACTACCCGCAGCATGACCCCCTACACTACACAAACGCCACTGCACTACCCTAAAACACTACCCCCAGCGTGACCCCCTACACTATCCAAACACCACTGCACTACCCTAAACCCTAAAACACTACCCCCAGCACGACCCCCTACACTACCCAAAAACCACTGCACTACCCTAAACCCTAAAACACTTCCCCCAGGTCTACCCCTACACTACCCAAACACCACCGCACTACCCTAAACCCTACCCCCAGTAGTACCCCCTACACTACCCAACGCCACTGCACTGCCCTAAACCCTAAAACACTACCACCAGCACGACCCCTTATACTACCCAAACACCACTGCACTACCCTAAACCGTAAAACATGATTCCCTACAATACACACACACCACTGCACTACCCTAAACCCTAAAACACTACCCCCAGCATGACTCTCTACACTACACAAACACCACTGCACTACCCTAAAACACTACCCCTACACTACACAAACACTACTGCAGTACCCTAAACCCTAAAACACTACCCCCAGCACGACCCCCTATAATACACAAACACCACTGCACTACCCTAAACCACTACCCCCAGCACTACCCCAACACTACCCAAACACCACTGCACTACCCTAAACCCTAAAACACTACCCCCAGCACGACCCCCTACACTACACAAACACCACTGCACAACACTCAACCCTAAAATACAACCTCCAGCATGACCCCGATACCACTGCAATACCCTACTGCACTACTCTAAAGCCTAAAACACTACCCCCAGCATGACCCCCTACACTACACAAACACCACAGCACTACCCTAAACCCTAAAACACTACCCCCATACTACCCAAACACCACTGCACTACCCTAAACCCTAAAACACTACCCTGGCACAACCCCCTATAAAACCCAAACACCACTTCACTGCCCTAAACCCTAAAACAATACCCCCGGCACGACCCCCTACACTACACAAACACAACTGCACTACCCTAAACCCTAAAACACAACCCCCTACACTACACAAACACCACTGCACTACCCTAAAGCCTAAAACACTACCCCGAGCACTACCCCCTTTACTACCCAAACACCACTGCAGTACCCTAAACCCTAAAACACTACCCCAGATCTACCCCTACACTACCCAAACACCACTGCACTACCCTTAACCCTAAAACACTACCTCCAGTAGTACCCCCTACACTACCCAACACCACTGCACTGCCTAAACCCTCAAACACGACTCCCTACAATACACACACACCACTGCACTACCCTAAACCCTAAAACACTACCCCCAGCACGACCCCCTACACTACACAAACACCACTGCACAACCCTCAACCCTAAAATACTACCCCCAGCATGACCCCTACACCACACAACCACCACTGCACTACCCTAAACCCTAAAGCACTACCCCCAACACGATGCCCCTACACTACACAAACACCACTGCACTGCCCTAGACCCTAAAACACTACCTGCAGCATGAACCCCTACACTACCCAAACACCACGGCATTGCCCTAAACCATAAAACATGACCCCATGCAGTACGCAAACAACACTGCACTAACCTAAACCCTTAATCTACCCCCAGCACGACCCCCTACACTACACAAACACCAATGCACTACCTTACTGCACTACACCAAACCCTAAACACTACCCGCAGCATGACCCCCTACACTACACAAACGCCACTGTACTACCCTAAAACACTACCCCCAGCGTGACCCCCTACACTATCCAAACACCACTGCACTACCCTAAACCCTAAAACACTACCCCCAGCACGACCCCCTACACTACCCAAAAACCACTGCACTACCCTAAACCCTAAAACACTTCCCCCAGGTCTACCCCTACACTACCCAAACACCACTGCACTACCCTAAACCCTAAAACACTACCCCCAGTAGTACACCCTACACTACCCAACGCCACTGCACTGCCCTAAACCCTAAAACACTACCACCAGCACGACCCCTTATACTACCCAAACACCACTGCACTACCCTAAACCGTAAAACACGACTCCCTACAATACACACACACCACTACACTACCCTAAACCCTAAAACACTACCCCCCAGCATGACTCTCTACACTACACAAACACCACTGCACTACCCTTAAACACTACCCCTACACTACACAAACACTACTGCAGTACCCTAAACCCAGCACGACCCCCTATAATACACAAACACCACTGCACTACCCTAAACCACTACCCCCAGCACTACCTCAACACTACCCAAACACCACTGCACTACCCTAAACCCTAAAACACTACCCCCAGGACAACCCCCTACACTACACAAACACCACTGCACAACACTCAACCCTAAAATACTACCCCCAGCATGACCCCAACACTACCCAAACACCACTGCAACACCCTACTGCACTACCCTAAAGCCTAAAACACTACCCCCAGCATGACCCCTACACTACCCAAACACCACCCACTATAAAACCCAAACACCACTTCACTGCCCTAAACCCTAAAACAATACCCCCTACACTACACAAACACAACTGCACTACCCTAAACCCTAAAACACAACCCCCTACACTACACAAACACCACTGCACTACCCTAAAGCCTAAAACACTACCCCCAGCACTACCCCCTTTACTACCCAAACACCACTGCAGTACCCTAAACCCTAAAACACTACCCCAGATCTACCCCTACACTACACAAACACCACTGCACTGCCCTAAACCCTAAAACACTACCTCCAGTAGTACCCCCTACACTACCCAACACCACTGCACTGCCTAAACCCTCAAACACGACTCCCTACAATACACACACACACCACTGCACTACCCTAAACCCTAAAACACTACCCCCAGCACGACCCCCTACACTACACAAACACCACAGCACTGCCCTAAACCCTAAAACACTACCCCCTACACTACACAAACACCACTGCACAACCCTAAAATACTACCCCCAGCATGACCCCTACACCACACAACCACCACTGCACTACCCTAAACCCTAAAGCACTACCCCCAACACGATGCCCCTACACTACACAAACACCACTGCACTGCCCTAGACCCTAAAACACTACCTGCAGCATGAACCCCTACACTACCCAAACACCACGGCATTGCCCTAAACCATAAAACATGACCCCATGCAGTACGCAAACAACACTGCACTAACCTAAACCCTAAATCTACCCCCAGCACGACCCCCTACACTACACAAACACCAATGCACTACCTTACTGCACTACACCAAACCCTAAACACTACCCGCAGCATGACCCCCTACACTACACAAACGCCACTGTACTACCCTAAAACACTACCCCCAGCGTGACCCCCTACACTATCCAAACACCACTGCACTACCCTAAACCCTAAAACACTACCCCCAGCACGACCCCCTACACTACCCAAAAACCACTGCACTACCCTAAACCCTAAAACACTTCCCCCAGGTCTACCCCTACACTACCCAAACACCACTGCACTACCCTAAACCCTAAAACACTACCCCCAGTAGTACACCCTACACTACCCAACGCCACTGCACTGCCCTAAACCCTAAAACACTACCACCAGCACGACCCCTTATACTACCCAAACACCACTGCACTACCCCTAAACCGTAAAACACGTCTCCCTACAATACACACACACCACTACACTACCCTAAACCCTAAAACACTACCCCCAGCATGACTCTCTACACTACACAAACACCACTGCACTACCCTAAAACACTACCCCTACACTACACAAACACTACTGCAGTACCCTAAACCCTAAAACACTACCCCCAGCACGACCCCCTATAATACACAAACACCACTGCACTACCCTAAACCACTACCCCCAGCACTACCTCAACACTACCCAAACACCACTGCACTACCCTAAACCCTAAAACACTACCCCCAGCATGACCCCCTACACTACACAAACACCACTGCACAACACTCAACCCTAAAATACTACCCCCAGCATGACCCCAACACTACCCAAACACCACTTCAACACCCTACTGCACTACCCTAAAGCCTAAAACACTACCCCCAGCATGACCCCTACACTACCCAAACACCACCCCCTATAAAACCCAAACACCACTTCACTGCCCTAAACCCTAAAACAATACCCCCGGCACGACCCCCTACACTACACAAACACAACTGCACTACCCTAAACCCTAAAACACAACCCCCTACACTACACAAACACCACTGCACTACCCTAAAGCCTAAAACACTACCCCCAGCACTACCCCCTTTACTACCCAAACACCACTGCAGTACCCTAAACCCTAAAACACTACCCCCAGATCTACCCCTACACTACACAAACACCACTGCACTGCCCTAAACCCTAAAACACTACCTCCAGTAGTACCCCCTACACTACCCAACACCACTGCACTGCCTAAACCCTCAAACACGACTCCCTACAATACACACACACACCACTGCACTACCCTAAACCCTAAAACACTACCCCCAGCACGACCCCCTACACTACACAAACACCACAGCACTGCCCTAAACCCTAAAACACTACCCCAACACGATGCCCCTACACTACACAAACACCACTGCACTGCCCTAGACCCTAAAACATTACCTGCAGCATGAACCCCTACACTACCCAAACACCACTGCATTGCCCTAAACCATAAAACATGACCCCATGCAGTACGCAAACACTGCACTACCGTAAACCCTAAATCTACCCCCAGCACGACCCCCTACACTACACAAACACCATTTCACTACCCTAAATCCTAAAACATTACCCCCAGAATGACCCCCTACACTACACAAACACCACTGCACTACCCTGAACTCTAAATCACTACCCCCAGCAAGACCCCCTACACTACACAAACACCACTGCACTATCCTAAACCCTAAAACACTACCCCCAGCACGAACCCCTACACTACCAAATCACCACTGCAATACCCTAAACCCTAAAATACTAACCCAACACGAACCCTCATACGACACAAACACCACTGCACTACCTTAAACCCTAAAACACTACCCCCAGCACGACCCCCTATTCTACCCAAACACCACTCCACTACCTTAAACCCTAAAACACTTATCCCAGGATGACCCCCTATACCACACAAACACCACTGCACTACCCTAAACCCTAAAACACTACCCGATCACGACCCCTACACTACACAAAAACCACTGCACTACCATAAACCCTAAAAAACTACCCCCAACAGTACCCAACACAACTGTACTACCCTAAAACACTTCCCCCAGCATGACCCCCTACACTACACAAACACGACTGCACTACCCTAAACCCTAAAACACTACCCCCAGCGTGACCCCCTACACTACCCAAACACCACTGCACTACCCTAAACCCTAAAACGCAACCCCCAGCATGACCCCCTAAACTACACAAACACCACGGCACTACCCTAAACCCTAAACCACTACCCCCAGCAATACCCCCTACACTACCCAAACACAACTGCACTACCCTAAACCCTAAAACACTAACCCCAGCATGACCCCCTACACTAAACAAACACCACTGCACTACCTTACTGCACTACCCTAAACCCTAAAACACTACCCCAGCATGACCCCCTACACTACACAAACACCAATGCACTACCCAAAACCCTAAAACACTACTCCCAGCAAGACCCCCTACACTACACAAACACCACTGCACTACCCTAAACCCTAAAACACTACCCCCAGCACAACCCCCTACACTACCAAATCACCACTGCAATACCCTAAACCCTAAAACACTACCCCAGCATGACCCCCTACACTACACAAACACCAATGCACTACCCTAAACCCTAAAGCACTACCCCCAACACGATGCCCCTACACTACACAAACACCACTGCACTGCCCTAGACCCTAAAACACTACCTGCAGCATGAACCCCTACACTACCCAAACACCACGGCATTGCCCTAAACCATAAAACATGACCCCATGCAGTACGCAAACAACACTGCACTACCCTAAACCCTAAATCTACCCCCAGCACGACCCCCTACACTACACAAACACCAATGCACTACCTTACTGCACTACACCAAACCCTAAACACTACCCGCAGCATGAGCCCCTACACTACACAAACGCCACTGTACTACCCTAAAACACTACCCCCAGCGTAACCCCCTACACTATCCAAACACCACTGCACTACCCTCAACCCTAAAATACTTCCCCCAGGTCTACCCCTACACTACCCAAACACCACTGCACTACCCTAAACCCTAAAACACTACCCCCAGTAGTACACCCTACACTACCCAACGCCACTGCACTGCCCTAAACCCTAAAACACTACCACCAGCACGACCCCTTATACTACCCAAACACCACTGCACTACCCTAAACCGTAAAACACGACTCCCTACAATACACACACACCACTACACTACCCTAAACCCTAAAACACTACCCCCTAGCATGACTCTCTACACTAAACAAACACCACTGCACTACCCTAAAACACTACCCCTACACTACACAAACACTACTGCAGTACCCTAAACCCTAAAACACTACCCCCAGCACGACCCCCTATAATACACAAACACCACTGCACTACCCTAAACCCTAAAACACTACCCCCAGCATGACCCCCTACACTACACAAACACCACTGCACAACACTCAACCCTAAAATACTACCCCCAGCATGACCCCAACACTACCCAAACACCACTGCAACACCCTACTGCACTACCCTAAAGCCTAAAACACTACCCCCAGCATGACCCCTACACTACCCAAACACCACGGCACTACCCTAAACCCTAAAACACTACCCCCATACTACTCAAACACCACTGCACTACCCTAAACCCTAAAACACTACCCCGGCACAACCCCCTATAAAACCCAAACACCACTTCACTGCCCTAAACCCTAAAACAATACCCCCGGCACGACCCCCTACACTACACAAACACAACTGCACTACCCTAAACCCTAAAACACAACCCCCTACACTACACAAACACCACTGCACTACCCTAAAGCCTAAAACACTACCCCCAGCACTACCCCCTTTACTACCCAAACACCACTGCAGTACCCTAAACCCTAAAACACTACCCCCAGATCTACCCCTACACTACACAAACACCACTGCACTGCCCTAAACCCTAAAACACTACCTCCAGTAGTACCCCCTACACTACCGAACACCACTGCACTGCCTAAACCCTCAAACACGACTCCCTACAATACACACACACACCACTGCACTACCCTAAACCCTAAAACACTACCCCCAGCACGACCCCCTACACTACACAAACACCACAGCACTGCCCTAAACCCTAAAACACTACCCCCTACACTACACAAACACCACTGCACAACCCTCAACCCTAAAATACTACCCCCAGCATGACCCCTACACTACACAACCACCAATGCACTACCCTAAACCCTAAAGCACTACCCCAACACGATGCCCCTACACTACACAAACACCACTGCACTGCCCTAGACCCTAAAACATTACCTGCAGCATGAACCCCTACACTACCCAAACACCACTGCATTGCCCTAAACCATAAAACATGACCCCATGCAGTACGCAAACACTGCACTACCCTAAACCCTAAATCTACCCCCAGCACGACACCCTACACTGCACAAACACCATTTCACTACCCTAAATCCTAAAACATTACCCCCAGCATGACCCCCTACACTACACAAACACCACTGCACTACCCTGAACTCTAAATCACTACCCCCAGCAAGACCCCCTACACTACACAAACACCACTGCACTATCCTAAACCCTAAAACACTACCCCCAGCACGAACCCCTACACTACCAAATCACCACTGCAATACCCTAAACCCTAAAACACTAACCCAACACGAACCCTTATACGACACAAACACCACTGCACTACCTTAAACCCTAAAACACTACCCCCAGCACGACCCCCTATTCTACCCAAACACCACTCCACTACCTTAAACCCTAAAACACTTATCCCAGGATGACCCCCTATACCACACAAACACCACTGCACTACCCTAAACCCTAAAACACTACCCGATCACGACCCCTACACTACACAAAAACCACTGCACTACCATAAACCCTAAAAAACTACCCCCAACAGTACCCAACACAACTGTACTACCCTAAAACACTTCCCCCAGCATGACCCCCTACACTACACAAACACGACTGCACTACCCTAAACCCTAAAACACTACCCCCAGCGTGACCCCCTACACTACACAAACACGACTGCACTACCCTAAACCCTAAAACACTACCCCCAGCGTGACCCTCTACACTACCCAAACACCACTGCACTACCCTAAACCCTAAAACGCAACCCCCAGCATGACCCCCTAAACTACACAAACACCACGGCACTACCCTAAACCCTAAACCACTACCCCCAGCAATACCCCCTACACTACCCAAACACAACTGCACTACCCTAAACCCTAAAACACTAACCCCAGCATGACCCCCTACACTAAACAAACACCACTGCACTACCTTACTGCACTACCCTAAACCCTAAAACACTACCCCAGCATGACCCCCTACACTACACAAACATCAATGCACTACCTTACTGCACTACACTAAACCCTAAAACACTACCCGCAGCATGACCCCCTACACTACACAAACGCCACTGCACTACCCTAAAACACTACCCCCAGCATGACCCCCTACACTACCCAAACACCACTGCACTACCCTAAACCCTAAAACACTACCCCCAGCACGACCCCCTACACTACCCAAACACCACTGCACTACCCTAAACCCTAAAACACTGCCTCCAGTAGTACCCCCTACACTACCCAGCACCACTGCACTGCCCTAAACCCTAAAACACGACTCCCTACAATACACACACACCACTGCACTACCCTAAACCCTAAAACACTACCCCCACCATGACACCCTACACTACACAAACACCAATTGTACTACCGTAAAGCCTACCCCCAGCACGACCCCCTTCACTACCCAAACACAACTGCACTACCCTAAACCCTAAAACACAACCCCTACACTACACAAACACCACTGCACTACCCTAAACCATAAAACACTACCCCCAGCAGTACCCCCTACACAACCCAACACCACTGCACTACCCTAAACCCTACCCCCAGCATGACCCCTACACTACAAACACCCTGGCACTACCCTAAACCCTAAAAAACTACCCACAGCAGTACCCCCTACACTACCCAAACACACCTGCACTACCCTAAACCATAAAACACTACCACCAGCATGACCCCCTACACAACACACAACACCACTGCACTACCCTAAACCCTAAAACACCACCCCCAACACGACCCCCTACACTACCAAATCACCACCGGAATACCCTAAATACAAAAAACACTACCCCAGCACGAACCCCTTCACTACCCAAACACAACTGCACTACCCTAAACCCAAAAACAATACCCCCAGGACAACCCCCTACATTACACAAACACCACGGCACTACCTTAAACCCTACAGCACTACCCCCTACACTACACAAACACCAGAGCACTACCCTAAACCACTACCCCAGCACGACCTCCTACATTACCCAACCACTGAAGTACCCTAAACCCTAAAACACTACCCCCCAGCATGACGCCTACAATACACAAACACCACTGCACTACCCTAAACCCTAACACACTACCCCCAGCATGACCCCCTACACTACCCAAACACCACTGCATTACCCTAAACCCTAAATCTATCCCCAGCATGACCACTACACAACCACCACTGCACTGCCCTAGACCCTAAAACACTACCTGCAGCATGAACCCCTACACTACCCAAACACCACTGCATTGCCCTAAACCATAAAACATGACCCCATGCAGTACGCAAACACTGCACTACCCTAAACCCTAAAACACTTCCCCAGCACGACCCCTACACTACACAAAAACCACTGCACTACCATAAACCCTAAAACACTACCTCCAGTAGTACCTCCTACACTACCCAACACCACTGCACTGCCTAAACCCTCAAACACGACTCCCTACACACACAACTGCACTACCCCAAACCCTAAAACACTACCCCCAGCACGACCCCCTAGACTACACAAACACGACTGCAGTACCCTAAACCCTAAAACACTACCCCCAGCGTGACCCCCTACACTACACAAACACGACTGCAGTACCCTAAACCCTAAAACACTACCCCCAGCGTGACCCCCTACACTACCCAAACACCACTGCACTACCCTAAACCCTAAAACACTACAGCCAGCAGTTCCCCCTATACTACCAAACACAACTGCACTACCCTAAACCCTAAAACACTACCCCCAGCATGACCCCCCTACACTACCCAAACACCGCTGCACTACCCTAAACACTAAAACACTACTCCGGCACAACCCCCTACAATACCCAAACACCACTGCACTGCCCTAAACCCTAAAACAATACCCCCGGCACGACCCCCTACACTACACAAACACCACTGCACTGCCCTAAACCCTAAACCACTACCTACAGCATGACCCCCTACACTACCCAAACACCACTGCATTGCCCTAAACCATAAAACATGACCCCATGCAGTACGCAAACAACACTGCACCACCCTAAACCCTAAATCTACCCCCAGCACGACCCCTACACCGCACAAACACCACAGCACTATCATAAACCCTTAAACACTACCCCTAGCAAGACCCCCTACACTACACAAACACTATCCCCAGCAAGACCCCCTACACTACACAAACACCACTGCACTACCCTAAACCCTAAAACACTACCCCAGCACAACCCCCTATACTACCCAAGCACCACTCCACTACCCTTAACCCTAAAACACTTACCGCAGTATAACCCCCTATACCACACAAACACCACTGCACTACCCTAAACCCTAACACACTACCCCAGCACGACCCCAACACTACACACAAACCACTGCACTACCATAAACCCTAAAACACTACCCCCAGCAGTACCCCCTACAGTACCCAAATCAACTGCACTACCCTAAAACACTTCCCCCAGCATGACCCCCTACACTACACAAACACCACGGCACTACCCTAAACCCTAAAACACTACCCCCAGCAGTACCCCCTACACTACACAAACACAACTGCACTACCTTACTGCACTACCCTAAACGCTAAAACACTACCCCGAGCATGACCCCCCTACACTACACAAACACGACTGCACTACCCTAAACCCTAAAACACTACAGCCAGCAGTACCCACTATACTACCAAACACCACTGCACTACCCTAAACCCTAAAACACTACCCCCAGCATGACCCCCTAAACTACACAAACACCACAGCACTACCCTAAACCCTAAAACACTACCCCCAGCAGTACCCCCTACACTACATAAACACAACTGCACTACCCTAAACCCTAAAACACTACCCCCAGCATGTCCCCCTACACTACACAAACACCACTGCACTACCTTACTGCACTACCCTAAACCCTAAAACACTACCCCCAGCATGACCCCCTACAATACACAAACACCAATGCACTACCTTACTGCACTACACCAAACCCTAAAACACTACCCGCAGCATGACCCCCTACACTACACAAACGCCACTGCACTACCCTAAAACACTACCCCCAGCGTGACCCCCTACACTATCCAAACACCACTGCACTACCCTAAACCCTAAAACACTACCCCAGCACGACCCCCTACACTACATAAACACCGCTGCACTACCCTAAACCCTTAAACACTACCCCCAGCACAACCCCCTACACTACACAAACACCACTGCACTACCCTAATACACTGCCCCCAGCACTATCCAAACACCACTGCACTACCTTACACCCTAAAACACGACCCCCAGCATGACCTCCTGCACAAACACCACTGCACTACCCTAGACCCTAAAACATTACCCCTAGCACGACCTCCTACACTACCCAAACACCACTGCACTACCCTAAACCCTACATCTACCCACAGCATGAACCTCTACACTACACAAACACCACTGCACTACCCTAAAACACTACCCACAGCATGAACCTCTACACTACACAAACACCACTGCTCTACCCTAAACCCTAAAACACTACCCGATGCATGACCCCCTACACTACACAAACACCACTGCACTATCCTAAACCCTAAAACACTACCCACAGCAAGATCCCCTACACTACCCTAAACACTACCCCCAGTAAGAACCCCTATACTACACAAACACCACTGCACTACCCTAAACCACTACCCACAGCATGAACCCCTACAATACACAAACACCACTGCACTACTCTAAACCCTAAAACACTACCCCCTACACTACACAAACACCACTGTACTACCCTAAACCCTAAAACACTACCCCCAGCACGACCCCCTACACTACATAAACACCACTGCACTACCCATAGCCCTTAAGCACTACCCCCAGCACAACCCCCTACACTACACAAACACCACTGCACTACCCTAAAACACTACCCCCAGCAATATCCAAACACCACTGCACTACCTTAAACCCTAAAACACTACTCCCAGCATGACCCCCTACACTACACAAACACCACTGCATTACCCTAGACCCTAAAACATTACCCCTAGCATGACCTCCTACACTACCCAAACACCACTGCACTGCACTACCCTAAACCATACATCTACCCCAGCACAACCCCTACACTACACAAACACCACTGCACTACCCTAAACTCTAAAACACTACCCCCAGCACGACCCCCTACACTACACAAACACCACTGCACTACCCTAAACCCTAAAACACTACCCCCTGTACTACACAAACACCACTGCACTACCCTAAAACACTACCCCAAGCACAACCCCCTACACTACACAAACACCACTGTACTACCCTAAACCCTAAAACACTAACCCCAGCACGACCCCCTTCACTACCCAAACACAACTGCGCTACCCTAAACCCAAAAACAGCACCCCCAGGACAACCCCCTACACTACACAAACACCACGGCACTACCTTAAACCCTACACCAGTACCCCCTCCACTACACAAACACCACAGCACTACCCTAAACCCTAAAACACTACCCCAGCACGACCTCCTACACTACCCAACACCACTGCACTACCCTAAACCCTAAAACACTACCCCCAGCATGGCCCCCTACAATACACAAACACCACGGCACTACCCTAAACCACTACCCTCCACCCAGCATGACCCCTACACTACACAAACACCACTGCACTACCCTAAACCCTAAAACACTACCCACGCACGACCCCCCTACACTACCCAAACACCACTGCACTACCCTAAACCCTAAAACACTACCCCCGCACGACCCCCTGCACTACATAAACACCACTGCACTGCCCTAACCACTACCCCAGCATGACCCCCTCCACTACACAAACACCACAGCACTACCCTAAACCCTAAAACACTACCCCAGCACGACCTCCTACATTACCCAACCACTGAAGTACCCTAAAACACTATCCCCCAGCACGACCACCTACACTACCCAAACACCACTGCACTACCCTAAACCCTAAAACACTAACCCCAGCACTACCACTACACTACCCAAACACCACTGCACTATCCTAAACCCTAAAACAGTACCTCCAGCAGTACCCCCTACACTACCCAAACACCACGGCACTACCCTAAACCACTACCCCCCACCCAGCATGACCCCCTACACTACACAAACACCACTGCACTACCCTACTGCACTACCCCCAGCATGACCCCCTACACTACCTAAACACCACTGCACTACCCTAAACCCTAAAACACTACCCCCAGCACGACCCCCTGCACTACCCAAACACCACTGCACAACCCTAACCACTACCCCAGCGCGACCCCCTACACTATACAACACCACTGCATTACCCTAAACCCAAAATCTATGCCCAGCATGACCCCCTACACTAAACAAACACCACTGCACTACCCTAAACCCTAAAACACTAACCCCAGCACAATCCCCCTACACCACACAAAGACCACTGCACTGCCCTAGACCCTAAAACACTACCTGCAGCATAAACCCCTACACTACACAAACACCACTGCACTACCCTAAAACACTACCCCCAGCATGACCCCTACACTACCATAACACCACTGAACTATCCTAAACCCTAAAACACTACCCCCAGCATGAACCCCTATACTACACAAACCCCACTGCACTACCCTAAACCTTAAAACACTACCCACAGAATGAACCCCTACACTACACAAACACCACTGCACTACCCTAAAACACTACCCCCAGCATGACCTCTACACTACCCAAACACCACTGCACTACCCTAAACCCTAAAACACTACCCCCAGCACTACCCCTACACTACCCAAACACCACTGCACTACCCTAAACCCTAAAACACCACCCCAGTACGAACCCCTATACTACACAAACACCACTGCACTACCCTAAACCCTAAATCACTACCCACAGCATGAACCCCTACACTACACAAACACCACTGCACTACCCTAAACCCTAAAACACTACCCGATGCACGACCCCCTACACTACACAAACACCACTGTACTACCCTAAACCCTAAAACACTACACTCAGAACGACTCCCTACCCTACATAAACACCACTGCACTACCCTAAGCCCTTAAACACTACCCCCAGCACAACCCCCTACACTAAAAAAACACCACTGCACTACCCTAAAACACTACCCCCAGCACCATCTAAACACCACTGCACTACCTTAAACCCTAAAACACTACCCCCAGCATGACCCCCTACACTACACAAACACCACAGCACTACCCTAGACCCTAAAACATTACCCCTAGCACGACCTCCTACACTACCCAAACACCACTGCACTACCCTAAACCATAAAACACTACCCCAGCACGACCCCCTATACTACACAAACACCACTGCACTATCCTAAACCCTACAAAACTACCCCAAGGACAACCCCCTACACTACACAAACACTACTGTACTACCCTAAACCCTAAAACACTAACCTCAGCACGACCCCCTTCACTACCCAAACACAACTGCACTACCCTAAACCCAAAAACACTATCCCCAGGACAACCCCCTACACTACACAAACACCACAGCACTACCTTAAACCCTACACCACTACCCCCTCCACTACCCAAACACCACTGCACTACCCTAAACCCTAAAACACTACCCCCAGCAAGACCCCCTGCACTACCCAACCACTGCACTACCCTAAACCACTACCCCAGCGCGACCCCCTACACTACACAAACACCACTGCACTACCCTAAACCATAAATCTACCCCCAGCATGACCCCCTACACTATCCGAACACCACTGCACTACCCTAAACACTAAAACACTACCCCCAGCACGACCCCCTACTCTACGCAAACACCATTGCACTGCCCTAAACACTAAAACACTACCCCCGGCACAACCCCCTACAATACCCAAACACCACTGCACTGCCCAAAACCTTAAAACAATACCCCCGGCACGACCCCCCTACACTACATAAACACTACTGTACTACCCTAAACCCTAAATCTATCCCCAGCATGACCCCCTACTCTACACAAACACCACTGCACTACCCTAAACCCTAAAACACTACCCACAGCATGAAACCCTACACTACACAAACACCACTGCACTACCCTAAACCCTAAAACACTACCCACAGCATGAACCCCTACACTACACAAACACCACTGCACTACCCTAAACCCTAAAACACTACCCCCAGCACGTTCCCCCTACACCACACAAAGACCACTGCACTGCCCTAGACCCTAAAACACTACCCCCAGCCGAACCCCTATACTACACAAACACCACTGCACTACCCTAGACCCTAAAACATTACCCCTAGCACGACCTCCTACACTACCCAAACACAACTGCACTACCCTAAACCCCAAATCTACCCCCAGCATGACCCCCTACACTACCCAAACACCACTGTCCTACCCAAAACACTAAAACACTACCCCCAGCAAGACCCCTTACAATTCACAAACACCACTGCACTACCCTAAAACACCACCCCCAGCAAGACCCCCTACACTACCAAATCACCACTGCAATACCCTAAATCCAAAAAACACTACCCCAGCACGAACCCCTTCACTACCCAAACACAACTGCACTACCCTAAACCCAAAAACAATACCCCCAGGACAACCCCCTACACTACACAAACACCATGGCACTACCTTAAACCCTACACCACTACCCCCTACACTACACAAACACCAGAGCACTACCCTAAACCCTAAAACACTACCCAAGCACGACCTCCTACATTACCCAACCACTGAAGTACCCTAAACCATAAAACACTACCCCCCAGCATGACCCCCTACACTACCCAAACACCACTGCACTACCCTAAACCCTAAAACACTACCCCCAGCACGACCCCCTGCACGTTCCAAACACCACTGCACTACCCTAAACCCTAAATCTACCCCCAGCATGACCCCCTACACTACCCAAACACCGCTGCACTACCCTAAACACTAAAACACTACCCCGGCACAACCCCCTACAATACCCAAACACCACTGCACTGCCCTAAACCCTAAAACAATACCCCCGGCACGACCCCCTACACTACACAAACACCACTGCACTGCCCTAAACCCTAAAACAATACCCCCAGCAGTACCCCCTACAGTACCCAACACAACCGCACTACCCTAAAACACTACCCCCAGCAGTACCCCTACACTACACAAACACCACTGCACTAGCCTAAACCCTAAAGACCTACCTACAGCACGAGACCCTACACTACCCAAACACCACTGCATTACCCTAAATCTATCCCCAGCATGACCCCTACACTACACAACCACCAGTGCACTACCCTAAACCCTAAAACAGTACCCCCAGCACGATGCCCCTACACTACACAAACACCACTGCACTGCCCTAGACCCTAAAACACTACCTGCAGCATGAATTCCTACACTACCCAAACACCACTGCATTGCCCTAAACCATAAAACATGACCCCATTCAGTACGCAAATATCACTGCACTACCCTAAACCCTAAATCTGCCCCCAGAATGACCCCCTACACCGCACAAACACCACTTCACTACCCTAAATCCTAAAACACTACCCCCAGCATGACCCCTACACTACACAAACACCACGGCACTATCCTAAACACTATCCCCAGCAAGACCCCCTACACTACACAAACACCACTGCACTACCCTAAACCCTAAAACACTACCCCAGCACGACCCCAACACTACACAAAAACCACTGCACTACCATAAACCCTAAAACACTACCCCAGCAGTACCCCCTACAGTACCCAACACAACTGCACTACCCTAAAACACTACCCCCAGCAGTACCCCTACACTACACAAACACCACTGCACTGCCCTAAACCCTAAAGACCTACCTACAGCACGACCCCTACACTACCCAAACACCACTGCATTACCCTAAATCTATCCCCAGCATGACCCCTACACTACACAACCACCACTGCACTACCCTAAACCCTAAAACACAACCCCTACACTACACAAACACCACTGCACTACCCTAAACCCTAAAACACTACCTCCAATAGTACCTCCTACACTACCCAACACCACTGCACTGCCTAAACCCTCAAACACGACTCCCTACACACACAACTGCACTACCCAAAACCCTAAAACACTACCCCCAGCACGACCCCCTAGACTACACAAACACGACTGCAGTACCCTAAACCCTAAAACACTACCCCCAGCGTGACCCCCTACACTACACAAACACGACTGCAGTACCCTAAACCCTAAAACACTACCCCCAGCGTGACCCCCTACACTACCCAAACACCACTGCACTACCCTAAACCCTAAAACACTACAGCCAGCAGTTCCCCCTATACTACCAAACACAACTGCACTACCCTAAACCCTAAAACACTACCCCCAGCATGACCCCCCTACACTACCCAAACACCGCTGCACTACCCTAAACACTAAAACACTACTCCGGCACAACCCCCTACAATACCCAAACACCACTGCACTGCCCTAAACCCTAAAACAATACCCCCGGCACGACCCCCTACACTACACAAACACCACTGCACTGCCCTAAACCCTAAACCACTACCTACAGCATGACCCCCTACACTACCCAAACACCACTGCATTGCCCTAAACCATAAAACATGACCCCATGCAGTACGCAAACAACACTGCCCCACCCTAAACCCTAAATCTACCCCCAGCACGACCCCTACACCGCACAAACACCACAGCACTTTCATAAACCCTTAAACACTACCCCTAGCAAGACCCCCTACACTACACAAACACCACTGCACTACCCTAAACCCTAAAACACTACCCCAGCACGACCCCCTATACTACCCAAGCACCACTCCACTACCCTTAACCCTAAAACACTTACCGCAGTATAACCCCCTATACCACACAAACACCACTGCACTACCCTAAACCCTAACACACTACCCCAGCACGACCCCCACACTACACACAAACCACTGCACTACCATAAACCCTAAAACACTACCCCCAGCAGTACCCCCTACAGTACCCAAATCAACTGCACTACCCTAAAACACTTCCCCCAGCATGACCCCTACACTACACAAACACCACGGCACTACCCTAAACCCTAAAACACTACCCTCAGCAGTACCCCCTACACTACACAAACACAACTGCACTACCTTACTGCACTACCCTAAACGCTAAAACACTACCCCGAGCATGACCCCCCTACACTACACAAACACGACTGCACTACCCTAAACCCTAAAACACTACAGCCAGCAGTACCCACTATACTACCAAACACCACTGCACTACCCTAAACCCTAAAACACTACCCCCAGCATGACCCCCTAAACTACACAAACACCACAGCACTACCCTAAACCCTAAAACACTACCCCCAGTAGTACCCCCTACACTACATAAACACAACTGCACTACCCTAAACCCTAAAACACTACCCCCAGCATGTCCCCCTACACTACACAAACACCACTGCACTACCTTACTGCACTACCCTAAACCCTAAAACACTACCCCCAGCATGACCCCCTACACTACACAAACACCAATGCACTACCTTACTGCACTACACCAAACCCTAAAACACTACCCGCAGCATGACCCCCTACACTACACAAACGCCACTGCACTACCCTAAAACACTACCCCCAGCGTGACCCCCTACACTATCCAAACACCACTGCACTACCCTAAACCCTAAAACACTACCCCCAGCACGACCCCCTACACTACCCAAAAACCACTGCACTACCCTAAACCCTAAAACACTTCCCCCAGGTCTACCCCTACACTACCCAAACACCACGGCACTACCCTAAACCCTAAAACACTACCCTCAGCAGTACCCCCTACACTACACAAACACAACTGCACTACCTTACTGCACTACCCTAAACGCTAAAACACTACCCCGAGCATGACCCCCCTACACTACACAAACACGACTGCACTACCCTAAACCCTAAAACACTACAGCCAGCAGTACCCACTATACTACCAAACACCACTGCACTACCCTAAACCCTAAAACACTACCCCCAGCATGACCCCCTAAACTACACAAACACCACAGCACTACCCTAAACCCTAAAACACTACCCCCAGTAGTACCCCCTACACTACATAAACACAACTGCACTACCCTAAACCCTAAAACACTACCCCCAGCATGTCCCCCTACACTACACAAACACCACTGCACTACCTTACTGCACTACCCTAAACCCTAAAACACTACCCCCAGCATGACCCCCTACACTACACAAACACCAATGCACTACCTTACTGCACTACACCAAACCCTAAAACACTACCCGCAGCATGACCCCCTACACTACACAAACGCCACTGCACTACCCTAAAACACTACCCCCAGCGTGACCCCCTACACTATCCAAACACCACTGCACTACCCTAAACCCTAAAACACTACCCCCAGCACGACCCCCTACACTACCCAAAAACCACTGCACTACCCTAAACCCTAAAACACTTCCCCCAGGTCTACCCCTACACTACCCAAACACCACCGCACTACCCTAAACCCTACCCCCAGTAGTACCCCCTACACTACCCAACGCCACTGCACTGCCCTAAACCCTAAAACACTACCACCAGCACGACCCCTTATACTACCCAAACACCACTGCACTACCCTAAACCGTAAAACATGATTCCCTACAATACACACACACCACTGCACTACCCTAAACCCTAAAACACTACCCCCAGCATGACTCTCTACACTACACAAACACCACTGCACTACCCTAAAACACTACCCCTACACTACACAAACACTACTGCAGTACCCTAAACCCTAAAACACTACCCCCAGCACGACCCCCTATAATACACAAACACCACTGCACTACCCTAAACCACTACCCCCAGCACTACCCCAACACTACCCAAACACCACTGCACTACCCTAAACCCTAAAACACTACCCCCAGCACGACCCCCTACACTACACAAACACCACTGCACAACACTCAACCCTAAAATACAACCTCCAGCATGACCCCAATACCACTGCAATACCCTACTGCACTACTCTAAAGCCTAAAACACTACCCCCAGCATGACCCCCTACACTACACAAACACCACAGCACTACCCTAAACCCTAAAACACTACCCCCATACTACCCAAACACCACTGCACTACCCTAAACCCTAAAACACTACCCTGGCACAACCCCCTATAAAACCCAAACACCACTTCACTGCCCTAAACCCTAAAACAATACCCCCGGCACGACCCCCTACACTACACAAACACAACTGCACTACCCTAAACCCTAAAACACAACCCCCTACACTACACAAACACCACTGCACTACCCTAAAGCCTAAAACACTACCCCGAGCACTACCCCCTTTACTACCCAAACACCAATGCAGTACCCTAAACCCTAAAACACTACCCCAGATCTACCCCTACACTACCCAAACACCACTGCACTACCCTTAACCCTAAAACACTACCTCCAGTAGTACCCCCTACACTACCCAACACCACTGCACTGCCTAAACCCTCAAACACGACTCCCTACAATACACACACACCACTGCACTACCCTAAACCCTAAAACACTACCCCCAGCACGACCCCCTACACTACACAAACACCACTGCACAACCCTCAACCCTAAAATACTACCCCCAGCATGACCCCTACACCACACAACCACCACTGAACTACCCTAAACCCTAAAGCACTACCCCCAACACGATGCCCCTACACTACACAAACACCACTGCACTGCCCTAGACCCTAAAACACTACCTGCAGCATGAACCCCTACACTACCCAAACACCACGGCATTGCCCTAAACCATAAAACATGACCCCATGCAGTACGCAAACAACACTGCACTAACCTAAACCCTAAATCTACCCCCAGCACGACCCCCTACACTACACAAACACCAATGCACTATCTTACTGCACTACACCAAACCCTAAACACTACCCGCAGCATGACCCCCTACACTACACAAACGCCACTGTACTACACTAAAACACTACCCCCAGCGTGACCCCCTACACTATCCAAACACCACTGCACTACCCTAAACCCTAAAACACTACCCCCAGCACGACCCCCTACACTACCCAAAAACCACTGCACTACCCTAAACCCTAAAACACTTCCCCCAGGTCTACCCCTACACTACCCAAACACCACTGCACTACCCTAAACCCTAAAACACTACCCCCAGTAGTACACCCTACACTACCCAACGCCACTGCACTGCCCTAAACCACTACCACCAGCACGACCCCTTATACTACCCAAACACCACTGCACTACCCTAAACCGTAAAACACGACTCCCTACAATACACACACACCACTACACTACCCTAAACCCTAAAACACTACCCCCCAGCATGACTCTCTACACTACACAAACACCACTGCACTACCCTTAAACACTACCCCTACACTACACAAACACTACTGCAGTACCCTAAACCCTAAAACACTACCCCCAGGACAACCCCCTATAATACACAAACACCACTGCACTACCCTAAACCACTACCCCCAGCACTACCTCAACACTACCCAAACACCACTGCACTACCCTAAACCCTAAAACACTACCCCCAGGACAACCCCCTACACTACACAAACACCACTGCACAACACTCAACCCTAAAATACTACCCCCAGCATGACCCCAACACTACCCAAACACCACTGCAACACCCTACTGCACTACCCTAAAGCCTAAAACACTACCCCCAGCATGACCCCTACACTACCCAAACACCACCCCCTATAAAACCCAAACACCACTTCACTGCCCTAAACCCTAAAACAATACCCCCTACACTACACAAACACAACTGCACTACCCTAAACCCTAAAACACAACCCCCTACACTACACAAACACCACTGCACTACCCTAAAGCCTAAAACACTACCCCCAGCACTACCCCCTTTACTACCCAAACACCACTGCAGTACCCTAAACCCTAAAACACTACCCCAGATCTACCCCTACACTACACAAACACCACTGCACTGCCCTAAACCCTAAAACACTACCTCCAGTAGTACCCCCTACACTACCCAACACCACTGCACTGCCTAAACCCTCAAACACGACTCCCTACAATACACACACACACCACTGCACTACCCTAAACCCTAAAACACTACCCCCAGCACGACCCCCTACACTACAAACACCACAGCACTGCCCTAAACCCTAAAACACTACCCCCTACACTACACAAACACCACTGCACAACCCTAAAATACTACCCCCAGCATGACCCCTACACCACACAACCACCACTGCACTACCCTAAACCCTAAAGCACTACCCCCAACACGATGCCCCTACACTACACAAACACCACTGCACTGCCCTAGACCCTAAAACACTACCTGCAGCATGAACCCCTACACTACCCAAACACCACGGCATTGCCCTAAACCATAAAACATGACCCCATGCAGTACGCAAACAACACTGCACTAACCTAAACCCTAAATCTACCCCCAGCACGACCCCCTACACTACACAAACACCAATGCACTACCTTACTGCACTACACCAAACCCTAAACACTACCCGCAGCATGACCCCCTACACTACACAAACGCCACTGTACTACCCTAAAACACTACCCCCAGCGTGACCCCCTACACTATCCAAACACCACTGCACTACCCTAAACCCTAAAACACTACCCCCAGCACGACCCCCTACACTACCCAAAAACCACTGCACTACCCTAAACCCTAAAACACTTCCCCCAGGTCTACCCCTACACTACCCAAACACCACTGCACTACCCTAAACCCTAAAACACTACCCCCAGTAGTACACCCTACACTACCCAACGCCACTGCACTGCCCTAAACCCTAAAACACTACCACCAGCACGACCCCTTATACTACCCAAACACCACTGCACTACCCCTAAACCGTAAAACACGTCTCCCTACAATACACACACACCACTACACTACCCTAAACCCTAAAACACTACCCCCAGCATGACTCTCTACACTACACAAACACCACTGCACTACCCTAAAACACTACCCCTACACTACACAAACACTACTGCAGTACCCTAAACCCTAAAACACTACCCCCAGCACGACCCCCTATAATACACAAACACCACTGCACTACCCTAAACCACTACCCCCAGCACTACCTCAACACTACCCAAACACCACTGCACTACCCTAAACCCTAAAACACTACCCCCAGCATGACCCCCTACACTACACAAACACCACTGCACAACACTCAACCCTAAAATACTACCCCCAGCATGACCCCAACACTACCCAAACACCACTTCAACACCCTACTGCACTACCCTAAAGCCTAAAACACTACCCCCAGCATGACCCCTACACTACCCAAACACCACCCCCTATAAAACCCAAACACCACTTCACTGCCCTAAACCCTAAAACAATACCCCCGGCACGACCCCCTACACTACACAAACACAACTGCACTACCCTAAACCCTAAAACACAACCCCCTACACTACACAAACACCACTGCACTACCCTAAAGCCTAAAACACTACCCCCAGCACTACCCCCTTTACTACCCAAACACCACTGCAGTACCCTAAACCCTAAAACACTACCCCCAGATCTACCCCTACACTACACAAACACAACTGCACTGCCCTAAACCCTAAAACACTACCTCCAGTAGTACCCCCTACACTACCCAACACCACTGCACTGCCTAAACCCTCAAACACGACTCCCTACAATACACACACACACCACTGCACTACCCTAAACCCTAAAACACTACCCCCAGCACGACCCCCTACACTACACAAACACCACAGCACTGCCCTAAACCCTAAAACACTACCCCAACACGATGCCCCTACACTACACAAACACCACTGCACTGCCCTAGACCCTAAAACATTACCTGCAGCATGAACCCCTACACTACCCAAACACCACTGCATTGCCCTAAACCATAAAACATGACCCCATGCAGTACGCAAACACTGCACTACCGTAAACCCTAAATCTACCCCCAGCACGACCCCCTACACTACACAAACACCATTTCACTACCCTAAATCCTAAAACATTACCCCCAGAATGACCCCCTACACTACACAAACACCACTGCACTACCCTGAACTCTAAATCACTACCCCCAGCAAGACCCCCTACACTACACAAACACCACTGCACTATCCTAAACCCTAAAACACTACCCCCAGCACGAACCCCTACACTACCAAATCACCACTGCAATACCCTAAACCCTAAAATACTAACCCAACACGAACCCTCATACGACACAAACACCACTGCACTACCTTAAACCCTAAAACACTACCCCCAGCACGACCCCCTATTCTACCCAAACACCACTCCACTACCTTAAACCCTAAAACACTTATCCCAGGATGACCCCCTATACCACACAAACACCACTGCACTACCCTAAACCCTAAAACACTACCCGATCACGACCCCTACACTACACAAAAACCACTGCACTACCATAAACCCTAAAAAACTACCCCCAACAGTACCCAACACAACTGTACTACCCTAAAACACTTCCCCCAGCATGACCCCCTACACTACACAAACACGACTGCACTACCCTAAACCCTAAAACACTACCCCCAGCGTGACCCCCTACACTACCCAAACACCACTGCACTACCCTAAACCCTAAAACGCAACCCCCAGCATGACCCCCTAAACTACACAAACACCACGGCACTACCCTAAACCCTAAACCCCTACCCCCAGCAATACCCCCTACACTACCCAAACACAACTGCACTACCCTAAACCCTAAAACACTAACCCCAGCATGACCCCCTACACTAAACAAACACCACTGCACTACCTTACTGCACTACCCTAAACCCTAAAACACTACCCCAGCATGACCCCCTACACTACACAAACACCAATGCACTACCCAAAACCCTAAAACACTACTCCCAGCAAGACCCCCTACACTACACAAACACCACTGCACTACCCTAAACCCTAAAACACTACCCCCAGCACAACCCCCTACACTACCAAATCACCACTGCAATACCCTAAACCCTAAAACACTACCCCAGCATGACCCCCTACACTACACAAACACCAATGCACTACCCTAAACCCTAAAGCACTACCCCCAACACGATGCCCCTACACTACACAAACACCACTGCACTGCCCTAGACCCTAAAACACTACCTGCAGCATGAACCCCTACACTACCCAAACACCACGGCATTGCCCTAAACCATAAAACATGACCCCATGCAGTACGCAAACAACACTGCACTACCCTAAACCCTAAATCTACCCCCAGCACGACCCCCTACACTACACAAACACCAATGCACTACCTTACTGCACTACACCAAACCCTAAACACTACCCGCAGCATGAGCCCCTACACTACACAAACGCCACTGTACTACCCTAAAACACTACCCCCAGCGTAACCCCCTACACTATCCAAACACCACTGCACTACCCTCAACCCTAAAATACTTCCCCCAGGTCTACCCCTACACTACCCAAACACCACTGCACTACCCTAAACCCTAAAACACTACCCCCAGTAGTACACCCTACACTACCCAACGCCACTGCACTGCCCTAAACCCTAAAACACTACCACCAGCACGACCCCTTATACTACCCAAACACCACTGCACTACCCTAAACCGTAAAACACGACTCCCTACAATACACACACACCACTACACTACCCTAAACCCTAAAACACTACCCCCTAGCATGACTCTCTACACTAAACAAACACCACTGCACTACCCTAAAACACTACCCCTACACTACACAAACACTACTGCAGTACCCTAAACCCTAAAACACTACCCCCAGCACGACCCCCTATAATACACAAACACCACTGCACCACCCTAAACCCTAAAACACTACCCCCAGCATGACCCCCTACACTACACAAACACCACTGCACAACACTCAACCCTAAAATACTACCCCCAGCATGACCCCAACACTACCCAAACACCACTGCAACACCCTACTGCACTACCCTAAAGCCTAAAACACTACCCCCAGCATGACCCCTACACTACCCAAACACCACGGCACTACCCTAAACCCTAAAACACTACCCCCATACTACTCAAACACCACTGCACTACCCTAAACCCTAAAACACTACCCCGGCACAACCCCCTATAAAACCCAAACACCACTTCACTGCCCTAAACCCTAAAACAATACCCCCGGCACGACCCCCTACACTACACAAACACAACTGCACTACCCTAAACCCTAAAACACAACCCCCTACACTACACAAACACCACTGCACTACCCTAAAGCCTAAAACACTACCCCCAGCACTACCCCCTTTACTACCCAAACACCACTGCAGTACCCTAAACCCTAAAACACTACCCCCAGATCTACCCCTACACTACACAAACACCACTGCACTGCCCTAAACCCTAAAACACTACCTCCAGTAGTACCCCCTACACTACCGAACACCACTGCACTGCCTAAACCCTCAAACACGACTCCCTACAATACACACACACACCACTGCACTACCCTAAACCCTAAAACACTACCCCCAGCACGACCCCCTACACTACACAAACACCACAGCACTGCCCTAAACCCTAAAACACTACCCCCTACACTACACAAACACCACTGCACAACCCTCAACCCTAAAATACTACCCCCAGCATGACCCCTACACTACACAACCACCAATGCACTACCCTAAACCCTAAAGCACTACCCCAACACGATGCCCCTACACTACACAAACACCACTGCACTGCCCTAGACCCTAAAACATTACCTGCAGCATGAACCCCTACACTACCCAAACACCACTGCATTGCCCTAAACCATAAAACATGACCCCATGCAGTACGCAAACACTGCACTACCCTAAACCCTAAATCTACCCCCAGCACGACACCCTACACTGCACAAACACCATTTCACTACCCTAAATCCTAAAACATTACCCCCAGCATGACCCCCTACACTACACAAACACCACTGCACTACCCTGAACTCTAAATCACTACCCCCAGCAAGACCCCCTACACTACACAAACACCACTGCACTATCCTAAACCCTAAAACACTACCCCCAGCACGAACCCCTACACTACCAAATCACCACTGCAATACCCTAAACCCTAAAACACTAACCCAACACGAACCCTTATACGACACAAACACCACTGCACTACCTTAAACCCTAAAACACTACCCCCAGCACGACCCCCTATTCTACCCAAACACCACTCCACTACCTTAAACCCTAAAACACTTATCCCAGGATGACCCCCTATACCACACAAACACCACTGCACTACCCTAAACCCTAAAACACTACCCGATCACGACCCCTACACTACACAAAAACCACTGCACTACCATAAACCCTAAAAAACTACCCCCAACAGTACCCAACACAACTGTACTACCCTAAAACACTTCCCCCAGCATGACCCCCTACACTACACAAACACGACTGCACTACCCTAAACCCTAAAACACTACCCCCAGCGTGACCCCCTACACTACACAAACACGACTGCACTACCCTAAACCCTAAAACACTACCCCCAGCGTGACCCTCTACACTACCCAAACACCACTGCACTACCCTAAACCCTAAAACGCAACCCCCAGCATGACCCCCTAAACTACACAAACACCACGGCACTACCCTAAACCCTAAACCACTACCCCCAGCAATACCCCCTACACTACCCAAACACAACTGCACTACCCTAAACCCTAAAACACTAACCCCAGCATGACCCCCTACACTAAACAAACACCACTGCACTACCTTACTGCACTACCCTAAACCCTAAAACACTACCCCAGCATGACCCCCTACACTACACAAACATCAATGCACTACCTTACTGCACTACACTAAACCCTAAAACACTACCCGCAGCATGACCCCCTACACTACACAAACGCCACTGCACTACCCTAAAACACTACCCCCAGCATGACCCCCTACACTACCCAAACACCACTGCACTACCCTAAACCCTAAAACACTACCCCTAGCACGACCCCCTACACTACCCAAACACCACTGCACTACCCTAAACCCTAAAACACTGCCTCCAGTAGTACCCCCTACACTACCCAGCACCACTGCCCTAAACCCTAAAACACGACTCCCTACAATACACACACACCACTGCACTACCCTAAACCCTAAAACACTACCCCCTACACTACACAAACACCACTGCACAACCCTCAACCCTAAAATACTACCCCCAGCATGACCCCTACACTACACAACCACCAATGCACTACCCTAAACCCTAAAGCACTACCCCAACACGATGCCCCTACACTACACAAACACCACTGCACTGCCCTAGACCCTAAAACATTACCTGCAGCATGAACCCCTACACTACCCAAACACCACTGCATTGCCCTAAACCATAAAACATGACCCCATGCAGTACGCAAACACTGCACTACCCTAAACCCTAAATCTACCCCCAGCACGACACCCTACACTGCACAAACACCATTTCACTACCCTAAATCCTAAAACATTACCCCCAGCATGACCCCCTACACTACACAAACACCACTGCACTACCCTGAACTCTAAATCACTACCCCCAGCAAGACCCCCTACACTACACAAACACCACTGCACTATCCTAAACCCTAAAACACTACCCCCAGCACGAACCCCTACACTACCAAATCACCACTGCAATACCCTAAACCCTAAAACACTAACCCAACACGAACCCTTATACGACACAAACACCACTGCACTACCTTAAACCCTAAAACACTACCCCCAGCACGACCCCCTATTCTACCCAAACACCACTCCACTACCTTAAACCCTAAAACACTTATCCCAGGATGACCCCCTATACCACACAAACACCACTGCACTACCCTAAACCCTAAAACACTACCCGATCACGACCCCTACACTACACAAAAACCACTGCACTACCATAAACCCTAAAAAACTACCCCCAACAGTACCCAACACAACTGTACTACCCTAAAACACTTCCCCCAGCATGACCCCCTACACTACACAAACACGACTGCACTACCCTAAACCCTAAAACACTACCCCCAGCGTGACCCCCTACACTACACAAACACGACTGCACTACCCTAAACCCTAAAACACTACCCCCAGCGTGACCCTCTACACTACCCAAACACCACTGCACTACCCTAAACCCTAAAACGCAACCCCCAGCATGACCCCCTAAACTACACAAACACCACGGCACTACCCTAAACCCTAAACCACTACCCCCAGCAATACCCCCTACACTACCCAAACACAACTGCACTACCCTAAACCCTAAAACACTAACCCCAGCATGACCCCCTACACTAAACAAACACCACTGCACTACCTTACTGCACTACCCTAAACCCTAAAACACTACCCCAGCATGACCCCCTACACTACACAAACATCAATGCACTACCTTACTGCACTACACTAAACCCTAAAACACTACCCGCAGCATGACCCCCTACACTACACAAACGCCACTGCACTACCCTAAAACACTACCCCCAGCATGACCCCCTACACTACCCAAACACCACTGCACTACCCTAAACCCTAAAACACTACCCCTAGCACGACCCCCTACACTACCCAAACACCACTGCACTACCCTAAACCCTAAAACACTGCCTCCAGTAGTACCCCCTACACTACCCAGCACCACTGCCCTAAACCCTAAAACACGACTCCCTACAATACACACACACCACTGCACTACCCTAAACCCTAAAACACTACCCCCACCATGACACCCTACACTACACAAACACCAATTGTACTACCGTAAAGCCTACCCCCAGCACGACCCCCTTCACTACCCAAACACAACTGCACTACCCTAAACCCTAAAACACAACCCCTACACTACACAAACACCACTGCACTACCCTAAACCATAAAACACTACCCCCAGCAGTACCCCCTACACAACCCAACACCACTGCACTACCCTAAACCCTACCCCCAGCATGACCCCTACACTACAAACACCCTGGCACTACCCTAAACCCTAAAAAACTACCCACAGCAGTACCCCCTACACTACCCAAACACACCTGCACTACCCTAAACCATAAAACACTACCACCAGCATGACCCCCTACACAACACACAACACCACTGCACTACCCTAAACCCTAAAACACCACCCCCAACACGACCCCCTACACTACCAAATCACCACCGGAATACCCTAAATCCAAAAAACACTACCCCAGCACGAACCCCTTCACTACCCAAACACAACTGCACTACCCTAAACCCAAAAACAATACCCCCAGGACAACCCCCTACATTACACAAACACCACGGCACTACCTTAAACCCTACAGCACTACCCCCTACACTACACAAACACCAGAGCACTACCCTAAACCACTACCCCAGCACGACCTCCTACATTACCCAACCACTGAAGTACCCTAAACCCTAAAACACTACCCCCCAGCATGACGCCTACAATACACAAACACCACTGCACTACCCTAAACCCTAACACACTACCCCCAGCATGACCCCCTACACTACCCAAACACCACTGCATTACCCTAAACCCTAAATCTATCCCCAGCATGACCACTACACAACCACCACTGCACTGCCCTAGACCCTAAAACACTACCTGCAGCATGAACCCCTACACTACCCAAACACCACTGCATTGCCCTAAACCATAAAACATGACCCCATGCAGTACGCAAACACTGCACTACCCTAAACCCTAAAACACTTCCCCAGCACGACCCCTACACTACACAAAAACCACTGCACTACCATAAACCCTAAAACACTACCTCCAGTAGTACCTCCTACACTACCCAACACCACTGCACTACCTAAACCCTCAAACACGACTCCCTACACACACAACTGCACTACCCCAAACCCTAAAACACTACCCCCAGCACGACCCCCTAGACTACACAAACACGACTGCAGTACCCTAAACCCTAAAACACTACCCCCAGCGTGACCCCCTACACTACACAAACACGACTGCAGTACCCTAAACCCTAAAACACTACCCCCAGCGTGACCCCCTACACTACCCAAACACCACTGCACTACCCTAAACCCTAAAACACTACAGCCAGCAGTTCCCCCTATACTACCAAACACAACTGCACTACCCTAAACCCTAAAACACTACCCCCAGCATGACCCCCCTACACTACCCAAACACCGCTGCACTACCCTAAACACTAAAACACTACTCCGGCACAACCCCCTACAATACCCAAACACCACTGCACTGCCCTAAACCCTAAAACAATACCCCCGGCACGACCCCCTACACTACACAAACACCACTGCACTGCCCTAAACCCTAAACCACTACCTACAGCATGACCCCCTACACTACCCAAACACCACTGCATTGCCCTAAACCATAAAACATGACCCCATGCAGTACGCAAACAACACTGCACCACCCTAAACCCTAAATCTACCCCCAGCACGACCCCTACACCGCACAAACACCACAGCACTATCATAAACCCTTAAACACTACCCCTAGCAAGACCCCCTACACTACACAAACACTATCCCCAGCAAGACCCCCTACACTACACAAACACCACTGCACTACCCTAAACCCTAAAACACTACCCCAGCACAACCCCCTATACTACCCAAGCACCACTCCACTACCCTTAACCCTAAAACACTTACCGCAGTATAACCCCCTATACCACACAAACACCACTGCACTACCCTAAACCCTAACACACTACCCCAGCACGACCCCAACACTACACACAAACCACTGCACTACCATAAACCCTAAAACACTACCCCCAGCAGTACCCCCTACAGTACCCAAATCAACTGCACTACCCTAAAACACTTCCCCCAGCATGACCCCCTACACTACACAAACACCACGGCACTACCCTAAACCCTAAAACACTACCCCCAGCAGTACCCCCTACACTACACAAACACAACTGCACTACCTTACTGCACTACCCTAAACGCTAAAACACTACCCCGAGCATGACCCCCCTACACTACACAAACACGACTGCACTACCCTAAACCCTAAAACACTACAGCCAGCAGTACCCACTATACTACCAAACACCACTGCACTACCCTAAACCCTAAAACACTACCCCCAGCATGACCCCCTAAACTACACAAACACCACAGCACTACCCTAAACCCTAAAACACTACCCCCAGCAGTACCCCCTACACTACATAAACACAACTGCACTACCCTAAACCCTAAAACACTACCCCCAGCATGTCCCCCTACACTACACAAACACCACTGCACTACCTTACTGCACTACCCTAAACCCTAAAACACTACCCCCAGCATGACCCCCTACAATACACAAACACCAATGCACTACCTTACTGCACTACACCAAACCCTAAAACACTACCCGCAGCATGACCCCCTACACTACACAAACGCCACTGCACTACCCTAAAACACTACCCCCAGCGTGACCCCCTACACTATCCAAACACCACTGCACTACCCTAAACCCTAAAACACTACCCCAGCACGACCCCCTACACTACATAAACACCGCTGCACTACCCTAAACCCTTAAACACTACCCCCAGCACAACCCCCTACACTACACAAACACCACTGCACTACCCTAATACACTGCCCCCAGCACTATCCAAACACCACTGCACTACCTTACACCCTAAAACACGACCCCCAGCATGACCTCCTGCACAAACACCACTGCACTACCCTAGACCCTAAAACATTACCCCTAGCACGACCTCCTACACTACCCAAACACCACTGCACTACCCTAAACCCTACATCTACCCACAGCATGAACCTCTACACTACACAAACACCACTGCACTACCCTAAAACACTACCCACAGCATGAACCTCTACACTACACAAACACCACTGCTCTACCCTAAACCCTAAAACACTACCCGATGCATGACCCCCTACACTACACAAACACCACTGCACTATCCTAAACCCTAAAACACTACCCACAGCAAGATCCCCTACACTACCCTAAACACTACCCCCAGTAAGAACCCCTATACTACACAAACACCACTGCACTACCCTAAACCACTACCCACAGCATGAACCCCTACAATACACAAACACCACTGCACTACTCTAAACCCTAAAACACTACCCCCTACACTACACAAACACCACTGTACTACCCTAAACCCTAAAACACTACCCCCAGCACGACCCCCTACACTACATAAACACCACTGCACTACCCATAGCCCTTAAGCACTACCCCCAGCACAACCCCCTACACTACACAAACACCACTGCACTACCCTAAAACACTACCCCCAGCAATATCCAAACACCACTGCACTACCTTAAACCCTAAAACACTACTCCCAGCATGACCCCCTACACTACACAAACACCACTGCATTACCCTAGACCCTAAAACATTACCCCTAGCATGACCTCCTACACTACCCAAACACCACTGCACTGCACTACCCTAAACCATACATCTACCCCAGCACAACCCCTACACTACACAAACACCACTGCACTACCCTAAACTCTAAAACACTACCCCCAGCACGACCCCCTACACTACACAAACACCACTGCACTACCCTAAACCCTAAAACACTACCCCCTGTACTACACAAACACCACTGCACTACCCTAAAACACTACCCCAAGCACAACCCCCTACACTACACAAACACCACTGTACTACCCTAAACCCTAAAACACTAACCCCAGCACGACCCCCTTCACTACCCAAACACAACTGCGCTACCCTAAACCCAAAAACAGCACCCCCAGGACAACCCCCTACACTACACAAACACCACGGCACTACCTTAAACCCTACACCAGTACCCCCTCCACTACACAAACACCACAGCACTACCCTAAACCCTAAAACACTACCCCAGCACGACCTCCTACACTACCCAACACCACTGCACTACCCTAAACCCTAAAACACTACCCCCAGCATGGCCCCCTACAATACACAAACACCACGGCACTACCCTAAACCACTACCCTCCACCCAGCATGACCCCTACACTACACAAACACCACTGCACTACCCTAAACCCTAAAACACTACCCACGCACGACCCCCCTACACTACCCAAACACCACTGCACTACCCTAAACCCTAAAACACTACCCCCGCACGACCCCCTGCACTACATAAACACCACTGCACTGCCCTAACCACTACCCCAGCATGACCCCCTCCACTACACAAACACCACAGCACTACCCTAAACCCTAAAACACTACCCCAGCACGACCTCCTACATTACCCAACCACTGAAGTACCCTAAAACACTATCCCCCAGCACGACCACCTACACTACCCAAACACCACTGCACTACCCTAAACCCTAAAACACTAACCCCAGCACTACCACTACACTACCCAAACACCACTGCACTATCCTAAACCCTAAAACAGTACCTCCAGCAGTACCCCCTACACTACCCAAACACCACGGCACTACCCTAAACCACTACCCCCCACCCAGCATGACCCCCTACACTACACAAACACCACTGCACTACCCTACTGCACTACCCCCAGCATGACCCCCTACACTACCTAAACACCACTGCACTACCCTAAACCCTAAAACACTACCCCCAGCACGACCCCCTGCACTACCCAAACACCACTGCACAACCCTAACCACTACCCCAGCGCGACCCCCTACACTATACAACACCACTGCATTACCCTAAACCCAAAATCTATGCCCAGCATGACCCCCTACACTAAACAAACACCACTGCACTACCCTAAACCCTAAAACACTAACCCCAGCACAATCCCCCTACACCACACAAAGACCACTGCACTGCCCTAGACCCTAAAACACTACCTGCAGCATAAACCCCTACACTACACAAACACCACTGCACTACCCTAAAACACTACCCCCAGCATGACCCCTACACTACCATAACACCACTGAACTATCCTAAACCCTAAAACACTACCCCCAGCATGAACCCCTATACTACACAAACCCCACTGCACTACCCTAAACCTTAAAACACTACCCACAGAATGAACCCCTACACTACACAAACACCACTGCACTACCCTAAAACACTACCCCCAGCATGACCTCTACACTACCCAAACACCACTGCACTACCCTAAACCCTAAAACACTACCCCCAGCACTACCCCTACACTACCCAAACACCACTGCACTACCCTAAACCCTAAAACACCACCCCAGTACGAACCCCTATACTACACAAACACCACTGCACTACCCTAAACCCTAAATCACTACCCACAGCATGAACCCCTACACTACACAAACACCACTGCACTACCCTAAACCCTAAAACACTACCCGATGCACGACCCCCTACACTACACAAACACCACTGTACTACCCTAAACCCTAAAACACTACACTCAGAACGACTCCCTACCCTACATAAACACCACTGCACTACCCTAAGCCCTTAAACACTACCCCCAGCACAACCCCCTACACTAAAAAAACACCACTGCACTACCCTAAAACACTACCCCCAGCACCATCTAAACACCACTGCACTACCTTAAACCCTAAAACACTACCCCCAGCATGACCCCCTACACTACACAAACACCACAGCACTACCCTAGACCCTAAAACATTACCCCTAGCACGACCTCCTACACTACCCAAACACCACTGCACTACCCTAAACCATAAAACACTACCCCAGCACGACCCCCTATACTACACAAACACCACTGCACTATCCTAAACCCTACAAAACTACCCCAAGGACAACCCCCTACACTACACAAACACTACTGTACTACCCTAAACCCTAAAACACTAACCTCAGCACGACCCCCTTCACTACCCAAACACAACTGCACTACCCTAAACCCAAAAACACTATCCCCAGGACAACCCCCTACACTACACAAACACCACAGCACTACCTTAAACCCTACACCACTACCCCCTCCACTACCCAAACACCACTGCACTACCCTAAACCCTAAAACACTACCCCCAGCAAGACCCCCTGCACTACCCAACCACTGCACTACCCTAAACCACTACCCCAGCGCGACCCCCTACACTACACAAACACCACTGCACTACCCTAAACCATAAATCTACCCCCAGCATGACCCCCTACACTATCCGAACACCACTGCACTACCCTAAACACTAAAACACTACCCCCAGCACGACCCCCTACTCTACGCAAACACCATTGCACTGCCCTAAACACTAAAACACTACCCCCGGCACAACCCCCTACAATACCCAAACACCACTGCACTGCCCAAAACCTTAAAACAATACCCCCGGCACGACCCCCCTACACTACATAAACACTACTGTACTACCCTAAACCCTAAATCTATCCCCAGCATGACCCCCTACTCTACACAAACACCACTGCACTACCCTAAACCCTAAAACACTACCCACAGCATGAAACCCTACACTACACAAACACCACTGCACTACCCTAAACCCTAAAACACTACCCACAGCATGAACCCCTACACTACACAAACACCACTGCACTACCCTAAACCCTAAAACACTACCCCCAGCACGTTCCCCCTACACCACACAAAGACCACTGCACTGCCCTAGACCCTAAAACACTACCCCCAGCCGAACCCCTATACTACACAAACACCACTGCACTACCCTAGACCCTAAAACATTACCCCTAGCACGACCTCCTACACTACCCAAACACAACTGCACTACCCTAAACCCCAAATCTACCCCCAGCATGACCCCCTACACTACCCAAACACCACTGTCCTACCCAAAACACTAAAACACTACCCCCAGCAAGACCCCTTACAATTCACAAACACCACTGCACTACCCTAAAACACCACCCCCAGCAAGACCCCCTACACTACCAAATCACCACTGCAATACCCTAAATCCAAAAAACACTACCCCAGCACGAACCCCTTCACTACCCAAACACAACTGCACTACCCTAAACCCAAAAACAATACCCCCAGGACAACCCCCTACACTACACAAACACCATGGCACTACCTTAAACCCTACACCACTACCCCCTACACTACACAAACACCAGAGCACTACCCTAAACCCTAAAACACTACCCAAGCACGACCTCCTACATTACCCAACCACTGAAGTACCCTAAACCATAAAACACTACCCCCCAGCATGACCCCCTACACTACCCAAACACCACTGCACTACCCTAAACCCTAAAACACTACCCCCAGCACGACCCCCTGCACGTTCCAAACACCACTGCACTACCCTAAACCCTAAATCTACCCCCAGCATGACCCCCTACACTACCCAAACACCGCTGCACTACCCTAAACACTAAAACACTACCCCGGCACAACCCCCTACAATACCCAAACACCACTGCACTGCCCTAAACCCTAAAACAATACCCCCGGCACGACCCCCTACACTACACAAACACCACTGCACTGCCCTAAACCCTAAAACAATACCCCCAGCAGTACCCCCTACAGTACCCAACACAACCGCACTACCCTAAAACACTACCCCCAGCAGTACCCCTACACTACACAAACACCACTGCACTAGCCTAAACCCTAAAGACCTACCTACAGCACGAGACCCTACACTACCCAAACACCACTGCATTACCCTAAATCTATCCCCAGCATGACCCCTACACTACACAACCACCAGTGCACTACCCTAAACCCTAAAACAGTACCCCCAGCACGATGCCCCTACACTACACAAACACCACTGCACTGCCCTAGACCCTAAAACACTACCTGCAGCATGAACTCCTACACTACCCAAACACCACTGCATTGCCCTAAACCATAAAACATGACCCCATTCAGTACGCAAATATCACTGCACTACCCTAAACCCTAAATCTGCCCCCAGAATGACCCCCTACACCGCACAAACACCACTTCACTACCCTAAATCCTAAAACACTACCCCCAGCATGACCCCTACACTACACAAACACCACGGCACTATCCTAAACACTATCCCCAGCAAGACCCCCTACACTACACAAACACCACTGCACTACCCTAAACCCTAAAACACTACCCCAGCACGACCCCAACACTACACAAAAACCACTGCACTACCATAAACCCTAAAACACTACCCCAGCAGTACCCCCTACAGTACCCAACACAACTGCACTACCCTAAAACACTACCCCCAGCAGTACCCCTACACTACACAAACACCACTGCACTGCCCTAAACCCTAAAGACCTACCTACAGCACGACCCCTACACTACCCAAACACCACTGCATTACCCTAAATCTATCCCCAGCATGACCCCTACACTACACAACCACCACTGCACTACCCTAAACCCTAAAACACAACCCCTACACTACACAAACACCACTGCACTACCCTAAACCCTAAAACACTACCTCCAATAGTACCTCCTACACTACCCAACACCACTGCACTGCCTAAACCCTCAAACACGACTCCCTACACACACAACTGCACTACCCAAAACCCTAAAACACTACCCCCAGCACGACCCCCTAGACTACACAAACACGACTGCAGTACCCTAAACCCTAAAACACTACCCCCAGCGTGACCCCCTACACTACACAAACACGACTGCAGTACCCTAAACCCTAAAACACTACAGCCAGCAGTTCCCCCTATACTACCAAACACAACTGCACTACCCTAAACCCTAAAACACTACAGCCAGCAGTTCCCCCTATACTACCAAACACAACTGCACTACCCTAAACCCTAAAACACTACCCCCAGCATGACCCCCCTACACTACCCAAACACCGCTGCACTACCCTAAACACTAAAACACTACTCCGGCACAACCCCCTACAATACCCAAACACCACTGCACTGCCCTAAACCCTAAAACAATACCCCCGGCACGACCCCCTACACTACACAAACACCACTGCACTGCCCTAAACCCTAAACCACTACCTACAGCATGACCCCCTACACTACCCAAACACCACTGCATTGCCCTAAACCATAAAACATGACCCCATGCAGTACGCAAACAACACTGCCCCACCCTAAACCCTAAATCTACCCCCAGCACGACCCCTACACCGCACAAACACCACAGCACTTTCATAAACCCTTAAACACTACCCCTAGCAAGACCCCCTACACTACACAAACACCACTGCACTACCCTAAACCCTAAAACACTACCCCAGCACGACCCCCTATACTACCCAAGCACCACTCCACTACCCTTAACCCTAAAACACTTACCGCAGTATAACCCCCTATACCACACAAACACCACTGCACTACCCTAAACCCTAACACACTACCCCAGCACGACCCCCACACTACACACAAACCACTGCACTACCATAAACCCTAAAACACTACCCCCAGCAGTACCCCCTACAGTACCCAAATCAACTGCACTACCCTAAAACACTTCCCCCAGCATGACCCCTACACTACACAAACACCACGGCACTACCCTAAACCCTAAAACACTACCCCCAGCAGTACCCCCTACACTACACAAACACAACTGCACTACCTTACTGCACTACCCTAAACGCTAAAACACTACCCCGAGCATGACCCCCCTACACTACACAAACACGACTGCACTACCCTAAACCCTAAAACACTACAGCCAGCAGTACCCACTATACTACCAAACACCACTGCACTACCCTAAACCCTAAAACACTACCCCCAGCATGACCCCCTAAACTACACAAACACCACAGCACTACCCTAAACCCTAAAACACTACCCCCAGTAGTACCCCCTACACTACATAAACACAACTGCACTACCCTAAACCCTAAAACACTACCCCCAGCATGTCCCCCTACACTACACAAACACCACTGCACTACCTTACTGCACTACCCTAAACCCTAAAACACTACCCCCAGCATGACCCCCTACACTACACAAACACCAATGCACTACCTTACTGCACTACACCAAACCCTAAAACACTACCCGCAGCATGACCCCCTACACTACACAAACGCCACTGCACTACCCTAAAACACTACCCCCAGCGTGACCCCCTACACTATCCAAACACCACTGCACTACCCTAAACCCTAAAACACTACCCCCAGCACGACCCCCTACACTACCCAAAAACCACTGCACTACCCTAAACCCTAAAACACTTCCCCCAGGTCTACCCCTACACTACCCAAACACCACCGCACTACCCTAAACCCTACCCCCAGTAGTACCCCCTACACTACCCAACGCCACTGCACTGCCCTAAACCCTAAAACACTACCACCAGCACGACCCCTTATACTACCCAAACACCACTGCACTACCCTAAACCGTAAAACATGATTCCCTACAATACACACACACCACTGCACTACCCTAAACCCTAAAACACTACCCCCAGCATGACTCTCTACACTACACAAACACCACTGCACTACCCTAAAACACTACCCCTACACTACACAAACACTACTGCAGTACCCTAAACCCTAAAACACTACCCCCAGCACGACCCCCTATAATACACAAACACCACTGCACTACCCTAAACCACTACCCCCAGCACTACCCCAACACTACCCAAACACCACTGCACTACCCTAAACCCTAAAACACTACCCCCAGCACGACCCCCTACACTACACAAACACCACTGCACAACACTCAACCCTAAAATACAACCTCCAGCATGACCCCAATACCACTGCAATACCCTACTGCACTACTCTAAAGCCTAAAACACTACCCCCAGCATGACCCCCTACACTACACAAACACCACAGCACTACCCTAAACCCTAAAACACTACCCCCATACTACCCAAACACCACTGCACTACCCTAAACCCTAAAACACTACCCTGGCACAACCCCCTATAAAACCCAAACACCACTTCACTGCCCTAAACCCTAAAACAATACCCCCGGCACGACCCCCTACACTACACAAACACAACTGCACTACCCTAAACCCTAAAACACAACCCCCTACACTACACAAACACCACTGCACTACCCTAAAGCCTAAAACACTACCCCGAGCACTACCCCCTTTACTACCCAAACACCAATGCAGTACCCTAAACCCTAAAACACTACCCCAGATCTACCCCTACACTACCCAAACACCACTGCACTACCCTTAACCCTAAAACACTACCTCCAGTAGTACCCCCTACACTACCCAACACCACTGCACTGCCTAAACCCTCAAACACGACTCCCTACAATACACACACACCACTGCACTACCCTAAACCCTAAAACACTACCCCCAGCACGACCCCCTACACTACACAAACACCACTGCACAACCCTCAACCCTAAAATACTACCCCCAGCATGACCCCTACACCACACAACCACCACTGAACTACCCTAAACCCTAAAGCACTACCCCCAACACGATGCCCCTACACTACACAAACACCACTGCAATGCCCTAGACCCTAAAACACTACCTGCAGCATGAACCCCTACACTACCCAAACACCACGGCATTGCCCTAAACCATAAAACATGACCCCATGCAGTACGCAAACAACACTGCACTAACCTAAACCCTAAATCTACCCCCAGCACGACCCCCTACACTACACAAACACCAATGCACTACCTTACTGCACTACACCAAACCCTAAACACTACCCGCAGCATGACCCCCTACACTACACAAACGCCACTGTACTACACTAAAACACTACCCCCAGCGTGACCCCCTACACTATCCAAACACCACTGCACTACCCTAAACCCTAAAACACTACCCCCAGCACGACCCCCTACACTACCCAAAAACCACTGCACTACCCTAAACCCTAAAACACTTCCCCCAGGTCTACCCCTACACTACCCAAACACCACTGCACTACCCTAAACCCTAAAACACTACCCCCAGTAGTACACCCTACACTACCCAACGCCACTGCACTGCCCTAAACCACTACCACCAGCACGACCCCTTATACTACCCAAACACCACTGCACTACCCTAAACCGTAAAACACGACTCCCTACAATACACACACACCACTACACTACCCTAAACCCTAAAACACTACCCCCCAGCATGACTCTCTACACTACACAAACACCACTGCACTACCCTTAAACACTACCCCTACACTACACAAACACTACTGCAGTACCCTAAACCCTAAAACACTACCCCCAGGACAACCCCCTATAATACACAAACACCACTGCACTACCCTAAACCACTACCCCCAGCACTACCTCAACACTACCCAAACACCACTGCACTACCCTAAACCCTAAAACACTACCCCCAGGACAACCCCCTACACTACACAAACACCACTGCACAACACTCAACCCTAAAATACTACCCCCAGCATGACCCCAACACTACCCAAACACCACTGCAACACCCTACTGCACTACCCTAAAGCCTAAAACACTACCCCCAGCATGACCCCTACACTACCCAAACACCACCCCCTATAAAACCCAAACACCACTTCACTGCCCTAAACCCTAAAACAATACCCCCTACACTACACAAACACAACTGCACTACCCTAAACCCTAAAACACAACCCCCTACACTACACAAACACCACTGCACTACCCTAAAGCCTAAAACACTACCCCCAGCACTACCCCCTTTACTACCCAAACACCACTGCAGTACCCTAAACCCTAAAACACTACCCCAGATCTACCCCTACACTACACAAACACCACTGCACTGCCCTAAACCCTAAAACACTACCTCCAGTAGTACCCCCTACACTACCCAACACCACTGCACTGCCTAAACCCTCAAACACGACTCCCTACAATACACACACACACCACTGCACTACCCTAAACCCTAAAACACTACCCCCAGCACGACCCCCTACACTACACAAACACCACAGCACTGCCCTAAACCCTAAAACACTACCCCCTACACTACACAAACACCACTGCACAACCCTAAAATACTACCCCCAGCATGACCCCTACACCACACAACCACCACTGCACTACCCTAAACCCTAAAGCACTACCCCCAACACGATGCCCCTACACTACACAAACACCACTGCACTGCCCTAGACCCTAAAACACTACCTGCAGCATGAACCCCTACACTACCCAAACACCACGGCATTGCCCTAAACCATAAAACATGACCCCATGCAGTACGCAAACAACACTGCACTAACCTAAACCCTAAATCTACCCCCAGCACGACCCCCTACACTACACAAACACCAATGCACTACCTTACTGCACTACACCAAACCCTAAACACTACCCGCAGCATGACCCCCTACACTACACAAACGCCACTGTACTACCCTAAAACACTACCCCCAGCGTGACCCCCTACACTATCCAAACACCACTGCACTACCCTAAACCCTAAAACACTACCCCCAGCACGACCCCCTACACTACCCAAAAACCACTGCACTACCCTAAACCCTAAAACACTTCCCCCAGGTCTACCCCTACACTACCCAAACACCACTGCACTACCCTAAACCCTAAAACACTACCCCCAGTAGTACACCCTACACTACCCAACGCCACTGCACTGCCCTAAACCCTAAAACACTACCACCAGCACGACCCCTTATACTACCCAAACACCACTGCACTACCCCTAAACCGTAAAACACGTCTCCCTACAATACACACACACCACTACACTACCCTAAACCCTAAAACACTACCCCCAGCATGACTCTCTACACTACACAAACACCACTGCACTACCCTAAAACACTACCCCTACACTACACAAACACTACTGCAGTACCCTAAACCCTAAAACACTACCCCCAGCACGACCCCCTATAATACACAAACACCACTGCACTACCCTAAACCACTACCCCCAGCACTACCTCAACACTACCCAAACACCACTGCACTACCCTAAACCCTAAAACACTACCCCCAGCATGACCCCCTACACTACACAAACACCACTGCACAACACTCAACCCTAAAATACTACCCCCAGCATGACCCCAACACTACCCAAACACCACTTCAACACCCTACTGCACTACCCTAAAGCCTAAAACACTACCCCCAGCATGACCCCTACACTACCCAAACACCACCCCCTATAAAACCCAAACACCACTTCACTGCCCTAAACCCTAAAACAATACCCCCGGCACGACCCCCTACACTACACAAACACAACTGCACTACCCTAAACCCTAAAACACAACCCCCTACACTACACAAACACCACTGCACTACCCTAAAGCCTAAAACACTACCCCCAGCACTACCCCCTTTACTACCCAAACACCACTGCAGTACCCTAAACCCTAAAACACTACCCCCAGATCTACCCCTACACTACACAAACACCACTGCACTGCCCTAAACCCTAAAACACTACCTCCAGTAGTACCCCCTACACTACCCAACACCACTGCACTGCCTAAACCCTCAAACACGACTCCCTACAATACACACACACACCACTGCACTACCCTAAACCCTAAAACACTACCCCCAGCACGACCCCCTACACTACACAAACACCACAGCACTGCCCTAAACCCTAAAACACTACCCCCTACACTACACAAACACCACTGCACAACCCTCAACCCTAAAATACTACCCCCAGCATGACCCCTACACTACACAACCACCACTGCACTACCCTAAACCCTAAAGCACTACCCCAACACGATGCCCCTACACTACACAAACACCACTGCACTGCCCTAGACCCTAAAACATTACCTGCAGCATGAACCCCTACACTACCCAAACACCACTGCATTGCCCTAAACCATAAAACATGACCCCATGCAGTATGCAAACACTGCACTACCGTAAACCCTAAATCTACCCCCAGCACGACCCCCTACACTACACAAACACCATTTCACTACCCTAAATCCTAAAACATTACCCCCAGAATGACCCCCTACACTACACAAACACCACTGCACTACCCTGAACTCTAAATCACTACCCCCAGCAAGACCCCCTACACTACACAAACACCACTGCACTATCCTAAACCCTAAAACACTACCCCCAGCACGAACCCCTACACTACCAAATCACCACTGCAATACCCTAAACCCTAAAATACTAACCCAACACGAACCCTCATACGACACAAACACCACTGCACTACCTTAAACCCTAAAACACTACCCCCAGCACGACCCCCTATTCTACCCAAACACCACTCCACTACCTTAAACCCTAAAACACTTATCCCAGGATGACCCCCTATACCACACAAACACCACTGCACTACCCTAAACCCTAAAACACTACCCGATCACGACCCCTACACTACACAAAAACCACTGCACTACCATAAACCCTAAAAAACTACCCCCAACAGTACCCAACACAACTGTACTACCCTAAAACACTTCCCCCAGCATGACCCCCTACACTACACAAACACGACTGCACTACCCTAAACCCTAAAACACTACCCCCAGCGTGACCCCCTACACTACCCAAACACCACTGCACTACCCTAAACCCTAAAACGCAACCCCCAGCATGACCCCCTAAACTACACAAACACCACGGCACTACCCTAAACCCTAAACCCTAAACCACTACCCCCAGCAATACCCCCTACACTACCCAAACACAACTGCACTACCCTAAACCCTAAAACACTAACCCCAGCATGACCCCCTACACTAAACAAACACCACTGCACTACCTTACTGCACTACCCTAAACCCTAAAACACTACCCCAGCATGACCCCCTACACTACACAAACACCAATGCACTACCCAAAACCCTAAAACACTACTCCCAGCAAGACCCCCTACACTACACAAACACCACTGCACTACCCTAAACCCTAAAACACTACCCCCAGCACAACCCCCTACACTACCAAATCACCACTGCAATACCCTAAACCCTAAAACACTACCCCAGCATGACCCCCTACACTACACAAACACCAATGCACTACCCTAAACCCTAAAGCACTACCCCCAACACGATGCCCCTACACTACACAAACACCACTGCACTGCCCTAGACCCTAAAACACTACCTGCAGCATGAACCCCTACACTACCCAAACACCACGGCATTGCCCTAAACCATAAAACATGACCCCATGCAGTACGCAAACAACACTGCACTACCCTAAACCCTAAATCTACCGCCAGCACGACCCCCTACACTACACAAACACCAATGCACTACCTTACTGCACTACACCAAACCCTAAACACTACCCGCAGCATGAGCCCCTACACTACACAAACGCCACTGTACTACCCTAAAACACTACCCCCAGCGTAACCCCCTACACTATCCAAACACCACTGCACTACCCTCAACCCTAAAATACTTCCCCCAGGTCTACCCCTACACTACCCAAACACCACTGCACTACCCTAAACCCTAAAACACTACCCCCAGTAGTACACCCTACACTACCCAACGCCACTGCACTGCCCTAAACCCTAAAACACTACCACCAGCACGACCCCTTATACTACCCAAACACCACTGCACTACCCTAAACCGTAAAACACGACTCCCTACAATACACACACACCACTACACTACCCTAAACCCTAAAACACTACCCCCCAGCATGACTCTCTACACTAAACAAACACCACTGCACTACCCTAAAACACTACCCCTACACTACACAAACACTACTGCAGTACCCTAAACCCTAAAACACTACCCCCAGCACGACCCCCTATAATACACAAACACCACTGCACTACCCTAAACCCTAAAACACTACCCCCAGCATGACCCCCTACACTACACAAACACCACTGCACAACACTCAACCCTAAAATACTACCCCCAGCATGACCCCAACACTACCCAAACACCACTGCAACACCCTACTGCACTACCCTAAAGCCTAAAACACTACCCCCAGCATGACCCCTACACTACCCAAACACCACGGCACTACCCTAAACCCTAAAACACTACCCCCATACTACTCAAACACCACTGCACTACCCTAAACGCTAAAACACTACCCCGGCACAACCCCCTATAAAACCCAAACACCACTTCACTGCCCTAAACCCTAAAACAATACCCCCGGCACGACCCCCTACACTACACAAACACAACTGCACTACCCTAAACCCTAAAACACAACCCCCTACACTACACAAACACCACTGCACTACCCTAAAGCCTAAAACACTACCCCCAGCACTACCCCCTTTACTACCCAAACACCACTGCAGTACCCTAAACCCTAAAACACTACCCCCAGATCTACCCCTACACTACACAAACACCACTGCACTGCCCTAAACCCTAAAACACTACCTCCAGTAGTACCCCCTACACTACCGAACACCACTGCACTGCCTAAACCCTCAAACACGACTCCCTACAATACACACACACACCACTGCACTACCCTAAACCCTAAAACACTACCCCCAGCACGACCCCCTACACTACACAAACACCACAGCACTGCCCTAAACCCTAAAACACTACCCCCTACACTACACAAACACCACTGCACAACCCTCAACCCTAAAATACTACCCCCAGCATGACCCCTACACTACACAACCACCAATGCACTACCCTAAACCCTAAAGCACTACCCCAACACGATGCCCCTACACTACACAAACACCACTGCACTGCCCTAAACCATAAAACATGACCCCATGCAGTACGCAAACACTGCACTACCCTAAACCCTAAATCTACCCCCAGCACGACCCCCTACACTGCACAAACACCATTTCACTACCCTAAATCCTAAAACATTACCCCCAGCATGACCCCCTACACTACACAAACACCACTGCACTACCCTGAACTCTAAATCACTACCCCCAGCAAGACCCCCTACACTACACAAACACCACTGCACTATCCTAAACCCTAAAACACTACCCCCAGCACGAACCCCTACACTACCAAATCACCACTGCAATACCCTAAACCCTAAAACACTAACCCAACACGAACCCTTATACGACACAAACACCACTGCACTACCTTAAACCCTAAAACACTACCCCCAGCACGACCCCCTATTCTACCCAAACACCACTCCACTACCTTAAACCCTAAAACACTTATCCCAGGATGACCCCCTATACCACACAAACACCACTGCACTACCCTAAACCCTAAAACACTACCCGATCACGACCCCTACACTACACAAAAACCACTGCACTACCATAAACCCTAAAAAACTACCCCCAACAGTACCCAACACAACTGTACTACCCTAAAACACTTCCCCCAGCATGACCCCCTACACTACACAAACACGACTGCACTACCCTAAACCCTAAAACACTACCCCCAGCGTGACCCCCTACACTACACAAACACGACTGCACTACCCTAAACCCTAAAACACTACCCCCAGCGTGACCCCCTACACTACCCAAACACCACTGCACTACCCTAAACCCTAAAACGCAACCCCCAGCATGACCCCCTAAACTACACAAACACCACGGCACTACCCTAAACCCTAAACCACTACCCCCAGCAATACCCCCTACACTACCCAAACACAACTGCACTACCCTAAACCCTAAAACACTAACCCCAGCATGACCCCCTACACTAAACAAACACCACTGCACTACCTTACTGCACTACCCTAAACCCTAAAACACTACCCCAGCATGACCCCTACACTACACAAACATCAATGCACTACCTTACTGCACTACACTAAACCCTAAAACACTACCCGCAGCATGACCCCCTACACTACACAAACGCCACTGCACTACCCTAAAACACTACCCCCAGCATGACCCCCTACACTACCCAAACACCACTGCACTACCCTAAACCCTAAAACACTACCCCCAGCACGACCCCCTACACTACCCAAACACCACTGCATTACCCTAAACCCTAAAACACTACCCCCAGATCTACCCCTACACTACCCAAACACCACTGCACTACCCTAAACCCTAAAACACTGCCTCCAGTAGTACCCCCTACACTACCCAGCACCACTGCACTGCCCTAAACCCTAAAACACGACTCCCTACAATACACACACACCACTGCACTACCCTAAACCCTAAAACACTACCCCCACCATGACACCCTACACTACACAAACACCAATTGTACTACCGTAAAGCCTACCCCCAGCACGACCCCCTTCACTACTCAAACACAACTGCACTACCCTAAACCCTAAAACACAACCCCTACACTACACAAACACCACTGCACTACCCTAAACCATAAAACACTACCCCCAGCAGTACCCCCTACACAACCCAACACCACTGCACTACCCTAAACCCTACCCCCAGCATGACCCCTACACTACAAACACCCTGGCACTACCCTAAACCCTAAAAAACTACCCACAGCAGTACCCCCTACACTACCCAAACACACCTGCACTACCCTAAACCATAAAACACTACCACCAGCATGACCCCCTACACAACACACAACACCACTGCACTACCCTAAACCCTAAAACACAAACCCCAGCAAGATCCCCTACACTACACAAACACCACTGTCCTACCCTAAACCACTACCCCCAGCAAGACCCCCTACAATTCACAAACACCACTGCACTACCCTAAACCCTAAAACACCACCCCCAACACGACCCCCTACACTACCAAATCACCACCGGAATACCCTAAATCCAAAAAACACTACCCCAGCACGAACCCCTTCACTACCCAAACACAACTGCACTACCCTAAACCCAAAAACAATACCCCCAGGACAACCCCCTACATTACACAAACACCACGGCACTACCTTAAACCCTACAGCACTACCCCCTACACTACACAAACACCAGAGCACTACCCTAAACCACTACCCCAGCACGACCTCCTACATTACCCAACCACTGAAGTACCCTAAACCCTAAAACACTACCCCCCAGCATGACGCCTACAATACACAAACACCACTGCACTACCCTAAACCCTAACACACTACCCCCAGCATGACCCCCTACACTACCCAAACACCACTGCATTACCCTAAACCCTAAATCTATCCCCAGCATGACCACTACACTACACAACCACCACTGCACTGCCCTAGACCCTAAAACACTACCTGCAGCATGAACCCCTACACTACCCAAACACCACTGCATTGCCCTAAACCATAAAACATGACCCCATGCAGTACGCAAACACTGCACTACCCTAAACCCTAAAACACTTCCCCAGCACGACCCCTACACTACACAAAAACCACTGCACTACCATAAACCCTAAAACACTACCTCCAGTAGTACCTCCTACACTACCCAACACCACTGCACTGCCTAAACCCTCAAACACGACTCCCTACACACACAACTGCACTACCCCAAACCCTAAAACACTACCCCCAGCACGACCCCCTAGACTACACAAACACGACTGCAGTACCCTAAACCCTAAAACACTACCCCCAGCGTGACCCCCTACACTACACAAACACGACTGCAGTACCCTAAACCCTAAAACACTACCCCCAGCGTGACCCCCTACACTACCCAAACACCACTGCACTACCCTAAACCCTAAAACACTACAGCCAGCAGTTCCCCCTATACTACCAAACACAACTGCACTACCCTAAACCCTAAAACACTACCCCCAGCATGACCCCCCTACACTACCCAAACACCGCTGCACTACCCTAAACACTAAAACACTACTCCGGCACAACCCCCTACAATACCCAAACACCACTGCACTGCCCTAAACCCTAAAACAATACCCCCGGCACGACCCCCTACACTACACAAACACCACTGCACTGCCCTAAACCCTAAACCACTACCTACAGCATGACCCCCTACACTACCCAAACACCACTGCATTGCCCTAAACCATAAAACATGACCCCATGCAGTACGCAAACAACACTGCACCACCCTAAACCCTAAATCTACCCCCAGCACGACCCCTACACCGCACAAACACCACAGCACTATCATAAACCCTTAAACACTACCCCTAGCAAGACCCCCTACACTACACAAACACTATCCCCAGCAAGACCCCCTACACTACACAAACACCACTGCACTACCCTAAACCCTAAAACACTACCCCAGCACAACCCCCTATACTACCCAAGCACCACTCCACTACCCTTAACCCTAAAACACTTACCGCAGTATAACCCCCTATACCACACAAACACCACTGCACTACCCTAAACCCTAACACACTACCCCAGCACGACCCCAACACTACACACAAACCACTGCACTACCATAAACCCTAAAACACTACCCCCAGCAGTACCCCCTACAGTACCCAAATCAACTGCACTACCCTAAAACACTTCCCCCAGCATGACCCCCTACACTACACAAACACCACGGCACTACCCTAAACCCTAAAACACTACCCCCAGCAGTACCCCCTACACTACACAAACACAACTGCACTACCTTACTGCACTACCCTAAACGCTAAAACACTACCCCGAGCATGACCCCCCTACACTACACAAACACGACTGCACTACCCTAAACCCTAAAACACTACAGCCAGCAGTACCCACTATACTACCAAACACCACTGCACTACCCTAAACCCTAAAACACTACCCCCAGCATGACCCCCTAAACTACACAAACACCACAGCACTACCCTAAACCCTAAAACACTACCCCCAGCAGTACCCCCTACACTACCCAACGCCACTGCACTGCCCTAAACCCTAAAACACTACCACCAGCACGACCCCTTATACTACCCAAACACCACTGCACTACCCTAAACCGTAAAACATGATTCCCTACAATACACACACACCACTGCACTACCCTAAACCCTAAAACACTACCCCCAGCATGTCCCCCTACACTACACAAACACCACTGCACTACCTTACTGCACTACCCTAAACCCTAAAACACTACCCCCAGCATGACCCCCTACAATACACAAACACCAATGCACTACCTTACTGCACTACACCAAACCCTAAAACACTACCCGCAGCATGACCCCCTACACTACACAAACGCCACTGCACTACCCTAAAACACTACCCCCAGCGTGACCCCCTACACTATCCAAACACCACTGCACTACCCTAAACCCTAAAACACTACCCCAGCACGACCCCCTACACTACCCAAAAACCACTGCACTACCCTAAACCCTAAAACACTTCCCCCAGGTCTACCCCTACACTACCCAAACACCACTGCACTACCCTAAACCCTAAAACACTACCCCCAGTAGTACCCCCTACACTACCCAACGCCACTGCACTGCCCTAAACCCTAAAACACTACCACCAGCACGACCCCTTATACTACCCAAACACCACTGCACTACCCTAAACCGTAAAACATGATTCCCTACAATACACACACACCACTGCACTACCCTAAACCCTAAAACACTACCCCCAGCATGACTCTCTACACTACACAAACACCACTGCACTACCCTAAAACACTACCCCTACACTACACAAACACTACTGCAGTACCCTAAACCCTAAAACACTACCCCCAGCACGACCCCCTATAATACACAAACACCACTGCACTACCCTAAACCACTACCCCCAGCACTACCCCAACACTACCCAAACACCACTGCACTACCCTAAACCATAAAACACTACCCCCAGCACGACCCCCTACACTACACAAACACCACTGCACAACACTCAACCCTAAAATACAACCTCCAGCATGACCCCAATACCACTGCAATACCCTACTGCACTACCCTAAAGCCTAAAACACTACCCCCAGCATGACCCCCTACACTACCGAAACACCACAGCACTACCCTAAACCCTAAAACACTACCCCCATACTACCCAAACACCACTGCACTACCCTAAACCCTAAAACACTACCCTGGCACAACCCCCTATAAAACCCAAACACCACTTCACTGCCCTAAACCCTAAAACAATACCCCCGGCACGACCCCCTACACTACACAAACACAACTGCACTACCCTAAACCCTAAAACACAACCCCCTACACTACACAAACACCACTGCACTACCCTAAAGCCTAAAACACTACCCCGAGCACTACCCCCTTTACTACCCAAACACCACTGCAGTACCCTAAACCCTAAAACACTACCCCAGATCTACCCCTACACTACCCAAACACCACTGCACTACCCTTAACCCTAAAACACTACCTCCAGTAGTACCCCCTACACTACCCAACACCACTGCACTGCCTAAACCCTCAAACACGACTCCCTACAATACACACACACCACTGCACTACCCTAAACCCTAAAACACTACCCCCAGCACGACCCCCTACACTACACAAACACAACAGCACTGCCCTAAACCCTAAAACACTACCCCCTACACTACACAAACACCACTACACAACCCTCAACCCTAAAATACTACCCCCAGCATGACCCCTACACCACACAACCACCACTGCACTACCCTAAACCCTAAAGCACAACCCCCAACACGATGCCCCTACACTACACAAACACCACTGCACTGCCCTAGACCCTAAAACACTACCTGCAGCATGAACCCCTACACTACCCAAACACCACAGCATTGCCCTAAACCATAAAACATGACCCCATGCAGTACGCAAACAACACTGCACTAACCTAAACCCTAAATCTACCCCCAGCACGACCCCCTACACTACACAAACACCAATGCACTACCTTACTGCACTACACCAAACCCTAAAACACTACCCGCAGCATGACCCCCTACACTACACAAACGCCACTGCACTACCCTAAAACACTACCCCCAGCGTGACCCCCTACACTATCCAAACACCACTGCACTACCCTAAACCCTAAAACACTACCCCAGCACGACCCCCTACACTACCCAAAAACCACTGCACTACCCTAAACCCTAAAACACTTCCCCCAGGTCTACCCCTACACTACCCAAACACCACTGCACTACCCTAAACCCTAAAACACTACCCCCAGTAGTACCCCCTACACTACCCAACGCCACTGCACTGCCCTAAACCCTAAAACACTACCACCAGCACGACCCCTTATACTACCCAAACACCACTGCACTACCCTAAACCGTAAAACATGATTCCCTACAATACACACACACCACTGCACTACCCTAAACCCTAAAACACTACCCCCAGCATGACTCTCTACACTACACAAACACCACTGCACTACCCTAAAACACTACCCCTACACTACACAAACACTACTGCAGTACCCTAAACCCTAAAACACTACCCCCAGCACGACCCCCTATAATACACAAACACCACTGCACTACCCTAAACCACTACCCCCAGCACTACCCCAACACCACCCAAACACCACTGCACTACCCTAAACCCTAAAACACTACCCCCAGCACGACCCCCTACACTACACAAACACCACTGCACAACACTCAACCCTAAAATACAACCTCCAGCATGACCCCAATACCACTGCAATACCCTACTGCACTACCCTAAAGCCTAAAACACTACCCCCAGCATGACCCCCTACACTACCGAAACACCACAGCACTACCCTAAACCCTAAAACACTACCCCCATACTACCCAAACACCACTGCACTACCCTAAACCCTAAAACACTACCCTGGCACAACCCCCTATAAAACCCAAACACCACTTCACTGCCCTAAACCCTAAAACAATACCCCCGGCACGACCCCCTACACTACACAAACACAACTGCACTACCCTAAACCCTAAAACACAACCCCCTACACTACACAAACACCACTGCACTACCCTAAAGCCTAAAACACTACCCCGAGCACTACCCCCTTTACTACCCAAACACCACTGCAGTACCCTAAACCCTAAAACACTACCCCAGATCTACCCCTACACTACCCAAACACCACTGTACTACCCTTAACCCTAAAACACTACCTCCAGTAGTACCCCCTACACTACCCAACACCACTGCACTGCCTAAACCCTCAAACACGACTCCCTACAATACACACACACCACTGCACTACCCTAAACCCTAAAACACTACCCCCAGCACGACCCCCTACACTACACAAACAACAGCACTGCCCTAAACCCTAAAACACTACCCCCTACACTACACAAACACCACTGCACAACCCTCAACCCTAAAATACTACCCCCAGCATGACCCCTACACCACACAACCACCACTGCACTACCCTAAACCCTAAAGCACTACCCCCAACACGATGCCCCTACACTACACAAACACCACTGCACTGCCCTAGACCCTAAAACACTACCTGCAGCATGAACCCCTACACTACCCAAACACCACGGCATTGCCCTAAACCATAAAACATGACCCCATTCAGTATGCAAACACTGCACTAACCTAAACCCTAAATCTACCCCCAGCACGACCCCCTACACTACACAAACACCAATGCACTACCTTACTGCACTACACCAAACCCTAAACACTACCCGCAGCATGACCCCCTACACTACACAAACGCCACTGTACTACCCTAAAACACTACCCCCAGCGTGACCCCCTACACTATCCAAACACCACTGCACTACCCTAAAACACTACCCCCAGTACGACCCCCTACACTACCCAAAAACCACTGCACTACCCTAAACCCTAAAACACTTCCCCCAGGTCTACCCCTACACTACCCAAACACCACTGCACTACCCTAAACCCTACAACACTACCCCCAGTAGTACACCCTACACTACCCAACGCCACTGCACTGCCCTAAACCCTAAAACACTACCACCAGCACGACCCCTTATACTACCCAAACACCACTGCACTACCCTAAACCGTAAAACACGACTCCCTACAACACACACACACCACTACACTACCCTAAACCCTAAAACACTACCCCCCAGCATGACTCTCTACACTACACAAACACCACTGCACTACCCTAAAACACTACCCCTACACTACACAAACACTACTGCAGTACCCTAAACCCTAAAACACTACCCCCAGCACGACCCCCTATAATACACAAACACCACTGCACTACCCTAAACCACTACCCCCAGCACTACCTCAACACTACCCAAACACCACTGCACTACCCTAAACCCTAAAACACTACCCCCAGCATGACCCCCTACACTACACAAACACCACTGCACAACACTCAACCCTAAAATACTACCCCCAGCATGACCCCAACACTACCCAAACACCACTGCAACACCCTACTGCACTACCCTAAAGCCTAAAACACTACCCCCAGCATGACCCCTACACTACCCAAACACCACCCCCTATAAAACCCAAACACCACTTCACTGCCCTAAACCCTAAAACAATACCCCCTACACTACACAAACACAACTGCACTACCCTAAACCCTAAAACACAACCCCCTACACTACACAAACACCACTGCACTACCCTAAAGCCTAAAACACTACCCCCAGCACTACCCCCTTTACTACCCAAACACCACTGCAGTACCCTAAACCCTAAAACACTACCCCCAGATCTACCCCTACACTACACAAACACCACTGCACTGCCCTAAACCCTAAAACACTACCTCCAGTAGTACCCCCTACACTACCCAACACCACTGCACTGCCTAAACCCTCAAACACGACTCCCTACAATACACAGACACCACTGCACTACCCTAAACCCTAAAACACTACCCCCAGCACGACCCCCTACACTACACAAACACCACAGCACTGCCCTAAACCCTAAAACACTACCCCCTACACTACACAAACACCACTGCACAACCCTAAAATACTACCCCCAGCATGACCCCTACACCACACAACCACCACTGCACTACCCTAAACCCTAAAGCACTACCCCCAACACGATGCCCCTACACTACACAAACACCACTGTACTGCCCTAGACCCTAAAACACTACCTGCAGCATGAACCCCTACACTACCCAAACACCACGGCATTGCCCTAAACCATAAAACATGACCCCATGCAGTACGCAAACAACACTGCACTAACCTAAACCCTAAATCTACCCCCAGCACGACCCCCTACACTACACAAACACCAATGCACTACCTTACTGCACTACACCAAACCCTAAACACTACCCGCAGCATGACCCCCTACACTACACAAACGCCACTGTACTACCCTAAAACACTACCCCCAGCGTGACCCCCTACACTATCCAAACACCACTGCACTACCCTAAACCCTAAAACACTACCCCCAGCACGACCCCCTACACTACCCAAAAACCACTGCACTACCCTAAACCCTAAAACACTTCCCCCAGGTCTACCCCTACACTACCCAAACACCACTGCACTACCCTAAACCCTAAAACACTACCCCCAGTAGTACACCCTACACTACCCAACGCCACTGCACTGCCCTAAACCCTAAAACACTACCACCAGCACGACCCCTTATACTACCCAAACACCACTGCACTACCCCTAAACCGTAAAACACGTCTCCCTACAATACACACACACCACTACACTACCCTAAACCCTAAAACACTACCCCCAGCAAGACCCCCTACACTACACAAACACCACTGCACTATCCTAAACCCTAAAACACTACCCCCAGCACGAACCCCTACACTACCAAATCACCACTGCAATACCCTAAACCCTAAAATACTAACCCAACACGAACCCTCATACGACACAAACACCACTGCACTACCTTAAACCCTAAAACACTACCCCCAGCACGACCCCCTATTCTACCCAAACACCACTCCACTACCTTAAACCCTAAAACACTTATCCCAGGATGACCCCCTATACCACACAAACACCACTGCACTACCCTAAACCCTAAAACACTACCCGATCACGACCCCTACACTACACAAAAACCACTGCACTACCATAAACCCTAAAAAACTACCCCCAACAGTACCCAACACAACTGTACTACCCTAAAACACTTCCCCCAGCATGACCCCCTACACTACACAAACACGACTGCACTACCCTAAACCCTAAAACACTACCCCCAGCCTGACCCCCTACACTACCCAAACACCACTGCGCTACCCTAAACACTACAGCCAGCAGTACCCCCTATACTACCAAACACCACTGCACTACCCTAAACCCTAAAACGCAACCCCCAGCATGACCCCCTAAACTACACAAACACCACGGCACTACCCTAAACCCTAAACCCTAAACCACTACCCCCAGCAATACCCCCTACACTACCCAAACACAACTGCACTACCCTAAACCCTAAAACACTAATCCCAGCATGACCCCCTACACTAAACAAACACCACTGCACTACCTTACTGCACTACCCTAAACCCTAAAACACTACCCCAGCATGACCCCCTACACTACACAAACACCAATGCACTACCCAAAACCCTAAAACACTACTCCCAGCAAGACCCCCTACACTACACAAACACCACTGCACTACCCTAAACCCTAAAACACTACCCCCAGCACAGCCCCCTACACTACCAAATCACCACTGCAATACCCTAAACCCTAAAACACTACCCCAGCATGACCCCCTACACTACACAAACACCAATGCACTACCCTAAACCCTAAAGCACTACCCCCAACACGATGCCCCTACACTACACAAACACCACTGCACTGCCCTAGACCCTAAAACACTACCTGCAGCATGAACCCCTACACTACCCAAACACCACGGCATTGCCCTAAACCATAAAACATGACCCCATGCAGTACGCAAACAACACTGCACTACCCTAAACCCTAAATCTACCCCCAGCACGACCCCCTACACTACACAAACACCAATGCACTACCTTACTGCACTACACCAAACCCTAAACACTACCCGCAGCATGAGCCCCTACACTACACAAACGCCACTGTACTACCCTAAAACACTACCCCCAGCGTGACCCCCTACACTATCCAAACACCACTGCACTACCCTAAACCCTACAATACTTCCCCCAGGTCTACCCCTACACTACCCAAACACCACTGCACTACCCTAAACCCTAAAACACTACCCCCAGTAGTACACCCTACACTACCCAACGCCACTGCACTAAACCCTAAAACACTACCACCAGCACGACCCCTTATACTACCCAAACACCACTGCACTACCCTAAACCGTAAAACACGACTCCCTACAATACACACACACCACTACACTACCCTAAACCCTAAAACACTACCCCCCAGCATGACTCTCTACACTACACAAACACCACTGCACTACCCTAAAACACTACCCCTACACTACACAAACACTACTGCAGTACCCTAAACCCTAAACACTACTCCCAGCACGACCCCCTATAATACACAAACACCACTGCACTACCCTAAACCACTACCCCCAGCACTACCTCAACACTACCCAAACACCACTGCACTACCCTAAACCCTAAAACACTACCCCCAGCATGACCCCCTACACTACACAAACACCACTGCACAACACTCAACCCTAAAATACTACCCCCAGCATGACCCCAACACTACCCAAACACCACTGCAACACCCTACTGCACTACCCTAAAGCCTAAAACACTACCCCCAGCATGACCCCTACACTACCCAAACACCACGGCACTACCCTAAACCCTAAAACACTACCCCCATACTACTGAAACACCACTGCACTACCCTAAACCCTAAAACACTTCCCCGGCACGACCCCCTACACTACACAAACACAACTGCACTACCCTAAACCCTAAAACACAACCCCCTACACTACACAAACACCACTGCACTACCCTAAAGCCTAAAACACTACCCCCAGCACTACCCCCTTTACTACCCAAACACCACTGCAGTACCCTAAACCCTAAAACACTACCCCCAGATCTACCCCTACACTACACAAACACCACTGCACTGCCCTAAACCCTAAAACACTACCTCCAGTAGTACCCCCTACACTAACCAACACCACTGCACTGCCTAAACCCTCAAACACGACTCCCTACAATACACACACACACCACTGCACTACCCTAAACCCTAAAACACTACCCCCAGCACGAACCCCTACACTACACAAACACCACAGCACTGCCCTAAACCCTAAAACACTACCCCCTACACTACGCAAACACCACTGCACAACACTCAACCCTAAAATACTACCCCCAGCATGACCCCTACACTACACAACCACCACTGCACTACCCTAAACCCTAAAGCACTACCCCAACACGATGCCCCTACACTACACAAACACCACTGCACTGCCCTAGACCCTAAAACATTACCTGCAGCATGAACCCCTACACTACCCAAACACCACTGCATTGCCCTAAACCATAAAACATGACCCCATGCAGTACGCAAACACTGCACTACCCTAAACCCTAAATCTACCCCCAGCACGACCCCCTACACTGCACAAACACCATTTCACTACCCTAAATCCTAAAACATTACCCCCAGCATGACCCCCTACACTACACAAACACCACTGCACTACCCTGAACTCTAAATCACTACCCCCAGCAAGACCCCCTACACTACACAAACACCACTGCACTATCCTAAACCCTAAAACACTACCCCCAGCACGAACCCCTACACTACCAAATCACCACTGCAATACCCTAAACCCTAAAATACTAACCCAACACGAACCCTCATACGACACAAACACCACTGCACTACCTTAAACCCTAAAACACTACCCCCAGCACGACCCCCTATTCTACCCAAACACCACTCCACTACCTTAAACCCTAAAACACTTATCCCAGGATGACCCCCTATACCACACAAACACCACTGCACTACCCTAAACCCTAAAACACTACCCGATCACGACCCCTACACTACACAAAAACCACTGCACTACCATAAACCCTAAAAAACTACCCCCAACAGTACCCAACACAACTGTACTACCCTAAAACACTTCCCCCAGCATGACCCCCTACACTACACAAACACGACTGCACTACCCTAAACCCTAAAACACTACCCCCAGCGTGACCCCCTACACTACCCAAACACCACTGCACTACCCTAAACCCTAAAACGCAACCCCCAGCATGACCCCCTACACTACACAAACACCACTGCACTATCCTAAACCCTAAAACACTACCCCCAGCACGAACCCCTACACTACCAAATCACCACTGCAATACCCTAAACCCTAAAATACTAACCCAACACGAACCCTCATACGACACAAACACCACTGCACTACCTTAAACCCTAAAACACTACCCCCAGCACGACCCCCTATTCTACCCAAACACCACTCCACTACCTTAAACCCTAAAACACTTATCCCAGGATGACCCCCTATACCACACAAACACCACTGCACTACCCTAAACCCTAAAACACTACCCGATCACGACCCCTACACTACACAAAAACCACTGCACTACCATAAACCCTAAAAAACTACCCCCAACAGTACCCAACACAACTGTACTACCCTAAAACACTTCCCCCAGCATGACCCCCTACACTACACAAACACGACTGCACTACCCTAAACCCTAAAACACTACCCCCAGCGTGACCCCCTACACTACACAAACACGACTGCACTACCCTAAACCCTAAAACACTACCCCCAGCGTGACCCCCTACACTACCCAAACACCACTGCACTACCCTAAACCCTAAAACGCAACCCCCAGTATGACCCCCTAAACTACACAAACACCACGGCACTACCCTAAACCCTAAACCACTACCCCCAGCAATACCCCCTACACTACCCAAACACAACTGCACTACCCTAAACCCTAAAACACTAACCCCAGCATGACCCCCTACACTAAACAAACACCACTGCACTACCTTACTGCACTACCCTAAACCCTAAAACACTACCCCAGCATGACCCCCTACACTACACAAACATCAATGCACTACCTTACTGCACTACACTAAACCCTAAAACACTACCCGCAGCATGACCCCCTACACTACACAAACGCCACTGCACTACCCTAAAACACTACCCCCAGCATGACCCCCTACACTACCCAAACACCACTGCACTACCCTAAACCCTAAAACACTACCCCCAGCACGACCCCCTACACTACCCAAACACCACTGCATTACCCTAAACCCTAAAACACTACCCCCAGATCTACCCCTACACTACCCAAACAACACTGCACTACCCTAAACCCTAAAACACTGCCTCCAGTAGTACCCCCTACACTACCCAGCACCACTGCACTGCCCTAAACCCTAAAACACGACTCCCTACAATACACACACACCACTGCACTACCCTAAACCCTAAAACACTACCCCCAGCATGACCCCTACACTACAAACACCCTGGCACTACCCTAAACCCTAAAAAACTACCCACAGCAGTACCCCCTACACTACCCAAACACACCTGCACTACCCTAAACCATAAAACACTACCACCAGCATGACCCCCTACACTACACAAACACCACTGCACTACCTTACTGCACTGCCCTAAACCCTAAAACACTACCCCCAGCATGACCACCTACACAACACACAACACCACTGCACTACCCTAAACCCTAAAACACAAACCCCAGCAAGATCCCCTACACTACACAAACACCACTGTCCTACCCTAAACCCTAAAACACTACCCCCAGCAAGACCCCCTACAATTCACAAACACCACTGCACTACCCTAAACCCTAAAACACCACCCCCAACACGACCCCCTACACTACCAAATCACCACCGGAATACCCTAAATCCAAAAAACACTACCCCAGCACGAACCCCTTCACTACCCAAACACAACTGCACTACCCTAAACCCAAAAACAATACCCCCAGGACAACCCCCTACATTACACAAACACCACGGCACTACCTTAAACCCTACAGCACTACCCCCTACACTACACAAACACCAGAGCACTACCCTAAACCACTACCCCAGCACGACCTCCTACATTACCCAACCACTGAAGTACCCTAAACCCTAAAACACTACCCCCCAGCATGACGCCTACAATACACAAACACCACTGCACTACCCTAAACCCTAACACACTACCCCCAGCATGACCCCCTACACTACCCAAACACCACTGCATTACCCTAAACCCTAAATCTATCCCCAGCATGACCACTACACTACACAACCACCACTGCACTACCCTAAACCCTAAAACACTTCCCCAGCACGACCCCTACACTACACAAAAACCACTGCACTACCATAAACCCTAAAACACTACCCCCAGCAGTACCCCCTACAGTACCCAACACAACTGCACTACCCGAAAACACTTCCCCCAGCATGACCCCCTACACAAACACCACAGCACTACCATAAACCCTAAAAAACTACCCCCAGCAGTACCCCCTACACTACACAAACACCACAGCACTACTCTACACCCTACAGCCAGCAGTACCCCCTACAATACCAAACACCACTGCACTACCCTAAACCCTAAAACACTACCCCCAGCATGACCCCCTAAACTACACAAACACCACGGCACTTCCCTAAACCCTAAAACACTACCCCCGGCAGTACACCCTACACTACCCAAACACAACTGCACTACCCTAAATCCTAAAACACTAACCCCAGCATGACCCCCTACACTAAACAAACGCCACTGCACTACCCTACTGCACTACCGTAAACCCTAAAACACTACCCGCAACATGACCCCCTACACTACACAAACGCCACTGCACTACCCTAAAACACCACCCCCAGCATGACCCCCTACACTATCCAAACACCACTGCACTAAACCCTAAAACACGACTCCCTACAACACACACACCACTGCACTACCCTAAACCCTAAACCATTACCCCAACACTAACAAAACACCACTGCACTACCCTAAACCCTTAAACACTACCCCCAGCACGACCCCCTACACTACACAACCACCACTGCACTACCCTAAACCCTAAAGCACTACTCCAACACGATGCCCCTACACTACACTAACACCACTGCACTGCCCTAGACCCTAAAACACTACCTGCAGGATGAACCCCTACACTGCCCAAACACCACTGCATTGCCCTAAACCATAAAACATGACCCCATGCAGTACGCAAACACTGCACTATCCTAAACCCTAAATCTACCCCAGCACGACCCCCTACACCGCACAAACACCACTTAACTACCCTAAATCCTAAAACACTACCCCCAGCACGACCCCCTATTCTACCCAAACACCACTGCACTACCCTAAACCCTAAAACACTACCCCCAGCAAGACCCCCTACACTACACAAACACCACTGCACTACCCTAAACCCTAAAACACTACCCCTAGCACGACCCCCTACACTACCAAATCACCACTGCAATACCCTAAACCCTAAAACACTACCCCAGCACGACCCCTACACTACACAAAAACCACTGCACAACCATAAACCCTAAAACACTACCCCCAGCAGTACCCACTACAGTATCCAACACAACTGCACTACCCTAAAACACTTTCCCCAGCATGACCCCCTACACTACACAAACACCACGGCACTACCCTAAACCCTAAAACACTACCCCCAGCAGTACCCCCTACACTACACAAACACCACTGCACTACCTTACTGCACTACCCTAAACCCTAAAACACTACCCCAAACATGACCCCCTACACTACACAAACACGACTGCACTACCCTAACCACTACAGCCAGCAGTACCCCCTATACTACCAAACACCACCGCACTACCCTAAACCCTAAAACACTACCCCCAGCATGACCCCCTACACTACCCAAACACCACGGCACTACCCTAAACCCTAAAACACTACCCCCATCACATACCCCTATACTACCCAAACACCACTGCACTACCCTAAACCACTACCCCAGCACGACCCCCTATAATACACAAACACTGCACAACCCTCAACCCTAAAACACTACCCCCAGCAGTACCCCCTACACTACCCAAAAACAACTACACTACCCTAAACCCTAAAACACTACCCCCAGCATGACCCCCTACACTACCCAAACACCACGGCACTACCCTAAACCCTAAAACACTACCCCATCACGTACCCCTATACTATCCACACACCACTGCACTAGCCTAAACCCTAAAACACTACCCCAGCACGACCCCCATAATACACAAACAACACTGCACTACCCTAAACCCTAAACCACTAACCCCAGCCCTACCCCTACACTACCAAACCACCACTGCACTACCCTAAACCCTAAAACACTACCCCCAGCATGACCCCCGATAATACACAAACACTGCACAACCCTCAACCCTAAAATACTACCCCCAGCACTACCCCTACACTACCAAGACACCACTGCACTACCCTAAACCCTAAAACACTACCCCCATCACATACCCCTACACTACCCAAACACCACTGCACTACCCTAAACCCTAAAACACTACCCCAGCACGACCCCCTATAATACACAAACACTGCACAACCCTCAACCCTAAAATACTACCCCCAGCACTACCCCTACACTACCAAAACACCACTGCACTACCCTAAACCCTAAAACACTACCCCCAGCACGACCCCCTATACCACACAAACACCACTGCACAACCCTCAACCCTAAAATACTATCCCCAGCATGACCCCTGCACCACCCAAACACCACTGCACTACCCTAAACCCTACCCCCATCACGACCCCCTTCACTACCCAAAAACAACTGCACTACCCTATACCCTAAAACACAACCCCTTACACTACACAAACACCACTGCACTACCCTAAAGCCTAAAACACTACTCCCAGCACTACCCCCTTTACTACCCAAACACCACTGCACTACTCTAAACCCTAAAACACTACCCCCAGCAGTACCCCCTACACAACCCAACACCACTGCACTACCCTAAACCCTAAAACACTACCCCCAGCACGACCCCCTACTCTACCCAAAAACCATTGCACTACCCTAAACACTAAACCATTACCCCGGCACAACCCCCTGTAAAACCCAAACACCACTGCACTGCCCTAAACCCTAAAACAATACCCCCGGCACGACCCCCTACACTACCCAAACACCACTGCATTACCCTAAACCTATCCCCAGCATGACCCCTACACTACACAACCACCACTGCACTACCCTAAATCTACCCCCAGCACGACCCCCTACACCGCACAAACACCAAGGCACTATCCTAAACACTATCCCCAGCAAGACCCCCTACACTACACACAACACCACGGCACTACCCTAAACCCTAAAAAAAATACCCCCAGCAGTACCCCCTACACTACACAAACACCACTGCACTACCTTACTGCACTACCCCTAAACCCTAAAACACTACCCGAGCATGACTTCCTACACTACACAAACATGACTGCACTACCCTAAACCCTAAAACACTACCCCCAGCGTGACACCCTAAACTACACAAACACCACGGCACTACCCTAAACCCTAAAACACTACCCACAGCATGACCCCCTACACTACACAAACGCCACTGCACTACCCTAAAACACTACCCCCAGTGTGACCCCCTACAGTAGCCAAACACCACTGCACTACCCTAAACCCTAGAACACTAACCCCAGAACTACTCCCAATACTACACAAACACCACTTCACTACCCTAAACCCTAAAACACTACCCCCACCATGACCCCATATACTACACAACACCACTTTACTACCCTAAACCCTACCCCCAGCATGACCCCCTTCACTACACAAACACCACTGCACTACCCTAAAGCCTAAAATACTAACCCCCAGCAGTACCCCTTACAGTACCCAACACAACTGCACTACCCTAAAAAACTTCCCCCAGCATGAGCCCCTACACTACACAAACACCACGGCACTACCCTAAACCCTAAAACACTACCCCCAGCAGTACCCCCTACACTACCCAAACACACCTGCACTACCCTAAACCATAAAACACTACACAAACACCACTGCACTACCTTACTGCACCGCCCTAAACCCTAAAACACTACCCACAGAATGACCACCTACACAACACAAGCACTACCCTAAACCCTAAAACACAAACCCCAGCATGATCCCCTACACTACACAAACACCACTGTACTACCCTAAACCCTACCCCCAGCACGCCCCCTTCACTATCCAAACACCATTGCATTACCCTAAACCCGAAATCTACCCCCAGCATGACCCACTTCACTACCAAATCACCACTGCAATACCCTAAACCCTAAAATACTACCCTAGCACGAACCCCTATACTACACAAACACCACTGCACTGCACTAAACCCTAAAACACTACCCCCCAGCACGACCACCTACACTACACAAGCACCACTGGACTACACTAAACCCTACAGCTAACCCCTGCACAACCCCCTACACAACACAAACCCCACTGCATTACCCTAAACCCTAAAACAATACTCCCAGCACGACCCCCTACACTACCCAAACACCACTGCATTACCCTAAACCCTACATCTATCCCCAGCATGACCCCTACACTACACAACCACCACTGCACTACCCTAAACCCTAAATCTACCCCAGCACGACCCCATACACTGCACAAACTCCACTTCACTACCCTAAATCCTAAAACACTACCCCCAGCATGACCCCCTACACTACAAACACCACAGCACTATCCTAAACACTATACCCAGCAAGACACCCTACACTACACAAACACCACTGAACTACCCTAAACCCTAAAACACTACCCCAGCACGACCCCAACACTACACAAAAACCACTGCACTGCCATAAACCCTAAAACACTACCCCCAGAAGTACCCCCTACAGTACCCAACACAACTGCACTACCCTAAAACACTTCCCCAGCATGACCCCCTACACTACACAAACACCACAGCACTACCCTAAAACACTACCCCCAGCAGTACCCCCTACACTACACAAACACAACTGCACTACCCTAAAACCTAAAACACTACCCCCTACACTACCCAAACACCACTGCACTACCCTAATCCCTAAAACACTACAGCCAGCAGTACCCCCTATACTACCAAACACCACTGCACTACCCTAAACCCTAAAACACTACCCCCAGCATGACCCCCTACACTACACAAACACCACAGCACTACCCTAAACCCTAAAACACTACCCCCAGTAGTACCCCCTACACTACCCAAACACAACTGCACTGCCCTAAACCCTAAAACACTACCCCCTACACTACCCAAACACCACTGCACTACCCTAAAACACTACAGCCAGCAGTACCCCCTATACTACCAAACACCACTGCACTACCCTAAACCCTAAAACACTACCCCCAGCATGACCCATAAACTACACAAACACCACGGCACTACCCTAAACCCTAAAACACTACCCCCAGTAGTACCCCCTACACTACCCAAACACAACTGCACTACCCTAAACCCTAAAACACTACCCCCAGCAAGACCCCCTAAACTACACAAACACCAATGAACTACCTTAGTGCACTACACTAAACCCTAAAACACTACCCGCAGCATGACCCCCTACACTACACAAACGCCACTGCACTACCCTAAAACACTACCCCCAGTGTGACCCCCTCCACTACCAAATCACCACTGCAATACCCAAAACCCTAAAACAGTACCCCAGCACGAACCCCTATACTACACAAACACCACTGCCCTACCCTAAACCCTAAAACACTACCCCAAGCACAACCCCGTACACTACACAAACACCACTGTACTACCCTAAACCCTAAAACACTAACCCCAGCACGACCCCCTTCACTACCCAAACACAACTGCACTACCCTAAACCCCAAAACACTACCCCCAGTACAACCCCCTACACTACACAAACACCACGGCACTACCTTAAACCCTACACCACTACGCCCTACACTACACAAACACCACAGCACTATCCTAAACCCTAACACACTACCCCAGCACGACCACCTACACTACACAAACACCACTGGACTACCCTAAACCCTAAAACACTACCCCCAGCACGAACCCCTACTCTACCCAAACACCATTGCACTACCCTAAACACTAAAACACTACCCCGGCACAACCCCCTATAAAACCCAAACACCACTGCACTGCCCTAAACCCTAAATCATTACCCCCGGCACGACCCCCTACACTACACAAACACCACTGCACTGCCCTAAACCCTAAAACACTACCTACAGCACAACCCCCTACACTACCCAAACACCACTGCATTACCCTAAACTCTAAATCTATCCCCAGCATGACCCCTACACTACACAACCACCACTGCACTACCCTAAATCCTAAATCTACCCCCAGCATGACCCCCTACACCGCACAAACACCACTTCACTACCCTAAATCCTAAAACACTACCCCCAGCATGACCCCCTACACTACACAAACACCACTGCACTACCCTACTGCACTACCCTAAACCCTACCCCCAGCACGACCCCCTTCACTACCCAAACACAACTGCAGTACCCTAACCCCTAAAACACAACCCCCTACACTACACAAACACCACTGCACTACCCTAAAGCCTAAAACACTACCCCCAGCACTACCCCCTTTACTACCCAAACACCACTGCACTGCCCTAAACCCTAAAACACTACCCTCAGCAGTACCCCCTACACAACCCAACACCACTGCACTACCCTAAACCCTAAAAAACTACCCCTAGCAGTACCCCCTACACTACCCAAACACACCTGTACTGCCCTAAACCCTAAAACACTACCCCAGCATGACCACCTACACAACACAAACACCACTGCCCTACCCTAAACCCTAAAACACTACCTGCAGAACTGACCCCAATACTACACAAACACCACTGCATTTCCCTACTGCACTACCCTGAACCCTAAAACACTACCCCAGGCATGACCACCTACACTACACAAACACCACTGCACTACCCTAAACCCTAAAACACTACCCCCAGCATGACCCCCTACACTACACAAACACCACTGCACTATTCTAAACCCTAAAACACTACCCCCTACACTACCCACCACTGTACTACCCTAAAACACTACCCCCCAGCATAACCCCCTACAATACACAAACACCACTGCACTACCCTACTGCACTACCGTAAACCCTAAAACACTACCCCCAGCATGACCCCCTACACTACCCAAACTCCACTGCACTACCCTAATACCCTAAAACACTACCCCTAGCACTACCCCTACACTACCCACACACCACTGCCCTAAACCCTAAAACACTACCCCCAGCATGACCCCCTACACTACACAAACACCACTGCACTACCCTAAAACACTACCCCAAGCACAACCCCCTACATTGCCCAAACACAACTGCACTACCCTAAACCCTAAAACACAACCCCCTACACTACACAAACACCACTGCACTACCCTAAACCCTAAAACATTACCCCAGCATGACCCCCTACACTACCCAAACACCACTGCACTACCCTAAACCCTAAAACACTACCCCCAGCACGACCCCTTACACTACCAAATCACCACTGCACTACCTTAAACCCTAAAACACTACCCCCAGCACGACCCCCTATTCTACCCAAACACCATTCCACTACCCTAAACCCTAAAACACTTACCCCAGTATGACCCCCTATACCACACAAACACCACTGCACTACCTAAACCCTAAAACACTACCCCAGCACGACCCCTACACTACACAAAAACCACTGCACTACCATAAACCCTAACACACTACCCCCAGCACTACCCCTACAGTACCCAACACAACTGCACTACCCTAAAACACTTCCCCCAGCAGTACCCCCTACACTACACTAACACCACGGCACTACCCTAAACCCTAAAACACTACCCCCAGCAGTACCCCCTACACTACACAAACACCACGGCACTACCCTAAACCCTAAAACACTACCCCGAGCATGACCCCCTACACTACAGAAACACGACTGCACTACCCTAAACCCTAAAATACTACCCCCAGCGTGACCCCCTACACTACCCAAACACCACTGCACTACCCTAAACGCTACAGCCAGCAGTACCCCCTATACTACCAAACACCACTGCACTACCCTAAACCCTAAAACACTACCCCCAGCATGACCCCCTAAACTACACCAACACCACGGCACTGCCCTAAACCCTAAAACACTACCCCCAGCAGTACCCCTACACTACCCAAACACAACTGCACTACCCTAAACCCTAAAACACTAACCCCAGCATGACCCCCTACACTAAACAAACACCACTGCACTACCTTACTGCACTACCCTAAACTCTAAAACACTACCCCAGCATGACCCACTACACTACCCAAACACAACTGCACTATCCTAAACCCTAAAACACTAACCCCAGCATGACCCCCTACACTAAACAAACACCACTGCACTACCTTACTGCACTACCCTAAACTCTAAACCACTACCCCAGCATGACCCCCTACACTACACAAACACCAATGCACTAACTTACTGCAGTACACTAAACCCTAAAACACTACGCGCAGCATGACCCTCTACACTACACAAACGCCACTGCACTACCCTAAAACACTACCCAGAGCATGACCCTCTACACTACCCAAACACAACTGCACTACCCTAAACCCAAAAACAATACCCCCAGGACAACCCCCTACATTACACAAACACCACGGCACTACCTTAAACCCTACACCACTACCCCCTACACTACACAAACACCACAGCACTATCCTAAACCCTAAAACACTACCCCCAGCACAATCCAAACACCACTGCACTATTCTAGACCCTAAAACACTACCCCCTACACTACCCACCACTGCACTACCCTAAACCCTAAAACACTACCCCCCAGCATGACCCCCTACAATACACAAACACCACTGCACTACCCTACTGCACTACGGTAAGCCCTAAAACACTACCCCCAGCATGACCCCCTACACTATCCAAACTCCACTGCACTACCCTAATACCCTAAAACACTACCCCTACACTACCCACACACCACTGCCCTACCCTAAACCCTAAAACACTACCCGCAGAACTGCCCCCAATACTACACAAACACCACTGCACTACCCTACTGCACTACCCTGAACCCTAAAACACTATCCCAGGCATGACCACCTACACTACACAAACACCACTGCACTACCCTAAAACACTACCCCAAGCATGACCCCCTACACTGCCCAAACACAACTGCACTACCCTAAACCCTAAAACACGACCCCCTACACTACACAAACACCACTGCACTACCCTAAACCCTAAAACATTACCCCCAGCATGACCCCCTACACTACCCAAACACCACTGCACTACCCTAAACCTTAAAACACTACTCCCAGCACGAACCCTTACACTACCAAATCACCACTGCACTACCTTAAACCCTAAAACACTACCCCCAGCATGACCCCCTATTCTACCCAAACACCACTCCACTACCCCAAACCCTAAAACACTACCCCCAGCATGACCCCCTACACTACCCAAACTCCACTGCACTACCCTAATACCCTAAAACACTACCCCTAGCACTACCCCTACACTACCCACACACCACTGCCCTAAACCCTAAAACACTACCCCCAGCATGACCCCCTACACTACACAAACACCACTGCACTACCCTAAAACACTACCCCAAGCACAACCCCCTACACTGCCCAAACACAACTGCACTACCCTAAACCCTAAAACACAACCCCCTACACTACACAAACACCACTGCACTACCCTAAACCCTAAAACATTACCCCCAGCATGACCCCCTACACTACCCAAACACCACTCCACTACCCTAAACCCTAAAACACTACCCCCAGCACGACCCCTTACACTACCAAATCACCACTGCACTACCTTAAACCCTAAAACACTACCCCCAGCACGACCCCCTATTCTACCCAAACACCATTCCACTACCCTAAACCCTAAAACACTTACCCCAGTATGACCCCCTATACCACACAAACACCACTGCACTACCTAAACCCTAAAACACTACCCCAGCACGACCCCTACACTACACAAAAACCACTGCACTACCATAAACCCTAACACACTACCCCCAGCACTACCCCTACAGTACCCAACACAACTGCACTACCCTAAAACACTTCCCCCAGCAGTACCCCCTACACTACACAAACACCACGGCACTACCCTAAACCCTAAAACACTACCCCCAGCAGTACCCCCTACACTACACAAACACCACGGCACTACCCTAAACCCTAAAACACTACCCCGAGCATGACCCCCTACACTACAGAAACACGACTGCACTACCCTAAACCCTAAAATACTACCCCCAGCGTGACCCCCTACACTACCCAAACACCACTGCACTAATCTAAACGCTACAGCCAGCAGTACCCCCTATACTACCAAACACCACTGCACTACCCTAAACCCTAAAACACTACCCCCAGCATGACCCCCTAAACTACACCAACACCACGGCACTGCCCTAAACCCTAAAACACTACCCCCAGCAGTACCCCTACACTACCCAAACACAACTGCACTACCCTAAACCCTAAAACACTAACCCCAGCATGACCCCCTACACTAAACAAACACCACTGCACTACCTTACTGCACTACCCTAAACTCTAAAACACTACCCCAGCATGACCCACTACACTACCCAAACACAACTGCACTATCCTAAACCCTAAAACACTAACCCCAGCATGACCCCCTACACTAAACAAACACCACTGCACTACCTTACTGCACTACCCTAAACTCTAAACCACTACCCCAGCATGACCCCCTACACTACACAAACACCAATGCACTAACTTACTGCAGTACACTAAACCCTAAAACACTACGCGCAGCATGACCCTCTACACTACACAAACGCCACTGCACTACCCTAAAAAGCTACCCAGAGCATGACCCTCTACACTACCCAAACACAACTGCACTACCCTAAACCCAAAAACAATACCCCCAGGACAACCCCCTACATTACACAAACACCACGGCACTACCTTAAACCCTACACCACTACCCCCTACACTACACAAACACCACAGCACTATCCTAAACCCTAAAACACTACCCCCAGCACAATCCAAACACCACTGCACTATTCTAGACCCTAAAACACTACCCCCTACACTACCCACCACTGCACTACCCTAAACCCTAAAACACTACCCCCCAGCATGACCCCCTACAATACACAAACACCACTGCACTACCCTACTGCACTACGGTAAGCCCTAAAACACTACCCCCAGCATGACCCCCTACACTATCCAAACTCCACTGCATCACCGTAATACCCTAAAACACTACCCCTACACTACCCACACACCACTGCCCTACCCTAAACCCTAAAACACTACCCGCAGAACTGCCCCCAATACTACACAAACACCACTGCACTACCCTACTGCACTACCCTGAACCCTAAAAGACTATCCCAGGCATGACCACCTACACTACACAAACACCACTGCACTACCCTAAAACACTACCCCAAGCACGACCCCCTACACTGCCCAAACACAACTGCACTACCCTAAACCCTAAAACACGACCCCCTACACTACACAAACACCACTGCACTACCCTAAACCCTAAAACATTACCCCCAGCATGACCCCCTACACTACCCAAACACCACTGCACTACCCTAAACCTTAAAACACTACTCCCAGCACGACCCCTTACACTACCAAATCACCACTGCACTACCTTAAACCCTAAAACACTACCCCCAGCATGACCCCCTATTCTACCCAAACACCACTCCACTACCCCAAACCCTAAAACACTACCCCCAGCATGACCCCCTACACTACCCAAACACCACTGCACTACCCTAAACCCTAAAACACTACCCCCAGCATGACCCCCTACACTACAAACACCAATGCACTACCTTACTGCACTACACTAAACCCTAAAACACTACCCACAGCATGACCCCCTACACTACACAAACGCCACTGCACTACCCTAAAACACTACCCCCAGTGTAACCCCCTACAGAAGCCAAACACCACGGCACTACCCTAAACCCTAGAACACTAACCCCAGAACTACTCCCAATACTACACAAACACCACTGCACTACCCTAAACCCTAAAACACTACCCCCACCATGACCCCATACACTACACAACACCACTTTACTACTCTAAACCCTACCCCCAGCATGACCCCTTTCACTACACAAACACCACTGCACTACCCTAAAGCCTAAAATACTACCCCCAGCAGTACCCCTTACAGTACCCAACACAACTGCACTACCCTAAAAAACTTCCCCCAGCATGAGCCCCTATACTACACAAACACCACGGCACTACCCTAAACCCTAAAACACTACCCCCAGCAGTACCCCCTACACTACCCAAACACACCTGCACTACCCTAAACCATAAAACACTACCCCCAGCATGACCCCTGCACTACACAAACACCACTGCACTACCTTACTGCACCGCCCTAAACCCTAAAACACTACCCACAGAATGACCACCTACACAACACAAGCACTACCCTAAACCCTAAAACACAAACCCCAGCATGATCCCCTACACTACACAAACACCACTGTACTACCCTAAACCCTACCCCCAGCACGCCCCCTTCACTATCCAAACACCATTGCATTACCTTAAACCCGAAATCTACCCCCAGCATGACCCACTTCACTACCAAATCACCACTGCAATACCCTAAACCCTAAAATACTACCCTAGCACGAACCCCTATACTACACAAACACCACTGCACTACACTAAACCCTAAAACACTACCCCCCAGCACGACCACCTACACTACACAAGCACCACTGGACTACCCTAAACCCTACAGCTAACCCCAGCACAACCCCCTACACAACACAAACCCCACTGCATTACCCTAAACCCTAAAACAATACCCCCAGCACGACCCCCTACACTGCACAAACACCACTTCACTACCCTAAATCCTAAAACACTACCCCCAGCATGACCCCCTACACTACAAACACCACAGCACTATCCTAAACACTATACCCAGCAAGGCACCCTACACTACACAAACACCACTGAACTACCCTAAACCCTAAAACACTACCCCAGCACGACCCCAACACTACACAAAAACCACTGCACTGCCATAAACCCTAAAACATTACCCCCAGCAGTACCCCCTACAGTACCCAACACAACTGCACTACCCTAAAACACTTCCCCTTAGTTTAAGATGGCTGCCAAGGAGTAGGAGCATCTACGAGGAGCTCCTGGTTTGGGGATCACCCAAAGATTACTATCCCCGTTTAAACCTCCGCTCCACCCCGTTCTTCGCTGGAACTAAGCTCGCAACAACAGACACAACTAAACGACCTACTTGGTGAGATACAATCGTCGAGTCTTCCCTCGCCGACTCTTGCGTCCTCGCATCTGGGTTCCCGTCGGACTGCGGACCGGCTCCTTCGCTGCTGCTGATTTGCGCCGGTCGCCGCTGGGGGCTGCCTGCACCGGGGGTATCTGTACCACCGAGACCATCGACTGCGACCTCCACCAGTGGTGCCGACTTTGGCCATGGTGCACCGCTCAGCCGCCGAGAGCCCTGCACGGCTCCCACTGACTCCGCGACCCCAGCTGCCGATCCTGGTGAGAGATCGCCGCCCTTCGAGATGTCCCGCGATTTCACCGGCCCCAGCGATACAGGTATGACGATCTGAGTAACGGCTTAGGTGCCCTCGCCTCGCCTGCTCCTGCCGCTGGAATCCTTCGCTGCGATCTGTGAAGCGGCTTGGGTGCCCTCACCTCGCCTACCGTTGGAGTCCTTCGCTGCCTGTGCCCAGGAACGCGCTTTCCACGTCCCGCCTTCATTTCCCCAGTGCTGTGGTTCTGCAGCTGACCAGCGCTCCTGCTCTGCCCTTGCCTCCACCGTCTGGATGGTCTGGGGGCCCCCTGCACAGCTCGAACAGGGCCCTGAACCTTCCTGCCTGATTCCAAAATGGCGCCCGTCCAGGACATCTTTATTAGTCCCTTACTGCCTGACCCTAAGATGGCGCTACCCTTGAAATATGCTGTTCTACCTCTATAGTACTTCACTGCTACCTAGGACATACCGCTGCAGCCAACACTTGCGCAGTTCCTAATCCGGGTCTGAACATTCCAACCCTCTCCCGGCTAGATGCCCCCGACCCGATCCTAATGCTGCCTCTAACGTCCGCTATCCCTACACCCTGCTCCAGTGCTATACCCGCAGACTCTGCTCCCTATGAACCTGCGCGCAACAGTCTCATATCGCTGCCAACCACACCTGCGCCAGCCCTTCACTACTGTCTCACACTCTAGTGTCCTTCCCCATGCACGCTTGTGACACGAGAATCCCTCCTGCGAGCCCTGCTGCTCCCACACCAGCCCACCTAGAGATCCAGCCCTACCGCTACCCCACTAGTCTCCTCCCTCTTCAGGGCCCCTCCTCAGCCAACATGTCCCGCCCGGCCATTGCAAAGGCGGGTGACAATGCCTTCACTCTGGTCTACCCCCCCAACCTTTCCAAAACCGCTGCTAAATCTTTCAAACACACCACCCTAAAAAACCACCCAGAGACATTGATATCAGACCTCCGCGTCAACTCGGGCAGTGGCACCTGCATAAATGACCTTATCTTCTATTCGGAAAAAAACGCCGCCTGGCGAAAAACCCTAACACACCTTCTGAATGTTCACTCATCTAAAAACATTCCCTATGGCACCAAACTTACTATTATTCCCTCTCCTACCCTCAGAGCAGACCTCACTATCACCCTCTACAAAAGCGGCATAGTCCTGGTCCAAGCCACAACTAACAAATTCGCTGACCGGTTCACCTTCCTCAGAAACCACGTTCACGATACGGACAGGAGAACTGACTCCATCACCAGCAGCCCTCCGTCCTACCCGCCCACTATGCCTAGCAACCTGCATACCCCCACTACAGCCCCCACCATAGTTCCTCCTTCCCCTCCTAGCATACTCTGTGATCCTTACCATGGACCCCCCCTACCCTAACATCGGCTCCTGAACCCTCGCCGCCCTCCCTGCCAACACCCCCAGCCCTCATCGACCTAGAAGCTTTGCACTCTAGAGCATCCACCCTAACTCAGAACATCCACTGCTCCATTCTGGACCTTATGAACCTCTTGCACCTCGCTGAACTCTCCCTCGCGAACCTCAAACCTCATCCACCCCCCCACAGTCAAATGCGCCCCCCATGCTCCCTCTCCCGCTTCCCTTAAGACACCTTCGCCCGCGCAAGCACCCCTGCTGCATCTCTGAAGCGGAATCCCGAGCTCTGGCACTCTCCTACAATTCCCCACCCACCTCCCCTACCCCAGCTGACCTCACTGAAGACGAAATCCTTGCTATCCTCCAAGATTACAATACTGCCCTTGCCAACCCCTGCCCTCCTGTCACAGGTCATGCACACCCCATCAGCACGGTCACCATCAACCCCAACAGGCCAACCACACGACGTAACAGAAATGTGGTTAAAAGCAATCTTGCGCCAATTCTTCCATCCTCCCAGACACTTGACACTTCCCCAGACCCCCCACTATCAGGTCTCCTAATCAACTGTCGTTCAGCAGTTAAACATGCAGCCGATATCGCTGACCTCATCCTGCACAAAAACCTGGACTTAGCTATTCTTACTGAAACCTGGCTAAATGAATACTCCTCCCCTTGTCTGGACTTATTAGTCCCTCCTAATTACAACATTGCTAGGCTAGACAGGCAGTCGAACAGAAAGGGCGGAGGCCTCGCCTGCATCTACAGATCCTCCCTCCTGGTCAAGGAACTCGGAACGCTCACTACCGACTCCTGCAAGTATCTCTCACTCTCCCTCACCAACAACGCCCTTCACCTTTGTAACTTGCACATTTTTTACCACCCCCCTGGCTCTAATGACTCTTTCACCGATCACCTACTGGAAGTCATCACCTCAAACATTTCCTCTAATTCCAAAGAGATCTTCCTCGGTGATTTCAATCTCCACTGGAATGACCCCAATGACCCTCACGTCAATACCATCAAAGACCTCCTAAATGACCAAGCCCTGACTCAATCCTGCTCCCTACCAACTCACTCAAAAGGAGCCACCCTGGCCTGGATCATATCCAAGGACTCCGTAGTCAAACTCATCTCTATCGACCCTTGTGACTGGTCCGACCACCACACCATCTCCTTCATCCTACCCGGATCAATCAAGACTAAGCCCCTACAACCGATGATTCCCAAACGCTGGATCAGGGACACCAAAAATCTGGACCTTACGAAGCTGGAGGCTCGCTGCAAACTTGAGCTCTACCCGACCTCGAACACTACCACAATCAATGACCTCTATGACCATTATTCGGCGTCTATGTCGAACATTCTAGACGACCTTGCCCCCCTGAAACTAAAGAGAACCCAAATCAAAGACAGAAACCCCTGGTTCTCCGCCTCCCTCAACTCAGAGAGGAGATCCCTACGTCAAGCCGAAAGAATATGGAGGCAGTACCCATCTACCGAGCACCTCAAACTTCTCCGGCAGGCAAGAAACTCCTACAACAGACACATCCTCAACTCAAAAAAAGATTACTTCAGATCCGAACTGGGGAATGCCACGAATAGGCCCCGCAAGCTCTTTGAACTGGTTAAACTTCAATCAAACAAGCTGGCCAAAACCCCTAAAGAATCCCCGAAATCTCATATCTTCGGATGAATTCTCCTCCTTCTTCGCCGAAAAAACTGCCTCCCTAGGAATCGAACTTAGTACCGCCTCTTGCGCTCAACCCCCTCATGACCAACTGCCTCCCCATGCACCCTCATCTTCGACCTTACCCAAAAACGAAGCTTGCTGGACTGACTTCAAAATCTACGACGAAGACTCCATTGCTAAAATCCTCTCTACATTAAACCCAAACAACCACTTCAATGACCCGCTACCATCCAATTGCCTCGCTGCGGCCTCCCGTGCCATTGTTCCTTGCTGGACCGCGATGATCAACGCCGCTCTCCAGCAGGGATCAATTCCGGACCCCCTGAAAGCCGGCCAAGTCCTTCCTATTCTAAAAAAACCAACGCTTGATCCCGCCGCACCAGACAATTTCAGACCCATCTCTAATATACCCCTACTAGCCAAAGTGTTAGAGAAATGCGTACAATACCAGCTTAGTCAACACATCGACAACTTCCACCTGCTGGACGACTTCCAATCGGGATTCAGACCAGGGCACAGCACTGAAACAACCATGCTCCACATTGTGGACGACGCCCTCCAAGCCCTGGACCAAGGCAAAACATGCCTCCTAATCCTTTTAGATCTATCTTCCGCCTTCGACACGGTCAATCATGAAAAACTACTTGAACGCCTTAAACACAGGATGGGTCTGGATGGCGTTGTCCTTGAATGGTTCAGGTCCTTCCTCCATAACCGATCTCAAAGATTCCTCATTGACGGCAAACTATCCGCTCCCACCCCGGTCACGGTTGGAGTCCCTCAAGGCTCAACCCTGTCTCCTACCCTCTATAATCTTTACTTGGAGCCTCTCACTGAAATTCTACGCTCCGCCAATATCTCCTACCACATGTACGCGGATGACACCCAAATTTACATCAATATCTCCTCACTCAAGGAGGTCCTCGCCCTGAACGAAACCCTGAAACTAACCGTTCAGTGGCTTGCCACTAACCAACTAAAACTCAACGCCAAGAAAACTGAATTTCTCCTGATCTCCCCATCCAAAGCCAACCCGGAGCTACAGGTGTGGTTCAAGGCCATCACAGCCCTAAATTGTCCCCCGACCATCGTGGACTCCGCCAAATCACTGGGCATATTTCTTGACTGCAACCTGAACATGCGTGACCACATTAATTCAATGGCCAAGGCAGCCAGATTCCACCTGAGCTACCTCTGGAAATTAAAACCCTTTATCGATGCTCCAGATTTGAAAATGGCAGTCCAAGCTCTAGTCATATCCAGACTGGAATTTGGATGCTCCACCCTCACAGGCCTACCCAAGCGCTCCTTGGCACCGCTAAAAGCCTGCCTCAACGCGGCAGCCAGACTACTCACCGGCACCAGGAAATTCGACCACATCTCTCCACATCTGAAAGCCCTAAACTGGCTCCCTCTAGAGGCCAGAATACAGTTGAAACTGGCGTGCATTACACACAAGGCCTTATACGCAAACTCCCCTGCATACCTTTCACAGAAGCTTGTGCTATCGGGAGGAAACAGGAAATCTCGATCCACTAACAGTCTCCTGCTCCGACCCGCCCACTTTCGTAAAAAAAGAACCTACAATAGGGCATTCACCGGGGCAGCACCAAGAATTTGGAACTCCTTCCCGCCCGTTATCAGAAGAATCCCCACTCTTGCTCGCTTCAAGAAGGAAGCCAAAACCTTCCTCATGGGTAAATTCCTGTACTAAGTCCTCCTCTCAGCAGATATGACTTGCTGCTTGATTCCATGACTATTGCGTCTTCCGCAACCCTATAACCGGATTCCATCGAGACCCAAGGGGGCCAGGGTCTCTGCCAACCCTAGCTTGAATTTTAGCTCTCATGTGTGCTCCCTTTGCCCCCATGCTCCCTCATCCCCCCCCCCCCTATATGTTATATTTCTCTGCTTTTGATACTTTACTGTTTGCACTGTTTCTCTATGATGTTTTTTTTCCCTGTTGACCATGTAAAGCGCTCTGATACCCTCATGGGTCATGTTCGCGCTCTATAAAACACTAAAATAAATAAATAAATAAATAAATAATGACCCCCTACACTACACAAACACCACAGCACTACCCTAAACCCTAAAACACTACCCCCAGCAGTACCCCCTACACTACACAAACACAACTGCACTACCCTAAAACCTAAAACACTACCCCCTACACTACCCAAACACCACGGCACTACCCTAAACCCTAAAACACTACCCCCAGCAGTACCCCCTACACTACCCAAACACAACTGCACTACCCTAAACCACTACCCCCAGCATGACCCCATACACTACACAAACACCACTGCACTACCTTACTGCACTACCCTAAACCCTAAAACACTACCCCCAGCATGACCCCCTACACTACACAAACACCAATGCACTACCTTACTGCACTACACTAAACCCTAAAACACTAACCACAGCATGACCCCCTACACTACACAAACGCCACTGCACTACCCTAAAACACTACCCCCAGTGTGACCCCCTACAGTAGCCAAACACCACTGCACTACCCTAAACCCTAGAACACTAACCCCAGAACTACTCCCAATACTACACAAACACCACTGCACTACCCTAAACCCTAAAACACTACCCCCACCATGACCCCATACACTACACAACACCACTTTACTACCCTAAACCCTACCCCCAGCATGACCCCCTTCACTACACAAACACCACTGCACTACCCTAAAGCCTAAAATACTACCCCCAGCAGTACCCCTTACAGTACCCAACACAACTGCACTACCCTAAAAAACTTCCCCCAGCATGAGCCCCTACACTACACAAACACCACGGCACTACCCTAAACCCTAAAACACTACCCCCAGCAGTACCCCCTACACTACCCAAACCCACCTGCACTACCCTAAACCATAAAACACTACCCCCAGCATGACCCCCTGCACTACACAAACACCACTGCACTACCTTACTGCACCGCCCTAAACCCTAAAACACTACCCACAGAATGACCACCTACACAACACAAGCATTACCCTAAACCCTAAAACACAAACCCCAGCATGATCCCCACACTACACAAACACCACTGTACTACCCTAAACCCTACCCCCAGCACGCCCCCTTCACTATCCAAACACCATTGCATTACCCTAAACCCGAAATCTACCCCCAGGATGACCCACTTCACTACCAAATCACCACTGCAATACCCTAAACCCTAAAATACTACCCTAGCACGAACCCCTATACTACACAAACACCACTGCACTGAACCCTAAAACACTACCCCCCAGCACGACCACCTACACTACACAAGCACCACTGGACTACACTAAACCCTACAGCTAACCCCAGCACAACCCCCTACACAACACAAACCCCACTGCATTACCCTAAACCCTAAAACAATACCCCCAGCACGACCCCCTACACTACCCAAACACCACTGCATTACCCTAAACCCTACATCTATCCCCAGCATGACCCCTACACTACACAACCACCACTGCACTACCCTAAACCCTAAATCTACCCCCAGCACGACCCCCTACACTGCACAAACACCACTTCACTACCCTAAATCCTAAAACACTACCCCCAGCATGACCCCCTACACTACAAACACCACAGCACTATCCTAAACACTATACCCAGCAAGACACCCTACACTACACAAACACCACTGAACTACCCTAAACCCTAAAACACTACCCCAGCACGACCCCAACACTACACAAAAACCACTGCACTGCCATAAACCCTAAAACATTACCCCCAGCAGTACCCCCTACAGTACCCAACACAACTGCACTACCCTAAAACACTTCCCCCAGCATGACCCCCTACACTACACAAACACCACAGCACTACCCTAAACCCTAAAACACTACCCCCAGCAGTACCCCCTACACTACACAAACACAACTGCACTACCCTAAAACGTAAAACACTACCCCCTACACTACCCAAACACCACTGCACTACCCTAATCCCTAAAACACTACAGCCAGCAGTACCCCCTATACTACCAAACACCACTGCACTACCCTAAACCCTAAAACACTACCCCCAGCATGACCCCCTACACTACACAAACACCACAGCACTACCCTAAACCCTAAAACACTACCCCCAGTAGTACCCCCTACACTACCCAAACACAACTGCACTACCCTAAACCCTAAAACACTACCCCCAGCAAGACCCCCTACACTAAACAAACACCACTGCACTACCTTACTGCACTACCCTAAACCCTAAAAAACTACCCCCAGCGTGACCCCCTAAACTACACAAACACCAATGAACTACCTTAGTGCACTACACTAAACCCTAAAACACTACCCGCAGCATGACCCCCTACACTACACAAACGCCACTGCACTACCCTAAAACACTACCCCCAGTGTGACCCCCTCCACTACCAAATCACCACTGCAATACCCAAAACCCTAAAACACTACCCCAGCACGAACCCCTATACTACACAAACCACTGCACTACCCTAAACCCTAAAACACTACCCCAAGCACAACCCCGTACACTACACAAACACCACTGTACTACCCTAAACCCTAAAACACTAACCCCAGCACGACCCCCTTCACTACCCAAACACAACTGCACTACCCTAAACCCAAAAACACTACCCCCAGTACAACCCCCTACACTACACAAACACCACGGCACTACCTTAAACCCTACACCACTACGCCCTACACTACACAAACACCACAGCACTATCCTAAACCCTAACACTACCCCAGCACGACCACCTACACTACACAAACACCACTGGACTACCCTAAACCTTACAGCTAACCCCAGCACAACCCCCTACACAACACAAACACCACTGCACTACCCTAAACCCTAAAACACTACCCCCAGCACGAACCCCTACTCTACCCAAACACCATTGCACTACCCTAAACACTAAAACACTACCCCGGCACAACCCCCTTGTAACAGTGAGTCCGACCCCGACAGTGTCTTCCTCTGTCACTCTCCCACTGACTTTATGTCCCCCTCCATATCCCCTCTGTACCCACAGCACCCGGTCTCACGGATCAAACCTACAGCATTTGGCAGCGTCGAGACGCCTGACGAACACTGTTTCTTTAACTGGGACGAGCTAGCAGCAGACCCCGCCCCCGACGAGAACGTCACAGAGACAGAGCCGTCATATCCCGGAAGGCGAGGACGAGAGAGGTGTGTAATCACCGGAGCGGAGAAGAGAGCGAGAGAAGGAGAACGAGAGGAGAACCAAGAGGACCGAGCGGAGAGTATCGTGGACGAGAAGAACGAGGAAACAACCAGACGAGGAGCGGAGGTGCCGGTAGCTGAGCCAGGAGGCCAACGACCCCGTGATTCGCCCCGCCACGTTTCCGAGGGAGAAGCGTGGCACCAGCAGGTACGGGCTCGTATCTCGGGTTGGGCGGGGCTTCGTAGTGTGCCTAGAAAATAAGCGCCGTACCCCTCACCGTACCCTTTCCTCACTACCTTCGTCACATAGGTTAGGAGTTTTGAGCACGGTGATCCTCCTGCACTCCCTGGGCCCCCTCACAACATATCCTTTGAGCAAACCACTGATTCGCCTCTCCCTTCTGTCCCTTCTTCCTTCACCCCACCCTGAGGACCGGAGAACCACCCTGCCACGAAGACCTCGACACCCTGGAGCGGAGGCAGAGAGGGAAGACGCCCCCTACCAGTCGCCGGACCCCGGAACTAGACGAGGAGAGCACCTTACCATACTATAGACCCTCAAAAGATAGAAAACGTGCACCTAAAAAGAATAAAGAACCTAGAGAAACAGCTCCTGTTTCCGAGCCTTCTTCCATCCCGCAACACCCCTATAAAACCCAAACACCACTGCACTGCCCTAAACCCTAAATCAATACCCCCGGCACGACCCCCTACACTACACAAACACCACTGCACTGCCCTAAACCCTAAAACACTACCTACAGCACGACCCCCTACACTACCCAAACACCACTGCATTACCCTAAACTCTAAATCTATCCCCAGCATGACCCCTACACTACACATCCACCACTGCACTACCCTAAATCCTAAATCTACCCCCAGCATGACCCCCTACACCGCACAAACACCACTTCACTACCCTAAATCCTAAAACACTACCCCCAGCATGACCCCCTACACTAAACAAACACCACTGCACTACCCTACTGCACTACCCTAAACCCTACCCTCAGCACGACCCCCTTCACTACTCAAACACAACTGCAGTACCCTAACCCCTAAAACACAACCCCCTACACTACACAAACACCACTGCACTACCCTAAAGCCTAAAACACTACCCCCAGCACTACCCCCTTTACTACCCAAACACCACTGCACTGCCCTAAACCCTAAAACACTATCCTCAGCAGTACCCCCTACACAACCCAACACCACTGCACTACCCTAAACCCTAAAACACTACCCCCAGCATGACCCCCTACACTACACAAACACCACGGCACTACCATAAACCCTAAAAAACTACCCCTAGCAGTACCCCCTACACTACCCAAACACACCTGCACTGCCCTAAACCCTAAAACACTACCCCAGCATGACCACCTACACAACACAAACACCACTGCCCTACCCTAAACCCTAAAACACTACCCGCAGAACTGCCCCCAATACTACACAAACACCACTGCATTTCCCTACTGCACTACCCTGAACCATAAAACACTACCCCAGGCATGACCACCTACACTACACAAACACCACTGCACTACCCTAAACCCTAAAACACTACCCCCAGCATGACCCCCTACACTACACAAACACCACTGCACTATTCTAAACCCTAAAACACTACCCCCTACACTACCCACCACTGTACTACCCTAAACCCTAAAACACTACCCCCCAGCATAACCCCCTACAATACACAAACACCACTGCACTACCCTACTGCACTACCGTAAACCCTAAAACACTACCCCCAGCATGACCCCCTACACTACCCAAACTCCACTGCACTACCCTAATACCCTAAAACACTACCCCTAGCACTACCCCTACACTACCCACACACCACTGCCCTACCCTAAACCCTAAAACACTACCCGCAGAACTGCCCCCAATACTACACAAACACCACTGCACTACCCTACTGCACTACCCTGAACCCTAAAACACTATCCCAGGCATGACCCCCTACACTACACAAACACCACTGCACTACCCTAAAACACTACCCCAAGCACAACCCCCTACACTGCCCAAACACAACTGCACTACCCTAAACCCTAAAACACAACCCCCTACACTACACAAACACCACTGCACTACCCTAAACCCTAAAACACTACCCCCAGCACGACCCCTTACACTACCAAATCACCACTGCACTACCTTAAACCCTAAAACACTACCCCCAGCACGACCCCCTATTCTACCCAAACACCATTCCACTACCCTAAACCCTAAAACACTACCCCCAGCAGTACCGCTACAGTACCCAACACAACTGCACTACCCTAAAACACTTCCCCCAGCAGTACCCCCTACACTACACAAACACCACGGCACTACCCTAAACCCTAAAACACTACCCCCAGCAGTACCCCCTACACTACACAAACACCACGGCACTACCCTAAACCCTAAAACACTACCCCGAGCATGACCCCCTACACTACAGAAACACGACTGCACTACCCTAAACCCTAAAATACTACCCCCAGCGTGACCCCCTACACTACCCAAACACCACTGCACTACCCTAAACGCTACAGCCAGCAGTACCCCCTATACTACCAAACACCACTGCACTACCCTAAACCCTAAAACACTACCCCCAGCATGACCCCCTAAACTACACCAACACCACGGCACTGCCCTAAACCCTAAAACACTAACCCCAGCATGACCCCCTACACTAAACAAACACAACTGCACTACCCTAAACCCTAAAACACTAACCCCAGCATGACCCCCTACACTAAACAAACACCACTGCACTACCTTACTGCACTACCCTAAACTCTAAAACACTACCCCAGCATGACCCACTACACTACCCAAACACAACTGCACTACCCTAAACCCTAAAACACTAACCCCAGCATGACCCCCTACACTAAACAAACACCACTGCACTACCTTACTGCACTACCCTAAACTCTAAAACACTACCCCAGCATGACCCCCTACACTACACAAACACCAATGCACTAACTTACTGCAGTACACTAAACCCTAAAACACTACGCGCAGCATGACCCTCTACACTACACAAACGCCACTGCACTACCCTAAAACACTACCCAGAGCATGACCCTCTACACTACCCAAACACAACTGCACTACCCTAAACCCAAAAACAATACCCCCAGGGCAACCCCTACATTACACAAACACCACGGCACTACCTTAAACCCTACACCACTACCCCCTACACTACACAAACACCACAGCACTATCCTAAACCCTAAAACACTACCCCCAGCACTATCCAAACACCACTACACTATTCTAGACCCTAAAACACTACCCCCTACACTACCCACCACTGCACTACCCTAAACCCTAAAACACTACCCCCCAGCATGACCCTCTACAATACACAAACACCACTGCACTACCCTACTGCACTACGGTAAACCCTAAAACACTACCCCCAGCATGACCCCTACACTATCCAAACTCCACTGCACTACCCTAATACCCTAAAACACTACCCCTAGCACTACCCCTACACTACCCACACACCACTGCCCTACCCTAAACCCTAAAACACTACCCGCAGAACTGCCCCCAATACTACACAAACACCACTGCACTACCCTACTGCACTACCCTGAACACTAAAACACTATCCCAGGCATGACCACCTACACTACACAAACACCACTGCACTACCCTAAAACACTACCCCAAGCACGACCCCCTACACTGCCCAAACACAACTGCACTACCCTAAACCCTAAAACACGACCCCCTACACTACACAAACACTGCACTACCCTAAACCCTAAAACATTACCCCCAGCATGACCCCCTACACTACCCAAACACCACTGCACTACCCTAAACCTTAAAACACTACCCCCAGCACGACCCCTTACACTACCAAATCACCACTGCACTACCTTAAACCCTAAAACACTACCCCCAGCACGACCCCCTATTCTACCCCAACACCACTCCACTACCCCAAACCCTAAAACCCTACCCCCAGCATGACCCCCTACACTACCCAAACACCACTGCACTACCCTAAACCCTAAAACACTACCCCCAGCATGACCCCCTACACTACACAAACACCAATGCACTACCTTACTGCACTACACTAAACCCTAAAACACTACCCACAGCATGACCCCCTACACTACACAAACGCCACTGCACTACCCTAAAACACTACCCCCAGTGTAACCCCCTACAGAAGCCAAACACCACTGCACTACCCTAAACCCTAGAACACTAACCCCAGAACTACTCCCAATACTACACAAACACCACTGCACTACCCTAAACCCTAAAACACTACCCCCACCATGACCCCATACACTACACAACACCACTTTACTACCCTAAACCCTACCCCCAGCATGACCCCCTTCACTACACAAACACCACTGCACTACCCTAAAGCCTAAAATACTACCCCCAGCAGTACCCCTTACAGTACCCAACACAACTGCACTACCCTAAAAAACTTCCCCCAGCATGAGCCCCTACACTACACAAACACCACGGCACTACCCTAAACCCTAAAACACTACCCCCAGCAGTACCCCCTACACTACCCAAACACACCTGCACTACCCTAAACCATAAAACACTACCCCCAGCATGACCCCTGCACTACACAAACACCACTGCACTACCTTACTGCACCGCCCTAAACCCTAAAACACTACCCACAGAATGACCACCTACACAACACAAGCACTACCCTAAACCCTAAAACACAAACCCCAGCATGATCCCCTACACTACACAAACACCACTGTACTACCCTAAACCCTACCCCCAGCACGCCCCCTTCACTATCCAAACACCATTGCATTACCCTAAACCCGAAATCTACCCCCAGCATGACCCACTTCACTACCAAATCACCACTGCAATACCCTAAACCCTAAAATACTACCCTAGCACGAACCCCTATACTACACAAACACCACTGCACTACACTAAACCCTAAAACACTACCCCCCAGCACGACCACCTACACTACACAAGCACCACTGGACTACCCTAAACCCTACAGCTAACCCCAGCACAACCCCCTACACAACACAAACCCCACTGCATTACCCTAAACCCTAAAACAATACCCCCAGCACGACCCCCTACACTACCCAAACACCACTGCATTACCCTAAACCCTACATCTATCCCCAGCATGACCCCTACACTACACAACCACCACTGCACTACCCTAAACACTAAATCTACCCCCAGCACGACCCCTACACTGCACAAACACCACTTCACTACCCTAAATCCTAAAACACTACCCCCAGCATGACCCCCTACACTACAAACACCACAGCACTATCCTAAACACTATACCCAGCAAGACACCCTACACTACACAAACACCACTGCACTACCCTAAAACACTACCCCAAGCACAACCCCCTACACTGCCCAAACACAACTGCACTACCCTAAACCCTAAAACACAACCCCCTACACTACACAAACACCACTGCACTACCCTAAACCCTAAAACACTACCCCCAGCACGACCCCTTACACTACCAAATCACCACTGCACTACCTTAAACCCTAAAACACTACCCCCAGCACGACCCCCTATTCTACCCAAACACCATTCCACTACCCTAAACCCTAAAACACTACCCCCAGCAGTACCCCTACAGTACCCAACACAACTGCACTACCCTAAAACACTTCCCCCAGCAGTACCCCCTACACTACACAAACACCACGGCACTACCCTAAACCCTAAAACACTACCCCCAGCAGTACCCCCTACACTACACAAACACCACGGCACTACCCTAAACCCTAAAACCCTACCCCGAGCATGACCCCCTACACTACAGAAACACGACTGCACTACCCTAAACCCTAAAATACTACCCCCAGCGTGACCCCCTACACTACCCAAACACCACTGCACTACCCTAAACGCTACAGCCAGCAGTACCCCCTATACTACCAAACACCACTGCACTACCCTAAACCCTAAAACACTACCCCCAGCATGACCCCCTAAACTACACCAACACCACGGCACTGCCCTAAACCCTAAAACACTAACCCCAGCATGACCCCCTACACTAAACAAACACAACTGCACTACCCTAAACCCTAAAACACTAACCCCAGCATGACCCCCTACACTAAACAAACACCACTGCACTACCTTACTGCACTACCCTAAACTCTAAAACACTACCCCAGCATGACCCACTACACTACCCAAACACAACTGCACTACCCTAAACCCTAAAACACTAACCCCAGCATGACCCCCTACAGTAAACAAACACCACTGCACTACCTTACTGCACTACCCTAAACTCTAAAACACTACCCCAGCATGACCCCCTACACTACACAAACACCAATGCACTAACTTACTGCAGTACACTAAACCCTAAAACACTACGCGCAGCATGACCCTCTACACTACACAAACGCCACTGCACTACCCTAAAACACTACCCAGAGCATGACCCTCTACACTACCCAAACACAACTGCACTACCCTAAACCCAAAAACAATACCCCCAGGGCAACCCCTACATTACACAAACACCACGGCACTACCTTAAACCCTACACCACTACCCCCTACACTACACAAACACCACAGCACTATCCTAAACCCTAAAACACTACCCCCAGCACAATCCAAACACCACTGCACTATTCTAGACCCTAAAACACTACCCCCTACACTACCCACCACTGCACTACCCTAAACCCTAAAACACTACCCCCCAGCATGACCCCCTACAATACACAAACACCACTGCACTACCCTACTGCACTACGGTAAGCCCTAAAACACTACCCCCAGCATGACCCCCTACACTATCCAAACTCCACTGCACTACCCTAATACCCTAAAACACTACCCCTACACTACCCACACACCACTGCCCTACCCTAAACCCTAAAACACTACCCGCAGAACTGCCCCCAATACTACACAAACACCACTGCACTACCCTACTGCACTACCCTGAACCCTAAAACACTATCCCAGGCATGACCACCTACACTACACAAACACCACTGCACTACCCTAAAACACTACCCCAAGCATGACCCCCTACACTGCCCAAACACAACTGCACTACCCTAAACCCTAAAACACGACCCCCTACACTACACAAACACCACTGCACTACCCTAAACCCTAAAACATTACCCCCAGCATGACCCCCTACACTACCCAAACACCACTGCACTACCCTAAACCTTAAAACACTACTCCCAGCACGAACCCTTACACTACCAAATCACCACTGCACTACCTTAAACCCTAAAACACTACCCCCAGCATGACCCCCTATTCTACCCAAACACCACTCCACTACCCCAAACCCTAAAACACTACCCCCAGCATGACCCCCTACACTACCCAAACTCCACTGCACTACCCTAATACCCTAAAACACTACCCCTAGCACTACCCCTACACTACCCACACACCACTGCCCTAAACCCTAAAACACTACCCCCAGCATGACCCCCTACACTACACAAACACCACTGCACTACCCTAAAACACTACCCCAAGCACAACCCCCTACACTGCCCAAACACAACTGCACTACCCTAAACCCTAAAACACAACCCCCTACACTACACAAACACCACTGCACTACCCTAAACCCTAAAACATTACCCCCAGCATGACCCCCTACACTACCCAAACACCACTCCACTACCCTAAACCCTAAAACACTACCCCCAGCACGACCCCTTACACTACCAAATCACCACTGCACTACCTTAAACCCTAAAACACTACCCCCAGCACGACCCCCTATTCTACCCAAACACCATTCCACTACCCTAAACCCTAAAACACTTACCCCAGTATGACCCCCTATACCACACAAACACCACTGCACTACCTAAACCCTAAAACACTACCCCAGCACGACCCCTACACTACACAAAAACCACTGCACTACCATAAACCCTAACACACTACCCCCAGCACTACCCCTACAGTACCCAACACAACTGCACTACCCTAAAACACTTCCCCCAGCAGTACCCCCTACACTACACAAACACCACGGCACTACCCTAAACCCTAAAACACTACCCCCAGCAGTACCCCCTACACTACACAAACACCACGGCACTACCCTAAACCCTAAAACACTACCCCGAGCATGACCCCCTACACTACAGAAACACGACTGCACTACCCTAAACCCTAAAATACTACCCCCAGCGTGACCCCCTACACTACCCAAACACCACTGCACTAATCTAAACGCTACAGCCAGCAGTACCCCCTATACTACCAAACACCACTGCACTACCCTAAACCCTAAAACACTACCCCCAGCATGACCCCCTAAACTACACCAACACCACGGCACTGCCCTAAACCCTAAAACACTACCCCCAGCAGTACCCCTACACTACCCAAACACAACTGCACTACCCTAAACCCTAAAACACTAACCCCAGCATGACCCCCTACACTAAACAAACACCACTGCACTACCTTACTGCACTACCCTAAACTCTAAAACACTACCCCAGCATGACCCACTACACTACCCAAACACAACTGCACTATCCTAAACCCTAAAACACTAACCCCAGCATGACCCCCTACACTAAACAAACACCACTGCACTACCTTACTGCACTACCCTAAACTCTAAACCACTACCCCAGCATGACCCCCTACACTACACAAACACCAATGCACTAACTTACTGCAGTACACTAAACCCTAAAACACTACGCGCAGCATGACCCTCTACACTACACAAACGCCACTGCACTACCCTAAAAAGCTACCCAGAGCATGACCCTCTACACTACCCAAACACAACTGCACTACCCTAAACCCAAAAACAATACCCCCAGGACAACCCCCTACATTACACAAACACCACGGCACTACCTTAAACCCTACACCACTACCCCCTACACTACACAAACACCACAGCACTATCCTAAACCCTAAAACACTACCCCCAGCACAATCCAAACACCACTGCACTATTCTAGACCCTAAAACACTACCCCCTACACTACCCACCACTGCACTACCCTAAACCCTAAAACACTACCCCCCAGCATGACCCCCTACAATACACAAACACCACTGCACTACCCTACTGCACTACGGTAAGCCCTAAAACACTACCCCCAGCATGACCCCCTACACTATCCAAACTCCACTGCATCACCGTAATACCCTAAAACACTACCCCTACACTACCCACACACCACTGCCCTACCCTAAACCCTAAAACACTACCCGCAGAACTGCCCCCAATACTACACAAACACCACTGCACTACCCTACTGCACTACCCTGAACCCTAAAAGACTATCCCAGGCATGACCACCTACACTACACAAACACCACTGCACTACCCTAAAACACTACCCCAAGCACGACCCCCTACACTGCCCAAACACAACTGCACTACCCTAAACCCTAAAACACGACCCCCTACACTACACAAACACCACTGCACTACCCTAAACCCTAAAACATTACCCCCAGCATGACCCCCTACACTACCCAAACACCACTGCACTACCCTAAACCTTAAAACACTACTCCCAGCACGACCCCTTACACTACCAAATCACCACTGCACTACCTTAAACCCTAAAACACTACCCCCAGCATGACCCCCTATTCTACCCAAACACCACTCCACTACCCCAAACCCTAAAACACTACCCCCAGCATGACCCCCTACACTACCCAAACACCACTGCACTACCCTAAACCCTAAAACACTACCCCCAGCATGACCCCCTACACTACAAACACCAATGCACTACCTTACTGCACTACACTAAACCCTAAAACACTACCCACAGCATGACCCCCTACACTACACAAACGCCACTGCACTACCCTAAAACACTACCCCCAGTGTAACCCCCTACAGAAGCCAAACACCACGGCACTACCCTAAACCCTAGAACACTAACCCCAGAACTACTCCCAATACTACACAAACACCACTGCACTACCCTAAACCCTAAAACACTACCCCCACCATGACCCCATACACTACACAACACCACTTTACTACTCTAAACCCTACCCCCAGCATGACCCCTTTCACTACACAAACACCACTGCACTACCCTAAAGCCTAAAATACTACCCCCAGCAGTACCCCTTACAGTACCCAACACAACTGCACTACCCTAAAAAACTTCCCCCAGCATGAGCCCCTATACTACACAAACACCACGGCACTACCCTAAACCCTAAAACACTACCCCCAGCAGTACCCCCTACACTACCCAAACACACCTGCACTACCCTAAACCATAAAACACTACCCCCAGCATGACCCCTGCACTACACAAACACCACTGCACTACCTTACTGCACCGCCCTAAACCCTAAAACACTACCCACAGAATGACCACCTACACAACACAAGCACTACCCTAAACCCTAAAACACAAACCCCAGCATGATCCCCTACACTACACAAACACCACTGTACTACCCTAAACCCTACCCCCAGCACGCCCCCTTCACTATCCAAACACCATTGCATTACCTTAAACCCGAAATCTACCCCCAGCATGACCCACTTCACTACCAAATCACCACTGCAATACCCTAAACCCTAAAATACTACCCTAGCACGAACCCCTATACTACACAAACACCACTGCACTACACTAAACCCTAAAACACTACCCCCCAGCACGACCACCTACACTACACAAGCACCACTGGACTACCCTAAACCCTACAGCTAACCCCAGCACAACCCCCTACACAACACAAACCCCACTGCATTACCCTAAACCCTAAAACAATACCCCCAGCACGACCCCCTACACTGCACAAACACCACTTCACTACCCTAAATCCTAAAACACTACCCACAGCATGACCCCCTACACTACACAAACGCCACTGCACTACCCTAAAACACTACCCCCAGTGTAACCCCCTACAGAAGCCAAACACCACGGCACTACCCTAAACCCTAGAACACTAACCCCAGAACTACTCCCAATACTACACAAACACCACTGCACTACCCTAAACCCTAAAACACTACCCCCACCATGACCCCATACACTACACAACACCACTTTACTACTCTAAACCCTACCCCCAGCATGACCCCTTTCACTACACAAACACCACTGCACTACCCTAAAGCCTAAAATACTACCCCCAGCAGTACCCCTTACAGTACCCAACACAACTGCACTACCCTAAAAAACTTCCCCCAGCATGAGCCCCTATACTACACAAACACCACGGCACTACCCTAAACCCTAAAACACTACCCCCAGCAGTACCCCCTACACTACCCAAACACACCTGCACTACCCTAAACCATAAAACACTACCCCCAGCATGACCCCTGCACTACACAAACACCACTGCACTACCTTACTGCACCGCCCTAAACCCTAAAACACTACCCACAGAATGACCACCTACACAACACAAGCACTACCCTAAACCCTAAAACACAAACCCCAGCATGATCCCCTACACTACACAAACACCACTGTACTACCCTAAACCCTACCCCCAGCACGCCCCCTTCACTATCCAAACACCATTGCATTACCTTAAACCCGAAATCTACCCCCAGCATGACCCACTTCACTACCAAATCACCACTGCAATACCCTAAACCCTAAAATACTACCCTAGCACGAACCCCTATACTACACAAACACCACTGCACTACACTAAACCCTAAAACACTACCCCCCAGCACGACCACCTACACTACACAAGCACCACTGGACTACCCTAAACCCTACAGCTAACCCCAGCACAACCCCCTACACAACACAAACCCCACTGCATTACCCTAAACCCTAAAACAATACCCCCAGCACGACCCCCTACACTGCACAAACACCACTTCACTACCCTAAATCCTAAAACACTACCCCCAGCATGACCCCCTACACTACAAACACCACAGCACTATCCTAAACACTATACCCAGCAAGGCACCCTACACTACACAAACACCACTGAACTACCCTAAACCCTAAAACACTACCCCAGCACGACCCCAACACTACACAAAAACCACTGCACTGCCATAAACCCTAAAACATTACCCCCAGCAGTACCCCCTACAGTACCCAACACAACTGCACTACCCTAAAACACTTCCCCTTAGTTTAAGATGGCCGCCAAGGAGTAGGAGCATCTACGAGGAGCTCCTGGTTTGGGGATCACCCAAAGATTACTATCCCCGTTTAAACCTCCGCTCCACCCCGTTCTTCGCTGGAACTAAGCTCGCAACAACAGACACAACTAAACGACCTACTTGGTGAGATACAATCGTCGAGTCTTCCCTCGCCGACTCTTGCGTCCTCGCATCTGGGTTCCCGTCGGACTGCGGACCGGCTCCTTCGCTGCTGCTGATTTGCGCCGGTCGCCGCTGGGGGCTGCCTGCACCGGGGGTATCTGTACCACCGAGACCATCGACTGCGACCTCCACCAGTGGTGCCGACTTTGGCCATGGTGCACCGCTCAGCCGCCGAGAGCCCTGCACGGCTCCCACTGACTCCGCGACCCCAGCTGCCGATCCTGGTGAGAGATCGCCGCCCTTCGAGATGTCCCGCGATTTCACCGGCCCCAGCGATACAGGTATGACGATCTGAGTAACGGCTTAGGTGCCCTCGCCTCGCCTGCTCCTGCCGCTGGAATCCTTCGCTGCGATCTGTGAAGCGGCTTGGGTGCCCTCACCTCGCCTACCGTTGGAGTCCTTCGCTGCCTGTGCCCAGGAACGCGCTTTCCACGTCCCGCCTTCATTTCCCCAGTGCTGTGGTTCTGCAGCTGACCAGCGCTCCTGCTCTGCCCTTGCCTCCACCGTCTGGATGGTCTGGGGGCCCCCTGCACAGCTCGAACAGGGCCCTGAACCTTCCTGCCTGATTCCAAAATGGCGCCCGTCCAGGACATCTTTATTAGTCCCTTACTGCCTGACCCTAAGATGGCGCTACCCTTGAAATATGCTGTTCTACCTCTATAGTACTTCACTGCTACCTAGGACATACCGCTGCAGCCAACACTTGCGCAGTTCCTAATCCGGGTCTGAACATTCCAACCCTCTCCCGGCTAGATGCCCCCGACCCGATCCTAATGCTGCCTCTAACGTCCGCTATCCCTACACCCTGCTCCAGTGCTATACCCGCAGACTCTGCTCCCTATGAACCTGCGCGCAACAGTCTCATATCGCTGCCAACCACACCTGCGCCAGCCCTTCACTACTGTCTCACACTCTAGTGTCCTTCCCCATGCACGCTTGTGACACGAGAATCCCTCCTGCGAGCCCTGCTGCTCCCACACCAGCCCACCTAGAGATCCAGCCCTACCGCTACCCCACTAGTCTCCTCCCTCTTCAGGGCCCCTCCTCAGCCAACATGTCCCGCCCGGCCATTGCAAAGGCGGGTGACAATGCCTTCACTCTGGTCTACCCCCCCAACCTTTCCAAAACCGCTGCTAAATCTTTCAAACACACCACCCTAAAAAACCACCCAGAGACATTGATATCAGACCTCCGCGTCAACTCGGGCAGTGGCACCTGCATAAATGACCTTATCTTCTATTCGGAAAAAAACGCCGCCTGGCGAAAAACCCTAACACACCTTCTGAATGTTCACTCATCTAAAAACATTCCCTATGGCACCAAACTTACTATTATTCCCTCTCCTACCCTCAGAGCAGACCTCACTATCACCCTCTACAAAAGCGGCATAGTCCTGGTCCAAGCCACAACTAACAAATTCGCTGACCGGTTCACCTTCCTCAGAAACCACGTTCACGATACGGACAGGAGAACTGACTCCATCACCAGCAGCCCTCCGTCCTACCCGCCCACTATGCCTAGCAACCTGCATACCCCCACTACAGCCCCCACCATAGTTCCTCCTTCCCCTCCTAGCATACTCTGTGATCCTTACCATGGACCCCCCCTACCCTAACATCGGCTCCTGAACCCTCGCCGCCCTCCCTGCCAACACCCCCAGCCCTCATCGACCTAGAAGCTTTGCACTCTAGAGCATCCACCCTAACTCAGAACATCCACTGCTCCATTCTGGACCTTATGAACCTCTTGCACCTCGCTGAACTCTCCCTCGCGAACCTCAAACCTCATCCACCCCCCCACAGTCAAATGCGCCCCCCATGCTCCCTCTCCCGCTTCCCTTAAGACACCTTCGCCCGCGCAAGCACCCCTGCTGCATCTCTGAAGCGGAATCCCGAGCTCTGGCACTCTCCTACAATTCCCCACCCACCTCCCCTACCCCAGCTGACCTCACTGAAGACGAAATCCTTGCTATCCTCCAAGATTACAATACTGCCCTTGCCAACCCCTGCCCTCCTGTCACAGGTCATGCACACCCCATCAGCACGGTCACCATCAACCCCAACAGGCCAACCACACGACGTAACAGAAATGTGGTTAAAAGCAATCTTGCGCCAATTCTTCCATCCTCCCAGACACTTGACACTTCCCCAGACCCCCCACTATCAGGTCTCCTAATCAACTGTCGTTCAGCAGTTAAACATGCAGCCGATATCGCTGACCTCATCCTGCACAAAAACCTGGACTTAGCTATTCTTACTGAAACCTGGCTAAATGAATACTCCTCCCCTTGTCTGGACTTATTAGTCCCTCCTAATTACAACATTGCTAGGCTAGACAGGCAGTCGAACAGAAAGGGCGGAGGCCTCGCCTGCATCTACAGATCCTCCCTCCTGGTCAAGGAACTCGGAACGCTCACTACCGACTCCTGCAAGTATCTCTCACTCTCCCTCACCAACAACGCCCTTCACCTTTGTAACTTGCACATTTTTTACCACCCCCCTGGCTCTAATGACTCTTTCACCGATCACCTACTGGAAGTCATCACCTCAAACATTTCCTCTAATTCCAAAGAGATCTTCCTCGGTGATTTCAATCTCCACTGGAATGACCCCAATGACCCTCACGTCAATACCATCAAAGACCTCCTAAATGACCAAGCCCTGACTCAATCCTGCTCCCTACCAACTCACTCAAAAGGAGCCACCCTGGCCTGGATCATATCCAAGGACTCCGTAGTCAAACTCATCTCTATCGACCCTTGTGACTGGTCCGACCACCACACCATCTCCTTCATCCTACCCGGATCAATCAAGACTAAGCCCCTACAACCGATGATTCCCAAACGCTGGATCAGGGACACCAAAAATCTGGACCTTACGAAGCTGGAGGCTCGCTGCAAACTTGAGCTCTACCCGACCTCGAACACTACCACAATCAATGACCTCTATGACCATTATTCGGCGTCTATGTCGAACATTCTAGACGACCTTGCCCCCCTGAAACTAAAGAGAACCCAAATCAAAGACAGAAACCCCTGGTTCTCCGCCTCCCTCAACTCAGAGAGGAGATCCCTACGTCAAGCCGAAAGAATATGGAGGCAGTACCCATCTACCGAGCACCTCAAACTTCTCCGGCAGGCAAGAAACTCCTACAACAGACACATCCTCAACTCAAAAAAAGATTACTTCAGATCCGAACTGGGGAATGCCACGAATAGGCCCCGCAAGCTCTTTGAACTGGTTAAACTTCAATCAAACAAGCTGGCCAAAACCCCTAAAGAATCCCCGAAATCTCATATCTTCGGATGAATTCTCCTCCTTCTTCGCCGAAAAAACTGCCTCCCTAGGAATCGAACTTAGTACCGCCTCTTGCGCTCAACCCCCTCATGACCAACTGCCTCCCCATGCACCCTCATCTTCGACCTTACCCAAAAACGAAGCTTGCTGGACTGACTTCAAAATCTACGACGAAGACTCCATTGCTAAAATCCTCTCTACATTAAACCCAAACAACCACTTCAATGACCCGCTACCATCCAATTGCCTCGCTGCGGCCTCCCGTGCCATTGTTCCTTGCTGGACCGCGATGATCAACGCCGCTCTCCAGCAGGGATCAATTCCGGACCCCCTGAAAGCCGGCCAAGTCCTTCCTATTCTAAAAAAACCAACGCTTGATCCCGCCGCACCAGACAATTTCAGACCCATCTCTAATATACCCCTACTAGCCAAAGTGTTAGAGAAATGCGTACAATACCAGCTTAGTCAACACATCGACAACTTCCACCTGCTGGACGACTTCCAATCGGGATTCAGACCAGGGCACAGCACTGAAACAACCATGCTCCACATTGTGGACGACGCCCTCCAAGCCCTGGACCAAGGCAAAACATGCCTCCTAATCCTTTTAGATCTATCTTCCGCCTTCGACACGGTCAATCATGAAAAACTACTTGAACGCCTTAAACACAGGATGGGTCTGGATGGCGTTGTCCTTGAATGGTTCAGGTCCTTCCTCCATAACCGATCTCAAAGATTCCTCATTGACGGCAAACTATCCGCTCCCACCCCGGTCACGGTTGGAGTCCCTCAAGGCTCAACCCTGTCTCCTACCCTCTATAATCTTTACTTGGAGCCTCTCACTGAAATTCTACGCTCCGCCAATATCTCCTACCACATGTACGCGGATGACACCCAAATTTACATCAATATCTCCTCACTCAAGGAGGTCCTCGCCCTGAACGAAACCCTGAAACTAACCGTTCAGTGGCTTGCCACTAACCAACTAAAACTCAACGCCAAGAAAACTGAATTTCTCCTGATCTCCCCATCCAAAGCCAACCCGGAGCTACAGGTGTGGTTCAAGGCCATCACAGCCCTAAATTGTCCCCCGACCATCGTGGACTCCGCCAAATCACTGGGCATATTTCTTGACTGCAACCTGAACATGCGTGACCACATTAATTCAATGGCCAAGGCAGCCAGATTCCACCTGAGCTACCTCTGGAAATTAAAACCCTTTATCGATGCTCCAGATTTGAAAATGGCAGTCCAAGCTCTAGTCATATCCAGACTGGAATTTGGATGCTCCACCCTCACAGGCCTACCCAAGCGCTCCTTGGCACCGCTAAAAGCCTGCCTCAACGCGGCAGCCAGACTACTCACCGGCACCAGGAAATTCGACCACATCTCTCCACATCTGAAAGCCCTAAACTGGCTCCCTCTAGAGGCCAGAATACAGTTGAAACTGGCGTGCATTACACACAAGGCCTTATACGCAAACTCCCCTGCATACCTTTCACAGAAGCTTGTGCTATCGGGAGGAAACAGGAAATCTCGATCCACTAACAGTCTCCTGCTCCGACCCGCCCACTTTCGTAAAAAAAGAACCTACAATAGGGCATTCACCGGGGCAGCACCAAGAATTTGGAACTCCTTCCCGCCCGTTATCAGAAGAATCCCCACTCTTGCTCGCTTCAAGAAGGAAGCCAAAACCTTCCTCATGGGTAAATTCCTGTACTAAGTCCTCCTCTCAGCAGATATGACTTGCTGCTTGATTCCATGACTATTGCGTCTTCCGCAACCCTATAACCGGATTCCATCGAGACCCAAGGGGGCCAGGGTCTCTGCCAACCCTAGCTTGAATTTTAGCTCTCATGTGTGCTCCCTTTGCCCCCATGCTCCCTCATCCCCCCCCCCCCCTATATGTTATATTTCTCTGCTTTTGATACTTTACTGTTTGCACTGTTTCTCTATGATGTTTTTTTTCCCTGTTGACCATGTAAAGCGCTCTGATACCCTCATGGGTCATGTTCGCGCTCTATAAAACACTAAAATAAATAAATAAATAAATAAATAATGACCCCCTACACTACACAAACACCACAGCACTACGCTAAACCCTAAAACACTACCCCCAGCAGTACCCCCTACACTACACAAACACAACTGCACTACCCTAAAACCTAAAACACTACCCCCTACACTACCCAAACACCACGGCACTACCCTAAACCCTAAAACACTACCCCCAGCAGTACCCCCTACACTACCCAAACACAACTGCACTACCCTAAACCACTACCCCCAGCATGACCCCATACACTACACAAACACCACTGCACTACCTTACTGCACTACCCTAAACCCTAAAACACTACCCCCAGCATGACCCCCTACACTACACAAACACCAATGCACTACCTTACTGCACTACACTAAACCCTAAAACACTAACCACAGCATGACCCCCTACACTACACAAACGCCACTGCACTACCCTAAAACACTACCCCCAGTGTGACCCCCTACAGTAGCCAAACACCACTGCACTACCCTAAACCCTAGAACACTAACCCCAGAACTACTCCCAATACTACACAAACACCACTGCACTACCCTAAACCCTAAAACACTACCCCCACCATGACCCCATACACTACACAACACCACTTTACTACCCTAAACCCTACCCCCAGCATGACCCCCTTCACTACACAAACACCACTGCACTACCCTAAAGCCTAAAATACTACCCCCAGCAGTACCCCTTACAGTACCCAACACAACTGCACTACCCTAAAAAACTTCCCCCAGCATGAGCCCCTACACTACACAAACACCACGGCACTACCCTAAACCCTAAAACACTACCCCCAGCAGTACCCCCTACACTACCCAAACCCACCTGCACTACCCTAAACCATAAAACACTACCCCCAGCATGACCCCCTGCACTACACAAACACCACTGCACTACCTTACTGCACCGCCCTAAACCCTAAAACACTACCCACAGAATGACCACCTACACAACACAAGCACTACCCTAAACCCTAAAACACAAACCCCAGCATGATCCCCACACTACACAAACACCACTGTACTACCCTAAACCCTACCCCCAGCACGCCCCCTTCACTATCCAAACACCATTGCATTACCCTAAACCCGAAATCTACCCCCAGGATGACCCACTTCACTACCAAATCACCACTGCAATACCCTAAACCCTAAAATACTACCCTAGCACGAACCCCTATACTACACAAACACCACTGCACTGAACCCTAAAACACTACCCCCCAGCACGACCACCTACACTACACAAGCACCACTGGACTACACTAAACCCTACAGCTAACCCCAGCACAACCCCCTACACAACACAAACCCCACTGCATTACCCTAAACCCTAAAACAATACCCCCAGCACGACCCCCTACACTACCCAAACACCACTGCATTACCCTAAACCCTACATCTATCCCCAGCATGACCCCTACACTACACAACCACCACTGCACTACCCTAAACCCTAAATCTACCCCCAGCACGACCCCCTACACTGCACAAACACCACTTCACTACCCTAAATCCTAAAACACTACCCCCTGCATGACCCCCTACACTACAAACACCACAGCACTATCCTAAACACTATACCCAGCAAGACACCCTACACTACACAAACACCACTGAACTACCCTAAACCCTAAAACACTACCCCAGCACGACCCCAACACTACACAAAAACCACTGCACTGCCATAAACCCTAAAACATTACCCCCAGCAGTACCCCCTACAGTACCCAACACAACTGCACTACCCTAAAACACTTCCCCCAGCATGACCCCCTACACTACACAAACACCACAGCACTACCCTAAACCCTAAAACACTACCCCCAGCAGTACCCCCTACACTACACAAACACAACTGCACTACCCTAAAACGTAAAACACTACCCCCTACACTACCCAAACACCACTGCACTACCCTAATCCCTAAAACACTACAGCCAGCAGTACCCCCTATACTACCAAACACCACTGCACTACCCTAAACCCTAAAACACTACCCCCAGCATGACCCCCTACACTACACAAACACCACAGCACTACCCTAAACCCTAAAACACTACCCCCAGTAGTACCCCCTACACTACCCAAACACAACTGCACTACCCTAAACCCTAAAACACTACCCCCAGCAAGACCCCCTACACTAAACAAACACCACTGCACTACCTTACTGCACTACCCTAAACCCTAAAAAACTACCCCCAGCGTGACCCCCTAAACTACACAAACACCAATGAACTACCTTAGTGCACTACACTAAACCCTAAAACACTACCCGCAGCATGACCCCCTACACTACACAAACGCCACTGCACTACCCTAAAACACTACCCCCAGTGTGACCCCCTCCACTACCAAATCACCACTGCAATACCCAAAACCCTAAAACACTACCCCAGCACGAACCCCTATACTACACAAACCACTGCACTACCCTAAACCCTAAAACACTACCCCAAGCACAACCCCGTACACTACACAAACACCACTGTACTACCCTAAACCCTAAAACACTAACCCCAGCACGACCCCCTTCACTACCCAAACACAACTGCACTACCCTAAACCCAAAAACACTACCCCCAGTACAACCCCCTACACTACACAAACACCACGGCACTACCTTAAACCCTACACCACTACGCCCTACACTACACAAACACCACAGCACTATCCTAAACCCTAACACTACCCCAGCACGACCACCTACACTACACAAACACCACTGGACTACCCTAAACCTTACAGCTAACCCCAGCACAACCCCCTACACAACACAAACACCACTGCACTACCCTAAACCCTAAAACACTACCCCCAGCACGAACCCCTACTCTACCCAAACACCATTGCACTACCCTAAACACTAAAACACTACCCCGGCACAACCCCCTTGTAACAGTGAGTCCGACCCCGACAGTGTCTTCCTCTGTCACTCTCCCACTGACTTTATGTCCCCCTCCATATCCCCTCTGTACCCACAGCACCCGGTCTCACGGATCAAACCTACAGCATTTGGCAGCGTCGAGACGCCTGACGAACACTGTTTCTTTAACTGGGACGAGCTAGCAGCAGACCCCGCCCCCGACGAGAACGTCACAGAGACAGAGCCGTCATATCCCGGAAGGCGAGGACGAGAGAGGTGTGTAATCACCGGAGCGGAGAAGAGAGCGAGAGAAGGAGAACGAGAGGAGAACCAAGAGGACCGAGCGGAGAGTATCGTGGACGAGAAGAACGAGGAAACAACCAGACGAGGAGCGGAGGTGCCGGTAGCTGAGCCAGGAGGCCAACGACCCCGTGATTCGCCCCGCCACGTTTCCGAGGGAGAAGCGTGGCACCAGCAGGTACGGGCTCGTATCTCGGGTTGGGCGGGGCTTCGTAGTGTGCCTAGAAAATAAGCGCCGTACCCCTCACCGTACCCTTTCCTCACTACCTTCGTCACATAGGTTAGGAGTTTTGAGCACGGTGATCCTCCTGCACTCCCTGGGCCCCCTCACAACATATCCTTTGAGCAAACCACTGATTCGCCTCTCCCTTCTGTCCCTTCTTCCTTCACCCCACCCTGAGGACCGGAGAACCACCCTGCCACGAAGACCTCGACACCCTGGAGCGGAGGCAGAGAGGGAAGACGCCCCCTACCAGTCGCCGGACCCCGGAACTAGACGAGGAGAGCACCTTACCATACTATAGACCCTCAAAAGATAGAAAACGTGCACCTAAAAAGAATAAAGAACCTAGAGAAACAGCTCCTGTTTCCGAGCCTTCTTCCATCCCGCAACACCCCTATAAAACCCAAACACCACTGCACTGCCCTAAACCCTAAATCAATACCCCCGGCACGACCCCCTACACTACACAAACACCACTGCACTGCCCTAAACCCTAAAACACTACCTACAGCACGACCCCCTACACTACCCAAACACCACTGCATTACCCTAAACTCTAAATCTATCCCCAGCATGACCCCTACACTACACATCCACCACTGCACTACCCTAAATCCTAAATCTACCCCCAGCATGACCCCCTACACCGCACAAACACCACTTCACTACCCTAAATCCTAAAACACTACCCCCAGCATGACCCCCTACACTAAACAAACACCACTGCACTACCCTACTGCACTACCCTAAACCCTACCCTCAGCACGACCCCCTTCACTACTCAAACACAACTGCAGTACCCTAACCCCTAAAACACAACCCCCTACACTACACAAACACCACTGCACTACCCTAAAGCCTAAAACACTACCCCCAGCACTACCCCCTTTACTACCCAAACACCACTGCACTGCCCTAAACCCTAAAACACTATCCTCAGCAGTACCCCCTACACAACCCAACACCACTGCACTACCCTAAACCCTAAAACACTACCCCCAGCATGACCCCCTACACTACACAAACACCACGGCACTACCATAAACCCTAAAAAACTACCCCTAGCAGTACCCCCTACACTACCCAAACACACCTGCACTGCCCTAAACCCTAAAACACTACCCCAGCATGACCACCTACACAACACAAACACCACTGCCCTACCCTAAACCCTAAAACACTACCCGCAGAACTGCCCCCAATACTACACAAACACCACTGCATTTCCCTACTGCACTACCCTGAACCATAAAACACTACCCCAGGCATGACCACCTACACTACACAAACACCACTGCACTACCCTAAACCCTAAAACACTACCCCCAGCATGACCCCCTACACTACACAAACACCACTGCACTATTCTAAACCCTAAAACACTACCCCCTACACTACCCACCACTGTACTACCCTAAACCCTAAAACACTACCCCCCAGCATAACCCCCTACAATACACAAACACCACTGCACTACCCTACTGCACTACCGTAAACCCTAAAACACTACCCCCAGCATGACCCCCTACACTACCCAAACTCCACTGCACTACCCTAATACCCTAAAACACTACCCCTAGCACTACCCCTACACTACCCACACACCACTGCCCTACCCTAAACCCTAAAACACTACCCGCAGAACTGCCCCCAATACTACACAAACACCACTGCACTACCCTACTGCACTACCCTGAACCCTAAAACACTATCCCAGGCATGACCACCTACACTACACAAACACCACTGCACTACCCTAAAACACTACCCCAAGCACAAACCCCTACACTGCCCAAACACAACTGCACTACCCTAAACCCTAAAACACAACCCCCTACACTACACAAACACCACTGCACTACCCTAAAACACTACCCCAAGCACAACCCCCTACACTGCCCAAACACAACTGCACTACCCTAAACCCTAAAACACAACCCCCTACACTACACAAACACCACTGCACTACCCTAAACCCTAAAACACTACCCCCAGCACGACCCCTTACACTACCAAATCACCACTGCACTACCTTAAACCCTAAAACACTACCCCCAGCACGACCCCCTATTCTACCCAAACACCATTCCACTACCCTAAACCCTAAAACACTACCCCCAGCAGTACCCCTACAGTACCCAACACAACTGCACTACCCTAAAACACTTCCCCCAGCAGTACCCCCTACACTACACAAACACCACGGCACTACCCTAAACCCTAAAACACTACCCCCAGCAGTACCCCCTACACTACACAAACACCACGGCACTACCCTAAACCCTAAAACACTACCCCGAGCATGACCCCCTACACTACAGAAACACGACTGCACTACCCTAAACCCTAAAATACTACCCCCAGCGTGACCCCCTACACTACCCAAACACCACTGCACTACCCTAAACGCTACAGCCAGCAGTACCCCCTATACTACCAAACACCACTGCACTACCCTAAACCCTAAAACACTACCCCCAGCATGACCCCCTAAACTACACCAACACCACGGCACTGCCCTAAACCCTAAAACACTAACCCCAGCATGACCCCCTACACTAAACAAACACAACTGCACTACCCTAAACCCTAAAACACTAACCCCAGCATGACCCCCTACACTAAACAAACACCACTGCACTACCTTACTGCACTACCCTAAACTCTAAAACACTACCCCAGCATGACCCACTACACTACCCAAACACAACTGCACTACCCTAAACCCTAAAACACTAACCCCAGCATGACCCCCTACACTAAACAAACACCACTGCACTACCTTACTGCACTACCCTAAACTCTAAAACACTACCCCAGCATGACCCCCTACACTACACAAACACCAATGCACTAACTTACTGCAGTACACTAAACCCTAAAACACTACGCGCAGCATGACCCTCTACACTACACAAACGCCACTGCACTACCCTAAAACACTACCCAGAGCATGACCCTCTACACTACCCAAACACAACTGCACTACCCTAAACCCAAAAACAATACCCCCAGGGCAACCCCTACATTACACAAACACCACGGCACTACCTTAAACCCTACACCACTACCCCCTACACTACACAAACACCACAGCACTATCCTAAACCCTAAAACACTACCCCCAGCACTATCCAAACACCACTACACTATTCTAGACCCTAAAACACTACCCCCTACACTACCCACCACTGCACTACCCTAAACCCTAAAACACTACCCCCCAGCATGACCCTCTACAATACACAAACACCACTGCACTACCCTACTGCACTACGGTAAACCCTAAAACACTACCCCCAGCATGACCCCTACACTATCCAAACTCCACTGCACTACCCTAATACCCTAAAACACTACCCCTAGCACTACCCCTACACTACCCACACACCACTGCCCTACCCTAAACCCTAAAACACTACCCGCAGAACTGCCCCCAATACTACACAAACACCACTGCACTACCCTACTGCACTACCCTGAACACTAAAACACTATCCCAGGCATGACCACCTACACTACACAAACACCACTGCACTACCCTAAAACACTACCCCAAGCACGACCCCCTACACTGCCCAAACACAACTGCACTACCCTAAACCCTAAAACACGACCCCCTACACTACACAAACACTGCACTACCCTAAACCCTAAAACATTACCCCCAGCATGACCCCCTACACTACCCAAACACCACTGCACTACCCTAAACCTTAAAACACTACCCCCAGCACGACCCCTTACACTACCAAATCACCACTGCACTACCTTAAACCCTAAAACACTACCCCCAGCACGACCCCCTATTCTACCCCAACACCACTCCACTACCCCAAACCCTAAAACCCTACCCCCAGCATGACCCCCTACACTACCCAAACACCACTGCACTACCCTAAACCCTAAAACACTACCCCCAGCATGACCCCCTACACTACACAAACACCAATGCACTACCTTACTGCACTACACTAAACCCTAAAACACTACCCACAGCATGACCCCCTACACTACACAAACGCCACTGCACTACCCTAAAACACTACCCCCAGTGTAACCCCCTACAGAAGCCAAACACCACTGCACTACCCTAAACCCTAGAACACTAACCCCAGAACTACTCCCAATACTACACAAACACCACTGCACTACCCTAAACCCTAAAACACTACCCCCACCATGACCCCATACACTACACAACACCACTTTACTACCCTAAACCCTACCCCCAGCATGACCCCCTTCACTACACAAACACCACTGCACTACCCTAAAGCCTAAAATACTACCCCCAGCAGTACCCCTTACAGTACCCAACACAACTGCACTACCCTAAAAAACTTCCCCCAGCATGAGCCCCTACACTACACAAACACCACGGCACTACCCTAAACCCTAAAACACTACCCCCAGCAGTACCCCCTACACTACCCAAACACACCTGCACTACCCTAAACCATAAAACACTACCCCCAGCATGACCCCTGCACTACACAAACACCACTGCACTACCTTACTGCACCGCCCTAAACCCTAAAACACTACCCACAGAATGACCACCTACACAACACAAGCACTACCCTAAACCCTAAAACACAAACCCCAGCATGATCCCCTACACTACACAAACACCACTGTACTACCCTAAACCCTACCCCCAGCACGCCCCCTTCACTATCCAAACACCATTGCATTACCCTAAACCCGAAATCTACCCCCAGCATGACCCACTTCACTACCAAATCACCACTGCAATACCCTAAACCCTAAAATACTACCCTAGCACGAACCCCTATACTACACAAACACCACTGCACTACACTAAACCCTAAAACACTACCCCCCAGCACGACCACCTACACTACACAAGCACCACTGGACTACCCTAAACCCTACAGCTAACCCCAGCACAACCCCCTACACAACACAAACCCCACTGCATTACCCTAAACCCTAAAACAATACCCCCAGCACGACCCCCTACACTACCCAAACACCACTGCATTACCCTAAACCCTACATCTATCCCCAGCATGACCCCTACACTACACAACCACCACTGCACTACCCTAAACACTAAATCTACCCCCAGCACGACCCCTACACTGCACAAACACCACTTCACTACCCTAAATCCTAAAACACTACCCCCAGCATGACCCCCTACACTACAAACACCACAGCACTATCCTAAACACTATACCCAGCAAGACACCCTACACTACACAAACACCACTGCACTACCCTAAAACACTACCCCAAGCACAACCCCCTACACTGCCCAAACACAACTGCACTACCCTAAACCCTAAAACACAACCCCCTACACTACACAAACACCACTGCACTACCCTAAACCCTAAAACACTACCCCCAGCACGACCCCTTACACTACCAAATCACCACTGCACTACCTTAAACCCTAAAACACTACCCCCAGCACGACCCCCTATTCTACCCAAACACCATTCCACTACCCTAAACCCTAAAACACTACCCCCAGCAGTACCCCTACAGTACCCAACACAACTGCACTACCCTAAAACACTTCCCCCAGCAGTACCCCCTACACTACACAAACACCACGGCACTACCCTAAACCCTAAAACACTACCCCCAGCAGTACCCCCTACACTACACAAACACCACGGCACTACCCTAAACCCTAAAACCCTACCCCGAGCATGACCCCCTACACTACAGAAACACGACTGCACTACCCTAAACCCTAAAATACTACCCCCAGCGTGACCCCCTACACTACCCAAACACCACTGCACTACCCTAAACGCTACAGCCAGCAGTACCCCCTATACTACCAAACACCACTGCACTACCCTAAACCCTAAAACACTACCCCCAGCATGACCCCCTAAACTACACCAACACCACGGCACTGCCCTAAACCCTAAAACACTAACCCCAGCATGACCCCCTACACTAAACAAACACAACTGCACTACCCTAAACCCTAAAACACTAACCCCAGCATGACCCCCTACACTAAACAAACACCACTGCACTACCTTACTGCACTACCCTAAACTCTAAAACACTACCCCAGCATGACCCACTACACTACCCAAACACAACTGCACTACCCTAAACCCTAAAACACTAACCCCAGCATGACCCCCTACAGTAAACAAACACCACTGCACTACCTTACTGCACTACCCTAAACTCTAAAACACTACCCCAGCATGACCCCCTACACTACACAAACACCAATGCACTAACTTACTGCAGTACACTAAACCCTAAAACACTACGCGCAGCATGACCCTCTACACTACACAAACGCCACTGCACTACCCTAAAACACTACCCAGAGCATGACCCTCTACACTACCCAAACACAACTGCACTACCCTAAACCCAAAAACAATACCCCCAGGGCAACCCCTACATTACACAAACACCACGGCACTACCTTAAACCCTACACCACTACCCCCTACACTACACAAACACCACAGCACTATCCTAAACCCTAAAACACTACCCCCAGCACTATCCAAACACCACTGCACTATTCTAGACCCTAAAACACTACCCCCTACACTACCCACCACTGCACTACCCTAAACCCTAAAACACTACCCCCCAGCATGACCCTCTACAATACACAAACACCACTGCACTACCCTACTGCACTACGGTAAACCCTAAAACACTACCCCCAGCATGACCCCTACACTATCCAAACTCCACTGCACTACCCTAATACCCTAAAACACTACCCCTAGCACTACCCCTACACTACCCACACACCACTGCCCTACCCTAAACCCTAAAACACTACCCGCAGAACTGCCCCCAATACTACACAAACACCACTGCACTACCCTACTGCACTACCCTGAACACTAAAACACTATCCCAGGCATGACCACCTACACTACACAAACACCACTGCACTACCCTAAAACACTACCCCAAGCACGACCCCCTACACTGCCCAAACACAACTGCACTACCCTAAACCCTAAAACACGACCCCCTACACTACACAAACACTGCACTACCCTAAACCCTAAAACATTACCCCCAGCATGACCCCCTACACTACCCAAACACCACTGCACTACCCTAAACCTTAAAACACTACCCCCAGCACGACCCCTTACACTACCAAATCACCACTGCACTACCTTAAACCCTAAAACACTACCCCCAGCACGACCCCCTATTCTACCCCAACACCACTCCACTACCCCAAACCCTAAAACCCTACCCCCAGCATGACCCCCTACACTACCCAAACACCACTGCACTACCCTAAACCCTAAAACACTACCCCCAGCATGACCCCCTACACTACACAAACACCAATGCACTACCTTACTGCACTACACTAAACCCTAAAACACTACCCACAGCATGACCCCCTACACTACACAAACGCCACTGCACTACCCTAAAACACTACCCCCAGTGTAACCCCCTACAGAAGCCAAACACCACTGCACTACCCTAAACCCTAGAACACTAACCCCAGAACTACTCCCAATACTACACAAACACCACTGCACTACCCTAAACCCTAAAACACTACCCCCACCATGACCCCATACACTACACAACACCACTTTACTACCCTAAACCCTACCCCCAGCATGACCCCCTTCACTACACAAACACCACTGCACTACCCTAAAGCCTAAAATACTACCCCCAGCAGTACCCCTTACAGTACCCAACACAACTGCACTACCCTAAAAAACTTCCCCCAGCATGAGCCCCTACACTACACAAACACCACGGCACTACCCTAAACCCTAAAACACTACCCCCAGCAGTACCCCCTACACTACCCAAACACACCTGCACTACCCTAAACCATAAAACACTACCCCCAGCATGACCCCTGCACTACACAAACACCACTGCACTACCTTACTGCACCGCCCTAAACCCTAAAACACTACCCACAGAATGACCACCTACACAACACAAGCACTACCCTAAACCCTAAAACACAAACCCCAGCATGATCCCCTACACTACACAAACACCACTGTACTACCCTAAACCCTACCCCCAGCACGCCCCCTTCACTATCCAAACACCATTGCATTACCCTAAACCCGAAATCTACCCCCAGCATGACCCACTTCACTACCAAATCACCACTGCAATACCCTAAACCCTAAAATACTACCCTAGCACGAACCCCTATACTACACAAACACCACTGCACTACACTAAACCCTAAAACACTACCCCCCAGCACGACCACCTACACTACACAAGCACCACTGGACTACCCTAAACCCTACAGCTAACCCCAGCACAACCCCCTACACAACACAAACCCCACTGCATTACCCTAAACCCTAAAACAATACCCCCAGCACGACCCCCTACACTACCCAAACACCACTGCATTACCCTAAACCCTACATCTATCCCCAGCATGACCCCTACACTACACAACCACCACTGCACTACCCTAAACACTAAATCTACCCCCAGCACGACCCCTACACTGCACAAACACCACTTCACTACCCTAAATCCTAAAACACTACCCCCAGCATGACCCCCTACACTACAAACACCACAGCACTATCCTAAACACTATACCCAGCAAGACACCCTACACTACACAAACACCACTGAACTACCCTAAACCCTAAAACACTACCCCAGCACGACCCCAACACTACACAAAAACCACTGCACTGCCATAAACCCTAAAACATTACCCCCAGCAGTACCCCCTACAGTACCCAACACAACTGCACTACCCTAAAACACTTCCCCCAGCATGACCCCCTACACTACACAAACACCACAGCACTACCCTAAACCCTAAAACACTACCCCCACCAGTACCCCCTACACTACACAAACACAACTGCACTACCCTAAAACCTAAAACACTACCCCTACACTACCCAAACACCACTGCACTACCCTAATCTCTAAAACACTACAGCCAGCAGTACCCCCTATACTACCAAACACCTCTGCACTACCCTAAACCCTAAAACACTACCCCCAGCATGACCCCCTACACTACACAAACACCACAGCACTACCCTAAACCCTAAAACACTACCCCCAGTAGTACCCCCTACACTACCCAAACACAACTGCACTGCCCTAAACCCTAAAACACTACCCCCTACACTACCCAAACACCACTGCACTACCCTAAACCCTAAAACACTACAGCCAGCAGTACCCCCTATACTACCAAACACCACTGCACTACCCTAAACCCTAAAACACTACCCCCAGCATGACCCCTAAACTACACAAACACCACGGCACTACCCTAAACCACTACCCCCAGTAGTACCCCCTACACTACCCAAACACAACTGCACTACCCTAAACCCTAAAACACTACCCCCAGCAAGACCCCCTACACTAAACAAACACCACTGCACTACCTTACTGCACTACCCTAAACCCTAAAAAACTACCCCCAGCGTGACCCCCTAAACTACACAAACACCAATGAACTACCTTAGTGCACTACACTAAACCATAAAACACTACCCGCAGCATGACCCCCTACACTACACAAACGCCACTGCACTACCCTAAAACACTACCCCCAGTGTGACCCCCTCCACTACCAAATCACCACTGCAATACCCAAACCCTAAAACACTACCCCAGCACGAACCCCTATACTACACAAACCACTGCACTACCCTAAACCCTAAAACACTAACCCCAGCACGACCCCCTTCACTACCCAAACACAACTGCACTACCCTAAACCCAAAAACACTACCCCCAGTACAACCCCCTACACTACACAAACCACGGCACTACCTTAAACCCTACACCACTACGCCCTACACTACACAAACACCACAGCACTATCCTAAACCCTAACACACTACCCCAGCACGACCACCTACACTACACAAACACCACTGGACTACCCTAAACCTTACAGCTAACCCCAGCACAACCCCCTACACAACACAAACACCACTGCACTACCCTAAACCCTAAAACACTACCCCCAGCACGAACCCCTACTCTACCCAAACACCATTGCACTACCCTAAACACTAAAACACTACCCCGGCACAACCCCCTATAAAACCCAAACACCACTGCACTGCCCTAAACCCTAAATCAATACCCCCGGCACGACCCCCTACACTACACAAACACCACTGCACTGCCCTAAACCCTAAAACACTACCTACAGCACGACCCCCTACACTACCCAAACACCACTGCATTACCCTAAACTCTAAATCTATCCCCAGCATGACCCCTACACTACACAACCACCACTGCACTACCCTAAATCCTAAATCTACCCCCAGCATGACCCCCTACACAGCACAAACACCACTTCACTACCCTAAATCCTAAAACACTACCCCCAGCATGACCCCCTACACTACACAAACACCACTGCACTACCCTACTGCACTACCCTAAACCCTACCCCCAGCACGACCCCCTTCACTACCCAAACACAACTGCAGTACCCTAACCCCTAAAACACAACCCCCTACACTACACAAACACCACTGCACTACCCTAAAGCCTAAAACACTACCCCCAGCACTACCCCCTTTACTACCCAAACACCACTGCACTGCCCTAAACCCTAAAACACTATCCTCAGCAGTACCCCCTACACAACCCAACACCACTGCACTACCCTAAACCCTAAAACACTACCCCCAGCATGACCCCCTACACTACACAAACACCACGGCACTACCATAAACCCTAAAAAACTACCCCTAGCAGTACCCCCTACACTACCCAAACACACCTGCACTGCCCTAAACCCTAAAACACTACCCCAGCATGACCACCTACACAACACAAACACCACTGCCCTACCCTAAACCCTAAAACACTACCCGCAGAACTGCCCCCAATACTACACAAACACCACTGCATTTCCCTACTGCACTACCCTGAACCCTAAAACACTACCCCAGGCATGACCACCTACACTACACAAACACCACTGCACTACCCTAAACCCTAAAACACTACCCCCAGCATGACCCCCTACACTACACAAACACCACTGCACTATTCTAAACCCTAAAACACTACCCCCTACACTACCCACCACTGTACTACCCTAAACCCTAAAACACTACCCCCCAGCATAACCCCCTACAATACACAAACAACACTGCACTACCCTACTGCACTACCGTAAACCCTAAAACACTACCCCCAGCATGACCCCCTACACTACCCAAACTCCACTGCACTACCCTAATACCCTAAAACACTACCCCTAGCACTACCCCTACACTACCCACACACCACTGCCCTACCCTAAACCCTAAAGCACTACCCGCAGAACTGCCCCCAATACTACACAAACACCACTGCACTACCCTACTGCACTACCCTGAACCCTAAAACACTATCCCAGGCATGACCACCTACACTACACAAACACCACTGCACTACCCTAAAACATTACCCCCAGCATGACCCCCTACACTACCCAAACACCACTGCACTACCCTAAACCCTAAAACACTACCCCCAGCACGACCCCCTATTCTACCCAAACACCATTCCACTACCCTAAACCCTAAAACACTTACCCCAGTATGACCCCCTATACCACACAAACACCACTGCACTACCTAAACCCTAAAACACTACCCCAGCACGACCCCTACACTACACAAAAACCACTGCACTACCATAAACCCTAACACACTACCCCCAGCAGTACCCCTACAGTACCCAACACAACTGCACTACCCTAAAACACTTCCCACAGCAGTACCCCCTACACTACACAAACACCACTGCACTACCCTAAACCCTAAAACACTATCCCCAGCAGTACCCCCTACACTACACAAACACCACGGCACTGACCCTAAACCCTAAAACACTACCCCGAGCATGACCCCCTACACTACAGAAACACGACTGCACTACCCTAAGCCCTAAAATACTACCCCCAGCGTGACCCCCTACACTACCCAAACACCACTGCACTACCCTAAACGCTACAGCCAGCAGTACCCCCTATACTACCAAACACCACTGTACTACCCTAAACCCTAAAACACTACCCCCAGCATGACCCCCTAAACTACACCAACACCACGGCACTGCCCTAAACCCTAAAACACTACCCCCAGCAGTACCCCTACACTACCCAAACACAACTGCACTACCCTAAACCCTAAAACACTAACCCCAGCATGACCCCCTACACTAAACAAACACCACTGCACTACCTTACTGCACTACCCTAAACTCTAAAACACTACCCCAGCATGACCCACTACACTACCCAAACACAACTGCACTACCCTAAAGCCTAAAACACTAACCCCAGCATGACCCCCTACACTAAACAAACACCACTGCACTACCTTACTGCACTACCCTAAACCCTAAAACACTACGCGCAGCATGACCCTCTACACTACACAAACGCCACTGCACTACCCTAAAACACTACCCAGAGCATGACCCTCTACACTACACAAACGCCACTGCACTACCCTAAAACACTACCCAGAGCATGACCCTCTACACTACCCAAACACAACTGCACTACCCTAAACCCAAAAACAATACCCCCAGGACAACCCCCTACATTACACAAACACCACGGCACTACCTTAAACCCTACACCACTACCCCTACACTACACAAACACCACAGCACTATCCTAAACCCTAAAACACTACCCCCAGCACTATCCAAACGCCACTGCACTATTTTAGACCCTAAAACACTACCCCCTACACTACCCACCACTGCACTACCCTAAACCCTAAAACACTACCCCCCAGCATGACCCCCTACAATACACAAACACCACTGCACTACCCTACTGCACTACGGTAAACCCTAAAACACTACCCCCAGCATGACCCCCTACACTATCCAAACTCCACTGCACTACCCTAATACCCTAAAACACTACCCCTAGCACTACCCACACACCACTGCCCTACCCTAAACCCTAAAACACTACCCGCAGAACTGCCCCCAATACTACACAAACACCACTGCACTACCCTACTGCACTACCCTGAACCCTAAAACACTATCCCAGGCATGACCACCTACACTACACAAACACCACTGCACTACCCTAAAACACTACCACAAGCACGACCCCCTACACTGCCCAAACACAACTGCACTACCCTAAACCCTAAAACACGACCCCCTACACTACACAAACACCACTGCACTACCCTAAACCCTAAAACATTACCCCCAGCATGACCCCCTACACTACCCAAACGCCACTGCACTACCCTAAACCTTAAAACACTACCCCCAGCACGACCCCTTACACTACCAAATCACCACTGCACTACCTTAAACCCTAAAACACTACCCCCAGCACGACCCCCTATTCTACCCAAACACCACTCCACTACCCCAAACCCTAAAACACTACCCCCAGCATGACCCCCTACACTACCCAAACACCACTGCACTACCCTAAACCCTAAAACACTACCCCCAGCATGACCCCCTACACTACACAAACACCAATGCACTACCTTACTGCACTACACTAAACCCTAAAACACTACCCACAGCATGACCCCCTACACTACACAAACGCCACTGCACTACCCTAAAACACTACCCCCAGTGTAACCCCCTACAGAAGCCAAACACCACTGCACTACCCTAAACCCTAGAACACTAACCCCAGAACTACTCCCAATACTACACAAACACCACTGCACTACCCTAAACCCTAAAACACTACCCCCACCATGACCCCATACATTACACAACACCACTTTACTACCCTAAACCCTACCCCCAGCATGACCCCCTTCACTACACAAACACCACTGCACTACCCTGAAGCCTAAAATACTACCCCCAGCAGTACCCCTTACAGTACCCAACACAACTGCACTACCCTAAAAAACTTGCCCCAGCATGAGCCCCTACACTATACAAACACCACGGCACTACCCTAAACCCTAAAACACTACCCCCAGCAGTACCCCCTACACTACCCAAACACACCTGCACTACCCTAAACCATAAAACACTACCCCCAGCATGACCCCTGCACTACACAAACACCACTGCACTACCTTACTGCACCGCCCTAAACCCTAAAACACTACCCACAGAATGACCACCTACACAACACAAGCACTACCCTAAACCCTAAAACACAAACCCCAGCATGATCCCCTACACTACACAAACACCACTGTACTACCCTAAACCCTACCCCCAGCACGCCCCCTTCACTATCCAAACACCATTGCATTACCCTAAACCCGAAATCTACCCCCAGCATGACCCACTTCACTACCAAATCACCACTGCACTACACTAAACCCTAAAACACTACCCCCCAGCACGACCACCTACACTACACAAGCACCACTGGACTACCCTAAACCCTACAGCTAACCCCAGCACAACCCCCTACACAACACAAACCCCACTGCATTACCCTAAACCCTAAAACAATACCCCCAGCACGACCCCCTACACTACCCAAACACCACTGCATTACCCTAAACCCTACATCTATCCCCAGCATGACCCCTACACTACACAACCACCACTGCACTACCCTAAACCCTAAATCTACCCCAGCACGACCCCCTACACTGCACAAACACCACTTCACTACCCTAAATCCTAAAACACTACCCCCAGCATGACCCCCTACACTACAAACCCCACAGCACTATCCTAAACACTATACCCAGCAAGACACCCTACACTACACAAACACCACTGAACTACCCTAAACCCTAAAACACTACCCCAGCACGACCCCAACACTACACAAAAACCACTGCACTGCCATAAACCCTAAAACATTACCCCCAGCAGTACCCCCTACAGTACCCAACACAACTGCACTACCCTAAAACACTTCCCCCAGCATGACCCCCTACACTACACAAACACCACAGCACTACCCTAAACGCTAAAACACTACCCCCAGCAGTACCCCCTACACTACACAAACACAACTGCACTACCCTAAACCCTAAAACACTACCCAAACACCACTGCACTACCCTAATCCCTAAAACACTACAGCCAGCAGTACCCCCTATACTACCAAACACCATTGCACTACCCTAAACCCTAAAACACTACCCCCAGCATGACCCCCTACACTACACAAACACCACGGCACTACCCTAAACCCTAAAACACTACCCCCAGTAGTACCCCCTACACTACCCAAACACAACTGCACTGCCCTAAACCCTAAAACACTACCCCCTACACTACCCAAACACCACTGCACTACCCTAAACCCTAAAACACTACAGCCAGCAGTACCCCCTATACTACCAAACACCACTGCACTACCCTAAACCCTAAAACACTACCCCCAGCATGACCCCCTAAACTACACAAACACCACGGCACTACCCTAAACCCTAAAACACTACCCCCAGTAGTACCCCCTACACTACCCAAACACAACTGCACTACCCTAAACCCTAAAACACTACCCCCAGCAAGACCCCCTACACTAAACAAACACCACTGCACTACCTTACTGTACTACCCTAAACCCTAAAAAACTACCCCCAGCGTGACCCCCTAAACTACACAAACACCAATAAACTACCTTAGTGCACTACACTAAACCCTAAAACAATACCCGCAGTGTTGTAAATTGAAACAACGATGTGATTAAGCATTTACTAAAGACATTAATTCCCTTCTCCAGATCGTGTTTTCTCTGTTATGTTGACCGAAGTTCGGACTCCATTTTGTATTGTCATGCTCCCACGTGTTCCCCACGAGAAGAGTCCAACCTCTGTGTTAGTTGCTCTTGTAATCTGCCTAGTAACAATCTATAAATAGCTCCTTTGTCCATCTGGCACATGCCCAGACTTGACCACATCTGTTATCAGTTAGCCTTGCTTGACCATGTTTTCGCGGGCTCAAGGAGTGTGTTAGCTCCGCCCACATATTGATTCAGTATCGAAAATGACCATAAATGGTAATGTTCTTCGGCCTCATGTTATATCCACCCACTTATGAGCCCCTCTATTGTGTATAAAAGGGGACCATGTACGTAAGTTCTTTGTGCTACTCTATGCAATACTGAAGAGTGTTGTGTGGATTGTAGGACCACCCTTAAGGGTTAATAAATGCTGTCTTTGTACTTTGCAGTTTCCGTGCCAACTTCCTTATAGATTCCATTACAGGAGAGCGAACCCTTGCGTCCTGCGGGCCTAGCTGGGGCCTGTATTCATCAATTGGCGCCCGTCAGGTGGGGCTCATCGGCGACTCGGATGCTCGAAGGACTGGTCGCGACGAAGGTGAGGAACTTGGCCGGGGACGTGATCACTGCCAGCGGCGTCTTAGCCCTGGCATCCCGAGGTTTTTCTTCCTTCCCTTCCGAGCTGACCGTCTGGGTGGCGCCGGTCCTCGACTGAGACCTCTTCTGTCGGTCCTGCCGTGAAAGCCGTTTGGGCGATTGTGGAGCTTGGCAGTTGGAATCTGGACTCTTGATTGGTAAGAACCGGTGTACGGTACTTGCTCCGAGTTTTTGAAGCCTGATCTGGCTATTTGAGTTTGATTTGTGATGACTAGTCATATTTTGTATTTGTCTTTGTGAAAATATATGCGTTGCAACACATATAGGCAGGTAATGTGGAGAGATTTCTCCGGAGCTGTGTAACTTTGAACGGCGCAACGATTAAGTGCCATTTTTTCTATAATATTGCATATTTTGCATTATTTCTGAGCATGCCTGCTTTCAGCGCACTCCGTAAGTGGTGTTGCTGTTTCGGAAACCGGTTGAACCTCGAGGAATCTGCTCCAGCTCCCCCAGAGGGGACTCCTAATAGGGATATGTATGTGAAGCATGGTCTTTCTTCCATAATGTACAGCACAGTATGGAGGAAATATACAAAAAAAGATCCTGAGTTGCGATGGCCTTTGTATGGATCGTTTGATATACGTAAGATTGAGTATGTGGAACAGTGTATGTGTAAGCGACGTGCTCGTCAGGATATGTTTGAGTGTGTGCGGTTGTGGGTGAAGGAGGTGCGTGAGCGAGAGAAGCGTGAGAAAGCGCTGTTTGATAAAGAACAACGAAAGAATGATCATGTGCGAGCCCAGGAAGCGAAGCGTCGGGAAGACAGAGAACAGACAGAGAGACAAGAGAAAGAGCGTAGGCTGCAAGTTTCGGGTCAATATGCTGTTCGGCAACCACTTTATCCTGTCCTTAATAATCTTGATGATGATTTTTATTTACTAGATCGCTCTCCGCCCCCTTATGTTGGCGCATCTGCTCCGAGGCCACAAGATTCTGTCCCGGGTCCGGGTAAGGTAGATACGCGGTCCATGTTATCGGCTGAGCATATGGCTGAGCTTCGGCAAATTTCCTTCCGTGCACTTAAGGGTAAGGTGTCCGTGGATGAATTGTTCCATACGTGGGGGTCGTGGCAGGATAGAGAGAGATTGTATTTTTTGAGTCATTTCGCTGAGGAAGTGATTGCTGCTTTTCGGAAATATTCTAGTGTCTTTGAGCCTGAAGAAGTGACATCGGATGCTAAAGCATTGCATGATGGTGTTTTTTCTCCCTCTAAGGCTCCTGATACGGCTCGGCGGCTATTCGCCTTGCGGGACGCGGTGCTGGCCCATAAAGAAAAAGCGCGCCAACGAGCAGGGGAGGAGACGCAGTCGGATTCGTGTACCGCAGGAGGCCACTCATCCACCTCTCAATCAGATAAGAGCGATCTAGTGCATGCTAAGCCAATGCGCGAGGCGGCGCCTTTGTATGTTCCTCCTAAAGGAGCGGGGACTAGCTCGGACATTACCTCCGCCGATGCTAAGGGATATTTTGTGTATAATTGGGTTTATACTCCGTGGCATAGAGCTGATGTTATGGCATTAAAGAATGCGCTGCCTGATCCCCGCAAGAATCCAGCGGCCTTCTACGAAGAAGTCGAGGGGGCCTTGAATTCTTGCGTTATGACTTTAGCAGATATAGACCTGTTCTTTGGCCTTATTCTACCACCGGATATGTGGCGATCTGTCCGAAAGGTAGATGATATAGTTGCCTTTAAGGCCCGGTGGTCTGACCTTGAGGATGAGGATAGGGAGCGGAAGCCCGCGCAGAAACCGCCCCAGAGTATTTTAGATCTCCCCGCTGCTATTGTGGCTAAGTTGAAGACAATTATCCCCCCTAAAAAGATTGACTGGAATATGTTAGCTGCATGTAAACAGAAAGTTGACGAGTCAGTTGCGGACTTCTTTACGCGCTTTGAGGAGACGTTTCATGATTTTAGTGGCCAGTCGCTTACTGACGATACGGGCCGCCACCTTTTTGCGGATAAATATGTGGCTAATCTGCTGCCGGCAGTTGCAGCCCGTTTAAAAGCGAGTGAAAGTTCTTGGTCTTCCACTACACCGACGGCCCTCCTGACTATCGCCCAGTATTATGAGCGTCAGGAGCAAGAAGCAAAGGGCCAGGAGGAAAAGAAATCGAAAGATTTGAAAACAAAGGTGATGTTGGCACAAGTCTATGGCCCGCCCCGACGGGGTAGTAATAGAGGTAGGGGAGGATCTTATGGTCCTCCCTCGGGCCGATCTGATTTGAATAGGAACCAATGTGCGTATTGTAAGCAATCGGGTCATTGGGCTAGGGACTGCCCGGTGTTGCATGCATCGCGTCAGGGGCATACCCACGGTGGCCCGCGAGGTAGAGGGGGTTTCTCGAATTTTCGAGGGAATTCTAACGAACAGGCTCGTTTTGACTCTGCTGGGCAGCACCGAGACAGATCAAATGTTTTCGATCGTCAGCATCAGTGTCAAGCGTCGGGGATTGACCGGTCGGGGTACCATGACTCTCAGCATGCATAGGGATGCGTTGGATGGGGGTTAGAATCAGTTGAGGTGCCGGTCGATCAGAAGGGTCCTTATGTATCGGCTGAGGTTTTGGGCTCTACTGATCAGTTCCTAGTGGATACAGGAGCGACACGTAGTGCACTGTCTAAGCAATTGGTTCCGGGGGCTCCCCCATCCGGCTTAATGGTCACATCGGTAGGGTTTGACGGAACACTCTCCCGAAGCCCTCTTTCACAGCCCCTCATGTTTAAGGTTGATTCTTTTTCTGCACCCTGTCCGTTTCTGCTTGCCCCGTACACACCGGACAACATTATGGGCCTTGATATGTTAAAGCATTTTAGGGCTACGATCCGCTGCTCCCCTGCTGGTGTACGGGTAATATTGAATGACAATTACCCCCGATCAGAACGGATGTGTACGATGTCAGAGGATGCGCTGTTAGCTACCCTCCCTCGTGCTTTGTGGGCAACTTCGGATACTGATGTGGGACAAATGGTGATACCACCGGTCCACATTAGCGTCCAGGAGGGGGCGGTGTTACCACGCCTTCCTCAATACCGTATTTCCCAGGAAGGTCAGGAGGCTCTCATACAGATAGTGCAGGATTTGATGGCGGTAGGGGTAGTGGAGGAAGTCCCCTACAACATTTGTAACAGTCCGATTCTTCCCATACTGAAAAAGGATACGGATGCCAGAGTTTATCGGTTTATAATTGATTTGAGAGAAGTGAACAAGATCGTGATACCTCAGTACCCAGTGGTTTCCGATATCACGACGTTGCTTACTTTGGTACCACCTACGGCGACTATGTTCTCCGTGATCGATTTGAAGAATGCCTTCTTTTCCATTCCCATTCACCCTGATAGCCGATATCTCTTTGGGTTTACATTAAATAATAGATCTTATCGTTTTTGTAGGATCCCCCAGGGCTACACAGAAAGCCCTAGCATTTACAGTCAGGCTTTGAAAAGACAATTGGATTCCTTTGTTCTGCTCGAGGGGGTCGCCCTCATTCAATATGTCGATGACATCTTGCTGGCGGCTGACACCCTGGAGTTGTGTGAAAAAAGTACGTTATCTTTACTTTCCTTTTTAGCGTCCCACAATCATAAGGTATCTAGGAAGAAATTGCAATTCTGTAGACCAAAGGTGACTTATTTGGGTCACCTTTTGTCTAAGGAGGGGCGTGCACTCACACCGGATCGTATCCAAGTAATTTTGGACACACCGAGACCGTCCACACAGAAGGATGTGCGTGCATTTTTGGGCCTGGTTTCTTTTTGTAGACAGTGGATATTGGGGTTTTCGCACATAGCTAAGCCATTGTTAGCCCTCTTGACAAAGGACACGCCTATCCCAATCCCTTGGTCAGATGAGTGTGATACTGCTTTTCAGCAACTACGACAGGCCCTTTGTTCAGCACCAGTGTTAGGGACCCCTGATTATGCAAAGCCCTTTTCGTTGTATGTGCATGAGAAAGATGGATGTGCATTGTCAGTTTTAGTGCAGATGCACGGCGATAAGCAGCGCCCTTGTGCATATTTTTCGGCTGTACTTGATCCTGTCGCCCGAGCATTACCGGGGTGTTTTCGCTCGGTTGCGGCGACAGCTGTGTCAATACGCCAAAGTGAGGGAATTGTGTTATCTCATAAGTTGTTGGTATTAGTCCCCCATGCTGTCGATGCCCTGCTCAATCAAACGAAGACGCAGCATTTGACCAGCGCCCGTTTAACGGGATATGAGTTGACGCTTTTGGCTCCTCATATTACGTTAAAAAGGTGCGTAACGTTAAACCCGGCAACATTGTTGCCATACCCCGAAACCCAGCCTGAGGCACGGAAAGCGCATGATTGTATTCTCGTGACTGAGGAACAAACAAAGGGTCGTATTGATCTCCAGGATACGCCCTTTCCAGATGTAGATGGAGAACTGTGGGTGGACGGATCATGCCTGAAGCTACCAGATGGTACGACTTCAGCAGCGTATGCGATTACCACATTGCAAACAATAGTGGAGACAGCACGCATACCACAGAAATCAGCTCAAGCAGCGGAACTGATAGCATTAACACGAGCATGTGAGCTCAGTACAGGACTATGTGTGAATGTTTATACAGATAGCCGCTATGCCTTCGGAGTAGCGCATGACTTCGGCCTACTCTGGAAGGAGAGAGGGTTTTTGACGTCACATGGAGTACAGATAATGCATGGAGAGTTAGTTCATAATCTTTTAACCGCATTGACATACCCAAAGAAAATTGCTATCGTTAAGTGTAGCGCCCATAGGAAAGTAGTGGATAAAGTTGGAGAAGGGAATGCGTTGGCAGATCGAGTAGCACGGGAGACTGCGATGCAGCCCGGTGCTACTGCCGTGTATGTAGTAAAGTCACAGGTGGAAAGATGGCATAATGCGAAGGAGGAAGTGCGAGAAATGCAGAGGACCGCTTCTGACAAAGAGCGGGAACAATGGGCTAGTGAGGGAGAACTGGATGACGAGGGCTGCTGGAGAAATAAGCAGATGGATAGATGGAAATTACCCACGGCTTTTGTACAGCCTATGGTTCAGATGGCACATGGGCTAGCACATGTTGGAGCTTCCGCAATTGTGAAATTGCTTACCCAAGTCTGGGAGCATCCAGAGATTGCTAGCACAGCGAAGAGGGTGGTGCAGACCTGTATGATCTGCCTGAGGTATAACCCGGGAAAGGGTACTCGAACTCCAGCAGGAGGATTTGTGACACCCACTGCACCCTTCGAGGTTTTGCAGATGGATTACATCCAGCTTGAGCGCTGTAATAATCTGAAGTATGTTCTAGTAGTGGTCTGCGCTTTCAGCAAATGGGTTGAAGCGTACCCTACGAAAGACAATACTGCAATGACTACTGCGAAGTTGCTGCTGAAGGAGTTCTTCCCTCGATATGGCGTCTGTAGACTTCTGTGGAGTGATAATGGGCCTCACTTTGTAGCGGATGTTATAAAGTATGTCTTGAAGGGCCTGGGCATCACCCAGAAGTTTCACGCGGTATTCCACCCTCAGTCTGCAGGACTAGTCGAGAAGTATAACGGTACACTGAAGCTCAAGATCGCTAAGATTCAAGCTTCGACGTCCTTGACTTGGCCAGACGCTCTGCCACTGGCGTTATTGTCAATTAGATCGGTACCGCACTCTCGAACTGGCCTTACACCGTATGAAATTGTCTTCGGACGCCCAATGAATATTTGGGGTCCACCAAAACCTAAGGCTGTGTATGATGTACCTTGTGTAATGATGAACGATTATCTGGCACAGTTAACGGATAACTTGGTTTCTATTCATCAACAGGTCCGAGAGGCGCTCCCTGATCGGTCTACCGGTGAAGGACATGGTCTCCGACCTGGTGACCACGTGATGGTGAAAATATTTGACAGAACAAACAGCTTGGAACCGAGATGGGTGGGTCCTGAGCAGGTCCTCCTCGCAACGAGGACGGCTGTGCGAGTCTCCAACAGAAAGAATTGGATCCATTCCCTGCACTGTAGGAAGGTGCCGCCCGGATTGGTGGAACCTGCCGTGCTGACCGATCAACGAGAAATCCTGGCTGCAGAGACAGGCCGTGCTGCGGAGCCAAACGCCACTGAGGAGCTCTTTCCGGACCACGCGACTCCTGGAGGAAGGCGATATCATCTTCGACCAAGGAAGTGAGTTTTCTAGTACCGGGACATACTGTCAGAACGGCCCTTGGGTTAGTGAAACGGAGAGCCGATGAGGCAAGGGGGGGGGATCAGCCCTGCATTAGTGTAGCGACACCCGTCTTGGCCCGCTGGTGAAGAAATCAACCGCTGCCCAAGGGGAAGAGTTCTGACAGACTTTAGTTTCAGGAAGATATTGGTTTTATTCTTTTTTACTTTGACATGGAGAAAAAGAAAATCCTTTGTGCATTAGGGTTCATGTTGACAGTAGCCATTGTTGGGATAACCACATGGTTCGTGGAGGATGTAACTCCCGCTCGGAAGATTCTTGTGTTGACAACTCCGGTGCCTGAGGAGCACTACTTTTATACATTACCGTATCAAGAGTTGAAGCATCGACAGTCTTACTTGAACAACACTTTCATCCAGATGCTGCATCATACCCACGTTGCTACGAATGCTACGAACTGTTAGATATGTGGGATGATGCCAGCTCATCAGAAGAAAGGAGGAACGCCATTTATACCACTTCCTTTCTCTCATAATGGCTCTTGTAGAGCATGGTATACTTTGCTTTTTGCTACTCGGAAACCGACAGTGGGACGATTGCTTTTTAGACTTAATAAAGAATGCCATCAAGACAAAAATGGGTATCCACAAGCGAATGGGACAATTTGGGAGTGGGAAGAGTACCGACCAGACAATGAATCCATTCCCTACATCTTCACGAACACAAGAGACACTGTGGGAAAGGACAAATTTGTGATTCAAGTAGCACAAGCTCAAGCGGACCTATGTGTCCAGAGTGTGGGTTTTATCCCTGTTGGTGTTAGTGATTGTATTACTGTTCTGAATATTGATGGGTTGAACAATAGTACCTTCTTAGCCTCCCATAATACGTACTTTGTATGTGGAAATAAAGGTTATTACCGTCTGCCGGCTGGGTGGTCTGGGGTATGCTATGTATCATTTTTATTACCTCCTGTATTCCTAGCTCCCGCATCTTATCATAAGGATCTGAAATTATTGAATAATGTGACTGTAAATAGGTATAAACGTACTTTATCAATTGACGATGTAGATCAGACTGATACCAGTCTGCAGCAGTATATTGATTTTAACTTAGGACTGTTTTTCTTTGTTGGAGCTGCCTTGAACAGTAGGAAGATCCGAAGATTAACAAGAGTGGTAGAAGCTGTGACAAATCAGACTGCTGCTGCTCTTGGGAATCTTACGGAGGAATTGCAAATTACTAGGATTGTTGCATTGCAGAATCGTATGGTATTAGACGTTATGCTAGCTGACAGAGGAGGAGCATGTAAAATTATTGGAAGTAGCTGTTGTGTGTTTATCCCTGATCATACGCCATCAGTTTATAATGCCATCAATAAACTGCATAAAATTGCAGCTGAGATCCATACAGAAAACGGCACTTGGTCTTTTTCTGGATGGTTTTGGGCGTTAATTACTGCCTGGGGATGGAAGGTTCTAACTGGTCTCTGCATTATTGTAGCGGTGCTGTTTTCGTGCTGTATCTGCGTTCAATGTGGTCCCTTACTCTGCTCATTATGTGTATCATTCTGTATCCCTGATAAGAAAGCTATTGCCGATGTTGCTCACCAAAAACGTTTAGCTAAAGAAGTTGAAGAAATGATGACAATTGACATATATGATGATTATCCTAACAAACCGGATGTCTTCAGTAAATGCTGAAAGGGTCGTCTGTTGTAAATTGAAACAACGATGTGATTAAGCATTTACTAAAGACATTAATTCCCTTCTCCAGATCGTGTTTTCTCTGTTATGTTGACCGAAGTTCGGACTCCATTTTGTATTGTCATGCTCCCACGTGTTCCCCACGAGAAGAGTCCAACCTCTGTGTTAGTTGCTCTTGTAATCTGCCTAGTAACAATCTATAAATAGCTCCTTTGTCCATCTGGCACATGCCCAGACTTGACCACATCTGTTATCAGTTAGCCTTGCTTGACCATGTTTTCGCGGGCTCAAGGAGTGTGTTAGCTCCGCCCACATATTGATTCAGTATCGAAAATGACCATAAATGGTAATGTTCTTCGGCCTCATGTTATATCCACCCACTTATGAGCCCCTCTATTGTGTATAAAAGGGGACCATGTACGTAAGTTCTTTGTGCTACTCTATGCAATACTGAAGAGTGTTGTGTGGATTGTAGGACCACCCTTAAGGGTTAATAAATGCTGTCTTTGTACTTTGCAGTTTCCGTGCCAACTTCCTTATAGATTCCATTACAGGAGAGCGAACCCTTGCGTCCTGCGGGCCTAGCTGGGGCCTGTATTCATCAGCAGCATGACCCCCTACACTACACAAACGCCACTGCACTACCCTAAAACACTACCCCCAGTGTGACCCCCTACACTATCCAAACACCACTGCACTACCCAAAACCCTAAAACACTACCCCCAGAACTACTCCCAATACTACACAAACACCACTGCACTACCCTAAACCATAAAACACTACCCCCACCATGACCCCCTACACTACACAAACACCACTGTACTACCCTAACCCCTACCCCCAGCACGACCCCCTTCACTATCCAAACACCATTGCATTACCCTAAACCCGAAATCTACCCCCAGCATGACCCACTTCACTACACAAACACCACTGCACCACCCTAAACCCTAAAACACTAACCCCAGCTTGACCCCCTACAATTCACAAACACCACTGCACTACCCTAAACCACCACCCCCACCACGACCCCCTCCACTACCAAATCACCACTGCAATACCCTAAACCCTAAAACACTACCCCAAGCACAACCCCGTACACTACACAAACACCACTGTACTACCCTAAACCCTAAAACACTAACCCCAGCACGACCCCCTTCACTACCCAAACACAACTGCACTACCCTAAACCCAAAAACACTACCCCCAGTACAACCCCCTACACTACACAAACACCACGGCACTACCTTAAACCCTACACCACTACGCCCTACACTACACAAACACCACAGCACTATCCTAAACCCTAACACACTACCCCAGCACGACCACCTACACTACACAAACACCACTGGACTACCCTAAACCCTACAGCTAACCCCAGCACAACCCCCTACACAACACAAACACCACTGCACTACCCTAAACCCTAAAACACTACCCCCAGCACGAACCCCTACTCTACCCAAACACCATTGCACTACTCTAAACACTAAAACACTACCCCGGCACAACCCCCTATAAAACCCAAACACCACTGCACTGCCCTAAACCCTAAATCAATACCCCCGGCACGACCCCCTACACTACACAAACACCACTGCACTGCCCTAAACCCTAAAACACTACCTACAGCACGACCCCCTGCACTACCCAAACACCACTGCATTACCCTAAAATCTAAATCTATCCCCAGCATGACCCCTACACTACACAACCACCACTGCACTACCCTAAATCCTAAATCTACCCCCAGCACGACCCCCTACACCGCACAATCACCACTTCACTACCCTAAATCCTAAAACACTACCCCCAGCATGACCCCCTACACTACACAAACACCACTGCACTACCCTACTGCACTACCCTAAACCCTACCCCCAGCACGACCCCCTTCACTACCCAAACACAACTGCAGTACCCTAACCCCTAAAACACAACCCCCTACACTACACAAACACCACTGCACTACCCTAAAGCCTAAAACACTACCCCCAGCACTACCCCCTTTACTACCCAAACACCACTGCACTGCCCTAAACCCTAAAACACTACCCTCAGCAGTACCCCCTACACAACCCAACACCACTGCACTACCCTAAACCCTAAAACACTACCCCCAGCATGACCCCCTACACTACACAAACACCACGGCACTACCATAAACCCTAAAAAACTACCCCTAGCAGTACCCCCTACACTACCCAAACACACCTGCCCTACCCTAAACCCTAAAACACTACCCGCAGAACTGCCCCCAATACTACACAAACACCACTGCATTTCTCTACTGCACTACCCTGAACCCTAAAACACTACCCCTCGCATGACCACCTACACTACACAAACACCACTGCACTACCCTAAACCCTAAAACACTACCCCCAGCATGACCCCCTACACTACACAAACACCACTGCACTATTCTAAACCCTAAAACACTACCCCCAGCATGACCACCTACACTACACAAACACCACTGCACTATTCTAAACCCTAAAACACTACCCCCTACACTACCCACCACTGTACTACCCTAAACCCTAAAACACTACCCCCCAGCATAACCCCCTACAATACACAAACACCACTGCACTACCCTACTGCACTACCGTAAACCCTAAAACACTACCCCCAGCATGACCCCCTACACTACCCAAACTCCACTGCACTACCCTAATACCCTAAAACACTACCCCTAGCACTACCCCTACACTACCCACACACCACTGCCCTACCCTAAACCCTAAAACACTACCCGCAGAACTGCCCCCAATACTACACAAACACCACTGCACTACCCTACTGCACTACCCTGAACCCTAAAACACTATCCCAGGCATGACCACCTACACTACACAAACACCACTGCACTACCCTAAAACACTACCCCAAGCACAACCCCCTACACTGCCCAAACACAACTGCACTACCCTAAACCCTAAAACACAACCCCCTACACTACACAAACACCACTGCACTACCCTAAACCCTAAAACATTACCCCCAGCATGACCCCCTACACTACCCAAACACCACTGCACTACCCTAAACCCTAAAACACTACCCCCAGCACGACCCCTTACACTACCAAATCACCACTGCACTACCTTAAACCCTAAAACACTACCCCCAGCACGACCCCCTATTCTACCCAAACACCATTCCACTACCCTAAACCCTAAAACACTTACCCCAGTATGACCCCCTATACCACACAAACACCACTGCACTACCTAAACCCTAAAACACTAACCCAGCACGACCCCTACACTACACAAAAACCACTGCACTACCATAAACCCTAACACACTACCCCCAGCAGTACCCCTACAATACCCAACACAACTGCACTACCCTAAAACACTTCCCCCAGCAGTACCCCCTACACTACACAAACACCACGGCACTACCCTAAACCCTAAAACACTACCCCCAGCAGTACCCCCTACACTACACAAACACCACGGCACTACCCTAAACCCTAAAACACTACCCCGAGCATGACCCCCTACACTACAGAAACACCACGGCACTACCCTAAACCCTAAAACACTACCCCGAGCATGACCCCCTACACTACAGAAACACGACTGCACTACCCTAAACCCTAAAATACTACCCCCAGCGTGACCCCCTACACTACCCAAACACCACTGCACTACCCTAAACCCTACAGCCAGCAGTACCCCCTATACTACCAAACACCACTGCACTACCCTAAACCTTAAAACACTACCCCCAGCATGACCCCCTAAACTACACCAACACCACGGCACTGCCCTAAACCCTAAAACACTACCCCCAGCAGTACCCCTACACTACCCAAACACAACTGCACTACCCTAAACCCTAAAACACTAACCCCAGCATGACCCCCTTGTCAAGAATTCCTGTCATGCGAGGGGAGGAAAACGGTAACCAGCGAAAACGGACTACATCTCCCAGGATGCTTAGCGGTTGAGAGGTTATGTAAACAGGAGAGCTGTTACATAACTCAAGGAAAACACGCCCTTATGTAAACAGGAGAGCTGTTACATAACTCAAGGAAAACACGCCCTTATGTAAACAGGAGAGCTGTTACATAACTCAAGGAAAACACGCCCTATAAAGGGAGGAACAGGGAGGTACAACGCTGTCGGATATTGTGTTTACACCGACGTACCTGCTTAGTGAAGAGCAGTGTTCCGGAGTGGTGCTCCAGTAAGGCAAGAACGGAGGTAGGTCGAGTCGTTACTCCCTGGGCCGTGTCTTGCCCCATCGTCACCTGTGAAGGACCCGGAAGCTCTACCGGATAACCATTGAGCTTCGCTTTTTGACTCGGCTGAGTCAAAGCGCAGTGGCGCTTTTGCTGGTTGGAGTCATAACTCCCAGCCCGACCAGAGATACAGGGACTGCCAGCTGTAACGCACACCAGGAGGTGTTTGCCGCGTTACAGACTTGGAAGTCCACGGGATCGATCGAGCGGCTGCTCTCGCTTCAGTCTTCTTTGCTTGTGATTGGGGTATCGGTGACGCATCACCAGGAGGTGACTCCGCGTCCCGGTGCAGCCTGAGGAAGAGGTTGAGCGGCTGCTCCCTTCAGGTAGAGACCCCGGCTGGGTGTTTCCCTGACTCCTCGATTCTCCCCAACACTCTTCGTGCCCCTCACAGCCTACCGATTGGCATTGTCGGCCATTTCATTTCTGCCCTCTGTTGGCATACGCCGGGATCGGCGTATATGCAGAGGACGGTTAGGACCATCCGTGCTGTGGGCTGGTAACGTACTTAGCCTGGAGGATTCCAGTGACTATAACCTTTGTTTATTCCTTGTATTATTTTTGCCTTCATTAAAATAACTAAACCTTCACAAGTGGTTGCGTTCTCATTATCGTGTCTGTTAAACGATCCTGAGACGTTCAGGGCGTTACAAAATATCCGACCTTAATAACACTAACTGTCTCCCGGTCGATAACAGACATGGCAACACTTGATGATGTGCTGGCTGCTTTAGCGACCGTGCAAATTGAATTGGCTGCCTCCAGGCAAGAAACAGCCGATGTAAAAGCCAGACTGGATGCTATCCAATTGGACCCGCTCACGCCCAGCACCTCCCTCACGAACCAGACCCCTGCGGTAGTAGTGGAAATGCCGGTAGCCGTCCCCTTGGCAACACCAGAGAGGTACAGTGGGGATCCTAACACAGTGCAGGTATTCCTCACACAAGTGGCGCTACATGTATCGTGCAAACCAAGGGCGTTCCCCACGAGTCAGGCTCGTGTGGCTTTCCTTATATCCTATTTGGCTGGAAACGCGGCACAATGGGCCGTACCTCTGGTGAGCAGGGACGACCCCATCTTATGTGATTGGGGTGCTTTTCGCGAGGAATTCCTGAAGGTCTTCGACAGAAGGGCTGACTCGTACACGGCGGACCGTGAAATGCTTGAGTTGAGACAGGGATCCAACGACCTGGTGCAGTATCTCAACGCGTTCCGAAGGCTGGTTGCGGAAACCAAGTGGCCTGTTGCTAAACAGACGGCGCTCTTCCATCACGGGCTGTGCGATGAGCTCAAGGACGCCGTGGCTCATATTGACCCACAACCCAAGACATGTGAGGGCCTTATCAACCTGGTATTACGGCTGGAACATAGGCTAAGTGAAAGAAAGGGGGATCATGGGAGAAACGGAAAATCCCTTCCATCCTATGTGACAGTGGGAAGTCCTGAAACTGCCACCGCATCCAAGGGAGAACCCATGGACATCGGCGCAATACGAGCGAGCCTCACAGCCACGGAGAAAGAGTCACGCCGTAAACAAGGATTGTGCCTATATTGTGGCAAAAAAGGCCACTACGTACGTGAATGCCCTGCCAAACCGAAGACGTCACGTTATCGGGCCAACCGGTCGGTAACAGCCGTGGTGGACGTACCGGCGGAAAACTAGAGGACTCCCAGACCAAAGAAGGGGCATCTCGGAGTCACTCATCCATCCCTTCACTTTCCAACTCGGTCACTAAGGGACAACGACACCTGTTTCTCACGGTGCACGTGGGAGTGCATGACCAGTGGATACCCGTTGTGGCCATGGTGGATTCAGGGGCCACTGGCATGTTTATGGACCACAACGAGGCATGCAGGCTAGGGCTAGTGCTTCTTCCCAAAGCTGTACCCGAAGACGTCTATGCTGTAGACGGAAGGCGATTGGTGACGGGGCCCATCGGGCAGCACACGGGGGTCCTTCCGATGAGATGTGGGAGGAACCATTTGGAACAAATCGATTTTAACATCATCCGAGCGCCCCAATATGGCGTCATATTGGGATTGCCGTGGCTACAGAAACACAACCCCTCTGTGGATTGGCCAACACATCGCATCGAACTGACGTCACCGTATTGCATCCTGCATTGTGGAATAAGAACGGAATCCCTTGACGCAGATGAGAGCGGGAGTCAGACGGTGGCTACAGCGGCAGAAAAAGATGTGGCTCTCCCCCAGGCTTATCACAGTTTTGAGGATGTATTTGATGAGGTGAAGGCGGAAGTGCTACCACCACATAGACAGTTTGACTGCCAGATCGACCTGGTGCCAGGGGCCAGCGTTCCCAGCGGCAGGCTGTATGCCCTGACGGAGCCTGAAAACGTGCATCTCCGGGGGTACCTGGATAAACTCCTCAAGCTAGGATTCATCCGCCCGTCCAAGTCTCCGGCCGCCTCGCCACTCTTCTTCATCCCGAAGGCTAATGGGGAGCTGAGAGCCTGTGTGGACTTTAGGGCATTGAATGCGATAACCGTAAAGAATCGGTACCCCTTGCCTCTCATCAGTGTACTTCTGGAACAGGTCAAGAAAGCTCGTATCTACACCAAGTTGGATTTGAAAGGGGCATACCATCTGGTGCGCATGAGGGACGGAGACGAGTGGAAGACCGCCTTTAAGACCAGGTTCGGCCTTTTTGAGTACCTCGTCATGCCGTTCGGTCTGTGCAACGCCCCGGCAGCCTTTCAGTACTTTTTGAATGAGGTATTCAGAGAGGAGTTGGATATCTACGTGGTCGTATATATCGACGACATCCTCATCTATTCGTCCAGTGAGGAGGAGCACGTACACCACGTCAAAGCTGTGCTCCAAAAGCTGAGGGAAAACATGCTGTTTTGTAAACTCAGCAAGTGTGACTTCCACGTCACATCCGTGGAATTCCTCGGAGTGATGCTGAGTCCAGAGGGACAGGAGATGGCAGAACGAAAGATCAAGGCGGTGAAAGAATGGCCGGTGCCCCAAAGCGTGAAGGACGTCCAAAGTTTCATTGGCTTCGCCAACTTTTACAGGCGGTTTATAGATGGATTTTCAGGATTGGTGGCCCCAATCACACAGCTACTGAGGAAGCCCAAGGAGTTTGTCTGGTCCCCTGAAGCGAACACAGCCTTTGAGGCCCTGAAAAGCGCCTTTGGTAAGGCGCCGGTGTTGGCTCACCCCGATCCGGATCTCCCCTACGTGGTGGAAGCGGACGCATCGGATGTGGCGCTGGGGGCTATCTTGTCCCAACGCAACCACGACACAGGGGTGCTTCATCCCGTTGCGTACATGTCCCGCAAACTCAACGACGCCGAACGCAACTACCATATTGCGGAGAAGGAGCTTCTCGCAATCAAGGACGCCTTCACCGAATGGAGGCATTGGTTGATGGGGGCAAGACATGTGGTATCGGTGTACACGGACCATCGGAACCTACAGTTCATGACGGCCACAAGACACCTTTCTCCCAGACAGCTGCGGTGGATGATCTTCTTTGCGGGGTTCAACTTCCGCATCACATATCGGCCGGGGACGGAAAACCGGAAGGCGGACGCCCTGTCCCGTCAATCTGCAGTTAAGGAACCATTGCCTGCGACCGAGCATTCCATCATTTCCCCGAGGATGGTATTGGGGGTTATCCAACCGGATACTTTCCTGAGGGGAATAAAGAGAGGGATCAGGTCATTCGCATGGCGGAGGTGGCTCCTCAGTCACAGAGAATGGCAGCTGAAGGACGGGATACCCCTGAAGGGCAGGTGCCTATTGATACCCACGCCTAGGCTAAGGAAACAAGCATTCATCTGGTGCCATGACTCTCCATGCGCAGGTCATTTGGGCTTTGAAAAAACGGTGGCTAGCATGGGACGGCATTTCTGGTGGCCAACCATGAGAGTGGACGTCAGGAGGTGGGGACAGGAGTGTCCTACGTGTGCTACCATGAAGGCCGACCATGGCCGAACCCAAGGGCTCTTACATCCACTTCCGACCCCGGATAGACCATGGGATAGCATATCACTGGACTTCGTGGTGGGCCTACCGGTAGACCAGGGGATGACGGCAATACTGGTGGTGGTGGATTACTTGACGAAAATGGGGCACTTCATCCCCTGCAAGAGAGTCCCTACGGCCGGGGAATTGGCGTCACTACTCCTAAAGAATGTGGTACGACTGCATGGATTACCTGGGGTGATCGTGTCGGACCGGGGGTCGCAGTTTACTGCGCAATTCTGGTAGACTTGGTGCACTGCGCTGCATGTTAAGACCGCCCTGTCCACCAGCTACCACCCTCAAACGGACGGCCAAACCAAGCGCCTGAACCAAACGCTCAAACAGTATCTGCGATGTTTTGTGGACCAGGGCAGGGAAGAATGGGTCGACTTGCTATGGGTTGCAGAGATAGCCTATAACAACGCCACTCACAGCTCCACACAGTCATCTCCGTTCTATAGCAACTATGGCCAACATCCCAGGTTCTTGCCATTTCTACATCCGTTCAGAGAAGACAGGATTCCCGCCACAGCGGACAGGGTGGCACACATAAAAGACACGTTGATGCGCTCAAGGGCTGTCCTAATAGAGGCCAAGAGAAGATACAAGGCTGCGGCAGACAGGAAGAGAAGGCCCGGGCCACTGTACCGCACTGGAGACTACGTCTGGATATCCACAAGAAACATGAGGTTTCGAAAGAACAGTGTGTTCCATCCCAAGTACATGGGCCCCTATCGAATTACCAAGTGAATGGGTCCCGTGAACGTGAAGGTGTGCTGCCCCAGTCATTGCGGATACACCCTGTCTTTCATGTATCATTGCTCAAACCAGCACCCTCCAAGCCGTCTGGGACACCTAGGCCGGTATGCGTGGAGTCGGAGGTGGAGTATGAAGTGTCGGGCATACGGGCGTCCAAATGGCGCAGGGGGAAGCTGTGGTACCTGGTTGCGTGGAAAGGCTATGGCCCGGAGGAGCAATCATGGGAACCGGCTGAAGGGGTTCATGCTCCGCGCTTGGTCTCCTTGTTCCATCGGCGTTTTCCTGCCAGCGCTGGACCCGTGGGGAGCCGCTGAGAGGGAGGATGTACTGTCAAGAATTCCTGTCATGCGAGGGGAGGAACACGGTAACCAGCGAAAACGGACTACATCTCCCAGGATGCTTAGCGGTTGAGAGGTTATGTAAACAGGAGAGCTGTTACATAACTCAAGGAAAACACGCCCTTATGTAAACAGGAGAGCTGTTACATAACTCAAGGAAAACACGCCCTTATGTAAACAGGAGAGCTGTTACATAACTCAAGGAAAACACGCCCTATAAAGGGAGGAACAGGGAGGTACAACGCTGTCGGATATTGTGTTTACACCGACGTACCTGCTTAGTGAAGAGCAGTGTTCCGGAGTGGTGCTCCAGTAAGGCAAGAACGGAGGTAGGTCGAGTCGTTACTCCCTGGGCCGTGTCTTGCCCCATCGTCACCTGTGAAGGACCCGGAAGCTCTACCGGATAACCATTGAGCTTCGCTTTTTGACTCGGCTGAGTCAAAGCGCAGTGGCGCTTTTGCTGGTTGGAGTCGTAACTCCCAGCCCGACCAGAGATACAGGGACTGCCAGCTGTAACGCACACCAGGAGGTGTTTGCCGCGTTACAGACTTGGAAGTCCACGGGATCGATCGAGCGGCTGCTCTCGCTTCAGTCTTCTTTGCTTGTGATTGGGGTATCGGTGACGCATCACCAGGAGGTGACTCCGCGTCCCGGTGCAGTCTGAGGAAGAGGTTGAGCGGCTGCTCCCTTCAGGTAGAGACCCCGGCTGGGTGTTTCCCTGACTCCTCGATTCTCCCCAACACTCTTCGTGCCCCTCACAGCCTACCGATTGGCATTGTCGGCCATTTCATTTCTGCCCTATGTTGGCATACGCCGGGATCGGCGTATATGCAGAGGACGGTTAGGACCATCCGTGCTGTGGGCTGGTAACGTACTTAGCCTGGAGGATTCCAGTGACTATAACCTTTGTTTATTCCTTGTAACATTTTTGCCTTCATTAAAATAACTAAACCTTCACAAGTGGTTGCGTTCTCATTATCGTGTCTGTTAAACGATCCTGAGACGTTCAGGGCGTTACACCCCTACACTAAACAAACACCACTGCACTACCTTACTGCACTACCCTAAACTCTAAAACACTACCCCAGCATGACCCCCTACACTACCCAAACACAACTGCACTACCCTAAACCCTAAAACACTACCCCCAGCATGACCCCCTATACTACACAAACACCAATGCACTACCTTACTGCACTACACTAAACCCTAAAACACTACGCGCAGCATGACCCTCTACACTACACAAACGCCACTGCACTACCCTAAAACACTACCCAGAGCATGACCCTCTACACTACCCAAACACAACTGCACTACCCTAAAACCAAAAACAATACCCCCAGGACAACCCCCTACATTACACAAACACCACGGCACTACCTTAAACCCTACACCACTACCCCCTACACTACACAAACACCACAGCACTATCCTAAACCCTAAAACACTACCCCCAGCACTATCCAAACACCACTGCACTATTCTAGACCCTAAAACACTACCCCCTACACTACCCACCACTGCACTACCCTAAACCCTAAAACACTACCCCCCAGCATGACCCCCTACAATACACAAACACCACTGCACTACCCTAATACCCTAAAACACTACCCCTAGCACTACCCCTACACTACCCACACACCACTGCCCTACCCTAAACCCTAAAACACTACCCGCAGAACTGCCCCCAATACTACACAAACACCACTGCACTACCCTACTGCACTACCCTGAACCCTAAAACACTATCCCAGGCATGACCACCTACACTACACAAACACCACTGCACTACCCTAAAACACTACCCCAAGCACGACCCCCTACACTGCCCAAACACAACTGCACTACCCTAAACCCTAAAACACGACCCCCTACACTACACAAACACCACTGCACTACCCTAAACCCTAAAACATTACCCCCAGCATGACCCCCTACACTACCCAAACACCACTGCACTACCCTAAAACACTACCCCCAGCACGACCCCTTACACTACCAAATCACCACTGCACTACCTTAAACCCTAAAACACTACCCCCAGCACGACCCCCTATTCTACCCAAACACCACTCCACTACCCCAAACCCTAAAACACTACCCCCAGCATGACCCCCTACACTACCCAAACACCACTGCACTACCCTAAAACACTACCCCCAGCATGACCCCCTACACTACACAAACACCAATGCACTACCTTACTGCACTACACTAAACCCTAAAACACTACCCACAGCATGACCCCTACACTACACAAACGCCACTGCACTACCCTAAAACACTACCCCCAGTGTAACACCCTACAGAAGACAAACACCACTGCACTACCCTAAACCCTAGAACACTAACCCCAGAACTACTCCCAATACTACACAAACACCACTGCACTACCCTAAACCCTAAAACAATACCCCCACCTTGACCCCATTAAACCCTACCCCCAGCATGACCCCCTTCACCACACAAACACCACTGCACTACCCTAAAGCCTAAAATACTACCCCCAGCAGTACCCCTTACAGTACCCAACACAACTGCACTACCCTAAAAAACTTCCCCCAGCATGAGCCCCTACACTACACAAACACCACGGCACTACCCTAAACCCTAAAACACTACCCCCAGCAGTACCCCTACACTACCCAAACACACCTGCACTACCCTAAACCATAAAACACTACCCCCAGCATGACCCCTGCAATACACAAACACCACTGCACTACCTTACTGCACCGCCCTAAAACCTAAAACACTACCCACAGAATGACCACCTACACAACACAAGCACTACCCTAAACCCTAAAGCACAAACCCCAGCATGATCCCCTACACTACACAAACACCACTGTACTACCCTAAACCCTACCCCCAGCACGCCCCCTTCACTATCCAAACACCATTGCATTACCTTAAACCCGAAATCTACCCCCAGCATGACCCACTTCACTACCAAATAACCACTGCAATACCCTAAACCCTAAAATACTACCCTAGCACGAACCCCTATACTACACAAACACCACTGCACTACACTAAACCCTAAAACACTACCCCCCAGCACGACCACCTACACTACACAAGCACCACTGGAATACCCTAAACCCTACAGCTAACCCCAGCACAACCCCCTACACAACACAAACCCCACTGCATTACCCTAAACCCTAAAACAATACCCCCAGCACGACCCCCTACACTACCCAAACACCACTGCATTACCCTAAACCCTACATCTATCCCCAGCATGACCCCTACACTACACAACCACCACTGCACTACCCTAAACCCTAAATCTACCCCCAGCACAACCCCCTACACTGCACAAACACCACTTCACTACCCTAAATCCTAAAACACTACCCCAGCATGACCCCCTACACTACAAACACCACAGCACTATCCTAAACACTATACCCAGCAAGACACCCTACACTACACAAACACCACTGAACTACCCTAAACCCTAAAACACTACCCCAGCACGACCCCAACACTACACAAAAACCACTGCACTGCCATAAACCCTAAAACATTACCCCCAGCAGTACCCCCTACAGTACCCAACACAACTGCACTACCCTAAAACACTTCCCCCAGCATGACCCCCTACACTACACAAACACCACAGCACTACCCTAAACCCTAAAACACTACCCCCAGCAGTACCCCCCTACACTACACAAACACAACTGCACTACCCTAAAACCTAAAACACTACCCCCTACACTACCCAAACACCACTGCACTACCCTAATCCATTAAACACTACAGCCACCAGTACCCCCTATACTACCAAACACCACTGCACTACCCTAAACCCTAAAACACTACCCCCAGCATGACCCCCTACACTACACAAACACCACAGCACTACCCTAAACCCTAAAACACTACCCCCAGTAGAACCCCCTACACTACCCAAACACAACTGCACTGCCCTAAACCCTAAAACACTACCCCCTACACTACCCAAACACCACTGCACTACCCTAAACCCTAAAACACTACAGCCAGCAGTACCCCCTATACTACCAAACACCACTGCACTACCCTAAACCCTAAAACACTACCCCCAGCATGACCCCTAAACTACACAAACACCACGGCACTACCCTAAACCCTAAAACACTACCCCCAGTAGTACCCCCTACACTACCCAAACACAACTGCACTACCCTAAACCCTAAAACACTACCCCCAGCAAGACCCCCTACACTAAACAAACACCACTGCACTACCTTACTGCACTACCCTAAACCCTAAAAAACTACCCCCAGCGTGACCCCCTAAACTACACAAACACCAATGAACTACCTTAGTGCACTACACTAAACCCTAAAACACTACCCGCAGCATGACCCCCTACACTACACAAACGCCACTGCACTACCCTAAAACACTACCCCCAGTGTGACCCCCTCCACTACCAAATCACCACTGCAATACCCCAAACCCTAAAACACTACCCCAGCACGAACCCCTATACTACACAAACCACTGCACTACCCTAAACCCTAAAACACTACCCCAAGCACAACCCCATACACTACACAAACACCACTGTACTACCCTAAACCCTAAAACACTAACCCCAGCACGACCCCCTTCACTACCCAAACACAACTGCACTACCCTAAACCCAAAAACACTACCCCCAGCATGACCCCCTACACTACACAAACACCACAGCACTACCCTAAACCCTAAAACACTACCCCCAGTAGTACCCCCTACACTACCCAAACACAACTGCACTGCCCTAAATCCTAAAACACTACCCCCTACACTACCCAAACACCACTGCACTACCCTAAACCCTAAAACACTACAGCCAGCAGTACCCCCTATACTACCAAACACCACTGCACTACCCTAAACCCTAAAACACTACCCCCAGCATGACCCCTAAACTACACAAACACCACGGCACTACCCTAAACCACTACCCCCAGTAGTACCCCCTACACTACCCAAACACAACTGCACTACCCTAAACCCTAAAACACTACCCCCAGCAAGACCCCCTACACTAAACAAACACCACTGCACTACCTTACTGCACTACCCTAAACCCTAAAAAACTACCCCCAGCGTGACCCCCTAAACTACACAAACACCAATGAACTACCTTAGTGCACTACACTAAACCCTAAAACACTACACGCAGCATGACCCCCTACACTACACAAACGCCACTGCACTACCCTAAAACACTACCCCCAGTGTGACCCCCTCCACTACCAAATCACCACTGCAATACCCCAAACCCTAAAACACTACCCCAGCACGAACCCCTATACTACACAAACCACTGCACTACCCTAAACCCTAAAACACTACCCCAAGCACAACCCCATACACTACACAAACACCACTGTACTACCCTAAACCCTAAAACACTAACCCCAGCACGACCCCCTTCACTACCCAAACACAACTGCACTACCCTAAACCCAAAAACACTACCCCCAGTACAACCCCCTACACTACACAAACACCACGGCACTACCTTAAACCCTACACCACTACGCCCTACACTACACAAACACCACAGCACTATCCTAAACCCTAACACACTACCCCAGCACGACCACCTACACTACACAAATACCACTGGACTACCCTAAACCTTACAGCTAACCCCAGCACAACCCCCTACACAACACAAACACCACTGCACTACCCTAAACCCTAAAACACTACCCCCAGCACGAACCCCTACTCTACCCAAACACCATTGCACTACCCTAAACACTAAAACACTACCCCGGCACAACCCCCTATAAAACCCAAACACCACTGCACTGCCCTAAACCCTAAATCAATACCCCCGGCACGACCCCCTACACTACACAAACACCACTGCACTGCCCTAAACCCTAAAACACTACCTACAGCACGACCCCCTACACTACCCAAACACCACTGCATTACCCTAAACTCTAAATCTATCCCCAGCATGACCCCTACACTACACAACCACCACTGCACTACCCTAAATCCTAAATCTACCCCCAGCATGACCCCCTACACAGCACAAACACCACTTCACTACCCTAAATCCTAAAACACTACCCCCAGCATGACCCCCTACACTACACAAACACCACTGCACTACCCTACTGCACTACCCTAAACCCTACCCCCAGCACGACCCCCTTCACTACACAAACACAACTGCAGTACCCTAACCCCTAAAACACAACCCCCTACACTACACAAACACCACTGCACTACCCTAAAGCCTAAAACACTACCCCCAGCACTACCCCCTTTACTACCCAAACACCACTGCACTGCCCTAAACCCTAAAACACTATCCTCAGCAGTACCCCCTACACAACCCAACACCACTGCACTACCCTAAAACCTAAAACACTACCCACAGCATGACCCCCTACACTACACAAACACCACGGCACTACTATAAACCCTAAAAAACTACCCCTAGCAGTACCCCCTACACTACCCAAACACACCTGCACTGCCCTAAACCCTAAAACACTACCCCAGCATGACCACCTACACAACACAAACACCACTGCCCTACCCTAAACCCTAAAACACTACCCGCAGAACTGCCCCCAATACTACACAAACACCACTGCATTTCCCTACTGCACTACACTGAACCCTAAAACACTACCCCAGGCATGACCACCTACACTACACAAACACCACTGCACTACCCTAAACCCTAAAACACTACCCCCAGCATGACCCCCTACACTACACAAACACCACTGCACTATTCTAAACCCTAAAACACTACCCCCTACACTACCCACCACTGTACTACCCTAAACCCTAAAACACTACCCCCCAGCATAACCCCCTACAATACACAAACACCACTGCACTACCCTACTGCACTACCGTAAACCCTAAAACACTACCCCCAGCATGACCCCCTACACTACCCAAACTCCACTGCACTACCCTAATACCCTAAAACACTACCCCTAGCACTACCCCTACACTACCCACACACCACTGCCCTACCCTAAACCCTAAAACACTACCCGCAGAACTGCCCCCAATACTACACAAACACCACTGCACTACCCTACTGCACTACCCTGAACCCTAAAACACTATCCCAGGCATGACCACCTACACTACACAAACACCACTGCACTACCCTAAAACATTACCCCCAGCATGACCCCCTACACTACCCAAACACCACTGCACTACCCTAAACCCTAAAACACTACCCCCAGCATGACCCCTTACACTACCAAATCACCACTGCACTACCTTAAACCCTAAAACACTACCCCCAGCACGACCCCCTATTCTACCCAAACACCATTCCACTATCCTAAACCCTAAAACACTTACCCCAGTATGACCCCCTATACCACACAAACACCACTGCACTACCTAAACCGTAAAACACTACCCCAGCACGACCCCTACACTACACAAAAACCACTGCACTACCATAAACCCTAACACACTACCCCCAGCAGTACCCCTACAGTACCCAACACAACTGCACTACCCTAAAACACTTCCCCCAGCAGTACCCCCTACACTACACAAACACCACGGCACTACCCTAAACCCTAAAACACTATCCCCAGCAGTACCCCCTACACTACACAAACACCACGGCACTACCCTAAACCCTAAAACACTACCCCGAGCATGACCCCCTACACTACAGAAACACGACTGCACTACCCTAAGCCCTAAAATACTACCCCCAGCGTGACCCCCTACACTACCCAAACACCACTGCACTACCCTAAACGCTACAGCCAGCAGTACCCCCTATACTACCAAACACCACTGTACTACCCTAAACCCTAAAACACTACCCCCAGCATGACCCCCTAAACTACACCAACACCACGGCACTGCCCTAAACCCTAAAACACTACCCCCAGCAGTACCCCTACACTACCCAAACACAACTGCACTACCCTAAACCCTAAAACACTAACCCCAGCATGACCCCTACACTAAACAAACACCACTGCACTACCTTACTGCACTACCCTAAACTCTAAAACACTACCCCAGCATGACCCACTACACTACCCAAACACAACTGCACTACCCTAAAGCCTAAAACACTAACCCCAGCATGACCCCCTACACTAAACAAACACCACTGCACTACCTTACTGCACTACCCTAAACTCTAAAACACTACCCCAGCATGACCCCCTACACTACACAAACACCAATGCACTACCTTACTGCAGTACACTAAACCCTAAAACACTACGCGCAGCATGACCCTCTACACTACACAAACGCCACTGCACTACCCTAAAACACTACCCAGAGCATGACCCTCTACACTACCCAAACACAACTGCACTACCCTAAACCCAAAAACAATACCCCCAGGACAACCCCCTACATTACACAAACACCACGGCACTACCTTAAACCCTACACCACTACCCCCTACACTACACAAACACCACAGCACTATCCTAAACCCTAAAACACTACCCCCAGCACTATCCAAACACCACTGCACTATTCTAGACCCTAAAACACTACCCCCTACACTACCCACCACTGCACTACCCTAAACCCTAAAACACTACCCCCCAGCATGACCCCCTACAATACACAAACACCACTGCACTACCCTACTGCACTACGGTAAACCCTAAAACACTACCCCCAGCATGACCCCCTACACTATCCAAACTCCACTGCACTACCCTAATACCCTAAAACACTACCCCTAGCACTACCCCTACACTACCCACACACCACTGCCCTACCCTAAACCCTAAAACACTACCCGCAGAACTGCCCCCAATACTACACAAACACCACTGCACTACCCTGAACCCTAAAACACTATCCCAGGCATGACCACCTACACTACAAAAACACCACTGCACTACCCTAAAACACTACCCCAAGCACGACCCCCTACACTGCCCAAACACAACTGCACTACCCTAAACCCTAAAACACGACCCCCTACACTACACAAACACCACTGCACTACCCTAAACCCTAAAACATTACCCCCAGCATGACCCCCTACACTACCCAAACGCCACTGCACTACCCTAAACCTTAAAACACTACCCCCAGCACGACCCCTTACACTACCAAATGACCACTGCACTACCTTAAACCCTAAAACACTACCCCCAGCACGACCCCCTATTCTACCCAAACACCACTCCACTACCCCAAACCCTACAACACTACCCCCAGCATGACCCCCTACACTACCCAAACACCACTGCACTACCCTAAACCCTAAAACACTACCCCCAGCATGACCCCCTACACTACACAAACACCAATGCACTACCTTACTGCACTACACTAAACCCTAAAACACTACCCACAGCATGACCCCCTACACTACACAAACGCCACTGCACTACCCTAAAACACTACCCCCAGTGTAACCCCCTACAGAAGCCAAACACCACTGCACTACCCTAAACCCTAGAACACTAACCCCAGAACTACTCCCAATACTACACAAACACCACTGCACTACCCTAAACCCTACCCCCAGCATGACCCCCTTCACTACACAAACACCACTGCACTACCCTAAAGCCTAAAATACTACCCCCAGCAGTACCCCTTACAGTACCCAACACAACTGCACTACCCTAAAAAACTTGCCCCAGCATGAGCCCCTACACTACACCAACACCACGGCACTACCCTAAACCCTAAAACACTACCCCCAGCAGTACCCCCTACACTACCCAAACACACCTGCACTACCCTAAACCATAAAACACTACCCCCAGCATGACCCCTGCACTACACAAACACCACTGCACTACCTTACTGCACCGCCCTAAACCCTAAAACACTACCCACAGAATGACCACCTACACAACACAAGCACTACCCTAAACCCTAAAACACAAACCCCAGCATGATCCCCTACACTACACAAACACCACTGTACTACCCTAAACCCTACCCCCAGCACGCCCCCTTCACTATCCAAACACCATTGCATTACCCTAAACCCGAAATCTACCCCCAGCATGACCCACTTCACTACCAAATCACCACTGCAATACCCTAAACCCTAAAATACTACCCTAGCACGAACCCCTATACTACACAAACACCACTGCACTACACTAAACCCTAAAACACTACCCCCCAGCACGACCACCTACACTACACAAGCACCACTGGACTACCCTAAACCCTACAGCTAACCCCAGCACAACCCCAACCCCACTGCATTACCCTAAACCCTAAAACAATACCCCCAGCACGACCCCCTACACTACCCAAACACCACTGCATTACCCTAAACCCTACATCTATCCCCAGCATGACCCCTACACTACACAACCACCACTGCACTACCCTAAACCCTAAATCTACCCCAGCACGACCCCCTACACTGCACAAACACCACTTCACTACCCTAAATCCTAAAACACTACCCCCAGCATGACCCCCTACACTACAAACACCACAGCACTATCCTAAACACTATACCCAGCAAGACACCCTACACTACACAAACACCACTGAACTACCCTAAACCCTAAAACACTACCCCAGCACGACCCCAACACTACACAAAAACCACTGCACTGCCATAAACCCTAAAACATTACCCCCAGCAGTACCCCCTACAGTACCCAACACAACTGCACTACCCTAAAACACTTCCCCCAGCATGACCCCCTACACTACACAAACACCACAGCACTACCCTAAACGCTAAAACACTACCCCCAGCAGTACCCACTACACAAACACAACTGCACTACCCTAAACCCTAAAACACTACCCAAACACCACTGCACTACCCTAATCCCTAAAACACTACAGCCAGCAGTACCCCCTATACTACCAAACACCATTGCACTACCCTAAACCCTAAAACACTACCCCCAGCATGACCCCCTACACTACACAAACACCACGGCACTACCCTAAACCCTAAAACACTGCCCCCAGTAGTACCCCCTACACTACCCAAACACAACTGCACTGCCCTAAATCCTAAAACACTACCCCCTACACTACCCAAACACCACTGCACTACCCTAAACCCTAAAACACTACAGCCAGCAGTACCCCCTATACTACCAAACACCACTGCACTACCCTAAACCCTAAAACACTACCCCCAGCATGACCCCCTAACCTACACAAACACCACGGCACTACCCTAAACCCTAAAACACTACCCCCAGTAGTACCCCCTACACTACCCAAACACAACTGCACTACCCTAAACCCTAAAACACTACCCCCAGCAAGACCCCCTACACTAAACAAACACCACTGCACTACCTTACTGCACTACCCTAAACCCTAAAAAACTACCCCCAGCGTGACCCCCTAAACTACACAAACACCAATAAACTACCTTAGTGCACTACACTAAACCCTAAAACACTACCCGCAGCATGACCCCCTACACTACACAAACGCCACTGCACTACCCTAAAACACTACCCCCAGTGTGACCCCCTACACTATCCAAACACCACTGCACTACCCAAAACCCTAAAACACTACCCCCAGAACTACTCCCAATACTACACAAACACCACTGCACTACCCTAAACCATAAAACACTACCCCCACCATGACCCCCTACACTACACAAACACCACTGTACTACCCTAACCCCTACCCCCAGCACGACCCCCTTCACTATCCAAACACCATTGCATTACCCTAAACCCGAAATCTACCCCCAGCATGACCCACTTCACTACACAAACACCACTGCACCACCCTAAACCCTAAAACACTAACCCCAGCTTGACCCCCTACAATTCACAAACACCACGGCACTACCCTAAACCACCACCCCCACCACGACCCCCTCCACTACCAAATCACCACTGCAATACCCTAAACCCTAAAACACTACCCCAAGCACAACCCCGTACACTACACAAACACCACTGTACTACCCTAAACCCTAAAACACTAACCCCAGCACGACCCCCTTCACTACCCAAACACAACTGCACTACCCTTAACCCAAAAACACTACCCCCAGTACAACCCCCTACACTACACAAACACCACGGCACTACCTTAAACCCTACACCACTACGCCCTACACTACACAAACACCACAGCACTATCCTAAACCCTAACACACTACCCCAGCACGACCACCTACACTACACAAACACCACTGGACTACCCTAAACCCTACAGCTAACCCCAGCACAACCCCCTACACAACACAAACACCACTGCACTACCCTAAACCCTAAAACACTACCCCCAGCACGAACCCCTACCCTACCCAAACACCATTGCACTACCCTAAACACTAAAACACTACCCCGGCACAACCCCCTATAAAACCCAAACACCACTGCACTGCCCTAAACCCTAAATCAATACCCCCGGCACGACCCCCTACACTACACAACCACCACTGCACTACCCTAAATCCTAAATCTACCCCCAGCACGACCCCCTACACCGCACAATCACCACTTCACTACCCTAAATCCTAAAACACTACCCCCAGCATGACCCCCTACACTACACAAACACCACTGCACTACCCTACTGCACTACCCTAAACCCTACCCCCAGCACGACCCCCTTCACTACCCAAACACAACTGCAGTACCCTAACCCCTAAAACACAACCCCCTACACTACACAAACACCACTGCACTACCCTAAAGCCTAAAACACTACCCCCAGCACTACCCCCTTTACTACCCAAACACCACTGCACTGCCCTAAACCCTAAAACACTACCCTCAGCAGTACCCCCTACACAACCCAACACCACTGCACTACCCTAAACCCTAAAACACTACCCCCAGCATGACCCCCTACACTACACAAACACCACGGCACTACCATAAACCCTAAAAAACTACCCCTAGCAGTACCCCCTACACCACCCAAACACACCTGCCCTACCCTAAACCTTAAAACACTACCCGCAGAACTGCCCCCAATACTACACAAACACCACTGCATTTCCCTACTGCACTACCCTGAACCCTAAAACACTACCCCAGGCATGACCACCTACACTACACAAACACCACTGCACTACCCTAAACCCTAAAACACTACCCCCAGCATGACCCCCTACACTACACAAACACCACTGCACTATTCTAAACCCTAAAACACTACCCCCTACACTACCCACCACTGTACTACCCTAAACCCTAAAACACTACCCCCCAGCATAACCCCCTACAATACACAAACACCACTGCACTACCCTACTGCACTACCGTAAACCCTAAAACACTACCCCCAGCATGACCCCCTACACTACCCAAACTCCACTGCACTACCCTAATACCCTAAAACACTACCCCTAGCACTACCCCTACACTACCCACACACCACTGCCCTACCCTAAACCCTAAAACACTACCCGCAGAACTGCCCCCAATACTACACAAACACCACTGCACTACCCTACTGCACTACCCTGAACCCTAAAACACTATCCCAGGCATGACCACCTACACTACACAAACACCACTGCACTACCCTAAAACACTACCCCAAGCACAACCCCCTACACTGCCCAAACACAACTGCACTACCCTAAACCCTAAAACACAACCCCCTACAGTACACAAACACCACTGCACTACCTTAAACCCTAAAACATTACCCCCAGCATGACCCCCTACACTACCCAAACACCACTGCACTACCCTAAACCCTAAAACACTACCTCCAGCACGACCCCTTACACTACCAAATCACCACTGCACTACCTTAAACCCTAAAACACTACCCCCAGCACGACCCCCTATTCTACCCAAACACCATTCCACTACCCTAAACCCTAAAACACTTACCCCAGTATGACCCCCTATACAACACAAACACCACTGCACTACCTAAACCCTAAAACACTAACCCAGCACGACCCCTACACTACACAAAAACCACTGCACTACCATAAACCCTAACACACTACCCCCAGCAGTACCCAACACAACTGCACTACCCTAAAAAACTTCCCCCAGCAGTACCCCCTACACTACACAAACACCACGGCACTACCCTAAACCCTAAAACACTACCCCGAGCATGACCCCCTACACTACAGAAACACGACTGCACTACCCTAAACCCTAAAATACTACCCCCAGCGTGACCCCCTACACTACCCAAACACCACTGCACTACCATAAACCCTACAGCCAGCAGTACCCCCTATACTACCAAACACCACTGCACTACCCTAAACCCTAAAACACTACCGCCAGCATGACCCCCTAAACTACACCAACACCACGGCACTGCCCTAAACCCTAAAACACTACCCCCAGCAGTACCCCTACACTACCCAAACACAACTGCACTACCCTAAACCCTAAAACACTAACCCCAGCATGACCCCCTACACTAAACAAAGACCACTGCACTACCTTACTGCACTACCCTAAACTCTAAAACACTACCCCAGCATGACCCCCTACACTAACCAAACACAACTGCACTACCCTAAACCCTAAAACACTACCCCTAGCACTACCCCTACACTACCCACACACCACTGCCCTACCCTAAACCCTAAAACACTACCCGCAGAACTGCCCCCAATACTACACAAACACCACTGCACTACCCTACTGCACTACCCTGAACCCTAAAACACTATCCCAGGCATGACCACCTACACTACACAAACACCACTGCACTACCCTAAAACACTACCCCAAGCACGACCCCCTACACTGCCCAAACACAACTGCACTACCCTAAACCCTAAAACACGACCCCCTACACTACACAAACACCACTGCACTACCCTAAACCCTAAAACATTACCCCCAGCATGACCCCCTACACTACCCAAACACCACTGCACTACCCTAAAACACTACCCCCAGCACGACCCCTTACACTACCAAATCACCACTGCACTACCTTAAACCCTAAAACACTACCCCCAGCACGACCCCCTATTCTACCCAAACACCACTCCACTACCCCAAACCCTAAAACACTACCCCCAGCATGACCCCCTACACTACCCAAACACCTCTGCACTACCCTAAAACACTACCCCCAGCATGACCCCCTACACTACACAAACACCAATGCACTACCTTACTGCACTACACTAAACCCTAAAACACTACCCACAGCATGACCCCCTACACTACACAAACGCCACTGCACTACCCTAAAACACTACCCCCAGTGTAACCCCCTACAGAAGCCAAACACCACTGCACTACCCTAAACCCTAGAACACTAACCCCAGAACTACTCCCAATACTACACAAACACCACTGCACTACCCTAAACCCTAAAACAATACCCCCACCTTGACCCCATTAAACCCTACCCCCAGCATGACCCCCTTCACCACACAAACACCACTGCACTACCCTAAAGCCTAAAATACTACCCCCAGCAGTACCCAACACAACTGCACTACCCTAAAAAACTTCCCCCAGCATGAGCCCCTACACTACACAAACACCACGGCACTACCCTAAACCCTAAAACACTACCCCCAGCAGTACCCCTACACTACCCAAACACACCTGCACTACCCTAAACCATAAAACACTACCCCCAGCATGACCCCTGCACTACACAAACACCACTGCACTACCTTACTGCACCGCCCTAAAACCTAAAACACTACCCACAGAATGACCACCTACACAACACAAGCACTACCCTAAACCCTAAAGCACAAACCCCAGCATGATCCCCTACACTACACAAACACCACTGTACTACCCTAAACCCTACCCCCAGCACGCCCCCTTCACTATCCAAACACCATTGCATTACCTTAAACCCGAAATCTACCCCCAGCATGACCCACTTCACTACCAAATAACCACTGCAATACCCTAAACCCTAAAATACTACCCTAGCACGAACCCCTATACTACACAAACACCACTGCACTACACTAAACCCTAAAACACTACCCCCCAGCACGACCACCTACACTACACAAGCACCACTGGAATACCCTAAACCCTACAGCTAACCCCAGCACAACCCCCTACACAACACAAACCCCACTGCATTACCCTAAATCCTAAAACAATACCCCCAGCACGACCCCCTACACTACCCAAACACCACTGCATTACCCTAAACCCTACATCTATCCCCAGCATGACCCCTACACTACACAACCACCACTGCACTACCCTAAACCCTAAATCTACCCCCAGCACAACCCCCTACACTGCACAAACACCACTTCACTACCCTAAATCCTGAAACACTACCCCAGCATGACCCCCTACACTACAAACACCACAGCACTATCCTAAACACTATACCCAGCAAGACACCCTACACTACACAAACACCACTGAACTACCCTAAACCCTAAAACACTACCCCAGCACGACCCCAACACTACACAAAAACCACTGCACTGCCATAAACCCTAAAACATTACCCCCAGCAGTACCCCCTACAGTACCCAACACAACTGCACTACCCTAAAACACTTCCCCCAGCATGACCCCCTACACTACACAAACACCACAGCACTACCCTAAACCCTAAAACACTACCCCCAGCAGTACCCCCTACACTACACAAACACAACTGCACTACCCTAAAACCTAAAACACTACCCCCTACACTACCCAAACACCACTGCACTACCCTAATCCATTAAACACTACAGCCACCAGTACCCCCTATACTACCAAACACCACTGCACTACCCTAAACCCTAAAACACTACCCCCAGCATGACCCCCTACACTACACAAACACCACAGCACTACCCTAAACCCTAAAACACTACCCCCAGTAGTACCCCCTACACTACCCAAACACAACTGCACTGCCCTAAACCCTAAAACACTACCCCCTACACTACCCAAACACCACTGCACTACCCTAAACCCTAAAACACTACAGCCAGCAGTACCCCCTATACTACCAAACACCACTGCACTACCCTAAACCCTAAAACACTACCCCCAGCATGACCCCTAAACTACACAAACACCACGGCACTACCCTAAACCACTACCCCCAGTAGTACCCCCTACACTACCCAAACACAACTGCACTACCCTAAACCCTAAAACACTACCCCCAGCAAGACCCCCTACACTAAACAAACACCACTGCACTACCTTACTGCACTACCCTAAACCCTAAAAAACTACCCCCAGCGTGACCCCCTAAACTACACAAACACCAATGAACTACCTTAGTGCACTACACTAAACCCTAAAACACTACACGCAGCATGACCCCCTACACTACACAAACGCCACTGCACTACCCAAAAACACTACCCCCAGTGTGACCCCCTCCACTACCAAATCACCACTGCAATACCCCAAACCCTAAAACACTACCCCAGCACGAACCCCTATACTACACAAACCACTGCACTACCCTAAACCCTAAAACACTACCCCAAGCACAACCCCATACACTACACAAACACCACTGTACTACCCTAAACCCTAAAACACTAACCCCAGCACGACCCCCTTCACTACCCAAACACAACTGCACTACCCTAAACCCAAAAACACTACCCCCAGTACAACCCCCTACACTACACAAACACCACGGCACTACCTTAAACCCTACACCACTACGCCCTACACTACACAAACACCACAGCACTATCCTAAACCCTAACACACTACCCCAGCACGACCACCTACACTACACAAACACCACTGGACTACCCTAAACCTTACAGCTAACCCCAGCACAACCCCCTACACAACACAAACACCACTGCACTACCCTAAACCCTAAAACACTACCCCCAGCACGAACCCCTACTCTACCCAAACACCATTGCACTACCCTAAACACTAAAACACTACCCCGGCACAACCCCCTATAAAACCCAAACACCACTGCACTGCCCTAAACCCTAAATCAATACCCCCGGCACGACCCCCTACACTACACAAACACCACTGCACTGCCCTAAACCCTAAAACACTACCTACAGCACGACCCCCTACACTACCCAAACACCACTGCATTACCCTAAACTCTAAATCTATCCCCAGCATGACCCCTACACTACACAACCACCACTGCACTACCCTAAATCCTAAATCTACCCCCAGCATGACTCCCTACACAGCACAAACACCACTTCACTACCCTAAATCCTAAAACACTACCCCCAGCATGACCCCCTACACTACACAAACACCACTGCACTACCCTACTGCACTACCCTAAACCCTACCCCCAGCACGACCCCCTTCACTACACAAACACAACTGCAGTACCCTAACCCCTAAAACACAACCCCCTACACTACACAAACACCACTGCACTACCCTAAATCCTAAAACACTACCCCCAGCACTACCCCCTTTACTACCCAAACACCACTGCACTGCCCTAAACCCTAAAACACTATCCTCAGCAGTACCCCCTACACAACCCAACACCACTGCACTACCCTAAAACCTAAAACACTACCCACAGCATGACCCCCTACACTACACAAACACCACGGCACTACTATAAACCCTAAAAAACTACCCCTAGCAGTACCCCCTACACTACCCAAACACACCTGCACTGCCCTAAACCCTAAAACACTACCCCAGCATGACCACCTACACAACACAAACACCACTGCCCTACCCTAAACCCTAAAACACTACCCGCAGAACTGCCCCCAATACTACACAAACACCACTGCATTTCCCTACTGCACTACCCTGAACCCTAAAACACTACCCCAGGCATGACCACCTACACTACACAAACACCACTGCACTACCCTAAACCCTAAAACACTACCCCCAGCATGACCCCCTACACTACACAAACACCACTGCACTATTCTAAACCCTAAAACACTACCCCCTACACTACCCACCACTGTACTACCCTAAACCCTAAAACACTACCCCCCAGCATAACCCCCTACAATACACAAACACCACTGCACTACCCTACTGCACTACCGTAAACCCTAAAACACTACCCCCAGCATGACCCCCTACACTACCCAAACTCCACTGCACTACCCTAATACCCTAAAACACTACCCCTAGCACTACCCCTACACTACCCACACACCACTGCCCTACCCTAAACCCTAAAACACTACCCGCAGAACTGCCCCCAATACTACACAAACACCACTGCACTACCCTACTGCACTACCCTACTGCACTACCCTGAACCCTAAAACACTATCCCAGGCATGACCACCTACACTACACAAACACCACTGCACTACCCTAAAACAGTACCCCCAGCATGACCCCCTACACTACCCAAACACCACTGCACTACCCTAAACCCTAAAACACTACCCCCAGCATGACCCCTTACACTACCAAATCACCACTGCACTACCTTAAACCCTAAAACACTACCCCCAGCACGACCCCCTATTCTACCCAAACACCATTCCACTATCCTAAACCCTAAAACACTTACCCCAGTATGACCCCCTATACCACACAAACACCACTGCACTACCTAAACCGTAAAACACTACCCCAGCACGACCCCTACACTACACAAAAACCACTGCACTACCATAAACCCTAACACACTACCCCCAGCAGTACCCCTACAGTACCCAACACAACTGCACTACCCTAAAACACTTCCCCCAGCAGTACCCCCTACACTACACAAACACCACGGCACTACCCTAAACCCTAAAACACTATCCCCAGCAGTACCCCCTACACTACACAAACACCACGGCACTACCCTAAACCCTAAAACACTACCCCGAGCATGACCCCCTACACTACAGAAACACGACTGCACTACCCTAAGCCCTAAAATACTACCCCCAGCGTGACCCCCTACACTACCCAAACACCACTGCACTACCCTAAACGCTACAGCCAGCAGTACCCCCTATACTACCAAACACCACTGTACTACCCTAAACCCTAAAACACTACCCCCAGCATGACCCCCTAAACTACACCAACACCACGGCACTGCCCTAAACCCTAAAACACTACCCCCAGCAGTACCCCTACACTACCCAAACACAACTGCACTACCCTAAACCCTAAAACACTAACCCCAGCATGACCCCCTACACTAAACAAACACCACTGCACTACCTTACTGCACTACCCTAAACTCTAAAACACTACCCCAGCATGACCCACTACACTACCCAAACACAACTGCACTACCCTAAAGCCTAAAACACTAACCCCAGCATGACCCCCTACACTAAACAAACACCACTGCACTACCTTACTGCACTACCCTAAACTCTAAAACACTACCCCAGCATGACCCCCTACACTACACAAACACCAATGCACTACCTTACTGCAGTACACTAAACCCTAAAACACTACGCGCAGCATGACCCTCTACACTACACAAACGCCACTGCACTACCCTAAAACACTACCCAGAGCATGACCCTCTACACTACCCAAACACAACTGCACTACCCTAAACCCAAAAACAATACCCCCAGGACAACCCCCTACATTACACAAACACCACGGCACTACCTTAAACCCTACACCACTACCCCCTACACTACACAAACACCACAGCACTATCCTAAACCCTAAAACACTACCCCCAGCACTATCCAAACACCACTGCACTATTCTAGACCCTAAAACACTACCCCCTACACTACCCACCACTGCACTACCCTAAACCCTAAAACACTACCCCCCAGCATGACCCCCTACACTACACAAACACCACTGTACTACCCTAAACCCTACCCCCAGCACGCCCCCTTCACTATCCAAACACCATTGCATTACCCTAAACCCGAAATCTACCCCCAGCATGACCCACTTCACTACCAAATCACCACTGCAATACCCTAAACCCTAAAATACTACCCTAGCACGAACCCCTATACTACACAAACACCACTGCACTACACTAAACCCTAAAACACTACCCCCCAGCACGACCACCTACACTACACAAGCACCACTGGACTACCCTAAACCCTACAGCTAACCCCAGCACAACCCCAACCCCACTGCATTACCCTAAACCCTAAAACAATACCCCCAGCACGACCCCCTACACTACCCAAACACCACTGCATTACCCTAAACCCTACATCTATCCCCAGCATGACCCCTACACTACACAACCACCACTGCACTACCCTAAACCCTAAATCTACCCCAGCACGACCCCCTACACTGCACAAACACCACTTCACTACCCTAAATCCTAAAACACTACCCCCAGCATGACCCCCTACACTACAAACACCACAGCACTATCCTAAACACTATACCCAGCAAGACACCCTACACTACACAAACACCACTGAACTACCCTAAACCCTAAAACACTACCCCAGCACGACCCCAACACTACACAAAAACCACGGCACTGCCATAAACCCTAAAACATTACCCCCAGCAGTACCCCCTACAGTACCCAACACAACTGCACTACCCTAAAACACTTCTCCCAGCATGACCCCCTACACTACACAAACACCACAGCACTACCCTAAACGCTAAAACACTACCCCCAGCAGTACCCACTACACAAACACAACTGCACTACCCTAAACCCTAAAACACTACCCAAACACCACTGCACTACCCTAATCCCTAAAACACTACAGCCAGCAGTACCCCCTATACTACCAAACACCATTGCACTACCCTAAACCCTAAAACACTACCCCCAGCATGACCCCCTACACTACACAAACACCACGGCACTACCCTAAACCCTAAAACACTGCCCCCAGTAGTACCCCCTACACTACCCAAACACAACTGCACTGCCCTAAATCCTAAAACACTACCCCCTACACTACCCAAACACCACTGCACTACCCTAAACCCTAAAACACTACAGCCAGCAGTACCCCCTATACTACCAAACACCACTGCACTACCCTAAACCCTAAAACACTACCCCCAGCATGACCCCCTAACCTACACAAACACCACGGCACTACCCTAAACCCTAAAACACTACCCCCAGTAGTACCCCCTACACTACCCAAACACAACTGCACTACCCTAAACCCTAAAACACTACCCCCAGCAAGACCCCCTACACTAAACAAACACCACTGCACTACCTTACTGCACTACCCTAAACCCTAAAAAACTACCCCCAGCGTGACCCCCTAAACTACACAAACACCAATAAACTACCTTAGTGCACTACACTAAACCCTAAAACACTACCCGCAGCATGACCCCCTACACTACACAAACGCCACTGCACTACCCTAAAACACTACCCCCAGTGTGACCCCCTACACTATCCAAACACCACTGCACTACCCAAAACCCTAAAACACTACCCCAGAACTACTCCCAATACTACACAAACACCACTGCACTACCCTAAACCATAAAACACTACCCCCACCATGACCCCCTACACTACACAAACACCACTGTACTACCCTAACCCCTACCCCCAGCACGACCCCCTTCACTATCCAAACACCATTGCATTACCCTAAACCCGAAATCTACCCCCAGCATGACCCACTTCACTACACAAACACCACTGCACCACCCTAAACCCTAAAACACTAACCCCAGCTTGACCCCCTACAATTCACAAACACCACTGCACTACCCTAAACCACCACCCCCACCACGACCCCCTCCACTACCAAATCACCACTGCAATACCCTAAACCCTAAAACACTACCCCAAGCACAACCCCGTACACTACACAAACACCACTGTACTACCCTAAACCCTAAAACACTAACCCCAGCACGACCCCCTTCACTACCCAAACACAACTGCACTACCCTTAACCCAAAAACACTACCCCCAGTACAACCCCCTACACTACACAAACACCACGGCACTACCTTAAACCCTACACCACTACGCCCTACACTACACAAACACCACAGCACTATCCTAAACCCTAACACACTACCCCAGCACGACCACCTACACTACACAAACACCACTGGACTACCCTAAACCCTACAGCTAACCCCAGCACAACCCCCTACACAACACAAACACCACTGCACTACCCTAAACCCTAAAACACTACCCCCAGCACGAACCCCTACCCTACCCAAACACCATTGCACTACCCTAAACACTAAAACACTACCCCGGCACAACCCCCTATAAAACCCAAACACCACTGCACTGCCCTAAACCCTAAATCAATACCCCCGGCACGACCCCCTACACTACACAACCACCACTGCACTACCCTAAATCCTAAATCTACCCCCAGCACGACCCCCTACACCGCACAATCACCACTTCACTACCCTAAATCCTAAAACACTACCCCCAGCATGACCCCCTACACTACACAAACACCACTGCACTACCCTACTGCACTACCCTAAACCCTACCCCCAGCACGACCCCCTTCACTACCCAAACACAACTGCAGTACCCTAACCCCTAAAACACAACCCCCTACACTACACAAACACCACTGCACTACCCTAAAGCCTAAAACACTACCCCCAGCACTACCCCCTTTACTACCCAAACACCACTGCACTGCCCTAAACCCTAAAACACTACCCTCAGCAGTACCCCCTACACAACCCAACACCACTGCACTACCCTAAACCCTAAAACACTACCCCCAGCATGACCCCCTACACTACACAAACACCACGGCACTACCATAAACCCTAAAAAACTACCCCTAGCAGTACCCCCTACACCACCCAAACACACCTGCCCTACCCTAAACCTTAAAACACTACCCGCAGAACTGCCCCCAATACTACACAAACACCACTGCATTTCCCTACTGCACTACCCTGAACCCTAAAACACTACCCCAGGCATGACCACCTACACTACACAAACACCACTGCACTACCCTAAACCCTAAAACACTACCCCCAGCATGACCCCCTACACTACACAAACATCACTGCACTATTCTAAACCCTAAAACACTACCCCCTACACTACCCACCACTGTACTACCCTAAACCCTAAAACACTACCCCCCAGCATAACCCCCTACAATACACAAACACCACTGCACTACCCTACTGCACTACCGTAAACCCTAAAACACTACCCCCAGCATGACCCCCTACACTACCCAAACTCCACTGCACTACCCTAATACCCTAAAACACTACCCCTAGCACTACCCCTACACTACCCACACACCACTGCCCTACCCTAAACCCTAAAACACTACCCGCAGAACTGCCCCCAATACTACACAAACACCACTGCACTACCCTACTGCACTACCCTGAACCCTAAAACACTATCCCAGGCATGACCACCTACACTACACAAACACCACTGCACTACCCTAAAACACTACCCCAAGCACAACCCCCTACACTGCCCAAACACAACTGCACTACCCTAAACCCTAAAACACAACCCCCTACAGTACACAAACACCACTGCACTACCTTAAACCCTAAAACATTACCCCCAGCATGACCCCCTACACTACCCAAACACCACTGCACTACCCTAAACCCTAAAACACTACCTCCAGCACGACCCCTTACACTACCAAATCACCACTGCACTACCTTAAACCCTAAAACACTACCCCCAGCACGACCCCCTATTCTACCCAAACACCATTCCACTACCCTAAACCCTAAAACACTTACCCCAGTATGACCCCCTATACCACACAAACACCACTGCACTACCTAAACCCTAAAACACTAACCCAGCACGACCCCTACACTACACAAAAACCACTGCACTACCATAAACCCTAACACACTACCCCCAGCAGTACCCCTACAGTACCCAACACAACTGCACTACCCTAAAAAACTTCCCCCAGCAGTACCCCCTACACTACACAAACACCACGGCACTACCCTAAACCCTAAAACACTACCCCGAGCATGACCCCCTACACTACAGAAACACGACTGCACTACCCTAAACCCTAAAATACTACCCCTAGCGTGACCCCCTACACTACCCAAACACCACTGCACTACCCTAAACCCTACAGCCAGCAGTACCCCCTATACTACCAAACACCACTGCACTACCCTAAACCCTAAAACACTACCGCCAGCATGACCCCCTAAACTACACCAACACCACGGCACTGCCCTAAACCCTAAAACACTACCCCCAGCAGTGCCCCTACACTACCCAAACACAACTGCACTACCCTAAACCCTAAAACACTAACCCCAGCATGACCCCCTACACTAAACAAAGACCACTGCACTACCTTACTGCACTACCCTAAACTCTAAAACACTACCCCAGCATGACCCCCTACACTAACCAAACACAACTGCACTACCCTAAACCCTAAAACACTACCCCTAGCACTACCCCTACACTACCCACACACCACTGCCCTACCCTAAACCCTAAAACACTACCCGCAGAACTGCCCCAATACTACACAAACACCACTGCACTACCCTACTGCACTACCCTGAACCCTAAAACACTACCCCTAGCATGACCCCCTACACTACACAAACACCAATGCACTACCTTACTGCACTACACTAAACCCTAAAACACTACGCGCAGCATGACCCTCTACACTACACAAACGCCACTGCACTACCCTAAAACACTACCCAGAGCATGACACTCTACACTACCCAAACACAACTGCACTATCCTAAACCCAAAAACAATTCCCCCAGGTCAACCCCCTACATTACACAAACACCACGGCACTACCTTAAACCCTACACCACTACCCCCTACACTACACAAACACCACAGCACTATCCTAAACCCTAAAACACTACCCCCAGCACTATCCAAACACCACTGCACTATTCTAGACCCTAAAACACTACCCCCTACACTACCCACCACTGCACTACCCTAAACCCTAAAACACTACCCCCCAGCATGACCCCCTACAATACACAAACACCACTGCACTACCCTACTGCACTACGGTAAACCCTAAAACACTACCCCCAGCATGACCCCTACACTATCCAAACTCCACTGCACTACCCTAATACCCTAAAACACTACCCCTAGCACTACCCCTACACTACCCACACACCACTGCCCTACCCTAAACCCTAAAACACTACCCGCAGAACTGCCCCAATACTACACAAACACCACTGCACTACCCTACTGCACTACCCTGAACCCTAAAACACTATCCCAGGCATTACCACCTACACTACACAAACACCACTGCACTACCCTAAAACACTACCCCAAGCACGACCCCCTACACTGCCCAAACACAACTGCACTACCCTAAACCCTAAAACACGACCCCCTACACTACACAAACACCACTGCACTACCCTAAACCCTAAAACATTACCCCCAGCATGACCCCCTACACTACCCAAACACCACTGCACTACCCTAAACCCTAAAACACTACCCCCAGCACGACCCACTATTCTACCCAAACACCACTCCACTACCCCAAACCCTAAAACACTACCCCCAGCATGACCCCCTACACTACCCAAACACCACTGCACTACCCTAAACCCTAAATCTACACCCAGCACGACCCCCTACACTACACAAACACCACTTCACTACCCTAAACCCTAAATCTACCCGCGGCACAACCCCCTCCAACACCCCAACACCACTGCACTGCCCTAAACCCTAAAACAATACCCCCGGCACGACCCCCTACACTACACAAACACCACTGCACTGCCCTAAACCCTAAAACAATACCCCCAGCATGACCCCCTACACTACCCAAACACCACTGCACTGCCCTAAACCCTAAAACACTACCTACAGCACGGCCCCCTACACTACCCAAACACCACTGCATTATTTTAAACCCTAAATCTATCCCCAGAATGACCCCTACACTACACAACCACCACTGCACTACCCTAGACCCTAAAACACTACCTGCAGCATGAACCCCTACACTACCCAAACACCACTGCATTGCCCTAAACCATAAAACATGACCCCATGCAGTACGCAAACACTGCACTACCCTAAACCCTAAATCTACCCCCAGCACGACCCGCTACACTGCACAACACCACTTCACTACCCTAAACCCTAAAACACTACCCCGAGCATGACACCCTACACTACACAAACACGACTGCACTACCCTAAACCCTAAAACACTACCCCCAGCATGACTCCCTACACTACCCAAACACCATTGCACTACCCTAAACCCTAAAACACTACAGCCAGCAGTACCCCCTATACTACCAAACACCACTGCACTGCCCTAAAGCCTAAAACAATACCCCCAGCATGACCCCCTACACTACAAACACCACTGCACTACCCTAAACCCTAAAACACTACCCCAGCACAAACCCCTTCACTACCCAAACACAACTGCACTACCCTAAACCCAAAAACAATATCCCCAGGACAACCCCCTACACTACACAAACACCACGGCACTACCTTAAACCCTACACCACTACCCCCTACACTACAAAACACCAGAGCACTACCCTAAACCCTAAAACACTACACCAGCACGACCTCCTACATTACCCAACCACTGAAGTACCCTAAACCCTAAAACACTACCCCCCAGCATGACCCCTACAATACACAAACACCACTGCACTACCCCAAACCCTAAAACACTATCCCCAGCATGACCCCCTACACTACCCAAACACCACTGCACTACCCTAAACCCTAAAACACTACCCCCAGCACGAACCCCTATACTACACAAACACTACTTCACTACCCTACTAACCCCCGGCACAACCCACTTCAACACGTAAACACCACTGCACTGCCCTAAACCCTAAAACAATACCCCCGGCACGACCCCCTACACTACACAAACACCACTGCACTGCCCTAAACCCTAAAACAATACCCCCAGCATGACCCCTATACTACCCAAACACCACTGCACTGCCCTAAACCCTAAAATACTAACCCCAGCATGCCCCCTACACTACACAAACACCACTGCACTGCCCTAAACCCTAAAACACTACCTACAGCACGACCCTCTACACTACCCAAACACCACTGCATTACCCTAAACCCTAAAACAATACCCCCGGCACGACCCCCTACACTACACAAACACCACTGCACTGCCCTAAACCCTAAAACAATACCCCCAGCATGACCCCTATACTACCCAAACACCACTGCACTGCCCTAGACCCTAAAACACTACCCCCAACATGATGCCCCTACACTACACAAACACCACTGCACTGCCCAAGACCCTAAAACACTACCTGCAGCATGAACCCCTACACTACCCAAACACCACTGCATTGCCGTAAACCATAAAACATGACCCCATGCAGTACGCAAACACTGCACTACCCTTAACCCTAAATCTACCCCAGCACGACCCGCTACACTGCACAACACCACTTCACTACCCTAAATCCTAAAACACTACCCCCAGCATGACCCCCTACACTACACAAACACCACTGCACTACCCTAAACCCTAAAACACTACCCCCAGCAAGACACCCTACACTACCAAATCACCACTGCACTACCTTAAACCCTAAAAAACTAACCCAGCACGAACCCTTATATGACACAAACACCACTGCACTACCTTAAACCCTAAAACACTACCCCAGCATGACCCCTACATCACACAAAAACCACTGCACTACCATAAACCCTAAAACACTACCCCCAGCAGTACCCCCTACAGTTCCCAACACAACTGCACTACCCTAAAACACTTCCCCCCAGCATGATCCCCTACACTACACAAACACCACGGCACTAGCCTAAACCCTAAAACACTACCCCCAGCAGTACCCCCTACACTACACAAACACCACTTCACTACCTTACTGCACTACCCTAAACCCTAAAACACTACCCCGAGCATGACCCCCTACACTACACAAACGCGACTGCACTACCCTAAACCCTAAAACACTACAGCCAGCAGTACCCCCTATACTACCAAACACCACTGCACTACCCTAAACACTAAAACACTACCCCCAGCATGACCCCCTACACTACCCAAACACCACGGCACTACCCTAAACCACTACCCCCAGCACTACCCCTACACTACCAAAACACCACTGCACAACCCTCAACCCTAAAATACTACCCCCAGCACTACCCCTACACTACCAAAAAACCACTGCACTACCCTAAACCCTAAAACATTACCCCCAGCATGACCCCTACACTACCCAAACACCACTGCACTACCCTAAACCATACCCCCATCACGACCCCCTTCACTACCGAAACACAACTGCACTACCCTAAACCCTAAAACACAACCCCCTACACTACCCAAACACCACTGCACTACCCTAAACCCTAAAACACTACCCGAGCATGACCCCCTACCCTACAAACACCACTGCACTACCCTAAACCCCAAAACACTACCCCCAGCATGACCCCCTTAACTACACAAACACTACAGCATTACCCTAAACCCTAAACCACTACCCCCAGAAGTACCCCCTAAACTTCCCAAACACAACTTCACTACCCTAAACCCTAAAACACTATCCCCAGCATGACCCCCTACACTACCCAAACACCACGGCACTACCCTAAACCCTAAAACACTACCCCATCACGTACCCCTATACTACCCAAACACCACTGCACTACCCTAAACCCTAAAACACTACCCCCAGCACGACCCCCTATAATACACAAACACTGCACTACCCTAAACCACTACCCCCAGCACTACCCCTACACTACCAAAACACCACTGCACTACCCTAAAACACTACCCCCAGCATGACCCCTATAATACACAAACACCACTGCACTACCCTAAACCCTAAAACACTACCCCCAGCATGACCCCTACACTACCCAAACACCACTGCACTACCCTAAACCTTAAAACACTACCCACAGCATGAACCCCTACACTACACAAACACCGCTGCACTACCCTAAACCCTAAACAATACCCCCAGCATGACCCCCTACACTACCCAAACACCACTGCACTGCCCTAAACCCTAAAACACTACCCCCAGCATGACCCCCTACACTACACAAACACCACTGCATTGCCCTAAACCCTAAAACACTACCTACAGCACGACCCCCTACACTACCCAAACACCACTGCATTACCCTGAACCCTAAATCTATCCCCAGCATGACCCCTACACTACCCAAACACCACTGCACTACCCTAAACCCTACCCACATCACGACCCCCTTCACTACCCAAACACCACTGCACTACCCTAAACCCTAAAACCCTACCCCAGAACTACCCCACACTACCCAAACACCACTGCGCTACCCTAAACCCTAAAACACTACCCCCAGAACTACTCCGAATACTACACAAACACCACTGCACTACCCTAAAACACTACCCCCACCATGACCCCCTTGTACTGCTCGATTTTCCCGGCCTTCTTGTGTTGTAGAGCGATTAATATGACTTCAGTCTCTTTCCATCCAAGTCTAAGGACTAGAGTAGTGAATAGAGCCTATTTATTGGACACTTTGACACGATCCTGTGCTCCTCCCCATAGATCAGGGCTTACATACATAGCCTAGGGGATAGATTCGTTAGTATTAAGGATAACCTGCCCTATAGTGAGGGTATTTCATGGAGCCGTGCTGAATCCAGGCCTGGTAGGCCTTAAACGGGAGAGACTCCATCTTTCTTTCCGCTCCGGCAGCTTGGAAAGTTTCTAGGTCGAGGGTGATGTTTTAGTTATGAGGTGTTGTTCGCTTGGAGAGAACCGGTTCAGGCCGGCCCTTATCGAAGGATTGTATTTTTCTTCATGCCGAAGACACTACATCAGGCCGGCCGGCTGGGAACGTGTCCTTGGTACGGGGAGGTACAAGAATTTGGTGGGCGGCAGGTTACGGGCTGGAATTTTCCATGAGAAAATGCACCTCTATATTAGTGAAAGTCTGAGGCAGATACTGGCACTTGCTTCTAGTCCATAGGCGGCACCTGGCCGTTAGCAGAAAAGCTACTACTTATTTCAGGGAAGACAGATGATGAACTTGAACCTAAAGAGGAGAGAGTAGCCGATGAGGAAGAGGTTCCAGTGACTCGGAGAGGGAGAAGGGAGTAGATCCGCAACTGCGGAGGTGTGACTTCCAGGCGAAGCCGAGGCACAGACGAGAAGGGAACCTAGATGACCATTGAGCACAGGCTACATACGACTAAGGTGATGTCGACCCCTTTTTATTGAAGTGTATAACTTAACCTTTTACTTTCCTTGCAGGTTGTATATATGATGTATTCTGTGAGTGTGCATGTAGCAATTAAATAAAGTATTTAGCTTGTTGTGAGTCAGCATGTGTCGTGTATCCTTGTATAGGAGGATAGCTTATTCTTCTAGTCAGATTCAACTTGACATGAACAGATGTTAATCCTGATCAGGTAAGTGGTAACTGAAAGAGGGAGCAAAGAGCCCCTCGAACCAAAGAACAGGTTGTGCTCAACTAATAGTCTTTGTGTGATCTGATACATGGTAACCCTGATTCCCCTGTCGTGTATTCTGGTAATAATAGGATGAGCTCGTGCTAAGGCTGCCGTCTGGGTAGGAAGTCCTGGGTCTGTCTGAGACCGCGAGGCTGAGGCTGCCGTCTGGGTAGGAAGTCCTGGGTCTGTCTGAGACCGCGAGGCTGAGGCTGCCGTCTGGGTAGGAAGTCCTGGGTCTGTCTGAGACCGCGAGGCTGAGGCTGCCGTCTGGGTAGGAAGTCCTGGGTCTGTCTGAGACCGCGAGGCTGAGGCTGCCGTCTGGGTAGGAAGTCCTGGTCTGTCTGAGACCGCGAGGCTGAGGCTGCCGTCTGGGTAGAAAGTCCTGGGTCTGTCTGAGACCGCGAGGCTGAGGCTGCCGTCTGGGTAGGAAGTCCTGGGTCTGTCTGAGACCGCGAGGCTGAGGCTGCCGTCTGGGTAGGAAGTCCTGGGTCTGTCTGAGACCGCGAGGCTGAGACTGCCGTCTGGGTAGGAAGTCCTGGGTCTGTCTGAGACCGCGAGGCTAAGGCTGCCGTCTGGGTAGGAAGTCCTGGGTCTGTCTGAGACCGCGAGGCTGAGGCTGCCGTCTGGGTAGGAAGTCCTGGGTCTGTTTGAGATCGCGAGACTGTGAGGTCTTGATATATATATATATATATATATATAGATATATATATATATATATATATATATATATATAATAGGAATTCCCTGTCTCTAGGTGGTACATATATATGTGGTTATTTAGGTGTAAAAAGACCCTAGGGAGGGGGTAACGTTCTGGTTTGGGTTAGAAAGGCTCCGTCGAGCGGGTTCCACCTGATCCGAAAACCCAAGCAGAACATTTGGCGTCACGAACTGTTTACGAAACCTGTGTGCGTTTTGTTTGTCTTATGTTTGCTTTCGGTGTGTGCGTGGTTTTCTTTGCATTCTTTTTTATATATTTGCGTGTATAGTTTTTTTTCCTCTCTCTCTTTCTCTCTTCCTTTCTTTTCTCTGCGTTTCTTTTTCTTTCTTTTTTCGCGATGTTTTCTAAGAAATCTAAATCTACTCTTAAATTGTCCGTTGATATTCCCGGATGGGATTCAACGCCTTATGGAGCCTTAGCCCGTGAATGGGCTGACTCTACTGGTCTGAGTGAAAATTGGAACTCTTCTTTGGAGTCGGCGGAACCGGCTGACGTGATTACTTGTTTGCAGACGGCACCTGTATTGAAGGGTGAGGAGGTTCCCGCTTTAGGGCGCAGAGGTTGGGTTATTCTGTCTGCGTATCGGATTCTGCATGAGAGATTGTTGAAATTACAGATCTCTCTTAAGGATGTGGAGGCACACTTTGTTGAGATTCAGAATTCTAATACTCTACTGCGATGTCAAAATAAGTTGCTTTCTGACAAACTTGACACTTACCAAACGGTTGCCGAAAGGGCGGCTGTGCGAATTGCTCGTTATAAGTACAAGAACAGGCGTGGTCGAGTCTCGACGCGTAAGGTGCGTCTGGTCGTGGCGAAAGCTGGACTAGATTGGAATCCTGATGAATGGGATGGTAATATCTGGGACTCGAGTACCTCTTGTTCCTCGGGTGAGGAGTCTGTTGCGCACGAGTTTTCTCGTTCCCGTCATGAATGTAAGTCTGCTTCTCGCACCTCTGATGGTGCACCCCGTGATTATGCTCGTTCTTCGGGCGGGATCGATGCTTCTTACACTGATTGTCCCTCTACTAGTACTGCTCGGGCTCCTTGTGATGCTCGTCCCGTGGTCTCTGCGCATCCGGTTTTTCGTCGGAAGTTGCAGCAATCTCCTAATGCTCCGCAGGGTGTTTCTTTGGACTGTTTAGAAGATTTTACTCAACAAGAAATTAGTGATATTTTGCAGCGCTTTCGGCAGCGGACTGGTGAGGCCTTGCTCACATGGATGGTGCGCCTTTATGAACTGGGCGCTGCCGGTATTATGCTGGATACTGGCGACTGTTTGAAATTTTGTTCTTTGAGTTTGGATTCTACTGTGCAAGATCATTTTCGTAACTATAATGGTGGTGGTCAAATTTCTTTGCTCCAATTGGCAACTGAGGGTTGTAATTTGAAGTATCCTACTGAATCTGACTGGCCTGTCAATGACAAGCCGTGGTATACCTTGCGTGATGCTGCGCAACGTCTTAAGGAGGAAGTGATGAAAACGGCTATTTTTCTGGGCACTGCTGACAGGTTGCTTGATGGGATGTTGACTTCTTCTGTGCGGAATCGTATCATTCGCTCTTCTCCTGTCGCCTACAAGCAGGTCATGATGACTTTGTTGATTAACCAGACTGGTAATGTGCTATCTACGGTGTTGGAATCGGTGCGCCAACTCGGTGAGTTGGGTGACTGGTTTAAACCTGAACGTCAGCCCCGGTCTGACACTCGTACTCCTGGTGAATATAAATTTACTAGACGTGATATCTTTACTGGTCTTTTGGCTGATGGTGTACGTCGGGAGGACATTGATGGTGAGACTACTGCTCATTTGTGGGAGTTGTTTCGCAAACGGGGCTTGGATCGGAAGGAGGGTGCCCGGCGTGTTCGAACGACTGAGTGTGATCGTGGTTGTTCTGATGGTAGCGGTGATGACGATCGCCGTGGGCGTTCTGGTCGTCGTGATGATCGGTGTCCTGTACGTGATCTGTCCCCCCCGTCGAGAGCGGGACAGGGAGAGAGAGGGGGAAAAGGAAAGGGGGAGAAATGATCATGCTTACAGCAGGCGTAGAGATGATAGGGATCAATCTCCTGAGTTGAGGAGGAGAGAGAATCGTCACAGCTTGGTTGATCGTAACCCACGGTATAATACTGAAGACTTGAATCCGTTCCGTACGGGGAATGGATATGAACAGGAGGTACCGATACCTAAGAAACGTGAGAGTCTTTATCCTGATTTGTCCTGGTACACAGAATGCAGTAAGAATGACTAGGAAATAGGTCAAGCTCCGGTACACAGATGGGCTCATAGAGATAATAGACCCTATGTAGATATTGATATTTATTGGAGACATCGTAATATCCAAAGGGCCCGAGCATTAGTTGATACAGGAGCGGAGGCCACTCTTATTCATGGAAAATCAAAGAAGTTTACAGGGCAGCCTTTTACTATTACCGGATTAGGAGGAAAAGAAACCCCTGCAGTTCAAACTTTGCTTGAAATGAGAATAGGTAGAATCCCTAGAAAGGAATATTCTGTATTAGTGGTGCCACTCTTAGAATTCATAATTGGAATTGATATTTTGAAGGGAATGACGTTGCATCTTGATGATGGGTGTTACCAATTTGGGACGACGCATTATATCTCGTCCAGACCTATACGGGTTGGTCGTTTAAGGATGCCCCCCATACAAGTTCCCCAGGCGACCAAAGTGGTTTGTCAGAAGCAGTATCGTATTCCGGGTGGTCATGAAGAGATTAGTACCACCATTCAGGAGTTGGTTGATGCAGGTGTTATAACTCCAGTTACTTCTGCTTGGAATAATCCTGTTTGGCCGGTGCGTAAGAGTGATAATTCTTGGCGCATGACTGTTGATTATCGAGAATTGAACAAACACACGCCCTCTTTGACTGTTGCAGTACCGGATGTTATTACCCTGATTGAAAGAATCCAAACACATCCAGGTACATGGTATGCGTCCATCGATATTGCTAATGCTTTCTTTTCTATTCCAATTGCCCCTGAGTGTCAGGAACAGTTCAGTTTTACGTGGAACGGGCGTCAGATGACGTTTAGAAGTCTTCCTCAGGGCTATGTGCATAGTCCTACGATTTGTCACCGGCTGGTGGCAGAACATTTGGCTGAGGTACCAGTTCATCCCAAAATTCAGATATGTCATTATATTGATGATGTTTTGATCCAAGGCGAAACACAAGAGGATGTTCAGACACAATTAGATAGAGTCATTGAGTGTCTGCGTGAGAAAGGTTGGGAGATCAATCCGGATAAATTACAAGGTCCGTCCCAAGCTGTAAAATTTTTAGGTATTAATTGGCATGAGGGACTCCGCGAGGTGATCCCTCAAGTTAAACAGAAGATTCTTGATTTTTCGGTTCCGAGGAATAGGAAGGAAGCCCAGAGCTTCATTGGCTTATTTGGTTTTTGGCGCCAGCATATTCCTCATTTGAGTCAAATATTGGCCCCTTTGTACCGAATTACACGTAAAAAGAATGCATTTGAATGGGATAAGCAACAGCAAGATGCATTTAGTCTGGCGAAAGAGGCAATTCAACATGCTATGGATCTATGGCCTGTACGTGATGGTGATGTGGATTTGAATGTGTCTGTGCAAGGCCCTTATGCAAATTGGAGTTTGTGGCAGAAACAAGGCAGGAGTAAGGTACCGTTAGGTTTTTGGACCAAAAAGCTACCTGATGCTGGTGAGCGTTATACACCCTTTGAGAAACAGCTACTTGCTTGTTATTGGGCTTTGGTGGATACCGAGCAATTGACTTTGGGACATGATATATTCTTGCGTCCTGAAATTCCTATTATGCAGTGGGTTCTGAGTTCACCGAAAACTCATCGAATTGGGCATGCTCAAGAGGCGAGCGTGATTAAATGGAAATGGTACATACAAGACAGGGCACGTGTGGGCCCGAAAGGAGTTGCGTCTTTACATGAGCAAGTGGCGCAAGCACCGTCGACTGAGACTGAGAGTGAGTGTTCCGTACCTTTAGAACAGGAGTCTCCTGTTAAGTGGGGTAGACCTTTTGATGATTTGTCCGCTGAGGACAGAAACCATGTTTGGTTCACAGATGGGTCGGCAAAGTTTATTGGGACGACACGGCACTGGAAGGCGGTGTCTTATAATCCGGTCACACAGAAACTGTTGAGCACAACTGGTGAAGGGAAGAGTAGCCAATTTGCCGAGCTTTACGCTGTTTACCAAGTTTTGAAACAAGAATTACCTGGTACATGTCATATTTTTACCGATTCTTGGTCAACTGCCAATGGACTGGCTGTTTGGTTGCCAACTTGGCATTCCCATAATTGGAAGTTACATTCCAAAGAATTGTGGGGAAAAGAGTTATGGCAAGAGATTTGGGAGATGCTCCCACAGAGTACTGTTACAATCTTCCATGTGGATGCTCACACTCCAATAGACTCCCTTGACAAATTTTTTCATAACATTGCAGATGAAAAATCTAAAATTGCTGAGGCAGTGGTGGACAGACAAGATCCTGATATTGCGGGATTGGCGAAATGGGCACACCAGAAGGCAGGACACTTTGGAGAGAAGGCCACTAGCAGGTGGGCTGCTGATAGAGGAATTTATATTCCCCTGGATCTAATCAAAAATGTTATTTTACATTGTCCCGTCTGTCAACATATCAGACAGCGTAAGGTACCCCAAATTGTTAGAGGCCATTTACATCGCGGGAAACTGCCCGCTCAAATTTGGCAGATTGATTACATCGGACCCCTTCCCATGAGTAGGAATTGTCAATATGTTTGCACAATTGTCGATACATATAGTGGCTTGCTGGTAGCTCTTCCATGTAAGCAAGCTACCCAATTGAATACCATAAAAACATTAGAATTAATTATGATGTATTATGGTGTGCCATTCCAAATTCAATCTGATAATGCATCCCATTTTCGTGGAAGATTGGTACAAGAATTCTGTGTGGAAAATAATATTGAATGGATATTTCATATACCCTACTACCCGCAGGCCTCGGGCCTGGTGGAGAGATTGAATGGCCTGTTAAAGGACCAATTACGAAAGTTAACAGATGACAAGTATAAAAACTGGCGAGACTTTTTACCACAAGCACTATTGATTCTGAATAATCGTCCTTTTTTAAATGCTGAATCTCCACTTATGCGTTTGTTTCCCCCAAATGTTGAGACTATGCCTAATGTAATCAGTGAAACTGTGATGTATTGGGAAATTACTCCCGGAGCTCTGACTCCATGCAGAGCTACCCCAGGGTCGGCAGGTTTAGACTTGCACGCCATGGATGACACCGTTCTGGAGAGTAAGAATCGGGTCATCATTGCTACTGGTGTTGGTATTCATATACCACCTGGGAATTTTGGATTGATCGCCCCTAGATCGGGGCTGGCTGTAAAAGGCATCCAGGTACTTGGAGGTGTCATCGACAGTGACTATCAGGGAGAGATTAAGGTACTTCTGCTAAATAGCAGTGAGATTGACTTACTGATACACCGCACTGACCGAGTGGCTCAATTACTCATTATGCCTGTTTTCAGTGGCGAGATATTGAAAGGCACTGCCCCAACTTTGCTAACTGTACGTGGCCAGAAAGGCTTTGGCTCTACGGATAACCCTGGGGCCAGGGTTTGGGTGCAATCGCCTAAGAATCCCCCTGAACAAGCAGAGGTTATTGCCACCGGTCAGGACAATACCATTTTGGTTATGAGGCCAGGGAAAGATAGCTGGGAAGCTGTCCCAGCTGATAAATGTTATTTACGAGAATGATTAATGCCTGTATTTGGTTCTTTTTCAGATCATTCTTTGGATTGTTGCTGCAGGATGTGTCGGAACTGGACTCCTTTTGGATTGGTTCGGAGAGAGAGAAGGGATCCCGTCAACCCGGGATGAACTGAGAACCCGAGTGTTGCGTTCCTTCAATGCGTGGGATTCGTCATCGAACTTTTGGACATTACTGGCCAAGAGAGTGACTGATGCCCCTCACTTCTGCTTGACACCGATGAGATCTGTGCATGACATTCTAGCGACTTGTCTAGTTGCTGTCCCCGCCTCACTGGAGACTTTAATTAGTATCTTTAACGTTTCGAAGGCTCGTCCGAATATTATCCTGGGTGATTTTGCTACCCATGTATATTGTCCTTTGTGCACTGAACTGCCGAATGAGCAACTCCCCATCCAGTCCCAAATAATTACGTATAATATCACACGAGGTGACCTATGCTTCTTTCTTACATGTAATCCTAATGCAATTTCTGAATGCCTACGCCTCAAGTTAAGAGGCGCCACTTCATTCACAACTCACGAACGGACTTTGTGTTTTCAGAGGACACCGACCACATGTGTCTCAGTCCAGAACAATATGACTTGCAATAGTTTGGTAGTTACTCCCAGTCACTATCGTGCGATGTTGCTACCTGCCGGATGGCTTTTCTCATGTGGTAACACTTCCTGGCCATATGTCCCTGCAAACATTTCCGGAGGCCCGTGTGCCATTACCAGACTGAGTTTGCTGATGTTCTCATCACATCCAAATGCCAACTCTCGTGTGCTTCGAGATACTGTGATGTTACAGGAGGATTGTGACTCATCTTTGCATTTATATTCCAAGTCTGAATATCTTAGCCTAGCTGTTTCAATTATTGGTGTTCCTGCTTTGGCGGTTTATAATGCCAAATCTATTGGGAAAATGGCTTGCTGGATGGTGAAATCTATTAATCATACTTCTACAGTCTTGTCTGACTTGCTATTGGACGCCCAGGGTGAATGTAGGGCCATTTTGCAAAATAGAGCAGCCATTGATTATCTTTTGCTTAAACATGGACATGGTTGCTCAGACTTTGAAGGTCTCTGCTGTTTTAACTTATCTGATCATACACAATCCATTCGTGCACACCTAGATAAGTTGCATGACTTAACGGATGAAGTTAGAAAACACATTGATCAGGGCTGGTTTGACTGGCTCTTTAATTGGTTACCGGACGTGCATATGTTACGCCACACGTTAGGTGGCATTTTGATTGCTATCGCTGTTTTGATTTCTATCTGTTGCTTTATTCAGTGTATCCCTTCACTGCTTCACTTCTGTACACTCGGTACTAGACATAGATCAGTTAGTTTTGTTTCATATTATTCTTCCACCGATGTTAGTTCTGTTTAATGGATGTATAATAGACTGAAGTCAAGGGTGAAATGTACTGCTCGATTTTCCCGGCCTTCTTGTGTTGTAGAGCGATTAATATGACTTCAGTCTCTTTCCATCCAAGTCTAAGGACTAGAGTAGTGAATAGAGCCTATTTATTGGACACTTTGACACGATCCTGTGCTCCTCCCCATAGATCAGGGCTTACATACATAGCCTAGGGGATAGATTCGTTAGTATTAAGGATAACCTGCCCTATAGTGAGGGTATTTCATGGAGCCGTGCTGAATCCAGGCCTGGTAGGCCTTAAACGGGAGAGACTCCATCTTTCTTTCCGCTCCGGCAGCTTGGAAAGTTTCTAGGTCGAGGGTGATGTTTTAGTTATGAGGTGTTGTTCGCTTGGAGAGAACCGGTTCAGGCCGGCCCTTATCGAAGGATTGTATTTTTCTTCATGCCGAAGACACTACATCAGGCCGGCCGGCTGGGAACGTGTCCTTGGTACGGGGAGGTACAAGAATTTGGTGGGCGGCAGGTTACGGGCTGGAATTTTCCATGAGAAAATGCACCTCTATATTAGTGAAAGTCTGAGGCAGATACTGGCACTTGCTTCTAGTCCATAGGCGGCACCTGGCCGTTAGCAGAAAAGCTACTACTTATTTCAGGGAAGACAGATGATGAACTTGAACCTAAAGAGGAGAGAGTAGCCGATGAGGAAGAGGTTCCAGTGACTCGGAGAGGGAGAAGGGAGTAGATCCGCAACTGCGGAGGTGTGACTTCCAGGCGAAGCCGAGGCACAGACGAGAAGGGAACCTAGATGACCATTGAGCACAGGCTACATACGACTAAGGTGATGTCGACCCCTTTTTATTGAAGTGTATAACTTAACCTTTTACTTTCCTTGCAGGTTGTATATATGATGTATTCTGTGAGTGTGCATGTAGCAATTAAATAAAGTATTTAGCTTGTTGTGAGTCAGCATGTGTCGTGTATCCTTGTATAGGAGGATAGCCTATTCTTCTAGTCAGATTCAACTTGACATGAACAGATGTTAATCCTGATCAGGTAAGTGGTAACTGAAAGAGGGAGCAAAGAGCCCCTCGAACCAAAGAACAGGTTGTGCTCAACTAATAGTCTTTGTGTGATCTGATACATGGTAACCCTGATTCCCCTGTCGTGTATTCTGGTAATAATAGGATGAGCTCGTGCTAAGGCTGCCGTCTGGGTAGGAAGTCCTGGGTCTGTCTGAGACCGCGAGGCTGAGGCTGCCGTCTGGGTAGGAAGTCCTGGGTCTGTCTGAGACCGCGAGGCTGAGGCTGCCGTCTGGGTAGGAAGTCCTGGGTCTGTCTGAGACCGCGAGGCTGAGGCTGCCGTCTGGGTAGGAAGTCCTGGGTCTGTCTGAGACCGCGAGGCTGAGGCTGCCGTCTGGGTAGAAAGTCCTGGGTCTGTCTGAGACCGCGAGGCTGAGGCTGCCGTCTGGGTAGGAAGTCCTGGGTCTGTCTGAGACCGCGAGGCTGAGACTGCCGTCTGGGTAGGAAGTCCTGGGTCTGTCTGAGACCGCGAGGCTAAGGCTGCCGTCTGGGTAGGAAGTCCTGGGTCTGTCTGAGACCGCGAGGCTGAGGCTGCCGTCTGGGTAGGAAGTCCTGGGTCTGTTTGAGATCGCGAGACTGTGAGGTCTTGATATATATATATATATATATATATATATATATATATATATATATATATATATATATATATATATATATATATATATATATATAATAGGAATTCCCTGTCCCTAGGTGGTACATATATATGTGGTTATTTAGGTGTAAAAAGACCCTAGGGAGGGGGTAACGTTCTGGTTTGGGTTAGAAAGGCTCCGTCGAGCGGGTTCCACCTGATCCGAAAACCCAAGCAGAACACCCCTACACTACACAAACACCAATTGTACTACCCTAAACCCTACCCCCAGCACGACCCCCTTCACTACCCAAACACAACTGCACTACCCTAAAGCCTAAAACACTACCCCCAGCATGACCCCTACACTACCCAAACACCACTGCACTACCCTAAACCATAGCCCCATCACGACCCCCTTCACTACCCAAACACAACTGCACTACCCTAAACCCTAAAACACAATCCCCTACACTACCCAAACACCACTGCACTACCCTAAACCCTAAAACACTACCCGAGCATGACCCCCTACACTACAAACACCACTGCACTACCCTATACCCTAAAACAGTACAGCCAGCAGTACCCCTTATACTACCAAACACCACTGCACTACCCTAAACCCCAAAACACTATCCCCAGCATGACCCCCTACACTACCCAAACACCACGGCACTACCCTAAACCCTAAAACACTACCCCCATCACGTACCCCTATACTACCCAAACACCAATGCACTACCCTAAACCCTAAAACACTACCCCCAGCACGACCCCCTATAATACACAAACACTGCACTACCCTAAACCACTACCCCCAGCACTACCCCTACACTACCAAAACACCACTGCACTACCCTAAAACACTACCCCCAGCATGACCCCTATAATACACAAACAACACTGCACAACCCTCAACTCTAAAATACTACCCACAGCACTACCCCTACTCTACCAAAACACCACTGCACTACCCTAAACCCTAAAACACTACCCCCAGCATGACCCCTACACTACCCAAACACCACTGCACTACCCTAAACCTTAAAACACTACCCACAGCATGAACCCCTACACTACCCAAACACCACTGCACTGCCCTAAACCATAAAACACTACCCCCAGCATGACCCCCTACACTACACAAACACAACTGCACTGCCCTAAACCCTAAAACACTACCTACAGCACGACCCCCTACACTACCCAAACACCACTGCATTACCCTGAACCCTAAATCTATCCCCAGCATGACCCCTACACTACCCAAACACCACTGCACTACCCTAAACCCTACCCACATCACGACCCCCTTCACTACCCAAACACCACTGCACTACCCTAAACCCTACCCCAGAACTACCCCACACTACCCAAACACCACTGCGCTACCCTAAACCCTAAAACACTACCCCCAGAACTACTCCGAATACTACACAAACACCACTGCACTACCCTAAAACACTACCCCCACCATGACCCCCTACACTACACAAACACCAATTGTACTACCCTAAACCCTACCCCCAGCACGACCCCCTTCACTACCCAAACACAACTGCACTACCCTAAAGCCTAAAACACTACCCCCATCGCGTACCCCTATACTACCCAAACACCACTGCACTACCCTAAACCCTAAAACACTACCCCCAGCACGACCCCCTATAATACACAAACACTGCACTACCCTAAACCCTAAAACACTACCCCCACCATGACCCCCTACACTACACAAACACCAATTGTACTACCCTAAACCCTACCCCCAGCACGACCCCCTTCACTACCCAAACACAACTGCACTACCCTAAAGCCTAAAACACTACCCCCAGCACTACCCCCTTTACTACCCAAACACCACTGCACTACTCTAAACCCTATAACACTACCCCCAGCAGTACCCCCTACACAACCCAACACCACTGCACTACCCTAAACCCTAAAACACTACCCCCAGCAGTACCCCCTACACTACCCAAACACCACAGCACTACCCTAAACCCTAAAACACTACCCCCATACTACCCAAACACCACTGCACTACCCTAAACCCTAAAACACTACCCCAGAACTACCCCTACATTACCCAAACACCACTGCACTACCCTAAACCCTAAAACACTACCCCCAGAACTACTCCCAATACTACACAAACACCACTGCACTACCCTAAACCCTAAAACACAACCCCTACACTACACAAGCACCACTGCACTACCCTAAAGCCTAAAACACTACCCCCAGCACAACCCCCTTTACTACCCAAAATCCCCTGCACTACCCTAAACCACTACCCCCAGCAGTACCCCCTACACAACCCAACACCACTGCACTACCCTAAACCCTAAAACACTACCCCCAGCATGACCCCTACACTACAAACACCATGGCACTACCCTAAACCCTAAAAAACTACCCACATCAGTACCCCCTACACTACCCAAACACACCTGCACTACCCTAAACCATAAAACACTACCCCCAGCATGACCCACTACACAAACACCACTGCACTACCTTACTGCACTGCCCTAAACCCTAAAACACTACCCCCAACATGACCACCTACACAACACAAACACCACTGCACTACCCTAAACCCTAAAACACAAACCCCAGCATGACCCCCTACACTACACAAACACCACTGTCCTACCCTAAAACACTACCCCCAGCAAGACCCCCTACAATTCACGAACACCACTGCACTACCCTAAACCCTAAAACACCACCCCCAGCACGACCCCCTACACTACCAAATCACCACCGCAATACCCTAAATCCAAAAAACACTAAACCAGCACGAACCCCTTCACTACCCAAACACAACTGCACTACCCTAAACTAAAAAACAATACCCCCAGGACAACCCCCTACATTACACAAACACCACGGCACTACCTTAAACCCTACACCACTACCCCCTACACTACACAAACACCAGACACTACACTAAACCCTAAAACACTACCCCAGAACGACCTCCTACATTACCCAACCACTGAAGTACCCTAAACCCTAAAACACTACCTCCAGCTAGACCCCTACAATACCCAAACACCACTGCACTACCCTAAACCCTAAAACACTACCCCCAGCATGACCCCCTACACTACCCAAACACCACTGCTCTGCCCTGCCCTAAACCCAAAAACACTACCCCAGCACGACCCCCTGCACTTTCCAAACAGCACTGCACTACCCTAAACCCTAAATCTACACCCAGCACGACCCCCTACACTACACAAACACCACTGCACTACCCTAAACCCTAAAACACTACCCCCAGCACGACCCCCTACACTACCAAATCACCACTGCAATACCCTAAAACACTTCCCCCTGCTTGACCACCTACACTACACAAACACCACTCCACTACCCTAAACCCTAAAACACTTACCCCAGTATGACCCCCTATACGACACAAACACCACTGCACTACCCTAAACCCTAAAACACTACCCCAGCACGACCCCTACACTACACAAAAACCACTGCACTACCATAATCCCTAAAACACTACCCCGAGCAGTAGCCCCTACAGTACCCAACACAACTGCACTACCCTAAAACACTTCCCCCTGCATGACCCCTACACTACACAAACACCACGGCACTACCCTAAACTCTAAAACACTACCCCCAGCAGTACCCCCTACACTACACAAACACCACTGCACTACCTTAGTGCACTACCCTAAACCCTAAAACACTACCCCCAGCGTGACCCCCTACACTACCCAAACATCACTGCACTACCATAAACCCTAAAACAGTACCCCCTATACTACCAAACACCACTGCACTACCATAAACCCTAAAACACTACCCCCAGCATGACCCCCTAAACTACACAAACACCTCGGCACTACCCTAAACCACTACCCCATCGCGTACCCCTATACTACCCAAACACCACTGCACTACCCTAAACCCTAAAACACTACCCCCAGCACGACCCCCTATAATACACAAATACTGCACTACCCTAAACCCTAAAACACTACCCCCACCATGACCCCCTACACTACAAAAACACCAATTGTACTACCCTAAACCCTACCCCCAGCACGACCCCCTTCACTACCCAAACACAACTGCACTACCCTAAACCCTAAAACACTACCCCAGCAGTACCCACTACACAACCCAACACCACTGCACTACCCTAAACCCTAAAACACTACCCCCAGCATGACCCCTACACTACAAACACCACAGCACTACCCTAAACCCTTACAAGCTACCTACAGCAGTACCCCCTACACTACCCAAACACACCTGCACTACCCTAAACCATAAAAAACTACCCCCAGCATCACCCCCTACACTACACAAACACCACTGCACTACCTTACTGCACTGCCCTAAACCCTAAAACATTACCCCCAGCATGACCACCTACACTACCCAAACACCACTGCACTACCCTAAACCCTAAAGCACTACCCCCCAGCATGACCCCCTACAATACACAAGCACCACTGCACTACCCTACTGCACTACCCTAAACCCTAAAACACTACCCCCAGCATGACACCCTACACTACCCCAACACCACTGCACTACCCTAAACCGTAAAACACTACCCCCAGCATGAGCCCCTACACTACCCAAACACCACTGCACTACCCTAAACCCTAAAACACTACCCCCAGCAGTACCCCCTACACTACCCAAAACCACTGCACTGCCCTAAACCCTAAAACACGACTCCCTACAATACACACACACACCACTGCACTACCCTAGACCCTAAAACACTACCCCCAGCACGACCCCCTATAATACACAAACACTGCACTACCCTAAACCACTACCCCCAGCACGACCCCCTACACTACACAAACACCACAGCACTTCCCTAAACCCTAAAACACTACCCTCTACACTACACAAACACCACTGCACAACCCTCAACCCTAAAATACTACCCCGAGCATGACCCCTACACTACACAACCACCTCTGCACTAATCTAAACCCTAAAGCACTACATCAACACAATGCCCCTACACTACACAAACATCATTGCACTGCCCTAGACCATAAAACAGTACCTGCAGCATGAACCCCTACACTACCCAAACACCACTGCATTGCCCTAAACTATAAAACATGACCCCATGCAGTACGCAAACACTGCACTACCCTAAACCCTAAATCTACCCCCAGGATGACCCCCTACACCGCACAAACACCACTTCACTACCCTAAATCGTAAAACACTACCCCCAGCATGACCACCTACACAACACAAACACCACTGTCCTACCCTAAACCCTAAAACACTACCCCCAGCAAGACCCCCTACAATTCACAAACACCACTGCACTACCCTAAACCCCAAAACACCACCCCCAGCACGACCCCCTACACTACCAAATCACCACCGCAATACCCTAAATCCAAAAAACACTACCCCAGGACGAACCCCTTCACTACCCAAACACAACTGCACTACCCTAAACCCAAAAACAATACCCCCAGGACAACCCCCTACATTACACAAACACCACGGCACTACCTTAAACCCTACACCACTACCCCCTACACTACCCAAACACCAGAGCACTACCCTAAACCCTAAAACACTACCCCAGCACGACCTCCTACATTACCCAACCACTGAAGTACCCTCAACCCTAAAACACTACCCCCCAGCATGACCCCTTCAATACACAAACACTACTGCACTACCCTAAACCCTAAAACACTACCCCCAGCATGACCCCCTACACTACCCAAACACCACTGCACTACCCTAAACCCTAAAACACTACCCCCAGCATGACCCCCTACACTACCCAAACACCACTGCTCTGCCCTGCCCCAAACCCAAAAACACTACCTCAGCACGAACCCCTTCACTACCCAAACACAACTGCACTACCCTAAACCCAAAAATAATATCCCCAGGACAACCCCCTACACTACTCAAACACCACGCCACTACCTTAAACCCTAAAACACTACGCCAGCACAACCTCCTACCTTACCCAACCACTGAAGTACCCTAAAACATTACCCCCCAGCATTACCCCTACAATACACAAACACCACTGCACTACCCCAAACCCTAAAACACTACCCCCAGCATGACCCCCTACACTACCCAAACACCACTGCACTAGACTAAACCCTAAAACACTACCTCCAGCATGACCCCCTACACTACCCAAACACCACTTCACTACCCTAAACCCTAAATCTACCCCCAGCACAACCCCCTCCAATACCCAAACACCACTGCACTGCCCAAAACCCTAAAACAATACCCCCGGCACGACCCCCTACACTACCCAAACACCACTGCACTGCCCTAAACCCTAACACACTACCCCCAGCATGCCCCCTACACTACACAAACACCACTGCACTGCCCTAAACCCTAAAACACTACCTACAGCACGACCCCCTACACTACCCAAACACCACTGCATCACCCTAAACCCTAAATCTATCCCCAGCATGACCCCTACACTACACAACCACCACTGCACTACCCTAAACCCTAAACCACTACCCCCAGCACGATGCCCCTACACTACACAAACACGACTGCACTGCCCTAGACCCTAAAACACTACCTGCAGCATGAACCCCTACACTACCCAAACACCACTGCATTGCCCTAAACCATAAAACATGACCCTACACTACCCAAACACCACTGCATTGCCCTAAACCATAAAACATGACCCCATGCAGTACGCAAACACTGCACTACCCTAAACCCTAAATCTACCCCCAGCACGACCCGCTACACTGCACAACACCACTTCACTATCCTAAACCCTAAAACACTACCCCGAGCATGACCCCCTACACTACACAAACACGACTGCACTACCCTAAACCCTAAAACACTACCCCCAGCGTGACCCCCTACACTACCCAAACACCACTGCACTACCCTAAACCCTAAAACACTACAGCCAGCAGTATCCCCTATACTACCATACACTACTGCACTGCCCTAAAGCCTAAAACAATACCCCCGGCATGACCCCCTACACTACACAAACACCACTGCACTGCCCTAAACCCTAAAACACTACCTACAGCACAACCCCCTACACTACCCAAACACCACTGCATTACCCTAAACCCTAAATCTATCCCCAGCATGACCCCTACACTACACAACAACCACTGCACTGCCCTAGACCCTAAAACACTACCTGCAGCATGAACCCCTACACTACCCAAACACCACTGCATTGCCCTAAACCATAAAAGATGACCCCATGCAGTACGCAAACACTGCACTACCCTAAACCCTAAATCTACCCCAGCACGACCCGCTACACTGCACAACACCACTTCACTACCCTAAATCCTAAAACACTACCCCCAGCATGACCCCCTACACTACACAAACACCACTGCACTACCCTAAACCCTAAATCTACCCCAGCACGACCCGCTACACTGCACAACACCACTTCACTACCCTAAATCCTAAAACACTACCCCCAGCATGACCCCCTACACTACACAAACACCACTGCACTACCCTAAACCCTAAATCTAACCCCAGCACGACCCGCTACACTGCACAACACCACTTCACTACCCTAAATCCTAAAACACTACCCCCAGCATGACCCCCTACACTACACAAAAACCACTGCACTACCATTAACCCTAAAACACTACCCCCAGCAGTATCCCCTACAGTACCCAAGACAACTGCACTACCCTAAAACACTTCCCAAGCATGACACCCTACACTACACAAACACCACTGCACTACCCTAAACCACTACCCCAGCACGACCTCCTACATTACCCAACCACGGCAATACCCTAAACCCTAAAACACTACCCCCAGCAGTACCCCCTACACTACACAAACACCACTGCACTACCTTACTGAACTACCCTAAACCCTAACACACTACCCCCAGCATAACCACCTATAATACACAAACACTGCACAACCCTCAACCCTAAAATACTACCCCCAGCCCCACCCCTACACTACCAAAAAACCACTGCACTACCCTAAACCCTAAAACATTACCCCCAGCATGACCCCTACACTACCCAAACACCACTGCACTACCCTAAACCCTACCCCCATCACGACCCCCTTCACTACCCAAACACAACTTCACTACCCTAAACCCTCAAACACAACCCCCTACACTACCCAAACACCACTGCACTACCCTAAACCCTAAAACACTACCCCAAGCATGACCCCCTACACTACACAAATACCACTGCACTACCCTAAACCCTAAAACACTACCCCCAGCGTGACCCCTACACTACCCAAACACCACTGCACTACCCTAAACCCTAAAACACTGCCCCCAGCATGACCCCCTACACTACCCAAACACCACGGCGCTACCCTAAACCCTACCCCCATCACGACCCCCTTCACTACCCAAACACCACTGCACTACCCTAAACCCTAAAACACTACCCCAGAACTACCCCACACTACCCAAACACCACTGCGCTACCCTAAACCCTAAAACACTACCCCCAGAACTACTCCCAATACTACACAAACACCACTGCACTACCCTAAACCCTATAACACTACCCCCAGCATGACCCCCTGCACTACCCAAACACCACTGCACTACCCTAAACCCTAAAACACTAACCCCAGCACGATCCCCCTACACCACACAAAGACCACTGCACTACCCTAGACCCTACAACACTACCTGCAGCATGAGCCCCTACCCTACCAAAACACCACTGCACTACCCTAAAACACTACCCCCAGCACGACCCCCTACACTACACAAACGCCACTGCACCACCCTAAAGCACTACCCCCAGCATGACCCCCTACACTACCCAAACACCACTGCACTACCCTAAACCCTAAAACACTACCCCCAGCATGACCCCCTACACTACACAAACACCACTGCGCTGCCCTAACCCCTAAATCTACACCCAGCACGACCCCCTACACTACACAAACACCACTGCACTACCCTAAACCCTAAAACACTACCCCCAGCATGACCCCCTATAATACACAAACAACACTGCACAACCCTCAACCTTAAAATACTACCCCCTGCACTACCCCTACACTACCAAAACACCACTGCACTACTCTAAACCCTAAAACACTACCCCCAGCATGACCCCTACACTACCGAAACACCACTGCACTACCCTAAACCCTACCCACATCACGACCCCCTTCACTTCCTAAACACCACTGCACTACCCTAAACCCTAAAACACTACCCCAGAACTAACCCACACTACCCAAACACCACTGCGCTACCCTAAACCCTAAAACACTACCCCAGAACTATTCCGAATACTACACAAACACCACTGCACTACCCTAAAACACTACCCCCACCATGACCCCCTACACTACCCAAACACAACTGCACTACCCTAAAGCCTAAAACACTACCCAAACACCACTGCACTACCCTAAACCCTAAAACACTACCCCCAGCATGACCCCTACACTACCCAAACACCACTACCCTAAACCCTAAAACACTACCCCCAGCACGACCCCCTATAATACACAAACCCTGCACTACCCTAAACCCTAAAACACTACCCCCACCATGACCCCCTACACTACACAAACACCAATTGTACTACCCTAAACCCTACCCCCAGCACGACCCCCTTCACTACCCAAACACAACTGCACTACCCTAAAGCCTAAATCACTATCCCCAGCACTACCCCCTTTACTACCCAAACACAACTGCACTACCCTAAACCCTAAAACACTACCCCCAGCAGTACCCACTACACAACCCAACACCACTGCACTACCCTAAACCCTAAAACACTACCCCCAGCATGACCCCTACACTACAAACACCACGGCACTACCCTAAACCCTTAAAAACTACCCACAGCAGTACCCCCTACACTACACAAACACCACTGCACTACCTTACTGCACTGCCCTAAACCCTAAAACATTACCCCCAGCATGACCACCTACACTACCCAAACACCACTGCACTACCCTACCCTAAACCACTACCCCCCAGCATGACCCCCTACAATACACAAGCACCACTGCACTACCCTACTGCACTACCCTAAACCCTAAAACACTACCCCCAGCATGACCCCCTACACTACCCCAACACCACTGCACTACCCTAAGCCGTAAAACACTACCCCCAGCATGAGCCCCTACACTACCCAAACACCACTGCACTACCCTAAACCCTAAAACACTACCCCCAGCAGTACCCCCTACACTACCCAAAACCACTGCACTGCCCTAAACCCTAAAACACGACTCCCTACAATACACACACACCACTGCACTACCCTAGACCCTAAAACACTACCCCCAGCACGACCCCCTATAATACACAAACACTGCACTACCCTAAACCCTAAACCACTACCCCCAGCGCGACCCCCTACACTACACAAACACCACAGCACTTCCCTAAACCCTAAAACACTACCCTCTACACTACACAAACACCACTGCACAACCCTCAACCCTAAAATACTACCCCCAGCATGACCCCTACACTACACAACCACCACTGCACTAATCTAAACCCTAAAGCACTACATCAACACAATGCCCCTACACTACACAAACACCATTGCACTGCCCTAGACCCTAAAACAGTACCTGCAGCATGAACCCCTACACTACCCAAACACCACTGCATTGCCCTAAACTATAAAATATGACCCCATGCAGTCCGAAAACACTGCACTACCCTAAACCCTAAATCTACCCCCAGGACGACCCCCTACACCGCACAAACACCACTTCACTACCCTAAATCGTAAAACACTACCCCCAGCATGACCACCTACACAACACAAACACCACTGCACTACCCTAAACCCTAAAACACAAACCCAGCATGACCCCCTACACTACACAAACACCACTGTCCTACCCTAAACCCCAAAACACCACCCCCAGCACGACCCCCTACACTACCAAATCACCACCGCAATACCCTAAATCCAAAAAACACTACCCCAGCACGAACCCCTTCACTACCCAAACACAACTGCACTACCCTAAACCCAAAAACAATACCCCCAGGACAACACCCTACATTACACAAACACCACGGCACTACCTTAAACCCTACACCACTACCCCCTACACTACCCAAACACCAGAGCACTACCCTAAACCCTAAAACACTACCCCAGCACGACCTCCTACATTACCCAACCACTGAAGTACCCTCAACCCTAAAACACTACCCCCCAGCATGACCCCTTCAATACACAAACACCACTGCACTACCCTAAACCCTAAAACACTACCCCCAGCATGACCCCCTACACTACCCAAACACCACTGCACTACCCTAAACCCTAAAACACTACCCCCAGCATGACCCCCTACACTACCCAAACACCACTGCTCTGCCCTGCCCTAAACCCAAAAACACTACCCCAGCACGACCCCCTGCACTTTCCAAACACCACTGCACTACCCTAAACCCTAAATCTACACCCAGCACGACCCCCTACACTACACAAACACCACTGTCCTACCCTAAACCCTAAAACACTACCCCCAGCAAGACCCCTACAATTTACAAACACCACTGCACTACCCTAAACACTAAAACACCACCCCCAGCACGACCCCCTACACTACCAAATCACCACTGCAGTACCCTAAATCCAAAAAACACTACCCCAGCACGAACCCCTTCACTACCCAAACACAACTGCACTACCCTAAACCCAAAAACAATATCCCCAGGACAACCCCCTACACTACACAAACACCACGGCACTACCTTAAACCCTAAAACACTACGCCAGCACGACCTCCTACATTACCCAAACACTGAAGTACCCTAAAACATTACCCCCCAGCATTACCCCTACAATACACAAACACCACTGCACTACCCCAAACCCTAAAACACTACCCCCAGCATGACACCCTACACTACCCAAACACCACTGCGCTACCCTAACCCCTAAATCTACACGCAGCACGACCCCCTTCACTACCCAAACACAACTGCACTACCCTAAAGCCTAAAACACTACCCCCAGCACTACCCCCTTTACTACCCAAACACCACTGCACTACCCTAAACCCTAAAACACTACCCCCAGCATGACCCCTACACTACCCAAACACCACTGCACTACCCTAAACCCTACCCACATCACGACCCCCTTCACTACTCAAACACCACTGCACTACCCTAAACCCTACCCCAGAACTACCCCACACTACCCAAACACCACTGCGCTACCCTAAACCCTAAAACCCTACCCCCAGAACTACTCCGAATACTACACAAACACCACTGCACTACCCTAAAACACTACCCCCACCATGACCCCCTACACTACACAAACACCAATTGTACTACCCTAAACCCTACCCCCAGCACGACCCCCTTCACTACCCAAACACAACTGCACTACCCTAAAGCCTAAAACACTACCCCCATCGCGTACCCCTATACTACCCAAACACCACTGCACTACCCTAAACCCTAAAACACTACCCCCAGCTCGACCCCCTATAATACACAAACACTGCACTACCCTAAACCCTAAAACACTACCCCCACCATGACCCCCTACACTACACAAACACCAATTGTACTACCCTAAACCCTACCCCCAGCACGACCCCCTTCACTACCCAAACACAACTGCACTACCCTAAAGCCTAAATCACTATCCCCAGCACTACCCCCTTTACTACCCAAACACAACTGCACTACCCTAAACCCTAAAACACTACCCCCAGCAGTACCCACTACACAACCCAACACCACTGCACTACCCTAAACCCTAAAACACTACCCCCAGCATGACCCCTACACTACAAACACCACGGCACTACCCTAAACCCTTAAAAACTACCCACAGCAGTACCCCCTACACTACCCAAACACACCTGCACTACCCTAAACCATAAAAAACTACCCCCAGCATGACCCCCTACACTACACAAACACCACTGCACTACCTTACTGCACTGCCCTAAACCCTAAAACATTACCCCCAGCATGACCACCTACACTACCCAAACACCACTGCACTACCCTAAACCCTAAAGCACTACCCCCCAGCAGTACCCCCTACAATACACAAGCACCACTGCACTACCCTACTGCACTACCCTAAACCCTAAAACACTACCCCCAGCATGACCCCCTACACTACCCCAACACCACTGCACTACCCTAAACCGTAAAACACTACCCCCAGCATGAGCCCCTACACTACCCAAACACCACTGCACTACCCTAAACCCTAAAACACTACCCCCAGCAGTACCCCCTACACTACCCAAAACCACTGCACTGCCCTAAACCCTAAAACACGACTCCCTACAATACACACACACCACTGCACTACCCTAGACCCTAAAACACTACCCCCAGCACGACCCCCTATAATACACAAACACTGCACTACCCTAAACCCTAAACCACTACCCCCAGCGCGACCCCCTACACTACACAAACACCACAGCACTTCCCTAAACCCTAAAACACTACCCTCTACACTACACAAACACCACTGCACAACCCTCAACCCTAAAATACTACCCCCAGCATGACCCCTACACTACACAACCACCACTGCACTAATCTAAACCCTAAAGCACTACATCAACACAATGCCCCTACACTACACAAACACCATTGCACTGCCCTAGACCCTAAAACAGTACCTGCAGCACGACCCCCTGCACTTTCCAAACACCACTGCACTACCCTAAACCCTAAATCTACACCCAGCACGACCCCCTACACTACACAAACACCACTGTCCTACCCTAAACCCTAAAACACTACCCCCAGCAAGACCCCTACAATTTACAAACACCACTGCACTACCCTAAACACTAAAACACCAACCCCAGCACGACCCCCTACACTACCAAATCACCACTGCAGTACCCTAAATCCAAAAAACACTACCCCAGCACGAACCCCTTCACTACCCAAACACAACTGCACTACCCTAAACCCAAAACAATATCCCCAGGACAACCCCCTACACTACACAAACACCACGGCACTACCTTAAACCCTAAAACACTACGCCAGCACGACCTCCTACATTACCCAACCACTGAAGTACCCTAAAACATTACCCCCCAGCATTACCCCTACAATACACAAACACCACTGCACTACCCCAAACCCTAAAACACTACCCCCAGCATGACCCCCTACACTACCCAAACACCACTGCACTAGACTAAACCCTAAAACACTACCCCCAGCATGACACCCTACACTACCCAAACACCACTGCGCTACCCTAACCCCTAAGTCTACACGCAGCACGACCCCCTACACTACACAAACATCACTTCACTACCCTAAACCCTAAATCTACCCCCAGCACAACCCCCTCCAATACCCAAACACCACTGCACTGCCCTAAACCCTAAAAAAATACCCCCGGCACGACCCCCTACACTACCCAAACACCACTGCACTGCCCTAAACCCTAAAACACTACCCCCAGCATGCCCCCCTACACTACACAAACACCACTGCACTGCCCTAAACCCTAAAACACTACCTACAGCACGACCCCCTACACTACCCAAACACCACTGCATTACCCTAAACCCTAAATCTATCCCCAGCATGACCCCTACACTACACAACCATCACTGCACTACCCTAAACCCTAAAACACCACCCCCAGCACGATGCCCCTACACTACACAAACACCACTGCACTGCCCTAGACCCTAAAACACTACCTGCAGCATGAACCCCTACACTACTCAAACACCACTGCATTGCCCTAAACCATAAAACATGACCCCATGCAGTACGCAAACACTGCACTACCCTAAACCCTAAATCTACCCCCAGCACGACCCGCTACACTGCACAACACCACTTCACTATCCTAAACCCTAAAACACTACCCCGAGCATGACCCCCTACACTACACAAACACGACTGCACTACCCTAAACCCTAAAACACTACCCCCAGCGTGACCCCCTACACTACCCAAACACCACTGCACTACCCTAAACCCTAAAACACTACAGCCAGCAGTATCCCCTATACTACCATACACTACTGCACTGCCCTAAAGCCTAAAACAATACCCCCAGCATGACCCCCTACACTACCCAAACACCACTGCACTGCCCTAAACTCTAAAACACTGCCCCCAGCATGACCCCCTACACTACACAAACACCACTGCACTGCCCTAAACCTTAAAACACTACCTACAGCACAACCCCCTACACTACCCAAACACCACTGCATTACCCTAAACCCTAAATCTATCCCCAGCATGACCCCTACACTACACAACCACCACTGCACTGCCCTAGACCCTAAAACACTACCTGCAGCATGAACCCCTACACTACCCAAACACCACTGCATTGCCCTAAACCATAAAAGATGACCCCATGCAGTATGCAAACACTGCACTACCCTAAACCCTAAATCTACCCCCAGCACGACCCGCTACACTGCACAACACCACATCACTACCCTAAATCCTAAAACACTACCCCCAGCATGACCCCCTACACTACACAAACACTACTGCACTACCCTAAACCCTAAATCTACCCCCAGCACGACCCGCTACACTGCACTACACCACTTCACTGCCCTAAATCCTAAAACACTACCCCCAGCATGACCCCCTACACTACACAAACACCACTGCACTACCCTAAACCCTAAAAAACTACCCACAGCAGTACCCCCTACACTACCCAAACACACCTGCACTACCCTAAACCATAAAACACTACCCCCAGCATGACCCCCTACACTACACAAACACCACTGCACTACCTTACTGCACTGCCCTAAACCCTAAAACACTACCCCCAGCATGACCACATACACAACACAAACACCACTGCACTACCCTAAACCCTAAAACACAAACCCCAGCATGACCCCCTACACTACACAAACACCACTGTCCTACCCTAAACCCTAAAACACTACCCCCAGCACGACCCCCTACACTACCAAATCACCACCGCAATACCCTAAATCCAAAAAACACTACCCCAGCACGAACCCCTTCACTATCCAAACACAACTGCACTACCCTAAACCCAAAAACAATACCCCCAGGACAACCCCCTACATTACACAAACACCACGGCACTACCTTAAACCCTACACCACTACCCCCTACACTACACAAACACCAGAGCACTACCCTAAACCCTAAAACACTACCCCAGCACGACCTCCTACATTACCCAACCACTGAAGTACCCTCAACCCTAAAACACTACCCCACAGCATGACCCCTAGAATACACAAACACCACTGCACTGCCCTAAACCCTAAAACACTACCCCCAGCATGACCCCCTACACTACCCAAACACCACTGCACTACTCTAAACCCTAAAACACTACCCCCAGCATGACCCCCTACACAACCCAAACACCACTGCTCTGCCCTGCCCTAAACCCAAAAACACTACCCCAGCATGACCCCCTGCACTTTCCAAACACCACTGCCCTACCATAAACCCTAAATCTACACCCAGCACGACCCCCTACACTACACAAACACCACTTCACTACCCTAAATCTACGCCCAGCATGACCCCATACACTACCCAAACACCACTGTCCCACCCTAAACCCTAAAACACTACCCCCAGCAAGACCCCCTACAATTCACAAACACCACTGCACTACCCTAAACCCTAAAACACCACCCCCAGCACGACCCCCTACACTACCAAATCACCACTGCAATACCCTAAATCCAAAAAACACTACCCCAGCACAAACCCCTTCACTACCCAAACACAACTGCACTACCCTAAACCCAAAAACAATATCCCTAGGACAACCCCCTACACTACACAAACACCACGGCACTACCTTAAATCCTACACCACTACCCCCTACACTACACAACACCAGAGCACTACCCTAAACCCTAAAACACTACCCCAGCACGACCTCCTACATTACCCAACCACTGAAGTACCCTAAACCCTAAAACACTACCCCCCAGTGAGACCCCTACAATACACAAACACCACTGCACTACCCTAAACCCTAAAACACTACCCCCAGCATGACCCCCTACACTACCCAAATACCACTGCACTACCCTAAACCCTAAAACACTACCCCCAGCATGACCCCCTACACTACCCAAGCACCACTGCTCTGCCCTAAACCCAAAAACACTACCCCAGCACGACCCCCTACACCAGTGGTTGCCAAACTTTTTTGACCCATGGCTCCCTTGACCTAATTGGCAGTTGGCCGTGGCTCCCCACCACTTTTTTACCGGCGCACCGGGGTGCCTCGGCACACACTTTGGGAACCACTGGTCTACATGAAGAATCAAGCCTAGACGTGATGAAGGATTCAGAGAGTAGCCATCACCATCATAAAACTTTATTTACAATCACACAGATCTTATAAAGTACATATCAATTACTAGAGAAAGGCTCAAGGAGCTCTGTGGCGTTACATGGGGTGGGCTTTGATGAACCCAAGGTGGCTCACCAGATCCCATCTGCCCAGTGTTTTAAGTGGGCTGGGTCCTGCAGGTGCAGTTCTAAAACGCAGCTGTCAAGATGGGTCCCTATCGGGCTCTCCATTTTTGCCTTCACCCTCAGGATGAAAAAAAAATCTTAACTCGGTAGAAGTCACTTCACTGCCTTTGAGGTAACTTCAAAAAGACTCGTTATAGTTCTTTCACCATCTCATCATTTCAGAACTGAATCATTTTCAATATTATATACAACAAAGCCATAGTTGTTGCTTATTTGTGTTATGCCACTAAGAATCATTGGCACACCCAATAGTCCTGGCTTGTTGTAGGTATAATGTTGTATTATATATCTGGATGCAATGACAGAAGCAGCAAATTACAAGTCAGGCAGCACACTATGCTGAGCACAGATTAAGCAGCGCCCTTTATTACATTAGCCACACCCCTTTGAGACCCCCCAGTTTTTTCATCCCACTTAAAGCCCTGCATTTACATAAATGTAGGAGTACTTCTCCCGTCATACTTGCTGCATGAGTGTTTGCTCATCTGCTTCAAAGTCGTATTTTTCCTCCCACCCCACACACCCCTCTTCGCCCTCAAATTCTTGGTGTAATGATTATTCACTAACAATTTGGCAAAATAACTTCCAAGTGTAATTGTGCTGAACTGTAATGCGAATTCAGCTGTTCTCCAAACTTGCAGCCTTTTATGGCATTTCCAGCACACTCGCTGTCCAAGTTAATGCTTCAGGACGCACCGCTCTTTCTCTCAGCCAAATTCACTGTGATGCGTAGGGTGACCAACTGGCATTGGTGCAAATTCAGGATGGTGAGTGTAAAAATTAATATTAATTTTGAGCTGAGCCTTTTTGAGAAGAGGCCCATCAAGAACTTCACCCTCGCTCCAGGAGCCATTCCAGGACTGGGACAGAAGCCACCCAGGGCGGAGACAGGAATCACCACAGGCAGAGCCGGACTGGCCGTAGCGGGCACCCGGCAATCCCCCGGTGCGCCGCACGGGTGAGGGCCAGTTTGGGCCCCTGGGGGCTGTTTTTGTTACAGGGCCGTTTTTGAAGCATAGCTGCAAAATCGGCCTTGTAACAAAATTGGCCGAAAACCGGCCCTGGCAAAGAGCTCAGCGGCACTCCCAACCTCCCGCGGGGGTGAGGGAAGGGGGGCAGCCGAGCACTTTGCCAGGGTCGGTTTTGGATCCCAGTCCGGCCCTGACCACGGGGGGGGGGGGGGGGGACAGTAGCCATCACAGGCAGATGGGGGGACAGGAGCCACCACTGGGGGTGGGGGGGGGGCAGGAGCCATTACAGGAGGGGGAACAGGATTCACCAGGGTGGGCACAGGGGTGGGCATGCAGTATTCTAGTATCATCTTGGTCTCTTCCAGGGTGGGGTAGGGCTCCTCACCCCCTCCTGGACAAGACACGGAGACAACAGGCTCTCTTTCTAAAATGTTAGTTTTGCCATCCCCCACTGTGATGTACAGTACTTAAAGGCATACATGTCAACACTCCCGATTCAGGCGTGAGACTACCGATTTGAAGGCTAGTCTCCCGCCTCCCGATTCCTGCAAGCAAAAACCCGATTCCTCGGGGTTTCAGCTGACAGGGCTTGGTAATGTGTAACGTGCTAATTCTTCCAGCAATAGTCAGAATGGCGACGCAGGGGCTCTAGAAGGGGTGAAAACCAACAAAGCCCCATTAACAACCGAAAGGTCTTTTAAACACCTGTGAAGTACTGGTGGGGGGGGGGGGGGCTGTGTGTGTGCCCGGAAGCTGTTTCAGCCGGGGCTGACGGGGGAGGGGGTGGGGTGTATGCACTGACCGCAACCTGCCAGGCCAGTGCACGACTCTTGCATCCCCCTCTTTCTCTGCCTGCCATTGCGCTCCATGCTTCTGAAAGGTGATAAAAAAAAAACACGTGAATTTGCTTTTAAATGTCCGATCCTGCAGCAGCACACTTCCAAAGTCCATACATGACATAAACCGGATTGAAGGCCCCATTCTCCCGATTTTTCTTTTTTTTTTAAATTTAAATCTCCCACTTTGCTCTTCTGAAATGTTGGCATGTATGCTTAAAGGAGATAGCCCAAGAGAACTGATTTAACCGATTGTCCTCCATACTTTGTTAATCAGTGTGGGTGCGAATGTGCCATGTCTTTATTTTATTACATTATAGACTGCATGTTTGAAGAACCGAGGTTTGCTTACAATTTAGAAACAGGAATTAAGCTCTGTGGAGAGAACCACGTGCTGCCTCGATGTAATCAGGGCCGGTTCTACGATTTTTGGGGCCCTGGGTAGAAAGGGAAGGTGTGAGGCCCCTCTAAGTTGCAGAGACATGACACATGACGCATTCAGGGCTGTTTGCATCTGAATAGATGCCCCTGCGCCTGCGCCTGAAGCTGCAGCCCCTCCCTCTCAGTCACCTTCAAAGACAGCTCATCAAGGGCTGAAGGTGTGAGGGTTGCCATCCCGCTGTGCCTCTCCAATGCTGCTGAGTATCTGAGCTTTGGTACTGAATCGGCGTCTGTTACACCCGACCTCAACAGCATCGGAGTCAAGCAATTACGGACAAATGGCATCGGTTAAAGAATCCTTCTCCTTCACGGACAACGGACAGACGAGTGTTGCGCTGCGGCTGCAATTACCATGACCCACATCCTGTGCGGCGGCGCGGCGCCCCTGGCCTCTCATCACGGCGCACTGGGGTGCCGCAGCGCACACTTTGGGAACCACAGCCCTACACTACACAAACACCACTTCACTACCCTAAACCCTAAATCTACCCCCGGCACAACCCCCTCCAATACCCAAACACCACTGCACTGCCCTAACCCCCAAACCAATACCCCCAGCACGACCCCCTACACTACACAAACACCACTGCACTGCCCTAAACCCTAAACAATACCCCCAGCATGACCCCCTACACTACCCAAACACCACTGCACTGCCCTAAACCCTAAAACACCACCCCCAGCATGACCCCCTACAATACACAAACACCACTGCACTGCCCTAAACCCTAAAACACTACCTACAGCACGACCCCCTACACTACCCAAACACCACTGCATTACCCTGAACCCTAAATCTATCCCCAGCATGACCCCTACACTACACAACCACCACTGCACTACCCTAAACCCTAAAACACTACCCCCAACACGATGCCCCTACACTACACAAACACCACTGCACTGCCCTAGACCCTAAAACCTTACCTGCAGCATGAACCCCTACACTACCCAAACACCACTGCATTGCCCTAAACCATAAAACATGACCCCATGCAATACGCAAACACTGCACTACCCTAAACCCTAAATCTACCCTCAGCACGACCCGCTACACTGCACAATACCACTTCACTACCCTAAATCCTAAAACACTACCCCCAGCATGACCCCCTACACTACACAAACACCACTGCACTACCCTAAACCCTAAAACACTACCCCAGCACGACCCCTACACTACACAAAAACCACTGCACTACCATAAACCCTAAAACACTACCCCCAGAAGTACCCCCTACAGTACCCAACACAACTGCACTACCCTAAAACACTTCCCCCAGCATGACCCCCTACACTACACAAACACCACTGCACTACCCTAAACCCTAAAACACTACCCCCAGCAAGACCCCCTACACTACACAAACACCACTGCACTAACCTAAACCCTAAAACACTACCCCCAGCATGACCCCTACACTACCCAAACACCACTGTACTACCCTAAACCCAACCCCCATCACGACCCCTTCACTACCCAAACACAACTGCACTACCCTAAACCCTAAAACACTACCCCCAGCATGACCCCTACACTACCCAAACACCACTGCACTACCCTAAACCCTACCCCCATCACGACCCCCTTCACTACCCAAACAACTGGACTACCCTAAACCCTAAACACAACCCCCTACACTACACAAACACCACTGCACTAACCTAAAGCCTAAAACACTACCCCCAGCACTACCCCCTTTACTACCCAAACACCACTGCACTATTCTAAACCCTAAAACACTACCCCCAGCAGTACCCCTACACAAACCAACACCACTGCACTACCCTAAACCCTAAAACACTACCCCCAGCAGTACCCCCTACACTACCCAAACACCACTGCAACACCCTACTGAACTACCCTAAACCCTAAAACACTATCCCGAGCATGACCCACTACACAAACACGACTGCACTACCCTAAACCCTAAAACACTACCCCCAGCGTGACCCCCTACACTACCCAAACACCACTGCACTACTCTAAACCCTAAAACACTAAAGCCAGCAGAAACCCCTAAACTACCAAACACCACTGCACTGCCCTAAAGCCTAAAACAATACCCCCAGCATGACCCCCTACACTACCCAAACACCACTGCACTGCCCTAAACCCTAAAACACTACCCCCAGTATGACCCCCTACACTACACAAACACCATTGCATTACCCTAAACCCTAAATCTATCCCCAGCATGACCCCTACACTACAAAACCACCACAGCACTGCCCTAAACCCAAAAACACTACCCCAGCAGGTCCCCCTGCACTTTCCAAACACCGCTGCACTACCCTAAACCCTAAATCTACACCCAGCACGACCCCTACACTACACAAACACCACTTCACTACCCTAAACCCTAAATCTACCCCAAGCATGACCCCCTACACTACTCAAACCCCACTGTCCTACCCTAAACCCTAAAACACTACCCCCAGCAAGGCCCCCTACAATTCACAAACACCACTGCACTACCCTAAACCCTAAAACACCACCCCCAGCACGAGATTCTACACTACCAAATCACCACTGCAATACCCTGAATCCAAAAAACACTACCCCAGCACGAACCCCTTCACTACCCAAACAAAACTGCACTACCCTATACCCTAAAACAATACCCCCGGCATGACCCCCTACACAAACCAACACCACTGCACTACCCTAAACCCTAAAACACTACCCCCAGCAGTACCCCCTACACTACCCAAACACCACTGCAACACCCTACTGAACTACCCTAAACCCTAAAACACTATCCCGAGCATGACCCACTACACAAACACGACTGCACTACCCTAAACCCTAAAACACTACCCCCAGCGTGACCCCCTACACTACCCAAACACCACTGCACTACTCTAAACCCTAAAACACTAAAGCCAGCAGAAACCCCTAAACTACCAAACACCACTGCACTGCCCTAAAGCCTAAAACAATACCCCCAGCATGACCCCCTACACTACCCAAACACCACTGCACTGCCCTAAACCCTAAAACACTACCCCCAGTATGACCCCCTACACTACACAAACACCATTGCATTACCCTAAACCCTAAATCTATCCCCAGCATGACCCCTACACTACAAAACCACCACAGCACTGCCCTAAACCCAAAAACACTACCCCAGCGGGTCCCCCTGCACTTTCCAAACACCGCTGCACTACCCTAAACCCTAAATCTACACCCAGCACGACCCCTACACTACACAAACACCACTTCACTACCCTAAACCCTAAATCTACCCCAAGCATGACCCCCTACACTATTCAAACCCCACTGTCCTACCCTAAACCCTAAAACACTACCCCCAGCAAGGCCCCCTACAATTCACAAACACCACTGCACTACCCTAAACCCTAAAACACCACCCCCAGCACGAGATTCTACACTACCAAATCACCACTGCAATACCCTGAATCCAAAAAACACTACCCCAGCACGAACCCCTTCACTACCCAAACAAAACTGCACTACCCTATACCCTAAAACAATACCCCCGGCATGACCCCCTACACTAAACAAACACCACTGCACTAACCTAAACACTACCCCGGCACAACCGACTCCAATACCCAAACACCACTGCACTGCCCTAAACCCTAAAACAATACCCCCGGCACGACCCCCTACACTAAACAAACACCACTGCACTGCCCTAAACCCTAAAACAATACCCCCAGCATGACCCCCTACACTACCCAAACACCACTGCACTGCCCTAAACCCTAAAAAACTACCCCCAGCATGCCCCCTACACTACACAAACACCACTTCACTGCCCTAAACCCTAAAACACTATCCCCAGCATGACCCCTACACTACCCAAAAACCACTGCACTACCATAAACCCTAAAACACTACCCCCAGCAGTACCCCCTACAGTACCCAACACAACGCACTACCCTAAAACACTTCCCCCAGCATGACCCCCTACACTACACAAACACCACGGCACTACCCTAAACCCTAAAACACTATCCCCAGCAGTACCCCCTACACTACACAAACACCACTGCACTACCTTACTGCACTACCCTAAACCCTAAAACACTACCCCGAGCATGGACCCCTACACTACACAAACGCGACTGCACTACCCTAAACCCTAAAACACTACCCCCAGCGTGACCCCCCTACACTACCTAAACACCACTGCACTACCCTAAACCCTAAAACACTACAGCCAGTAGTACCCCCTATACTACCAAACACCACTGCACTACCCTAAACCCTAAAACACTACCCCCAGCATGACCCCCTAAACTACACAAACACCAAAGCACTACCCTAAACCCTAAAACAGTACCCCCAGCATGACCCCCTACACTACCCAAACACCACGGCACTACCCTAAACCCTAAAACACTACCCCATCACGTACCCCTATACTACCCAAACACCACTGCACTACCCTAAACCCTAAAACACTACCCCCAGCATGACCCCCTATAATACACAAACACTGCACTACCCTAAACTCTAAACCACTACACCCAGCACGATGCCCCTACACTATACAAACACCACTGCACTGCCCTAGACCCTAAAACACTACCTGCAGCATGAACCCCTACACTACCCAAACACCACTGCATTGCCCTAAACCATAAAACATGACCCCATGCAGTACGCAAACATTGCACTACCCTAAACCCTAAATCTACCCCCAGCACGACCCGCTACACTGCACAACACCACTTCACTACCCTAAACCCTAAAACACTACCCCGAGCATGACCCCCTACACTACATAAACACCACTGCACTACTCTAAACCCTAAAACACTACAGCCAGCAGTACCCCCTATACTAACAAACACCACTGCACTGCCCTAAAGCCTAAAACAATACCCCCAGCATGACCCCCAACACTACCCAAACACCACTGCACTGCCCTAAACCCTAAAACACTACCCCCAGCATGACCCCTACACTACACAAACACCACTGCACTGCCCTAAACCCTAAAACACTACCTACAGCACGACCCCCTACACTACCCAAACACCACTGCATTACCCTAAACCCTAAATCTATCCCCAGCATGACCCCTACACTACACAACCACCACTGCACTACCCTAAACCCTAAAACACTACCCCCAGCATGACCCCCTATACTACCTAAACACCACCACTACCCTAAACCCTAAAACACTTACCCCAGTAAGACCTCCTATACCACACAAACACCACTGCACTACCCTAAACCCTAAATCTACCCCAAGCATGACCCCCTACACTACTCAAACCCCACTGTCCTACCCTAAACCCTAAAACACTACCCCAGCAGGTCCCCCTGCACTTTCCAAACACCGCTGCACTACCCTAAACCCTAAATCTACACCCAGCACGACCCCTACACTACACAAACACCACTTCACTACCCTAAACCCTAAATCTACCCCAAGCATGACCCCCTACACTACTCAAGCCCCACTGTCCTACCCTAAACCCTAAAACACTACCCCCAGCAAGGCCCCCTACAATTCACAAACACCACTGCACTACCCTAAACCCTAAAACACCACCCCCAGCACGAGATTCTACACTACCAAATCACCACTGCAATACCCTGAATCCAAAAAACACTACCCCAGCACGAACCCCTTCACTACCCAAACAAAACTGCACTACCCTATACCCTAAAACAATACCCCCGGCATGACCCCCTACACTAAACAAACACCACTGCACTAACCTAAACACTACCCCGGCACAACCGACTCCAATACCCAAACACCACTGCACTGCCCTAAACCCTAAAACAATACCCCCGGCACGACCCCCTACACTAAACAAACACCACTGCACTGCCCTAAACCCTAAAACAATACCCCCAGCATGACCCCCTACACTACCCAAACACCACTTCACTGCCCTAAACCCTAAAAAACTACCCCCAGCATGCCCCCTACACTACACAAACACCACTTCACTGCCCTAAACCCTAAAACACTATCCCCAGCATGACCCCTACACTACCCAAAAACCACTGCACTACCATAAACCCTAAAACACTACCCCCAGCAGTACCCCCTACAGTACCCAACACAACGCACTACCCTAAAACACTTCCCCCAGCATGACCCCCTACACTACACAAACACCACGGCACTACCCTAAACCCTAAAACACTATCCCCAGCAGTACCCCCTACACTACACAAACACCACTGCACTACCTTACTGCACTACCCTAAACCCTAAAACACTACCCCGAGCATGGACCCCTACACTACACAAACGCGACTGCACTACCCTAAACCCTAAAACACTACCCCCAGCGTGACCCCCCTACACTACCCAAACACCACTGCACTACCCTAAACCCTAAAACACTACAGCCAGTAGTACCCCCTATACTACCAAACACCACTGCACTACCCTAAACCCTAAAACACTACCCCCAGCATGACCCCCTAAACTACACAAACACCAAAGCACTACCCTAAACCCTAAAACAGTACCCCCAGCATGACCCCCTACACTACCCAAACACCACGGCACTACCCTAAACCCTAAAACACTACCCCATCACGTACCCCTATACTACCCAAACACCACTGCACTACCCTAAACCCTAAAACACTACCCCCAGCACGACCCCCTATAATACACAAACACTGCACTACCCTAAACTCTAAACCACTACCCCCAGCACTACCCCTACACTACCAAAACACCACTGCACTACCCTAAACCCTAAAGCACTACCCGCAGCATGACCACCTACACTACCAAAACACCACTGCACAACCCTAAACCCTAAAACACTACACCCAGCACGATGCCCCTACACTATACAAACACCACTGCACTGCCCTAGACCCTAAAACACTACCTGCAGCATGAACCCCTACACTACCCAAACACCACTGCATTGCCCTAAACCATAAAACATGACCCCATGCAGTACGCAAACATTGCACTACCCTAAACCCTAAATCTACCCCCAGCACGACCCGCTACACTGCACAACACCACTTCACTACCCTAAACCCTAAAACACTACCCCGAGCATGACCCCCTACACTACACAAACACGACTGCACTACCCTAAACCCTAAAACACTACCCCCAGCGTGACCCCCTCCACTACCCAAACACCACTGCACTGCCCTAAACCCTAAAACACTACCCCCAGCATGACCCCTACACTACACAAACACCACTGCACTGCCCTAAACCCTAAAACACTACCTACAGCACGACCCCCTACACTACCCAAACACCACTGCATTACCCTAAACCCTAAATCTATCCCCAGCATGACCCCTACACTACACAACCACCACTGCACTACCCTAAACCCTAAAACACTACCCCCAACACGATGCCCCTACACTACCAAATCACCACTGCAATACCCTAAACCCTAAAAAACTAACCCAGCACGAACCCTTATATGACACAAACACCACTGCACTACCTTAAATCCTAAAACACTACCCCCAGCACGACCCCCTACACTACATAAACACCACTGCATTACCCTAAACCCTACCCCCAGCAAGACCCCCTACACTACACAAACACCACTGCACTACCCTAAACCCTAAAACACTACCCCCAGCAAGACCCCCTACACTACACAAACACCACTGCACTACCCTAAACCCTAAAACACTACCCCCAGCACGACCCCCTACACTACCAAATCACCACTGCAATACCCTAAACCCTAAAAAACTAACCCAGCACGAACCCTTATATGACACAAACACCACTGCACTAATTTAAACCCTAAAACACTACCCCCAGCACGACCCACTATACTACCCAAACACCACTCCACTACCCTAAACCCTAAAACACTGACCCCAGTAAGACCTCCTATACCACACAAACACCACTGCACTACCCTAAACCCTAAAACACTACCCCAGCACGACCCCTACACTACACAAAAACCACTGCACTACCATAAACCCTAAAACACTACCGCAGCACGATCCCTACACTACACAAACACCACTGCACTACCATAAACCCTAAAACACTACCCCTAGCACGACCCCCTACAGTACCCAACACAACTGCACTACCCTAAAACACTTCCCCCAGCATGCCCCCCTACACTACACAAACACCACTGCAACACCCTACTGAACTACCCTAAACCCTAAAACACTATCCCGAGCATGACCCTCTACACTACACAAACACGACTGCACTACCCTAAACCCTAAAACACTACCCCTAGCGTGACCCCCTACACTACCCAAATACCACTGCACTACCCTAAACCCTAAAACACTACAGCCAGCAGAACCCCCTATACTACCAAACACCACTGGACTGCCCTAAAGCCTAAAACAATACCCTCAGCATGACCCCCTACACTACCCAAACACCACTGCATTACCCTAAACCCTAAATCTATCCCCAGCATGACCCCTACACTACACAACCACCACTGCACTACCCTAAACCCTAAAACACTACCCCCAACACGATGCCCCTACACTACCAAATAACCACTGCAATACCCTAAACCCTAAAAAACTAACCCAGCAGGAACCCTTATATGACACAAACACCACTGCACTACCTTAAACCCTAAAACGCTACCCCCAGCACGACCCCCTATACTACCCAAACACCACCACTACCCTAAACCCTAAAACACTTACCCCAGTAAGACCTCCTATACCACACAAACACCACTTCACTACCCTAAACCCTAAAACACTACCCCAGCACGACCCCTACACTACCCAAAAACCACTGCACTACCATAAACCCTAAAACACTACCCCCAGCAGTACCCCCTACAGTACCCAACACAACGCACTACCCTAAAACACTTCCCCCAGCATGACCCCCTACACTACACAAACACCACGGCACTACCCTAAACCCTAAAACACTACCCCCAGCAGTACCCCCTACACTACACAAACACCACTGCACTACCTTACTGCACTACCCTAAACCCTAAAACACTACCCCGAGCATGGACCCCTACACTACACAAACGCGACTGCACTACCCTAAACCCTAAAACACTACCCCCAGCGTGACCCCCTACACTACCCAAACACCACTGCACTACCCTAAACCCTAAAACACTACCCCCAGCATGACCCCCTAAACTACACAAACACCACAGCACTACCCTAAACCCTAAAACAGTACCCCCAGCATGACCCCCTACACTACCCAAACACCACGGCACTACCCTAAACCCTAAAACACTACCCCATCACGTACCCCTATACTACCCAAACACCACTGCACTACCCTAAACCCTAAAACACTACCCCCAGCACGACCCCCTATAATACACAAACACTGCACTACCCTAAACTCTAAACCACTACCCCCAGCACTACCCCTACACTACCAAAACACCACTGCACTACCCTAAACCCTAAAACACTACCCCCAGCATGACCACCTACACTACCAAAACACCACTGCACAACCCTAAACCCTAAAACACTACCCCCAGCACGATGCCCCTACACTACACAAACACCACTGCTCTGCCCTAGACCCTAAAACACTACCTGCAGCATGAACCCCTACACTACCCAAACACCACTGCATTGCCCTAAACCATAAAACATGACCCCATGCAGTACGCAAACATTGCACTACCCTAAACCCTAAATCTACCTCCAGCACGACCCGCTACACTGCACAACACCACTTCACTACCCTAAAACACTACCCCCAGCGTGACTCCCTACACTACCCAAACACCACTGCACTGCCCTAAACCCTAAAACACTACCCCCAGCATGACCCCCTACACTACACAAACACCACTGCACTGCCCTAAACTCTAAAACACTACCTACAGCACGACCCCGTACACTACCCAAACACCACTGCATTACCCTAAACCCTAAATCTATCCCCAGCATGACCCCTACACTACATAACCACCACTGCAATACCCTAAACCCTAAAAAACTAACCCAGCACGAACCCTTATATGACACAAACACCACTGCACTACCTTAAATCCTAAAACACTACCCCCAGCACGACCCCCTACACTACACAAACACCACTGCACTACCCTAAACCCTAAAACACTACCCCCAGCAAGACCCCCTACACTACACAAACACCACTGCACTGCCCTAGACCCTAAAACACTACCTGCAGCATGAACCCCTACACTACCCAAACACCACTGCATTGCCCTAAACCATAAAACATGACCCCATGCAGTACGCAAATATTGCACTACCCTAAACCCTAAATCTACCCCCAGCACGACCCGCTACACTGCACAACACCACTTCACTACCCTAAACCCTAAAACACTACCCCCAGCGTGACTCCCTACACTACCCAAACACCACCGCACTGCCCTAAACCCTAAAACACTACCCCCAGCATGACCCCCTACACTACACAAACACCACTGCACTGCCCTAAACCCTAAAACACTACCTACAGCACGACCCCGTACACTACCCAAACACCACTGCATTACCCTAAACCCTAAATCTATCCCCAGCATGACCCCTACACTACATAACCACCACTGCAATACCCTAAACCCTAAAAAACTAACCCAGCACGAACCCTTATATGACACAAACACCACTGCACTACCTTAAATCCTAAAACACTACCCCCAGCACGACCCCCTACACTACACAAACACCACTGCACTACCCTAAACCCTAAAACACTACCACCAGCAAGACCCCCTACACTACACAAACACCACTGCACTACCCTAAACCCTAAAACACTGCCCCCAGCAAGACCCCCTACATTACACAAACACCACTGCACTACCCTAAACCCTAAAACACTACCCCCAGCACGACCCCCTACACTACCAAATCACCACTGCAATACCCTAAACCCTTAAAAACTAACCCAGCACGAACCCTTATATGACACAAACACCACTGCACTAATTTAAACCCTAAAACACTACCCCCAGCACGACCCACTATACTACCCAAACACCACTCCACTACCCTAAACCCTAAAACACTTACCCCAGTAAGACCTCCTATACCACACAAACACCACTGCACTACCCTAAACCCTAAAACACTACCCCAGCACGACCCCTACACTACACAAAAACCACTGCACTACCATAAACCCTAAAACACTACCGCAGCACGATCCCTACACTACACAAACACCACTGCACTACCATAAACCCTAAAACACTACCCCTAGCACGACCCCCTACAGTACCCAACACAACTGCACTACCCTAAAACACTTCCCCCAGCATGACCCCCTACACTACACAAACACCACGGCACTACCCTAAACCCTAAAACACTACCCCCAGCAGTACCCCCTACACTACCCAAACACCACTGCAACACCTTACTGAACTACCCTAAACCCTAAAACACTATCCCATGCATGACCCCCTACACTACACAAACACGACTGCACTACCCTAAACCCTAAAACACTACCCCCAGCGTGACCCTCTACACTACCCAAATACCACTGCACTACCCTAAACCCTAAAACACTACAGCCAGCAGAACCCCCTATACTACCAAACACCACTGGACTGCCCTAAAGCCTAAAACAATACCCTCAGCATGACCACCTACACTACCCAAACACCACTGCACTGCCCTAAACCCTAAAACACTACCCCCAGCATGACCACCTACACTACACAAACACCACTGCACTGCCCTAAACCCTAAAACACTACCTACAGCACTACCCCCTACACTACCCAAACACCACTGCATTACCCTAAACCCTAAATCTATCCCCAGCATGACCCCTACACTACACAACCACCACTGCACTACCCTATACTCTAAAACACTACCCCCAACACGACCCCCTATACTACCTAAACACCACCACTACCCTAAACCCTAAAACACTTACCCCAGTAAGACCTCCTATACCACACAAACACCACTGCACTACCCTAAACCCTAAATCTACCCCAAGCATGACCCCCTACACTACTCAAACCCCACTGTCCTACCCTAAACCCTAAAACACTACCCCAGCAGGTCCCCCTGCACTTTCCAAACACCGCTGCACTACCCTAAACCCTAAATCTACACCCAGCACGACCCCTACACTACACAAACACCACTTCACTACCCTAAACCCTAAATCTACCCCAAGCATGACCCCCTACACTACTCAAGCCCCACTGTCCTACCCTAAACCCTAAAACACTACCCCCAGCAAGGCCCCCTACAATTCACAAACACCACTGCACTACCCTAAACCCTAAAACACCACCCCCAGCACGAGATTCTACACTACCAAATCACCACTGCAATACCCTGAATCCAAAAAACACTACCCCAGCACAAACCCCTTCACTACCCAAACAAAACTGCACTACCCTATACCCTAAAACAATACCCCCGGCACGACCCCCTACACTAAACAAACACCACTGCACTAACCTAAACACTACCCCGGCACAACCGACTCCAATACCCAAACACCACTGCACTGCCCTAAACCCTAAAACAATACCCCCGGCACGACCCCCTACACTAAACAAACACCACTGCACTGCCCTAAACCCTAAAACAATACCCCCAGCATGACCCCCTACACTACCCAAACACCACTGCACTGCCCTAAACCCTAAAAAACTACCCCCAGCATGACCCCTACACTACCCAAAAACCACTGCACTACCATAAACCCTAAAACACTACCCCCAGCAGTACCCCCTACAGTACCCAACACAACGCACTACCCTAAAACACTTCCCCCAGCATGACCCCCTACACTACACAAACACCACGGCACTACCCTAAACCCTAAAACACTATCCCCAGCAGTACCCCCTACACTACACAAACACCACTGCACTACCTTACTGCACTACCCTAAACCCTAAAACACTACCCCGAGCATGGACCCCTACACTACACAAACGCGACTGCACTACCCTAAACCCTAAAACACTACCCCCAGCGTGACCCCCCTACACTACCCAAACACCACTGCACTACCCTAAACCCTAAAACACTACAGCCAGTAGTACCCCCTATACTACCAAACACCACTGCACTACCCTAAACCCTAAAACACTACCCCCAGCATGACCCCCTAAACTACACAAACACCAAAGCACTACCCTAAACCCTAAAACAGTACCCCCAGCATGACCCCCTACACTACCCAAACACCACGGCACTACCCTAAACCCTAAAACACTACCCCATCACGTACCCCTATACTACCCAAACACCACTGCACTACCCTAAACCCTAAAACACTACCCCCAGCACGACCCCCTATAATACACAAACACTGCACTACCCTAAACTCTAAACCACTACCCCCAGCACTACCCCTACACTACCAAAACACCACTGCACTACCCTAAACCCTAAAGCACTACCCGCAGCATGACCACCTACACTACCAAAACACCACTGCACAACCCTAAACCCTAAAACACTACACCCAGCACGATGCCCCTACACTATACAAACACCACTGCACTGCCCTAGACCCTAAAACACTACCTGCAGCATGAACCCCTACACTACCCAAACACCACTGCATTGCCCTAAACCATAAAACATGACCCCATGCAGTACGCAAACATTGCACTACCCTAAACCCTAAATCTACCCCCAGCACGACCCGCTACACTGCACAACACCACTTCACTACCCTAAACCCTAAAACACTACCCCGAGCATGACCCCCTACACTACACAAACACGACTGCACTACCCTAAACCCTAAAACACTACCCCCAGCGTGACCCCCTCCACTACCCAAACACCACTGCACTGCCCTAAACCCTAAAACACTACCCCCAGCATGACCCCTACACTACACAAACACCACTGCACTGCCCTAAACCCTAAAACACTACCTACAGCACGACCCCCTACACTACCCAAACACCACTGCATTACCCTAAACCCTAAATCTATCCCCAGCATGACCCCTACACTACACAACCACCACTGCACTACCCTAAACCCTAAAACACTACCCCCAACACGATGCCCCTACACTACCAAATCACCACTGCAATACCCTAAACCCTAAAAAACTAACCCAGCACGAACCCTTATATGACACAAACACCACTGCACTACCTTAAATCCTAAAACACTACCCCCAGCACGACCCCCTACACTACATAAACACCACTGCACTACCCTAAACCCTACCCCCAGCAAGACCCCCTACACTACACAAACACCACTGCACTACCCTAAACCCTAAAACACTACCCCCAGCAAGACCCCCTACACTACACAAACACCACTGCACTACCCTAAACCCTAAAACACTACCCCCAGCACGACCCCCTACACTACCAAATCACCACTGCAATACCCTAAACCCTAAAAAACTAACCCAGCACGAACCCTTATATGACACAAACACCACTGCACTAATTTAAACCCTAAAACACTACCCCCAGCACGACCCACTATACTACCCAAACACCACTCCACTACCCTAAACCCTAAAACACTGACCCCAGTAAGACCTCCTATACCACACAAACACCACTGCACTACCCTAAACCCTAAAACACTACCCCAGCACGACCCCTACACTACATAAAAACCACTGCACTACCATAAACCCTAAAACACTACCGCAGCACGATCCCTACACTACACAAACACCACTGCACTACCATAAACCCTAAAACACTACCCCTAGCACGACCCCCTACAGTACCCAACACAACTGCACTACCCTAAAACACTTCCCCCAGCATGCCCCCCTACACTACACAAACACCACTGCAACACCCTACTGAACTACCCTAAACCCTAAAAAACTATCCCGAGCATGACCCTCTACACTACACAAACACGACTGCACTACCCTAAACCCTAAAACACTACCCCTAGCGTGACCCCCTACACTACCCAAATACCACTGCACTACCCTAAACCCTAAAACACTACAGCCAGCAGAACCCCCTATACTACCAAACACCACTGGACTGCCCTAAAGCCTAAAACAATACCCTCAGCATGACCCCCTACACTACCCAAACACCACTGCATTACCCTAAACCCTAAATCTATCCCCAGCATGACCCCTACACTACACAACCACCACTGCACTACCCTAAACCCTAAAACACTACCCCCAACACGATGCCCCTACACTACCAAATAACCACTGCAATACCCTAAACCCTAAAAAACTAACCCAGCAGGAACCCTTATATGACACAAACACCACTGCACTACCTTAAACCCTAAAACGCTACCCCCAGCACGACCCCCTATACTACCCAAACACCACCACTACCCTAAACCCTAAAACACTTACCCCAGTAAGACCTCCTATACCACACAAACACCACTTCACTACCCTAAACCCTAAAACACTACCCCAGCACGACCCCTACACTACCCAAAAACCACTGCACTACCATAAACCCTAAAACACTACCCCCAGCAGTACCCCCTACAGTACCCAACACAACGCACTACCCTAAAACACTTCCCCCAGCATGACCTCCTACACTACACAAACACCACGGCACTACCCTAAACCCTAAAACACTACCCCCAGCAGTACCCCCTACACTACACAAACACCACTGCACTACCTTACTGCACTACCCTAAACCCTAAAACACTACCCCGAGCATGGACCCCTACACTACACAAACGCAACTGCACTACCCTAAACCCTAAAACACTACCCCCAGCGTGACCCCCTACACTACCCAAACACCACTGCACTACCCTAAACCCTAAAACACTACCCCCAGCATGACCCCCTAAACTACACAAACACCACAGCACTACCCTAAACCCTAAAACAGTACCCCCAGCATGACCCCCTACACTACCCAAACACCACGGCACTACCCTAAACCCTAAAACACTACCCCATCACGTACCCCTATACTACCCAAACACCACTGCACTACCCTAAACCCTAAAACACTACCCCCAGCACGACCCCCTATAATACACAAACACTGCACTACCCTAAACTCTAAACCACTACCCCCAGCACTACCCCTACACTACCAAAACACCACTGCACTACCCTAAACCCTAAAACACTACCCCCAGCATGACCACCTACACTACCAAAACACCACTGCACAACCCTAAACCCTAAAACACTACCCCCAGCACGATGCCCCTACACTACACAAACACCACTGCACTACCCTAGACCCTAAAACACTACCTGCAGCATGAACCCCTACACTACCCAAACACCACTGCATTGCCCTAAACCATAAAACATGACCCCATGCAGTACGCAAACATTGCACTACCCTAAACCCTAAATCTACCCCCAGCACGACCCGCTACACTGCACAACACCACTTCACTACCCTAAACCCTAAAACACTACCCCCAGCGTGACTCCCTACACTACCCAAACACCACTGCACTGCCCTAAACCATAAAACACTACCCCCAGCATGACCCCCTACACTACACAAACACCACTGCACTGCCCTAAACCCTAAAACACTACCTACAGCACGACCCCGTACACTACCCAAACACCACTGCATTACCCTAAACCCTAAATCTATCCCCAGCATGACCCCTACACTACATAACCACCACTGCAATACCCTAAACCCTAAAAAACTAACCCAGCACGAACCCTTATATGACACAAACACCACTGCACTACCTTAAATCCTAAAACACTACCCCCAGCACGACCCCCTACACTACACAAACACCACTGCACTACCCTAAACCCTAAAACACTACCCCCAGCAAGACCCCCTACACTACACAAACACCACTGCACTACCCTAAACCCTAAAACACTGCCCCCAGCAAGACCCCCTACATTACACAAACACCACTGCACTACCCTAAACCCTAAAACACTACCCCCAGCACGACCCCCTACACTACCAAATCACCACTGCAATACCCTAAACCCTTAAAAACTAACCCAGCACGAACCCTTATATGACACAAACACCACTGCACTATTTTAAACCCTAAAACACTACCCCCAGCACGACCCACTATACTACCCAAACACCACTGCACTACCCTAAACCCTAAAACACTACCCCAGCACGACCCCTACACTACACAAAAACCACTGCACTACCATAAACCCTAAAACACTACCGCAGCACGATCCCTACACTACACAAACACCACTGCACTACCATAAACCCTAAAACACTACCCCTAGCACGACCCCCTACAGTACCCAACACAACTGCACTACCCTAAAACACTTCCCCCAGCATGACCCCCTACACTACACAAACACCACGGCACTACCCTAAACCCTAAAACACTACCCCCAGCAGTACCCCCTACACTACCCAAACACCACTGCAACACCTTACTGAACTACCCTAAACCCTAAAACACTATCCCATGCATGACCCCCTACACTACACAAACACGACTGCACTACCCTAAACCCTAAAACACTACCCCCAGCGTGACCCTCTACACTACCCAAATACCACTGCACTACCCTAAACCCTAAAACACTACAGCCAGCAGAACCCCCTATACTACCAAACACCACTGGACTGCCCTAAAGCCTAAAACAATACCCTCAGCATGACCACCTACACTACCCAAACACCACTGCACTGCCCTAAACCCTAAAACACTACCCCCAGCATGACCACCTACACTACACAAACACCACTGCACTGCCCTAAACCCTAAAACACTACCTACAGCACTACCCCCTACACTACCCAAACACCACTGCATTACCCTAAACCCTAAATCTATCCCCAGCATGACCCCTACACTACACAACCACCACTGCACTACCCTATACTCTAAAACACTACCCCCAACACGACCCCCTATACTACCTAAACACCACCACTACCCTAAAACCTAAAACACTTACCCCAGTAAGACCTCCTATACCACACAAACACCACTGCACTACCCTAAACCCTAAAACACTACCCCAGCACGACCCCTACACTACCCAAAAACCACTGCACTACCATAAACCCTAAAACACTACCCCCAGCAGTACCCCCTACAGTACCCAACACAACGCACTACCCTAAAACACTTCCCCCAGCATGACCCCCTACACTACACAAACACCACGGCACTACCCTAAACCCTAAAACACTACCCCCAGCGTGACACCTACACTACCCAAACACCACTGCACTACCCTAAACCCTAAAACACTACAGCCAGCAGTACCCCCTATACTACCAAACACCACTGCACTACCCTAAACCCTAAAACACTACCCCCAGCATGACCCCCTACACTACCCAAACACCACGCCACTACCCTAAACTCTAAACCCTACCCCCATCACGACCCCCTTCACTACCCAAACACCACTGCACTACCCTAAACCCTAAAACACTACCCCAGAACTACCCCACACTACCCAAACACAACTGCGCTACCCTAAACCCTAAAACACTACCCCCAGAACTACTCCCAATACTACACAAACACCACTGCACTACCCTAAACCCTATAACACTACCCCCAGCATGACCCCCTGCACTACCCAAACACCAGTGCACTACCCTAAACCCTAAAACACTAACCCCAGCACGATCCCCCTACACCACACAAAGACCACTGCACTACCCTAGACCCTACAACACTACCTGCAGCATGAGCCCCTACCCTACCAAAACACCACTGCACTACCTTAAACCCTAAAACACTACCCCCAGCATGACCCCCTACACTACACAAACCACTGCGCTGCCCTAACCCCTAAATCTACACCCAGCACGACCCCCTACACTACACAAACGCCACTGCACCACCCTAAAGCACTACCCCCAGCATGACCCCCTACACTACCCAAACACCACTGCACTACCCTAAACCCTAAAACACTACCCCCAACATGACCCCCTACACTACACAAACACCACTGCGCTGCCCTAAACCCTAAAACAATACCCCCGGCACGACCCCCTATAATACACAAACAACACTTCACTACCCTAAACCCTAAACCACTACCCCCAGCACTACCCCTACACTACCAAAACACCCCTGCACTACCCTAAACCCTAAAACACTACCCCCAGCATGACCCCCTATAATACACAAACAAAACTGCACAACCCTCAACCCTAAAATACTACCCCGAGCACTACCCCTACACTACCAAAACACCACTGCACTACCCTAAACCCTAAAACACTACCCCCAGCATGACCCCTACACTACCCAAACACCACTGCACTACACTAAACCCTACCCACATCATGACCCCCTTCACTACCCAAACACCACTGCACTACCCTAAACCCTAAAACACTACCCCAGAACTACCCCACACTACCCAAACACCACTGCGCTACCCTAAACCCTAAAACACTACCCCCAGAACTACTCCGAATACTACACAAACACCACTGCACAACCCTAAAACACTACCCCAACCATGACCCCCTACACTACACAAACACCAATTGTACTACCCTAAACCCTACCCCCAGCACGACCCCCTTCACTACCCAAACACAACTGCACTACCCTAAAGCCTAAAACACTACCCCAGTACTACCCCCTTTACTACCCAAACACCACTGCACTACCCTAAACCCTAAAACACTACCCCCAGCATGACCCCTACACTACCCAAACACCACTGCACTACCCTAAACCCTACCTACATCACGACCCCCTTCACTACCCAAACACCACTGCACTACCCTAAACCCTAAAACACTACCCCAGAACTACCCCACACTACCCAAACACCACTGCGCTACCCTAAACCCTAAAACACTACCCCCAGAACTACTCCAAATACTACACAAACACCACTGCACTACCCTAAAACACTACCCCCACCATGACCCCCTACACTACACAAACACCAATTGTACTACCCTAAACCCTACCCCCAGCACGACCCCCTTCACTACCCAAACACAACTGCACTACCCTAAAGCCTAAAACACTACCCCCAGCACTACCCCCTTTACTACCCAAACACCACTGCACTACCCTAAACCCTAAAACACTACCCCCAGCAGTAACCCCTACACAACCCAACACCACTGCACTACCCCAAACCCTAAAACACTACCCCCAGCATGACCCCTACACTACAAACACCACGGCACTACCCTAAACCCTAAAAAACTACCCACAGCAGTACCCCCTACACTACCCAAACACACCTGCACTACCCTAAACCATAAAACACTACCCCCAGCATGACCCCCTACACTACACAAACACCACTGCACTACCTTACTGCACTGCCCTAAACCCTAAAACACTACCCCCAGCATGACCACATACACAACACAAACACCACTGCACTACCCTAAACCCTAAAACACAAACCCCAGCATGACCCCCTACACTACACAAACACCACTGTCCTACCCTAAACCCTAAAACACTACCCCCAGCACGACCCCCTACACTACCAAATCACCACCGCAATACCCTAAATCCAAAAAACACTACCCCAGCACGAACCCCTTCACTATCCAAACACAACTGCACTACCCTAAACCCAAAAACAATACCCCCAGGACAACCCCCTACATTGCACAAACACCACGGCACTACCTTAAACCCTACACCACTACCCCCTACACTACACAAACACCAGAGCACTACCCTAAACCCTAAAACACTACCCCAGCACGACCTCCTACATTACCCAACCACTGAAGTACCCTCAACCCTAAAACACTACCCCCCAGCATGACCCCTAGAATACACAAACACCACTGCACTGCCCTAAACCCTAAAACACTACCCCCAGCATGACCCCCTACACTACCCAAACACCACTGCACTACTCTAAACCCTAAAACACTACCCCCAGCATGACCCCCTACACAACCCAAACACCACTGCTCTGCCCTGCCCTAAACCCAAAAACACTACCCCAGCATGACCCCCTGCACTTTCCAAACACCACTGCCCTACCCTAAACCCTAAATCTACACCCAGCACGACCCCCTACACTACACAAACACCACTTCACTACCCTAAATCTACGCCCAGCATGACCCCATACACTACCCAAACACCACTGCTCTGCACTGCCCTAAACCCTAAAACACTACCCCCAGCAAGACCCCCTACAATTCACAAACACCACTGCACTACCCTAAACCCTAAAACACCACCCCCAGCACGACCCCCTACACTACCAAATCACCACTGCAATACCCTAAATCCAAAAAACACTACCCCAGCACAAACCCCTTCACTACCCAAACACAACTGCACTACCCTAAACCCAAAAACAATATCCCTAGGACAACCCCCTACACTACACAAACACCACGGCACTACCCTAAACCCTAAAACACTACCCCCAGCATGACCCCCTACACTACACAAACACCACTGCGCTGCCCTAAACCCTAAAACAATACCCCGGCACGACCCCCTATAATACACAAACAACACTTCACTACCCTAAACCACTACCCCCAGCACTACCCCTACACTACCAAAACACCCCTGCACTACCCTAAACCCTAAAACACTACCCCCAGCATGACCCCCTATAATACACAAACAAAACTGCACAACCCTCAACCCTAAAATACTACCCCTACACTACCAAAACACCACTGCACTACCCTAAACCCTAAAACACTACCCCCAGCATGACCCCTACACTACCCAAACACCACTGCACTACACTAAACCCTACCCACATCATGACCCCCTTCACTACCCAAACACCACTGCACTACCCTAAACCCTAAAACACTACCCCCAGAACTACCCCACACTACCCAAACACCACTGCGCTACCCTAAACCCTAAAACACTACCCCCAGAACTACTCCGAATACTACACAAACACCACTGCACAACCCTAAAACACTACCCCAACCATGACCCCCTACACTACACAAACACCAATTGTACTACCCGAAACCCTACCCCCAGCACGACCCCCTTCACTACCCAAACACAACTGCACTACCCTAAAGCCTAAAACACTACCCCCAGCACTACCCCCTTTACTACCCAAACACCACTGCACTACCCTAAACCCTAAAACACTACCCCCAGCAGTAACCCCTACACAACCCAACACCACTGCACTACCCCAAACCCTAAAACACTACCCCCAGCATGACCCCTACACTACAAACACCACGGCACTACCCTAAACCCTAAAAAACTACCCACAGCAGTACCCCCTACACTACCCAAACACACCTGCACTACCCTAAACCATAAAACACTACCCCCAGCATGACCCCCTACACTACCCAAACACCACCGCACTGCCCTAAACCCTAAAACACTACCCCCAGCATGACCCCCTACACTACCCAAACACCACTGCATTACCCTAAACCCTAAATCTATCCCCAGCATGACCCCTACACTACATAACCACCACTGCAATACCCTAAACCCTAAAAAACTAACCCAGCACGAACCCTTATATGACACAAACACCACTGCACTACCTTAAATCCTAAAACACTACCCCCAGCACGACCCCCTACACTACACAAACACCACTGCACTACCCTAAACCCTAAAACACTACCACCAGCAAGACCCCCTACACTACACAAACACCACTGCACTACCCTAAACCCTAAAACACTGCCCCCAGCAAGACCCCCTACATTACACAAACACCACTGCACTACCCTAAACCCTAAAACACTACCCCCAGCACGACCCCCTACACTACCAAATCACCACTGCAATACCCTAAACCCTTAAAAACTAACCCAGCACGAACCCTTATATGACACAAACACCACTGCACTAATTTAAACCCTAAAACACTACCCCCAGCACGACCCACTATACTACCCAAACACCACTCCACTACCCTAAACCCTAAAACACTTACCCCAGTAAGACCTCCTATACCACACAAACACCACTGCACTACCCTAAACCCTAAAACACTACCCCAGCACGACCCCTACACTACACAAAAACCACTGCACTACCATAAACCCTAAAACACTACCGCAGCACGATCCCTACACTACACAAACACCACTGCACTACCATAAACCCTAAAACACTACCCCTAGCACGACCCCCTACAGTACCCAACACAACTGCACTACCCTAAAACACTTCCCCCAGCATGACCCCCTACACTACACAAACACCACGGCACTACCCTAAACCCTAAAACACTACCCCCAGCAGTACCCCCTACACTACCCAAACACCACTGCAACACCTTACTGAACTACCCTAAACCCTAAAACACTATCCCATGCATGACCCCCTACACTACACAAACACGACTGCACTACCCTAAACCCTAAAACACTACCCCCAGCGTGACCCTCTACACTACCCAAATACCACTGCACTACCCTAAACCCTAAAACACTACAGCCAGCAGAACCCCCTATACTACCAAACACCACTGGACTGCCCTAAAGCCTAAAACAATACCCTCAGCATGACCACCTACACTACCCAAACACCACTGCACTGCCCTAAACCCTAAAACACTACCCCCAGCATGACCACCTACACTACACAAACACCACTGCACTGCCCTAAACCCTAAAACACTACCTACAGCACTACCCCCTACACTACCCAAACACCACTGCATTACCCTAAACCCTAAATCTATCCCCAGCATGACCCCTACACTACACAACCACCACTGCACTACCCTATACTCTAAAACACTACCCCCAACACGACCCCCTATACTACCTAAACACCACCACTACCCTAAACCCTAAAACACTTACCCCAGTAAGACCTCCTATACCACACAAACACCACTGCACTACCCTAAACCCTAAATCTACCCCAAGCATGACCCCCTACACTACTCAAACCCCACTGTCCTACCCTAAACCCTAAAACACTACCCCAGCAGGTCCCCCTGCACTTTCCAAACACCGCTGCACTACCCTAAACCCTAAATCTACACCCAGCACGACCCCTACACTACACAAACACCACTTCACTACCCTAAACCCTAAATCTACCCCAAGCATGACCCCCTACACTACTCAAGCCCCACTGTCCTACCCTAAACCCTAAAACACTACCCCCAGCAAGGCCCCCTACAATTCACAAACACCACTGCACTACCCTAAACCCTAAAACACCACCCCCAGCACGAGATTCTACACTACCAAATCACCACTGCAATACCCTGAATCCAAAAAACACTACCCCAGCACAAACCCCTTCACTACCCAAACAAAACTGCACTACCCTATACCCTAAAACAATACCCCCGGCACGACCCCCTACACTAAACAAACACCACTGCACTAACCTAAACACTACCCCGGCACAACCGACTCCAATACCCAAACACCACTGCACTGCCCTAAACCCTAAAACAATACCCCCGGCACGACCCCCTACACTAAACAAACACCACTGCACTGCCCTAAACCCTAAAACAATACCCCCAGCATGACCCCCTACACTACCCAAACACCACTGCACTGCCCTAAACCCTAAAAAACTACCCCCAGCATGACCCCTACACTACCCAAAAACCACTGCACTACCATAAACCCTAAAACACTACCCCCAGCAGTACCCCCTACAGTACCCAACACAACGCACTACCCTAAAACACTTCCCCCAGCATGACCCCCTACACTACACAAACACCACGGCACTACCCTAAACCCTAAAACACTATCCCCAGCAGTACCCCCTACACTACACAAACACCACTGCACTACCTTACTGCACTACCCTAAACCCTAAAACACTACCCCGAGCATGGACCCCTACACTACACAAACGCGACTGCACTACCCTAAACCCTAAAACACTACCCCCAGCGTGACCCCCCTACACTACCCAAACACCACTGCACTACCCTAAACCCTAAAACACTACAGCCAGTAGTACCCCCTATACTACCAAACACCACTGCACTACCCTAAACCCTAAAACACTACCCCCAGCATGACCCCCTAAACTACACAAACACCAAAGCACTACCCTAAACCCTAAAACAGTACCCCCAGCATGACCCCCTACACTACCCAAACACCACGGCACTACCCTAAACCCTAAAACACTACCCCATCACGTACCCCTATACTACCCAAACACCACTGCACTACCCTAAACCCTAAAACACTACCCCCAGCACGACCCCCTATAATACACAAACACTGCACTACCCTAAACTCTAAACCACTACCCCCAGCACTACCCCTACACTACCAAAACACCACTGCACTACCCTAAACCCTAAAGCACTACCCGCAGCATGACCACCTACACTACCAAAACACCACTGCACAACCCTAAACCCTAAAACACTACACCCAGCACGATGCCCCTACACTATACAAACACCACTGCACTGCCCTAGACCCTAAAACACTACCTGCAGCATGAACCCCTACACTACCCAAACACCACTGCATTGCCCTAAACCATAAAACATGACCCCATGCAGTACGCAAACATTGCACTACCCTAAACCCTAAATCTACCCCCAGCACGACCCGCTACACTGCACAACACCACTTCACTACCCTAAACCCTAAAACACTACCCCGAGCATGACCCCCTACACTACACAAACACGACTGCACTACCCTAAACCCTAAAACACTACCCCCAGCGTGACCCCCTCCACTACCCAAACACCACTGCACTGCCCTAAACCCTAAAACACTACCCCCAGCATGACCCCTACACTACACAAACACCACTGCACTGCCCTAAACCCTAAAACACTACCTACAGCACGACCCCCTACACTACCCAAACACCACTGCATTACCCTAAACCCTAAATCTATCCCCAGCATGACCCCTACACTACACAACCACCACTGCACTACCCTAAACCCTAAAACACTACCCCCAACACGATGCCCCTACACTACCAAATCACCACTGCAATACCCTAAACCCTAAAAAACTAACCCAGCACGAACCCTTATATGACACAAACACCACTGCACTACCTTAAATCCTAAAACACTACCCCCAGCACGACCCCCTACACTACATAAACACCACTGCACTACCCTAAACCCTACCCCCAGCAAGACCCCCTACACTACACAAACACCACTGCACTACCCTAAACCCTAAAACACTACCCCCAGCAAGACCCCCTACACTACACAAACACCACTGCACTACCCTAAACCCTAAAACACTACCCCCAGCACGACCCCCTACACTACCAAATCACCACTGCAATACCCTAAACCCTAAAAAACTAACCCAGCACGAACCCTTATATGACACAAACACCACTGCACTAATTTAAACCCTAAAACACTACCCCCAGCACGACCCACTATACTACCCAAACACCACTCCACTACCCTAAACCCTAAAACACTGACCCCAGTAAGACCTCCTATACCACACAAACACCACTGCACTACCCTAAACCCTAAAACACTACCCCAGCACGACCCCTACACTACATAAAAACCACTGCACTACCATAAACCCTAAAACACTACCGCAGCACGATCCCTACACTACACAAACACCACTGCACTACCATAAACCCTAAAACACTACCCCTAGCACGACCCCCTACAGTACCCAACACAACTGCACTACCCTAAAACACTTCCCCCAGCATGCCCCCCTACACTACACAAACACCACTGCAACACCCTACTGAACTACCCTAAACCCTAAAAAACTATCCCGAGCATGACCCTCTACACTACACAAACACGACTGCACTACCCTAAACCCTAAAACACTACCCCTAGCGTGACCCCCTACACTACCCAAATACCACTGCACTACCCTAAACCCTAAAACACTACAGCCAGCAGAACCCCCTATACTACCAAACACCACTGGACTGCCCTAAAGCCTAAAACAATACCCTCAGCATGACCCCCTACACTACCCAAACACCACTGCATTACCCTAAACCCTAAATCTATCCCCAGCATGACCCCTACACTACACAACCACCACTGCACTACCCTAAACCCTAAAACACTACCCCCAACACGATGCCCCTACACTACCAAATAACCACTGCAATACCCTAAACCCTAAAAAACTAACCCAGCAGGAACCCTTATATGACACAAACACCACTGCACTACCTTAAACCCTAAAACGCTACCCCCAGCACGACCCCCTATACTACCCAAACACCACCACTACCCTAAACCCTAAAACACTTACCCCAGTAAGACCTCCTATACCACACAAACACCACTTCACTACCCTAAACCCTAAAACACTACCCCAGCACGACCCCTACACTACCCAAAAACCACTGCACTACCATAAACCCTAAAACACTACCCCCAGCAGTACCCCCTACAGTACCCAACACAACGCACTACCCTAAAACACTTCCCCCAGCATGACCTCCTACACTACACAAACACCACGGCACTACCCTAAACCCTAAAACACTACCCCCAGCAGTACCCCCTACACTACACAAACACCACTGCACTACCTTACTGCACTACCCTAAACCCTAAAACACTACCCCGAGCATGGACCCCTACACTACACAAACGCGACTGCACTACCCTAAACCCTAAAACACTACCCCCAGCGTGACCCCCTACACTACCCAAACACCACTGCACTACCCTAAACCCTAAAACACTACCCCCAGCATGACCCCCTAAACTACACAAACACCACAGCACTACCCTAAACCCTAAAACAGTACCCCCAGCATGACCCCCTACACTACCCAAACACCACGGCACTACCCTAAACCCTAAAACACTACCCCATCACGTACCCCTATACTACCCAAACACCACTGCACTACCCTAAACCCTAAAACACTACCCCCAGCACGACCCCCTATAATACACAAACACTGCACTACCCTAAACTCTAAACCACTACCCCCAGCACTACCCCTACACTACCGAAACACCACTGCACTACCCTAAACCCTAAAACACTACCCCCAGCATGACCACCTACACTACCAAAACACCACTGCACAACCCTAAACCCTAAAACACTACCCCCAGCACGATGCCCCTACACTACACAAACACCACTGCACTGCCCTAGACCCTAAAACACTACCTGCAGCATGAACCCCTACACTACCCAAACACCACTGCATTGCCCTAAACCATAAAACATGACCCCATGCAGTACGCAAACATTGCACTACCCTAAACCCTAAATCTACCCCCAGCACGACCCGCTACACTGCACAACACCACTTCACTACCCTAAACCCTAAAACACTACCCCCAGCGTGACTCCCTACACTACCCAAACACCACTGCACTGCCCTAAACCCTAAAACACTACCCCCAGCATGACCCCCTACACTACACAAACACCACTGCACTGCCCTAAACCCTAAAACACTACCTACAGCACGACCCCGTACACTACCCAAACACCACTGCATTACCCTAAACCCTAAATCTATCCCCAGCATGACCCCTACACTACATAACCACCACTGCAATACCCTAAACCCTAAAAAACTAACCCAGCACGAACCCTTATATGACACAAACACCACTGCACTACCTTAAATCCTAAAACACTACCCCCAGCACGACCCCCTACACTACCCAAACACCACTGCACTGCCCTAAACCCTAAAAAACTACCCCCAGCATGACCCCTACACTACCCAAAAACCACTGCACTACCATAAACCCTAAAACACTACCCCCAGCAGTACCCCCTACAGTACCCAACACAACGCACTACCCTAAAACACTTCCCCCAGCATGACCCCCTACACTACACAAACACCACGGCACTACCCTAAACCCTAAAACACTATCCCCAGCAGTACCCCCTACACTACACAAACACCACTGCACTACCTTACTGCACTACCCTAAACCCTAAAACACTACCCCGAGCATGGACCCCTACACTACACAAACGCGACTGCACTACCCTAAACCCTAAAACACTACCCCCAGCGTGACCCCCCTACACTACCCAAACACCACTGCACTACCCTAAACCCTAAAACACTACAGCCAGTAGTACCCCCTATACTACCAAACACCACTGCACTACCCTAAACCCTAAAACACTACCCCCAGCATGACCCCCTAAACTACACAAACACCAAAGCACTACCCTAAACCCTAAAACAGTACCCCCAGCATGACCCCCTACACTACCCAAACACCACGGCACTACCCTAAACCCTAAAACACTACCCCATCACGTACCCCTATACTACCCAAACACCACTGCACTACCCTAAACCCTAAAACACTACCCCCAGCACGACCCCCTATAATACACAAACACTGCACTACCCTAAACTCTAAACCACTACCCCCAGCACTACCCCTACACTACCAAAACACCACTGCACTACCCTAAACCCTAAAGCACTACCCGCAGCATGACCACCTACACTACCAAAACACCACTGCACAACCCTAAACCCTAAAACACTACACCCAGCACGATGCCCCTACACTATACAAACACCACTGCACTGCCCTAGACCCTAAAACACTACCTGCAGCATGAACCCCTACACTACCCAAACACCACTGCATTGCCCTAAACCATAAAACATGACCCCATGCAGTACGCAAACATTGCACTACCCTAAACCCTAAATCTACCCCCAGCACGACCCGCTACACTGCACAACACCACTTCACTACCCTAAACCCTAAAACACTACCCCGAGCATGACCCCCTACACTACACAAACACGACTGCACTACCCTAAACCCTAAAACACTACCCCCAGCGTGACCCCCTCCACTACCCAAACACCACTGCACTGCCCTAAACCCTAAAACACTACCCCCAGCATGACCCCTACACTACACAAACACCACTGCACTGCCCTAAACCCTAAAACACTACCTACAGCACGACCCCCTACACTACCCAAACACCACTGCATTACCCTAAACCCTAAATCTATCCCCAGCATGACCCCTACACTACACAACCACCACTGCACTACCCTAAACCCTAAAACACTACCCCCAACACGATGCCCCTACACTACCAAATCACCACTGCAATACCCTAAACCCTAAAAAACTAACCCAGCACGAACCCTTATATGACACAAACACCACTGCACTACCTTAAATCCTAAAACACTACCCCCAGCACGACCCCCTACACTACATAAACACCACTGCACTACCCTAAACCCTACCCCCAGCAAGACCCCCTACACTACACAAACACCACTGCACTACCCTAAACCCTAAAACACTACCCCCAGCAAGACCCCCTACACTACACAAACACCACTGCACTACCCTAAACCCTAAAACACTACCCCCAGCACGACCCCCTACACTACCAAATCACCACTGCAATACCCTAAACCCTAAAAAACTAACCCAGCACGAACCCTTATATGACACAAACACCACTGCACTAATTTAAACCCTAAAACACTACCCCCAGCACGACCCACTATACTACCCAAACACCACTCCACTACCCTAAACCCTAAAACACTGACCCCAGTAAGACCTCCTATACCACACAAACACCACTGCACTACCCTAAACCCTAAAACAATACCCCAGCACGACCCCTACACTACATAAAAACCACTGCACTACCATAAACCCTAAAACACTACCGCAGCACGATCCCTACACTACACAAACACCACTGCACTACCATAAACCCTAAAACACTACCCCTAGCACGACCCCCTACAGTACCCAACACAACTGCACTACCCTAAAACACTTCCCCCAGCATGCCCCCCTACACTACACAAACACCACTGCAACACCCTACTGAACTACCCTAAACCCTAAAAAACTATCCCGAGCATGACCCTCTACACTACACAAACACGACTGCACTACCCTAAACCCTAAAACACTACCCCTAGCGTGACCCCCTACACTACCCAAATACCACTGCACTACCCTAAACCCTAAAACACTACAGCCAGCAGAACCCCCTATACTACCAAACACCACTGGACTGCCCTAAAGCCTAAAACAATACCCTCAGCATGACCCCCTACACTACCCAAACACCACTGCATTACCCTAAACCCTAAATCTATCCCCAGCATGACCCCTACACTACACAACCACCACTGCACTACCCTAAACCCTAAAACACTACCCCCAACACGATGCCCCTACACTACCAAATAACCACTGCAATACCCTAAACCCTAAAAAACTAACCCAGCAGGAACCCTTATATGACACAAACACCACTGCACTACCTTAAACCCTAAAACGCTACCCCCAGCACGACCCCCTATACTACCCAAACACCACCACTACCCTAAACCCTAAAACACTTACCCCAGTAAGACCTCCTATACCACACAAACACCACTTCACTACCCTAAACCCTAAAACACTACCCCAGCACGACCCCTACACTACCCAAAAACCACTGCACTACCATAAACCCTAAAACACTACCCCCAGCAGTACCCCCTACAGTACCCAACACAACGCACTACCCTAAAACACTTCCCCCAGCATGACCTCCTACACTACACAAACACCACGGCACTACCCTAAACCCTAAAACACTACCCCCAGCAGTACCCCCTACACTACACAAACACCACTGCACTACCTTACTGCACTACCCTAAACCCTAAAACACTACCCCGAGCATGGACCCCTACACTACACAAACGCGACTGCACTACCCTAAACCCTAAAACACTACCCCCAGCGTGACCCCCTACACTACCCAAACACCACTGCACTACCCTAAACCCTAAAACACTACCCCCAGCATGACCCCCTAAACTACACAAACACCACAGCACTACCCTAAACCCTAAAACAGTACCCCCAGCATGACCCCCTACACTACCCAAACACCACGGCACTACCCTAAACCCTAAAACACTACCCCATCACGTACCCCTATACTACCCAAACACCACTGCACTACCCTAAACCCTAAAACACTACCCCCAGCACGACCCCCTATAATACACAAACACTGCACTACCCTAAACTCTAAACCACTACCCCCAGCACTACCCCTACACTACCAAAACACCACTGCACTACCCTAAACCCTAAAACACTACCCCCAGCATGACCACCTACACTACCAAAACACCACTGCACAACCCTAAACCCTAAAACACTACCCCCAGCACGATGCCCCTACACTACACAAACACCACTGCACTGCCCTAGACCCTAAAACACTACCTGCAGCATGAACCCCTACACTACCCAAACACCACTGCATTGCCCTAAACCATAAAACATGACCCCATGCAGTACGCAAACATTGCACTACCCTAAACCCTAAATCTACCCCCAGCACGACCCGCTACACTGCACAACACCACTTCACTACCCTAAACCCTAAAACACTACCCCCAGCGTGACTCCCTACACTACCCAAACACCACTGCACTGCCCTAAACCCTAAAACACTACCCCCAGCATGACCCCCTACACTACACAAACACCACTGCACTGCCCTAAACCCTAAAACACTACCTACAGCACGACCCCATACACTACCCAAACACCACTGCATTACCCTAAACCCTAAATCTATCCCCAGCATGACCCCTACACTACATAACCACCACTGCAATACCCTAAACCCTAAAAAACTAACCCAGCACGAACCCTTATATGACACAAACACCACTGCACTACCTTAAATCCTAAAACACTACCCCCAGCACGACCCCCTACACTACACAAACACCACTGCACTACCCTAAACCCTAAAACACTACCCCCAGCAAGACCCCCTACACTACACAAACACCACTGCACTACCCTAAACCCTAAAACACTGCCCCCAGCAAGACCCCCTACATTACACAAACACCACTGCACTACCCTAAACCCTAAAACACTACCCCCAGCACGACCCCCTACACTACCAAATCACCACTGCAATACCCTAAACCCTTAAAAACTAACCCAGCACGAACCCTTATATGACACAAACACCACTGCACTAATTTAAACCCTAAAACACTACCCCCAGCACGACCCACTATACTACCCAAACACCACTGCACTACCCTAAACCCTAAAACACTACCCCAGCACGACCCCTACACTACACAAAAACCACTGCACTACCATAAACCCTAAAACACTACCGCAGCACGATCCCTACACTACACAAACACCACAGCACTACCATAAACCCTAAAACACTACCCCTAGCACGACCCCCTACAGTACCCAACACAACTGCACTACCCTAAAACACTTCCCCCAGCATGACCCCCTACACTACACAAACACCACGGCACTACCCTAAACCCTAAAACACTACCCCCAGCAGTACCCCCTACACTACCCAAACACCACTGCAACACCTTACTGAACTACCCTAAACCCTAAAACACTATCCCATGCATGACCCCCTACACTACACAAACACGACTGCACTACCCTAAACCCTAAAACACTACCCCCAGCGTGACCCTCTACACTACCCAAATACCACTGCACTACCCTAAACCCTAAAACACTACAGCCAGCAGAACCCCCTATACTACCAAACACCACTGGACTGCCCTAAAGCCTAAAACAATACCCTCAGCATGACCACCTACACTACCCAAACACCACTGCACTGCCCTAAACCCTAAAACACTACCCCCAGCATGACCACCTACACTACACAAACACCACTGCACTGCCCTAAACCCTAAAACACTACCTACAGCACTACCCCCTACACTACCCAAACACCACTGCATTACCCTAAACCCTAAATCTATCCCCAGCATGACCCCTACACTACACAACCACCACTGCACTACCCTATACTCTAAAACACTACCCCCAACACGACCCCCTATACTACCTAAACACCACCACTACCCTAAAACCTAAAACACTTACCCCAGTAAGACCTCCTATACCACACAAACACCACTGCACTACCCTAAACCCTAAAACACTACCCCAGCACGACCCCTACACTACCCAAAAACCACTGCACTACCATAAACCCTAAAACACTACCCCCAGCAGTACCCCCTACAGTACCCAACACAACGCACTACCCTAAAACACTTCCCCCAGCATGACCCCCTACACTACACAAACACCACGGCACTACCCTAAACCCTAAAACACTACCCCCAGCGTGACACCTACACTACCCAAACACCACTGCACTACCCTAAACCCTAAAACACTACAGCCAGCAGTACCCCCTATACTACCAAACACCACTGCACTACCCTAAACCCTAAAACACTACCCCCAGCATGACCCCCTACACTACCCAAACACCACGCCACTACCCTAAACTCTAAACCCTACCCCCATCACGACCCCCTTCACTACCCAAACACCACTGCACTACCCTAAACCCTAAAACACTACCCCAGAACTACCCCACACTACCCAAACACAACTGCGCTACCCTAAACCCTAAAACACTACCCCCAGAACTACTCCCAATACTACACAAACACCACTGCACTACCCTAAACCCTATAACACTACCCCCAGCATGACCCCCTGCACTACCCAAACACCAGTGCACTACCCTAAACCCTAAAACACTAACCCCAGCACGATCCCCCTACACCACACAAAGACCACTGCACTACCCTAGACCCTACAACACTACCTGCAGCATGAGCCCCTACCCTACCAAAACACCACTGCACTACCTTAAACCCTAAAACACTACCCCCAGCATGACCCCCTACACTACACAAACCACTGCGCTGCCCTAACCCCTAAATCTACACCCAGCACGACCCCCTACACTACACAAACGCCACTGCACCACCCTAAAGCACTACCCCCAGCATGACCCCCTACACTACCCAAACACCACTGCACTACCCTAAACCCTAAAACACTACCCCCAACATGACCCCCTACACTACACAAACACCACTGCGCTGCCCTAAACCCTAAAACAATACCCCCGGCACGACCCCCTATAATACACAAACAACACTTCACTACCCTAAACCCTAAACCACTACCCCCAGCACTACCCCTACACTACCAAAACACCCCTGCACTACCCTAAACCCTAAAACACTACCCCCAGCATGACCCCCTATAATACACAAACAAAACTGCACAACCCTCAACCCTAAAATACTACCCCGAGCACTACCCCTACACTACCAAAACACCACTGCACTACCCTAAACCCTAAAACACTACCCCCAGCATGACCCCTACACTACCCAAACACCACTGCACTACACTAAACCCTACCCACATCATGACCCCCTTCACTACCCAAACACCACTGCACTACCCTAAACCCTAAAACACTACCCCAGAACTACCCCACACTACCCAAACACCACTGCGCTACCCTAAACCCTAAAACACTACCCCCAGAACTACTCCGAATACTACACAAACACCACTGCACAACCCTAAAACACTACCCCAACCATGACCCCCTACACTACACAAACACCAATTGTACTACCCTAAACCCTACCCCCAGCACGACCCCCTTCACTACCCAAACACAACTGCACTACCCTAAAGCCTAAAACACTACCCCAGTACTACCCCCTTTACTACCCAAACACCACTGCACTACCCTAAACCCTAAAACACTACCCCCAGCATGACCCCTACACTACCCAAACACCACTGCACTACCCTAAACCCTACCTACATCACGACCCCCTTCACTACCCAAACACCACTGCACTACCCTAAACCCTAAAACACTACCCCAGAACTACCCCACACTACCCAAACACCACTGCGCTACCCTAAACCCTAAAACACTACCCCCAGAACTACTCCAAATACTACACAAACACCACTGCACTACCCTAAAACACTACCCCCACCATGACCCCCTACACTACACAAACACCAATTGTACTACCCTAAACCCTACCCCCAGCACGACCCCCTTCACTACCCAAACACAACTGCACTACCCTAAAGCCTAAAACACTACCCCCAGCACTACCCCCTTTACTACCCAAACACCACTGCACTACCCTAAACCCTAAAACACTACCCCCAGCAGTAACCCCTACACAACCCAACACCACTGCACTACCCCAAACCCTAAAACACTACCCCCAGCATGACCCCTACACTACAAACACCACGGCACTACCCTAAACCCTAAAAAACTACCCACAGCAGTACCCCCTACACTACCCAAACACACCTGCACTACCCTAAACCATAAAACACTACCCCCAGCATGACCCCCTACACTACACAAACACCACTGCACTACCTTACTGCACTGCCCTAAACCCTAAAACACTACCCCCAGCATGACCACATACACAACACAAACACCACTGCACTACCCTAAACCCTAAAACACAAACCCCAGCATGACCCCCTACACTACACAAACACCACTGTCCTACCCTAAACCCTAAAACACTACCCCCAGCACGACCCCCTACACTACCAAATCACCACCGCAATACCCTAAATCCAAAAAACACTACCCCAGCACGAACCCCTTCACTATCCAAACACAACTGCACTACCCTAAACCCAAAAACAATACCCCCAGGACAACCCCCTACATTGCACAAACACCACGGCACTACCTTAAACCCTACACCACTACCCCCTACACTACACAAACACCAGAGCACTACCCTAAACCCTAAAACACTACCCCAGCACGACCTCCTACATTACCCAACCACTGAAGTACCCTCAACCCTAAAACACTACCCCCCAGCATGACCCCTAGAATACACAAACACCACTGCACTGCCCTAAACCCTAAAACACTACCCCCAGCATGACCCCCTACACTACCCAAACACCACTGCACTACTCTAAACCCTAAAACACTACCCCCAGCATGACCCCCTACACAACCCAAACACCACTGCTCTGCCCTGCCCTAAACCCAAAAACACTACCCCAGCATGACCCCCTGCACTTTCCAAACACCACTGCCCTACCCTAAACCCTAAATCTACACCCAGCACGACCCCCTACACTACACAAACACCACTTCACTACCCTAAATCTACGCCCAGCATGACCCCATACACTACCCAAACACCACTGCTCTGCACTGCCCTAAACCCTAAAACACTACCCCCAGCAAGACCCCCTACAATTCACAAACACCACTGCACTACCCTAAACCCTAAAACACCACCCCCAGCACGACCCCCTACACTACCAAATCACCACTGCAATACCCTAAATCCAAAAAACACTACCCCAGCACAAACCCCTTCACTACCCAAACACAACTGCACTACCCTAAACCCAAAAACAATATCCCTAGGACAACCCCCTACACTACACAAACACCACGGCACTACCCTAAACCCTAAAACACTACCCCCAGCATGACCCCCTACACTACACAAACACCACTGCGCTGCCCTAAACCCTAAAACAATACCCCGGCACGACCCCCTATAATACACAAACAACACTTCACTACCCTAAACCACTACCCCCAGCACTACCCCTACACTACCAAAACACCCCTGCACTACCCTAAACCCTAAAACACTACCCCCAGCATGACCCCCTATAATAAACAAACAAAACTGCACAACCCTCAACCCTAAAATACTACCCCTACACTACCAAAACACCACTGCACTACCCTAAACCCTAAAACACTACCCCCAGCATGACCCCTACACTACCCAAACCCCACTGCACTACACTAAACCCTACCCACATCATGACCCCCTTCACTACCCAAACACCACTGCACTACCCTAAACCCTAAAACACTACCCCCAGAACTACCCCACACTACCCAAACACCACTGCGCTACCCTAAACCCTAAAACACTACCCCCAGAACTACTCCGAATACTACACAAACACCACTGCACAACCCTAAAACACTACCCCAACCATGACCCCCTACACTACACAAACACCAATTGTACTACCCTAAACCCTACCCCCAGCACGACCCCCTTCACTACCCAAACACAACTGCACTACCCTAAAGCCTAAAACACTACCCCAGTACTACCCCCTTTACTACCCAAACACCACTGCACTACCCTAAACCCTAAAACACTACCCCCAGCATGACCCCTACACTACCCAAACACCACTGCACTACCCTAAACCCTACCTACATCACGACCCCCTTCACTACCCAAACACCACTGCACTACCCTAAACCCTAAAACACTACCCCAGAACTACCCCACACTACCCAAACACCACTGCGCTACCCTAAACCCTAAAACACTACCCCCAGAACTACTCCAAATACTACACAAACACCACTGCACTACCCTAAAACACTACCCCCACCATGACCCCCTACACTACACAAACACCAATTGTACTACCCTAAACCCTACCCCCAGCACGACCCCCTTCACTACCCAAACACAACTGCACTACCCTAAAGCCTAAAACACTACCCCCAGCACTACCCCCTTTACTACCCAAACACCACTGCACTACCCTAAACCCTAAAACACTACCCCCAGCAGTAACCCCTACACAACCCAACACCACTGCACTACCCCAAACCCTAAAACACTACCCCCAGCATGACCCCTACACTACAAACACCACGGCACTACCCTAAACCCTAAAAAACTACCCACAGCAGTACCCCCTACACTACCCAAACACACCTGCACTACCCTAAACCATAAAACACTACCCCCAGCATGACCCCCTACACTACACAAACACCACTGCACTACCTTACTGCACTGCCCTAAACCCTAAAACACTACCCCCAGCATGACCACATACACAACACAAACACCACTGCACTACCCTAAACCCTAAAACACAAACCCCAGCATGACCCCCTACACTACACAAACACCACTGTCCTACCCTAAACCCTAAAACACTACCCCCAGCACGACCCCCTACACTACCAAATCACCACCGCAATACCCTAAATCCAAAAAACACTACCCCAGCACGAACCCCTTCACTATCCAAACACAACTGCACTACCCTAAACCCAAAAACAATACCCCCAGGACAACCCCCTACATTGCACAAACACCACGGCACTACCTTAAACCCTACACCACTACCCCCTACACTACACAAACACCAGAGCACTACCCTAAACCCTAAAACACTACCCCAGCACGACCTCCTACATTACCCAACCACTGAAGTACCCTCAACCCTAAAACACTACCCCCCAGCATGACCCCTAGAATACACAAACACCACTGCACTGCCCTAAACCCTAAAACACTACCCCCAGCATGACCCCCTACACTATCCAAACACCACTGCACTACTCTAAACCCTAAAACACTACCCCCAGCATGACCCCCTACACAACCCAAACACCACTGCTCTGCCCTGCCCTAAACCCAAAAACACTACCCCAGCATGACCCCCTGCACTTTCCAAACACCACTGCCCTACCCTAAACCCTAAATCTACACCCAGCACGACCCCCTACACTACACAAACACCACTTCACTACCCTAAATCTACGCCCAGCATGACCCCATACACTACCCAAACACCACTGCTCTGCACTGCCCTAAACCCTAAAACACTACCCCCAGCAAGACCCCCTACAATTCACAAACACCACTGCACTACCCTAAACCCTAAAACACCACCCCCAGCACGACCCCCTACACTACCAAATCACCACTGCAATACCCTAAATCCAAAAAACACTACCCCAGCACAAACCCCTTCACTACCCAAACACAACTGCACTACCCTAAACCCAAAAACAATATCCCTAGGACAACCCCCTACACTACACAAACACCACGGCACTACCTTATCTCCTACACCACTACCCCCTACACTACACAACACCAGAGCACTACCCTAAACCCTAAAACACTACCCCAGCACGACCTCCTACATTACCCAACCACTGAAGTACGCTAAACCCTAAATCCCTACCCCCCAGTGAGACCCCTACAATACACAAACACCACTGCACTACCCTAAACCCTAAAACACTACCCCAGCATGACCCCCTACACTACCCAAATACCAATGCACTACCCTAAACCCTAAAACACTACCCCCAGCATGACCCCCTACACTACCCAAACACCACTGCTCTGCCCTAAAACACTTCCCCCAGCATGACCCCCTACACTACACAAACACCACTGCACTGCCCTAAACCCTAAAACACTACCCCCAGCATGACCCCCTACACTACACAAACACCACTGCACTACCCTAAACCCTAAAACACAAACCCCTGCATGACCCCCTACACTACACAAACACCACTGCACTACCCTAAACGCTAAAACACTACTCCAACACGATCCCTACACTACACAAACACCACTGCACTACCATAAACCCTAAAACACTAACCCTACCATGACCCTCTACACTACCCAAACTCCACTGCACTACCCTAAAACACTACCCCTACACTACCCAAACACCACTGCCCTACCCTAAACAATACAACACTACACAAACACCACTGCACTACCCTGAACCCTAAAACACTACCCAAGCACGACTCCCTACACTGCCCAAACACAACTGCAATACCCTAAACCCTAAAACACGACCCCCTACACTACACAAACACCACTGCACTACCCTAAACCCTAAAACACTACCCCCAGCACGACCCCCTACACTACCCAAACACCACAGCACTACCCTAAACCCTAAAACTCTACCCCCAGCACTACCTCTACACTACCCAAACACCACTGCACTATTCTAAACCCTAAAACACAACCCCCTACACTACCCATCACTGCACTACCCTATACACTAAAACACTACCACCCAGCATGACCCCCTGCAATACACAAACAACATTCCACTACCCTAAACCCTAAAACACAACCCCCAGCAAGACCCCCTACACTAAACAAACACCACTGCACTACCTTACTGCACTACCCTAAACCCTAAAACACTACCCCCAGCATGACCCCCCCTACACTACACAAACACCAATACACTACCTTAGTGCACTACACTAAACCCTAAAACACTACCCGCAGCATGACCCCCTACACTACACAAACGCCACTGCACTACCCTAAAACACTACCCCCAGTGTGATCCCCTACACTATCCAAACACCACTGCACTACCCAAAACCCTAAAACACCACCCCTAGAACTCCCAATACTACACAAACACCACTGCACTACCCTAAACCCTAAAACACTACCCCCACCATGATCCCCTACACTATCCAAACACCACTGCACTACCCTAAACCCTAGAACACTACCCCCAGCGTGACCCCCTACACTACGCAAACACCACTGCACTACCCTAAACACTAAAACACTACCCCCAGCACGACCCCCTTCACTACCCAAACACAACTGCACTACCCTAAACATAAAAACACTACCCCCAGGACAACCCCCTACACTACACAAACACCACGGCACTACCTTAAACCCTACACCACTACCCCCTACACTACACAAACACCACAGCACTATCCTAAACCCTAACACACTACCCCCAGCACGACCTCCTACATTACCCAACCACTGAAGTACACTAAACCCTAAAACACTACCCCCCAGCACGACCACCTACACTACACAAACACTACTGGACTACCCTAAACCCTATGGCTAACCCCAGGACAACCCCCTACACAACACAAACACCACTGCACTACCTTAAACCCTAAAACACTACCCCCAGCATGACCCCCTAAACTACACAAACACCACGGCACTACCCTAAACCCTAAAAAACTACCCCCAGCAGTACCCCCTACACTACCCAAACACAACTGCACTACCCTAAACCCTAAAACACTACCCCGGGAACTACTTCAAATACTACACAAACACCACTGCACTACCCTAAACACTACCACCACCATGACCCCCTACACTACACAAACACCACTTTACTACCCTTAACCCTACCCCCAGTATGACCCCTTCACTAACCAAACACAACTGCACTACCCTAAACCATAAAACAACCCCCTACATTACACAAACACCACTGCACCACCCTAAAGCCTAAAATACTACCCACAGCAGTACCCACTACACAACCCAACACCACTGCACTACCCTAAAGCCTAAAACACTACTCCCAGCATGAGCCCCTACACTACACAAACACCACAAACCCTAAAGAACTACCTACAGCACGACCCCCTACACTACCCAAACACCACTGCATTACCCTAAACCCTAAATCTATCCCCAGCATGACCCCTACACTACACAAACACCACTGTACTACCCTAAACCCTACCCCCAGCACGACCCCCTTCACTATCCAAACACCATTGCATTACCCTAAACCCGAAATCTACCCCCAGCATGACCCACTTCACTACAAAACCACTGCACGACCCTAAACCCTAAAACACTAAACCCAGCTTGACCCCCTACACTACACAAACACCACTGCACTACCCTAAACCCTAAAACACTACCCCCAGCAAGACCCCCTACAATTCACAAACACCACTGCCCTACCCTAAACCCTAAAACACCACCCCCAGCACGACCCACTCCACTACCAAATCACCACTGCACTACCCTAAACCCTAAAACACTACCCCAGCACGAACCCCTATACTACACAAACACCACTGCACTACCCTAAACCCTAAAACACTACCCCCACCATGACCCCCTACACTACACAAACACCACTGCACTACCCTAAACCCTACCCCCAGCACGACCCCCTTCACTACCCAAACACAACTGCACTACCCTAAACATAAAAACACTACCCCCAGGACAACCCCCTACACTACACAAACACCACGGCACTACCTTAAACCCTACACCACTACCCCCTACACTACACAAACACCACAGCACTATCCTAAACCCTAACACAGTACCCCCAGCACGACCTCCTACATTACCCAACCACTGAAGTACACTAAACCCTAAAACACTACCCCCCAGCACGACCACCTACACTACACAAACACCACTGGACTACCCTAAACCCTACAGCTAACCCCAGGACACCGCCCTACACAACAAAAAACACCACTGCACTACCCTAAACCCTAAAACACTACCCCCAGCACGACCCCCTACACTACACAAACACCACTGCACAACCCTCAACCCTAAAATACTACCCCCAGTATGACCCCTACACTACCCAAACACTACTGCACTACCCTAAACCCTAAAACACTACTCCCAGCATGACCCCCTACACTACCCGAACACCACAGCACTACCCTAAACCCTAAAACACTACCCCCTACACTACCCAAACACCATGGCACTACCCTAAACCCTAAAACACTACCCCATCATGTACCCCTATACTAGCCAAACACCACTGCACTACCCTAAACCCTAAAACACTACCCCCAGCACGACCCCCTATAATACACAAACAACACTGCACTACCCTAAACCTTAAACCACTACCCCCAGCACTACCCCTACACTACCAAAACACCACTGCACTACCCTAAACCCTAAAACACTACCCCCAGCACGACCCTCTACACTACACAAACACCACTGCACAACACTCAACCCTAAAATACTACCCCCAGCGTGACCCCTACACTACCCAAACACCACTGCACTACCCTACTGCACTACCCTAAACCCTACCCCCAGCACGACCCCCTTCACTACCCAAAGACAACTACACTACCCTAAACCCTAAAACACAACCCCCTACACTACACAGACACCACTGCACTACCCTAAAGCCTAAAACACTACCCCCAGCACTACCCAAACACCACTGCACTACCCTAAACCCTAAAACACTACCCCCAGCATGACCCACTACACTACACAAACACCACGGCACTACCATAAACCCTAAAAAACTACCCCTAGCAGTACCCCCTACACTACCCAAACACACCTGCACTACCCTAAACCATAAAACTCTACCCCCAGCATGACCCCCTACACTACACAAACACCACTGCACTACCTTACTGCACTGCCCTAAACCCTAAAACACTACCCCCAGCATGACCCCCTACACTACACAAACACCACTGCACTACCCTAAACCCTAAAACACAAACCCCTGCATGACCCCCTACACTACACAAACACCACTGCACTACCATAAACGCTAAAACACTAACCCTACCACGACCCTCTACACTACCCAAACTCCACTGCACTACCCTAAAACACTACCCCTACACTACACAAACACCACTGCACTACCCTGAACCCTAAAACACTACCCAAGCACGACTCCCTACACTGCCCAAACACAACTGCACTACCCTAAACCCTAAAACACGACCCCCTACACTACACAAACACCACTGCACTACCCTAAACCCTAAAACACTACCCCCAGCACGACCCCCTACACTACCCAAACAACACAGCACTACCCTAAACCCTAAACCACTACCCCCAGCACTACCCCTACACTACCCAAACACCACTGCACTATTCTAAACCCTAAAACACTACCCCCTACACTACCCACCACTGCACTACCCTATACCCTAAAACACTACACCCCAGCATGACCCCCTGCAATACACAAACAACATTGCACTACCCTACTGCACTACCCTAATCCCTAAAACACTACCCCCAGCACGCCCCCTACACTATACAAACACCACTGCACTACCCTAAACCCTAGAACACTACCCCCAGCGTGACCCCCTACACTACGCAAACACCACTGCACAACCCTAAACCCTAAAACACTACCCCCAGCACGACCCCCTTCACTACCCAAACACAACTGCACTACCCTAAACATAAAAACACTACCCCCAGGACAACCCCCTACACTACACAAACACCACGGCACTACCTTAAACCCTACACCACTACCCCCTACACTACACAAACACCACAGCACTATCCTAAACCCTAACACACTACCCCCAGCACGACCTCCTACATTACCCAACCACTGAAGTACACTAAACCCTAAAACACTACCCCCCAGCACGACCACCTACACTACACAAACACCACTGGACTACCCTAAACCCTACAGCTAACCCCAGGACAACCCCCTACACAATACAAACACCACTGCACTACCCTAAACCCTAAAACACTACCCCCAGCATGACCCCTATAATACACAAACACCACTGCACTACCCTAAACCCTAAAACACTACCCCCAGCAAGACCCCCTACACTACACAAACACCACTGCACTACCCTAAACCCTAAAACACTACCCCAGCACGACCCCAACACTACACAAAAACCACTGCACTACTTTAAACCCTATAACACTACCCCCAGCAGTACCCCATACAGTACCCAACACAACTGCACTACCCTAAAACACTTCCCCCAGCATGACCCCCTACACTACAAACACCACGGCACTACCCTAAACCCTAAAACACTACCCCCAGCAGTACCCCCTACACTACACAAACACAACTGCACTACCTTACTGCACTACCCAAAACCCTACTACACTACTCCGAGCATGACCCCCTATACTACACAAACACGACTGCACTACCCTAAACCCAAAAACACTACACCCAGCGTGACCCCCTACACTACCCAAACACCACTGAACTACCCTAAACCCTAAAACACTACAGCCAGCCGTACCCCCTAGACTACCAAACACCACGGCACTACCCTAAACCCTAAAACACTACCCCCAGCAGTACCCCCTACACTACCCAAACACAACTGCACTACCCTAAACCCTAAAACACAAACCCCAGCAAGACCCCCTACACTAAACAAACACCACTGTACTACCTTACTGCACTACCTTAAACCCTAAAACACTACCCCCAGCATGACCCCCTACACTACACAAACACCAATACACTACCTTAGTGCACTACACTAAACCCTAAAACACTACCCGCAGCATGACCCCCTACACTACACAAACACCACTGCACTACCCTAAAACACAACCCCCAGTGTGATACCCTACACTATCCAAACACCACTGCACTACCCAAAACCCTAAAGCACCACCCCAGAACAACTCCCAATACTACACAAACACCACTGCACTACCCTAAACCCTAAAACACTACCCCCACCATGACCCCCTACACTACACAAACACCACTGTACTACCCTAAACCCTACCCCCAGCACGACCCCCTTCACTACCCAAACACAACTGCACTACACTAAACATAAAAACGCTACCCCCAGGACAACCCCCTACACTACACAAACACTACGGCACTACCTTAAACCCTACACCACTACCCCCTACACTATACAAACACCACAGCACTATCCTAAACCCTAGCACACTACCCCCAGCACGACCTCCTACATTACCCAACCACTGAAGTACACTAAACCCTAAAACACTACCACCCAGCACGACCACCTACACTACACAAACACCACTGGACTACCCTAAACCCTACAGCTAACCCCAGGACAACGCCCTACACAACACAAACACCACTGCACTACCCTAAACCCTAAAACACTACCCCCAGCACGACCCCCTATAATACACAAACACCACTGCACTATACTAAACACTATCCCCAGCAAACCCCCTCCACTACCAAAACACCACTGCACTACCCTAAATCTTAAAACACTACCCCCAGCACGACCCCCTACACTACACAAACACTACTGCACAACCCTCAACCCTAAAATACTACCCCCAGCGTGACCCCTACACTACCCAAACACCACTGCACTACCCTACTGCACTACCCTAAACCCTACCCCCAGCACGACCCCTTCACTACCCAAAGACAACTGCACTACCCTAAACCCTAAAATACAACCCCCTACACTACCCAAACACCACTGCACTACCCTAAACCCTACCCACATCACGACCCCCTTCACTACTCAAACACCACTGCACTACCCTAAACCCTACCCCAGAACTACCCCACACTACCCAAACACCACTGCGCTACCCTAAACCCTAAAACCCTACCCCCAGAACTACTCCGAATACTACACAAACACCACTGCACTACCCTAAAACACTACCCCCACCATGACCCCCTACACTACACAAACACCAATTGTACTACCCTAAACCCTACCCCCAGCACGACCCCCTTCACTACCCAAACACAACTGCACTACCCTAAAGCCTAAAACACTACCCCCATCGCGTACCCCTATACTACCCAAACACCACTGCACTACCCTAAACCCTAAAACACTACCCCCAGCTCGACCCCCTATAATACACAAACACTGCACTACCCTAAACCCTAAAACACTACCCCCACCATGACCCCCTACACTACACAAACACCAATTGTACTACCCTAAACCCTACCCCCAGCACGACCCCCTTCACTACCCAAACACAACTGCACTACCCTAAAGCCTAAATCACTATCCCCAGCACTACCCCCTTTACTACCCAAACACAACTGCACTACCCTAAACCCTAAAACACTACCCCCAGCAGTACCCACTACACAACCCAACACCACTGCACTACCCTAAAGCCTAAAACACTACCCCCAGCACTACCCCCTTTACTACCCAAACACCACGGCACTACCATAAACCCTAAAAAACTACCCCTAGCAGTACCCCCTACACTGCCCAAACACACCTGCACTACCCTAAACCATAAAACTCTACCCCCAGCATGACCCTCTACACTACACAAACACCACTGCACTACCTTACTGCACTGCCCTAAACCCTAAAACACTACCCCCAGCATGACCACCTACACAACACAAACACCACTGCACTACCCTAAACCCTAAAACACAAACCCCTGCATGACCCCCTACACTACACAAACACCACTGCACTACCCTAAACGCTAAAACACTACTCCAGCACGATCCCTACACTACACAACCACTGCACTACCATAAACCCTAAAACACTAACCCTAGCACGACCCTCTACACTACCCAAACTCCACTGCACTACCCTAAAACACTACCCCTACACTACCCAAACACCACTGCCCTACCCTAAACAATAAAACACTACACAAACACCACTGCCCTACCCTACTGCACTACCCTGAACCCTAAAACACTACCCCAGGTATGATCACCTACATTACACAAACACCACTGCACTACCCTAAACCCTAAAACACTACCCCAAGCACGACTCCCTACACTGCCCAAACACAACTGCACTACCCTAAAACACGACCCCTACACTACACAAACACCACTGCACTACCCTAAACCCTAAAACACTACCCCCAGCACTACACAAACACCACAGCACTACCCTAAACCCTAAAACACTACCACTACACTACCCAAACACCACTGCACTATTCTAAACCCTAAAACACTACCCCTACACTACCCACCACTGCACTACCCTAAACCCTAAAACACTACCCCCCAGTATGACCCCCTACAATACACAAACAACATTGCACTACCCTACTGCACTACCCTAATCCCTAAAACACTACCCCCAGCACGCCCCCTACACTATACAAACACCACTGCACTACCCTAAACCCTCAAACACTAACCCCAGCACGAGCCCCTACACTTCCCAAACACCACTGCCCTGCCCTAAACCCAAAAACACTACCCCGGCACAACCCCCTATTAAACCAAAACACCACTGCACTACCCTAAAACACTACAGCCAGCAGTACCCCCTATACTACCAAACACCACTGCACTGCCCTAAAGCCTAAAACAATACCCCCAGCATGACCCCCTACACTACCCAAACACCACCACACTGCCCTAAACCCTAAAACACTACCCCCAGCATGACCCCCTACACTACCCAAACTACACAAACACAACAGCACTACCCTAAACCCTAAAACACTACCCCCTACACTACACAAACACCACTGCACAACCCTCAACCCTAAAATACTACCCCCAGTATGACCCCTACACTACCCAAACACCACTGCACTACCCTAAACCCTAAAACACTACTCCCAGCATGACCCCCTACACTACCCAAACACCACAGCACTACCCTAAACCCCAAAACACTACCCCCTACACTACCCAAACACCATGGCACTACCCTAAACCCTAAAACACTACCCCATCATGTACCCCTATACTAGCCAAACACCACTGCACTACCCTAAACCCTAAAACACTACCCCCAGCACGACCCCCTATAATACACAAACACTGCACTACCCTAAACCTTAAACCACTACCCCCAGCACTACCCCTACACTACCAAAACACCACTGCACTACCCTAAACCCTAAAACACTACCCCCAGCACGACCCCCTACACTACACAAACACCACTGCACAACCCTCAACCCTAAAATACTACCCCCAGCGTGACCCCTACACTACCCAAACACCACTGCACTACCCTACTGCACTACCCTAAACCCTACCCCCAGCACGACCCCCTTCACTACCCAAAGACAACTACACTACCCTAAACCCTAAAACACAACCCCTACACTACACAGACACCACTGTACTACCCTAAAGCCTAAAACACTACCCCCAGCACTACCCAAACACCACTGCACTACCCTAAACCCTAAAACACTACCCCCAGCATGACCCACTACACAAACACCACGGCACTACCATAAACCCTAAAAAACTACCCCTAGCAGTACCCCCTACACTACCCAAACACACCTGCACTACCCTAAACCATAAAACTCTACCCCCAGCATGACCCCCTACACTACACAAACACCACTGCACTACCTTACTGCACTGCCCTAAACCCTAAAACACTACCCCCAGCATGACCCCCTACACTACACAAACACCACTGCACTACCCTAAACCCTAAAACACAAACCCCTGCATGACCCCCTACACTACACAAACACCACTGCACTACCATAAACGCTAAAACACTAACCCTACCACGACACTCTACACTACCCAAACTCCACTGCACTACCCTAAAACCCTAAAACACTACCCCTACACTACACAAACACCACTGCACTACCCTACTGCACTACCCTGAACCCTAAAACACTACCCAAGCACGACTCCCTACACTGCCCAAACACAACTGCACTACCCTAAACCCTAAAACACGACCCCCTACACTACACAAACACCACTGCACTACCCTAAACCCTAAAACACTACCCCCAGCACGACCCCCTACACTACCCAAACAACACAGCACTACCCTAAACCCTAAAACACTACCCCCAGCACTACCCCTACACTACCCAAACACCACTGCACTATTCTAAACCCTAAAACACTACCCCCTACACTACCCACCACTGCACTACCCTATACCCTAAAACACTATCCCCCAGCATGACCCCCTGCAATACACAAACAACATTGCACTACCCTACTGCACTACCCTAATCCCTAAAACACTACCCCCAGCACGCCCCCTACACTATACAAACACCACTGCACTACCCTAAACCCTAAAACACAACCCCCAGCAAGACCCCCTACACTAAACAAACACCACTGCACTACCTTAGTGCACTACACTAAACCCTAAAACACTACCCGCAGCATGACCCCCTACACTACACAAATGCCACTGCACTACCCTAAACCCTAAAACACTACCCCCACCATGATCCCCCTACACTATCCAAACACCACTGCACTACCCTAAACCCTAGAACACTACCCCCAGCGTGACCCCCTACACTACGCAAACACCACTGCACTACCCTAAACCCTAAAACACTACCCCCAGCACGACCCCCTTCACTACCCAAACACAACTGCACTACCCTAAACATAAAAACAATACCCCCAGGACAACCCCCTACACTACACAAACACCACGGCACTACCTTAAACCCTACACCACTACCCCCTACACTACACAATCACCACAGCACTATCCTAAACCCTAACACACTACCCCCAGCACGACCTCCTACATTACCCAACCACTGAAGTACACTAAACCCTAAAACACTACCCCCCAGCACGACCACCTACACTACACAAACACCACTGGACTACCCTAAACCCTACAGCTAACCCCAGGACAACCCCCTACACAATACAAACACCACTGCACTACCCTAAACCCTAAAACACTACCCCCAGCATGACCCCTATAATACACAAACACCACTGCACTACCCTAAACCACTACCCCCAGCACTACCCCTACACTACCAAAACACCACTGCACTACCCTAAACTGTAAAACACTACCCCCAGCAAGACCCCCTACACTACACAAACACCACAGCACTACCCTAAACCCTAAAACACTACCCCCTACACTACACAAACACCACTGCACAACCCTCAACCCTAAAATACTACCCCCAGTATGACCCCTACACTACCCAAACACCACTGCACTACCCTAAGCCCTAAATCACTACCCCCAGCATGACCCCCTACACTACCCAAACACCACAGCACTAGCCTAAACCCTAAAACACTACCCCCTACAATACCCAACCACCACGGCACTACCCTAAACCCTAAAACACTACCCCATCATGTACCCCTATACTACCCAAACACCACTGCACTACCCTAAACCCTAAAACACTTCCCCCAGCACGACCCCCTATAATACACAAACAACACTGCACTACCCTAAACCTTAAACCACTACCCCCTACAATACCCAAACACCACGGCACTACCCTAAACCCTAAAACACTACCCCATCATGTACCTCTATACTACCAAAACACCACTGCACTACCCTAAACCCTAAAACACTACCCCCAGCACGACCCCCTACACTACACAAACACTACTGCACAACCCTCAACCCTAAAATATTACCCCCAGCGTGACCCCTACACTACCCAAACACCACTGCACTACCCTACTGCACTACCCTAAACCCTACCCCCAGCACGACCCCTTCACTACCCAAAGACAACTGCACTACCCTAAACCCTAAAATACAACCCCCTACACTACACAGACACCACTGCACTACCCTAAAGCCTAAAACACTACCCCCAGCACTACCCCCTTTACTACCCAAACACCACTGCACTACCCTAAACCCTACAACACTACCCCCAGCAGTACCCCCTACACAACCCAACACCACTGCACTACCCTAAACCCTAAAACACTACCCCCAGCATGACCCCCTACACTACACAAACACCACGGCACTACCATAAACCCTAAAAAACTACCCCTAGCAGTACCCCCTACACTGCCCAAACACACCTGCACTACCCTAAACCATAAAACTCTACCCCCAGCATGACCCTCTACACTACACAAACACCACTGCACTACCTTACTGCACTGCCCTAAACCCTAAAACACTACCCCCAGCATGACCACCTACACAACACAAACCACTGCACTACCCTAAACCCTAAAACACAAACCCCTGCATGACCCCCTACACTACACAAACACCACTGCACTACCCTAAACGCTAAAACACTACTCCAGCACGATCCCTACACTACACAACCACTGCACTACCATAAACCCTAAAACACTAACCCTAGCACGACCCTCTACACTACCCAAACTCCACTGCACTACCCTAAAACCCTAAAACACTACCCCTACACTACCCAAACACCACTGCCCTACCCTAAACAATAAAACACTACACAAACACCACTGCCCTACCCTACTGCACTACCCTGAACCCTAAAACACTACCCCAGGTATGATCACCTACATTACACAAACACCACTGCACTACCCTAAACCCTAAAACACTACCCCAAGCACGACTCCCTACACTGCCCAAACACAACTGCACTACCCTAAAACACGACCCCTACACTACACAAACACCACTGCACTACCCTAAACCCTAAAACACTACCCCCAGCACTACACAAACACCACAGCACTACCCTAAACCCTAAAACACTACCACTACACTACCCAAACACCACTGCACTATTCTAAACCCTAAAACACTACCCCTACACTACCCACCACTGCACTACCCTAAACCCTAAAACACTACCCCCCAGCATGACCCCCTACAATACACAAACAACATTGCACTACCCTACTGCACTACCCTAATCCCTAAAACACTACCCCCAGCACGCCCCCTACACTATACAAACACCACTGCACTACCCTAAACCCTCAAACACTAACCCCAGCACGAGCCCCTACACTTCCCAAACACCACTGCCCTGCCCTAAACCCAAAAACACTACCCCGGCACAACCCCCTATTAAACCAAAACACCACTGCACTGCACTACCCTAAAACACTACAGCCAGCAGTACCCCCTATACTACCAAACACCACTGCACTGCCCTAAAGCCTAAAACAATACCCCCAGCATGACCCCCTACACTACCCAAACACCACTGCACTGCCCTAAACCCTAAAACACTACCCCCAGCATGACCCCCTACACTACCCAAACACCACTGCACTACCCTAAACCCTAAAACACTACCCCCAGCACGACCCCCTACACCACACAAAGACCACTGCACTGCCCTAGACCCTAAAACACTACGTGCAGCATGAACCCCTACACTACACAAACACCACTTCACTACCTTAAACCCTAAAACACTACCCCCAGCATGACCCCCTACACTACCAAAACACCACTGCATTACCCTAAACCCTAAATCTATCCCCAGCATGGCCCCTACACTACACAACTACCACTGCACTACCCTAAATCTACCCCCAGCACGACCCCCTACACCGCACAAACACCACTTCACTACCCTAAATCCTAAAACACTACCCCCAGCATGACCCCCTACACTACACAAACACCACGGCACTATACTAAACACTATCCCCAGCAAACCCCCTCCACTACCAAAACACCACTGCACTACCCTAAATCTTAAAACACTACCCCCAGCACGACCCCCTACACTACACAAACACCACTGCACAACCCTCAAACCTAAAATACTACCCCCAGCGTGACCCCTAAACTACCCAAACACCACTGCACTACCCTACTGCACTACCCTAAACCCTACCCCAGCACGACCTCCTTCACTACCCAAAGACAACTGCACTACCCTAAAACACAACCCCCTACACTACACAAACACCGCTGCACTACCCTAAAGCCTAAAACACTACCCCCAGCACTACCCCCTTTACTACCCAAACACCACTGCACTACCCTAAACCCTAAAACACTACCCCCAGCAGGACCCCTACACAACCCAACACCACTGCACTACCCTAAACCCTAAAACACTACCCCCAGCATGACCCCCTACACTACACAAACACCACGGCACTACCATAAACCCTAAAAAACTACCCCCAGCAGTACCCCCTATACTACCCAAACACACCTGCACTACCTTACTGCACTGCCCTAAACCCTAAAACACTACCCCCAGCATGACCACCTACACAACACAAACACCACTGCACTACCCTAAACCCTAAAACACAAACCCCTGCATGACCCCCTACACTACACAAACACCACTGCACTACCCTAAACGCTAAAACACTACTCCAGCACGATCCCTACACTACACAAACACCACTGCACTACCATGAACCCTAAAACACTAACCCTAGCATGACCCTCTACACTACCAAAACTCCACTGCACTAACCTAAAACCCTAAAACACTACCCCTACACTACCCAAACACCACTGCCCTATCCTAAACAATAGAACACTACCTGCAGAACTGCCCCCAATACTACACAAACACCACTGCACTACCCTGAACCCTAAAACACTACCCCAGGCATGACCACCTACACTACACAAACACCACTGCACAACGCTAAACCCTAAAACACTACCCCAAGCACGACTCCCTACACTGCCCAAACACAACTGCACTACCCTAAACCCTAAAACACGACCCCCTACACTACACAAACACCATTGCACTACCCTAAACCTTAAAACACTACCCCCAGCACGACCCCCTACACTACACAAACACCACAGCACTACCCTAAACCCTAAAACACTACCCCCAGCACTACCCCTACACTACCCAAACACCACTGCACTAACCTAAACCTTAAAACACTACCCCCAGCATGACCCCCTACAATACACAAACAACATTGCACTACCCTACTGCACTACCCTAAACACTAAAACACTACCCCCAGCATGACACCCTACACTATACAAACACCACTGCACTACCCTAAACCCTAAAACACTAACCCCAGCACGAGCCCCTACACTTCCCAAACACCACTGCCCTGCCCTAAACCCAAAAACACTACCCCAGCACGACCCCCTGCACTACCCAAACACCACTGCACTGCCCTAAACCACTACCCCAGCATGACCCCCTACACTACCCAAACACCACTGCACTACCCTAAACCCTAAAACACTACCCCCAGCACTACCCCCTTTACTACCCAAACACCACTGCACTACTCTAAACCCTAAAACACTACCCACAGCAGTACCCCCTACACAACCCAACACCACTGCACTACCCTAAACCACTACCCCCAGCACGACCCCCTACTCTACCCAAACACCATTGCACTACCCTAAACACAAACACTACCCCGGCACAACCCCCTATAAAACCCAAACACCACTGCACTGCCCTAAACCCTAAAACAATACCCCCGGCACGACCCCCTACACTACACAAACACCACTGCACTGCCCTAAACCCTAAAACAATACCCCCAGCATGAGCCCCTACACTACACAAACACCACTGCACTGCCCTTGCCCTAAACCCTAAAACACTACCTACAGCACGACCCCCTACACTACCCAAACACCACTGCATTACCCTAAACCCTAAATCTATCCCCATCATGACCCCTACACTACACAACCACCACTGCACTACCCTAAACCCAAAATCTACCCCCAGCACGACCCCCTACACCGCACAACCACCGCACTATCCTAAACACTATCCCCAGCAAGACCCCCTACACTACACAACCACCACTGCACTACCCTAAACCCTAAATCTACCCCCAGCACGACCCCCTACACCGCACAAACACCACGGCACTACCCTAAACACTATCCCCAGCAAGACCCCCTACACTACACAAACACCACTGCACTACCCAAAAGCCTAAAACACTACACCCAGCACTACCCCCTTTACTACCCAAACACCACTGCACTACTCTAAACCCTAAAACACTACCCACAGCAGTACCCCCTACACAACCCAACACCACTGCACTACCCTACACCCTAAAACACTACCCCCAGCACGACTCCCTACTCTACCCAAACACCATTGCACTACCCTAAACACTAAAACACTACCCCGGCACAACCCCCTATAAAACCCAACCACCACTGCACTGCCCTAAACCCTAAAACAATACCCCGACACGACCCCCTACACTACACAAACACCACTGCACTGCCCTAAACCCTAAATCTATCCCCAGCATGACCCCTACACTACACAACCACCACTGCACTACCCTAAATCTACCCCCAGCACAACCCCCTACACCGCACAAACACCACTGCACTACCCTAAACCTTAAAACACTACCCCAGAACTACCCCTACACTACCCAAAGACCACTACACTACCCTAAACCCTAAAACACAACCCCCTACACTACACAAACACCACTGTACTACCCTAAAGCCTAAAACACTACCCCCTACACTACCCACCACTGCACTACCCTAAACCTTAAAACACTACCCCCCAGCATGACCCCCTACAATACACAAACACCACTGCACTACCCTACTGCACTACCCTAAACCCTAAAACACTACCCCCAGCATGACCCCCTACACTACCCAAACACCTCTGCACTACCCTAAACCCTAAAACACTACACCCAGCATGACCCCCTACACTACACAAACACCACTTCACTACCCTAAACCCTTGATCTACCCCCAGCATGACCTCCTACACTACCCAAAAACCACTGCACTACCCTAAACACTATAACACTACCCCCAGCATGACCCCCTACACTAACCAAACACCATGGCACTACAATAAACCCTAAAACACTACCCCCATCACGTACCCCTATACTACCCAAACACCACTGCACTACCCTAAACCCTAAAACACTACCCCATCACGACCCCCTATAATACACAAACAACATTGCACTACCCTAAACCCTAAACCACTACCCCCAGCACTACCCTTAGACTACCAAAACACCACTGCACTACCCTAAACCCTAAAACACTACCCCCAGCACAACCCCCTACACTACACAAACACCACTGCACAACCCTCACCCCTAAAATACTACCCCCAGCATGACCCCTACACTAACCAAACACTACTGCACTACCCTACTGCTCTACCCTAAACCCTACCCCCAGCACGACCCCCTTCACTACCCAAACACAACTGCACTACCCTAAACCCTAAAACACAACCCCCTACACTACACAATCACTGCACTACCCTAAAGCCTAAAACACTACCCCCAGTACTACCCCCTTTACTACCCAAACACCACTGCACTACCATAAACCCTAAAACACTACCCCCAGCATGACCCTCTACACAAACACCACGCCACTACCATAAATCCTAAAAAACTACCCCCAGCATGACCCCCTACACTACACAAACACCACTGCACTACCTTTCTGCACTGCCCTAAACCCTAAAACCCTACCCCCAGCATGACCACTGACACAACGCAAACACCACTGCACTCCCTAAACCCTAAAACACAAACCCCAGCATGACCCCCTACACTACACAAACACCACTGCACTACCCTAAACCCTAAAACACTACCTCAGCACGATCCCTACACTACCCAAACTACACTGCACTACCCTAAACCCTAAAACACTACCCCTACACTACCCAAACACCACTGCCCTACCCTAAACCCTAAAACACTACCCGCAGAACTGCCCCATATACTACACAAACACCACTGCACTACCCTACTGCACTACCATGAACCCTAAAACACTACCCCAGGCATGACCACCTACACTACACAAACACCACTGCACTACCCTAAACCCTAAAACATTACCCCAAGCATGACCCCCTACACTGCCCAAACACACCTGCACTACCCTAAACCCTAAAACACTACCCCCAGCACGACTCCCTACACTACACAAACACCACAGCACTACCCTGAAACACTACCCCCAGCACTACCCCTACACTACCCAAACACCACTGCACTATTCTAAACCCTAAAACACTACCCCCTACACTACCCACCACTGCACTACCCTAAACCACTACCCCCCAGCATGACCCCCTACAATACACAAGCACCACTGCACTACCCTAAACCCTAAAACACTACCCCCAGCATGACCCCCTACACTACCCAAACACCACTGCACTACCCTAAACCCTAAATCACTACCCCCAGTATGACCCCCTACACTACCCAAACAACACTGCACTGCCCTGCCCTAAACCCAAAAACACTACCCCAGCACGACCCCCTGCACTTTCCAAACACCACTGCACTACCCTAAACCCTAAATCTACACCCAGCACGACCCCCTACACAACAAAAACACCACTGCACTACCCTAAACACTATAACACTACCCCCAGCACGACCCCCTACTCTACCCAAACACCATTGCACTACCCTAAATACAAACACTACCCCGGCACAACCCCCATAAAACCCAAACACCACTGCACTACCCTAAACCCTAAACCAATACCCCCTACACTACACAAACACCACTGCACTACCTTACTGCACTACCCTAAACCCTAAAACACTACCCCGAGCATGACCCCCTACACTACACAAACACGACTGCACTATCCTAAACCCAAAAACACTACCCCCAGGACAACCCCCTTCACTACCCAAACACAACTGCACTACCCTAAACCCTAAAAAACTACCCCCAGCAGTACCCCCTACACTACCCAAACACACCTGCAGTACCCTAAACCATAAAACACTACCCCCACCATGACCCCCTACACTACACAAACAACACTGCACTACCTTACTGCACTGCCCTAAACCCTAAAACACTACCCCCAGCATGACCACCTACACAACACAAACACCACTGCACTACCCTAAACCCTAAAACACAAATCCCAGCATGACCCACTTCGCTACACAAACACCACTGCACGACCCTAAACCCTAAAATACTAACCCCAGCTTGACCCCCTACACTACACAAACACCACTGCACTACCCTGAACCCTAAAACACTACCCCCAGCAAGACCCCCTACAAATCACAAACACCACTGCACTACCCTATACCCTAAAACACCACCCCCAGCACAACCCCCTCCACTACCAAATCACCACTGCAATACCCTAAACCCTAAAACACTACCCCAAGCACAACCCCGTACACTACACAAACACCACTGTACTACCCTAAACCCTAAAACACTAACCCCAGCACGACCCCCTTCACTACCCAAACACAACTGCACTACCCTAAACCCAAAAACACTACCCCCAGCACGACCCCCTGCACTACCCAAACACCACTGCACTACCCTAAACCACTATCCCCAGCATGACCCCCTACACTACACAAACACCACTGCACAACCCTCAACCCAAAAACACTACCCCCAGCAAGACCCCCTACAAATCACAAACACCACTGCACTACCCTATACCCTAAAACACCACCCCCAGCACAACCCCCTCCACTACCAAATCACCACTGCAATACCCTAAACCCTAAAACACTACCCCAAGCACAACCCCGTACACTACACAAACACCACTGTACTACCCTAAACCCTAAAACACTAACCCCAGCACGACCCCCTTCACTACCCAAACACAACTGCACTACCCTAAACCCAAAAACACTACCCCCAGCACGACCCCCTGCACTACCCAAACACCACTGCACTACCCTAAACCACTACCCCCAGCATGACCCCCTACACTACACAAACACCACTGCACAACCCTCAACCCTAAAATACTACCCCCAGCATGACCTCAACACTACCCAAACACCACTGCAATACCCTACTGCACTACCCTAAACCCTAAAAACTACCCCCAGCATGACCCCCTACACTACCCAAACACCACGGCACTACCCTAAACCCTAAAACACTACCCCCATACTACCCAAACACCACTGCACTACCCTAAACCCTAAAACACTACCCCGGCACAACCCCCTATAAATCCCAAACACCACTGCACTGCCCTAAACCAATACCCCCAGCATGACCCCCTACACTCCACAAACACCACGGCACTATCCTAAACCCTAACACACTATCCCCAGCACGACCTTCTACATTACCCAACCACTGAAGTACACTAAACCCTAAAACACTACCCCCCAGCACGACCACCTACACTACACAAACACCACTGGACTACCCTAAACCCTACAGCTAACCCCAGCACAACCCCCTCCACAACACAAACACCACTGCACTACCCTAAACCCTAAAACACTACCCCCAGCACGACCCCCTATAATACACAAACACCACTGCACTACCCTAAACCCTAAACCACTACCCCCAGCACTACCCCTACACTACCAAAACACCACTGCACTACCCTAAACTGTAAAACACTACCCCCAGCACGACCCCCTACACTACACAAACACCACAGCACTACCCTAAAACACTACCCCCTACACTACAGAAAACACCACTGCACAACCCTCAACCCTAAAATACTACCCCCAGTATGACCCCTACACTACCCAAACACCACTGCAATACCCTAAACCCTAAAAACTACCCCCAACATGACCCCCTACACTACCCAAACACCACGACACTACCCTAAACCCTAAAACACTACCCCCATACTACCCAAACACCACTGCACTACCCTAAACCCTAAAACACTACCCCGGCACAACCCCCTATAAAACCCAAACACCACTGCACTGCCCTAAACCAATACCCCCAGCATGACCCCCTACACTACACAAACACCACGGCACTATCCTAAACCCTAACACACTATCCCCAGCACGACCTTCTACATTACCCAACCACTGAAGTACACTAAACCCTAAAACACTACCCCCCAGCACGACCACCTACACTACACAAACACCACTGGACTACCCTAAACCCTACAGCTAACCCCAGCACAACCCCCTACACAACACAAACACCACTGCACTACCCTAAACCCTAAAACACTACCCCCAGCACGACCCCCTATAATACACAAACACCACTGCACTACCCTAAACCCTAAACCACTACCCCCAGCACTACCCCTACACTACCAAAACACCACTGCACTACCCTAAACTGTAAAACACTACCCCCAGCACGACCCCCTACACTACACAAACAGCACTACCCTAAAACACTACCCCCTACACTACAGAAAACACCACTGCACAACCCTCAACCCTAAAATACTACCCCCAGTATGACCCCTACACTACCCAAACACCACTGCACTACCCTAAACCCTAAAACACTACCCCCAGCATGACCCCCACACTACCCAAACACCACGGCACTACCCTAAACCCTAAAACACTACCCCAATCACGTACCCCTATACTACCCAAACACCACTGTACTACCCTAAACCCTAAAACACTACCCCCAGCACGACCCCCTATAATACACAAACACTGCACTACCCTAAACCACTACCCCCAGCATTACCCCTACACTACCAAAACACCACTGCACTACCCTACACCCTGAAACACTAAACGCAGCTTGACCCCCTACACTACACAAACACCACTGCACTACCCTAAACCCTAAAACACTACCCCCAGCAAGACCCCCTACAATTCACATACACCACTGCACTACCCTAAACCCTAAAACACCACCCCCAGCACAACCCCCTCCACTACCAAATCACCACTGGAATACCCTAAACCCTAAAACACTACCCCAGCACGAACCCCTATACTACACAAACACCACTGTACTACCCTAAACCCTAAAACACTACCCCTACACGACCCTCCACTGCACTACCCTAAACCCTAAAACACTACCCCCAGCATAACCCCCTACAATACACAAACACCACTGCACTACCCTACTGCACTAACCCCAGCATGACCCCATCACTACCCAAACACCACTGCACTACCCTAAAACACTACCCTAAAACACTACCCCCAGCATGACCCCCTACACTACCCAAACACCACTGCACTACCCTGCCATAAACCCAAAAACACTACCCCAGCACGACACCCTGCACTTTCCAAACACCACTGCACTACCCTAAACCCTAAATCTAAACCCAGCACGACCCCTACACTACACAAACACCACTTCACTAACCTAAACCTACCCCCAGCATGACCCCCTACACTACCCAAACACCACTGCACTACCCTAAACATTATAACACTACCCCCAGCACGACCCCCTACTCTATCCAAACACCATTGCACTACCCTAAACACTAAAACACTACCCCGGCACCCCCCCTATAAAACCCAAACACCACTGCACTACCCTAAACCCTAAAACACTACCCCCAGCACTACCCCCTTCACTACCCAAACACAACTGCACTACCCTAAACCCAAAAACACTACCCCCAGGACAACCCCCTACACTACACAAACACGACAGCACTACCTTAAACCCTACACCACTACACCCTACACTACACAAACACCACAGCTCTATCCTAAACCCTAACACACTACCCCCAGCAGGACCTCCTACATTACCCAACCACTGAAGTACACTAAACCCTAAAACACTACCCCCCAGCACGACCACCTACGCTACACAAACACCACTGGACTACCCTAAACCCTACAGCTAACCCCGGCACAACCCCCTACACAACACAAACACCACTGCACTACCCTAAACCACTACCCCCAGCACTACCAAAACACCACTGCACTACCCTAAACCGTAAAACACTGCCCCCAGCACGACCCCTACACTACACAAACACCACAGCACTACCCTAAACCCTAAGACACTACCCCTACACAAACACCACTGCACAACCCTCAACCCTAAAATACTACCCCCAGTATGACCCCTACACTACCCAAACACCACTGCACTACCCTAAACCCTAAAACACTACCCCCAGCATGACCCCCTACACTACCCAAACACCACGGCACTACCCTAAACCCTAAAACACTACCCCCATCACGTACCCCTATACTGCCCAAACACCACTGCACTACCCTAAACCCTAAACCACTGCCACCAGCACTACCCCTACACTACCAAAACACCACTGCACTACCCTAAACCCTAAAACAATACCCCCAGCAAGACCCCCTACACTACACAAACACCACTGCACCACCCTCAACCCTAAAATACTACCCCCAGCTTGACTCCTACACTACCCAAACACCACTGCACTACCCTAAACCCTACCCCCAGCACGACCCCCTTCACTACCCAAACACAACTGCACTACCCTAAAACCTAAAACACAACCCCCTACACTACACAAACACCACTGCACTACCCTAAAGCCTAAAACACTACCCCCAGCACTACCCCCTTTACTACCCAAACACCACTGCACTACCCTAAACCCTAAAACACTACCCCCAGCATGACCCCCTACACTACACAAACACCACGGCACTACCATAAACCCTAAAAAACTACCCCTAGCAGTACCCCCTACACTACCCAAACACACCTTTACTACCCTAAACCATAAAACACTACCCCCAGCATGACCCCCTACACTACACAAACACCACTGCACTAAACCCTAAAACACTACCCCCAGCATAACCACCTACAAAACACAAACACCACTGCACTACCCTAAACCCTAAAACACTACCCCAGCACGATCCCTACACTCCACAAACACCACTGCACTACCATAAACCCTAAAACACTACCCCTAGCACGATCTTCTACACTACCCAAACTCCACTGCACTACCCTAAAACACTACCCCTAGCATTACCCCTACACTACCCACACACCACTGCCCTACCCTAAACCCTAAAACACTACCCGCAGAACTGCCCCCAATACTAAACAAACACCACTGCACTACCCTACTGCACTACCCTGAACCCTAAGGCACTACCCCAGGCATGATCACCTACACTACACAAACACCACTGCACTACCCTAAACCCTAAAACACTACCCCCAGCACGACCCCCTACACTACACAAACACCACAGCACTACCCTAAACCCTAAAACACTACCCCCAGCACTACCCCTACACTACCCAAACACCACTGCACTATTCTAAACCCTAAAACACTACCCCCTCCACTACCCACCACTGCGCTACCCTAAACCCTAAAACACTACCCCCCAGCATGACCCCCTACAATACACAAACACCACTGTACTACCCTACTGCACTACCCTGAACCCTAAAACACTACCCCAAGAGCGACCCCCTACACTGCCCAAACACAACTGCACTACCCTCAACCCTAAAACACGACCCCCTACACTATACAAACACCACTGCACTACCCTAAACCCTAAAACACTACCCCCAGCACGACCCCCTACACTACACAAACACCACAGCACTACCCTAAACCCTAAAACACTACCCCCAGCACTACCCCTACTCTACCCAAACACCACTGCACTATTCTAAACCCTAAAACACTACCCCCTACACTACCCACCACTGTATCCTAAAACACTACCCCCCAGCATGACTCCCTACAATACACAACACCACTGCACTACCCTACTGCACTACCCTAAACCCTAAAACTCTACCCCCAGCATGCCCCCCTACACTACCCAAACTCCATTGCACTACCCTAAAACCCTAAAACACTACCCCAAGTACGACCCCCTACACTGCCCAAACACAACTGCACTATCCTAAACCCTAAAACACGACCCCCTACACTACACAAACACCACTGTACTACCCTAAACCCTAAAACACTACCCGCAGAACTGCCCCCAATACTACACAAACACCACTGCACTACCCTACTGCACTACCCTGAACCCTAAAACACTACCCCAGGCATGACCACCTACACTACAAAAACACCACTGCACTACCCTAAACCCTAAAACACTACCCCCAGCACGACCCCCTACACTACAAACACCACTGCGCTACACTAAACCCTAAAACACTACCCCCAGCACTACCCCAACACCACTGCACTAGTCTAAACCCTAAAACACTACCCCCTACACTATCCACCACTGCACTACCCTAAACCCTAAAACACTACCCCCCAGCATGACCCCCTAAAATACACAAACACCACTGCACTACCCTACTGCACTACCATAAACCCTAAAACACTACCCCCAGCATGACCCCCTACACTACCCAAACACCACTGCACTACCCTAAACCCTAAAACACTACCCCCAGCATGACCCTCTACTCTACCCAAACACCATTGCACTACCCTAAACACTAAAATACTACCCCGGCACAACCCCCTATTAAACCCACACACCACTGCACTGCCCTAAACCCTAAAACACTACCCCCAGCATGACCCCCTACACTACCCAAACACCACTGCACTACCCTAAACCCTAAAACACTACAGCCAGCAGTTCCCCTATACTACCAAACACCACTGCACTACCCTAAACCCTAAAACACTACCTCGGGAACTACTCCAAATACTACACAAACACCACTGCACTACCCTAAACCCCAAAAACACTACCTCGGGAACTACTCCAAATACCACCCAAACACCACTGCACTACCCTAAACCACTACCCCCAGCATGACCCCTACACTACACAACCACCACTGCACTACCCTAAACCCTAAAACACTACCTGCAGCATGAACCCCTACACTACCCAAACACCACTGCAGTGCCCTAAACCATAAAACATGACCCCATGCAGTACGCAAACACTGCACTACCCTAAACCTACCCCCAGCACGACCCGCTACACTGCACAACACCACTTCACTACCCTAAATCCTAAAACACTACCCCCAGCATGACCCCCTACACTACACAAACACCACTGCACAACCTTAAACCCTAAAACACTACCCCCAGCACGACCCCCTATACTACACAAACACCACTCCACTACCCTAAACCACTACCCCAGCACGACCCCTACACTACACAAAAAACACTGCACTACCATAAACCCTAACACTACCTCAGCAGTACCCCCTACACTACCCAAACACACCTGCACTACCCTAAACCATAAAACACTACCCCCAGCATGACCCCCTACACTACACAAACAACACTGCACTACCTTACTGCACTGCCCTAAACCCTAAAACACTACCCCCAGCATGACCACCTACACAACACAAACACCACTGCACTACCCTAAACCCTAAAACACAAATCCCAGCATGACCCACTTCGCTACACAAACACCACTGCACGACCCTAAACCCTAAAACACTAACCCCAGCTTGACCCCCTACACTACACAAACACCACTGCACTACCCTAAACCCTAAAACACTACCCCCAGCAAGACCCCCTACAAATCACAAACACCACTGCACTACCCTATACCCTAAAACACCACCCCCAGCACAACCCCCTCCACTACCAAATCACCACTGCAATACCCTAAACCCTAAAACACTACCCCAAGCACAACCCCGTACACTACACAAACACCACTGTACTACCCTAAACCCTAAAACACTAACCCCAGCACGACCCCCTTCACTACCCAAACACAACTGCACTACCCTAAACCCAAAAACACTACCCCCAGCACGACCCCCTGCACTACCCAAACACCACTGCACTACCCTAAACCACTACCCCAGCATGACCCACTACACAAACACCACTGCACAACCCTCAACCCTAAAATACTACCCCCAGCATGACCTCAACACTACCCAAACACCACTGCAATACCCTACTGCACTACCCTAAACCCTAAAAACTACCCCCAGCATGACCCCCTACACTACCCAAACACCACGGCACTACCCTAAACCCTAAAACACTACCCCCATACTACCCAAACACCACTGCACTACCCTAAACCCTAAAACACTACCCCGGCACAACCCCCTATAAAACCCAAACACCACTGCACTGCCCTAAACCAATACCCCCAGCATGACCCCCTACACTCCACAAACACCACGGCACTATCCTAAACCCTAACACACTATCCCCAGCACGACCTTCTACATTACACAACCACTGAAGTACACTAAACCCTAAAACACTACCCCCCAGCACGACCACCTACACTACACAAACACCACTGGACTACCCTAAACCCTACAGCTAACCCCAGCACAACCCCCTACACAACACAAACACCACTGCACTACCCTAAACCCTAAAACACTACCCCCAGCACGACCCCCTATAATACACAAACACCACTGCACTACCCTAAACCCTAAACCACTACCCCCAGCACTACCCCTACACTACCAAAACACCACTGCACTACCCTAAACTGTAAAACACTACCCCCAGCACGACCCCCTACACTACACAAACACCACAGCACTACCCTAAAACACTACCCCCTACACTACAGAAAACACCACTGCACAACCCTCAACCCTAAAATACTACCCCCAGTATGACCCCTACACTACCCAAACACCACTGCAATACCCTAAACCCTAAAAACTACCCCCAACATGACCCCCTACACTACCCAAACACCACGGCACTACCCTAAACCCTAAAACACTACCCCCATACTACCCAAACACCACTGCACTACCCTAAACCCTAAAACACTACCCCGGCACAACCCCCTATAAAACCCAAACACCACTGCACTGCCCTAAACCAATACCCCCAGCATGACCCCCTACACTACACAAACACCACGGCACTATCCTAAACCCTAACACACTATCCCCAGCACGACCTTCTACATTACCCAACCACTGAAGTACACTAAACCCTAAAACACTACCCCCCAGCACGACCACCTACACTACACAAACACCACTGGACTACCCTAAACCCTACAGCTAACCCCAGCACAACCCCCTACACAACACAAACACCACTGCACTACCCTAAACCCTAAAACACTACCCCCAGCACGACCCCCTATAATACACAAACACCACTGCACTACCCTAAACCCTAAACCACTACCCCCAGCACTACCCCTACACTACCAAAACACCACTGCACTACCCTAAACTGTAAAACACTACCCCCAGCACGACCCCCTACACTACACAAACAGCACTACCCTAAAACACTACCCCCTACACTACAGAAAACACCACTGCACAACCCTCAACCCTAAAATACTACCCCCAGTATGACCCCTACACTACCCAAACACCACTGCACTACCCTAAACCCTAAAACACTACCCCCAGCATGACCCCCACACTACCCAAACACCACGGCACTACCCTAAACCCTAAAACACTACCCCCATCACGTACCCCTATACTACCCAAACACCACTGTACTACCCTAAAACCTAAAACACTACCCCCAGCACGACCCCCTATAATACACAAACACTGCACTACCCCAAACCACTACCCCCAGCACTACCCCTACACTACCAAAACACCACTGCACTACCCTACACCCTGAAACACTAACCGCAGCTTGACCCCCTACACTACACAAACACCACTGCACTACCCTAAACCCTAAAACACTACCCCCAGCAAGACCCCCTACAATTCACAAACACCACTGCACTACCCTAAACCCTAAAACACCACCCTCAGCACAACCCCCTCCACTACCAAATCACCACTGGAATACCCTAAACCCTAAAACACTACCCCAGCACGAACCCCTATACTACACAAACACCACTGTACTACCCTAAACCCTAAAACACTACCCCTACACGACCCTCCACTGCACTACCCTAAACCCTAAAACACTACCCCAGCATAACCCCCTACAATACACAAACACCACTGCACTACCCCCAGCATGACCCTACACTACCCAAACACCACTGCACTACACTAAAACACTACCCTAAAACACTACCCCCAGCATGACCCCCTACACTACCCAAACACCACTGCACTACCCTAAACACTATAACACTACCCCCAGCACGACCCCCTACTCTATCCAAACACCATTGCACTACCCTAAACACTAAAACACTACCCCGGCACCCCCCCTATAAAACCCAAACACCACTGCACTACCCTAAACCCTAAAACACTACCCCCAGCACAACCCCATTCACTACCCAAACACAACTGCACTACCCTAAACCCAAAAACACTACCCCCAGGACAACCCCCTACACTACACAAACACCACAGCACTACCTTAAACCCTACACCACTACACCCTACACTACACAAACACCACAGCTCTATCCTAAACCCTAACACACTACCCCCAGCAGGACCTCCTACATTACCCAACCACTGAAGTACACTAAACCCTAAAACACTACCCCCCAGCACGACCACCTACACTACACAAACACCACTGGACTACCCTAAACCCTACAGCTAACCCCGGCACAACCCCCTACACAACACAAACACCACTGCACTACCCTAAAGCACTACCCCCAGCACTACCAAAACACCACTGCACTACCCTAAACCGTAAAACACTGCCCCCAGCACGACCCCTACACTACACAAACACCACAGCACTACCCTAAACCCTAAGACACTACCCCTACACAAACACCACTGCACAACCCTCAACCCTAAAATACTACCCCCAGTATGACCCCTACACTACCCAAACACCACTGCACTACCCTAAACCCTAAAACACTACCCCCAGCATGACCCCCTACACTACCCAAACACCACGGCACTACCCTAAACCCTAAAACACTACCCCCATCACGTACCCCTATACTACCCAAACACCACTGCACTACCCTAAACCCTAAACCACTGCCACCAGCACTACCCCTACACTACCAAAACACAACTGCACTACCCTAAACCCTAAAACACTACCCCCATCACGTACCCCTATACTACCCAAACACCACTGCACTACCCTAAACCCTAAAACACTACCCCGGCACAAACCCTATAAAACCCAAACACCACTGCACTGCCCTAAACCAATACCCCCAGCATGACCCCCTACACTCCACAAACACCACGGCACTATCCTAAACCCTAACACACTATCCCCAGCACGACCTTCTACATTACCCAACCACTGAAGTACACTAAACCCTAAAACACTACCCCCCAGCACGACCACCTACACTACACAAACACCACTGGACTACCCTAAACCCTACAGCTAACCCCAGCACAACCCCCTACACAACACAAACACCACTGCACTACCCTAAACCCTAAAACACTACCCCAAGCACGACCCCCTATAATACACAAACACCACTGCACTACCCTAAACCCTAAACCACTACCCCCAGCACTACCCCTACACTACCAAAACACCACAGCACTACCCTAAACTGTAAAACACTACCCCCAGCACGACCCCCTACACTACACAAACACCACAGCACTACCCTAAAACACTACCCCCTACACTACAGAAAACACCACTGCACAACCCTCAACCCTAAAATACTACCCCCAGTATGACCCCTACACTACCCAAACACCACTGCACTACCCTAAACCCTAAAACACTACCCCCAGCATGACCCCCTACACTACCCAAACACCACGGCACTACCCTAAACCCTAAAACACTACCCCCATCACGTACCCCTATACTACCCAAACACCACTGTACTACCCTAAACCCTAAAACACTACCCCCAGCACGACCCCCTATAATACACAAACACTGCACTACCCTAAACCACTACCCCCAGCACTACCCATACACTACCAAAACACCACTGCACTACCCTACACCCTGAAACACTAACCGCAGCTTGACCCCCTACACTACACAAACACCACTGCACTACCCTAAACCCTAAAACACTACCCCCAGCAAGACCCCCTACAATTCACAAACACCACTGCACTACCCTAAACCCTAAAACACCACCCCCAGCACAACCCCCTCCACTACCAAATCACCACTGGAATACCCTAAACCCTAAAACACTACCCCAGCACGAACCCCTATACTACACAAACACCACTGTACTACCCTAAACCCTAAAACACTACCCCCTACACGACCCTCCACTGCACTACCCTAAACCCTAAAACACTACCCCCAGCATAACCCCCTACAATACACAAACACCACTGCACTACCCTACTGCACTACCCTAAAACACTACCCCCAGCATGACCCCTACACTACCCAAACACCACTGCACTACCCTAAAACACTACCCCCAGCATGACCCCCTACACTACCCAAACACCACTGCACTACCCTGCCCTAAACCCCAAAACACTACCCCAGCACGACACCCTGCACTTTCCAAACACCACTGCACTACCCTAAACCCTAAATCTACACCCAGCACGACCCCCTACACTACCCAAACACCACTGCACTACCCTAAACACTATAACACTACCCCCAGCACGACCCCCTACTCTATCCAAACACCATTGCACTACCCTAAACACTAAAACACTACCCCGGCACACCCCCTATAAAACCCAAACACCACTGCACTACCCTAAACCCTAAAACACTACCCCCAGCACGACCCCCTTCACTACCCAAACACAACTGCACTACCCTAAACCCAAAAACACTACCCCCAGGACAACCCCCTACACTACACAAACACCACGGCACTACCTTAAACCCTACACCACTACACCCTACACTACACAAACACCACAGCTCTATCCTAAACCCTAACACACTACCCCCAGCAGGACCTCCTACATTACCCAACCACTGAAGTACACTAAACCCTAAAACACTACCCCCCAGCACGACCACCTACACTACACAAACACCACTGGACTACCCTAAACCCTACAGCTAACCCCGGCACAACCCCCTACACAACACAAACACCACTGCACTACCCTAAACCCTAAACCACTACCCCCAGCACTACCAAAACACCACTGCACTACCCTAAACCGTAAAACACTGCCCCCAGCACGACCCCTACACTACACAAACACCACAGCACTACCCTAAACCCTAAGACACTACCCCCTACACAAACACCACTGCACAACCCTCAACACTAAAATACTACCCCCAGTATGACCCCTACACTACCCAAACACCACGGCACTACCCTAAACCCTAAAACACTACCCTCATCACGTACCCCTATACTACCCAAACACCACTGCACTACCCTAAACCCTAAACCACTACCACCAGCACTATCCCTACACTACCAAAACACCACTGCACTACCCTAAACCCTAAAACAATACCCCCAGCAAGACCCCCTACACTACACAAACACCACTGCACCACCCTCAACCCTAAAATACTACCCCCAGCTTGACTCCTACACTACCCAAACACCACTGCACTACCCTAAACCCTACCCCCAGCACGACCCCCCTCACTACCCAAACACAACTGCACTACCCTAAACCCTAAAACACTACCCCCAGCACTACCCCCTTTACTACCCAAACACCACTGCACTACCCTAAACCCTAAAACACTACCCCCAGCATGACCCCCTACACTACACAAACACCACGGCACTACCATAAACCCTAAAAAACTACCCCTAGCAGTACCCCCTACACTACCCAAACACACCTTTACTACCCTAAACCATAAAACACTACCCCCAGCATGACCCCCTACACTACACAAACACCACTGCACTAAACCCTAAAACACTACCCCCAGCATAACCACCTACACAACACAAACACCACTGCACTACCCTAAACTCTAAAACACAAACCCCAGCACGATCCCTACACTACACAAACACCACTGCACTACCATAAACCCTAAAACACTACCCGCAGAACTGCCCCCAATACTAAACAAACACCACTGCATTACCCTACTGCACTACCCTGAACCCTAAGGCACTACCCCAGGCATGATCACCTACACTACACAAACACCACTGCACTACCCTAAACCCTAAAACACTACCCCCAGCACGACCCCCTACACTACACAAACACCACAGCACTACCCTAAACCCTAAAACACTACCCCCAGCACTACCCCTACACTACCCAAACACCACTGCACTATTCTAAACCCTAAAACACTACCCCCTCCACTACTCACCACTGCGCTACCCTAAACCCTAAAACACTACCCCCCAGCATGACCCCCTACACTACCCAAACACCACGGCACTACCCTAAACCCTAAAACACTACCCCCATCACGTACCCCTATACTACCCAAACACCACTGTACTACCCTAAACCCTAAAACACTACCCCCAGCACGACCCCCTATAATACACAAACACTGCACTACCCTAAACCACTACCCCCAGCACTACCCATACACTACCAAAACACCACTGCACTACCCTACACCCTGAAACACTAACCGCAGCTTGACCCCCTACACTACACAAACACCACTGCACTACCCTAAACCCTAAAACACTACCCCCAGCAAGACCCCCTACAATTCACAAACACCACTGCACTACCCTAAACCCTAAAACACCACCCCCAGCACAACCCCCTCCACTACCAAATCACCACTGGAATACCCTAAACCCTAAAACACTACCCCAGCACGAACCCCTATACTACACAAACACCACTGTACTACCCTAAACCCTAAAACACTACCCCCTACACGACCCTCCACTGCACTACCCTAAACCCTAAAACACTACCCCCAGCATAACCCCCTACAATACACAAACACCACTGCACTACCCTACTGCACTACCCTAAAACACTACCCCCAGCATGACCCCTACACTACCCAAACACCACTGCACTACCCTAAAACACTACCCCCAGCATGACCCCCTACACTACCCAAACACCACTGCACTACCCTGCCCTAAACCCCAAAACACTACCCCAGCACGACACCCTGCACTTTCCAAACACCACTGCACTACCCTAAACCCTAAATCTACACCCAGCACGACCCCCTACACTACACAAACACCACTTCACTACCCTAAACCCTAAATCTACCCCCAGCATGACCCCCTACACTACCCAAACACCACTGCACTACCCTAAACACTATAACACTACCCCCAGCACGACCCCCTACTCTATCCAAACACCATTGCACTACCCTAAACACTAAAACACTACCCCGGCACACCCCCTATAAAACCCAAACACCACTGCACTACCCTAAACCCTAAAACACTACCCCCAGCACGACCCCCTTCACTACCCAAACACAACTGCACTACCCTAAACCCAAAAACACTACCCCCAGGACAACCCCCTACACTACACAAACACCACGGCACTACCTTAAACCCTACACCACTACACCCTACACTACACAAACACCACAGCTCTATCCTAAACCCTAACACACTACCCCCAGCAGGACCTCCTACATTACCCAACCACTGAAGTACACTAAACCCTAAAACACTACCCCCCAGCACGACCACCTACACTACACAAACACCACTGGACTACCCTAAACCCTACAGCTAACCCCGGCACAACCCCCTACACAACACAAACACCACTGCACTACCCTAAACCCTAAACCACTACCCCCAGCACTACCAAAACACCACTGCACTACCCTAAACCGTAAAACACTGCCCCCAGCACGACCCCTACACTACACAAACACCACAGCACTACCCTAAACCCTAAAACACTACCCTCATCACGTACCCCTATACTACCCAAACACCACTGCACTACCCTAAACCCTAAACCACTACCACCAGCACTATCCCTACACTACCAAAACACCACTGCACTACCCTAAACCCTAAAACAATACCCCCAGCAAGACCCCCTACACTACACAAACACCACTGCACCACCCTCAACCCTAAAATACTACCCCCAGCTTGACTCCTACACTACCCAAACACCACTGCACTACCCTAAACCCTACCCCCAGCACGACCCCCCTCACTACCCAAACACAACTGCACTACCCTAAACCCTAAAACACTACCCCCAGCACTACCCCCTTTACTACCCAAACACCACTGCACTACCCTAAACCCTAAAACACTACCCCCAGCATGACCCCCTACACTACACAAACACCACGGCACTACCATAAACCCTAAAAAAACTACCCCTAGCAGTACCCCCTACACTACCCAAACACACCTTTACTACCCTAAACCATAAAACACTACCCCCAGCATGACCCCCTACACTACACAAACACCACTGCACTAAACCCTAAAACACTACCCCCAGCATAACCACCTACACAACACAAACACCACTGCACTACCCTAAACTCTAAAACACAAACCCCAGCACGATCCCTACACTACACAAACACCACTGCACTACCATAAACCCTAAAACACTACCCCTAGCACGATCTTCTACACTACCCAAACTCCACTGCACTACCCTAAAACTCTACCCCTAGCACTACCCCTACACTACCCACACACCACTGCCCTATCCTAAACCCTAAAACACTACCCGCAGAACTGCCCCCAATACTAAACAAACACCACTGCATTACCCTACTGCACTACCCTGAACCCTAAGGCACTACCCCAGGCATGATCACCTACACTACACAAACACCACTGCACTACCCTAAACCCTAAAACACTACCCCCAGCACGACCCCCTACACTACACAAACACCACAGCACTACCCTAAACCCTAAAACACTACCCCCAGCACTACCCCTACACTACCCAAACACCACTGCACTATTCTAAACCCTAAAACACTACCCCCTCCACTACTCACCACTGCGCTACCCTAAACCCTAAAACACTACCCCCCAGCATGACCCCCTACAATACATAAACACCACTGCACTACCCTACTGCACTACCCTGAACCCTAAAACACTATCCCAGGCATGACCACCTACACTACACAAACACGACTGCACTACCCCAAACCCTAAAACACTACCCCAAGCACGACCCCCTACACTGCCCAAACACAACTGCACTACCCTCAACCCTAAAACACAACCCCCTACACTATACAAACACCACTGCACTACCCTAAACCCTAAAACACTACCCCCAGCACGACCCCCTACACTACACAAACACCACAGCACTACCCTAAACCCTAAAACACTACCCCCAGCACTACCCCTACTCTACCCAAACACCACTGCACTATTCTAAACCCTAAAACACTACCCCCTACACTACCCACCACTGTACTACCCTATAGCTAGGCTTTCCTGTTTTCAGTTTCTATTTTTGGTAAATTCTGGTGGGGTTTTTTCCAGTGTTTTCCAGTGATTTCAATACCTTAAAAAAACAGTGGTTATCAGTGGTTACACATTTTTGCGGCATTAAAAACATCAGAAACAGTGTTTTTCCGGTGCTTATGGAACATTTTGCTTTTATTATTGCATGCTTTCTGCACTGATAGTGCATAGTATAATGACAGTGTACATACCGTGTATATGTGGTCCAAATATATTTTTACAAATAAAACTTATTGTAGCACACCATACTATACGTCTTTAGAGAGTGTTTTGTCATGAGTGTTTGCTCTTTCCGCACATGTAAACTTTTATATGTGAAAGGGCCCTCTCAACATTGCCACTTGAGTTGGGCAACGCCAAAACATCCAGAACACAAATTAAAGTAATAATCAGCTCTTGTTTTTATTTGCTGCCCTTCTCCTATCATAAACTGATAATTAATGCCATCTATGCACTCTTGTAAAATTGCTTTTATTTCACACGCTGTTTGGTGAAGCGCACTGGTGTTTGCGTGTGCCTTTTTAAACTGTGTGCTTTGTGTTCTGGGCACTCGAACCCCTGTCTGGAGGCGATCCGCTCCGGAGGGTACCGCCATTTTGGGTTGGGAGCCGGCCGAGCAGTGCAGTGCTCCGCCCCTCCCGCCCTTCCTCCTTTATATGGCCCCCCTCACGAGGAAGCGCAGCGGACGAGCGCAGCGGGCGCGCCGACGGCGCGCCGAAGGCTCGCCAAAGGCGAGCCCGTCTGCGCCCGTCCGCGCCGGACCCGCGCCCAGGGCCAGCCCCCCTGTCGCTCCCGCGCCTTACCTGTTACCCAGGCTTGTCTACAATAGAGACACGCTTCTAGCACTAAACATCGTACCTCCCGGTAAGGACTGCATCATCTGGGAACCCGGGACCAATCACCCTCCTACACTTTCCCACTGCCCCAAGTGCTCGTCACTCTTGCTTAAACCTCTCTGGTTACCAATTGCGCAACTAAGAGACCAGCCCACCTGCCCAACAACCAACTACCCCCTGGCTAAATGCCTCCTCCTCAATACGAGGTCTCTAGTTAAGCATAGCTCAGAAGTTGCCGAGTACATTCAGGATGCAGGCATAAAAATTGCTTTCATCACGGAAGCCTGGACCGACGCAGCATCAGGTCCAGATATAGTTAAAGCCACCCCACAGGACTTTATCTGCTACACCCAAAATAGGGACAAAAGGAGAGGGGGCGGCCTAGCCATTATATATCACAAAGACACCAGAGGCTCCTTTCAACCCGGTCCCTCTGACCTAGATGAATCTCTGTTGTTCAATTTTACCCTCTCTAATCACCAGTCCTTTACAGGATGCCTTGTTTATAGGCCCCCGGGCGAGAAAACCAGATTTCTAGCAGCCTTGAGTAAATCACTAGAAGCAGCAGCCTGCTCCCAAAGTTTCACTCTTCTGGGTGACTTTAATTTCCATCTGGAATGCAAAACATCTCCCGACACCCAGGAACTTATCGACCTATTGGCTGGGATCGAAATGCTACAGCTAGTAATGGATCCTACTCACAGAGCAGGACACACCCTAGACGGGATTTTCTCTAATCAGCTCAATTTGAAAGTCTCCTCGGTCCTACCAGTCTTCTGGTCTGACCATTCAGCAATCCACTTCTCGATTCCTCTCACCACTTATGAAAAACCAGTTAATAAGAGAAATACCCCGAAACAAGTGAGAAAATGGAAAAACATCACTGGGGACTCGCTAGATAACACATTAAACACTACATTACCCCTCCTTCCGAACAATGTGGAGGAAGCAGCCAAGACCTATACTACCTGGCTGGACCGGGCTTGTTTACTATTAGCCCCCCCTAAAACCATCCACTCCACTCGGGCCAAGCCTGCCGCCCCATGGTTCACAGATCAAATAAGGGAACACAAAATAAGGTGCAAAAAGCTTGAAAAAATCTGGCGCACGCACTATAGAGAAGCAGACAAAAAAACGCTTAATTCGGAACAAAGGCGCTACAAGGAATCTATCCTTCAAGCGAAAAAAGCCTTTCTCACGAGACAGATAGAAGATGCTACCAATACCCCTAAAGAACTCTTACTCACGGTCGCTTCCCTAGCAAACCCCAAACCCATTGAAATTCCAGCAAACCTCTCACTCTGCGAAAGGTTGGCAACCTTCTTTCGTGAAAAGGTGGAAAACATCTTTCTCCCCTTAGATAGGATAGTGATGACTTCTTCACCGAGGGAGGCCCCCGATCCCGCCAGACCTGTACCCACGCTTCAATATTTCCCGTCCATCACGGAAAAAGAAGTGAGAAGTCGCCTACTAAAAATTAAATCAGGCTCCCCTCATGACCCCTGCCCCACAACAATAACTAAACTTGCACCAGACGCAATTGCCAGGGGTCTCACTCCCCTCTTCAATCAGATGTTGGAGAAAGGGGAATATCCCTCTAGCTGGAAGCAAGCCTCCATCTTACCCCTGCTCAAAAAACCCAATCTTGACATCACGGAGATGAACAATTATCGCCCGATTGCCAGACTCCCCCTCCCGGCTAAAATAATAGAAGGTTACCTGAACGCACAACTTAGCGCCTTCCTAAAATCTGCGGATGTACTGGATTCCTCCCAACATGGCTTTCGAGAGGGGCACAGCACGGAATCCGCCCTGATTAAATCTATGGAAGATATCAGGCAGGTGATGGATACAGGGGGCAGAGCAGCTCTGATCCTATTGGATCTCTCTGCGGCCTTCGATACGGTCCACCATAAGCTACTGGTGGACCGGTTGAGGGCCTGTGGAATTCAGGGAAAGGCTTTAAAAATCTTACAAGCCTTCCTGTCTGACAGATCCCAGACAGTGGCGCTGGGCAGCCACGAATCTCACTCCTTTGTGCTTCCTTGCGGAGTCCCCCAGGGGTCTTCGTTAAGCCCAACCCTTTTTAATGTATATGTGTCCACCCTCGCCCCGGTGATCCGATCGTTCGGCTTTCAACTCACGGTTTACGCCGACGACACACAGATTGTGGTGTCCCTCCTTCCCGGCAACACAGAAAACACCGCCGATAGATTCAGATACTGTATGCTTGAAGTTGGCCGCTGGATGGCACAAAGCTGCCTTAAGCTGAACTCCTCAAAAACCGAGGTTCTGCTCTTTGGTGACAGAGACAACTTTTGGTCCCCAAGATGGTGGCCAGTCGAAATGGGACCTCTCCCAGATCCGGTGGACAAAGTGAAAAATCTCGGTATTCTGGTGGATACCTCCCTGACCTTTAAATCCCAGGTGAGTGCTCTTTCCTCCTCACTTCACTTCATACTTAAAACCATCAGGAAAATATTACCTTATCTTGAGAAGAAGCACAGGAAAACAATAGTTACGGGTCTAGTGCTCTCACGCATAGACTACTGCAACAGCCTGATGCTTAACACCCAGCAGAGCGTATTAAGTAAACTCCAACTTCTGCAAAACGCTGCCGCTCGCCTAATCACTGACACACCCAAATTTGCCTCGGTATCTCAGGAGCTGGTCAAGCTTCATTGGCTGCCGGTCCGTAAAAGAATCATTTTCAAGGCAGTTTGCATGGTCTTTAAGGCCCTCCACGATTCGGGACCTAGGCACTTGAAATCTCTTTTCTGCTGGCATAAACCAGCACGAACTCTGAGGTCAGGACAACTGGCTCTGGTCACGGTCCCCAGAATTAAAAGAGCTCGCTGGGGAGGCAGGAGTTTTTCTCTTGGGGCCGCAGAGGCCTGGAATAAACTTCCACCCGCGCTCAGACAAATCCAGAATCTGATGGCCTTTAGAAGAGATCTAAAAACATGGCTCTTCACTCAGTAAGCACGCTTCAACACACCAGTCTATCTTTCTAGCGCCAGGACACCTCCGGGTATTAGAGCGCTCTATAAATGTGCAAAATAAATAAATAAATAAAGTTCAGATCTTGAACCCTTTTATCTCTTTGTGGCTTGGCCCCTGCAGTGCTCAGTAACTCAGTCTTACAGATTGTTCCCTTCATTCTCTTTAGCTGGTCAGAAACTCTGGGCCCAGAATGGTGTTGGGTCCGGCCAGTAAAGACCATGCAACTCCTGCCTTAACTTCACTACACTGGCTCACTGTTAAACAACTAGTATTTTTCAAACCCTCATGCTTGCTACATGAAACCTTAAATGTTATGTTACATGCTCCCCTCAGATTGTGTGTAACCATGTACTACCACCCTCGGTCTCTCAAGTCATAAATGTAATGTATCCTTCAAATCTTAAAGGTGAGGATAGAATTGCTAGGTGGCTGGGCCTTCTCAGTGATGGCAACTTCCCACTAGTGTAAGACCAAGTTTCTGAACTTTTCTAAAGCACAAAAGACTTTGTTTTATCTTGTTATAGGAGTCTTATAAAACAGTAAATTGAATTAATTCAAAACTAATTTGCATTAATACATGTGATGGCAATAGTATTATGAAAGCAAAGTTAAATCTCAGGGCCTCTGTGAAGTAGAGGCTGAAAATTAGCTCCCAAGGTGGGACTAGGTCCCTTTTACCTACTGCCACATTTCAAGTTTCTAGGAGAAATACATCTTCATAGAGGGCTGGGCTGGCAGGGATTGATGCGTAACTTATTCTAGAAAGATTTATGCTTCACGTTCTTTTATTATTTAATGGCTGATGGGGAAAAACATTTGAAGTGAAAGGAATGGTGTGGAAGCAAGACTGATGCATTCCTTGGTCTCTCCACAGAGAAATCACTTCCACTGCATTATATAATAATTAATTTTTCTTGCACATCGAACCTTTGCTCTCTTTTCAATGATCACCCCCAGGTAACAATAAAAAGCACCCTGCATGCCCATCCCAGTATTGGCCTCTTTCATAGCGTGCATTCTGAATGCCCATGCCATCCTTTACTTATTTGCTGTAATAATAGACATGTAGCACTACCATTCAGATCCTGCATCACTCTGGTACGAACATATTTCACATTGAAAGTATTCACGTAGTTCCTCATTCACTAAACATGTATCCATTCCTGGGATTTCTTTTTTGTAAACAACGTTTATCAAGTGTATTATTCAGACATGCCAACCCTCCCGATTCAGGCGGGAGACTACCGATTTCAAGGCTAGTCTCTCCCCCCCCCCCCCCACCCCAGATTCCTGCAAACAAAAACCCGATTCTTCGGGGGTTTCAGCTGACAGGACTTGGTAGTGTGTGATGTGCTAATTCTTCCAGGAATAGTCTGAGTGGCGATGCAGGGGCTCTAGAAGGGGTGAAAAAACAACAAAGCCCCATTAACAAGCGCATGGTCTTTAAAAGACCTGTGAAGTACTGGGGGCAACTGTGTGTGAGTCCGGGAAGCTGTTTCAGCCAGGGCTGCCACACACAGGAGGGGGGGCGGTGTATGCACTGCCAACAACCTGTCAGGTCAGTGCAGAACACTTGCACCACCCTCTCTCTTCCTGCCATTGCGCTCCATGCTTCTGAAATGTAAGAAAAAAATGTGCATTTGCGCTTCAAATGTCCTATCTTGCAGCAGCACACTTCAAAAGCCCACACATGACAGTAACCCATTCTCCCGATTTTTTTTCTAATCTCCCACTTTGCTCTTCCGAAATGTTGGCATGTATGATTATTCTGCTGCTGTCACATAAAGTTAACCGACTCTGCAGCTTTGATCCGGTTTGGCACTATTAATGGTTGTAAGACCGTTTGCGCAAGAGAGCAGATTGGTTTTGGCACCCCAGTGGTTCTTCAGTGACAAAGGTGAATAATGTATGAAAACAGTCTTTTCGCCTTTCCCAGAGTATTGTTCTGTTGTCACAATTTACACCAATCAGTGAAAGCTATTTCCATTCATCGTGTAATGCACACAAAGTGAAAAGATCGGCGCTGAAAGCATGTCTGAACAATATTTCACTCTTGGACCCAGGACTGCCTTTTGGCATGGCATGGCTGAGCTGTGCCGAAGCGCCAATCTTCAGAGGGGTGAAAAGAACTATTTGCATAACTGTTCTACACCCAGCAACGCCCCCAACCTTGGCTGGAGTGATTCAGTTTAAAGTACTCTCAACCGTTCTTAACGTGCTGCAATCAATGTCTTTTAGCTCCCATTCACCCCCTACCTTGCCCTCCCATCTACCCCTCACCCTCTGCCGCCACTGATCTGTGAAAAAGGCATACCAGCAAGGGCGGCATATTTCCTTCTGTCCAAGGGACCGTTTGGGCCGCCTTCGTGTGCACCTCTCAAATGTGGCCCTGTGCGTTTTTGATGTTTTAAACAAAAGCTCCGTATTGTAAAGATAATGACATAATTTAGCATCTGCTGCATAACAATTTGTAGTTTTCAACACATTGTCTTCCAATTTCATCAGATCAAAAACAAAGAGTCAACAGTGCCGCGTTCTTTGCATAAGTCACATGGTTGTGCACTTTTCAGTATTTGCTTGCTGCTTTACGCAGTTAAGCAAGTACTAAAACGGCAAAATATTTTTTCAGTCACCTCATATAAATGCGTGTTTAAGAAAAAATTATTGCTACAGAAAGAGCCTCTATCAGCCACATTCTTTGAGCATTTGGGGACAATTGCCAACTTAAAAATTCTGTTTGTTCGCTGCAGTGTTAGCCCTAATGACAACAGTGACCTCCGGGCCAAAACTTCTACTAAAGATTTACTAATCTGATTTAAATGTGTTATTGGATGAAAGCAGCTGCTCAAATACGGCGATGGGGAAGGAACATGTAGGGGAATCTGCCAGCATTGATGAAACATCAGTGAACTCGTCAAAACGACAAAGTAGGAGAGTGTATTAACTCACGATTTGAGATGCCTGCTTCAGGTTCTCGGGGGAGGGAGGGTTCTGAGGACTCAGCCCCCCACAATCCTACCTACTGGGAGGTGTGCCACTGCTACAGCGCTGACTGGGCACCATTAAACACATCGCATCAGCCCGTCTCAATATGTTGTGTACTGCTTTGGCGCCCTCAAGTGGCAAAGCAGTGCAACAAATGCGAAAAATCAGCGAATCTCGGTTTAAACCGAGTCAGATGATTTTCACCCGGTAGGGTAGTGTCGGGGAGACTCGGTTTTAACCGAATTCCGGACAGCCTACCTATAGCCTAAAACACTACCCCCCAGCATGACTCCCTACACTACCCAAACACCACTGCACTACCCTAAACCCTAAAACACTACCCCAAGTACGACCCCTACACTGCCCAAACACAACTGCACTACCCTAAACCCTAAAACACGACCCCCTACACTACACAAACACCACTGTACTACCCTAAACCCTAAAACACTACCCCCAGCACGACCCCCTACACTACACAAACACCACTGCGCTACACTAAACCCTAAAACACTACCCCCAGCACTACCCCAACACCACTGCACTACCCTAAACCCTAAAACACTACACCCCAGCATGACCCCCTAAAATACACAAACACCACTGCACTACCCTACTGCACTACCATAAACCCTAAAACACTACCCCCAGCATGACCCCCTACACTACCCAAACACCACTGCACTACCCTAAACCCTAAAACACTACCCCGAGCATGACCCCCTACACTATACAAACACCACTGCACTACCCTAAATCTACACCCAGCACGACCCCCTACACTACACAAACACCACTTCACTACCCTAAACCCTAAATCTACCCCCAGCATGACCCCCTACACTACCCAAACACCACTGCACTACCCTAAACACTAAAACACTACCCCGGCACAACCCCCTATTAAACCCACACACCACTGCACTGCCCTAAACCCTAAAACAATACCCCCGGCACGACCCCCTACACTACACAAACACCACTGTACTACCCTAAACCCTAAAACACTACAGCCAGCAGTACCCCTATACTACCAAACACCACTGCACTGCCCTAAAGCCTAAAACAATACCCCCAGCATGACCCCCTACACTACCCAAACACCACTGAAATGCCCTAAACCCTAAAACACTACCCCCAGCATGACCCCCTACACTACACAAACACCACTACACTGCCCAAAACCCTAAAACACTAACTACAGCACAACCCCTTACACTACCCAAACACCACTGCATTACCCTAAACCCTAAATCTATCCCCAGCATGACCCCTACACTACACAACCACCACTGCACTACCCTAAACCCTAAAACACTACCCCCAACACGATGCCCCTATACTACACAAACACCACTGCACTGCCCTAGACCCTAAAACACTACCTGCAGCATGAACCCCTACACTACCCAAACACCACTGCATTGCCCTAAACCATAAAACATGACCCCATGCAGTACGCAAACACTGCACTACCCTAAACCCTAAATCTACCCCAAGCACGACCCGCTACACTGCACAACACCACTTCACTACCCTAAATCCTAAAACACTACCCCCAGCATGACCCCCTACACTACACAAACACCACTGCACTACCCTAAATCCTAAAACACTACCCCCAGCAAGACCCCCTACACTACACAAACACCAGTGCACTACCCTAAACCCTAAAACACTACCCTCAGCACGACCCCCTACACTACCAAATCACCACTGCAATACCCTAAACCCTAAAACACCACCCGCAGAACTGCCCCCAATACTACACAAACACCACTGCACTACCCTACTGCACTACCATGAACCCTAAAACACTACCCAGGCATGACCACCTACACTACACAAACACCACTGCACTACCCTAAACCCTAAAACATTACCCCAAGCATGACCCCCTACACTGCCCAAACACACCTGCACTACCCTAAACCCTAAAACAATACCCCCGGCACGAGCCCCTACACTACACAAACACCACTGCACTACCTTACTGCACTACCCTAAACCCTAAAACAATACCCCGAGCATGACCCCCTACACTACACAAACACGACTGCACTACCCTAAACCCTAAAACACTACCCCCAGCGTGACCCCCTACACTACCCAAACACCACTGCACTACCCTAAACCCTAAAACACTACAGCCAGCAGTACCCCTATACTACCAAACACCACTGCACTGCCCTAAAGCCTAAAACAATACCCCCAGCATGACCCCCTACACTACCCAAACACCACTGAAATGCCCTAAACCCTAAAACACTACCCCCAGCATGACCCCCTACACTACACAAACACCACTACACTGCCCAAAACCCTAAAACACTAACTACAGCACAACCCCTTACACTACCCAAACACCACTGCATTACCCTAAACCCTAAATCTATCCCCAGCATGACCCCTACACTACACAACCACCACTGCACTACCCTAAACACTAAAACACTACCCCCAACACGATGCCCCTATACTACACAAACACCACTGCACTGCCCTAGACCCTAAAACACTACCTGCAGCATGAACCCCTACACTACCCAAACACCACTGCATTGCCCTAAACCATAAAACATGACCCCATGCAGTACGCAAACACTGCACTACCCTAAACCCTAAATCTACCCCAAGCACGACCCGCTACACTGCACAACACCACTTCACTACCCTAAATCCTAAAACACTACCCCCAGCATGACCCCCTACACTACACAAACACCACTGCACTACCCTAAATCCTAAAACACTACCCCCAGGAAGACCCCCTACACTACACAAACACCAGTGCACTACCCTAAACCCTAAAACACTACCCTCAGCACGACCCCCTACACTACCAAATCACCACTGCAATACCCTAAACCCTAAAACACCACCCGCAGAACTGCCCCCAATACTACACAAACACCACTGCACTACCCTACTGCACTACCATGAACCCTAAAACACTACCCAGGCATGACCACCTACACTACACAAACACCACTGCACTACCCTAAACCCTAAAACATTACCCCAAGCATGACCCCCTACACTGCCCAAACACACCTGCACTACCCTAAACCCTAAAACAATACCCCCGGCACGACCCCCTACACTACACAAACACCACTGCACTACCTTACTGCACTACCCTAAACCCTAAAACACTACCCCCAGCATGACCCCCTACACTACACAAACACCACTGCACTACCCTAAATCCTAAAACACTACCCCCAGCAAGACCCCCTACACAACACAAACACCAGTGCACTACCCTAAACCCTAAAACACTACCCCCAGCACGACCCCCTACACTACCAAATCACCACTGCAATACCCTAAACCCTAAAACACTAACCCAGCACGAACCCTTATATGACACAAACACCACTGCACAACCTTAAACCCTAAAACACTACCCCCAGCACGACCCCCTATACTACACAAACACCACTCCACTACCCTAAACCCTAAAACACTACCCCAGCACGACCCCTACACTACACAAAAACCACTGCACTACCATAAACCCTAACACTACCCCCAGCAGTAGCCCCTACAGTACCCAACACAACTGCACTATCCTAAAACACTTTCCCCAGCATGACCCCCTACACTACACAAACACACGGCACTACCCTAAACCCTAAAACACTACTCCCAGCAGTACCCCCTACACTACACAAATACCACTGCACTACCTTACTGCACTACCCGAAACCCTAAAACACTACCCCCACCATGACCCCCTACACTACACAAACACCACTTTACTACCCTTAACCTTACCCCCAGCATGACCCCCTTCACTAACCAAACACAACTGTACTACCCTAAACCATAAAACAACCCCCTACACTACACAAACACCACTGCACTACCCTAAAGCCTAAAATACTACCCACAGCAGTACCCACTATGCAACCCAACACCACTGCACTCTACCCTAAACCCTAAAACACTACCCCCAGCATGAGCCCCTACACTACACAAACAGCACGGCACTACCATAAACCCTAAAAAACTACCTACAGCACGACCCCCTACACTACCCAAACACCACTGCATTACCCTAAACCCTAAATCTATCCCCAGCATGACCCCTACACTACACAAACACCACTGTACTACCCTAAACCCTACCCCCAGCACGACCCCCTTCACTATCCAAACACCATTGCATTACCCTAAACCCGAAATCTACCCCCAGCATGACCCACTTCACTACAAAAACACCACTGCACGACCCTAAAACACTAAACCCAGATTGACCCCCTACACTACACAAACACCACTGCACTACCCTAAACCCTAAAACACTACCCCCAGCAAGACCCCCTACAATTCACAAACACCACTGCACTACCCTAAACCACTACCCCAAGCACAACCCCGTACACTTCACAAACACCACTGTACTACCCTAAACCCTAAAACATTAACCCCAGCACGACCCCCTCCACTACCCAAACACAACTGCACTACCCTAAACCCAAAAACACTACCCCCGTACAACCCCCTACACTACACAAACACCACAGCACTATCCTAAACCCTAACACACTACCCCCAGCACGACCTCCTACATTACCCAACCACTGAAGTACACTAAACCCTAAAACACTACCCCCCAGCACGACCACCTAAACTACACAAACACCACTGGACTACCCTAAACCCTACAGCTAACCCCAGCACAACCCCCTACACAACACAAACACCACTGCACTGCCGTAAACCCTAAAACAATACCCCCGGCACGGCACCCTACACTACACAAACACCACTGCACTGCCCTAAACCCTAAAACGATACCCTCAGCATGACACCTTACACTACACAAACACCACTGCACTGCCCTAAACCCTAAAACACTACCTACAGCATGACCCCCTACACTACCCAAACACCACTGCATTACCCTAAACCCTAAATCTATCCCCATCATGACCCCTACACTACACAACCACCACTGCACTACCCTAAACCTACCCCCAGCACGACCCCCTACACCGCACAAACACCACTTCACTACCCTAAATCCTAAAACACTACCCCCAGCATGACCCCCTACACTACACAAACACCACGGCACTATCCTAAACACTATCCCCAGCAAGACCCCCTACACTACACAAACACCACTGCACTACCCTAAACCCTAAAACACTACCCCCAGCAGTACCCCCTACAGTACCCAACACAACTGCACTACCCTAAAACACTTCCCCCAGCATGACCCCCTACACTACAAACACCACGGCCCTACCCTAAACCCTAAAACACAACCCCCAGCAAGACCCCCTACACTAAACAAACACCACTGCACTACCATACTGCACTACCCTAAACCCTAAAACACTACCCCCAGCATGACCCCCTACACTACACAAACACCAATACACTACCTTAGTGCACTACACTAAACCCTAAAACACTACCCGCAGCATGACCCCCTACACTACACAAACGCCACTGCACTACCCTAAAACACTACCGCCAGTGTGATCCCCTACACTATCCAAACACCACTGCACTACTCAAAACCCTAAAACACCACCCCCAGAACTCCCAATACTACACAAACACCACTGCACTACCCTAAACCCTAAAACACTACCCCCACCATGACCCCCTACACTACACAAACACAACTGCACTATCCTAAACCCTAGAACACTATCCCCAGCGTGACCCCCTACACTACGCAAACACCACTGCACTACCCTAAACCCTAAAACAATACCCCCAGCACGACCCCCTTCAGTACCCAAACACAACTGCACTACCCTAAACATAAAAACACTACCCCCAGGACAACCCCCTACACTACACAAACACCACGGCACTACCTTAAACCCTACACCAATACCCCCTACACTACACAAACACCACAGCACTATCCTAAACCCTAACACACTACTCCCAGCACGACCTCCTACATTACCCGACCACTGAAGTACACTAAACCCTAAGACACTACCCCCCAGCACGACCACCTACACTACACAAACACCACTGGACTACCCTAAACCCTACAGCTAACCCCAGGACAACCCCCTACACAACACAAACACCACTGCACTACCCTAAACCCTAAAACACTACCCCAGCACAACCCCCTATAATACACAAACACCACTGCACTACCCTAAACCACTACCCCCAGCACTACCCCTACACTACCAAAACACCACTGCACTACCCTAAACTGTAAAACACTACCCCCCAGCAAGACCCCCTACACTACACAAACACCACAGCAATACCCTAAACCCTAAAACACTACCCCCTGCACTACACAAACACCACTGCACAACCCTCAACCCTAAAATACTACCCCCAGTATGACCTCTACACTACCCAAACATCACTGCACTACCCTAAACCCTAAAACACTACCCCCAGCACGACCCCCCACACTACACAAACACCACTGCACAACCCTCAGCCCTAAAATACTACCCCCAGCGTGACCCCTACACTACCCAAACACCACTGCACTACCCTACTGCATTACCCTAAACCCTACCCCCAGCACGACCCCCTTCACTACCCAAAGACAACTGTACTACCCTACACCCTAAAACACAACCCCCTACACTACACAGACACCACTGCACTACCCTAAAGCCTAAAACACTACCCCCAGCACTACCCCCTACACTACCCAAACACCACTGCACTACCCTAAACCCTAAAACACTACCCCCAGCACTACCCCCTACACTACCCAAACACCACTGCACTACCCTAAACCCTAAAACACTACCCCTACACTACCCAAACACCACTGCACTATCCTAAACCCTAAAACGCTACCCCCAGAACTACTCCCAATACTACACAAACACCACTGCACTACCCTACTGCACTACCCTAAACCCTAAAACACTACCCCCAGCATGACCCTCTACACTACACAAACACCACTGTACTACCCTAAATCCTACCCCCAGCACGACCCCCTTCACTACCCAAACACAACTGCACTACCCTAAACCCTAAAACACTACCCCCAGCACTACCTCTACACTATCCAAAAACCCACTGAACTACCCAAAACTACTACCCCAGCATGACCCCCTACACTACACAAACCCCACAGCACTACCCTAAACCCTAAAACACTACCCCTACAATACACAAACACTACTGCACAACCCTAAAATACTACCCCCAGCATAACCCCCTACACTACACAAACACTACTGCACTACCATACTGCACTACCCTAAACCGTAAAACTCTACCCCCAGCATCATGCCCTACACTACCCAAACACCATGGCACTACCCTAAACCACTACCCCCAGCACTACCCCTACACTACCCAAACACAACTGCACTACCCTAAACCCTAAAACACTACCTCCAGCATGACCCCCTACAGTACAGAAACACCACTGCACTACCCTAAAACACTACCCCCAGGAAGACCCTCTACACTACACAAACACCACTGCACTACCCTAAACCTTAAAACACTACCACCCATCACTACCCCTTTTACTACCCGAACACCACTGCACTACCCTAAACCACTACCCCAGCACTACCCCTACACTACCCAAACACCACTGCACTACCCTAAACCCTAAAACACTACCCCCAGCAGTACCCTCTACACTACCCAACACCACTGCACTAGTGTAGTGTTGGGGTCGTGCTGGGGTAGTGTTTTAGGGTTTAGGGTAGTGCAGTGGTGTTTGTGCGGTGTAGGGGGTCGTGCTGGGGGTAGATTTAGGGTAGTGCAGTGGTAGTTGTGTAGTGTAGGGGGTCTTGCTGGGGATCGTGTTTAGGATAGTGCCGTGGTGTTTGTGTAGTGTAGGGGGTCATGCTGGGGGTAGTGTTTTAGGATTTAGGGTAGTGAAGTGGTGTTTGTGCGGTGTAGGGGGTCGTGCTGGGGGTAGATTTAGGGTAGTGCAGTGGTAGTTGTGTAGTGTAGGGGCCATGCTGGGGATAGATTTAGGGTTTAGGGTAATGCAGTGGTGTTTGGGTTTAATAGGGGGTTGTGCCGGGGTAGTGTTATAGTGTTGAGGGTAGTGCAGTGGTGTTTGGGTAGTGTAGGGGGTCATGCTGGGGTTAGATTTAGGGTTTAGGGTAGTGAAGTGGTGTTTGTGTAGTGTAGGGGGTCGTGCTGGGTGTAGATTTAGGGTTTAGGGTAGTGCAGTGGTTTTTGGAAAGTGCAGAGGGTCGTGCTGGGGTAGTGTTTTTGGGTTTAGGGCAGGGCCGTGGTGTTTGGGAAGTGTAGGGGCTCGTGCTGGGGTTAGTGTTTTAGGGATTAGGGTAGTGCAGTAGGGTAGTACAATGTTGTTTGTGTATTGTAGGGGGTCATGCTGGGGGGTAGTGTTTTAGGGTTTAGGGTAGTGCAGTGGTGGGTAGTGTAGGGGGTAGTGTTTTAGGGTTTAGAATAGTACAGTGGTGTTTGGGTACTGTAGGGGGTTGTGCTGGGGGTAGTGTTTTAGGGTTTAGGGTAGTGCAGTGGTGTTTGTATAGTGTAGGGGGTCGTGTTTTAGGGTTTAGGGTAGAGAAGTTGTGTTTGGGCAGTGTAGGGAGTCGTGCTTGGGGTAGTGTTTTAGGGTTTAGGGTAGTGCAGTGGTGTTTGTGTAGTGTAGGTGATCATACCTGGGGTAGTGTTTTAGGGTTCAGGGTAGTGCAGTAGGGTAGTGCAGTGGTGTTTGTGTAGTGTTTTATTGTTTAGGGTAGGGCAGTGGTGTTTGGGTAGTGTAGGGGTAGTGTTTTAGGGTTTTAGGGTAGTGCAGTGGAGTTTGGGTAGTGTAGGGGGTCATGCTGGGGTTATTGTTTTAGGCTTTAGGGCAGTGCACTGGTGTTTGGTAGTATAGGGGGTACTGCTGGCTGTAGTGTTTTAGAGTTTAGGGTAGTGCAGTGGTGTTTGTGTAGTGTAGGGGGTCATGCAGGGGTTTGTGTTTTAGGGTTTAGGGTAGTGCAGTGGTGTTTGGGTAGTGAAGGGGGTCGTGCTGGGGGTAGGGTTTAGGGTAGTGCAGTGGTGTTTGGGTAGTGTAGGGGTCACGCTGGGGGTAGTATTTTAGGGCTGAGGGTTGTGCAGTGGTGTTTGTGTAGTGTGGGGGGTCGTGCTGGGGGTAATGTTTTAGGGTTTAGGGTAGTGCAGTGATGTTTGGGTAGTGTAGGGGTCATACTGGGGGTAGTATTTTAGGGTTGAGGGTTGTGCAGTGGTGTTTGTGTAGTGTGGGGGGTCGTGCTGGGGGTAGTGTTTTAGGGTTTAGGGTAGTGCAGTTGTGTTTGGGTAGTGTAGGGAGTACTGCTGGGGGTAGTTTTTTAGGGTTTACGGTAGTGCAGTGGTATTGGGTAGTGTAGGGGTACTGCTGAGGGTAGTGTTTTAGGGTTTAGGGTAGTGCAGTGGTGTTTGTGTTGTGTAGGTGGTCATGCTGGGGGTAGTGGTTTAGGGTAGTGCCGTGGTGTTTGGGTAGTATAGGGGGTACTGCTGGCGGTAGTGTTTTAGGGTTTAGTGTAGTACAGTGGTGTTAGTGTAGTATTGGGGGTAGTTCTGGGGGTAGCGTTTTAGGGTTTAGGGTAGTGGAGTGGTGTTTGTGTAGTGTAGGGGGTCATGCTGGGGTTTGTGTTTTAGAGTTTAGGGTAGTGCAGTGGTGTTTGTGTTGTGTAGGTGGTCATGCTGGGGGTAGTGTTTTAGGGTTTAGGGCAGTGCAGTAAGGTAGTGCAGTGGTGTTTTTGTAGTGTAGGGGGGCATGCTGGGGGTAGTGTTTTATGGTTTAGGGTAGTGCAGGTGTGTTTGGGTAGTGTAGGGGGTACTGCTGGGGGTAGTTTTTTAGGGTTTAGGGTAGTGCTGTGGTGTTTGGGTAGTAAAGGGGGTCGTGCTGGGGGTAGGGTTTAGGGTAGAACAGTGGTGTTTGTGTAGTGTAGGGGGTCATGCTGGGGATAGATTTAGGGTTTAGGGTAATTCAGTAGGGTAGTGCAGTGGGGTTTGTGTAGTATTGGGAGTAGTTCTGGGGTAGTGTTTTAGGGTTTAGGGTTTTGCAGTGGTGTTTGGGTAGTGTAGGGGTAGTTCTGGGGTAGTGTTTTAGGGTTTAGGGTAGTGCAGTGGTGTTTGGGTAGTGTAGGGGGTCATGCTGGGGGTAGTGTTTTAGGGTAGTGCAGTAGGGTAGTGCAGTGGTGTTTGGGTAGTGTAGGGGTCATGCTGGGGGTAGTATTTTAGGGTTGAGGGTTGTGCAGTGGTGTTTGTGTACTGTAGGGGGTAGTGTTTCAGGGTTTAGGGTAGTGCTGTGGTGTTTGTGTAGTGTAGGGGGTCGTGCTGGGGTAGTGTTTTAGGGTTTAGGGTAGTGCAGTGGTGTTTTGGTAGTGTAGGGGTAGGGCTAGGAGTAGTGGTTAAGGGTTTAGGGTAGTGCAGTGTTTTTTGTGTATTATAGGGGGTCGTGCTGGGGGTAGTGTTTTAGGGTTTAGTGCAGTGGTGTTTGTTTAGTGTAGGGAGTCGTGCTGGGGTAGTGTTTTAGGGTTTAGGGTAGTGCAGTGGTGTTTGGGTAGTGTAGGGGGTCATGCTGGTGGTAGTGTTTTAGGGTTTAGGGCAGTGCAGTGGTGTTGGGTAGTGTAGGGGGTACTACTGGGGGTAGTGGTTTAGGGTAGTGCAGTGGTGTTTGGGTAGTGTAGGGGTAGATCTGGGGGTAGTGTTTTAGGGTTTAGGGTAGTGCAGTGGTGTTTGGGTAGTGTAGGGGGTCGTGCTGGGGGTAGTGTTTTAGGGTTTAGGGTAGTGCAGTTGTGTTTGTGTAGTGGGTACTGCTGGGGGTAGTGTTTTAGGGTTTAGGGTAGTGCCGTGGTGTTTGTGTAGTTTAGGGGGTCATGCTGGGGGTAGCGTTTTAGGGTTTAGGGTAGTGCATTGGTGTTGGGTAGTATAGGGGGTACTGCTGGCGGTAGTGTTTTAGGGTAGTGCAGTGGTGTTTGTGTAGTGTAGGGGGTCATGCTCGGGGTAGTTGTTTAGGGTTTAGGGTAGTGCAGTAAGGTAGTGCAGTGGTGTTTGTGTAGTGTAGGGGGTCATGCTGGGGGTAGGGTATTAGGGTTTAGAGTAGTGCCGGGATGTTTGTGTAGTGTAGGTGGTCATGCTGCGGGAAGTGTTTTAGGGTAGTGCAGTTGTGTTGGGTACTGTAGGGGGTACTGCTGGGGGTACTGTTTTAGGGTTTATGGTAGTGCAGTGGTTTTTGTGTAGTGTAGGGGTCGTGCTGGGGTAGTGTTGTAGGGTTTAGGGTAGTGCAGTGGTTTTTGTGTAGTGTAGGGGTCGTGCTGGGGTAGTGTTGTAGGGTTTAGGGTAGTGCAGTGGTTTTTGTGTAGTGTAGGGGTCGTGCTGGGGTAGTGTTGTAGGGTTTAGGGTAGTGCAGTGGTGTTTGGGTAGTGTAGGGGGTCATGCTGCGGGTAGATTTAGGGTTTAGGGTAGTGAAGTGGTGTTTGTGTACTGTAGGAGGTCGTGCTGGGTGTAGATTTAGGGTTTAGGGTAGTGCATTGGTTGGAAAGTGCAGGGGGTCGTGCTGGGGGTAGTGTTTTTGGGTTTAGGACAGGGCAGTGCAGTGGTATTTGGGTAGTGTAGGGGGTCATGCTGGGGGTAGTGTTTTAGGGTTTAGGGTAATGCAGTGGTGTTTGTGTCGTATAGGGGTTCGTGCTAGGTTAGTGTTTTAGGGTATTGCAGTGGTGATTTGGTAGTGTAGGGGGTCGTGCTGGGGGTAGTGTTTTAGGGTTTAGGGTAGTGCAGTTGTGTTTGTGTAGTGTAGGGGGTCTTGCTGGGGGTAGTGTTTTAGGGTTTAGGATAGTGCCGTGGTGTTTGTGTAGTGTAGGGGATCATGCTGGGGGTAGTGTTTTAGGATTTATGGTAGTGAAGTGGTGTTTGGGCAGTGTATGGGGTAGTGCTGGGGGTAGATTTAGGGTTTAGGGTAGTGCAGTGTTTGCGTACTGCATGTGGTCATGTTTTAGGGTCTAGGGCAGTGCAGTGGTGTTTGGGTAGTGTAGGGGCATCGTGCTGGGGGTAGTGTTTTAGGGTTTAGGGTAGTGCAGTGGTGGTCGTGTAGTGTAGGGGTCATGCTGGGGATAGATTTAGGGTTTAGGGTAATGCAGTGGTGTTTGGTTATTGTAGGGGGTTGTGCCGGGATAGTGTTTGTGTTTAGGTTAGTGCAATGGGGTTTGGGTAGAGTAGGGGGTCGTGCTGGGGGTAGATTTAGGGTTTAGGGTAGTTAAGTGGTGTTTGTGTAGTGTAGGAGGTCGTGCTGGGTGTAATTTTAGGGTAGTGCAGTGGTTGGAAAGTGCAGGGGGTCGTGCTGGGGGTAGTGTTTTGGGGTTTAGGGCAGGGCAGTGCAGTGGTATTTGGGTAGTGTAGGGGATCATGCTGGGAATAGTGTTTTAGCGTTTAGGGTAGTGCAGTAGGGTAGTGCAGTGGTGTTTGTGTAGTGTAGGGGGTCATGCTGGGGGTCGTGTTTTAGGGTTTAGGGTAGTGCAGTTGTGTTTGGGCAGTGTAGGGGGTCATGCTTGGGGTAGTGTTTTAGGGTTTAGGGTAGTGCAGTGGTGTTTGTGTAGTGTAGGGGTTCGTGCTGGGGGTAGTGTTTTAGGGTTTAGGGTAGTGCAGTGGTGTTTTGGTAGTGTAGGGGGTCGTGCTGGTGGTAGTGTTTTAGGGTAGTGCAGTGGTGTTTCTGTAGTGTAGGGGGGTCATGCTGGGGTTAGTGTTTTAGGGGTTTAGGGTAGTGCAATGGTGTTTGTGTAGTGTAGGGGTTCATGCTGTGGGTAGTGTTTTAGGGTTTAGGGTAGTGCAGTTGTGTTTGGGTAGTATAAGGGGTCGTGCTGTGGTAGTGTTTTAGGGTAGTGCCGCGGTGTTTGTGTAGTGTAGGGGGTCATGCTGGTGGTAGTGTTTTAGGGTTTAGGGCAGTGCAGTGGTGTTGGGTAGTGTAGGGGGTCGTGCTGGGGGTCGTGTTTTAGGGTTTAGGGTAGTGCAGTTGTGTTTGGGCAGTGTAGGGGGTCGTGCTTGGGGTAGTGTTTTAGGGTTTAGGGTAGTGCAGTGGTGTTTGTGTAGTGTAGGTGGTCATGCCTGGGGTAGTGTTTTAGGGTTCAGGGTAGTGCAGTAGGGTAGTGCAGTGGTGTTTGTGTAGTATTGGGGGCAGTTCTGCGGGTAGTGTTTTAGGGTTTAGGGTAGTGCAGTGGAGTTTGGGTAGTGTAGAGGGTTGTGCTAGGGGTAGTGTTTTAGGGTTTATGGTAGTGCAGTGGTGTTTGTGTAGTGTAGGGATCGTGCTGGGGTAGTGGTTTAGGGTAGTGGAGTGGTGTTTGGGTAGTGTAGGGGGTCATGCTGGGGCAGTGTTTTGGGGTTTAGGGTAGTGCTGTGGTGTTTGTGTAGTGGAGGGGGTCTTGCTGGGGGTAGTGTTTTACCGTTTAGGGTAGTGCAGTGGTGTTTGTGTAGTGTAGGGGATAAGCTGGGGGTAGTGTTTTAGGGTTAATGGTAGTGCAGTTGTGTTTGGGTAGTGTAGGGGGTACTGCTGGGGGTAGTATTTTAGGGTTTAGGGTAGTGCCGTGGTGTTTGTGTAGTGTAGGGGGTCTCATGCTGGGGGTAGTGTTTTAGGGTTTATGGTAGTGCAGTGGTGTTTGTGTAGTGTAGGGGTTGTGCTGGGGGTAGCTGTAGGGTTTAGAGTAGTGCAGTGGTGTTTGGGTAGTGTAGGGGGTCGTGCTAGGGGTAATGTTTTAGGGTCTAGGGTGGTGCAGTGGTGTTTGTGTAGTGTAGGGGGTCATGCTGGGGGTAGTGTTTTAGGGTTTAGGGTAGTGCAGTGGTGTTTGGGTAGTGCTGGGGGTAGTGTTTTAGGGTTTAGGGTAGAGCCGTGGTGTTTGTGTTGTGTAGGGGTTCATGCTGTGGGTAGTGTTTTAGGGTTTAGGGTAGTGCAGTGGTTTTTGTGTAGTATAGGGGTTCGTGCTGGGGGTACTGTTTTAGGGTTTAGGGTAGTGCAGTGGTATTTTGGTAGTGTAGGGGGTCGTGCTGGGGGTAGTGTTTTAGGGTAGTGCAGTGGGGTTTGTGTAGTGTAGAGGGTCTTGCTGGGGGTAGTGTTTTAGGGTAGTGCAGTGGTGTTTCTGTAGTGTAGGGGGTCATGCTGGGGTTAGTGTTTTAGGGGTTTAGGGTAGTGCAATGGTGTTTGTGTAGTGTAGGGGTTCATGCTGTGGGTCGTGTTTTAGGGTTTAGGGTAGTGCAGTTGTGTTTGGGTAGTATAAGGGGTCGTGCTGGGGTAGTGTTTTAGGGTAGTGCCGCGGTGTTTGTGTAGTGTAGGGGGTCATGCTGGTGGTAGTGTTTTAGGGTTTAGGGCAGTGCAGTGGTGTTGGGTAGTGTAGGGGGTCGTGCTGGGGTAGTGTTTTAGGGTTTAGGGTAGTGCAGTTGTGTTTGTGTAGTGTAGGGGGTACTGCTGGGGATAGTGTTTTAGGGTTTAGGGTAGTGTCGTGGTGTTTGTGTAGTTTAGGGGGTCATGCTGGGGGTAGTGTTTTAGGGTTTAGGGTAGTGCAGTGGTGTTAGGTAGTATAGGGGTACTGCTGGCGGCAGTGTTTTAGGGTAGTGCAGTGGTGTTTGGGTAGTGTAGGGGGTCACGCTGGGGGTAGTGTTTTAGGGTTTAGGGTAGTGCAGTCGTGTTTGTGTAGTGTAGGGGGTCATGCTAAAGAAAAAAAGCCCGGGGGGTGGCGGTCCCTGGGGCTGCAGGGGGGCCATGTGCCCCCCTCGCAAATATTTAAGAAAAGCACCAGGGCTTGGGGGGGCCTTGGAGGCCTCCCACCCATTTAAAACACAAGCCCCGGGGGGTGGCGGTCCCCGGGGTTGGGGGGGCCGTGAGCCAGCCCGCAAATATTTGTGAAAAACCCCAGGGGGTGGCGGTCCTCGGGGCCCCCAATTACAATATAAACATTGCCCCCGGGACTTGGCCCACCCGGGGGATAAATAATAACGAAGCGCAGGAGTCCGCGCTTCGTTTTTTTTCCCCTTCGCAGCAGGATCCGCGGATCCTCCGCGCTTCTCGCCGCTTTTTTTTTTTTAATGCTTTTTTTGACCCTGGGCGTCCTTGTGGGACCCCCTGAGCAGGTCTAGGGGGTCAGGGTATTTCTAGCCTGCCCCCTTTTCTTGTTTTGCACATTTGTTTTACTGTTTTCTTTTGCCTCGGTTCTACTGAGGCACAAGATGGCTGCCAACACTTCCTGGTTTGAAGTGTTGACAGCCAATTAGCATGAAACTCGTGGTCGGGCGGGTCCGTGGATCCACCGTGCGTGCCTCTAGATATCAATATTTTTTTTATTTTCTCAGGAACTACTGAACGGATTTACACCATTTTTAAAAAAAAGGTCCTTTCCTGAACCAAGGGCCACCTTTTTGCCAAATTTGGTGCAATTCCGTTCAGCAGTTCGGGCGGTAGTCGTGTCTAAGGTTTCCTATGGGAAATAACATGAAGAAAACCTGTTTTGGGACCCCCCTTTATTCTTGGCCTCCGCTTGCCAAATCACCCAGAAACATTCAAGATAGGAGCTGACCAGAGCACCCCATGAGTTTTGAAAATTTCACTAAGATTCGTCAACCGGCGCCAAAGTTATTGGGAAAACATGGAAACTAGGTCCTAACTATAACTACCTACTGGCGACCGCCAGTAGGTGTAATATAAATATATATGTGAATATATATATATATATATGTGAATATATATATATATATATATATATATTACATTACCTACTGGCGGTCGCCAGTAGGTAGTTATAGTTAGGACCCTGTTTCCATAGGAAAACCGCAACATTCTATTTGGAATAACTTTGGCGCCGGTCGACGAATCCTCGCGAAATTTTCAAAACTAATGGGGCGCTACGCTCCGCTCCTACCCTGAAAGTCTCGGGGGGATTCGTCGAGCGGGGGCTGAGATAAAAGGGGGGTCCCAAAACGCGTTTTCCCCATGCATTTTTCCATAGGACCTTTAGTCCAAGCTACAGCCCGAACGGCTGAACAGAATTACTTGAAATTTGGCAGAGAGGTAGTCCTCAGGTCAAGGAAGTGCCTTTTGTAGGTTTGGTGTAAATCTGTTCAGTAGATTCTGAGAAAATAGCCTTTAAATCAATATATATATCTGAGCCAGCTTACGGTGCGCTCACGGTGCGCTTACCGTACGCGCACGCCGCCGTGCGCGAGCGCGATACTGATTGGCTGTTAGATCTTAGTAAACATTCGAATCGGTCGAAACCAGGAAGCGGCGGCCGCCATTTTCTCTCTCGCAGTCTGATAGGGCGTTAAAAAACAAAGCCCAAAAACATGTAAAGGGGCTGTTTAGACAGCTCCTAAGCACCTAGCCATGTTGAGGGAGTCCTCAAAGATCCCCCAAGGCCAAAAACGGAATTTTAATTTTTTCGATAATTTCGCCGATTACGCTTATGGAAAAAATTTATAAAAAATTTTTTTTTTCCATACTCTCCCCACCCCATGTTCAAATGGTGCCCGAAGGGCACCATTTGTGCATGGCATTTCACAGATGTGAAAAATTAAAATATTACCTTTCACAACGAAGCGCCTCATATGTCCTCCATGTGCGCACGGTGCGCGAAGCGCATCGTGCGTACATGGCCCATCTAGCGTAACGTGGGCACGCAGTGCGCGTAGCGCACCACGTGCCCACCGTGCGTGCATGACTGTTAGTGAGTGAATGACTGTCTCAATAGTGTCTCTATGAGTAACTACATATGTTTTAAACTAGTATATGTGACTATTGGTGTATATAACTGAGTATATGTGAGAGTGAGAGATTGAAAGAGTTCCTGTATGAATAAGTATGTGTTTCTATAAGTGATTGTTTAAAAGACTAAGTATGTGTAAGTTCCCGTAGAAGTAAGTGTGGTGGTGTGTGTATAACTGTATATGCAAGTAAATGTATGTTTGTTTCTTTAGTTTCATGAGTGACTATGTGTGTCAGTAACTCTGTGGATGTGAGGCATTGTGTAACAGGATGTATAGGTGTAGGAGTACATATGATGAGTGAGTACATGTATGAGTGACTGTACAGGACTGTTGGTGAATGAGTGGATGTGTATGTGGATCTTAGAATTACTGAAGAGGTTGTTGTAACTGGTATTGGTATGTCCATTTTTTTGAAAATTTTAGTCTCTATTTTTGAATGTTTGTATCAAAGGTTATATTAGGGTGAGAGGAGGTCTGCCACTCTGTCACAAGGATGATGTCATCAGTGATGTCATTTGAGATGTCATCAGTGATGTCATGAGTGATGTCACTGACCATGTCATGAGTGATGTAATATGTGACGTCATCAGCAGTGCATTGCGGGGGCGCGAGTTATAGTTAGCTGAACTAACTATAACGGGGGAATTTCACTGGTTTTTCACAAGTGAAATGTCCAGCTAACTATAACATGTGTGAAACCTATGGTTTTTTCCAGTGAATTTGCAAGGTTTTTTGAATGCTAATTCCTAACTATAACGTGTGTGAAACCTTTGGTTTTTTCAGTGAATTTGTACGGTTTTTTAAATGCTAATTTTTGAATTATTTAATTAAAAAAAAAAAAAATTATATTAAAAATAAAATTCCTATGTATTCATTTATATATTATCTGTATCTTTTTATTTGTTTTTGCTTTTTTAAAAAAATTTCAATTAGGATAAAGTTGAACAGTTTTTTTATTTTTGCAATTAATTTTTCTCCACTTTTTTTTTTTATATAAATTCTTGGGGTGCGCGCTCCTAGTACAATTTCGTACGTTTTTTATGAATACCGGCGTACGTTATTTACGTACGCATATATACGTCATAGTGCGCGCTGGGAGCGCGCACCCAGTACGTATGCGTACGTACGTACGCATGCGTGCGTCCTACGCGCTCCACGCGGTTTACTTCCGCATACGCTTAAATTACGCTCAATAACGGTCGCGTATACGCGTGTTGAACGTATGCGCGCTACGTACGCGCATATGACGTATGCACATGCGCACCTACGCGTTCGCGCATACGTAATCACGAGGTGCGCGCTCGGAGATTGCACAGTGCGCGCACCTCGGGTATATGCATAATAAAACAACACTTCTTATTGGTTTTCATTACTTTCAGTTTCTGATTGTTTCAACACCACACCCAATCCCCTCATGGCAAGTCATGTGATCAAGAATCATCACTTTTGATTGGTTTGAAGTACTTTCAGTTCCAGATTCTTCCCAAACCACACCTGCTCCCCTCATTATTAGTTCTGATTCCTTTGGAGAAGGAGCTATTCTGTTGTTGAGAGACAATGGCTGAACAGCAACCATCTTCAGACAGTGACCAGGACACTCTTGAGAGGCAGAGGAACAGGAAGCAGAAAGACAGCTTTATATGGTAGTTTTTTACTTTTCCAGAGGGACAAAAAAAGGTAAATGCACCTAAAGTTACATGTGTACTTTGTCAAAAAGTCTTGTCACGTGGGAATCCTAACAAGAAGTATTCTTTTAGCATTCACACTATGTTGAGGCATATTGACAAAATGCATCCAGTGACTTTTCGTCGAGCTTCTGGAGAAAACCCTCCACCTGCTCAACCGACGACGTCTGCAGCAGCTCAGCCGAGCACATCTTCGGCAGCTCAGCGAGCACTTCTTCTGCAGTGGTGCCTTTTCCTTCTTCCACACCTCTTTTTGGACCACCTTGTTTTGCGAGGTTGTCCACACGCTGCACTGATTGCGGTAAACTTATTTCTGTGTGTGAGACCAGTCTTGATCTCATTCAGAGAAAATTTGATGCCCATGAGTGCAGTAGGCCATAGATGTTTTTTCTTTTTTTTAGTTTTTCTCTTCCTGTTTCCTTCCATTAACTCAAGGGCTCTTTTAAGAGCCACTTATAAACTTAACCCCAAAAATTTTGGGGGGGGGATTTTTTTTGAAATTTTTTTTTGGGGTGCGCGCACCCAGCGCGCACCCAAGGTTTTTTAAAAAAAATTTTTTTTTTTTTTTTTTAAATTTAATGTACAAAAAGAGGTGAAGAAATGGAAGCATGAAAAGGGAGGATTGAGTAATACTAATATTTTTCACTTTTAAAAAAAAAAAAAAATTTTAGAAAAAAAAAATGTAAAAGTACTTTGCAAGGGAACTGATTTTTTTTTTTCTTCTTTCCAGTTCTGCAAAAAAAGAAAAAAGTATTAATATTCAATCATACATTACAAAAAGCATTACATGTTTTTACATATTTTACAAAGCAATTTTTTGCCCTTTTTTTGCTGTTTTCAGAATTTTTCATTTTTCGCTTAAAATAGTGAAAACAATTGTATTCATCATTTAACAGCGGGCAAAAAAAAAACAATCTGAAAGATTGCTTAAAAAAAGCCCTAAAACTTTCCTCACTAAAATATACCTTGTTAGAAATATTACATATATATTACAAGTACTTCTCTAGATGAATAAAATTTTTCTAGACAAACCGTCTTTAAACCTTGTCGCAAAAGCACACATGCCAAAATAATTTCTGTCAAAGGAGTCCACAATTGTTTTTATTACTTTTCCTTTAGGCCAAATAGTAATTTTAAAATCCTTTTTAAGTGATATCTTCAATTATAATCCTTTAAAAATACAAAAAATGTTTTGTTCAGATGCAGTTTTTAGTTTTCAAAATTTAGGTTTCAGAAAAATTAAATAAGAATTGGGTAAATCATAAGGCAAACGTTGCTTGAAAATCAATTGGGAATCATTACACAGTGTCCAGCCTTTTTCACATTTAAGATAAACTGTGTAATGCCCAGAAGTTACAGTAGGTCCTTCATGAAAAATTATTGCAACTGTAACAAAAGTTTTTCCAGAAATTGATAATTGCTGTCCTGTAAACTTCTTTATTAAAGTTTCCAATTTTGAACCATCAGCTCTACAACGTTGCATCATTAAAATTACATACTGACCATATTTCTGTAAAAATAATGTGGAAAACATGTCTGATTTACATTCAGAACATTCCATGTTGTGATTGGCATCTTTAACTAATTTACTAAAAGTCACTGATTTACTCTGTGGTAATGGTAAAAATATGAACCTTTCTGAATCAACATTACTACTACATGTGTTCATACAGTTTTCACAGCAATGTTCCCATTTGTAAGAGACACCAAATAAGTTTTCTACTTCTACTCCTTCATCTTCTAGTACACTCAAAATATATATTAAGAATTCCTGTGCATCTTGCTGGACATTTTCTTTAAACTGTGTAGAACCACAACATACATCTAAAAGATTTCTAACATCAGAAGCACTTTCTATTTCAGTTTTATCAGTACTCAGCTTCTCAAAAAGGAGACTCAGCAGAGAACACAATCTTTTTCCATGATTTACTATTATCTGTTCTAGCAACTTTTCAAGATAAAATACAACATTCAGCACTACATTTGCATAGCAGTTGACACCAGAGCTATTTTCAAAATGGCAACCAACAACCTCTTCAACACTGTTCCTTTTTCTTTTTCCTTGCTATCACATCACTGTCCTTTTTTTTTTGTTCTGTTCATCCACATTACAGATATTCTCAAATCTCCTTTTCCGACAAACAACATGTTTTTCAATCACAGGATACTGACCTAAATGAGGAGCATAGGTTCTTCTTAATCTATTATACTCCTTTACACAGTTTGTATCAGCACTAACTTTTGAGTCATCAAAGTCTATCATAAATAAACCAGATAATGTTTTCACTCGTGACAAAGCAACATATGCCATACCTTCTTTGAACACAGTAGAACCAATGTTTACAAAAGCACTATCTACAGTCAATCCTTGAGACTTGTGAATAGTTACAGCATATGCTAGAGAAAACGGAAATTGCTTCCTACGCACATATAAGTCTTTCACAAGCATGAAACGAACTGAACAACGACAAATGTCTTTAACTTCTTCTATCTGATCAAATTTTATTTTTAAACATTCAATTCCTTCTTTTTTCTGATAAATAATAAAACCCACAACTCTTCCCATAGCTCCATTCACTAAACCTTTTTCTACATCCAAATTTCTCCTTAAAATCACTCGACAATTCATGCAAACATATAGATTTTTTTCTAATCCAGCTGTTTTGGAAATGTTCTTCTCTAGTGAATCCAATTTATTTTTCAGTTTGCCTGTTAATGTAAAAGTAATTCTTTCATGCTGAATTTTGTCCTCTGCTTCCATTTTCTTAATCTCTTCCTTTTCCAATTTCAAAAGTTCCTCATTGAATATTGAGCACTCACGTAGTGTTGGCATTAAGCAGATTACAGTATTTTTTTCAGCAATGTTCTTGTATATTTTCTCAGCAACTATTTCTTCATTTGGAAATAAATTATGTAGCAACCGACTCTGTAATGCTTTTTTGCCAACTTCTGTGAGTAGTCCAATTCTGATATCTTTCAGAATATTTGCATAATCTTCGTCGTTTGCTTGTCTCATATTGGTAGTGAGTTCTTTGTACTCAAAGAACGACCAAATATTTGCATTACCAATGCTTCCTAATGACTTCTTCGTGTCTTCATGTGTCACAGTATTAAACACGGGTTGTCCTTTAACCCCTTCGGTGCTCATGACGGAACGGTTCCGTCATGAGCCACGGTTGAGCTGTGCTCATGACGGAACCGTTCCGTCATGACCACGCCCGCGCAAGATTCCGTCAGCACAGCGGCGGAATCTGCGCAGCATGGAAGGGGTTAACTGGAGTGAGCTGTAAAAGATCTCCAAAAACTATGACGCGTTTACCTCCAAATAACACGTCATAGTCTCTCTTAAGAATTTGTTGCATTCTTAAATGCACAAAGGCAAGCATTAAATTTGAAACCATGCTCACCTCATCAATAATGAGAACTTGCATCTTCTTCAACACTCTTGAAACTTCGAGGCATGCTTCTCCAGTTAGCTTGTGGTATTCTATTTTGTTCTCATTCTCCACTGGTAACATTAGCAAGCGATGTAAGGTAATTCCTCTTATGTTATAGGCTGCTAACCCAGTTGGAGCAGTTACCACACAAGACAAATTTGAAGCTGTTTTTTGCTGTAGGTAGCTTCTGATGACTTTTATTAAGAAACTTTTACCAGTTCCAGCTTGTCCACTCACATACATCCTGATTGGTTCAAATGATGTGCATGAGCACTGTTTTTTTTCATGTAGTAATCCATGATCAATTTTTTTGGTAACTTCTTCATAAATTTCTTTTTGTTCTTCATTCAGTTGATGTTCCAGATTTAGTAAGTCGATTGAATCTTCCTGTGCTTGATTCATAGCCGTTTCTACTTCAGTCATGGCTACTGCAGCTTCATTTTCTAGGATTGGTTGTCCTAGGGGATCTTGACTAAGTGTTCCTGAACTTTGGCTGTCTTGAGAACTGTCTCTAGCTACTTCAGCTGCAATTTTTGCTTCCTGTTCATTTTCTTCATTTAACATTTGGACATAAGTTGTGAAAGTACTGCATTCTATGCTGTCTTTGCTAGCATTAAAATATTCTTCATAGCTTTGAAATTCTCCCAGTAGTTCGTCCTCTGAACGCCATGGTTTAAACAGCTGTAAAAGAGCCAAGTAGTAAAATTCCTTTTTGTCAGTAGTTTCGCAACTGAGCTTCCTGTGATTTATCAAACTTCCTTTTGTTTGCTTCACCAAACATCCTTCCTCACCAATGACTTTATATTTTCCATTGTTGAGGTCTTCTGTGGCTTTCCGTGAAAAAACTGTAGTTCTGCAGCACTTCATAGAGACACATGTTCTTAAGATGATGACTTCTCTTTGGGTAATATGTGTCCAACATGTTTGATTTCAAAATATCTGTACTTTCTGGGTCATTCTCGGCCAAATATTCAATTTCTCCAACAGATTTCAGTACCCGATTTCTCATTCCTGCAAGGCCTAAGCTTACCCAAATTATTCTTCTGGATTTCGAGTAAAGACTTGCAGATGATAACCTATCTGAGCATTCGTAGGATCCAATTTCTCGATGCGATAACATCTTTAAACTGAAACTGTACAGCTTCTTACTGACAGTCTTCTCGTGAGAAATCTCTTCCCACATTTCCTTCAATTCTGTTTTCTCAGATTTAGTGATGTAAGATGTCACATACCGAGCAACAGCAATAGAATTGTCTGCCACATACTGAATATCCATGTTAGCATTCCACATGGATAAAATGACTGGGTTGAAGTCATTTATAAATTTTGACTCTTCTTTTCTTCTTAGGTTGTATGTATTTTTGGGAGATTTTCTGGTTATAGTATGTCGCACAGCTGACATAAAACTGTTGACTCTTCCATTTGAAAGAACAGGTCTAGGAAATCCAAATCGACACTTTGTGTAGAATTTATCTTTGGTCTTGTACTTCCGTCGACAGTATTTTCCACACCGATGACTTTGGAAACGTAAAACTTGTTCTTTTAACTTTTTCTCTTCTGTGCTATTAGGTATAGCACATGTTGCATATTCTTCAATGAAAGATAACACTGCTTCATCAGCATCTGTTCCAAATTTTGGGGCATCCTTGATCCACAACAGCATATGAATATGAGGAGCACCTCTTGCCTGGTACTCTTTTCTCCAAAAGAAATACACTACTTCTCCAAGAGGTGGATTTTTTTTATTTCAGATGAAGGACATCATAGCCTCAAATCTATGATTGAAATATCTGCAAACATTAACCGGATCCAATGAGCACAGTTCTCCTGCTGTCTTGTATTCAATGTTTTTAATGTTTGAATTTGCCTCTCGTAGAAAATCCAATAAATCATCCCAAGCGTACTCGGCACAGCTTAGGGTTACAAACCATGTAGGAGTTCCTAAATTCCGTAACATGCATTTTAATTCACCATGGCGTCGGTACCAATATTCATTTGTCCCACGTTGACAAGCCATCAGATTGATCAGTTGTGTTTCCAAATGATCATCTCGGTGCTGCACTTTCTCCATAAAATCCTTAGCAGACACATTATGTAGATGTACTCCACTTTTTAAAATGTGATTTACTGCATAAGATAATGCAGACAAGTCGCTTTCAAATAAAAGATGAAACAAATAAGGAATACTTTGACGAAATCTTGAATCTTCAGCATATAGTCTTGTAGTCCGATACTCAGAAGCTGGAATCTGTTCTGGACGTTCATCGTATCGTCCACCTTTTCCTGTAGGAAACAGCTGAGGAAAACATCGAGCTTCCAAGCTCTTCTCCCATACACTCACGGGAGTTCCTTTTGCTTTCTTCATCTGAAACAGATCAATAGTGTCTCCCATAACTTCTTTTGAATGAAGAGGATGTATGCTAAAATGTTCATAAATTTATTCTTCCTTTAACTTGTCCACTTTTTCAATTTGACCAGTTGGTGTTTCTGTGTCTTCTTGTAAATAGTCTTCTTCATCTATATAAATTGATTCATACCATTTATTTATTTTTTTCAAATACAAATTTGCTCTTTGTACTTTTCGTACATCCACCAGCTCCTGACAAATCTTCTTATTCTTTGTAGGTACACCATTAACCAGAATTACTAATGGTTCAGTTTCCAAAGTATCTGCATCAATAGTTTCCATATTTTTTTTCAAATCCAAGGGCAAATACACCACTCTTCCTTTTAAACCTCTCAGTAAATCAGAAGGAGGTAATTTACCAGTTTTGGGCTCCATACGTACTATGGTCTGGAACGGATGAACACATTGAATGAGTATAGACTCGTATGTATTTAATTCAGAAAGTTCGGCAGGAATAGCATCCAATTCTAAATTATTATGTACACCTCTGGTCGGCATTCTATTTTCTTCTAACTTGTTATAACAGTATTTACAAATACGGTGATCTTCACCCAATTCATAACAATTTTCAAGAAATATATATGTTGCAAAATCCTTCCACTTATAATTATCTTCATTTTCACTTTTTTTATACAGATCAACATTCCTTGTTTGAATTTTATAATGACTTCTGCGGCAACAAATACAAGTAATATTTGGTCTTTCATTAGAGGTGATAGTAAATTTTGTCATTTCATCCTCAAAATTTTTAGTAATAATGAGTTCTACATTCTGTTCCTCATTTTCCTCATTTACTGTGTCCTTTTCTGCACTTTCTTGTTCTGGACCAAAGTAACAAAACTGAATCTCATCAGTAACCTTCACTACATCTGATACAGATCCACGGAACAGAGCATTATTTAACTCATTTAACTTTACTGCTGGACTTTTGGCAAAATACAATGTTCTCACAAACTTTCTCATTTCAGTATGATGAACAGCCAGCATCCTAAAATGATGAACAACACTTTTACACACTTTTGTAGATAGACAAGCCAGAGAATGTCCCTGCAAACCAGTATTTTCTCTCACTCTGCATGGATCTAGTGTTTGAAGCACCTTCATCTTCTGTTTTACACTCTTTTTACTATATTCTCTTAGAAAGTCACGTAATTTATCAATAGATTCCTGACGCACAGTACAAATACTACTACAGTTCCAAGTGTAGACTGGGGCTTTTGGACGTCTCCCCATAGCCTCAGCAGCCATTACTTCTTCCTCATTTCTTGGGACCATTTTCTCTTTTTCCATCACACAACCATCCTTAACTTCATATGCTCTACCATTGGTGTCAACTGCATGCAACAAACTATTACTTTGAAGATAACTCTCTTCATTAAAAAATGGTTCAGTACTTGAACTGTGTTTCCATTCTCCCAAGAACACTTTACAAAAGTTACTTTTTTTCACTTCTCTTTTCCTTTTGCTTTGTGACTTCATTGCATTGACTAATTTATCTAATCTACGCATCCTATTCAAAATTAGAATAAAAAGTTCTCTTTTTATTTCCAAAGCCTTACTTACAATATTTTCTATAAAAAAAAAATTCTTAATAAATTTTGTTTTTTTCTTATATTTTTTCACATCCTTTAGCAAATTTAACATCACTCTTCTCTGAATCCTTTTTCGACGAATGTTTTTAAAATCTAATTTTCGTGTTATATCAGTTTGACATACTTCTGATTGTACATTAGCTTTTTTTTGTGCTGTTGACTGTGTTGTTGCTTTGTACATAAAACACTGTTTTACAGTTATTTTTGCCATTTTTTTGTTTTTTGAAAATCTTTTTTAAGAAATCTCTGCTCTGCTTACCAGTAGACTTTTTCTTTTTGCCATCACCAGCTTCTCCTCCTATTTTTTTTCCCAGTTTTGTCCAGATATACTTGTTGTTGCTTTTCTTTCCTCTTTCTTGTCCTTAAAGGCATTTTTTTTTTCACTGTTGCTCAGCAATACCGTCAAGGAACTTAAAAAAAAATCCTTTTTGTAATTATAATTCATTAAAATATTTTTTTTTACTTTTCATTAATTTCAAATGTTTTTCCGTTTGCCTCTCATTTGTGATTTACTAATTTGTGCACAGTGCTAACCACCACAGTTGAAAAAAAACAAGCTGCCCCTTTCCAGCAAGTGCATGTTTTACAGAACAACTGCAACACAAATTATATCTGTGGCCACAATTCCTGTGCGCACACAGCCTCATGGTGTGCTTCTAAGCAGAAAACAGAATTTGATTTGCAAATTCAAAGCACATTTACTACTCTGGTAGATCAAGTGATAATTGCTGTTACAGCCTTACACATTTTCCTTGTAGATCACAGAGGCGAGCACATTTCCTAACAGCTACTTCATACCATAAGCATCTGCAACCTGGGTGAGTGTTTAGAGTAGAGCAAAGAAAATTAGGCCTTGGTGACGTTGAATGTGTTTGCATTACACACAGACCTGAGTAGTACGCATGGGAGTGTTGGAGAAGCTGCTGCGTGTGTCCCAAGAGTGTGTTTCTGCAGACTATGTATTGTCAGCTGCAAGAGACATGAGCAAGGAGATTTCCTGAACTGCATGAAGACTGCAGGGATGTACGTAACAGTGCATGTGTGCTAAGGGATAATTTGTGTAAACACAACAGGCTGCCCCTTTCCTGGGACTGCAATTCTTACTGAACAACAACTTCACAAACTAAATCTCTGCCCACAATTCCTGTGCGCACACAGACTCATGCTATGTTTTTTGGAACAAAACAGTGTCCCTGAATAGTACCAAATTACTGTTACAGCCTGACACATTTCCCTTATCATTTACAGAAGCAGAAAACAGCACATGTCCTAACAGCTCCTTAAGACCATGAGTTACAGGGTGAGTGATTAGACTAGATCAATTTAAATGAGGCCTTGGTGACGTTGAATGTTTTTGCATTACACAGTGCTATCTGAAACAGCACACAGAGCGGAGTACTACACATGAGAGTGTTGGAGAAGCTGCTGCGTGTATACCAAGAGTGTGTTTCTGAAGACTGTGTATTGTCTGGTGCAAGACAGATGAGCAAAGAGACTTCCAGAACTGCATGAAGACTGCAGGGATGTATGTAACAATGCATGTGTGCGAAGGGATAATTTGTGTAAACACAACAGGCTGCCCCTTTCCTGGGACTGCATTTCTTACTGAACAACATCTTCACAAATTAAATCTCTGCCCACAATTCCTGTGCGCACACAGACTCATGCTATGTTTTTTGGAACAAAACAGTGTCCCTGAATAGTACCAAATTACTGTTACAGCCTGACACATTTCCCTTATCATTTACAGAAGCAGAAAACAGCACATGTCCTAACAGCTCCTTATGACCATGACCATGTGTTACAGGGTGAGTGATTAGACTAGATCAATTTAAATGAGGCCTTGGTGACGTTGAATGTGTTTGCATTACACAGTGCTATCTGAAACAGCACACAGAGCTGAGTACTACACATGAGAGTGTTGCAGAAGCTGCTCCGTGTGTGCCAAGAGTGTGTTTCTGAAGACTGTGTATTGTCTGGTGCAAGACAGATGAGCAAAGAGACTTCCAGAACTGCATGAAGACTGCAGGGATGTATGTAACAGTGCATGTGTGCTAAGGGATAATTTGTGTAAACACAACAGGCTGACCCTTTCCTGGGACTGCATTTCTTACTGAACAACATCTTCACAAATTAAATCTCTGCCCACAATTCCTGTGCACACACAGACTCATGCTATTTTTTTTTTAACAAAACAGTGTCCCTGAATAGTACCAAATTACTGTTACAGCCTGACACATTTCCCTTATCATTTACAGAAGCAGAAAACAGCACATGTCCTAACAGCTCCTTAAGACCATGACCATGTGTTACAGGGTGAGTGATTAGACTAGATCAATTTAAATGAGGCCTTGGTGACGTTGAATGTGTTTGCATTACACAGTGCTATCTGAAACAGCACACAGAGCTGAGTACTACACATGAGAGTGTTGGAGAAGCTGCTGCGTGTGTTCCAAGAGTGTGTTTCTGAAGACTGTGTATTGTCTGGTGCAAGACAGATGAGCAAAGAGACTTCCAGAACTGCATGAAGACTGCAGGGATGTATGTAACAGTGCATGTGTGCTAAGGGTTATTTTCAGTTTTGAACATATGGCATCTACATGTGCCTTTGCTATTTTGAAAGGGAAATCTACCCTGTTGGTTTCAAATTTTTTAGCTTTTACCTCCAAATTGCGATTAAGTGATTTGAAGAAAACAAGCTGTCCCTTTCCTGCAAGTGCATGTTTTACAAAACAACTGCAACACAAAATACATCTCTGGCCACAATTCCTATATGCACACAGACTCATGCTGTGTTGGTAGGCACAAAGCACAGGCTGCCCCTTTCCGGGGTCTGCAATCCTTACAGAACAACAACTTCACAAATTAAATCTCAGACAACAATTCCTATATGCACACAGACTCATGCTGTGTTGGTAGGCACAAAACACAGGCTGACCCTTTCCTGGGTCACCAATTCTTACAGAACTAATGCTTTTTTCAAATGTGCTGCCATTTTCCGCTCTTTTCCTTCAAAGTGATTTCTGCTAAATCCTAACCATCACAATTAAAAACAAGCTGTCCTTTTCTTTCAACTGCAAGTCTTACTTTTCAACAGCAACGCAAATTAAATCTCTGTCAATAATTCTTCTCTGCACACAGACTCATGGTTTGATGGTAGGCACAAAACAGTATTCCTCATTGTTACCAGTACACATTAACTTATGGTGAAAACATAGTCCTTAATATCTTACAAGTTCAAGAAAGTTAAATATCTCCCAAACCTCAAAATGTAAAACATAACTTTTGAAGAAGATTCACAATTCTAATATTTATCTCAAAAATCACCACATACTTTCCCTCTCAAACTCATAACTCACCTTTAAAATTAGTTAGTTGTTTAAGAAATGTGCCACTCAAACAGTAGACTATCAGAGTCAGAATATCAAAGCTCTACACCTCTCTCCTCTCTGCAGAACCAGTAAATGGCAATGTTTCCCTCTCTTTTTTCACACATATACATGTTAATTTCCAATCTCAGTGCTTCCCACTCTTTTTCAAATGAAATCAAACATTTCTATTGGTTGAAAACTTCAACCCCTTTCCAAATGTACCCTTCCCCCAACTTGACTTCTGCCTGCTACCATAGCAACAGGTCATGGAACACAGGTGTGAGCAGAGAGGTCAGAAGTTCAGCAGACAATGTTTCATTTCCAAAGAGCAAGAGTGCTTGACTTTTCAAACCTAACAGCAAATCCAAACTAATGTTCTTTGCTCACACATTTTTCTGAACCAATACAAAACATGCTTTTTAAAATTTAAACATACAGCCTAGTTTTTAGTGTAGAATGGTTTGAAACAGCCAATGAGTTCTTTTTATAAAAAAAAGTATGTGTGCCCCCATTTTTCTACTTTCTTTCATTTCTTATTGCCTTTCTACTGAAAGACACCTCCTGAGTGCATCCAGATCTCCTTTGAAGATGTTCACAGTGTGGATTGTAGGTCACAGCTATGTCTTCTGGAGTGAAAAATTTGCAGGAAAGAGAGGTATGGTGAGAGACCTTGCTTTGCCAAATGTAGACATTAAATGGATTGGTCAGAGAGGGTTAAAGTGGCACCAATTAATGCCTTTGGTGAAAACCTTTCTACATCTCCCACAGCCTAACCTTATTATTGTGCACTGTGGTGGTAATGACCTAGGCACTTTAACTGGGGTAGGTCTGGAAATGCTTATTAAGGACACCTTTGTGCAATTGATGTCGCTTTTTCCACAAACTGCCTTCGTATATTCTAACATATGCCAAAGGCAAAAGTGGAACTGGTCCAACCAATTTTGTCCGCAGATTGACAAAGCAAGGAAGCACGTCAACAAATCTATTTCTGCTTTCCTCAGAGACTATGGTATGGGTTCTATATACCACAACAACTTGCGTTACAACATGCAAGACATTTATAGAGGAGATGGTGTACACTTCAATGATGAAGGGAACAGAGTCTTCCTCTTGAACTTTAGACTCTGCATCGGTACTTACTTGTAGGTACCAAAAAACACACAATAAACACAAGGGCTCTTTTTAGAGCCACCTTATATCTAAACACTTAAATGCGATTTTTTATTATTTTTTTTTTTTAAGTTTTTTTTCGGGTGCGCGCTGGGTGCCCGCACTCGGCGATATTTTTTTTTCAAAATATAAATCTTTTTTTTTGCCCTACAAGGTCCTACTGTGACCCCCTTACAATGCCTAGTGGGTCAATATCTCCCCACTCTGCCCCCTTTTCAAGTTCTCCCCCTTTGTTTATCACCCCCTCTTTATGCGAGAGACAAAATGGCGGCCGCCGCTTCCTGATTTCCACCGATTCGAATGTTTACTGACATCTAACAACCAATCAGAAGTGCGCTCGCGCGCGGCAAGGTGCGCGCACAGGACTTGCTCAGTGCGCGCACGGTACGCGCGTACAGATATATATATTGATTTAAATGCTAATTTCTCAGGAAATACTGAACAGATTTACACCAAACCTGCAAAAGGCACTTCATGGACCTTATGGCTAACTCTCTGCCAAATTTCACATAATTCTGTTCAGCCGTTCGGGCTGTAGCTGCGACTAAAGTCCCTATGGAAAAATGAATGGGGAAAACGCGTTTTGGGACCCCCCTTTTTTCTCGGCCCCTGCTTGACGAATCCCCCCGAAACTTTCAGGGTAGGAGCTGACCGGAGCGCCCCATTAGTTTTGAAAATTTCGCGAGGATTCGTCAACCGGCGCCAAAGTTATTCAAAATAGAATTTTGAGATTTCCTATGGAAACACGGTCCTAACTATAACTACCTACTGGCGATCGCCAGTAGGTAATATATATATATATATATTTATTATCTACTGGCGGTCGCCAGTAGATAATTATAGTTAGGACCTATTTTCCATAGGAAATCCGCAACATTCTATTGGGAATTTCTTCGGCGCCGATTGACGAATCTTCGCGAAATTCTCCAAACGTTTGGCCAGCTCCGCTCTGCTCCTACCCTGAAAGTTTCGTGGTGATTCGTCAAGCGGGGGCCGAGAAAAAAGGGGGTCCCAAAACGCGTTTTCCCCATGCAATTTCCCATAGGATCTGTTGTCGCAGCTACAGCCCGAACCGCTGAACAGAATGACACCAAATTTGGCAAAGAGGTAGTCCTCAGTTCGGACTCGTGCCTTTTGCATATTTGGTGTGAATCTGTTCAGTAGTTCCTGAGAAAATTAGGGTAAAAAAGTTAGTGATATCTATGGCCGCGGAGGATCCGCGGACCCTACCCGCACAGTACGCGAACCCTCCCCGAAACGAGCGCGCACCCTCCCGATCGCGTGCTGAATGCTAATTGGCTGTCGAGTGTCTCTCTACATTCGAAAACCAGGAACTGTTGGCGGCCATTTTCTGCCTCGGTAGAAGCGAGGCTGAAGAAGCAAGGGGAATAAGTGCGTAAAACATATAAAGGGGACAGAGTGGGAATACTCTGACCCTCTACAGGTGCTTAGGGGGTCCCAGAAGGACCCACTGGGGCCCCCCTTTTTTTTTTTTAGAAGAAAAGCGACGAAATGCACGCACGGTGCCCGCATCCTATCGCGTTGGATGCATGGATTCTCTCGCGGTGGGTGCGTGGATCCATGGCACCTTTTTTTGAAAAAACGACAAGAAATCATTGGTTGTATAACAACTTTCTACACTGAAAGGTAGGGTGTATATTTTTGTTTTTTAAAGGTATGATTGTTATTGGTTAACAAAAACAGATTGTAAGGAACATTATATATGATAAGCTGATATGTTGAAAAGTCAAGCACACTTCCTGTCTTGTGTAGGAATATTGTGTGCTGAACTTGTGACCTGTGAGCTCAGTGCAGTGTTCCATGACCTGTTTCTATGGTAACAGTCAGAAGGCAGATTGGGGGAAGGGTTGAAATGTATTTCAGTTGGAAAGGGTTGAAATGTTTAACCAATAGAAATGTGTGTTTGCTTTTGAGTTTGTGTGTGAAGGATTGTGATTTGATGTTTACATGTATATGTGTGGAAAATGAAAGGGAAACTTTTCCATTCTTTTCTTTTGCTGAGTGGTGCACAGTGCAGAGATTCTGTAAAAGAAAATATGGTGAGTGATTGATATACTCCTTAATCTACAAAAGAACTTGAAAGATGAGTTATTTAATTGTGAGGGGATGTATGTGGACTATTTTGATATTAATCAGACTAATGTATTTTTCCTGCTAAAGTGTAGGGAGTACTTTTTTTCTTTACAATGTGTGTGCATGTAGAAACCATTCTGTGATTGGCATTTGTGTTTTTCATGTGTTTGTAGAGAGATAACTGTGCAGTTTTTATATTTTGGTAGAATTAGAAACCAGTCATTGTTTATGAATTTGTGAAATGAGCTATGTTATGTTGCTATACTAAAATGTAGTACTACTTCTAGATGAAGAAATGTGTTTTCATATAGTTCAAGGGATAGTGTTGTTTGTCTAGAATCACACAGTGAGTCTATGTGCATTTGGGAACCACTGTGAGAGAAGCATTTGGTAACATCGTGTATTTGCTGACAGAAAACGGTTTTAAAACTTGTCATGGTGTCAAGTTTTAGTAGCATTAGAAGCCAGTCTTTGCTTATGTGTTGATTAAATGAGTCAGGCATTGACACTAAAGAGCAGTCGTGAAATATGTAGATTGTGTGCAGTTCCTTTATCACTTCCAGTGTAGTGAATGAGTTTTGGTAAACTCCTAGGAATACTGGTGCTTGTCTAGAATCACACTGTGAGTCTTTGTGCATTTGGGAACCACTGTGAGAGAAGCGTTTGGTAACATAGTTTATTTGCTGAGAGAAAACTGTTTTAAAACCTGTCATGTTGTCAAGTTTTAGTAGCATTAGAAGCCAGTCTTTGCTTATGTGTTGATTAAATGAGTCAGGCATTGACACTAAAGAGCAGTCGTGAAATATGTAGATTGTGTGCAGTTCCCTTATCACTTCCAGTGTTGTGAATGAGTTTTGGTAAACTCCTAGGGATACTGGTGCTTGTCTAGAATCACACTGTGAGTCTTTGTGCATTTGGGAACCACTGTGAAAGAAGCGTTTGGTAACATTGTGTATTTGCTGACAGATAAGTGTTGTAAAACAAGTCATGTTGTTGAGTTTTAGTAGCATTAGAAGACAGTTATGGCTTATGCTTTCATTATATGAGTCAGGCATTGACAGTAAATTGCAGTTGTGAAATATGTAGATTGTGTGCAGTTCCCTTACCACTTGCACTGTAGTGAATGAGTTTTGGTAAACTCCTAGGATAGTGTTGCTTGTCTAAAATCACACTGTGAGTCTGTGTGCATTTGGTTAAGGATTGTGAGAGAAGCATGTGGTAACATTGTGTATTTGCTGACAGATAACTAATTAAAAACCTCTCATGTTGTCAAGTTTTAGTAGCATTAGAAGCTAGTCTTTGCTTATGCATTGATAAAATGAGTCAGGGTTTGACACTAAGGTACCATGTACTATTCTGTTCACTGTGGCAGAACTGAAAATTTAAAAGTTTTACCTAAGCACTGTCCTAGAAGTAGTCTGATTATTTAGTCAGTTTCTAAGTACCAGATAGATTGCTTCAAATAAAAGTGTTCTGACATACTATACACTTATCTTTTACACCTTCAATTCCTTAGTCAGTATCCATACACTTCCAGGAAACATCCTGTCACTTCCTTTGCAGTCCTCTAGAGACCCATTCAACAGCATGTACTAATCCATTGACTGTGCCAAAACTCAAACACTTATAAATTCACCTAGACACTCTCTTTCCAGTACTCTAATGATTCAGTCACTGCCTAAGTATTCATGCACTGAGCCAGTTCTTAGCACATGGACTACGTCAAACCCATATCCACTATGCATGCAGTCCTCTAACCACCTACACACTTGTCTTTCATACCTTCAATTCCCCAGTCAGTATCCGTTCACTTCCAGCAAACACCCTGTCAATGCCGTTGCACTCCTCTAGTGACCCATTCAGCATCATGTACTAATCCATTCACAGCGCCAAATCCTAATAAATTCACCCAGGCACTCTCCTTGCAGTACTCTAACCATTCAGTCAGTACCCAAGTACTCATCCAGTGACCCAGGCCTTAGTATATGGACTGCTTCAAACCCTTATCCTCTATGTATGTAGTCCTCTAACCACCTACACAATTGTCTTTCACACCTTCAATTCCCTAGTCAGTATCCATACACTTCCAGGAAATACCCTGTGACTCTCTTTGCAGTCCTCTAGTGATCCATTCAGCACCATGTACTAATCCATTCACTGTGCTAAAACCCAAACACTTATAAATTCACCAAGATACTATCTTTGCAGTACTCTAATCATTCAGTCAGTGCCTAAGTATTCATACACTGAGCCAGGCCTTAGCACATGGACTGCTTCAAACCCCTATGCACTATGCATGCAGTCTTCTAACCACCTAGACACTTGTCTTTCACACTTTCAATTTCCTAGTCAGTATCCATACAGTCCAGCACTTGTCACTGCCTTTGCACTCCTCTAGTGACCCATTCAGTACCAAGTACTAATCTATTCTCTGTGCGAAAAGCCTAGCACTTATAAATTCACCTAGGCACTCTCCTTGCTGTACGATAATCATTCAGTCAGTACCCAAGTAGTCATGCAGTGAGCCAGGCCTTAGCACATGGACTGCTTTAAATGCCTATGCAGTATGGATGCAGTCCTCTAATCACCTACACAGTTGTGTTTCACACCTTCTATTCCCTAGTTAGTATTCATACTCTTCTAGCAAACACCCTGTGAGTCACCAAGTTTGTCTCCTTATACTACTGTAATCATTTAGTCAGTTAGCATGTAGTGTTTTAGTGAGGTAGGCTTTAGGGCATGAACTGCTTCAAAGTAATATGCACTATGCATGTAGTGTTTTAATGATCGTCACACTTGTGGTTAAGGGCTATGGTTTCATAGTCAGTTTTTATATAAAATGTGTTTGTACAGTAATGGAATAGTATAAATTTGAAAGTTATTAATATACATTTATTTGTGATTCTTTTTTACAGATACAGAACAGGAGTGTTTCTCACCTGTTTGCACTCTTCTCGTGCAAGATTGTTTGGATGAAGGGTCCTTAGGTGTTTCATCATACTTGCTGTGCCGCACGAGTATTTTTTGTTAGGATCTCCTCGTAACAGAACTCTTTGGCAAATCTTGCGAGTGACGAAGGTGGCATTGGTCTTTGTTTGCTCCTTGGAAAAAGTAAAAAATGTCCTCACCACTGAAGAAAACGTTGTTTGTGTGGTGCCTTCTGCAAAACATTTTCTTCAGATTCTGTAAATATTTTAAAGCGGCAACATTTACAGTTTTTGTAGGTTAAACTTATAAAATTTTGTTAGCTGTATGCATTTTATATATCTGTGATTTGTTTCTTGTGGTATTTTGTTGAGAATACCATGTTGTTGTTTTTTTAACAATCTTTCTTATTTTCCAGGTCTGTCGTCGACATCCATTGTCCCCACAGTAGTGTTCCGCCTTATTATTTTTTATTATTGTTGTTACATTTTGTTTATTAGTTTATTGTTCATATATATGTTAATAAAAAAATAAAGTTTGAAAATAGTTTATCGTTTATATATTTATTATTATAAAAAATAAAGTTTGAAAAAAAAATTAATAACGTTTTTTGTTGTTCTCTTAACTGCTGTGTGACTTTCTTTTTCTTATTACTGTTATTTGATGGAGTCCACCATGGTGTTAAATTTTGGGGGACTTATCGCTGGAATACTGGTGATATCTGCAGTTTGCACTAACTTCTGAATAGTGTGTTAGATTTATCTCAACTTTACTTCCGTTAAAGTGCAGATAATGAAATGGAGAGTAGCCGTTCCCGTGCAAAAAGACACGAGGTGCACCTTTCCGATTTATTCTAAATACTAAAATCCTGTATTGAATTGCACTGAGGTATTGGCTGCAGTTACAGTGTACACACAAAATCTATTAAGAAATCTCATTGTATTTATATTGATTGGGAATAGTGCGACAGGTGCTGGATCTTGATGAGATACACTGCTCAGTTCCTATATTGTTCTGCACACAAAAAAAATCACATCACAACTTTCACACCAATTGCAATGCGAAACAAATTCCGGCGATAAGACACGTTAGCACCAGGGATTTTACACCTGCTTTCTGCTGGTGTTAAGCAGGACAACTACCTGCACCATGAAAGGGAACACAGCCAAGAGCCACACCAGAACACCCACAGGTACCATAGAGTCAATGAGCATGATACAGGGATACCCATGAGGGACAGAAGACTCATCTCAACAACTCCAGGACCGCCAATGCCCCCCAAACCCACATCTTAGTAAGTGTGTCCCTGTGGTCATTGTCTTAGCATGATAGGCACGAGCCCTGCAACATCACAGTGTACTGTCACCTCAGCGTTGGCAGTGAGCCTGGATGTATAGCTACGCACGCATCCTCCTGCATGCACAACTGGCGTGTGCTGGTCTGGGGTTCACAGGTCAGTGCAGGGGTGTGCCTATCCGGCAAGGGGAACGGGGTGTCTCGGACATGTCCGTGTACAGGAAGTGCGGTAAGTGTGTCTCTGTGTTCTGGTGTGGCCTGCTACAAGAGCCGCAGCAGTTGATGTTGTAAACTGGCATGCACCGCCTCCAAACAGCACTGTGATGTTGTAGTTGGAATGTAGCAGGACATGTGCAAATAGGCATTACAATGGTGTGCTGTACGAGTGCACGAGATACAACAGCGCACCGTACAAAAGTGTGGGGGCTCGTGGGAGGGAGGTGCAGCCGTTTGGCAACATAACACACAGTGAACTCGACCATGTGCCACATGCTGGGCATCTCATCCACGATGACCACGGTCGCAGACATCCCACAACACCAACGACTGGCCTTTGTACACATCCTGTATGAATGCAGCGTGGTTTTCACTTCTATGCTCGTTCAGTGGTGTGATGTTGGCGGGTTGTGTGACTTGTGCTGCTTGTTGGTGTGTTTCATTTTGGCCATTGTTAGTCTATATGTGTGTTGTATTTAATTGTGCATGTGTGCCATTCTGCCCATCTCCCCCCCCTCCCCCACTCCCTGCTTCTTCCTACTGCTGTTGTGTCTATAATTGTTGCTACACACATAAATACATGTAAAGAATAAATTAGAATAGTTCCTTGATTCTTTTAGGTTTCAAAACTTCTCGATTGGTTTCTTTTTAATTTTCCATATGAACCGTTTTTTTAATATTGAACAACACATAGAAGTCAGAAGTGCAACGTATTCTATCAACACACTTTCTAGAACATTCTACAACACGTGCAGGTTAAAAGTTCATCAATTTTTTAAAACTTAACGATTTTTTTTGTAACATTTTCTTGAATATTTAACGACACGTGCAGGTTAAAAGTTGACGATTGTTTTAAGTTCGAACAGTGCCTTTCAAATGCAGGTAGAAGGTGTGGTTGATCTGAGCAAATTTTATCCTTTGATATGTACTCCACGTTGAAACTGCTTTTTCTTAACCAATCACAAAGATGCTTTTCCACAAAACTAATGTGCACCCTACTTTTAAAAAAGAATGCTTTTCAGGATATCTTCAGAGATAAGTTATAGATAGGAATTGGCATTTAAAAAACCTTAGAAATTCACTGAAAAAACCAAAGGTTTCAGGGGCGTTATAGTTAGCTGGACATTTCCCTCGTACAAAACCCTAGAAATTCCCCTGTTATAGTTAGTTCAGCTAACTATAACTCGCGCCCCCGCAATGCACTGCTGATGACGTCACATATTACATCACTCATGACATGGTCAGTGACATCACTGATGACATCACCCATGAGATAAATTAGTGCATCTTCTCACACCCTAATATAACCTTTGATACACCGACTCAAAATTTCAGACGGCCATTTTGAAAATCATAGATACTCCAATACCAATAACTACATACCCACTCATTAACTCTTAGGTCTACATACACCTCCACTCACTCACCTGTAAAGTCACTCATACTTACAGTCACTCCGTACAAGACTATCATATGCATTTATACACCTATATAGACACTCACACACCGCCAATCATCCATTGAGGTACTGACACACCTAGTCAGTCGTGCAAGTAATTAAACACAGTCCAATTTACTCACCTATACAGTTAAACACACTCAAGTTCACTCATAAAAATAGTACCACATTCTTACGCTCTAATAGAATCATTGATACAAGCACACACTCATCCATACAGCCACTCTCACAATCACACACACTCACATATACCCACTTGTATACTCTTACACACATATATACTGCCTTTCACATATGTAGTCACACATGTACCACTGAGATATACATTCAATCCCTAACACACCCATACATACACTCACCCAACCATACAGTCCATCACAGATGCACTCTTAAAACCATGCACCCATAGAAACACCCACTCACAGATCTATGCATAGAGTCACACACACCCTACCCACACAAACACTAAGGCACCCATACAGATACTCAGACAACCAATCAATAACCCATATAGACACTCATATAGCTATTCACAAAACCATGCAGCCACTTATACACCTACACACAGACACATACAGACATTCACACAGTTTAGTCACTAGTCTGCAGTAAGATACATTTAATGACTCACTTAAAGAGTCAGTTACGCTCCTACAAAATCATCCATTCACACACTTGTACACCCACTCATTCTTCAACAGACCTTTCCCTATATATATTAAACATATTAAAACTGTACAGAAACACATACCTACTGGATGATGTCATCAGTGATGTCATCAGTGATGTCATTTGAGATGTCATCAGTGATGTCACTGACAATGTCATGAGTGATGTAATATGTGACATCATCAGCAGTGCATTGCGGGGGCGCGAGTTATATTTAGCTGAACTAACTATAACAGGGGAATTTCTAGGGTTTTGTACGAGGGAAATGTCCAGCTAACTATAACGCCCCTGAAACCTTTGGTTTTTTCAGTGAATATATATATATATTATCTACTGGCGGTCGCCAGTAGATAGTTATAGTTAGGACCGTGTTTCCATAGGAAATCCGCAACATTCTATTTTGAATAACTTTGGCGCCGATTGTCGAATCCTCGTGAAATTTTCAAAATCGGTGGGGCGCTCCGCTCCGCTCCTTCCCTGAAAGTCTCTGGGGGATTCGTCAAGCGGGGGCTGAGAAAAAGGGGGGGTCCCAAAACGCGTTTTCCCCATGCATTTTTCCATAGGACCTTTAGTCCAAGCTACAGCCCGAATGGCTGAACAGAATTACTAGAAATTTGGCAGAGAGGTAGTCCTCAGGTCAGGGATGTGCCTTTTGCAGGTCTGGTGTAAATCTGTTCAGTAGTTCCTGAGAAAATAGCATTTAAATCAATATATATATCTATAGGCGCGCTCCGAGCGCGTACGGCAAGCTTACCGTACGCGATTCTGATTGGTTGTTAGATCTTAGTAAACATTCGAATCGGTCGAAACCAGGAAGTGTCGGCCGCCATTTTGTCTCTCGCAGTCTGAGGGGGTGAAAAACAAAGGTGGAGAACGTGAAAAGGGGGTAGGGTGGACAATTCCTGACCCCCTAGCCTTTGTCAGGAGGTCCCAGAAGGACCCCCAAGTGCCAAAATTTCTTTAATTTTTTTGTGCAAACAATCGCGGGGTGCGCGTAGCGTGCGCGTACGGTAGAAACAGAAAAATTCCGCAAAATGCGTAATGTGCGCGTACGGTACGCGCACGGTGAAAAACCTTAAAAAAAAAAAAAAACATAACTTAGCATTTAAAAAACCATACAAATTCACTGAAAAAACCATAGGTTTCACACACGTTATAGTTAGGAATTAGCATTTAAAAAACCTTGCAAATTCACTTAAAAGACCATAGGTTTCACACGTTATAGTTAGCTGGACATTTCACTCATGAAAAACCATTGAAATTCCCCCGGTATAGTTAGTGCAGGCAACTATAACTCACGCGACCGCAATCCTCTGCTGATGACGTCAGTGATGTAATATTTGACATCATCAGCAGAGGATTGCGGTCGCGTGAGTTATAGTTGCCTGCACTAACTATAACGGGGGAATTTCAATGGTTTTTCATGAGTGAAATGTCCAGCTAACTATAACATGTGTGAAACCTATGGTTTTTTAAGTGAATATATATTATCTACTGGCAGTCGCCAGTAGATAGTTATAGTTAGGACCGAGTTTCCATAGGAAATCTCAAAATTCTATTTTGAATAACTTTGGCGCCGATTGACGAATCTTCGCGAAATTTTCAAAACTAATGGGGCGCTCCGCTCCGCTCCTACCCTGAAAGTCTCGGGGTGATTCGTCAAACGGGGGCCGAGAAAAAGGGGGGGTCCCAAAACACGTTTTCCCCATGGATTTTTCCATAGGGACTTTAGTCGCAGCTACAGCCCGAACGGCTGAACAGAATTACGTGAAATTTGGCAGAGAGGTAGGCCTAACGTCCGGTTGGTGCCTTTTGCAGGTTTGGTGTAAATCTGTTCAGTATTTTCTGAGAAAATAGCATTTAAATCAATATATATATCTATACGCGCGCAGCGTGCGCGCAGGGTGCGCGCACTCGGCCGTCCGCGAGCGCACTTCTGATTGGTTGTTACATCTTAGTAAACATTCGAATCGGTCGAAACCAGGAAGTGTCGGCCACCATTTTGTCGCTCGCACTGAGAGGGGAGTGAAACACAAAGGAGAAAAACATGTAAAGGGGGCACGCTGGACAGTTCCTGACCCCCTAGCAGTGGTCAAGGGGTCACAAGAGGTCCCCCAAGGGCAATTAAAAAAATTTAATTTTTTTCGGTAATTCGCCGAGTGCGCGAAGCGTGCGCGCACTCTAGAAATGAAAAAATTCTGCGATGTTCGCGCAGCGTGCGCGCACGGTGTAAATGCTTAAAAATAAAATAGCAATGTCCGCCCCCCGTGTGCGCAATTTGCGCGCAGCGCTGTGTGCACGCATGGCTTATAAAATAATAACAGTTTATGCCAAAACCCTTAACAACAATGCGTATCATGTGTCCTCCTTGTGCGGACGGTGCGCGAAGCGCACCGTGCGTACATGGCCCATTAAGCGTAACGTGGGCGTGCGGTGCGCGTAGCGCACTGCGTGCCCACCGTGCGTGCACGGTGCGCAAAGTGCACCGTGCGTGCACGGCACTAACTGCGTAAAGTGGGCGCGCGGTGCGCAAAGCGCACCGCGTGCTCACCGTGCGCGCACGGAACGAACTGCGTGAAGTGGGCGCGCGGTGCGCAAAGCGCACAACGCGCGCACCGTGCGCGAAGCGCACCGTGCGCGCACGGCACGAACAGCGTAAAGTAACTTAGCATTTAAAAAAACGTACAAATTCACTGAAAAAACCATAGGTTTCACACACGTTATAGTTAGGAATTAGCATTTAAAAATCCTTGCAAATTCACTTAAAAAACCATAGGTTTCACACGTTACAGTTAGCTGGGCATTTTCCTCGTGAAAAACCAATGAAATTCCCCCGTTATAGTTAGTGCAGGCAACTATAACTCACGCGACCGTAATCCGCTGCTGATGACGTCAGATATTACATCACTGATGACATATGTGTCTTTCTGAAAAAAAAATATATATATATATGTATAGCTAAAAAAAAAGGAAGAAGACATGGGTATATAAATGTGTAAATACAGTGATGTAATATCTGACGTCATCAGCAGCGGATTACGGTCGCGTGAGTTATAGCTGCCTGCACTAACTATAACGGGGGAATTTCATTGGTTTTTCACGAGGAAAATGCCCAGCTAACTATAACATGTGTGAAACCTATGGTTTTTTAAGTGAATTTGCAAGGTTTTTTAAATGCTAATTCCTAACTAAAACGTGTGTGAAACCTATGGTTTTTTCAGTGAATATATATATATATATATATTAGTTATTAACAAAATGTAATCAGACCAAGATGAGCACTGGCTGGAAGCTGTTCAAAGCGGTACAGTGACTATTGAGGCCAACTGTGCTCCAATTCTATCATACAAGCGCTTAAAGGTTTGTGCTGATGATAACAATAACATGATTGAAAACAACTCAATTACTTTGACCAGCAGGGATCTGCATGAATGTATTTTTAAGGTAAAATGTACTCTTCCCGCGGTAGCAACAGCAGTTGCCGCACAGTATATGCCACACAATGCAGTCATAAAGAAAAAGCATAAGGGGAGAAGCAAATAGAAGACGTCATGTATCGTGGAAGACACAGCACTCAATGAACATCTACATTCCATACGAAAAGAGCATTCTATCTCTGGTGCTGCATGCAAAAATGTGCATCCTTCCAGTGTCGGCTTGAACGCCCTCAATCTGCTTAAATGCACCCCCTCTGAAACTGCAGGTAAGCAAGCTGTGCTCCATCTTAAAAAGACTCAACCACTTCTCTTTCACAGAACTTTGCTTCCAATAGCATGCAGCCATCCACTGCTTCTGTGCTGCTCTAAATTGGTTGAAACCCTTCACCTTCTTCTTCGGCCTTGCACTACCTGTGACAGACATGTTGAAGAAGGCCTCTGGACCCAGTTTAAAATCCCAGCAGCCTTTCCAGTTATTCACTTTGTGAAAGACCATCCCTAAAGAGTGGGGAATGTCACCTCAAAATTTCTCTGGTATATTTCAGGGAGGGAATACACTATTTTTTCTGAAATTATTATGGTTTTTATTAAATGCAGATTCACTGAGGAGCTCAGCACTGATCATTTCAGCTGAACGACCCCTGCGTTGATGGAACTATTGGACTGAATGGAGTAAAAAACGGTGGTGCAGAATGGTGGCTCAAAGCAACACACCGCCGCTCTTATAAGTATCAACAAATGCCACCTTCATGAAACCCCTGATGGCTTCACCCTTCCTTTAAAAAACTCTGGTTGGGCTTCTGGGCCTAGAAGCAGTCTCGATAGCTTGGTATGCACAAGTGTGCAGTTTCTATCAATCAACATAGATAATCCTTAACCGAGCCCTTCATTTCACTTGATGGTAAGACGAGACACGCAGATGCCACTAATAAATTCAAGGGAACTCTCAAGCTTCAAGTATTGAACTAAGGAAGTGGGTGTATAAATAAATGGACAATCACGCAGACCTTCCTCTCCCAGCCACACTTCTGAAAGTGTGATTAAAGTCAGTTCTCTCGGATTCCGTGCTCTCCTTCTATACACACACTCTTCCAAATGATTCAATCTACTCATAACTTAACTCACAGCGTTTCATTTTAGTTTTTTTCCCAGAATATGTGTAAGGCTATATCACGCCCAAATTGAATCCCTTATAAAAAACAAAATTGCACACAAAATAAAACGTGTATACCAAATTACAGGCACATCACGTGTGAAGCAAAGTAAACAAGTGGCATTCGTTTGTTTAGATTGGGAAAGCACAGTTTACATTTACAAAATCCAGTTCCTCACGCTGCAAGCAAACGAAACCTGCTTCACATGCACAGAAAAGGCAACCCACAACGTGGCCCGGGATGACTGCGATCTCGAAACCATGAAGATACCAGTCACAACAAGGCGGGCGTCGCGATTAAAAGTCGAAATTGTTTTCTAACACTTAAACTGTAGACAAGAAAAGAAGAAAACTGGAAAGCAGTGATGAAAAATTGATTTTTAGGTCTCGCCTGAGCCAGCGCATGCGCTGCTCTGCGAGACATTTAGTTAGGGCTTTTAAAAGTGCTGCCACACGGCCTCGCGCTTGCGTTCACGCGAGCGTGCACGCACGCAGCTGCCAGCTTTCTGCGCCCTGGTTTCCTCCCGTCACAGAGCGTATCTCTCGGCCGCGCGTCCAACTCCCGCTTCTCCCCCTCCCCCTTCTCCCCCTCCACATATCGCGTCTCGCAGCCACTGTTTAAGGGCTGATATCTTGGACATTCCTTCTATTTGCATGCCAAAGGAATCCATCCAGTGCTGTTGTTTTGCCCCCAATAAAACTTAGTCTGGGTTTTTCCGGGTACAGGGTCAGACTTCCAGTGGCATGTAGGAAGACCGGTGGAAGGTAAGTGGCAAAAGACGACAAACTCGGTTTTAAACTGGGATTGTATTTTGAACCATTTATGAGGCGCGTCTTCATCTATGCACACACTTGTAAATACCGTTCGTAGACGTAGCCATACATTGAAACGTGGTCCTAGGTCTGTTGCGACTAAGCTCGTTTCGTTTCAAAAATCTTTATTTCGATCACAGATCATGAAAGATACATAACAAACTATACACAGCTATAAACGTATTAAACATAATGTGATCCAATAGTTAAGACATTAAAATACATTAAAAGGAGAACAGAGAGTACAGTGTACTGTGCTAAAGTCTATCAGGGGGTCTGTTATACAAGTCTTTTCAGCACGCGACTACGAGTAAACCACAGGGAGGTTAAAAATTTTGAAAGTGCAAAGACAACAATAGGAGAAAGATCTGTCTTTAAGACTCTATAGGCAGGTTGGAAGGATCTGAAGCCCAAGTTCCTGAGTAACGGGACTAACCAACGTTTCCTGCTCCTCTCGTAGCCCTTGCAGAAGAAAACAGCGTGAACTTCATCCTCCTTCGGATGAGCACAGACAGGGCAAGTTGCTATGGTGGAGCGAGGAGACCAAGACGCTGTAAAAAATGCTAGAGGGAGGCATCCGTATCTCCATTGAAAGAATAGTTTCCTCGTTAGCAGAGGGGAGATCGCATCAAGAGTACTTTCGAGACAGTAAGAGTCTTTCGCTTTCAGGAATAAGTGTGTCAGGGATCCTTCACGGCTGTCGTTGATAGCTCTTGTGAGCATCAGTTCGTAGTATGCTCTCGCGAGTACCTTCTTTGAAATCTTTGTACAGGAGTTGGAAGGATCCGTCCATAGTTCCGGGTAGCCCAGATCCTCGAGCCTTCCCTTGACATAGGTCAGCCACGGGATCCTCGTGGCATTCCGCAGCTGCAAGAATTCCTGGAGTTCCTCTCTGTAATTTAAGAGATCGGGGCTGCACCACAAACGCCTCCAAAAGGTTAGGGGTTTAAGACCTAGCTCCTCTGTTATTGGTCTTACTCCCAGATCTAATCTGAGGGGGAGTAATGGAGTGCTCTGGGGGAGGGGAGTGACCTGTCTCAGGAATTTATTTTCGGTGGACTGTAACTTTGGGAGATGAGTGTGACCCCAGAGCTCACCCCCATATGTGACACCCGCCCGTGCTTGAGTTTTATATATGTGAATAATTGGGGTTAGTGGACGATAAAAGGATTTGTTCGCCAGGCGCATAGTGCCACCCGCCAACTGTGCCAGTTTGATGGTCACTTTGGCCTGATGAGACGTCCACGATAGATGTTCGTTTAACGTGATCCCCAAATATTCAATATTGTGCACACGTTCCAGTTGTGTTGTGCCTAGCCTGGGTGGGGCTCGATTCTGGGGGTTGGGGTTCAGGATCATGAACTTAGTTTTTTGGGGGTTGATTTCCAATCCCCGATCATTACAAAAGTCTAGAAAACCGTCCAAAATGCGCTGAATCCCCATGGGGGATTTAGACAGCAGCAGGGTGTCGTCTGCAAACATGATTGCAGGCACCCTGCTGCCGGTCAATTTTGGGGCATCGGAGTTGGGGATCCTGTTTAGGTGGGCAACAACCCCGTTCACAAAGATGCAGAACAGGGTCGGTGCGAGCACGCAACCCTGTCTCACACCTCTGCGAACGGGGAACCTTTCGGTTAGTTTGCCACCTTTGCCACACCTTACGCGAGCGTAGTTGTTGTGGTGGAGTCTCATCAGGATTGTCAGGATGTCAGTAGGGACATTCAACTCTTCCATGACTCTCCATAGCCTCGCTCTGGGAACCAAATCAAAGGCGGCACGTAGGTCTACAAAGATGGTATATAGACTGCCGCCCTCGATTACAGCTGTTCTCCAGTAGAGGAGATTTAACCTGAAGATTTGGTCTATGGTTGATACACCCTCCCTGAATCCTGCCTGGTAAGGGGACAAAATTTCCATTTCTTCGGTCCAGGCCTGCAGTCGATTCAGAATCAGTCTACCGAACAATTTCTGGGATATGTCGATTAGACTGATAGGACGATAGTTGGAAGGGAGCAAGGGGGATCCCTTTTTGTAAATTGGGACCACCTCTGCTCCCCTCCAAGTATCGGGCACCTCCAGTCCCCCCGCAATGGCATTGAATATTAGTGTAAGATAGGGTGCCCATATCCCGGGTTCCTGCTTAAACAGGTCACCGGGCACCCCATCAAGTCCTGGGGCTTTTCCGGCAGCTAGCCCTTTAATGGCGTCCCTCACTTCTTTTTCGGTGAAAACAACCCTAGTGGGACAGGATGAAATTGTGGGACCATCTCTGTTCTGTTCACCCCCACCCTCTGCGTACAGGGCCTCAAAGTGGGTCTGCCATACCGTAGGGGCTATATTGGGCTCTATTGCGGAGGATAAATCCTCCGTGCCGTTCGCCACTACGCGCCAAAATTTACGGGAATCTCTAGCTGTTAATGCATTAGTGAGGTTTTCCCAGTAATCGTGGTCCCATTCTGCCCTTGCGTTCTCCAGGAGGATTTTATATGATCTTCTCCTGGCGCGGATTTCATCTTTGTTATGGTGTTCCTTTATAGCAAGTAGCAAGTGGGCCTTGGCTTCCCTGCAAGCGGCATTATACCAAGATGTCTTCGGTTTAGGGCCATTCCTTTGCCTTGCAGATGAGAATAGGTCCTGCTCTAGGGTGGTGAGGATGCCTGCATGTATTTGTGCAAGCTCTCCTCTAGTAGCATCGTCTAAGACCCTAGTTCCTAGCTGGAAGGCATCCTCCAGTAATGGGATTATCCTTTCATATAGCCGGGATATTCGTTCTTGGTTGCTGGCCAGTTTCTCCCACTTGACCTTCCTACGATTATTTTCAAGTAGGAGGCCCGTTTTATCTTTGTCCGACCCATTGATTATTGCCTCTCTCCCAGGCAGGGAATAAGTCAGTTCCAGGGAATTGTGGTCACTGTCTAATCTTGGGGCGACTTTAAAGTCGACTATTGCTGGCCACATAAACAGTTTGACCATAATATAATCCAATCTGGATTCGCTGCCGGGTTTGTTAAAAGTATGGGTACTTGGTGTGTCTGATTTGGTACGACCGTTGCATGCCCTTAAACCAAGGGTGAGGGCAGTTATCTGTAGGGCTAAAGGAGTCCAGGCCCGTGGGGGTGGTGCCACCGTCTCAGGTATAAGCCAATATGAATCTTCCTCCAGGGAAGGACCATCACGTAGCCCAGGCAGTGGTTCGTATTGAGCATTGAAATCGCCTCCTACCAGGCAAGCAAGTTTGCTTGGGATTCCTTCTAAGAGCTTGGCTAGCTCATCCACTGTGCCAGATTCTTTGTGCATTGGAACCGGCCTTGAGTAGATATTGATTACTAGCAACTTCGATGAGTCCGGCCACTCGAGTGAGACAGCCAATAGATCATCAGAAGCGGTCTCTAAATAAGTAGCTTGGCAACCTAAGTCCGTGGCTACCCATGTAGTTAGTCCCCCAGATGGCCTACCCCTTCCCCCCCATTTAGCTGCTTTAAAGAAGGAGGCAAAACCCGGGAATGCTGTTTCTTCGCGCGCCCAAGTTTCTTGTAGAAGAATTATATTTTTTGATCTGATGTATGTACCCCATTCTGTGCAATCTATTTTGCTACCAAGGCCTGCCACATTCCAAGAAATCACTGTTATTTCTAGTGGTTGGGTTGTGGTAAATATTTCATTACCGGTACTATTTTTTATGCGGTAAAGTCTAGTAAGAATAACTCAGTAAATATAAGAGGCAGAATCCGTGGTATTAGAGGTTCTAAAAGGCTTTATTCCTCTACAAAGGAAATACAATTTGAATTGCAGGCTTCAAATTCCAACACCACGAGGGTCCAGGAAGGAAGGCCATACATTATTGACAAGTAATGGTATTTATATGGAAAGCATTACATTAAGACAGATGCAAGAGGCGTAACAGTTGATAATACAGATATAATACACATACGTAATAAAAAAAGGCGTAAACATAGGTGTAACTAAATACGTCATTAAACATGATGTCACAAGTGGGTGGATCCGTGAGAGAATCCTGCAATGTCAGCAGAAATACTTGGCAGAAATGCGCGCGCAGCTGCATGACGTGTGATTGACGTGCAACTAGAGGGTGAAGGGGACTTGACATTTAGCTCTACATGTGGAGACAGAAGTCTGGGGGGTCATGTCAACCTAATCCCAAATCATATCTAATATCTTATGTTTTAAAGAACTGTATTATCCAAAAGGAAAGGTCTTTCGGACGGAATCTATTCTATACTGACTGTTAGTGCGTGTACAAGCGTCTAAGTGTCTACATGAGATGCGAGGGGGGGCAGGAATCTTCCATGGTAACAGGGGCTATGAATTACTAGCATGAGGACAGTGAGGCCTGGCCCTTTGCACGGTAGCTGGAAGAATGTTTACCTAAACTACTAGACAGGAATGCATCGGATGAGGAGCGGAGCAGATAATCTTGAAGGTGAAATACAGTTTTTGGCAGGCAACAGGCTGGATCAGGCACCGTTAGCCGTGCAGGGAGTAGGACAAAGTTCATGGATACAGATGCAGGCTCGGACTGGAGCTTTCAGAGGCAGAAGGCAGGAAAAAGCTTGATGGCAGAATTCAGGGCCTACTCGCCTGAGTCTGTAAAATGTGGAAAGCGAACCACATAAAGTCGGTGGCCTTTCATACTTAGGAATGGAATATCTGACCCATTCATAGCGGATCTGAAAGAGGACATGTTGACGGTGGACGCACATGTATTTGCGTCTTCATAACTGAAACTGGAGGGAACATACATGTACTTATGGCATGCACATGGAGCCGTTGGGGTCTACGATAGGGGACATAACTGATCACAAAATTCATATTTCCTCAGGGTGGAGGCCGTGCCCATAAAAACCGAGTTGGTAGTAGTACACTCGTGGGGCGGCCGTGGATTTGTGGGGACGAGGAACGTATCCTTGGGTCTGTTATCAGGGGAAGGAGAGGAAGGCGTAACGCTTGGGACCTGTCTGGGATCAACTGTGCCAGGTGCTAAAAAATAAGTATCAGCAGCTGTGGCGAATTTGGGCTCGTTTGTGGAAGATATTTGAGTTGCGCTCCCCTCATCAACCGCATGTCAGTCTACCATTTCAAGACTGCTGTATCGGTTATGGGTAGATAAATAGGCGGGGTAGTGTATTCTATGTGGCCCTGGAATTCCCCTCCTGTGTCCACCACCTCCCCCCCTCCTTCTTGCGACAGTTTCCCAGCCGGCCTCATCCCCATATGTAGGGAACTGCTCTGTTGGTCTTTCCCTGTGTGACGGATAGTTGTTGTTCTCCCTGTGACAGTTTTCCCAACCCTCCAGCAACTCCTGGTGGTACCTCCACCTGTGGTCCTCAAGGTTATACAGATTTGAGGGGTAAAAAAATGAGAGGGGTAATGGTTGGATGATGCTCGCAAAATCCTCATCAGCAGCACAGGTACAGATATATGCGGCTGTATTCGGATCTCTGAAGGTGACCAGAATACAGTCACCTCTAATGGATTTCTTAGTGTAGCCCACCCACGTTGCCCTCCTAGCCATGGATATATCACTAGTAGTTCCTCTCGGTAGCGGTCTGTTTACGGAGAGCCAGTTGATTACTTTGTTTTTGAGTGAAGTGGTGGATTCAAATGTGGTGGAATTTAGTTCAGGAACCCCCGCCAGAACTAGAGTGTAGGGTGCTGCTTCTGGGGGGGGAGGTTTATGGATTTAGGTTTGGGAGTAGTATTAGGTTTCTCTCCAGTAGTAGGAGGATCTCTCTTAGCTTTAGCCGGAGGCTGAATATTATCTTTCAGTGGAAGGGTTGATTTTGGGGTAGCAGTTGCCGTTTGTTGGGTAGGGATAGGGGCCTTGTTTGCAACTAGTGATGCCGGAGCGTTGATTGGTGCAGGTTGTGAGGGTTTGGGATTAGTTTGTGGGGGTTTATTAATTATTGTTGTGGGAGGACCATTGCCTTTGGTGGATTTTGGTCCTGGTCCCTCTCTTGTTGTTTTGGTCCCACTGTTAACAATTTTCCTTGAGTCGGCAAGTTGCACGGTTGCCTTTTCGATGCTAACTAGTCTAGCTTCGATCTTGATAAGTCTTGCCTCAAGGGGGCTCAGCAGAGACCTAACTAGTGTGCCTATATCCTCTAAAGTGATGTCGTCTGAGGTAGTGTCTAATGGTGCGTTGCTGCTGAGTTGTGGTAGTGAGGTTGAATTGATCATTCTAGGGGGAGATGGCGGTCCTGATATATTCACAATAGGGTCAGAGGAAGCACCTTTCTCCCTTTTGCCTCGGACTTGCTTGGATTTCGGAGTTTTGGTCCTATGATCTTCTTTATTTTGAAGCCCCTGCTTCTTTTTAGGAATAGCCCCTTCCCTAGTACCCCTATTGCTATCTAAGTTGGTTCCTACAACTTTGGCTGTCTCAATGTTCTCTGTGGTTATAAGCTGGAGAATTTGGGTGTTAGGTAGAGCCATAAGGCTCATGTCCTCAAAGTCACTCGGGACCTCAATAGTGAGCTCGGGGTTGGTGGGATTAGTGACTGGGAGTGGACATGTTGCCTGGTCTGTGCTATGGCTGTTTGGAAGACCAGATCTGTTTTCTGGGGTTCTAGCTTGGGCCATAGGGCCCATTGAAGACCTCCTTACCCAGTCTATTTCTTGTGAGATTCTGCGCTCCAGAACCTCGATTTCCTCAATCAAAAGGGAGCCAGCTTTAGCAAAGTAAGTGTCAATAGGGCCTTTAACAGCCCCGGATGCAGCTAGTGAAGAAGTTTTGCTCCTGGTTTCCCGTGTACACATTTTACTAATGGTTCAAAGACCTTTGGATACAGGCAAAGAGGGGGGGCCCGGACCGGACTCTCACGGCCTCAAACGGCCCGCTCTTTGCCCGGTCTTCGCCCCGTGCTCCGTCCCGCGCGCGTCCCGCGTCGCGGTGGTGCTGAGGCCAATGAAGTACAAGAAGGTTGGGGGCGTGGCCGCCGGGGGAAGAGGCAGCAGCTGTGAAGAGCTGGGGCTGCTGGTCCTCGCAGTCCCCCGGTAGGCTCCACGCACTGTGCACTTTTAAGTTAACTCGACCTGGGAGCGCGTTATCCCTCCACCGGCTGTGGAGCCTCTCACACCAGGGAGCAGAGGGTCACAGGGCAGATGAGCGGCACCCGCGAAGCGGGTGTCGCGAAAGATAGCAGAGTTAGCAGGGCTGGAGGCAACGAAAGTCTGTCTCTCTCCTCACACGCGAAGGGAAAATCCAAAGGCACCCACTCAGCAGACACACCCAGGCGTTGATAAGGCTGAAGGCTGGGGGCGTGGCCGCCGGGGGAAGAGGCAGCAGCTGTGAAGAGCTGGGGCTGCTGGTCCTCGCAGTCCCCCGGTAGGCTCCACGCACTGTGCACTTTTAAGTTAACTCGACCTGGGAGCGCGTTATCCCTCCACCGGCTGTGGAGCCTCTCACACCAGGGAGCAGAGGGTCACAGGGCAGATGAGCGGCACCCGCGAAGCGGGTGTCGCAAAAGATAGCAGAGTTAGCAGGGCTGGAGGCAACGAAAGTCTGTCTCTCTCCTCACACGCGAAGGGAAAATCCAAAGGCACCCACTCAGCAGACACACCCAGGCGTTGATAAGGCTGAAGGCTGGGGGCGTGGCCGCCGGGGGAAGAGGCAGCAGCTGTGAAGAGCTGGGGCTGCTGGTCCTCGCAGTCCCCCGGTAGGCTCCACGCACTGTGCACTTTTAAGTTAACTCGACCTGGGAGCGCGTTATCCCTCCACCGGCTGTGGAGCCTCTCACACCAGGGAGCAGAGGGTCACAGGGCAGATGAGCGGCACCCGCGAAGCGGGTGTCGCGAAAGATAGCAGAGTTAGCAGGGCTGGAGGCAACGAAAGTCTGTCTCTCTCCTCACACGCGAAGGGAAAATCCAAAGGCACCCACTCAGCAGACACACCCAGGCGTTGATAAGGCTGAAGGCTGGGGGCGTGGCCGCCGGGGGAAGAGGCAGCAGCTGTGAAGAGCTGGGGCTGCTGGTCCTCGCAGTCCCCCGGTAGGCTCCACGCACTGTGCACTTTTAAGTTAACTCGACCTGGGAGCGCGTTATCCCTCCACCGGCTGTGGAGCCTCTCACACCAGGGAGCAGAGGGTCACAGGGCAGATGAGCGGCACCCGCGAAGCGGGTGTCGCGAAAGATAGCAGAGTTAGCAGGGCTGGAGGCAACGAAAGTCTGTCTCTCTCCTCACACGCGAAGGGAAAATCCAAAGGCACCCACTCAGCAGACACACCCAGGCTTTGATAAGGCTGAAGGCTGGGGGCGTGGCCGCCGGGGGAAGAGGCAGCAGCTGTGAAGAGCTGGGGCTGCTGGTCCTCGCAGTCCCCCGGTAGGCTCCACGCACTGTGCACTTTTAAGTTAACTCAACCTGGGAGCGCGTTATCCCTCCACCGGCTGTGGAACCTCTCACACCAGGGAGCAGAGGGTCACAGGGCAGATGAGCGGCACCCGCGAAGCGGGTGTCGCGAAAGATAGCAGAGTTAGCAGGGCTGGAGGCAACGAAAGTCTGTCTCTCTCCTCACACGCGAAGGGAAAATCCAAAGGCACCCACTCAGCAGACACACCCAGGCGTTGATAAGGCTGAAGGCTGGGGGCGTGGCCGCCGGGGGAAGAGGCAGCAGCTGTGAAGAGCTGGGGCTGCTGGTCCTCGCAGTCCCCCGGTAGGCTCCACGCACTGTGCACTTTTAAGTTAACTCGACCTGGGAGCGCGTTATCCCTCCACCGGCTGTGGAGCCTCTCACACCAGGGAGCAGAGGGTCACAGGGCAGATGAGCGGCACCCGCGAAGCGGGTGTCGCGAAAGATAGCAGAGTTAGCAGGGCTGGAGGCAACGAAAGTCTGTCTCTCTCCTCACACGCGAAGGGAAAATCCAAAGGCACCCCAGAGTTCTTTAATGGGGAATACCTCTCTTGTGGCTCGTTCACATCACGTTCATTCTTAAAACGAACATGAAACGTGTATACGTCCCCAATGCTTCATAGTAAAGATGGGTTTGCCGAAACATGTTTTCATTTTTATTCTTCAAATTTTTCCCCCCAATTTTCCCCCTCATAAAACATGAACTTCTATGTTGCAGGCAGTTTTCCCTCTTACTACAAGCTATGTGTTTAAGCTCTTCCAAAAAGTTGATGTTTTGAGCTCTTTTGAATCCTGATAATTTGAGTGCCCCCCCCCCCCCACCACCGATCTGCCCCTCCCTGTATTTATTGCAATTTCAGCAAAATCCCCTTGATGGATTGGAAGCTGCATAGATGTCACAGGAATAAACTGGTGACTTGCTAGCAGGCTCTGATAACATGAACATTGTTGCAGTTTATACCAAAACACACTTAAAAATATCAAGGGGGGGGGGGCATTTCTTTTCCGTGAAGTCTGCGTTTTCTAATATTCTGCCGTAGATTAAACTCCATATTCTTCACCTTGTTTAAATCCTATTGATGTAATCAAATCAAAACTTAAGTGCTAGGAGTAATTTGGCTTTTGTGGTGAAAGTAGGTTTGTTGCTCGTTAAAAAAAAATCGTTTTCCGGCATACTAAATACACTGTTTTTATTCTGTTGATTGTGGTGGTATAACAGTTGTTTTGGAAATAACCTAACATGTTGTTAATCTGTTTTTCTAATGTTGTTACAATCGGAATGCTCTCAGTATTTCCACACTGGCCAGACCCGAAAGGGTGCTGGTAAATTTAACCTCTTGAGGGGTTTTATACGTTTGCTGCAGAGTTACCTCACAGCTATGTTAAGAGAACACATACGCAGAATTTATGCATCCACCATGTAACTGCACAGCCACCACAAGACCAGCTGTTCACTAACTCTCTATACGTATATTGTCGTCTAGGGGCATCACATTCCATATGATGTATGCAGGACTCCAAGGGGCTGCATCACAATTAAAGAGGCATGAACATACTTATTACAAATATAGGCCACAACAAGCTACTGGGGTCGAGTGCCTACACAACAGGAAGTGTCCACATATGGCTTAATATGCAGGCACAAAGTTATTCTATTGTACCTGCATATATACTTTAATTCGGGGATTGCTTTACAAGGGGATCAGTCTACCTAAATGCATGTCCCAATGAACATACACTTAGAAATGTATAGGTTGGCTTATTTAGGGGCCTCATCCCTTTCTAAGACAGCTAGTTTATTGAGAAAACGTTCCTAAGAACCCACATGTCAAGTGGCTTTCTCTGCACCAGGATCTGTATTCTGGCAGAACAGATTTTTATGCTTTTACATTGCATCGGGATGCCTATGATTCCTGCCATCAAGAACTAGATTTGTATATTTCTGCCACGCTGCTTTTTACTGGATGTATTATGATGATACAGAGGCAAATTCATTTGTTTAGATTTGGCACAACACTCACCAATATTTGGTGCTGTTTTAAGTGTCCTATAATTCAGCAATGTATTTCAATGTAAAACATGGCTATTTTACGTTCACTTTGGAAATCAGAATATGGACACCTGCTTCACATTGTCTGTGCACCATAAAGAGATGCATGCTCCTTAATGATTCTATATTCAGATTGCATCTCTGTTTACAATGTGCCTTGATACATTAACAACAACTTCCAATAATCTTAAGAGGTATTTAGCTATTGTTCATACTCAAACTGAGTTCATTAAATGGCCAATTTTTGTACTGTATCTGTGTATTCTAAGAGTTGAAAAAAGTCTACACGTCCAAATGGTTATGGTAGTCCTCCAGGTGAATAATGCATTCACTTCTCTTTTGAGGGATTTTGCCCTGGTTGAGCCTCACCCACATAACACCCTGACATTTTTCTTGCCCTTACTTAGTACTTAGTACTTCTTTCTCTGACATTCAATAGTGGATTGATGTATACAGCCTTATGGTCTACCCTTTCAAGGACGATATATTTTCTTTCCTCCTCTTCTGCTACTCAGAGCCATTCAGTATCTCAGATCTATTTATCTTGTCCTCATTCTTCCCCCACATTTCATGGTTAATTTACACAGTGAAATACTGTCAAATCTGAACCCCTACGTAATTTCCTAGCTGTCAACTCAACATTCACAATATCTTCCTCACCTTCTATTTACTCTGTCAAACTAGAAACGTTCCTTCTACATCTTCACTGCTACTTTCTTAAACTGTCAAACATTTTTAGAGGACCATAGGGCGAGCAGGAGCTACTGTACCAAGCACACCTTGCTGCGCAACACCTCTGGATTGGCTACTACTCTCCAGCACCCATCAGACCGAGCCCCAGTCACCACAGAAGCCATCACTATATATTCTTTCTCCCCACACAGAACACCGACCAGTTTAAGGAGACCCACTGTCAGGCGTATTAGACAATACCTGAATCATTGCAGCCCAGTTAGCCAGGTCTTAGCTTTTCATCTTACTCATAATTTCCATTTGCCTTTCCATGGCCAACTCTAACATGCCCTGTGTTCAGCTTCATCAATGTGGGGCTTGTCATGCCATGAACTGCAATACGTCGCCCAGCCAGTAGTGCCCCTAGGGTCTCAAACCTGTTTTATTGTATTCATCTTACTATAAGTAGCTGGTCATATTCTGCATTGTTTTGCTGTCTGTGCGGGTATTCCCCTTAATTGGCAACCAGTGGATATCTTTAATCCATGTGTTTTGTTCCCTAAGAGTTTGAGCTGAGGTGCACCATATACTCACATTTGTGTTTACTATTCTTATTCCTTCTTATACATTCTTTGAAGCACAAGGGTAGGGATAACCATTTCCTTGCCCCACCCTCACTTAGCAAGATGTTCGAAGGGCCAATTTTTACTGATTTAAACAGGGTTTACAAATGTCAGTGCCCGGCTCGCCAGTCATATCAGTTATATATGAAGAATAGGTGTGGTGCAGCGGCCAGAGCGACTGTCTCCGGAGTGCGGGGTTCACGGTTCGATCGTCGGCGGCAGCTCAGCTAAGCATCATGTGACTCACAAACATTTCCTGCTGTTTCACTTTATGAGCATGTAGCCACTTCACCGAGGCCGCGCTCCAGCAAGCTCCCGGAGTACACGCCTCTTTAATAATTTATGCAGGGCATGGCCGCCGTTTCCTTGGGCTCAAACTATGAGCCGCTTTGGACAGCACCCTTTGCTCGGGTATAGCAGATATAACGCCCACGCCCTTCATTAAATCACCATATGCAGGCTTCCTTCCTTCCCAAAACGGCAGGGAAACACAACACTACCCCTCTTCCCCCCACCAAACTAATAAGGGCCACTCAGCAATCTCCCCGCAATCCACTGCAGCCCTTACATGGTAATGAACACCCACTGGTCGGAACATATGCATTGACGGCGCGGGAGGAACATGAAAAAAAACAGCATTAACAAGCCCTGCCCGGGGTGGCACATCTAAAGGCCCCATCCCCTTGGACATCTCTTTCCACTAGACACAGCCGGAGTCTCTTAAATGCACATCTGATTCATCAAGCGCAGCCTTCTGAGAAGAAACCCATACAACATAGATTCCAGTGTAAACAAAAACAAGCATTGTCATAGCCAATAGGTCTCGCTTTTGGGACCTTATAAGTATTTAGTTTTGCAGCACATTATCCTTGGTGCAACAACATCAGCTGTTGCATGGCTAAACCTTGTACCATATAAGTGTTTAGCCATGCAACAGTTGATGTTGTTGCACCAAGGATATTGAGCTGCAAAACTAAATACTTATAAGGTCCCAAAAGCGAGACCTATTGGCTATGCCAATTCTTGTTTTGGTAGGCACAGGAGATTAAGTGATTTGTCCAGAATCACAGGATATGGAGCCAACCCTGAGGCTCGACCCTTGGTTTCCCAGCTCCAAAGTCGGCAGTCTAGCCGTGAGACCTCATCCTCTCCGGAAAGTTGGCCAATTTTGCCTGGCAGGTCAAGGCTATGTTGCAAACTTGCACCTCTACTTAATCCCTACCTGAACCACATCTGGAACAGCTCCCTCAGACTGGGTTGTTTTCCTGCTAAATGGAAACATGCCTCTCTGGTCCCTATCCTTAAGAAGTCCAACTTGGATCCAGACCAACCTAGCAACTATCGACCCATTTCCCTCCTGCCTGCACCAGCGAAGATCCTGGAAAAGCTGGTGCACTCTCAGTTGGCGAACTACATTGAATCCAATGCACTTCTCCACGATTCTCAGCACGGCTTTAGATCGGGCCACAGCACGGAGTCGGCCCTTATTGAAATGGCGGACTCGGTGAGGTGGACGCTTGACCAGGGGTCGAGGGCGGTGTTAGTGCTGTTGGACTTATCAGCAGCATTCGACACCGTCTCTCATAAGATCTTGCTGAGAAGGCTCGAGGACTTGGGCGTGGGAGGCGCTGTGTTGAGATGGCTCTTATCTTATCTTTCGGGCCGCACACAGCAGGTTTTCACCCCTCCCTACACCTCCCCTGCCAGACCACTTAAATGGGGAGTTCCTCAGGGCTCTTCCCTGAGTCCGCTTCTTTTCAATGTTTATTTCACCCCTTTGGCCAAGCTGATCGCCCAGACCGGGATTAAATCCACCTCCTATGCTGACGATATTCAGCTTCTCTTTACTTTTGATACCCCCTCTGTTTCTGCCTTTGATCCGCTGAAATCCTGCCTTAGGGACATCTCTAGTTGGATGGATGCCAACTCCCTCCGACTTAATGCAGGAAAAACGGAGATCTTGTTTTTCAACTCACCATCCCCTTTGGATTCTAGCCTGTGGTGGCCAGATGACCTGAGCCAAGCCCCCACCCCAAAAGACTTGGTGAAAAATCTAGGGGTACGTTGGGATAACCATCTTAGTTTCAGCAACCAGGTACAAACAGTAGCAGCCTCCTGCTTGGCCAAAATCAGGACCATTAAACGCCTTATCAACTACTTACCGGCGGACTACCGTAAGACTGTGATCCAGGCATTGATAATTTCCCATCTTGATTATGCCAATGCCCTTTATCTTGGTATCACAGCAGGCCTGTGTCATAAACTTCAGACAGTCCAAAACGCCGCCGCTCGGCTTGTGGAGAGAATTCCTGCTAGACACCATATCTCTCCACTTCTTCGCAAACTGCACTGGTTACCCATTGCTAAAAGAAGTATCTTTAAAGCCATGACGCTCGCTTTTCGAGCCTCAAAAGGCACCGGATCGGCTCATCTAAAAAACATCTTGCGACCGTATGTCCACTCCAGGACATTGCGCTCCAACTCCCTATTTTTTCTTGACACTCCACGATTTAAACGAGTTCGTGCAGGTGGAAAAACCTTTGAGGTTTGTGCCTCTCAGCGCTGGAACAAGGTCCCGCTAGCTTTACGCACCTGCCAATCAGAATTAGCTTTCCGTAAATCTCTGAAGACCCTCCTTTTCTCTTCCTAGACAGGTCCTCCGCTCCTTGCCCTCTTTTTTTTCCCAGAGTTCTCAGCGCCGGGACGCCCCGTTGGGGCAGCTGTGCGCTTTATAAAATACACAAATAAATAAATTCACCTGATTTATGGATGAAAGTCCAACTCTAGTGATAAGCAGTGAAGGCCAGACATACAAATGGTATACACAGAACCAAAAAAGGAAACTAACAGGTTTATTTAGTCCCTATCATTATGATCATATGTGAAACCATCACAATTACATTTCCACAAGATGTTTAAACAACTTTACCATCCATCCCATGTTGAGGAAAGAACTGGTGTGGGAGGGGGTAAGTAGGCCATCCCAATGTAAAATGTTCTTTTATTTCTGTTTATTCCTGTTTAGCATTTTAACAGAAACATATTTGTGGAAACAATTATTCAACCATCACCCAGGAACATTTAAGGAACTGAGTTGCATTAGACCTATATATAATTTATTTAATGCATGATTAATTAAAACCATTCAGCATTGAGATAATGGGGTTAACAATGTAATACATTATAAATAGTAAGGAACAATAGAACTATATTCATCATCGTAACAATACTATCTAGGTCATAATAAATACTAATTAGGTGAAACCCTACAATAATATAAAAAAACGATTATAATTTACAAAACAAGAATAAAACCTTTGCTCTTTTATCAAAAACAGTATGTGCTTGCTCACAATATCAATCAAGTTTATATAGGCTGCATTGCATTTGTTGTGTGATGCATTCTTAATTTAGACTAATGCATAAAAAAGGATTATCTCTAGTACATCCAATGAAAGGTAAAAATATGATTTTGAGGTTGGCAAACATGTGAAGTACAGAAAACATAGTCCATACATTTTTTAAAACACCCTTAAAGCTGCAGATGATCACTGTTCTGATGAGCGCAAACTAGTTTAGCACATCTCCTAATCTCCAACAGCACTAAACATGCAGGGATATGGAGGCACCTACTGAAACAAGTAAAGTCTTAACATGCGGGGAGGAGCCTAGCGCGCAACCAAGATGGCCGCGTAGGTGCGAGGCTCCCGGGGACCTCCGCGACCTCCTGAATTAATCCTGGCGATATCCTGTCCTTGTTGAGGGGACTGTGTCGGGGAACCCGAGCTGAGGCGCCACCCGTTTTTCGGGCTCGAATCGGACCCCGGACACCGGTGGGAGCACCGATCGAAGGTTGCGGCCTTCTCCTCGCCGGCCCCCCGGATTGGAGTAGTGGGGCGATCCGGGGACACAGTGAACAACAGCGGCGGGCAGGGCTGGGCGACTCGCGTACCCCGCACTTTCACTTTCGCTTTTGCGCCCTCCTTGCACTCAAGCGAGGTTGTGTTGCGGAGCCGGGTGCGGTGGTGTGGTCTTGTCCAGGAGCCCGGCTGACCCGCCGGCGGTGGGTTGACCTGCGGTTCGGTGGTCGCCCCCGCCCCCCCCCGGAGCCCGTGAATTGGTATAGCGGCCCGTTCGAGGAGATTGGCACGACGGTGGGAGAGCAAGCATGTCCACCAAACAAGATGGCGACCGGGCGAAGGTGAAGACAACCCGCCGTGGCACGGCGCACCAAGCTAACAGTATGGACCGCTACACGCTCCAGAAGGGTTCTCCGGAGACATCGCGCGCATCCCCGGTGGGCCCGACGGAGGCATCTGCTCATCCGGTGGATCTGACCCTCCGGGACGTCATGGGCGCCATTGCAGAGATGAAGGCCTCGGTGGACCAGCGTTTCGACACCCTAGCGCAAAAAATAGACTCGGTCCTGGTGGATGTGAGCCTTGTGAGGGCAGACTTGTCCAAAACGAACGACCGGGTCGATTCCCTGGCCCACACCACAACGGGCCTCACGACGGACGTGGTGGCCCTCCAGAAGGAGGTGCGCCGGCTTGGCCAGGCGAGCGCCCTGATGGACCGGCGACTGGAGGATTCCGAGGGTCGGGCCCGGAGGAATAATGTCCGTATTGTGGGGGTGCCGGAGGGACGAGAGGCGGAGGCGGCGGATCTTTTTGTGGAAGAATTGATCCTGACCCATCTCCAGCCCCGGGGGCTGAGTAAGCTTTTTGCGGTGGAGCGTGCTCACCGGGTCCCTGGGGGCAGACCTAAGACCGGTGCCCCGCCGCGGCCTCTCATTGCCCGGATTTTTAATTTTCGGGACAGAGATGCTATCCTCCAGACCTCCAGGCAACAGGGACCGGTCAAGCTTGACAACATGGATGTGCATTTTTACCCAGACTTTACTCCGGCGGTTCAGAAGCAGAGACAGAGTTTTCTTGGTGTTAAACGTCGCCTACGGGACCTGAACCTCAAGTACTCCATGCTTTTTCCAGCTAAGCTGAGGGTGGAGGTGGATGGTCGCACGCACTTCTTCGACCGGCCCGAGGCGGCTGGGGACTGGTTGGACACTCTGCCTGGAGATCGGGGCCGGGGGGGCGGGGGGGGCGCGGCTGGCGAGGAGGGCCCGCCGGATCAGAATTGAGGGGTGACTGAATAGGCCTTGCTCTGGACGATGTTCCTTCACCATTTATTGATTGCATATGTTCCCCTCCTATGGAGGTCGTGCGGGGTCTGTTGGGGGCTTCCCTCCTCCTCTGGGGGACTAGTTAGTTTTAGCTATGGGGCGACAGGCACACTGCACTTTGGGGGGGCTGTCTGGGCTCATGCAGGGGTGCAGGGAGGGGGGAGTTCTGTTGGGATGGGGGGGTGGGGGGGGTGTGTTGTTTGTTTGCACCGCAAGGCAAACCCGCTACTGTGTTGTTGTTTTTAAGATGCTCGGTGGGGGACGACCGATTGTTTCGACGTATGATGGGGGGTAGGGATTTGACTGTGTTGTCATGGAATGTTAACGGCCTGGGGGATAGGATTAAGCGTGGTGTGGTCCTGCAGTACTTAAAACGTATTTCACCAGATGTTGTCTTCCTGCAGGAGACGCACCTTATAGGTAACTCCTTTCATGCAATGAATCGGCGGGGATATCGTTTGGCGGCCCATTCTGGCTTCACTTCGGGCTTGCGGGGGGTGGGCATTATGATCAAGAACTCGCTCCCGTTGGAGATTGATGAGGTGCGCCATGATGAGAGGGGACGCTACACTGTTCTGGTGGGAAGAATGGAGGGTAGAGTGTTTATTTTTATATCAGTGTACGTCCCGCCTGGGTTACAAGCCACCACATTTGCGGATCTGGGGCACCTCCTTCTGGACCTTCCGAGTGGCCTGCTGGTGGTTGGAGGGGACTTTAATGCGGTAGCTTCTGGGTCTATGGATCGCCATCCCCCTAGGGACCTCCCCCGGGCACAGGCGTGGCTGCCCGGCCTTTTAGACACGCTGGGCCTGGTGGATTGCTGGCGATTGAAGCATCCCGCACAGCGGCAGTACACCTTCCACTCGGGTGCCCATGGTAGCCTCTCGCGGCTTGATTACATCCTTGTCCCGGCGGCCCATGCAGGGAGGGTGGGGGAGGTGCGCCATCTGGCGCGGGGTATCTCAGACCACTCCCCATTGCTGTTACATTTCGATGTCTTCCCGAGGGGGGATGGCAGGGTGGCTCCAATCAATGCATGGTATTTGCGCGACCCCACCATTCGTGCCGATTTGATCAAATCCTTACAGCGATATTTCGACGAGAATGTGGGGTCGGTCCCTTCGGCCATCTCCCTGTGGGAGGCTTTCAAGGTAGTTCTTAGAGGGGAGGCCCTCTCCTTTATCTCCCATGCCCGGCGGCGCGAGCGGGAGGAGGTGACCCGGGTAGAGGCCGAGATTGCAGAACTGGAGGGTGACCTGGGGAGCGGGGTAACAGACGCCAAGCTGCATGTTCTACACCTAAAGCAGGCGGCCTATCGGGCCCTCGTCACGGAGGCGGCCAGGGGCCTCAGTAGAGAGCAGCAGGGGCGATTGTATGATGTGGGTGATAAGGCTGGCAAATTGATTGCGTGGTTGGATAAGAGGGAGAGAGCGAGCCGCGTGGTTCCTTTGATTGAGAGTGTGGATGGTGCGTGTGTCACCGAGCCGGAAGCCATTGTCTCCTGCTTTGCGGATTATTTCCGCGAAGTCTACTCCCCGGTTTCCCCCTGCTCGGAGGAAGATTCCCATGCCCTGCTTCGGGACATCGCACTGCCCTCCCTTACGGTGGAGGACAGGGATTCGCTGGACGCTCCTCCCACCTCGGACGAAATTGCCTTGGCTATTCGCTCGGTTGCATCCGGCAAGGCCATGGGCCCCAATGGTATTCCCATTGAGCTATACAAGCTACGCCCGGATGTGTTGGCGCCCCACCTGCGCGCGATGTTCCTGGCGGCCCACTCGCAGGGTTCCCTCCCGCCGGACCAGCGTCTGGCCACAATTGTGGTGATCCACAAGGAGGGGAAGCCCCGTGAACGGGTCACGTCCTATAGGCCGATCTCGCTCTTGAACGCGGAGCCCAAAATCCTCGCCAAGGTGTTGGCCAACCGGTTGGTTGGCGTGGTGGGCGATTTGGTCCACCAAGACCAATCTGGCTTTATACCACACCGCAACACGGCGCTCAATCTGCGGCGCTTGCACGGGGTGCTCGCGCGTGTCCCATTTGTGCGGGAGCCGGCCATCTTGGCGTCCTTGGACGCCACCATGGCGTTTGACACGCTGGAGTGGCCATACATCTGGGCGATGCTGGCGAAATTTGGATTTGGACCGGGCTTTATCAGCTGGGTCAAATTGTTGTACTCGGGCCCATTGGCGCAGGTGGTGGTGAATGGGCGAGTCTCGGTCCCATTCGCGCTGGGGCGGGGCACGCGACAGGGTTGCCCCTTGTCACCTCTCCTGTTTGCACTGGCCCTGGAGCCCCTGGCGGAGTGGCTGCGGTGGCACCCTTCCATCCGTGGTCTCCGCTGGACCCCCGAGCATGAGGACCGTGTGTCCCTCTATGCTGATGATATCCTCCTGTATCTCGCCTCCCCGCGTAAATCACTGATCGTCCTGGTTGATGTTTTGCGCTCATTCGGTCGCAACTCAGGACTTGTCATCAACTGGGCGAAATCCTGTGTATACGTGCTTTCCGGGGAGGCTCCGGTCCTGCCACGGGACTGTCCGATCCAGATTGCCTCCCAGGGGTTTCGGTACCTGGGTATATATATCACTCTTGACCCGGAGGCCCGCTATGAGCGGAATTTGCTGCCCCCCCTCCAGCGCTTGAAGGAGGACGTGGTGCGCTGGCGGCGTCTGCCGCTTTCGCCGCTCGGCCGAGCGGCCTTGTTTAAAATGATGTCCTTGCCGCGCTTCCTCTACGCCCTCCAGAATACTATGGACTTGGTTCCGGCACGCTATTTCCGTGAGGTGGAGGGCCTCCAGCGGCGCCTGTTCTGGGACGGGAGGCCGCGCATTGCTCTAGCTAAACTGACGCTCCCGTGGTACGATGGGGGGGTCGCCCTCCCGGACATTAAACGGTATTACTGGGCCTCCCAACTGGCTGCAATTAATCATGGCCTTTACGGGCCCGCCTTGAACCCAGCGTTTGAGATGGACAAGATGCTCCTGCCCGGTGGCGACTACAATCGCGCGCTCTACTCTGCCGCGCCCGACTCCCGTCTGACGGGACCGACGCGTGTCATGGTGCGTGTCTGGCACGCGGCTAATGCAGCCATGGGGTGGAAGGACCGTTTGACCCGAGCGTCACCGCTGTACGCGTCTGAGAGGTTGGGCTCCCTGTGGACGTCGAAGGGCTTCGAGAAGTGGGACACGATCGGAATCAGCACGGTGGGAGATCTCTGGACGAGGGGGGGATTCAAGACTTTTGCGGCGCTGCAGACGGAGTTTCAGCTGCAGGGCAGTGAGTACTTTCGGTACCTACAAGTCCGCCATGCGCTGGGCTCCGTCTTCCCGGATGTCGCGTCCATTCCGGAGTCTTCCCCCCTGGAGGACAGAGTGCTGGATGGCCATGTCCCAGACAGCACGATCTCCCTCATATATAAAAAACTGATCAACGACAGATCGTGCCTGCTGACTAGTCTCCGCGAGGCCTGGGTCGCCGACGGGCTAGAGCTGGACGACGAGGATTGGATTTCCGCGGTGGCCTCTCCAAAAGAGGTGGCCATCCCGGCTCGCCTTCGTTTCGTCCAGCTTAAGATCCTTCACCGGGTTTACGTGACGGGGCCAAGGCTTCTACGTATGGGCTTTGCTGGTGACGGAATGTGTAAGCGTGGCTGTGGTGCGTTGGCAACTTTCATGCATATACTGTGGGAGTGCCCAAAGGTGGAGCGATTCTGGCGTGGTGTGCATGAGGTCCTGCGTGTGGTGACGCGTGTCGCACTGTTGCCTGAAGCGAGGAGATGCCTGCTGAATGTGTGGGAACCAAATGACTATTCGGTCCCGCAGACGCGGTGGGTGACTCTGGGATACATGATAGCTAAGCGTGATATTGCTCAATTGTGGGGATCCCAGAGGCCCCCTGCGGTGTTGGCCTGGAAAGAACATATGGATTGGTGTATGTTTCGTGAAAAGGTGGTGTATGTGGCGAGGGGTAAGCCTGGGGCGTGGGTGAAAATCTGGGGCCCCTGGAACGCTTACCGCGGGGGTATTTGTGAGCCGCCGCTGCTACCGGCTGCCTCGCCTGCTCCGTCTCCCTAGATGGCCCCCCTCCCTCGGCCGTGGGCACGCGGTCCCCCAGTCCCTGATCTACTCCCATTCCCCTCTTCAGAGTTCTGCTGCTGGTTTGGATCCCCCACTTATGGAGCACGTGCTGTCACTTTGGATCGCGGGTTGCCTTGCGGGTGTGGTTTTTCGTGTTGTTTTGTTTTGAGAAAAGGGAACCGTACTGTGGGCGTGGAGCTATGCGGCCTGCAACATTGATTTCTCCTGTTTCGCTACTCTGCACTGCCAAGAGACTCTTACTGTATGTATGCAATATGCTTTTGTCACTCTAGCGGCCGGCCGGGTGGTTGTAGGCCCATACCTGTAACTTTTACAAACTGCAATAAACGGTTTCAAAAAAAAAAAAAAAAAAAAAAGTCTTAACATGCTATGAAGGAAATAGCAGGTGTAGAGGGAGACTCTCCCAAGGACAATCCAGAGAGTAAAAGAGCACAGGGTGCTATGACTGAGAGATGTGATGTCAGTCGAGGCCTTCAAACTTCAGTAGGGAATTTTGAGGGGTATGTGCAAGACTTTCAGGAAGTGAAGATCCCTGAGTTAGAGCAAGGGGACGCTTCAGTGAAGTGAAGTCAGAAAAAAACATTATCTGGACATGGTGATTTGGATGTAGTGAGCCAATTTGACCTTGCCGAAGCAGCTTGGGCCGGCGGAATAGTGGGGATCCACTTAGTGACATGGGGCGAGTCTCTGGGCAGATTAGGGACGCATGTGTGGAATATGGAGGGGCAGCATGATTAGTGTCTGTAAGGACCTTGGACGGGGGGGAATCAAGAAAAGGTGGGAGACAAGTTGATAACTTTCTGTAGGATTAGAAACTCTCTAATGAGTGCATAAAATCAATCTAAATCTAAAAGTTCAATTTAAAAGAACTTTTAAATTGAAATAAACTACTATTACAGGCAAACAATACCAGAGAGTGAAAAACAAGATGGTCAGTAAAATCAAAGGTGAACAGCAACAATATTCAATATACAATGATGTGGCTTAAACATAACCATCATATACCCATGTTTCGACCCAGCAAGCAGAGGTGAAGGCAACAATAACATCTGCCAAAAACGAACACAATATGATGATCCCTGACTTTTTACTAGCCAGAGAGACAACTCAGACAGTGGTCATAGAGGGTAAAGTGCACCTGGCAGAATCTTTTATTGGGTTGCTAGAAGAAACATTCTGCATCAGAACCCAGGTCATTATAAATATTCCAGTCTCTAAACCGAAAACCTAAATAGGCCAAAATGTGCCCACGGTATTTTGTTTGCTCCAATTTTTCTCCCAATGACAGATCTGGCATGAGTTACCCTGTCGGGAGAACTGCTATACCCTGACCTCAATGAGCAGGAAGATCAGAGAAGTTGGCATAAGTGACATCTGACAATTGTTTGTGGGTGCCTTGTTACCGCTATCCTTTAGTCTTTGCAACATCCCAACAATCTTCATAATCTGATGATGACTGCAGTTTACATCATGGAATGGATAATTTCCAAGGAGCACTTACCATGGAAACAGACCTGCAGATGACATCACTGCTCCAATACTAGCATCAAATGTCATGCCCCAGTAATGGTTGGTCTGTAATGAGAAGTACCAGCAGTGGAACTTTACAGTTACCACAGGTTTTAGCATTCGTTCCATTAAATGCCCAAAGCTCTAAGAACCATATCTGTGTTTTTAAAAGGAATGTATTGTTCTTCTGGCATACATGTCAAGCTTAATCATAAAATATTAGCATGCAAACTATCTGGTTCTCAGTTGATTTACCTTTCACAAAACCAATGGCCCTTGTCACTAAAGACTCCATATAAGGAATACAAAAACCCCAAGTGCAGAAATTGAAAAGCAATTCCTTCATTTTTTTTATTCTTGAAAAATCCTCAAAATAGTCCCTCCAACATTTGCAAATCTATGCAGCCATTTATGTTTTACTGCTAGCATCTTGACTCAAAAATGCAACTATTGGTATTTATTTGGAATTTTAAAAACTAGTGCATGTCTGTTCAAATTTATGGCATTCTATCTGCTTTTTCCAGAATGCAATGAAGAGAGAAAGAGATATCTATCTATCTATCTATCTATCTTTTCTAGAGAGAGAGAGAGAGAGAGAGAGAGAGAGAGAAAGAGGGAGAGGGTAGATGTACATATATATAATCTATAAATACATTACCCAGTGGCGGTCGCCACTGTGTAGTTATAGGACCATGTTTCCCTAGGAAATTGACTTTTTGATTTTCTAATAACTTTGACCTCATTTGAGGAATTTTTACAACATTTTTCAAAACAAAGTCTCATCCACCTCTGTTTTTTCCTGGAAATTTCAGGTGATCCTTCAAGCAGGGGCAAAGAAAAAGGGAGGGGTCCCAAAACACATTTTCCCCGTGAAATATTGCATAGGAAAATTAGACGCAGCTACTCACACCAAATTTGGCAGACACTTTGATGTTGATCTTGAAAACGTGCTTGTTAGGTCTCGCCTACACAGTGCGCATGCGCTGCATAGGAGAAGACCTTTAGCCATCAATGCACCTTTTCAGCCAAAAACGTGCACGCGTTGCATTGCTTTTAATGGCAACGCGTGCACGTGTGGCGAATCCCTTGCGGGAGCGTGCCTGGACACCATATGTTTGTAATTAACTTGCAAACATATGGTGACCCTGCTCGTTCCCGGAAAGGGAAACAGGCGCGGGCCCCCTCCTGTCTCCCCTCCCCCTGCTGCCTCCTCCTTTAGCGCGACGCGTGCGTTTGTTACCGGCTGGCGCGCTTCATCTTTGATCTTTCCGGTTGCAGTTTCAGCTTTGCTTCTTGTTTTCTGTTGAACCGAGTGGACACAGCCATCTGAAGCCACGCACTAAAGGCCCGTACTAAATCACGGGTTAGGATGGGTGTTTCTGTGATGACTTTTTTTGCGGTCTCCGCTGCTCTCTGTGATGATTGACAAAGCAGGGTGGGTTGTGCCCTTGTCATGCAGATGGTATTAGTTTGGTGAAGTGGAATTGTGCATTTGCCCAAAGACGGACGCCACACTGCGCTTCCCTCCTGTTCTTCCATTTACACAAATGCTGCCCACTCCCAGGCCTTTCTGCACAGAGCGCGGGTCAACACAAGGGCTGCTGCCTGGACTGTTCCCATGAGGCACAGGGTCAGACTGATTTGCATATGGCCATGTCTGAACTGGGGTGGAAGAGTGGGCTAAAGAACGGTGATGGATTAAACCCAGATCTCTTGACTGGGTGTGAGTGTTTGATTGGATCTGATGCTCCGTCCATCACCACCCCCTTTTGTACCGCTTTGTTCGCCATAAGTTGGCAGGGTATGCTCAGACGTTGAGTCCCTTGCTCACTTTGCCACTGGATTCAAGCAAGCCTGGCCGAAGACGGCTGAAATGCCAGAAACCGGTCCTAGGAAGCTTGTTTCCGGTCCAGGGAAGGCATGGCTTGGCAGTTCGGGCTGGACTGTTCCCATGAGGCACAGGGTCAGACTGATTTGCATATGGCCATGTCTGAACTGGGGTGGCAGAGTGGGCTAAAGAACGGTGATGGATTAAACCCAGATCTCTTGACTGGGTGTGAGTGTTTGATTGGTTCTGATGCTCCGTCCATCACCACCCCCTTTTGTACCGCCTGGTGTGTGAGGCATACAACTCCACATGTGACATTTCCCATTACAAGATGAAGAACGGGTTTAAAAACACCAGAACGCAGAGAGTGACCGAGTAACAAACTTACAGGCGCCTTTCTGTTTTATTGTACTCATGATAAAGAGTCACTCAAAGAGTCACACGTATGGCATAGAAGTGTCACACATAAGAACATTACATCCTTAGCAGCTATGCCCCCTGGCCTCACTCACGTCGACTCTTTGGGCCTTACATGAAATGGCCAATATGGCGCCCCCTAACTGAACTCGAGACGGGGCTCGGCAGGGTTTTGTTTCCGGTGGGTAGCTCAGTGGGGTAACCACCTCCTACAGATGTCTGGGGGTCACTCGCAGGTTCAAGCCGTCTCTCCGGCGCCCCCTAGATCTCCTCGGCACACTTCCTGTGCGGCTGACCCGGCCTTTATTCCTCTCTTCAAGAGTAACATGCAGGAAGGGGTCAGTGAGCTGTTGCCTGGTGTATTTGTTTGTCCAGACAGTTTGGATGCGGCACTTTGACACTTCATAGATCACTGTGCTAGACCGTGATTGCAATTTATGAACTGCACAGTAACAAAAGGACCTCTGTGACAAAAGCAGGATGCACTGAGCATTGCAAATCAAATTATTGTCTGTCATCTGCATAGTACACGGTCTTTGCAGCAGGCACATTAACCCTCCGCGCTTCCCTAGATGAGCCAACACTACTACCAGAAAAAACTCTGATCTCTCACCATCAGGGGCAGGGGCATCATTCACCAGAGTTATCTTGCCACTTTTATTGTTGCCTGAAAACTGTTGGATACAAGGAGCTCTGCAGTGCTTTTCAAACAGCTGCACTGCTACAAAACCCTTCTAGCCCTCCTGGAAACGCCTGATGCACACTACAGCCAGCCCGCCCTTAATGCAGGGGGGAATGCAGCAAGCATTATAATTCAAGTTACATTTTCAAAATATGCTCTATCTGTTAGGATGGCCTGGCTCAAATTATGCTAAACAGGGTAAACCATATCTGACAATGACAGATTTATTCACGATTCCAAACAAAAGGGCCCATTCTGCGCTGCCCTGTCCTATTACTTTTAATGGATAGTTTTACTCGGCACATGCTCTTCTTCGGTTGAAAATAACACTATTTTTTAATGACAGTTGTTTCAAGTTGAAACAACTATGATTAAAAAATAACGTTGCATTTGATTCTATTCTTGGGTAACAAACGTCACACGTGGAGAGAAAATACGCTAGGACATGTGTGAGCGACAGCCTTATATATTTAAACATTGTCATGTAAGCCCAAGGGGAGGGAGTCACTCTTACTTAAGCATTGCAGTCTCTTAGGTGTGGGCTGTATTTGCAGAAGCCCTTTGGTGCCTGAGGGGGTGTGAGCCGTAGGTGTCAGTTAGATTACCCTCCTCTCAGGTGCCTGACAGCACTCCCTGGTGCTCCATGAGGAGGGCCTATTGCCGCCCTGCACGGGGAGGGAGGTGGGGGCATAGCCTCTCCTTCTCTAGTCAGTTAAGCCTGCCATGTCAAAGGTGGGGCTGAGGGGGGAATTCACTTCAGACACTTTCACAGGCTGTGGGAATGGCCAAGGAGCGGTGACTGAGAGCGGGTACAACAGACATTCCCTCCAGTTAACAAGCATTGCTATAGCCAATAGGTCTCACCTTTGGGACATTATAAAATGTTAAGCCATGCAACAGTTGATGTAGCACCAAGGATATTGTGCTGCATAATTTAATACTGATAAGGTCCCAAAGGCGAGACCTATTGGCTATGCCAATGCTTGTTTTTTTTAATGTCTCGCTCTCGGTTATCGGGTCTCCGTGTTTATCAATTTGCATGTGGGAGTAAATTGTATAGTCCAGGTTTTACTTTGTATTGTGGTACATGTAGTCTTACACATACAATGGGATAAACAGGGCGGCAAATGCCAAAAAGAAAAGACAACTCGGGCTCGATAAACAACTCAGACATAAAGACAGTTACATCCTAGAAGATCAGAAGAGGAGAAGCCCCTCCGTTCGAGAGGGACAGTAGAGCCATTCAGTAATGGAGTTGGGGGGAGACGAGCCCCCGAACTCTTAAGGGCATGGGTACCTCGTCCAGGCTAGGTTTCACATTCTGTGATTCGGAGGGGGAAGAGAAAATCATAACGCGTAACGAGAATGCAGTAAAAATACCAAGGTACGAGCCAGTAAAATATCTCACTTTTAATAGACACATAAGACAGCGATGCGTCTTCCCTCGCTTCTTAAAGTAAGGCAAAGAGTTCGGCTTTTCCAGCTCCTGCCAGTCAGTCAGCCGTAGCTTCGAGGCCTGCGTTTCTGTTCCCACCTTCGGCCGGTCGCAGGCTCACAGCCCTCGGTGTCTGAGGCAGCAGCAGTTCCCCTTTGGGGCTGCCTGACACGAACCACGAGGAGGCGGGGAGGAGGAAGCGAGTTTAAAATAACACGCATCTGCTGTCTGGCGGATTCAAACGCTCTAAACTTTAAAAGACGTGGAAAAAAATAAACACATTTTCTCTTCTTACAGCACAAGTCTGTAGTTGTAAGAGCATGTTTGCAACACCTCAGACTCATGTTGGACGAAAAGAAAGTGGGCTTAGAAAAGCGGTCAGTTTAGGAGGGAGGGGTGTATTTTTATTATTTTGTTTAGTGTTCTGTATAGAACGGACCAGCCTCGCGCTTGCACAGCGCGGTACGGCAGGTTTTGATTTACATGTATTACTAGATACTAGGGCTAAATAGCACATGAACTGGGTGAGGGGTCACAGCAAAACGTAGGGAAACAGTACTGATCGACAAGGCAAGAAAAACAAGCATTAACAATGCAATAGGTCTCGCAATTACACTGTTTTGAGCTATTGGCATTGTAAATGTTATTGATTTTTTTCCCCCTTTGTGAAGCATTAATCACCTATTGGAATGCAAAATGGCAATGGCTCACTTTGTTGTAATTGCGAAATCTATTGCATTTGTACTTCAATTATCAGTAATTGAATCACTTAGGTCCAGAACACATTTAAGTACTGACACTAGTCCGACATAAACAAGTGCTGAGGAGCAGTTCAAGACACTAGCCTGTGGCTGCAGCCAGACGGATCGAGGGGCCTCTGATCTGTGGATGGGCGTCACTTCCGGAGTGAGCCGTGCTGGAGGTGCACCTTGTGTTGTTTACAGTGTCCCATCGCGCCCTGGACAGACCCAAGGGAGGCGATCAAAGGAGTGTGCAACAGTGCAAAGAAAAAGAAGTCAGTTTATTGGAGGCAGGGAGCGTCTCTACGTGTGTTAGGAGGGGATGGGAGACTCCGGTCTGAAAACTTTTTGGGGATGATACTCATTTGATTTATTTATTTTTATTTGCCCATTCTGATCCAAACAGCTCTCGCTCCAGGGAGGGAGACAGCGCCAGAGAAGCAACAAGGGGCCTTGGGATCCACAAAAAGACGCACGTACTACTGGCTGTGAAGAAGTCCCCGGCCGCGGGAGGAAGGCTGCCCAGCGCACGTCTCCTCGCCTCTCTCATCCCGCACCCGGTCTCTCGTGGGGATCTCCGAGCTGCCGCGGTGCCGGGATGCACTCCTAATTTCCACATCGACGGGACCGAGTGCGGCCAGAGGAGACGCCGGCGGCCAGTGGAGCGGTGCCCGGAGCTGTGAGCACCTCTAGAACCCCCAAGTGTGAATCGGCGAAGCAACAAAATGGCGGATCGCGAGCTTCAACTTTACTGACCTAATTGAGACCCACATTGTTCTTTCCAACAACCGATTCTTAGGGATTTGACCGGACACACCTTCCGTTAAGGTATTTACACCAGTACAGCCGAGCTATAAAACTTTTCAGTGTTTTTTCTGCACGAGGCCTGGCGCTAAAATGGCGGTGGTGAATGTTATGCGGAGATCGGAGTTCCGATTGCGGATGTGAAGTGCTGGGAAGGCTGAGCGCATGGGCAATCATTGTTGGTGCAGCGCGCGTGTTCCATGTGAACCGCTTAATGGAGAGACCGTTTCCAAATACCTGGTGACTTTATTTTGTAAAGTGCCTGTCAAAATGGCGGTCTCATGACGACGAAGAGTGTCTTATTTTGCCCGTGGTGCAGAGAGCTGCAGTTCTGAAGTGAATACAATAGTTATTTTACATCAAGGCCCGGAGGCCAATATTATGCATATCCCTTTTATTGAAGGATGATCCTAAGATGGCTCCGGTCTCTCAGTATTAAGTGTCCTGCTGAGTAAGCCTTGGGATGATGTGCGAGAAGCTGTGACTTGGCCGCAGATGGGCTGTGCGGACTGAGCGCTCTTTGAGGGGGTTCCGGCCGCCATATCTAGGTGTATCTAAGGTGATGAATGAACGCAACGCACTGTGTGGGACACTGGATGGATATTGTTCCCGGTCGAAACTGGGTCCCCTGGACTCGCCACATCCCCCATGCATTGGCTGCAATAGCGGCGGGCATAACGAAAACAAAACCCCAGAAGCTCGTCAGAGGAGGTAAACATCGCCACCATTTTCGCCAGAAAAGCTGAAAAAACAGGGGTCACTGAGAAAGAGGATGGTTGGGCACACAGACGGTCCTAGCGTGAGAAAGCGGTAAAGAAAAAAAGGGGTGGGCTGAGAAGCAAGTAAATAAGGAGCCCCACGCACAGCCCAGCCAAGTGTCTGCGAATTTCAACGGAAGCGCTTGTTGAGGGGCAAAACAAGGCATCTGCTGCAGACACAGGAAGGGGGACACAGACATGGGAGCTGCGCGAAGAGGCGACAAGTGTGGGGGCCCAGCATGCTACGTTTTGACACACATTGAGACGTCACAGCAAGCATTGGTACCTGGGGCATAGGGGACAACAGGACCGGGGCTCCCCAGCGGCACCTGAATGAGTAAGAAAGCCCCCAAGCGGCATGCCTGACTTCAAAATGGCAGCCTCGGGGACACATTCAAGCATCAATACCTCCGTGAATGCCAGAGACGGCATGCAAGGTAATTAATTTGCAGTAGGGAAGGAGCAACCACAAGCCTGGGGCTCTGAAGGGACAATAAGGGCAGATCAACCCTCTCCCAACGGGTGAACTGACAAAAGTTGTCCTCCTCTAGACTCTTAGGGTATTTGGGGGAAGCTCTGTCTGTGTTAGGAGTGAGATGCACTCCTTGCCCCATTTCTGCACAGCTACGCAGCACTTAGTGCCAGCTGCAACGTTTGTGCAAGTACGCACCCTGGACTTTCGCTGCATTGGCAGCAGCCCCGACATTCTGGACACAGGGCATTTGAGCCCCTTTGAGACGGCCAATTGGCCAGGGGGACTGGGAGGTTTGTAGGGCGCCAGGCCCTAATGTGTATATGTGGTGCTAGGAAATTTATTTTATGGAGTTGGATTTACGGACCCTGTTCCGGCTACCTCTAAATGTGTTTTTATGATTAGGAGGTTGTCCAGCATACTTTGGTTTATGCTAGTAAGATTATGTTCCACCCTGTGCTTTAGGCCCCTAATGTTGGAGATACTTAGGAGGTTAGTGTCTAATATTAGACTGTTGAGATTATGGGCGTACAATGCGTTTGGCGCCTAATGTGATGCTGTGCATAATGTGGTTTATGTCACAGGTTGATGCTAAGTACAGTGATTTTCCTCTTACACCACGCCGTCTTCAGTCCTATCTTGTTGAATCAGTCCTGTTCTGAAGTAACAACCTGTTCCTAATCGCCCCACTTCCCTGACTGCACATTAGTTCAGATCTCTTCACCCGACGTCTGGAATATGTGCCCCCTTCTTCTCCTTATACTTCTCCTCACCACTGCTTTCCTAGTAGCACCCTTCTCATACCCCCACCACCCTCCTCCTCCTCAGTTTCCCAACATGGCCACCACTCAAGTTAAGTCTGGAATTAATGGCTACAAAATCATTTACCCTTCTAACCTGACTAAAGCTTCAGCAAAACGTTTCAAGCATAACACCATTAAACGTTTCCCTGATTCCCTTTTTGTTGATCAATTTTACAATGGTCGTTATGGGAGGCTCAAAAACTATTTCATTATTTTCACTCACGATATCCCCTCTTGGTCCACCAGCTTTTACAATTCCCTTAACGTCACCTCCTCCTCTATCCCTCATGGAAAACAGCTAAAAATGTCCCCCTCTGCGTGTTTCAACGGCTCCCTCACTATTTCACTCTATAACAACAGTACTGTCATGATCCAAGCCAAAGACACCTGTCTTGCTCTCTTTGACCACCTCTTCCATTCCCTACTCCCCTCCCCTGCGACCGGGTTATCCCTTGACTCTTCATCTAGCTCCACCAATTACTCCCTATCTCCTCCCCTGACCCCCCACTCTCCAATAGGCTGCACCCTTGGGAGGCACAGGTCGACCCTGTTCCCTCCCTCTCCCCTGTGCCCTCCCCTCCCATTCTTCCCCGCTCACAGTATGCCCCCCCTCATCACTTCAGCCATACCTCTAGCTAACACGCTCCTCGTCCAATCTGCACCGTCCCGGTACTCCATTCTCATCTCCTCCCCCTATCCCTACCTGCCACCCCCCTCTTTAGTTCTCCTCTCCTTCAGCCTTCTCCCCTAGTTAACTTTCCTTACTTTCCCCTTATTCCCTCCTCCTTTTGCTTTTCCACCCCTTCCTCCCCTCACAATGTACCCCGATTTCCCCACAAATCCATTCCATCTCTCTCCTTCCCCCCCACTCCTCCAGCAATGCTGTGCTACCCCCTTTCCCCCCCTGGTAACCCTTTCCCTCCCTCGGGCCTAGCAGAACCACTTCCTTTCTTCAACTTCCCTATCTCCCAACCCCCCTTACTCTGCCAGATACCCGCTCCCTCACAGCCACCTCACCTAGCGGACAGGACCTCTCCAACCCCCTCCCCTCTCTTCCTCCCAAACCTGCTTCATCCCTATGACCCCACACATTCCTCCCCTCTCCTTCCGCCCCACCGCCTCGCTCCTCTCCTATCTCCCCCTAATTATGTCCTTAATTCCTATCCTTCTTGCAACGCCAACAAAGACAACTCTCCTTCCACCTCTGGTGCACCAACGCCTGCTCTCATACACCACCTTTCCCCACCTCTGAACCCTATACCCCTACTCCCCTCCCGTTACCCCACCTCTCCCTGCCTTCCACCGCCAAGTGTACCCCCTCCTGTTTCCATTGAGTCACCCAACATGCCGTGCTCTGCCTTACTCTCTCTGCAAAATAAGCTAGGCTCTCTAATCACCTCCATCTCCCAACTTGAAGCTACCATTTCCGTTTTAAGCTCCAAGATTTCGACTTTTCCATACACCTCAATTCCTTTGGAAAACACTCACCCTCCCAAGAGATGCACCTCGCCCCCACACCCCATTATAGCCAAGCATAACCTGTCGTCTGCAAACTCACACAAGCCCTTGAACGCCACCCTTCTTCCACTTTCATTTCCAAGTAACCCTACTATCTACACTATTCCAACCATCTCCTGTCAGAACCACTCATCCACCTAAACCTCCCGAGCACCCTCGTATAAGTACAATATCCCCATCACCCCTCATAGCCCAAGTGCCCTCGTCACCAAAACAGTCTCGACAGAGCTGCGCTGTATGCTCCACAACTGCAGATCTGCAATAAAACACAAACTTGAAATCTCCGATACCATCATCCTGCATAATATTGACATGCTCTTCCTCACAGAGACCTGGCTCTACGATACCTCTCACTCTATGTTTGATCTCCTAGTACCCACAGGCTATTCTATATTTAGAAATGACAGAATTGACAAAGTTGGGGGAGGCGTTGCAGTCTTCTTTAGAAACTCCCTTCAACTTAAGGCTTTTCCTAACAGCTCCTTCTGCACTTTTGAATGCCTATCTCTTGAGCTTCAATTGCACCACCGCTCACCTCTCAGATTCCATGCTATTTACCACCCGCCTGGTAGCAGCCCTTCGTTTATGGAGGAACTCACGGACTGCATCAGCGACCAATACCCGCAAAGTGATAATCAGATCTTCGTGGGTGACTTCAATGTCTACTGGGGCTCGCCTCAAGACACCTCTGCGAATTTGCTGACCACCTTGCTCTCTGCAAACAATCTTATCCAACACTGCACAGAAACAACACACTCCAAGGGATCAATCCTGGACATTGTTATTTCTAAAGCAGGCTTGCTGACTATCGCTACCCCTATTCATGTAGACTGGTCTGACCACCTCCTCATCCCATTCTCTCTTCACCTATCACACTCTATAACTCTCGGCCAACCTAAGAGGGCTACTTCCTGGTTCTGTGACACTAAAAATATTGACCTAGGTACCCTCTGTGATTCTGCTTTGCTATCACTTCCAAGGCTAGATCCGGACCTAGATGTTAACGAACTCACCTCCCAATGCCCCACAGTCCTTGCTGTCGAAATCAATTATGTCGCTCTTCTCCAAAGTAAAAAGAAAAGGCCTACTCCCTCAGCACCTTGGTTCAACAAATCCCTCTATGAAGAAAGGAAGTACCTAAGAGTCCTTGAGAAACAATGGAGACAAGCGCCCTCCACCGATAATTTGGCCACGCTTCGTTCAGCAAGATCCAAGTACCACAAGCACATCTTCCTTGGAAAAGCGTCGCACTTCAAATCCCTTCTTGACTCAGCCAAAAATAGACCCAAAAAACTATTCGACCTCATCAAGAACCCAAACTGCTCTCCCCCAACCTCCAAGTTGGAGGATTCTACTAAGAAAGCAGCGGAATCCGCTATATTCTTTAACGAAAAAGTGAAATCACTTGTAGATCAGGTCATTCATCCTACCCCTACAGAGGAGCGCAAATCCCTAACCATTTGGCAGAACTTTGACCCCATCTCTGAAGATATCCTCCTTAAATGCATCCTCGATACAAAGCTCTCTAACCATTCCCTTGACCCCATCCCTAGTGCCATTGCCATTGCCTTCTATACCCATTCTCTCTCCTATTGGACCACTCTGGTCAACCTCTCCCTCTGTCAAGGCTCCCTTCCTGTTTCCTTCAAAACTGGGCAGGTCACCCCTCTGCTTACAAAACCCACCGCTCATGTGAATGACCTCAACAACTACCGCCCCATCACTAACCTACCTTTTCTTGCGAAAATCACAGAAAAATGTGTAGCGAAACAACTCTCTAGTCATATCAAGGACAATGATCTTCTTGACAATTTCCAGTCCGGCTTCATTCAAAACTGCAGTACTGAAACAGTCCTGCTGCAAGTGATTGGTGACGCACTGCGGATACTCGATTTGGGAGGGTCTTGTCTTATAATCCTCCTTGATCTTTCTGCAGCCTTTGACACTGTCAATCACAACACTCTCCTTAACACTCTTCAACAGAGAATGGGCATGGAGGGCACTGTGCTTAAATGGTTTGCCTCCTTCCTCTCTGATAGATCCCAAATGATCAAAAGAGCGAACAGTCTTTCATCTCCTTTGGCGGTCGGTCAAGGTGTTCCTCAAGGCTCTATACTTGCACCCACATTGTTCAATCTCTATTTAGAACCTTTGGGAAATCTCCTTAGTAAATCCGGGATCCACTATCATCTCTATGCGGACGACACTCAAATCTACCTTAAGGTGGCCTCCACTCACGATCTCTCCTTCCTAAGCTCTACTCTCGACTCCATTCAAAACTGGATGTTAACTCATAAACTGATTCTGAATCCCTCCAAAACTTAATTCCTCCTCCTCACTTTCTCCTCCCCCAGTTCAATCATGGATGGATCAGATGAATCTACTTAACAATAAACCCATCATTGTCGACAGCGCAAAATCCCTTGGTGTCATACTCGACAAAAAACTCAATCTACTCTCCCACATCGATTCAATTGCAAAGTCTGCTCGATACCAACTGCGCCTTCTTTGGGGGATTAGTCGCTTCTTCCCGGAGCACAACCTTAAAACCCTGGTCCAATCGCTGGTTCTCTCCAGATTGGACTACTGCAATTCTCTTCTTACTGGCCTCCCCAAATCCCACCTGTCCCCCCTGAAGTCTGTTATCCATTCAGCAGCTCGTTTCATATATATGGGGCCAAAAGAAGCGACCACATCACACCCATTTTATCCACCCTCCGTTGGCTTCCCATCGAGGCAAGATACATCTACAAGACTGCCTGTATCACCCACAAAGCCTTGCACTCCTCCTCCCCTCGCTACCTGGCGAATAAACTGAAACTCTCTGGAGGCTCCAGACCATCACGTAATGCAGAAAATGTATTGCTTGAACCTCCCACGTTCAAGAAGGAAAGATCGATGGCTCAATCCTTTTCAGGCAACGCGGTGAGAATCTGGAACTCACTTCCGCCTCAGCTCCAGACCACCACCTCTTCCCAGGCCTTCAAAACTGACCTCAAAGCTCTCCTCCTTCAAAGACACTTCCAAATTTAATTCACGCCCTCTATTTTCTGAAGGAAGTCCTTCCATTATAGGAAATTGTGTTCTCCATGCCTATTGAAGTACCTTCCAAGTGTGTTCTTGTGTTTTGAGTGTCTGCCATTTAGTGCAGTATTATACCTCTACTTTTACTTTATACTCTTTTGTAACATATTGTTTGCTTCCTCTTGTATTTTGTTTGCTTTTGATACATGCACAATTGCCACCATTGCCTCATGTAACACAACGTTTGTGTTAGTGTTTTGAGTGTCTGCCATTTATTGCAGTTTTTACCTCTACGTGTACTTTGTATGCTTTTGTAACCTGCACACGTCACTTTTTCCTTTTGCAACATATCATTTGCTACCTCTTGTATTTTGTTTGCTCTTGATACTTGCACAAATGTCACTATTGCCTCATGTAACGTAACGTTTGCTTTTGTAACATGCTCACTTGTAATTTTTCTCCTCATGTATCATTACTGCTCCTATTGTGAAGCGCTCCGACACCTTCGGGTAAAGTCCGCGCTATATAAAAACGCGTTAAATGAATTAAAAAAAAAAAAAAAACACTGTTAAGCAGCATGAAGCAGCCCCCCACTCCCCCCCCGGAAAAAACAAATACAGAGGCAGTGTCCAGACACCTCACAAATACAGAGAGAGCACTGGCGCTCGTGGCATAGACGCCCCCACACCCCACAAACACAGGCAGTACAGGTGGACATGGCATCGCCCCCCACAGCCTCTTGAAAAACAAATACAGAGACGGCACTGGCGCACGTGGCATGAACACACTCAGGCATACAGACATACGCACTGACAGACACACAGTGGCACAATTGCATGCAAACACGAACATATATAAACAACCATACAGGAAGGCGCATACATAAAAACAAACGCACACACAGATGGAAACACAGGCAGACACTATCAAGGTGAGCATACTGATAAAGACACACACGGATGGGCACACAAGCAGACACAATGAAGGAGGACGCACTGATAGGATGTGGTCCGTCAGCTACACTGCCGACTTTGGTGCTGGAAACCAGGGTTCGAGCCTTGGGGTCGCATCCACATCCTGTGATTCTGGGCAAATCACTTAATCTCCCCGTGCCTGAATATGTAATGTAAATACGGTGCTCATGTACAGCGCTCCAATACCTTCGGGTCGAGTTCGCACTATATAAAAGATGCAAAAAAATAAATAAATACAGACACACAGGCAGACACAATGAAGGCGGACACACTGATGGAGACAGACAGGCATATAGAATGAAGGCAGATACACTGATGGAGACACGCACACAGAGACACAAAGGCTGACACACACAAAGACACACAGGTATAAACAATGAAGGCGGACAAACTGATAAGAGACACACACGGATGGGCACACAGACACAATGAATGCACTGATAGAGGCAAACACAGAGGGACACAGAGGCAAACACAATGAAGGCAGACACACTGATCGAGACACACACGCAGACACAATGAAGGCGGACACACTGATAGAGAAACACAAGCAGACACACAAAGACACACAGGCAGACACAATGAAGGCAGACACACTGATAGTGGCAAACACAGAGGGACACAGAGGCAAACACAATGAAGGCAGACACACTGATAGAGACGCAGATGGATGGCACACAGAAAGACACAATCAAGACTGATTTGCATATGGCTGGGTGTAAACTGGAATGGCATGGTGAGCAAAAAACACGATGGATGTAGGCCCAGATCCTTGTGACTGGGGGTGAATGTATCACATTGTTCAGCATTCTGTCCATCAATAATTGTTTTTGCATTGGACACTGATCAAGACACACATAGAGATGCACACAGGCAGACACAAGAAGGCCGAAACACATAGAGGGACACACACAGAGAAGGGCACACAAACATACAATGAGAGGCAGACACACACACACACACACACACACACACGGAAGATGGGTACTCAAGAGATGCACACTGTAGGAAGTTGGGAGTCCAGTGGGGTAAATCCTTCCACCGCCGTGCACAGCTAGCTCCTAGAAGGCAAAGATTGCCTCACTGAGACAGCCCCGTCTACCCCTTAATGGCGCAGGACGTAGAGGGAAGACAACTTCAAAGAATGTGTGTTAAGGCTCACAAAACCAGCACAACACCTACATCCGGAAACAGCTCAGTAAAGCTCCCAGACCAATTTAGTCAAATCAAAACCATGGCAGAGACATAGATACAGACAGGCACACATACACAATAACACACACAAATACAAACACATACTCACACAAAGATGCACACAATGGCAGAGAAACATGGATGGACATACATCACACAACGATAGACGGGTCAAGAGACATACACACAATGACACACGGATAAAGACGCGCACAAGGGCACACAGAGATATCCGCACCATGACAAAGTGACACACACGTGGAGAGGTGTGGTGCAGCGGCCAGGGCAGCTGACTTCGGAGCAGAGGGTTCACGGTTCGATCCCCGGCTCCGGCGGCAGCGCAGCTCAGCACCGTGTGACTCTGGGCAATAGCTCACTTAATTTCCATGACGGCCCACAGCGCCTTGAGACCCGAAAGGGTGAGTAGCTGCGCTATATAAAAACGGACTTACATTTTACACACAGACACCGGCGTGCAACCACACACTGCAATTTGTCTATATCATGGGTAAAACAAAATTTCTAGCCTGACTGAGGGATGTGTGCAAGGCCTGTCTGCTCCAGGAATGTTGTGGTGTGTAGGTGTGCGATGGGTATGGCAGGGGGTATCTAATTACCCCTCAGAGCCCCTCCCACCCCCCACCACTAACCCCAAAGCCTATCCAGCCACGACGTGTAATATCCTCGGGGGCTGGTGAAGTGCCCTCGCAGCGCTGGCCTTAGAGGAGGGTTTTTGGAAGCGGGTTCAAAGGCGGGATGTGAGGGGAAGGCAGAAAGTGAAGGAGAAGCAGAACGGGGCGGAGGGAAGCGAGCTCCGGTGCGCTGTGTGTGTAAAAGTGAAGCCTCTTTATTATGAGAGTAAAAATTCTTCCGGTGGAGGGCTAAGAGTAGGGAAGGAGTAAGCGAGCGCTGCAGGGAGGGGAGCAGAGGGGGGTGCAGGCAGGTGGGACAGTCAGCATGCTGAGAGTGAGTAGATAACAGTCTCGGAACTGGACGGCAGCAGGGAGGAGGGTGGCAGAAATAAAGAGCAGGCTGTATTACAGGTAGAAGGGGGAGACTCGGGCTGCAGTCCGGGAGGGGCAGAAGAAACCGAGAGAACGCCTGAGGGGCCAGGATATAGGGGCAGAGCCGGGCTCCTGACGCTCCATTGCTGGTCAGTGAGGTACAGCTGGAGTCCAAGTATTTCAGGGACTCATGTCATGGCAGACCATAGAGCTCGAATGGGAAATAAAGCAGGGCCTCTCAGCCGGGGATAAACCTGGAAAGGGAAGTGGTGCAGGGCCTCTCAGAGAGGGGACAGAGGGCGGTGGTCTGCAACTCCGTGGAAAGCTCGGGGTCCTAAATACCCCCAGAGACCGAGCGGCGAAGGTCGTTAAGTTTCAGGTACAACAAAAACAATAAGTTTGCCGGAGGAAAGGGAGAGTCCCTGTGCCGCGGGCTGCTCATCTGTTAGGTGGCACAGATTCAAAGGGAGTTGGAGTGGAGGAGAGAGAGGGGGTTACTTACAGTTTGCGCGGCATGATTCTTCCGGTTCCAGAACATGTATCGTTTCCTCTGTCCCTTCCTCAGTACGTGCTGTTCCGATCTCGGCTTGTTGGGAATTTGGGAGTCTGTCCTGTGGGCGGGACCGGAGCACGGCCCTCTCTGAATCATGTGAGAACTTGAGCAGCGCCTCCTGGGTGCCTGCCCCACCGGCTTCAGTGATCTTTGGTCTCACGGCCTCAGCGCTCCAACTTCACTGGTGCGGGCCCTCATACCCTTCCTTCACCCCAAGTGCGCAAGCCTCTCCGACAGGGGCTACGTCGCCTCGGCTCCAAACACGGATAACGTGGAAGAAAGTCCAGAGATTTGATTTTACGACTCATGTCAGAGCTCTCAAGTTTCCATATTGTATAAGCAAGTAGCTCACAAGGTCCAGTTTATTTTCCTTTGCACTGTGGGAACTTTCAGTTATGTTTCGCTAATTATAAAATCATGACTAGGCACCAAAAAAAAAGCAAGTAAGACATGAGGGCAGGAGGTGAAAACAAGCATGTTCAACTGAACAAATGGTGTCCAGTATCAAAGGAGCGCCCAATGAAAGAGCCGGACTAGCGCGTGCAAGGCAGCATGACGAAGCTTCTGATAAGACACTTCCTCAAAACTGCCGTAATGCAGGCGACCGAGTCCTTGGGGGCCGTCCGAAAAGGGGAAAGGGCGGCAACCGAAAACCCTCCTTTTCAATGGGAAGACAGCGTTTAACATAAACGCTGATGCTACCAAATGAAAAGGAGGGCGGGGCTTCGAGTCCCCTTCTTGAAACTGCCTTGATGACTATAGCTCTCGCAGGCGAGGAGCGCATGCGTGCTCCAACACCACTGAGACCTAAAAATGAAAGAACAATAGCAACAGGGCAAGAGTCGGGGGTACACGCGGGTGGAGGGCGTCTGCCCACTTTTTTCACAGAGTGGACGCCATCCACCCTGCCAAGAAGTTGGGCCCCACTAAAAAAAGATGCTGAATTCGTCCCGGTGTAATTTCTAAACACCGGGACACTTTCAGCAGCGCCTGCACGTTGTTATCTGCTTTCGATCTGCCACAACGTGCAGGCGGGGACGGGGCTCTCTTATTTCTGACTCCTGCTGGGCCCATAACAAAGGCCGAATGTGAGGGGTCACCAGGCCTCCTTTTGTCCGAGTCTCCTGGCTGGGAGCAGTCAGAAGCCTCACACCTAGAAGCAAATGCAGCAGAGGGGAAACAAAGGCTCACACCTTGTTAGCACTTCACACGTTCTTAGGAGAGGCAGATTTTCACTTTGTTCAGGCTCTGTTTAGGAGATATGCATGCACTGTAAGAACTGCAGATGTGTTGATCTTTCCCAATATTTGCACAAAATAAATAGCATTTATATTAATGCCTACTACCCCTGAGGGGATGTTGTAATAATTTAAATATCACTATTTTTCCTTTTTAAACACTATGGGTAGAGGAAGCTTTATGCTGACAAAAGGCAACATTGGTTTATGTGAAGCTTACAAAATTGTGAATCTTCTGCCTAAATCAGGAGGGTTTGCAAGTATACTCGAAATGTGCTCATATGTACTCATGATAGACCTGCTAAATATATATGTGAGGGCTTAAGATCTGATGTCACTTCCTGTGATGTCACGCGCTGTGATGCCACTTGCATACTGATTAATTAGGTTAGTCCCCCCACTTCTTTTTTTAGGACTTGTGCCCTGAATAGCAAGCAAGAGCATATAAGCACACCCATCTCGTACATGGGAGTTCCATAACATTAAAATATCCCCCACTTTGAACCAAGCAAATGAAACAAGAGAGCCCGATCCTCCCAAGAAAAGCTCCCTTGTCTCTTCCATTTAAGCATATATTTTCATTCATCCTTTCACTCACCCACTGATATCCACCATTTTACCTTTAAATTCTGTCATTTATACATTCTTTCATCCATCATTCAATATTTCACAATTCCATCCACACTTTGGCCATTCCATCCATCCATACATCCTTTATCTATGCACACATCCATCATTTGACTTACCCATTCATCAATAAAGCTTTTCATACATCAGTTGATTTTGATCCATTTATTCATCCATCCTCTCAGATTTCCATTAACTCTACCAACCTTTACCCACCCATCCTCTCACCCACTTATCTACCCACCATTTTACCCATATACCCACCCGTCTTTTTCACCTGCTCCTTTAGCAATCCTTTCACCCTAACATATTTTTAGTCACCCATTCTTTCAACCATGCCTCCTTTCACCCACCCATCCATCCTCTCAATTTTCTATTTACTCTACCATTCTTTTGCCTACCCATCCTCTCACCCACTCATCTTTACCTACCTATCCATCCTTTCACTCACCTATCCTTTCACCCACCCATCCGCCCTTTAACCCACCTATCCATCCTAAGATTTCCATTTGCTCTACCATTCCTTCGCCCACCCATCCTCTCACCCAATCATCCTTTTATGTATCTATCCACCCATCATTCCACCCACTCATCTATCCATCCTTTCATCCATCCATCCTTTCACCCACCCATCCGTCCTTTAACTCACCTATCCTTTCACCCACGTATGTATTCCTCTTTTCACCCACCCATCTTTTCTCCCACTCATACATCCAGTCATCCATGCATCCTTCTTTCCCTTTTCTATCGACCCATCTGTTTTTTTTGTAGGCGTTAAATACAAGCAAGTTGCAGACAGAAGAGGTCCTTAAAGAATCCCACCCCTGCTGTAGCTGCTTACACGGGAGGTCCGCCTCGCCATTGATCTCATGAGATGGAAAGTGAAACATGTTTAAAAACTGTGCCTGTTTTAGACCAACTAAGGTAGCACAAGGGAATGTGATGCATTTTTCAGAGAATGAGAAACAAATGATGGATGAATGTATCAAACAGAGGTACAGATGTTTCTCTATGGGCATGGTTTAGGGATTATAAATTACTTTAGTTCAGGGAAAATGTAATTTATTCTCGTACTAGAAAGGATTGAGCTCCTTCTTGAAGGTGTTCAGAAAAGTAGCTTTTCTGGTGGATAGCGGTGGAGTGCTTCATAGCTTGGGGGCTGCTTCGGAAAATAATTGCTAAAGGGTCTTTTTTCGGGGATCTCAAGAAGCAGAGAGCTCTTGCTCCTAGAGTCACGAGTTCCTCCAGAAACCTTGACCTTCTTTGCTGTGTAAAGAGCTGTGGTTAAGTGGGCTGCTTTGTTGATTATACATGTAAGTGTTATTTGGTGCCTTGATGGAAGAGAGAACCACTTCAGGCCATTAAGAACTGGTGAAATATGCTATCTACCACGTGTTCCTGCCACCAGCCTTTAAGGTGAGTAGAAGCCTACTTAGATGGGAGTCAATCTCATTTTGGGTAGACAGGTTAAGAGTGGATTATCATAATTGAGATTGATGAAGGTCATAGTTTGAATAGGTACTTTGAAGTCACTTGTTGGGATGCAATTATTCATTTTTCAGATCATTCTCAGTTGACACTCGGCCACTTTTACTGTGTTTCTGATGTGCTCATTCAGATGAAAGTGATTGTCAATCAATCAGAGCATTTGTAGAGCGCACTACTCACCGTGAGGGTCTCAAGGCGCTAAGGGGGGGGAGGTGGGGGTGCTGCTACTGCTCGAACAGCCAGGTCTTGAGAAGTCTCCTGAAGGTCTGCAGATCCTGGGTCTGTCGCAGGTGGATGGGGAGGGTGTTCCATGTCTTGGCGGCGAGGTGGGAGAATGATCTGCCGACGGCGGTCGTTCGGTGGATGCGTGGAGCGGTGGCAAGGGCGAGGTCAGCAGAGTGAAGCTGGCGGTTCGGGGTGTAGAAGGTGAGTCGTTTGTTGAGGTATGCTGATCCGGCGTTGTGGAGTGCTATGTGAGCGTGGATGAGGAGCTTGAAGGTGATCCTCTTGTTGACGGGGAACCAGTGCAGATCTCTCAGGTGGGCAGTGATGTGGCTGTGGCGGGGGATGTCGAGGATGAGGCGTGCGGAGGCGTTCTGTATGTGTTGGAAGTCTTTTCTGGAGTTTGGCCGTGGTTCCTGCGTAGAGGGCGTTGCCGTAGTCCAGCCTGCTGCTGACGAGGGCCTGGGTGACGGTCTTCTGGTTCCGGTGGGGATCCATCTGTAGATCTTGCGAAGCATGCGGAGGGTGTTGAAGCAGGAGGAGGAGATGGCGTTGACTTGCTGGGTCATAGATAGTGATGAGTCCAGGATGAACCCCACGTTGCGTGCGTGGTCGGTGGGTGTCGGTGCAGCTCCCAGTGTGGCTGACCAGCAGGAGTCGTCCCAGGCGGAGGGGGTGGAGCCAAGGATGAGGACTTCCGTCTTGTCTGAGTTCAGTTTCAGGCGACTGTTCTTCATCCATTCGGCGACGGCCTTCATACCTTCGTGGAGGTTGGTTTTGGTGGTGGCGGGGTCCTTGGTGAGGGAGAGGATCAGCTGGGTGTCGTCGGCGTATGAGACGATGTTGAGGTAGTGCGCTCGGACGACGTTGGCGAGCGGTGCCATGTAGACGTTAAAAATGGTTGGGCTGAGGCAGAGGTCTTCAAACTTTTGGATGCCGAGACCCCCCTGTCAACATTTTGAGGCGTAAGGACCCCCTCTTGACAAAAATGTCTAAACCTGTTGACTAAATTGCGTGGGATGAAAATGTAAACAAGGTTATGTGATGCCGCGTATTTTGGGATAGCATTGCTTCATTATTTTGATATTTGTTACACACAGTAACGCTGAGGAAAGATTTCACCCAATCAGTACCCATTTATAACCAAAATACAGCAATTATCATCAGAAAGATTTCAAGTCAACCTTTGTGAAGGGCCTTCCACTCTGCAGCAATACGTGCTGCCACATTAGAAGCTCACCTGGCCCTGACCGGAAGAAGCAGGGGTCCCTTAAAACCCTGGCGGTTTTGTGTAGAGTTAAGCCGTTTACCCATGCAGCTTTCCTCTCACCCCCTCCCTTCCATCCCTCTCTCCTCTCCTAACCCCGGATCCCTCTCTCACTTTGCAGGTCATTTTCTTTCACCCCTTTTTACAACTTCTGAACTCTCCCCATTCAACCTCTCACTTCACCTTTAATCACCTCTTGCCATTCTGTCCTTTCAATGCCCTCATCTCTAACAGTCTCTTGCATTTATCTCATGGCCTCTCTGGCCCTGTCACCTCCCGTGCCCCTCAGCACTTCTCATTCACCTCGTCTCTTCATCGCTGTGAGTGCAAGGTGAGCGGGTGAATGGTGCAAGTGCATGGTGATCAGTGTGAGTGCATTGTGATCACTGTGAGTGCAGGGTGAGCGGGTGAATGGTGCAAGTGCATGGTGATCAGTGTGAGTGCATTGTGATCACTGTGAGTGCAAGGTGAGCGGGTGAATGGTGCAAGTGCATGGTGATCAGTGTGAGTGCATTGTGATCACTGTGAGTGCAAGGTGAGCGGGTGAATGGTGCAAGTGCATGGTGATCAGTGTGAGTGCATTGTGATCACTGTGAGTGCAGGGTGAGCGGGTGAATGGTGCAAGTGCATGGTGATCAGTGTGAGTGCATTGTGATCACTGTGAGTGCAGGGTGAGCGGGTGAATGGTGCAAGTGCATGGTGATCAGTGTGAGTGCATTGTGATCGCTGTGAGTGCAAGGTGAGCGGGCAAATGGTGCAAGTGCATGGTGATCAGTGTGAGTGCATTGTGATCACTGTGAGTGAAGGGTGAGCGTGACAATGAAGGGCGAGAATGAGGAATGAGTTGTCTGAATGCAGGGTGCATTCCCAGACCCATGAAGTAACTCAGCATGTTATTGACGGGGCGTAGACTTTAAGATCTAAGTTAAACTATTGCGGCATTAATCGGGGATCGAGGGTGAAGGAAATAAATAATGTGCTGATCCTGCAACAAACTTCCAGTCCTATGGTTAGGGTTGCCAGCAGATTATTTTGGTGGCCCAGTCGGTACAAAAAAAAAAACAGTCACCTAAAGCAGTATTTTCAGCGCTTATCTGTGCATACTTCCCAGGGCCGGCTTTAGTGCTGGTGGTGCCCTGTGCGACCATGTTTGTTGGTGCCCCCCACAATGACCACCCCCACCACAGATTCTCTCACTAGCACCCTTTAACAGTGACCAAGTCTCCATAACCCCACACTCTCAGATGCATTGAATTAGTTATATAGTGCCACTCATACCAGTGTAGGGTGTCCGAGCACTTTGCATCACACACACATTACACAGAGACAATCAATCATAAGTGTGTAAATCAGTGTATAGGAAATGTTACATAAGCCAAAGGACTAAAAGTATAGGAGTCACATGTCATCCATATTGGTAGGCAGTATAGTTCAAGAGTGCTTGGTGTGGAGAAGCACAAACTCAGAGTCGAAAAAGAAACAGCATAGTTGGGAGTTTCCTTTAATAATAAGAATTGATTTCTAGCCAAATTAACCCTTTTTGCAACATTAATCAATGGTCTAATAATGTATTCTTTGTAGTGTGCATGCTGTTCTAGGATGAAAGTTAATAGCTCACTATTCTCTATTAGGACTTTAAGTTATAAATTGCAAGTAACAAAAGGATGTCTCTTTTGAAAGCAGTAACCTGCTGATCTCTTCACATCATACACACTCTGTAATCTACTTGGTACACTTCTTTGCAGCAGGCATATTAACCCTCTGCACTAACCTCACCCAAGTCAAAACCTCAACTATACAACATTCTGATCTCTCTCCAGGAAGATAATTAATCACACAAGTTATCTTGACATTTATGTGAGGCCCTGGTAATTGCCGGGGAAAGAAACGCTGCAGCAGGTGCTTCAAAAGCACAATAAACTTTCACTCATGGCGCCCCCAGGAAGCCAACTTTGTATTCCTTTCCATGAAATGCATTCTCACACTACAGCAGTGAATGTAAAATCCAAATGTAAGGAATAGGCACAGTGGGGACCCAGGGGGTACTGGAACCAGCAAAAAAACCTAAGCCTCTGTAAGCAGTTTACAAAGGCATGTTAAATGGTCTTTAAAGACCTGTGAAAAAACACGGGGGTGCCGGAGGGAGATAGGAATCCAGACACTGCCCAGCTGAGCCCCCAGCAGCTCAAGTTTCACTGCAGCAGCCCGGGCTGAGACACAGGACGGGGGAAGGGGGGGGGGGGGGCTGAAGCCCTTGGGCCTGGGCAGAAGTGTGACTGGGAAGGCGCGACCCCCTTTGCATCACTCCACGGCCCCCCTGGGGGTCGCGCCCCACAGTTTGAAGACCCCTGGGCTGAGGGATGATCCTTGGGGTACGCCGCAGGTGATCTTGCTGGCTTCAGATCGGAATGGAGGGAGGCAGACTCTCTTGGTTCTGCCGGAGAGGAAGGAGTTGATCCAGTCCAGGGCTTTGTCGCGGATCCCTGCTTCGTGGAGGCGTGTGCGTAGGGTGTGGCGGCAGAGAGGTCCAGGAGGATGAGAGCCGCAGTTTCGCCGTTGTCCAGCAGGGTCCTGATGTCGTCGGTGGCAGCGATGAGGGCAGTTTTGGTGCTGTGGTTGCTGCAGAATCCGGATTGGGACGAGTCCAGGGTGTTGTTCTCCTCGAGGAAGCATGTCAGTTGCCTGTTGACAATCTTCTCGATGACTTTCGCCGGGAACGGGAGCAGTGAGATGGGCCGGAAGTTCTTGAGGTCCTTTGGATCTGCCTTGGGTTTGTTGAGTAGGGCGTTGATCTCGACGTGTTTCCAGCTCTCCGGAAAGGTGGCGGTCTCGAAGGAGCAGTTGAGAATCTTCCGGAGTGGGGTTGCGATGATGGAGCTCGCTTTGTTGAAGATGTGGTGAGGGCAGGGGTCAGATGGTGAGTCAGAGCGGATGGTGTTCATGATTTTGATTGTCAAGGATGAAAACCAGAGATGTAACTTCTATGACAATTAATGGTGAGATTCCTAAGGCTGAAAGGGTGAAAAGCCATTTTTTGAGCCAGAAAGTGATCATTTGAGGATAGTAACAGAAATTCTGTCTTGTTTGGATTCAGACAAAGTTTGTGTCCCAACATCCAGTCCCTAGGTTTGCCCAAGCTTTTAGTTACAAATAACATTGTTAATCAGTGTTCATTCAGAGTTATAGTTGCTGCGTATCCTCTGCATATTGAGATTTAATGTCCAGGATGCTAAGAAATTCACCGTAAGGCTCCACATACACTCTGAACAGCATGGGAGAGAGGAGGGATCCTTGAGGATGCCGTATGGGCTTCCCATAAGAAGTGAACCATTTATGTATTAAGTGTTATAGACCAGTTGCTTTTTTGAGTGTCAAGGAGAATGTTGTGATCGATGGTGATGAATACCGCAAATAAAGACAATGGGCTAACAGGCATGGCGCCCCTCTGTTCAAGACATTTTGGGCATTGCCCGTAACTTGGAGGGTATAAGTTTCTATGCTATGTTCAGGTCTGGAGTTCTCAAATAAGATCGTCTGTGGTCAGTAAGGGCTTTATGCATTTAGTTTGCTGCACAGTATTTTAGTAATCTGGCCACAAATTGGAAATTTGTGGCGGGCTTGTAGTTATTGGGATTCTCAGAGTAGCTTCCTGTTTTTTTATGAAAGGGTCTTGCATGGGCTGTTTTGAACATGAGAGGAACTGAAGGGAGGCGTTTATAATTTGGACTCAGCCAAGCAGAGTTTAACCCCTTCCATGCTGCGCAAATTCCGCCGCTGTGCTGACGGAATCTTGCGCGGGCGTGGTCATGACGGAACGGTTCCGTCATGAGCACAGCTCAACCGTGGCTCATGACGGAACCGTTCCGTCATGAGCACCGAAGGGGTTAAGTGAGATCAGTGTGTTTTTTAGCAAAAGGAACAGCGTTTGGGTCATCAGTGTAAGGGGATAGTTTTGTTTTTGCTACCCTGTCTGAAAGGGAAGTCACTTTAATGGATTCAAATCTAAACTAGCTTGTTTAAGATTTTGGCTGTATTTTGCTAATTTGGCTGGGGGTAGACATGCCGTGTCAAAAGCTTGCCGAAAGTTTGAGTTCTTATTTCAGACAAATTCTGCAGTTGCAGAGCAGCTTTCCTTTGAAGCATGACATGTTTTGGAATTTTGAGTAATATCTTATTTGAGTCTGGTGAAGAGTTTTGGGGATCTGTTTTTTTGCTTATGAAATTTGGGGTCTGAAAATACCTTTTGCCTTGAAAATGTTTTTGTAAGCTCTCATTTTTTTGGAGGGCCCGTAAGGAGCTACAGGAGGGCTTATTTTGCCAAGGCTTTTCTAGCTATCTTATTTCTCTAGTTGAGTTCTTGCGAGCACCATTTTGCGGACTGCTTATTTTTCCGTCTTTTCTTCTTAAGAGGAGCAACTGAATTAAAGACTGCGGATATCACACTGTGTTACTGGTCTCCCAAGTGAGAAATGCTTACAGGGGCAGTGTTTGCTTGCAACACAGTACAGCATCTCGGTATCAATTTGTTTGAACTCTTTTGTCCAATACTTTTCTTTCATTGGTTAGCCCTTTGTCTTAAATGTTTTGTGGACTAGGTAGCAAGAGCACCATTAATGGTATGACCAATTTACTTGCAGAGGATCTGTTGTATTTTTAACTAATTTCGGTCAGCAGAAATGATTAGCTCAATAGGGACTCCTATGGAGAGAGTTGAGTGTTTCGAAAGGTGGTCAAAATTATTTGTGTCCAATAATTGATTTAGGCAGGATGTAGTTAGTTCATCACAAAGTTCCCAGTCAAAGTTAAAATTTCCTTTAAAGAGATTATTGGTTGTAGCGATGACGTGGAAAGCCAGCTAAGCACCGGACGTGGGGCGTTGGCTACACAATCTTGTGAAATGGGCTCAGGGGGAAGTGGATGTCATTGCTAAGCTTTGCCTGCAAGGTGGCAGGAGGCCCAATTGCACCATGTTGGACACATATGTTTTGAAGATAAAGGCAAAGAACGATGAGAGGCCGCCCTGAGGGTAATTGTTTGCAGCAATGTTGTTGACATTTGACTTTTTTGATGATATACGACACTGCATCCTATGGTATTAATGTGGTGCCCTATGGCATCTGGGACCCTTTACTGTCTGCGAAATGTGCCACTGTTTGACTCCTGTATGTATGTATCCTATTACTGGTTTAAGTGCATCTGTTTGTTGAATAATGCCAGATGGTAAGGTGGGTTGACTGACTGGTGATATGTTGTGCCCAGTCCGGGGAGACTCCAGCAATGCAGATACTGGGTAGGCGTGAGTCCGACCACACAGGTTGGTTATTGTTGGAAGTTTGCCTGGTATATGCTGTTCACTTTTTAAAGTGGACACCTTGCACCAGTACAATTCGACTCTTATGGTAGTAGGTTTAAGAAAACCTTTCAAGAAAGCTATCCTAGTGGTAGCTGTGTAGAGCAGCCTTCGGGCTAAGTCTTTAGAGGAATGTAAAGCAGCTTGTTTTACCTTATAATCTTTTGAATTACCAAATGAAAGGACACCACACAGGTATACATATCAAATATATATGTATTTATTACTAAACAACTCTCTACTAATCTCTTTATGAGATTAGAAGACAGGAACATATGCACAATCAATGTTTCACAATAAGTTAAGCACAAATATGGCTGGGGCCCTAGGGGCGTACCAGACCATATACTAAAAAAGAAACTTAAGAATAACGACTTGCAAAGGGGCAAGACCTAGGGCCTTCAGAAGCGCTGGGGCCTCACGAAACCACCCAAGGCAGATAAGTAAAGGACACACGGGAGACGCATGCAGTGTGAGAACACAGCTGCGAATCCCTATTGACTTCAATGGAGCAAGTCGCGATTAGAAATTAAGAGATTAAGGATCCTTCTGGAGAGTCTACAAGCAAGTCACTTACAGGTTAAGTAGTTCTAGAGCCAACACCCACAGGAGCACCGTAGTGCTGGAGTTACCTCACCCAGGGAAGCTGGGTGCATAGGTGTCTTATGGTGTCGGGTCGCGGCGTCGTTTTCAATGGGAGCCAATGAAGACTTGCTGCTTGTGAAGACAGGAGAAGTGTCCGGTGGAATCCAAGGCTGGATTCAGAAGAAGGAAGACCTGAAAGCAGAGGGGACAGTGTTCAAAGTCACTTGGCAGTGACCCGGGACAAGGAAGATGGATGCCCACAGTCGTAGGGTGATTTCAGGTGATCCACGTGTGTCTTGACTCTTCAGCCACGAGGTCCAGGAGGCGTCGACGACAACCAGGAGCTGGATTCGGCGTGTCCCACGAAGTCTGCAGCTTACTGCGGTGTCGGTGACCAGATTGGAGCCAACAAGCCTTGATAACAGCAAGTCTCGGGGAAAGGACAAAAAGTCAGCGGAGCAGACCAGCAAGGTCTGAGGGACTCACCCAGAGGGTAAGTCAGGGTAGGCCTGGAGCAACCAGGGGAGCCCTTTGGAACTGTAGGAAAGTCTTCAGGGAACCCACAAGCCAACCGGCAAGGGATCGCGAAGACGCCTCAGGAGGATCCACTCAACAGGGGCCCACGGTCACTCGGGACGGGGTAGGCCTCTGATCTTCGGAGGGATTCCGGCTAGAGGCTTGGACCACACGTGGCACAAAGCACAGGTTCGTAGAACGTCGTGAAGGGGTTGCACTTGAAAATAGTGCACGGTACCCAGGGATTGTGGTTCCTCGTCACTCGTGGGGTCCACTTGCCTCAGCGTCGCTGGGCACTCACGATGGCCTTGGAAAAGTCAGGAAATCCTCTTTCTGGGCTGCAGGGACTTCGGTCTCTGGCGGGAGCGATGGAGTTTCCGACCGTTGATTGCAGTTTTGGGTGCCTGCCAAGCAGGGGAGTCACTCCTTGACTCCAAGGGAGATTCTTCCGTCTTCCAGAGGTAGTGGAACATGGAAGGTCCGGGATTCGTCTTCAGAGCTTCGTCCAGGGGTATCTAGTTTGCGATGGCAAGGGTTCCCTAACTTATACTGGAAGGAAGGGAGGGACTAGCTCTATGACCCCACCTATGGGAGGGTCAGAGGAGTGGTTGGCTACAGAGGAGCCTACTGCTCCCCCAGTGCAGGACTTCAAAGCACTCTAGGAGTGCACCCACCCGGCCCCAATACACTAAACCCTGTCTGGGAGGTGGTCACACCTCCCTGTGACAGGATACCTATTGTTGGGCTTTCTCCACTGAGAGTTTCGGTCATCAGCAGGAGGGCAGCCCAGTGTCTGTGACTGGTGGCATCCATTTTGTGATGCCAAGACTCTTCAGGATTCTACTGTGTTTCCACAGTAGGTACATGTCTATCCCTCTAGAAGGGTGGGATCATATGATTCCAAAGTGTTTGACACCAAACACGACATGTTTTGATGCAGCCATCCCAAAGTTAGCATTTACCATGAGGTTATAATGCACTTAAGAGTATATGGTTTGACCGCATTCACAAACAGCTCCAGAGGGGCCCTGCTCAGGCAGAGGCATCCCCTCACATGGAAACCAAGCACCCTGCCCTCAGGATTCATAGGGCCTGCCTTAGGGGTGACTGATGGGTTTAAATGTGTGTGCAGGAGAGATATAGTGAACCTATATCTTAGTGAGGAGTGCTAGCACCACCTCACTCAGGCAGCAGTAGCAGGCCTGTGGTGTCAGATTTAGTCTGTTTCCCAGGGGTAGCATAATACATGCTTCAGCCCCTGGTAGGCCTGTGAAGTACCTATGCCCTTGGTACCTAAGGACCATATACTAGGGACTCATAAGGCACCACAGTATCCAATCACTAGTGCACCTAATATGCACTCCAAGTTGGTTAGAGAGAACAGAGAGGCTGGGGCCATGATTAGCAGGGCCCCAGGCAGACTATAGCCCGAAACCAGTGTAAATATCATAAAAAAGTGGGGGCAACACAAGAGGCAGATCCTACTCTCCTACACAACCCCCCCCCCAAACACAGGGACACTAAACTAACTGTGACCAGTTGAGTCTTCGTGTTCTATGTGGAAATACCTTCAGAGTCCATCTGCATTGGCATGTTGGGTCCCAGGTCTATGTTCCACTGTATAGTCCATCCCCTGTAGGGAAATGGACCACCTTCCACCTTAAAAGTTTTGGGTTTTCACCTTTCATCTGTTTAAGCCATAGGAGGGGTTTGTGGTCAGTCTGAACTATGAAGTGAGTGCCAAACAAGTATGGCCTCAGCTTCTTCAGGGCCCACACCACAGCACAGGCCTCCCTCTCTATAGCTGACGAACGTTTCTCTCTAGGTGTCAGCCTTCTGCTAATGAAAGCTACTGGCTGGTCTTGACCTTCATGATTCAGTTGAGACAGTACAGCTCCCACACCCAGCTCAGAAGCATCTGTTTGGACAATGAACTTTTTGGTGTAGTCTGGACTCTGTAAGATGGGGGCAGTGCACATGGCCTGCTTTAGGTCTTCAAATGCCCTCTGACAGCTAGCTGTCCACTGAACCTTTTCTGGCATTTTCTTTGAGGTAAGATCATTCAAGGGGGGTCACTATAGATCCATATCCCTTTACAAACCTCCTATAATACACAGTCAGGCCTAAAAAGGCTCTCACCTATGTCTGGGTGGTTGGAGCAACCCATTCCATGATGGTTTGGATTTTGCTCTGTAAAGGCTGAACCTGGCCCCCACGTCCAAGTGGCCCAGGTACACAATCTGACTCTGCCCTATCTGGCACTTGGTGGCCTTGATAGTGAGGCCTGCTTTCTGCAGGGCCTCCAAAACATTTCTGAGGTGGACCAGGTGATCCTGTCAGGAAGAACTAAAGACAGCAATATCATCTAGATAAGCTGAGCAATAAGTTTCCATCCCACCCAGAACTTTGTTCACCAACCTCTGAAAAGTGGCAGGTGCATTTTTCAATCCAAAGGGCATCACCACAAATTGGTAGTGCCCACGAGGGGTCGAAAATGCTGTTTTGGCTTTTGAATCATCAGCTAACCTGATCTGCCAGTAGCCAGCTGTTAGGTCAAATGTACTCAGATACTTGGCTGAGGCCAAAGTATCAATCCGCTCATCTGCCCTTGGTATGGGATAGGCATCAGTCCTGGTGACTGCATTGAGGCCTCTGTAGTCTACACAAAACCTAATTTCTTTCTTACCACCCTGGGTATGAGGTTTGGGTACTAGGACTACTGGGCTAGCCCAAGGGCTATCTGAAGGCTCAATCACACCTAATTCCAACATTTTCTGGACTTCAGTCCTGATACAGTCCCTGACATGGTCAGGTTGCCTGTAGATTTTACTCTTGACAGGCAGACTGTCCCCAGTGTCCACCTCATGGGTGCACCAGGTAGTCTGACTAGGGGTCAGGCTAAACATATGTCTGTACTGTTGCAGAACTTGTCTGCATTCAGTTTGCTGATGGTCAGTGAGGCTACTTGCCAAAGCAACACCATCTACTGACCCATCATCAGGGTTCTGTGAGAGAGAGGGGGACACCTCTGACAGGCAGGAGGAGGCGTTGAACGGGGAGTAGGAGGGGAGCAGTGGCGAGCACTGGAAGCAAGGCTGTGGCTAGGCTTGTGGGAATGCCTTGGTTCCCTGGAGGAGGTTGAGCACCCATGCATGATTTATAGTAGGGGAGGGGCACATCAGGAGAGGGGAAGGCGGAGGGGGGCACACTGACATGGGGTGGGGAGGGAGGGGGGGGGCCCGCCTGGGCTGGATGATTATTCTCCTGGATATTGGATGGCGACACTGTATGTACAGTATCCTCTTTGGAGGGGGGGTAGCGGGGCTTGTGTTGAGTTGATGTTATGAAAACAATAAAAAAAGTTTCAAAAAAAATAAAAAATCAGGGTTCTGTGAGAGCAGGTCAGGGAGAGGGTCACTCGCCTCCTCCTGTTCCTCATCAGTTGCCATGAGGAAGCCCATGTCAGCCCTGTCAACATATGGTTTCAATCTGTTATCATGGAGCACCCTCAGGGGGCTCCTGGGTGTTCCAGATAGGCGACTTCTCCCTTTTGCTCAACAATGGTATGGGGGCCACTCCATTTGTCTTGGAGTGCTGCTGGGGCCACAGGGTCCAACAACCACACTTTCTTTCCTGGCTGGTACACAGTCAGCACTGTCAGGATCCGACCATGGCCGCGCCTCCCAAATAAACCCTACGAACTACAATTCCCAGGAGCCCCGGAGGCTCACAGGATATAGGGAGTGCGGGCGCACCGGAAGTTGCGCGTAATTTTGAATCCAGGATTGAACACTTCCTCGGCGAGCTGCGGAGGAGTGAGGAATCGGAGCGCCGTTGGGATTGCGGACGGAGAAGAAGCTCCGAAGGAAGACGCGAGCGGACACGGAGAGGGCAGTACGTGAGTACGCATGGCACCAGTGGCGTGTCCGCCGAGTACTGAAGAGTTGCCACGCAACTCCTTAGAGTGATAGGCATCAACCGGCAGGTGAGCAAACCGCGGTTGGGTGCCCCGTTGCCTGTAGTTATCGGAGCGGGAGCTGTTACACATCGGGGAAGGAATGTGCACCGTCTCTGGTATCTGAGTAGACCCTAAAGGCAAGTAGCCTTACGGAACCGTTATTAGGGAAACCATTCGAGACTTTTGGGGGAATTCATTCGTGACTTTAGGGAGACAGCCTGGGAGAGCTTTCACATCTCCAGTGGATTTTGTGTTTATATCCTTTTGGGTGCGGGACTATTCTTTTCCACTGCGTGTCAAGGACGCCGGACCACCCCTCGAACAAGCTGCTTATGTAAGGGAATGCTAGGGTAGACATGGTAGCGCTGAGCGTGACTGTAACGTGAAGCGTGTGACTTCAGTTTGTCTTCTTTTGTTTCACTAGGTTCGAGGAGAGCATTAGGCGGGCCAGCTGTGTTCAGAGGTTGTGGCTTTTTGGTTGATACAGGTATACTCGCATACTAGTGAGACCTTATTGAGAGTAGACATTCTTGCTGTGTATTGTCATTGTCTGTTTTGTCATTTCAGATCCTTTTATCCACTGCTGTCCCTTCCCTTCCTTTCCCCCGCCTGATCTTTCGCACACCCAGTTCCCCTTCGTGGTTGGGTGTGGGTCATATCTGGAGGTGGACCATATTCTGCTGCGACCAAATCCTGCGAAGCTGGGCTTAACAAGCACAGCCTTTTGATCATGTCAAGTTTTTTATAATTCTTGGCTGGCCTCCAGGTTTTTGGTTGCCGTCTTCATGTATTCGGCCATCCTGGAGCGGAGACTAAGTACATAGTCCATCACATCCTGTTTGGGGGGTTTGAGAGTTAACTCCCAGCCCTCTTTTACCAAACATAATGGACCTCTTACAGGGTGTCCAAACAGAAGCTCAAATGGGATGTAGCCAACTCCTTTCTGTGGAACCTCTCTGTATGCAAACAAAAGGCAGGGAAGAAGAAGGTCCCATTTCCGCCTAAGCTTCTCTGGGAGTCCTTTAATCATTCCCTTAAGGGTTTTGTTGAAACGTTTAAAAAACTCATTGCATTGTGGGTGATAGGGGGTGGTGAATTTATAAGTTACACCACTCTCCTTCCACATTGCTTTCAAATATCCTGACATGAAGTTGGTACCTCTGTCAGAGATTACCTCCTTTGGGAAACCCACTCTGGAGAAAACTCTAATGAGGGTTCTTGCCACCACAGGGGCTGTGGTGGTCCTCAGGGGAATTGCCTCTGGGTACCTGGTGGCATGATCCACTACCACCAGGATAAATCTGTGCCCAGATGCAGTTGGAGGGTCAAGGGGACCAACAATGTCAATCCCTATCCTTTCAAAGGGTACCCCCACCACAGGTAGTGGTATCAGGGGGGCCTTTGTTGTGCCACCTCACTTGCCACTGGCTTGGCAAGTGACACAGGAGCGACAACACTCCTTGGTGTCTTCTGACATATGTGGCCAATGAAAATGTGGAACACGCCTGTCCTAGGTCTTGTATTGGCCCAAGTGACCTGCCAAAGGGATATCATGTGCTAGGGTCAAGAGGAACCCCATAAACATCTGAGGTATTACCAACCTCCTGGTGGCTCCAGGGGTTGGATCTCTAACCTCAGAATATAGGAGTCCCTCATCCCAATAAACTTTATGGGACCCACTAGCACTCCCAGCAGCCTCAGCAGCAGCCTGCTGTCTGAGGGGTTCAAGAGAGGGGCAGCACTGTTGCTCCTTACTCAGATCTTCCCTAGAAGGGCCCTCTGCCCCCAAGAACTCAACCTGATCAGGCTCAAGTCCCTCTGGGGCAGTTCCTTCTTCAGGATCTGCTTCTCCTCCCTCAAGAGGTGAATCTGTGATCTGAGACAGAGTGGAAGGCACTGCCTTAACCCTACTGCTCCTCTTCTTGGGAAGCATCTGGTCCATGGTTTCAGGATCCAGAGCTGGTTCAGTGTTATGCATTTTGGCCTGTGACCTGGTCACAGCAAATACCTCTGCAGGGATGCCCAACATCTCAGCATGAGTCCATAACTCTACTTCAGACCAGGCTGAAGTCTCTAGATCATTGCCCAATAGACATTTTACAGGGAAGTCTGCACTGACTACAACCTTGTTAAGGCCAGTTACCCCTCCCCAGGAGAAATTCACAACTGCCATTCTATGGTTGGTCCTGACATTGCTTGCATTGGTTACCTGGTACATTTCACCCAGGATGATCTGTCCAGGGTCCACAAGATCCTCTGCCACCATGGTGACTCTATCACCTGTGTCCCTGAATGCCAAAGCCTGTTTGCCATTTATTACAGGCTGCTGTTTGTATTTGCCCAGATTACTGGGGCTCACTAGGAAGGACATATCAATGTCTCCATCACAAATCAGCAATGCCTGAGTGGGTACTCTAACTAGGCCAGAGTCCATTTCAGAACCCACGGTCAACCCTACTACACCCTGTTTCTGTGTACCACCTCCACCAGTAGCTGAACTAGTTACAATCAGAAGTCCAGTGCCCTTTCTGTTTACAGAATTTGCACCGGGACTTCTTTTGGCCTTTTCCCTTGTTGGATTGTGAATCCCCACCAGATACAGATTTTTGGGGCCCTTGTGAAGACTTCTGGTCTTTTGACTTATCCCCACCTTTCTCAGTGCCCTTAGAATCCTGCTTCTTGGTGTCACCCCCTTGGTTCTGGGTTTTCTGCCTCACCCTGGTTCTGACCCATTTGTCTGCCTTCTTTCCAAATTCTTGGGGAGAGGTCAGATCAGAGTCCACCAAGTATTGATGCAACAACTGGTTCTGGCAATTATTAAGGATCTGTTCTCTCATCATCAGATTATACAATCTCTTGAAATCAGTAACCGTACTGCCAACCAGCCAACCCTCCAGAGCCTTGGTTGCACAATCTACAAAGTCAGTCCAGTCATCAGTCTGTGCCTTCTGGGTGTCTCTGAACTTTAACCTGTACTGCTCAGTGGTTAAGCCAAACCCATCTATCAGTGCACTCTTCAGGACTTCATAGTCATCAGCATCCTATTCTCTAACAGTGAGGAGCTTGTCTCTACCTTTATCGGAAAAGGAGAGCCACAAGATTGCTGGCCACTGCTTTTGGGGGACCTGTTGTACCCTACAGGCCCTTTCCATAGCAGTTATCCACTTGTGGATATCATCCCCTCTCTGGTAGGGAGGAACAACCCTGCTCAGGTTCCTATGGTCTGGAATATATTCTCTACCTCTAGGGACACTGTTGCTGCCACCAGGGGGTTCTAACCCCTCTCTCCTAGAAGCTCTCTGGAGCTCACCAATGTGAGAAGTTGGCCTGGTATATGCTGTTCACTATTTAAAGTGGACACCTTGCACCAGTACAATTCGACTCTTATGGTAGTAGGTTTAAGACAACCTTTCAAGAAAGCTATCCTAGTGGTAGCTGTGGAGAGCAGCCTTCAGGCTAAGTCTTTAGAGGAATGTAAAGCAGCTTGTTTTACCTTATAATCTCTTGAATTACCAAATGAAAGGACACCACACAGGTATACATATCAAATATATATGTATTTATTACTAAACAACTCTCTACTAATCTCTTTATGAGATTAGAAGGCAGGAACATATGCACAATCAATGTTTCACAATAAGTTAAGCACAAATATGGCTGGGGCCCTAGGGGCGTACCAGACCATATACTAAAAAAGAAACTTAAGAACAACGACTTGCAAAGGGGCAAGACCTAGGGCCTTCAGAAGCGCTGGGGCCTCACAAAACCACCCAAGGCAGGTAAGTAAAGGACCCACGGGAGACGCATGCAGTGTGAGAACACAGCCGCGAATCCCTATTGACTTCAATGGAGCAAGTCGCGATTAGAAATTAAGAGTTTAAGGATACTTCGGGAGAGTCTACAAGCAAGTCACTTACAGGGTAAGTTGTTCTAGAGCCAACACCCACAGGAGCACCGTAGTGCTGGAGTTACCTCACCCAGGGAAGCCAGGTGCATAGGTGTCTTTTGGTGTCGGGTCGCGGCGTGGTTTTCAATGGGAGCCAATGAAGACTTGATGCTTGTGAAGACAGGAGAAGTGTCCGGTGGAATCCAAGGCTGAATTCAGAAGACGGAAGACCTGAAAGCAGAGGGGACAGTGTTCAAAGTCACTTGGCAGTGACCCGGGGCAAGGAAGATGGATGCCCACAGTCGTCGGGTGATTTCAGGTGATCTACGTGTATCTTGACTCTTCAGCCACGAGGTCCAGGAGGCGTTGACGACAACCAGGAGCTGGATTCCGCGTGCAGCTTACTGCAGTGTCGGTGACCAGATTGGAGCTAACAAGCCTTGGTAACAGCAAGTCTCGGGGAAAGGACAAAAAGTCAGCGGTGCAGACAAGCAAGGTCTGAGGGACTCACCCAGTGAGGGTAAGTCAGGGTAGGCCTGGAGCAACCAGGGGAGCCCTTTGGAACTGTAGGAAAGTCTTCAGGGGACCCACAAGCCAACCGGCAAGGGATCGCGAAGATGCCTCAGGAGGATCTACTCAACAGGGGCCCACGGTCACACGGGACGGGGTAGGCCTCTGATCTTCGGAGGGATTCTGGCTAGAGGCTTGGCCCACACGTGGCCCAATGCACAGGTTCGTAGAACGTCGTGAAGGGGTTGCACTCGTAAATAGTGCACGGTACTCAGGGATTGCGGTTCCTCGTCACTCGTGGGGTCCACTTGCCTCAGCGTCGCTGGGGACTCACGATGGCCTTGGAGATGACAGGAAATCCTCTTCCTGGGCTGCAGGGAGTTCGGGCTCCGGCAGGAGCGATGGAGTTTGCGACCGTTGATTGCAGTTTTGGGTGCCTGCAAAGCAGGGGAGTCACTTCTTGACTCCAAGGGAGATTCTTCCAGAGGTAGTGGAGCGTCAAAGGTCCGGGATTCATCTTCAGAGCGCCGTCCAGGGGTATCTAGTTTGCGATGGCAAGGGTTCCCTAACTTATACTGGACGGAAGGGAGGGAGGGACTAGCTCTATGACCCCACCTATGGGAGGGTCAGGGGAGTGGGTGGCTACACCCACTTCCCTTTGTCCAGTTTCGCGTCAGAGCAGGGGCAGGTAGCCCCTGAGCCGGTTTGAACTGGTGTGTGCACAGAGGAGCCTACTGCTCCCCCAGGGCAGGACTTCAAAGCACTCTAGGAGTGCACCCACCCAGCCCCAATACACTAAACCCTGTCTGGCAGGTGGTCACACCTTCCTGTAGCAGGATAACTATTGTTGGGTTTCCTCCACTGCGAGTTTCGGTCATCAGCAGAAGGGCAGCCCAGTGTCTGTGACTGGTGGCATCCATTTTGTGATGCCAGGGCTCTTCAGGATTCTACTGTGTTTCCACAGTAGGTACATGTCTATACCTCTAGAAGGGTGGGATCATACTCCCACACCAGTTACTGGTGTGGGGGTATGATTCCAAAGTGTTTGACACCAAACACGACATGTTTTGATGCAGCCATCCCAAAGTTAGCATTTACCGTGAGGTTATAATGCACTTAAGAGTATATGGTTTGACCACATTCACAAACAGCCCCAGAGAATGGACTGAGAGCTGCAGAGGGGCCCTGCTCAGGCAGAGGCACCCCCTCACATGGAAACCAAGCACTCTGCCCCCAGGATTGATAGGACCTGCCTTAGGGGTGACTGATAGGTTTAAATGTTTGTGCAGGAGAGATATAGTGAACCTATATCTCAGTGAGGAGTGCTAGCACCACCTCACCCAGGCTGCAGTAGCAGGCCCGTGGTGTCAAATTTAGTCTGCTTCCCAGGGGTGGCATAATACATGCTTCAGCCCCTGGTAGGCCTGTGAAGTACCTATGCCCTTGGTACCCAAGGTACCATATACTAGGGACTCATAAGGCACCACAGTATGCACTCCATGTTGTTTAGAGAGAACAGAGAGGCTGGGGCCCTGATTAGCAGGGTCCCAGCCAGACTATAGCCAGAAACCAGTGTAAACATCAGAAAAAAAGTGGGGGCAACATAAGAGGCAGATCCTACTCTCCTTCAGTTATTATGTTACGAAGTTGTAAAACTACAATAAAGAGATTTAAACAAAAAAAAGATTATCGGCTAAACTGGAGAGAGAGGTGGACGTGAAGTCCATGCATTGTTTTGTGAACTTCAAATTTTTGCCTGAAATTGTTTGACTTTCAAAGATGGAGTTTGTAAGTGAAAGTTACACATCAGCGGTAACACATTGAAGTTATATTGTTGTGTGGGAAGTGTGATGGATGGGATACTAGTCTTATGTCTAAGGGCTACACCAAAACCTTTTACACTATTCTACCAAGGTGGAATCTGACTGCATGGTTGCCCCCACTTTTTTCCTGGTGTTTGAATGGTTTTTGAATAGTCTGGCTGGGATTCTGCTATCCAGGACCCCAGCCGATCTGCTTACTCCCTTAAAATGACTGGTGTGCATATTAGATGCACTAGTGATTGGATACTGTGGTACCTTATGAGCCCCTAGTATATGGTACCTTAGGTACCAAGGGCATAGGTACTTCACAGGCCTACCAGGGGCTGAAGCATGTATTATGCCACCCCTGGGAAGCAGACTAAATCTGACACCACAGGCCTGCTACTGCAGCCTGGGTGAGGTAGTGTTAGCACTCCTCACAGAGGTATAGGTTCCTATATCTCACCATACACACACATATAAACCTATCAGTCACCCCTAAGGCAGGGCCCTATCAATCCTGAGGGCAGGGTGCTTGGTTTGCAATGTGAAGGGGTGCCTCTGCCTGAGCAGGGCCCCTCTGCAGCTGGCAGGGTCTATTCCCTGTGGCTGTTTGTGGATGCGGTTAAACCATATACTCTTAAGTGCATTATAACTAGGGCTCCCGGTTTTATGGTATTTATTTTTTTGCCATTTCCGTCTGTATTTATCCATATTTATTTTTTGGGCATTTTTTCTGTATTTATCCGCATTTATTTTTGCCACAAGCAAAAGACGACCCTACAGCTGGTATTTTTCCACATTTATTTCAGTTAAAAAAAACACATGTGGAACTGCTTGTACACGGACACAAGAGCTGAGGGAACAACAAACTAAATGGCAACTAACGCAAAGCACACCGATCACAATGCAAAAGGGCCACCACAAGCCCCCCCCACCCACATGAGGAATTATATGCAATTCACACACCCATGCATCAAAATAGGCTTACAAACAACCACACACGAGTAAGGGCGCAAAATCCAGCTGTTTAAAACAAAATAGAAACCAACGGTCTTTAATTTGATAGCGCATGGAGGCAAAGGAAAGCACAAATGCAGTGTGCCTGAATCAGCACACTGAAGCCTAACCTGCTGATATGCCAGTTCTCTGTTCAGAGCCCAGCACTGTTGCCGTAATGCCATTCTAGCAGATGGCTCAGCAAGTTTAGTGGTGGTTTCTGACATATCGTAAGCTCAAATGTCAGCAGTCACCTTAGTCTTTCATCTATCAAAGGATGGTAAAATTAAAGCCATAACGCTGGTTTGTGTTGCATTTGTTTTTTCAGAGGGGCTGCTAATTTTTACAATGAGTACAGTGTCCAACATGTCTCTTTATCGCGTTTTAATATTTCATTAACCCGACTGCGTGCAGGCTTTCAGCAAGGTCTCAAAAGCTGTGGTGCTGTCATCACGTCACTTCAGGAAAGTGTATCTTTTTAAGTTCAGAGTCGTACAAAGCTTTCAACATGCAAACACAACTATTTAAAAGCACAGCTCGCAGAATACAATGGACACTCCCTGAGCTGCAGTTATCCTAATCCTTCGGCTCAATGAAGGTTAATTGCCGAATCAAAACCCCCTGGTGCTGCCTGTTCATACGTGGTGGGGGGGTCGGATCCAGAGCCCGAGGCTGCAGCAGGACAGACCGTGTCAAAAGCAGCAATCAAGGGGTCGCCATTAATCTGCCCCCTGACTTCACAGAAATACATTTATCTTGTGAAATGGTGACGGCCTGGCGCAGAGCTCACTGGAGCGGCGGAGCCCTGGAGATGCCCAATTCAAAAGAAGAGCTGGGGCAGCAACAAAAGGAACAGAGGTGTGGCAACTCTGGGCTAAGCACGGCAGCGCGGCAAACTTTACTAGTATTTTGCCGTTTCTAAATATAAATACAGACAAAGGAAACATAGTTTCCCGTCTGTATTTATATGTAAAAATCCGTATAAACGGAAAACCGGGAGCCCTAATTATAACCTCCCGGTAAATGCTAACTTTGGAATGACTGCATCAAAACATGTCATGTTTGGTGTCAAACAACTTGGAATCATACCCCCACACCAGTAACTGGTGTGGGAGTATGATCCCACCCTTCTAGAGGGGACAACATGTACCCACTGTGGAAAACGGTAGAAATCTGAAAGAGCCTTGGCATCACAAAATGGATGCCACCAGCACAGACACTGGGCTGCCCTCCTGCTGCTGAACGAAACTCGCAGTGGAGGAGGCCCAACAATAGGCATCCTGTCACAGGGAGGTGTCACCACCTTCCTGACAGGATTTAGTGTATTGGAGCTGGGTGGGTGCACTCTTAGAGTGCTTTGAAGTCCTGCACTGGGGGAGCAGTAAGCTCCTCTGTAGCCAACCACTCCTCTGACCCTCCCATAGGTGGGGTCATAGAGCTGGTCCCTCCCTTTCTTTCACTAGAAGATAGGTACATCTTGCCATTGCAAGTTAGATAACCCTGGATGACGCTTTACAAGAAGAATCCTGGTCAAATTTCAAATTTATTTATTATGATTTGGCTCTCGAGGAGGGCCACATAAACATGTACAAACAAAACAACACAATCATCAAAAATACAAAAATTATAAAAAACATAGTATTCAAACCATAATAGGTACACTACAAACCAACAGTCCCACATGGCCGAGCCGGCACAATCTTCCAGAGAATTTAATAAATAGCTAAAAATCCTTTAAAAAAGTTAAAAACATAAGCACAAAACATTTCATTTGGTGGGCAATAAAGTGCATGAAGAAAATCTTGTAAAGTGACAATGCTGAGGCGAAGACAAATTACTTTAAGCCATCGCTTGCGCAAGCTTCGTAACATAGGACAAATCAAAAGTACATGCATACAGTCCTGATTATTTAATTTACATAGATTGCACAACGGTGAAGTGCCATGCCATTTAGACAACAACACGTTAAGAGGGATTAAGTCATAACGTAATAAAAACCAAAACCTACGAATCCCATGTGGCAGGTTCCACTGGGCATATGGTTGGGGCTGTTTCAACCTATAGGAGGAGACCAGCAGCTCCGCATTCCTTTTATCTCCAACAGTTTTTTTGTCGGATTGAAAACAATACTCCCACGAGGCCTCCCTGAGGACCTGCTTTAACTGCGTGGGAGAATAGGAGAAAAGAGCGCTTTCATCCAGTCTAAGGATTTTCACAGCCCTTCTAAAGTTGGTAACAAGTTTAGAGAACTCCTTAAAATTGCCCAAAAGTTCATTTTTGAGTAAAACTCGCAGGGTTCCTTCTCTCGCTCTGGCTAAGTTGGCTACCCACCTTATCAAGGCGCACAGCCCCTGAACCCAGGCACTCCTGAGTCCGAAATCCAGCCTGCAAGCAGCCAGTGAACAGGCATTATTAAAATTCGAGAGGGATCTTAGGAGTTTTCCCTCAGTCTTATGGCAAAAGTCCCAATATTTTATCTCAATTATTTCTATACCGTACAAGATGGTTGCGGGGATTTTAGCTCTAAATACTTCTAGAAGACTAGAAAAATGTCTTTTCCCCGTTGCCAGGTATAGGGACTTTAACCCATTGCCTTGGGCAAGAGCTTTGCAAGAGCAATGCTCTATATGAGAATTCTCGCTCATATTGGCTGAGAATATTTTCCCTAAAAACGTATAACAAGTTACGACCTCCAATCTAAGCCCTCCGATGGCCCAACCAAAATTTGTAGAGCGACATTTCTTCCTACCAGCAATACACATCACTTTACTTTTATTAATATTGATCTTCATATGATGCTCCCCAGCAAAGTCCTGAAGAGCCTGAAGCCTATTAGCCAGACCCACGGGAGTTAAATCGAGCAATAACACATCATCGGCATACATCAGACAGGCTATTGGCACCCCTCCTATCAACGGTGCAATCCCCTCACTACGGGACACAGCTGCAGGGAGGTCAGTTGTGTATAGGGAAAACAACAGGGGCGCCAGTAAGCAGCCCTGTTTAAGGCCATTCTGAGCTGGTATTTTAGCCGACAGCCCCCTTTCACCCCCCATTAAGACCCTGCACCAGGTCTCTGTGTGCAGAGCCCGTACCAATTCCAGTAGGGGAGTAGGGACACCCATCCTCATCAATTTTCTCCACAGCGTACCCCGATCCACTTTATCGAACGCTGTGGAGAAGTCAATGAAGGCGGCGTATACAACACCCCCTCTAACCTGGACATATTTATCAGTAATAACCTGAAGGGCAGTCAGGTTGTCCAGAGTGCCATGTTCCCTTCGGAAGCCAGTCTGTTCCAACGGCAAAATGTTGTGCTCCTCGACCCAATCAGAAAGAGATCTCAGGAGGCATTTCGCAAAGACCTTTCCGATGGAGTCGAGGAGCGCAATCATGCGATAGTTACTGGGACTGTCCCTTACTCCCTTTTTGAAGATAGGGACCAGAATGCTTCCCCTCCACGATGCAGGGACACATTTAGTAAGATGGCATGCCCTAAACAGGGGGTACAAGATTTTACTCCAGGTTGAAGGGTCTTGTTTTAGGACCGTCATCGGAAGCTCATCCGGTCCCATAGCCCCAGAGGATCTCATATTTTTTATAGCCAACTCGATTTCCTTCTCAGAAGGAGAGAAGACCGAGTCATCAGGGGCAACATGCATGAAGTTATCCACACCTATGGTCCCAATCCCTGCATATAATTCTCGGATGTGAGAGGACCATAGATCTTCTGATATAGCTATGGGAGTAGGGGAGTGGCGAGTACCACATCCTTTCCCAATTATTGCCCAAAAATCTTTAATGTTACCATAAGCAGCAGATTCCCTTAATTTAATCCATACTTCATCCTCCCTATCCCTTTTAATTTTTAGCTTAAGTCTGCTTCTCTTTCTTTTTAACCTAGCGATATCTTTCCCACGTTCCAATACCCTTTCGACGTACTGTGCACGGATTAGTTTGTTTAATTCCCTATTCAGATTACGGAGAGTTAGAGGAACTACCTCTCCTTTTTTCCTAGGGGGAACAGTTTTTTTAGCATTCAATAAAATCTTTGCCATGAATTCCTCAAAACAAACTATTTCATTTCCGTTCCACTCTTCTAATTCCTTAAGGGTATCGGTCAGTAACTCCTGGACCCCATTAATGGCAGCATTATTCCAGAAGCATCTTCCAGATGTCAAGTGGAAGGTAGCCTCCCTGCCAGTTAGCGACCAAGATGCCATATTCATAGAATTTGATGAAATTAATAGTGACAATATACTATGGTCGCTCAGAGTCGTGGGTATAATCTTTAAGTCAAGAATCTGGGGAAACAGACTATAGCTGGCGATAGCATAGTCCAAAATGGATGACCCAAAGGGGGATTTATGGGTATGACTTGCAGGGGCGTCGGATGGAAATCTACCATTTAAGATAATGCCATCCCCGATCAGTAATTCTTTTAACAAAATCTTCCCCCTTTTATTTGTCTTTAAGTTTTCAGGGAAGAGCGTCTGGGGGATGCAATATGCTTCCTCCTTAGCTTTATCCCTGAAGAGTTTTAGACTAGCATTTGAAATTTTACAATTCAAATCACCGATAAGCAAAGTTACAGGAAAAGGAGGCGAATTTTTTATCTTATCCATATACTGGAGAACCCGCTGCAATTTATCATTAAAACATTCCTCAGGCGGAATATACACATTAAAAATTACCATGGAATATTTTACATTGTCATGGAACATATTTTCTAATGTTATTGTGTGGAAGAGTCTACTGGAATCAATATAATGGGAAAATCTCCATTGGAACTTATTTGACAGTAAACAGGCGAGCCCCCCCCTAGCATGCCCTTTCTTAGAGGATGCAGCCGGAACTTCCAAAACATAGAAATCTTTTAAAGGCGTTAACCTATCTATGCACCATGTTTCCTGGATGCACAATATATCCGCCTCCAGAGTAGATAAAAAAGTCATTTTCTCCGGGCTACTATGGAATCCGGCCGCATTCCAGGAAATTATATTTAAGGCTGGGTTAAAGATGGTGGAACAATTTGGGGTTATCCTTATTTTTTGTTGAAAGTGCACTATGTAGCCAATTCCACCGGTTATTATCATCATTGAGTATAGAATTCTCAGCTAGTGGAAGAGGCTTCGCGTGCGATACTATGCGTTTTCCCCTGGATACCCAAATTTTCAGGTCACTCAGAGGAGAGGTTACCCCGTTTTGTTCACCACCCCTCAACCCCTGTTTATCGAAAAAATTTGGCTTGCCTGGGGTAGAGATAGGTAGTATATCAATACCTAAGCGTTGAAAATTTTCAGCCTGTTCTAGTATCAGATTTGTTATAATGGGGGAATAAAATTTCACCCGAGTACTCACAACCCGACTACTACCCAACAAAGTTACCAATTCAATGTCTCTAGACTGAATGTGATAGAGACATTCAATCTCACTAAAACACTTGAGAAGCCAGGCTCTATTTAATAAGAGGTCAGTATCAAATAATGGGACAAAATCTAATACACGCACATCCACAGGAGCCTTTGACGTAATTACAGGCCGGGCCGGAGGGCGAGTAATTTCAGAGCCAATTGTTACCACAAAGGGGGGGGCCAAAGGGTTTAAAAACCCCGATGAATTAGGAGTTGGACCTCCAAAAGCACTCCGAAAAGGAGAGCCTCGGAGAGAGCCCCCAATTAGTGGTAAGTCCTCCGGGGGAGGCAGGCTGCCTTGTTCAATTTCCTCCTCGACCAAAGCTGAAGAGGATAAATTCACACCAATGTCCACTTTTAAAGCAGTAGAAAAGGATTCCCCATTCCTTATTTCATTCTCCCTTGTCTCTATGCTTTTTTGGAAAATGATCCTCCGTTGCTTCTTCTTTCTATACTTTCGAGTGGGTTTCCTCTTACTAGCTTTGGTACTTTTTTGTTTACCATATGTTCTCTTTTCTTTATTGACCTCAGATTTATCAGCCAAGAGGTCTTTTCCGCCATCCGAGACAAAGATTGGAAATAGTTCCTGAACCAGTTTGGGTCCTGGCAAAACTTCATCCTCCTCCTCTATCTCCAGGACTAAATTCTTGATACAGTTAGAGGCTGCAGTATAAGGCAACTCCTTATGAGGGACCATAGAAGACTCTTTATTTTTCCTAGTTAGTTCGCTTCTAATGGCTTTAAATTTCCTCTCAGATGCAGCTTGTTCAGACTTAGGGGGAGAGACCTTACTCGCATCCGGCACTTTCTGCAGCAATACCTTTAAGATCTGGGTAACTGATTCCAGGATACAGTCCGAGCTGCCTACAAATTTCCCTAGAAGCAACAAGATTGAAGCAAGGAGTTGTTCCAGCGCGATCATGGACTCAGAGATCGGCTTTTCTCGTGCTTCTGCAGAACAGATATTATCCAGGAGATTGAGGTCGGGGCTCTTGGAAGAGTTTAACAAGTCAGAGATCTCATGACTATTTAGCAACGGGGTGCTACTATACAGCATTAACCCTGATGGGGTGGCTCCCCCCTGAACTTTAAATTGCTCCAGGGATTCCACTTTAGCAGGGCTTACGTAGCGTCCCCAAAGTTCCAAATCAATGGATAGTGCAGACAGGTCATCCCCTGGCCTGTCATTCATTGAGAACTGAGGGGTCGATGGTATGTGCACTGGCTCACTTATATTCATCAACTTCCCAACTGTAGAGTCCCGCAAGGGAGACCCTTCTGCCATAGTTTGGGGGGCCCCCTGCTGGACCTGGGGAGATCGAGGCACAGAGGTAGTTGGTACATATGCTTCCAAGACTTTGGTGTCAGGATTATGTAGAGTTGCACATTTAGGCTCTTTTGTACCAGATGAGACCCAAAGTTCAGATAACAAACATTGTCTTTTTAAAGGTGGGATGGTTACAGCCTTGTGTCTTGTACGGGAGGTAGTTAAAGTCTGGGCAGGATTTTCTCCCACTACCCTTCCTGAGCGTAAAGTTTTAGACATTTTCCACAGTAATTGGTAAGAAATGTGACAATATAAAATGGATAAAATCTGGAGTTGAGTCAGTCACTGGCACAGCAGGAAGGGTGCAGGATAGCTATCACAGTGTTTGCATTACATTGCCCAACTACTCTAATGGGCACGAATGCAAACAAGTACTTACAGTGTGAAGAAAAAGAGAAAAACAAATATGGGAGATAAGGGACCGGGCCCAGCCCGGCCTACCTCGGTCACTGAGGGCCACAGAGGGCCCGCCCTTTGCCCGGGCTTAGCCCGGCGCCGCCCGCGCGCGTCCCGCGACGCGGAGGGAGCCTCCTTCTCTTAAGCGCCTCCGTGCGCGAAGATTCAATTCAGCTGGTGAGCGCTCTGCCCTCTGGGAGCTGTAGTCTCCCCCTGCGATGGCCGCGCGATGGCAGGTAGCGGCTGCAGGGGAGACACACAGCGTCAGGGACCCGAGGGTAAGATATCAGGTAGGGGAGAATGCTTGTGATTCCTTCAATATCAGGACAGCGTCTGAGTATTCACCCGCTCCACCGAGGGAGCCTCCTTCTCTTAAGCGCCTCCGTGCGCGAAGATTCAATTCAGCTGGTGAGCGCTCTGCCCTCTGGGAGCTGTAGTCTCCCCCTGCGATGGCCGCGCGATGGCAGGTAGCGGCTGCAGGGGAGACACACAGCGTCAGGGACCCGAGGGTAAGATATCAGGTAGGGGAGAATGCTTGTGATTCCTTCAATATCAGGACAGCGTCTGAGTATTCACCCGCTCCACCGAGGGAGCCTCCTTCTCTTAAGCGCCTCCGTGCGCGAAGATTCAATTCAGCTGGTGAGCGCTCTGCCCTCTGGGAGCTGTAGTCTCCCCCTGCGATGGCCGCGCGATGGCAGGTAGCGGCTGCAGGGGAGACACACAGCGTCAGGGACCCGAGGGTAAGATATCAGGTAGGGGAGAATGCTTGTGATTCCTTCAATATCAGGACAGCGTCTGAGTATTCACCCGCTCCACCGAGGGAGCCTCCTTCTCTTAAGCGCCTCCGTGCGCGAAGATTCAATTCAGCTGGTGAGCGCTCTGCCCTCTGGGAGCTGTAGTCTCCCCCTGCGATGGCCGCGCGATGGCAGGTAGCGGCTGCAGGGGAGACACACAGCGTCAGGGACCCGAGGGTAAGATATCAGGTAGGGGAGAATGCTTGTGATTCCTTCAATATCAGGACAGCGTCTGAGTATTCACCCGCTCCACCGAGGGAGCCTCCTTCTCTTAAGCGCCTCCGTGCGCGAAGATTCAATTCAGCTGGTGAGCGCTCTGCCCTCTGGGAGCTGTAGTCTCCCCCTGCGATGGCCGCGCAATGGCAGGTAGCGGCTGCAGGGGAGACACACAGCGTCAGGGACCCGAGGGTAAGATATCAGGTAGGGGAGAATGCTTGTGATTCCTTCAATATCAGGACAGCGTCTGAGTATTCACCCGCTCCACCGAGGGAGCCTCCTTCTCTTAAGCGCCTCCGTGCGCGAAGATTCAATTCAGCTGGTGAGCGCTCTGCCCTCTGGGAGCTGTAGTCTCCCCCTGCGATGGCCGCGCGATGGCAGGTAGCGGCTGCAGGGGAGACACACAGCGTCAGGGACCCGAGGGTAAGATATCAGGTAGGGGAGAATGCTTGTGATTCCTTCAATATCAGGACAGCGTCTGAGTATTCACCCGCTCCACCGAGGGAGCCTCCTTCTCTTAAGCGCCTCCGTGCGCGAAGATTCAATTCAGCTGGTGAGCGCTCTGCCCTCTGGGAGCTGTAGTCTCCCCCTGCGATGGCCGCGCGATGGCAGGTAGCGGCTGCAGGGGAGACACACAGCGTCAGGGACCCGAGGGTAAGATATCAGGTAGGGGAGAATGCTTGTGATTCCTTCAATATCAGGACAGCGTCTGAGTATTCACCCGCTCCACCGAGGGAGCCTCCTTCTCTTAAGCGCCTCCGTGCGCGAAGATTCAATTCAGCTGGTGAGCGCTCTGCCCTCTGGGAGCTGTAGTCTCCCCCTGCGATGGCCGCGCGATGGCAGGTAGCGGCTGCAGGGGAGACACACAGCGTCAGGGACCCGAGGGTAAGATATCAGGTAGGGGAGAATGCTTGTGATTCCTTCAATATCAGGACAGCGTCTGAGTATTCAAGAATCCTGGTCCTTCGACGTTCCACTACCTTTGGAAGATGGATGAATCTCCCTTGGAGTCAAGGAGTGACTCCCCTGCTTGGCAGGCACCAAAAACTTGAATCAATAGTTGGAAACAGTCCCGCTCCCGCCGGAGTCCAAAGTCCCTGCAGCCCCGGAAGTGGATTTCCTGACTTCGACGGCCATTGTGAGTCCCCAGCAGAGCTGAGGTGAGTGGACCCCACGAGTGACAAGGAACTGCAATACCTGGGTACCGTGCACTATTGTCGAGTGCAACCCCTTCACGACATTCTACGAACTTGTGCTTTGGACCATTTGTGGCCAAAGCCTCCAGCAGATAGTGCACCGAAAATCAGAGGCCTACTCCGTCCCGAGTGACCGTGGGCTCCTGTAAAGCAATTCCTCACGAGGCGTCTTCGCGATCCCTTGCCTGTTGGCTTGAGGTCCCCTGAAGACTTTCTTATCGAACCAAAGGGCTTCCCTGGTTGCTCCAGGCCTGCCCTCACTCACTCTCACTGGGTGAGTCCCCCAGACCTTGCTGGTCTGCACCATTAACTTCATTCCCTTTTCACAAGATTTGCTGTTGCCAAGGCTTGTTGGCTCCAATCCGGTTGCCGACACCTCAGTCAGCTGCAGACGTCGTGGGACACTCCGAATCCAGCTGCTGGTCATCGTCGATCTCTCCTGAACCTCGTTAGCGAAGAGTCAAAACACCCTCAAGCACCTGAAATCACCCGACATCCGTGGGCATCCATCTTCCTGGCCCCGGGTCACTGGCAAGTGACTGTGAAAATTGTCCCTTCTGCTTTCAGGTCTTCTTCATCGTGAATCCAGCCTTGGATTCCACCGGACACTTCTTCAGTCTTCGCAAGCAGCAAATCTTCTTTGGCTTCCATAGAAAACAGCGACGCGACCTGACACCAAAAGACACCTATGCACCCGGCTTCCCTGGGTGAGGTAACTCGTGCACTCCGGTGCCCTAGTGTGTGTTGGCCATCGAATTACTTACCTTGTAAGTGGCTTGCTTGTAGACTTCCTCAAAGTACCCTAAATCTTTAAAAATCCAACCGCGACTTGCTCCATTGACATCAATAGGGAACCCGCGGCTGTGTTCTCACACTGCACACGTCTCCCGTGGGTCTTTTACTTACCTGCCTTGGGTGGATTAGTGAAGCCCCAGCGATTCTACAGGCCCTAGGCCTTGTCCCCTTGCAAGTCGAGTTTCCTAAACCTCTTTTTTAGTATATGGTCTGGTACGCCCCTAGGGCCCCAGCCATATTTGTGCTTAACTTATTGTGAAACGTTGATATTTGAATGTGTTCCTGGCTTCTAATCTCATAAAGAGATTAGAGATTAGTAGAGTGTGTCTAGAAATAAATACATATATATTTGATATATATACCTGTGTGGAGGCCTTTCATTTGGTAATTCAAGAGATTATAAGGTAAAACAAGCTGCTTTACATTCCTCTGAGACTTAGCCTGAAGGCTGCTCTCCACAGCTACCACTAGGATAGCTTTCTTTAAAAAGTTGTCTTAAACCTATCTATAAGAATCGAATTGGACTGGTGAAAGGTGGCCACTATATCTAGTGACCAGCATATGCCAGGCCAACTTCTCACACAAGGTATTTTAGAGTGAACTCTTCAGAGAATATTAGATCAATCAAGGTTTTGTGGAAACAGAAGATTGAGTTTATGAGTCAGGAGGTGGTCTTGGATTTCAGCATGAAGAGGAGCATCAGTTTATTAGCGCTACTTAAAAGCAAGTGCTGGATTTTGTGGTGATCTGGCATAGTTTATGTGAATAAGGTTATTAATGTTAGCTTTTTTAGGTTTCTTGTTTGTGGCTGTACATATTTGCGGACAGCAGGAGCAATATGAAAAGTGTTTGCAACATGAGTGCAGTAAACATTATTGTGTGTTGTATCATGCATATTCTGTGGAAGGCCTGTTAGGGTGATAGGCTACAGTTTGATTTGAGTTGGTGGTAGTGATTGAGTGAGGTCTTTAGTTTGGCAGAGAGCTTAGATTTGGGTAGTGCGGAGGGAGAAATTAACTATTTGAGATCTGAATTGCTCCAAGGAATTATCCTGAGCAGGAATGAGGTCTTTCAGGAATGATAGCTTGTTCAAGATGTCTTCGTTTAGTTGTCTAGGTATGTCAGTGCTATCTACTTAGTGACAGCTATTTTGTTTTTGGGTACCTAAATCAGCATGTCAGCATAGGCTGTGAGTAATTCTTTAGAGTAATAGGTGTAGTACTGGAACTGGGAGGTGAGGAAAAGGTTATATAATATGAACATGAGTGCAGACATTTTTTTTAAATCACCTGACTTTGTACAACGTAGCTTGTCAGCACTTCCTTCAGTTGGCGAAGGTATATGCTATGCAGTAGTGTGATTCTTCCTCAATTGTTAAGATTGGGTGGACTTTGGCAGAGGGTGTTCAAGTTGACCAACAGGTACGCCTAACCATGGGTCCTATGCTCACTGTGCAATAGAAATCAAACTGCAACCTGCCGATGGGGCCAAAACTGGTCCGGGTTTGCTTTTGCTTCTGTTCTGAGATGACCTGCCTGGCAGTTTGTGCTTGACTGTTCCTCCTGGAACATGATCAAGCTGATTGGCATATTGCTGGTTCCTGTCTGGGGTGGCACTACGGACAAAAAAAAAAAATCAACTGAATTGAGGATTAAATAATCATCAGCGACTGAGATGAATTCAAGCAATCGGTTCATCATGGTTTTCTTCAACTTGCGTAGGGGGCAGGGTCTTCTCACAAATGTGGCTGTAATTTAGATTTTGGGTTCTGATAAGAGGACATGTTATACAAGTAACTATGATTCGGGTATTGTGCCTTCAGTAAAACGAGGGCTTTCTTCTAGCTCGGTGCATGCGAGAGGTGTTAATCCGGAGGTTCAGTTCTATAATGTGTTCTGTCAATGCCTGTAAATTGAGTTTTGTGTTTCCATTTAAAGCGGTGTTGCCATTGGGCATGCGTGGATGGGAGGCTGTGATTCTGAGGTAGTGATCTCAGCTAATTATGTGTGTTGTGCCTGTCTTGGGACGTTGTCCTTTTAATGTAAGGGGTGTTGTCATCTAGGCTCGTGAGGATGTGGTGAGTGGAAGTCTTGAGACCATTGTTGGAGAAGAGAGTATTAAGACTTTTAACAAGCATTTGCAATGCAATAGGTCTCGCAGTTACCAGAGTTTAAGCTATTGGCATTGTAAATGACAATGCCTTTTATTTATGTTTTTAAAACGAAAATAAAAGTAATTGTGATTTGCAATGTCAATAGCTCAAACTCGCATAAATGCGAGACCTATTGCACTGCATTGCAAATGCTTGTTTTATTTTCCTAGGCTGCGCAACGCTTCACTACAGAAGCACATTACAACAAAGTTCTGCTCCTTACAGGGCAGGGCCCTGCTGCATGTGGGTTCTGTTGCTTGCACAAGGTTAATGCGCATGTAGGACTCAACAGCGCTCCAAGTAGCTGCCTCTTGAATTCACAATAGGCTGATCATAATGCTTCCTCTTATCCGAGCCAAGAGCAGAGTTGGTCTTTTTTTCTAATATCCCAGAATGCGTTGGGAAATCGAAAAGCAATTATGTGTCTAAATGTTCGTGTAAACTTGAAGTGTAAATATCACAGAAGTGTAGTGGATCTTTCCTTTGAAAGGGACCCGGCTAAGCACAGTACACAAGGCCCTTGGAAGAGGAGAAGAAAAGACACGTAATCTCTCCGCTTCTCGCAAGTCTCACAATGTCAGATCCTGTCTCCTACACAGTGCTTACAAACTGGTTATGTCTATACGTAGCAGCGCACAAGGAGGGGAGCGCAGACCAGAAATAAAAGACGACCCAAGGATGCTTTAGTAACTTAAATTATTTTTTGCAAAATTGCAAACGTCATCATAATAAGCATATTGCACAATTTAACCATGGTCATTTTTTAGGTCTCGCCTGAACCAGCGCATGCGCTGGTCTGGCGAGACTTTTAGTAAGGGCTTAAAAAAATGCTACCATGGCCGGCCTACAGCTTACGTGCATGTGCGCGGGCACGCGCTTACGAACAGATAGCTTTCCTCGTCATGCTTATTAAGAGCATCGCTAGCCGCGCTTGATCGCGTTCGCGATCACTTTCGTGACCGCTTTGCTGTTTGCAGCCCCCTCACCCCCACCCTCCACCTCTCTATACTGAGCGCGAGGCGCGCGGCCAATGCTTGTTTTTCAAATACTTCCCTGAACTTTGCCTCACTTACCACTGAAGGTTATCAACGCTTCCTTTACGCTCTGTACAAATAGGTTTGCTGCCTTTAGTTTCTCTACTTGTGGTATTCACTTTTTTTGTATCCTCCCTGGTGTTCACTGCTTTGAACCTTTACTTGTTTAGGACTTGTGCCCTGCTGGTAAGCACCAGCTTTAACTGGTGGATATCTTGTGGCCTGTGATTTTACGATGGTCTGTTTACTTAACCAGAGATGGTAATTTTTCATTTTGGCGACTGTGGCACCAATTTGTTTTCGGCTCGAATTAATAAATATGAGGCCATGGGAAGAGTGAAGGATTCCGTGCATAACGAGACAGCAATGTGGGGTAGGGTAGAAACTATTAGCAATTGAACCACGTTTTACCAGTCGCTGCTCCGGGTGCGGTAATTGCCGTGACCCCTTGATAGCGAGGGTTGTGCTAATGGGAAGCGCTCCTCCATATGATATGCTAATTCAATTTAAAATAGCTAGATTATTGATTTCACTTCACTAATCGGTGGGAGAAATCGTCGCACTCTTTCTTAAAATACTTGGTATAAATGTCGGTTGTAGTCGAGTTAAATGCAGATTCAATCATAACACAGGGGGGTTCACTGATTAAGATCCGTGTTGTGTGTTGTGGACCTTGGCTCCTGGTTCTGCGATGTTGGAAAGGCCAAGGCATAGGTTATACCATGTTACTTTGTGTGCACAATAGCTTGTGCCAGCTGTTTTTCGAGCCTCGCAGCGTCAAGGGAATAGTTAGGGTAGCAGGAACAGAGGTACTGGGTTTAGAGTCTCACTTCACCCCAGTTGTATTGCTGACTTTTACCACCTAGGTGTGGGCACAATTATTTCACTTGCTTCCATAAGGACCGCAGGACTGCTGCTTCTCAGCTGCATCCAGTCCACAGCAGATCAACTATATGTTGTCATTTAAATAAATAAGTGCAGGACCCAAAAGATTGTCTTTGGAGCCCGCTGACAAATGCTGGGGTTGATGAACAACAAGGCAGCTTAACACGGCTTTAAGTAGGCCGGGTCCCTTCGGGTCTCAGATCCGGTAGTATTTAAAAACGGACATTGAAACTGGTACCTTACAGGCACAGGTAAAACACTGATTGATTTCTGGAAAATGAGAGTAAAAAAGGTAAGGTAATCTACGGCGTTCCTGTTTATATTTCACATGCTTTATTTAATCCTGCATTCCCTAAGAGCGTTTGTTTTTCCATATATTGTGTTCTATTTTTTACAGGCAGCATATTACTCTTGAGTAGTGCATACCTTGAAAGGGGTACGGCTGAAGCCAGAGTGGGTTTCTCACAATGCCTATCGGGAGGGAGGGGGGGGAGGGGGTCAAAAAGGTGTTCAGTGTATATTCAGAATATATGGTCATCCAAACGTCTTCCAATTCTTGGCCTCTCTGCAAAGCGTACAGAGCAATGGTCAGGTATGCCAATCGCAGTTGTGATTCTAAGCAAATGTTTTGGTACGGTGGCCCTCGAAGGAAGTTTTTAGTTTGTTTAGGCCACGCCCTTAGTTATATACGATATGCTTTTTTAGGGTCCCCCCACACTTTTCCCATCCCACGTAACGCCCTACTGCTTTACCATGATTCCTACCCATGCTTTTTTCTTTCCCCACTCTGCGCTTGCTGCCTTACTTCTTTCTCGCAGGTTTTTTTCCATCTCTGCTTCCCCCTTTGTCCCGTCCTTCTTGCGTTCTCTAGTTTATTACTCCCTTTCCCTCTTTCTCCGTTCCGCTCCGGGTCAAGTCTGATGATGAAGAATAACATGACAGTCCCTCGCCAAAAACGAGTACTGGTGTCTACTTCCTGCCACGAGACGCCACCTGCCCAAATTAAACACTTTAATGTGCCCCAGTGCTAGACTCTGGCTCTTCAAAAGGTATTTTTGTGTGCGTAGTTCCTGACGAGCTGACCGGACAAACTGTCCGAGAAAGAATCCGCTGCACCCTGGCTGTTGTTAGTCTCAACAGGTCTCCTTCCCATGACACCAGACCACACTCTATTGTACCTGGACAGTGGTGTACTGTAAACAGCAGGAAGTATCTTGTTGCACTATAATCAAAACAAAGGTGTGCCTGGCTAATCTTTGCATCTCTTTCGGCAAAATGATTGTGCATGAAAGTATGGGGGATGAATGTCTGGCCCACCGCAATCCTTCATAACAAAAGATTCTTTCTGCAGTGACTGTGTCTCCACAATTAAAATATAGGAACTTTAGGGTTACTAAGTGTTTGGCGCTGGCTCATCTTTGAAAACAGTGGTCCATATGACCCCGCAAAAGGTCCCTCTGTCAGACACATTGGCATCCATTCAATATATTAAGGTGCGAATCATCGCTTTTTCTGCAAATAGTTTTGTTTTACTTGAGAAGTATGACCTATTTACTCCCGAACACAACCAAAAAGCTCTTAAGGTTTCATCTAGGAGCATGCACTGTCTGCAGCGAGTCATGTGTGCTAAAAGTGGGCTTAGATCCCGCCCATTGCTTAACATTGGTTAGCTTCATTGTTACTCTTGCTTGCTACTTATTATTCAGCTTCAATAGGCTTTCCTACCTCTTCTTGTGTTTCTCCCTCCCCTGGGGCATAGACGCAGTACTTGTACCATTACTCCTCAAATTTTTCAAGCACTATTTTTCCTTTCTCTTGGAGCACTCTACAAGAAAGTGTGTTTACTAGCTGTGTGCGAGGTGTACTTCTTCCTCTTTCCCCGTGTGGCTTTTTCTCGGCCTCCTTCAGTTGCTGTTCTTTCCTTTTCCCCACCCACCTTCCTTTGCTATTCTTGCTTCCCCAACTGCCCTCTTGCCCGTTTCTTTCCCAACCACACCCCTTCAACCCTCCATTGTCCATTTGCTTCCCCAGCACCTCCCGCCTCCCTCCTTTGTCTGTGTGTTTCCCCATACCTCCACCTGCTCTCGATTGGCCATGTGCTTCCACCAATCTGCCCGCCACCCTGTGTGGTCAGCTTGCGTCCTCATCCCCTCCCACCACCCACTGTTGTCAGCTTACCTACCCATGCTCTCCTGGCCACACTTCGTTGTCAGCCTGCTGCCCCAGCCACTCCCGCCCACCCTCCATTGTCAACTTGCTTTCCTAAGCCCATCCAGCCCACCCTCCTTTGTCAGCTTGCTGCACCAGCCCCTCCTACCCGCCCTCCATTATCAGCTTGCTGCCCCAGGGCCTCCCACCCTCCCTTCCTTGTCAGCTTGTTTCGGCTTCCTCATCCCCTCTCATCTGCCCTCCGTTGACACATTGCCTCTCCAGCCCCTCCTGCCCTCTGTTGCCAGTTTTCTGCTCCAGCCCCTCCTGCTTACCCTCCATTGTCAGCTTGCTGCCCCATCCCTTCCTGCCTTCCCTCTGTTGTCAGCTCGCTGGCATCGGACCCTCCCACCCACCTTCAATTGTGTTTGCCTCCCCAGTCTCTTGCTGTCACCCTCCGCTGTCTGTATGCTTTCCCAGCCCCTCCTGCCTATCCTCTGTTGTTAGTGTGCTTCAAAATTTTCCCTTGTGTGCCCTCTGCTCCCATTTGCTTCATTCTCTCCCTCCCTCCCTCTGTATTGCCTTGTGCCCTCACCCACTCACCCATGTGAGTTTTTTTCATATAAATGGCCACATCATAGAGCTTTTTTATAATTATTTTTAGCCATACTGCACAGCAGCTGCTCTCTTTTACGCATACCTAAAAATCATTGCTGATAGCTCTCATAGGCACGATCCATTGGGTTTGCCAAGGGAATGCTCGTTTCCCAGAGCGCTAATGTTTCTCAGGAGGAATCATAAGCAGCTTTTCCTGTATGGTGTGTTAATATTTTTTAAATCCCTTTGCATCATGTGAATTGTTGTCCTAATTTAAAAATACAGGACTACAGATCCGAGAGTTCCAATGATGAAACCGAGACTGCATGAGCGCCTCAGCGTGGACGTTGGATACACGAGAGCTCTGTTTTCCAAGAGTAAATATGTCTTACTCTTAAAAATTCATGAGTAGGGCAAACCGAAGATCGGAGAAAGACACAACTGCACACAAAAAAGCCATTGAAAAAGCCAATAGCTTGGCCAGTGTTTGTTTCTTTGCATTCTGGCACGCATAATTCTGATATCCCATCACTCATTTAGAATGGCAAACATAAGAATTCAAACTAGAATCCTGGACGAGCCAAGTTATGAATGCATGGAATATGGAAGGTCTTGAAAAATAGCGCTCAAAGAAAACAAACAAACTGTTCTGACTGCTAAAGAATAACTTTGTAAACTTATATTCAGGGCCACTGGAATTATGCGATTGTACAGCCACAGCGATATACGCATAATTATAGATGTGCCGCATTTGCCACACAATTGATAATCTGCCACATAATCTCCATATTTTAACAAAAAAAATTGTGTCTAACTTAAATGGGTAAAAAGATGCTAAAAATGAAGCGACGTGTTGCCGTGCATTGGAACACCCTTTGCAAAGCTGGACTGATCACCTTTTTGTTGCTTATTGCTATGTCTGGGTGTTGAACTGGTGCTAATGAGGTTGAACCAATGCCCATACAGTGTTACCAAGTTTAACAAGCATTGGCATAGCCAATAGGTTTCGCCTTTGGGACCTTATAAGTGTTTAGCCACGTAACAGTTTATGTTGTTACACAAAGGATATTGTGCTGCATAACTAAATACTTATAAGGTCCCAAAAGCGAGACCTATTGGCTATGCCAATGCTTGTTTTAACATAAGCATGGGTCTCAAAACCCTGTTAATAAAGAAATCATGGCCATAAACTGATGCAAGACAAGAAGCATCCAACAAATGAGATTAAGGATCCGTCCTTAAACTCTGCCCAGTTAAAACTGGGCAGAGTCACTTCACTTCCAAAACAAGTGTCTATATTTGAGAGAAAATAGGATAATGTACAAAGATAATGAGCAAGGGCCAAACGGGAATCCAGGGCTTTAAGTGGGATTAAAAAGGTGTGGGAGGGTCTCTAAATGGCGTTTAATCAAAAAAAGTGAAACTAGGAATATTTTGCGACAGTAGTTGCCTTTTTAATTATGTGGCCTAAAACATGTGAAATAATATCCGATGTGCCACACAGCGTGCCCACCTGGCCAGTATATGTGCCTCTCTAAGTCATTGCATCCAGACATATCACATAGCATTAAACAAAAACACGCCTAAAACATGTCAAACATATTGGCTTTGCCAATGCTTGTTAACAGTATCTTAATCGTGCACTCTCATGGACAACCAATGAAATCACTCAGACACCCAGGCCCACATTACAAATTAAGGGATAAGAATTTGTACAGGGATTAGAATTACGAGTTGTGTCATCATTGTCACTCCGTCACAGTTGGATCCCCAGAGATATTCAGGTATGTCAAACCTGCTGAAACTCATCAGGGAAAAAGCAAAACATCTGATTTGGAATAGTACAATTGGGGTGCGCTTGCGCCAGAACCACAAATCTCACGGTGTATTTATTGGGGTGAATGAGCACTTCTGGAGCACGGTGCACCTGTTGGCATGGCGTCCAGTGTCGTCACCAGCCTATTGCTAAATGCATTATTGTGACAGGTTACAGTGTTGCACGTGCCTCGCTCTTATCTGGTGGTTCAGATTGCGGAATGCAGTACCAGCAGAAAAGAGTTAATTGATGGGAGCAGGTCAAGTTTCACGATTTTATCTAGACAGCACGGAGTGATATAAAACAATAAGGCCACCAGGCACAGGTCGACGTTTAAGGAAGGCCTTGTTCAACTTGGCAAAGCACACTGGAACGGGCACCACCCAGTTTCTGGTCGTCTTTGAACCTGTTTTCCCAGCCCTGGCATCTTTCCCCAAGGTTGGAGGAGTAGAGCGGTCTCTGTCCTGTCACTTCCGGGTGAGGGTCTCGAGAAGGGACGGCGCCGTCCGCTGTGTGCAGCTCCAGAGTGCTTCACAGTGACGACGATGTCTCTGGCCTGGGACTGATTGTACATGGCTCCTTATCTGCCCACCTCCGCGTGAGGCCCACGAGATACGGAACGCGCTTCCGGGTGTCCGGGAAAAGATAGGGGCGCCTGTTTCACTGGCTGAAATGATCCACTTAACCAAGCGCGGCCCAGGTAAGCTGCTGGGGTTCGGGAGCTCAGGTGCCTGGGGCAGCTGCGAAGGGGCGAGTTGTAGTCTGATGGGATCGCACGGATGAGTTCAGGTGCTTTGGTGCCAGGGGCGAGGTCTGGTCTGCTGGAAGCGCACCCAAGGGTTCAGGTGCCAGGTACAGCTGCGACGGGCAGAGGTGTGGTCTGCTTGTGGGGAAGCGCACCGAGTATACACTTACAGCACCATCTACGATAATAGCCCGGGCTGGGGGTAGCTGCTCGGGAACACCTGGCCTACCATTATCGACTCTTTTCATTGCATAAGCAAGGAGGCTGCCTGTATGCCTTTACTGCGCATTTACAAAGCAAAGGTGTAATAGGCTCGAAGAATGCGGCTTTCTAGGTGAACCACAGCCCCTGCAGCAGAAGGGACTGCAGTTTTAATTTTCGGGACTTACTGACGATGTTTTGAGTGTACGTACAGTGCGTGGGGGCCGCCCTGTGCATCTAAAATGTTAGGCGTGTGGGGCCTCCGAGGTAAAATGACAGCGTAAGTACTCGCGTCCCCTGGTGTCAATGACCATGCCGCTGTTCAGGCTCGGAATGGGACATTAAATGTGCCTGGGCCACAAACAAAAGTGACCCTGTAAGAGAATTTCAAAGATAACAAGCTGGACGAGCGGCTGCTGGAGCAGGAGGAGCTGTGCTCCATGGAGGTGGGCGGCGTGGGATGAGAGGATGAGCGTGAGCACGAGAGCTTGAGCACAATCTCCAGTCCAGTGGACGAGTCGGAAAGGAGACAGGGAGGGAACAAAAAAGCCTCTCTCCAAATGAAATGTGAGCGTTTCACATAAAGTGTGATGCGCGCAAATGAAAAGCAGAGGCGGATCTCCAGGCAGGGTGGGCGGGGCCTATAGGCGACAGGGCGGACACAAACCCTGCTTCCGAAGAACACAGACAGAAAACTAACTACTATAGGTCTCGCCAAGGCGAGCAGTGCATGCGCTACAACGCAGGCAAGACCTAATAAAAAGGACAGAGAAAGCTTGCAGTTCTTTGTCTCTGGCCGGATCATAACGTTACAATTGGTGTTGATTGCAGTTGTGGTGCTAGATTTGAAAGGTTGTTTACGGCTGTAGTTATGTCTAGTATATTTAAGTGAGTTCTGAAGATGTTTGACCATATTTGTGATCTCTATGTAAAATATTAGCTAGGCTTTCATTGTTCCTAAAACTGCTGTTGTGTAGGAGTGTGATAAAGCAGGTTACAGTAAGATTTGATTATTTTATGTGTGAGCAGCTTTGGAGAAATTGGGGTGATTGTACTTCTGAACAGTGTTTATTTGATGAGGGTATTAGGTGAATGCTACTAAATTACATTGATTTGTTTAAGGACATTTTAAGTAGAAAACGGTGTGCCTCATGCCATGGAATCATCTGGTACCATAATGTGATAATGGGCATAGGGACTTCCTAGCCTGATCATTTGAGATGAGTACGGCAACATTTTGATGTTTTCAAATTTGTATTTATGTGGCTGGTTTAGTTTTATTAAATATCATACAATATACACTTCACAAACAATTGCAAATATTTATAATTGTCCCCAAGAACCCTAAAGAAAAGGCTACATCACCAGTCTTCGCAAAACAACTTTTGCAATACTCACTTACTACGTCTAAGCAGCAAGGTTCTTTCACTGCAAACTGACTGGTGGCCATTAACTTACAGTTACAAATTTTGAATTAAAGAATGCCAGTTTGGCATCTTTCATCCCGCTAAGGACCCCTTACATTACACGATGGCTGTATCTGCAGCGATGTCTGGGCTAAACTTGAAAACCACCATTAGATGAGTGACAAAGTATCCAGTAGGGATAGATGGATTACAAAATTAGCAGAATCGCAAAATGAACTAAACCACTATTAAGTCTCGCCTGAGCCAGCACGCATGCATGCGCTGCCCTGCAAGACTTTTTGTAAGGGGGCTTCAAAATCTGACCACACACTTGTGCGTGTGGTTTGTTTTTGGTCAGAGGCAATTGGCCTTTGCGTGCGTCTTTCTAAGAAAGACAGCACGCAATTGGGCAAAGGCGGGTGCATGTCCTGCCTTTGCTCCGCCCACGGCCTATTGCTTGCGGTTACCCGCACAGGCACCATCCGTTTTGAATTATCGTGCCCAGACGCGTGCGCGATAATTCAAACAGATGTCTGGCTGTGGCGCGCACGCGCACCACTCGAGTGCTTGTTGCTTTTTGTCCCCGTCCAGTCGTCTGTTTCATCTGATTTCTGCCTATCTTTCTCTAGCTGATCTTTCTTTATTTTGTTATCTCTCCAAGATTCTCCCTCGTGTGCTCGTTGTTTTCCCTCTGTGTGTGTTTCGCTCTCTTGGTTTCCGGGTATGCTCGCTACGTATCAAGCTGTGTGCATGACCCCAGTAGTGTTGTGAACCTGCTCTTCACAGGCTGGTTGTAGGGCCTGTCATTGTGTGGCCCGTTCATGAACCGCACTGCCTCGGGGGTAATCTTCACAGACTGAGCATACGAATCGGTCATTGCAGGTATGGCAGTGCCATGGTGGCACTATTGACAGGACCTTGGGCTAGGTCAGTGTGTGGCACGTGTAGGTACCACAGTGCCTAGGGGCCACTTGTCATTGGCTGATTGTAGAGCCAGGGCAGTGTGTGGCACGTGTAGGTACCACAGTGCCTCGGGCCACTAGTCATTGGCTGGGAGACTGGGCACCTCGGCTGAGACCCCAGAAGCAGCACCAACGTACCTGCCACCCATTGAAAACCAAGGAGCAGAGTTTACAACTCCCTTGTGTAGGGTGGGTTGTGGGGTCGAAGGGGGGTGACTTAGTAGCATGTTGGGTTACATGCTCGTGGTGGGGCGATTCCGCAGTTCCTGCATGGGCTGCGCACACACTATCACACACACACATATATCTGAACTTTTTCTCAAGTTGTCTATCATGCACACATTCTCTCAAACACACGCACCCAAGTTCTCTCATGCACGCATTTCTCTCAAACACATTTCTCTCAAACACATTTCTCTTTCACACATGCTTTCAGAAGCGCTCACTTCTCACGGTCAGACACTGTTTCATCCTCACACTCTCTCTCTCTCTCTTGGACTCGCCTCCCTCATGCACGCTCTCAGCTTGCCCTATCTGATGCGTTGCCTCCCGTGTTACCCTGGACATATTGAACAGGTGCAGCACAGGGGCTACTTCAATTAACAATGACCTGCTAGGTAAGGGCAACGTCTTGATACGTGGAAAACCAAATAATTAACACGAACTCCAGGATTTTGTATATCGTGCCAAGCTTTCATTTCCCCCAGTTTCCCGATTAAATATCAAATTCATTTTGAAATCATCATTGCATTGATTTTGTACAGATTTTTCTTCTCAGATCTTATCATCAGGGCCGCTAAGACCATGTTGCCAAGAGGTGGATCCTAGAATTAACAAGCATTGGCATAGCCAATAGGTCTCGCCTTTGGGACCTTATAAGTGTTTAGACATGCAACAGTTGATGTTTTTTCACCAAGGATATTGTACTGCATAAATAAATACTTCTAAGGTTCCAAAGGCGAGACCCATTGGCTATGTCAATGCTTGTTTTAAGTGAAACTGAGATATTAGGAGAGGAAACATGCAAATTGCAGACAGTTTGTGTAGTTTTGTTCATGCTGGGAAAATGTGGCCCCAGGAGAAACGCACAAACTGCATGAATATTGGGTATTTCATGAAGATGTGTGGCTCTATCTAGCAAAAAGTGGCCTAGAGAGAACCACTTCAACTTCCTAAAAATGTTTGTGGTTCTTCAGGATTAACGTTTGCCTTCTGGCCTGTCTTTTACCTGTCGCAGGCAGAGGCAGACCGTAACTTTTACAGCTTCGCACAGTGATCCACCTTCTCTTATTGCAGAATAAAAATAAGCATTTGCAATGCAATAGGTCTCGCATTTGTTAAAGTTGGAGCTGTTGGCATTGAAAATGACTATGTTGTTTCATTTTTCATTTGTATTTGCAATAATAGACTCCTTATAAGCAAAGTAACCTATTAATAATTTACAGAAATGCAAAAAGATAGAGCAGGTTATGCTGATGATATGAAATATATGAAATAAAATGTAGTTAGTTGTAAATTTTAATACTGTAAAAGTATTAAAATAGTTTTAAAAAATATGCGCATTTGGGAACCTTACAAATATTTGGGTTGATGGTGGACGCTGCCACTGCAGTTTCTGGCCTGCATTTGGCTGGGGGCTCCATTGTTTTAGCTCTTTGGGGTTGTGAGGGATGCGATCTGTAACCGGGGTATCAATTATTGGTCTGGTTGCCCAGCCCACCTCATTTCCACAAGCTCTGGGGCCCTAAAGGGATGGCTTACTTCTGGCATTGTTATTATAGATTATTATCTGAGTGACTCTGAGGAAGCAATATTTTGGGGGACCTTCTTATTACGAGTGGGATCTTTTATCTGGTTTCTGGGGATGTTAAGAACCAGGAGAGGAGTCACATAGTGGGCTTACGAAAATTGTGAATCGGGCTGGTTAAAATGAACATGTCTACTTTAGCGTAATCTGTATGGGGAGCATTAATATTTGCCAAGAACTGTGACTTGTTGATTGGTGAAGTAATTGTTTGTCAGTCATTAATGTTTTGCAAAATATGTTCTTGTTAAAAACAAGGTGAGAGATGTTTATCTCTAACAAAAGAATTCTACCTCAGGTCAGTTCTTGTGTTGGCAGGTTGTTCCTTGGGGCTCCACGCGGCACTTCAAGGGTCCCTTTCTTATGTTAGTGATACAAACGTATACGATCCGAATGACAGCTCAGCTACAGAACGTGTTTCTTCTGTGTAATATGACCTGCAGAAACCGGATTTTGAATAACTGCAAGTCAATTGTGACCCGTCATCCTTCCAAGGTTACTAAGAAATAATCCAAAATTACAAAAAGAAGAAGAGGCTGAACCTTGAATTCCCGCAGTTCCAAAGATAACACCTACACCGAAATATACTATTTCTACTTAAAGTACTGGTTTTTATCAATGAAGATCGGACAGAAATAGCAAGCTTTTACATGGTTAAATGTTGAAGATTTTTACTACTAATATTTTTGATATTACATGGCGTAATTTTGACCACAGACCATTTTATTAAGTTACAAGCTGCTTATTGAAATGTATTTAAAATTATTAACAGGACCACCATTTATTGAACCTGCAAGATGTTTGGCTTTTCTGTATAACCGTTTACATTTGTGTAAAAAATGAGGTACTGATCATTATTTTAACTCTATCTGGCACTTTGATAGGCTTAACTGTCTAAGGGCCAGATGTACAACTGTTTTTGCATGCACAAACGGGTTTGCGAACCCGTTCGCGCATGCAAAAACAGCATGGGCCATGTACAAAGCCTATTTAGCGAGTCGCAATTTATTTGCAACTCGCTAAATAGGTTTTGGAACTTGCTATCATAAGAAGGGGCGTTCCCTTACTAATCGCGAGCGCAAGCCAGTGTATGAATGTTTTGCGTCCGCAATTGCCGGCACAAAACACTCGCAAATTACCACCCTCTTCAAGAGGGTGGTAATGCACTCGCAAAAGGGAAGGGGTGCCCAGGGGACCCCTTCCCTTTTGCAAATACAGGGGAAAATATATTTTAAGGGCAGGCTGTGGTCCCAGGACCACTACCTGCCCTTAAAAAGTGGCAAAGATCTTGTGACTTTCGCAGCCTAATTTTACTACATTTTGAGTGTTTAATGGGTTGCCGCACGTAAAAAGAACATATGATGGACGGAAGGCTGAACAATGTCAAACATTCACCCCCAGTACAGAGATCTGGGCCCAAGTCCATAGTTTTTTTGCTCAAAACGCCATTCCAGCTTGGACCCAGTTATATGCAAATCCATCTTAACCCTGTGCCCCATGGGAACAGTCAAGCCCAAACTGCCAGGCCAGGTCCTCCACGGACACGAGAAACAAGCATCTTAATTGGGGTTTGGGTCTCAAAATCCTCCATTTAACCCGTGCCAGCTACTGTTCGCCTACAGAAGTTGGGTCCTGGTGGATAGTGCCATAACAATGGTGCCATAAGCCCCGGTGCAAGCTAAGAAACGTAGCCCCTGTCCACTGGATGAGTGGTAAAATGCAGACTTCATTGGGGTTCAGTAGACTCTTAAAACCCTTGGGCCCCAGTGCAAATACACCCGCTGCTCTACTGACAGAACTGGGGGAATTCGAGTATGAGTGAGTGTGTTGGTGGGGTGATAGATCCCACTGCAGTGATTTAACTAGCTGTCCTAACCAGAGAAGTAGCGTTCCTAATGTCAAGATTAAGGTGCAGCTATTTCGATGGTTGTTCTGAGTACCTAGTGTCTGAGTAAAAATTACTTTCAGGATTTTCACTGAGGACCTAAGTGTATGGAAGGTGTTACTACTGCACACCACTGGTTGGGTTCTGTCCATTTTACATTGGTTCTTGTGTTTCCACGCAGGACCGGACTCGCAGCAGCGAGAATCGGGCATTTCCCCGGGAGGCTGCAAGGGTGAGGGCTGGTTTTGCAGCGGTGGGGGCCGTTTTTTGGTCTCGCCTGGCATGGGCTGCGCACATGCGCAGTCTCGCTGGCGAGATTTAATGATTTTGGGTATTTTCTGTAAAGGGCATTAAGCCCCGCCCCTCCTTTCCATTGGCCGGCGTCACCGTTTATGCTAAACGGTGGCCAGCCATTGGAAAAGAGGTGTTCGTGACGTTTTTGTTCGACTTTTTGAGCCGTCCCATTTGGACCGTCTCATCTGCTTTCCGTACGTCGTGAAAGCTTTCTTATCTTTATGGGGCCATATGTTTCAAACACATGGCCCCATAAAGACAAGAAAGCTTTCACAACAGTCGAAAGTGAAAGCGGACCGTGCTTGTCTCTCTACTGCTTTCAGCAGTCGCTCTCTATTGGGGCAAGTGTCGGCGGGGGACTTTCGGCGCATTGTGACCCTTTTACAAAAAATTCCAACACGTTAAGTTGTTTCTAGAGATCCACAAAAACGTGGCTTTCTCTGGCCAGACACAGCAGTCTTTTTCGAACCCTGGTTTCAGATTATTCTGCCACTGTTAAAATTGGGCTGAATAAAGTTGGGTACTGCTTTTGGGGATTGTTGTGTTTTTTGAGGTGAATACTCTGAAATATATCACGGTAGGGGGCAGGTGAAGGCGGGTGATGCATACACGTGTTTATTTCCGCTTGTGAACCCTTTAGGTGGATTTGGAAGGCCAGTCAGGGTGAAGAGGTATTTTCGTGGCACAAATTCCCAGCTGCCGACTACAGTTCCCACACCTGAAGAGCGCGCTTCGTGGCGCAGACCTCAACACATAATTGACTGCCAAACTCACCATAATCGCGAAAGATTAATCTCGAAGATACTTTTCAACACAATGTAAGGACGTGAACATGTGCAATAAGAGTGTGTACGTGCAATTCACACACACCCTGCCACCAAATGATCAATTCACGTGAACCAAGAGATTTGATTATTAAAATTACCTAATGCTTATCCGAACAAAATCGAACTTTAAAGAACAGGGGCGGCTGGGCGTGATTGAAGTCAAAGTGCCACAAACACCTCCACCCTTGCCACTGTCTCGCTGCACGTTGTGCACTAATTAAAATATCAACACCTTCCATTTGCACCCCTGCCTCAGTCGGGCTCCCGTATGATGCTGTATTCGGTTCGCGAATATCAATTTCACACCAGTGTTCATCAGCCGTGCACACCACCGCAATACATCATTTGCTGGAAGTGCCGTAAAAAAAAGTGCCGAATGATCTATAATGATGTAATATATACATTAAAAGGGTGTATGGCTGATCGGAGTTTGGCTAAAAATCCTTTTGGATTGATAACGCGCTGCTGTTTTTTTCCGCGGAGCCTGTCAGGGGCTGACACAATGCTTGAGTTATTAGGACAGAGAAGGGCAGCCATACATTTCCAACGTCAGGCAAACACCTGCCTTTATTGTCTCATATCGCCAAGCTCCGAAGATTCAGTTCAAGCCTGTTTATTTTCTGCAGGGCCTCTAAAGTACCCAGGTGGGCTGTCTGTCCTACTTCTGCAGGAATGGCGCTGTATGCAAACAGAGCACACATGAACAGAATTGCTTCTAGGCGCTAGAAAAATGTCATTTTTAATATATCCAAGGATATTGTACCTATTTTCCTGAATGCCCAACTCCAGAAACGCGGGCTGTACTTTTTCCAAACAATGTTTTAGTATATAAGGAAGCAGCAGCAATTTCTGTCACGTGGGAGATAGTTTTGATTGCTCAGACTTTTCAGAGTTAAGCTCTGTGTTTTTAAAAACTTTTTATTGTTTAGCACACCTCCGTTTTATTATATAGAGCAAACGGGGCCCCTGGTTTTTATACTTCACTACCCGCCTGCTGGGAAAAGGGGCAGTGCAGTTCAGCTAAAACGGGGAAGAGGTTAAGAATGACAAAGGTGTGTGGTGTCTTATTATTATGTATATATCAGCAGTGCCCTCTATCAGGCCTTCGGACGTGCCCTATCGCAGATCTCGTATCCCGCTACTGCAGGCCTTCTTTCTTGCCATAAATTAAGGTTTATTGTCTCTATAATATGCTGCACTGCTAAACACTTATGCGGTGCCAAAGGCGAGACCTATTGGCTATGCCAATGCTTGTGGTTATTGGTAGCCGGTTTTTCAGAGCAGCTGCAATATCTGCTCCCAGTTAAACAAGCATTTGCAATGCAATAGGTCTCGCATTCACGCGAGTTTAAGCTATTAGTATTGTAATTGAAAATGCCTTTTATTTATGTATTAAAACCCAAAACATAAATAAAAGGCATTGTCCTTTACAATGCTAATAGCTTATTTAATTTTTATAGCACGCATTTGCAGTGTAATACGTCTTGCATTTGCAAGATTTTAAGCTATTGTCATTGTAACTGACAATGCCTTTAATTTACCCGTTTTAAAAACAACATATAAATAAAAGGCATTGTCATTTACAATGCCAATAGCTCAAACTCTCATAAATGCGAGACCTAATGCATTGTAAATGCTGGTTATACTTGCCACTAAGACAATTTGTTGTTTGTATCAAAGCAGATGGGGACATGTTGAGACTGGATGCAGGGAGAGACTAGGATTGATTCAGACAGAAAAATAAGCAGTGGCAAAGCCAGTAACTGGTGTCGAGCCCAGATTACAGACAGATGCAGACGTAATACGTGAGGGGCGGAGCAAGCTGGGGCGAACGGCATGCTCGAGTCTTCTGCTCCCCCCACCCCCCGCTGCCTGAGTCCCATGAACCCCTGACCAGTACCCCACACGACACGCCGGCTACAGGTCACGTTGCAGCTTATTTTAGCCAACAATTAGGTTCAGCTCATGGGGTGTCAGGAAGAGTGTGGCTGCCGATAGCTGGCAGCTGCAGAGTAAGGGCCACCGGTGGCCCACAGAGTAGGCCCGACTAGGATCGGGGCAGCCTGTGGACTCGCCGGGTGCGCCCCACTCATCCAGCAACTCAGTGGCACAAGGCAAAGGGGCCAGGACATTTTAAACAGCTTTTACAAAAAGAGGAAAGAAAAAATATACATATGTAAATAAATAAATAAATCCTCAGTGCAGCTCCAGCTCTAGAGACTTTTTCAGCGTTTTTGTTTTCCCATACTCCAGCCATACTTCGGCTTTATACCGGCAACAACAGTATTGACAGTAAGGACTTTATGCACATTACTGGAAATTGGAGACTGCATATAATTTGGGATTACCAATCAATTAGCACCACGGAGACCTCAGTAGGGAGGCGGCAGAGGAGGCCGGGTAATGGCGCATGGAAGAGAGGCTACAGCGGGGGCGCGGCTGCCTTGGAGAGCAGACAGACATGGTCTGCAGATTGTTCTTGAATACAGAAGACCGAAATACCAGAGAGGAGGGCAAGTACGCTAGTACTCCAGCAATTAAAGGGTCAGCACTTCGCAAGTAGAGCAGCAGTGCGAAACTGTCCCTACCCTGTGAATCTCTGCGTCTGCAATCCCTGCCGTGGGTCTATCTGCTCTCAAAGCACCAGGGTAACCTAGAAGAGCCTCCCGTGAAGCGTCCGTAAGTATCCGGTGCCAACAAATTCCCAACTTCTCTGGCGGCAATTGTAGTCTGCTGCCACAAAGTGCATGTCCTGCTCCCCTGCCAGAGCAGCCTGGCTAGAGCTGGGTGCGGCTTGCCGATGTAGGTTGGTGTGCCCCATCGAGCCTTGAAGCTTTGGAAACTTGGCTCGGCGCAAGGCACAGCAGCATAAACGGAATAGGAAAGTCGCTGCAATGCCCCTCCTCTGGTTCACTCTGGATCGAGAATCGAGAACGGAAAAGAAGTCTTTAAGGTACAGAGGTCCTCGTCGGACAGGCTATTTTGAAGTAGCAGACCCAGAGGATATAAAGGGAAATGCCGCCGAAAGGAAAAACACACGCGGCTAATAAGGGACAGAAAGATGCCATACCAAGAAAGTGCAACAAGCATTGGCCGCGCGGCCGTGAAATTAACGCCGCGCGGCCATGAAAGAGAATGAGCCACACGGGTAACATGGGGGGGGGGGGAGGGGCGGTCAGTGCTAAAGCAACACAGGGAAGGCTGGCATATGGTGAGCACTATCGCAGCCGCTTTGATGTTCTCAGTGGCCGCGCGGCTCACTGAGAACATCAAAGCGGCCGCGATCAGCTGGCTGACAAATGGTGTGCGCGCCCGGTGCACATGCACTGTAGTTGGGGGCCTGAAAAGCACTCGTTTCCACTTCCAAATCCCAGTTTTCTATAGCTCTCGCCAGAGCAGCGCTAAAGCGCTGGCTCAGGCGAGACCTAAAAAGCAGCAGGGTTGGTCCGTCAAAATTGCCAGGGCTGGTTTGGGTTCCCAATTCGGCCCTGTTTCCACGTTCCGGTAATTCCTTTCCCAGACGATCCACAGTACGGGTGCAGAAATGGTGTAAGTGAGGTGAAACATCTAGCCTCTAGAAAATGGCATTTCTATCATATGGCATCCTGTAGTTGTTCTGTATTGTGAGGTATTCATATTTTGCTTACAGTATTCACATACATGTCAAATATGCATGTATGGAGAGATTACAGCTTCATCCTTGAGTAAATATGAGTTGTATCACCTAGAACAAAATTTAGGAATCGGACAACAAGCTTGGACTACAAATTCTGATGTTCAGTAGGGACTTCCACTCACAACCCTGGTCTCTTCACAGTAACCTCCTGCCCTCACAGTCCAACCAAGGAAACAGGCCACCAGACAGGAGGCAGAAACAAGCATTGGCATTGCCAATAGGTCTCGCCTTTGGGACCTTATAAGTGTTTAGACACGCAACAGTTGATGTTGTTGCACCTAGGATATTGTACTGCATAACTAAATACTTAGAAGGTTCTAAAGGCGAGATCTATTGGCTATGCCAATGCTTGTTTATAGTGAAATAGGAAATAGTGGTGTTTAACAAATAACGTCAGAAGGAGTCCACAAGTTAAACGCTCTCTGCTGACATCTGTGAATGTTCAGCTCAAGAGTTTGAATTTTGCAAAGACATCAAGGTAGGTAACTTAGGTGATAGAAAAACGCCTTCTTGAGAGTACACATTCTGAGAAACAGAGTGCTGCAATATATAAAGCTCATTTTCAAAGAACGAGAGCCAGGGAAAACCAGCACAATCTGTGCATCAAGCATTCCGGCAGACATTTCACATGTTAGTTGCATCCTTGATTTTAAACTGCACCAACAAACTCTAGTACGTCACTTTTTGAAAGAACATATCACACTGCCAGAGAGCTTTGGCATGGGGGAGAAATACCAATGTAGCTAGCATCTTTAATGGAGACCACTGCTGTTCAGCTTTTAGACTAAGTTATTTACAAGCCCCTTGCGCCACTTTTGCGTCATTTTTAACATGGGAAAAGTGACGTAAAAGTGGCGCAAAGGGCTTGTAAATAAGAACCCCAGTGCGTACATTTTCCATACGAATGCCGCATTAACGCGCTTGTTTCTGCACTTTAAAGCCTGTCCTTTTCGTTGTTAAATGGGTGCGTTTTTAATGTTCCGGGTGGGACACTCAAAACATTTCATATCAGTTGTTTATTTCAAATATTCTCCAGAAAATGTAATACATTTCTGAACTTACCTGAAAGAGAAGCACGCACGATTAATCTCTGCGGAGGCCTGCTGAAAATAATTAAACATTTCTCCCTGAGCTCAATAAAATTGTATTAGGTGCCGTCAAGGAGGAGGAGGAGGGAGGAAGCAGAATGGACAGTGGGGGAGAGAGGGAAGGGTTGTTGAACACAAAAGAGCAACAACAGACAAAGGGGGCGGACGCAGTGTGAGGACGCACCAACAACAAGTGGATGGTAGTTTTAAAGCAGCATGTGGGCACTGGAGGAGGGCTGGGAGAGTGCACTTAAAACAAGCTGGGTTTGTGATAAGCATCACTGAGAGCTTGTAAAGCCCGTGCGAGGAGAGGGCAGGAGGCGAGCCGCTCAAGCTGCAGCTTTCACTTCAACTCACCTTTCCAGCCCCAGTCGAGTTTGATGTGTCATGGTCAGGGACCGTACTTTTTTATTATTCATGGTGACACACTCCCCCTGCCTGTGACTATCCTAAGCAAGCTCACAGGCCCTCTTTAAAAGTATTCGTAATAAAGAAGCTGCAGGAGGGATGTGACTGTACCGATGAATAACCCTGCAACTACTGAACTCAAAAACACACTCGTGAAGAAAGATGGTGTGTGATGCATCAACAGGATATTACCTTAACCCTCTGATCATGCACATTCAAAGGATACTGCTCACTTGTGCATGCTTAGTGTGGGGTAATAGACGACATGAGTAAACTCACATAGACACTACTTCCGTGCACATGCTCAGTGTATGTTTATTACATATGACCCGTTCAGACGAGATACAGTATATTCAGATGAATGGTTGCGAACATCCGCCCCTTCACTAATCTGGAAGATACAACTTTTTACTATATCGCATTTTATAAAGGGGAGGGCATTTTTTCCACTTCACATGCTGCCTCCAGTCGACACATGTACACATACATAGGAAAAATGCATAAAGTTAAAGCACATAATTGCAGGGTCTGGAATCAAACCGCTGGCGCTGAGATTTGTGAACTGTTCTGTGCATCAATCAGAAGACAGGGTACACAATCCATCTAAAAATCCAAACATAAATGTTGCCCAAAAGCATGCTTGAAATACGTGCAGCGGCATGCTCAAAAGATAAGGTAACAAGCATTTACAATGCAATGGTCTCGGCAATATTATAGGTAGAGCTATTGGTATTGCTCATTATTTTTTTATCATTTTTGTATCCCTAAATAAATGGCATTGTCATTTCTATTGACATTAGCTTTTTTTTGCATATGTGATACCTATTGCATTAGCAGAGAGAGAGAGTGAGGTAGTGAGATAGAGAGTGAGGTATTGAAATAGAGAGTGAGGTAGTGAGAGAGAGTGAGGTAGATAGAGAGTGAGGTAGTGAGATAGAGAGTGAGGTAGATAGAGAGTGAGGTAGTGAGATAGAGAGAGTGAGGTAGATAGAGAGTGAGGTAGTGAAAGAGTGAGGTAGAGGGATGTTGTGAGGTAGTGATATATAAGCATAGAGTGATGTGATGTAGTGAGATAGAGAGAGAGGTAGGGAAAGAGAGTTAGTGAGATAGAAAGAGTGAGGTAGTGAGATAGAGAGTGATTGAGGTAGTGAGTGAGAGATAGTGAAGTTGTGAGCTTCTAATTCTGAACTCTGCATCTTATTAATTTTCGGTCAATGCATATACGCTGTTCTCTTAAACCTACTCTGCACATTTCTTTGAAACCTCGCTGGTTTAAGGTCGTTCTGTGTAACACAATACATTCGTAACATAAATTAAGCAGTGTGTCCTGCTAAGGAGATCACGTCCGAAGGCCTCACTTGGAGCAGTTTGTTCTGCTCTGTAGTGTTTATAGGTATAGGTGACGTGATTAGCCAATAGACATAGTTTATGATGTGCCCGTTGCAAGTTTGGTGCATCCATGTTAAAATGTAAACCTGTAGTCTATGGAAGGTGAAGTGAATGTACAAATATGTGATATGTGTGGGGAGATTAGGGGTGGTAGATTTAGGGGGCGGGTGAGAAAAAGCGCTCGAGGGAGGCGGGGAAGGGCAGACAGGTAAGGTGAGAGGATGAGGGGGTGTAAAAAGGAGACGGGAAGATTTTACCAGCAAACGTTAAAAAAAAAAAAAGAGAGAAAGGCAGGGGCGGTTGAGGCGCGGGGGGCGAAAGATATGAGACTGCAGGAGAGAGGGAAAAGGAAGCGGAGACGGGTGGGCGAGGTAAGGTGGAAGAAAGGATGGTGTGAAAGAGTGGGCGCGAGGAGGTGGAGAGCAGAGAGGGGGAAGGGGAAAGGACGTTAGAGAGATACATGGTGGGGGGGGACAGTAGAGAGCAGTCACCAGGAAGAGGCGTGAGGGGGGGCCGAGGGGTGCGTGGAGAGGGTGAAAATACTGGGCAAGCATGAGGGCGAGGTGCGAGAGAGGAATGTGCCTGGCTAGAGAAGGGGGTGGAAGAGGAAGAGCACGGGTCAACGGAGAGGAGTGGAAGTCGGCTTGATAGAGAGAGATGAGTGGGGGGGGAAGAGCACCATAAACACACCGCACCAAAAGCTCAAAACTTTTCACACTACTACCTCCCACACGAAAGAGTTGAAAAAAGGGGGAACAAGTGTAATAGCTGAACTATTTATTCACGCTGATCAATTAACCCGTGAAACAACCTCCACGCCGGAAAAAATAGTCATAATCTACACAAAAACCGGAGTAACAAGAGTGGGTGAAGCAGTGCCGGGGACATTGTAGGCAGTGTGAAACCCCAGACATGACAGGGAGGAGCTGTGGTCGCTATCGGCCGTCAAACGCATGTATCACCCATGCAGCTCCACGTTACAAAACCAAATAAATAAGACGCTTTGTGAACAGGTTTGCACGCCAACACCGAGATGCTGTAATACGCGTTACTTTGTACGGACACAGAAGAATACTAGACAACTGCGGAAATGACGTTAATGCGGGCATTCGAAAGAGGGCCTTCGCTTCTACAAGGAAGGAGTTTGCGGAAACTGCCTCTTCTGATTAGCAGGGGGTTTACAAAACAGCACTCATGTTTCATAAACCACGCCTCTAGATAAACACTACTAGCCAAAAATATTTTGGGTACTGGCATGGTCTGTGGGCCATGCCATCTCCATGTCGCACAAGCTGCCGTGGGTAATCAATCACGTCTGTGTAAATGTTAACTGTCAAGACAGCAAACCAGGTTACTTCTGGCGAACTGCACGTCTGCCCCTCCTACGCACTCACTAGGCTCAATGATGGACTAGAGGGCGGGGCTACCTGCTCCAGAATGTCATATTGTAAGTGACCGCTTGTTTATTGCCTGTGCTATTATAAGGCTGTCTCAAAGTGCTAAAGATTGGGGGGAGGTAAGAGGGAAGGGTGTGTGGGGTTTCACGCTGCTGGCACAGCACTTACTCAAAACTATAGGCGAATCGAAGCGTGGGGGTGCAATTTGTCGACTTCGATCGTATTTTCCAATTCATTACCTCTACCACTCATCTACTATGTAGTCATTCAAGTTACATATCCGGTGTACAACCGTATTACCTTGTTTGGTTTTCTGATAAAATACTTTGGTAACAATACAATTACTTAGATGAGAGTGAACAGGGAAGTAGATTCTGGCGCTTCAAAGGGCCGAGGGTGAAAAAAATGCAATGGATGGTCTGGTCGTTTCTATGGAAGCTTCGAGGCGCCGTGAAGTCGGAAGCGTGTCGGAATGCAGGGGAAGGCAAGTAATCAGGCGTCACTCAATTCATTGCCATTTCATACAATGTACGCATTGTCTCATAAAAATCTCAGTACAAAAGTGCATAGACAATATATATTTATAAAAAAACGACTCGCTAGTCTTAAGGTGCTTAAATCGAGAGCAAAGGAGATTTTTAAAGTTCTTCAATCCTGGCTTTCTCCCAGATACATCTGGATATTTTAAACGCACCCGCACTCCGTGCATACCGCTCCTCCCGCTGTTTTACGAAGCATAAGAATAGCAGGACGTAGGGCCAGCCCCCTCATGGAAGCCCGCATCGAAAGCATAGCGCCGATGTCGCTGGAAACATTTGATGCAAGCGGTATAATAAAGCCCATTTGGAACAACAACAAAAAAATCATTCTGACTAAATTCGCTCCTCGGACAGTTTTATGGGCTATGAGGTTATAACAACCGAAGTCAATTTTGGAGCCAGTGCTGCAGCTTCGTTCGAATAAAGACAAGCACACCACCGCCTTTCTCCGAGGCAGAGCAGAAATGCCTCGGAGAAAGGCAGCGTCGTTTTCGGATTCGGGGGCGTATTTTGCTGTTATCTCCTCCAGCCATTGGCTGGAGGAGATAATTAGACTTTCTGCAAAAAACACGCCCCGATCCGAAAAGGACGGGGCCTGATCAGAGTGACGGGACCTCTTCTCCAATGGCTGGCCAGCATTGAAGAGGCCAGCCAATGGAGAACAGGGGAGAAGAGGGGCGGGTTCAAGCCCCTCTTCTCCAAAACATTAAATCTCTCGACTTCCGGTTCTGCCTTCGGCAGACCGGATGGTCCCGAGACCTAAAAAGGTATTTAAAAATCCAAATACAAAATGCTGCCAAAAAAAGCACACTTGAAATGCGTGCGTTGGGAGAATAGCTAAATGACAAATAGTGTACAATGTGAGGGAAAATACTGGCACAGGAACATTCACAAAACAAATGTATGGGCTGCTAATAAAACAAGCAGGAAGTGGGATAAGGGTGGGGGGTAGGCGGAGAGGGGCACGCAGGCTGACAAATGGTGTGCACTTTCGCGGCTGCTTTGATGTTCTCAGTGGCCGTGCGGCTCACTGAGAACATCAAAGCGGCCGCGAAAGTGATCACGCAGGCTGACAAATGGTGCGCGCGCCCGGCGCACATGCACTGTAGTTGGAGGCCTGAAAAGCCACTAGTCTGCACTTCCAAATCCCGCTTACTAAAACTCTCGCCAGAGCAGCGCTAAAGCGCTGGCTCAGGCGAGACCTAAAAACAGACACTCACCACAAAGGCCGAACTGTCTAATCTCAAAAATATGGCAGGAGCAGGACAGGGCCCCTCTCCCATGCCAACTTTCAGTGCCTGCTTTACATCTTCAGTCATTAATTGGGGCAAGGAACAGCGGCAGCACTTGTGTGAATGTTATCAACATTAGCATAACAACGGTCTTCTCAGAGCAAAAAAACTGCGCCATGTTTGTTACTGGCAGGTGAAGTATTTGCAGGGAGCAAACAGTGAGCTCCCTTTAACGTCATGCTGTCCAAAGATTTTAGGAGGAATTTGTGTGAAAATTAGCAAGGTCAAGCAGAAGACCAAACTGGGGGTTACCACAGGTTATGTTGTGTTAGAAAACGGTGGAGGGTAGTGCCTTCGTCAGTGGATAATCAACATCAAGAACATTGCTCAAAATGAAATTAATTGTGTTGTTTTTATTTTTTGACAAAAAATGCAGGTATAGATTGTGAGAGAAAAAGCAACAAGCCGACACGTGTTTCGCCCTAGTGGCCCATTGGCCTTGGACTTTTTCAAGGCTGCGGATGTCAGGAGATGAGTCTCTGCGGTCTCGAGGAATCAAAGAAATGAGCTGTCAGAAGGGTTCTGTTGTGTGTTTTAAAGACCCAGTGCTCCGCAAGTAAAACGATGGTAAAAATGCGAGTGAAAGAAATGTAATTCTGTACGACATGGTACGTAATGATCCCTGGTTGGTCGATATTGTGAGTGTGCAGAAACAAAATGTGGCCCACCCGGAGAAGAGTTGCATTATGGGTACGATAGTGTAGAGAGCCAATAAAGAAACACAGGCAATGCCTTCCAGAATCAGAGGCCGGGCCGTAAGTTTCTCTGACAGACTCCTGTGCTGGGGCTCGGGGTAAAGCTCGGATGCTGTGAAGTAATTAAATGCAGTGTCTGGGACTGCGACCCATGGAAGGGTGTGGGGCTCAGGGGTTGCTCTTTCGCTGCAGGTGGCCCGACCTATTGAAAATAAGGTGGTGGCAACACACAATGTGTTTTAACTTATTGCATGCATGGCTGAGACTAGCACTGTGATGGGTGCTTCTAATGCTTGGAGTCACAGCCCTGGTCAATAATTCCAAGGTCAGTTATAGCTGTTAATTGCCCGTTTAATTATTTCACAGCCTAGCCTTCAGCTAGGCCGACAAAGGCACAGTGAGCATTTAACAGCTGTTAATGACCTCAAGAGAGGGCAATGACGCTTAAATAAAGCCGATAAAAGCAGGGATGAGGTCTGTCCATTATCACTGGAGCATTCTGTGAACACCAATGTGTCCACCTATTTTCTTAGATGGACCTTTTATTTATTTTTAGAGTGTTTCGATTGGGGACTTACTCACCAAAGGAAACCGCTACTGGCGCTCGCAGCCTCCCCGTATCCCAGGAGGGACTGACCGCCTGAGTTCCGCGTCAACAGCTTGCAGCACCCGCTTCGCGGGTGCCGCTGCGCGGCGCTCAGGTGTGGGGTTGAGGCAGCAGGTGTAAACTTAGCATCCAGCACCCGGGAGGAAGAAACCATCGTGCAAGGCAATTGGGGCGAGTGAAGCAGGGACCACAGAGACCAGGAGCCCCTGCGCCGCACAGGTGTGTACGGCCGCACCCCCAGCAAGCCACGCCCCCGGCCGTCCAAGCGCTGTAGAAAAGCGAACCCTCCCAGAGCACAGTGGGACTTACTCACCAAAGGAAACCGCTACTGGCGCTCGCAGCCTCCCCGTATCCCAGGAGGGACTGACCGCCTGAGTTCCGCGTCAACAGCTTGCAGCACCCGCTTCGCGGGTGCCGCTGCGCGGCGCTCAGGTGTGGGGTTGAGGCAGCAGGTGTAAACTTAGCATCCAGCACCCGGGAGGAAGAAACCATCGTGCAAGGCAATTGGGGCGAGTGAAGCAGGGACCACAGAGACCAGGAGCCCCTGCGCCGCACAGGTGTGTACGGCCGCACCCCCAGCAAGCCACGCCCCCGGCCGCAACACCCCCTACAAACAAAGCGCGGTAACGCTTAGCGGGACGCGAGCGGGACGCCGAGCGAAGCCCGGGCAAAGGGCGGGCCCTCTGTGGCCCTCAGGGGCCAGAAGAGGCTGGGCTGGGCCAGCCCCCTAAAACTGCCCCCCCATTAATAATATACTGCTATTAGTTCCTCGACAGCCAGTTGGATCACTGGCCATTCCCTTGACACAATTTATATCTGCCCGTTACCATCTAATATAGCACTCGTCGTAATGAGGAAACCTACCAAGAAAACAAGGATGCCTACCCTAAGGTCGAGCTCAAAAACCAAATCGGTTCATTCATCTCCTCTACCGACTTTTACTGCTATTGACAAGATGCTCAAACGGACTATAGGGGCGGTTTCCGATGCCATAGCCAACACCGAGAGAAGAATGTCCTTACCCCCGGTAACTATCATTCAAGACACCCAGGATTCATTGATTAACCTGTCAGAAGCTTCCAAAGACTTGGTAGAGGAGATGGATACTAGCCGGCCCATTACCCCACCATCTTTTGTTGACCTTCCTTGCGCCCAGCCACCCGCCGAAATCAGTAGGGCTAGACATGGTGCACAAACAAGCACTCAAATAAATACTCATGATAACGACATATCCCTCGCGGAAACAATGTTGAATAAGGAAGTCCACAAACAAGTGAGGAAAAAAGGTCACGTCAAACCCAGTAACCACAACTTGATCACGCCCATAAACCCATCCACACCGGGAATACCATGCTGGATAACCAACATGGTGGCGGATCTTAAATTAGACCTGGAGCACTCTATCTAGGTGCTGTTAAAACCCCTCATATCAAAAATTGACAGACTGACCTCATTGGTCAATAATAAGGGGATCAGCCCGAAAACCTATCCTGTGCAGGAACGGGATTTGACAAATCGAAAGGACCCTACATTAAGTAGCCCACCAAGAGATAAGGCCTCTCTAGTAATCAATGGGGGGGACAAACTAAATAACACCAGTGTCCCGCAGAAAGGAGCCCAGGAAAAACAAAAGGTTGTCTCTACCCCGCAAGCAGGCAAAAATAAAAATCAAATACCCATGGGCAATAACAAACCTCCATCCGCATCTTTACAAACGATGGAAAAGAACAAGGCCCTAATCCACAAGGCGGTTCCTAAGTCTCCACGGCGTGCTATAGCGTCAACCTCTGACGATAAGAACACTGCAACATGCTTCAAGACAATCAATCTTCCGCCTGAGGCTCTGCCCCTTGTAGTCGTCCTAACAGGAATTCCCCCTTTAAAGGAGGGCCAACGGGAATCACAGACTGAATTAAAAAATAAATGCATACAGTGGCTGCAAACACATCGACCCTTGCCCCCTAACATCCACGGGGAAATCCTTGCAGTGAGAAGGGGTGAGTGGATTGGCAAAGGTATTAAGACCATCGCAGGGGATATCATTACAGTCAACTTTAGAGACAGGGCGGCCGTGAATTTCATCTGTAACGCCCCCCCGAGTCACATAAGTTCACAAATCCACCCGGTTCGCCTATCCTACTTTTACCCCTTCGCACCCCAAAGGCCCAGGCCGAATATTGGCCCTGACAGAATATCGCACTTGGGTCCTCAACCCGGCCTACTGCAATGGCAAAGGCCAAATTCTGTATTCCCAATTTATGATTCCCCCATTACACAGTACGCTCACTGGAATAGGTTCAGTACACTTGAAGGGGTGGACTGACTGAGACTGGACCGCTCATTTTCAAAAATTAAACATAGGAAGGAGCCCACCCTACCATCTACAGGGATAAAAGATGGAGGCGACCAGGGCCAAATTGACGTTCCGGATCCTGTGCAATCCATAGGAGGCAGCAACACACCATTGATCACTAACCGGGGTAGAGGGGAGTGGATAAATCCCTCATTAGACAATTCCCATCTCACCCACAGAAGAATCGCTACCCCCTACAGGCCGCAACTAAGCCGGGTTGTTGCACCCGCAACGGATAGCCTATCAAAGCTTCTGCTAGGCAAGGGAAAAAGAACACCCAAGGTCACGATTCATGACAACCTATTAATAGCTACCTGGAATATTGCAGGGCTAGCGGCCAAGTTCGCATCTCAGGACTGGCGCAGCTATATAAGTAAATTTCACATCTTGTGCCTGCAAGAGACCTGGGCCACTGAATCGCATGCTTACAGCCTGGAAGGCTACAAAGGCTTTTTTGTCCCTGCAAAAAAAGCCATCTCGGGGAGAGCAAGTGGGGGGCTCGCGATCTATGTCAATTTAGACATCAAGGGCACCTGGTCCAACACCAAATGGGTCACAGCCAACCTCCAAGTATTAAGGTTCACTTCACCAAGTCTAACATTTCTGCTTATGAACTGGTACAATGCACCGGCTATAACGGAGAAGGGAATAGCCATAAATGAATTAGAAAACTGTTTGAGCTTTTTAACCATGACACCAAACATCACGGATATAATACTAATGGGAGATTTTAATTGTCACCTTTGTGAGAAACTAATGCCATTTAACAACGACTGGTCTAGATGTACGATCTTGAAAGGCCCTCACTTCACCCATTCAACTGAGGGCTGGGGTTTGGAAAGACTTATGAAAAGGTACAACCGAATACAAATCCTAGATCTCGCCACACTCAACGACAAAGGAGAGTTAACTCCAACATTTAAAGGAAGAGGTTGTCACTCTTACATTGATTTCGCACTAGTCTCTCCCAATCTAAAAAGAAGTATTAGTACAATCATTATAGAGGCCAGTAGTTTCAGTGATCACAACCCGGTAATCATTAAAATGGAGGGTTTCGTTTTCCCATCTCAAAAGAAACCTGCCATTACAGAAAGAGTAGTCGACCAGGGCAGAAGAATTAAATGGGCCAAAATTGATGCGGACAGTTTTTATAAAAAACTATTTTCCGAAGCCCCAGCAGCAATTGATAAATGTCTCGACCTCTGTGTAACTGGAGCTGAGGTGGTGAAGGCATTTGAAGAAATCGCACAGGCTGTAAGTAACTCCTTACATACCCCAGGAACTAAAAACAAAATGCCCCTAAACCCCCGTTGGTTTGATTCAAATTGTACAAAGGCGCTGAAAAACCTGAAGGATAGTCTTCATGCCCAACCAAGGGATAAAATGAAGGTGGCACGGAACAGAGCTGAATATAAAAAAGCTCTGAAGGCTCGCAAGCAAAGCATACAAAATCAGGCCTGGGAAGACTTAAGGGACGCCGCAGAAAGAAAAGATTCTATCGCCTTTTGGAAAGTGATTAATGCCCCCCTCTTTCAGGATCAAGGGGCTCCCAAAATCATGAATACCATTCTGCCGGAACAATGGCAGAAACACTTCCAGGGCTTATACAACCATTCAAACAAGGAACCCCAGGAGGAGTCAGCGGAGGCCCACCGGCCTGTAAAGCTAAAGTTCACCTTGAAGGAGGTCGAATTAGGAATCTCCGGGCTCAGCAAAAACAAAGCCGCGGGCCCGGACGGAATTCCACCAGATCTATTCCTAAGTAGACCTGAACTATGGGCTCCGTTACTTATGAGGGTGTTAAATGAGGCAGGGGAGGTAGGCCTCCCCCAGTCCTGGTCAACGGCGACCATAGTCCCTATTTACAAAAAAGGCAACCGTGATGACCCCCAATGCTATCGACCCATTTCCCTCATTGATGTGTCAGCTAAGGTCCTGGGGCGAGTCATCCTATCGAGATTGCAAGATTGGGCAGAGGAGCAACAAATCCTCTCAGAAATTCAATACGGCTTCAGGAAAGGCAGATCTACCACCGATCAATGCCTAAATCTATACCTCCTGATTGCAAAATATACCATCGCCGGGAGGGGGTCAATACACATGGGGTTTATGGACCTTTCTGCGGCCTTTGACCGCGTAAACAGGAGAAAGCTCTGGGCCATGCTAAAGGAGCTAGGTGTGGACCAATCCCTAGTCGACACTCTACAAAACCTACATCGGAACACCTCTGCAAGTGTAAGGTACAGTCAGGAAGGCAATAAGACCGATCCCTTTACCTGTAATAGTGGAGTCAGACAGGGATGCATCCTTGCGCCCTTCCTTTTCTCTATTTATATCAACGCTTTGGAAAAGGATCTCCTCAAGCTCAAAGTTGACTCACCCCAAATTGGTCATCGAGCAGTGCCCGTACTACTCTACGCCGATGACGCGGTCCTGCTCTCTAGAACACCATTGGGACTGCAAAAATTAATTGACGGGTTTGTCAATTTTATGGAGAAACTGGATCTGGCCACAAATCTAGAAAAGTCCTACATTATGTCATCGGGGAAATCCATAAAAGGAACATTTACCTACAACATTGGGTCACACAAAATAGATCAGGTCAAGTCTTTTACATACTTGGGGGTGCTATTTGATTACGCCTTATCGTTCAAACCCCTGATTGAGAAGCACTCTACCAAACTGGCAAGTGCAGTTGGGGCAATCATGGGGTATGGGCAAAGATTAGGGAAATGGTCCCCCGAACAAATTATGACCTTATACAGATCCATCTGTTGTGCGAAAGTAAGCTACGGGGCAGAAGTGTGGGGCTTTCTGGGCAAAAAAGTACAGCCGCTCCAGACCGAAGAAAATAAATTCTTACGAAGATTATTAAAAGTCCCACAGAGCGTTTCGGCCCACATCATACATGAAGAGGTAGGAGAACCATTTTTAGAGGATAAAATTAAATCCAAACCCCTCCTGGCATGGGTGAAAGCATGGACCAACCCTGAGGCGGCCCTTACGAGACAGATTATCGAGGACTGCCTCAAAAGAGATAAAGGACACGAAATCCCTTGGCTGAAATTTGTTAAGAAGTCGTTAACAGAGATTGGCTGCCCACAATACTTTTTAGCCCCACACTCTCTGTCCCGGGAGAGTAAGACCCTGGTGAAAAAACTTTTTCTTACACATCTGAAAACGTCAAGGGCTGAAAAGGAGAAGCACAAAGCCACTAATCACTTGTACAACGACCTCACTGCGAAGCAAGGGATGGAACCCTATCTGAGGGTCATGTACAACGCGCAGGATCGCTACCTCATGACCCGCTTCAGATTTAACATGTTACACCATATCCTTGCAGTGCCATCTGGGTTCACTCATACAATAGAGGAGAAGGGTACCTGCGGCTGCGATCTTAGATCTCCGCAGGATACCCTTCATTTTGTTTTACTGTGTCCTTTTTATACAATGCCAAGACGCAAGTTCCTGGTGGGAATCCTGAAAGAGCTAAAATTCAAACATGCAAAATTGGCTCTGAGATTCTTACAGGAAGCGGAGGACGCTTACACCCTGTTTTGCACGATAAACTTTATTCGAATTGCAACCAGATTGAGGAATACCAGAGATATTGGTCCCCAAACGTGATCTGAACATTCAAAATTTTATAAATCCCCTGGCCCTCTACTTGAGTACAGAAATTTTAAATATTTATATTTTTGTTTTTTTTTTTTTTAACTTGATTATTATTTGCTGTGTTTTTTAACTTGCGTATATTTATATTGTATTTGTGCTTTTATGGTGTCTTTTTAAGAACCGAATAAAGATTATAAATTGAAATTGAATTGAGTGTTTCGATTTAAAAGATGTAGTGGTGTAACGAGGAAAGATTAGACGCCTGTTTTCTATCACCAACATTCTGGTAATCGTACTTTTCTGCTTGCTTCGGGACTGGTGCAACAAATGACTTTACATACAGCACAGAAACAAACAATGACAAAAGTTACCACACAAGTAACACTTATGACTGACAGGGAGGTCAATGGCGTGGTGTCAAGCTTAGTATTCTGTGGTACGACCATGAAATAGGAGTCTTAAATTCAATTGTGTCACCAGTGATGTAGCCATGGTATCATGGGCCCGAGTGCAAGGAAGCAAATGGGCCCTTTGGCCTCTGTTTACATTCTGAAATTCAGCAATAATGAGGGTTCAGTGGGCCCCGGTGCCACTACACCTGCTACCAATATGGTAGTAATACACCGCTGTGAAAATCACTACGTATGCTGCTGATATCAATGAACACCACGTGCTCCCTAAAACTGTCCACAAAACTTTCAGGGGTGCGCATGTGCCCTGTCAGTTTTACAATGCGTGCCAGGCGAAGCTAAACTGTGAATTCCAAATGTAGTTTGAGTGCTCCTTACGTTTGCACAACACGTGAAAACTTGAACCCTGCTTCTAAACTCGTTTCATGGACACGTTTCAGCAGCCAGGCCTCGGAAATGTACCGTGGAGTTGAAAAGCACACTTGGCGCATGAACAATTTCCACGAAGAATATTTTAAAGACACAATACATATACGTGCTCTCAGTGTGCCAAGGTAACATATTTCACCAAAGAAGACACCAGTGGGAGAACCTTCAGTTCTCAAACTTCCAAAGTCGATGCGTGACAAACTAATCCAGTAAAAGTTTTTGCTTTGCATTCTGTGATTTGTAGTCCTGCTGGCCCCGTGTTTAGCTCAGGGCTGCAAGTGCCAGAATAGGAAAAACATGACTGCATCAGCTGATTATGCAAACAAATGGAAAAACCTCAAGGCTCTGTATGGATACAATGAAGTCTATTTGACACCTTACAAGAATCCGATTTTCGCTCTATAAAGTGGAATTCTATGTATGTATGTAATCTCCCAAATGCCTTCAGGCGACAGGGCTAACGTAATCAGCAAGGGTTTGCACCACACCTGGGTGCACAGGCGGGGCGCACACACTAGCAGCACCTAAGAAAAGTCTGACAGGGAAAGTATTTCTGGGTCATACACTTTCTCCCTCGCTCTGCGGGGAACCCGAACTTGGCCAACAAATTCATGCATGAAAACTAAGACCAGTCCATAACAAACTAAACCAAACCCGCGAAACACATTTCGAGGAACCAAACAAAAGAACAAAAACATGTTAAAATTAAAACAATGACAAATTGTTGCCTTCCAAGTGCCTCACTGAAAGTTTCCGTCACATTTCATAGGACGACATTGATTTGAAAACACAGTTCATGGCATTTTGTCATGTCCAGTGAATGCATGCCTTTTGGTGTGGAACGCCTTTGTTTTGGTAAGTGAAGGTATGTTTTGAGCTCCCTGTCACGCTTGTTGCGCCGCAATCGCTGGTCTGAATGTTCTCGGACATAACTTCTGTGACGTATATACACATCTGTAAAGACGAGGAAACCGCTTCAGATTACTTTTGATGTGTTAGGTTTATTTCTTGGTACAGAGAGCCCTCCCAACCGGCATTGCTCCAACACGAAGTCCCAACTGCTCCCAGCAGAACTCCGGAGCAGAACCCCCACTAACACATTCCATGTTACATCATTACATTCTCTACCAGTGTTAGCATTAACATCACATCACCACACCTCCCCCCTTTTTTAAAAAAAAAAAACAGACTTCTAACAATAAAATAATACAATAAAAATGTAAGGGAAAAGAAAAGTGATAAAAATAAACATAGCACAATATAACTTATACATAATCCTGTAACCTGCTTGACTTTGTATGGATTCTGGTGCTCCTTCTCACACAATTATCACTCCTTAAAGCAACTTTCTCATGTTCCCCATTCTTGTTATAATAACCTGGATCCTTTGCTACTCGAGAAGTATTCCACCAATTTCCGTTGGCCAACTTAACAGCATTCTTTCTGATGTCCACAACCTGCTGAGAATCTAAAAACTTTGAAAGACCTTTTCTAACTGACACCGGATTTTTCACTCTAACCCAATCACCAATGCAAATACTGTGAGCATCTTTTACAGTAACAGATTCAATTCTTTTACAGACTTCGGATGATTTTCTACTAGCAGAGTCCCACATGTTCCCTATGTCACTAACACGATGAAAAGATTTCACCATCCAAAAAGGATAAACTTGCGAAGGAGTTTTCCTCCCTCTCATGAGTTCAAATGGACTAAAATTGGTTGCTACATGGGGCGATGTACGATACGACCACACAAGATCATTCACTGCTTTGAAAATGCAAGCCTTAGACCTAAAAGCTGCTTGAACACACTCTACAACAACTCTATTGAATCTCTCAGTTTTCCCATTGCTTTGAGGGTGATAAAGAGGAGTTCTTGTGTGTTTAATACCACAAGAACGTAAAAAACCAACCATCTCTTTCGAGACAAATTGTACACCATTGTCTGTAAGAATTTTCTCCGGAAACCCTTCCCTAAGAAAAATCTTATTGAGACAAGCAATAACACTCTCGGAATTAGGAACATTGATGGGCTCAACCTCAACCCATCTGGATAAATGGTCAACAAGCACCAAAAAATATTTAGAATTGGCAGGGAGAACATGGAAAGGTCCAAGAAAATCCATGCCTATTTTCTGCCATGCTCTCCCAGGAGGAGACACAGGAGAGTCAACAGTGCCTTCTAACACCAAAACTTTGTCACTAGTATTGCATCTTACACACTGTTTAACCATCTCATCAATTTGAGAATCCATTCTTGGCCACCAAAAATCAGATCTCACCTTTCTTTTAGTAATAGTTGCACCTAGATGACCCGCATGAGCAGCCAAAATGATTCTATCTCGGTAACACGAGGGAGGTACAAGTTTGTCACTTCTTACTACTTTTCCACCTTCTAGAGAAAGTTCACTGTTGACTTTCCAGAACATTTGAAGTTCTGGAGTAAGAAGTTTCTCCTTAGGCCAACCTCTCTTGATCAAAGAAATAACCTCACTAAGTACAATATCTTTATCGACTTCAGCGACCCAGTCTTCTTCTGCAAATGAGAGAATGTCCTGATTGACACACGCTACAAAACATTCCTCTACATCGGTTTCCCAATCTTGTTCATCTGTATCCTGAATGGGAAGCCTAGATAAACAATCCGCTCTGCTGTTTCTCCCTCCAGGAATATACTCTACCTTGAACGTAAATTCTAGCAATTTGCTCGATAACCTAGCTAATCTAGCAGTGGTACGTTTAATATTTTTTCCTGACAAAATGTCAACTAATGGTCGATGGTCAGTTCTAAGGACAAAGGATCTGCCCCACAAATATGTCTTGAACTTCTCAACACTCCATGCACAGGCTAACAGTTCTTTTTCAATAACCGAATACTTTCGCTCAACAGGACGAAGAGTCCTGGATGCAAATCCCACTGTAAACTCTTTCCCTTCAGCAACTTGCGACAATACAGCACCCAGACCATACTCGCATGCATCAACTGTAATGATGGTTTGCCTTCCTTCCACAAAAGCTTGCAAGGCAGGTGCACTAACAATGTGATTCTTAATAGATTGAAAACCTTTTTCGCATTCTTCTGACCATACAAATGTTGTTCCTTTTTTAAGTAGGTTTCTAAAACACTCTGTGGTTTTGGCAAAATCTTTCATGAATTTTGCATAAAACTCACAGAGTCCGAGAAAAGACATCAGTTGTTCTCTGTTTTGGGGAGCTGGGGCCTCTACTATACTTTTGACTAAACCAGGTCTTGGTTTAATGCCTCGTTCTGATATTACATGCCCTAGATATTCAATCTCTTTCACCTTAAAGAAACACTTACTTTTCTGTAAGGTCACCCCTCTACTCTCTAGTACACTAAAAACTTGATCGAGAACAACATCATGTTCTGCTTCACTTTTAGAGAAAACAAGAATATCATCTTGGAATACCACCACATTGGGGTTATGTCTAAACATTTCAGTCATTAGTCTCTGAAAGACCGCAGCCGCAGAAGCTAGCCCAAAAGGAAGTCGATAAAACTGGAAAACACCATCAGGAGTGACAAAAGCAGTGAGGTGTCGGGACTGAGGATGAAGTTCGACCTGATGATACGCAGCTTTGAGGTCCAATTTCGTAAACCATGAAGACAAACCAACTTTCGCAATCAGGTCCTCAATGCGTGGAAGAGGAAAGCCGTCAACCCAAATGGCCTCATTCAAGCTTCTCAAGTCGACACACATCCTCAAGTCCCCAGACCTATTCTTTGCCAAAACAATAGGGGAAAGCCAAAGAGTGGACTCAACTTTTTTAATTATGCCTTGTTCACACAAATTTTGCAGGTGTTTAGAAAGATCCTCTCTGATACTCAACGGGACATTGCGTAATCTGTGTTTAACAGGAGTGGTATTCTCTTTTAGCTTTATAAAATGTTGAAAGTTAGTAATTTTTCCCAGACTATTTTTTAAAAACATTACTGAACTTGTGTTCCCAATCATTGAATGACTGTGTGCTAGAAAGTGAGTAGGCATGTTTATCATAATGTTTCTGATCAGGCTGCTTGTCAATGAAGACAGGGTTCTTCAACCCAGGCTTAATGGTTAATCCAAACTCGGCTTGGTGAACGAGGCCAAGAACATTGATCCCTCTTTTAGCAACGTATACCTTACCATTGATAGTTTCACCTAAAACCCCTATGGTGGCCCAAAAGTATCCTAACAAGTCAATTTTACTACCTTCAAAAGCCACTGTACGAACGTCAGGTGGCAAAAGACTTATCTGATACCAGAACTTTTGGTACTTTTCTTGTGCCACAATAGTGATACGAGCCCCTGTGTCAACCAGAAGTCGGATTTGACTTGTTTCAATCGTAACTAAAGCTTCCGGATCAGGAATGTTTAATTGCCCTTCTTCATTGCGATTCTTTACCACTACAACATATTCTTGATTTTCAACATCTTCATCATAAAACTTCTCCTCATCGTTAATTACGCATCTAACATTTCTCCTTCTGCTACCCATACAAACTTTAGCAAAATGGCCCATTCTTCCACATTGCCCACACTGTTGATTGATAGCTGGGCAATTTTTAAAAGAAGAAACATGTAAAGGAGAACCACATCTATAACAATATATTCTAGAGTTGAACTGCCTATCTTGTACAAATGATCTTCCACCTCTAATGATACCCGGTCTCCTCATATTGCCACGAAAAGCATTACCCCTAAAAGCATTGTCAAGCATGGGAATAGAAGGTTTGACAGAGCTGGCACCAGGATGCTTAGTAGAAACAGCACCTGAAATGGAAGAGTTAGAGCAGTTTCGAGCTGTTTTGCGTCATCCATTGAACTTTCAATACTTTTAGCAATATCAACTGCTTTGTCTAGAGTAGGGTCTTTACATGTTAGTAGCCTTTCCTGTATCTTTTTACAATAACAACGTGCGACCAGTTGGTCTCTCACTAATTGGGAAGTGAAATTCTCAAATTTACATTTAGAAGCCAAAACTTTTAGAGCTGTGATAAAAGTATCTATGCTCTCATCAGATTTCTGTGTTCTCGTAAAAAACTTATATCTATGCACCACAATATTCTTTGTTTTAGTAAAATATTTGTCCAATTGCGCTACCGCTGTTTGGAACTCATCAGGATCTTCTCCTTCAGGTGGATCGTAGGGAGGTAGATGGTCAAATACATTTTGTCCTTCAACCCCTAGATGGTAATACATTAAGTTCTTTTTCCTCTCAGGTCTGTATCTCTGACCATCAATCGCACCTAGATATGCCTTAAACGATCTAAACCATAGCTTCCATTCTAAAGGAGGATCTCCGGGTTCTTGTAGAAAAGGCGCTGGTGCAATGACACTCTGCATTTCGTCAAAAAGAACCAAAAATAATAATTTAAAAAAAAAACTGTGGAGTGAAATTGATTAACAAGAAGAAAATAGAAATGGATATGAGAAAGAAGAAGAATAAAAAAAAATTAATACCTGAAAATTCACTGCCTCTGCAAGATAGCAGAAAATGAGAAGGCCAAACTCTGTTAAACTGAGAAGAAACACAAAGCCGACACCTCTCACAAGTAGCAGCGAATCCAGATAATGACCTAAAAAAAAAATTCCAGTTCAGACCAGCAGATGGTAGCGTTGCACCGTAGGAGTTATATTCTTGGTGTATACAAAAAAAAAAATATGCATTTCCAATAACACATTTGCGTTATAAATGCCCAAGTATACAATTTGCGATCCACGTGCGATCAATAAAGAAAGAAAAAAAAAATGCACCCCAGAGCACGTAACAAATGGCTGTGCGCACAAAACGATAAAATATAACTTCCAACTGAACGCTACGTATTGAAAGTAGCAAATAATGAAACAAACGAGAAGAGAAAAAAAAAATATATGTGACCAATCCAAAATGGCCACTGTGAACGCGACGTTGCGTGCTGACGTCAAATTAGAAACGTCTCGGTGAAGATTCTTCCTGCGCACTGAAGAACATGGAACCCTTTTCAGCCTCTTCCGCCAAACTCCGCTGAAGGTTCCACAACGTCATCAAACAAGAGGAGTAACGAGAGGATGAACACCTCCTGCTCCCTGCAACGACGCTCGAAATTGACAATGAGATATAGCGATATAGCGGTAAGATAAAGTCCTTCTTTAAAATATTATCCTTCTCTTTGGTATAGTTTTTTTTTTTTAATTACTCGTATTCTTTGAGTGTCCCGCAAACCTTTTGTTTAAAAAAAAAAAATTCCAGGCAGACGAATAATAATATGGGCACGGCTCTCTGCACGACCGAACGTCCGATATTAACTCGAACAATCAACAAAAAAAAAATTACTCACAGTTGAATGAAAACCCTAGGCTCCGGGCAATCAATACGAAGTTTTCAAATGCCGAATGTAGTCAGCTGTAGTAGCGGTATAAGTAGCATCATCCTCTGTCGCCACTGTAAAGACGAGGAAACAGCTTCAGATTACTTTTGATGTGTTAGGTTTATTTCTTGGTACAGAGAGCCGTCCCAACCGGCATTGCTCCAACACGAAGTCCCAACTGCTCCCGGCAGAACTCCGGAGCAGAACCCCCACTAACACATTCCATGTTACATCATTACATTCTCTACCAGTGTTAGCATTAACATCACATCACCACAACATCACTGTGTAAAATGCTCGATGTGGCGAAGTAAATACAAACAAAACAAAATCGGCTCAGCTGTTTGAACTGAGCATGAGAGCAGCCTGATCAATTAGTAGCCTAAACATTTTTTTGTGGGTGGCAACTACTGTGCCACTGTAAATCACACAGACACCTACGACAAGGTATGAAGCGCTACATTAGTAAAAGCCAACAAAGCAATAAAGAACAGTACGATGTTGCATCATGTCAGGAGTGTGTAGGGATGGCTCTCAGTCCTTTTTGCCCTCTCCCAGTACTTATAGATTTACTTTCTTCGCTGCATAAGCAAGACTACAATACTCAGTATGCACCTTCACAAATATGACTGGATGATCTCTTCACGCCTGCAAGGGAGCATCTTGGGATCACTAATGCATTACGAATGCTATGAAAGTTCTCGGGTCCAAACAGGTATGATTAAGGTCTGCTAGGTCTTCGGTAATTTGTTGCCCAGCGCTCTCCCCTCCCCCGACCCTCTCACCGGCTGCACACAAAAACTCACCAGCATCCCCATCACATCGGTCCAGAGCCTGGAAAAGCCATCGGACATGCCCATCTCCTCCTGGGGCTCTGGACAGGCCGCTTGGTCCTCCTCCTCCATGGCTGCTCCCAAACCTCAGCAGTGCTTCAGCCCAGCACTGTCAACAACCCATTGCCACGGGCTGTACCTAGGGGCGCTACGTTTTTTAAATACTTCTCCGCGGTCCCGGGGCAGCTTCACCATGCTCTTCAATCACTGCTTAACCCACCTTAAAGGGGAGCCGCTGAATTGTCCCTTGGAACAGTGGGCAATAGGCAGGTCGGGTCCCGTTCCCTCATTGCGAATCCCCCCGGGGTCTCCAGGTTCCTGCCGGCTGCCGAGCGCTGGACGGTGGAGTTGACATTCCTTTTCACACAAAAGCGGTACTCTTTTTATGACCTTAGAAATATTAAAGTTTCAGTTGGCCCTGCCTGTATTTAAAGTTTCAAATCATAGATACAACTAAGCCACAGGTACGTCATTCACTGGACCACCTTACCACCAAAGAAGGGACTAAGTGAACAAGCCGTCAGCGGTTCTTTCATTTAGTTGCTTTCCTGTGAAATGGATCCAAAAAAGAAGAAGCCCGCGAGTGGTGCGCGCGCGCCAAAGCGAAACATGCGGTTTCAATTATCGCGCCCGTGTCAGGGCACGATAATTGAAACCACATGGCCTTTGGTGCGCGTAATAGACACCAATAGGCCATGGACGGAGCAATGCGCCCGCCTTTGGCCTATTGCGTGCTCTCTTGGTAAAAAACACGCACGCAAAGGCCAATAGGGGGCACAAAAGGGTGCGATTCCTGGGTTCGTTTTGAAACCCCCCTCAAGAGGTCTCGCGCTGCGCGAGCAGTGTTGCGCACTGCAAAGCAGGCGCGAGACCTAAAAAAAGTTTGCAATTCTAAGATGATGTAGGCAGCATATCTATATTCAAACATTGAGTGCTATTTGGGAGAGATTTGCTGCCTGACAACTTAAGACAACATCTTAGGCCAAAGTCCTCATATCGGGTTGCTCTATGACTAAAGCACTAGAAAACGTTATAGTATATCACTAAATATTTCACTAAAGAGACAATTGATGGACGGAATGCAGAACCAATCAGAACATTCACCCCCAGTCAAGAGATCTGGGTTAAATCCATCATTCTTTTGCTCACCATGCCACCCCAGTTTAGACTTGGCCATGTGCAAATCAGTCTTGGCCATGTGCCTCATGGGAACAGTCCAGCCCGAACTGCCAAGCCAGGTCCTCCCTTGAGTGGAAACAAGCATCCTGGGACCGGTTTCTGGGTATTACCCTTCATCAGCCAGGCTAGCTTGAATCCAGTGGCACAGTGAGCAAGGGACCCACGTCTGGGCAGACCCATCCCACTTCCTCGCCCTAAGTGCTCCGGGTATGCCCAGATTTGGGTCCCGGGCTTGTTGTGCCACTGGAATGGTTATGCATTTTCAGTCAGTTAGTCTTTAGAATTTTTACAAATAAAAGTCACTCTGCACAAATGTGTGTGGGTGTACAATATTTAAAAAGGTAGCCTATGGTGAAAAGTGAATTTCATGTAAAGACACTCGGAATCTTGTAAAAGGCTGATGAACTGTAGAGGCTGGGCTAATTTCAAGAGAGAGCAGCACTGTCTGCGAGCAGGAAGGAGGGTGCAAGCAAAGCAAAAGGCATTGGCTTAGCCCAGTGATACTCAAAGTACGGCCCAGGGGACACATTCAGCCCTCCCGACCTTTATATGCAGCCCCCTGGGCAGCAGCAGCACTGGGCTGCGGTTTACTTGACTCAGTAATAAGATGGGGAAAAAATATTTAAATATACAGCAAACGCTTATTTAAAGGTAAATTGCAGTTAGGGAAAGGAAGTAACTAGGCCCTTAACTTTAGAAACACCTTCATTTTTAAAGACAGCTACTAGATATTCATGCTTTGCTTCCCCTACTACCACTTTTACACCCTCCACTAGCATCAGTGCGGCCCTCAGTCACACCATAGACCAAACTTTGCGGCCCCCGGGAAAATGTTTGTTAGTACCCATGGCTTAGCCAGTAGGTCTGACCATGACAAAGTGGTGCGATTTTGTTTTATTATAAGCATATGTCACAAACATAAAAAGAAGAAATAAGGATGGCTCAAAAAACAAAGAACCAGAATATAAAGAAAAGAAACATAGACAACGTAAAGTACTGGCCTACCGGCCTCTGGATTAGAGTGCAGTTATTTTTCGGAGGATTATGAAAACTTCAGTCACTCACAATGCAAGAGAAACAATGTGGTGGGCATAAGCAAAATATGAATGAGAGCTAAACAGAGAAACACGTTGGGAGGGATACTGACCCAAAGCCTCACTGTGTATGTACAGAGATTTGCAATTTTTATTTATGCCTATTACTTGAAGCTCGGGACACACCTAAAGTTATCTCTGGGCTAGACCTAAAATTGTGGCTGTCAGCAGGGAGGAGGGATGTGCTAGCAGTGGTTGGGCTGAAAGCAATGGGCTTTAAGTGTTAAAAACGGCGCAAAAACTAGCGTTCAGCATCTGTCATGACTGCATGGCAAGAAAATGTGGTTGGGGCATGTTCTCACCAGTTGGTAGGTACAACTTGGTGCAAACACAGGGCCAGCAGGCCCTCAGCAGAGGGTAGATTTGGAGCAGTTGGTAGGGTTTAATCAACAGAGGTTCCTGATGCTTGGCGTCAGCAGATGGGGTGGTCATGACATTGGCCTTGGGTAAACTGGTAGTCATGACGTCATCAAAGAGTGAATGGGCAGCCATGGTGTTGCATGCTTGCTGGCACCTATTGGCAAGTCGTACAGTGCTGGCACTCAGTACCAGTATCTGCATGGAACTTGGTGGCAGCAGAGGGTGAGAGGGCCTTGTGTCAGCAGACTTGTTATGTGGCAATGCGCCAGGGCATGGTATAAGCAACGTGTGGATGGTGTTTGGTACCAGCAGAGGGAGGACGTAGTCCTGCATTTGCCATTCTGACACTTACCCGGCAGGGTGCAAGGTAGGTGCCGGTTTTCAGAACAGGATAATGGGCTGCCATGACCCAACTGTTATGTCCTGGGCCAATGACCCATTCATATCACAGACAGGTATCATATCACGGACGGGTTTGAACATTGTTACCAGGGCTGATTTTTAGCTTCCAGTTCAGCCCTGTCTGGGGGTGTTGTCAGCAGAGGCAAGGAAGATACTGTGATAACAAGCATTGAAAATGCAATAGGTCTCGCCTTTGATTAAGTTAAAGCCATTTACTTTGCTAATGGTATTTTATAGCAAAGCAAATGGCTTTAACTTAATTAAAGGCGAGACCTATTGCATTTTCAATGCTTGTTCTGAACTGGAATTCCTTTTATGAAAATGAGAAATAGTCTCCAGTTGAATTCCTTTTCTGGTTGATTGAGCGAAAGTGAGCAGCTTTGCAGCAGCTACTATATCTTGTGGCCAGAGCAATCAGTTTTGCTTGTAAGCATAAACAAGTCGGAATATGTACATCTTCACTCTATTGTGATTTTCAGGTTTGGAAAGGAAAGACTTACTATGCCTCCAAGGCAATACATATTTTTGAGTTCCTGAGCAACTGGGTAGGGCTGAAGACGACTGGTGCAGGATCTGTCTGTTTAGTGGGGCCTGCCCAATTGGAATGTGATGATGTCATTGTGACTGAAGCTGAGAAACTGGGTCCCATGGCAGCCTATCCCTGTGCACAGAGGATTAAAGATGGCATCTACCATACTGCAGAATGATCTGATGCTTTATGCTGTGCAGTCATACAACAAGCATCTTAGCTGCATGGCCAAAAGAGATTGGGCATAGTTATGTCTCAAGTTAAAATATAAAGTACCTTGAAGCTGCAGATGTTTTTGTTGGCAGCTACTTTACTGTATGGCACCGGAAAGAACTCCTGGCGTCTCCTGTTTACCTCGCTTTTTATGGCTTCTGATTTATAACCATAGTCATTTGAGAGGCATTCTAAGTTTGTGTGGGTTCCAGTACTTGAAGCTGGTGTTAAGCACACCTAACCTGTGCTGCTGCACAAGAACCTGGGTCACAAGTTCTAATCATGTCGTCAAAAAAAAAGAAGAAAAAAAAAAAAAGAAAAAAAAAGGGAGGGCCAGATAGAAAGATTTTCTTTCAACCTAAATCTTCTTCATTTGAGCATTCACAAAGAAAAACCAAGCATTTGCAATGCAATAGGTCTCGCATTTACACGAGTTTGAGCTATTGACATGGCAAATAACAATGCCTTTTATTTTTGTTTTTAAAATATAAATAAATGGCATTGTCATTTACAATGCCAACAGCTTAAACTCGCGTAAATGCGAGACCTATTGCATTGCAAATGCTTGTTTTTTATGTCACTGATTCTTTATTTGCTTGAAATATTTCCCACTCCTGCATGTGACATAGGTATGACAGCTTGTTTGTAAAGATGTTTTTGCACTGCACCTTTTTGGAATGTGCCATATCCAGGGCCGCTAAAATTATGCGGCAGGGTAGGGCCAAATTATGCAGCAGGGTGAGTAATTTTTTCTCTCCATGAAAGTGGAAATTATGCGGCGTAATAATGCAGCACATTTTGTGAGTGTTATTTAAATATTTTGTCATGTTTACACTTAACACTGTCCGGGCATTGGTTGCACCTCCTTGATACCAGTTTATAAGCCAAATATAGCAATAAGCAACAGAAACGTGGCAAGTTACGCTTTGCAAAGGGCCTTCCACAATCCCACAGTATGTGTTGCAATGTTTTTTTGTAACTTTTGATCCAGAAACCCTTTTTTTCAGCAATCTTCAGATTAGGTAGCAAATGATCGATTATGTGGTAAATAAGTCAAGCCCATAGTTATGCGGGAACGTCCACGGCCTCGAAATCGCATAATTTCAGTGGTCCTGGGTATGGATGGGCCACGGTGATGGTTTATTAATGCCTAGGCAGGTTTTACACACACAGGTTCATGAAAAGTGAAAGCAAACCCTCTTTCTCTCCTAACAAGCCATCTGCATTCTCAGTGCATACTAACATTGTCCATTACAGGAAGTGAGGTTTATTCTCAGAGGACACTCAGTGCGTGTACTGACAGCATGGTCCTCTGTGCTGTAGACAGACGCTTCTGTCAACATGTTGCTGTTTTATTTCCCGGAATCACAGAGCCCGATTTAGGGGGCACCATTGATTCTTGAAACAACCATCGGTGGTGAGTCGGGGTGATTGTTATTAAGGGACCCAGAGTCATTGCAGTCCTCAGTCGATCCGAGCTATCTGAGGGCGCTCTCCAGAAGGACAAATCTCTACATAAAGCCACGTCACGGGGCCCAAGGATCCGCGGTCCCCACCAGGGGCCCGACACAGCTCAAGAGGCCCAGGCAGCCCCAGGTTCTCCATCATCTCAGCAGCCAGTGGAGCAGGACTGGCGTTTCTGTTTAATACAGATAAGAGCTAGACTGAGCTTAGCTTCCGGTCACCGTTCTACACGTACACGGCCAGAGTGCGAGTCACATTACAAGTCACTATCAAGATTCCAAATATCCCAGCCCGCATATGATCGACTTCCAGTCCAGTGTGCAATAAACGTATATATAACATATTTACATGTGTTCATTAAGCGAGGAGGAGGCCTCCATGGCGTTTGAGCGCTTTACAGAAAAAGGTCATTACAAATAATGACGGATGAAATATGTTTGGGTATATATATTTATACATACATACATACATTCATTCATTACTGAGGTACAAACGACGAATTTGGACTCACCACCGCAGTACAGCAAAAGTGACACCAGAAAGACCTTGTTTTGCGGCCTCTCCACTACCATTGTTGAGGGAGGGTAGGGGGGCATCTCTTGAGTCATGACCCCTCCCCATATTTGATAAGATAACGAATAACATTACACTCTGTGCATAGACGTGTGCCTGTACCTGTGTGTCTGTAAGTGTACGTGCATCTGTAGGTGTGTGCGTGTGTCTGTAGGTAAATGTGTGTGTACGTGTGTGTGCATGTCTGTATGCGTGTGCGTCTGTCATGTGTACGTGTGTGTGCATACTTGTATGAGTCTGTGCATGCCTGTGTGCGTCTGTGTCTTGTGTACGTATATGTGTACGTGTGTGTGCATGTCTGTATGTGTCTTGTGTACGTGTGTGTATATGTGTGTGCATGCATGTGTCTGTAAGTGTCTACAGAGAGAGTGACGGCGAGACAAAGAGAAACATGTAAACACAGGAGTGGTGAGTGTGTCTGTGCGCCTGCGCAAACATCGAAAGGTGTAGATTACAGTCTGATAACACATCGGGGTGTTTCCCTCTGAAGCCCGGGGTGCTTGTAAACGATTGCAGATCCTCTCGAACGCAAGATGAAGCCAAAACACGTCAGCCATTATGCACCTTTCGTTATGATTAAAACATGTTAAAGTGTACATGAGATTGATGCAAAGGCTTGCGCCACGCCTTCGATTGACAGAAGTAACGCAGGTGCCTTGTGGGTGTATTTCTTTTAAGGTTGAAGTGACACCCCACATTAAACTTGAATCCTCGTGGTTGCACGCAGCGCCAGGGTGCAGTACTACAATTTTCAAAATATAGCTTTAGGAGAAATGCTATTGGGCCACCGCGGTGATTTAAAGAGACGCTTAAGAATGTACGTTACGGGCTGCTACGTCCATGACGAAATCTGTACTGAACAAGCGCGGTACCGCAAAAGATGCATGTTTATTTTTTGCATCGGGCAAAAGTGAAAGCGCGATGCGAAAGTAAACACACAGCTGACTTTGCTAAAGCCGAATGTAAAGAAAAAGTGCGTAGGGAGTAATGAAGGGGAGAGTGTCACGCCGCTCGTAAAAGATCAAATTCCCGATGGGCGTGGCCAAAAGGAGACAAGGCGGCAACAAGGAGGGACTAAGAAGCCTCCTTTACAATGACAAGCCTAAGTTTTGCATGCAAAATGACGAGAACCAATTAGAAGGATGGGCGGGGCTTCAACTCCGCCTCCGAGAGCTTCCGAATCTGAATTGATTCCAAGAAGCTCTCGAATGCCGAGACCTAAAAAGAAGGCAGGCATAAAATCATCAGCATGGGACAGGAAGTGTGTGCCAACAGTGCGTAGGGAAATCGAGGCAGTGTGCCTGGAAGAGTACTAATGCCACTGTACGGCGGACAGGAGGGCTAGGATTCCATTTGGTGACTGAACGTGTCAGCCAGGCTAGGCATTGCAAGGTGTACGAAAGGATAGGTGCATGGTGTTAGGAAAGAATGGCTGGACATTTATCAGCAGAAGATAGTTTAATGCATGGTGCCGGCAGATGCTTGGCGTCACAGTGATTAAGCTCATGTTGTGAGCAAAAGGGCGGGACTAATGGCACCTAATTGTATGGCGTTTATTGACAAATTGGGGGGCGGGTCACGGCACAGGCGGAAATGGGACTGCTAGTGCTCCAAGGGGGACGCCTATGAAATAAATACTATGATTCACTGAATAGCGCCTCTTCCGAGCCTAGGGTTGCACTCTTCAGTCTTTATAGGATATAAGGCTTCTCCCCTCTGATACAAACAGTCCAACAATTAACTATTCGATTAACAAATAGACAGGTGGCGTCGCTGCTAGAGAACCTGCCCTCACCTGGTTAACTACAGCTCACTTTCGCTCCCCAAGACTCCTTGTTTTCCTCGCGCTTTCCTTATACAGCGCCCCTTGTCCTCGAGTTTTTCTGCGATACTGTCCCGTTGTGCACTAGCTCCGTGACGTAGGATCCTACTCTTCTGATTGGTCAGAGAAACCTCTGATTTCAGAGAAGGGGGCGGGGCAGCCAGAAAGTCCGTGCCTCGGAGGAACTTTACTGGGCAGGCGCGTTGGTGCCTATCCTTTCTTCGCACCCCTCATTGCTAAAACGGCACGGAAAGGGAAATTAATACTGGAGATTAGGATATCGTAGTTTCATCTGTGTTGTATGATCTGTGTAAAAAATGACTAGTGCATCGAGAAATTACGTGTTGCTTAGAAGCCCAACTTCCACATTCTCTTGTTTAATAAACAAGCAGTGGTCAAGCCAATAGGTATGCCTATGTAAGAGCCATTTATTGGCTTTGACAATGTGTATTAGCCATGGTGTACACAAGTGTGGCTGCTGTTCAGCATGGATAAAAGTTTATGGTATAGAAGAGAGTGGTGTGGAGTGTTATTGAGCGGAGTGGCGTGGCGTGGCGTAGAATGGAGTGGCATAGAATGTCGTAGAGTGGAGTGGCATACAGGGGAGTGGTGTAAAGTAGAGTAGAGTGGATTTGTGTGTTGTAGAGGTGGAGTGGTGTAGAGTGGAGCAAAGTGGCGTAGAGGGACTTGTGTGGAGTTGAGTGGGACAGAGTGAAGTAGAGTATCGTAGGTGGATTGCACAGAGTGGAGTAGAGTGTTGTAAAATGTGCGTAGAATGAAGTGGCGTAAACTGAAGTGTAGAGTGGATTGGCATAGCGTGGAGTGACAAAAAGTGAAGTGGCGTGGAGTGACGTAGAGTGGAGTAAAGTGTCATAGAGTAGAGTAAAGTGTCATAGATTGGAGTGGCGTGGACTGACGTAAAGGGAATTACGTAGAGTGGTATAGTGTCATAGAGTGGAGGGTCATAGAGTGTAGGAACGTTGAGTGTCGTGGAGTGTCGTGGAGGGGCGTAGAGTGGAATAAAGTGTCGTAGAGTAGAGTGCAGTAGTGTAGAGTGGAGTGATGTGGCGTAGAGTAGAATAAAGTGGCATAGAGTGGAGTAGAGTAGAATGTCGTAGAGTAGAGTGGAATGTTGTAGAGGGTAGTAGAGTCATAGCGTAGAGTGGCATAGAGTGCCATAGCGTAGGATGGTATAAAGTGGAGTGGCATAGATTCAAGTAGAGTGGCCTAGAGTGAAGAGACAGAGTGTTGTATAGTGGAGTAGAGTAGAGTGTCAAGCTGGAGTGGAGTAGATTGGAGGGGCATAAGGTAGAGGGAGTGGAGTGTCATAAAGTGGGATAGCGTAGAGTGCAGTAAAGTGTCGTAGAGTGGAGTGGCATAGCATAGAGTGGACTGGAGTAACATGTCAGAGTGGATTGGCATAGCGTGGCGTAGAGTGGAGCAAAGTGGTGTGTAATGTCGTAAAGGGGAGTGATGCGATTGGCATAGAGTGGAGTGTTGTAGAGTGAAATGGCATTGAGTGAAGTGTCGTAGAGTGTAGTAAAGTGGCCTATAATGAAGTGGCTTAGAGTGGAGTGTCGTAGAGTGAAATGGCATTGAGTGAAGTGTCATACAGTGGAATGTTGTAGAGTGCAGTAGAGTGGCCTAGGATGAAGTGGCATACAGTGAAGTGTCGTGGAGTGTCGTAGACTGAAATGGCATTGAGTGAAGTATCGTAGAGTGGAGTATCGTAGAGTGCAGTATCGTAGAGTGCAGTAGAGTGGCCTAGAATGAAGTGGCATAAAGTGGAATCGAGTGGAGTGTCGTAGAGTGAAATGGCATTGAGTGAAGTGTCGTTGAGTGGAGTGTCGTAGAGTGCATTAGAGTGGCCTAGAATGAAGTGGCGTCGAGTGGAGTGTCGTAGAGTGAAATGGCATTGAGTGAAGTGTCATTCATAGAGTGCAGTGTCGTAGAGTGCAGTAGAGTGGCCTAGAATGAAGTGGCAAGGAGTGAAGTGTCGTAGAGTGGAGTGTCGTAGACTGAAATGGCATTGAGTGAAGTATCGCAGAGTGGAGTGTCGTAGAGTGCATTAGAGTGGCATAGAATGAAGTGGCATAAAGTGGAATAGAGTGGAGTGTCACGGAGTGTCCTAGAGTGGAATATCGTGGCGTAGAGTGGAGTGGTGTAGGATATCGTAGAGTGGTGTATGCATGGTGTGGTACCACCCTGCCATTACAAACAACACATTTTCAATTGAAATGTCCATTACATTTGCACATACAGTTTTACAGATAAAACTATACAGTGCACAAATGATAATGTGTGGAAATGGCATCACCTATTGAATTGATTTCCTTTGATCCTATTCAAATATTTGTTTCCACCACACTTCGGAATTGCATAACAAGCATTTACAATGCAATGGTCTCGGCATTGGTAAAGTTAGAGGTATTGGCATTGCTCATGACATTATTTTTGTTTATGTTTTTGTTTTTAAAACATTTAACCCCTTCGCTGCTGCGGACATTCCGCTGCAGCGCTGGGGGGGGCAGGGGGGCAGCGCGGTGGGCCTGTGCTCATGACGGAGCCGCTCCGTCATGAGCCACAGTTGAGCTGTGCTCATGACGGAACGGTTCCGTCATGACTCCGCCCAATTGCGTTGTCCCCCCGCACAGGCGGGGAAACAGCGCCGCGCAGGCGGAGCGGCCGCCAACAGGATTGTCATGACGGAACCGTTCCGTCATGAGCACACGGCAACCGTGGCTCATGACGGAACGGTTCCGTCATGAGCGGGGAAGGGGTTAAAGAAACGGCATTGTTATTTACAATGTCAATAGCTTAATCACTCTCCAATGCGAGACCTATTGCATTTGCACCCACACACAGATTAAGCTATTGACATTGTAAATAACAATGCCGTTTCTTTACATGTTTTAAAAACATAAACAAAAATAATGTCATGAGCAATTCCAATAGCTCTAACTTTAACAATGCTGAGACCGTTGCATTGTAAATGCTTGTTATAATGATCCCCACAATGCAGAGAAAAAAACTTGGATTGGAGCAGTTCATCATGCATGCATGGGAAGCTTGGCAGGGCAGAGGGAATTGACCCTGTTCTGTACCAGTGATTTGGGCAGTTTCTGTGTACACATAATCCCTGTATTTACCAAACTGTAACATGGTTTTTATGCGTGTCATGTCCTCTGCTATGAACTGTCATTAAGGGTGCAAGGCTGTTGTCCTGGGTTTGCATTTAGAAACTTTTGAATTGCATTTTGGGAGTTTTAGTCCTAGATCAGTTCACTGGATACAAGTGACTGCACAAACTTGGAAACGGTGATTTGTAAAAGAAAAGCCCTGGACTGCAGCAGCACGCCCTTGAATATACCCAGTCGCTCGGTATCCTTAATTTCCACATCTTTCCCGCTGGCCCCATGTCCGGTGTGTGACTTTCAGCCATCCCGCGCTTTTCACTTCAGGCATTACAAAGAAGCATGCGTTGGTGCAGTTGTGTACCAGAACGGAAGTGGCTGATGGACACCATGTGAAGGGGGTGGCGGGGTTGGGGTGGGGACAGTGGTGCTGGAATAATCTTCAGAGTGGCTGTGCTGTCGTCAATGTTATGTCAATCTGGGTAAATCATTTAATCTCCCCACGCCCATTGACGGTGCATGGATACCCTCACGGGTGACAAGCCGCACTATATAAATCCACAAATGAATTATTTATTGAAATTACAAAAAGGTTTCAATCTCCTTCCATCCCTAGGAGGGTAAAGTGGATTATGCCAGATGCAGGCATGGATGTGGTCTGCTTCTGAGTACATTTAAGAGGCGCTATGGCCTCCAAAGCTGTCACAGTGGGACGGAAAATGGAGACTATTATGAATGCAAAAGACTGGTCGTTAGAAACAACCTTGGAGAAATGTTTACTTCAAGCTCATTTTCAATGCGCTGTCCTTAGTGATAAGTTGGCGTTGAACATGCATATTCTTTTCCTCCAACCCTGACACAGAATGTAAAATTTTCAAGCCATCAAAAGGAATGTTTCAAAGGACACTGAGGCGAGGATTATTTCTCCCAGGAAACTTAGGTGAAAGATTTTTCCCACCACGAGTTACTTCATTAAGAAAACGTTTATTAAAATTCTGTGATAGCATTTTTGCAATATAAGTCCATGAAAATATCATGTTTTATTATGTAAAATGTTATATAGAGTAAAACAATTTTTTTTTATCATGTGTTTATTAAAGATGAGAACTGAATTGATATATGTGTGCTGAAAGAACTGGGTTATGGATTTGTATCTTTTTTCTAGGATTGGATCAGAGGAATGAACACTGAGTCGAAAGGAGGTTAAGAATTCCTCGCAAGAAAAAATAAGACATTATGATTTGGACAGGGGAATTATGATGCAAGGACTACTGTGTTTGGTGGAATGCGTGGTTACTGTGCTGCATGATTATTTCCGTGTTCTTTGGAATATGTACTTGGTAACAACTGCTGTTAAATGAAACTAAGGAAAGACAGGCATAACCCTCGTCTGTGTCCTTAATCTAATTAAAACTTTCCTTCTCAATAGGTAGGATATTTTACATTATACACCTTTACCTGTACACAAATGTGACAGAAAGGTAAAATAAAGTCACGTTGCAATTAAGAAAAAAACATCGGCTGTGTGCAGCCAAAATTCAGTGTTGGCAGGACTTAGATCACATACTTAAATCTCATGCTTAGGTTGAACAGATGATTCCATGTCAACAAGACTCTGTTTTCCTAGTTATGGGCTTTTCTTTTACCAGTAATCACGTTCATGTGTATTAGTGCAACCGGCTTACTAGTATCAAATCCCAGGTGTGGGAAAAGTGTCCGGGTGACAATGAGTCACAAAGGAGCTACTCTGCGATAAAGCGTTGCGAGTCGTGTCACTGAGCTTGAACGAGGATATTTCTGGGGGGACATCTATTGAGATCAGCTTTTATATTGGCCTAGGTATAGTTACCTTCCAAGATAACTGAGGCTGGAATTCTGGAACACTGAATTGGCTTTAAAGGAGCATCGAAATTCTTTCAATGAGTCCAATTCTTGGGTCAAACTCGTGGAGGAGGGCTGGTATGATCTCGCATATTTTGGAAGGATCAGGCGCGCAACACCCATTGGAGTGACAGGGCTTCAGCCCCCCCCCCCGTCGTGTGTGGCAGCCCGGGATGAGACACCTTCCCGGGCAGAAAAGCAGCCGCATCCGAGCACTTCACAGGTCTTTAGAAAGACCATTTGCATGTTAATGAGGCCGTGCTGTTGTTTCACCCCTTCTAAGAGCCCCTGCAGCTCCACTCTGCCTATTGCTTAAAGTTCAGCCCCCCCCGAAATTTTTGCTCAGCCCCCCCCCCCGAAATTTGGCTCTAGTTGCGCCTCTGGGAAGGATCATCACCGTGTCAAGCACTCTGAACATACTTTAACACCCGTCACCTCTCAGGTATTCATTTCTTAACATGCCCCTACAAAAAATGCTCCTCCTACCTGCTGCGGTGTATGGGGGGGGGGGGTCAACGAAACATCGGATTACTTTCGGTAGTCGTCCGAAAACTTCCGCCCGAATCAAAACAAAGGAGGTATCTGCGAGGTAGACATAAAGAAAGGACTACAATTTTCTCGGTGTCCAGTTCGGAATTGGCTAATTAGGATATCTAACCAGTAGCCGTCCTTTTAGTATGTGGTTATTTTCTCGTGGTATTTTTACAGCAGGGCATGCTTATTTATTGCTGGTAAAATCTCCGAACACGCACGTGCAAGGATAGCTCTTTCCGCTCTCCAACGTTTATCGGGATTTCACTGGCGCTAGTAACTACATTGACCGCACTCCATGACAGGGAAGACGGACTATGGGGCATATCAACAAAGAATACTGATAAATATCGCTGGGCGGGTTTATCTCGGAAAGCATTTATAACTGGTCAGATGGAACACTCGCGCGGGCCGGGTCAAATATTTACGTATCAATGCCATACTCGAAGCGTAGTTTGTGCGTGGCTCTCAGTACGCTAAAGGGAGAGCATTTACTACAAAAAGTAAACAACGTCATATGGTGCAGCTGCGGAGTTAGTCGGCTGGCCCTGTGTGTACATGCTGCCGGGAATCGCCCTGAACACCACCGCCTTTCTCCAAGGCACAGCAGAAAATGCCTCGGAGAAAGGGAGCGTCCTTTTCGGATTTGGGGGCGTGTTTTGCTGTTGTCTCCTCCCTGAGACTTCTCGCAAAAAACACGCCCCCCGATCCGAAAAGGACGGGGCATAATCGGAGTGACTGGACCTCTTCTCCAGTGGCTGGCCAGCATTTAAGAGGCCAGCCAATGGAGAACAGGAGAGAAGAGGGGCGGGTGCAAGCCCCTCTTCTCAAAGACATTAAATCTCCGGACTTCCGGTCTGCCGACCGGATGGTCCCGAGACCTAAAAAAGTGCTTAATTTGTGCTGTCTTATTTTTAATATATTCTGAAATATCTGCACGATTCATTTATAGACATTCAAGTTTTGTTGTGGCCGAAAAAACACATTTCCTGTCCCACCCTCAGCATCCAGCAAAATTATCACATAAACTCTCTCACTTTGAAAGAAAAGTAAACCCCAAAGCTCACTCGGAATTCCGAGTCTGACAGTTGACCTCTGTCTTTGAATGCACAGCAAATGTAGCAAGTACACATTTTTATGGCCTCTTTACAGAAGGCGAGCACTTCAGGAAGAATAGAAGGAGCGATGGTAAACAAGTTATGCTCCATGGGTGGGACAAAGACATGTTGGACAGCTTAAAACAAAGCCAACTAATAGAAAGGAAGCAAATGTGAGTTCGAAACCACACAGCGGAATGCATTCTCTGGGGAGCTTTCAGAATGCTCTCAAGAAGTCTTTTTCTCAACCAGACAGTTGGCTTCACCTTAGTAAGGGATCCCCTACCAAGAGACAGGGACTACATTCTTATCTCAATATAAATTATGTTTTTATGGGTGCACCAAACGAATATCGAGTTTTAAATGTCGACATACACAAATATAGAGTTGGAAATATCGTGATGCAGAAATATCGACAGCAAGTATATCGTGGTTAAGAATATCGGCATGGAGGTAAGAAATATTGTTTTTGAAAATATCGAGGTCATTAATATCGTTTGCAAAAATATAATTATTTAAAATATTGATGTTTAATTAGTGTTATGTATTTTAGTATGTATTTTGAAAGTATGTGAACTATTTTTTTGTACAAGTATTGCTTTTGTTTTTTAATATATTTGTTACATTTTTAGTAGTTATTAATTTTATTTTAATTAAATTCCACTTTTTTAGTTCTGTAGCGGGTTGTGGGTTTATAGGGGAATAGGGTGGGAAGCAATTTAATTATAGTAAATTAATTTTTTTCTTTTATTAGTATTTATTAAATTTAGATTTTATAGTGTTAATTGTGGGAATTAATTTATTATTAATTAATTATTAATTGGTTGTTAATTATTATTAATTAATTGGTAATTATGTTAAATGTGTCAATTTTTTTAGGAGCGGTTTGTGGGTTTATATGGGAATAGGGTGGGAAGTAATTTAATTATAATACATTTATTCATATTTGTTATTTATTAATATTTCTTTAATTTATATTTTATAGTGTTCATTGTGGGAATTCATTTATTATTAATTATTTATTAATTGCTTGATTATTATTAATTAATTGGTAACTAATTACGTTAATTGTGTTATTTTTTTGGGCACAGGTGCTGGGGTTTATAAGGGAATAGGGTGGGAAGTCATTTATTTACAATTAATTAATAATTATTAATGATTTTTAGGTGTGGGTTGTGCTGTTTTTTGGGGTAGAGGGTGGAAAGTTATTTATGTTTAATTAATTAATCATAAATATTAACTAATCAATTCATAAATAGTTATGGTAATTGTTTATTTTTATTTTGTGTGTGGGTTTTGGTTTTATAGGGGTAACGTTTGGGGAGTAAATTAATTTGTATCTGTTTTTATTTGTTTTTGAATTAATTCTATTTCTTTAATTGATAAATAATTATGTTAATTATGGAAGTATATATATTTTGTTAATATAGATGTGTGTTGTGAATTGTGTGGTGTTATAGGGTAGAAAATAAATTTTGATTATAAATAATTTCTATTAAAAATATTTATTTGTTTGTAAATTTTTAAATTTAAAAAAAAATCTTTCTAGGTATTTGTTAGATATTTTTATCATTATAATATGTTTTTATCTTTTGTAAATTTTTAATATTTTTATATACGTTTTCTTTTTTGTTTTTTAAAATCTTTTGTGTTTTAGTAGATATTTTGTTTGTTTTTAATTTTGAACTGACTCCAATGCGAATAATAATTGTTACCCCTCCGCTATCCAACACTTTCCCTACTGTTGCACTCACTGGAGTGGGAATAGTACATTTTACCCCTCCTCTATGCAACATTTTCCCTACTGTTGCATTCACTGGAGTGGGAATTATAAATTTTACCCCTCCGCTATCCAACACTTTCCCTACTATTGCACTCAGTTGAGTGGGAATTGTAATTTTTAACCCTCCGCTATCCAACACTTTCTCTACTGTTGCACTCAATGGAGTGCAAAATGTAAATTTAAAGACTAATCAATATTTTAATGTTTTAATTTATAATATAATTTTTTTATTAGATATTAGGTTATAGGTGTATGTATATATATATATTTATATATATATTTGTACATTTATATATATTTATCATATTTAAAAATAAATTAAAATTAAGTTTATTTGTTTTAAAGTAGGTATCTATCTATCTATAATATATATATTACATTTTATATATGTATGTTAAATACATTAATTTCTTATATTTGTTAAAATGTATATTAAATCCAAATAATTTTTTTAAAGTTAATTTTATTATTTAATGTATTTAACATTAATTTTTACATATATAAAAAAAATCAATATTTTGTATAATGATATTTTTTACATCGATATTTTTATACTTACCATTATAAATATAGGATGTCGCTATTTTTGACATTGATATTTAGGACTCAATATTTGTGTATGGGGATACTTTGGGTGTGGATATACTATCAGTGAACCGTTTTTATGTAGGCGGGTGTTTATTGCCTGGATCAGGTTCATTTTGCCCTTACAAAAAATGGCATGAGATAGTAAAATAAACGACATGCATGTATCATAGCTGTCAAGTTTCATTGGACTTATGTGTGACATTTCTAAATGTTTAATGTGATTATGTGTGACATCTCAATGACTAAGGGGGCCATTACGATGGCGGACGGACATCGTTGCGGTAGTGCCCACCAACCGCATTATGATGCAACCGCGGCGGTCGCAGGGCCTGTGTTTTTGCATTGCGGTGGCGATTCAGTAAGCAGCTCCCGCCGCAATGCAAAAAAAGAGGCACTTGCATATCCCTGCACTACGTGGCAGGCACCTGCCATATGGTGCAGGGATATGTAGGGGGGGCACCATAGGTGCCCACCTGTGCCCTTGCCCCAGCCCCAGGGATTGTGGGGGGCCCGCTAGGGCCCCCTGTTAGAAATGGTGGGATCTAGTTGGCAATGGCTGGCCACTGTCCAAGTAGGGACCCTTCTTCCTAAGTCAGAGTAAGCGGGCTACACCCTTTGATAACCCCTGCTCAACCCTCTGGTATCATAGCACGAGCAGCTAGGCTTATCTCGGGGGCAGTGTGTGAAGCATTTATGACCATACACAGTAACACAGTGAGGAACACTACAAAGGGACACCACACAAGTAGTTATAAAAGATAAGTATCATAACAGTAAAAAGCCACAATACTAGAAAAATAGGGTTACTCTTGAAATGCTGCAAAAATAGTTCAAGTGTGCAAAGAGGAGTTCAGTTCAAAGCAGTGGTCCCTGCGACCCTTTTACTTACAAAGTACCTGGATTCTGTAGCAAAACAACCAAAATGTCGCTAAGGAGCTGTAGCGATGATTTTCCTCACGCGAGACCAGCGATGCGTTGAATCCGTGCCGCAAGGGATAATGATGCGCTGATCTGTGTGCAGGACAAAGAGACAAACTTCTCCACGCTAAGCCGGTGATTGTAGGAAGGTGGAATCTGACTATATGGTTGCCCCCACTTTTTTCCTGGTGTTCGAATGGTTTTTGACTAGTCTGGCTGGGATCCTGCTATCCAGGACCCCAGCCGATCTGCTTACTCCCTTAAATGATTGGTGTGCATATTAGACGCACTAGTGATTGGATACTGTGGTGCCTTGTGAGCCCCTAGTATATGGTCCCTTAGGTACCTAGGGCATTGGTACTTCACAGGCCTACCAGGGGCTGCAGCATGTATTATGCCACCCCTGGGAAGCATTCACAATCTGACACCAGAGGCCTGCTACTGCAGCCTGTGCGAGGTAGTGTTAGCACTCCTCACTGAGGTAAAGGTTCCTATATCTCACCATACACACACATATAAACCTATCAGTCACCCCTATGGTAGGCCCTATCAATCCCAAGGGCAGGGTGCTTGGTTTACTATGTGAGGGGGTGCTTCTGCCTGAGCAGGACCCCTCTGCAGCTGGCAGAGTCTATTCTCTGCTGCTGTTTGTGGATGCGGTTAAACCATATACTCTTAAGTGCATTATAACCTTGCGGTAAATGCTAACTTTGGAATGACTGCATCAAAACATGTCGTGTTTGGTGTCAAACAACTTGGAATCCTACCCCCACACCAGTAACTGGTGTGGGAGTAGGATCCCACCCTTCTAGAGGGGACAACATGTACCCACTGTACTACACGGTAGAAATCTTTCAGAGCCCTGGCATCACAAAATGGATGCCACCAGCACAGACACCGGGCTGCCCTCCTGCTGCTGACCGAAACTCGCAGTGGAGGGAGCCCAACAAAGGGTTTCCTGTCACAGGGAGGTGTCACCACCTCCCAGACAGGATTTAGTGTATTGGAGCTGGGTGGGTGCACTCTTAGAGTGCTTTGAAGTCCTGCACTGGGGGAGCAGTAGGCTCCTCTGTGCATATGCCAGCTCAAACCGGTTCAGGGGCTACCTGCCCCTGCTCTGGCGCGAAACTGGACAAAGGGAAGTGGGTGTAACCACCCACTACCCTGACCCTCCTAGAGGAGTGGTCATAGAGCTAGTCCCTCCCATCTTTTCACTATAAGATACCACACATTGCCAATGCAATTTAGATTACACCTGGACGACGCTCTACTAAGAAGAATCCTGGCCCTTCGATGTTCCACTATCTCTGGAAGACTGAAGAATCTCCCTTGGAGTCAAGGAGTGACTCCCCTGCTTGGCAGGCACCAAAACTCTCTACAACGGTTGCAAACTTTACCGCTCCCGCCGGAGCCCGAAGTCCCTGCGTCCCCTGAAGTGGATTTCCTGACCTCTCGACGGCCATTTTGAGTCCCCAGCGAAGCTGTGGCATCTGGACCCCACGAGTGACGAGGAACGGCAATACCAGGGAACCGTGCACTGATTTCGAGTGCAAGCCCTAAACTACGTCCAACGAAGTTGTGCTTTGGACCACTTGTTGTCCAAGTCCCTAGCAGGTCTAGTACCGAATTTCAGCGGCCTACCCCGTCCCGAGTGACCGTGGGCTGTTGTTAAACTTTTCCTGCAAAGGCGTCTTCGCGGTTGCTTGCCCGTTGGCTAGTAACTCACCTGAAGAATTCCACATCGATTCCAAGGGCTCGCCTGGTTGCTCTGGGCCTGCCCTCACTTACCCTCACTGGGTAAGTCCATCAGACCTTGCTGGTCTGCACCATTGCCAATCTTCACTCCACACGAGACTTGCGGCTGCCAAGGCTTGTTGGCTCCAATCCGGGTGCCGACACCGTCGACAGCTGTAGACGTCGTGGGACCTCCCGAATCCAGCTGCTGGTCATCGTCGAGCCTTCCTGGACCTCGTGAGCGAAGAGACAAAACACCATCACCGACCTGAAGAGACGCGACAGCTGTGGTCATCCATCTTGCTGGCCACCGGTCACTGGCAAGTGACTCTGAACTCTGTCCCCTCAATTGCTAGGTCTTCTGCAACTCCAATCCATCGTCGGATTCGAACGGACACCTCTCCAGTCGTCACAAGCAGCAAGTATCCAGTGATCTCCATTGGAAACAGCATCGCGACCCGACACCAAAGGCCACCTATGCACCCGGCTTCCCTGGGTGAGGTAACTCGTGCACTCCGGTGCCCAAGTGTGTGTTGGCTCTCGAAATACTTACCCTGTAAGTTGCTTGCCTGTTGACTTTTGCGAAGTGCCCTAGAACTGTAAAATACAAACCGCGACATTTGCCATTGAAACGCATTGAAAACCCGCGTGTGTGTTTAGACACTGCACGCGTCTCCTGTGGGTTGATTACTTACCTGCTAACACTGCAGAAGTGAAGCCCCAGCGATTCCCAAGGCCCTAGGCCTCTTACTTTTGCAAGTCGAGTTTGTTAACCCATTATTTTAGTATATGGTCTGGTATGCCCCTAGGGCTACAGCCATATTTGTGCTTAATTTATTGAGAACTGTTGATCTTTTGAATGTTTACCTGGCTCTAATCTCATAAAGAGATTAGTAGAGTATATTTAGAAATAAATACATATATATTTGATATATATACACCTGTGTGGTGTCTTTTCATTTGGTAATTCAAGAGATTATAAGGTAAAACAAGCTGCTTTACATTCCTCAGAGACTTAGCCTGAAGGCTGCTCTCCACAGCTACCACTAGGATAGCTTTCTTTAAAAGGTTGTCTTTAAACCCATCTACCAAGAGTCGAATTGGACTGGTGCAAGGTGGCCACTATAACTAGTGACCAGCATATGCCAGGCCAACTTCTCACATTGGTGGGCAGCGTGTGGGATTCCAGCTTGCCATTGTTTTACCAGAAAATCTCTATTTGAATTACTAACTGAAAACCACTAAAGGTATTCAAGGTACATATAAAGTCAAGCTAGTGTCAATAAGTTCTACTGAACTTAGAGCTGTTTGTGAAGGGATAAGCACACCCTTGCTACAGCTCAAGCTAGGTCCAGTAGGCCTCAACTAGTGTAGGTAGTACAACACTGCACAACACTAGTATGTCTCACCATGGTGGAGCCAGTGGGTCCACCCCATCTCAGTACAAAGATATAGCCTACACTGAACTGAAGGCCTTATGCTTTGAAAGACAACTGAGGGTGGGCAGGAGTCCCTCATCACAACACCTGATAGATCTGTTAGTAGCAGATGACCTGAGACAAGCTCTAGGAGCAAGTGGGTCTGCATCAGGGGGTGGTTCAAACATAGTCTCTGGGTCTGATGATGAAAATCAAGATGACCTGGAGTCTGTGGGTGAAGGGCCAGACCCAGAAGGGTCTGAAAAGAACAGAGGAATTCTCCCTAAGAGAACTGACAAAGTGGGAGGAAGGCCTAGGTCCCTTTCAGGGGACTCTGACCATTCATACCACTCTGGAAGAGAATCTGTTCACCAGAGGAACTCCAACTTTCCCACGGAGTCCTCCTCTGAAAGAAGGTTCAAGATGCTCCAGTATGAGGAAGCTAGGCTTGCCCTCAGAACCAAGCAATTGGCCTTAGATAGGGAAGCCTTCGAGCTCCAAAGAGCTTCTAAGAAGGAGGGGTTAGATACCCCTGGTGGCAGCAACAGTGTCCCTAGAGGCAGAGATTACATGCCAGATCATAGGAACCTGTCCAAGGTTGTTCCTCCCTACCAGAGTGGGGATGATATCCACAAATGGATAACTGCTATGGAGAGGGCCTGTAAAGTTCAACAGGTCCCCCAGAAACAGTGGGCAGCAAGCTTCTGGCTCTCCTTTTCAGATAAAGGTAGAGACAAGCTCCTCACTGTTAGAGAAGAGGATGCAAATGATTATGAATCCCTGAAGAGTGCATTAATAGATGGGTTTGGCTTAACCACTGAACAGTACAGGTTCAAGTTCAGAGACACCCAGAAAGCACAGACTCAGGATTGGGTGGACTTTGTAGATAGTGCTACCAAGGCTCTGGAGGGTTGGATAGTTGGCAGTAGAGTCACTGACTTTAAAGGATTGTATAATTTGATTATGAGAGAGCAGATCCTTAATAATTGTCAAAACCAACTCTTACACCAGTACCTGGTGGACTCTGATCTGACCTCTCCCCAAGAATTGGGAAAGAGGGCAGACAAATGGGTCAGAACCAGGGTTAGGCCCAAGAACCAAGGTGGTGACCAGAAGAAAGATTCCACTAAGCCCAAAGAGAAAGGTGGGGATGATAAAACAGAAAAGTCCTCTGAAGGGCCCCAAAAACCCAGTTCTGGGGGTGGGTCCCCAAATCCTTCCTCTTCCAATAAGAAACCATATTGCCATGTGTGCAAGCAACCTGGACACTGGAAAACTGACTCCAGCTGTCCAAAGAATGGCAATAAAGAAAATGTTCCTCCCTCTGCAGCTCCAACACCTCCTGTTACTACCAGTAGTAATCCCCCAGGTGGTGGGAGTGCACCCAGAAAATTAGTTGGGCGTTCTTGGGGAACTCAGGTGGACTCTGGCCTAACCAGGTCCCCTACACAAGCAACTCTAGTCTGTGATGGTGGCATGGGGTTTGCCAACTTTACCATGAGTCCCAATATCTTGGGCAGGTACAGACAAGAGCCCATGATCAATGGTCAGAAGGCTGTGGCCCACAGGGACCAGTGTCACCATGGTGACAAATAGACTAGTGCCCCTAGAACAGCTTTTACCTGCGTTTAGCTACCAGGTGACCAATATTGATGGAATTAGGACAGACCACCCCATGGCAGTGGTAAATCTCAGCTGGGGAGGGGTCACTGGCCCAAACAGAGTGGCAGTGTCCCCAACCTTGCCTGTGGATTGTCTACTGGGGAATGATCTGGAAATCTCAGCCTGGGCTGCGGTAGACCACAATGCCCATTTAAGAATGTTAGGCATCCCTGAGAGAGTGGATGAGACCCCGAGGGCCTCACCTCCACCCCAGGAGAAATTAAGGGGAGTGAAGCCTGAAACTATGGATCCCTCCACACAGAGAGCATAGGGGGTGAGGAACAGTCCTCCCCCCCACCAGACTAAAGGTAAGGGTCAGCTTTCTAAGGGAACTGCCCCTGCCCCTTGTGAAGTAACTGCCCCAGAAGTGGTCAGACCTGTCCTGGCCACAACTCTGATGGCAGGGGATCCTTCCAAGGTGGCACCCAGTCTGGAGCAGGTACCCTGCCCCTCTCTACCCTGTCTCAGTCAGCCCAGGGCTGCAGAGGTCAGGGAGGTCAGTGGACCCTTAATGGGCCCCTGTCCAGAGGAACCCCCTCATCAGCAGATTAGGGACACCCAGCAGAGTAGTTCTAGCCAGGTGAATATTCCGCTACAAACTGAGGGATCCCCCTTACCCCTAGGTACAGGTACCCCCCAGATGGACTTTGTTGGGCACAGGGAAACCTGGGGCATAGTTGCCCCAAACATTCCAATGCCCTCCACTACTCCAACCAGAGGGACCCAACCCCCAGCTGTAGGCAGCCAGAGGTTGACCCTTAGGGCCAGATATGACACAGTCATGGACAGAAAGGCTTCCATGGTGACCAGTGTGCTGAGGAAGTTCAGACCACCCCAAATAGGGCCTCACTTCCACACTCAGACACCCCACCAGCCTACTTCTGTACCAGAAAACAATACAGGTAATTTCCCTAGACTTTGGAGAAACTCCAAAACCCCTTGGGGTAGGATTTCCCAAGTGGACCATGAGACAGGTAGCAACCATGCTAGTGCAGGGTCTTCCTTATATGGCCACTCGGGAAATAAAGGCTTAACTGGGCAAGGTTAGCCTTATCTCCTTTCGTTTGGGGGGGGTGGGGGGGGGGGGGGTATGTAGGAAGGTGGAATCTGACTATATGGTTGCCCCCACTTTTTTCCTGGTTTTTGAATGGTTTTTGACTAGTCTGGCTGGGATCCTGCTATCCAGGACCCCAGCCTATCTGCTTACTCCCTTAAATGATTGGTGTGCATATTAGATGCACTACTGATTGGATACTGTGGTGCCTTGTGAGCCCCTAGTATATGGTCCCTTAGGTACCTAGGGCATTGGTACTTCACAGGCCTACCAGGGGCTGCAGCATGTATTATGCCACCCCTGGGAAGCATTCACAATCTGACACCACAGGCCTGCTACTGCAGCCTGTGTGAGGTAGTGTTAGCACTCCTCACTGAGGTATAGGTTCCTATATCTCACCATACACACACATATAAACCTATCAGTCACCCCTATGGTAGGCCCTATCAATCCCAAGGGCAGGGTGCTTGGTTTACTATGTGAGGGGGTGCTTCTGCCTGAGCAGGACCCCTCTGCAGCTGGCAGAGTCTATTCTCTGCTGCTGTTTGTGGATGCGGTTAAACCATATACTCTTAAGTGCATTATAACCTTGCGGTAAATGCTAACTTTGGAATGACTGCATCAAAACATGTCGTGTTTGGTGTCAAACAACTTGGAATCCTACCCCCACACCAGTAACTGGTGTGGGAGTAGGATCCCACCCTTCTAGAGGGGACGACATGTCCCCACTGTACTACACGGTGGAAATCTTTCAGAGCCCTGGCATCACAAAATGGATGCCACCAGCACAGACACCGGGCTGCCCTCCTGCTGCTGACCGAAACTCGCAGTGGAGGGAGCCCAACCAAGGGTTTCCTGTCACAGGGAGGTGTCACCACCTCCCAGACAGGATTTAGTGTATTGGAGCTGGGTGGGTGCACTCTTAGAGTGCTTTGAAGTCCTGCACTGGGGGAGCAGTAGGCTCCTCTGTGCATATGCCAGCTCAAACCGGTTCAGGGGCTACCGGCCCCTGCTCTGGTGCGAAACTGGACAAAGGGAAGTGAGTGTAACCACCCACTACCCTGACCCTCCTAGAGGAGTGGTCATAGAGCTAGTCCCTCCCATCTTTTCACTAGAAGATACCACACATTGCCAATGCAATTTAGATTACACCTGGACGACGCTCTACTAAGAAGAATCCTGGCCCTTCGACGTTCCACTATCTCTGGAAGACTGAAGAATCTCCCTTGGAGTCAAGGAGTGACTCCCCTGCTTGGCAGGCACCAAAACTCTCTACAACGGTTGCTCCCGCCGGAGTCCGAAGTCCCTGCGTCCCCTGAAGTGGATTTCCTGACCTCTCGACGGCCATTTTGAGTCCCCAGCGAAGCTGTGGCATCTGGACCCCACGAGTGACGAGGAACGGCAATACCAGGGAAGCGTGCACTGATGTCGAGTGCAAGCCCTAAACTACGTCCAACGAAGTTGTGCTTTGGACCACTTGTTGTCCAAGTCCCTAGCAGGTCTAGTACCGAATTTCAGCAGCCTACCCCGTCCCGAGTGACCGTGGGCTGTTGTTAAACTTTTCCTGCAAAGGCGTCTTCGCGGTTGCTTGCCCGTTGGCTAGTAACTCACCTGAAGAATTCCACATCGATTCCAAGGGCTCGCCTGTTTGCTCTGGGCCTGCCCTCACTTACCCTCGCTGGGTAAGTCCATCAGACCTTGCTGGTCTGCACCATTGCCAATCTTCACTCCACACGAGACTTGCGGCTGCCAAGGCTTGTTGGCTCCAATCCGGGTGCCAACACCGTCGACAGCTGCAGACATCGTGGGACCTCCCGAATCCAGCTGCTGGTCATCGTCGAGCCTTCCTGGACCTCGTGAGCGAAGAGACAAAACACCATCACCGACCTGAAGAGACGCGACAGCTGTGGTCATCCATCTTGCTGGCCACCGGTCACTGGCAAGTGACTCTGAACTCTGTCCCCTCAATTGCTAGGTCTTCTGCAACTCCAATCCATCGTCGGATTCGAACGGACACCTCTCCAGTCGTCACAAGCAGCAAGTATCCAGTGATCTCCATTGGAAACAGCATCACGACCCGACACCAAAGGCCACCTATGCACCCGGCTTCCCTGGGTGAGGTAACTCGTGCACTCCGGTGCCCAAGTGTGTGTTGGCTCTCGAAATACTTACCCTGTAAGTTGCTTGCCTGTTGACTTTTGCAAAGTGCCCTAGAACTGTAAAATACAAACCGCGACATTTGCCATTGAAACGCATTGAAAACCCGCGTGTGTGTTTAGACACTGCACGCGTCTCCTGTGGGTTGATTACTTACCTGCTAACACTGCAGAAGTGAAGCCCCAGCGATTCCCAAGGCCCTAGGCCTCTTACTTTTGCAAGTCGAGTTTGTTAACCCATTATTTTAGTATATGGTCTGGTACGCCCCTAGGGCTACAGCCATATTTGTGCTTAATTTATAGAGAACCGTTGATCTTTTGAATGTTTACCTGGCTTTAATCTCATAAAGAGATTAGTAGAGTATATTTAGAAATAAATACATATATATTTGATATATATACCTGTGTGGTGTCTTTTCATTTGGTAATTCAAGAGATTATAAGGTAAAACAAGCTGCTTTACATTCCTCAGAGACTTAGCCTGAAGGCTGCTCTCCACAGCTACCACTAGGATAGCTTTCTTTAAAAGGTTGTCTTTAAACCTATCTACCAAGAGTCGAATAGGACTGGTGCAAGGTGGCCACTATAACTAGTGACCAGCATATGCCAGGCCAACTTCTCACAGTGATGCATTGAAATCCTTGCCGCAAGGGAGGATGATGCGCCGAGCCTGGTGTGTGTGCGACCCTGTTGCGATGAGAAGAAATGGCGCTCCGCGTGGGAGCGACAATCCGGGTGCGATGCGATGAAAATGGCGGTCGCCCGGCCTCCATGCTGCGATGTCATTAAGCGATGAACTCGATGCAATGATCTTCGGGTTAGCGAGCCTTTGGCAGCCCGCAAACGTGTGATGCGATAATCTTGAGGTCAGCGAGCATTTGGCAGCCTGCAAACGTGTGATGCGATGATCTCCGGTAGCGAGCACTCAGCGGCAGCAGCGCGATGATTTTTCGTACGCGCTTCAGCTGCGGCGGCTCGCAAACGGGCGTTAGCAACGATTTTCAGCACTCTCTTCTCTGTAGTAGAACTTGAGGCCCTGGAACTCACAGGAGCCTCACCTGCAGATAGAAATCCTCGCTGGGGGGAAACAGGAGGCTGGTGGTGGAGTCTGATGTGCCTAAGACTCCAGCAGGAGGCTAGCTCTCTGGTAGCCCTTGGGTGATTGCTTTAGCAAGTTGAAATAAAAGTTCTCTTCAAAGTCCTTTTCGTCTTCTTCCAAGTCCAGAAGTAACCACTGCAGGCCAATCCAAGAAACAGCACACAAGCACAAGGACAGTCACCTCCTGCAGATTCCTTCAGTTACACAGACAGAGTTTCTTCTTGTTGTCCAGGAGCAATACCAATTGTAGGGGCTTCAGCACAGATATTTATACCCCAAAAGTCTTTGTTCTCAGAAGCTACAAGTCACTGAACCCAGCCAGAACCAGTTCTGCCCAGTTCTGGAGCACTTGGTTTACCAGGCTGCATCCTTCCTTTCAGAAAGAGGGGGTCTGCCATCAGACGCACAGTAAGAGGTGGAGCCAGCATTCACCTTGCCAGGCACAGCCCTATTCAGGTCAAGGAGCCACCCCTCCCCATACTCCAATGCAGATCTCACTATTCAACCCAGGTCTGATTCAGCCTGCCCTGTCCCTCCAAAACCAGACAGCCAATACACATAACAGCAGAGCACACTGGAAGGCTTAGGCAAGAAAATACCTACTTTCTAAAAGTGGTATTTTCAAACACAGAATATAAAAATAAACTTCACTAAAAGATGTATTTTATTATTCTGAGCTCAGGCATACTAAATTCGTTTTTCTACCATGTTCTTTGGGTCAGTTAGGACTATAGAATGTAATAGTCAAACTGCCCAGTCTGGCCTATGGAGAACAGGTAGCCTTACAGTAGTGAAAAACGAAATTGGGTGTAATTCACTACCAGGACATGCTACACACATCAGAGCATGTCCTACCTTACACATACAATGCACCCTACCATAGGGGTGACTCACATGTTGCCAAGGGAAGGTTCAGGGGCTGGGAAGTGGGAGCACTTCACAGCCAAGATGGCAGTTCTGGACTGCACGCAGACTCTGCAGTGGCAGGTCTGTGACACACTTTACAAGCTGCTTCTGTGGGTGGCGCAAACCAGCGCTGCAGGCCCACCAGCAGCATTTGGTTTACCAGCCCTGGGCACACACAGGCCACGCTACTAGGGACTAACAGGTAAACCAAATAAGCCAATCATGGATATACCAATTCACATGCCATATTCACACAGGGAGCATTCGCGCTGTGGCACGGAATGGCAGTGGCAGAGCGCCCAGAGCATCTAATACCAGCAAAAACAGAGGAGATAACAGTGAAAAATGGAAGGGAGACCCACGCCAATGGTGCCAGGTCTAACACGTGTCCCCTCCAGCTGAAATGTGGGGAGAACTACCCATCCCCTTGGAAGTTCTCATCACTAAGGCGGAAAAATCTGGACAGACCATCAGCATTGGCGTGTTCTGTACCAGGGCGGTGTTCCACCGTAAAGTCCATACCCTGTAGGGAAATGGACCACCTCAACAACTTGGGATTCTCACCCCTCATCTGCATCAGCCATCTGAGGGGCCTGTGGTCTGTCTGAACCCGGAAGGGAGTCCCAAACAGGTATGGTCTCAGATTCTTCAGTGCCCAGACCACAGCAAATGCTTCACGCTCAATTGCACTCCACCTCTGTTCCCGTGGAAGTAGCCTCCCACTGATGAAGGCTACAGATTGGTCTAGTCCCTCCTCATTCAGCTGTGACAGAACGGCCCCCACCCCATGCTCTGAAGCATCTGTCTGGACAATAAATTCCTTAGCAAAAGTGGGCGCCTGGAGTACGGGTGCTGTACACATGGCAGTCTTGAGGGCATTAAAAGCTTTCTGACAGGTGTCAGTCCAGTTCACAATCTTTGGCTGCTTCTTGGAAATCAGCTCAGTCAAGGGTGCAACAATGTTGCCATACCCCTTGACAAACCTCCTGTAGTAACCCGTGAGTCCTAAGAAGGCCCTCACCTGGGTCTGGGTCCTTGGGGGCTCTGTACTGCTCGATTTTCCCGGCCCTATTGTGTTGATGGGTGATTAGGGTGACTTCAGTCTATTACCATTCAAGCCTAAGGGTTAGAGTAGTGAATGAAGTCTATTTACTAGGCACTTCGACATGATCCTGTGTTCTTCCCCATAGATTAGGGCTTGCACACATATCCTAGGGGATAGATTCGTTAGTCTTAGGGATAACCTGCCCTGTAGTGAGGGTATTTCATGGAGCCGTGTTGAATTCAGGCCTGGTAGGCCTCAAACGGGGGAGACTCCATCTTTCTTTCTGCTCCAGCAGCTTGAGATGTTTCTAGGTTACAGGGGATGTTTTAGTTATGAGGTGTTATTCGCTTGGAGAGAACCGGTTCAGACCGGCCCTTATCGAAGGATTGTATTTTTCTTCATGCCGAAGACGCTACATCAGGCCGGCCGGCTGGGAAAGTGTCCTTGGCACGGGGAGGTACAAGAATTTGGTGGGCGGCAGGTTACGGGCTGGAATTTTCCATGAGAAAATGCACCTCTATATTAGTGAAAGCCTGAGGCAGATACTGGCACTTATTCTTTCAATCCATAGGCGGCACCTAGCCGTTAGCAGAAAAGCTACTACTTATTCCAGGGAAGACAGATGACAAACTTGAGGGCGGAGAAAGACCAAGAGACCGATACTCTTCTAGCAGAATTGCCAGAGAGGAGAGAGTAGCCGACGAGGAAGAGGTCCCAGTGACTCGGAGAAGGGAGCTACGGAGGTGTGATCTCCAGGCGAGCCGAGGCACAGACGAGAAGGGGACCTAGATGACCATTGAGTGCAGGCTACACACGACTAAGGTGATGTCGACCCCTTTCTTATTAGAGTGTACAACCTAATCTTTCACTTTTTCTTTACAGGTTATGTGTTACATTATGTGCTTGCGTATATGATATGTATATATATAATAAAGTCAGTTTGTAATAAATCAACATGTGCTGCGTGTTCTTGTATAAGAGGGTAGCCTATTCTTCTAGTCAGCTGCAACTCGACATGAACAGATGTTAACCCTGATCCGGTAAGTGGTAGCTGAATAAGGGAGAAAGGAGCCCCTCGAACCAGAGAACAGGTTGTGCTCAAACTGGCAGTTCTTGTGTGATCTGATACACTGATTCCCTTGTCGTATGTTATAGTGATCATAGGATGAACTCGTGAAGGCTGCCGTCTGGGTAGGAAGTCCTGGGTCCGTTTGGGACCGCGAGGCTAAGGCTGCCGTCTGGGTAGGAAGTCCTGGGTCCGTTTGGGACCGCGAGGCTGAGGCTGCCGTCTGGGTAGGAAGTCCTGGGTCCGTTTGGGACCGCGAGGCTAAGGCTACCGTCTGGGTAGGAAGTCCTGGGTCCGTTTGGGACCGCGAGGCTAAGGCTACCGTCTGGGTAGGAAGTCCTGGGTTCGTTTGGGACCGCGAGGCTAAGGCTACCGCCTGGGTAGGAAGTCCTGGGTCCGTTTGGGACCGCGAGGCTGAGGCTGCCGTCTGGGTAGGAAGTCCTGGGTCCGTTTGGGACCGCGAGGCTAAGGCTACCGTCTGGGTAGGAAGTCCTGGGTCCGTTTGGGACCGCGAGGCTAAGGCTGCCGTCTGGGTAGGAAGTTCTGGGTCCGTTTGGGACCGCGAGGATAAGGCTGCCGTCTGGGTAGGAAGTTCTGGGTCCGTTTGGGACCGCGAGGCTAATGCTGCCGTCTGGGTAGGAAGTCCTGGGTCCGTCTTGGATCGCGAGGCCGCCACTTGTATTATAAGAGGTCTTGATATATATATATATATATATATATATATATATATATATATATATATTAGGAATTCCCTGTCCTTAGGTGGTATATATATATATGTGGTTACTTATTGTGAATAGGCCCTAGGGAGGGGGTAACGTTCTGGCTGGGTTAGAAAGGCTCTGTTGAGCGGGTTCTATCTGATCCGACAACCCAAGCAGAACAGGCTCCCAAGCCAGGATGGTTTCAATCTTGGGCTGTAGGGGTGCCACCTGGCCACTCCCAACCTGGCGTCCCAAGTACACCACCGAACCCTGCCCAATCTGGCACTTACTGTCCTTGATAGTGAGGCCTGCTCTGCACAGCGCCATCAACACTTCCCAGAGGTGGCGCAAGTGGTCCTCCCAGGAGGAACTTAACACTGCAATGTCATCCACGTAGGCGGCACTGAAATCCTCCAGCCCAACCAACACCTGGTTGACCAACCTCTGAAAGGTGGCAGGGGCATTCTTCATCCCAAAGGGCATCACCCAGAACTGGTAGTGCCCATCTGGTGTTGAGAATGCTGACCTCTCCTTTGCCCCATCAGTTAAGGCGATCTGCCAGTACCCAGACGTTAGATCAAACGTGCTGCGGTACCGGGCAGCCCCTAACCGATCTATGAGCTCATCAGCTCTGGGGATGGGGTGCGCGTCGGTCTTCGTGACCGAATTGAGACCTCGGTAGTCCACACAGAACCTAAGTTCAGGAGTGTCACCAGGCCCTGCAGCTTTTGGTACCAATACCACGGGGCTGGATCAGGGGCTGCTAGAGGACTCAATCACCCCTAGGGCAAACATTTTGGAGACCTCTTCCTTAATGTAGGCCCTGACCCGGTCAGTCACTCTGTAAGCCTTGTGCTTGACAGGAGGACTGTCCCCGGTATCCACTTCATGGACGCACCACTCAGTGACACCAGGCACCAGGGAAAACAAATCAGGGAATTGCCCCAACAGCTGGCGACAATCTCTCTGCTGCTCCGTGGTCAGTGTGGTGGAGAGGACCACACCCTCCACTGACCCATCCTTCTCTCCTGCGCACAGGAGGTCAGGAAGAGGCTCACTCTCCTCCTCCGTTCCAGCATCTGTGGCAAAAAGCATGCCCACTTCAGACCTCTCAAAGTGGGGCTTCAGGCGTTTCACATGCAGGACCGCCAAGGGGTTCCTGGGAGACTTAAAGTCCACCAAGTAGGTAACTGGACTTTTGCGCTCCACCACCTCAAATGGACCGGTCCACTTATCTTGGAGCGCACAAGGCTCCACTGGGGCCAGTACCCAAACCTTCTGACCAGGTTGAAATTCGACCAGAGTGGTGTTCTGGTCATACCAACGTTTCATTTCCTCCTGGCTGGCTTCCAGATTTGCCTCAGCAATATTTCTGAAACACCGAGTCTGGTTCCTAAAGGCCAACATGTAGCTAAATACATCTTGGGGAGGTTTCCTGGGAGATTGCTCCCAGCCTTCCTTGACCGGACTCAGAGGTCCTCTTACCGGATGTCCATAGAGCAGTTCAAAGGGACTGAACCCTAAGGACTTCTGTGGCACCTCACGGTAGGCAAACAACAGGCATGGCCAGAGGACGTCCCACTTTCGCCTCAGGGGCTCCTCTAGGCCCATGATCATGCCCTTCAAGTTCCGGTTGAACCTTTCAACCAGACCATTACCTTGGGGGTGGTAAGGAGTGGTGAACTTATAAGTTACCCCACACTCCTTCCACAGAGACTTCATATACTGGGAGATGAAGTTGGTTCCCCTGTCAGACACCACCTCTCTGGGGAACCCCACACGGGAGAAGATCCCCATCAGTGCACGTCCCACCACGGGGGCCGTCACTGTCCTGAGCGGGATGGCTTCATGGTACGGTGTGGCATGGTCCACCAAGACCAGGAAGTACCTGTTGCCCATGGCTGTCTTGGGGTCCAGAGGCCCCACAATGTCAATGCCCACTCGCTCGAATGGGGTACTAACAACTGGAAAGGGCTGGAGTGGGGCCTTGATCTTCCCCCCACTCTTTCCACTTGCCTGGCAAGTCTCACAGGTTCTGCAGTAAGTATCTGAGCTCTTGCGTATCTGGGGCCAATAGAAGTGGGTTGCCAGCCTCTCAAAGGGCTTGGTCTGCCCCAGATGTCCTGCCAATGGAATGTCATGAGCCAACCCCAGTAGGAAGGCTCTGAAGCACTCGGTGCCACCAGCACACGGGCTGACCCCGGCTCAGCAGCCTTAGGATCGCTATACAGGAGACGTTTCTCCCAATAAATCAGATTTGAACCAGACATGTCACCTGCTGTCTGGGCTGCAGCCTGTCGCCGCACACCCTCAAGAGAAGGGCAAACTTGTTGCTGCTCACAAAGCTCCTCCCTGGTGGGCCCTCCTTCCTGCTGCCAATGGGTCAGCTCAGGCAGGTCCTCTAGTTCGGCGATCTGTTCCCCGGTAGGCTCCAGGGCATCCCCCCTCAGGGTCTGCTCCCTCCTGGGCCGTGGGAACCAAGGGGGCTGGCTTCCGCGCCCCCTACCCCTTCTCTCTAAGGCAGGGACCTGGACCATACTCTCAGGCTCCAGGTCTTTCTCAACTCCCTCCTTGGCTGCCATGGACTGAGTTGTAGCACACGCCCACTCAGGCAGACCCAACATTTCCAAGTGAGATCTCCTCTCCACCGTAGCCCACGGGGAGTTCTCTAAATCATTGCCCAACAGACAGTCTACAGGCATGGCAGGCCTCACAGCCACTTGAAGAGTTCCTGAGACCCCCCCCCCCCACTCAAAGGGAACCTGAGCCACCTCACATTGGCTCTCCGAGTTGCCTGCGGACACTGCTGGGTAGAATGCATGGGGGACAACCTGCTCTTTGGACACCAACCGGGAGCTGACAGCAGTTACACTGGCTCCTGTGTCTCTTAGAGCCTCCACTCTATGGCCATTGATGGTCACCCACTGCCTGTACTTTTTAGTGTTATCAGGCAGTGCAGGCTTAGAGACCATCTCAAAGTCTCCTAGTGAGACAAGGGTCTCACTATGCACTACTGGTATGCTGCCACCAGAGGGGAAGATTTCTACATTGTTTGCTTTAATCTCCAACTCCCTCAATATTCTCTCATGCTCAAGTTTCACTTTCATAATTTCAAATTCTAACTTCTTGTTCTCTAGGTCCCTCTGACCATCCATGTTAAGCTTAGCCATCTCCATATTATGCCGCCTATCTCTCTCCCTGTCCTCCATCTCTTCTGGAGACAGACCCCTTGAGGACACACTAGTGCTCGGGCTGGAAACTGCTTTATCTCCCACCAAATCTACTACTTCATCCTGCTGCTCTCCTGCATTCTCTTCCCCCTCCACAGGCTCTCCCATATTCGTAGGGGCATCCCTGGCTTCTAGCCAGGCCTTAAGCGCCTTGTAATAGTGAGACCTGTGATAGGGACTGTGAAGCGTTTGCAAAAATGCTTGAGCTGCTTGGAAGTGTAGGTGTCTATTTTCTCTTCTTCCCAGGAGAGATCCTCAGAGGCATTGGATCTGGGCTTGTCCATTGTAGCAATAACTGGCAATATCAATCAAAAATAAAATCAAAAACCCTCACAAACGTATGTGGTTATGTTATGGTCTGCACTCACTAGTAGTGTACACTATAATTACTGTATGCGATCATAAATGCAAGTCCAGATCCTCACCGCTGACCACCAATGTTAGAAATGGGGGTCTCTAGTTGGCAATGGCTGGCCACTGTCCAAGTAGGGACCCGTCTTCCTAAGTCAGAGTAAGTGGGCTACACCCTTTGATAACCCGTGCTCAACCCTGTGGTAACGTAGCACGAGCTGCTAGGCTTATCTCAGAGGCAGTGTGTGAAGCATTTATGACCATACACAGTAACACAGTGAGGAACACTACAAAGGGACACCACACAAGTAGTTATATAAAATAAGTATCTTTATATATAGACTTAACACAAGACCAATAACAGTAAAGAGCCACAATACTAGAAAAATAGGGTTACTCTTGAAATGCTGCAAAAATAGTTCAAGTGTGCAAAGAGGAGTTCAGTTCAAAGCAGTGGTCTCTTCGACCCTTTTACTTACAAAGTACCTGGATTCTGTAGCAAAACAACCAAAATGTCGCTAAGGAGCTGTAGCGATGAATTTCCTCACGCGAGACCAGCGATGCGCTGAATCCTTGCCGCATGGGAAGATGATGTGCTGATCTGTGTGCAGGACAAAGCGACAAACTTCTCCACACTAAGCCGGTGATGCGTTGAAATCCTTGCCGCAAGGGAGGACGATGCGCCGAGACTGTTGCGTGTGCGACCCTGTTGCAATGAGAAGAAATGGCGCTCCGCGAGGGAGCGACGATCCGGGTGAGATGCGATGAAAATGGCAGACGCCTGGCATCCGCGCTGCGATGTCGTGAAGCGATGAACTCGATGTGATGATCTTCGGGTTAGCGAGCATTTGGCAGCCCGCAAACGTGTGATGCAATGATCTCAGGTAGCGAGTACTCAGCGGCAGCAGCGCAATGATTTTTCATACGCGCTTCAGCTGCGGCAACTCGCAAACGGGCGTTAGCGATGATTTTCAGCACTCTCTTCTCTGTAGTAGAACTAGAAGCCCTGGAACTCACAGGAGCCTCACCTGTAGATAGAAGTCCTCGCTGGGAGGAAACAGGAGGATGGTGGTGGAGTCTGATGTGCCTGAGACTCCAGCAGGAGGCTAGCAGGAGGCTAGCTCTCTTCTAGCCCTTGGGTGATTGCTTTAGCAAGATGAAATAAAAGTTCTCTTCAAAGTCCTTTTCCTCTTCTTCCAAGTCCAGTAGTAACCACAGCAGGCCAATCCAAGAAACAGCACACAAGCACAAGGACCGTCACCTCCTGCAGATTCCTTCAGTTACACGGACAGAGGTTCTTCTTGTTGTCCAGGAGCCAATTGTAGGGGTTTCAGCACAGATATTTATACCCCAAAAGTCTTTGTTCTCAGAAGCTACAAGTCACTGAACCCAGCCAGAACCAGTTCTGCCTAGTCCTGGAGCACTTTGTTTACCAGGCTGCATCCTTCCTTTCAGAAAGAGGGGGTCTGCCATCAGACAGGTGGAGCCAGCATTCACCTTGCCAGGCACAGCCCTATTCAGGTCAAGGAGCTACCCCTCCCCATACTCCAATGCAGATCTCTCAATTCAACCCAGGTCTGACTCAGCCTGCCCTGTCCCTCCAAAACCAGACAGCCAATACACATAACAGCAGAGCACACTGGAAGGCTTAGGCAAGAAAATACCTGCTTTCTAAAAGTGGTATTGTCAAACACAGAATATAAAAATAAACTTCACTAAAAGATGTATTTTATTATTCTGAGCTCAGGCATACTAAATTCGTTTTTCTACCATGTTCTTTGGGTCAGTTAGGACTATAGAATGTAATAGTCAAACTGCCCAGTCTGGCCTATGGAGAACAGGTAGCCTTACAGTAGTGAAAAACTAAATTGGGTGTAATTCACTACCAGGACATGCTACACACATCAGAGCATGTCCTACCGTACACATACAATGCACCCTACCATAGGGGTGACTCACATGTTGCCAAGGGAAGGTTCAGGGGCTGGAAAGTGGGTGCACTTCACAGCCAAGATGGCAGTTCTGGACTGCACTGAGACTCTGCAGTGCCAGGTCTGTGACACACTTTACAAGCTGCTTCTGTGGGTGGCACAAACCAGCGCTGCAGGCCCACCAGCAGCATTTGGTTTACCAGCCCTGGGTACACACAGGCCACACTACTAGGGACTAACAGGTAAACCAAATAAGCAAATCATGGATATACCAATTCACATGTCATATTTACACAGGAAGCATTCGCGCTGTGGCACTGAATGGCAGTGGCAGAGCGCCCAGAGCATCTAATACCAGCAAAAACAGAGGAGATAACAGTGAAAAATGGAAGCGAGACCCACGTCAATGGTGCCAGGTCTACACCCCCCAAATCCATTTCTGCTAGCTGTTTTGTGGTGGGTTGACCGCCGCAGAACGACCGGTGGAAAGGGATATTATAATCCCTACGGCGGTGCCTTACTGGCACCGCCGCAATGCTGGCCTTCTGGGGAGCTCCGACAGGAAGTCGGAGAATGACCGCCTGACGGGACCGCGGCGGTCGGTCTTTCCGACCACCACATGTCTGCCCGCCATAGTTATCTGGCGGGCGGAAAACCTCATTCCGATGGCGGAGGGCCTGCCACAGACAGGCTGTCGGTGGCGGGCCCTCCGCCAAAGTAATGAGGCCCTAAGTTGTGACACTGTGGGGCCGATTCCGATTCTGTCCGTAAAACGTAACGACCGACATGGACCGGGAACGAAGACCGACCGACACGGCCCGGCGCCGTACGACCCACGCAGTACGATGCAACGCGTGAGAATTACAACCCACTTGCATGGAACACGAGCCGAACGACCGAACCGTCCGGAAATCAGTGATCCGCCCGTAAAATGACCAGGAATCGTACTGACCGACACACATCAGGAATTGACACGACCGAAATGTACCCACAATGCACGAGCTGCGCTTTACGATGCAAAATGTGTGAATTGAGACCGACTCGCACGGAACATGGTCATGAAAACCGAGACGCACAGCAAATAGTGACGAGCAAACAACAGACCCCTCTGCGTCCGACAACGTTGAAAAACAGCAGAATGGCAGTCTCGGGTTACCCCACGCGAGCCACTGGCAGCGTCCGACACAGTCAAACGAATGTCATGCACAACAAAAGCAAAGCAAATGTCACAAAAAAGCACAAGAAACAAAAGACAAAGCCAATAAATAACAAGCAATAGGTTTCGCTTTTTGGACCGTATAAGTATTTAGTTATGCAACTGTTGTATGGCTAAACACTTATAAGGTCCCAAAGGCGAGACCTATTGGCTATGCCAATGCTTTTTTTTTTTTTTAAAGGAAAAGCAGTGCTATCAGGCTCCGGCTGCCACTTAGTCCACCGCATCCCACTTAGACACTGCAGCCATCTTTGCATGGTTTTAAAGCCAATTCAAAAGCAGTCGCCAGTGTATGTGAATCCCTATCTCACCTGTGAGACTGTTCTCCTGCTTCCCGATTCTATTAAATACAAATTATGTAAAAAGAACATCCCTTTATGAGCTGCACGGCTCATCCTACCCACGTTTCACGCGCAGATTTGAAATACTGATGGTTTGGGCTTACCGGAATTCAACTGGTAGAGAGGTGTAGAGAAGTGTAGAGGGGGGGAGAGAGAGGTGTAGAGGTATAGAGGGGCAGAGAGAGGTGTAGAGGTAACGAGGTAGAGAGGTAGAGGAAACGAGGTAGAGAGGTAGAATGGTAGAGAGGTAGAGGTAAAGAGAGAGGTAGAAAGGTACAGGGAGACAGGTAGACAGAGGTAGAGGTAGAGAGAGGTAGGGAGAGAAAAGCAGAGAGAGAGGCAGAGAGAGAGAGGCAGAGAGAGAGAGGTAGAGAGAGGTAGCGAGAGAGAGAGGTAGCGAGAGAGAGAGGTAGAGCGAGCTAGAGAGAGGTAGAGAGAGGTAGACAGAACATAAAGAATGACATTTGTAGTTCAGCACCCATTCAGGGGTTTGCTCCCGAACTATGCCACATTCTTACTGTGGATGCCAGTGGAAATGGTTTGCGTGCAGTGCGCACTCAGAAGAAGGGTGGAGAAAGAGTATGTAATTGAGTTAGCATCAAGAAGCCTTACACCCACAGAAGAGGTGCATTCTGTAAGAGAGAGAGAGAGACACTAGCTTGTGTATGGGATACAGAGCCTTGTCAGGCACTTGGGTACTGAGTTTGATGTAGAATGGGCCACAAAACAATGGTAAATTTGCTTACAACAGAAGGGTTTGTGAAGGCGTCTGCAAAAATTGGCAGGATTTCTATGCAACATGACGAGAACCAATTAGAAAGATGGGCGGGACTTCAACTCCGCCTCCGAGAGCTTCCGAATCTGAATTGATTCCAAGAAGCTCTCGAATGCCGAGACCTAAAAAGAAGGCAGGCATAAAATCATCAGCATGGGACAGGAAGTGTGTGCCAACAGTGCGTAGGGAAATCGAGGCAGTGTGCCTGGAAGAGTACTAATGCCACTGTACGGCGGACAGGAGGGCTAGGATTCCATTTGGTGACTGAACGTGTCAGCCAGGCTAGGCATTGCAAGGTGTACGAAAGGATAGGTGCATGGTGTTAGGAAAGAATGGCTGGACATTTATCAGCAGAAGATAGTTTAATGCATGGTGCCGGCAGATGCTTGGCGTCACAGTGATTAAGCTCATGTTGTGAGCAAAAGGGCGGGACTAATGGCACCTAATTGTATGGCGTTTATTGACAAATTGGGGGGCGGGTCACGGCACAGGCGGAAATGGGACTGCTAGTGCTCCAAGGGGGACGCCTATGAAATAAATACTATGATTCACTGAATAGCGCCTCTTCCGAGCCTAGGGTTGCACTCTTCAGTCTTTATAGGATATAAGGCTTCTCCCCTCTGATACAAACAGTCCAACAATTAACTATTCGATTAACAAATAGACAGGTGGCGTCGCTGCTAGAGAACCTGCCCTCACCTGGTTAACTACAGCTCACTTTCGCTCCCCAAGACTCCTTGTTTTCCTCGCGCTTTCCTTATACAGCGCCCCTTGTCCTCGAGTTTTTCTGCGATACTGTCCCGTTGTGCACTAGCTCCGTGACGTAGGATCCTACTCTTCTGATTGGTCAGAGAAACCTCTGATTTCAGAGAAGGGGGCGGGGCAGCCAGAAAGTCCGTGCCTCGGAGGAACTTTACTGGGCAGGCGCGTTGGTGCCTATCCTTTCTTCGCACCCCTCATTGCTAAAACGGCACGGAAAGGGAAATTAATACTGGAGATTAGGATATCGTAGTTTCGTCTGTGTTGTATGATCTATGTAAGAAGCATTTGCAATGCAATAGGTCTCGCATTGACGCGAGTTTGAGCTATTGACATTGCAAATAACAATGCCTTTTATTTTTGTTTTCTTTTTAAAAACATAAATAAAAGGCATTGTTATTTACAATGTCAATAGTGTAGCGGTCTAGTTGTTACCGCGTCACGCAGACGTGACGCCGGCACGGCACGTTGGCGCCGGATGCGCGCGCAGAGCTAGCGCGGAGGCGGGGAGAGTGAGCGCGCCGCAGCGAGGGCACAGAGGGTTGGCCGGCGCTCCTCGGAGTAACTGCTTGTGTGATATCCCAATAAACACAGCGGAAAGAATCACACGTGTCTCGAGTGGTTTATGTGACAACTTTACAGTGGCGACGAGGTCGGGACGAAAACCGGACCGACGGGAAGCACAGCAGAGGGCAACACCCCACGTGGCCCCGTGAGTCGAAGGAAGACACGTTACCAGGCCACCAGGCCCGAACAGAACACCGCACAGGCCGCCTGGAGCGGGGAGGGAGCCACGGGACACGCCCTAGCCGACCGCGCAGGTCGAACCAAAGCACAGAGCAACCGAGGAGCGTGGCAGAGCCACGGAACAGCACCCGAACGACATACAGACTGCAGGGACGACGCCGTCCACAACAGCCACAAGCATACGAGCCGCCTTCGCACGTAATCAGGCACAGAGAGCGCTGCACTGGCTACCAAAGAGGAAGAAGAGGGGTCCAGTGACAAGAGCCCCCAGAGGATCAAGCACACAAGAAACAACGATAACACCCCAGGTAGCCCCCCGAGCAAAGCTATTGACGGAACGAGCACCAAGGAAGCAAAGATGAGCTCCCCTGCAGGGTATGCGATTGCACCGGTGCAATTTCTAACAAAACCTGGTGAACCAATGATGAAATGGGAAGATTGGAAGGAATATATAGACAATTTTAAAGGGGTCTTGGAGGACGAGAACGAAGAAAAATTCACCCCTCAGAGGAAAAAACGCATCCTACTACTAAATCTAGGGCCAGAAGGACTGAGGATATACAAGAGCCTGGTACCCACGAAGAGAGAAGACACAGATGACGATGTATATGCGCACGCGGTGGAAGACCTAGATGAGCGATACCGTCCCACCGTATGTGTCTCAGTAGATAGATACAATTTCCAGCAAAGGAAACAAAAAGTGGGGGAATCCATCGAAGAGTACGTAGCAGCATTAAGGAAGCTAGCAGCCCCGTGCAGGTATGCACTGTGGGAAGACGAATTCATAAAGGACCAGGTGATCATGCACACCACCAGTGCAAATGTGCAAGACAAGCTGTGGGCGAGCGGGGACACCACACTCAAAGAAGTAATGGTCATAGTGAAGAGGGCAGAACTCTCAAAGAGGTGCGCCGATGCTACCAGGAAAGAGACGGTCACCCCAACCATGGTGAACAGGATACAAGAGGCAGACCACCGCAGGGACCAGAAACCCAAACCACCCATAGCCAAAGGGACCAGCAGATGGCAAGGGAAGCAAGCGGACAGCGAGAATAAGAAAACATGCTACAGGTGCGGAAGTTGGTCCCACGAGGCCCACGACAGACGGTGCCCGGCTTTCAGAGCAAAATGCATGCACTGCGGTATAATGGGACACTACGAGAAGGTGTGTCGGAAGAAACAGCAGAAAGGAGTGGTGAAATATATGGACCAAAGCACAGAAGATCAGGAAGAAGCCACGGAGGAAGAGGTGGTCACTGTCTTGTGTATATACGATCAGGTACTGAGCGTGGACGCCAAGAGATCCACCAAACCGGTCCTAGAGATGTCCATGGGCGGCATAACAATTTCGGTCGTGGCAGACACCGGATCCCCATTCACCATCATACAGAGAGCAGTGTGGGTAGATCAATTCCAAAATGAGTTGGGCCCTGGCCTGGAGAAACTGGACATACGACCGGTAACATATAATGGTGATCGCATTCCCATGCTAGGCTTCCGACGTCTACTGTTTGAGTTCAGAGGTCGATCAGCATGGTGCAAACTGTATGTGGCCGAGAAAGGACCCTCCGTCCTGGGATGGTTAGACCAGGGCGACCTGGGCATAAAACTCGACCCTGGGGGGAAGGAACAGATCCTGCTCACAGACCAGGAGGAATGGCCGGACATGGATCGATGGAAAAAGAACTACCCAAAGGTGTTTGGGGGCACAGTAGGAAAGATGGAGAAATTCCAACACAAAATAGTACTTAAGGAAGGAGCCACACCAGTAGCACATAAAGTGAGGAATGTGCCCATTGCAGTGAGGGAAGCTGTCCAGACAGAACTTCAAGATCTGGAGAAGAAGGGCATCATAGAACCCATAACCTGTGCTGAATGGCTGGCGCCTTTGGTGGTCGTGATGAAACCCAACGGGAAGGTCAGACTCTGTGTGGACTTGAGGGAACTCAACAAGAACATAGTGGTGGAGAAATTTCCCCTTCCCAAGATAGAGGAAATGCTGGCGAGAACCAGAGGAGTCCAGTGGTACTCCACAATCGACCTCACGTCAGCCTACCACCAGGTAGCGCTACACCCGGACAGCAAAAGTCTCACATCGTTCATTACCCCATTTGGGTGCTACAGGTTTTGTCGCATGCCGTTCGGACTGGCCTCAGCGGCGGCTGTCTTCCAAAAGATGATGCACCAACTGTTCAGAGACTGCAAAGACGTACAGTACTTCCAGGACGACATACTAGTGATGGGCAGAGATAGAAGGGACCATGACCGGACACTAGATAAGGTACTACGGACGCTGGAAGCCAAAGGCCTCACGGCGGAATGGTCGAAATGCCGTTTGGGACTACAGTCAGTGACCTATTTAGGCCACGAAATAGGGCAACAGGGGATCACACCCAAGAGGGAGAACGTGAAAGCCATTGTTGAAGCACCGCCACCCAAGAACAAGGAGGAGGTTAGATCATTCCTGGGGATGGCGGAGTACTACAGCAAGTTTGTGGTACAATTCGCATCCAAAACCTACAACTTGAGGAGGCTGACCAGAGAAAGCACGGTGTTCCAATGGACACCGGAGGCCCAAGCGGAATTTGAAGTCATTAAGAAGGGGATCCTGGAAGCAATACCACTCAAGGGGTACGACCCACAAGGCGCCACCATACTCATCACGGACGCCAGCGACAAGGGGTTAGGTGCTGTACTTATGCAAGACCGAGGAAGTGGGGACATGGAGACAATAAGTTTCGCCTCCAGAGCACTGACGGAGACTGAAGGCAAGTACAGCGTCATTGAGAAAGAGATGTTGGCGGTAGTGTGGGCCATGACGAGGTTCCGGCAGTTCCTATGGGGTACCCGATTCCTGCTCAAAACGGACCACAAGCCGTTGGTGAAGGTTTTAACATCTTGCGGACACGCCAGCGCCACGCCCAGGATATCGAAGATGTCCCTAAAATTGTTGGAATTCAGATACGACGTGGAGTACATCCCTGGCAACAAGAACCGAGTGGCGGACTACCTGAGCCGAGCGGCGGCTATGGAGCCGGGAGAAGAAGACCCAGCGGATAGAGGAGAGATGGTGTCTCTCATAGAGGACCAAGAAAAGATCATCAGCATACAAGAGTGGACGGAAGCTTATGAAGAAGATGCTGACCTAAGGGAGGCAAAAGTGCACATCACCCAAGGGTGGCTTGATAAGAAAAAGGTGAAACCCAACCTCAAACCCTTCTATGAGGTGAGAGAAGAACTGACGGTGGGAGACGAGGGCATATTCATTTACCGGGGAGAGAGAGTAATCCCCCCGACGAACCTCATCAACAGGTTGCTGGATTTATTGCATGTCGGCCATCTGGGGATTGGGAAACTCAAGGCCAGATCGAAACAGAACTACTGGTGGCCAGGCATGGACATGAGAGCAGAGAGACACGTCAGAGAGTGTCCCCAATGCCAAGGGGCCGACAAAACGTTGAGGCCCTTACGCCCAGCACTGGGGAAATTCGACGCTCCCTCAAACCCTTGGGAAGAGTTGTCGATAGATATTTTAGGACCGGTGCTGGATGACCAGAGCGTACAGAAATATGTGTGTGTTCTCATCGACCGTTATTCCAAATGGCCAGAGATAAAAGTGAGCGAATCCATGGACACGGAGAACATCCTGGAGTTCTTATCGGAGACATTCACCCGCGAGGGAATTCCCAAGTCCATCTTAAGTGATAATGGGCCCCAGTTCAAATCAGAGAAATGGAACCAGTTCATGGAGAGAAATGGCATCTTGGTAAAGCACACGGCCATTTACCACCCAGCAGGGAACGGCCTAGTGGAACGATTTAACAGGGTGGTGATGGGAGCCATACAAGCGGCCATCACCTGTAACAAAGACTGGAAGAAGGCGGTGGAGAATATGGTATGGGCCTACCGAATAACGCCCACGAGTACGGGGTTCAGCCCGTTTCAAATATTGAGAGGGCGGGAACCCTTCACGCACGACAACAGAATCTGGAAGGAGAAGGTAGTGACCAGTGAATGGTCTCCGGCGGTCGTAAGAGCAAATCTGGAGAGGGCACACGCCATCTACACCAATAATTACAACAAGAGGAGGAGTGTGAAGGACACTCGGTTAGTGAGAGGAGAATGGGTGAGAGTAAAATTGGCTACCCTACAAAGGAAAGGAGACAGCAAGTACAGCAAGCCCATGCAGGTCAAGGAAGTGTACGGTAGAGCGGCCCTGCTCAGCGATGGGAATGTGTGGTCGCAGGACCGCATGGCCCGGTGCAACAAGATATTGAGATGGGAGCAGTGGGAACCGGAAGGTGAAAGCACGGAAGACGTGGACGAAGGGAATAAGGCGAGTGGAAGTGAAGAAAGGGAAGAAGCGGAAGCTGGAGAGGAGCAAGTAGGAGATCAAAGGGGTGAGACACCAGAGGCAGATATGGACAGACAGAGAGGTAACATGAACAGTGGAGGAGAGATGAATGTAGGAGCAGAACGTGAAGAAACACAGAGCCAAGCGACTCGAGAGTGCAGTGGTAAGGTGACCAGGAGCGGTAGACAAGTTGTAAGGCCCTCCAGGTTCCACGACTTTGAACTGGACTGCGAATTGTAAGTGATTGAACTTTGGGTTGGAAAAAAGGGGAGATATGTAGCGGTCTAGTTGTTACCGCGTCACGCAGACGTGACGCCGGCACGGCACGTTGGCGCCGGATGCGCGCGCAGAGCTAGCGCGGAGGCGGGGAGAGTGAGCGCGCCGCAGCGAGGGCACAGAGGGTTGGCCGGCGCTCCTCGGAGTAACTGCTTGTGTGATATCCCAATAAACACAGCGGAAAGAATCACACGTGTCTCGAGTGGTTTATGTGACAACTTTACAAATAGCTCAAACTCTCGTCAATGCGAGACCTATTGCATTGCAAATGCTTGTTTACATTGGGCGTCTTAATCTGTAACTGCACGTTTATTCTGACCTATTTTTAATTACTCCCGAGCATTTCAGGCTTTTTGTTTCTTTGGCCCCTCACACTTTTACTCTTGCTGCATTTTCACACCCGACAACTGCATTTTGCTTTGTAACTGGTTCCAAGGAAGGAGCAACAACGAGCGTGTCGGAACGGCAACATAAGAAGAGGGACAGTAACGTCAAAGAGGGAGGCCGAGACGATGGGCGAGAATAAAGGAGAGGACCAGGTTCCCTCTGGAGGCTGGAAGTTCAGCAGAGGAGAGGACAAGGGAAGGAACACTAGAGGGTGCGCTGCGATCCAAGGGAGTGGTTGCAACCGGGGAATAGTGGATCGAGCAGATTGCTGAGAGAAATGAGGCACACATTAATGGAGGTGAGGTTGAAATGGATGTTAACAGGTAGACCGTGGGAGAGGAAGATGGTGAAAGGGATGGACTGATGAAAGTAAATTATGAGATCTGTGTAGGGAAAGGAGGGACAGTGCAAGGGTAGAAAGTTATGTTAATTCAGGGGGAGAGGCCGCATAAGGGAGGGGGTGTCAGACAGCTAATTCACCTACCGTGATGTCAGCCTCGTAACTGATGTAATAACTGGGCGGTAACGGACTGTGGCCAAGTGGCCCTTGAAGTAACTTGAACCCCAGTTCTAGGTACCAGTTCAATTTAGGATAATTTAGTTACTACGTCCCTGAGGCGGAGAAGGTAACGCGGGTGACCCGTGGAAGTCCCATCTGTGTGGCGGTGAAACAGTCTCCTGCGGAGAGTCCAGATCCTTTTGGTCCAGTCCCTCGGAAAGTAACCCCATTCCCTTGGAAGTAATCCAGTAGTCCACCCCCTGTAGTGCCGTGTATTATTTCACTCCCCACGGCGGTAACCTAGCACCTGTGCAGATAGTCCAGACATCGTGGGAGTAAAATAGCGCCCGGGAGGATAGTTTAACCTCTTTAATGCACTCCACCTGAAAGTAATTCCGTGACCTTCAAAGTAATCCAGTACCGGTAATCCACCTCCTGGGTGGTAATCTATCCCCGTGTGTTTAGTTCAGTTCCTGTGGTGGTAACCTAGTGCTCGTGCAGATAGTCCGACAGCATGGCGGTAAAATAGCGCCCGGGCTGATAGTCCGACACCTTCGGTCCAGTCACTCTTGAAGTAACCAGGAGGCCTTCAAAGTTATCCGGGTCCGGTGGTCAGTCCCTGAGGTGGTAATCTAGTTCCCTTGTATATGGTGGAATTCTTCTTCGATCCGTTCTTTGTCTTTAAAGACAGGTGAATGCTCTGTCAACAGAGTAGCTTGTTATAGAGCGCTGAGAGACCTCGCTTGTTGCCACTCAGCAATTCAGTCCCTCGAGCAGCGCATGTTTTACCGCATCTGCGGTCAATCAGTGAATCTTAATGACCTCCCATCGGGGCTGAGGTTAAAAGTACTGAGAAATGGGCGCTTGCAAGACATAACGTGAATGCCTTGTTTTTTGGTAACTTGGACATGTTTGACATCGAGGCGCTGTAATGGCAGATTGAAACTAACAATTTGCGCGCTTCGTCGCTGCATAGAAGAGTGAAGCGCTATATAAATGCTACAGTATGAAAGAAGTTCCTGTCACTGAAAAAAGATACTCTACACAGTACTTCGGCCGTTCAACAATTGCGTAATTTGCAGAAATGTTGGGAAGGTTTTTCTGCCCCGTATCAGTGAACTCTCTATAGCTCCTTATTTCACCCTACTTTCATTGAAATTTACATTGACTGGAGTAAATCAAACATTGAGTGTAATGATGAAAGAATGTCTGTCCCGTGGCTAAATACAACTGTGTATTAACCATCCCTAATATTGAAGTGCCCAGAGGACCCGTGGTGGGTGCTGTAGGCATGCGAACAATCTCAGGTGTTGCAAGCTGCTCATTCATCCTACGTACACCGATAAACGCCCTCTCCTGTCTCGGTAGCTTTGTGTTGCGAAACTGGTGTGAGCTGTCCATATTGATTTTCACACAGTGAGTGTTTCTTCCACATATTATGCGGGGGTGCTCTCCAGGCCCCTTTCAGCCCCAGTGATCTCTCCCTCGGGGGGCCAGGCTGCTCATAAATAGAAGCACCGGGGATGTGTGAATCATTGCAGCCCAGAGTACGAAGAGAATGTGCCCTGTCTGCAGTGTGTCGCAGGGACTAGCCCTGTGTGCACCCACCACATGCAATGAAACCTGATTGGGGACTCTGTGTCCCGGCCGTGCGCTGTTCCAACAATTACTCGCCCGGCTGCACAAGTCCTTATCTGAGGCAGCATCGCATAAACTAAGTGTGACAATGAGGGTGTTTCCGTGTTGTAAAAGAGGCATTTCCTAGAGAGGGCGCATTTCCAAACAAGGGAAAGTGGGGGAGCGCCATGCATGTGTTGTAGGCGCGCCGTGAGCGTGCACATCGGCGTGGCCTGCGGCTCGTGGCCAGTGGCGGCGCCTGCAGACTTTGCCGTACTGGAATGGGTGCTGCGCAGCTCGTGCGGCCCAGGGAGGGGGCCGCCAGGGCACCCAAGGCGGGGACACATGGCAGCTGAGTTGGAATTGCTAGCTGCTCTTGTGCTGGATCACGGGGTGCCATCACATGTATTACCGTCATAACCGCTCCGCCGAACCCAGCTAGGCTCGGGACATGGAGAATATGAAGCTTGAGTTTCCACCCCTGCCGCAGTTTAAAGAGGACTCTGAGGTAAGAACCCCAGAGGTGCTGCTGCTGATCAGGGGTGTTGTGGGTACTTGTGAATGATGCCAAGATGTGCTGTGATTGCCGGAGAGGAGCACTTACTTTGGTGCGCGTTGACGGGCCAGCAACGAGAGGCTACCATAGCCTCGGTCATTGACCCCTGTTACGTTTGACACTTTCAGCAGACATTGACGCGCGCTTTGTATATGTTTAACATGTAGGTACGGGAATATCCTGGGAGTACTTAAGACTTGTAGGCACTGAGTTATGGTCTTCATATTACAGAGACCAATTTGAAAAGCTGTCTCCGTGGAGCCGACGGGGAAAGGGAAAGTGAAAGTAACGCTGCATGAGGCTTGCGAGGACGGAAGGGGGACAGGAGATGTGCACACCGCGTGACTGTACGTGTGCGTACACATGCTCCAATCCGCCAAAAGCCCTGCGCGTGCCCATCTCCTGTCCCACTTCCGAGGCAAGTCAGCAACAATAGATCTCGCTGGCGACAGCGCTTTCGCGCTGCGTTCGCCAGGCGAGACCTAAAAAATGACTAGTGCATCGATAAATTACGTGTTGCTTAGAAGCCCAACTTCCACAATCTCTTGTTTAATAAACAAGCAGTGGTCAAGCCAATAGGTATGCCATTTATTGGCTTTTACAATGTGTATTAGCCATGGTGTACACAAGTGTGGCTGCTGTTCAGCATGGATAAAAGTTTATGGTATAGAAGAGAGTGGTGTGGAGTGTCACTGAGTGGAGTGGAGTGGCGTGGCGTGGCGTAGAATGGAGTGGCATAGAATGTCGTAGAGTGGAGTGGCATACAGGGGAGTGGTGTAAAGTAGAGTAGAGTGGATTTGTGTGTTGTAGAGGTGGAGTGGCATAGAGTGGAGCAAAGTGGCGTAGAGGGAGTTGTGTAGAGTGAAGTTGAGTGGCACAGAGTGAAGTAGAGTATCGTAGGTGGATTGCACAGAGTGGAGTAGAGTGTTGTAAAATGTGCATAGAATGAAGAGGCGCAAACTGAAGTGTAGAGTGGAGTGGCATAGCTTTGCGTGCAGTAAGGTATCATAGAGTGGAGTGACAAAAAGTGAAGTGGCGTGGAGTGACGTAGAGTGGAGTAAAGTGTCATAGATTGGAGTGGCGTGGACTGACGTACAGGGAATTGCGTAGAATGGTTTAGTGTCATAGAGTGGAGGGTCGTACAGTGTAGGAACGTTGAGTGTCGTGGAGTGTCGTAGAGTGGAGGGTTGTAGTGTGGAGGGGCGTAGAGTGGAATAAAGTGTTGTAGAGTAGAGTGCAGTAGTGTAGAGTGGAGTGATGTGGCGTAGAGTGGAATAAAGTGGCATAGAGTGGAGTAGAGTAGAATGTCATAGAGTAGAGTGGAATGTTGTAGACGGTGGTAGAGTCATAGAGTAGAGTGGCATAGAGTGCCATAGCGTAGGATGGCATAGAGTGGAGTGGCATAGAGTCTAGTAGAGTGGCCTAGAGTGAAGTGACAGAGTGTCGTATAGTGGAGTGGAGTAGAGTAGAGTGTCAAGGTGGAGTGGTGTAGATTGGAGGGGCATAAGGTAGAGGGAGTGGAGTGGAGTGTCATAAAGTGGGATAGCGTAGAGTGCAATAAAGTGTCATAGAGTGGAGTAGCGTAGAATGGAGTAGAGTGGAGTGGCATAGCATAGAGTGGACTGGAGTAACATGTCAGAGTGGATTGGCATAGCGTGGCGTAGAGTGGAGCAAAGTGGTGTGTAATGCCGTAAAAGGGGAGTGATGCGGATTGGCATAGAGTGGAGTGTTGTAGAGTGAAATGGCATTGAGTGAAGTGTCGTAGAGCGTAGTAAAGTGGCCTATAATGAAGTGGCTTAGAGTGGAGTGTCGTGGAGTGAAATGGCATTGAGTGAAGTGTCATAGAGTGGAGTGTCGTAGAGTGCAGTAGAGTGGTCTAGAATGAAGTGGCATAGTGTGAAGTGTCGTGGAGTGTCGTAGACTGAAATGGCATTGAGTGAAGTATCGTATAGTGGAGTATCGTAGAGTGCAGTAGAGTGGCCTAGAATGAAGTGGCATAAAGTGGAATAGAGTGGGGTGTCGTAGAGTGAAATGGCATTGAGTGAAGTGTCATTGAGTGGAGTATCGTAGAGTGCATTAGAGTGGCCTAGAATGAAGTGGCGTAGAGTAGAGTGTCATAGAGTGGAGTGTCGTAGAGTGAAATGGCATTGAGGGAAGTGTCATTCATAGAGTGGAGTGTCGTAGAGTGCAGTAGAGTGGCCTAGAATGAAGTGGCAAGGAGTGAAGTGTCGTAGAGTGGAGTGTCGTAGACTGAAATGGCATTGAGTGAAGTATCGTAGAGTGGAGTGTCGTAGAGTGCATTAGAGTGGCCTAGAATGAAGTGGCATAAAGTGGAATAGAGTGGAGTGTCACAGAGTGTCCTAGAGTGGAATATCGTGGCGTAGAGTGGAGTGGTGTAGGATATCGTAGAGTGGTGTATGCATGGTGTGGTAGCACACTGGCATTACAAACAACACATTTTCAATTGAAATGTCCATTACATTTGCACATACAGTTTTACAGATAAAACTATACAGTGCACAAATGATAATGTGTGGAAATGGCATCACCTATTGAATTGATTTCCTTTGATCCTATTCAAATATTTGTTTCCACCACACTTCGGAATTGCATAAAAAAGTGCTTTATTTGTGCTGTCTTAATTTTAATACATTCTGAAATATCTGCACGATTTATGTATAGAAATTCAAGTTTTGTTGTGGCCGAAAAAACACATTTCCTGTCCCACCCTCATCATCCAGGAAGATTATCACATAAACTCTCTCACTTTGAAAGAAAAGTAAACCCCAAAGCTCACTCGGAATTCCGAGTCTGACAGTTGACCTCTGTCTTTGAATGCACAGCAAATGTAGCAAGTACATATTTTTATGGCCTCTTTACAGAAGGCGAGCACTTCAGGAAGAATACAAGGAGCGATGGTAAACAAGTTATGTTCCATGGGAGGGACAAAGACATGCTGGACAGCTTAAAACAAAGCCAACTAATAGAAAGGAAGCAAATGTGAGTTCGAAACCACAAAGCCAATGGTAATCTATAGGCGGAATGCATTCTCAGGGGAGCTTTCAGAATGCTCTCAAGAAGTCTTTTTCTCAACCAGACAGTTGCACTGTCTGGTTGGCTTCACCTTAGTAAGGGATCCCCAACCAAGAGACAGGGACTACATTCTTATCTCAATTTAAATTATGTTTTTATGGGTGCACCGAACGAATATCGAGTTTTAAATGTCGACATACACAAATAACGAGTTGGAAATATCGTGATGCACAAATATTGACAGCAAGAATATCGTGGTCAAGAATATCGGCATGGAGGTAAGAAATATCGTTTTTGAAAATATCGAGGTCATTAATATCGTTTGCAAAAATATTTTTATTTAAAATATTGATGTTTAATTAGTGTTATGTATTTTAGTATGTATTTTAAAAGTATGTGAACTATTTTTTTGTATAAGTATTGCTTTTGTTTTTTAATATATGTGTTACATTTTTAGTAGTTATTAATTTTATTTGAATTAAATTTCACTTTTTTAGTCCTGTAGCGGGTTGTGGGTTTATAGGGGAATAGGGTGGGAAGTAATTTAATTACAATAAATTAATTGTTTTATTAGTATTTATTAAATTTAGATTTTATAGTGGGAATTAATTTATTATTAATTAATTATTAACTTGTTAATTGTTATTAATTAATTAATTGGTAATTATGTTAATTGTGTCATTTTTTTAGGAGCGGTTTGTGGGTTTATAATGGAATAGGGTGGGAAGTAATTTAATTATAATACATTTATTCATATTTATTAATATTTCTTTAATTTATATTTTATAGTGTTAATTGTGGGAATTCATTTATTATTAATTATTTATTAATTGCTTGACATCGCTAGCGCACACCGGCTCCAGGAGGGGTCATAGCGCCACACCGCATGCTGCACGCTGAACCAACCTGCCAGGCTCAACCACTCAGCGCCGTTGGGTTCCTGACGCTGTGACTGGACTACAGCTCCCAGCTTGCTCTGCTTCATCACCGCTTCCTCTTCCTGTGGGAAAGCGCCAGGAGGCGCACAAAAGGGAACAGCTCCCACAGAGGAGCGGGAGACATCGCTAGCGCACACCAGCTCCAGGAGGGGTCATAGCGCCACACCGCATGCTGCACGCTGAACCAACCTGCCAGGCTCAACCACGCAGCGCCGTTGGGTTCCTGACGCTGTGACTGGACTACAGCTCCCAGCTTGCTCTGCTTCATCACCGCTTCCTCTTCCTGTGGGAAAGCGCCAGGAGGCGCACAAAAGGGAACAGCTTCCTCCGCGTCGCGGACGGTGCCGGGCGGAGCCCGGGCAGAGGGCGGGCCGTCTGTGGCCGTCTAGGGACGACGAGGGACGGGACGGGCCACCCCCCTTACGCCCAGGACCCAGGATCCAGGACTCAGGCTCAAAATGGGTAAGAGAAAGTTACCATCCCCCACTGTGGGTGGTACACCCAAGGATAAAGCCCCCAGGAAATCTAATAGCATTCTCTCTTTTTTGACCTTGGAGGTGGGGAAGTTGACTACTGAAATCGCAAGAACTGAACGCAAACTGGGGCTAGAACCATCGCTGAACAGCAAGGAGAGTACAAGCCATCCACAACCTGGTATCACATCTGTTCCCCTTGAACCAAAATCTGTTATTGCCCCGCCTAAGGTGTCTGCGTTACCTCCCCACCCTACTACTGCTGACTCTAATGGGGCTACCCCCAAACCTTCTAGCTCAGCCCGAGCATGCAGAACATCAAGCACAAAGCAGGCAAAAAGACAGTATAAAAAAAGGAATATGCAGAATCACAAGGGAGGAAAGGGCACAGTGGGTTCACTTGAAAAGGCTATCAGAGACATGGTGGAAAAAGTAATCACTGACAAGATAGAGCCCACACTTACAAAAATAGCCTCAGACATCATAGACGTCTTACATCAGTGCGTCGATGGCATCTTAAGGAAATGTGAACGCCTGAATGTATGCCATAAAACAGCCGACCCAGCCACTTTTGTTTTTAAAGGTAATACACCGGCGGACCTAGGTATTAAATGTCCTCAACCAAACTTTGGTACTAAAAGACCAAGGGAAGATTTCTCAGTTGCCAGGAGTGCTGTATCCAACTTGCCCTCTGGATCAGCAACTACCACGATAGACATCCCTAGTATAACAGGAGTAACAAATAAGCTTGCTGCTCCTGCTACTATAGGTCAACAGAACCTACCTAGCCCACCCAAACCTGTTCGTCAACCTTTTATTAACTTACCTCCCGAGGCTGCCCCTTTTGTAGCCATTTTGGTAAATGTTCCCCCACTCAAGTCAGGTGAACATGAACATCCGCCCCAATTGCTAGCCAGGGCTAAGTCTTGGGCAAATTCGACCTGCTCAGGAGACAATGAAGTTTCCAATGCCATTATCTCTGTTCGGCGGGTGGGCTGGATCGGGCGAACTAATAAAACAACTGAGGGAGACTGCTTGATAATCAACTTCAATAATCCGGGTGAGGCCCGTAGATTACTCTGGGATGCTTCACCCCTAGAGGGCTTAATTGCTGGGCCCCGTGCCGTACCCCTGGGCTTTTTCTATCCCAAATCTAGACCTCACTCTTTTTCGAACTTGGGTTACGACCAAGGCAGGGGATTCGATAGGACACCTAGCTTGCCCTCCCATCTCGATAACACTCAACCAGAACCAGACTATAGCTGGTCCACGATTAATAGGTTGAGTAATCATAAGGTGGTCACACACATTCCAATGCCCCTTAATAGCACTTTAACACTGCATAATAGATTCACGCCCTTGACTCAGGCGGATGAACAAAATTGACGCCTAGTCACCAATACCCCTATGCCCAGACAACCTACAGGGAACTGTCCCCCTCTAGGAGTTCCCAGCAGAAGGCCTAAACTCATAAGCTGGAACATAGCCGGCCTTCGCTCAAAAAGGGAGGACAGTGTTTGGCTGAACCTTCTGAACCAACATGACATCATAGCCCTACAAGAAACCTGGGACTGCAATAGTGATTTCTGGGTTCCTGGGTTTACATCTTACTTTGTCCCAGCTACTGGATCCTCCAGTGGAAGGGACAAAGGGGGCCTTATGATTTTGATTACTGTCCAACTGGCGGGAACTGTTAAACAAATAACTACTAACTCCCCCAACTTCTTGTGTCTAGAGATCAGCTTAGCCAATGGTCACAAATACATTCTTATAAATTTTTATAACTCTGTAGCAGACGGACACTCTACTGAGCATCTCTGTTCTCTACAGTCTTTTCTGATTAATTTTAAAGAACGTCAAACCACTTTGTTGCACATTATAATTATGGGGGATTTCAACACACATCTTTGCAGGGTTTCCTGCCACATTGAAGACACTGATTGCCCTACCTCAGGCGATTACCAACACTTTGAACACAACCCTAAAGGACTGGCACTAGAAAACCTCCTTGCGAACGTGGACCTCTACGAACCGGGGTTCAACGCCTACAGTGAAAGGGTTATGACATACAGTGCTAGAAACTCCGACTCCATCATTGATTACATCTTTGTTTCCCCTGGATTATTAAGTTGGGTCGTCTTTTACAACGCAGTTGTGGCCGCGTTCAGTGACCATAACCCAGTCATCCTTGAGCTTGCCAGTTCTGCGGGCCTACTCAAGGAGGGAACAATCAAAATGCCCGAGCTGGCTGTACGGCCCACGGACCAAGGTAGAAGGCTGAAGTGGTCCAAAGTAGTTCCAACTGAGTTTCTCAAGACTCTATGCAGCAAAGCTCGCTATGAATTAGACATCTGCCAAGACAACTCCAAACAGGGGGAGGATGTAATCACCGCCTTTGATACTTTGTGTGCTTTAATTTCTGACGAACTTACAGTTAAATCCAGGAAAAAGACTCGACCGACCAAGGGCTGGTTTAACAAAGCCTGTTCGAAAGCACACACTTGCCTCCTGAATGAACTAAAAAAATCACCTAGGGACAGAGGGGAAGTTGCCAGACTAAGACAAGAATACTATAATATCATTCACGAACGTAAAGAAGTTCTTAAAAATGATGCCTGGGCCTCACTAATGGAAAAGGCCACCTTAAGAGACAGTTCCAGCTTCTGGGCCATCATAAACAATCCCCTGTTTTCTGGAGAAGCTAATGATACCCTAGAGGCCAACATCAGTGAGGAGGACTGGTTAGCTCATTTTAAAATCATCTATGGGAGTGACCAAATATGTGAAACACCTACTATCCTCAATTCTAACTCCCCTAAGCCAGCACTCTCCTTTAATATGGAAGAAGTTGAAAAAGCCATAACCAACACAGTAGGGAAGAAAGCGCCAGGCCCAGACGGCGTCCCAGCCGATATGTTCAAGGCAAATGTCTCTTTCTGGGCTAACATTTTGACCAACGTCTTCAATGCCGCCATGAAACATAGCTTGCCTGCCTCCTGGTCACATGCCACCATCATTCCAATCTTCAAGAAAGGCCAGAGGGGAGACCCGAGGTGCTACCGCCCCATCTCATTAATCGACTCGTCTTTTAAAATCTTGGGGAAAGTGATACTGGCAAGGATCGACGAGTGGGCTGCCAGCAATAACATCTTATCAAACGCCCAATACGGGTTTCGTAAGGGGAGAGGGACGGAGGACCAGTGCCTCAACTTACATCTGATCCTAGGCAAATACACAGTGGCATCCAACGGATCAATCTACCTGGGGTTCATGGACTTGTCCACAGCCTTCGACCTAGTGAATAGGTCCAGGCTGTGGGACATCCTCCTGGAACTGGGGATGGACCCTACCTTGGCTCATTTCCTGGCTGAGGCTCATCGGGACCTAGAAGCGTCCATTAGGATGACGCCGGAAGGAGTTTGTACAGCTGGATTCAAGTCTACCAGAGGGGTGCGACAGGGGTGTATTCTCGCCCCAATACTATTTACACTCTATATTAACCACCTCGAATCCACACTGGAGCTGGCAACTCTCGACGTCCCGCGTTTCGGCGGACTGACCACCCCGGTCCTCCTTTACGCGGACGACGCGGTGCTCGTGGCACGTACTCCTCTTGGGCTACAAAGACTATTGACATCCTTCGATGCCTTTATGATCTCCCTTGATTTAAAAATCAACACAGACAAGTCCCATGTTATGGCTGTAGGCGGCAGAAAAAATAAGGACTTGAAGACCTTCTACTGTGCTAATACTTCTATTTCTAATGTGAGAACTTTCACCTACCTGGGGGTAGTATACGACGATAAGGGCACATGGGCATCTCAAATATCTGTCAAAACTAACGCCATGAAAAGAACAGCAGCCGCCATTGTCGGCTTTTCAAAACGTCTGGGTGGAAAGCCAACGGAAGCAATGCTGGCACTCTACAGAGCGAAATCAATCTCAGTAGTAAGGTACGGGGCTTCCATCTGGGGTTATTCCAACAATATAGAACCAATACAGATGGAAGAAAACAGATTTCTACGTATGCTTCTAGGATTACCTCAATCCACAGCCACCTTTTCTGTCCATATGGAACTAGGCCAGGGGTACATCAGTGACACCATCAAACAATCCCCTATCTTGATGTGGTTAAAAACATGGCTGAACTCCAATTTAACTCTGAACCACACAATTATGAGAGACTGCCTACTTCTGGACAATATGAAAAAGATCCCGTGGCTAGCATATATTAAAAAAACACTAACATCCCTGGGCCGCCCAGATCTCTTCCATAAACCAGACTGCATCGTTAAGAATGACCTGGAATGGTTCAAAGTAACTTTTTCCCAAGCAAGAGAAATGGAGCGGGAGAGCTGTGAGCTTGCGAAACCCACTGTGAGGGAGCATTATATTTCCAAAACTACACCGGCCATTGAACCTTATTTAACAGTAGTGTCTATTCCATTACATCGCTGGTTATTAACCAAACTAAGACTTAACCAGATTCACTTTCTGCTAAATGACTCGAAGGTATGGGCCAAGCCAGAGGATTTAGCGGCCTGCAAATGTGATGGTTTTTCTCTGCAGGACACTGCTCATTTTATGTTCTTCTGTGGTACATATGATCTGCCCAGGAAAAAGTATATTGTTCCATTGCTTAAGAACAAGGGGTTCGTGCAAATCAAGCCTGCTCTATTTTTCTTAAAAAAATTAGATTCACCACTAACTATGTTTAGTGTCGCTAACTTCCTGGTAGCTGCCTTTCGCCTTAAAAAACGTTCTGTAAATAGATAACTTAACAGTCTTTGACAACACCCGATGTAATTATCGAAAAATTTCTGCATTTTTAAAAAAAAAAAAATTTTTTTTTTGTAAATATTTTAATTGCTCTATTTTTATAGTGACTGCAACCCGATGTAACTGTACCCCTTAATTATGTATTTCATGTCTACGTGCTTTTTATGATTCGTCATGAATCGAAATAAAGTTGTTTTGAACTTATTAATTGCTTGATAATTATTATTAATTAATTAATTGGTAATGAATTATTTTAATTGTGTTATTTCTTTTAGGCACGGGTGGTGGGGTTTATAAGAGAATAGGGTGGGAAGTAATTTATTTACAATTAATTAATAATTATTAATGATTTTTAGGTGTGGGTTGTAGTGTTTTTTGGAGTAGAGGGTGGAAAGTTATTTATGTTTATTTAATTAATAATTAGTTGATCATAAATATTAATTAATCAATTCATAAATAGTTATGGTAATTGTTTATTTTTATTTTGTGTGTGGGTTTTGGTTTTATAGGGGTAACGTTTGGGGAGTAAATTAATTTATATCTGTTTTTATTAGTTTTTTAATTAATTCTATTTCTTTAATCGATAATTAATTATGTTAATTATGAAGGTATATATATTTTGTTAATATAGATGTGTGTTGTGAAATGTGTGGTGTTATAGGGTAGGAAATAAAAAAGATTATATTTATGTAATAATTAACGTTTTTGATGATAAATAATTTGTATGAAAAATATTTATTTGTTTGTAAATTATTTTTAAATTTTGAAAACAAATCTTTCTAGGTATTTGTTAGATATTTTTATCATTATAATATGTTTTTATCTTTTGTAAATTTTTAATATTTTATATATGTTTTCTTTTTTGTTTTTTTAAATCTTTTGTGTTTTTGTAGATATTTTGTTTGTTTTTAATTTTGAACTGACTCCAATGCAAATAATAATTGTTACCCCTCTGCTATCCGACACTTTCCCTACTGTTGCACTCACTGAAGTGGGAATAGTAATTTTTACCCCTCCGCTATCCAACACTTTCCCTACTGTTGCACTCACTGGTGTGGGAATTGTAGTTTTTACTCCTCTGCTATCCAACACTTTCCCTACTGTTGCACTCACGGGAGTGGGAATAGTACATTTTACCCCTCCGCTATGCAACATTTTCCCTACTGTTGCATTCACTGGAGTGGGAATAGTAAATTTTACCCCTCTGCTATCCAACACTTTCCCTACTATTGCACTCACTTGAGTGGGAATAGTAATTTTTACCCCTCCGCTATCCAACACTTTCTCTACTGTTGCACTCAATGGAGTGCAAAATTTACGTTTAAAAACTAATCAATATTTTAATGTTTTAATTTATAATATATATTTTTTAATTAGATATTAGGTTACAGGTGTATGTATATATATATATTTGTAAATTTATATCTATTTATCACATTTAAAAATAAATTAAAATTAAGTTTATTTGTTTTAAAGTATCTATCTATCTATCTCTCTATCTATAATATATATTACATTTTATATATGTATGTTTATGTTTTTTTAAATACATTAATTTCTTATATTTGTTAAAATGTATATTAAATCCAAATAATTTTTTTAAGGTTAATTTTATTATTTAATGTATTTAACATTATTTTTTACATATATAAAAAAATCAATATTTTGTACAATGATATTTTTGACATCGATATTTTTATACTTACCATTATAAATATAGGATGTCGATATTTTTGACATCGATATTTAGGACTCAATATTTGTGTATGGGGATACTTTAGGTGTTGTGAACCGTTTTTATGTAGGCGGGTGTTTATTGCCTGGATCTTTATGAGCAGGTTCATTTTGCCCTTACAAAAAATGGCATGAGATAGTAAAATAAACGATATGCATGTATCACAGCTGTCAAGTTTCATTGGACTTATGTGTGACATTTCTAAATGTTTAATGTGATTATGTGTGACATCTCAATGACTAAGGAGGCCATTACGATGGCGGTCCAACATCGTTGCGGTAGTGGGAACCGGCCGCCTACAAGGCGGCCTACCCACCAACCGCATTATGATGCGACCGCAGCGGTCGCAGGGCCTATTTTTTTTGCATTGCGGCGGTGATGCAGTCAGCAGTGCCCGTCGCAATGCAAAAAAAGAGGCACTTGTATATCCCTGCACTACGTGGCAGGCACCCTGCGGTGCCTGCCATATGGAGCAGGGATATATAGGAGGGGCACCATAGGTGCCCACCTGTGCCCTTGCCCCAACCCCAGGGCTAGGGCCCCCCAAATCCATGTCCGCTAGCCGTTTTGTGGTGGGTAGACCGCCGCAGAACGACCGGTGGAAAGGGATATTATAATTCCTGCGGTGGTGCCTTGCTGGCACCGCCACAATGCTGGCCTTCTGGGGAGCTCCGACAGGCGGTCGGAGAAAGACCGCCTGATGGGACCGTGGCGGTCGGTCTTTCCGACCGCCACATGTCCGCCCGCCATAGTTATCTGGCGGGCAGAAACCCTCATTTGGATGGCGGAGGGCCCGCCACCGACAGGCTGCCGGTGGCGGACCCTCCACCATAGTAATGAGGCCCTAAGTTGTGACACTTTGAGTCCGATTCCGATTCTGGTGCCAATTCCGATCCGGTAAAAAAATTCCCCGTCCGACTCGTATCCGGATTTTTTTCCGTCCGAATCGTCAAAGTAGCGTACAAACTGCCAAGTACGATTAGAACGGAAAAAATTCCATACGAATCGCATTGGGAACATTTCCCCACACGTCCTCGTGTCGGGAAAAGTCACCGACACGTCCCCGGTCGAAAAACCCACCGTGCGGAAAAATAAAGTCCGACTGCGCAAGTACGATCCCTCCCGTCCTCCCCATTTCACAACCGGACGCAAGAAACACCGTCCGAACCGAACTCCCATAGCAACCATGGAGACATGTGCCCGCATACGCGCCGAACAGCCCACCACCCCCCGCCCGCGTATGTACGCACCGAACCCCCACCCCAGCAGTGTATGTACGCCCCGAACCCTCACCCATGTATGTACGCCCGAACCCCCACCCGTGTATGTACGGACCGTACCCCCACCCCAGCAGTGTATGTACGCCCCGAACCCCCACCCGTGTATGTACGCACCGAACCCCCACCCCAGCAGTGTATGTACGCCCCGAACCCCCACCCGTGTATGTACGCCCCGAACCCCCACCCGTGTATGTACGGACCGTACCCCCACCCGTGGAAGTACGGCCCGTACCCCCACCCCACCCGTGTATGTACGCCCCGAACACACACCCGTGGAAGTACGGCCCGTACCCCCACCCCACCCGTGTATGTACGCCCCGAACCCCCACCCGTGTATGTACGCACCGAACCCCCACCCGTGTATGTACGCACCGAACCCCCACCCCAGCAGTGTATGTACGCCCCGAACCCCCACCCGTGTATGTACGCACCGAACCCCCACCCCAGCAGTGTATGTACGCCCCGAACCCCCACCCGTGTATGTACGCCCCGAACCCCCACCCGTGTATGTACGGACCGTACCCCCACCCGTGGAAGTACGGCCCGTACCCCCACCCCACCCGTGTGTGTACGCCCCGAACACACACCCGTGGAAGTACGGCCCGTACCCACACCCCACCAGTGTATGTATGCCCCGAACCCCCACCAGTGTATGTACGCCCCGAACCACCACCCGTGTATGTATGCCCCGAACCCCCACCCGTGTATGTACGCACCGAACCCCCACCCCAGCAGTGTATGTACGCCCCGAACCCCCACCCGTGTATGTACGCACCGAACCACCACCCGTGTATGTACGCACCGAACCCCCACCCCAGCAGTGTATGTACGCCCCGAACCCCCACCCGTGTATGTACGCACCGAACCCCCACCCCAGCAGTGTATGTACGCCCCGAACCCCCACCCGTGTATGTACGCCCCAAACCCCCACCCGTGTATGTACGGACCGTACCCCCACCCGTGAAAGTACGGCCCGTACCCCCACCCCACCCGTGTATGTACGCCCCGAACACACACCCGTGGAAGTACGGCCCGTACCCACACCCCACCAGTGTATGTACGCCCCGAACCCCCACCAGTGTATGTACGCCCCGAACCACCACCCGTGTATGTACGCCCCGAACCCCCACCCGTGTATGTACGCACCGAACCCCCACCCCAGCAGTGTATGTACGCCCCGAACCCCCACCCGTGTATGTACGCACCGAACCCCCACCCGTGTATGTACGCACCGAACCACCACCCGTGTATGTACGCCCCGAACCCCCACCCCACCAGTGCATGTACGGACCGTACTGACGCCAAAAACACACGCACTGAACCAGGACAAACCATATTTACACAAGGAGAGTCAATTAGAGTTGCCCCACACCACCAAACATGCCCAACAACCCCACAAACATCACATACACTGACCTGCAACTGCCAAACAGAGGCCCAAAACACAAACACTCCTCATAACACACCCACACAAAATTCAAACACAGCCACACCCACAAATGGACCAATAAAAATGGACCACACACACAAACCATGAGCCTTTGCAACAGACCCACTGCTGCCAGAGACCACAGACGACCCACACTACCATACTTGAACCTCACACTTGCATACCTTCACACAACCACCTACACAAACACCCCCTCATCACATTCACACACACACCTCCACTACCACACTCACACACCCACAACCATCCACACCCACACCCCCACAACCATCCACACCCACACCCCACGCCATGTCCACTACCAAGAATCCAAAGTTCACAAAGGAGGAGCTGGAGATCCTTGTCGACGAAATCCTCAGAGTCGAGCCACAGCTCTTTGGAACATTGGTCAGACAGACCAGCATAGCCGAAAAATCGGCCATGTGGCAGAGGATTGTCGATTCTGTGAATGCTGTTGGGGCCACCAGAAGGACCAGGCACGAGTGCCAATCCAGGTGGTACGATCTGCGGAGGACGGTCAAGAGGAAGATGACTGACAATCACAACCAGGGGAACATCACTGGAGGAGGGCCGCCCCCCAGACCGGTACAATACCATCCCTGGGAGGAGAAGGTGATGTCCACGCTGGCGGTGGAGGGACTACACGGACTACCAGGACTCCCAGACCCTGGTGAGTACACAAACAACTCACCTCACATGGGGGGATGCCATACACAATCAATCATGCACGCCACCCCCCCCAAGCCACCACCGGACACAACCACGCTCCACAAACACACACATGCCACTAGCGCCTCCATGCCCCATGCACCAATCAGGGCCATGCCAAGTCACAGGCCACACAAAACACCAACACAACACAGGATGTGGCCGATGCTGGGAGGGGGGGCATCAAAACTAACATTGAGCAACTCACAGCACACAACAATGCCCTCAGCCCATATGGCCCAGGGCACAGCCATACAAACTGTGTGTACCCACACAGTACTGTCTTGCCTGCAAATGGTGGCCGCCTTGCAGGATGACATGGGTCTGAAGGCACAATTTGCACATAACAGCAGACAATGAAGATGCATCGCTCTGATAGAGTCTCAGCACACACCGCCACAGCAGCAGCCTACACTCAGACACACTGCCCAATGGGTGCCCGGAGAACAGAAACTAACTCACATGAACAAGCCAATGGCCATTCAAAGACCGGCTAACTGTGTGTGCCCAGGAAGCTGGCCTGAGATGACAGAGGGTGACAAATAGAGGGAGGGAGAGGGGGATTGAGAGGGAAGGAGACAGAGGGGGACACAGGGAGACAGACAGAGGGAGGGAGTAGGGTGACAGAGGGAGACCGACAGAGGGAGGTGAGTGACAGAGGGAGGGAGGAAGGGAGACACAGGGAGACCGACAGAGGGAGGATGGTGACAGATGGAGGGAGGAAGGGAGACACAGGGAGACTAAATCACCCTTGGGTGGTGTGGCCATGTCCACTCGTCAGCTGGTGGACTGTGTGCATGCAGACAAGGTCTGGCAGTGCCTCAACTCCCCCCTACCGTAGATGAAGACCGGTCCATGTGTCAATCTGTGCACGAGTACATCCCTGCTGCAGGCACAGACCTAACCACACACCCAGTATACCCACCCACTGTGTCGGTAAGAACCCTGTCACAAATGCGTCAGTCACCTACCTGCATCATCAAATTGCATTGGGAAAACACCATTTGGCCACGTACAGTGCAACACGTAAGGCGCCTCTGCATTGCTCGCTACGCCCGCACACCACACTGCTGACTGTGTACCCAAATAGATGCATCAACTAAGATTGTGTCACACATGCGTAAAGCCCTGACAGCTGTGGCCAAGGGACATACCCATGCACAAGTGCACTGTGAGAGGAATGCAAGACAGATCCAACTACCCAGAGGAAGAGTGCCAAATCAGAAATGCATGAAACATGGATGTCACATGTAACACTTTTAACATTGTCTCTCTCACACACAGGTCAACGTCGTCGATCACCCCCCAACACTGGGGGGGAAGTCTCACAGGACCAGGCTCACCGGGATGAGGACCCCACCGCCAGCGACGACTCTCACCACTCCGTGGATGACCCAGACCAACCTGGCCCCTCTGGTGTCCAACCACCTGCAGCACCTGCGTCAGGTACAACTGTGCCAACCACCACCCCCATTCCTGCCACATCCCAGGAGACGTCCAGGAGCCCTGCCCGCACACGACAACCCAGCCAGTCTGCCCAGGAGGGACACGGTCCTCCGGGCACCCAGGAGGAGGCAGGCGGCAACGCAAATGCCATCCCTCAGGGGTCCCGGAGACCCGACGCGCCCACAACGGCAGGCCAGGTGCACGTGGGCAGGGGTGGCGGGAGTGGAGGACGGCGGAGGCGCAAACCTGACCAGGGAGCTCAGGACCCGGTAGTGTCCCAGGTCAGCAACATCCTGGCGACATACCGGCGTGACACCAGGGTCATGGACCAGATTGCGTCCACCCTCAATGACATCAAGGGGACCCTCGAGGAGATGAAGACCCTGCAGGCCCAGCAACATGCCTGTCAACTGCAACACCAAGGAAGGATGGAGGATAGACAGGCTGAGCTCGTGGCGGTGCAAACCCAAATGACCGGTGTACTCCGTCGGATTGCCGACAACATGGGCAACCCTCCCTGTGGCACCAGGCGAAGGCCATTACCAGACACAGGGAGGGATCAGGAGGAGGAGGATTCATCCGACGGAGCGTCACAGACATCGTCACGGCCTGCTTCCGAGGGTCCCCGCAGGAAGGTGGGTCGTCCACGAAAAAGACTGTGAGAGTCAGCAGAACATCACCATCTCCCAGGTCACCTGGCCTGGCACCTGGCCCTCTGGCCCAATAGCAGCACATGACATTCTCTGCCACATGGACTTGCTGGTCACTGTCTGACCTATGTTGACGAAGACTGTGGCATGGACTCTGATAATTTGCAACGGCAAGGATACCAACTCCCCCAGTGAACTTTGGATTCTACCCTCCCGCAGTGCACCTCTTGTCATCCCCACAAACCCGTACCCCACCACAAAAAATTAATCACAATTACAAGATGATGCCGTGATTCTGCATTATTACAATACATGTGTGTGTCGTAAAGTCAAAGCATGCCTGATCTCAGAAGTAACTCCAACCATCCAAACCGTGGGGTCTCAGTCTTGCCCAGGACACACATGGGTCCCAATGTATCATCTGATACAGACATGGAGTACCATACTCACCTGTGCTGGGCCCAACCAGCTGAGGGGTTCCCGCACAACTGTGGCTACAGACACATTTAGGGGAGCTACAGTCATGCGCAGAGGTCAGGGATCATGTGGAGTGACCTGGCTTGCCGCTCCCAGGTATGTCTAGACATGTGTCCCTACCATGTCCTGCATGCTTGCGTCAGGCGGATGTTGAGAATGGTGGCTAGGCCAAGGTTGGATGCATGGAGATGCCAGAATGCAGTTTAGGATCACAGTGCCACATGGTTGTGTTGGGGTTGTGGGCTGCATCATGAGTGTGGGCGTGGATCGAGAAGGTCATCCTGCAGCTGGCTGTGAACCCCCATCCCGTTTGGACGTTGATGTGGCCTGGTTGCCCGATGCAGTAGCAGAGCTGTGCAGATGCACTCCGGATATGGACAAGTATCATGGGAGTTGTTGTCAAGAATTCCTGTCATGCGAGGGGAGGAAAACGGTAACCAGCGAAAACGGACTACATCTCCCAGGATGCTTAGCGGTTGAGAGGTTATGTAAACAGGAGAGCTGTTACATAACTCAAGGAAAACACGCCCTTATGTAAACAGGAGAGCTGTTACATAACTCAAGGAAAACACGCCCTTATGTAAACAGGAGAGCTGTTACATAACTCAAGGAAAACACGCCCTTATGTAAACAGGAGAGCTGTTACATAAACTCAAGGAAAACACGCCCTATAAAGGGAGGAACCGGGAGGTACAACGCTGTCGGATATTGTGTTTACACCGACGTACCTGCTTAGTGAAGAGCAGTGTTCCGGAGTGGTGCTCCAGTAAGGCAAGAACGGAGGTAGGTCGAGTCGTTACTCCCTGGGCCGTGTCTTGCCCCATCGTCACCTGTGAAGGACCCGGAAGCTCTACCGGATAACCATTGAGCTTCGCTTTTTGACTCGGCTGAGTCAAAGCGCAGTGGCGCTTTTGCTGGTTGGAGTCGTAACTCCCAGCCCGACCAGAGATACAGGGACTGCAAGCTGTAACGCACACCAGGAGGTGTTTGCCGCGTTACAGACTCGGAAGTCCACGGGATCGATCGAGCGGCTGCTCTCGGTTCAGTCTTCTTTGCTTGTGATTGGGGTATCGGTGACGCATCACCAGGAGGTGACTCCGCGTCCCGGTGCAGTCTGAGGAAGAGGTTGAGCGGCTGCTCCCTTCAGGTAGAGACCCCGGCTGGGTGTTTCCCTGACTCCTCGATTCTCCCCAACACTCTTCGTGCCCCTCACAGCCTACCGATTGGCATTGTCGGCCATTTCATTTCTGCCCTCTGTTGGCATACGCCGGGATCGGCGTATATGCAGAGGACGGTTAGGACCACCCGTGCTGTGGGCTGGTAACGTACTTTGCCTGGAGGATTCCAGTGACTATAACCTTTGTTTATTCCTTGTATTATTTTTGCCTTCATTAAAATAACTAAACCTTCACAAGTGGTTGCGTTCTCATTATCGTGTCTGTTAAACAATCCTGAGACGTTCAGGGCGTTACAGTTGTAAGGCACATGTCCGTAGACAGCAGGGTAGGATTAGACACGGATGTTGTAGTTGCCCTGGGGGATGGTCTCCCTTGCCTTGAGGTGGATGGAACTGTGCATCTTGTGCATAATACAGATTCCAATCCCTGAAAAACCGCTAGCATCTTGCTACTCTACACATAGACACATGCACCACCTCTGAAAACTATGCCAGACATGCCGCATGCACAGTGGCAACAGGCCACCATTGACAGAGAAGAGGCACCTTGGAGACAGAGGGACAAATTTATTAGTCGTGTGTTGGAATGACAATGCTACTCTGTCAACACATACACAGGTCATGCGGATGAACATGTGGGAGCAACACTGGCACCCCCCATTGCAACACAGATGCTGGTAATCCATTGAACTGGCACACAAGTGACGGATAACAGCTAAACACCCCCTGCTGCCACGGAGAGGCTGCTATACACCATTGAGGCCCTGATGGGGCAATCACACACCATGTCAACCCGGTGCAACCTGTATGTTTCCGAGGCCAGTGTTACACACATTGATGGCCTCATCACAATCCCCAATCCCCTGACACATGACAGTCACCAAGTCTGACCATGGCTCCAGGTGAAGCCTGCCCCATGTCATGTTCCCCATGTAGGATCCACATGTATGCAAATTGACCACACATGAACCGGAGAAGTGCACACAGACTACAAACAATTTACACACCCAAAACGCCGTGAGGCATCCCTTACCCTAAGGAGATTTCCAAACTTGCCCGTGCATGTGACGCAGAATCAGCACATGTTGCTGTGTTCATGAGGAGTAGCAGGAGCACAACAATGCCACCAGCAGACAGCATGCCCATGTACCTGTGGAAGAGAGACACACAAGGAGTCAGCCCAAAGGAGCACATCCGCAAGCATGTACTCAACACGTATCATGTTGTCAACATGACAGGTGACAATGATGACTCTCGGACTACATCCTTCCATTGCGCCATCACTCGAGTGACACTTCAAAACACACCACTGACTCACTTGGCAGACATGCAGATGGACACACACATTGCAACACATCCCACACACGGCCCAATGCGTGCACACTCAGACACTGGAACTCACCACTAAGCAAAGAACTCGCGTATGAGCCGACTCCGGATGTCCTCCACAGCCTCCTCCTCCTCCACATCACTTGCCCCGTCACCAAGCCCTTCATCCTCCACGGGTGGATGGTCCTGGTCATCTGGATCCAGTATGAGTGGAACAGCTTTCTCCACTGCCATGTTGTGCAGCATGCAGCAGACGATGATGATCTTGCACACCTTCACTGGGGCATATGGGAGTGCGCCGCCGGTCTTGTGGAAGCACCGGAATCGGCTCTTCAGAAGGCCAAACGTCCTCTCAATGACTCTCCTGGTCCGCCCATGGGCGTTGTTGTAGCGGTGCTCGGCAGCCGTGCTGGGGTTGCGGACAGGCGTCATCAGCCATGGCATGTTGGGATAGCCAGCGTCCCCTACAAGGACACATCATGGACAGAAGTGTGTCAGCACAGGCAGTGAGATTGGAAGATGACGCCAAACACTGAACTGCCAGAGTCTACCCACCAACAATACATGCTCGCTCGTTCCGCAGCTGCAGCATCAGTTCAGGCACCCTGCTACGCCTCATGATGAAGGCATCGTGTGCTGATCCTGGAAAGCGAACACAGACATGTGAAATCACCATGTTGGACAGACACACCACAAGGGCATTAATGGAGTGATAATGTTTGCGATTCCTATACACCACCTCCTGTACCTGTGGTGGTACCAACGCTACATGTGTCCCATCTATGGACCCAATGACATGGGGCATCCCTCCCAGGGCATAGAACTCACGCTTGACACCTGTCAACTGCTCAGGATTTGGGAATTTAATGTACTCATCCAGGTGAACCAACATAGCCTCTAAGAAATCATGCAGAACACGGCTGAACATCGTCTGGGACATGCCCCCGACGTCAGCAATGGTATGTTGGAACGTACCCGTGGCAAGGAAATGTAGGGCTGCCATCACCTTCAACTTGGGTGTCAGTGCACTGGGATACCTGTGTCGCGGGAGGAGGTGTGCTTCCAGCCGGCCAGTCAACTCATCAATCAACCGTTGGCTGAATCTGTAGCGGCGTATACAGTCCCGTTCATGCAGGGCAGCCAGGTCTGGCATACGTCGAGGGAGAGGCGGAGCCCTGCAGTGAAATGGTAGGGACACCGAAGAGTGAGCACTGTACGACGACATTGTCAATGCACTGAGCACATGTTAAACAGCCAATACACAAATGGCACATTCTGAGTCAGGTCAGTGCCACATTTCCTGGACACGTACGCCAGGCAGGTGACACTCCTACCAAGGGACAGCCACTAACGGAGTGGGGCAAGCTCACGATGACATGGCATGAGACCAGCTGTGAACATGCACACGCATCACAGGATTCACAGACATCCACACATGTGCAGAAGTAGGATGCGTATGGTACAGACAGGTTGGTGTATGCGATATGCACTGGTCACATGTCATAGGAAAAGAACAGGCCACACACATTGCCTTGGAGGAGTACATGTCGAGACAGAACATACATACATTGAGAGCATGTAGATATGTACTTGTGTTGATACTCCGTGTAGTTGCATACATACACACCTCATGGCAGATCACATATGTTGGCTGGTGTGCGGAACAGTGTGCCATGGCCATCTACACACAGACACATGTTGGTAGCAGCAACTGCTGATGCATTGGACCACACACCTACAGCAAAATCATGGAAACACATGCCACACACATGACATGGTTGCAGCGTGCAACGCAGCTATTCACATGTCATGTGTAATATTCCGTGTACCTGGCATCAGGGGACAGGTGCGGGTGTCCGTGACTGGGACATGCAAGTGACTCATGGCTCTACTAGTGTGTACGACATGCACACATGTCAAAGGAGTGGAGGGGATGTGTGGTACAATGCGCACCATCACACACAACATGTGTACACAGCTCATCGTACATATGCTTTGCCCACACCTCAGGGGTATTGTGCCACATCACATCCTGACACACCTGTGTCACACACATGTGGTATTGCACAGACTATGCATTGGTGTCCACCCTTGGCAAAATCTGACCGCTCCATTCCTGTCTGTGTGCCGCCTGTCACCACTGACAGGTGTGAAACGCACCGTACATACGCTCTGAGTGCGTGTATAGGGTCCCTGGGCCAATATGTGCGCTGGCGTATGCGTACGCCACAGTAGTACGGACCGTACAAGCGCTTGTACGGTCCGGATCACAATATGGGCGCCCATATTGTGATCGGGACCGTACAAGCGCTTGTACGGTCCGTACTACTGTGGCGTACGCATACGCCAGCGCCCATATTGTGATCCGGACCGTACAAGCGCTTGTACGGTCCGTACTACTGTGGCGTACGCATACGCCAGCGCCCATATTGTGATCCGGACCGTACAAGCGCTTGTACGGTCCGTACTACTGTGGCGTACGCATACGCCAGCGCCCATATTGTGATCGGGACCGTACAAGCGCTTGTACGGTCCGTACTACTGTGGCGTACGCATACGCCAGCGCCCATATTGTGATCCGGACCGTACAAGCGCTTGTACGGTCCGTACTACTGTGGCGTACGCATACGCCAGCGCACATATTGTGATCCGGACCGTACAAGCGCGTGTACGGTCAGTATCACTGCTTTTGGGGTGCCCTAGGGCGTGGAACGCACCGTACCTGTGTGTAAATGTATGAAAACACATAGGGGACACATGAGGGACAAGTATAAGGGCCTAAATGCATGATGGTTGCCATGGAGACTGAGTTAGATTTTTGAATTTGAGCACCAGGTGCCCAGCAGAAGTCAGTTTGAAAGAATCTACATTGTTGCAAAGTGGATGTTGACTTGACATCATCATCAAAACTGAAACCATGCAAAGGCACACACTGGGGTAGGTTTGAAGGGATTGGATGAAACGTAGGATGCAAATGTGACTGACCAATCAATCTGTACTCCTGTACATGAACAGGCCAGCCAGGCATATATAAGGCAGCCAGGTCCCATGAGAGAGCACTTGCCTGCACATCCATTCATCCATTACCACTGCTGCTGATAGTGATTCCTCTGGCACCATGTCCAGGACTGTGGAAAGGTCACAGCCATTCACCCAGGAGGAGAACCTTGCACTGATAGATGTGATCCTCCCACAGTTCCAGAGCCTGTATGGTCGACCAGGGGTTCAGGTGAGTGCAGACTCCACTAGCTTAGACTGTGCCCCTTTTGTGTGACTGTGACTTCTGGCATTGTGTCCATGTGTGACAGACATGCACTGTTGTTTAGAGTGGGTCCCAGGGTGTGGAAGGCCTCATGTCACCCATGCAGAGCATGCTGTGTTTCCTGTGTGCACTCCTCACTTGCATAGTGCCTACTGTGACAATGAATGCATGGTGCATGCCACATTCTGCCTGCATACTCCTCCTGGGGATGTTGTTTCCACAGTCCTGATGTGATCCTGTGTTCCCCCCAGTGTGACAGGTGACAGTACCCATGGATGTGTGTTTGTTCAGTGTACCTGTGCTGTGAGTGTCCAAAGGCCGTGTTCGTCCCCTGCACATTGGTGTGTGTGTAAGTCCCCTGTCATGTGGGTGAGTGCATATGGGGAGTGTTGCACACAAGCAGCATGAGGGATGGATATAGCCTGGCCATCCGATGTGAGCAGGGAGCAGTGCTGTGTGCATGCCGTGCTGAGCCAGCCCCACACCTGTGACACCCCCCGTCTACTGGCACATGGGCAGAGTGAGGTGTGTACCCGCAGTTGGCAATGCCATGTGATTGTCCTGTACCTGTGTGTGTCTGTGTACTCTGCTGAGGTAGCATCAGTGTGCTGGGGCAGGTGACTGCTGTGAGGTGCTGTACATAATCCTGGTGTAGCCTGTGAGGCACAGTGTGATCCCTGGTCAGTGAGTGTGTGGTACCCCTCATGCCACCTGTGTACTTTCAATGGCACGTAGTGCATTTGGCCTTCCACAGTGGATAATGTCCCTATGACAAAGGTGCAATGAGTTGCATGCATACCATGGCCTGTTCATAAAGAGGATTGTTCTATATGTGTGTCTCTGTGTCTTTGCTCATGTGGATTGATGTATTCTCACTTTTGCATCCTCACAGGTAGGCGCCATTGCCAAGGGGGAGATCTGGAGGGAAGCCGTCAGTGCCGTGAGGGGTACAGAGGGTCGGAGGCGGAGCCTGTCTCAGGTGAGGAAACGCTGGCAGGACATCCGGTGCTGGACGAGGAGGATTGCACGGCTCCTGCTGGGGGACTCACCTGAGAGCCGTAAGAACCGTGGGCGCCGTCGTCTGACCCACATCCAGAAGCGTGTGCTGGCGGTGGTCTTCCCCGATATGGACAGGCGCCTACAGGAGAAGCAGCAGCAGGAAGGGGGTAGGTACATGTGTGTCAGTTGTGTGTCCCCAGCCAATGTAAGTGCGCAGTTGCATGGATACACTGCCAGGGTTTGATTGTGCAGTGCGTCAACTTGTCCCCAAAGTAGCCCGGTGCTGTTCTCACTCCCTCCCTTCCCCTCCTTGCCATGTGTTCCCTGGTCTGTGTGTAGCCACTCTTGCACAAGGTTATTTAGGCAGGCAGTTTATGCAGGTGCCCAATGCTAGCAGCATCATGTGTGGGGGTGATGTGTCACAGGTCTGGGGACCTTGCGTGTGCCATGGCCAATTTCTGTCATTGTGGGCTCCATGTCACTTGGCAATGATTGTGAATCACGACATAGGGGTGTGTCTCCAAAGTGTACAGCCTTCCAGCATGCATGGCCAATTGTGTGCCCTCTGACATGATGTGCCTGAGTGGGAGGCCTGCTAAGTGCCGGGACGGTTGCTTAATTTGCAGTCATGTCCATCCTGGACCATGGAGGAGTGTGGGCACTACTGTGCCCTGGGGCACCTCTTCCTAGGTATCATGTGCGTCATCGAACAATATGGCCATTCACTGTGTCTTCGCCAGGGGTTGGGTAGGGTGGCATTGTACCCTGGGCTCAACTGTTATGACCTACAGGTTGCTACATGTGTCCACTGTACAGGGGGACCCATTTTGCTTGTGCATACTCACAGTGGGCATTACCTGTGTGTGTTGTTAAGACAATCTGATGATGTTTGCTTGTCAATGATGAGTGGACAGGCGCACCAGGGGCAGTGTGTGTACAGTCATGAATTAGTGGAGGCCATGTGTTTTCATCCCAGAGTAAGAGGTGTACATACTTCCTCCGTCTCAATGAGATTGTCTCAGGTGTGGGTGGTTTGTGCGTACAAGGCCTACATGTCAAAAGCTCCATCCTCCTTGCTGGGTTTGGCCTGTGTGTGATGTTTGACTGGACATACGCTCAAGGTGCAGTGACCCAGTCATGTTTGGCATGGTTTCATGTATTGCCTTTGCAGCATGTGCCAAGAGTAAATAGATATGATTCCTGCTCATCCCTTTTTGACGATGCAGTGTGGTGCAGATGCTGTGCACATTTGTCCCCAGAGGCTGGCTCCTCTGTAAAATTTGAAGTGAAGTGATTTGCTGTTGTGTCATGCTCTCCATTGTTTCTCAGTGGCATGGTGGGTCGACAACCTGTGTGTTCCATGGCCTACATGTGTACATTGTTTTGTAGATGTAACTCCTGTTGCTTTTCAGGCTATGCAATGTGACCTATGTATATTTGACTCATGTGACCTATGTGTACAGGTGTCTGATTATCTCCTGTCTCTTCACCTTGCCCACAGCATCGCCGGGGGACACGGAAGGAGACACTAGCACGGACCGGGAGGAGGGATTGAGCACCAGTGCCAGCAGTGCTGTCCTGTCTGGCACATGGAGTGGCACGGAGGCCGAGGGGAGTGAGGCAGAGGACCTGTTGACTGCCAACACAGACTATGACGCAGACGGGTCCGAGGCTGAGCTCCCAGAGGTGGCGGAGTCTGCCCCCCCAGCTGAAGGCAGCCCTCCACATCCCCCCGCCACCTCAGTTTCCATCACTGGCCTCCCACCTGCTCGTGGCCCTTCCCTCCGTGCTCAGTCCCCACATGTCTCCTTCCTGCCAGGCACCGCACCCCCTGCCCCTGTCACCACTGCTGCGGTGAGTGCGGAGTCTGTGGACATCCTGAGGCAGTTGCAGGTTGGTCAGACTGCGATGCTAAATGTCCTCCATGCCCACACCCAGGTGCTGACCCAGATGGAGGCATACATGGAGGGCATGCCGGCTGCGCAGTCTGACCAACGGCAGTTGCTGAGGTCCATAGACTCCACACTGACTGCAGCACTGGATCTCCTGCAGCGCTGCCTACCCCCCCCCTACCCCTGCACCATCCCCAATTCCCACTCCCGTGCCTGTCCCACGCACATCCAGACGTCAGCGTGCACGCACCCCAACAGACACAGGCACCACACCACCAGGGAAGTCGAAGCGCACACCTCCTGTCACGCACACACAGGGTGAGGAAGGCACACCCACTGGGTCGGGGGGGAAACGTACAACACGCAGCCACAGTGGGAGTCCGCAGTCCACACAACCCACTCCCTCCAAATCCACTCCCCTTAGCTCTCCTGGCCAACAGTCGGTGACAGCATCATCCACTGCAAGTGTGCCCCCCAGCCCCAGGATGACACCACCCCGCAAGCGGTGGAGGCGGGACCCGGCCAGGGGAGTTGAGTCCCCCACCCTGTCCACACCCTCCCCCGTGGCGCTGCGACCCATCCCTCTGCCCCCCCCCCTCCTTGGGGCCTGTGGTTCGATTGGGTGCGGGGGAGTCGCTGGGGGAACTTGCCGACGTGTGCAGCGCCATTCTGTCCTCCACCTTTGGCGCTGGCACCCCCCCTGTGTCAGAATCATCCCTCCCTGCACCCACAACACCTACCCTTGCCCCTCCTGTCCCTGCGGTGCCTGTTTCCACCCTCCCCCCTGATGCCCCCTCTTCTGTGGATGAAATGGACATGTGCACTGTGCAGGCAAGCTAGGGGACACACGTCCCGATGTGTACCCCCCCCGGACTTTGCTGCTGGCCTGGCCCATGGCCCTTGTACATAGTGGACATTTTCTCAGAGATATTTTCCTGCTGAATAAAGCATTTTCTTTGGGTTTTGCACACTGATGCTTTCCTGGACTTGCTGTTGGTGCTGGTGCTCCCTGAGTTGGGGTGGTGATAATGTGTTAGGGGTCTGTGAAATGTTGGAGTGTGCTGCTCATGGGGTGTACCCTGCCATCTGCGTGCCATCACAAAGGTCTCTGCCAATGGTATTTGGTCATGTTTGCTCTCACTGTATGGTGACATTGTCCCAAGGTGTGTTCCATCCTCTGTGGAGCATGCCATTTTCCCTGCAGGGTGTCTCCCAAATGCTGTGCTGTGCTGTGTCTACATTTCCTGGATGTGTGAGGGTTGCCTTTCAATATAGCCATGCTGGCTCAGCGATGGCTCCACCTGCATCTGGGGTATCACCCTTGTTGGTCACTGAACTTGTTGATGGGGTATATTGTCCTATGTCTGGGCACTGCTGGGAGGACTCTGCACACACCCCTCCGGTCTCTGGGCACTGCTGGGAGTGTTAGGCACCCACCCCTCCTGTGTCTGGGCACTGCTGGGAGGACTCTGCACCCACCCCTCCTGTCTCTGGGCACTGCTGGGGGGACTCTGCACCCACCCCTCCTGTCTCTGGGCACTGCTGGGGGGACTCTGCACCCACCCCTCCTGTGTCTGGGCACTGCTGGGAGGACTCTGCACACACCCCTCCTGTCTCAGGGCACTGCTGGGAGTGATAGGCCCCCACCCCTCCTGTCTCAGGGCACTGCTGGGAGGACTCTGCACCCACCCCTCCTGTCTCTGGGCACTGCTGGGAGTGTTAGGCACCCACCCCTCCTGTGTCTGGGCACTGCTGGGAGGACTCTGCACCCACCCCTCCTGTGTCTGGGCACTGCTGGGAGGACTCTGCACCCACCCCTCCTGTGTCTGGGCACTGCTGGGAGGACTCTGCACACACCCCTCCTGTGTCTGGGCACTGCTGGGAGGACTCTGCACCCACCCCTCCTGTGTCTGGGCACTGCTGGGGAGACTCTGCACCCACCCCTGCTGTGTCTGGGCACTGCTGGGAGGACTCTGCACACACCCCTCCTGTCTCTGGGCACTGCTGGGAGGACTCTGCACCCACCCCTCCTATGTCTGGGCACTGCTGGGGGTGTTAGGCACACACCATTCTTATTGCAGGTTAGGTGCGTACATACACGGGTGGGGGTTCGGGGCGTACATACACGGGTGGTGGTTCGGTGCGTACATACACGGGTGGGGGTTCGGGGCGTACATACACTGCTGGGGTGGGGGTTCGGTGCGTACATACACGGGTGAGGGTTCGGGGCGTACATACACTGCTGGGGTGGGGGTTCGGTGCGTACATACACGGGTGGGGGTTCGGGGCGTACTTACACGAGTGGGGGTTCGGTGCGTACATACACGGGTGGGGGGTCGGGGTGTAGATACACTGCTGGGGTGGGGGATCGGGGCGTACATACACGGGTGGTGGTTCGGTGCGTACATACACGGGTGGGGGTTCAGGGCGTACATACACGGGTGGGGGTTCGGGGCGTACATACACTGCTGGGGTGGGGGTTCGGTGCGTACATACACGGGTGGGGGTTCGGGGCGTACATACACTGCTGGGGTGGGGGATCGGGGCGTACATACACTGCTGGGGTGGGGGATCGGGGCGTACATACACGGGTGGTGGTTCGGTGCGTACATACACGGGTGGGGGATCGGGGCGTACATACACGGGTGGGGGTTCGGTGCGTACATACACGGGTGGGGGTTCGGGGCGTACATACACGGGTGGGGGTTCGGGGCATACATACACTGCTGGGGTGGGGGTTCGGTGCGTACATACACGGGTGGGGGTTCGGGGCGTACATACACTGCTGGGGTGGGGGTTCGGTGCGTACATAAACGGGTGGGGGTACGGGCCGTACATACACGGGTGGGGGTATGGTTCGTACTTCCACGGGTTGGGGTACGGTCTGTACATACCCCTACCCACGCTCTGCGTGCCTGGGTACGGCCCGTACCCATGCCTTTGGTGGGTGGGTACGGTGCGTCCCCCCATTGTTGCGGTGCCGTGGGGTCCGCACCGTACACAGGCCTTGGGGGCGTGGCTACGGGTCGTACCACGCGTACCCCTACATGACCCCAGCAATGCTGGTACGAGCCGTACCAAGGCCTTTCTGACGTGGGTACGGGCCGTACCGCCATTGTTGGAGTGACGTAGGGGGATGCGTGGTACGTTCCGTACCCACGCTCTTGCGGCCTGGGTAGGGTACGTACCGGTTCGCGTGACCATCCACTTCCGTTGTGGCGGACGCTTGCGTTGCTGGCCTCGCCCCCACCCCCTGGAAGTGACCAGGCCCTGATGGTCAGGTATGTCCAGGCCATGTGTGATTTGGTACCATGTGTTGGTGTTGTGTGTCCTGCCCCTGCCCCCCCCTTTGCCCCTGGTTCTTGTGCTGACCTTCTGCGGCGTCTGCGTCGGTTCCTGTACGCCAGGTGGACTGCTAGGAGGGCAGGGATGGCACGTAGGTTCGGGTCCATGTCTGTTCGTCGCGTCCAGCTGCTCCTTGCGTGTGTCGTCCTGCTTTCCCGGCAGTTTTTGGCAGCCGGTAAATATTTTCTGTGCGGGATGACGTCGGTTCGAATCGTACTTCCTGGTTCGTGAAACGTAGGCTGGATGCGTACCGACGTCAGGTCGGCGCTTTTCAGGATCGGAATTGTGTTTCGATTATGTTCGGTCGGTGTTTTGTTCGATTCGTACGGAAATGGTGTTTCCGTACGAATCGTACTTGCATTTTCGGATGAATTTCGCACCGGGTACGAGTCGGACGGAGAAATGGCTCCGTCCGACGGTTCGTACCCGGTTTTTACCGGATCGGAATTGGCACCTTAGTCTGTAAAACGTACCAACCGACACGGACTGGGAACGAAGACAGACCGACACAGCCCGGCGCAGTACGATGTAATGCGTGTGAATTACAACCCACTCGCACGGAACACGAGCCGAACGACCGAACCGTACGGAAATCAGTGATTCGCCCGTAAAATGACCGGGAATCGTACCGACCGACACGCATCAGGAATTGACACGACCGAAACGTACCCACGATGCACGAGCCGCGCTTTACGATGCAAAACGTGTGAATTAAGACCGACTCGCACGATCATAAAAACCGAGACGCACAGCAAATAGTGTCGAAAAACAGCAGAATGGCAGTGTGACAGACTCGGGTTACCCCGCGCGAGCCACTGGCAGTGTCCGACACAGTCAAACAAACGTCTCCATCATGCACAACAAAAGCACAAAAAACAAAAGGCAAAGCCAATAAATAACAAGCATTGGCATAGCCAATAGGTCTCGCTTTTGGGACCTTATAAGTATTTAGTTATGCAACTGTTGCATGGCTAAACACTTATAAGGTCCGAAAGGCGAGACCTATTGGCTATGCCAATGCTTGTTTTTTTTTTTTAAAGGACAAGCAGTGCTATCAGGCACCGGCTGCCGCTTAGGCACCGCATCCCACGTAGACGCTGCAGCCATCTTTGGATGGTTTTAAAGCCAATTCAAAAGCGGTCGCCAGTGTATTTGAATCCCTATCTCAACTGTGAGACTGTTCTCCTGCTTCCCGATTCTATTAAATACAAATTATGTAAAAAGAACATCCCTTTATGAGCTGCACGGCTCATCCTACCCACGTTTCACGCGCAGATTTGAAATACTGATGGTTTGGGTTTTCCGGAATTCAACTGGCAGAGAGGTGTAGAGAGGGGTAGAGAGGTGTAGAGAGGGGTAGAGAGGGGTAGAGAGAGGTAGAGAGGGGTAGAGAGGGGTAGAGAGGGGTAGAGAGGGGTAGAGAGAGGTAAAGGGAGGTAGAGAGAGGTGTAGAGGTAGAGAGGTAGAGAGGGTTAGAGAGAGGTGTAGGTAGAAAGGTAGAGGGAGAGAGGTAGAGGTAAAGAGAGAGGTAGAAAGGTAGAGGGAGAGGGAGAGAGGTAGACAGAGGTAGAGGTAGAGAGAGAAAGGCATAGAGAGGTAGAGAGAGAGGTATGAGAGGTAGAGAGGTAGAGAGAGGTAGAGAGAGGTAGAGAGGTAGAGAGAGGTGGAGAGAGAGAGAGGTAGAGAGAGAGAGAGCTAGCGAGAGAGAGAGGTTGAGAGGGAGAGAGGTAGAGCGAGAGAGAGGTAGAGAGGTAGAGAAAGCTAGAGAGAGAGAGAGGTAGAGAGGTAGAGAGAGGTAGAGAGAGAGAGGTAAAGAGAGGTAGAGAGAGGTAGACAGAACATAAAGAATGACATTTGTAGTTCAGCGCCCATTCAGGGGTTTGCTCCCGAACTATGTCACATTCTTACTGTGGATGCCAGTGGAAATGGTTTGGATGCAGTGCGCATGCAGAAGAAGGGTGGAGAAAAAGTATGTAATTGAGTTAGCATCAAGAAGCCTTACACCCACAGAAGAGGCGCATTCTGTAAGAGAGAGAGAGAGACACTAGCTTGTGTATGGGATACAGAGCCTTGTCAGGCACTTGGGTACTGAGTTTGATGTAGAATGGGCCACAAAACAATGGTAAATTTGCTTACAACAGAAGGGTTTGTGAAGGCGTCTGCAAAAATTGGCAGGATTTCTATGCAGTTACAAGATTAAAATGATCAAATATGTGCCAGGTGTACAGAACAAAGTTGTTGATTGTTTAGGCCATATGCCGTTACCCATTAGAGAACTGCCAAAAAGTGAGTGGGAGGATTGCTTTATAAAAGAAATGGGGTGAAGCATGTCTATCCTTCTGTATATCAGCCAGCAGAGAAAGGGGCAGTGGAGCAATTTAATCGGTAATGAAAGGCACCAGCCAAACAGCTTGTGAAAATAAGAAGGGATGGGAGGTAGTGTTGAAGAAAATGTTGTGGACATACAGATGGACACCTTCACTCTCTGGGTACAGTCCTTTTGTGCTGATGCGGAGTAGGGAGCTATTCACCAAAGAGAACATGGGGCGGAAGGATAGTGCAAGATGAGTGAGTACTCACCAGAAGTGCTTAGGAGGAACGCTGTTAAAGCTGGCTGAGCTCATAAAAAGTTGCTGTTTCCATGCTGTCCAGCCACAACGTAGAGTTGAGACTAAAGGAAGTTGTACACTTGGATGCGCGTGCATTTATTCCCCACAGGTACATGGGATGGCAAGGAGAGGCCATTTAACTTATGGTGCCAAGAAGTCAGGAGTAACAGTAAAGGGAACTGAGCTGACAAACTAGATGTTGGGGTCACCCTGGAACCCCCGGGTATGCAAAGGGAGGTAGGGTAAATTGCCATAGCCTAAGACTGATCTTGAAATGAACTGTGTACTTCCTTCCTCTGCACGATCGGCTTTCCGCACAACTAAGTTTCACTCTGATATCTATATTAGTGTACAGTGTTGCAAAATATACATATCACATGCTAACCCAATCTGACAATATATTAAAAAAATGTTGTGAGAAGTTGGCCTGATGTATGATGTCACTAGTTCTAGAGTACACCTTATATCAGTCCAAATACCCTTATGGTGATTGGTTGTAAAGTCAACCTTATAGACCAGCTATCCTAGTGGTAGCATGGACAAGAGCAGTCTTAGGCTAAACTCTGAATGGCATGTGAAGCCAGCTGTGATACCATATATAATCCCTTGAATACCAAATGAAAGGACACCACAACAGATATATATATAAAATAAAGTGTATTTATTCTAGTCAAACCCTCAGCACTCTTTATGAGATTAGAGGTAAGTACAACACAGTCTTATTTAAGCATACATTAAGTCACACAGGTAAGTAATACAGCTAGGCCCTAGGGGCCACGCAAACCATATACTAAGTAAGTGGTATAAGAACCACTGTCACGGAAATAGAATAGGCCTAGGCCTAGGGAATCGCTGGGGCTACACTACACTAGCGTTAGTTAGGAAGTGGGAGGCCCACGGGATTCGTGTGCAGAGTGGAAACACTCACGCGTAATGCGTAAAAGTCAATAGCAATAGTACAGTTTAGAAAACGGTAGATTTAGGACACTTCCGGAGTAGCTAGGAAGTTGAGACTTGAAAACTAGACACTAGGATAGTCACTATCCTGATGAGCACCGGAGTACCCAAGTTACCTAGCCCACAGGCTGCGGGTGCATAGGGGTGAAGATGCGTCGTTTTCGTCGTCGACTCCTATGGATGCCTGAAGAAAGATGCTGACAGGCAGTCAGTGAAGAGTGTCCGGTGGATCCCAAGGCTGGGATCAAGAAGAGAAGAAACCTGCAAGCAGAAGGGACAGAGTCAAGGTCACTAGCCAGTGACCACGTGGAACCAGGAAGGAACCAGGCGATGTCGTGAAGATTGCAGGTGAAGGTGAGGCTTGTCGCTGCAGCCAGGAGGACCAGGAAGCGTCGAGGACGACCAGGACCAGGAGGCGAGCTGTCCCACGAAGGCTCTTGCTGTCGGCGGCGTCGAAGTTGGACTAGGACTCACCAAGCCTTGGCAAGCGGAACCCACGAAGAACGAAAGACTTGCTTCTGGTGCAGACCAGGAAGGTCTGGGGTGCTTCTTCTTTGCAGAGAAGCGGGAGCCAGTCTGGAGGAGCCAAACCAGCGCAGAAGATTTCAGGGTGCGTCGTCACAAAGGCCACTAGCCAGCGGGCAAGCAACCGGACAGACGCGGCAAGCAGGAAAATGCTGAAGGGCCCCACGCAGGACTCGTGGAGTGTGGGGGGGCTGATCTTCGGTGCAGATGGTGCTTGGGGTTGGGGCTTCTCAATCCCCGGTGCACAACTTCGAGGGTACCTCAGAAGCTGCGCTTTAAGTTACTAGCCACTTTTCCCAGGTAGCCGGTCCCACGTCGCTCGTCGCCTCCACGGATCTCAGCTCTGCTGTAGATGTGGATCAGGGTCGGAGAAGTCTGGAAGTCAAGGCTCCGGTCAGGCTCTGCAGTCGGTTCCTCGTAGAACGTGGGCAAAGCAAAGGGTAGTCTCTTGATGGTGCCTGTTTGCACAGGGTAGCCACTCCTTGGCTACAAGGGAGATTCTTCAGTCTTCTTCTTTCGTCGAATGTCGAAGGTCCAGAGTTTCTGTTCAGTTTTGCAGGTTCAGGATAATCTAAAGTCTTGAGGCCCAACTCCCACTCTTATACTAATCTGGGGGGCTGGGATACCTGCTAGGTCACGCCTTATGGGTGGGACCTGGGAGGGGGTGGTTACACCCACTTCCCTTTGTCCAGTTTCGCGCCAGAGCTGGGGCTGGAGTGCCCCAGCGCCGGTTTGAACTGGACTATGCAAGGAACACCTTGTGTGCCCCAGGCATGTCTCATTCATTTCAGCCCACCCTGCCCCAATACACTAAAGGCTGTCTGGGGAGGTGCTAGCACCTCCCCAAGCAGGAAACCTATTGTCCAGGCCTCTCTGGCTGGGATCACTCCCAGCAGCAGGAGGTCAGACTTGTGTCTGTGGCAGCAGCATCCATTTTGTGATGCTGAGGCTTTGGTTAGAGTTCAACAGCAAAGTAGGATTTTAACATGTCTCTCCCTCTAGAAGGGAGGAATAATATCCTCATCACCAGAAATGGTATGGGGGTATTATTCCAAAGTGTTAGACACCTTACACGACATGTTTTGATAAAGCCAAACCATAGTTACCATAACCGTTTAAGATTATAAGGCACTTTAAGAGTATATGGTAGGCTATATCATAGAACAGCTATAAGGACTTGGTTCCGAAAGCTGCAGACAGGCTCAGCTCATGCTAGAGCACCATCTCACATGTTACCAAGCACTCTGCCTCTAGGATTGTTAAGGCCTGCCATAGGAGTGACTGATAGGTACACATGTGTCTATATATAAGGGTAGATATAGGCATACTATATCTAAGCAAGGGGTGATTACACAACCTTGCCCCAGCTGAGTGATCAGCCAGTTGTGTCTGATTGGAAGGCCAGACCAGGGGTGGCATAATACATGCTGCAGCCCCTGGGAGGCCTAGGGTACACCTATGCCCTGGGTACCTAGGGTACACTGTACAGGGTCTAATAAGGTGATTCTTACCAATTGGTTATGTACCTAGGGTACATGGAGTCCATTTTAAAGAGAGAGCAGACAGCCTGAGACCCTGAATGGCAGGATCTCAGGCCAACTAAGTCGAAAAACCAGCTAGACACTAGGCAAAAAGTTGGGGGTAACCATAGTCAGATATCCACCTTCCTACACAACCCCCCCCCCAAACGAAAGGAGATAAGGCTGGCCTTGACAAGGTAAGCCTCTATTGCCTAAGTGGCCATATAAGGAAGAACCAGCACTGGCATGGTTACCCCCTGTCTCATGGTCCACTAAGCAATCCCTCATCCTAAAGGTATCATAGGGTCTCCACCATAGGGAATCTCTACCTTGGGTGTGTCTTTGCAAAGTAAAAGGCTGGTGTTGAGATGGAGTACTGAAGTGAGTGTCCTCAAAGTGAGGCCTCAGCTTCCTCCAATCATCCTCCACCATGGATGCCTTTCTTTCTTTCACTGAGTTGCACTGTGCTCTCAGGGTCAGCCTCTGGCTACCTAAAGCTGGAGGCTGGGTCCCTTTTGTGGGCTTACTGGAGGGACAGGTCAGGTTTGGGGCCCTAAGGTCCCAGGTTTGCCTGTGCTCAACAGAATCCCTCTGGGGGAGGTCCCTAACTACTTGTAAAGGGGATCCCTCAGGAATGTTTTTACCCATCACCTGGCTAGGGCTACTAGCCAGGCAATCCTCATTCTTTTGATTGGGGGGTTCTTGTGGACAGGGGCCCTCTTGGGGTCCACTGGCCTCCCTGACCTCTGCAGCCCTGGGCGGACTGAGGCAGGGTAGAGAGAGGCAGGCTACCTGCACCAGACTGGGTCCCACCTTGGAAGGGGCCACTGACATCAGAGGCTCTGCCAGGCCAGGCCTGGCTACCTCTGGGGCAGTTCCTTCACAGGGGGTGAGGTCAGATCCCTGAGGAGGCTGACCTTTTCCTAATGTCTGGGGAGAGGGAGACTTTTCTTCCTCCCCACTACTCTCTGTTTGTGTGGAGTGATCCATAGTTTCAGGCTTCACTACACCTATGTCAGTCTGAGTATGGGCTGAGACCATTACAGCCTTGCCAACCTTTTCAGGAAGGCACTCAGTTTGTGTTTGAGCTGTGACTGTCACAGCTCTGCCAATCTCTACAGGGAAGTCTGTCTTTGCCTGGGCTGTGGCTACCACTGCCCTTCCAACCTTTTCAGGGAGGAAATCTACTTGGACAGGGGTTGTGACTGGCACAACCCCACTACCCTTTTGTGAAAGGCCTACCATTTTAGAATGGGTGTCTTGTTCAACTCCAGCCCAAGCTGAGAGTTCTAAGTCATTCCCCAGTAAGCAGTCCACAGGCAAGGTTGGAGACACTGCCACCCTTTTGGGGCCAGTGACACCTCCCCAGCTGAGACATACCTCTGCCATGGGATGACTGTTCTGGTTGCCATCAATGTTAGTTACCTGGTATGAGAAACCAGGCAAAAGCTGCTCAGAGGGAACTAGCCTATGGGCCACCATAGTGATGCTAGCTCCAGTGTCTCTGTAGGCCTCAGCTTTTCTACCATTGATGTAGGGTTCCTGTCTGTACCTACCCAAAGTGTTGGGACAGGCAGTGAAGTTGGCAAACCCCATGCCACCAACACAGACAAGAGTAGCTGCTGTAGGGGAATTGGCTAAGCCAGAGTCCCCCTGTGTTCCCCAAGAAAACCCAACCAAATTTTTGGGGGCACTCCCACCACCTGGGGGATTACTGCTGACAGTAATAGGTGGTGTGACAGGAGTAGTTGGAGGAACAGTTTTGTCTTTAGCCTGTGGGCAACTGCTGTCGGTTTTCCAATGCCCAGGAGTTTTACACACATGGCAGTAAGGCTTTTTAACTGTGGTAGAGGAGGGAGCTTGGGACCCACCACCCTATGTGGAGTTTTGGGGCCCTGAGGAAGATTTCTCTTTTGTTTTATCCCCACCCTTCTCTTGAAGCTTGGTGGTATCTTTCTTTTGGTCACCACCCTGATTTTTAGGCCTAATCCTGGTCCTGACCCATTTATCTGCCCTCTTTCCCAATTCTTGGGGAGAGGTCAAATCTGAGTCTACCAGGTGTTGATGGAGAAGCTGGTTCTGACAATTACTAAGGATCTGCTCCCTCATAATCAAGTTGTACAATCCTGTATAGTCCTGCACCTTGCTGCCATTTAACCAACCTTCCAAAGCCTTAGTGGCACAATCCACAAAATCAGACCAGTCCTGTGTCTGTGTCTTCTGGGTGTCTCTGAACAACAACCTATATTGCTCAGTGGTTAAGCCAAACCCATCCATCAGAGCACTCTTCAGGACTTTGTAATTGTTAGCATCCTCATCACTGACTGTGAGGAGCTTGTCTCTACCTTTGTCAGAAAAGGAGAGCCACAAGATAGCTGCCCACTGACTCTGGGGTACCTGCTGTACTTTGCAGGCCCTCTCCAAAGCAGTCATCCACTTGTGGATGTCATCCCCATTCTGATATGGGGGGACTATCTTGCTTAGGTTTCTATGGTCATAAGACCTATCCCTATCTCTAGGAATGTTGCTGCCACCAGTGGGTTCTAACCCACTTAACTTTTGTTCTCTAGCCAGAGCAAGCTTCTCTTTGGCAAGGGCAAGTTCTTTCCTCTGAATCCTCAGATTAGCTTCCCTCATTCTGGCTTCATGCTCCTTTCTCTCAGGGGAAGTCATTCCCCTGTGAGAGGAAGCATTAGAGATGTTAGAGACATGGGAGTGGATGGATTCCCTTGAAGGGGATCTGTCCCTCCTGCTTCTCTGTGTAAGCCTACTTGGGGGTCTGTAAGGGGGGACCCCATGCAGACTCCCATGTAAGCTTAGGTTAGCCTGGCTAAGTCTTCCTACTTGGCCCTGGCTGTCTACCTCTTCATCTGAAGTCTCCTCTGACTCCTCTGTGGTGGGTAGACCCTCCTCTGTACCTAGGGTACCTGCCTGAGATGCCCTAATAATGTCATACTCCTCTAGGAGTTGTCTTAACTGAAGGAGGGTAGGGTTTGCACCCTGTTTTATTCCTCTGGAGGTACACAAGTGTCTCATCTCCTGGAATGTTAAGGTATCATATCTAGAGGGGGTCTTTTGCAGACCTGATCCTCCTGAGGGAGCATCTACTTGATCTCCTCTCAGAGACATGATCTAGTGAGGGTGTGGTGTGTGCACCTACCTACACTAGTTGTATCTACTAAACCTCTCTAGTAGTTGTAGTCAGGGTGTGTTACTCCCTTCAACCTACAACTACAAAGTCCAGTAGGACTTAAGTATTATAATCTATGTTATATGTACCTAGACAATATCTGTGTGATCTTTCAATTTAGTATCTCAAGATTACAATGGTATTACAACAGCAAGCTCAGATCCCAACCGCTGCTCACCAATGTGAGAAGTTGGCCTGATGTATGATGTCACTAGTTCTAGTGTACACCTTATATCAGTCCAAATACCCTTATGGTGATTGGTTGTAAAGTCAACCTTATAGACCAGCTATCCTAGTGGTAGCATGGACAAGAGCAGTCTTAGGCTAAACTCTGAATGGCATGTGAAGCCAGCTGTGATACCATATATAATCCCTTGAATACCAAATGAAAGGACACCACAACAGATATATATATATAATAAAGTGTATTTATTCTAGTCAAACCCTCAGCACTCTTTATGAGATTAGAGGTAAGTACAACACAGTCTTATTTAAGCATACATTAAGTCACACAGGTAAGTAATACAGTTAGGCCCTAGGGGCCACGCAAACCATATACTAAGTAAGTGGTATAAGAACCACTGTCACGGAAATAGAATAGGCCTAGGCCTAGGGAATCGCTGGGGCTACACTACACTAGCGTTAGTTAGGAAGTGGGAGGCCCACGGGATTCGTGTGCAGAGTGGAAACACTCACGCGTAATGCGTAAAAGTCAATAGCAATAGTACAGTTTAGAAAACGGTAGATTTAGGACACTTCCGGAGTAGCTAGGAAGTTGAGACTTGAAAACTAGACACTAGGATAGTCACTATCCTGATGAGCACCGGAGTACCCAAGTTACCTAGCCCACAGGCTGCGGGTGCATAGGGGTGAAGATGCGTCGTTTTCGTCGTCGACTCCTATGGATGCCTGAAGAAAGATGCTGACAGGCAGTCAGTGAAGAGTGTCCGGTGGATCCCAAGGCTGGGATCAAGAAGAGAAGAAACCTGCAAGCAGAAGGGACAGAGTCAAGGTCACTAGCCAGTGACCACGTGGAACCAGGAAGGAACCAGGCGATGTCGTGAAGATTGCAGGTGAAGGTGAGGCTTGTCGCTGCAGCCAGGAGGACCAGGAAGCGTCGAGGACGACCAGGACCAGGAGGCGAGCTGTCCCACGAAGGCTCTTGCTGTCGGCGGCGTCGAAGTTGGACTAGGACTCACCAAGCCTTGGCAAGCGGAACCCACGAAGAACGAAGGACTTGCTTCTGGTGCAGACCAGGAAGGTCTGGGGTGCTTCTTCTTTGCAGAGAAGCGGGAGCCAGTCTGGAGGAGCCAAACCAGCGCAGAAGATTTCAGGGTGCGTCGTCACAAAGGCCACTAGCCAGCGGGCAAGCAACCGGACAGACGCGGCAAGCAGGAAAATGCTGAAGGGCCCCACGCAGGACTCGTGGAGTGTGGGGGGGCTGATCTTCGGTGCAGATGGTGCTGGGGGTTGGGGCTTCTCAATCCCCAGTGCACAACTTCGAGGGTACCTCAGAAGCTGCGCTTTAAGTTACTAGCCACTTTTCCCAGGTAGCCGGTCCCACGTCGCTCGTCGCCTCCACGGATCTCAGCTCTGCTGTAGATGTGGATCAGGGTCGGAGAAGTCTGGAAGTCAAGGCTCCGGTCAGGCTCTGCAGTCGGTTCCTCGTAGAACGTGGGCAAAGCAAAGGGTAGTCTCTTGATGGTGCCTGTTTGCACAGGGTAGCCACTGCTTGGCTACAAGGGAGATTCTTCAGTCTTCTTCTTTCGTCGAATGTCGAAGGTCCAGAGTTTCTGTTCAGTTTTGCAGGTTCAGGATAATCTAAAGTCTTGAGGCCCAACTCCCACTCTAATATTAATCTGGGGGGCTGGGATACCTGCTAGGTCACGCCTTATGGGTGGGACCTGGGAGGGGGTGGTTACACCCACTTCCCTTTGTCCAGTTTCGCGCCAGAGCTGGGGCTGGAGTGCCCCAGCGCCGGTTTGAACTGGACTATGCAAGGAACACCTTGTGTGCCCCAGGCATGTCTCATTCATTTCAGCCCACCCTGCCCCAATACACTAAAGGCTGTCTGGGGAGGTGCTAGCACCTCCCCAAGCAGGAAACCTATTGTCCAGGCCTCTCTGGCTGGGATCACTCCCAGCAGCAGGAGGTCAGACTTGTGTCTGTGGCAGCAGCATCCATTTTGTGATGCTGAGGCTTTGGTTAGAGTTCAACAGCAAAGTAGGATTTTAACATGTCTCTCCCTCTAGAAGGGAGGAATAATATCCTCATCACCAGAAATGGTATGATAAAGCCAAACCATAGTTACCATAACCGTTTAAGATTATAAGGCACTTTAAGAGTATATGGTAGGCTATATCATAGAACAGCTATAAGGACTTGGTTCCGAAAGCTGCAGACAGGCTCAGCTCATGCTAGAGCACCATCTCACATGTTACCAAGCACTCTGCCTCCAGGATTGTTAAGGCCTGCCATAGGAGTGACTGATAGGTACACATGTGTCTATATATAAGGGTAGATATAGGCATACTATATCTAAGCAAGGGGTGATTACACAACCTTGCCCCAGCTGAGTGATCAGCCAGTTGTGTCTGATTGGAAGGCCAGACCAGGGGTGGCATAATACATGCTGCAGCCCCTGGGAGGCCTAGGGTACACCTATGCCCTGGGTACCTAGGGTACACTGTACAGGGTCCAATAAGGTGATCCTTACCAATTGGTTATGTACCTAGGGTACATGGAGTCCATTTTAAAGAGAGAGCAGACAGCCTGAGACCCTGAATGGCAGGATCTCAGGCCAACTAAGTCGAAAAACCAGCTAGACACTAGGCAAAAAGTTGGGGGTAACCATAGTCAGATATCCACCTTCCTACAAATGTATTTCCAGATACAAGCTGGGTAAACCATCTACGATACAGTCTTTCATAGGTCAAGACCTCAAAACAGATTGCATATTTTACTGTATGAACTGATCCACCAAACCGTACTAATTTCAAATGCATCTGAGCAGCTTTCCAAAATATGAATGTAATTATAAGCAAGATAGAGCACTTAAAGTTATACTTTAATAAAATAAGTGTTTTCCTCTCACTGAAAGAAAACTATTTCGGAAGAACAAAACTATGCCATACGGTCCCAAGCTTTCAATGGTACATATATGCAAAAATAATCTATAGTCTGTAAATCTACCTACACATGCTTGCGTATATTTAAAGTGCAACTTGAGGTGATAAATTAATGGAAAAGCACTCCACTCCGACTGTATTTATACACATTTGCAATATACTGGTCACTCAGCCAGCCATCCTTTTACCTGATCTTATATTTTCGCTAAACGATATTAAGCAGCAGAGAACATGGGCAGTACCCAAGATATTGGGCTCAACTCTGAAATTTCTCAGCAGACCCCAAGACATTTGGTGCAGGCTAGGCAGGAGCTTTTGTTGGTTCATGTGCCTACAGTTTTAAAAGAAAAGGTACAACAGGAAAAAGAGGTGCAGTATCCACGTAATGTGCGCCAATAATCCAGTAACTTCACCTTAGCTTAAAGATCGACAGGGGAAACGCCAGTTGGTCTAGCACAAATGGAAGTTGCCTGACATGCTGCTTCACACGCAGGCTGGCTGACACATAACAGAAACTGGCATGCAGGGAGGCAGGAGGAGAAACAGGCTGGCATGCAATGGCAACGAATACCAAGAAGCTAATATAGAAGTTTAGTATATCAAGCAGAAGAAGATGCCATTCAGAGTGAGAGGTGGTGGTACATAAGGAAGATGCTTGCAAGCAGCAGATAGAGAAGTGCAAGTAGAGCAGTTAGCAAGCACAGGAAGTGGGGCGCAGAACTGAGCTTTTTTCTTTAAAAAAAAAAGGTGCTGGCATGCAAGAATCGCGACATTAGCTTGGCATGCAAGGATGTTAACACACAAGATGCTAATGGCTAGGAGGAGTTAGTGCTTTCAATGGTAAACAAGAAGCGCAAGCAAAAAGTGGACGCGAGTGGTGTGCGCGTGCGTGATGGGAAAAGTGAAAGTAGGCTGGCGAGTGGTGTGCGCGCACCATGATGAGAGAGGAAAGCCATATGGCGCCTCTGCTCGTCATTGTGCGCATAACCGTACACTCTAGGCCAGCCAGCTTTTGGTAGGACTTTTAAAAGCCCGTTTACAAAAGTTCTCGCTGAGCAGCGCATACACTGGCTCAGGCGAGACCTAAAAAAAAAAAAGGAACAAAGACACACCCACAACTCCACCTATATGCAGGCAAGAAATCCCTACCATGATTCTTTGCAAACTACAGGCATAGGACAGCACACAACACCACCACACTGCAGAGACACACCATAACTCACACAACACACAATAACTACACCATTTGCACCACTCAAAAACGAAATCACATATTCACTGACAAACTCACACCTACCACACTCACATATATCCACCCCCATCAATCCCCACAACCACCCAGCACTATGCCCGCCAAGAAGAATCCAAAGTTCACAGATAGTGAGTTGGAAGGCATGATTGACGAAATACTCAGGGTAGAGCCACAGTTGTTTGGCACATTGATCCAACAGACCCCCATGTCACAGAAAACCAAGATGTGGGAGAGGATTGTCGACAAGGTCAACGCACAACCACCTTGTTTGCGCATAAAGGACGATATACAGAACAGGTATTATGATGTGCGCAGGCGGGTCAAGAAGCTCATCGACAGGGAACACACCCTTAGCAGGCAGACTGGCGGTGGCCCTCCAGCCAAACCAACGCACTTCAGGTCCTGGGAGGAGAAGGTGCGGGCCATCCTACCACCGGAAAGCATACATGGATTACCAGGAATATCAGAGCCTGGTGAGTACACAACCAATTCACTCAAAATTGTGTGGCAACACACGGATAGCACTATCAAGGGGACTGTGAAACAAATTACCGTCAGCAAAGCCATAGCAACAGGAAGGCAAGTATCCTGTGACGTGTATATCAGTTACACAAACACAATACCTGCCACCCCACAGTAATATGGAACTACTTCCTAACATGTACAAACCTAAAGACTAATACTGCAAGGCATGACCATAAATAACCAACAAACACTGTCATCCATTTTGCCACCACTGTCACACCACCTCACAGGAAAGCTGAGTCAAAATGAAGGAAGGTTGGGATGCAGGGAATGTGCATGTAGCAGAAAGCATGATGGGAGTTGCAGTCACAGCCACCAGTCCCCCACCCACATGTCCCTGCAAGCTCACACAAAACCATGCTCACCTCACTGGGAGTGTAAAAGTACTGCCAAGATGGCTGACACTTGGTCCTGCTGTGGGGAGCACAAGGCCCTGTTGGGACTTGGGCTCTAACTGACAACAGGACACCAATTCCAGACAGCCTGAAAGGCAACTACTACTCCCTGTAATGGAAGCATGCTGCATGGTGGGATGTCTGGACTGGCGGAGGAGGACTGCCAGCTCTGTCTACAACTACCAGCAGGCACTTGCACACACACACACACAAACACCCCTTAACACAAACTACACCCAACCCACCTGGTCTAATGCATCCCCTCAGAATCCATTTAAATATCCCACAAAGATTTACCACACTGGGTTCTGCTGTATGAAGGACATGGGCTTGTCGGGACTTGAGTGGAAACAAACACCAGGACACCACTGCCTGCCAACCTGTCCGCACAGGCACACCACCACATAGGGAAAAAGATTCACAGGAAGGAAGCCCAGGTATTGTGGGAAGGTGGGTGGAGCCAAAAGCATGATACGAGTTACAGTCACAGCCACCAGTCCCCCACCCACATGTCCCTGCAAGCTCACCCTGAACTATGCTCACCTCACAGGGAGTGCAAAAGTACAGCCAAGATGGCTGACACTAGGCCCTGCTGTGGGGAGTACAAGGCCCTGCTGGGACTTGGGCTCTAACTGACAACAGGACACCAATGCCAGACAGCCTAAACGTAAATTGTGCCTCCCTGCAATGGAAGCATGACACATGGGAGATTACCTGGCCTCTGGGGGTGAGGGAGGTCCTGCAATGACTCCAAATGCCATCAATGCAGCCTCAATGCACACCTTCTCAGCCACAACAAAGTGCACCCTTGGGACCAATCACTCCAAAAGTAAATGCCTTGGTAAGATGGCTGACACATGGTCATGATTTGTGAACTGGCTGCAAGTCACACCTATGCACCGGCCAACTCAAACACATCTACACTCACAGCCATTGTAACTGTAGGTATCCTCCCACTCTCTGGAGATGTAGTGTCCCTGTGGTGTCCCCTGACCTAGCTGCGAAGGTGTGTTTCGTAGATGACAATTGGGGAGATGTAGAGATAGTACATAGGAACAAGCACACACAATGTCACCTATACATCATTGACAGTGGACACCTGACAGTGACTAGAATGGACACACACATATAGCTGACACTGTAGCATGGTGCCATTCACAAAATGTCCAGTTGTGAGCTGCATTTCAATCCCACATTAGTCTGCGTTGTACGAATCATTCACACAACACATCATTCACTGTCATGGACACCCCAAACACAATGACTAACCTGGACTGCATCTGAGGAGGCATGCAACTCACAGCAGCTGAACTGTAACACACACACCTCTGCCCATCACTGTCATGAGCATGGAAAAGCAAGAGAGCTTCTGTGCCCAATCCCTCTCACTGTGGAGGAATTTGACAAGATAGAAGGCGCCAACACCATGACTTGTATGAAAAGAGATGTGAACTAGAAACACAGACAACAAAATAGTATCTCACATTGGATCTCAGGCATACCGTACTGCAACCATGTTGCACAGACACACCAATGTGACGCACAGAGGAAAGATAAGATTCACACAACACATGCCCCAAGCTTGCTACATACCCCAAGTGCAATTGTACGTATGTCATTCTTAAAGCACAAATGTGGACAGGGATAAAACAGCTGTGTCAGGCATGTGATGGAACCTGAGTGGCAATGGCCATCTATAGACAATTGATCAATACATGAGCTGGTCATGCACACAGCTTGACGTGCACATCAAAATGCTCCAGGCTGCCATTACAAAGTGCTTCAACAATATCAACCTCTGTCTGTCACAACTTAGGACAATGCAATGTACAGACTCTCATAATGATGTTCAGTGGCAAATGTTATGTGTGTGAAACGTTGATGTCGGTAGAAACATAACATACATTGTGTGTCTCCTCCAACCACAGGGGATGCTGGGGACACAGCAGGTCCTGAGAAGGAGTCCCAGTCCCAGACTCTGCCGGACCCTGAGCTCCCCGGTGTGAATCACTCTCCGTCCTCTTCGGATCACCGTGACCGACCTGGCACCTCCGGCGAGAGCCATTGTGCAGCCCCAGCAGCAGTAACATCAGCACCCCCCTCAACCACTCCTGCCACATCGGACACCAGACAGAGTCCCTATGCCAACACGGACAGGCCCAGGCCACAGAACATGTACACAGGGCACCCCGGAAGCAAGGGACATCATCACCGGCGCAAACACTCAAGGGGGCCCAGTGTCAGCTGGGCCAGCCACGGCAGGTCCTGCCCGTGTGGGTCGGGCAGTGGGAGGGTGAGCAGGCAGAGGATACGGCCTGCCGAGGGGGCTGGACTGCATGATGAGCCACACCTGGAACTCATCATAGATGCGTACCAGGAAAGCACCGGAGGGTTTGGACAGGTCGTGGGGATCCTCAAGGAACTCAAAGAACAGCAGGCTGCCCATCATGCCCGCTTGGACTCCCACATGGCCGGGTGGAGTCCAAGTGGGACAAATTGGATGAACTAACAGCGGTGCATAGGGACATACTGACATGCCTCCGCCAGATCAGCACCGACCTGACCACACCTCCCTGTGCGCCCACAACATCTGTTGCCACAACATCAGCAACAGCCACAGGGAGGGAGGAGGACTCTATCTGAGAGTCCTTGGCACCGCAGCAGCCTGCACATGAGGGTCCCCCGAGAAAGAAGAGGGGTCGTCCGAAGAAGGGCAATTGAGATGCTGATGGCCATGCATATACCCCAGGCACCCAACACCTGCTCTTGTTATCGTCCTTTGTGTGCAAACCAGTTGACCTTGTCAACCTACATCCAAATCACCCACTTGACATGAAGGGTCAAAGTTGTGACAATGCACCAAATGACTGTGGATTCTACTCTGGACATTTCAACTACCAAGGCTACCAACTCACCTGTGAACTTTGGATTACCATCACATTGTACAGCACTTCAAATTCCGTTCACCATCCTTACACATGTTTGTAAATAAATTCACAATCACACAATACTTGCCTCTGTCGTGATTCCTACTTGCTTAGTGCCATGGCAATGATGAGCTGCTAAGGAACACTGTGCATGCAAACAAATACAGCAATGCGAACACCGTTATGTGAGTCATGTGAATGTGACACATATGAGGGAGACAAACCACTAGGACAACACAACACATACTCACCAGGGCCCCTAACTCCTCATCAACACTGATGTCAACAGGAAATTCAGTGGAATGTACACACACAACACCCATCCTGGGTCATTGGCAAGCAGCCCACAGGTACAGGATGCAAATTACTGTTGGATGTGTGGACACACACGGAGCACATCACAAAGTGAAGGGCAGGTTTATTAAATATTCACATTGTGAAAATTCCACAACTGATGCACGTTAACCTCACCTGACAGTGATCAGAAAATTAAACATGTGGTGAACAATGAAAGTCCAGGGGTGTGCGGCACATCATTGGTTGTGACAACGAGTACTTGCACTCTGGAACAAGGATCTGTGTCTTGGGGTTCAGACCACACCACACAGCATCCAAAGTACCCTGTGAAGGACAGACAGAAAACACAATCAAAAACACAGATTTACAGCAAACAACAACAATATACATGCCCAAAACAAAACACTAACTACGCAGACACATCCTAACAATCAGGTAAACACTGTTTGGGAGTACAGGCTACCAGAAAGGACACATCACAGCAAGCCTCCTGACAAGTAGCATACAGCCACACTCAATCAGCACCAGTGCACCACCAACATAGGTCATGCCAACACAATACTTTGACAACACATACCTGTATACTGACATTCATTAGAAGTAGTTCTAGATCAGCTGGCTCCGAACATCACCATCACCCTCATCATCACTGGCATCATGCCCCAGGCCAGGATCCTCCACGGCTGGCGGAGGTTGGTCATCGTCATCCTGGTTGAGAGGCAACCGCTTCCGCACTGCCAGGTTGTTTAGCATGCAGCACACAATGATGATCCTGCACACCTTCGCAGGTGCATATGGGAGGACCCCTCCTGTCTTGTCCAGGCAGCGGATTCTGCTTTTCAGGAGGCCAAATGTCCACTCAATCACTCTCCTGGTCCGACCATGTGCCTCATTGTAGCGCATCTCCGCTGGTGTCACAGGGTTCCTGAGGGGTGTCAGCAACCATGGCATGTTAGGGTATCCGGAGTCACCTACAGAGAGACAATTGCACATTAGTTGAGCGTGAAAATAGGGTGCTAATCAACTTTAGCAAGCATACACAATGCTAAGCAGTCAGTACACACCAACAAGCCAAGAACGCTGGTACTGCATCTGTGCCGTCATCGTTGGGATGCGACTACTCCTCATTATGTAGGTGTCGTGCGCTGAGCCCGGGAACCTTGCACACACATGGGAAATGGTCATGTCCGACAAACAAACCACAAGAGCATTTATAGAGTGGAAATGCTTCCTGTTCCGGTACGTCTGCTCATGTGCCTGCGCTGGGACCAAAGCCACATGTGTCCCATGGATGGAGCCAATGACATGTGGCATCCTACCCAGCGCATAGAAGTCCCCCTTGATGTCAGCTAGTTGTTGTGCTTTGGGGAAATGGATGTGCTGGTCGAGTAAATGCAACATTGCCTCCAATACATCCCGAAGCACATGGCTGAACATAGTCTGTGACATCCCACCAGCAGTAGCAACAGTGTGCTGGAAAGTACTGGTGGCAAAAAAGTATAGGGCTACCATCACCTTCACTTTGGGGGTAAGCCCTGTAGGGTATGTCCGGCCAGGTTGCAGATGTGGGGCCAAACGCTCCGCCAATTCTCGATCAGTGGCCTGGAGAAGTGGTATCGTTGCATGCAGTCACGTTCAACCATGGTGTCCAGGTCCAGGACCGGTCTGTAGACATATAGGGGCTCATTAGTATGGGGGGCGGACTTTGTCCGCCCACCATAGGCCCAGGAAATGGGACCGCTCCGCCCGCTATGCATGCGGTGGTCCCGCATTGGGCATTAGGATGCCCCTGCCATACTGGCAGGCGCATCCTGCATTCCTGACATTGCGGCGGGCGGTGCTTTCAGCAGCACCCTCCGCAATGTCAGAAATGCATGTTGAGCATGTGCATGCACAACGTGGCAGGCACCGCACGGTGCCTGCCATGTTGTGCATGCACATGCAGGGGGGTACCATGGGTACTCCCCATGTCCCCCCCCAACATCCTGGGGGCCGGCAACGGGCCCTCAACTTCAAAGTCCGCATGCCTTTCCATGGAGGCAATGCCGCCACGGAAAGGCTGACCGCCGCCTGCATCCTGATATGGATGGCGTTGTCTAGTGGATTAAACCCTTTTCCGAGTCGACCGTGCAGAAAAGCGGCAGGCGGTCTTCCCGTCCACCGCGGTCCCCCGCCATACTAATATGGCGGGGGGAAAATGGGTGGCGGGCGGGGAAGGATGTAGGGCGGATCGCCACCGCCATGTGGGTGGTGGCGATCCGCCCTACATCCTAATGGGCCCCTTGGTCTCCTGCAGTACATAGAAGAGCAAAGACAGTTTGTCATTCCCCCTATCTATGTGCCAGTCTACAAGACAAATAGCACGATGATACCACATTACAGGACACAAGAACATGATGTGTGTGCTGTTGGGTATGGACACACATATCAGATACATGCCCATCATCTGACATCTCAGCTCTACAGGGCCACACAACAAGGTCCCTGTTGTGCTGTGAGCAATCAATGGGCTCCGTCACAGTACATCAGTACGAGTGTCACATACCAGACACACACCGCAGTGACTAGTGAGGACAGATGTCTACCCCACATCACAGGTTCCTGACAGACACACACAGGGACCTTGTGTCGCAACATGGACACCATCATGATGTGGCGTCCCATATGCACAACACAATGCACACATGACACACATATGAAGTGCCCCCTTATTTCTTGCAAGCTCACACATGGATGTATGTGACACACAGACGCAACATCAACTCACATTGACAATAGACAGGGATGTTGTGAACTTTTGACATTGAGCACATTAAATCAGAGTAATCTCTGCATGGAAATGCACACATACTGTGGATGAAAATCACATATGTGGCACTGTGACACCCTGTGAGGCACATACCATTCCACTGAAGTGTCAGGGTGTATGTCACATGACATACACAATGTACACTGGGAACGGTGTACATGCCTCATGCACTGAAATGTACTGTTGTTAAACACAGTGGTTATGTGTCCAGCCAACAATTGTATCTGTCCTCATGACACCCTGCCCTGCCTGGGAGTAGGTGGCACTAAGTGAAACATACAAAATCACATGTCTACCCACATACACACACAGGTAATGCAGCCTGACACGCACTTTGAGTTACTGTGTCACAGACTGTATTGTTGTTGTTGTGCCCATGGGTCAATGGCAAGCTATAGTGTATTGCACGCCTTAAACTGTTACTTCTATGGTGACTGACGTGGGTGACCAATGCGAAAGACGCGTTGGACACCTAGGGAAGGAGCCGCGCATGCACGCCTTGCACGCACGCCTTGCACAATGTCTGCAATGGGGACTGACTCGGGTGGACGGAGCCGCACGCACGCCTTGCACGCACGCCTTGCACAATGTCTTCAATGGGGACTGACGCGGGTGGACGGAGCCGCACGCATTCCTTGCACGCACGCCTTGCACAATGTCTTCAATGGGGACTGACGCGGGTGGACGGAGCCGCACGCACGCCTTGCACGCACGCCTTGCACAATGTCTTCAATAGGAACTGACGCGGGTGGATGGAGCCGCACGCACGCCTTGCACGCACGCCTTGCACAATGTCTTCAATGGTTACCGACACAGGTGGACGGAGCCACATGCACGCCTTGCACAATGTCTTCAATAGGAACGTATATGGATTTGAGCCTGGTACGAATCGGTTTCTTGAAAATCCGTTGACTGCATGCAACAATGTTTCAGACTTGTCATTGAAATGCTTTTGAATATTTCAAACGATGCGGAAGGCGTGTACGAGGCGTGCAATGCGATGGATTGGCCAGATTCATAGGATGCAAATGTGATGGACCTATCGCTTTTGACACATGGGACTGAATCTGCCTCTGCAGCACAGATATAAGTCTGTCTGTTCCCCTGGGAGCTCACTTGCCTGCAGTACATGATCAAGATTGACATCTCTGCTACCACTGCTGCTGTCTCTGCATCCTCTGGCTCCAAGAATGGCACGTACTGTGGAGAGGGCCCCAGCCTTCACAGAGGAGAACAAGGCCCTGCTGGACAGCCTCCTTCCACAGTACAGCAAGCTGTATTGGACACCAGGGGAGCAGGTGAGTGTGCACTCCACATCCCTTATTCATTGTGTATGTTGTCTGACTGGTACCAATGAAATTGTGTTCAACAGTGTCTAGCATGCTCACTGAGTAGTTTATTCCCCCAAGGTGTGTAGGTCCCTGTAGTGGACAGGTACTGTGCATGAAATGTGCATTTTCACACGGTTGTAATACTCAGGCAATGTTTCCGTGTTAAAAATTCAGGACAACTGTCAATCACCATATCTGCACTACCTGTGTCCATCATGTACCCTTGCAAGAAAGACATGTATATCCAACTGTGTGATGCACAAACATGTGGCATGTGTGATAAAGGACTTTTTCTATCCTTGTCATCCTCACAGGTTGATGCCCACCAGAAGCAGGAGATCTGGCTGACCATTGCCCGGGCTGTTCGTTCTGTGGGGGGGCACAGACGCCGTATCCGCAACTGCCAGAAGATGTGGCAGGACCTTCGTGGCTGGATCCGGAGGATTGCCAGAGTCCAGCTGAAGCTGTCGCCTCCTCGCAGAAGGGGCGGACGACGGACACTGACCCCCACATGCTCAGGATTCTGGCGGTGGTCTTCCCGGACCTGCATGGGCAGTTAAAGGCCAGACAGCAGAAAGGAGGGGGTAAGTGCATGCATTCTCTGTGTCCAATGTCTCACATGCTCTTTGCACTCCCTCATCCTGGTTACACTTCCACAGATCTCCTGTCTGCTTGTACAGGAGTCATGTGCCAAAATTAGATCATGTCCCATCCTCATCTGATACACAGGTGTGCCTCTTTCATTCTGTGACTTGTGTAACTTGGGTTGTGTGTCCCTGCTGTTGTACAAACTTAACGTTGTGAACAGCATCTGCTACCGGTGCATTGTTTTGTCTTCATGAGTGAGGCAAATGATTTCCATGTGTCTCCACATTGCCAGAAAAAAAGACATGTACTCTGTGTGGGCAATTAATATGTGTTCCAAATGATGTTTTGGCACACCATATGTGCCTGGGGTATTTGACACACAGCCATGTAGCAGCAACAACAATTTAGGGACATCAGAAGAATGTACATCATGTGTTTCACACATGCATGGACACATGCCTGGTGTCCAGGGTAATCCCATGTTGCACATGTTCCTGGACAGGTATGCCTACTCCGGAAATGAAGTACACTCTGTTCTTCTACTCCTGTGTGTCAGCGGAATATTAGTGCATTGTGAAGTGTGCTATATGGTGTCTGCATCGGTGTCATTGTGAGGTGGCCTAGCCTCTTACACTCCTTTGGTGTTGGTAATTTTGGTTTGTGCAGGTAGCTGAGGTGTGGCCAATGGATCATCACAATGGGTTCATGCATAGGTGTGGAATTACTTGACGGTGCATAATGTTGTATTGTACATCACAGTGCAGGCAGACTCAATTCATTCTCATCATGCTGTGATGTCATCATGCTTACAGATTGGTGCTTGCAGTCAGTCATCTGTTGCATTTGTATTAAGTGTGATCATCAGATGCCTGAAGATGTGGTTAGCATTGGGTTTACCTGTGCACTTGACATCTGCAGGGCTTACATTCTCAAACATGTTAATGGTTGTGACACAGTGCAGAGTGTTTAATTTTGGATGCATTGCCCCTGAGACTGAAGCCAATGCTGGCTGTTTAGCCATACTGGGCCGTAGCATGGAATCCCACTTGCAGATGTCTATCCCGCAGTGATGTCAGTTGTACAGCATGCACTCTATTGTGGCATTGACCATCAAGACATGGGCACCTCATGGTGTCTTGTGAATGAAGCATATCCATCTCACTGACAATGATTTTGGCCATCCCTTCTCATGACACATGTACTGAGTCAGAGGCAGGAGATGGCATGTGTTAGTCCAGGCAGATTTCAATCATGATTCCTGCAGTTCTGAGATATGTCTATGTGGTGCTTGTGCACACATATGAGAAGTGGCATGCAACATGTCCCAGACAGATGAGTCCATGGAGCGGCAGGATATGAGGGGCATGGTTGACTGGCAGACTGACAGGTGTCATTTCCAAAAATTGTCTACACTTTTAGTAATATCTGGCACTTGATGCCAAGGCGTACTCTGTGATGTGTCAGAGCAAACAGGTGACTGATGTGGATCTGTTTATCCCGATTGATTGCAGATACTTCTACAGCTACTGGAGGAGACAGCTCCATGGACCAAGAGGAGCCGCAGAGCCAGACTGGGTCAGCTTCAGAGGATTTTGAGGGACCCAGTGGCACAGAGGGTAAGGGGAGCCACACAGAGGAGACCTCAGCTACAAACACCTCTTCTGAGGACCCAGGCAGCACACAATCACGCAAGTCAAAATCAAAATCCACAGGCATGCACACTCCAGGGACTGATGGCACACACACAGAGGATGCGCCACAGACGCACAAACAGGCATCCACAAGCACTCCGCAGACCTCAGATGCCTCTCCCTCTAAAAGCACTTCCCCTGCCCCACCTGTAACCCCCCCTTCCAAGCAGCTCTTCCTCTGTGACTGTAGGAGAGTAGGGTCTGCTATCCTATGGTCACCCCAAATTTTTGCTTTTTGCTTCACTGGTTTTTGACATATTGAGGCTGTGGGCCTGCCAATCAGACCCCCAGCCTGCTGTTCTCTCTACTAAATTTACACTATGCACCCTAGGTGCATAACCAATTGGAAGTGGATCACCCTGTCAGCCCCTGTACCAGTGTACACTAGGTACCCAGGGCATTGGTGTACCCAAGGCCTGCCAGGGGCTGAAGCATGTATTATGCCACCCCAGGCTTGGCCTAACAATCTGACACAACTGGCTGATCACTCAGCTGGGGTAAGTTGGTGTAATCACCTCTTACTTAGGTGTAGTATACCTATACCTAACCTTAAATGGGACACATGTTAACCTATAAGTCACTCCTATGGCAGGCCTTAACAATCCTGAAGGCAGAGTGCTTGGTTCCATGTGAGATGGTGCTCTGGCATGAGCTGAGCCTGTCTGCAGTGGTCGGAACAACTTCCTTCTACTGTTTCCAGATATCGTCATACCATATACTCTTAAGTGCATTATGAACCTCGCGGTTAAATGCTATCTTTGGTTTGGCTTTATCAAAACATGTCGAGTAAGGTGTCATATGAATTGGAATACTAACCCCTCGCCAATTCTGGCGACGGGGTTAGCATTCCACCCTTCTAGAGGGACACGACATGTACAGTACCTGAAACCCGGGTAAAATCAGACATAGCCTCAGCTCCACAAAATGGATGCTGCCACCACAGACACAAGTCTGCCCTCCTGCTGCTGGGAGTCCTTCCAGCTTGGGAGGTGTGGACAAAGGGTTTCCTGCCAGGGGAGGTGCATGCACCACCCCAGACAGGATTTTGTGTATTGGTTAGGTAGGGCTTGAAAGAAACCAGACATGCCTGTGGCTCACAAGGAGCCTCGGTGCATATGCCAGTTCAAACCGGTCCTGGGGCACACCAGTCCCGGGCCTGGGGCGAGCTGGACAAAGGATTGGGGGTGTAACCACCCCCCTTCCTGGTCCCACCCATAGGGAGGGACCTAGAAGGTAGTCCGGCCCCTAGAATCCGCTTAAAGGTAGGAGCTGTGTCCTAAGACTTCAGACATCCTGGAATCAACTTGAAACTAAGAAGAAGACGGGAACTTCGACATTCTGCTGCACAGAAGACTGAAGGAAATCTCCCCTGTGGTCAGGGAGTGACCACCTTGCTAACGCAAGCACCATGCAGTGAATCAACGTCTGCTTTGCCGCCACCTCCCGCCGGAGCCCGAGCCCAGAGACTGACAAGACCTGGACCTCCAGACCTCTCACCGCCCGATCCACAGTCCCTGAAAAGAGGAGACCCGTGGAGGCACCGAGACACGTGGAGCCAGCCATCTTGGAACGACCACGACAAGCTGCAAGTGCAACAACCGAGGCTCCCTCCAAGTTGTGCTTTGGGATCTGAGAAGCCCAACCCTCGAGCAGCATCTGCACCAAAGGTGAGCCCTCCAGCATCTCCACGATCTGCGTGGGGCCCTTCTGCATTTTGCCACTCGACGCGCCTAACCGGTTGCTGGCCCGCTGGCTAGTGGCCATCTTGGCGACGAACTTCAAGAAATACACCGCTGGTCTGGTTGCTCCAGACTGGCCCTTGCTCCCCTCCAAAGGAGCAGTCCCTCTGACCTTGCTGGTCAGAACAATCAGCTTATCTTGTTCTCCACAACAATTGCTTTTGCCAAGGCTTGTTTGCTTCGATCAAGTCGCCGACACCGCCGACAGCGAGAGCCTGCGTGGGACAGCTCGTGAACCGACTCCTGGACGTCGTCGACCTCCAGGGACCACGTGGCTGCAGAGACAAGCTACACCTTTCTTCCTGTTTGCACCCGACATTGCCTGGTACCCACCTGGTGCCACGCTGGTCACTGGCTAGTGACTGTGAACACTGTCCCCTCTGCTTACAGGTCTTCAACATCTCCGATCCACTCTTGGATCCACCGCATCTCTCCCGGACCGACCGCCTGCAGCATCTTTGTCCACAGGCTCCACGGAACAGATAGAAGAAACCCGACGTATTTCGAGGCCTATGCACCCGCTTCCTGTGGGTGAGGTAAAGCTGGCACTCCTGTGCCCAAGTGTAGTATTACATCTTTAGTGCCTGTGTTCCAAATCTTGAGTTCCTAGTCCATCCGGAAGATCCTTTTTGCAGTAACTTTGTACTTTTTACGCACCCATTGAAACCTATGGGAGCACGCGTGTGACTATTTGCTCTGCACACGCCACCCGTGGACCTCCTGGTCACTAACTGAAGTTAGCTCCTTGTAGGCCCAGCGATTCTAGAGGCCCTAGGCCTTTTCCCTTTTCTGTTCGTGGTACTTATACCACTATTTTAGTATATGGTTTGAGCGGCCACCAGGGCCTATCCATATAAAGTGCAACTTCTGTGTATTCTACTGTAATCTTGTTTGACGATTTGTGCTCCTGTGCTCATAAAGAGACTAGGGGTTACTTTGAGAAATAAATACATATATATTTTGAATATATATCTGTGTGGTGTCCTTTCATTGGTATAAAAGGGGGTTACATTCGGTAAAACAAGCTGGCTTAACACGCTTCACGAGTTTAGCCTCAAAGACTGCTTAGCCTACGCTACCACTAGGGCAGCTAGTCCGAAAAGGTTGACTTACAACCACACCATAAGGGTTGCTTGGCATGGTACAAGGTGATCACTTTAACTAGTGAGCATCATATACCAGGCCAACTTCTCACAGTGACCTTGGCCTCTTCCCCACTGATCCATCTGCTCAGACGCACAAGGGAAAGAGGAAGTCACCACGAACAGGGGGAAGTTCCCCTGCCACACAGACACCCTCTCCCATGCGCCCGGACACTGAGGCCCCCATCCGCAAGTCCCCCCGGAGCAGGAAGAGCAAGACCCCCCAATCCCACCGCTCAAAGTCACAGTCTCCGTCCTGCTTTACCCAGGCCTCCACTCCACAGGTTCCCCCGCCACACCCTGCCCCTGGTTCCCCCACACACCGATACCGCATCCCCAAAATGCTTAGGCCATCCCCTCCTACCACATGCACTTCCACCCCCACCTCACACGCTCAGCCTGTTCCTGCCACTGATGTGTGGACTGTGTCCCCCCCTCTGTTCTGCCCACCTCATCAGAGCTCCATGACACTCCCTTGGAGTTTTGCACTGCAGTGGAGACCCCATCCCAACCATCTGACCTGCCCACTGCAGTGCTGGTGGTAACAACCCCGTCTGACTTGGGCTCTGCATTGGTGTCAACACACACCCCATTGGACTTGGGCCCTGCCGTGGTGACGCCGCCCACTGTGTCAGACACCTCCGCTGCAGTTGCCAGTGACACTCCTGCACCCACCAGCCCACCCTTGCCCCATTCTGCTGTCCCCTGATCCTGTTACTGCGGTGCCTGGCCTGCCCCTGTGTATGCCCCTCCAAGGGGAGATATCCCCTGCCCGTAGCAGTGCGGGCAAGCAATGGATGACGACTTGTAACATCTCACCCTGTGAGGACTCCAGAAATGGACTGGCCATTGGCCTTTTGACATTGTGAATATGGAAACAAATGAATCACTAGCATCTCCTATCGAGGAGATGTCCCCCTGTGCACTGCACAAACGTTCTACTAAATGGGTAATGTTTATCAATGTAAAACAATCCAAAAGGTGAAGAAAAATTTGCAAGAAGATGTTTTCATTCACATCATACTGCTGCATTTGAATCTTGAAAAGTATCATTCAACATATCCAAAAAGGTTCAAACTAAAGCGTTATTTTGCAGTTTAAATCAGTCCTGATGCATTTCGGGCGATCAATAGCCCTTCGTCAGGGAAATAGACTGTAATGAAATCAAAAAAATGCACCACTTACAGGAAGAAACATCAAATATGTTATGAAATTGAAAACGAAGTGTTATCGTGCTAAACGAGACAGAACAGACGTTTGTATACAAGATACACGGAGGTTGAATTCACATGCAAATATATAAGATGCTTGAAACAACCATGTGGGGTCGGAGGTTGACCACTAGTGAATAGGTTGTTGTTGCTAAAAATCAAAGCGGTGCACCCGGTGGAAATTAGCGTGAAACCGAAAAAAGTCGGGAGTGACGAAGAAGGATAAAAGTTCCTCCGTGAAAACGAATGTGTGTACAACAAAATAGTGATCCCAGTTGTCATTGTGGGAAGCCTACTCATGCGACAAGGCATGCATAAAAATAACACCGTTATCTTACGGATTTGTCAATCACATGTTCGAAACCGGCGTGAAGACGCCTGTGAAATATAAGCGTGACAGGTTAATCTCTCCGATCTGAATCGGGTGTCGTGAGTAATAAAAACACCGAAACCTCAAAACAAAGTGTACTTACAAAGTGAACAAGACGTTCTAGCATGCATCCTCCGTGGGTGAAAAAATGATTCATACTACCGTGCTCGCGTCGGTAGAAAAACCTAAAAACAAAAGGTCACGTGTGGGAAAGTGAACGCGGTAATTAGAGCGAACGCCGGTGCCATATTGGAACGGTGAATAAGTCTGTGGGAAAAATAAAATAAATGTTCAAAGAAAATTTGTGTGAAAAAAATCAAGACACAGCCTGACTTGAACAAAACTAATGAACATAAACCTCAGATAGCATGCCCTCTGTCATTCCTGAAACGTATAAAAAGGTAGTTAAACACCATGAATGACAATAAGAATAACAAGTGTTAGAAAGTAAAATGTTGTGTAAACAAAAGACATATCAATAGACGTTCATAGATAACATAGAAACTCCATCCGGTCGTTGAGCCCATTAGGTTGCATCGTACTCAAGAACCATATCCAGTGGTTTTCTCTCTGTAGTAGTCTGTTTTTAGGTCGAGGACTACCGGTCTGCCGAAAGGCAGAACCGGAAGTTGGAGATTTAATGACTTGGAGAAGAGGGGCTTGAACCAGCCCCTCTTCTTCCCTGTTCTCCATTGGCTGGCCTCGTAAATGCTGGCCAGCCACTGGAGAAGAGGTCAGTCACTCCGATTAGGCCCCGTCCTTTTCGGATCGGGGGGCGTGTTTTTTGCGAGAAGTCTCAAGGAGGAGACAACAGCAAAACACGCCCCCGAATCCGAAAAGGACGCTACGTTTCTCCGAGGCATTTCTGCTCTGCCTCGGAGAAAGGCGGTGGTGTCTTCCGGTGCCCTCGGCTTGTTAATGATTGTCCGTGATGGTGAATGTTGTTTTCCTTTCTTATTTACCTTCGGGAGTGGATAGCGTGGTGGTAAGTTTGTGCCCCTGTTTCATGCGCAGAGTAAATTGCAGCAGAACAGAGCTGTGAAGTCAAATGGTTGACCCCTTAATCGATGCACGCGTGACGTGCCCGCTACACTAGCAGAGAGCATTGAATTCTTTGCTGCCTGCCGTTCGGCCTAGTCAAAGCCGCCAAGAACAATATCCGGCTAAATGAGCCCTTCCTTTGCAATTAATGCTCTCCCTCACATCACCAGTGATAAGTGCTGCTGGGGAGGGCGCGCGGAGGGGTGGACCAGAAGGACGGGGAGGGGCGGCCCTCGCCGCCTCTCTCTGATTTCATATGCGTGGCCCCCTTTCGAAGAGCATGGTTTGCCATCTGCAGACTGAGTTTGAAGCAGACATGAGTGGCACACACATAATTGTGCCAAACGTGGTAAAGCAGGCACATACTCCGTCACATATGCCACGCAGATTGGAGGTTGATACAACTTCTGGTCAGGCGTGTCTGGCGGAAGTCTGCTCCAATAGCGGTCTATGCTGGTCTGAGCCCCATGCACGGACCGGTTACGCTTATGCACTAGTGAATCAGTGGACCAGGCATACCATTGCCCGCAACTGTCTGGTATTACCACGCAGATGAGTAAAACCACAAGTGTGATTCAACTTGAGGAATCTGCAAAAAAAAAAACAAGATCAGAAAGGAGGGCAATTCAAGAAAATGTACGTTGACCGAATGATCGATTAGTCTATGTTTTTGGTGTAAGTAGCTGATGCAGACTTAGGATTTAACTTCGAGTCATAACGTTCTATGTAAATTGGAGCACTAAGCTCAGAGCACGAGGCCAAGATTCATAGGCATGTAACCCGGAGACTGGCGTGAATACCAGTGGGTCCCTGATCGCTGCGCACCAGGACTCTCATGAGAAGCCTCGCATCTACACTTCCACTTTCAGTACACCTTCTGCATTTTATATATCTCGAACTCGACCGAAGCTATTGGAGCGCTTAACTTGAGCACCAGTTACGTTGCACATCCATTTTTGGAAGGCGCGGGAGATAAAGTGATTTGCCCAGAATCATAGGGCGTTGAGCCGACGCCGAAACTCGAACCTGGTTCCCCAGCTCCAAACTAGTCCGCAGCTCTCTGTCTGGCCGTTACGCCACATCAGAAATGTCCGTATGTTCTTGTGGGATTGGTGATTCCTTTGTCATTGCTCCAGAGAGCTCCTGTGCAGGGCGGTACTTACTCCTGCACACAGCGCGCCACGCGGCAGCATTTGTGATGCACATTTTAAGGATTTCATTGAAAAGTTTAGGACTGCAGCTCTTTAATAAGATTCTCGGACTGGGAAGCGGAAATATGAATGGCAGTGAGCTGTGCGGGGGCGAAGAGCAGTCTGGGAATTGTGCGAGATGAGAGAACGCTGCAGGATGGCCTCTGAAGTGATGGGCTGTTCGCTTCTGCACAAGAGAGCGGGCTGAAACCCTAGGGATTCCTCCTCCCAGCCATGTTCCATATGTTATGTGGAAAAATACGGATTTATACAGAGAAGTTATGTATAATTAATGTTAGCATAGAAGAATCTGGTGAAGTTGTCAGGACGAATTGTCAGCCAGCACCAGTGCTGACACCCAGAGGCGCAGTGCATGGAAGCAGCCACGCCCCCCCCCTCCCTCCCGTGCAGCACACGTGTTCCCAAAATAAGTACATTGGGGTACATATGTGTATGTTTTGCGAGTGAATTTCTGCTTTTTAAAGCGCATCCCTGTTACTCTGTGTAAATCTGCAGTAGATGGTGAAGAGCTGGACACGGAGAATGAATATTTCATTGTGTAGCAAAAATGATTTATTCGGTGAGGAGCCAAAGATTGAATGGGTGATGACTTTCCTGTCTCCATCTCCTGTTGCCGCCATCCATTTGCACATCGAGCTTCATCTGTGTGTGTGCGTGTGTGTGATCGCGTGCGCGCGTGCACACGCGTGTGCTCCCACCGACACTCGTGTGTTTATAGGCCAGGTACATTTATCTATACCCGTGTCCTTCATAGGGAGCTATGTTGGTGTCGTTTCTTTATGTAAAGCAATCTTTTTCGATTTATCCGCATTGCTGGTGTCACAATGTCTACCAGGGCTCCTGTAGCAATACGAAAACATATTGTGTTGGTGCTTTGCACTTCACTCTGCAACTGCAGTAATAAAGCCGGAGCAGCCGCAATTAGCATTTCTAATTTTAAATTCAAATATGGTTAACTCTATTTACCAAACCATGTTAAGAGCAGCGTCTGCCAGTTATTCTAATAAAAAACAGGATATATTTTGCTCTCAGATTTAGGATCTGGCTCCCTTCAAATTATGCTTCACTTCCTGTTGTAAAAAAAAAAATTACTCATGAAATCTTACTCTTCATAGAGCCTGTTGAGGGGTTTGTCAGTTGATCCTGCAAAAAGTAGATATGTGTTAAATTTTGAGGTTACTGTGCGGCTCTATGTGTGTGTGGGGGTGGCTCTGTGTGGGGGTGGCTGTGTGTGGGGGTGGCTCTGTGTGTGTGGGGGTGGCTCTGTGTGTGTGGGGGGTGGCTATGTGTGTGTGTGGGTGGCTCTGTGTGTGTGTGTGTGGGTGGCTCTGTGTGTGGGTGGCTCTGTGTGTGTGGGGGAGGGTCTGTGTGTGTGGGGGTGGCTCTGTGTGTGTGGGGGTGGCTCTGTGTGTGTGGGGGGTGGCTATGTGTGTGTGTGGGTGGCTCTGTGTGTGTGTGTGTGTGGGTGGCTCTGTGTGTGGGTGGCTCTGTGTGTGGGGGGGAGGGTCTGTGTGTGTGTGGGTGGCTCTGTGTGCAGCTCTGTGTGTGTGGGTGGCTTTTTTTGTAGGTGGCTCTATGCGTGGTGGGTCTGTCTGTGTGTGGGTAACTCTGTGTGTGTGTAGGTGGCTCTGTGGGTGGCTCTATTTGTGTGTGGATTGCTCTATGTGAGTGGCTCTGTGTGGGTGGCTCTGTGTGTGGGTGCAAATGCAATAGGTCTCGCATTTGAGAGTGATTAAGCTATTGACATTGTAAATAACAATGCCGTTTCTTTAAATGTTTTAAAAACAAAAACATAAACAAAAAGAATGTCATGAGCAATGCCAATAGCTCTAACTTTAACAATGCCGAGACCATTGCATTGTAAATGCTTGTTATTATTGAGATCCCACACGTGACCTTTTTAAGAAAGTGAATCCCCAGTAGCACGCCACACCAACTCACCCTTGATTACAAGGTTGTGCGTGTCTCCAACTCTCTTTTTGTCTTTTGACATTGTGGTCTGAACGGTTTCAAAGAGTTATGTCCCCAATAAAGTCAAATGTTGTTATCCAGTGTTTTTGCATCAAATGTACATGATGTTGATGATGATTAGTGTCATGGACTTGCTGCTGTACAGGTGTTACGAAGGTATAACAGAATTATTTTTTGATAGGATGTACTCCATGTGGTCCATGAAATCTGTGTACTTTTGAGATATGTATCCATGACATCCTCAGCTGCAATTTCAGGGTGTGATGTTGGCTACATGTTGTGGGCAGGATTTTCTCTTTGGGGTTGCTACTTCACATCTTTTGCATACACTGTTGCACATAGGCTGTGCTTACATTTGGGCACATGGAAAGATTCCCTGACTTGGACAATCTCCACTGTACAGGCATGTTTGTGCATCCATGTTACACAAGTCATCTGTGTCATCAGTCCAACTTAATCTACATGTGTATTGCATATGTGCAGATGACTGAGGGAGGACTCCCGTACACAAGCTTCTGTGACCATAGCTTTTCTTGAGTTGTAATAGTTGGATCACTGGGCAAGTGTTGTGCTGGCATGACAGAAGCCCGCACAGACGAAATTTAGCACAGCTCTCCTTCCCCAGGAGTGCAGTCCCCTCATGGCATTGTGTCATTCCATGACATTGCCTGGGCACATGGTGTGTGTTGTGTGAGCATGTCTGTGTATGTTCACTTCATGTTTTCGGATGCAGCCTGCGTTCCAGACAGGTGTACTTGTTTTGTGGACTTGCTGACTTGGCCTGTGTTCATCTAACTTCTTTGCCCTGCCTTTTCTGGGATATAGGTGCATGACAAACTACTGGTAATTAGGCTGTCATCCCTGGCTGTTTCAGTAGTAAATTCCAGGGATGTTGTCCAACGCACGTGGGACACATTCTGGATTACCATTGGCACTTATGTTTTACCAACATCATGTTTTTTTCCCTATGTGGTATCTGTCAGTGACAGGCTCACTTGTATGTGTGTGTGACTACTCCCTATCATCAGGGTCATTGCTGCTATGTTGGAAGGTGTCGACATTTGTGTGTTGTGGCTCTCCTTTGGTTCAACATTGGTGTAGGTGTGTGGCAGGGTTCCGAATGAATTGTGTAGTTTTCACGTAATGCTGATGTGCCGCATGCTGTGCAATGTGGCAGACCTTCACAGGTGTTGTTGTCAGCCCATGTGTGAGGATCTGTGGGTACCTTGGATCCCCCCACCACCCCTGGGATTGTCATGTGAGCACGAGCAATATCACCAGTCCCTGTGTGCCTAGCTGATGCACATTATTGCAGATCAAGGTGTGTGCTGTTGATGGTGGCAAAATGGGAGTGGTTTCATGTCTAGGCCCATAACTACATTTTGCCCATTGTTTTCAGGTCATGGCCAGTGATTTGTGTTTATGGAGGTGTGATGTGAGTTTGTGGTCCCGGACACATGACCCAGGACGCACATCTGACTGTGCTACGCAGTACGGGGATAACCTAGCTTTATCATAACAGTGGGATTGGCGTACAGGCTAATGTCAACACAAATTAGGATACTAGAGGGTAGAGCTCTGTTGGGTCTGTCTCTTGCTGTGTTGGTTGCTGTTCCACCCTCCTTGTGTCACATGAATCCTTTGTGATCCCGCTTACCCCTGCTTGCTTGCCCCCCAAAGGTGTGCCCAGTCAAAGACTTACTTTTGTATGGCACTGTGAACACGTGTCTCATTGTAGTTCAGCCTTCTGTCATGCGTTGTGCACTAGCCTGGGGACACTGTGACACACACATGTGTTGTGTATGATATGCAGTGTGTGGCTGCCTGTCTGTGTTTGTGCATCTGCGCCTCTGCATTGGTGTGGCTTTAGCGTTCCATTGGGGGGATGTTGTATGTGGGATTGTCCCTAGTGTCCATGCATCTTGTAGGTCATCATCCTGCACATTGATCATGTTTGGTATGTCCCATTGCTGCCATGGTATGTGACTTTGTCACCTAACATCGACAGTCTCCACAGGATTACGCACTTTGTGTTTCTGTTTGTAGAGATATGTGTGTATGCATCATGATGCTCACTTTTCACATAGTCTAATTGTACACTGTTGGCATTGTCAGGGGTCATGGCCAATGCTTGTCTGCACATGGCAGAGGAAGTTCTTGTGATACACAACATTCTTTGCCTCTCATATCTATGTTTGTAAGTGACACAACCACCACATTGCTACTACATTGGTTGTGGTGTTGGGTCCAGTAGTCACAAATACTTGTCTGGTGATGCTGCTATTGTTATGTCCACACTCACCTTTTGGTCACTGTAGTGATGAGGGTTTTTAAACCCCTTTACCACAATGATCCAACAATGCTGTTTTTTTGGACCCCACACTCACCTTTTGCTGACTGTAGTGATGTGGGGTTTAGACCCCATTACCACAATGATCCTAGAAATCGTGTTTTTGTAACCCCACAACAACCTTTTGGGCAGACATGTGATGTGAGTCACATCGTATGTTCACTGTCGGGATCTGTGTTGTGTCCATTTTGCAGACTCAAACATATGATCTTGCCAAGATGCTTTGTTTGGTCAACCTATGAGTGGGGAGGGTAGTGGTGCAGGGCATACAGCCCTGTATGAGTTGTGGGTAGTGGTGCAGGGCATCCAGCCCCCTATGAGTGGGGAGGGTAGTGGTGCAGAGCATAAAAGCCCCCTATCATTGTGGTTGGTAGTGGTGATGGGCACTCCCCCCCCTAGGTGTGGTGACTGCTGGTAGTGAGGATCATGCTACTCCTGTGGTTTTGCTGTTGCTGGTGGAAGGGATGTCACCCCCCCCCTATGTGTGTGTAGCATTTCGCATGTTTGTGGCGTTAATTTGTGGGGGTGTCTGACTGACCGCCTGCGTTGTGCGTGTCTGTTCCTGACCCGGTCATAGATGTACAGTACTGGGATGACCTGCGCGATGGGATTCATCGTTGGTTCGTCTCGTACTTACTGCTCGTTGCTCCGTCTCGTACACGTCGAGAATTGGTCCGTCTCGTAGCCGTGGATCGTGTTGTGGTTAGAATCAGACCTGATATGCAGCTCTTCCGGATGCTGTGACGTGCAGCTAGTGGCGACCCGTCTGGTGCGTAGGATTTGCGCATCGTACTTATCCGGCTGGAAACTGCTATGGGAACTGCTTCCGGGCGACTAAAATCGTTGTTCGGAGGTACGGCTCGTATGGGAAATGCTGCTGGAATCGCAGCCTACGTGTCGGACGGAATTGTGTCAGTTATGCGCATCGTACTTCATTGCCCGGACGGCCCGGCTCCCGGGACGAGTCGGTCGCAAGGCGAGGCTACGGACAGCTCTCGGAGGGCTGTCTGACCCGGATCGGAATCGACCCCTTTGAGTGACACTTTATCACAATTTGTGTTAATCAGTCATGTAGGTAAAAGTGAATTCATTTCATGACTGACCCCTTTTTGTGCACTTTGAAAATGATGGCAGAATTGCAGTGTGAAGCACTCTTTAAAAAACAAAGTAAAAATAGTATGAAAGTAATTTTAGTAGTGCAAAAGGTTTGCTCTACCTTTCTAAATAATATGAACGCTAATCAGTCGTTACATCACAAGGTCACTCAGGCTAGACCAGAAAAGGGGGAACACAGGAAAAAAAGACAAACAAATTATAGTAACAACATTTATTTTTGTCTTAATTGATCTATACATAAAAGTGATTAACTATCAAAATTCATTAGTATTATATAATGAAATATATACAAAGTCAAAAATAGCCCCATTAGAATGATATTTTGAATGGACCACCTAACATATCTCATTCATACAAAACATACATACAAAAAATCCATTCACAGCCTGATTCTATGCAACACATTCATCACCAAAGCATTCAGTCTAAATCAAATGGATCGTCCCGACCAGAGGTTGGTACACGTAGTTTGGATCGATTTGAAAAACAAGAAAACAGGAGGACACGCCAACGCGCGTTTCGGTGCTATCACACCCTAAGTTGGGGTGCCACCTTCTCCAGGGCGTAAAACACATATGCTTCAGGAGTCCAAGGGGCCTGGACATTGAGGAAAATGTACAGGATGACGAATAGACTATAATGGATGAGTCCAATGTGTCTGGAAATGAATAATGTGTCAGGCAAGATAGAAGATTGCGGAAGTGCAAACTGGAGATTGAATTCCACGCAGCGCGTTGATAGGCTCTAAAGTATCATCTATCTTTAAAGTGAAGTGCAGTCTCATGTGAATAATGTGGGGCAGATGGTTTCCGTAGACTGAAGCCTGCTCAAAGACGAATGGTTTTAAAGTTCCATTTTGGCGTTTCCGACAGAAACACACTGGGAAGTACGATAGGTTGCCGCTCAATGGAATCGTCCTACCACGTTGGCTGGAGGACGATGCTGAAAGTAATTTTACACATTGCAAGTTAGTACGTTTATGCACCATGAACAAAAATTTAATGTACAGCATGACCTTTAATAATGTGAAAGAAATACACTTCGTAAATAATTATATGTAGTCGTTTCCAGTACAGGTTTCTATTTGTATTCTGGGACTTGTAGTATTGAAACCAAGTCTGCAGATCCCAGAATGCACAGGAAAAATGTTCATCAGAACAGATTGTCACACATGGACCTGGGAAACATGGAAACTATGTCCATGCCTGACTGCTTCTTTTCCATGATCAGTTTCTACCTTATTGCTGACTGGGGGTTTGTAGTTGTCTAGGAATCTAGGCACTAGGTTCTGGATGACAAGGTACACAGCTGGGACAAGTATTACACATTTACAGGTTGTAATTGGGCCCCGGAAGATGGACTTATATCACAGAGATACTATTTCAAAGTTATCCTTAATCCCCAGGGATCTTATCCTGACACCAGGTGCTTTCATTGAGGTCCATGTACCAAACTGCATGTGTTAAAAAAAACACACCACATTGGACAGTTTTAGAGTGTGGGTCACTGGCTGGCTGTGGTTTACGCCCTGGTCAAGCAGCAACCACAATCCTAGTCAGGGTAAGACCCCAGCGATCCCCAAATTAATCTGTGCTCACCCCTGGTAGCTTGGCACAGAACAGTCCTGCGTAAATTGAAAGTAATGTGTAAAGTATTTGTGCTGTTGTAGTAGAAACATCGTGGACGAGCCCACAAATAAGTGTTACCACTTATGTTGACTCAATATCATGTAGCAGAGTACAGATATCCAATGGATTTGTAAAAAGCCCTCTCACCCAGCAACCTAGTTGGTGGCATTCTTCATCATTGGGGTTCCAGCTGGGCTGCCGAATGCAACCCAGCTGTGCTACAATGCCTGATTACAGCGAGTGGGTTTTTAGTTCAGTGAGGTGAGTGCTCTCGGAGTAAGGTGCTCAGAGAGTGGTGAGATTAAAAATGTCTCAAAGAAGTGTCCAAGCGAAAAATGTATTTAAAGGGTCTTAGGACATGGTTAAAAATAAAGCCGGGATATAATGAAGATAAAAATGTTACTTCAATATCCCTTAGATGTAGGTCAACATGTTTCAGCCTTTTACGATAGTTGTAAGGCTTTCTTCAGGACCATAGTGTGAGGTGGCTACATATCAGCACACACGCTAAGGTGATCTGTGAATGTAGTGGGCAAACAGTACTTACTGACCCACTTAATGGTTGAAATCTGTAAGAGAAAACACACAACATAAAGGACACAAAAAACATATAAAAACATATATGCATTAAACACATGACTTTACATACTTGCATGCTGTGCACTTTACTGTGCTCTGATGCATTTGAGTCAAAGGTTGCTGTGAATATACCCTATTAAGGGTATTGCATGCGCTGAACGTATGTTATTTCAAAACATCATGCATGGTGATAAGTTTGGCATGCATGATTTTTGCACTAACGGATACCTTGTGTGGTCACAAGCATGCGCAAAAACATTCGGCCATCAATAATAGTTTAACTGGGCTAACTTAATTAATGCGTCAGACTCACTAGGTCTGTAACTAGGAGTGCGGGTGTATGGTCGCGACTATGCCGGCAAAAAAAGAAATAGGTATTCATAGCTAATTAATGCATAAGACACATAAGTTCCATAACTGTGAGCGCGATTAAATTGTTGCACTTATGCCAGCAACATAAGCGTAATGTTCATAGGAACAACATGGGTGGGTGGGCCCAGGGTAGACCAGTTTAGAGAAGAGGAAACGGAAAAGAGTCTTACTTCAGCCAAGTTTAAAAGGATAAGACGGATCCTGCAAGGGGGAGCCTCCTGTAGTCAAACACTGCGGGTAAAGTGGAATTCGGTAAGCATGCGAAAATCGGGCTGGTTGACGGATGTCAGCCTTGCAGCGATATCGCTATAAAAATGGGGTCTGAACACTTACTTCATAAAGGATGGTCTCCCGCTATTCAAACCTGTTACGTGCTTAACAGGATCCCGCTGGTTACTGAGCCAGTGTCTGCTACGCTTAGAAAGCAGTTCCTAGAAAGGGCATGGCTACGTCAGGAGACGTATGCCATGTGATCCAAGGAACTTGACTAGAGTGCTAATCCTGCTTGCGTGGAGGAACGTAGAACTTGTTGATGGAAATGGAGTGCGTCAAAGTTGCAACTTCCTAGTTACAGGGGAGTGCAACGAATGTGAACAATTGTACGTTATCAGTGATAACGATAAAGATGGGATTGAAAAGTGATTGAAAAAAAGGAAATGTACCAACACTACGTTACATTTGGCCAATTAAGCGTGCTGTCAAATGTGCAAACTTATAAAAGGAGGAAATACTTAAACCCAGCAGGTGCATGACAAACGCAGAGCAATGAAGTAGCGTATGAAAGTAAAATATGCCTGCGCTCAGTTACATTTGGTTGTTCTGCATGCACTCAGTTACATTTGACCGCTCTGCATGCACTCAGTTACATTTGGCCGCTCTGCATACTATCACATTTGTAGATTGGGTGGATCTAAAATGGGATGTTATTAAGCCATGCAGGTGCGTATCAAAAGCCGATTATGTTAATCGTGACCTGCGCAATATAAATTGGTGTCAATAGATGTCAAAACATGTAGGGGGCAGTATTTACACGTGAATATTAGTCAAAAAAAGTGTGCCGTCAAAAAAAGTGTGCCTCGCCCCACAGGTGCGTGTAAATTCAGGGGGCTTGTAACTCCTGGAATGAGAAATAAACGTTGGTGTACATAAAAATCGATGAATGTAGGGGCAGCGTCCATAGGCTTATCTGTGGATGTCATGGGTTCTAGGTGCCATCAGACATGACTACGATAAGGGGAACTAGTAGGATGGTCACATCTCTTAAAGTTGGAATACCCACTATTATTGAATGTTTTGACATCATAGTCCTGTATTAAGAATGCGGGAATCTCAAGTTTCATTTTATACTCTGTGAAGTGAGTTCCATGGGATGGTATCGTTCAGACCGTTAAGATGGGTGGCTAGACGATAGACACAAAAAGCTGGCTTTATAGGTTGGTGGTGCCCTTGTCCAGTTGTTCAATTATCACCCAACTCATATCGTTGGTGGTATGGCCCAGTTCAAGGAAATGCTCTGTCATCGTTGTAGTGCTGCACTTGCAGCAGATATTACTTCTATGTTCAGATATCCAGATTTAAAATTTTTGGCTCATCATCCCCACGTATCACAGTCCGCATGGGCAGGTGATGAGGTAGACAACATTGACAGAGTTGCAGTTAGTGTGTTTTCTGATTTGCCACGTCCTCCCAGCTTCTAAGTTCAGGGTTTTTGAGGTTTGGCGAGGTGGCATACACTGCAGTTGCCGCAGGGAAAGTGGCCCATCACATTGGGGAGACCCCAAGCGTTTACAACAGTGTTAGGTGTGGTCATTTGCTGTTGGGGGCATGTGGACACCAGACTGTCTCTAAGACTTTTTGCTCTCCTATTGGAAAACAGTGTTTTTTCCCAAATTAATTTCCCACTTGTGAGTATTCTCCAGTTCTTTTGGATGGTTCGTGTTACTTTGTTGGAAATGGAGTTGTAAGTCGTTAGATATGTAAGTGGTATTGTAGATGTTGTCTTTTGCGTTTGTTCCAATAAGCCTTCGCGATTCTGATTCCTGGCTCGTTTCTGAGCTTTTTTTGTTATTCTCTCAGGGTATCCTCTGGTTTTAAGTTTGGTGGTCAAGGCAGTAGCCTGTTCTTTATAGTCACGGACGTTGCTGCAATTTCTGCACAGTCTAAGGTATTGTCCATATGGCAGATTCCTGCGTAAAGGTCTGGGAAAGCTTTCAAAGTGTAAGAAAGATATTCTCGCAGTAGGTTTGATGTTTTTTTTTTTAAGCCAATAAAATCAGTATACATTTGGATTACATTCATAAATACAGAAATACAACATAATCTGAGAGGGAACATTACATATTCTTCATCGCATTATTGTTTCAACATACTTCACAGAGATATAATCATATCAGGGACCAGACATTCAGTCATGTTATAGCCCTTTAAGAACATAAAATAAGTAAAAAAAGAAAAAAAATGGACATAGAAAGTGGTATGTTAGCTTAAGAATTGAGGGGGAGAAAAGGGATTATTGTAGATACTCCACTAACGCCCCCCAGATCTTGGTACCTAAACGGCGTTTCTAAGAGCCCTTAAGAGCGTAAAGACTATATTCCTAATTACATATAGAGTAAACTTTACCCCACCACAATCTTGCAATAGCCACAGATATAAATATAAAATACCTAAATTCATACATTCCCTGTGGATCTACTGCTTCCTCTACCACTGCAAGCATCATCACCGTTGGTGTAATCTCTATCCGCACCCCTGTCACCTCTGTCAAAAAAATCTCAATCTTATTTATAAACTGTCTCAGATCTGGACATTCATAAAACATATGGAGGTTATCTGCTTGGTCTGAAGCGCAGCGCGTACATTTTCCTTCATTTGGACCCTTCCATCGTGCAATTTTGATAGGCGTGGAATACAAGTCACATATAGTTTTATAATGTTGCGACTTAAGACTGGAAGAGACCAACAGCTTTTCTGACACTACTAATGACTGTTGTAGGAGATTCCCTACCCGATTTAATTTATTGTTCCATTTAGAATTCTGTTTTTCAAGATCATCCCCTGTAGTTCCACAAGATTCTGATATAAAATACCAATCCTTCCATGTTTCCTAATTGTTTCCAAAAGCTTACTTTTTATAGTCAGTGCTAGTACATCTACTCTCTTTTGTAGGAAATCACGAATTTGTAAGTATTTAAAAAAATCAGTTTTAGGGAGATCATATTCAGATATTAACGTAGCAAAAGTCTTGATACCACTACAGTCAATTAAATCTCCCAAAGTCACCAGTCCTTTCCGTCTCCATCTAGCCACAACATTGTCGGAAAAAATGAGGGGGGGTAGTGCTAGTGATGAAGTGGGTGTGTAGTAATTAAGTTTACCGAGCTTCAATTATTTCCGAACCTGCTTCCACACTTTATACGCGGCTTGCAGCACCTTAAAGCACGTTTTTTTTATAGTAGCTGGGCTCCAAGTTTAAAAATAAATTCCTCTCTGTTCTTGATCCCAATAGCAACTGAAAAATGTTCGGAAATTCTTCCGCTTTTCCCTCTCTTTCACCAACCAACAAGATGCCCATTTGTTGCAGCATACATACCAAATAATAAAACAAAAAATTCTGAGCTTCCCAGCCCCCTCGGGATCTAGGCAGGGTCATATACCTTATTGCTCGCCTAGGTATGCCTTGCGGCCATAGAAAAATAGCACAAATGGATTGTAGTTTTTGAAGTTGTTTCATCGTAAGTTCCAAGGGGACACATCTAAAATAGTACATCACTTTTGGCAATATATCCATTTTTAAGACATTAGATCTGCAGACTATCGACAAGTGTAAATTTTCAATTCTATCCAAGTCTTTCTTGATTTTCCGCAATAATGATTCCCAATTTGATAATACCATTTTATCCAAGCAAACATTGATACGGATCCCCAAGTATGTAGCCTCTTCTGTGACCCTAGGATCATTACTACAAACTTGCTCAGTACAGATTATTTGCGTTGTAGTAGTCTTTAATAAAATCCTGATCCTTCCCCAAATTGAGCAGCTAATTGTTCAATCTCTTTGACAGTTCGGATTGGATCCGGTGAGATAACCGCAATGTCATCTGCGTATGCTAGTGTAGTAACCTCCAACTCCGGTCTCGCTGTCACCTTGTGTTCCAGTAGATTCAAAAACGGATTGATGTATAAAGCAAATAATAGGGGGGAACAGGGACATCCTTGTTGGGTACCTCTTGATATTATAACAGGACTAGACTCCAACCCCAGCGCACATATTTTTGCCTTGGGTGAGTGATACATAGTCTGTAAGGCTTGTATAAAACCTAGTCCAAAACCTTGCCATCACATCGTAGCCCATAAAAACTCCCAGGAGACACAGTCAAAAGCTTTCTCCGCATCGAGTAGAACCACACCGCACGAAGCTTTCAATACAGTAGCAATGTCCAGTGTGGTAACTACCCGACTGACATGATTGACCGTGCCTCTTCCTGGAATAAAACCGTGTTGTCGAACAGAGACTATGGGAGTTATAACACGAGACAATCGCGTTGCCAGTATTTTTGCATAAATCGTCCCATCGCAGTTTAGCAACGAAACGGGTCGATACGATCCCGGCAGTAGAGATGGCTTATCTTTTTTTTAAAAGATAACTATACTTGCTTTGTCTCATGACGCTGGGGCATAACCTTTCTGAGCCTCACGAAAAACCATCAACATATCTGCTTGTAATTCAGAATTTTTATTTTTGTAAAACTCGATTGGGATCTTGTCAGGCCCTGCAGCTTTCCCTGTTGCTAATGATCTAACTGCCTCTTCTAGTTCTTCTAAAGTTATGGGCTTTTCCAAATATTCATTATCTTCTGAGCTTAGTATCTTCCTATGGGGATCCTTAAAAAAATTTGTAGAAGTTCCTTGACGTGTATGCTCTTCTGTATATAATTCCTCGTAGAAATCTCGAAAAACTTCAAGTATCTCTACAGGTGTTTCCACCGTCTTTCCATTAGCATCTACGATTGCGGTAATAACATCTTTTATCTCTTTCTGCCTTATTTTTTTAGCCAGGCATTTGCCAGTCATCTCCCCATACTCATAGCACTCTATTCTAAATGTTTGATATTTATTAGCAATATCTTTAGCCCATTTCTCATTTATCTTCGCCTTACATCGTGCTATCTCGGTTTGTGCCTGTGAGCTGTCTAATTTCTCTCTTAGGGTGCGTACTAATGTATGGTCTGCTTGCTTGAGATTATTATACAATCCCTGGATAAGCTGCCTCTGTTGTTTTTGAGCATGCAATCCAAAACTAAGAGTTTCCCCTCTAAGTACGGCTTTTAATGCATCCCACATAATACACCTGTTGGTTGAGTACCGGTTGATAACAAGAAATTCTTTTAGCCATTGTCGTATGTGGGTGACAAACTGGTCATCTAGCAATAATTTACGATCAAAAGAGAAGTTCCTCCTAGTTCGGACCATTCCAGGCATTTTAATTGTTAACAATAATGGATTATGATCTGAAGTAATTCTCTGGAAAACCTGTATCTGCGCTTCCGGCAGCAGTGTTTTAGTGACAAAGAAATAATCAAGTCTTGCTAATTTCTGATGAGGGCAAGAGAAATAAGTATATCCAGGGTCTGACTGATTTAATCTGGGCCATACATCCCCCAGCCCATGCTCATATAAGATTTGCTGTAATGCCCTATAAAACTTGGGCTTTCGACCAATATATTTTTCTCCAGAAGAGCCCTTAATAACTTCTTCTAACTGGATATTAAGATCCCCACAGAATATCAGCGGAGATGCCCAAGAAGCAAATTCCATATTTAAGTATTCCAATATTTGAGCTTCGTCATGATTGGATCCGTATACTGAACATACTGTAAACTTTTTACTAGCTATGGCACATTCCACAATTACCCAGCGCCCATATTTATCCGCTAAGTGTTTCACAACTTAATTTTTTTTTTCCCCCATAATGGCCACCCCTCTGGTTGTAGTCCCTTGCGATGTGCAGGCTAATAGTTCATACCCAAGTTCTGTAAGCACCTTATATTTGGCCCCAGGAATATGGGTCTCCTGAAGACATATCATATCAGGAGACACACTTTTAATTTTCTGCGCTACCCTCTGTCGTTTAGTCCTCTCATTGAGACCCCGAACATTAAAGGAACATATCGAGAACAAACTCAACATTGATTTTCTTCAGTATTAAAAAAACACTGCCCTCTCTCCCAATGTACCAAATCACTTCTTCTCATTTGCATAACCTCATTTATTGGCTTTTTTACCCCCATTTCAAACCCCGTGCCCCCCCAGCAACCAACCATCCCCCTACTGCCCCACCCTTCCCCCCCTTTTGGTCTCTTCTACCAACAGAGACCCCCCTTACCCATCCAACCATGGAGGCTGCAAGAACCAAGTCTTGAGTGATGGAGAACCCTGTCCTAACACTAACCGTTCCCCCCTCCCCCTCGACAATTCCCCTTACCATTGTGTTCATAGATCACTCCTCATCAAATATTTACAGAGTGAAGGAGAACAAGAGAATAGAAAGAAGAGTAGAGAAAGGATGATACAGAAAGACTTAACCCGAGACCCACATCGTACTAACATTTATAATATACAAACTGGCGCTAGAGTAACTTTAAGCTTAGACTTTCAAATTTAAGGCAAAATATTCTGAAGATACTCTTTAGCCTTCGATAGAGATGTGAAAAACCTTGTGCTATCCTTATATAAAACTTTAAGCTTGGCAGGATTCAGTAGGAATACCTGGGTACCTTTACTTTGGCAAGGTGTAATTAGTTGCTGGAGCTGCCGTCTCTTTTCCACTGCTTGATGACAATAATCAGGACGCACAAAGAACTCAAACCCATACCCCCTTCTCTTTCTATCTGGCCTGGCCAAATCATACAAAACCTGTCTAGATAAAAAATTAGATAGGGCAATGAGAATTGCCCTAGGTTGAATAGATTTGGTAGTCTCTCACAATTAGTCTTTTGTTGAAAGGGGAACCGATGGGCCCGTTGTACCACGTTATCCCATATCCAGTGTGTCAGCTCAGGAAATGCTTCTGTGAGTAGCCCTACCACGAATTTCCATGGATCGGACTCCTCTCTTTCTTCAGGAATTCCTAGAATTCTTAGGTTGTTTCGCCGAAGTCTGTTTTTCATATCTTCAAGTTTCCAGGCCATGTCGCTGCGCTGTGCTGTTACATCCACCGTTATTGCCGTCTGAGTGTTCATTTGATCTTCAAGGGTGGAGATCCGATTCTCAGCTTCCGTTACCCGTTCAGCAAACTCGGAACAAGTCTTAGCAACCCGGCATAGTGAATTTTGCATTTTTCGGCATGCCTCCTGTGTTTTCTGACTCTCAGCTCGGGATTCCTCTCTATGTGACATTATTGACTCGTAAATGACAGCCAGAGAGATTTCTTCTGTAGCACCTCCTAGGTTTGTCTGGTCTCGTTGCAACCCCTTCGATAATTCAGATTGTATCACATTAGATAAGGACACAGACCCATGCCCCTCTCTGGATGCTGCTATTGTTTTTTTACGTATTGTGTCTGGACCAAATGTCTTAGTCGGACCATCAGACAACTGTATGGACTCATCCCCCGACAAATCAGTATGGTCAGAGAGTGAAAAAAATGGTTCCCCCGAGTCCATTTCAGAAGGTTCAGGGGGTTTGCTCAGATCTATCTATTTACTCATATACTGAGCGTCTTGGGCTTTTTCATCAATTTCTGAATTGCCACCCATTATAGCCATATTTATACAATACGCACTCCCCTCAAAAATAGGACTAGCAGTGTTCTCCCTCGGTGTCCCATCATGGACTGGTGGGGTATGAGTGATAGAGGCGCCATCGTTAACATCAGCATCACCTTGCCCTCCTTGCTTTTGCCTTTGTTCATTTATCATCTGCACATTACCTTCAGGGAGCCCTATGTCCCCCGTGCTTGCCTCTTTCTGTTGCGCATCAGCGCCTGACTCTCTCGTCGTAGTTGTAACTGTCAAGGTCGCAGTCTCATCTGAAATGTGACCCTTGCTTTTCAAGCCAAGGAGGAAAATAGCAGGAATGACTGCCTTTGAAGATCGAGTATTCATCGGTTGCAGGCTACTTCCTGGGTCTTGTGTAGCCGCTCCCTGTCTTTGTTTCTCTTGGGCGTTTTCTGCCTGTTGTTGCTTAGCCGATGTTACAGCAGCATCTCCACCTCGCTTAGCACTGCGGGCACCTTTCTGCGGCATCTCGGCCCCCAGAGCCCCACACCTGCCGTCCAAAAAGGTGCACCAAGCTCCCCACGACCGGGAGCAAAGCCGATGCACAAGTGGAGTCCGGAGACCAGAGAGCGTCAAACGCCGGCACATAAGTAAACACCAGAGCATTAGAGGATCTTTTGCAGGTCTTCCTGTCTTCCTGTACAGTTACACCTTTCCCCTCTTAGTTAGAATCCACATCCCTGTAGTCACGACAAAAACGGCAGAATTCGAAAAGGGATAAACGAAAAGTTCAAGGGGGTGAGGGGACGGTTAGCAACAGGAGTTCACTCGGCCACTGTAGCGGCCGCCATCTTGCCCCCTCGCAGTAGGTTTGAAATGTGTTTTACTTGAGAGACTACCCCCTTCAGCAGTGATGTCTAAGTCAAGGAAGGTAATGCTGTCTCTACTCGCACTGTGAGTGAACTGGAGATTAGGATCCTGTTCATTAATTCCAAGTTAGAAAAGCTTGTAATCTGCCCTCAGTACTCTCCCATATTAGGATCACATCATCGATGTATCTCTTCTAAAATGTTATGTTTGTGAAAAATGGGGCTGCGGAGTTCAGAAGATGGGTTTTGTCAAAATTATACACATAGAGACCCGCCAAACTGGGGGCGAATGTGCTCCCCATTGAAGTGGCGTATATCTGTAAAGATAGGTCACCTTCAAATTCAAAATAGTTCTCTTTCAAAGCCAATTCTGCACATTGTAGTACAAATGATTTGTAATCCCAAGTAGTGGAGTCAAGTGCTGAACAAAGTACTTGTAAAGTATCATTTTGTGGGAGGCTGGTACACAAGCTTTCTATGTCCAAACTGACCAAATAGGAGTAGTCAGGATTGAAGCTCAGGGTAAGCAGATGACCCAGCAGATCTTTTGTATCTTTCAGATAAGTTGGTGTTGTTTGTACTATCGGTTGTAAATAGTAATCACAGAAGCGTGAAAGTGGTTCCAATAATAAACCTATACCCGAGACTATGGGATGTCCGGGTGGGGTGATCTGTTTTTATGAATCTTGGGGATGGTGTAAAAGTATGGGATTTTCTCCCCATCGGAGGTCAAGAACTGGGCTTCATGTTTACTGATGTCTCCCTTGGATTCTGCGTCTTCAACTAATGCTTGTATTCTGGTTCTTAGGTCACCAGTGGGGTCATGTTCCAATCGTCTGTAGTTTTTGGCGTCTCCAAGGAGTCTTCTGCATTCTGTTTGGTAATCGTCTTTATCTTGGAGAACAATCCCACTGCTCTTGTCCGCTGGCTTGATTATGATATGTCATTGGCTTTGAGCGCACGAATGGCGGCAAATTCAGTGCCACTGGTATTTTTAAACTGAGGTTCTTCCTGGGCATCTTCAATTTCTTTGTAGATGTCCTGCTCAAAAGCAATGAGCTCTACTGGTATGGTATGTGGTGGGGATTGAAAGAGGATTTTAGCTTGAGATTCGTGTCACCTTGTCACCTTCTTTCCCATTAGGTTCCTGTGGTGGTTGGTATTCAAAGAAGACTTTGAGTTTGAGTTTGCGAAATAACTCAGCCAGCTCACAATGTAATTTAAATGTATCAAGTTTTGCGGTGGGTGCGAACCAAGCCCTTTGTTTAGGACTGTCTCTTCTGCCTAGGTCAAGGTGTGCGATGACAGGTTGGTGACTAAAACCTGTGTGTGCTGGGTCCCGCTTGTTGCTCTTTGGATTTGCTGCATGTGTGGGTGCCCTGAATCGGATCCTCTTCCCAATGTACTTCATTCTGTCTCCGTCTCCTGCCTGGCCTCTTCGGCCGTTTCCTAAAAAAGGAAACCTGGGGTTGGTATTCATGTATTGCATTTGGGGTTGGGCGAATGGAGGGTTCCAGCCGTAAAGCAAGTGTGGGTTCATTGGAGGTTAAGGATTAGGGTATTTCATTGGACCCTCTTGGGATATTTGGGGCCACGGTTGGTGCCAGTTAACATTTTGACCTCTGCCTTTCTGTTTGTTGCGGTAACTGCCGCTACTGGAACCGCTACTTACAGACGAGTCATCATCAGAAGAGCCTGACTGTGCAGGGCATGTTGGTGGTTTATAATCAGCATCTGCATAGGGGTAAGTTTTCACATAGGAACATTTCTTAAGATCTTTTTGAAATTTATGAATTTTTGATTGGGTAAGGTCATCCTTATACTCAACCATCTCTTTATTGACTTCATCCAGTCTCTTTTTGAATGAGGTCAGGGTGGTTTTAAAATGATTCTCTGTAGCTTGGATATGTCAAGAATTCCTGTCATGCGAGGGGAGGAAAACGGACTACATCTCCCAGGATGCTTAGCGGTTGAGAGGTTATGTAAACAGGAGAGCTGTTACATAACTCAAGGAAAACACGCCCTTATGTAAACAGGAGAGCTGTTACATAACTCAAGGAAACACGCCCTTATGTAAACAGGAGAGCTGTTACATAACTCAAGGAAAACACGCCCTTATGTAAACAGGAGAGCTGTTACATAACTCAAGGAAACACGCCCTTATGTAAACAGGAGAGCTGTTACATAACTCAAGGAAAACACGCCCTATAAAGGGAGGAACCGGGAGGTACAACGCTGTCGGATATTGTGTTTACACCGACGTACCTGCTTAGTGAAGAGCAGTGTTCCGGAGTGGTGCTCCAGTAAGGCAAGAACGGAGGTAGGTCGAGTCGTTACTCCCTGGGCCGTGTCTTGCCCCATCGTCACCTGTGAAGGACCCGGAAGCTCTACCGGATAACCATTGAGCTTCGCTTTTTGACTCGGCTGAGTCAAAGCGCAGTGGCGCTTTTGCTGGTTGGAGTCGTAACTCCCAGCCCGACCAGAGATACAGGGACTGCCAGCTGTAACGCACACCAGGAGGTGTTTGCCGCGTTACAGACTCGGAAGTCCACGGGATCGATCGAGCGGCTGCTCTCGGTTCAGTCTTCTTTGCTTGTGATTGGGGTATCGGTGACGCATCACCAGGAGGTGACTCCGCGTCCCGGTGCAGTCTGAGGAAGAGGTTGAGCGGCTGCTCCCTTCAGGTAGAGACCCCGGCTGGGTGTTTCCCTGACTCCTCGATTCTCCCCAACACTCTTCGTGCCCCTCACAGCCTACCGATTGGCATTGTCGGCCATTTCATTTCTGCCCTCTGTTGGCATACGCCGGGATCGGCGTATATGCAGAGGACGGTTAGGACCATCCGTGCTGTGGGCTGGTAACGTACTTAGCCTGGAGGATTCCAGTGACTTCAACCTTTGTTTATTCCTTGTATTATTTTTGCCTTCATTAAAATAACTAAACCTTCACAAGTGGTTGCGTGCTCATTATCGTGTCTGTTAAACGATCCTGAGACGTTCAGGGCGTTACAGGATATCTATGAGGATGGCGTCAGACAGAATTTTTGTTGTCTGAATGATTAAGATGTTCCAGTCTCTGGTACAATGCTAGGCTATTTGTGCCCAGTCCTTCCGAAACGCTGCGTCATGTAGAAAGATGCATGAAGCATTGGTGACTATCAGTCCCTTGGGGGCAGTGTTGTTACGTAAATATTCAGTGAGAATTACTCCACGTAGAGTAGTTCTGATGCGATTTCTCTTTTTTTCGGTGAGCTTTTCCCAGTCCGCGCTTTGTGCTATCGTCTGTGCAACATTAAGGTCAGACAGTAGAGGGGGGGCTGAGAGGATGCTTGTTAACGTCTTCTTCAGTAAATGTTAACCCTAGGATTTCAGCCATGTTTGGTCGCAAATATTGAACATACGCTAAAGGTAACGAGAAAACTCTCACAGCTGTGCACTGTCTAATATGTTGAAAACAACAAGAGAGTAAGGAAACAATATGGGAGTGCGTCCTCTTCCCCAAAATAATAGTAGAAACAATGTGGACGAACCCACAAATAAGTGTTACCACTTACGTTGACTCAATATCATGTAGCAGAGTACAGACATCCAATGGATTTGTAAAAAGACCCCACACCCACCATGGTGGCATGCTTCATCATTGGGGTTCAAACAGTAAACCAGTGAAAACACCATCCAAAAATATCCCACACCAGGTTTCGAAAAATAGAGTAATTTTTAATAAATAAAACAAGACCAAAATGGAAAAAATCCAAGAAGTCGAATCGAAGATATTCAATTTTTACGTTTTAGTTTAAAATAGTGCCGAAAAGCACAAAGCGCCAATAAGGGATATCTAGTTGCACCACACCCGAACAAAGTCACAACTTCAGGTCAACCGCGATGGAGTGCGGGCCGGCTACTGGGACCCAGTTAGGCTTGCTAAACAAAGTACCTTAAATCTTGGTTGCAGGGCGTCTGGGCCCTCGAAGCGATGCGCAGCCGAAGCGATGGATCGGTCCCGAGATGCGACAAGGCTGTGGTGCGAGGTCCTGTTGCATCATCAAGGATGCCGTCGGCTCGGCTTGTGATGCGAAGTACGGGCATCAGGATGCGGCATGCAGTTGGCGATGTGTCAGTTCCAAAGAGCTGCAAGACGTCTTCGTCGAGGCTGCTGTCGAGAGGTGCGAGGACTTGGGCTGGAGATGTGCCGTGCCAACTGCAAAGCGATGGCTCTGAAAACTTTGAGGGTGATGTGGACTGTCTGCGTCGTGTCTAATCCAAGCAGCAGTATCAATGCATCGGCTTTGCTCGAGGATGCACTGCTCAGCGGAGGAGATAATTTGGATCTGCTTGGGGATGCTCCGCACAGCAGAGCAGATGCGTTAGTTCCGCTGGTAAGCACCATTGGCCCACTTCCTGGGGTCCGGGACTGGGTCGGCACCACTTTGCGGGGTAGACTCACTGGCAGCAGAGTCCAGGTGCAGGTGCAAGGTTGTTGGAAGCCTGTTATGTCTCTGAAGCTTCAGATCAGGAGGCCAGCCAACAAGCCCTTGGATCACTCTGGGTTGTGGGTTAAAAAGATGCAGTTCAAGTCCTTCTCACCCAGGCAAGGAGGGCAGCAGGTCAGCATTGCAGGGCAGTAGTTCTTCCAGAGCAGTAGTCCGGCAGAGTGGCAGTCCTTCAGCAGTACAACAGTCCTTCTTCCTAGCAGAGTTTCCTCAAGTCCAGAAGTGTATTGAAGTGGTGGGGTCTGAAATCCTATTTTTTACCCTAGTGCCCTTCTCCTGGAAGGTGGGAGAAGTTTCCAGAAAGGTTCTTAGACGTTTTTGGAATTTCCTGATTTTCCTGCCCTGGCTCCAAGCTGGCTGCAGTGACAATACAGGGTTGTTAATCCTATTGTGAGAAGACAGGACACAGCCTATTCAGGTGCAAGTGGGGCTGTGCTCAGGTCCGCCCACCCATCCTGCCAGTTGAGGGCCGTTGAGGCACACCCAATCCCACTATTGTGTGACTGTCTGGGAGGAATTCACAAAGTCTGTCAGCTACACCCAGTCATGTGACCCAAGACAGGCTGTAGGCAAAAAGGGGCACAAGCAGAAAAATGCCCACTTTCTAAAAGTGCAAAAACCTACAGGGGTTAAGCCCAACGGACAGTGACTTACTTTTCACTCAAAAACGAGAAGGAATATTCAACTCGTGCACCATGCTGGTTGTAACTCAACTCGGCATCTCAAACCAGAGCACTTCCTGTTTGGAGAGCTATGATTCATGGGAAAAGAAAATTTGCCCAATCAAAACGCTCTAAAGTCCCTCTTTTTGCAAATGCTCATGAATTGCATTATGGTATTTGTAGTATACACACTACACTCTAGCTAATTCAGTCATACCATTCAATTCAGTGGAAGCACTGTCAAATTTTAAAATAAGATAAGCTTCCTTTCTCAATAATACTTTCTTTGTTTCTAATTGGCTGATGCCTGATAACACCGCTTGTTCATAAGCCAAAATTTCTCAAATATGTCCCCAATAGAATTACTGATTTTACCAAAATGAAATTGGAGGCATTAGAGTTTTGCCGAAAAATTCGCCTGAAGGCATTTTTCCATGGAAAAGTATATACTAAAATGAATGAGGTTTCTGGCCTTTCTAATAAATCGAAATTTGTCCCATTCCCACATACAGTACCAAAATTAATTTTGGCTTATGAACAAGCGATGTTATCAGGCATCAGCCAATTAGAAACAAAGAAAGTCTTCATTAAACGTAATATCACGAGGCAGCAGCCATTGGCCACTGAGAGTTTGAAACAGGACACATCGGTGGTGATAAAACAAGCCGATGAAGGCCGTGCCATAGTCATCTGGCCTAAGGAAATGTATGTATCTGAAGGAAGGCAGCAGGTGAACAACCAGGAGTGGTACCGCAAGGTCAAGGATGATCCAACTAAGTCTACTCGAGGTTATTTTTGGAATATTGAGAACAGGGTTCGACGGAGGATTCTTGGGTCCGAAAGAGTTTGAATATTTGTCCAAAAAGTTCCCAAGGATCCCAGTCTTATATTTTTTACCCAAAGTACATAAGAGGTTGGATAATCCCCCGGGCAGGCCAATAGTGTTCGGGAGTGATTCTCTCTTAGAGCCCATTTCCAAATACGTGGATTTTTTCCTTAAACCCTTCTTGACCGAGGTACCTTCTTATGTGCGTGACACGGTTGATTTTATCAATAAGATTGAAGGCCATGAATTTGATGAGTTGACCCAATGGATGGTGTTGTTTGACGTCACCTTATTATACACGCAGATACCCCAAGAGGAGGCACTTCAAGTGATTGAGGCCTACTTGGAGGAAAGACCTCGTCCTCTTAGGGTACCCTCACAGTTTATTCTTCAACTAGCAGAGGTTGCCTTAAAGAAAAATTATTTCAGAGTTGATGATTCCTTTTTTATTCAGATCAAAGGATCAGCTATGGGCTGTCCGTTTGTGCCAGAAATGGCGATCCTCTTTATGGCCAAATATGAGGATAGATTTATTTTTAACAACAATCCATTTAAAGAGCACATAGCGCAATGGTTGCGCTATATAGATGACATCTGGTGCTTGTGGAATGGGCCTAAGGAAGAGTTGGAAAGTTTCTATGGTTGGCTAAACACCCGCCATCAGGATATCAAATTTACATTGACCATGAGCAGGACAAAGCTGACGTTTTTGGATGTTGAAGTAGCGTCCAATGATAAAAAGTTAACAACTACTTAGCATAGAAAGGCAACTGATAAAAATACCATCCTTCACCATACAAGTGCTCATCCTAGGAGCTTGAAAGAAAATCTTCCGTATGGACAGCTATTACGAATACTTCGCAATTATTCATCAAAATCTGATTTTGAACATTATTCTGCGTTATTTAAAGAACAGATGATCCTTCGTGGGTACCCAAAAAAGCTCTTGAAGCATTCAATAAAGAGAACGTGGTACACGCCTCGGGAAGATCTTTTACAAAAGAAGGAGAAACCTCCATTGAAACGTATGATTTGTGCGACCACTTTTGGTCTGGATACCAACAGATTCAGGCAAGTTATAATGAAAAATTGGCACTTGCTTGAAAAATTAGAATGCGGTTTTCCAAAACCCCTGTTCACAATGAGAAAAACAAGAATATTGGTCAACAACTAGTACGAGCAGTCATCTTTCCCATTCAAAATAAACAGTCTTTAAGATCACAATGGCAATTGAAACCGGTTGAGGGCCATCATAAATGTGGTGCGTGTGCAGCTTGCGATTCAACCATTGAAGGTGTTGAATTTTCCCATAATGGTACCAAATGGCGCCATTCAGAATTCACTAATTGCAAATCAAAAAACATAATGTATGCAAATGTCTGCCCGTGTGCCTTATTATATATTGGCAAAACAAATCAACAAATAAATCAAAGGATCACGCAGCACCGTTCTAGGATTAAAAAGAAAGTGTTGACTGCCCCTATGGTGCAACACTTTATTGACAATTCCCATACTGAGAAGGATTTTAAATGGACGGCTTTGTCTAGCTTTGAAACAACCAAACGCTATTTTGATATTGATGCTGCATTATTGAGAAAGGAAGCTTATCTTATTTTAAAATTTGACAGTGCTTCCACTGGATTGAATGGTATGACTGAATTAGCTAGAGTGTAGTGTGTATACTACAAATCCCATAATGCAATTCATGAGCATTTGCTAAAAGAGGGACTTTAGAGCGTTTTGATTGGGCAAATTTCCTTTTCCCATGAATCATAGCTCTCCAAACAGGAAGTGCTCTGGTTTGAGATGCCGAGTTGAGTTACAACCAGCATGGTGCAGGAGTTGAATATTCCTTCTCGTTTTTGAGTGAAAAGTAAGTCACTGTTTTGCCCCTGTGTTTGTTTGGTTAAAAATTACAATACTAAAAAACATACAACCGTATGCTTAAATGCGCTTACGTTTGTACTTCTTATAGATAATACCCGTGAGGGAAAGCACGCCCGTATTTGAGCAAAAGGAAAGTCCATTACATTCAGAGTTTTGAATTGGTGAAGATGAGGTAAAGTAAGTCCGCTTGTTAATAGTGTTTTAAAGTGCTTCATGTATTTTGCCTGTTTGGACACATTGTTAAATGAGGACAATATTGTAGAATAAAGAGTCTTCAAGGAACTCAGTCCTGCCCATACTCTGCAGTAAAGGTACATATCTTTTTGGTGCTTCCCTCTGGGGGTGTAAGTCGAGAGTAGCAGTAGATATATTCAATACTTTGGTTCTTTCATTTCAGAAATTCATACTGGCAAAGTGTTAAGGGAGCCTCGTAGGCAGTAACACAAACAAGTCCAGTGGCAGATAAGCCAAAAACTCTTGGAGCAAACGAGCTGGAGTGGCTGCTCCATCTCTAGAAAACAGGTACTCACTAAGTTAGTTACATGTACAAGAGAGAGTTAGTTCGGGTTGACGCTGGTTTTGCATCATTTATTTATTTTGTTTTTTGTAGAATATCCGGTGCATTTATATGAAGCCCTGATGATAGTCCCGGTACTATTCGCCTGGGTCTTGAAACGCGTTGGCATTTCGGGAGGCATTTAGTTAATTCTGAATGCGGCGAGAGATGAAGGAAATTATTGGATAAAGGATTGTTGTACTATTCAGACACTCTTTTGATGCTGGAGTTGGAATAACACATGTGGTTCATAACATTGGATATTTTCATGTTTATTACTAAATTTTGTATATGATGTAAATTTTTCCGAAAAATGTGTTTTGCATCAGATTAATGTATGAATTCATTTGCTGCTTTTGTCATGTTGCAAGCTGTTGCCAATCATGTTTTCACAGTGTCTAAGTCCATTTTTGTCTTTAAGTGTATGTTAATGTGAATTGTATATACGTGTAAGTTCATGTGTGAATTTGATAAGTCTGTGTTTCTTTTTCAGTCCCAAAAATAGTTTTGATCAATTTTTAAATTAATAAGAAACAGGAGTGGTCTAATAAAAATTCAATTCGGACAGATAAAAGAGTTGACTGTTCGTTACTCCATGAGTAGTAGGAGTGTACGGTAGTACGGAGCCGGGTTCATTGTTTTGTGTTCTGCACTTTCTAAAAGTGTCATTTTCAAAATTGTAATAAAAAATCAGATTTTACCATAAATGAGGGTTTATCATTACAATTCCATATGTACATCTACCTCCTCTCAATTAGGAATGTACACTTATTAAATGTAATAAGGAATCCCCAATGTTATCCTATGGGAAGGGTAAGCCTCACAGTAGTGAAAAACAAATTTGAAGTACATGTCCAACCTTTTAAGTACATAGCACCTTGCCCTATGGGGTGACGTTTCTGTAATAAAAGGGGTGTTTAAGGCTTGGCAAGGGGCCATAAATGCCAAGTCGACATGGCAGGGTGATACTGCATTCAGGCTGCAATGGCAAGCCTGGGACACGTTTTAGAGTGACACTTAGGTGGGTGGCACAATAAGTACTGCAGGTCCACTGGTAGCATTTAATTTACAGGCCCTGGGTATATGGTATACCACCCTACAAGTAAATTAAATATACCAATTAGGTATATGCCATTCAAATCATGTTTAGGGGAGTGAGCACAAGCACTTTAGCACTGGTTAGCAGTGGTAAAGTGCATAGATTCCTAAGGCCATCAGAAGCAAAATGTCAGCAATCTTCGAGGCAAGCAGACAAAAAGTTGGGGGTACGACCACCCTAAGGCTGACAGGTCTAACACATGCCCCCCCCCCCTAGCTTACAGTGGGAAGAACTACGCAACCACCTGGGTGTTCTCAAAACTAAGGTGGAAGAACTTGGAAAGACCATCAGCATTGGCATGGTCTGACCCCGGTCTATGTTTCACCGTAAAGTCCTCTCCCTGTAGGGAGATGGACCACCTCAACAATTTCTGATTCTCACCCCTCATTTCCATTAGCCACCTTGTAGTCTGTGGTCAGTTTGATCCTTGAAGTGAGTACCAAACAAGCATGGTCTTTGCTTCTTCAGTACCCAGACCACAGCAAAGGCTTCTCTGTCAATAGCACTCCACCTGTGTTCCGTGGGAAGTAACCTACTAGAGATGAAAGCTACAGGTTGGTCTAGGCCTTCATCATTGAGCTGTCAAGGGACTGCCCCTATGTCATGCTTTGAGTCCCTGGAAAATTCAGGGGCCTTGAGCACAGACCTGCTTAAGGAAGTCAAAGGCTTTCTTTCAAGCCTCTTTCTTGATCACCTTTTTTGGCTGCTTTTTGGAAGTCATCTCAGTCAAAGGGGCAACAATGGTTCCATATCCATTAACAAACCTCCTGTAATAACCTGTGAGGCCCATGAAGGCCCTCACCCAAGCCTGAGGTTTTGGGGGCTCTCAGGCCATGATGATCTTTATCTTGGCCTGAAGGGGCTACACCTGCACCTTACCCCCACACACAAGGTGTACCAAGTACAATACAGACCCCTGCACTATCTGTTACTTATTGGCCTTGATAGTCAGGCCTGCATTCTCCATTCTTTCTAACTACAGTGACAGGTAGCTATTTTCTTTCACTTCTTTTTCTGTTCTTCATTTACTTGTATCCAGGGTCTTATTTTCGCTTTATTCTTTCATCCTGTTCAGCACTATATGGAAAACTGTAACCATTGTCCTGATGATGACCTGAAATTGAACAGGTCAAAATGCCGTCGACAAATCAATGCATACCTTGGCGTTATCGTGGTCTATAGAACCATTCAAAATCAAACTTGTATATTTTGTGTATATCTTTCACTGTACCCTTGACCACGCACATATTTTTTAATCTTGTTCACGCTGTTTTTTACCACTGTGTCACTGCGCCATTCACCGTCACTAGTACGTTAAGTGCCCACTTGTGTGTTTTTGGTTACCTATGCTTAAATTATACTGTAGTGCTGATACAACTACTTACAAATATGAATTTATATTTCATGAAACTTTGGTGTGGTCTCCCCTCTCTCCCATCTTCATGTGATTTTAACTCTTTTTTACAATTGTCCTTCTCCAAATGATTTCCAGCTGAGACATTGTTCTATTGTTACATACTCTACCCAGGTCTCAACTGGGTTAACTGTTTTACTCCTGTTCTTCGATTCCTTAATAATCATCCAAACACAATGCGCTTTTGGCTTCATAGCTTTGATACTGAAGTCAAGTGAGGAGTAAGTGGGCTGCACAGCACAAATGGGCAAACGTAAGGAGAGCCAGCTCAACCTCCATCAAACGCAACTGTGGACATTAAGGGCTGGGAGTGAGCTGTAGGACCTAGTTATGCAACAGGATCGTCTATTATCTCGGCCTCAGCACACTTTTTCTACAGCTGGCAAAACTGGAGCAGAATCACTGCTGCTCAAAGGCAGGTTACGCTCTCTGTGTAAATGAATTTCTTTACCCTGTTGAGCTCTGGCAAGTGCCACATTGCATGACAAATTCGGGTCCCTGTGAGAAAATGACAAGAATGCGTTAATCTAACCCCAGATGCGTGGCACCTCTGATGTATATCATAGATTTCTATAGCACTTACTACTCGTGACGAGTCATTGGATGTCTATGCAGATGGTTACCAGTCAGGTAGTTATTTAAGTGGTAAGGCAAATGGTACTGTACTGTACTGCATCGTTTTTACTGTGCTTCATACCCTGATGTGCATGGTACTCTCAAGTTACCCAAATCCACGCATGAGGAGCTCTTCCATTCTTTTTTTTGCAACTTTATGACTTATCGTGTGTTTTTAGTAAGGGGTTAAACAGGATTTCATATCGTAGTATGCAACTAAAAGACCTAGAATGGATGACCTACTTGTGCTTGGAACTGGGAAACATGAACGCTCAGTGTATTGCATTTTAATTGCATTTATATGCCACTTACTACCCCTGATCAGGAACTGAATTGCTTTATGCCAGGCAGCATGCGGTTCTTGAACACAAGTTTAGTGGTTAGTCCAATGTTATTGGTTACTGTTGGTGGTCTTGTGTGTTCAAGTAAACAATTACATGCATTTAATCTAGTTTCTTTGTGGCTGATTGAATTATTAGGACCCTAGGTGTGATCAATACTGGGGGAGGTATATGTGAGTTCATGCTGATGGTTAGTGGGGTTAATTGATGAGATAGAGTAAATTAGGTATTGTTGGGTTGCAGGGATATCACTTTCAAAGAAGGTGAGGTTGGTATCTTTGAAATGAGCTGTTCACAATTTACAGAAATAAAATAATAGAGATTAGAGCAAACATGCATTTGACTTAGAGTCGGTTGCGCTCAGACAGAGGAGGACAATGAAAGGAAATTAGAGGGTCATTCGAAGGTTAAAAGGAATGGCAACAATCATAAGCTTTATGTAAAGGTCAGTGTTTCGTACAGGGTTTCTGGACTATAAAGGATGCTTTTTCAGATTGCATGCCATTTGAGGATGCAAAACTCAGTAGTGGCTGCTACCGAACGGGGGTAGTGGGGTAGCAGAGGGTGGGGTGGGGAGAGGATGAAAAAAAAAGGACTTACCTGGAATGGCCGGCTGCCGCCTCTCCTCCATCCTCGTCCTCTTCATCTTCCTTCTTCCTGTCCAGGCTGGCAACAGGAAGCACCCGGGCACACAGGCTCCCCTGAGCCAATCACAACGCTGCAATGCAGTGTTGTGATTGGTCTGAGCGCCGTGGTTCGATGCTCAGACCGGGACAGGGAGCCTGTGCATGTTCCTCACCAGGCTGTGTAATGCAGCCTAGTGGCGAACATGCAAAGTGCACATGAATGTTTGGCATGTCCAGGAGGGCCAGCCAAACAGTCATGAGCACTTATGGAGTGCAAACCACTCCTTTCCCTGCTCTGGCCAGCCCCGCCCCACCACTGACTACAATAGGGAAAATAAAATGATAATAACTTTACATTATTACCATTTTAATTATCCTTTTGAGCTGTGGGGTGACGCTCCTCTGCCTTGACAGAGGAGTCATCACTGGCAAAACTGAAGAAAGAAGCAGTATTGTTTACGTGTGAGATAGTGCTATATTAGTTAAGCACTAGAATCAGGCAAACAGTCTGTCTGATGCTAGGCTACCGCTGCAGCAAGGCCAACTGGTCAGCTCAGGGAGCTTTAGGGTAAAGTAATTGCTGGGCGCAAATACCAGAGCTTTAGACTGCTCTCAAAAGGAAGTAGTAATCTTAAAATCCTAGCAATATGAAAACATGAGTTACAAATGCAAATAATGAAAATGCTTGGGTGGTTGTCTTGGGAAGTTAATCCTCAAATTTGGCTCACAGTATTTATTTCAAAAGTAAAGTGAGATCCATTTGGATGCCTCTAATTTGGCATGCACAACGTGGAGGGTGAGGACAGCTTCCCCAGATAGCAGAAGTGTACTGCCTGAATTTCTGTGGTAGAGTTGGACTTCCCTGAACAATGAATGAGGCAAATGGTGACCTGGCTTCCATTGCAAATTCAATGAAGGCTATGTTAGCAAAGGGCTGCTGATTAGATATTCTGAAGCACTATCCTTTAGTAGATGGTAGCGGTGAGGGTTGACACTGCAGATACTTTGTGCAAGCTGAAGGGGCCCTCGAGATGAGGCCCATCCTTTTGTCTTCCTTGGTAACACTTTCAGCTGCTGATGGCAGCCAGGTGCAGAAACCTCACACCTCTCTGGGCTTCTGTTGTGGGTGCCCCAGGCCGGAGACTACCATGCTGTGGGGGCATCACTCCACGCAAAGGCAGTGCCTTTAGAGCTGGCTGGAAAAGACACTTGAAGGGAGAACCACCCCCAAACCAGTTCTGCAGTATGACACAGTAGATGCACTTGCAACATGAATCACGTTAAAATTCTGTAGCAATTAAGGTGTAAAAATAACACACGCAGATACAGTGACACACATGCCACACACAGGTTAGATAAATTGAACTCTAAAGTGGCCCCTTCATATAAAAATAAACAACATGTTCGGCAACATAAACTGCAGAGACAACAGTGAAATAAATGCACATCCACATGAACATCCTTCTCAGAATGTATGTACTCTTCTTTGCGAGCATTATTTAAATGTAGTATGATGCATGCAAGGTCAAAATAATGTTGGCTGGTGTATCATGAAAGGAAAATAAATTCTTAAAAATGCTTACAATAAAAATTTCTCAATTACTAATTTGAATAATCCTGTTCCATTCTGAACACTGGTAAAACAAATATACTTTTAGCAAAGAGCAATGCTACAGCCATCGAAGTTAAAAAATGCACCCTTATAAATCAGTTTAAGTCAAGACGTTTGTACAGAAGGTCTTTAATGATCATGGCATTTACTCTGCATTTCTTAAAGCCACTGACAGAAGTAATTGACGAGACAGTAGGAGACTGTGAGAGGTTGCTACTAATTACATGCTCTACGCATTCAAGTTTAATCTTTTTGGATTCCAAAGGGTACAGATTGTTTCCTCAATAAAGGGAATATCTGCCTCTGGTGTTTAAGTGATGGGGTCCTATCATTTACTTTCAAGGATGTTATCTTTACATGGTTGGGGAGTGATGTCCCATAGTCATGTACTTGTGAAGCGAATGTGTAACTGAATGACAGCAAAAGTCAGGGGCGTGGAATACTGGAATCACTTTACTATTGCAAGTAGGCCAAGGGATAGTTTGAAGGACAGGGATAACAATACGACTTGAGCACTTCCTAGGGGAGGAGATCCCTGTTACAGGGATTGGACTGACAGGACTTTGGGCCAGTAGGGAAAGTGCTAGCAGAGATCATGGTGAATCTGGTAATTACCAAATCCAACTGCATAATAGAGGGGGGAAAATTCCAATATGTACTAATTTTATGGAATGCACTATATGCCTATGAACCTTGAATGTAATGTTTTTATAAACCCCAATGTACCCTAATATAGGCCTAGGTAGCTGCACGACCTTTTACCTACAATTGTCCTACCTTGTTCCACATAACGGCTCTGCACTGACCTTTTGTCTAGTTATGTGCCAAATAAATGTCATGTGGTTTTCTTTGAAAACTAGCCTCATTAAATATGCATGAGGATTCCTAGTATCACAGCAGGATTACCATCTTCTGTATAATAACTCTGTACAAAAGTCACCGCTATCGTCATTCTTGGGCAACAGGCCCACAGTACCATTACACATCTAGGTAGAACTCCTGAGGGTACCTTTCGAGTATATAAGCACCAAATCTTCGCTGGGCAAACCAGAGGATAAGCTTCCATGCCTACACGAGACGCTGAAGTCCCTGCATGCAGAAACTCCAGCACGCAGTGGTCTGACATCCCTTGCGGGTTGTCCAACATGAGACCAAGACGGGGTCCTTCGTTCTTTCCCATCAGGTATTGGGGTTGGCTGTTTCCTAGGGGATTCTTGGTTTCACACCTACATGCATGCTAGGTGCACTTAGCTAGGGTTTGCATCTTAGAGTCGCTTGATTACTGCTAAGTATCTATATGCCTGCATATATTCACGGTTTTAGCACCATGGTAGAATTCTACCTTTTATTTACTCTGTTGGTGCTTATAATTGTATATATCTGTTTCTAGCTCATGGTTGTCGCAGCACACATATTTTATACTAGAATGACGCTGGTTCAATAAATGCTTATTGAAAACGTCCCCATCGTTTATTCTGTATATCTCTCTGAGAAGATGCGAGCACGAGTGACTGAGTGAAAAGTACTGTTCTGTTTCAACGATCCCTGAAGGATCAAGGGTTGTCATGTTCGATAGTTGCCAGAAACTATTCGCCCCTTGGTAACTTGAGGGGGCTTATGGTGGCACTGGGCCTGATTCACAGAACTAATCTGAGACAAAATCCTAAATTTACTACTTTTGGTATTCATAGCAGACATTTAGTAGGAGTAAAGTTAGGATTTTGTCTTAAGTTTGACTTAAGACAAACTTAAGACAGACTTAAGACAGACTTAAGACAGACTTAAGACAGACTTAAGACAGACTTAAGACAGACTTAAGACAAACTTAAGACAGACTTAAGACAAAATCCTAACTTTACTACTACTACATGCCTTCTGTGAATACCAAAAGTAGTAAGTTTAGGATTTTTTCTCAGATTAGTTCTGTGAATCAGGCCCATCGTGAGCTAGCTGGTCTAAAGGCTAACATATCCTTTGGGGGTGTCTGGAATCAGTCTGGACACCAATCCCTTAGTTTATGTTGTCTAAACGGGCAGATGCTATATAGATTTGTAGGAACTACATTACAATGCATTGATTTCCCTGTGCTTGTTGTATGTTGTAATATTTGTTATAACTCTAATAAACAAATATTTAAAAAAAGAGCTCACAAATGTGGGGAGCATTGCAGTGCAGGAGCTCGACATAAAACTCCGGGCTAATTTCCATCCCTTCCACCAGCAGGCCTGTGCCATCAAGGAGCATGAGTGATCAAACGGAGGTGCGTCAATACTCATAGCAGTACTATTGTTCCACTACACACAGGTATCTCGTTAAATCTAAAGCACCTTCTGTTTGCTTTGTAAGACCTCAAGGCGTTTGAAGGCCGATTGTCTAGCTATGGGTAGCCAGTGGAGAACATGCACTTCCTTAGATGTGGGTCTAGAAGTAGTTTTGTAGCAGTGTTCGGAATCCATTGTGGTTTTACAATAAATAAGCAGGAGGCAGGGGGCAGACAATTAATGTAGTTGATCTCAAAAATAACAAGTGTGATAATGGGTTTCTGATGGTATCTGAGGTTAAAGAGTATATGACTCAGCATTCTCGTTGTGTAAAAGGTGTTCTTTGTGATTTAATTGACAAGGTGGTCAATGACAAGTAAAAATCCATTATCCTTCCAAGGTTTCTAACTTTCCATGATGTCGCTGGTGAGGCTTCAAGTTTCTTGGGCCATGTATCATTAGGCAGTTTGCTCCACCACTGTCCACAGGTCATGATCACAATTTTGCACTGTTGAGGATAGTCATCCATACCATTGTAGGGCAAAAGCAGTCATTGAATCTCTAAGAATGAAGCTCTTCTGTTATGTCCAGAAAGATTTGAATGTTATCGGTATAACAGTAGCATGTAAGATTGAAGGGTTCAATCAGACCCTGTAAAGGTGTCTGTTAGAGGATCAATTGGGGTACTGCACAGTGGCGGTTCCTCTGGTAGGGCGTCGCCCCACTGCTTCAGCGGCAAGCTGAATACAAAAAACAAAATGATAATAACATTCTGTTATTATCATTTTGCTTTTTGTTTTCAGGCAGCAGTTGAAGGGCGGGCCTAGGATTCCAGCGCTTCACAGAGAGGAGGAGTGGTGGCAGCACCAAAAGTGAGCATGACGCTTTGGCCGGCCGTCTCGGGCCGGCCAAAGTGTCATGCGCGTTGTGCATGTTCTCCATCCAGGCTGTACTTCAGCTTGGGTGGAGAACATGTCCAGCTTGTCAGCTCCTGTCTGAGCATTGAACCCTGGCGCTCAGACCAATCACAAAGCTGCTAAGGCAGCGTTGTGATTGGCCAAGGGATTCTGGGACGCTGGTGCTTCGCTTCCTGGTTCCAGGCTGCTCCAGAGAGGATGGAGGAGAGGCGCCGGTCGGCGGTATGAATGTAAGCGGTAGTTTTTGTATTTTTATCCCCCCTCCCTTGGCTCCCCTGCCCCACCACCCCTTTTGGGTAGCAGTCGCTACTGGTACTGCAGTGTGGACATTGTGGGGTGCTTGTGGAAGTGAACTGTGAATGGACAACATACTTTGTCTATCTTTGATTTAAGAGGTGATTCAGTTCTGCAAATGATAAGACCTTTCAGTCTAAGTAATAATGTTTACTGGTGGACTGGGATAAACGCTGACAATAAATTAAGAAGAAGGAACGCTACAATACCATTCTTGTCCACTGTAAGTTGTGTGTTGTCACTGAGGTTATCTGCCTTTTAAAAAATTTCAGTTATTGCTCTGACAACAGGTATTTTTCTCAGTGAAGTTAGAGTTGGGCGAAGACTGCTCTCTCAATCTGCTTTCCAAAGGCCAAGAAGGTGGTTAAGGTAACCGCTATGTGGATGGACTATGAGTTGGGGTATTTAATGGAATTTTAAGATTTATAGATATACATAGTCATATGCAAAAGAAACAATCTAATATTTTCTTTGGATCATCTTGCATATCCAGCCAGCACCCACTCGTCCTAAAGATCAGTTTCCAGTGCTCTGAAGCATAACATAAATCCAGCCCTTGGATTAGCCAGCATTTGAAGAGTGGTGCTTGACCCTCTCTTGACCACTAGGATCATCTAAGAGACTAGCGGCTTCTCATTCTCTCACATCATCAGGTCTATTAATATCTTAATGGTGTCTACTAGTTTTACAGCCCGATGCCAATATTTGTGGGGTCCTTCCATCCTGGTGTCACCTCTCACTTCTATGATGCAAATCTTTACTGTCCCTTTACCAGTATCATCACACCTCAAAGAGTCCACTTCAGAAACAACAAACAAAATGTACAGGAACACCTCAGTTGGCCTCTAACATGATCAGCTGTAATTAGTTTAAGGTGGTTGACAGGTGAGCCCAGTTGCAACAGAAATCTATCATAATTGCATTCTACCAAGGCTGGCTGTAATAAGCACAGACCTGACAGCAGTGGTAGCAGGTATCAACGATCACAAGAATCACCACATTACCGGCTGAAATCAATGCAAGCTGAATAACTGTGGCACTAAAATGGGCTAAAAATCACTACAATTGACTCTATCATTACCTTTTGCAGTCAGTACACTTCAGAGGATGTGTTATCCTCTTGTGGCCCTGATACAACACTTCTAAAAAACTACAATTATCATTGGCCGCACTATACTGTCGTTAAACTGCCATCAGTCTACCTGAATGATAAATGCCAATCAACATGACAAAAGATATGCACCCAAGGCATGAAGAGATCTGCCATGTTTAGTTGACATTTCTGGAGGACTTTAACTCCGTCCGTGCTCATGACGGAACCACGCCGTCATGAGCCACGGTTTCCGTGTGCTCATGACGGAGTGGTTCCGTCATTCTGCGGCCGTTGGCGGCCGCGCCGCCCACGCGGCGCTAATTCCCCGCCTGTGCGGGCGATTAGCGCAGTGGGCGGAGTCATGACGGAACCACTCCGTCATGAGCACAGCTCAACCGCGGCTCATGACGGAGTGGCTCCGTCATGAGCACCGCTCCACCGCGCTGCCCCCCCGCACCTCCCAGCGCTGCGGCGGAATTTCCGCCGCAGCGAAGGGGTTAATTGAGTCCATCCTGCAGGTCCCACCGCCATCTTTCTCTGTATTAAACACTGGACAATCTAAAGCACTACTCAAATGGAGGGTGACTGTTATGCAGATCATCCAGTCTGTTCCTTCTCTGTGCCATATATCCCTCCCCAGATCCCATAGAGTTATCATTTGGATGGCCTTAGTGTTGTACACCTAGAAGATTGATTCACAATATTCAGTAACAATTATAAACTCAATATTAGACCTGCAGAGTAAAGTAGAAGAGTCAGCTAATATAACTGTGTCCTAGCTCTCACATACCCTTCCTCTATCACATCACTAAGCTCTGAGATCCAACACACAATAAGGGTACAACTCTGGTCACTCACACACAACTATAAATACTTCCCACATAGGGCCACAGCCTATGAAACATCCAGTCACCCAAGCCCTCCCCAGCTGTGTAGCACGCTAGCTGTATGTCAATGCACTTCGGCACCCTGGTTTGGAGTATGAGGTGCTGTACAAATACAATTACACTAACATCCAGGATCGAATCTTCCTTTTAGTGTTGCCTATTGTCATGCCTTATACTCTAGACTTCTGGTCAGCATCATGTTGTTCTGGTACCACAGTAACTTGAGTCATAGGGTACTTATGTTCAGAGCCGCGATGTTCTAGAAGAGCTCATCCAACAGAATTCTTTCAAGGGGGAGGGTCAACTCTGGACACTCTCACAATCCACTAAATTCTGGTAGCATCTTTCCCACTTCAGTGTGAGTTCCAGCAGTGGTTACCTTCCTGTTGGTCAGACACAAGCTGCCAGCATTCTTAGGGATCATCAGAGAGCAGGCAGCAATTCGTGACTGTCCACCATGCTGCGCCTTAACATGTCTCCTGTCACTCTCACTTATCATGGCATGTACTTACTTGCTCAAACCACTGGTGAGATTTCGTCTTTCGGAGATACTTGTCTTCATGAAAATATTGGGGCCCCCACTTATCATGCCCAATCTCAGGATATCTAACCATCCCCTTACTATGATAGGATAGGACACGTATCTGAGAGGCATCTTTGCCTCTATAACCCAGACCAGTGCTTCTAAACAGGGAGTATGCTCCAAAAAACCTAAATTTTAGATTTTGGAGAAGGAGACAAACTTTCTATAAATCTGCTAAGTCCCTTTTTCAACTTTAATGATTTTTGCAGGGTGAAAATTGATGGCATCAAATAACATGCAATATTCAATGGCGCCAATTCAAAAGCTACAGTGTGTCACACCATAATAGGTCACGTACGAAACAAAATTCTTCTGAACATCAACGTTTAAGCAAGTAGTTCAGATTCCGTTACGCCTCTCATCTAGAAATGTTGCCTCTGGTACAGTCCTTTGAATTTATCTGTGCCGATGTGGCTAAAAAACTAAATAAGTCAATTAGGAAAAGGGATACCCCCGAAATTAGGTGGTTTAATGCAGAGTGTTCCAAGGTGCAAAGAAATCTTAGGAAAGCTCTGCAAGTAGTTCCCCGAAATAAGGCTGAGATAAAAATAGCGAGACAGTCTTATAAACAAGCTATTAACAGTAGGAAAAATGAATTAAGAAGTACAGCATAGGAGGACTGAGAGAAAGCTAGCTCCCTCAAGGACTCTAAGAGCTTTTGGCAGATTATAAATCATCCGCTTTTCTCTAATGATGCAAGGGTCATCGATTCGACCATAACAGGCAAGGTTTGGGAAGCCCATTTCTTAAAAATATTTAATCCACGGGGAATAATAATACAAGAGCAAAGGGATGAGACAGTTATTAATTCTAAAACTGCTCATGAATTAAGCCAAAGTATTTCCGTTAGTGAGGTGGAAGATGCAATACATAAGGGTATATCTCTGAAAGCGCCCGGTACAGATGAGGTACCCTTAGATTTGATCAAAAGTAATCTTCACCTGTGGGCACCCTTGCTGTCGAATGTTTTTAAGGCGGCAATACTCTGTCAAATCCCATCTTCATGGAAGGAAGCAGTTGTGGTACCTATTGTTAAAAAAGGAAATAGGAATGACCCCACATGTTTCCGGCTAATTTCCTTTGGACCAAGAGGTGAGAAGACCAGGCCCATTGCCTCCACGGAAGGGGTGCGCCAGGGTTGTATCCTGGCCCCTTCCTATTTCTTGTATATACTAACTGTCTAGAGTCATTCTTGACTAAACAGCAACTGGATTTTCCAAGAGTAGGAGGTAGACCGGTCCCTCTGTTGTCCTATGCCGATGATACGGTATTAATGACCCTGACCGCTAATAGTTTACAAAGGGCCCTGACCGCCTTCACTGATTTTATGTTAGGACTGGACCTCAAAGTACATTTTGGTAAATCATTTATTATGGTTTGTGGTCCAGGAAAAACTAAAACTAGGAAGTTCATTGTGAATGGAAAAATCATAGAGAAGGTGGACAATTTTACATATTTAGGTAATGTTTTTAACAACAAATTGAGTTGGGATAAACCAATTATGACAAGGGCCCAACAGACCAGTAGAATAACAGAGGGGTTGTTTCGTTTTGCCTGTAAATTGGGACATAAACCGGTTACAGAAATGATAATTTTAGATAAATGTTTATCTGTAGCTACTTTTGGAGCCGGAGTATGGGGTTATCATAAGAGTTATCAGATTCAGGTTTTAGAGAATACAGTTTTGAAAAGGCTTTTAATTATTCCGAGTAGTACTTCAACCTCATTTTGTCATTCAGAGGTGGGCCTGGAATACGTGAAAGATAGGATAAACATTACACCCCTTATCCTATGGGCGAAAATCTGGTCTTCAGAGACTTTGACATTCACTAGGAGTATCCTTAAAGATTGTATGAATCTGGATAATGCAATGTCACTCCCTTGGCTGCGTTGTGTTAGGGATACTTTTTATAAAATTGGCCTAGAGGAATGTTATAATAACCCAGATACTATTGAGTATAATATGAAAATGATTATAAAAAATGCATACCGCACTGAATTAAGGATGTCTGACCAGGGCAGGGGAAGGTTAGATGATGGGGCATTAGGTCCCCAGCAATTTTATTTGTCCTTTACTTCGCCTGTACAATCGCGTTTTCTGTTGACCAGATTTCGATTGGGAACACTGCATTTTTTAGTGGCTTATCCTAAACAGGCTGCTGATGTGAGAGACTAGCCCCCTGTCCTTGTAATAATCTGGCCAAACAGAGTACAATGCATTTTATGTTGTTCTGCTCCCTGTATAAATACCCTAGAGCACGTTTTATTAAACCTGTATTGAACGCTATTAGGCCCTGCTCTTATCAAAGAGGGCTATGCCTATTTATGGGCACTATCTACGGCTGTAATCTCCAGTGCAGTACTTAGTTTCATTAGAACTGCATTTATAATCAGGAACCGTTATGAAGTGTGAAAATGAATCTACTTTGATTTATTTTACTAAGAATGTTCTTTTTACTCAACTGTACAAACTGAGGTGGGGATAGCTATGATGATTTTTAAATTGATTAATTTTGCTGGCTTATTAATATCTATGGAAGGGAATATGTGTGAATTTTGTAATTGTTTTTAGATGTTTTATTGTGTAAACTTTCATGATTCTAATGAATTGAATAAAGTTATTTGAACTGAACTGCCTCTGGTAAGTGACATTTGCATGTTTAGATTACAAGATCTATTCCTCCACTATAGTCACATTTCTGGGTGTTGCAGGTGCTAACATCACTCAGGTTCCCTTCTGCCTTACAAAAGCGAGTACTAACTGCACCGTGCCAGTAGCCACCATGCCTAGTCTTATTGGGTTCCCAGCCTTAATTATTAAGCACATTAAGGAAAGGAGCAGTAACAGAAAGGAGAATAACATGGTGGTTAACTAAGAAGGATGGGATTGTGGGTTGGCCGAAGAGCAGGGAAAGGGTCCTGGGGAGTGCACCTCAGACCTGGTCCAGTCAAATGGACGAAACTCTCATTTTGCATACCTCCATGTCTCCTTTGTAGGGTCTTTACGCACTTTGTCTTTCACTGTGGCTGGCATGTTTTCTCGAAGAAGCTCAGGTAGACCGTAGTCTGTAAGAGGTCTGGTGCTCTTCTCTCAGGGGGAATGAGGCAGAAGCCAGAGTGGAACAGTACAAAAGACTCCCCACCACCGGGGCCGAAGAATCAATGGTGGACCCTCTGGGTTTTTCCTAATGCTCGACCACCAGTTGCCCAGTTTGTCACTGGGGTTTCTTCTGGCTCTTACAGGAGAACAAGTAAAGAAGCTTCTCTTTCGTATTCTCCTTATGCCACTCAGTTTATAGAATTGTACTGTAAGTTCATTTATGTGGTACTTACAAACTCTGTTGATGCACTGAAGTGCTTAATGGTGGTAGCACACTACTCCAGAACCCAAGGTTAGTGATTACTCCAGTGGTTATTGATTATTGTTGGTTAAGTTATTGGTTATTCAGATTAGTCTTGTGCTCTCAAGGAAGCCATTCCATGTATTTACTCCAGTTTGCTTGCGGTAAATTAAATTAACACTGTGATCATTTGTGTGGGTTCATGTAAATGGTAGGATAAATAGATAGGCTAGAGGAATTAGCTATTGTTATGTTGCAGTGATACGGTTGTCAAAAGAAAGGTGGTGGTATATAAAGTGAGGCGTGGATGATTTGCAGAAAACCAGTTATAGAGAATTAGAAAGAAAGGAATGAGAAAAATTCCTAGTTTTAGAACGAGATTAATTTGTCATGTAGAGCTTTAGGAATATAGGGCCACATGTACAAAGCATTTTTGCAGTTGGAAAAGGCAAGTTGGGCCGCAAAAATGCTTTTATCAAATGTATGAAACACAAATTGCGATTCGGTAACGTTACCAAATCGTAATTTGTGTTTGCGATTCAGTATTTGGAAGGGGTGTGCTTAGAAAATCCCGTCCAAATGCCAATTCACATTGGTATGAATGAATATTTTGCTACCGGAATGTGGTTACAAAACATTCACATTTTACCACCAACTTGAAGTTGGTGGTAACCCATTTGAAAATGGGAAGGGGTCTCCCCCCTTCTCATTTGAGAATAACTGAATAAATATTTTTTAAGAGTACTTAAGAAAACCTTTCACTTTTTGTTCAAAACGCCTCCCGTTTTAATTTAAGGAAAACAGCTGCATTTAAAAACAAGCATTACAAATGCAATAGGTCTCGCATTTACAAGAGTTTGAGCTATTAACATTGCAAATGGCAATGCCTTTTATTTTTGTTTTTAAAAGTTAAATAAATGGCATTGTTATTTACAATGCCAATAGTTTAAACTCGCGTAAATGCGAGGCCCATTGCATTGCAAATGCTTGTCTCGTGCTGGAACCGTAATCCTGCCTTCCTGTCCCTGCCTAGAGGGCAGCTAAGGAATGAGTTTCCCGGAGATAAGACCTGATTTATTATGAGGTCTTTGAGCTTGACATGAAGGCCCCTTGATGTTTACAATCCCCAGGTGTGGGGGGAGGCTGTGGGGGGGGCGGTTATGGCCTTCACAGATGCCTGCCAGAAGCTTTTTAAATGTTAGCTGTATCTGGGTCCGTGCGCACTCATCATAGGACCTAAACACCATAGGAGTGTGGGATTCCACATCAGTGCTCTTCCATCACTTTCACAGCAGATTCCTCATAATCCTCTAGTGACTCTATGAACCTCCCCATGTTAGACAACAAGTCACGATATAGCTGCATGCCCATTGTGCTATCACCAAGGCATATTTGTTCACGTGACTGTGTGAATGTGTTTTAAATCACGCAGATTTCGAATAATTGACTGCCCATTCGCACCCAACATTGTGCTCCATAACTTCACAGTACAATGCCCCCCAGCAGGAACACGGGAAGCCCCCAACTACTGCCCTCTCACTCGGGACTTAAGTCAGAATCAAACCGCATCTTGAAGGTGAGGCCATGAGCAGACCTATGGAGTTATAACATCCAGAGATAGATTTCATCAGCTCCCCAACTCAACGGGCTACTTCACGTGACATGTCTGTGTCATAAAGAATATTGACATAGATACAGAGTAGACATGGCATCCATGAGCATGTTTCTGAACCAGGGATAATAGGAATAAATGCACAAAACGCACCCTGAGATGGGGCACAAACCCCCAATGTCTAGATGTGCTTCTTAAAAAAGGGAAGGTTCGCCTTCTCCCCCACCCCAGGACTGCATCAACCTCCCAGTGTGTTCTTCCTATCAACCGCCCCCGAGGGACCTCTGCATAACCCGAAGACATTGCTCCCTGTATAGTGCCTCCTCATCCCTCCCCAGACAGTGCTTCACCCCATGTCACCCGGGGCCTAAACGCTGCACTCCCCAGCCATGGGTGTAGCGCCCACCAGTGCCTGGCACTGCAAGCCCCCATACTCCTCCACTTCCAGATGTGGCAGGAATGCCGAGGGATTCCTCGGAAGCCCAGCCCACCCCTTCCACCTAAGGCCGAAGAGAAATGATGATAGCGGGAGGGGAGAAACCCAGATGTAATTAGCCTCCAGGTGCTGTACACCTTGTCTGTGCCCATGGCACCTCCCTTCAACATGTAATGAGACCCGACGCTGCCTCTCCCCAGTGCCCCCTGCCCCCACCCCTCACCCCGGCGCGCCTTCGTCCCCCTCCAACCCCAATCAGTATGCATCAGTCTGTCCCAGGACCACCCGCTGCGCCACACCCGGACAAAGTCCGCCTCCCCGGACATCTCACAACCTGCCCAGGACCACTGGCTGCCCGTCCACACCGAAAACCGTACCCCATCCCACCGGCCCAAAGTCGACAGTCCCGCCCACAAGGCCCGTCGCCCCCCCCTGGGGTCCTGATCCCACCTATTATTGCCTGCTTAATAACATTCTGATTCTCCTTTCGCAACCTCCACAGTGAGCCTGCAGCCCTCCGAGAAACAGTCCCCCCTCCCAACCGCTACTCCTGCAACCAACACCCCCAGGCGCCATGCGACTTTCACACATCACCCGCCCATCCAAACCAGCACCGACACTCCGGCCGTCCCACATCAAATCCTCCGTACTGCCCCTTATCCTCCACAGCTAGCCACATGCCAGCAGGCCGAGCCCAGCCCGGCAAAAACATCCATCCTCTCTGAATGGTGCTCAAACCGCCGCCAAGCCTCCTCCCAGCCTTTGCGCATACCCGACGCGCCGAGGAACGCCCACCTCCCCTTCACGCCCCATTCAGCACCCTCCCACGCAGCACTCCGACCCCCAAAACCCACAACGCCCCCTCCTACCCTCAGCCGATCGCCCCCGCTTCCTTCACCCAACCATCCCACTCCACCCACACCCCGGAACAACACCTTTGCCACTCCGTCCTATGGCACCCTGACCCCTTCGGGTAAAGTCCGCGTTATATAAAAATGCATAAAATAAACTCCTGTGTCGCCCTCCCTTCCCCTCAAACTCCGCCTGCTCCCACGGTTACCCTCCCCCCCCCGAATTTTACTCCGTCCTTTAATTTCTTGCACCCATCACGAAAGTCTAGGCGACCACAAAGCCAGTCACCGCGGGCATTCCAACACCGCATCAACCCTAGATCGGCAACCAAGCAGCCCATGCCGACCTCCACAGACCCCAGCCCCCTGGTGGCTCCATCACCAACACACCCATCCCCACAAATGTGCCTTGAGGAGGAAATCCACCCTCGGGCGGGGACCTCGCCAAACGAGCCACAATCGGTGAAAGGTGAGCTAGGCGAATACACCAATACTCAGAAATATCCTGCAACTATTTCCCTTAGCACTTTATTAATGCCCCATAACGTTCTTGCCATTTATTACCATTTCAGTTGGTAATATTAACCCTGCCAGCTGCCCCACATATCTCTCCCACCCTCTCCCCTGGGCAACGGCACCTCATCCCTCCCAAGGCCCACTACTCCCTGCCCCCCCTCACCTCACACTCTGTAGCAGCAGCACGTGTGGTAAACTTTACGATTCACAACCTGGAATGTAGAATGCACAGCATGGCTCGAGCGCATATAAACAAAAGCGCTCGCCATGACGTTTTCGTTTGGCTTTTTCTGCCGTGCCCTCGCCTGGCAAAAGGTTTCTTGTCTTTATGGGGCCATGTGTTTGGCCCCATAAATATAAGAAACCTTTTGCGACCAACGCAAAGCAGGCGAGGCTGTCCAAATGGGACAGCTGAAAAGCCAAGCGAAAACTTCACTGGCACCTCTTTCCCAATGGCTGGCCGCCGTTTACCATAAACGGTGATGCCGGGCAATGGGAAAGAGGGGCGGGGCTTAATGCCTTACGCTACGAGACCTTAAAAAAGATTGCTTTATCTAAAACAATCACAGACATGGTGGTCTGCTGACCCCAGCAGGCTGCCATCCCTGCAATTTTTGCGATTCCCAATGGGTCTCATACTCAAACCTACCTCTTCAATATTCATGAGGTAGGTCTATTTGGGACCCACCAGTAGTCGCAAAAAGTGTAAAACACTTAAGTACATTAGTGTTTGCGATTACCAAATAGCAAATCAGAAACATTTGCTATTTGTTAACTGCAAACACTAATGTTAGTACATGTGGCCCTAAGTGGAAGGAGGCTATTGGACATAGTATGCAATGCGAGTATGTAAAACTATGGAAGGAAAGAACATTATTTGCAAGTGAGATACCATATTGAACTGAGCCTCTGTATAGTGCCAATCGCCCCCATGTGGGGTGCCTGAGCGCTTAGCTACATTTAGATTTTTCCAATTATGTAGACAAAGACCTGACCCACAAAGAAAATGTAAATGTAAACTTGTGCAAAGCACTTGCTTAGATAAGTAAGAAAAAGAATGAAAACACAATGTATTACTGAATAAATAAGATGTGGGGCCGGATACTCTTTGGTACACGTCATTACGAAAAGGCACACAAAGAAGGTAGATGGCATATATGTAAACATCATCACTTTCAAATAACGTGAAATATGTTATTAAATATATCACAAATGAAGGACTAAAAATATTTGTCCATATGTGCCTTTTTCCAAGTGCTGAGGAGCTTCGGGAGAGGCTCGCGGGGGTGGGGGAGTGAGGTTGCAGTAGGCTAAGAGGGGGAGAGGGGTAGAAGGAAGGGGCTTCATCTGTTATTTAAGAGTGATTGTGTTTCAGTTTGCAGTATCATATAAACAAGCGTTAAAAATAGTTGCCTGACCTCGAAATATGATGTTCTCAGAAAATTCATCAGGCACTACCTCACAGTGTGCCTCTGGTGTCTCTTATTTGGGTCGAAGTTTAACACTTGACAGCAGAGTGTACGTGGATCCACATTACTCATCTCACAGCCTCACTGAGGTATTCCTCCCTCCCTGTTGATAGCTGCAGTGTGTGTGTGGTGTGTGTCTCATGGTGCTCTTCTACATGCTTTGATCTCTTTGCTCAGTTCTCTCCCACCGCTGTGCACAGTTCTGCTTGACCTCTCAGTAGGGCAGGTGGTGTTTCTTCCATTGCTCTCCCCTGGGTCATCAGTATCCAACGCCTCGGTTGGCTCAGAAGAGACTGATTCCTTCTGCCAATTCCATGCCGGAGCGAGCCTCGTACTTCCCTATGTACCGTAAAACCCTCCAGACCTTTTCCCACATTAGTGAGATAATCAAACCTCTTGGTTAGGTAAGAGGCGCTTATCTCAGTCCTGCACAGTATCTGCCACACAATATGTTCTGATGGATCAACTCCTGTCCTGTCACCTCAATTCCGTCCACATTTCTCAAGCCTGTTAGGAAAGGATGCTAGGGAGTATGTATCTCACCATGTCCTACACCATTGTTCAGCTTTGCCTGCAGGCCCTTCCTCTCATTTCAACTCTGCCTTTTTAGGTCTCGGCTGCGAAGGCTGCGCTTGCGCAGTCTAGCTCCGAGATTTAATGACTTGGAGAAGAGGGGCTTGAACCCGCCCCTCTTCTCCCCTGTTCTCCATTGGCTGGCCTCTTGAATGCTGGCCAGCCATTGGAGAAGAGGTCAGTCATTCCGATTAGGCCCCGTCCTTTTCGGATCGGGGGGCGTGTTTTTTGCAAGAAGTCTCTTTCTCTCCTCCAGCCAATGGCTGGAGGAGAGAAAAGACAAACACGCCCCCGAATCCGAAAATGCCGCTGTGTTTCTCCGAGGCATTTCTGCTCTGCCTCGGAGAAAGGCGGTGGTGTCTTCCGGTGCCCTCGGCTTGTTCCTCTTTACTTGTTGATAATGGTGCGGGATCTTGCTGCTCTGATACCCCTCCGGTACGTAATTCAATTTCTGCTTCCTTGCGAAGTACCAACTTACAATGTGGGGATGTTGTAGCAGTCGTACCGGTCGGGAAGGTGTAGTAATCCTCCAAGAGAAGAGAGAGTAAACCCAGAGTACCTCCTACAGTTGGATGCTTGGAATTCCTTATTGGAGTTTCTAAGAAACGAGCCTTTCATTCACTTAGAGGCTGGCAGGCGCTAGCTCAAGAAAACGAGATTTCCACCAGGATGCGCAAAAGGTGGACACCTGCCCCCTACTTACTAGGACCATCCGTGAATTTAGCCTGATGCCCGTTGTTGATTTTTTAACGGATGTAATTTGTCCGTAATGTTAGCACTTCCGGGTTGCATACCAACCAGTTCCATAGCTGATGATATTTTGGAATCCCCAGGAGCGGGAGGTACTACTACTACGTTAAGTGACCGAGGATTGGAGCAGTGGCGGCATCTTAGCCAATCACTGTGAGCTACACAAAATGTCTAAGTGCTGATTGGCTCTTGGGTCCGCACGTGCCTTTATTTTGAGTCCTCAAACTTTATGAAGGCGCCACCTGTTTGGAACGGGGTGAGATTGATTAGAGGTGGACTTCACAACGGACAGTTATTGATCAGGCAATGATATCCTTTCTGGCCCGGTTAGACAAAGCTGCTGCCGCTCTAGGTTCTCCATTGGAAAAAGAGGGGAGGGCGGCAATGCGGAGCCGGGATGATGCAGAGTTGTCAGAGTGAGCCATGGTTGTAAGTAGTCACTCACAGCACCCTCGCCGCTGCAAATTGTATTATTGTTGTTGCAGATTTAGATAGCGTGAACTCGACCCGAAGGTATTGGAGCGCTTTGCACGAGTACCAGTAACGTTACACAAGACACATTCATTTTTTGTAGGAATGGGGAGATTAAGTGATTTGCCCAGAATCACAGGAAGCTGACCCGAGGTCGAAGCTCGAACCTGGTTCCCCGGCTCCAACGTTGGCAGCTCTGGCCCTAGGGTCACAACTTTTGGCTGATGGACAGGTCTGTTTACCACTAAAAGCCAAACCATAGCAGGCTGTTCTGTAGATTCAATCCATGAGGCAGAGATGGGCAGAAATTCAAAATCTTTATTGGCAACCTCCTCCTGAACACATTTTCAAAACGGACTCGGTATATTTTAACATCCTAGGAACTGAAGTGCATTCAACATTCTAAATTCTCCATAGTCCTGTTCTGCCCTCCTACTATACCAGTGCAAATAACGCTCTGCAGCGGAAAACTTCACCCTTTCGCCCATTTGTGTTTTGCGTTTATTCACTGTCCTTATTTTGTGTGTTCCATATTTCTCCTGTTCCCATACTCCTATCCCACCCTCCTAAAACTAGTTATTTTGTTTTTTTCAAAAGGCGTGTGTTTTGTTGGTGCGTCTTCTACCCGGCTGTCTCGGCTGCGATGACAATAATCTGTTGTTTTTCTGACTATGATGTTGTCTGCACCGTCGTGATTCCAGAGATGCCATTCTATGATTACTATTGATGTGGCACCATCACATAATGCCTATATTACTAGCAGACTTACTAGTTATTCTGTTCCACGAAATCCAGAAGCAACAATTTGCGTGCAGTTTCCCATCTTGGGAAAGCTTACTCATTTACTCCTGGTACAGGAAGGAGTAAAAGGGTGGAAGTGCATAGGAAGAACCGACAAAAAAATTCGGTGGGTTTAGGTGGAAGAAGATTTTAAAAAGTTTGAATGTGAAAATGTATTTTCGCGTCACACTTGTGCACGTCCCGTTGGTGTCTCCGTTCCCCCAGCTGCTGCCATGAATCAGTGTTAATGGCCCATCAGCGGGAGGTGCCGCTTCGCACAATGTGTACAGACGGAAAGCCTCCCTTTGTGTAGGCGAGTGCCAGGGAGCCAGCTTCGCACATACCTGCCAGATGTCCTGTTCAGGGCCTGCTGGGGGTCGGGGTGGGTTGCACCACTTTCTGCCTGGTAACCTTATTTTCATTACTTTCTTTTTGCCGCCCTATTGACCCTTCCCTTTCTCCTTGGAGTACCACAAATGAAAAGCGTGGATTGTAACAACTGTGTGCATCTCACGCCTCCGCATATTGTGCATGTGCTGCATACATTTATGCATGCAAAGGATGTGCATAGAATAATAATAACGAAAATCCCAAAGGTTTGATTACTGTGTCCTTGGTAATGATCAACAAAACACCGTTAGTAGGCGAGTCTCAATATGATTAATAGGAATAGGAGTCTGATGTCGAGCACAGACGTTTCAGTGATATGGCCTGAGAGAAAGATTGATAGTTGTTTCATGGGTTGTTTTAATGAATTCTATGATTTTGGAAGTCTAGCTATACACACACCTGCAAGATTTTAGCTACACAATGGAGACCAGCGATAGGACGAAAAATATTGCTGTGGTGAGGCTTAGATTTAGCGTTATTGAATAGCCGTAATTAACCTCTTTGAACAATGCCTTGGTCTATAGAAATGTGTATAGACAGAAGAAGTGTTGTCATAGGGGCAAAGTGAAAGACACGAGATCGAGGCTTGTAAATACAGGCTGTAGAGCACACCACGATGAGAGTGCTGAACAGAGCTCTGGGATAGAGCAGCAGGACTAGGGAGGGAACAGAGGAGTAAACCTGGACGCACGCTCATAGTCATGAGCAATGCCAATAGCTCTAACTTTAACAATGCCGAGACCATTGCATTGTAAATGCTTGTTCCCATTGCTCCCACTTTTCACTCCCCAGACATCTCTCACTTACGACTGGCTTGGTGCTCCTCCAGGTGCTGTGAGGTGCCACCCATCCAGGGAGTTCCCAAGATCTCTGTTTTTGTATCCACTCAATTGACGGTTAGAGGCACCACTTTCACACATGTGGACCACGCCTCAGAACTTTCCAAATCACCGACTGCACCCCACTCTATGGTGCATCTGTGAATTCTCGCCCCGATGTTCATTTCAAAGCCGTAGGTCAGCCAATTTAGTTGTACTCTGCTGGAAGTGGGGTCAGCCATTCACACTCGTTCTCAAAATATCATATGTAGGTCCATCAGGAGAGAGCCAGGATTGTTTTCTGCTTCACATGCCAACCCTGTTGATATAATTGGGGAGATCACTCAGATCCCATGGGAACCAGTTGTCACGTTGTGTTTTCAGGAACCGGGGCATCGAAGGACACATCCACTAAATAACTGCTCAGGGTTGTTTCTACAGAGAAGGTAAATATCCCAGGCAGTCAGAACCTGAAACATTGATAAATACAGTACCAGACTGACCTGGCCATAGTCCAAATGTATAACGGGCAATCCATTATGAAAAAAAATGGACGACTAATGGGCTTCTAAACACCCATATGAGTTAATTTTTTGTAAATAAGTTAAATGGCAACAGCTTCGTGGGGAAACAAAAGATGTCAAGGACAATACACTTTTGCAGGTGCTTACTTTCTTTTAAAAAACTAGGAACCACCAGCTCTCTAATCTAGGGAAATCGATCATAATAACTTTTACGAGGAGTGTATTTCCTCTAAATTAAGATTCGGGCCTCACTAAGAATTTCTGAAGGGAAAACAAGAAACGCTTTCAACGGTCTCGGCATTGTTAAAGTTAGAGCTATTGGCATTGCTCATGACAATGCCGTTTCTTTAAATGTTTTAAAAACAAAAACAAACAAAAATAATGTCATGAGCAATGCCAATAGCTCTAACTTTAACAATGCCGAGACCGTTGCATTGTAAATGCTTGTTGCTCTGTGTGACAGGTTTGCTAACCGGATTCTTCAGAATGGAAAATGGTGGGGCACTAATCCCTTTAGGCATTGTATTGCTGGCAAGATGGTGGCAGCGTGAGTGGCCGGACTGGCAGTCGTCCCTTACCTCACCCGACGCGGGTGTAGATCAAGTGGCCCTTGATGGTGCGGCGGTACGCAGCTCTTCAGACGCCCCAATGCTGTCTCTGTGGCTGCATTTCTACTTTACGGCTCAGGTGTCCATGAGTGGAGATCGCATCGGGGGAAGCAAGACAGAGACTATTTGCGCGGTTCGAGCGCTGTGTGTGCGAGCAGCACGCAGCGTGCTCCAGCAAGGCAGGCAGAGGCGGAGCAGTCTCTGGATCTTTACACGCCGACCACAGATCATGGGGCCTAAGACGAAGAACCTGCTTCCAAATCTAAAACTGTAGCCAGACGAAGTGAGGCTCTCAGGAAGCTACCGGATGGGAATGACGCCTCGAGCACAGTGGAGATGGATTCGGGCAGTTTAAAAACAAATGCAGGAATAGCTTCAGAGTCCTAAAAAAAACAAGCTGAGGGCACCGGAAGACACCACCGCCTTTCTCCGAGGCGAAGCAGAAATGCCTCGGAGAAACGCAGTGGCGTTTTCGGATTCGGGGGCGTGTTTTTCTGTTATCTCCTCTTGCCATTGGCTGGAGGAGATAATTAGACTTTCTGAAAAAAACACGCCCCCCGATCCGAAAAGGACGGGGCCTGATCAGAGTGACAGGACCTCTTCTCCAATGGCTGGCCAGCATTCAAGAGGCCAGCCAATGGAGAACAGGGGAGAAGATGGGCGGGTTCAAGCCCCTCTTCTCCAAGTCATTAAATCTCCGACTTCCGGTTCTGCCTTCGGCAGACCGGCGGTCCTCGACCTAAAAACATGCAGTCTGACCTAAGCAGTCAAGGGGTTGATGCTATCCTACAAGCGGGCCTTCCAGGGAACTCCACTATCCCTACATCCGGCTCTTAGGCAGTACCTGGAATGGAAAAATAGAAGTGCAGGTACTCTGGAGCAGAGTACCTGCTGGTTTCTGAGAAGTGCCGGTACTCTCCAACTAAAAGTATAGCATTTCCCTTGAGAAGTGCCGGTACTCTCCCTGTCAGTCTGTACCGGACAGTACCGGCCCATTTAAAGCACTGCCTATTGCTCACTCAGCAAATAAAGCAATTCCCAAACCTAATAAAAGAAGCCAGAAAAGAGTCATTGTCGAGATTACTGTCTTCTCAGAGACGGTCTCACTCCCACACCCAGCGCCTCTCCTCTAGAACGCACTCCCTCTGAGTTCTCCTGACAGACCACATCTAGTATATTCTCTTCTCTCACATATGCAAACCTTGTAAACCATGGATTGGCAGGTAAGACGCGTTACATTGCCCAGACACCCTCAAATGCACCATACACCCCCCCAGGCTATTAACATATTCTTTCCATCATCCTGCTATACAACGAACAAGGCCATGAAACAGTGACTCTTTGGCACTCAACTGCAAACACAGAAACCCCAGATTGTACGCATCCATGTGACTTGATGATCAGGCCAAACTTTTGCCTACAGTACAAAGTTGTAAAAATCCCCTCACAGCAGATCAGCACGCCATGCATACTTCTCAAATGACAGAATAAAACTGTATTCACTTAAAGTCACTAAATTCTAACCTGCTGCCAGAATGACACTGCTACAAAATTTAGATAAATGAATCCAACAAAGGCTGATGGGAGGCTCAGCGTGCTGTAGTTTTCTCTGGTGCATTGTTAGTTGGTTTTCATTAGTTTATGTTAGGCAGAAACAATATTGATATGTCTGTCTCGCGTTTATTTTTTCCACTATCGATACAGTATCATTTAGATAAAACATGTATCAACTGCATATTGCATTGACTACATGGTGTGGCAGAACCTGAAATCCAGCTTTGCACACCACCACAATTGGTCTGCCAGAGAACAGTGTTTCTTTGGCTGTCGTTCACGTGATCAATGCATACATTTAAGTAATGGTACTTATACAGTAATGTCAACTTGCCAAATGTCACAAGAGTGACTTTCTGCCATCCCTGGTTTCTACTGCCAATGGCACCAAGCATGCTGGGACTTGTACATTAACCTCTGATTTATTAGTCAAGGTGAACCGGACCCTGCATGATTACCAGGTGACAGTTATATAATTGTACCTACCATAACTGAACACAGTGGCCCAGCCTACGAGTGTAGGTGCTCTTTGCCGCACACGATAAATAACGATACCTCGGGATGCGTTATTTATTGGGTGCCTATTTCAAGTTTGTGGGGAATAACATGCAGATTTGGTGTTTTATTGCAGAAAAATCTGCATAATACATCAAATACAGTACACATTTCGCGTTGGGTTTTACCTGCCAAAATGTAACGATACTTGAGGTATTCAGCACACCAGATAATTATCGGATACTTTAAATACCTATTACCTCATAATGCCGATCTGTACGTAAACATGGGTTTATGCATGGGTCAGAATTATCGACCCACTTGTAATCAGGCCCAGTAAGTACAGGGTTTTGCTGACTACTCTCTACAAAGTAAACTGTAGTAGAGCCAAGGTTGTACAGGTTCCAAAGGCAGAGTCTATGTAATGCTAGAATTACTTACCGGTAATTCCATTACTCCGATTCCAGACTTCCATTTTAAGATCACTACAACATGAGGCATTCATGCCTCCACAGACACCGGCAGACAAGCACAAACCCCTTAAAAAACAACCCAACTGGGATATGTTTTTTTTGCTTACCACCAAACTGCCTGTAATATACTAAGTTTTCATTCTCAGAACAATCATACAGTCCTCAAAATAATCATTTGAATAATATGAATAGGGAGAGAAGGAAGGATGTAATGATCAGAACAAGGAAATCTGGACTCACAGTAATGGGTTTACCGGTAAGCAATTTTAGCGTTAACATTTCGTACCCTAATTGGATTTGTATATTGTAATCTATTGCAAGAAATAAAAGTTTATAAATTAAAAACCCCAAGAACTTTTCTTACTCTTCTCTGTGCCTCTCATTACAAAATGAGTTATATCAAAGCTATCCCTCAAATGACTGTGATTAGCACGAAAAGCTCTTCAGTACACCAAAAGAAATTCTGCAATTTATTAAAGTTTTTTTCAATATAAACTCATAGCAGACAATACTTTTACACCAAACTCATCCTGTTGATTGGAAAAATTATCAATCCTGTAATGTCTCACAAAAGTCGAAGGGTTAGACCATGAATCTGCCCTACAGGTCTCCTTCAGAGAGACCCCCTGAAACTCTGCCCATGATACCGCCATACTCCTTGTAGCTCTACCTTCAACACATTTTGTCAGAAAAATCCTTTGTAGCTGGAAGGTTAATGCAATTGTAGATTTTAACCACCTATTCAGAGTCGGCAAGGATGGACAACCTCCCTTTTTCGGATGGCAAAATTTCACAAAAAGAGCCTGTGGTGACCTAAACTGAGCAACCGTCTCCAAATGATTAAGGTATCTGTTAGTTTATCCAGTTTACTTCGTTCCAATGCGTCTTGAGAAGAGAGAATGGGAATAACTCAGGAAAGATTACTTCCCACTGAAAACTGGATTAGGAAGAAACCTTTGTAGAAAAGGCAGGGTCGAATCTCAAAATGACACAGTTGGTAAACAAACCCCTTAAGTAAGGATGTTTAAAAGAAAAATAACCAATTCCTCTACTCTTTTTGCTGTGGTAATTGCTACAAGAAAAAACACTTTCCAAGTCAAGAACTTTAGATCCATGGATGTCAGTGGTTCAAATGGAGCACCCTTTAAAACATCCAAAACCCAAATGAAATCCCATGAAGGCAAAGGATTTTTCACATTAGTCCTGATGTTTAAGAAACCATTAAAAATCCTAGAAACCAATACTTCACATTCTCTCTGAAAACCTAAATGCCTGCCCAATGTAACTTGAAGGTAGATCATTTACGGCTCAGGTCAAAACTATCCTGTAAAAATTGTAATATGGAGATACTTGAGCAGGACAAAGGGTCTAACTGTTTGGCATCACAACATTTCTCAAAAGATGATCTCCTCTTTGGTTCTCGAGTAAAAAATAGAAAAATGGAATTTGTCTGACTGGTGAAGAGGTCTATCACTGGGACTCCCCATCTCTTGCAAAGTTCAGCAAAACCTAGAGGGGTTAACTGATAATCTTGTGATGAAGGGAACATCCTGCCTAGATGATCTGCTCTTTGATTGAAAACTCCATGAATATGAATCATTGAATGTTTCTCTAAGTGAGTCTCAGCCCATTGAAAAATGCAGATTACACAATTCATCAGGGTTTTTGACTTCGTACTCCCTTGTTTGGTCAGAAAAGCCTTTGTGGACATATTGTCTGCCCTGATTAGAACTTCTTTGTTCTGTATTAGTGGAGAAAAATGAAGAAGGGCATGATGTACTGCCTTCATCTCTCTCCAGTAATGACCAATCTCCACTATTGACCATTTCTCCTGAATCAAGTGACCATCCAACCAAGCACCCCATTCAATCTCACTGGTATCTGTTGTTATCAACAACCAGTTTGGAGAAGAAAGCTGAAAATCTTTCACAAAATGAGATATATTCAGCCACCATTTAAGGTTCTCCGTTGCTTGTTTAGTCAGAGGCAGTCTCTTCTTCGGATGCATGACAGGTGGACACCAAAGTTTCAGGAACTGATTGACAAAAAGATTTAAGTGAAATCTTGCCCTAGGAATCAAAAAAAGAGAGCAGTTACCATGTCATGCAGGTCTTTAGCTATTCCCTGGTTGTTGGATGGTCCTGATTCAGGAAGTTGAGCAGATTCCTTGTCATTTTCTCTTGTCTTCTGAGAGGAAGTCATACCAACCCAATGATTATCTGGAATATTGCCGGATAAATTCTATGTCTTGGGAAGGATTTAAGTAGGATTTCTCCAAATTTACTAAGAGACCATGAGTCTAACGAACTTCTAAAACTCTCTTTCGTTGGTTCCTGTTATTTTGCATGCACCAGCTAGTCACCTAAATATGAATGCAAGAGAATTGCATCTCTGTGAAGAATTCCCAAAAGCGGTGCCAAAATGTTTGTAAACGCTATGGACTTGATCCCAAATAGAAGGACTGCAAACTGAAAATGTTGACCTTGAACAGCAAATCTTAAGTACTTTCGATGTCAAGGTAAAATTGGAATGTGCAGATACAGATCTTGCAAATCTATGGCAAAACCATCAGAATTATTGATATTTTCTGCACGTTCTCCATCTTGAATTGGCTAGTTCCTACCCGTTTGTTGACCATCTTCAAATTCAGATCCGGTCTGAAGGCCCATGACACTTTCCGGTCTAGGAACAGGATTACATTAAAAACCAGACCCTCTTTTCATGAAGGAACTGGAACTCTCGCACCATTCTGCAACAAAGTCTGGATACCATCACATAATGTCTTTGCTTTTTGCTTGTTCTTTGGTATGCGAGTATGAATTCTACCTGTGTCTGTAAGCTTGGATTCTAACTCTATAACATAACATCTGAGAATGGTATTCAGTACCCATTGATCGAATATATCTAATCTCCATTCTTGATTACAAGAACGCAGCTGTGCTCCAACTGGAAGCATCTCCCTGCAGAGATAGTCAGGAATTCTGCTGTTTGTGTCCTGGTTTAAAAGATGACCCCTCTGTCTTTATTTCCTTTTTCTCTGGCTGAAAGTACCTTGTCTGGGAAGACTGGGTTCTTCTTTTTGTCTTCATAAGACTTAGCATATCCAGATTCACCTTTGTTAAGCATGGCATGCTTTCTAGCTTTAAAAGCTTTCGTCACCATCTGCTCAAATTTATCTTCAGTATAGAAAAACAATTGGTCCTAGACTTATTTAACACTCAATTAAGTCAAAAGATATTTTTGATTCGTAAAACAATTTAGGCATGCATAAGATCAGCACAACGTATCAAATGCAAACAAGCTATCAAGTGTGCACCTTCAAAAAGAACAACGGCACCCACTAATTCTTTAAGAGATTATCTGTTTTATTCACAGAGACATATTCAGAAGGTAAACACATTACCATGTGATATAGGAGTTATAGAGAGGTTGCTTCAATGGAGAGGGACTAAAGGAGTAGTGCTCATGTGTGAATAGATAGAAGAGATAAAAAAGAGGGATTTCACAGAGTGAAGGTCCTTCAATTAGCGAACAATACAATAATTCTAATCAGAACTGGTTGTGAGCAGCATCAACACCAGTTATTTAAGGCCTGTCCTTCATTGGTCATTTACATTGTTGCTCTTGATAATTTAACAAGCAATTCAGAGAGTTATCATCTGTAGGTTGGACGGGACAATAGTGGCATAAGGTACAGGCTCACTTGAGGAAGAATGTCGACGTTTCGACTGACTTAGTGCATGGAAGGTATTTAGATCCTCAGCTTGCGGGTTTTCCTCAGGACAGGGGAAAAGATTGGGAGACAACCTATATTAGGTGCCTGTAGGTTGATGGCCCTGATCACAGCTCCCGGGGTTGGGTAGTCTGCATCATGGTTGCAGTGTAGTAATTATTCCATATTCAGGGTATCAAGAGACCCAACCATGGCCAGTCAAAGTACCGGTTGAAAGGAGGGATGAACTCCATCCAGGGGGAACCAATCACCCCCACAAATCTTAAAGGACTTATTTTGAGCTGCCTGAGTTAGTACTTCGCTCGTTCATCTCTGTGCCATACTCTGACGAGTAAGTCTGTGCTGTTTTTGCGTGAAGCAATGACAGCTACCATTATCTGCCCATCTAGTCTTGTTTTAGAACGAGTGATTGCAGCTATGGTGGTAGTTCGTACTGCTCCTTTTGCGGCTTCATCAGCCAATGAATTCCCTTCAACCTGAATGCCATCACGTTGATGACTCAGCATGTGTATTACGTGAGCTCTCGGTAGTTCGTTTTTCAACTCAGCTACCTGTTCCCATAGCAATTTATGCTTAATTGTGCAACCTTTAAAGTCTTTAAACCCATTCTGACCCCAGTATTGAAGTTATTGATTGTACGACTGGACACAGTAAAAAGAATCACACACTATCACTGTGGGGATTTCTCGATCCATAGTTATAAGTGCCAGTAATAGGGCTTTTAGTTCTGCCAGCTGTGCTGTGCAGTCTCCTAGAGACTGTGTCTTCGAACTGCTAGGATGGAACTTGCCTTCCTGTATACGACCCTTCACAATCGCACATGCGGCACTGTATTGATGTTTACTACCTATGGGCAGCTGAGCAGAACCGTCAGTATAAATAATGTATTCATACTGATCTAGAGGCATTATTTCATTTGGAAGAAGATATTCCTGTTCATATTCCAGGAATGCTTGTGTTTTTAGTGTAGAGTCGAGTTTGTAATCTACATCTTTTGCAGTGCGAGAATTAGCCCATTATATCCATCTTTGATGTAAGGCTTTAGCATTTGGAATACTTGATTTTGTAACAGCCTCTGAGGCTGGTACCGGAGTTACGACAATTATTTGTTTCCACTGAGCCAGTGCTCTTTCTCTCACTACAGCGGCCTGTACTGCTGTCAGAATTTGTTCTGCAGAAGCAAAACACATTTCAGTGATTGTGTACAAGTTTGATTTGTATGCTATGGGTACTGTTTCACATTTATTGAAGGTTAGGTAAGTGTGCCCAGATTGACCCGCTATAACACGGACCACAAGATTTATGCTGTTTAGAAGTGTGTGTAAGTGTTCGGAAGCTATCATGTCAGCTTGTAGGGAACAAAGGATATCTGTGTGTTCCTGTCTCCAATGCCTAACTGAAAAATCAGGTCTTGTCAGGTCATAAAATGGTTTAACTTTTTCTGTGTAATCTAAAATGTATGTTCTGCCAACATTTAGGAATCCCCATATGGATTGTAAGTTTTCCAATGATTTAGGAGGTTGGAGCAGCACACACTTTTCTAAAAAGTTAGCTGCCATGCTTTTCCCTACACTTGAAAGCTCATATCCCAAAAATAGGACACTGAGTTGGGCTATTTTTGATTTTTTAAAGTTGAATTTGTAGCCCTAAGAGGCGCACCCCAAAATTATGTTGTTCACCCTGGTCAAGTGTTCCTTTAAATCGTGATCAGTCAAATAATTATCATCTACTTAGGACAATGCCTCTTCATCCAAATTCTGAAGTAACTCTGTTACCCTAGCTGTGAACACCCGGGCTATTTTATACCCTTGGGGGAGTCGACAAAATTGACTCTGAGAACCTAGCGCTGAGAATGCTCTCAAATACCTGCTTTCAGGTGCTATATTTTGGCAGAAAAATCCATTAAAGACATCTAATGTTGTTTTGTATTTTTTCCGCACAATGCTATTCATTAATGCAGCACTGTGTGCATTCTGTACTGCAAATGTTTTAGTGCATGTGTTCAGATGTCTGTGGTCTAAAACTAGACGCATGACTTATCAGGTTTCATTACAGGAAACAACGGATTATTCATGGAGAAGGGGCAAGTTTCAATTACACCTTGGTGTTCAAGTTGATCTAAGATCTCCCTGACCTGTTTTTCCACTTCTTGTTTTATTGGGTACTGTCTCTGTGGAGTTGTAGTAGTTTCTACTGGGATTACATGGTGAGGTGACTCAGCATCCCACCTAACATGGTTGTGATATAATGCTGGAGCAAGAGCTATCGCCCACTCCTGAGACTATGTATGTTTTAAGTATATGGGATCGAGGTCAGAAAAAGCCGGTAAAATTACCTTTTCTCCCTTTGGGCAATCCATAACAATTGCAGGCAACCAATCTTTTTCAGCCAAAAGGATGTCATATCCATAAGTCAGGTTCTCTCAAAAGAGACCTTTGATTTTTCTGGGTTTATCCCCCTCCATTTGGAGTGTTATTTCATGTAACTTATGTGGGACACTTACGAAGGTATCCGGTGTCTCCACCGAGATATGTTCATTCAACTCTGCTGAAATTCTATCAGGTTCTGGAGAGCTATTGTTACTTCTACTGGGTTGTATAGCATCGTCAGAGCCCATTCCCCATTCAGAAGTAGAGTCCTCAGAATTCTGGGCATGTCTAACTTTAAGACCTGCTACTTTCTTCTTTTTAAAATGAAGTTTTGATTTTTGTTTATATTCTTTTTTGGAAGTATAGCCTGAAGCATGTTGCGTGTCTCTGACTTCGTACGCTCTTCTTGTATGTATTCTGACCCTCCTTCCCTCTCAGAGTCTTTTGATGAAGCCTGAAATGAACGAGAGGAACGTGCATCAGTATCCTGATACCTGTCAGGTTTTTTAATGTTATCACGATTCCTAAGGTTCTACTTCCTTTCGGAGGGCTCCTGTTGAGGAGACCCACCCCTGGATTGTGATCTATTCTCTCTATTCTTTTTTTTTTTATTATTTTCCCATTTCTTCTTGGAAGGAGCAGGTGCTTGTTTTGTGTTATCCTTTTCAGGACCACCCATAAGTTGAGGTTTTGTTGCTCTAGCGCTCAAATTGTCTCTACCTAATTCAGCATAGGTGTCTTTGATAATTTTAGGTAATTCACATTCCTGTTGTCAAGGAGTGACATCCCTCAGGCATTGGCATATTGCCACTGCTGCTGCCTTCCCTTTTACATTTGCTAATACGACAGCTGATACCTGGGCAAAATTACCTAATAATTTCATCCCTATGTTCAGAGCAGGTTCTGCTCTATACTCATTCTTTATTTGTTTTAATACATCTGGTATTAATGCTAATGAAGGGATACCATGAGTTCTGGTATATATGGCAGTGAAAGCTGTACCCCAAGAGGTACAATCCTCTATCTGGGGAGCTATCCCCATTGGCCAGCAGAATGTTAGCATTCTGTGTTTTTCTTGAGGGCTTGTGTGTGGAAATACTGCCTTTAGCTGTGTTATTTTTTGAGCTATCCAGAATGGCATTTGCTCACGATTAGTGGGCATTTTACCCATAACTGCGTGTAGCATTTGTGGTGTGATTTTAGTTGTAGATCCCTGAATGTGTTCTGCTTGTGTAGCCCGTGGTGGCTGAAATATGAGTGTTCTCATCACGATCTGTGTCAGGTTTCTGTAAGTTTTATTATTTCTTTATGAAGGCGACGTAAGTCTGCAACTGACATTGTGTCAATGTCTAGATGTGGTGTACAGGCCACTAGGACTGGCCAAGTCGCTCCGTCTCTTCCGAGCGAACTGAGTCTCACTCTTTCTTTTGTGTGTGGGACGGCGCATTTAAACCAGTTTATATGCTTCTCGTGGTAGGTGAGCGGAACTTTAATGTCGTCATATGGACAGTATTCTTCTGGTGTTTCATCTTCAGAGTAAAAATGAAATATATTTGAATGTGCATCTGCTTGTGGAAATTTAACCCATGAATAGAATACCGGTGAGTGGGAGAGGGTAATTCTATTGTGGTTTAGTTATACTGCATGTGCCGCCATAGTGATGTTATTATCCATCTCATGTTCTGTAACCTTTTGTGCGGTTATTGTAAAGATGTGTCAACCTATTTGAAAATAGCAACAAAATATGTTTAAAAAACATAGAATACCTCTGTTCTATATGATTTGTGTGCCTCAATCACAAATGTTACTGTCCCACCTATAGCTGTGACTCCATAGTCTGCTAGTTTTAGAGTAAGGGCAGTTCTAACATTTTCTGAAATGTTAATTTCCCCTTCCTTGTCTTTCTCCCTAGCTGCAGCACGTTGTGCTGGCACTACGGCATCTTCTTCAGCCATTATTTTGAAAAGGAAGAAGTTTCAATGAAACTGAGATACGTTTTATGCACAATAGGAACTTTTTGTCCTGAAGCTTGATAAACCTACAGTCAATACATAGGATATGTCTACTCAGCTGTGGCAAGATTCCATGTGATTGATAGCCCCCAGCTTCCACTGCTCGTCAGTGTCATAGAATCTAGCAGTAACCAGGAGCGTGTTGATGGTCAACCTTGTGATAGGATCAGTGGCTTTTCCCTTTGTTTTCCGCTTGTTTGGAAACACCGATAGTTCTGCATCCCTGGAGTGGCTCAACCCTCCACCTAAGGTACAAAAATTGCAATCACACCATCATCAGTAATTATTGCCTCATACCTCTTTTTGGGCATTGAGTTGAAGGCCTACGCTTGGACTTCGCTGGGTCAATAAGAATTCAAACTTGATCCTGGTTGGGTTTAGCTTGAATTGTGGTACCACTGTTAATATAGAACCCTTTCAATCCTTACCCATGAATCTGTTCACACCAGGAAGTAATTATTGTATGCACATTTTATTGATTACCAAGGCTGTATTTGATGGTGTGGCCAAGGCACTGCCTAGTGAATATGCCTGTATGTGCCATTCAATCTTTGTATACTGCAACATGGTTCTGGGTCAAGATTGGTGTTAACCATATGGTTTCACATAGAAACTTAAAAAGTTAAGGTGTGAGGCAGAGATACATTTTAGCACTCTGTTACTCAGCCTTAATACCGCTGACCTAGGGAGGAAACTTGATAACATCACATCTTTCCCCCAAAGTTTGGGTTTATTAAATAGAAATGTTCCTCAGTATGTTGACAATAGTGCCATTATTGACAGTACTCCAGGAGAATTCCAAAAATAATTATAGGTACTGGAGGTATACAGTAACACAAATTAACACAAAGGTAACAGGTTTGGGTAAATGGCTCAGAGGGACCGAAAGGTGGGTTTTTGGCAGCAAGGAAATTGTGAGCAGAGCTTCCTATAATTATTTACTCTACTAATCTCTAAGAATGCAGCTAAAACCAAGCACAGGTTACCTGAAACATTCCCAGAAACCCTGTTGGAGACCAGTATTATTGCTCTCACAGAAGGAAGGAGAAAACAGACCTCTTATTTCCTTTCAACAACACAGCGCTCTGGCAAAATTTCTTCTCTAGTTCGCTAATGGTTTCTTGCAAATCCCAAAATGATTCCTAATGAAATGAAGCTCAATATTGCCCCTCTGCCTTCTCCTCTGCAAAAGTTTTACAAACATGAAAAAACATGATAGAAGCTTCTGACGAAAAGCTGCTTAGATGTAACTCTCATTATTCCTCTTCTAAGTAAAGGAATTCAAGAGAAGCACTCCAACTCTTTAACCCAGACTCAGTCCAAGCCTCTCTGGTCCAGAAGGCGCTTTAAGTTCCAACACATCCTACACTTCACCATCTCTACCTTAACTTAGTGCTCTTTTACCCCTTAAGGACCCATGAACTGCATCAAGCAATTGACAATGTTGCAGAAGGATGGCCCATTCCACCAACTAGCCTCTAAAACCGCTTTGTTCATGCAATGATCCATTAGTACCATCAGTAAACCTACACTGGATATGAGCAGTGATAGGAGCTCACTTTACTCATGGACCAGCTAAGACTCTCTTGGCCTGGCTGCCTGCCAAAATATAAGCATGGACTGGCTCCAAATGCACCAAATAAGTAGAAATAGCTAAAGGGTTTGCACAGAATCCATGTTTTTACATGGGAAATGATCCTCTAAAAATCAGGGAAATTAGGTTGTATTTAAATAATTGTATGCTGTTAGTGATGCATCGGACTAAGGAAGACAGTCTTTTAACTATTGATAAGAAAATTGAAGTATTATGTTTATATTTGTAGAGCTTTCCAAATACAGCGATAGAATAATCCTGTAAGTCAATTACAAGGTGGTCGTCACGTTAATATGAGGCATAGTGATTATAGAAAGAGCTGTCCCTCTTTGAATTTGAGTACTGACTCAAGATGTTCGAGAAAAAGGATGATACTGAATTGGGGTAACTTTTTTTTACTTATCCCATGTTATAAGTGATGTGTTGAATAAAGGAAGACAGTTCTTTAACCATTGGCAAACAATTGAAATCGATAAGCATATATCTATGGCTCACTACGTAAAATAGCAATAGAAACATGACCGATATTAGAAATGAAACTATAAGATGGCCGCCATATTAGCATGCGATACATCCACTTTTGAAATAGCTGTCCTTCTTTTATTTTGGCACTAACGTGAGAGTTGAAAAAGAAAATGGGGAAAGACGGGCGGGTGAACGAATTTCGGAAACAGACTAGATTCCAAGTTTACCGCGCGTTGAGTTACAGGTGAAGATAGGAATTATACATGCCGTATTTATGAGAAATAGAGTGGACGTAGAATACAAGCGGGAAACATTGGGGTACATGTTTTAAGGCTGGGAGCGAACGATAAAGGGCGCTGCAAGCAAAGTAGCACAATGGAAACATAAAATCTTAACAAAGACGGAAGAATAGCATGGTGTAATCACAGCTTTACGTAGTGTTTACAATATCAAGAAATAATGGGCATATAATAGGTATGTGTTGTGATGTGCTTATTATCTTTACACTCTCCCTACTCTGGCTCTCTGCCTGCCTGCTCAGCCTTTGATGAGGTATGATAGAATGTTGAGGGTGGTTGGGATTCTAGTGTGATCAGTTGGTGAGAAGGGGCTGAGCAGGGAGGACGCTGCTCCTGGTGGGGCATTATGAAGGAACAGAACATCTTCCTGTAACATGTAACTAATGATTTGGACTGAAGAATAAATCATCATATCATCTATACAAGACCATGCCTGCGCCCATTCATTCCTTTTAACACTGGCGACGAGTTAAAGAACCTGCGTGTACCTTCAAAGGATTTTGGACTTATGAAACTGAAGGGCCTACTTTGGATGAACTTGGAACTGAAGAAGCGCTTAAAAAAAAAAAGAAGTAACCTTGCACTCCACAAGCCCCACCAGTGACCATAAGACCGGTCAGCCCTGTCGTGGATGTGCCAGATGATGGACTTGGCTGAGTGTTTCCCCAAAGGACAATTCTGACCAAAAAGGGAACGGTCAGTCTTGGCCTGGGCCTGCCAATGCCTGCTGTCTTGGGAGTGTGTCTCCATCAAGTGGAGTTTCCCTGAGGACCAACAAGAATGTGTCACTCGCAAGTTTTCCCAGTGCCTCAGAGGGGAAGTGCTGTCAAGTTTCCCCAGAGACTTTAAGAAATGATTTTAGAAGATATTGAAACTGATATCTGGGGTTAGCGCTTCAGTCTCTGTTTGTTGACTGAGGAGCTTTTTGTTCACGTCTTGAGGAAGAGCGTCGCGTGAGGAGCCTGCACTGCGAGTCATGGAAAAGACTTCATGTGTTCGTGGTGTTTGGGTATTTGAACAACAGCTGTGAGTGGCCCAGGAGTTCGTGACTTTGGTGGTGTGTGAAGAGGAGTTTCCACCTGACGATGTGTTTCCCTCATGCAGCTGGCTCTTATGGTTTGGAGTTTTGTTTTGGTGTTTTTTTTTGGTCCACCATGTTTTTGCTGACTACCTTTCATAATTTTGATGGCAACGGTCACTCACCTGTAACGGTCATTCCTTCTCCGTTACTTCTAGCGCGAGTCTTGCTTTGGGCTCGCGCAGCGTTGTGCAGCTTCCAGACGTTGATGCACGCGCGTGCCTTGAGCCACCCGGTGCAGCGTGCGCTGCGTCCCGCCATTTTGGGATTGGCGTTCCAAATTTACTTTGTTTCCTGTTACTTCACGCGTTCAAGTCGCATGTGTTGCCAACCACGCATAGTCTTCTCAGTGCCAATAAAGTTTTTGGATACGTCGTGGTTTCAAAGTAAGAAAATGTCTCAGGTACTCATGTCGGAATCTGCGGTCTTCCTCCTTGGTATGGGTGTTTCTTGAAGCGGCACTTTTCTTCATCCTGGTCCTGTCATGGAGCGTGTGCATAAGTCCAATAGCTGCGCTCAAATTATCTACTGTCTAAAGGCTGGATGTTATGTGCTGAAAATACAGGTTTGCAGATCTATTTTGGACAAGGATTTCGGGTGACAGTTCGCTCATCGGTGTCAGAGACTTTTCTTTTCTTTGTTTTCAGCATTGTCACACTGTTTTTGTTTTATATTTGTATGGTGGGTTTTGGTTCCTTAGAACGTGGGGGTTGGTTTTGAGTTACTGTTTAGTATTGGGGGATTTGTGCATTTGTTGTTGGATTCCTTCTTGTGGTCAGTTTTTCTTGGGTTCAAAGTTACTCATCATGTCTTTAGTCTTTAGTTACCCATGATGTCTTTAGTCTTTAGTTTCCCATGTATTATTTGTGGGTGTTTTGCCAGTTAATTTTATGGTGGTTTGGCCAGTATATTTTGGGTTCAAGGACATACTGGTTTTGCTATGTTGCCCTGAATTTTATGGGGTTGTAGGTTAACCTGTGTTTGTATAGGGTTAAAGGATACCCTAGATGGTCTAGTCATCCTTTTGGGTGTGTCTTGGGTTAAGGGATACCCTAAAATTTGTCATGGGTTATGTATATCCATAGTGTTTTGCGAGTGTGTTTTTGGGGTTAAGGGATACCCTAAATTTGTCATGAGTTGTTGTTACTCATAGTTATCGCAAGAGTGTTTTAGGGTTAAGGGATACCCTGATTTGTCAGTTAGAGTTACCCATAAAGGATTTTGGGTTTAAAAGTACCCTATGTTGGTTAGGGTTAAGGGATTTAGTCTTAGATCTGTCTTATTGGTAGATCCGTTTTTGTCTTAGTTGTGCAGTTTAGGGTTGTAGATCCCTGTTCTGCTTGTCTTGTGTCTTTTTATGAGGCACAATGGGTACGTTGTAGGGTGTAGTGTAGTGTCTTGTACCCATAGTTGTAGTCTGAGTTTTCATGCTAGTTTTGCAATTTTGTTTTTGATCATTATCAGGGGAAGGATGGTGTTTAATGTTTTGGTTATTCATCTTTCTTTTCTACTAAATGTGTGTTAAATTTATTTTCATGCATTTTTCTGTTTATGATCATTATCGCTGGGGGGGTGATGTTTAATTAGTTGTTATTAATGCATCCTCCTATGCTCAGTTAGTGTTGTATCATCTTAACACATGTTGATTGTTTTCAAATATTATAAGGGGGGAGATGTGTTGTGATGTGCTTATTATCTTTACACTCTCCCTACTCTGATTCTCTGCCTGCCTGCTCAGCCTTTGATGAGGTATGATAGAATGTTGAGGGTGGTTGGGATTCTAGTGTGATCAGTTGGTGAGAAGGGGCTGAGCAGGGAGGACGCTGCTCCTGGTGGGGCATTATGAAGGAACAGAACATCTTCCTGTAACATGTAACTAATGATTTGGACTGAAGAATAAATCATCATATCATCTATACAAGACCATGCCTGCGCCCATTCATTCCTTTTAACAGTATGCAATTTTGCTTATGTCTCACATTTTGAGTTTGGGGCTGATAGAGAGACACCGTGTTTATTTGACTATACTGGGAGCAAAGCATTAGGGTTGGATATGTATATAAGTACATGTGAGTTAAGGCTATGCAAGTATATAATAGTGGTTTTTAATAGAATATATTTTTTATAACATAGATGGAACGTATTATGGCTCCATAACAAGGGTGTGGACAGAGGACTAGGATTGGATACGTTATACATATGACTGAGTGCAGAGATTTAAAATGCGAATCTTACATTAAGGTAAGACTTGGGAATGTCTGATTTCCCTCGTTTATAAATATCAGTATTCAAATAAGACCAATAACAAACGGCTTTATATATATAATAGTATACAAAAAAATCATTTTTTTGCAGTACCTTGAATATTGAACAATACACTTTTGGAAGCTATACGGATTGAGATAAATAGGGTGTGCAATACATTGTCAGTAAGGTGAGACGATCTAAACTTATTCGAGAATTTTAATCCTCACATGGCAATAGGTGATTCCACCCCGTTATTTTCTTAATATATCAATGTGTATTTATAACACCAAGATATACACTTGGAATTGGAGACTTTGGTTTTTACACGCGGTGGATGTTCTTTCTTTGTCTGTATGCATCACTACTCAGGTTTGGAATAGAATATGGTTTTGTGAATTGAAATACAGGCACTGTACACACATGTTGATAATGCATGTTTGAAGGTTAGGAGTTATTATTTAATCTACTCCAGCACACTAAGTATAGTCTTTATATATCTGTATAGATACAAATATGTTTGTTTTAATAATAATATGGTCATATAGATTACAAGATATTCTTTATATATGATTTACAGCCTTGAGGAAGCCCTGATAGGGCGAAACGCACGTCGGCTGTGGAACATTATGCAATAGACTGTGGAACATTATGCCATATAAAGGAAATAAATCTGATTGATCTACACCACGTGATTCTTATTGATTGGGGATTCATTAATATAAGAACATTCATTGAAGAAGAGTGCAGATTGCACAAAGGATAAGAGTAACTTACATATGATGTGCTCTGGTGGTTTTTGTTGAAACCCACAGAAAAGGTAACGAGGGCACTGAATAACACAGGATCTTCTCTTTGTATCTGGCAGGAACAACAATGTCAAAATGCCCTAGTTCCAAAATGTAGAAATAGTATTACATCGGTCTTGAAGAAGACCTGCGATGGATGCCGCTTCTGCCTTCCGTACACTGGAGGAGGCACATGGGTCACGCGATACAGTCATACTGCGGTGGAACGCACACTCATTGACCTCTCATGGAACTGCTCCACACTTCGGGGACAACGCTTTCAATTAGCTGTGTTTTCTGATGACTTGTCGCGCCGGCCCCGTCCAACAGCAGAACCCCTTTAGATCTTTAGATCCAAACAGACTCTTCCACTCTCTCACTGGAAGTGAAACCAGGCCACGCGGACACTTTCACAATACAACAGCCGGGACTGCACTTTTCAGTAAAAAAATACCAATTCCTTCCTCCTAATTTATCAAATAAACGACTCACTGAAGAACAGGGGCCAGCTTCGATCGGTAAACAGCTGTTACAACGACTTTTTTACTTCACGATACCATTACAACGGATGCATTACCACGCATGTGTTGTACATCGCAAAGTCATTACTACGCATTTTTTTAGAACGCATGGTCATTTACCACGCATGCCTTTAAAACGAATTTTGTTGTAAAGGTATGTATGGTAAATGACCATGAGTTCTAAAAAAATGTAGATGATCCACGTCGTTGTAAGGAAACAGAGGCTGTTCCGTTTCCTCAAAACGACATGCACCGACCCTCAGAGACGACATGAAGCAGGAACCACATGGAGAGGGAACCATGAGGAGTGAAAGGTAAGGGGGATTGGGCATGGGGTGGTGGTTACTTTTCTATGGTTTAGGGTAGTGAAGTGGTGTTTGGGTAGTGTAGGGGGTCGTCCTGAGTGTAGTGTTTTAGGGTTTAGGGTAGTGCAGTGGTGTTTGTGTAGTGTAGGGGGTCATGCTGGGAGTAGTGTTTTAGGGTTTAGGGTAGAGCAGTGGTGTTTGTGTAGTGTAGGGGGTCGTGCTGCTGGTAGTGTTTTAGGGTTTAGGGTAGTGCATTGATGTTTCTGTAGTGTAGGGGGTCGTGCTGGGGGTAGTGTTTTAGGGTTTAGGGCAGTGCAGTGGTGTTTGTGTAGTGTAGGGGGTCATGCTGGGGGTAGTGTTTTAGGGTTTAGGGTAGTGCAGTGGTGTTTGGGTAGTGTAGGGGGTCGTGCTGGGGTAGTGTTTTAGGGTTTAAGGTAGTGCAGTGGTGTTTGGGTAGTGTAGGGGGTCATGCTGGGGTAGTGTTTTAGGGTTAAGGGTAGTGCAGTGGTGTTGGTAAAGTGTAGGGGGTCGTGCTGGGGGTAGTGTTTTAGGGTTTAGGGTAGTGCAGTGGTGTTTGGGTAGTGTAGGGTGTCGTTTTGAGGGTAGATTTAGGGTTTAGGGTAGTGCAGTGGTGTTTGGGTAGTGTAGGGGGTCGTGCTGGGGTAGATTTAGGGTTTAGGGTAGTTCAGTGTTGTTTGGTTAGTGTAGGGAGTCATGCTAGGGGAGTGGTTTAGGGTAGTGCAGTTGTGTTTGGGTAGTGTAGGGGGCCGTGCTGGGGGTAGATTTAGGGTTTAGTGTAGTGCTGTGGTGTTTGGGTAGTGTAGGGGGTAGTGCTGGGGGTAGATATAGGGTTTAGGGTAGTGCAGTGGTGTTTGGGTAGTGTAGGGGGTCGAGCTGGGGGTAGATTTAGGGATTTAAGGTAGTGCAGTGGTGTTTGGGTAGTGTAGGGGGTCATGCTAGGGGTAGATATAGGGTTTAGGATAGTGCAGTGGTGTTTGGGTAGTGTAGGGGGTCGTGCTGGGGGTAGATTTAGGGTTTAAGGTAGTGCAGTGGTGTTTGGGTAGTGTATGGAGTCGTGCTGGGGGGAGTGTTGTAGGGTTTAGGCTAGTGCAGTGGTGTTTGGGTAGTGTAGGGGGTCGAGCTGGGGGTAGATTTAGGGATTTACGGTAGTGCAGTGGTGTTTGGGTAGTGTAGGGGGTCATGCTAGGGGTAGATATAGGGTTTAGGGTAGTGCAGTGGTGTTTGGGTAGTGTAGGGGGTCGTGCTGGGGGTAGATTTAGGGTTTAAGGTAGTGCAGTGGTGTTTGGGTAGTGTATGGAGTCGTGCTGGGGGGAGTGTTGTAGGGTTTAGGGTAGTGCAGTGGTGTTTGGGTAGTGTAGGGGGTTGTGCTGGGGGCAGTATTTTAGGGTTTAGGGTAGTGCAGTGGTGTTTGGGTAGTGTAGGGGGTCCTGCTGGGGATAGTGGTTTAGGGTTTAGGGGAGTGCAGTGGTGTTTGGGTAGTGTAGGGGGTTCTGCTGGGGGTAGTGTTTTAGGGTTTAGGGTAGTGCAGTGGTGTTTGGGTAGTGTAGGGGGTACTGCTGGGGGTAGTATTTTACGGTTTAGGGTAGTGCAGTGGTGTTTGGGTAGTCTAGGGGGTACTGCTGAGGGTAGTGTTTTAGGGTTTAGGGTAGTGCATTGGTGTTTGGGTAGTGTAGGGGGTCGTGCTGGGAGTAGTGTTTTAGGGTTTAGGGTAGTGCAGTGGTGTTTGTGTAGTTTAGGGGGTAGTGTTTTAGGGTTTAGGGTAGTGCAGTGGTGTTCGGGCAGAGTAGTGGGTCGTGCTGGGGGTGGTGTTTTAGGGTTTAGGGCAGTGCAGTAGTGTTCGGGTAGTGTAGGGGGTTGTGCTGGGGTGTATTTTTAGGGTTTAGGGCAGTGCAGTGGTGTTCGGGCAGTGTAGGGGATCGTGCTGAGGGTAGTGTTTTAGGTTTTAGGGAAGTGCAGCGGTGTTTGTGTGCTGTAGGGGATTGTGTTTTAGGGTTTAGGGTGGTGCAGTGGTCTTTGGGTAGAGTAGGGGGTTGTGCGGGGGTAGTGTTTTAGGGTTTATGGTAGTGCAGTGGTGTTTAGGTAGTGTAGGGGGTCGTGCTGGGGGTAGTGTTTTAGGGTGTAGGGTAGTGCAGTGGTCTTTGGGTATTGTAGGGGGTCATGCTGGTGGTGGTGTTTTAGGGTTTAGGGCAGTGCAGTGGTTTTGGGTAGTGTAGGGCGTCGTGCCGGGGGTGGTGTTTTAGGGTTTAGGGCAGTGTAGTGGTGTTCGAGCAGTGTAGGGGGTCGTACTGGGGTGGTGTTTTAGGGTTTTGGGCAGTGCAGTGGTGTTCGGGCAGTGTAGGGGGTCGTGCTGGGGGTGGTGTTTTAGGGTTTAGGGCAGTACAGTGGTGTTCGGGCAGTGTAGTTCGTCGTGCTGGGGGTGGTGTTTTAGGGTTTAGGGCAGTGCAGTGGTGTTCGGGCAGTGTAGGGGGTTGTGCTGGGGTGTATTTTTAGGGTTTAGGGCAGTGCAGTGGTGTTCGGGCAGTGTAGGGGATCGAGCTGGGTGTGGTGTTTCAGGGTTTAGGGCTGTGCAGTGGTGTTCGGGCAGTGTAGTGGGTCTTGCTGGGGGTGGTGTTTCAGGGTTTAGGGCAGTTGTGTTCGGGTAGTGTAGGGGGTCTTGCTGGGGTGGTGTTTCAGGTTTTAGGGCAGCGCAGTGGTGTTCGGGCAGTGTAGGGGGGTCATGCGGGGGGTGGTGTTTCAGGGTTTAGGGCAGTTCAGTGGTGTTCAGGCGTTGTATGGGGTCGTGCGGGAGGGTGTTTCAGGGTTTAGGATAGTGCAGTGGTGTTCGGGTAGTGTAGGGGGTCGTGCTGGGGGTAGTGTTTTAGGGTTTAGGGCAGTGCAGTGGTGTTTGTGTAGTGTAGGGGGCCGTGCTGCTGGTAGTGTTTTAGGGTTTAGGGTAGTGCATTGATGTTTCTGTAGTGTAGGGGGTCGTGCTGGGGGTAGTGTTTTAGGGTTTAGGGCAGTGCAGTGGTGTTTGTGTAGTGTAGGTGGTCGTGCTGAGGGTGGTGTTTTATGCTTTAGGGCAGTGCAGTGGTGTTCGGGCAGTGTAGGGGTCATGCTCGGGGCTGTGTTTCAGGGTTTAGGGCAGTGCAGTGGTGTTCGGGCAGTGTAGGGGTGGTGCTGGGGGTGGTGTTTCAGGGTTTAGGGCAGTGCAGTGGTGTTCGGGCAGTGTAGGGGGTCGTGCAGGGGGGTTGTGTTTCAGGGTTTAGGGCAGTGCAGTGGTGTTCGCGCAGTGTAGGGGGTCGTGCATGGGGGGTGTTTCAGGGTTTAGGGCAGTGCAGTGGTCTTCGGGCAGTGTAGGGGGTTCTGCAGGGGGGTACTGTTTCAGGGTTTAGGGCAGTGCAGTGGTGTTCTGGCAGTGTAGGGGGGCATGCAGGGGGCTGGTGTTTCAGGGTTTAGGGCAGTGCAGTGGTGTTCGGGCAGTGTAGGGGGTCGTGCAGGGGACTGGTGTTTCAGGGTTTAGGGCAGTGCAGTGGTGTTCGGGCAGTGTAGGGGGTCGTGCTGGGGCTGGTGTTTCAGGGTTTAGGGCAGTGCAGTGGTGTTCGGACAGTTTAGGGGGTCGTGCTGGGGATAGAGTTTCAGGGTTTAGGGCAGTGCAGTGGTGTTCAGGCAGTGTAGGGGCTCGTGCTGGGAGTGGTGCTTCGGGGTTTAGGGCAGTGCAGTGGTGTTTGGGCAGTGTAGGGGGTCGTGCTGGGGGTGGTGTTTCAGGGTTTAGGGCAGTGCAGTAGTGTTTGGGCAGTGTAGGGGGTCATGCTGGCATGGTGATTCAGGTTTTAGGGCAGTGCATTGATGTTTCTGTAGTGTAGGGGGTCGTGCTTGGGGTAGATTTAGGGTTTATGGTAGTGCAGTGGTGTTTGTGTAGTGTAGGGGGTCGTGCTGGGGGTAGTGTTTTAGGGTTTAGGGCAGTGCAGTGGTGTTTGGGTAGTGTAGGGGGTCGTGCTGGGGTAGTGTTTAAGGGTTAAGGGTAGTGCAGTGGTGTTGGTGAAGTGTAGGAGGTCGTGCTGGGGGTAGTGTTTTAGGGTTTAGGGTAGTGCAGTGGTGTTTGGGTAGTGTATGGGGTCGTGCTGGGGTAGATTTAGGGTTTAGGGTAGTTCAGTGTTGTTTGGTTAGTGTAGGGAGTCATGCTGGGGGAGTGTTTTAGGGTTTAGGGTAATGCAGTGGTGTTTGGGTAGTATAGGGGGTCGTGCTGGGGGGTAGATTTAGGGTTTAGTGTAGTGCAGTGGTGTTTGGGTAGTATAGGGGGTAGTGCTGGGGTAGATATACGGTTTAGGGTAGTGCAGTGGTGTTTGGGTAGTGTAGGGGGCCGTGCTGTCGGTAGATTTAGGGTTTAAGGTAGTGCAGTGGTGTTTGGGTAGTGTAGGGGGTCGTGCTAGGGGTAGATATAGGGTTTAGGGTAGTGCAGTGGTGTTTGGGTAGTGTAGGGGGTCCTGCTGGGGATAGTGGTTTAGGGTTTAGGGGAGTGCAGTGGTGTTTGGGTAGAGTAGGGGTAATGCTGGGGGTAGTGTTTTAGGGTTTAGGGTAGTGCAGTGGTGTTTGGGTAGTGTACGGGGTGCTGCTGGGGGTAGTGTTTTAGGGTTTAGGGTAGTGCAGTGGTGTTTGGGTAGTGTAGGGGGTACTGCTGAGGGTAGTGTTTTAGGGTTTAGGGTAGTGCATTGGTGTTTGGGTAGTGTAGGGGGTCGTGCTGGGGGTAATGTTTTAGGGTTTAGGGTAGTGCAGTGGTGTTTGTGTAGTTTAGGGGGTAGTGTTTTAGGGTTTAGGTTAGTGCAGTGGTGTTTGTGTGCTGTAGGGGATTGTGTTTTAGGGTTTAGGGTAGTGCAGTGGTCTTTGGGTAGTGTAGGAGGTTGTGTGGGGGTAGTGTTTTAGGGTTTATGGTAGTGCAGTGGTGTTTAGGTAGTGTAGGGGCGTGCTGGGGGTAGTGTTTTAGGGTGTAGGGTAGTGCAGTGGTCTTTGGGTATTGTAGGGGGTCGTGCTGTGGGTGGTGTTTTAGGGTTTAGGGCAGTGCAGTGGTGTTCGGGCAGTGTAGGGGGTCATGCTGGGGGTGGTGTTTTAGGGTTTAGGGCAGTACGGTGGTGTTCAGGCAGTGTAGGGGGTCATGCTGGGGGTGGTGTTTTAGGGTTTAGGGCAGTGCAGTGGTGTTCGGGCAGTGTAGGGGGTTGTGCTGGGGTGTATTTTTAGGGTTTAGGGCAGTGCAGTGGTGTTCGGGCAGTGTAGGGGATCGTACTGGGGGTGGTGTTTCAGGGTTTAGGGCTGTGCAGTGGTGTTCGGGCAGTGTAGTGGGTCATGCAGGGGGTGGTGTTTCAGGGTTTAGGGCAGTGGTGTTCGGGCAGTGTAGGGGTCATGTGGGGGGTGGTGTTTCAGGGTTTAGTGCAGTGCAGTGGTGTTCGGGAGTTGTATGGGGTCGTGCGGGGGTGGTGTTTCCGGGTTTAGGGTAGTGCAGATTTGTTCGGTCAGTGGAGGGGGTCGTGCTGGGGTGGTGGTTCAGGGTTTAGGGCAGTGCAGTGGTCTTTGGGCAGTGTAGGGGGTCGTGCTGAGGGTGGTGTTTCAGGGTTTAGGGCAGAGCAGTGGTGTTCAGGCAGTGTAGGGGGTTGTGCTGGGGGTGGTGTTTCAGGGTTTAGGGCAGTGCAGTGGTGTTCGGGCAGAGTAGGGGTTTGTGCTGGGGTAGTGTTTTAGGGTTTAGGGTAGTGCAGTGGTGTTCGGGTAGTGTAGGGGGTCGTGCTGGGGGTAGTGTATTAGGGTTTGGGTAGTGCATTGGTGTTCGTGTAGTGAAGGGGGTCATGCTGGGGGTAGTGTTTCAGGGTTTACGGCAGTGCAGTGGTGTTCGGGCAGTGTAGGGGGGTGGTGCTGGGGGTGGTGTTTTAGGGTTTAGGGCAGTATAGTGGTGTTCGGGCAGTTTAGGGGGTCGTGCTAGGGGTGGTGTTTTAGGGTTTAGGGCAGTGCAGTGGTGTTCGGACAGTGTAGGGGTTGTGCTGGGGTGTATTTTTAGGGTTTAGGGCAGTGCAGTGGTGTTCGGGAATTGTATGTGGTCGTGAGGGGTGGTGTTTCAGGGTTTAGGGTAGTGCAGATTTGTTTGGTCAGTGTAGGGGGTCGTGTTGGGGTGGTGTTTCAGAGTTTAGGGCAGTGCAGTGTAGGGGCTCGTGGTGAGGGTGGTGTTTCAGGGTTTAGGGCAGTGCAGTGGTGATCAGGCAGTGTAGGGGGTTGTGCTGGGGGTGGTGTTTCAGGGTTTAGGGCAGTGCAGTGGTGTTCGGGCAGTGTATGGGGTCGTGCTGGGGGTAGTGTTTTAGGGTTTAGGGTAGTACAGTGGTGTTCGGGTAGTGTAGGGGGTCGTGCTGGGGGTAGTGTATTAGGGTTTAGGGTAGTGCATTTTTGTTCGTGTAGTGAAGGGGGTCATGCTGGGGGCAGTGTTTTAAGGTTTAGTGCAGTGCACTGGTGTTTGTGTAGTGTAGGTGGTTGTGCTGAGGGTGGTGTTTTATTCTTTAGGGCAGTGCAGTGGTGTTCGGGCAGTGTAGGGGGTCATGCTGGGGGCTGTGTTTCAGGGTTTAGGGCAGTGCAGTGGTGTTCGGGCAGTGTAGGGGTGGTGCTGGGGGTGGTGTTTCAGGGTTTAGGGCAGTGCAGTGGTGTTTGGGCAGTGTAGGGGGTCGTGCAGGGGGTGGTGTTTCAGGGTTCATGGCAGTGCAGTGGTGTTCGGGCAGTGTAGGGGGTCGTGCATGGGGGTTGTTTCAGGGTTTAGGGCAGTGGTGTTCGGGCAGTGTAGGGGGTTCTGCAGGGGGGTAGTGTTTCAGGGTTTAGGGCAGTGCAGTGGTGTTCGGGCAGTGCGGGGGTCGTTCAGGGTGCTGGTGTTTCAGGGTTTAGGGCAGTGCAGTGGTGTTCGGGCAGTGTAGGGGGTCGTGCAGGGGGCTGGTGTTTCAGGGTTTAGGGCAGTGCAGTGGTGTTCGGGCAGTGTAGGGGGTCGTGCTGGTGTTTCAGCGTGTAGAGCAATGCAGTGGTGTTCGGACAGTTTAGGGGGTCGTGCTGGGGATAGAGTTTCAGGATTTAGGGCAGTGCAGTGGTGTTCGGGCGGTGTAGGGGGTTGTGCATGGAGTGGTGCTTCAGGGTTTAGGGCAGTGCAGTGGTGTTTGGGCAGTGTAGAGGGTCGTGCTGGGGATGGTGTTTCAGGGTTTAGGGCAGTGCAGTAGTATTCGGGCAGTGTAGGGGGTCATGCTGGGGGTAGTGATTCAGGTTTTAGGGCAGTGCAGTGGTGTTCGGGCAGTGTAGGCGTCTTGCTGGGGGTGGTGTTTCAGGGTTTAGGGCAGTGCAGTGGTGTTCGGGCAGTGTAGGGGGTCGTGCTGGGGCTGGTGTTTCAGCGTTTAGGGCAATGCAGTGGTGTTCGGACAGTTTAGGGGGTCGTGCTGGGGATAGAGTTTCAGGATTTAGGGCAGTGCAGTGGTGTTCAGGCGGTGTAGGGGGTTGTGCTGGGAGTGGTGCTTCAGGGTTTAGGGCAGTGCAGTGGTGTTTGGGTAGTGTAGAGGGTCATGCTGGGGATGGTGTTTCAGGGTTTAGGGCAGTGCAGTAGTATTCGGGCAGTGTAGGGGGTCATGCTGGGGGTAGTGATTCAGGTTTTAGGGCAGTGCAGTGGTGTTCGGGTAGTGTAGGCGTCTTGCTGGGGGTGGTGTTTCAGGGTTTAGGGCAGTGCAGTGGTGTTCGGGCAGAGTATGGGGTTGTGTTGGGGGTGGTGTTTTAGGGTTTAGGGAAGTGCAGTGGTGTTGGGGCAGTGTAGGGGTCCTGCTGGGGTGGGTTTTCAGGGTTTAGGGCAGTGCAGTGGTGTTTGGGTGTAGGGGGTCGTGCTGGGGATAGTTTTTTAGGGTTTAGGGCAGTGCAGTGGTGTTCGGGCAGTGTAGGGATCATGCTGGGTGTGGTGTTTTAAGGTTTAGGGCAGTGCAGTGGTGTTAGGGTAGTATAGGGGGTTACGCTGGAGGTAGTGTTTTAGGGTTTAGGGTGGTGCATTGGTGTTTGTGTAGTGAAGGGGGTCATGCTGGGGGCAGTGTTTTAGGGTTTAGGGCAGTGCAGTGGTGTTTGTGTAGTATAGGGGTTGTGCTGAGGGTTGTGTTTTAGGCTTTAGGGCAGTGCAGTGGTGTTTGCACAGTGTAGGGGGTCATGCTGGGGGCTGTGTTTCAGGGTTTAGGGCAGTGCAGTGGTGTTCGGGCAGTGTAGGGGGTCGTGCTGGGGGCTGAGTTTCAGGGTTTAGGGCAGTGTAGTGGTGTTCGGGCATTGAATGGGGTCATGGGGTGTGGTATTTCAGGGTTTAGGGCAGTTCAGTGGTGTTCGGGAAGTGTAGGGGGTCATGCAGGGGGGTGGTGTTTCAGGGTTTAGGGCAGGGCAGTGGTGTTCGGGCAGTGTAGGGGGTCGTGCAGGGGGGTGGTGTTTCAGGGTTTAGGGCAGTGTAGTGGTGTTCGGGCATTGTATGGGGTCATGGGGGGTGGTGTTTCAGGGTTTAGGGCAGTGCAGTGGTGTTCGGGCAATGTAGGGGGTCGTGCAGGGGGCAGGTGTTTCAGGGTTTAGGGCAGTGCGGTGGAGTTCGGGCAGTGTAGGGGTTCGTGCTGGGACTGGTGTTTCAGGGTTTAGGGCAGTGCAGTGGTGTTCGGGCAGTGTAGGGGGTCGTGCTGGGGGCTGAGTTTCAGGGTTTAGGGCAGTGTAGTGGTGTTCGGGCATTGTATGGGGGGTGGTGTTTCAGGGTTTAGTGCAGTGGTGTTCGGGCAATGTAGGGGGTCGTGCAGGGGGCAGGTGTTTCAGGGTTTAGGGCAGTGCGGTGGAGTTCGGGCAGTGTAGGGGTTCGTGCTGGGACTGGTGTTTCAGGGTTTAGGGCAGTGCAGTGGTGTTCGGGCAGTGTAGGAGGTAGTGCTGGGTGTGGTGTTTCAGGTTTTAGGGCAGTGGTGTTTAGGCAGTGTAGTGGTCTTGTTGGGGGTGGTGTTTCAGGGTTTAGGGCAGTGCAGGGGTGTTTGGACACTGTATGGGGTCGTGCTGGGGGTGGTGTTTTAGGGTTTAGGGCAGTGCAGTGGTGTTCGGACAGTGTAGGGGGTCGTGCTGGGGGTAGAGTTTCAGGGTTAAAGGCAGTGCAGTGGTGTTCGGGCAGTGTAGGGGGTCATACTGGGAGTGGTGCTTCAGGGTTTATGGCAGTGCAGTAGTGTTCGGGTAGTGTAGGGGGTCGTGCTGGGGGTAGAGTTTCAGGGTTAAAGGCAGTGCATTGCAGTCGTGTTTTGGCAGTGTAGGGGGTCATGCTGGGGGTAGTGTTTCAGATTTTAGGGCAGTGCAGTGGTGTTCGGGCAGTGTAGGGGGTCGTGTAGGGGTGGTGTTTTAGGGTTTATGGCAGTGCAGTGGTGTTTGGGCAGTGTAGGGGTCGTGCAGGGGGTGGTGTTTCAGGGTTTAGGGCAGTGCAGTGGTGTTCGGGCAGTGTAGGGGGTTGTGCTGGGGTGGTGTTTTAGGGTTTAGGACAGTGGAGTGGTGTTCGGGCAGTGTAGGGGGTCATGCTGGGTGTGGTGTTTCAGGGTTTAGGGCAGTGCAGTGGTGTTCTGACAGTGTAGGGGTCATGCTGGGGCTAGTTCTTTAGGGTTTAGGGCAATGCAGTTGTGTTCAGGCAGTGTAGGGGGTCGTGCTGGGGTGGTGTTTTATGGTTTGGGGCAGAGAAGTGGGGTTCAGGCAGAGTAGAGGGTCGTGCTGGTGGTGGTGTTTAGGGTTTAGGGCAGTGCCATGGGGTTCGGGCAATGTAGGGGGTCATGCTGGGGGTGGTGTTTCAGGGTTTAGGGCAGTGCAGTGGTGTTCGGGCAGTGAAAGGGGGCCGTGCAGGGGTGGTGTTTCAGGGTTTAGGGCAGTGCATTGGTGCTCGTGCAGTTTAGGGGGTCTTGCTGGTTGTGGTGTTTCAGGGTTTAGGGCAGTGCAGTGGAGTTCGGGCAGTGTAGGGGGTTATGCTGGGGTGGTGTTTCAGGGTTTAGGGCTGTGCAGTGGTGTTCGGGCAGTGTAGTGGGTTGTGCTGGGAGTGGTGTTTCAGGGTTTAGGGCAGTGGTGTTCGGGCAGTGTAGGGGGTCTTGCTGGGGGTGGTGTTTCAGGGTTTAGGGCAGTGGTGTTCGGGCAGTATAGGGGGTCGTGCTGGGGTAGTTTTTTAGGGTTTAGGGTAGTGCAGTGGTGTTCGGGTAGTGCAGGGGGTCGTGCGGGGGTAGTGTTTTAGGGTTTAGGGTAGTGCATTGGTGTTTGTGTAGTGAAGGGGTCGTCCTGGGGGTAGTGTTTTAGGGTTTAGGGCAGTGCAGTGGTGTTTGTGTAGTATAGAGAGTCGTGCTGAGGGTGGTGTTTTAGGCTTTAGAGCAGTGTAGTGGTGTTTGGGCTGTGTAGGGGGCCGTGCTGGGGTTGGTGTTTCAGGGTTTAGGGCAGTGCAGTGGTAATCGGGCAGTGTAGGGTTCATGCGGGGGTGGTGTTTCAGGGGTTAGGGCAGTGCAGTGGTGTTCTGGCAGTGTAGGGGGTCATGCAGGGGGTGGTTATTCAGCATTTAGGACAGTGCAGAGGTGTTCGGGAGGTGTAGGGGATCATGCAGGGGGTGGTGTTTCAGGGTTTAGGGCAGTGCAGTGGTGTTCGGGCAGTGTAGGGGGTCGTGCAGGGGGCTGGTGTTTCAGGGTTTAGGGCAGTGCAGTGGTGTTCGGGCAGTGTAGGCGGTCGTGCAGGGGGCAGGTGTTTCAGGGCTTAAGGCAGTGCAGTGGTGTTCAGGCAGTGTAGGGGGTTGTGCTGGGGCTGGTGTTTCAGGGTTTAGGGCAGTGCAGTGGTGTTCGGACAGTGTAGGGGGTCGTGCTGGGGGTAGAGTTTCAGGGTTAAAGGCAGTGCAGTGGTGTTCGGGCAGTGTAGGGGGTCATGCTGGGAGTGGTGCTTCAGGGTTTAGGGCAGTGCAGTAGTGTTCGGGTAGTGTAGGGGGTCGTGCTGGGGGTAGAGTTTCAGGGTTAAAGGCAGTGCATTGCAGTCGTGTTTTGGCAGTGTAGGGGGTCATGCTGGGGGTAGTGTTTCAGATTTTAGGGCAGTGCAGTGGTGTTCGAGCAGTGTAGGGTCGTGTAGGGGTGGTGTTTTAGGGTTTATGGCAGTGCAGTGGTGTTTGGGCAGTGTAGGGGTCGTGCAGGGGTGGTGTTTTAGGGTTTAGGGGAGTGCAGTGGTGTTCGGGCAGTGTAGGAGGTTGTGCTGGGGTGGTGTTTTAGGGTTTAAGACAGTGGAGTGGTGTTCGGGCAGTGTAGGGGGTCATGCTGGGTGTGGTGTTTCAGGGTTTAGGGAAGTGCAGTGGTGTTCTGACAGTGTAGGGGTCGTGCTGGGGCTAGTTCTTTAGGGTTTAGGGCAATGCAGTTGTGTTCAGGCAGTGTAGGGGGTCGTGCTGGGGTAGTGTTTTATGGTTTGGGGCAGAGAAGTGGGGTTCAGGCAGAGTAGGGGGTCGTGCTGGTGGTGGTGTTTAGGGTTTAGGGCAGTGCCGTGGTGTTCGGGCAATGTAGGGGGTCATGCTGGGGGTGGTGTTTCAGGGTTTAGGGCAGTGCAGTGGTGTTCGGGCAGTTTAGGGGGTCGTGCAGTGGATGGTGTTTCAGGGTTTAGGGCACTGCAGTGGTGTGCGGGCAGTGTAGGGGGTCTTGCTGGGGGTGGTGTTTCAGGGTTTAGGGCAGTGCAGGGGTGTTCGGGCAGTGTAGGGGGTTATGCTGGGGTGGTGTTTCAGGGTTTAGGGCTGTGCAGTGGTGTTCGGGCAGTGTAGTGGGTTGTGCTGGGAGTGGTGTTTCAGGGTTTAGGGCAGTGGTGTTTGGGCAGTGTAGGGGGTCTTGCTGGGGGTGGTGTTTCAGGGTTTAGGGCAGTGCAGTGGTGTTCGGGCAATGTAGGGGGTCGAGCGGGGTGGTGTTTCATTGTTTTGGGCAGTGCAGTGGTGTTCGGGCAGTGTAGGGGGTCATGTGGTGGTGATTTTTTAGGGTTTAGGGCAGTGCAGTGGTGTTCGGGTGTTGTATGGGGTCGTGTGGGGGTGGTGTATCAGGGATTAGGGTAGTGCATTGGTGTTTGTGTGGTGAAGGGGGTGCTGCTGGGGGTAGTGTTTTAGGGTTTAGGGCAGTGCACTGGTGTTTGTGTAGTGTAGGGGGTTGTGCTGAGGGTGGTGTTTTAGGCTTTAGGGCAGTGCAGTGGTGTTCGGGCAGTGCAGGGGGTTGTGCAGGGGGCTGTGTTTCAGGGTTTAGGGCAGTGCAGTGATGTTCGGGCAGTGTAGGGGGTTGTGCTAGGGCTGGTGTTTCAGGGTTTAGGGCAGTGCAGTGGTGTTTAGGCAGTGAAGGGGGTCGTGCGGGGGTAGTGTTTCAGGGTTTAGGGCAGTGCAGTGGTGTTCGGGCAGTGTAGGGGTCGTGCAGGGGGGTGGTGTTTCAGGGTTTAGGGCAGTGCAGTTGTGTTCAGGCAGTGTAGGGGGTCGTGCAGGGGGCTGGTGTTTCAGGGTTTAGGGGAGTGCAGTGGAGTTCGGGCAGTGCAGGTGGTCGTGCAGAGGGCTGGTGTTTCAGGGTTTAGGGCAATGCAGTGGTGTTCGGGCAGTGTAGTGGGTTGTGCTATGGCTAGTTTTTTAGGGTTTAGGGCAGTGCAGTGGTGTTCGGGCAGTGTAGGGTGTCATGCTGGGGGTGGGGTTTTAGGGTTTAGGGCAGAGCAGTGATGTTCGGGCAGAGTAGGGGATCATGCTGGGGTTAGTGTTTAGGGTTTAGGGTTTAGGGCAGTGCAGGGGTGTTCGGGCAGTGTAGAGGGTCATGCTGGGGGTGGTGTTTCAGGGTTTACGGCAGTGCAGTGGTGTTCGGGCAGTGTAGAGGGGCATGCAGGGGTGGTGTTTCAGTGTTTAGGGCAGTGCAGTGGTGTTCGGGCAGTGTAGGGGGTCGTGCTGGGGGTGGTGTTTCAGGGTTTAGGGCAGAGCAGAGGTGTTTGGGCAGTGTAGGGGTCGTGCTGCGGGTGGTGTTTCAGGGTTTAGGGCAGTGCAGTGGTGTGTTCTGGCAGTGTAGGGGGTCGTGCTGGGGTAGTGTTTTAGGGTTTAGGGTAGTGCAGTGGTGTTTGTGTAGTGTAGAGGGTCATGCTGGGGCAGTGTTTTAGGTTTAGGGCAGTGCAGTGGTGTTTGTGTAGTGTAGGGGTCGTGCTGAGGGTGGTGTTTTAGGCTTTAGGGCAGTGCAGTGGTGTTCGGGCATTGTTGGGGGTTGTGCGGGGGGTGGTGTATCAGGGTTTAGGGTAGTTCAGTAGTGTTCGGGCAGTGTAGGGGGTCATTCGGGGGTGGTGTTTCAGGGTTTAGTGCAGTGGTGTTCGGGCAGTGTAGGGGGTCGTTCAGGGGGCAGGTGTTTCAGGGTTTAGGGCAGTGCAGTGGTGTTCAGACAGTGTAGGGGGTAGTGCTGGGGGTGGTGTTTCAGGTTTTAGGGCAGTGCAGTGGTGTTCGGGCAGTGTATGGGGTCATGCTGGGGCTGGCGGTTCAGGGTTTAGGGCAGTGCAGTGGTGTTCGGGCAGTGTATGGGGTCATGCTGGGGGTGGTGTTTTAGGGTTTAGGGCAGTGCAGTGGTATTCGGGCAGTGTAGGGGGTCATGCTGGGGGTGGTGTTTCAGGGTTTAGGGCAGTGCAGTAGTGTTCAGGCAGTGTATGGGGTCATGCTGGGGGTGGTGTTTTAGGGTTTAGGGCAGAGCAGTGGTGTTCGGGCAATGTAGGGGGTCGTGCTGGGGTAGGTTTTTGGGGTTTAGGGTAGTACAGTGGTGTTTGGGTATTGTAGGGGGTCGTGCTGGGGGTAGTGTTTTAGGGTTTAGGGTAGTGCATTGGTGTTTGTGTAGTGAAGGGGTCGTCCTGGGGGTAGTGTTTTAGGGTTTAGGGCAGTGCAGTGGTGTTTGTGTAGTATAGGGAGTCGGGCTGAGGGTGGTGTTTTAGGCTTTAGAGCAGTGTAGTGGTGTTCGGGCAGTGTGGTGGGTCGTGCTGTGGGCTGTGTTTCAGGGTTTAGGGCAGTGCAGTGGTGTTTGGGCTGTGTAGGGGGTCGTGCTGGGGTTGGTGTTTCAGGGTTTAGGGCAGTGCAGTGGTGTTCTGGCAGTGTAGGGGGTCATGCAGGGGGTGGTGATTCAGGGTTTAGGACAGTGCAGAGGTGTTCGGGAGGTGTAGGGGATCGTGCAGGGGGTGGTGTTTCCGGGTTTAGGGCAGTGCAGTGCAGTGGTGTTCGGGCAGTGTAGGGGGTCGTGCAGGGGGCTGGTGTTTCAGGGTTTAGGGCAGTGCAGTGGTGTTCGGGCAGTGTAGGCAGTCGTGCAGGGGGCAGGTGTTTCAGGGCTTAGGGCAGTGCAGTGGTGTTTAGGCAGTGTAGGGGGTCGTGCTGGGGCTGGTGTTTTAAGGTTTAGGGCAGCGCAGTGGTGTTCGGACAGTGTAGGGGGTCGTGCTGGGGGTGGTGTTTCAGGGTTTAGGGCAGTGCATTGCAGTCGTGTTTGGGCAGTGTAGGGGGTCATGCTGGGGGTAGTGTTTCAGATTTTAGGGCAGTGCAGTGGTGTTGGGGCAGTGTAGGGGGTTGTGCTGGGGTGGTGTTTTACGGTTTAGGATAGTGGAGTGGTGTTCGGGCAGTGTAGGGGGTCATGCTGGCTGTGGTGTTTCAGGGTTTAGGGCATTGCAGTGGTGTTCTGGCAGTGTAGGGGTAGTGCTGGAGCTAGTTCTTTAGGGTTTAGGGCAATGCAATGCTGTTCAGGCAGTGTAGGGGGTCGTGCTGGGTGTGGTGTTTTATGGTTTGGGGCAGAGCAGTGGGGTTCAGGCAGAGTAGGGGGTCGTGCTGGTGGTGGTGTTTAGGGTTTAGGGCAGTGCCGTGGTGTTCGGGCAATGTAGGGGGTCATGCTGGGGGTGGTGTTTCAGGGTTTAGGGCAGTGCAGTGGTGTTCAGGCAGTGAAGGGGGTCGTGCAGGGGCGGTGTTTCAGGGTTTAGGGCAGTGCAGTGGTGCTCGTGCAGTTTAGGGGGTCGTGCAGTGGATGGTGTTTCAGGGTTTAGGGCAGTGCAGTGGTGTGCGGGCAGTATAGGGGCTCTTGCTGGGGGTGGTGTTTCAGGGTTTAGGGCAGTGCAGTGGTGTTCGGGCAGTGTAGGGGGTCATGCTGGGGTGGTGTTTCAGGGTTTAGGGCTGTGCAGTGGTGTTCGGGCAGTGTAGTGGGTTGTGCTGGGGGTGGTGTTTCAGGGTTTAGGGCAGTGGTGTTCGGGCAGTGTAGAGGGTCTTGCTGGGGGTGGTGTTTCAGGGTTTAGGGCAGTGCAGTGGTGTTCGGACAATGTAGGGGGTCGAGCGGGGGTGGTGTTTCATTGTTTTGGGCAGTGCAGTGGTGTTCGGGCAGTGTAGGGGGTCATATGGGGGTGCTGTTTTAGGGTTTAGGGCAGTGCAGTGGTGTTCGGGTGTTGTATGGGGTCGTGTGGGAGTGGTGTTTCAGGGATTAAGGTAGTGCATTGGTGTTTGTGTAGTGAAGGGGTGCTGCTGGGGGTAGTGTTTTAGGGTTTAGGGCAGTGCACTGGTGTTTGTGTAGTGTAGGGGGTCGTGTTGAGGGTGGAGTTTTAGGCTTTAGGGCAGTGCAGTGGTGTTCGGGCAGTGCAGGGGGTCGTGCTGGCGGCTGTGTTTCAGGGTTTAGGGCAGTGCAGTGATGTTCGGGCAGTGTAGGGGGTCGTGCTAGGGCTGGTGTTTCAGGGTTTAGGGCAGTGCAGTGGTATTTAGGCAGTGAAAAGGTTTGTGCGGAGGTAGTGATTCAGGGTTTAGGGCAGTGCAGTGGTGTTCGGGCAGTGTAGGGGGTCGTGCAGGGGGGTGGTGTTTCAGGGTTTAGGGCAGTGCAGCTGTGTTCAGGCAGTGTAGGGGGTCATGCAGGGGGGTGGTGTTTCAGCGTTTAGGGCAGTGCAGTGCAGTTCGGGCAGTGAAGGAGGTCGTGCAGAGGGCTTGTGTTTTAGGGTTTAGGGCAATGCAGTGGTGTTCGGGCAGTGTAGTGGGTTGTGCTATGGCTAGTTTTTTAGGGTTTAGGGCAGTGCAGTGGTGTTCGGGCAGTGTAGGGGCTCATGCTGGGCTGTGGTGTTTTAGGGTTTAGGGCAGAGCAGTGGTGTTTGGGCAGAGTAGGGGGTCATGTTGGGGTTAGTGTTTAGGGTTTAGGGCAGTGCAGTGGTGTTCAGGCAGTGTAGGGGGTGGTGTTTCAGGGTTTACGGCAGTGCAGTGGTGCTCGGGCAGTGTAGGCGGTCGTGCTGGGGTAGTGTTTTAGGGTTTAGGGTAGTGCAGTGGTGTTCGGGTAGTGTAGGGGGTCATGCTTGGGGTAGTGTTTTAGGGTTTAGGGCAGATCAGTGGTGTTAGTGTATGAAGGGGGTCGTGCTGAGGGTGGTGTTTTAGGCTTTAGGGCAGTGCAGTGGTGTTGGGGCAGTGTAGGGGTCGTGCTGAGGGCTCTGTTTCAGGGTTTAGGGTAGTGCAGTGGTGTTCGAGCCGTGTAGGGGTACTTGCAGGGGGGTGGTGTTTCAGGGATTAGGGCAGTGCAGTTGTGTTCGGGCAGTGTAGGGGGACATGCAGGGGGCTGGCATTTCAGGGTTTAGGGCAGTGCAGTGGTGTTTGGGCAGTGTAGGAGGTCATGCAGGTGGCTGGTGTTTCAGGGTTTAGGGCAGTGCAGCTGTGTTCAGGCAGTGTAGGGGGTCATGCAGGGGGGTGGTGTTTCAGGGTTTAGTGCAGTGCAGTTCGGGCAGTGAAGGAGGTCGTGCAGAGGGCTGGTGTTTCAGGGTTTAGGGCAATGCAGTGGTGTTCGGGCAGTGTAGTGGGTTGTGCTATGGCTAGTTTTTTAGGGTTTAGGGCAGTGCAGTGGTGTTCGGGCAGTGTAGGGGCTCATGCTGGGGGTGGTGTTTCAAGGTTTAGGGCAGTGCAGTGGTGTTCGGGCAGTGAAAGGGGGCCGTGCAGGGGTGGTGTTTCAGGGTTTAGGGCAGTGCATTGGTGCTCGTGCAGTTTAGGGGGTCTTGCTGGTTGTGGTGTTTCAGGGTTTAGGGCAGTGCAGTGGAGTTCGGGCAGTGTAGGGGGTTATGCTGGGGTGGTGTTTCAGGGTTTAGGGCTGTGCAGTGGTGTTCGGGCAGTGTAGTGGGTTGTGCTGGGAGTGGTGTTTCAGGGTTTAGGGCAGTGCAGCTGTGTTCAGGCAGTGTAGGGGGTCATGCAGGGGGGTGGTGTTTCAGCGTTTAGGGCAGTGCAGTGCAGTTCGGGCAGTGAAGGAGGTCGTGCAGAGGGCTTGTGTTTTAGGGTTTAGGGCAATGCAGTGGTGTTCGGGCAGTGTAGTGGGTTGTGCTATGGCTAGTTTTTTAGGGTTTAGGGCAGTGCAGTGGTGTTCGGGCAGTGTAGGGGCTCATGCTGGGCTGTGGTGTTTTAGGGTTTAGGGCAGAGCAGTGGTGTTTGGGCAGAGTAGGGGGTCATGTTGGGGTTAGTGTTTAGGGTTTAGGGCAGTGCAGTGGTGTTCGGGCAGTGTAGGGGGTGGTGTTTCAGGGTTTACGGCAGTGCAGTGGTGCTCGGGCAGTGTAGGCGGTCGTGCTGGGGTAGTGTTTTAGGGTTTAGGGTAGTGCAGTGGTGTTCTGGTAGTGTAGGGGGTCATGCTTGGGGTAGTGTTTTAGGGTTTAGGGCAGATCAGTGGTGTTAGTGTATGAAGGGGGTCGTGCTGAGGGTGGTGTTTTAGGCTTTAGGGCAGTGCAGTGGTGTTGGGGCAGTGTAGGGGTCGTGCTGAGGGCTCTGTTTCAGGGTTTAGGGTAGTGCAGTGGTGTTCGAGCCGTGTAGGGGTACTTGCAGGGGGGTGGTGTTTCAGGGATTAGGGCAGTGCAGTTGTGTTCGGGCAGTGTAGGGGGACATGCAGGGGGCTGGCATTTCAGGGTTTAGGGCAGTGCAGTGGTGTTTGGGCAGTGAAGAAGGTCATGCAGGTGGCTGGTGTTTCAGGGTTTAGGGCAGTGCAGCTGTGTTCAGGCAGTGTAGGGGGTCATGCAGGGGGGTGGTGTTTCAGGGTTTAGTGCAGTGCAGTTCGGGCAGTGAAGGAGGTCGTGCAGAGGGCTGGTGTTTTAGGGTTTAGGGCAATGCAGTGGTGTTCGGGCAGTGTAGTGGGTTGTGCTATGGCTAGTTTTTTAGGGTTTAGGGCAGTGCAGTGGTGTTCGGGCAGTGTAGGGGCTCATGCTGGGGGTGGTGTTTCAGGGTTTAGGGCAGTGCAGTGGTGTTCGGGCAGTGAAAGGGGGCCGTGCAGGGGTGGTGTTTCAGGGTTTAGGGCAGTGCATTGGTGCTCGTGCAGTTTAGGGGGTCTTGCTGGTTGTGGTGTTTCAGGGTTTAGGGCAGTGCAGTGGAGTTCGGGCAGTGTAGGGGGTTATGCTGGGGTGGTGTTTCAGGGTTTAGGGCTGTGCAGTGGTGTTCGGGCAGTGTAGTGGGTTGTGCTGGGAGTGGTGTTTCAGGGTTTAGGGCAGTGGTGTTCGGGCAGTGTAGGGGGTCTTGCTGGGGGTGGTGTTTCAGGGTTTAGGGCAGTGATGTTCGGGCAGTATAGGGGGTCGTGCTGGGGTAGATTTTTAGGGTTTAGGGTAGTGCAGTGGTGTTCGGGTAGTGCAGGGGGTCGTGCGGGGGGTAGTGTTTTAGGGTTTAGGGTAGTGCATTGGTGTCTGTGTAGTGAAGGGGTCGTCCTGGGGGTAGTGTTTTAGGGTTTAGGGCAGTGCAGTGGTGTTTGTGTAGTATAGAGAGTCGTGCTGAGGGTGGTGTTTTAGGCTTTAGAGCAGTGTAGTGGTGTTCGGGCAGTGTGGTGGGTCGTGCTGTGGGCTGTGTTTCAGGGTTTAGGGCAGTGCAGTGGTGTTTGGGCTGTGTAGGGGGCCGTGCTGGGGTTGGTGTTTCAGGGTTTAGGGCAGTGCAGTGGTAATCGGGCAGTGTAGGGTTCATGCGGGGGTGGTGTTTCAGGGGTTAGGGCAGTGCAGTGGTGTTCTGGCAGTGTAGGGGGTCATGCAGGGGGTGGTTATTCAGCGTTTAGGACAGTGCAGAGGTGTTCGGGAGGTGTAGGGGATCATGCAGGGGGTGGTGTTTCAGGGTTTAGGGCAGTGCAGTGGTGTTCGGGCAGTGTAGGGGGTCGTGCAGGGGGCTGGTGTTTCAGGGTTTAGGGCAGTGCAGTGGTGTTCGGGCAGTGTAGGCGGTCGTGCAGGGGGCAGGTGTTTCAGGGCTTAGGGCAGTGCAGTGGTGTTCAGGCAGTGTAGGGGGTTGTGCTGGGGCTGGTGTTTCAGGGTTTAGGGCAGTGCAGTGGTGTTCGGACAGTGTAGGGGGTCGTGCTGGGGGTAGATTTTCAGGGTTAAAGGCAGTGCAGTGGTGTTCGGGCAGTGTAGGGGGTCATGCTGGGAGTGGTGCTTCAGGGTTTAGGGCAGTGCAGTAGTGTTCGGGTAGTGTAGGGGGTCGTGCTGGGGGTAGAGTTTCAGGGTTAAAGGCAGTGCATTGCAGTCGTGTTTTGGCAGTGTAGGGGGTCATGCTGGGGGTAGTGTTTCAGATTTTAGGGCAGTGCAGTGGTGTTCGGGCAGTGTAGGGGGTCGTGTAGGGGTGGTGTTTTAGGGTTTATGGCAGTGCAGTGGTGTTTGGGCAGTGTAGGGGTCGTGCAGGGGGTGGTGTTTTAGGGTTTAGGGGAGTGCAGTGGTGTTCGGGCAGTGTAGGAGGTTGTGCTGGGGTGGTGTTTTAGGGTTTAAGACAGTGGAGTGGTGTTCGGGCAGTGTAGGGGGTCATGCTGGGTGTGGTGTTTCAGGGTTTAGGGAAGTGCAGTGGTGTTCTGACAGTGTAGGGGTCGTGCTGGGGCTAGTTCTTTAGGGTTTAGGGCAATGCAGTTGTGTTCAGGCAGTGTAGGGGGTCGTGCTGGGGTGGTGTTTTATGGTTTGGGGCAGAGAAGTGGGGTTCAGGCAGAGTAGGGGGTCGTGCTGGTGGTGGTGTTTAGGGTTTAGGGCAGTGCCGTGGTGTTCGGGCAATGTAGGGGGTCATGCTGGGGGTGGTGTTTCAGGGTTTAGGGCAGTGCAGTGGTGTTCGGGCAGTGAAAGGGGGCCGTGCAGGGGTGGTGTTTCAGGGTTTAGGGCAGTGCATTGGTGCTCGTGCAGTTTAGGGGGTCGTGCAGTGGATGGTGTTTCAGGGTTTAGGGCAGTGCAGTGGTGTGCGGGCAGTGTAGGGGGTCTTGCTGGGGGTGGTGTTTCAGGGTTTAGGGCAGTGCAGGGGTGTTCGGGCAGTGTAGGGGGTTATGCTGGGGTGGTGTTTCAGGGTTTAGGGCTGTGCAGTGGTGTTCGGTCAGTGTAGTGGGTTGTGCTGGGAGTGGTGTTTCAGGGTTTAGGGCAGTGGTGTTCGGGCAGTGTAGGGGGTCTTGCTGGGGGTGGTGTTTCAGGCTTTAGGGCAGTGCAGTGGTGTTCGGGCAATGTAGGGGGTCGAGCGGGGTGGTGTTTCATTGTTTTGGGCAGTGCAGTGGTGTTCGGGCAGTGTAGGGGGTCATGTGGTGGTGATTTTTTAGGGTTTAGGGCAGTGCAGTGGTGTTCGGGTGTTGTATGGGGTCGTGTGGGGGTGGTGTATCAGGGATTAGGGTAGTGCATTGGTGTTTGTGTGGTGAAGGGGGTGCTGCTGGGGGTAGTGTTTTAGGGTTTAGGGCAGTGCACTGGTGTTTGTGTAGTGTAGGGGGTTGTGCTGAGGGTGGTGTTTTAGGCTTTAGGGCAGTGCAGTGGTGTTCGGGCAGTGCAGGGGGTTGTGCAGGGGGCTGTGTTTCAGGGTTTAGGGCAGTGCAGTGATGTTCGGGCAGTGTAGGGGGTTGTGCTAGGGCTGGTGTTTCAGGGTTTAGGGCAGTGCAGTGGTGTTTAGGCAGTGAAGGGGGTCGTGCGGGGGTAGTGTTTCAGGGTTTAGAGCAGTGCAGTGGTGTTCGGGCAGTGTAGGGGTCGTGCAGGGGGGTGGTGTTTCAGGGTTTAGGGCAGTGCAGTTGTGTTCAGGCAGTGTAGGGGGTCATGCAGGGGGGTGGTGTTTCAGGGTTTAGGGGAGTGCAGTGGAGTTCGGGCAGTGCAGGAGGTCGTGCAGAGGGCTGGTGTTTCAGGGCTTAGGGCAGTGCAGTGGTGTTCAGGCAGTGTAGGGGGTTGTGCTGGGGCTGGTGTTTCAGGGTTTAGGGCAGTGCAGTGGTGTTCGGACAGTGTAGGGGGTCGTGCTGGGGGTAGATTTTCAGGGTTAAAGGCAGTGCAGTGGTGTTCGGGCAGTGTAGGGGGTCATGCTGGGAGTGGTGCTTCAGGGTTTAGGGCAGTGCAGTAGTGTTCGGGTAGTGTAGGGGGTCGTGCTGGGGGTAGAGTTTCAGGGTTAAAGGCAGTGCATTGCAGTCGTGTTTTGGCAGTGTAGGGGGTCATGCTGGGGGTAGTGTTTCAGATTTTAGGGCAGTGCAGTGGTGTTCGGGCAGTGTAGGGGGTCGTGTAGGGGTGGTGTTTTAGGGTTTAGGGCAGTGCAGTGGTGTGCGGGCAGTATAGGGGGTAGTGCTGGGGGTGGTGTTTCAGGTTTTAGGGCAGTGCAGTGGTGTTCGGGCAGTGTATGGGGTCATGCTGGGGCTGGCGGTTCAGGGTTTAGGGCAGTGCAGTGGTGTTCGGGCAGTGTATGGGGTCATGCTGGGGGTGGTGTTTTAGGGTTTAGGGCAGTGCAGTGGTATTCGGGCAGTGTAGGGGGTCATGCTGGGGGTGGAGTTTCAGGGTTTAGGGCAGTGCAGTAGTGTTCAGGCAGTGTATGGGGTCATGCTGGGGGTGGTGTTTTAGGGTTTAGGGCAGAGCAGTGGTGTTCGGGCAATGTAGGGGGTCGTGCTGGGGTAGTTTTTTGGGGTTTAGGGTAGTACAGTGGTGTTTGGGTATTGTAGGGGGTCGTGCTGGGGGTAGTGTTTTAGGGTTTAGGGTAGTGCATTGGTGTTTGTGTAGTGAAGGGGTCGTCCTGGGGGTAGTGTTTTAGGGTTTAGGGCAGTGCAGTGGTGTTTGTGTAGTATAGGGAGTCGTGCTGAGGGTGGTGTTTTAGGCTTTAGAGCAGTGTAGTGGTGTTCGGGCAGTGTGGTGGGTCGTGCTGTGGGCTGTGTTTCAGGGTTTAGGGCAGTGCAGTGGTGTTTGGGCTGTGTAGGGGGTCGTGCTGGGGTTGGTGTTTCAGGGTTTAGGGCAGTGCAGTGGTAATCGGGCAGTGTAGGGTTCATGCGGGGGTGGTGTTTCAGGGTTTAGGGCAGTGCAGTGGTGTTCTGGCAGTGTAGGGGGTCATGCAGGGGGTGGTGATTCAGGGTTTAGGACAGTGCAGAGGTGTTCGGGAGGTGTAGGGGATCGTGCAGGGGGTGGTGTTTCCGGGTTTAGGGCAGTGCAGTGCAGTGGTGTTCGGGCAGTGTAGGGGGTCGTGCAGGGGGCTGGTGTTTCAGGGTTTAGGGCAGTGCAGTGGTGTTCGGGCAGTGTAGGCAGTCGTGCAGGGGGCAGGTGTTTCAGGGCTTAGGGCAGTGCAGTGGTGTTTAGGCAGTGTAGGGGGTCGTGCTGGGGCTGGTGTTTTAAGGTTTAGGGCAGCGCAGTGGTGTTCGGACAGTGTAGGGGGTCGTGCTGGGGGTGGTGTTTCAGGGTTTAGGGCAGTGCATTGCAGTCGTGTTTGGGCAGTGTAGGGGGTCATGCTGGGGGTAGTGTTTCAGATTTTAGGGCAGTGCAGTGGTGTTGGGGCAGTGTAGGGGGTTGTGCTGGGGTGGTGTTTTACGGTTTAGGATAGTGGAGTGGTGTTCGGGCAGTGTAGGGGGGTCATGCTGGCTGTGGTGTTTCAGGGTTTAGGGCATTGCAGTGGTGTTCTGGCAGTGTAGGGGTCGTGCTGGAGCTAGTTCTTTAGGGTTTAGGGCAATGCAATGCTGTTCAGGCAGTGTAGGGGGTCGTGCTGGGTGTGGTGTTTTATGGTTTGGGGCAGAGCAGTGGGGTTCAGGCAGAGTAGGGGGTCGTGCTGGTGGTGGTGTTTAGGGTTTAGGGCAGTGCCGTGGTGTTCGGGCAATGTAGGGGGTCATGCTGGGGGTGGTGTTTCAGGGTTTAGGGCAGTGCAGTGGTGTTCAGGCAGTGAAGGGGGTCGTGCAGGGGCGGTGTTTCAGGGTTTAGGGCAGTGCAGTGGTGCTCGTGCAGTTTAGGGGTCGTGCAGTGGATGGTGTTTCAGGGTTTAGGGCAGTGCAGTGGTGTGCGGGCAGTATAGGGGCTCTTGCTGGGGGTGGTGTTTCAGGGTTTAGGGCAGTGCAGTGGTGTTCGGGCAGTGTAGGGGGTCATGCTGGGGTGGTGTTTCAGGGTTTAGGGCTGTGCAGTGGTGTTCAGGCAGTGTAGTGGGTTGTGCTGGGGGTGGTGTTTCAGGGTTTAGGGCAGTGGTGTTCGGGCAGTGTAGAGGATCTTGCTGGGGGTGGTGTTTCAGGGTTTAGGGCAGTGCAGTGGTGTTCGGACAATGTAGGGGGTCGAGCGGGGGTGGTGTTTCATTGTTTTGGGCAGTGCAGTGGTGTTCGGGCAGTGTAGGGGGTCATATGGGGGTGCTGTTTTAGGGTTTAGGGCAGTGCAGTGGTGTTCGGGTGTTGTATGGGGTCGTGTGGGGGTGGTGTTTCAGGGATTAAGGTAGTGCATTGGTGTTTGTGTAGTGAAGGGGTGCTGCTGGGGGTAGTGTTTTAGGGTTTAGGGCAGTGCACTGGTGTTTGTGTAGTGTAGGGGGTCGTGTTGAGGGTGGAGTTTTAGGCTTTAGGGCAGTGCAGTGGTGTTCGGGCAGTGCAGGGGGTCGTGCTGGCGGCTGTGTTTCAGGGTTTAGGGCAGTGCAGTGATGTTCGGGCAGTGTAGGGGGTCGTGCTAGGGCTGGTGTTTCAGGGTTTAGGGCAGTGCAGTGGTATTTAGGCAGTGAAAAGGTTTGTGCGGAGGTAGTGATTCAGGGTTTAGGGCAGTGCAGTGGTGTTCGGGCAGTGTAGGGGGTCGTGCAGGGGGGTGGTGTTTCAGGGTTTAGGGCAGTGCAGCTGTGTTCAGGCAGTGTAGGGGGTCATGCAGGGGGGTGGTGTTTCAGCGTTTAGGGCAGTGCAGTGCAGTTCGGGCAGTGAAGGAGGTCGTGCAGAGGGCTTGTGTTTTAGGGTTTAGGGCAATGCAGTGGTGTTCGGGCAGTGTAGTGGGTTGTGCTATGGCTAGTTTTTTAGGGTTTAGGGCAGTGCAGTGGTGTTCGGGCAGTGTAGGGGCTCATGCTGGGCTGTCGTGTTTTAGGGTTTAGGGCAGAGCAGTGGTGTTTGGGCAGAGTAGGGGGTCATGTTGGGGTTAGTGTTTAGGGTTTAGGGCAGTGCAGTGGTGTTCGGGCAGTGTAGGGGGTGGTGTTTCAGGGTTTACGGCAGTGCAGTGGTGCTCGGGCAGTGTAGGCGGTCGTGCTGGGGTAGTGTTTTAGGGTTTAGGGTAGTGCAGTGGTGTTCGGGTAGTGTAGGGGGTCATGCTTGGGGTAGTGTTTTAGGGTTTAGGGCAGATCAGTGGTGTTAGTGTATGAAGGGGGTCGTGCTGAGGGTGGTGTTTTAGGCTTTAGGGCAGTGCAGTGGTGTTGGGGCAGTGTAGGGGTCGTGCTGAGGGCTCTGTTTCAGGGTTTAGGGTAGTGCAGTGGTGTTCGAGCCGTGTAGGGGTACTTGCAGGGGGGTGGTGTTTCAGGGATTAGGGCAGTGCAGTTGTGTTCGGGCAGTGTAGGGGGACATGCAGGGGGCTGGCATTTCAGGGTTTAGGGCAGTGCAGTGGTGTTTGGGCAGTGTAGGAGGTCATGCAGGTGGCTGGTGTTTCAGGGTTTAGGGCAGTGCAGCTGTGTTCAGGCAGTGTAGGGGGTCATGCAGGGGGGTGGTGTTTCAGGGTTTAGTGCAGTGCAGTTCGGGCAGTGAAGGAGGTCGTGCAGAGGGCTGGTGTTTCAGGGTTTAGGGCAATGCAGTGGTGTTCGGGCAGTGTAGTGGGTTGTGCTATGGCTAGTTTTTTAGGGTTTAGGGCAGTGCAGTGGTGTTCGGGCAGTGTAGGGGCTCATGCTGGGGGTGGTGTTTCAGGGTTTAGGGCAGTGCAGTGGTGTTCGGGCAGTGAAAGGGGGCCGTGCAGGGGTGGTGTTTCAGGGTTTAGGGCAGTGCATTGGTGCTCGTGCAGTTTAGGGGGTCTTGCTGGTTGTGGTGTTTCAGGGTTTAGGGCAGTGCAGTGGAGTTCGGGCAGTGTAGGGGGTTATGCTGGGGTGGTGTTTCAGGGTTTAGGGCTGTGCAGTGGTGTTCGGGCAGTGTAGTGGGTTGTGCTGGGAGTGGTGTTTCAGGGTTTAGGGCAGTGGTGTTCGGGCAGTGTAGGGGGTCTTGCTGGGGGTGGTGTTTCAGGGTTTAGGGCAGTGATGTTCGGGCAGTATAGGGGGTCGTGCTGGGGTAGATTTTTAGGGTTTAGGGTAGTGCAGTGGTGTTCGGGTAGTGCAGGGGGTCGTGCGGGGGGTAGTGTTTTAGGGTTTAGGGTAGTGCATTGGTGTCTGTGTAGTGAAGGGGTCGTCCTGGGGGTAGTGTTTTAGGGTTTAGGGCAGTGCAGTGGTGTTTGTGTAGTATAGAGAGTCGTGCTGAGGGTGGTGTTTTAGGCTTTAGAGCAGTGTAGTGGTGTTCGGGCAGTGTGGTGGGTCGTGCTGTGGGCTGTGTTTCAGGGTTTAGGGCAGTGCAGTGGTGTTTGGGCTGTGTAGGGGGCCGTGCTGGGGTTGGTGTTTCAGGGTTTAGGGCAGTGCAGTGGTAATCGGGCAGTGTAGGGTTCATGCGGGGGTGGTGTTTCAGGGGTTAGGGCAGTGCAATGGTGTTCTGGCAGTGTAGGGGGTCATGCAGGGGGTGGTTATTCAGCGTTTAGGACAGTGCAGAGGTGTTCGGGAGGTGTAGGGGATCATGCAGGGGGTGGTGTTTCAGGGTTTAGGGCAGTGCAGTGGTGTTCGGGCAGTGTAGGGGGTCGTGCAGGGGGCTGGTGTTTCAGGGTTTAGGGCAGTGCAGTGGTGTTCGGGCAGTGTAGGCGGTCGTGCAGGGGGCAGGTGTTTCAGGGCTTAGGGCAGTGCAGTGGTGTTCAGGCAGTGTAGGGGGTTGTGCTGGGGCTGGTGTTTCAGGGTTTAGGGCAGTGCAGTGGTGTTCGGACAGTGTAGGGGGTCGTGCTGGGGGTAGATTTTCAGGGTTAAAGGCAGTGCAGTGGTGTTCGGGCAGTGTAGGGGGTCATGCTGGGAGTGGTGCTTCAGGGTTTAGGGCAGTGCAGTAGTGTTCGGGTAGTGTAGGGGGTCGTGCTGGGGGTAGAGTTTCAGGGTTAAAGGCAGTGCATTGCAGTCGTGTTTTGGCAGTGTAGGGGGTCATGCTGGGGGTAGTGTTTCAGATTTTAGGGCAGTGCAGTGGTGTTCGGGCATTGTAGGGGGTCGTGTAGGGGTGGTTTTTTAGGGTTTATGGCAGTGCAGTGGTGTTTGGGCAGTGTAGGGGTCGTGCAGGGGGTGGTGTTTTAGGGTTTAGGGGAGTGCAGTGGTGTTCGGGCAGTGTAGGAGGTTGTGCTGGGGTGGTGTTTTAGGGTTTAAGACAGTGGAGTGGTGTTCGGGCAGTGTAGGGGGTCATGCTGGGTGTGGTGTTTCAGGGTTTAGGGAAGTGCAGTGGTGTTCTGACAGTGTAGGGGTCGTGCTGGGGCTAGTTCTTTAGGGTTTAGGGCAATGCAGTTGTGTTCAGGCAGTGTAGGGGGTCGTGCTGGGGTGGTGTTTTATGGTTTGGGGCAGAGAAGTGGGGTTCAGGCAGAGTAGGGGGTCGTGCCGGTGGTGGTGTTTAGGGTTTAGGGCAGTGCCGTGGTGTTCGGGCAATGTAGGGGGTCATGCTGGGGGTGGTGTTTCAGGGTTTAGGGCAGTGCAGTGGTGTTCGGGCAGTGAAAGGGGGCCGTGCAGGGGTGGTGTTTCAGGGTTTAGGGCAGTGCATTGGTGCTCGTGCAGTTTAGGGGGTCGTGCAGTGGATGGTGTTTCAGGGTTTAGGGCAGTGCAGTGGTGTGCGAGCAGTGTAGGGGGTCTTGCTGGGGGTGGTGTTTCAGGGTTTAGGGCAGTGCAGGGGTGTTCGGGCAGTGTAGGGGGTTATGCTGGGGTGGTGTTTCAGGGTTTAGGGCTGTGCAGTGGTGTTCGGTCAGTGTAGTGGGTTGTGCTGGGAGTGGTGTTTCAGGGTTTAGGGCAGTGGTGTTCGGGCAGTGTAGGGGGTCTTGCTGGGGGTGGTGTTTCAGGGTTTAGGGCAGTGCAGTGGTGTTCGGGCAATGTAGGGGGTCGAGCGGGGTGGTGTTTCATTGTTTTGGGCAGTGCAGTGGTGTTCGGGCAGTGTAGGGGGTCATGTGGTGGTGATGTTTTAGGGTTTAGGGCAGTGCAGTGGTGTTCGGGTGTTGTATGGGGTCGTGTGGGGGTGGTGTATCAGGGATTAGGGTAGTGCATTGGTGTTTGTGTGGTGAAGGGGGTGCTGCTGGGGGTAGTGTTTTAGGGTTTAGGGCAGTGCACTGGTGTTTGTGTAGTGTAGGGGGTTGTGCTGAGGGTGGTGTTTTAGGCTTTAGGGCAGTGCAGTGGTGTTCGGGCAGTGCAGGGGGTTGTGCAGGGGGCTGTGTTTCAGGGTTTAGGGCAGTGCAGTGATGTTCGGGCAGTGTAGGGGGTTGTGCTAGGGCTGGTGTTTCAGGGTTTAGGGCAGTGCAGTGGTGTTTAGGCAGTGAAGGGGGTCGTGCGGGGGTAGTGTTTCAGGGTTTAGGGCAGTGCAGTGGTGTTCGGGCAGTGTAGGGGTCGTGCAGGGGGGTGGTGTTTCAGGGTTTAGGGCAGTGCAGTTGTGTTCAGGCAGTGGAGGGGGTCATGCAGGGGGGTGGTGTTTCAGGGTTTAGGGGAGTGCAGTGGAGTTCGGGCAGTGCAGGAGGTCGTGCAGAGGGCTGGTGTTTCAGGGCTTAGGGCAGTGCAGTGGTGTTCAGGCAGTGTAGGGGGTTGTGCTGGGGGTAGATTTTCAGGGTTAAAGGCAGTGCAGTGGTGTTCGGACAGCGTAGGGGGTCATGCTGGGAGTGGTGCTTCAGGGTTTAGGGCAGTGCAGTAGTGTTCGGGTAGTGTAGGGGGTCGTGCTGGGGGTAGAGTTTCAGGGTTAAAGGCAGTGCATTGCAGTCGTGTTTTGGCAGTGTAGGGGGTCATGCTGGGGGTAGTGTTTCAGATTTTAGGGCAGTGCAGTGGTGTTCGGGCAGTGTAGGGGGTCGTGTAGGGGTGGTGTTTTAGGGTTTATGGCAGTGCAGTGGTGTTTGGGCAGTGTAGGGGTCGTGCAGGGGGTGGTGTTTTAGGGTTTAGGGGAGTGCAGTGGTGTTCGGGCAGTGTAGGAGGTTGTGCTGGGGTGGTGTTTTAGGGTTTAAGACAGTGGAGTGGTGTTCGGGCAGTGTAGGGGGTCATGCTGGGTGTGGTGTTTCAGGGTTTAGGGAAGTGCAGTGGTGTTCTGACAGTGTAGGGGTCGTGCTGGGGCTAGTTCTTTAGGGTTTAGGGCAATGCAGTTGTGTTCAGGCAGTGTAGGGGGTCGTGCTGGGGTGGTGTTTTATGGTTTGGGGCAGAGAAGTGGGGTTCAGGCAGAGTAGGGGGTCGTGCTGGTGGTGGTGTTTAGGGTTTAGGGCAGTGCCGTGGTGTTCGGGCAATGTAGGGGGTCATGCTGGGGGTGGTGTTTCAGGGTTTAGGGCAGTGCAGTGGTGTTCGGGCAGTGAAAGGGGGCCGTGCAGGGGTGGTGTTTCAGGGTTTAGGGCAGTGCATTGGTGCTCGTGCAGTTTAGGGGGTCGTGCAGTGGATGGTGTTTCAGGGTTTAGGGCAGTGCAGTGGTGTGCGGGCAGTGTAGGGGGTCTTGCTGGGGGTGGTGTTTCAGGGTTTAGGGCAGTGCAGGGGTGGTCGGGCAGTGTAGGGGGTTATGCTGGGGTGGTGTTTCAGGGTTTAGGGCTGTGCAGTGGTGTTCGGTCAGTGTAGTGGGTTGTGCTGGGAGTGGTGTTTCAGGGTTTAGGGCAGTGGTGTTCGGGCAGTGTAGGGGGTATTGCTGGGGGTGGTGTTTCAGGGTTTAGGGCAGTGCAGTGGTGTTCGGGCAATGTAGGGGGTCGAGCGGGGTGGTGTTTCATTGTTTTGGGCAGTGCAGTGGTGTTCGGGCAGTGTAGGGGGTCATGTGGTGGTGATTTTTTAGGGTTTAGGGCAGTGCAGTGGTGTTCGGGTGTTGTATGGGGTCGTGTGGGGGTGGTGTATCAGGGATTAGGGTAGTGCATTGGTGTTTGTGTGGTGAAGGGGGTGCTGCTGGGGGTAGTGTTTTAGGGTTTAGGGCAGTGCACTGGTGTTCGGGCAGTGCAGGGGGTAGTGCAGGGGGCTGTGTTTCAGGGTTTAGGGCAGTGCAGTGATGTTCGGGCAGTGTAGGGGGTTGTGCTAGGGCTGGTGTTTCAGGGTTTAGGGCAGTGCAGTGGTGTTTAGGCAGTGAAGGGGGTCGTGCGGGGGTAGTGTTTCAGGGTTTAGGGCAGTGCAGTGGTGTTCGGGTAGTGTAGGGGTCGTGCAGGGGGGTGGTGTTTCAGGGTTTAGGGCAGTGCAGTTGTGTTCAGGCAGTGTAGGGGGTCATGCAGGGGGGTGGTGTTTCAGGGTTTAGGGGAGTGCAGTGGAGTTCGGGCAGTGCAGGAGGTCGTGCAGAGGGCTGGTGTTTCAGGGTTTAGGGCAATGCAGTGGTGTTCGGGCAGTGTAGTGGGTTGTGCTATGGCTAGTTTTTTAGGGTTTAGGGCAGTGCAGTGGTGTTCGGGCAGTGTAGGGTGTCATGCTGGGGGTGGGGTTTTAGGGTTTAGGGCAGAGCAGTGATGTTCGGGCAGAGTAGGGGATCATGCTGGGGTTAGTGTTAAGGGTTTAGGGCAGTGCAGGGGTGTTCGGGCAGTGTAGAGGGTCATGCTGGGGGTGGTGTTTCAGGGTTTACGGCAGTGCAGTGGTGTTCGGGCAGTGTAGAGGGGCATGCAGGGGTGGTGTTTCAGTGTTTAGGGCAGTGCAGTGGTGTTCGGGCAGTGTAGGGGGTCGTGCTGGGGGTGGTGTTTCAGGGTTTAGGGCAGAGCAGAGGTGTTCGGGCAGTGTAGGGGTCGTGCTGCGGGTGGTGTTTCAGGGTTTAGGGCAGTGCAGTGGTGTGTTCTGGCAGTGTAGGGGGTCGTGCTGGGGTAGTGTTTTAGGGTTTAGGGTAGTGCAGTGGTGTTTGTGTAGTGTAGAGGGTCATGCTGGGGTAGTGTTTTAGGGTTTAGGGTAGTGCAGTGGTGTTTGTGTAGTGTAGAGGGTCATGCTGGGGCAGTGTTTTAGGTTTAGGGCAGTGCAGTGGTGTTTGTGTAGTGTAGGGGTCGTGCTGAGGGTGGTGTTTTAGGCTTTAGGGCAGTGCAGTGGTGTTCGGGCATTGTTGGGGGTTGTGCGGGGGTGGTGTATCAGGGGGTAGTTCAGTGGTGTTCGGGCAGTGTAGGGGGTCATTCGGGGGGTGGTGTTTCAGGGTTTAGTGCAGTGGTGTTCGGGCAGTGTAGGGGGTCGTGCAAGGGGGTGGTCTTTCAGGGTTTAGGCCAGTGCAGTCGTGTTCGGGCAGTGTAGGGGGTCGTTCAGGGGGCAGGTGTTTCAGGGTTTAGGGCAGTGCAGTGGAGTTCGGGCAGTGTAGGGGTTCGTTGTGGGACTGGTGTTTCAGGGTTTACGGCAGTGCAGTGGTGTTCAGACAGTGTAGGGGGTAGTGCTGGGGGTGGTGTTTCAGGTTTTAGGGCAGTGTATGGGGTCATGCTGGGGGTGGCGGTTCAGGGTTTAGGGCAGTGCAGTGGTGTTCGGGCAGTGTATGGGGTCATGCTGGGGGTGGTGTTTTAGGGTTTAGGGCAGTGCAGTGGTATTCGGGCAGTGTAGGGGGGTCATGCTGGGGGTGGTGTTTCAGGGTTTAGGGCAGTGCAGTAGTGTTCAGGCAGTGTATGGGGTCATGCTGGGGGTGGTGTTTCAGGGTTTAGGGCAGTGATGTTCGGGCAGTATAGGGGGTCGTGCTGGGGTAGTTTTTTAGGGTTTAGGGTAGTGCAGTGGTGTTCGGGTAGTGCAGGGGGTCGTGCGGGGGGTAGTGTTTTAGGGTTTAGGGTAGTGCATTGGTGTCTGTGTAGTGAAGGGGTCGTCCTGGGGGTAGTGTTTTAGGGTTTAGGGCAGTGCAGTGGTGTTTGTGTAGTATAGAGAGTCGTGCTGAGGGTGGTGTTTTAGGCTTTAGAGCAGTGTAGTGGTGTTCGGGCAGTGTGGTGGGTCGTGCTGTGGGCTGTGTTTCAGGGTTTAGGGCAGTGCAGTGGTGTTTGGGCTGTGTAGGGGGCCGTGCTGGGGTTGGTGTTTCAGGGTTTAGGGCAGTGCAGTGGTAATCGGGCAGTGTAGGGTTCATGCGGGGGTGGTGTTTCAGGGGTTAGGGCAGTGCAGTGGTGTTCTGGCAGTGTAGGGGGTCATGCAGGGGGTGGTTATTCAGCGTTTAGGACAGTGCAGAGGTGTTCGGGAGGTGTAGGGGATCATGCAGGGGGTGGTGTTTCAGGGTTTAGGGCAGTGCAGTGGTGTTCGGGCAGTGTAGGGGGTCGTGCAGGGGGCTGGTGTTTCAGGGTTTAGGGCAGTGCAGTGGTGTTCGGGCAGTGTAGGCGGTCGTGCAGGGGGCAGGTGTTTCAGGGCTTAGGGCAGTGCAGTGGTGTTCAGGCAGTGTAGGGGGTTGTGCTGGGGCTGGTGTTTCAGGGTTTAGGGCAGTGCAGTGGTGTTCGGACAGTGTAGGGGGTCGTGCTGGGGGTAGATTTTCAGGGTTAAAGGCAGTGCAGTGGTGTTCGGGCAGTGTAGGGGGTCATGCTGGGAGTGGTGCTTCAGGGTTTAGGGCAGTGCAGTAGTGTTCGGGTAGTGTAGGGGGTCGTGCTGGGGGTAGAGTTTCAGGGTTAAAGGCAGTGCATTGCAGTCGTGTTTTGGCAGTGTAGGGGGTCATGCTGGGGGTAGTGTTTCAGATTTTAGGGCAGTGCAGTGGTGTTCGGGCAGTGTAGGGGGTCGTGTAGGGGTGGTGTTTTAGGGTTTATGGCAGTGCAGTGGTGTTTGGGCAGTGTAGGGGTCGTGCAGGGGGTGGTGTTTTAGGGTTTAGGGGAGTGCAGTGGTGTTCGGGCAGTGTAGGAGGTTGTGCTGGGGTGGTGTTTTAGGGTTTAAGACAGTGGAGTGGTGTTCGGGCAGTGTAGGGGGTCATGCTGGGTGTGGTGTTTCAGGGTTTAGGGAAGTGCAGTGGTGTTCTGACAGTGTAGGGGTCGTGCTGGGGCTAGTTCTTTAGGGTTTAGGGCAATGCAGTTGTGTTCAGGCAGTGTAGGGGGTCGTGCTGGGGTGGTGTTTTATGGTTTGGGGCAGAGCAGTGGTGTTCAGGCAGTGTAGGGGGATGTGCAGGGGTGGTGTTTCAGGGTTTAGGGCAGTGCCGTGGTGTTCGGGCAATGTAGGGGGTCATGCTGGGGGTGGTGTTTCAGGGTTTAGGGCAGTGCAGTGGTGTTCGGGCAGTGAAAGGGGGCCGTGCAGGGGTGGTGTTTCAGGGTTTAGGGCAGTGCATTGGTGCTCATGCAGTTTAGGGGGTCGTGCAGTGGATGGTGTTTCAGGGTTTAGGGCAGTGCAGTGGTGTGCGGGCAGTGTAGGGGGTCTTGCTGGGGGTGGTGTTTCAGGGTTTAGGGCAGTGCAGGGGTGTTCGGGCAGTGTAGGGGGTTATGCTGGGGTGGTGTTTCAGGGTTTAGGGCTGTGAAGTGGTGTTCGGGCAGTGTAGTGGGTTGTGCTGGGAGTGGTGTTTCAGGGTTTAGGGCAGTGGTGTTCGGGCAGTGTAGGGGGTCTTGCTGGGGGTGGTGTTTCAGGGTTTAGGGCAGTGCAGTGGTGTTCGAGCAATGTAGGGGGTCGAGCGGGGTGGTGTTTCATTGTTTTGGGCAGTACAGTGGTGTTCGGGCAGTGTAGGGGGTCATGTGGTGGTGATTTTTTAGGGTTTAGGGCAGTCACGCAGTGGTGTTCGGGTGTTGTATGGGGTCGTGTGGGGGTGGTGTATCAGGGATTAGGGTAGTGCATTGGTGTTTGTGTGGTGAAGGGGGTGCTGCTGGGGGTAGTGTTTTAGGGTTTAGGGCAGTGCACTGGTGTTTGTGTAGTGTAGGGGGTTGTGCTGAGGGTGGTGTTTTAGGCTTTAGGGCAGTGCAGTGGTGTTCGGGCAGTGCAGGGGGTTGTGCAGGGGGCTGTGTTTCAGGGTTTAGGGCAGTGCAGTGATGTTCGGGCAGTGTAGGGGGTTGTGCTAGGGCTGGTGTTTCAGGGTTTAGGGCAGTGCAGTGGTGTTTAGGCAGTGAAGGGGGTCGTGCGGGGGTAGTGTTTCAGGGTTTAGGGCAGTGCAGTGGTGTTCGGGCAGTGTAGGGGTCGTGCAGGGGGGTGGTGTTTCAGGGTTTAGGGCAGTGCAGTTGTGTTCAGGCAGTGTAGGGGGTCATGCAGGGGGGTGGTGTTTCAGGGTTTAGGGGAGTGCAGTGGAGTTCGGGCAGTGCAGGAGGTCGTGCAGAGGGCTGGTGTTTCAGGGTTTAGGGCAATGCAGTGGTGTTCGGGCAGTGTAGTGGGTTGTGCTATGGCTAGTTTTTTAGGGTTTAGGGCAGTGCAGTGGTGTTCGGGCAGTGTAGGGTGTCATGCTGGGGGTGGGGTTTTAGGGTTTAGGGCAGAGCAGTGATGTTCGGGCAGAGTAGGGGATCATGCTGGGGTTAGTGTTTAGGGTTTAGGGCAGTGCAGTGGTGTTCGGGCAGTGTAGGGGGTCGTGCTGGGGGTGGTGTTTCAGGGTTTACGGCAGTGCAGTGGTGTTCGGGCAGTGTGGAGGGGCATGCAGGGGTGGTGTTTCAGTGTTTAGGGCAGGGCAGTGGTGTTCGGGCAGTGTAGGGGGTCGTGCTGGGGGTGGTGTTTCAGGGTTTAGGGCAGAGCAGAGGTGTTCGGGCAGTGTAGGGGTCGTGCTGCGGGTGGTGTTTCAGGGTTTAGGGCAGTGCAGTGGTGTGTTCTGGCAGTGTAGGGGGTCGTGCTGGGGTAGTGTTTTAGGGTTTAGGGTAGTGCAGTGGTGTTTGTGTAGTGTAGAGGGTCATGCTGGGGTAGTGTTTTAGGGTTTAGGGTAGTGCAGTGGTGTTTGTGTAGTGTAGAGGGTCATGCTGGGGCAGTGTTTTAGGTTTAGGGCAGTGCAGTGGTGTTTGTGTAGTGTAGGGGTCGTGCTGAGGGTGGTGTTTTAGGCTTTAGGGCAGTGCAGTGGTGTTCGGGCATTGTTGGGGGTTGTGCGGGGGGTGGTGTATCAGGGTTTAGGGTAGTTCAGTGGTGTTCGGGCAGTGTAGGGGGTCATTCGGGGGGTGGTGTTTCAGGGTTTTGTGCAGTGGTGTTCGGGCAGTGTAGGGGGTCGTGCAAGGGGGTGGTCTTTCAGGGTTTAGGCCAGTGCAGTCGTGTTCGGGCAGTGTAGGGGGTCGTTCAGGGGGCAGGTGTTTCAGGGTTTAGGGCAGTGCAGTGGAGTTCGGGCAGTGTAGGGGTTCGTTGTGGGACTGGTGTTTCAGGGTTTACGGCAGTGCAGTGGTGTTCAGACAGTGTAGGGGTAGTGCTGGGGGTGGTGTTTCAGGTTTTAGGGCAGTGTATGGGGTCATGCTGGGGGTGGCGGTTCAGGGTTTAGGGCAGTGCAGTGGTGTTCGGGCAGTGTATGGGGTCATGCTGGGGGTGGTGTTTTAGGGTTTAGGGCAGTGCAGTGGTATTCGGGCAGTGTAGGGGGGTCATGCTGGGGGTGGTGTTTCAGGGTTTAGGGCAGTGCAGTAGTGTTCAGGCAGTGTATGGGGTCATGCTGGGGGTGGTGTTTCAGGGTTTAGGGCAGTGATGTTCGGGCAGTATAGGGGGTCCTGCTGGGGTAGTTTTTTAGGGTTTAGGGTAGTGCAGTGGTGTTCGGGTAGTGCAGGGGGTCGTGCGGGGGTAGTGTTTTAGGGTTTAGGGTAGTGCATTGGTGTTTGTGTAGTGAAGGGGTCGTCCTGGGGGTAGTGTTTTAGAGTTTAGGGCAGTGCAGTGGTGTTTGTGTAGTATAGAGTGTCGTGCTGAGGGTGGTGTTTTAGGCTTTAGAGCAGTGTAGTGGTGTTCGGGCAGTGTGGTGGGTCGTGCTGTGGGCTGTGTTTCAGGGTTTAGGGCAGTGCAGTGGTGTTTGGGCTGTGTAGGGGCCGTGCTGGGGTTGGTGTTTCAGGGTTTAGGGCAGTGCAGTGGTAATCGGGCAGTGTAGGGTTCATGCGGGGGTGGTGTTTCAGGGGTTAGGGCAGTGCAGTGGTGTTCTGGCAGTGTAGGGGGTCATGCAGGGGGTGGTGATTCAGCGTTTAGGACAGTGCAGAGGTGTTCGGGAGGTGTAGGGGATCGTGCAGGGGGTGGTGTTTCCGGGTTTAGGGCAGTGCAGTGGTGTTCGGGCAGTGTAGGGGGTCGTGCAGGGGGCTGGTGTTTCAGGGTTTAGGGCAGTGCAGTGGTGTTCAAGCAGTGTAGGCAGTCGTGCAGGGGGCAGGTGTTTCAGGGCTTAGGGCAGTGCAGTGGTGTTTAGGCAGTGTAGGGGGTCGTGCTGGGGCTGGTGTTTTAAGGGTTAGGGCAGCGCAGTGGTGTTCGGACAGTGTAGGGTGTCGTGCTGGGGGTGGTGTTTCAGGGTTTAGGGCAGTGCATTGCAGTCGTGTTTGGGCAGTGTAGGGGGTCATGCTGGGGGTAGTGTTTCAGATTTTAGGGCAGTGCAGTGGTGTTCGGGCAGTGTAGGGGGTTGTGCTGGTGTGGTGTTTTACGGTTTAGGATAGTGGAGTGGTGTTCGGGCAGTGTAGGGGGTCATGCTGGCTGTGGTGTTTCAGGGTTTAGGGCATTGCAGTGGTGTTCTGGCAGTGTAGGGGTCGTGCTGGAGCTAGTTCTTTAGGGTTTAGGGCAATGCAATGCTGTTCAGGCAGTGTAGGGGGTCGTGCTGGGTGTGGTGTTTTATGGTTTGGGGCAGAGCAGTGGGGTTCAGGCAGAGTAGGGGGTCGTGCTGGTGGTGGTGTTTAAGGTTTAGGGCAGTGCCGTGGTGTTCGGGCAATGTAGGGGGTCATGCTGGGGGTGGTGTTTCAGGGTTTAGGGCAGTGCAGTGGTGTTCAGGCAGTGAAGGGGGTCGTGCAGGGGCGGTGTTTCAGGGTTTAGGGCAGTGCAGTGGTGCTCGTGCAGTTTAGGGGGTCGTGCAGTGGATGGTGTTTCAGGGTTTAGGGCAGTGCAGTGGTGTGCGGGCAGTGTAGGGGGTCTTGCTGGGGGTGGTGTTTCAGGGTTTAGGGCAGTGCAGGGGTGTTCGGGCAGTGTAGGGGGTTATGCTGGGGTGGTGTTTCAGGGTTTAGGGCTGTGCAGTGGTGTTCGGTCAGTGTAGTGGGTTGTGCTGGGAGTGGTGTTTCAGGGTTTAGGGCAGTGGTGTTCGGGCAGTGTAGGGGGTCTTGCTGGGGGTGGTGTTTCAGGCTTTAGGGCAGTGCAGTGGTGTTCGGGCAATGTAGGGGGTCGAGCGGGGTGGTGTTTCATTGTTTTGGGCAGTGCAGTGGTGTTCGGGCAGTGTAGGGGGTCATGTGGTGGTGATTTTTTAGGGTTTAGGGCAGTGCAGTGGTGTTCGGGTGTTGTATGGGGTCGTGTGGGGGTGGTGTATCAGGGATTAGGGTAGTGCATTGGTGTTTGTGTGGTGAAGGGGGTGCTGCTGGGGGTAGTGTTTCAGATTTTAGGGCAGTGCAGTGGTGTTCTGGCAGTGTAGGGGGTCATGCAGGGGGTGGTGATTCAGGGTTTAGGACAGTGCAGAGGTGTTCGGGAGGTGTAGGGGATCGTGCAGGGGGTGGTGTTTCCGGGTTTAGGGCAGTGCAGTGGTGTTCGGGTGTTGTATGGGGTCGTGTGGGGGTGGTGGTTCAGGGATTAAGGTAGTGCATTGGTGTTTGTGTAGTGAAGGGGTGCTGCTGGGGGTAGTGTTTTAGGGTTTAGGGCAGTGCACTGGTGTTTGTGTAGTGTAGGGGGTCGTGTTGAGGGTGGAGTTTTAGGCTTTAGGGCAGTGCAGTGGTGTTCGGGCAGTGCAGGGGGTCGTGCTGGCGGCTGTGTTTCAGGGTTTAGGGCAGTGCAGTGATGTTCGGGCAGTGTAGGGGGTCGTGCTAGGGCTGGTGTTTCAGGGTTTAGGGCAGTGCAGTGGTATTTAGGCAGTGAAAAGGTTTGTGCGGAGGTAGTGATTCAGGGTTTAGGGCAGTGCAGTGGTGTTCGGGCAGTGTAGGGGGTCGTGCAGGGGGGTGGTGTTTCAGGGTTTAGGGCAGTGCAGCTGTGTTCAGGCAGTGTAGGGGGTCATGCAGGGGGGTGGTGTTTCAGCGTTTAGGGCAGTGCAGTGCAGTTCGGGCAGTGAAGGAGGTCGTGCAGAGGGCTTGTGTTTTAGTGTTTAGGGCAATGCAGTGGTGTTCGGGCAGTGTAGTGGGTTGTGCTATGGCTAGTTTTTTAGGGTTTAGGGCAGTGCAGTGGTGTTCGGGCAGTGTAGGGGCTCATGCTGGGCTGTGGTGTTTTAGGGTTTAGGGCAGAGCAGTGGTGTTTGGGCAGAGTAGGGGGTCATGTTGGGGTTAGTGTTTAGGGTTTAGGGCAGTGCAGTGGTGTTCGGGCAGTGTAGGGGGTGGTGTTTCAGGGTTTACGGCAGTGCAGTGGTGCTCGGGCAGTGTAGGCGGTCGTGCTGGGGTAGTGTTTTAGGGTTTAGGGTAGTGCAGTGGTGTTCGGGTAGTGTAGGGGGTCATGCTTGGGGTAGTGTTTTAGGGTTTAGGGCAGATCAGTGGTGTTAGTGTATGAAGGGGGTCGTGCTGAGGGTGGTGTTTTAGGCTTTAGGGCAGTGCAGTGGTGTTGGGGCAGTGTAGGGGTCGTGCTGAGGGCTCTGTTTCAGGGTTTAGGGTAGTGCAGTGGTGTTCGAGCCGTGTAGGGGTACTTGCAGGGGGGTGGTGTTTCAGGGATTAGGGCAGTGCAGTTGTGTTCGGGCAGTGTAGGGGGACATGCAGGGGGCTGGCATTTCAGGGTTTAGGGCAGTGCAGTGGTGTTTGGGCAGTGTAGGAGGTCATGCAGGTGGCTGGTGTTTCAGGGTTTAGGGCAGTGCAGCTGTGTTCAGGCAGTGTAGGGGGTCATGCAGGGGGGTGGTGTTTCAGGGTTTAGGGGAGTGCAGTGGTGTTCGGGCAGTGTAGTGGGTTGTGCTATGGCTAGTTTTTTAGGGTTTAGGGCAGTGCAGTGGTGTTCGGGCAGTGTAGGGTGTCATGCTGGGGGTGGGGTTTTAGGGTTTAGGGCAGAGCAGTGATGTTCGGGCAGAGTAGGGGATCATGCTGGGGTTAGTGTTTAGGGTTTAGGGCAGTACAGTGGTGTTCGGGCAGTGTGGAGGGGCATGCAGGGGTGGTGTTTCAGTGTTTAGGGCAGTGCAGTGGTGTTCGGGCAGTGTAGGGGGTCGTGCTGGGGGTGGTGTTTCAGGGTTTACGGCAGTGCAGTGGTGTTCGGGCAGTGTGGAGGGGCATGCAGGGGTGGTGTTTCAGTGTTTAGGGCAGTGCAGTGGTGTTCGGGCAGTGTAGGGGGTCGTGCTGGGGGTGGTGTTTCAGGGTTTAGGGCAGAGCAGAGGTGTTCGGGCAGTGTAGGGGTCGTGCTGCGGGTGGTGTTTCAGGGTTTAGGGCAGTGCAGTGGTGTGTTCTGGCAGTGTAGGGGGTCGTGCTGGGGTAGTGTTTTAGGGTTTAGGGTAGTGCAGTGGTGTTTGTGTAGTGTAGAGGGTCATGCTGGGGTAGTGTTTTAGGGTTTAGGGTAGTGCAGTGGTGTTTGTGTAGTGTAGAGGGTCATGCTGGGGCAGTGTTTTAGGTTTAGGGCAGTGCAGTGCAGTGGTGTTTGTGTAGTGTAGGGGTCGTGCTGAGGGTGGTGTTTTAGGCTTTAGGGCAGTGCAGTGGTGTTCGGGCATTGTTGGGGGTTGTGCGGGGGGTGGTGTATCAGGGTTTAGGGTAGTTCAGTGGTGTTCGGGCAGTGTAGGGGGTCATTCGGGGGGTGGTGTTTCAGGGTTTAGTGCAGTGGTGTTCGGGCAGTGTAGGGGGTCGTGCAAGGGGGTGGTCTTTCAGGGTTTAGGCCAGTGCAGTCGTGTTCGGGCAGTGTAGGGGGTCGTTCAGGGGGCAGGTGTTTCAGGGTTTAGGGCAGTGCAGTGGAGTTCGGGCAGTGTAGGGGTTCGTTGTGGGACTGGTGTTTCAGGGTTTACGGCAGTGCAGTGGTGTTCAGACAGTGTAGGGGTAGTGCTGGGGGTGGTGTTTCAGGTTTTAGGGCAGTGTATGGGGTCATGCTGGGGGTGGCGGTTCAGGGTTTAGGGCAGTGCAGTGGTGTTCGGGCAGTGTATGGGGTCATGCTGGGGGTGGTGTTTTAGGGTTTAGGGCAGTGCAGTGGTATTCGGGCAGTGTAGGGGGGTCATGCTGGGGGTGGTGTTTCAGGGTTTAGGGCAGTGCAGTAGTGTTCAGGCAGTGTATGGGGTCATGCTGGGGGTGGTGTTTCAGGGTTTAGGGCAGTGATGTTCGGGCAGTATAGGGGGTCGTGCTGGGGTAGTTTTTTAGGGTTTAGGGTAGTGCAGTGGTGTTTGGGTAGTGCAGGGGGTCATGCGGGGGGTAGTGTTTTAGGGTTTAGGGTAGTGCATTGGTGTCTGTGTAGTGAAGGGGTCGTCCTGGGGGTAGTGTTTTAGGGTTTAGGGCAGTGCAGTGGTGTTTGTGTAGTATAGAGAGTCGTGCTGAGGGTGGTGTTTTAGGCTTTAGAGCAGTGTAGTGGTGTTCGGGCAGTGTGGTGGGTCGTGCTGTGGGATGTGTTTCAGGGTTTAGGACAGTGCAGTGGTGTTTGGGCTGTGTAGGGGGCCGTGCTGGGGTTGGTGTTTCAGGGTTTAGGGCAGTGCAGTGGTAATCGGGCAGTGTAGGGTTCATGCGGGGGTGGTGTTTCAGGGGTTAGGGCAGTGCAGTGGTGTTCTGGCAGTGTAGGGGGTCATGCAGGGGGTGGTTATTCAGCGTTTAGGACAGTGCAGAGGTGTTCGGGAGGTGTAGGGGATCATGCAGGGGGTGGTGTTTCAGGGTTTAGGGCAGTGCAGTGGTGTTCGGGCAGTGTAGGGGGTCGTGCAGGGGGCTGGTGTTTCAGGGTTTAGGGCAGTGCAGTGGTGTTCGGGCAGTGTAGGCGGTCGTGCAGGGGGCAGGTGTTTCAGGGCTTAGGGCAGTGCAGTGGTGTTCAGGCAGTGTAGGGGGTTGTGCTGGGGCTGGTGTTTCAGGGTTTAGGGCAGTGCAGTGGTGTTTGGACAGTGTAGGGGGTCGTGCTGGGGGTAGATTTTCAGGGTTAAAGGCAGTGCAGTGGTGTTCGGGCAATGTAGGGGGTCATGCTGGGAGTGGTGCTTCAGGGTTTAGGGCAGTGCAGTAGTGTTCGGGTAGTGTAGGGGGTCGTGCTGGGGGTAGAGTTTCAGGGTTAAAGGCAGTGCATTGCAGTCGTGTTTTGGCAGTGTAGGGGGTCATGCTGGGGGTAGTGTTTCAGATTTTAGGGCAGTGCAGTGGTGTTCGGGCAGTGTAGGGGGTCGTGTAGGGGTGGTGTTTTAGGGTTTATGGCAGTGCAGTGGTGTTTGGGCAGTGTAGGGGTCGTGCAGGGGGTGGTGTTTTAGGGTTTAGGGGAGTGCAGTGGTGTTCGGGCAGTGTAGGAGGTTGTGCTGGGGTGGTGTTTTAGGGTTTAAGACAGTGGAGTGGTGTTCGGGCAGTGTAGGGGGTCATACTGGGTGTGGTGTTTCAGGGTTTAGGGAAGTGCAGTGGTGTTCTGACAGTGTAGGGGTCGTGCTGGGGCTAGTTCTTTAGGGTTTAGGGCAATTAGGGGGTGTTCAGGCAGTGTAGGGGGTCGTGCTGGGGTGGTGTTTTATGGTTTGGGGCAGAGAAGTGGGGTTCAGGCAGAGTATGGAGTCGTGCTGGTGGTGGTGTTTAGGGTTTAGGGCAGTGCCGTGGTGTTCGGACAATGTAGGGGGTCATGCTGGGGGTGGTGTTTCAGGGTTTAGGGCAGTGCAGTGGTGTTCGGGCAGTGAAAGGGGGCCGTGCAGGGGTGGTGTTTCAGGGTTTAGGGCAGTGCATTGGTGCTCGTGCAGTTTAGGGGGTCGTGCAGTGGATGGTGTTTCAGGGTTTAGGGCAGTGCAGTGGTGTGCGGGCAGTGTAGGGGGTCTTGCTGGGGGTGGTGTTTCAGGGTTTAGGGCAGTGCAGGGGCGTTCGGGCAGTGTAGGGGGTTATGCTGGGGTGGTGTTTCAGGGTTTAGGGCTGTGCAGTGGTGTTCGGGCACTGTAGTGGGTTGTGCTGGGAGTGGTGTTTCAGGGTTTAGGGCAGTGGTGTTCGGGCAGTGTAGGGGGTCTTGCTGGGGGTGGTGTTTCAGGGTTTAGGGCAGTGCAGTGGTGTTCCGGCAATGTAGGGGGTCGAGCGGGGTGGTGTTTCATTTTTTTGGGCAGTGCAGTGGTGTTCGGGCAGTGTAGGGGGTCATGTGGTGGTGATTTTTTAGGGTTTAGGGCAGTGCAGTGGTGTTCGGGTGTTGTATGGGGTCGTGTGGGGGTGGTGTATCAGGGATTAGGGTAGTGCATTGGTGTTTGTGTGGTGAAGGGGGTGCTGCTGGGGGTAGTGTTTTAGGGTTTAGGGCAGTGCACTGGTGTTTGTGTAGTGTAGGGGGTTGTGCTGAGGGTGGTGTTTTAGGCTTTAGGGCAGTGCAGTGGTGTTCGGGCAGTGCAGGGGGTTGTGCAGGGGGCTGTGTTTCAGGGTTTAGGGCAGTGCAGTGATGTTCGGGCAGTGTAGGGGGTTGTGCTAGGGCTGGTGTTTCAGGGTTTAGGGCAGTGCAGTGGTGTTTAGGCAGTGAAGGGGGTCGTGCGGGGGTAGTGTTTCAGGGTTTAGGGCAGTGCAGTGGTGTTCGGGCAGTGTAGGGGTCGTGCAGGGGGGTGGTGTTTCAGGGTTTAGGGCAGTGCAGTTGTGTTCAGGCAGTGTAGGGGGTCATGCAGGGGGGTGGTGTTTCAGGGTTTAGGGGAGTGCAGTGGAGTTCGGGCAGTGCAGGAGGTCGTGCAGAGGGCTGGTGTTTCAGGGTTTAGGGCAATGCAGTGGTGTTCGGGCAGTGTAGTGGGTTGTGCTATGGCTAGTTTTTTAGGGTTTAGGGCAGTGCAGTGGTGTTAGGGCAGTGTAGGGTGTCATGCTGGGGGTGGGGTTTTAGGGTTTAGGGCAGAGCAGTGATGTTCGGGCAGAGTAGGGGATCATGCTGGGGTTAGTGTTTAGGGTTTAGGGCAGTGCAGGGGTGTTCGGGCAGTGTAGAGGGTCATGCTGGGGGTGGTGTTTCAGGGTTTACGGCAGTGCAGTGGTGTTCGGGCAGTGTAGAGGGGCATGCAGGGGTGGTGTTTCAGTGTTTAGGGCAGTGCAGTGGTGTTCGGGCAGTGTAGGGGTCGTGCTGGGGGTGGTGTTTCAGGGTTTAGGGCAGAGCAGAGGTGTTCGGGCAGTGTAGGGGTCGTGCTGCGGGTGGTGTTTCAGGGTTTAGGGCAGTGCAGTGGTGTGTTCTGGCAGTGTAGGGGGTCGTGCTGGGGTAGTGTTTTAGGGTTTAGGGTAGTGCAGTGGTGTTTGTGTAGTGTAGAGGGTCATGCTGGGGCAGTGTTTTAGGTTTAGGGCAGTGCAGTGGTGTTTGTGTAGTGTAGGGGTCGTGCTGAGGGTGGTGTTTTAGGCTTTAGGGCAGTGCAGTGGTGTTCGGGCATTGTTGGGGGTTGTGCGGGGGGTGGTGTATCAGGGTTTAGGGTAGTTCAGTGGTGTTCGGGCATTGTAGGGGGTCATTCGGGGGGTGGTGTTTCAGGGTTTAGTGCAGTGGTGTTCGGGCAGTGTAGGGGGTCGTGCAAGGGGGTGGTCTTTCAGGGTTTAGGCCAGTGCAGTCGTGTTCGGGCAGTGTAGGGGGTCGTTCAGGGGGCAGGTGTTTCAGGGTTTAGGGCAGTGCAGTGGAGTTCGGGCAGTGTAGGGGTTCGTTGTGGGACTGGTGTTTCAGGGTTTACGGCAGTGCAGTGGTGTTCAGACAGTGTAGGGGGTAGTGCTGGGGGTGGTGTTTCAGGTTTTAGGGCAGTGCAGTGGTGTTCGGGCAGTGTATGGGGTCATGCTGGGGGTGGCGGTTCAGGGTTTAGGGCAGTGCAGTGGTGTTCGGGCAGTGTATGGGGTCATGCTGGGGGTGGTGTTTTAGGGTTTAGGGCAGTGCAGTTGTATTCGGGCAGTGTAGGGGGGTCATGCTGGGGGTGGTGTTTCAGGGTTTAGGGCAGTGCAGTAGTGTTCAGGCAGTGTATGGGGTCATGCTGGGGGTGGTGTTTTAGGGTTTAGGGCAGAGCAGTGGTGTTCGGGCAATGTAGGGGGTCGTGCTGGGGTAGTTTTTTGGGGTTTAGGGTAGTACAGTGGTGTTTGGGTATTGTAGGGGTCGTGCTGGGGGTAGTGTTTTAGGGTTTAGGGTAGTGCATTGGTGTTTGTGTAGTGAAGGGGTCGTCCTGGGGGTAGTGTTTTAGAGTTTAGGGCAGTGCAGTGGTGTTTGTGTAGTATAGGGAGTCGTGCTGAGGGTGGTGTTTTAGGCTTTAGAGCAGTGTAGTGGTGTTCGGGCAGTGTGGTGGGTCGTGCTGTGGGCTGTGTTTCAGGGTTTAGGGCAGTGCAGTGGTGTTTGGGCTGTGTAGGGGGTCGTGCTGGGGTTGGTGTTTCAGGGTTTAGGGCAGTGCAGTGGTAATCGGGCAGTGTAGGGTTCATGCGGGGTGGTGTTTCAGGGTTTAGGGCAGTGCAGTGGTGTTCTGGCAGTGTAGGGGGTCATGCAGGGGGTGGTGATTCAGGGTTTAGGACAGTGCAGAGGTGTTCGGGAGGTGTAGGGGATCGTGCAGGGGGTGGTGTTTCCGGGTTTAGGGCAGTGCAGTGGTGTTCGGGCAGTGTAGGGGGTCGTGCAGGGGGCTGGTGTTTCAGGGTTTAGGGCAGTGCAGTGGTGTTCAAGCAGTGTAGGCAGTCGTGCAGGGGGCAGGTGTTTCAGGGCTTAGGGCAGTGCAGTGGTGTTTAGGCAGTGTAGGGGGTCGTGCTGGGGCTGGTGTTTTAAGGGTTAGGGCAGCGCAGTGGTGTTCGGACAGTGTAGGGGGTCGTGCTGGGGGTGGTGTTTCAGGGTTTAGGGCAGTGCATTGCAGTCGTGTTTGGGCAGTGTAGGGGGTCATGCTGGGGGTAGTGTTTCAGATTTTAGGGCAGTGCAGTGGTGTTCGGGCAGTGTAGGGGGTTGTGCTGGTGTGGTGTTTTACGGTTTAGGATAGTGGAGTGGTGTTCGGGCAGTGTAGGGGGTCATGCTGGCTGTGGTGTTTCAGGGTTTAGGGCATTGCAGTGGTGTTCTGGCAGTGTAGGGGTCGTGCTGGAGCTAGTTCTTTAGGGTTTAGGGCAATGCAATGCTGTTCAGGCAGTGTAGGGGGTCGTGCTGGGTGTGGTGTTTTATGGTTTGGGGCAGAGCAGTGGGGTTCAGGCAGAGTAGGGGGTCGTGCTGGTGGTGGTGTTTAAGGTTTAGGGCAGTGCCGTGGTGTTCGGGCAATGTAGGGGGTCATGCTGGGGGTGGTGTTTCAGGGTTTAGGGCAGTGCAGTGGTGTTCAGGCAGTGAAGGGGGTCGTGCAGGGGCGGTGTTTCAGGGTTTAGGGCAGTGCAGTGGTGCTCGTGCAGTTTAGGGGGTCGTGCAGTGGATGGTGTTTCAGGGTTTAGGGCAGTGCAGTGGTGTGCGGGCAGTATAGGGGCTCTTGCTGGGGGTGGTGTTTCAGGGTTTAGGGCAGTGCAGTGGTGTTCGGGCAGTGTAGGGGGTCATGCTGGGGTGGTGTTTCAGGGTTTAGGGCTGTGCAGTGGTGTTCGGGCAGTGTAGTGGGTTGTGCTGGGGGTGGTGTTTCAGGGCAGTGGTGTTCGGGCAGTGTAGAGGGTCTTGCTGGGGGTGGTGTTTCAGGGTTTAGGGCAGTGCAGTGGTGTTCGGACAATGTAGGGGGTCGAGCGGGGGTGGTGTTTCATTGTTTTGGGCCGTGCAGTGGTGTTCGGGCAGTGTAGGGGGTCATATGGGGGGTGCTGTTTTAGGGTTTAGGGCAGTGCAGTGGTGTTCGGGTGTTGTATGGGGTCTTGTGGGGGTGGTGTTTCAGGGATTAGGGTAGTGCATTGGTGTTTGTGTAGTGAAGGGGGTGCTGCTGGGGGTAGTGTTTTAGGGTTTAGGGCAGTGCACTGGTGTTTGTGTAGTGTAGGGGGTCGTGTTGAGGGTGGAGTTTTAGGCTTTAGGGCAGTGCAGTGGTGTTCGGGCAGTGCAGGGGGTCGTGCTGGCGGCTGTGTTTCAGGGTTTAGGGCAGTGCAGTGGTATTTAGGCAGTGAAAAGGTTTGTGCGGAGGTAGTGATTCAGGGTTTAGGGCAGTGCAGTGGTGTTCGGGCAGTGTAGGGGGTCGTGCAGGGGGGTGGTGTTTCAGGGTTTAGGGCAGTGCAGCTGTGTTCAGGCAGTGTAGGGGGTCATGCAGGGGGGTGGTGTTTCAGCGTTTAGGGCAGTGCAGTGCAGTTCGGGCAGTGAAGGAGGTCGTGCAGAGGGCTGGTGTTTTAGGGTTTAGGGCAATGCAGTGGTGTTCGGGCAGTGTAGTGGGTTGTGCTATGGCTAGTTTTTTAGGGTTTAGGGCAGTGCAGTGGTGTTCGGGCAGTGTAGGGGCTCATGCTGGGGGTGGTGTTTTAGGGTTTAGGGCAGAGCAGTGGTGTTTGGGCAGAGTAGGGGGTCATGTTGGGGTTAGTGTTTAGGGTTTAGGGCAGTGCAGTGGTGTTCGGGCAGTGTAGGGGGTGGTGTTTCAGGGTTTACGGCAGTGCAGTGGTGCTCGGTGTAGGAAGGTGGATATCTGACTATGGTTACCCCCAAATTTTTGCCTAGTGTCTAGCTGGTTTTTCGACTTAGTTGGCCTGAGATCCTGCCATTCAGGCTCTCAGGCTATCTGCTCTCTCTGTAAAATGGACTCCATGTACCCTAGGTACATACCCAATTGGTTGGATCACCCTGTCAGCCCCTGTACCAGTGTACACTAGGTACCCAGGGCATTGGTGTATCCAAGGCCTGCCAGGGGCTGAAGCATGTATTATGCCACCCCAGGCTTGGCCTAACAATCTGACACAACTGGCTGATCACTCAGCTGGGGTAAGTTGGTGTAATCACCTCTTACTTAGGTGTAGTATACCTATACCTAAACTTAAATGGGACACCTGGTAACCTATAAGTCACTCCTATGGCAGGCCTTAACAATCCTGAAGGCAGAGTGCTTGGTTCCATGTGAGATGGTGCTCTGGCATGAGCTGAGCCTGTCTGCAGTGGTCGGAACAACTTCCTTCTACTGTTTCCAGATATCGTCATACCATATACTCTTAAGTGCATTATGAACCTCGCGGTTAAATGCTATCTTTGGTTTGGCTTTATCAAAACATGTCGAGTAAGGTGTCATACGAATTGGAATACTAACCCCTCGCCAATTCTGGCGACGGGGTTAGCATTCCACCCTTCTAGAGGGACACGACATGTACAGTACCTGAAACCCGGGTAAAATCAGACATAGCCTCAGCTCCACAAAATGGATGCTGCCACCACAGACACAAGTCTGCCCTCCTGCTGCTGGGAGTCCTTCCAGCTTGGGAGGTGTGGACAAAGGGTTTCCTGCCAGGGGAGGTGCATGCACCACCCCAGACAGGATTTTGTGTATTGGTCAGGTAGGGCTTGAAAGAAACCAGACATGCCTGTGGCTCACAAGGAGCCTCGGTGCATATGCCAGTTCAAACCGGTCCTGGGGCACACCAGTCCCGGGCCTGGGGCGAGCTGGACAAAGGATTGGGGGTGTAACCACCCCCCTTCCTGGTCCCACCCATAGGGAGGGACCTAGCAGGTAGTCCGGCCCCTAGAATCCGAATAAAGGTAGGAGCTGTGTCCTAAGACTTCAGACATCCTGGAATCAACTTGAAACTAAGAAGAAGACGGGAACTTCGACATTCTGCTGCACAGAAGACTGAAGAAAATCTCCCCTGTGGTCAGGGAGTGACCACCTTGCTAACGCAAGCACCATCCAGCGAATCACCGTCTGCTTTGCCGCCGCCTCCCGCCGGAGCCCGAGCCCAGAGACTGACAAGACCTGGACCTCCAGACCTCTCACCGCCCGATCCACAGTCCCTGCAAAGAGGAGACCCGTGGAGGCACCGAGACACGTGGAGCCAGCCATCTTGGAACGACTACGACAAGCTGACAAGTGCAACAACCGAGGCTCCCTCCAAGTTGTGCTTTGGGTCCTGAGAAGCCCAACCCTCGAGCAGCATCTGCACCAAAGGTGAGCCCTCCAGCATCTCCACGATCTGCGTGGGGCCCTTCTGCATTTTGCCACTCGACGCGCCTAACCGGTTGCTGGCCCGCTGGCTAGTGGCCATCTTGGCGACGAAATCTACGACAAACACCGCTGGTCTGGTTGCTCCAGACTGGCCCTTGCTCCCCTCCAAAGGAGCAATCCCTCTGACCTTGCTGGTCAGAACCAACAGCTGATTTCCGAATCCTCCTACAATTGCTTTTGCCAAGGCTTGTTTGCTTCGATCAAGTCGCCGACACCGCCGACAGCGAGAGCCTGCGTGGGACAGCTCGTGAGCCGACTCCTGGACGTCGTCGACCTTCAGGGACCACGTGGCTGCGGAGACAAGCTACCCCTCATCACCTGTTTGCACCCGACATCGCCTGGTACCCATCTGGTGCCACGCTGGTCACTGGCTAGTGACTGTGAACACTGTCCCCTCTGCTTACAGGTCTTCAACATCTCCGATCCACTCTTGGATCCACTGCATCTCTTCCCGACCGACCGCCTGCAGCATCTTTGTCCCAGGCTCAACGGAACAGATAGAAGAAACCCGACGCACTTTGAGGCCTATGCACCCGCTTCCTGTGGGTGAGGTAAAGCTGGTACTCCGGTGCCCATGTGTAGTAATACATCTCTAGTGCCTGTGTTCCAAATCTTAAGTTCCTAGGTCATCCGGAAGATTCCTTTTGCAGTAACTTTGTACTTTTTACGCACCCATTGAAACCTATGGGAGCACGCGTGTGACTATTTGCTCTGCACACGCCACCCGTGGACCTCCTGGTCACTAACTGACGTTAGCTCCTTGTAGGCCCAGCGATTCTAGAGGCCCTAGGCCTTTTCCCTTTTCTGTTCGTGGTACTTATACCACTATTTTAGTATATGGTTTGAGTGGCCACCAGGGCCTATCCATATAACGTGCAACTTCTGTGTATTCTGTGATAATCTTGTTTGACGATTTGTGCTCCTGTGCTCATAAAGAGACTAGGGGTTACTTTGAGAAATAAATACATATATATTTTGAATATATATCTGTGTGGTGTCCTTTCATTGGTATAAAAGGGGGTTACTATTGGTAAAACAGCTTGCTTAACACGTTTCACGAGTTTAGCCTCAAAGACTGCTTAGCCTACGCTACCACTAGGGCAGCTGGTCCGAAAAGGTTGACTTACAACCACACCATAAGGGTTGCTTGGCATGGTACAAGGTGGTCACTAGAACTAGTGAACAGCATATACCAGGCCAACTTCTCACATTGGTGAGCAGCGGTTGGATTTGAGCTTGCTGTGTTTTACCATTGTAATCTCTTGGTTACCAATTGAAAGATCACATAGGTACCTGTAGGTACATATAAAACAAGATTAGATATACATAAGTTCTACTGAACTTAGTTGTTGTAGAGCAAAGGGAGTAGCACACCCTGACTACAACTACTAGATAGGTTTAGTAGGTAAACACAAGTGTAGGTAGATTGCAACACATCCACCCACACTTAAGAGCAATGGCCGGGGCAGAGGGGTCCACTGTACCCATCTCTGTTGAGAGTGACCCCCAGAGGGCACCATCCAGCTTTGCTACCCTTAATCAGAATGAGCTCAGGCATTTGGCAACTCTTAGAGGCCTTAAACAGCCCAAGAACCCAAACTCTGCTGAGCTCAGAGAACTCTTACAGAATGATGAGAATCAGAGAGAACTCAGGAAAGCTTCCCAGTTAGCCCCCTTAGGGTCAGGAACAGGAGGCCCCCCTTCTGAAGATGCCACAGAGGTACCCCCTTCCAATAGTCACCCCTTAGATGGGATGCCTACCACAGAGGAAGAAAGTGATGGGGATACAGATGTGAGTGGGGATGAAGGGAGAACTAGCCCAGTGCCAAGTGTTATACTTGGCCCAGCTAAACTAAGGCTGTTGGGGACTGACAGTGGGTTCACCCCATTGGATCTCCCCAGTGGACTTAACACAGGGCTTGGAAGGCAAAGGAATCGCTCAGGTGACTCCAATGCTTCCCATGGCTCTAGAGGCTCTCAAGGTCACTCCAGAAGGAGACTGACCACCCCTCAGAGGAGGGAACATGAGGCCAGAATGCAGGAAGCCCAGCTGAGGATCAGGAAGCAGGAGCTAGAAGTAGCCCTGATGGAAGAAAAACTGAACAAGGCTAGGCAGCCTAGAGAGAGTGGGTCTATACCCACTGGTGGCAGCAATGTCCCTAGGGACAAAGATAGGGTCTTTGACAATAGGAACCTGTCCAAGATTGTGCCCCCCTACAAAAGTGGGGATGACATCCACAAATGGATGACTGCTCTTGAGAGAGCCTGCAAAGTGCAGCAGGTTCCTGAAGACCAGTGGGCAGCAATCGTATGGCTCTCCTTTGAGGGGAGAGGCAGAGATAGACTCCTCACTGTTAGAGAAGAGGATGTCAGAAATTACAGAGTCCTGAAGAGTGTCCTAGTTGATGGGTTAGGCTTAACCACTGAACAGTACAGGTTAATGTTCAGAGACACCCAGAAGACACAGACTCAGGACTGGTCTGAATATGTGGAATGTGCCACTAAGGCTTTGGAGGGTTGGTTGCTGGGAAGTAAGGTGTCTGATTATACAGGATTGTACAATTTGATGATGAGAGAGCAGATTTTAAGTAATTGTCAAAACCAGCTTCTCCATCAACACCTGGTAGACTCAGATTTGACCTCTCCCCAAGAATTGGGAAAGAGGGCAGATAAATGGGTCAGGACCAGGATCAGGCCTAAAAACCAGGGTGGTGACCAAAAGAAAGATACCACCAAGCCTCAAGAGAAGGGTGGGGATAAAGAAAAAGAGAAACCTTCCTCAGGGCCCCAAAACTCCACACAGGGTGGTGGGTCCCAAGCTCCCTCCTCTACCACAGCTAAAAAGCCCTACTGCCATGAGTGTAAAACTCCTGGGCATTGGAAAACTGACAGCGGTTGCCCAAGGGCTAAAAACAAAACTGTTCCTCCAATTACTCCTGTCACACCACCTATTACTGTCAGCAGTAATCCCCCAGGTGGTGGGAGTGCCCCCAGAAATCTGGGTGGGTTTACTTGGGGAACACAGGGGGACCCTGGCTTAGCCAATTCCCCTACAGCAACCACTCTTGTCTGTGATGGTGGCATGGGGTTTGCCAACTTCACTGCCTGTCCCAACACTTTGGGTAGGTACAGACAGGAGCCCTACATCAATGGTACAAAAGCTGAGGCCTACAGAGACACTGGGGCTAGCATCACAATGGTGGCCCATTGGCTAGTTCCCTCTGAGCAGCTTTTGCCCGGTTTCTCCTACCAGGTGACTAACATTGATGGCAAACAGAACAGTCATCCCATGGCAGAGGTATGTCTCAGCTGGGGAGGGGTCACTGGCCCTAAAAGGGTAGCAGTGTCCCCAACCTTGCCTGTAGACTGCTTACTGGGGAATGACTTAGAACTCTCAGCTTGGGCTGGAGTTGAACAAGACACCCATTCTAAAATGGTAGGCCTTTCACAAAAGGGTAGGGGGGTTGTGCCATTCACAACCCCTGTCCAAATAGATTTCCTCCCTGAAAAGGTTGGAAGGGCAGTGGTAGCCACAGCCCAGGCACAGACAGACTTCCCTGTAGGGACTGGCAGAGCTGTGACAGTCACAGCTCAAACACAAACTGAGTGCCCCCCTGAAAAGGTTGGCAAGGCTGTAATGGTCTCAGCCTATACTCAGACTGACATAGGTGTAGTGAAGCCTGAAACAATGGATCACTCCACACAAACTGAGAGTAGTGGGTAGGAAGAAAAGTCTCCCTCTCCCCAGACATTAGGAAAAGGTCAGCCTCCTCAGGGATCTGACCTCACCCCTTGTGAAGGAACTGCCCCAGAGGTAGCCAGGCCTGGCCTGGCAGAGCCTCTGATGTCAGTGGCCCCTTCCAAGGTGGGATCCAGTCTGGTGCAGGTAGCCTGCCTCTCTCTACCCTGCCTCAGTCAGCCCAGGGCTGCAGAGGTCAGGGAGGCCAGTGGACCCCCAGAGGGCCCCTGTCCACAAGAACCCCCCCATCAAAAGAATGAGGATTGCCTGGCTAGTAGCCCTAGTCAGGTGATGGGTAAAAACATTCCTGAGGGATCTCCTTTACAGGTAGTTAGGGACCTCCCCCAGGGGGATTCTGTTGGGCACAGGCAAACATGGGACCTTAGGGCCCCAAACCTGACCTGTCCCTCCAGTAAGCCCACAAAAGGGACCCAGCCTCCAGCTTTAGGTAGCCAGAGGCTGACCCTGAGAGCACAGTGCAACTCAGTTAAAGAAAGAAAGGCATCCATGGTGGAGGATGATTGGAGGAAGCTGAGGCCTCACTTTGAGGACACTCACTTCAGTACTCCATCTCAACACCAGCCTTTTACTTTGCCAAGACACACCACAGGTAGAGATTCCCTATGGTGGAGACCCTCTGATACCCTTAGGGTGAGGGATTGCTTAGTGGACCATGAGACAGGGGGTAACCATGCCAGTGCTGGTTCCTCCTTATATGGCCACTTGGGCAATATAGGCTTACCTGGTCAAGGTCAGCCTTATCTCCCTTCGTTTGGGGGGGGGTTGTGTAGGAAGGTGGATATCTGACTATGGTTACCCCCAAATTTTTGCCTAGTGTCTAGCTGGTTTTTCGACTTAGTTGGCCTGAGATCCTGCCATTCAGGCTCTCAGGCTATCTGCTCTCTCTGTAAAATGGACTCCATGTACCCTAGGTACATACCCAATTGGTTGGATCACCCTGTCAGCCCCTGTACCAGTGTACACTAGGTACCCAGGGCATTGGTGTATCCAAGGCCTGCCAGGGGCTGAAGCATGTATTATGCCACCCCAGGCTTGGCCTAACAATCTGACACAACTGGCTGATCACTCAGCTGGGGTAAGTTGGTGTAATCACCTCTTACTTAGGTGTAGTATACCTATACCTAAACTTAAATGGGACACCTGGTAACCTATAAGTCACTCCTATGGCAGGCCTTAACAATCCTGAAGGCAGAGTGCTTGGTTCCATGTGAGATGGTGCTCTGGCATGAGCTGAGCCTGTCTGCAGTGGTCGGAACAACTTCCTTCTACTGTTTCCAGATATCGTCATACCATATACTCTTAAGTGCATTATGAACCTCGCGGTTAAATGCTATCTTTGGTTTGGCTTTATCAAAACATGTCGAGTAAGGTGTCATACGAATTGGAATACTAACCCCTCGCCAATTCTGGCGACGGGGTTAGCATTCCACCCTTCTAGAGGGACACGACATGTACAGTACCTGAAACCCGGGTAAAATCAGACATAGCCTCAGCTCCACAAAATGGATGCTGCCACCACAGACACAAGTCTGCCCTCCTGCTGCTGGGAGTCCTTCCAGCTTGGGAGGTGTGGACAAAGGGTTTCCTGCCAGGGGAGGTGCATGCACCACCCCAGACAGGATTTTGTGTATTGGTCAGGTAGGGCTTGAAAGAAACCAGACATGCCTGTGGCTCACAAGGAGCCTCGGTGCATATGCCAGTTCAAACCGGTCCTGGGGCACACCAGTCCCGGGCCTGGGGCGAGCTGGACAAAGGATTGGGGGTGTAACCACCCCCCTTCCTGGTCCCACCCATAGGGAGGGACCTAGCAGGTAGTCCGGCCCCTAGAATCCGAATAAAGGTAGGAGCTGTGTCCTAAGACTTCAGACATCCTGGAATCAACTTGAAACTAAGAAGAAGACGGGAACTTCGACATTCTGCTGCACAGAAGACTGAAGAAAATCTCCCCTGTGGTCAGGGAGTGACCACCTTGCTAACGCAAGCACCATCCAGCGAATCACCGTCTGCTTTGCCGCCGCCTCCCGCCGGAGCCCGAGCCCAGAGACTGACAAGACCTGGACCTCCAGACCTCTCACCGCCCGATCCACAGTCCCTGCAAAGAGGAGACCCGTGGAGGCACCGAGACACGTGGAGCCAGCCATCTTGGAACGACTACGACAAGCTGACAAGTGCAACAACCGAGGCTCCCTCCAAGTTGTGCTTTGGGTCCTGAGAAGCCCAACCCTCGAGCAGCATCTGCACCAAAGGTGAGCCCTCCAGCATCTCCACGATCTGCGTGGGGCCCTTCTGCATTTTGCCACTCGACGCGCCTAACCGGTTGCTGGCCCGCTGGCTAGTGGCCATCTTGGCGACGAAATCTACGACAAACACCGCTGGTCTGGTTGCTCCAGACTGGCCCTTGCTCCCCTCCAAAGGAGCAATCCCTCTGACCTTGCTGGTCAGAACCAACAGCTGATTTCCGAATCCTCCTACAATTGCTTTTGCCAAGGCTTGTTTGCTTCGATCAAGTCGCCGACACCGCCGACAGCGAGAGCCTGCGTGGGACAGCTCGTGAGCCGACTCCTGGACGTCGTCGACCTTCAGGGACCACGTGGCTGCGGAGACAAGCTACCCCTCATCACCTGTTTGCACCCGACATCGCCTGGTACCCATCTGGTGCCACGCTGGTCACTGGCTAGTGACTGTGAACACTGTCCCCTCTGCTTACAGGTCTTCAACATCTCCGATCCACTCTTGGATCCACTGCATCTCTTCCCGACCGACCGCCTGCAGCATCTTTGTCCCAGGCTCAACGGAACAGATAGAAGAAACCCGACGCACTTTGAGGCCTATGCACCCGCTTCCTGTGGGTGAGGTAAAGCTGGTACTCCGGTGCCCATGTGTAGTAATACATCTCTAGTGCCTGTGTTCCAAATCTTAAGTTCCTAGGTCATCCGGAAGATTCCTTTTGCAGTAACTTTGTACTTTTTACGCACCCATTAAAACCTATGGGAGCACGCGTGTGACTATTTGCTCTGCACACGCCACCCGTGGACCTCCTGGTCACTAACTGACGTTAGCTCCTTGTAGGCCCAGCGATTCTAGAGGCCCTAGGCCTTTTCCCTTTTCTGTTCGTGGTACTTATACCACTATTTTAGTATATGGTTTGAGTGGCCACCAGGGCCTATCCATATAACGTGCAACTTCTGTGTATTCTGTGATAATCTTGTTTGACGATTTGTGCTCCTGTGCTCATAAAGAGACTAGGGGTTACTTTGAGAAATAAATACATATATATTTTGAATATATATCTGTGTGGTGTCCTTTCATTGGTATAAAAGGGGGTTACTATTGGTAAAACAGCTTGCTTAACACGTTTCACGAGTTTAGCCTCAAAGACTGCTTAGCCTACGCTACCACTAGGGCAGCTGGTCCGAAAAGGTTGACTTACAACCACACCATAAGGGTTGCTTGGCATGGTACAAGGTGGTCACTAGAACTAGTGAACAGCATATACCAGGCCAACTTCTCACACTCGGGCAGTGTAGGCGGTCGTGCTGGGGTAGTGTTTTAGGATTTAGGGTAGTGCAGTGGTGTTCGGGTAGTGTAGGGGGTCATGCTTGGGGTAGTGTTTTAGGGTTTAGGGCAGATCAGTGGTGTTTGTGTATGAAGGGGGTCGTGCTGAGGGTGGTGTTTTAGGCTTTAGGGAAGTGCAGTGGTGTTGGGGCAGTGTAGGGGTCGTGCTGAGGGCTCTGTTTCAGGGTTTAGGGTAGTGCAGTGGTGTTCGAGCCGTGTAGGGGTACTTGCAGGGGGGTGGTGTTTCAGGGATTAGGGCAGTGCAGTTGTGTTCGGGCAGTGTAGGGGGACATGCAGGGGGCTGGCATTTCAGGGTTTAGGGCAGTGCAGTGGTGTTTGGGCAGTGTAGGAGGTCATGCAGGTGGCTGGTGTTTCAGGGTTTAGGGCAGTGCAGCTGTGTTCAGGCAGTGTAGGGGGTCATGCAGGGGGGTGGTGTTTCAGGGTATAGTGCAGTGCAGTTCGGGCAGTGAAGGAGGTCGTGCAGAGGGCTGGTGTTTCAGGGTTTAGGGCAATGCAGTGGTGTTCGGGCAGTGTAGTGGGTTGTGCTATGGCTAGTTTTTTAGGGTTTAGGGCAGTGCAGTGGTGTTCGGGCAGTGTAGGGTCTCATGCTGGGGGTGGTGTTTTAGGGTTTAGGGCAGAGCAGTGGTGTTTGGGCAGAGTAGGGGGTATAGCTGGGGTTAGTGTTTAGGGTTTAGGGTAGTGCAGTGGTGTTCGGGTAGTGTAGGGGGTCATGCTTGGGGTAGTGTTTTAGGGTTTAGGGCAGTTCAGTGGTGTTTGTGTATGAAGGGGGTCGTCCTGAGGGTGGTGTTTTAGGCTTTAGGGCAGTGCAGTGGTGTTCGGGCAGTGTAGGGGTCGTGCTGGGGGCTCTGTTTCAGGGTTTAGGGTAGTGCAGTGGTGTTCGAGCCGTGTAGGGGTACTTGCAGGGGGTGGTGTTTCAGGGATTAGGGCAGTGCAGTTGTGTTCGGGCAGTGTAGGGGGACATGCAGGGGGCTGCGATTTCAGGGTTTAGGGCAGTGCAGTGGTGTTTGGGCAGTGTAGGCGGTCATGCAGGTGGCTGGTGTTTCAGGGTTAAGGGCACTGCAGTGGTGTTCGGGCAGTGTCGGGGGTCGTACAGGGGTATGGTGTTTCAGGGTTTTAGGGCTGTGCAGTGGTGTTCAGGCAGTGTAGGGGGTTAAGCTGGGAGTGGTGCTTCAGGATTTAGGGAAGTGCAGTGGTGTTCAGGCAGTGTAAGGGTCTTGCTGCGGGTGGTGTTTCAGGGTTTAGGGTAGTGCAGTGGTATTCGGGCAGTGTATGGGGTCGTGCTGGGTGTGGTGTTTTAGGGTTTAGGGCAGTGCAGTGGTGTTCGGGCAGTGTAGGGGGTCATGCTGGGGGTGGTGTTTCAGGGTTTAGGGCAGTGCAGTGGTGTTCGGGCAGTGTAGGGGTCGTGCTGGGTCTAGTTTTTTAGCGTTTAGGGCAGTGAAGTGGTGTTTGGGCAGTGTAGGGGGCCGTACTGGGGGTGGTGTTTCAGGGTTTAGGGTAGTTCAGTGGTGTTCGGGCAGAGTAGGAGGCATGCAGGGGGGTGGTCTTTCAGGGCTTAGGGCAGTGCAGTGGTGTTCGGGCAGTGTAGGGGGTCGTTCAGGGGGCAGGTGTTTCAGGGTTTAGGGCAGGGCAGTGGAGTTTGGGCAGTGTAGGGGTTCGTTGTGGGACTGGTGTTTCAGGGTTTTCGGCAGTGCAGTGGTGTTCTGTCAGTGTAGGGGGGTCGTGCTGGGGGTAGAGTTTCAGGGATTAGGGTAGTGCAGTGGTGTTCGAGCAGTATAGGGGTAGTGCAGGGGGTGGTGTTTCAGGTTTTAGGGCAGTGCAGTGGTGTTCGGGCAGTGTGGTGGTCTTGGGGGTGGTGTTTCAGGGTTTAGGGCAGTGCAGTGGTGTTCGGGCAGTGTATGGGGTCGTGCTGGGGGTGGTGTTTAAGGGTTTAGGGCAGTGCAGTGGTGTTCGGGCAGTGTATGGGGTCATGCTGGGGGTGGCGTTTTAGGATTTAGGGCAGTGCCATGGTGTTCGGGCAATGTAGGGGGTCATGCTGGGGGTGGTGTTTCAGGGTTTAGGGCAGTGCAGTGGTGTTCGGGCAGTGAAAGGGGGCCGTGCAGGTGTGGTGTTTCAGGGTTTAGGGCAGTGCATTGGTGCTCTTGCAGTTTAGGGGGTCGTGCAGTGGATGGTGTTTCAGGGTTTGCGGCAGTGCAGTGGTGTGCGGGCAGTGTAGGGGGTCATATGGGGGGTGCTGTTTTAGGGATTAGGGCAGTGCATTGGTGTTCGGGTGTTGTATGGGGTCGTGTGGGGGTGGTGTTTCAGGGAATAGGGTAGTGCAGTGGTGTTTGTGTAGTAAAGGGGGTGCTGCTGGGGGTAGTGTTTTAGGGTTTAGGGCAGTGCACTGGTGTTTGTGTAGTGTAGGGGGTTGTGCTGGGGGTGGTGTTTTAGGCTTTAGGGCAGTGCAGTGGTGTTCGGGCAGTGCAGGGGGTTGTGCTGGGGGCTGTGTTTCAGGGTTTAGGGCAATGCAGTGATGTTCGGGCAGTGTAGGGGGTCGTGCTAGGGATGGTGTTTCAGGGTTTAGGGCAGTGCAGTGATGTTTAGGCAGTGAAGGGGGTCGTGCGGAGGTAGTGTTTCAGGGTTTAGGGCAGTGCAGTGGTGTTCGGGCAGTGTAGGGGGTCATGCTGGGGGTGGTGTTTTAGGGTTTAGGGCAGAGCAGTGGTGTTCGGGCAGTGTAGGGGGTCGTGCTGGGGTAGTTTTTCAGGGTTTAGGGCTGTGCAGTGGTGTTCGGGCAGTGTAGTGGGTTGTGCTGGGGGTGGTGTTTCAGGGTTTACGGCAGTGGTGTTCGGGCAGTGTAGTGGGTCTTGCTGGGGGTGGTGTTTCAGGGTTTAGGGCAGTGCAGTGGTGTTCGGGCAATGTAGGGGGTCGAGCGGGGGTGGTGTTTCATTGTTTTGGGCAGTGCAGTGGTGTTCGGGCAGTGTAGGGGGTCATATGGGGGGTGCTGTTTTAGGGATTAGGGCAGTGCATTGGTGTTCGGGTGTTGTATGGGGTCGTGTGGGGGTGGTGTTACAGGGATTAGGGTAGTGCATTGGTGTTTGTGTAGTAAAGGGGGTGCTGCTGGGGGTAGTGTTTTAGGGTTTAGGGCAGTGCACTGGTGTTTGTGTAGTGTAGGGGGTTGTGCTGAGGGTGGAGTTTTAGGCTTTAGGGCAGTGCAGTGGTGTTCGGGCAGTGCAGGGGGTCGTGCTGGCGGCTGTGTTTCAGGGTTTAGGGCAGTGCAGTGGTGTTCGGGCAGTGCAGGGGGTCATTCTAGGGCTGGTGTTTCAGGGTTTAGGACAGTGAAGTGGTATTTAGGCAGCGAAAAGGTTCGTGCGGAGGTAGTGTTTCAGGGTTTAGGGCAGTGCAGTGGGTCGTGCAGGGGGGTTATGTTTCAGGGTTTAGGGCAGAGCAGTTGTGTTCAGGCAGTGTAGGGGGTCATGCAGGGGGGTGGTGTTTCAGGGTTTAGGGCAGTGCAGTGCAGTTCGGGCAATGAAGGAGGTCGTGCAGAGGGCTGGTGTTTCAGGGTTTAGGGCAATGCAGTGGTGTTCGGGCAGTGTAGTGGGTTGTGCTATGGCTAGTTTTTTAGGGTTTAGGGCAGTGCAGTGGTGTTCGGGCAGTGTAGGGGGTCATGCTGGGGGTGGTGGTTTAGGGCAGAGCAGTGGTGTTTGGGCAGAGTAGGGGGTCGTGCTGGGGTTAGTGTTTAGGGTTTAGGGCAGTGCAGTGGTGTTCGGGCAGTGTAGGGGGTCATGCTGGGGGCGGTGTTTCAGGGTTTACGGCAGTGCAGTGGTGCTCGGGCAGTGTAGGGGCTCGTGCAGGGTGTGGTGTTTCAGTGTTTAGGGCAGTGCAGTGGTGTTCGGGCAGTGTAGGGGGTCGTGCTGAGGGTGGTGTTTCAGTGTTTAGGGCAGTGCAGTGGTGTTCGGGCAGTGTAGGGGGTCATGCTGGGGGTGGTGTTTCAGGGTTTAGGGCAGTGCAGTGGTGTTCGGGCAGTGAAAGGGGGCCGTGCAGGTGTGGTGTTTCAGGGTTTAGGGCAGTGCATTGGTGCTCATGCAGTTTAGGGGGTCGTGCAGTGGATGGTGTTTCAGGGTTTGCGGCAGTGCAGTGGTGTGCGGTCAGTGTAGGGGGTCATATGGGGGGTGCTGTTTTAGGGATTAGGGCAGTGCATTGGTGTTCGGGTGATGTATGGGGTCGTGTGGGGGTGGTGTTTCAGGGATTAGGGTAGTGCATTGGTATTTGTGTAGTAAAGGGGGTGCTGCTGGGGGTAGTGTTTTATGGTTTAGGGCAGTGCTCTGGTGTTTGTGTAGTGTAGGGGGTTGTGCTGGGGGTGGTGTTTTAGGCTTTAGGGCAGTGCAGTGGTGTTCGGGCAGTGCAGGGGGTCGTGCTGGGGGCTGTGTTTCAGGGTTTAGGGCAATGCAGTGATGTTCGGGCAGTGTAGGGGGTCGTGCTAGGGATGGTGTTTCAGGGTTTAGGGCAGTGCAGTGATGTTTAGGCAGTGAAGGGGGTCGTGCGGAGGTAGTGTTTCAGGGTTTAGGGCAGTGCAGTGGTGTTCGGGCAGTGTAGGGGGTCATGCTGGGGGTGGTGTTTTAGGGTTTAGGGCAGTGGTGTTCGGGCAGTGTAGTGGGTCTTGCTGGGGGTGGTGTTTCAGGGTTTAGGGCAGTGCAGTGGTGTTCGAGCAATGTAGGGGGTCGAGCGGGGGTGGTGTTTCATTGTTTTGGGCAGTGCAGTGGTGTTCGGGCAGTGTAGGGGGTCATAGGGGGGTGCTGTTTTAGGGATTAGGGCAGTGCATTGGTGTTCGGGTGTTGTATGGGGTCGTGTGGGGGTGGTGTTTCAGGGATTAGGGTAGTGCATTGGTGTTTGTGTAGTAAAGGGGGTGCTGCTGGGGGTAGTGTTTTAGGGTTTAGGGCAGTGCACTGGTGTTTGTGTAGTGTAGGGGGTTGTGCTGAGGGTGGAGTTTTAGGCTTTAGGGCAGTGCAGTGGTGTTCGGGCAGTGCAGGGGGTCGTGCTGGCGGCTGTGTTTCAGGGTTTAGGGCAGTGCAGTGGTGTTCGGGCAGTGCAGGGGGTCATGCTAGGGCTGGTGTTTCAGGGTTTAGGACAGTGAAGGGGTATTTAGGCAGCGAAAAGGTTCGTGCGGAGGTAGTGTTTCAGGGTTTAGGGCAGTGCAGTGGTGTTCGGGCAGTGTAGTGGGTCGTGCAGGGGGGTTATGTTTCAGGGTTTAGGGCAGAGCAGTTGTGTTCAGGCAGTGTAGGGGGTCATGCAGGGGGGTGGTGTTTCAGGGTTTAGGGCAGTGCAGTGCAGTTCGGGCAATGAAGGAGGTCATGCAGAGGGCTGGTGTTTCAGGGTTTAGGGCAATGCAGTGGTGTTCGGGCAGTGTAGTGGGTTGTGCTATGGCTAGTTTTTTAGGGTTTAGGGCAGTGCAGTGGTGTTCGGGCAGTGTAGGGGGTCATGCTGGGGGTGGTGTTTTAGGGTTTAGGGTAGAGCAGTGGTGTTTGGGCAGAGTAGGGGGTCTGCTGGGGTTAGTGTTTAGGGTTTAGGGCAGTGCAGTGGTGTTCGGGCAGTGTAGGGTGTCATGCTGGGGGTGGTGTTTCAGGGTTTACGGCAGTGCAGTGGTGCTCGTGCAGTGTAGGGGCTCGTGCAGGGTGTGGTGTTTCAGTGTTTAGGGCAGTGCAGTGGTGTTCGGGCAGTGTAGGGGGTCGTGCTGGGGGTGGTGTATCAGGATTTAGGGCAGAGCAGAGGTGATTGCGCAGTGTAGGGGGTCGTGCTGGGGTTGGTGTTTCAGGCTTTAGGGCAGTGTAGTGGTATGTTCTGGCAGTGTAGGGGGTAGTGCTGGGGTAGTGTTTTAGGGTTTAGGGTAGTGCAGTGGTGTTCGGGTAGTGTAGGGGGTCATGCTTGGGGTAGTGTTTTAGGGTTTAGGGCAGTGTAGTGGTGTTCGTGCATTGTAGGGGTCGTGCTGGGGGCTCTGTTTCAGGGTTTAGGGTAGTGCAGTGGTGTTCGAGCCGTGTAAGGGTACTTGCAGGGGGGTGGTGTTTCAGGGATTAGGGCAGTGCAGTTGTGTTCGGGCAGTGTAGGGGGACATGCAGGGGGCTGGCATTTCAGGGTTTAGGGCAGTGCAGTGGTGTTTGGGCAGTGTAGGAGGTCATGCAGGTGGCTGGTGTTTCAGGGTTAAGGGCACTGCAGTGGTGTTCGGGCAGTGTCGGGGGTCGTACAGGGGTATGGTGTTTCAGGGTTTTAGGGCTGTGCAGTGGTGTTCAGGCAGTGTAGGGGGTCAAGCTGGGAGTGGTGCTTCAGGATTTAGGGAAGTGCAGTGGTGTTCAGGCAGTGTAAGGGTCTTGCTGCGGGTGGTGTTTCAGGGTTTAGGGCAGTGCAGTGGTGTTCGGGCAGTGTATGGGGTCGTGCTGGGTGTGTTGTATTAGGGTTTAGGGCAGTGCAGTGGTGTTCGGGCAGTGTAGGGGGTCATGCTGGGGGTGGTGTTTCAGGGTTTAGGGCAGTGCAGTGGTGTTCAGGCAATGTAGGGGGTCATGCTGGGGGTGGTGTTTCAGGGTTTAGGGCAGTGCAGTGGTGTTCAGACAATGTAGGGGGTCGAGCGGGGGTGGTGTTTCATTGTTTTGGGCAGTGCAGTGGTATTTAGGCAGTGAAAAGGTTTGTGCGGAGTTAGTGTTTCAGGGTTTAGGGCAGTGCAGTGGTGTTCGGGCAGTGTAGGGGGTCGTGCAGGGGGGTGGTGTTTCAGGGTTTAGGGCAGTGCAGCTGTGTTCAGGCAGTGTAGGGGGTCATGCAGGGGGGTGGTGTTTCAGCGTTTAGGGCAGTGCAGTGCAGTTCGGGCAGTGAAGGAGGTCGTGCAGAGGGCTGGTGTTTTAGGGTTTAGGGCAATGCAGTGGTGTTCGGGCAGTGTAGTGGGTTGTGCTATGGCTTGTTTTTTAGGGTTTAGGGCAGTGCAGTGGTGTTCGGGCAGTGTAGGGGCTCATGCTGGGGGTGGTGTTTTAGGGTTTAGGGCAGACCAGTGGTGTTTGGGCAGAGTAGGGGGTCATGTTGGGGTTAGTGTTTAGGGTTTAGGGCAGTGCAGTGGTGTTCGGGCAGTGTAGGGGTTCATGCTGGGGGTGGTGTTTCAGGGTTTACGGCAGTGCAGTGGTGCTCGGGCAGTGTAGGGGCTCGTGCAGGGGTGGTGTTTCAGTGTTTAGGGCAGTGCAGTGGTGTTCGGGCAGTGAAGGCGGTCGTGCTGAGGGTGGTGTTCAGTGTTTAGGGCAGTGCAGTGGTGTTCGGGCAGTGTAGGGGGTCGTGCTGGCGGTGGTGTTTCAGGATTTAGGGCAGAGCAGAGGTGATCGGGCAGTGTAGGGGGTCGTGCTGGGGTTGGTGTTTCAGGGTTTAGGGCAGTGCAGTGGTGTGTTCTGGCAGTGTAGGGGGTCGTGCTGGGGTAGTGTTTTAGGGTTTAGGGTAGTGCAGTGGTGTTCGGGTAGTGCAGGGGGTCATGCTTGGGGTAGTGTTTTAGGGTTTAGGGCAGATCAGTGGTGTTTGTGTATGAAAAGGGTCGTGCTGAGGGTGGTGTTTTAGGCTTTAGGGCAGTGCAGTGGTGTTCGGGCAGTGTAGGGTTCGTGCTGGGGGCTCTGTTTCAGGGTTTAGGGTAGTGCAGTGGTGTTCGAGCCGTGTAGGGGTACTTGCAGGGGGGTGGTGTTTCAGGGATTAGGGCAGTGCAGTTGTGTTCGGGCAGTGTAGGGGGACATGCAGGGGGCTGGCATTTCAGGGTTTAGGGCAGTGCAGTGGTGTTTGGGCAGTGTAGGGGCTCATGCTGGGGGTGGTGTTTTAGGGTTTAGGGCAGAGCAGTGGTGTTTGGGCAGAGTAGGGGGTCATGCTGGGGTTAGTGTTTAGGGTTTAGGGTAGTGCAGTGGTGTTCGGGTAGTGTAGGGGGTCATGCTTGGGGTAGTGTTTTAGGGTTTAGGGCAGTTCAGTGGTGTTTGTGTATGAAGGGGGTCGTCCTGAGGGTGGTGTTTCAGGGTTTTCGGCAGTGCAGTGGTGCTCGGGCAGTGTAGGGGCTCGTGCAGGGGTGGTGTTTCAGTGTTTAGGGCAGTGCAGTGGTGTTCGGGCAGTGAAGGCGGTCGTGCTGAGGGTGGTGTTCAGTTTTTAGGGCAGTGCAGTGGTGTTCGGGCAGTGTAGGGGGTCGTGCTGGGGGTGGTGTTTCAGGATTTAGGGCAGAGCAGAGGTGATCGGGCAGTGTAGGGGGTCGTGCTGGGGTTGGTGTTTCAGGGTTTAGGGCAGTGCAGTGGTGTGTTCTGGCAGTGTAGGGGGTCGTGCTGGGGTAGTGTTTTAGGGTTTAGGGTAGTGCAGTGGTGTTCGGGTAGTGTAGGGGGTCATGCTTGGGGTAGTGTTTTAGGGTTTAGGGCAGATCAGTGGTGTTTGTGTATGAAGGGGGTCGTGCTGAGGGTGGTGTTTTAGGCTTTAGGGCAGTGCAGTGGTGTTCGGGCAGTGTAGGGGTCGTGCTGGGGGCTGTGTTTCAGGGTTTAGGGTAGTGCAGTGGTGTTCGAGCCGTGTAGGGGTACTTGCAGGGGGGTGGTGTTTCAGGGATTAGGGCAGTGCAGTTGTGTTCGGGCAGTGTAGGGGGACATGCAGGGGGCTGGCATTTCAGGGTTTAGGGCAGTGCAGTGGTGTTTGGGCAGTGTAGGAGGTCATGCAGGTGGCTGGTGTTTCAGGGTTTAGGGCAGTGCAGCTGTGTTCAGGCAGTGTAGGGGGTCATGCAGAGGGCTGGTGTTTCAGGGTTTAGGGCAGTGCAGTGGTGTTCGGGCAGTGTAGGGGCTCATGCTGGGGGTGGTGTTTTAGGGTTTAGGGCAGTGGTGTTCGGGCAGTGTAGTGGGTCTTGCTGGGGGTGGTGTTTCAGGGTTTAGGGCAGTGCAGTGGTGTTCGAGCAATGTAGGGGGTCGAGCGGGGGTGGTGTTTCATTGTTTTGGGCAGTGCAGTGGTGTTCGGGCAGTGTAGGGGGTCATATGGGGGGTGCTGTTTTAGGGATTAGGGCAGTGTATTGGTGTTCGGGTGTTGTATGGGGTCGTGTGGGGGTGGTGTTTCAGGGATTAGGGTAGTGCATTGGTGTTTGTGTAGTAAAGGGGGTGCTGCTGGGGGTAGTGTTTTAGGGTTTAGGGCAGTGCACTGGTGTTTGTGTAGTGTAGGGGGTTGTGCTGAGGGTGGAGTTTTAGGCTTTAGGGCAGTGCAGTGGTGTTCGGGCAGTGCAGGGGGTCGTGCTGGCGGCTGTGTTTCAGGGTTTAGGGCAGTGCAGTGGTGTTCGGGCAGTGCAGGGGGTCATGCTAGGGCTGGTGTTTCAGGGTTTAGGACAGTGAAGGGGTATTTAGGCAGCGAAAAGGTTCGTGCGGAGGTAGTGTTTCAGGGTTTAGGGCAGTGCAGTGGTGTTCGGGCAGTGTAGTGGGTCGTGCAGGGGGGTTATGTTTCAGGGTTTAGGGCAGAGCAGTTGTGTTCAGGCAGTGTAGGGGGTCATGCAGGGGGGTGGTGTTTCAGGGTTTAGGGCAGTGCAGTGCAGTTCGGGCAATGAAGGAGGTCGTGCAGAGGGCTGGTGTTTCAGGGTTTAGGGCAATGCAGTGGTGTTCGGGCAGTGTAGTGGGTTGTGCTATGGCTAGTTTTTTAGGCTTTAGGGCAGTGCAGTGGTGTTCGGGCAGTGTAGGGGGTCATGCTGGGGGTGGTGTTTTAGGGTTTAGGGTAGAGCAGTGGTGTTTGGGCAGAGTAGGGGGTCTGCTGGGGTTAGTGTTTAGGGTTTAGGGCAGTGCAGTGGTGTTCGGGCAGTGTAGGGTGTCATGCTGGGGGTGGTGTTTCAGGGTTTACGGCAGTGCAGTGGTGCTCGTGCAGTGTAGGGGCTCGTGCAGGGTGTGGTGTTTCAGTGTTTAGGGCAGTGCAGTGGTGTTCGGGCAGTGTAGGGGGTCGTGCTGGGGGTGGTGTTTCAGGATTTAGGGCAGAGCAGAGGTGATTGCGCAGTGTAGGGGGTCGTGCTGGGGTTGGTGTTTCAGGCTTTAGGGCAGTGTAGTGGTATGTTCTGGCAGTGTAGGGGGTAGTGCTGGGGTAGTGTTTTAGGGTTTAGGGTAGTGCAGTGGTGTTCGGGTAGTGTAGGGGGTCATGCTTGGGGTAGTGTTTTAGGGTTTAGGGCAGTGTAGTGGTGTTCGTGCATTGTAGGGGTCGTGCTGGGGGCTCTGTTTCAGGGTTTAGGGTAGTGCAGTGGTGTTCGAGCCGTGTAGGGGTACTTGCAGGGGGGTGGTGTTTCAGGGATTAGGGCAGTGCAGTTGTGTTCGGGCAGTGTAGGGGGACATGCAGGGGGCTGGCATTTCAGGGTTTAGGGCAGTGCAGTGGTGTTTGGGCAGTGTAGGAGGTCATGCAGGTGGCTGGTGTTTCAGGGTTAAGGGCACTGCAGTGGTGTTCGGGCAGTGTCGGGGGTCGTACAGGGGTATGGTGTTTCAGGGTTTTAGGGCTGTGCAGTGGTGTTCAGGCAATGTAGGGGGTCAAGCTGGGAGTGGTGCTTCAGGATTTAGGGAAGTGCAGTGGTGTTCAGGCAGTGTAAGGGTCTTGCTGCGGGTGGTGTTTCAGGGTTTAGGGCAGTGCAGTGGTGTTCGGGCAGTGTATGGGGTCGTGCTGGGTGTGTTGTATTAGGGTTTAGGGCAGTGCAGTGGTGTTCGGGCAGTGTAGGGGGTCATGCTGGGGGTGGTGTTTCAGGGTTTAGGGCAGTGCAGTGGTGTTCGGGCAATGTAGGGGGTCATGCTGGGGGTGGTGTTTCAGGGTTTAGGGCAGTGCAGTGGTGTTCGGACAATGTAGGGGGTCAAGCGGGGGTGGTGTTTCATTGTTTTGGGCAGTGCAGTGGTATTTAGGCAGTGAAAAGGTTTGTGCGGAGTTAGTGTTTCAGGGTTTAGGGCAGTGCAGTGGTGTTCGGGCAGTGTAGGGGGTCGTGCAGGGGGGTGGTGTTTCAGGGTTTAGGGCAGTGCAGCTGTGTTCAGGCAGTGTAGGGGGTCATGCAGGGGGGTGGTGTTTCAGCGTTTAGGGCAGTGCAGTGCAGTTCGGGCAGTGAAGGAGGTCGTGCAGAGGGCTGGTGTTTTAGGGTTTAGGGCAATGCAGTGGTGTTCGGGCAGTGTAGTGGGTTGTGCTATGGCTAGTTTTTTAGGGTTTAGGGCAGTGCAGTGGTGTTCGGGCAGTGTAGGGGCTCATGCTGGGGGTGGTGTTTTAGGGTTTAGGGCAGAGCAGTGGTGTTTGGGCAGAGTAGGGGGTCAAGTTGTGGTTAGTGTTTAGGGTTTAGGGCAGTGCAGTGGTGTTCGGGCAGTGTAGGGGTTCATGCTGGGGGTGGTGTTTCAGGGTTTATGGCAGTGCAGTGGTGCTCGGGCAGTGTAGGGGCTCGTGCAGGGGTGGTGTTTCAGTGTTTAGGGCAGTGCAGTGGTGTTCGGGCAGTGAAGGCGGTCGTGCTGAGGGTGGTGTTCAGTGTTTAGGGCAGTGCAGTGGTGTTCGGGCAGTGTAGGGGGTCGTGCTGGGGGTGGTGTTTCAGGATTTAGGGCAGAGCAGAGGTGATCGGGCAGTGTAGGGGGTCGTGCTGGGGTTGGTGTTTCAGGGTTTAGGGCAGTGCAGTGGTGTGTTCTGGCAGTGTAGGGGGTCGTGCTGGGGTAGTGTTTTAGGGTTTAGGGTAGTGCAGTGGTGTTCGGGCAGTGTAGGGGGTCATGCTGGGGGTGGTGTTTCAGGGTTTAGGGCAGTGCAGTGGTGTTCGGGCAATGTAGGGGGTCATGCTGGGGGTGGTGTTTCAGGGTTTAGGGCAGTGCAGTGGTGTTCGGACAATGTAGGGGGTCAAGCGGGGGTGGTGTTTCATTGTTTTGGGCAGTGCAGTGGTATTTAGGCAGTGAAAAGGTTTGTGCGGAGTTAGTGTTTCAGGGTTTAGGGCAGTGCAGTGGTGTTCGGGCAGTGTAGGGGGTCGTGCAGGGGGGTGGTGTTTCAGGGTTTAGGGCAGTGCAGCTGTGTTCAGGCAGTGTAGGGGGTCATGCAGGGGGGTGGTGTTTCAGCGTTTAGGGCAGTGCAGTGCAGTTCGGGCAGTGAAGGAGGTCGTGCAGAGGGCTGGTGTTTTAGGGTTTAGGGCAATGCAGTGGTGTTCGGGCAGTGTAGTGGGTTGTGCTATGGCTAGTTTTTTAGGGTTTAGGGCAGTGCAGTGGTGTTCGGGCAGTGTAGGGGCTCATGCTGGGGGTGGTGTTTTAGGGTTTAGGGCAGAGCAGTGGTGTTTGGGCAGAGTAGGGGGTCATGTGGTTAGTGTTTAGGGTTTAGGGCAGTGCAGTGGTGTTCGGGCAGTGTAGGGGTTCATGCTGGGGGTGGTGTTTCAGGGTTTATGGCAGTGCAGTGGTGCTCGGGCAGTGTAGGGGCTCGTGCAGGGGTGGTGTTTCAGTGTTTAGGGCAGTGCAGTGGTGTTCGGGCAGTGAAGGCGGTCGTGCTGAGGGTGGTGTTCAGTGTTTAGGGCAGTGCAGTGGTGTTCGGGCAGTGTAGGGGGTCGTGCTGGGGGTGGTGTTTCAGGATTTAGGGCAGAGCAGAGGTGATCGGGCAGTGTAGGGGGTCGTGCTGGGGTTGGTGTTTCAGGGTTTAGGGCAGTGCAGTGGTGTGTTCTGGCAGTGTAGGGGGTCGTGCTGGGGTAGTGTTTTAGGGTTTAGGGTAGTGCAGTGGTGTTCGGGTAGTGCAGGGGGTCATGCTTGGGGTAGTGTTTTAGGGTTTAGGGCAGATCAGTGGTGTTTGTGTATGAAAAGGGTCGTGCTGAGGGTGGTGTTTTAGGCTTTAGGGCAGTGCAGTGGTGTTCGGGCAGTGTAGGGTTCGTGCTGGGGGCTCTGTTTCAGGGTTTAGGGTAGTGCAGTGGTGTTCGAGCCGTGTAGGGGTACTTGCAGGGGGGTGGTGTTTCAGGGATTAGGGCAGTGCATTTGTGTTCGGGCAGTGTAGGGGGACATGCAGGGGGCTGGCATTTCAGGGTTTAGGGCAGTGCAGTGGTGTTTGGGCAGTGTAGGGGCTCATGCTGGGGGTGGTGTTTTAGGGTTTAGGGCAGAGCAGTGGTGTTTGGGCAGAGTAGGGGGTCATGCTGGGGTTAGTGTTTAGGGTTTAGGGTAGTGCAGTGGTGTTCGGGTAGTGTAGGGGGTCATGCTTGGGGTAGTGTTTTAGGGTTTAGGGCAGTTCAGTGGTGTTTGTGTATGAAGGGGGTCGTCCTGAGGGTGGTGTTTCAGGGTTTACGGCAGTGCAGTGGTGCTCGGGCAGTGTAGGGGCTCGTGCAGGGATGGTGTTTCAGTGTTTAGGGCAGTGCAGTGGTGTTCGGGCAGTGAAGGCGGTCGTGCTGAGGGTGGTGTTCAGTGTTTAGGGCAGTGCAGTGGTGTTCGGGCAGTGTAGGGGGTCGTGCTGGGGGTGGTGTTTCAGGATTTAGGGCAGAGCAGAGGTGATCGGGCAGTGTAGGGGGTCGTGCTGGGGTTGGTGTTTCAGGGTTTAGGGCAGTGCAGTGGTGTGTTCTGGCAGTGTAGGGGGTCGTGCTGGAGTAGTGTTTTAGGGTTTAGGGTAGTGCAGTGGTGTTCGGGTAGTGTAGGGGGTCATGCTTGGGGTAGTGTTTTAGGGTTTAGGGCAGATCAGTGGTGTTTGTGTATGAAGGGGGTCGTGCTGAGGGTGGTGTTTTAGGCTTTAGGGCAGTGCAGTGGTGTTCGGGCAGTGTAGGGGTCGTGCTGGGGGCTCTGTTTCAGGGTTTAGGGTAGTGCAGTGGTGTTCGAGCCGTGTAGGGGTACTTGCAGGGGGGTGGTGTTTCAGGGATTAGGGCAGTACAGTTGTGTTCGGGCAGTGTAGGGGGACATGCAGGGGGCTGGCATTTCAGGGTTTAGGGCAGTGCAGTGGTGTTTGGGCAGTGTAGGAGGTCATGCAGGTGGCTGGTGTTTCAGGGTTTAGGGCAGTGCAGCTGTGTTCAGGCAGTGTAGGGGGTCATGCAGAGGGCTGGTGTTTCAGGGTTTAGGGCAGTGCAGTGGTGTTCGGGCAGTGTAGGGGCTCATGCTGGGGGTGGTGTTTTAGGGTTTAGGGCAGAGCAGCGGTGTTCGGGCAGAGTAGGGGGTCATGCTGTGGTTAGTGTTTAGGGTTTAGGGTAGTGCAGTGGTGTTCGGGCAGTGTAGGGGCTCATGCTGGGGGTGGTGTTTTAGGGTTTAGGGCAGAGCAGCGGTGTTCGGGCAGAGTAGGGGGTCATGCTGGGGTTAGTGTTTAGGGTTTAGGGTAGTGCAGTGGTGTTCGGGTAGTGTAGGGGGTCATGCTTGGGGTAGTGTTTTAGGGTTTAGGGCAGTTCAGTGGTGTTTGTGTATGAAGGGGGTCGTGCTGAGGGTGGTGTTTTAGGCTTTAGGGCAGTGCAGTGGTGTTCGGGCAGTGTAGGGGTCGTGCTGGGGGCTGTGTTTCAGGGTTTAGGGTAGTGCAGTGGTGTTCGAGCCGTGTAGGGGTACTTGCAGGGGGGTGGTGTTTCAGGGATTAGGGCAGTGCAGTTGTGTTCGGGCAGTGTAGGGGGACATGCAGGGGGCTGGCATTTCAGGGTTTAGGGCAGTGCAGTGGTGTTTGGGCAGTGTAGGAGGTCATGCAGGTGGCTGGTGTTTCAGGGTTTAGGGCAGTGCAGCTGTGTTCAGGCAGTGTAGGGGGTCATGCAGAGGGCTGGTGTTTCAGGGTTTAGGGCAGTGCAGTGGTGTTCGGGCAGTGTAGGGGCTCATGCTGGGGGTGGTGTTTTAGGGTTTAGGGCAGTGGTGTTCGGGCAGTGTAGTGGGTCTTGCTGGGGGTGGTGTTTCAGGGTTTAGGGCAGTGCAGTGGTGTGCGGGCAGTGTAGGGGGTCTTGCTGGGGGTGGTGTTTCAGGGTTTAGGGCAGTGGTGTTCGGGCAGTGTAGTGGGTCTTGCTGGGGGTGGTGTTTCAGGGTTTAGGGCAGTGCAGTGGTGTTCGAGCAATGTAGGGGGTCGAGCGGGGGTGGTGTTTCATTGTTTTGGGCAGTGCAGTGGTGTTCGGGCAGTGTAGGGGGTCATATGGGGGGTGCTGTTTTAGGGATTAGGGCAGTGCATTGGTGTTCGGGTGTTGTATGGGGTCGTGTGGGGGTGGTGTTTCAGGGATTAGGGTAGTGCATTGGTGTTTGTGTAGTAAAGGGGGTGCTGCTGGGGGTAGTGTTTTAGGGTTTAGGGCAGTGCACTGGTGTTTGTGTAGTGTAGGGGGTTGTGCTGAGGGTGGAGTTTTAGGCTTTAGGGCAGTGCAGTGGTGTTCGGGCAGTGCAGGGGGTCGTGCTGGCGGCTGTGTTTCAGGGTTTAGGGCAGTGCAGTGGTGTTCGGGCAGTGCAGGGGGTCATGCTAGGGCTGGTGTTTCAGGGTTTAGGACAGTGAAGGGGTATTTAGGCAGCGAAAAGGTTCGTGCGGAGGTAGTGTTTCAGGGTTTAGGGCAGTGCAGTGGTGTTCGGGCAGTGTAGTGGGTCGTGCAGGGGGGTTATGTTTCAGGGTTTAGGGCAGAGCAGTTGTGTTCAGGCAGTGTAGGGGGTCATGCAGGGGGGTGGTGTTTCAGGGTTTAGGGCAGTGCAGTGCAGTTCGGGCAATGAAGGAGGTCGTGCAGAGGGCTGGTGTTTCAGGGTTTAGGGCAATGCAGTGGTGTTCGGGCAGTGTAGTGGGTTGTGCTATGGCTAGTTTTTTAGGCTTTAGGGCAGTGCAGTGGTGTTCGGGCAGTGTAGGGGGTCATGCTGGGGGTGGTGTTTTAGGGTTTAGGGTAGAGCAGTGGTGTTTGGGCAGAGTAGGGGGTCTGCTGGGGTTAGTGTTTAGGGTTTAGGGCAGTGCAGTGGTGTTCGGGCAGTGTAGGGTGTCATGCTGGGGGTGGTGTTTCAGGGTTTACGGCAGTGCAGTGGTGCTCGTGCAGTGTAGGGGCTCGTGCAGGGTGTGGTGTTTCAGTGTTTAGGGCAGTGCAGTGGTGTTCGGGCAGTGTAGGGGGTCGTGCTGGGGGTGGTGTTTCAGGATTTAGGGCAGAGCAGAGGTGATTGCGCAGTGTAGGGGGTCGTGCTGGGGTTGGTGTTTCAGGCTTTAGGGCAGTGTAGTGGTATGTTCTGGCAGTGTAGGGGGTAGTGCTGGGGTAGTGTTTTAGGGTTTAGGGTAGTGCAGTGGTGTTCGGGTAGTGTAGGGGGTCATGCTTGGGGTAGTGTTTTAGGGTTTAGGGCAGTGTAGTGGTGTTCGTGCATTGTAGGGGTCGTGCTGGGGGCTCTGTTTCAGGGTTTAGGGTAGTGCAGTGGTGTTCGAGCCGTGTAGGGGTACTTGCAGGGGGGTGGTGTTTCAGGGATTAGGGCAGTGCAGTTGTGTTCGGGCAGTGTAGGGGGACATGCAGGGGGCTGGCATTTCAGGGTTTAGGGCAGTGCAGTGGTGTTTGGGCAGTGTAGGAGGTCATGCAGGTGGCTGGTGTTTCAGGGTTAAGGGCACTGCAGTGGTGTTCGGGCAGTGTCGGGGGTCGTACAGGGGTATGGTGTTTCAGGGTTTTAGGGCTGTGCAGTGGTGTTCAGGCAATGTAGGGGGTCAAGCTGGGAGTGGTGCTTCAGGATTTAGGGAAGTGCAGTGGTGTTCAGGCAGTGTAAGGGTCTTGCTGCGGGTGGTGTTTCAGGGTTTAGGGCAGTGCAGTGGTGTTCGGGCAGTGTATGGGGTCGTGCTGGGTGTGTTGTATTAGGGTTTAGGGCAGTGCAGTGGTGTTCGGGCAGTGTAGGGGGTCATGCTGGGGGTGGTGTTTCAGGGTTTAGGGCAGTGCAGTGGTGTTCGGGCAATGTAGGGGGTCATGCTGGGGGTGGTGTTTCAGGGTTTAGGGCAGTGCAGTGGTGTTCGGACAATGTAGGGGGTCAAGCGGGGGTGGTGTTTCATTGTTTTGGGCAGTGCAGTGGTATTTAGGCAGTGAAAAGGTTTGTGCGGAGTTAGTGTTTCAGGGTTTAGGGCAGTGCAGTGGTGTTCGGGCAGTGTAGGGGGTCGTGCAGGGGGGTGGTGTTTCAGGGTTTAGGGCAGTGCAGCTGTGTTCAGGCAGTGTAGGGGGTCATGCAGGGGGGTGGTGTTTCAGCGTTTAGGGCAGTGCAGTGCAGTTCGGGCAGTGAAGGAGGTCGTGCAGAGGGCTGGTGTTTTAGGGTTTAGGGCAATGCAGTGGTGTTCGGGCAGTGTAGTGGGTTGTGCTATGGCTAGTTTTTTAGGGTTTAGGGCAGTGCAGTGGTGTTCGGGCAGTGTAGGGGCTCATGCTGGGGGTGGTGTTTTAGGGTTTAGGGCAGAGCAGTGGTGTTTGGGCAGAGTAGGGGGTCATGTGGTTAGTGTTTAGGGTTTAGGGCAGTGCAGTGGTGTTCGGGCAGTGTAGGGGTTCATGCTGGGGGTGGTGTTTCAGGGTTTATGGCAGTGCAGTGGTGCTCGGGCAGTGTAGGGGCTCGTGCAGGGGTGGTGTTTCAGTGTTTAGGGCAGTGCAGTGGTGTTCGGGCAGTGAAGGCGGTCGTGCTGAGGGTGGTGTTCAGTGTTTAGGGCAGTGCAGTGGTGTTCGGGCAGTGTAGGGGGTCGTGCTGGGGGTGGTGTTTCAGGATTTAGGGCAGAGCAGAGGTGATCGGGCAGTGTAGGGGGTCGTGCTGGGGTTGGTGTTTCAGGGTTTAGGGCAGTGCAGTGGTGTGTTCTGGCAGTGTAGGGGGTCGTGCTGGGGTAGTGTTTTAGGGTTTAGGGTAGTGCAGTGGTGTTCGGGTAGTGCAGGGGGTCATGCTTGGGGTAGTGTTTTAGGGTTTAGGGCAGATCAGTGGTGTTTGTGTATGAAAAGGGTCGTGCTGAGGGTGGTGTTTTAGGCTTTAGGGCAGTGCAGTGGTGTTCGGGCAGTGTAGGGTTCGTGCTGGGGGCTCTGTTTCAGGGTTTAGGGTAGTGCAGTGGTGTTCGAGCCGTGTAGGGGTACTTGCAGGGGGGTGGTGTTTCAGGGATTAGGGCAGTGCATTTGTGTTCGGGCAGTGTAGGGGGACATGCAGGGGGCTGGCATTTCAGGGTTTAGGGCAGTGCAGTGGTGTTTGGGCAGTGTAGGGGCTCATGCTGGGGGTGGTGTTTTAGGGTTTAGGGCAGAGCAGTGGTGTTTGGGCAGAGTAGCGGGTCATGCTGGGGTTAGTGTTTAGGGTTTAGGGTAGTGCAGTGGTGTTCGGGTAGTGTAGGGGGTCATGCTTGGGGTAGTGTTTTAGGGTTTAGGGCAGTTCAGTGGTGTTTGTGTATGAAGGGGGTCGTCCTGAGGGTGGTGTTTCAGGGTTTACGGCAGTGCAGTGGTGCTCGGGCAGTGTAGGGGCTCGTGCAGGGATGGTGTTTCAGTGTTTAGGGCAGTGCAGTGGTGTTCGGGCAGTGAAGGCGGTCGTGCTGAGGGTGGTGTTCAGTGTTTAGGGCAGTGCAGTGGTGTTCGGGCAGTGTAGGGGGTCGTGCTGGGGGTGGTGTTTCAGGATTTAGGGCAGAGCAGAGGTGATCGGGCAGTGTAGGGGGTCGTGCTGGGGTTGGTGTTTCAGGGTTTAGGGCAGTGCAGTGGTGTGTTCTGGCAGTGTAGGGGGTCGTGCTGGAGTAGTGTTTTAGGGTTTAGGGTAGTGCAGTGGTGTTCGGGTAGTGTAGGGGGTCATGCTTGGGGTAGTGTTTTAGGGTTTAGGGCAGATCAGTGGTGTTTGTGTATGAAGGGGGTCGTGCTGAGGGTGGTGTTTTAGGCTTTAGGGCAGTGCAGTGGTGTTCGGGTAGTGTAGGGGTCGTGCTGGGGGCTCTGTTTCAGGGTTTAGGGTAGTGCAGTGGTGTTCGAGCCGTGTAGGGGTACTTGCAGGGGGGTGGTGTTTCAGGGATTAGGGCAGTGCAGTTGTGTTCGGGCAGTGTAGGGGGACATGCAGGGGGCTGGCATTTCAGGGTTTAGGGCAGTGCAGTGGTGTTTGGGCAGTGTAGGAGGTCATGCAGGTGGCTGGTGTTTCAGGGTTTAGGGCAGTGCAGCTGTGTTCAGGCAGTGTAGGGGGTCATGCAGAGGGCTGGTGTTTCAGGGTTTAGGGCAGTGCAGTGGTGTTCGGGCAGTGTAGGGGCTCATGCTGGGGGTGGTGTTTTAGGGTTTAGGGCAGAGCAGCGGTGTTCGGGCAGAGTAGGGGGTCATGCTGGGTTAGTGTTTAGGGTTTAGGGTAGTGCAGTGGTGTTCGGGCAGTGTAGGGGCTCATGCTGGGGGTGGTGTTTTAGGGTTTAGGGCAGAGCAGCGGTGTTCGGGCAGAGTAGGGGGTCATGCTGGGGTTAGTGTTTAGGGTTTAGGGTAGTGCAGTGGTGTTCGGGTAGTGTAGGGGGTCATGCTTGGGGTAGTGTTTTAGGGTTTAGGGCAGTTCAGTGGTGTTTGTGTATGAAGGTGGTCGTCCTGAGGGTGGTGTTTTAGGCTTTAGGGCAGTGCAGTGGTGTTCGGGCAGTGTAGGGGTCGTGATGGGGGCTCTGTTTCAGGGTTTAGGGTAGTGCAGTGGTGTTCGAGCCGTGTAGGGGTACTTGCAGGGGGGTGGTGTTTCAGGGATTAGGGCAGTGCAGTTGTGTTCGGGCAGTGTAAGGGGACATGCAGGGGGCTGCGATTTCAGGGTTTAGGGCAGTGCAGTGGTGTTTGGGCAGTGTAGGAGGTCATGCAGGTGGCTGGTGTTTCAGGGTTAAGGGCACTGATGTGGTGTTCGGGCAGTGTCGGGGGTCGTACAGGGGTATGGTGTTTCAGGGTTTTAGGGCTGTGCAGTGGTGTTCGGGCAGTGTAAGGGGACATGCAGGGGGCTGCGATTTCAGGGTTTAGGGCAGTGCAGTGGTGTTTGGGCAGTGTAGGAGGTCATGCAGGTGGCTGGTGTTTCAGGGTTAAGGGCACTGATGTGGTGTTCGGGCAGTGTCGGGGGTCGTACAGGGGTATGGTGTTTCAGGGTTTTAGGGCTGTGCAGTGGTGTTCAGGCAGTGTAGGGGGTCAAGCTGGGAGTGGTGCTTCAGGATTTAGGGAAGTGCAGTGGTGTTCAGGCAGTGTAAGGGTCTTGCTGCGGGTGGTGTTTCAGGGTTTAGGGCAGTGCAGTGGTATTCGGGCAGTGTATGGGGTCGTGCTGGGTGTGGTGTTTTAGGGTTTAGGGCAGTACAGTGGTGTTCGGGCAGTGTAGGGGGTCATGCTGGGGGTGGTGTTTCAGGGTTTAGGGTAGTTCAGTGGTGTTCGGGCAGAGTAGGAGGCATGCAGGGGGGTGGTGTTTCAGGGTTTAGTGCGGTGCAGTGGTGTTCGGGCATTGTGGGGGGTCGTGCAGGGCGGTGGTCTTTCAGGGCTTAGGGCAGTGCAGTGGTGTTCGGGCAGTGTAGGGGGTCGTTCAGGGGGCAGGTGTTTCAGGGTTTAGGGCAGGGCAGTGGAGTTCGGGCAGTGTAGGGGTTCGTTGTGGGACTGGTGTTTCAGGGTTTACGGCAGTGCAGTGGTGTTCGGTCAGTGTAGGGGGTCGTGCTGGGGGTAGAGTTTCAGGGATTAGGGTAGTGCAGTGGTGTTCGAGCAGTATAGGGGTAGTGCAGGGGGTGGTGTTTCAGGTTTTAGGGCAGTGCAGTGGTGTTCGGGCAGGCTGGTGGTCTTGTTGGGGTGGTGTTTCAGGGTTTAGGGCAGTGCAGTGGTGTTCGGGCAGTGTATGGGGTCATGCTGGGGGTGGCGTTTTAGGGTTTAGAGCAGTGCCGTGGTGTTCGGGCAATGTAGGGGGTCATGCTGGGGGTGGTGTTTCAGGGTTTAGGGCAGTGCAGTGGTGTTCGGGCAGTGAAAGGGGGCCGTGCAGGTGTGGTGTTTCAGGGTTTAGGGCAGTGCATTGGTGCTCGTGCAGTTTAGGGGGTCTTGCTGGTGGTGGTGTTTCAGGGTTTAGTGCAGTGGTGTTCGGGCAGTGTAGGGGGTTATGCTGGGGTGGTGTTTCAGGGTTTAGGGCTGTGCAGTGGTGTTCGGGCAGTGTAGTGGGTTGTGCTGGGGGTGGTGTTTCAGGGTTTAGGGCAGTGGTGTTCGGGCAGTGTAGGGGGTCTTGCTGGGGGTGGTGTTTCAGGGTTTAGGGCAGTGCAGTGGTGTTCGGGCAATGTAGGGGGTCGAGCGGGGAGTGGTGTTTCATTGTTTTGGGCAGTGCAGTGGTGTTTGGGCAGTGTAGGGGGTCATGTGGGGGTGATGTTTTAAGGTTTAGGGCAGTGCAGTGGTGTTCGGGTGTTGTATGGGGTTGTGTGGGGGTGGTGTTTCAGGGATTAGGGTAGTGCATTGGTGTTTGTGTAGTGAAGGGGGTGCTGCTGGGGGTAGTGTTTTAGGGTTTAGGGCAATGCACTGGTGTTTGTGTAGTGTAGGGGGTTGTGCTGAGGGTGGTGTTTTAGGCTTTAGGGCCGTGCAGTGGTGTTCGGGCAGTGCAGGGGGTCGTGCTGGGGGCTGTGTTTCAGGGTTTAGGGCAATGCAATGATGTTCGGGCAGTGTAGGGGGTTGTGCTAGGGATGGTGTTTCAGGGTTTAGGGCAGTGCAGTGATGTTTAGGCAGTGAAGGGGGTCGTGCGGAGGTAGTGTTTCAGGGTTTAGGGCAGTGCAGTGGTGTTCGGGCAGTGTAGGGGGTCATGCTGGGGGTGGTGTTTTAGGGTTTAGGGCAGTGCAGTGGTGTTGGGGCAGTGTAGGGGCTCGTGCAGGGTGTGGTGTTTCAGTGTTTAGGGCAGTGCAGTGGTGTTCGGGCAGTGTAGGGGGTCGTGCTGAGGGTGGTGTTTCAGTGTTTAGGGCAGTGCAGTGGTGTTCGGGCAGTGTAGGGGGTCATGCTGGGGGTGGTGTTTCAGGGTTTAGGGCAGTGCAGTGGTGTTAGGGCAGTGAAAGGGGGCCGTGCAGGTGTGGTGTTTCAGGGTTTAGGGCAGTGCATTGGTGCTCGTGCAGTTTAGGGGGTCGTGCAGTGGATGGTGTTTCAGGGTTTGCGGCAGTGCAGTGGTGTGCGGTCAGTGTAGGGGGTCATATGGGGGGTGCTGTTTTAGGGATTAGGGCAGTGCATTGGTGTTCGGGTGATGTATGGGGTCGTGTGGGGGTGGTGTTTCAGGGATTAGGGTAGTGCATTGGTGTTTGTGTAGTAAAGGGGGTGCTGCTGGGGGTAGTGTTTTATGGTTTAGGGCAGTGCTCTGGTGTTTGTGTAGTGTAGGGGGTTGTGCTGGGGGTGGTGTTTTAGGCTTTAGGGCAGTGCAGTGGTGTTCGGGCAGTGCAGGGGGTCGTGCTGGGGGCTGTGTTTCAGGGTTTAGGGCAATGCAGTGATGTTCGGGCAGTGTAGGGGGTCGTGCTAGGGATGGTGTTTCAGGGTTTAGGGCAGTGCAGTGATGTTTAGGCAGTGAAGGGGGTCGTGCGGAGGTAGTGTTTCAGGGTTTAGGGCAGTGCAGTGGTGTTCGGGCAGTGTAGGGGGTCATGCTGGGGGTGGTGTTTTAGGGTTTAGGGCAGTGGTGTTCGGGCAGTGTAGTGGGTCTTGCTGGGGGTGGTGTTTCAGGGTTTAGGGCAGTGCAGTGGTGTTCGAGCAATGTAGGGGGTCGAGCGGGGGTGGTGTTTCATTGTTTTGGGCAGTGCAGTGGTGTTCGGGCAGTGTAGGGGGTCATATGGGGGGTGCTGTTTTAGGGATTAGGGCAGTGCATTGGTGTTCGGGTGTTGTATGGGGTCGTGTGGGGGTGGTGTTTCAGGGATTAGGGTAGTGCATTGGTGTTTGTGTAGTAAAGGGGGTGCTGCTGGGGGTAGTGTTTTAGGGTTTAGGGCAGTGCACTGGTGTTTGTGTAGTGTAGGGGGTTGTGCTGAGGGTGGAGTTTTAGGCTTTAGGGCAGTGCAGTGGTGTTCGGGCAGTGCAGGGGGTCGTGCTGGCGGCTGTGTTTCAGGGTCTAGGGCAGTGCAGTGGTGTTCGGGCAGTGCAGGGGGTCATGCTAGGGCTGGTGTTTCAGGGTTTAGGACAGTGAAGGGGTATTTAGGCAGCGAAAAGGTTCGTGCGGAGGTAGTGTTTCAGGGTTTAGGGCAGTGCAGTGGTGTTCGGGCAGTGTAGTGGGTCGTGCAGGGGGGTTATGTTTCAGGGTTTAGGGCAGAGCAGTTGTGTTCAGGCAGTGTAGGGGGTCATGCAGGGGGGTGGTGTTTCAGGGTTTAGGGCAGTGCAGTGCAGTTCGGGCAATGAAGGAGGTCGTGCAGAGGGCTGGTGTTTCAGGGTTTAGGGCAATGCAGTGGTGTTCGGGCAGTGTAGTGGGTTGTGCTATGGCTAGTTTTTTAGGGTTTAGGGCAGTGCAGTGGTGTTCGGGCAGTGTAGGGGGTCATGCTGGGGGTGGTGTTTTAGGGTTTAGGGTAGAGCAGTGGTGTTTGGGCAGAGTAGGGGGTCGTGCTGGGGTTAGTGTTTAGGGTTTAGGGCAGTGCAGTGGTGTTCGGGCAGTGTAGGGTGTCATGCTGGGGGTGGTGTTTCAGGGTTTACGGCAGTGCAGTGGTGCTCGTGCAGTGTAGGGGCTCGTGCAGGGTGTGGTGTTTCAGTGTTTAGGGCAGTGCAGTGGTGTTCGGGCAGTGTAGGGGGTCGTGCTGGGGGTGGTGTATCAGGATTTAGGGCAGAGCAGAGGTGATTGCGCAGTGTAGGGGGTCGTGCTGGGGTTGGTGTTTCAGGCTTTAGGGCAGTGTAGTGGTATGTTCTGGCAGTGTAGGGGGTAGTGCTGGGGTAGTGTTTTAGGGTTTAGTGTAGTGCAGTGGTGTTCGGGTAGTGTAGGGGGTCATGCTTGGGGTAGTGTTTTAGGGTTTAGGGCAGTGTAGTGGTGTTCGTGCATTGTAGGGGTCGTGCTGGGGGCTCTGTTTCAGGGTTTAGGGTAGTGCAGTGGTGTTCGAGCCGTGTAGGGGTACTTGCAGGGGGGTGGTGTTTCAGGGATTAGGGCAGTGCAGTTGTGTTCGGGCAGTGTAGGGGGACATGCAGGGGGCTGGCATTTCAGGGTTTAGGGCAGTGCAGTGGTGTTTGGGCAGTGTAGGAGGTCATGCAGGTGGCTGGTGTTTCAGGGTTAAGGGCACTGCAGTGGTGTTCGGGCAGTGTCGGGGGTCGTACAGGGGTATGGTGTTTCAGGGTTTTAGGGCTGTGCAGTGGTGTTCAGGCAGTGTAGGGGGTCAAGCTGGGAGTGGTGCTTCAGGATTTAGGGAAGTGCAGTGGTGTTCAGGCAGTTTAAGGGTCTTGCTGCGGGTGGTGTTTCAGGGTTTAGGGCAGTGCAGTGGTGTTCGGGCAGTGTATGGGGTCGTGCTGGGTGTGTTGTATTAGGGTTTAGGGCAGTGCAGTGGTGTTCGGGCAGTGTAGGGGGTCATGCTGGGGGTGGTGTTTCAGGGTTTAGGGCAGTGCAGTGGTGTTCGGGCAATGTAGGGGGTCATGCTGGGGGTGGTGTTTCAGGGTTTAGGGCAGTGCAGTGGTGTTCGGACAATGTAGGGGGTCGAGCGGGGGTGGTGTTTCATTGTTTTGGGCAGTGCAGTGGTATTTAGGCAGTGAAAAGGTTTGTGCGGAGTTAGTGTTTCAGGGTTTAGGGCAGTGCAGTGGTGTTCGGGCAGTGTAGGGGGTCGTGCAGGGGGGTGGTGTTTCAGGGTTTAGGGCAGTGCAGCTGTGTTCAGGCAGTGTAGGGGGTCATGCAGGGGGGTGGTGTTTCAGCGTTTAGGGCAGTGCAGTGCAGTTCGGGCAGTGAAGGAGGTCGTGCAGAGGGCTGGTGTTTTAGGGTTTAGGGCAATGCAGTGGTGTTCGGGCAGTGTAGTGGGTTGTGCTATGGCTAGTTTTTTAGGGTTTAGGGCAGTGCAGTGGTGTTCGGGCAGTGTAGGGGCTCATGCTGGGGGTGGTGTTTTAGGGTTTAGGGCAGAGCAGTGGTGTTTGGGCAGAGTAGGGGGTCATGTTGGGGTTAGTGTTTAGGGTTTAGGGCAGTGCAGTGGTGTTCGGGCAGTGTAGGGGTTCATGCTGGGGGTGGTGTTTCAGGGTTTACGGCAGTGCAGTGGTGCTTGGGCAGTGTAGGGGCTCGTGCAGGGGTGGTGTTTCAGTGTTTAGGGCAGTGCAGTGGTGTTCGGGCAGTGAAGGCGGTCGTGCTGAGGGTGGTGTTTCAGTGTTTAGGGCAGTGCAGTGGTGTTCGGGCAGTGTAGGGGGTCGTGCTGGGGGTGGTGTTTCAGGATTTAGGGCAGAGCAGAGGTGATCGGGCAGTGTAGGGGGTCGTGCTGGGGTTGGTGTTTCAGGGTTTAGGGCAGTGCAGTGGTGTGTTCTGGCAGTGTAGGGGGTCGTGCTGGGGTAGTGTTTTAGGGTTTAGGGTAGTGCAGTGGTGTTCGGGTAGTGCAGGGGGTCATGCTTGGGGTAGTGTTTTAGGGCAGATCAGTGGTGTTTGTGTATGAAGGGGGTCGTGCTGAGGGTGGTGTTTTAGGCTTTAGGGCAGTGCAGTGGTGTTCGGGCAGTGTAGGGTTCGTGCTGGGGGCTCTGTTTCAGGGTTTAGGGTAGTGCAGTGGTGTTCGAGCCGTGTAGGGGTACTTGCAGGGGGGTGGTGTTTCAGGGATTAGGGCAGTGCAGTTGTGTTCGGGCAGTGTAGGGGGACATGCAGGGGGCTGGCATTTCAGGGTTTAGGGCAGTGCAGTGGTGTTTGGGCAGTGTAGGGGCTCATGCTGGGGGTGGTGTTTTAGGGTTTAGGGCAGAGCAGTGGTGTTTGGGCAGAGTAGGGGGTCATGCTGGGGTTAGTGTTTAGGGTTTAGGGTAGTGCAGTGGTGTTCGGGTAGTGTAGGGGGTCATGCTTGGGGTAGTGTTTTAGGGTTTAGGGCAGTTCAGTGGTGTTTGTGTATGAAGGGGGTCATCCTGAGGGTGGTGTTTCAGGGTTTACGGCAGTGCAGTGGTGCTCGGGCAGTGTAGGGGCTCGTGCAGGGGTGGTGTTTCAGTGTTTAGGGCAGTGCAGTGGTGTTCGGGCAGTGAAGGCGGTCGTGCTGAGGGTGGTGTTCAGTGTTTAGGGCAGTGCAGTGGTGTTCGGGCAGTGTAGGGGGTCGTGCTGGGGGTGGTGTTTCAGGATTTAGGGCAGAGCAGAGGTGATCGGGCAGTGTAGGGGGTCGTGCTGGGGTTGGTGTTTCAGGGTTTAGGGCAGTGCAGTGGTGTGTTCTGGCAGTGTAGGGGGTCGTGCTGGGGTAGTGTTTTAGGGTTTAGGGTAGTGCAGTGGTGTTCGGGTAGTGTAGGGGGTCATGCTTGGGGTAGTGTTTTAGGGTTTAGGGCAGATCAGTGGTGTTTGTGTATGAAGGGGGTCGTGCTGAGGGTGGTGTTTTAGGCTTTAGGGCAGTGCAGTGGTGTTCGGGCAGTGTAGGGGTCGTGCTGGGGGCTCTGTTTCAGGGTTTAGGGTAGTGCAGTGGTGTTCGAGCCGTGTAGGGGTACTTGCAGGGGGGTGGTGTTTCAGGGATTAGGGCAGTGCAGTTGTGTTCGGGCAGTGTAGGGGGACATGCAGGGGGCTGGCATTTCAGGGTTTAGGGCAGTGCAGTGGTGTTTGGGCAGTGTAGGAGGTCATGCAGGTGGCTGGTGTTTCAGGGTTTAGGGCAGTGCAGCTGTGTTCAGGCAGTGTAGGGGGTCATGCAGAGGGCTGGTGTTTCAGGGTTTAGGGCAGTGCAGTGGTGTTCGGGCAGTGTAGGGGCTCATGCTGGGGGTGGTGTTTTAGGGTTTAGGGCAGAGCAGTGGTGTTCGGGCAGAGTAGGGGGTCATGCTGGGGTTAGTGTTTAGGGTTTAGGGTAGTGCAGTGGTGTTCGGGTAGTGTAGGGGGTCATGCTTGGGGTAGTGTTTTAGGGTTTAGGGCAGTTCAGTGGTGTTTGTGTATGAAGGTGGTTGTCCTGAGGGTGGTGTTTTAGGCTTTAGGGCAGTGCAGTGGTGTTCGGGCAGTGTAGGGGTCGTGCTGGGGGCTCTGTTTCAGGGTTTAGGGTAGTGCAGTGGTGTTCGAGCCGTGTAGGGGTACTTGCAGGGGGGTGGTGTTTCAGGGATTAGGGCAGTGCAGTTGTGTTCGGGCAGTGTAAGGGGACATGCAGGGGGCTGCGATTTCAGGGTTTAGGGCAGTGCAGTGGTGTTTGGGCAGTGTAGGAGGTCATGCAGGTGGCTGGTGTTTCAGGGTTAAGGGCACTGATGTGGTGTTCGGGCAGTATCGGGGGTCGTACAGGGGTATGGTGTTTCAGGGTTTTAGGGCTGTGCAGTGGTGTTCAGGCAGTGTAGTGGGTCAAGCTGGGAGTGGTGCTTCAGGATTTAGGGAAGTGCAGTGGTGTTCAGGCAGTGTAAGGGTCTTGCTGCGGGTGGTGTTTCAGGGTTTAGGACAGTGCAGTGGTATTCGGGCAGTGTATGGGGTCGTGCTGGGTGTGGTGTTTTAGGGTTTAGGGCAGTGCAGTGGTGTTCGGGCAGTGTAGGGGGTCATGCTGGGGGTGGTGTTTCAGGGTTTAGGGTAGTTCAGTGGTGTTCGGGCAGAGTAGGAGGCATGCAGGGGGGGTGGTGTTTCAGGGTTTAGTGCGGTGCAGTGGTGTTCGGGCATTGTGGGGGGTCGTGCAGGGCGGTGGTCTTTCAGGGCTTAGGGCAGTGCAGTGGTGTTCGGGCAGTGTAGGGGGTCGTTCAGGGGGCAGGTGTTTCAGGGTTTAGGGCAGTGCAGTGGAGTTCGGGCAGTGTAGGGGGTCGTGCTGGGGGTAGAGTTTCAGGGATTAGGGTAGTGCAGTGGTGTTCGAGCAGTATAGGGGTAGTGCAGGGGGTGGTGTTTCAGGTTTTAGGGCAGTGCAGTGGTGTTCGGGCAGGCTGGTGGTCTTGTTGGGGGTGGTGTTTCAGGGTTTAGGGCAGTGCAGTGGTGTTCGGGCAGTGTATGGGGTCGTGCTGGGGTGGTGTTTAAGGGTTTAGGGCAGTGCAGTGGTGTTCGGGCAGTGTATGGGGTCATGCTGGGGGTGGCGTTTTAGGGTTTAGAGCAGTGCCGTGGTGTTCGGGCAATGTAGGGGGTCATGCTGGGGGTGGTGTTTCAGGGTTTAGGGCAGTGCAGTGGTGTTCGGGCAGTGAAAGGGGGCCGTGCAGGTGTGGTGTTTCAGGGTTTAGGGCAGTGCATTGGTGCTCGTGCAGTTTAGGGGGTCTTGCTGGGGGTGGTGTTTCAGGGTTTAGTGCAGTGGTGTTCAGGCAGTGTAGGGGGTTATGCTGGGGTGGTGTTTCAGGGTTTAGGGCAGTGCAGTGGTGTTTGGGCAGTGTAGGAGGTCATGCAGGTGGCTGGTGTTTCAGGGTTAAGGGCACTGCAGTGGTGTTCGGGCAGTGTCGGGGGTCGTACAGGGGTATGGTGTTTCAGGGTTTTAGGGCTGTGCAGTGGTGTTCAGGCAGTGTAGGGGGTCAAGCTGGGAGTGGTGCTTCAGGATTTAGGGAAGTGCAGTGGTGTTCAGGCAGTGTAAGGGTCTTGCTGCGGGTGGTGTTTCAGGGTTTAGGGCAGTGCAGTGGTGTTCGGGCAGTGTATGGGGTCGTGCTGGGTGTGTTGTATTAGGGTTTAGGGCAGTGCAGTGGTGTTCGGGCAGTGTAGGGGGTCATGCTGGGGGTGGTGTTTCAGGGTTTAGGGCAGTGCAGTGGTGTTCGGGCAATGTAGGGGGTCATGCTGGGGGTGGTGTTTCAGGGTTTAGGGCAGTGCAGTGGTGTTCGGACAATGTAGGGGGTCGAGCGGGGGTGGTGTTTCATTGTTTTGGGCAGTGCAGTGGTATTTAGGCAGTGAAAAGGTTTGTGCGGAGTTAGTGTTTCAGGGTTTAGGGCAGTGCAGTGGTGTTCGGGCAGTGTAGGGGGTCGTGCAGGGGGGTGGTGTTTCAGGGTTTAGGGCAGTGCAGCTGTGTTCAGGCAGTGTAGGGGGTCATGCAGGGGGGTGGTGTTTCAGCGTTTAGGGCAGTGCAGTGCAGTTCGGGCAGTGAAGGAGGTCGTGCAGAGGGCTGGTGTTTTAGGGTTTAGGGCAATGCAGTGGTGTTCGGGCAGTGTAGTGGGTTGTGCTATGGCTAGTTTTTTAGGGTTTAGGGCAGTGCAGTGGTGTTCGGGCAGTGTAGGGGCTCATGCTGGGGGTGGTGTTTTAGGGTTTAGGGCAGAGCAGTGGTGTTTGGGCAGAGTAGGGGGTCATGTTGGGGTTAGTGTTTAGGGTTTAGGGCAGTGCAGTGGTGTTCGGGCAGTGTAGGGGTTCATGCTGGGGGTGGTGTTTCAGGGTTTACGGCAGTGCAGTGGTGCTTGGGCAGTGTAGGGGCTCGTGCAGGGGTGGTGTTTCAGTGTTTAGGGCAGTGCAGTGGTGTTCGGGCAGTGAAGGCGGTCGTGCTGAGGGTGGTGTTCAGTGTTTAGGGCAGTGCAGTGGTGTTCGGGCAGTGTAGGGGGTCGTGCTGGGGGTGGTGTTTCAGGATTTAGGGCAGAGCAGAGGTGATCGGGCAGTGTAGGGGGTCGTGCTGGGGTTGGTGTTTCAGGGTTTAGGGCAGTGCAGTGGTGTGTTCTGGCAGTGTAGGGGGTCGTGCTGGGGTAGTGTTTTAGGGTTTAGGGTAGTGCAGTGGTGTTCGGGTAGTGCAGGGGGTCATGCTTGGGGTAGTGTTTTAGGGCAGATCAGTGGTGTTTGTGTATGAAGGGGGTCGTGCTGAGGGTGGTGTTTTAGGCTTTAGGGCAGTGCAGTGGTGTTCGGGCAGTGTAGGGTTCGTGCTGGGGGCTCTGTTTCAGGGTTTAGGGTAGTGCAGTGGTGTTCGAGCCGTGTAGGGGTACTTGCAGGGGGGTGGTGTTTCAGGGATTAGGGCAGTGCAGTTGTGTTCGGGCAGTGTAGGGGGACATGCAGGGGGCTGGCATTTCAGGGTTTAGGGCAGTGCAGTGGTGCTTGGGCAGTGTAGGGGCTCATGCTGGGGGTGGTGTTTTAGGGTTTAGGGCAGAGCAGTGGTGTTTGGGCAGAGTAGGGGGTCATGCTGGGGTTAGTGTTTAGGGTTTAGGGTAGTGCAGTGGTGTTCGGGTAGTGTAGGGGGTCATGCTTGGGGTAGTGTTTTAGGGTTTAGGGCAGTTCAGTGGTGTTTGTGTATGAAGGGGGTCATCCTGAGGGTGGTGTTTCAGGGTTTACGGCAGTGCAGTGGTGCTCGGGCAGTGTAGGGGCTCGTGCAGGGGTGGTGTTTCAGTGTTTAGGGCAGTGCAGTGGTGTTCGGGCAGTGAAGGCGGTCGTGCTGAGGGTGGTGTTCAGTGTTTAGGGCAGTGCAGTGGTGTTCGGGCAGTGTAGGGGGTCGTGCTGGGGGTGGTGTTTCAGGATTTAGGGCAGAGCAGAGGTGATCGGGCAGTGTAGGGGGTCGTGCTGGGGTTGGTGTTTCAGGGTTTAGGGCAGTGCAGTGGTGTGTTCTGGCAGTGTAGGGGGTCGTGCTGGGGTAGTGTTTTAGGGTTTAGGGTAGTGCAGTGGTGTTCGGGTAGTGTAGGGGGTCATGCTTGGGGTAGTGTTTTAGGGTTTAGTGCAGATCAGTGGTGTTTGTGTATGAAGGGGGTCGTGCTGAGGGTGGTGTTTTAGGCTTTAGGGCAGTGCAGTGGTGTTCGGGCAGTGTAGGGGTCGTGCTGGGGGCTCTGTTTCAGGGTTTAGGGTAGTGCAGTGGTGTTCGAGCCGTGTAGGGGTACTTGCAGGGGGGTGGTGTTTCAGGGATTAGGGCAGTGCAGTTGTGTTCGGGCAGTGTAGGGGGACATGCAGGGGGCTGGCATTTCAGGGTTTAGGGCAGTGCAGTGGTGTTTGGGCAGTGTAGGAGGTCATGCAGGTGGCTGGTGTTTCAGGGTTTAGGGCAGTGCAGCTGTGTTCAGGCAGTGTAGGGGGTCATGCAGAGGGCTGGTGTTTCAGGGTTTAGGGCAGTGCAGTGGTGTTCGGGCAGTGTAGGGGCTCATGCTGGGGGTGGTGTTTTAGGGTTTAGGGCAGAGCAGTGGTGTTCGGGCAGAGTAGGGGGTCATGCTGGGGTTAGTGTTTAGGGTTTAGGGTAGTGCAGTGGTGTTCGGGTAGTGTAGGGGGTCATGCTTGGGGTAGTGTTTTAGGGTTTAGGGCAGTTCAGTGGTGTTTGTGTATGAAGGTGGTCGTCCTGAGGGTGGTGTTTTAGGCTTTAGGGCAGTGCAGTGGTGTTCGGGCAGTGTAGGGGTCGTGCTGGGGGCTCTGTTTCAGGGTTTAGGGTAGTGCAGTGGTGTTCGAGCCGTGTAGGGGTACTTGCAGGGGGGTGGTGTTTCAGGGATTAGGGCAGTGCAGTTGTGTTCGGGCAGTGTAAGGGGACATGCAGGGGGCTGCGATTTCAGGGTTTAGGGCAGTGCAGTGGTGTTTGGGCAGTGTAGGAGGTCATGCAGGTGGCTGGTGTTTCAGGGTTAAGGGCACTGATGTGGTGTTCGGGCAGTATCGGGGGTCGTACAGGGGTATGGTGTTTCAGGGTTTTAGGGCTGTGCAGTGGTGTTCAGGCAGTGTAGGGGGTCAAGCTGGGAGTGGTGCTTCAGGATTTAGGGAAGTGCAGTGGTGTTCAGGCAGTGTAAGGGTCTTGCTGCGGGTGGTGTTTCAGGGTTTAGGGCAGTGCAGTGGTATTCGGGCAGTGTATGGGGTCGTGCTGGGTGTGGTGTTTTAGGGTTTAGGGCAGTGCAGTGGTGTTCGGGCAGTGTAGGGGGTCATGCTGGGGGTGGTGTTTCAGGGTTTAGGGTAGTTCAGTGGTGTTCGGGCAGAGTAGAAGGCATGCAGGGGGGTGGTGTTTCAGGGTTTAGTGCGGTGCAGTGGTGTTCGGGCATTGTGGGGGGTCGTGCAGGGCGGTGGTCTTTCAGGGCTTAGGGCAGTGCAGTGGTGTTCGGGCAGTGTAGGGGGTCGTTCAGGGGGCAGGTGTTTCAGGGTTTAGGGCAGTGCAGTGGAGTTCGGGCAGTGTAGGGGGTCGTGCTGGGGGTAGAGTTTCAGGGATTAGGGTAGTGCAGTGGTGTTCGAGCAGTATAGGGGTAGTGCAGGGGGTGGTGTTTCAGGTTTTAGGGCAGTGCAGTGGTGTTCGGGCAGGCTGGTGGTCTTGTTGGGGGTGGTGTTTCAGGGTTTAGGGCAGTGCAGTGGTGTTCGGGCAGTGTGTGGGGTCGTGCTGGGGTGGTGTTTAAGGGTTTAGGGCAGTGCAGTGGTGTTCGGGCAGTGTATGGGGTCATGCTGGGGGTGGCGTTTTAGGGTTTAGAGCAGTGCCGTGGTGTTCGGGCAATGTAGGGGGTCATGCTGGGGGTGGTGTTTCAGGGTTTAGGGCAGTGCAGTGGTGTTCGGGCAGTGAAAGGGGGCCGTGCAGGTGTGGTGTTTCAGGGTTTAGGGCAGTGCATTGGTGCTCGTGCAGTTTAGGGGGTCTTGCTGGGGGTGGTGTTTCAGGGTTTAGTGCAGTGGTGTTCAGGCAGTGTAGGGGGTTATGCTGGGGTGGTGTTTCAGGGTTTAGGGCTGTGCAGTGGTGTTCGGGCAGTGTAGTGGGTTGTGCTGGGGGTGGTGTTTCAGGGTTTAGGGCAGTGGTGTTCGGGCAGTGTAGAGGGTCTTGCTGGGGGTGGTGTTTCAGGGTTTAGGGCAGTGCAGTGGTGTTCGGGCAATGTAGGGGGTCGAGCGGGGAGTGGTGTTTCATTGTTTTGGGCAGTGCAGTGGTGTTTGGGCAGTGTAGGGGGTCATGTGGGGGTGATGTTTTAAGGTTTAGGGCAGTGCAGTGGTGTTCGGGTGTTGTATGGGGTTGTGTGGGGGTGGTGTTTCAGGGATTAGGGTAGTGCATTGGTGTTTGTGTAGTGAAGGGGGTGCTGCTGGGGGTAGTGTTTTAGGGTTTAGGGCAATGCACTGGTGTTTGTGTAGTGTAGGGGGTTGTGCTGAGGGTGGTGTTTTAGGCTTTAGGGCCGTGCAGTGGTGTTCGGGCAGTGCAGGGGGTCGTGCTGGGGGCTGTGTTTCAGGGTTTAGGGCAATGCAGTGATGTTCGGGCAGTGTAGGGGGTTGTGCTAGGGATGGTGTTTCAGGGTTTAGGGCAGTGCAGTGATGTTTAGGCAGTGAAGGGGGTCGTGCGGAGGTAGTGTTTCAGGGTTTAGGGCAGTGCAGTGGTGTTCGGGCAGTGTAGGGGGTCATGCTGGGGGTGGTGTTTTAGGGTTTAGGGCAGAGCAGTGGTGTTCGGGCAGTGTAGGGGGTCGTGCTGGGGTAGTTTTTCAGGGTTTAGGGCTGTGCAGTGGTGTTCGGGCAGTGTAGTGGGTTGTGCTGGGGGTGGTGTTTCAGGGTTTAGGGCAGTGGTGTTCGGGCAGTGTAGTGGGTCCTGCTGGGGGTGGTGTATCAGGATTTAGGGCAGAGCAGAGGTGATTGCGCAGTGTAGGGGGTCGTGCTGGGGTTGGTGTTTCAGGCTTTAGGGCAGTGTAGTGGTATGTTCTGGCAGTGTAGAGGGTAGTGCTGGGGTAGTGTTTTAGGGTTTAGGGTAGTGCAGTGGTGTTCGGGTAGTTTAGGGGGTCATGCTTGGGGTAGTGTTTTAGGGTTTAGGGCAGTGTAGTGGTGTTCGTGCATTGTAGGGGTCGTGCTGGGGGCTCTGTTTCAGGGTTTAGGGTAGTGCAGTGGTGTTCGAGCCGTGTAGGGGTACTTGCAGGGGGGTGGTGTTTCAGGGATTAGGGCAGTGCAGTTGTGTTCGGGCAGTGTAGGGGGACATGCAGGGGGCTGGCATTTCAGGGTTTAGGGCAGTGCAGTGGTGTTTGGGCAGTGTAGGAGGTCATGCAGGTGGCTGGTGTTTCAGGGTTAAGGGCACTGCAGTGGTGTTCGGGCAGTGTCGGGGGTCGTACAGGGGTATGGTGTTTCAGGGTTTTAGGGCTGTGCAGTGGTGTTCAGGCAGTGTAGGGGGTCAAGCTGGGAGTGGTGCTTCAGGATTTAGGGAAGTGCAGTGGTGTTCAGGCAGTGTAAGGGTCTTGCTGCGGGTGGTGTTTCAGGGTTTAGGGCAGTGCAGTGGTGTTCGGGCAGTGTATGGGGTCGTGCTGGGTGTGTTGTATTAGGGTTTAGGGCAGTGCAGTGGTGTTCGGGCAGTGTAGGGGGTCATGCTGGGGGTGGTGTTTCAGGGTTTAGGGCAGTGCAGTGGTGTTCGGGCAATGTAGGGGGTCATGCTGGGGGTGGTGTTTCAGGGTTTAGGGCAGTGCAGTGGTGTTCGGACAATGTAGGGGGTCGAGCGGGGGTGGTGTTTCATTGTTTTGGGCAGTGCAGTGGTATTTAGGCAGTGAAAAGGTTTGTGCGGAGTTAGTGTTTCAGGGTTTAGGGCAGTGCAGTGGTGTTCGGGCAGTGTAGGGGGTCGTGCAGGGGGGTGGTGTTTCAGGGTTTAGGGCAGTGCAGCTGTGTTCAGGCAGTGTAGGGGGTCATGCAGGGGGGTGGTGTTTCAGCGTTTAGGGCAGTGCAGTGCAGTTCGGGCAGTGAAGGAGGTCGTGCAGAGGGCTGGTGTTTTAGGGTTTAGGGCAATGCAGTGGTGTTCGGGCAGTGTAGTGGGTTGTGCTATGGCTAGTTTTTTAGGGTTTAGGGCAGTGCAGTGGTGTTCGGGCAGTGTAGGGGCTCATGCTGGGGGTGGTGTTTTAGGGTTTAGGGCAGAGCAGTGGTGTTTGGGCAGAGTAGGGGGTCATGTTGGGGTTAGTGTTTAGGGTTTAGGGCAGTGCAGTGGTGTTCGGGCAGTGTAGGGGTTCATGCTGGGGGTGGTGTTTCAGGGTTTACGGCAGTGCAGTGGTGCTCGGGCAGTGTAGGGGCTCGTGCAGGGGTGCTGTTTCAGTGTTTAGGGCAGTGCAGTGGTGTTCGGGCAGTGAAGGCGGTCGTGCTGAGGGTGGTGTTCAGTGTTTAGGGCAGTGCAGTGGTGTTCGGGCAGTGTAGGGGGTCGTGCTGGGGGTGGTGTTTCAGGATTTAGGGCAGAGCAGAGGTGATCGGGCAGTGTAGGGGGTCGTGCTGGGGTTGGTGTTTCAGGGTTTAGGGCAGTGCAGTGGTGTGTTCTGGCAGTGTAGGGGTCGTGCTGGGGTAGTGTTTTAGGGTTTAGGGTAGTGCAGTGGTGTTCGGGTAGTGCAGGGGGTCATGCTTGGGGTAGTGTTTTAGGGTTTAGGGCAGATCAGTGGTGTTTGTGTATGAAGGGGGTCGTGCTGAGGGTGGTGTTTTAGGCTTTAGGGCAGTGCAGTGGTGTTCGGGCAGTGTAGGGTTCGTGCTGGGGGCTCTGTTTCAGGGTTTTGGGTAGTGCAGTGGTGTTCGAGCCGTGTAGGGGTACTTGCAGGGGGGTGGTGTTTCAGGGATTAGGGCAGTGCAGTTGTGTTCGGGCAGTGTAGGGGGACATGCAGGGGGCTGGCATTTCAGGGTTTAGGGCAGTGCAGTGGTGTTTGGGCAGTGTAGGGGCTCATGCTGGGGGTGGTGTTTTAGGGTTTAGGGCAGAGCAGTGGTGTTTGGGCAGAGTAGGGGGTCATGCTGGGGTTAGTGTTTAGGGTTTAGGGTAGTGCAGTGGTGTTCGGGTAGTGTAGGGGGTCATGCTTGGGGTAGTGTTTTAGGGTTTAGGGCAGTTCAGTGGTGTTTGTGTATGAAGGGGGTCGTCCTGAGGGTGGTGTTTCAGGGTTTACGGCAGTGCAGTGGTGCTCGGGCAGTGTAGGGGCTCGTGCAGGGGTGGTGTTTCAGTGTTTAGGGCAGTGCAGTGGTGTTCGGGCAGTGAAGGCGGTCGTGCTGAGGGTGGTGTTCAGTGTTTAGGGCAGTGCAGTGGTGTTCGGGCAGTGTAGGGGGTCGTGCTGGGGGTGGTGTTTCAGGATTTAGGGCAGAGCAGAGGTGATCGGGCAGTGTAGGGGGTCGTGCTGGGGTTGGTGTTTCAGGGTTTAGGGCAGTGCAGTGGTGTGTTCTGGCAGTGTAGGGGGTCGTGCTGGGGTAGTGTTTTAGGGTTTAGGGTAGTGCAGTGGTGTTCGGGTAGTGTAGGGGGTCATGCTTGGGGTAGTGTTTTAGGGTTTAGGGCAGATCAGTGGTGTTTGTGTATGAAGGGGGTCGTGCTGAGGGTGGTGTTTTAGGCTTTAGGGCAGTGCAGTGGTGTTCGGGCAGTGTAGGGGTCGTGCTGGGGGCTCTGTTTCAGGGTTTAGGGTAGTGCAGTGGTGTTCGAGCCGTGTAGGGGTACTTGCAGGGGGGTGGTGTTTCAGGGATTAGGGCAGTGCAGTTGTGTTCGGGCAGTGTAGGGGGACATGCAGGGGGCTGGCATTTCAGGGTTTAGGGCAGTGCAGTGGTGTTTGGGCAGTGTAGGAGGTCATGCAGGTGGCTGGTGTTTCAGGGTTTAGAGCAGTGCAGCTGTGTTCAGGCAGTGTAGGGGGTCATGCAGAGGGCTGGTGTTTCAGGGTTTAGGGCAGTGCAGTGGTGTTCGGGCAGTGTAGGGGCTCATGCTGGGGGTGGTGTTTTAGGGTTTAGGGCAGAGCAGTGGTGTTCGGGCAGAGTAGGGGGTCATGCTGGGGTTAGTGTTTAGGGTTTAGGGCAGTGCAGTTGTGTTCGGGCAGTGTAGGGGGACATGCAGGGGGCTGCGATTTCAGGGTTTAGGGCAGTGCAGTGGTGTTTGGGCAGTGTAGGAGGTCATGCAGGTGGCTGGTGTTTCAGGGTTAAGGGCACTGATGTGGTGTTCGGGCAGTGTCGGGGGTCGTACAGGGGTATGGTGTTTCAGGGTTTTAGGGCTGTGCAGTGGTGTTCAGGCAGTGTAGGGGGTCAAGCTGGGAGTGGTGCTTCAGGATTTAGGGAAGTGCAGTGGTGTTCAGGCAGTGTAAGGGTCTTGCTGCGGGTGGTGTTTCAGGGTTTAGGGCAGTGCAGTGGTATTCGGGCAGTGTATGGGGTCGTGCTGGTTGTGGTGTTTTAGGGTTTAGGGCAGTGCAGTGGTGTTCGGGCAGTGTAGGGGGTCATGCTGGGGGTGGTGTTTCAGGGTTTAGGGTAGTTCAGTGGTGTTCGGGCAGAGTAGGAGGCATGCAGGGGGGTGGTGTTTCAGGGTTTAGTGCGGTGCAGTGGTGTTCGGGCATTGTGGGGGGTCGTGCAGGGCGGTGGTCTTTCAGGGCTTAGGGCAGTGCAGTGGTGTTCGGGCAGTGTAGGGGGTCGTTCAGGGGGCAGGTGTTTCAGGGTTTAGGGCAGTGCAGTGGAGTTCGGGCAGTGTAGGGGTTCGTTGTGGGACTGGTGTTTCAGGGTTTACGGCAGTGCAGTGGTGTTCGGTCAGTGTAGGGGGTCGTGCTGGGGGTAGAGTTTCAGGGATTAGGGTAGTGCAGTGGTGTTCGAGCAGTATAGGGGTAGTGCAGGGGGTGGTGTTTCAGGTTTTAGGGCAGTGCAGTGGTGTTCGGGCAGGCTGGTGGTCTTGTTCGGGGTGGTGTTTCAGGGTTTAGGGCAGTGCAGTGGTGTTTGGGCAGTGTATGGGGTCGTGCTGGGGTGGTGTTTAAGGGTTTAGGGCAGTGCAGTGGTGTTCGGGCAGTGTATGGGGTCATGCTGGGGGTGGCGTTTTAGGGTTTAGAGCAGTGCCGTGGTGTTCGGGCAATGTAGGGGGTCATGCTGGGGGTGGTGTTTCAGGGTTTAGGGCAGTGCAGTGGTGTTCGGGCAGTGAAAGGGGGGCGTGCAGGTGTGGTGTTTCAGGGTTTAGGGCAGTGCATTGGTGCTCGTGCAGTTTAGGGGGTCTTGCTGGGGGTGGTGTTTCAGGGTTTAGTGCAGTGGTGTTCGGGCAGTGTAGGGGGTTATGCTGGGGTGGTGTTTCAGGGTTTAGGGCTGTGCAGTGGTGTTCGGGCAGTGTAGTGGGTTGTGCTGGGGGTGGTGTTTCAGGGTTTAGGGCAGTGGTGTTCGGGCAGTGTAGGGGGTCTTGCTGGGGGTGGTGTTTCAGGGTTTAGGGCAGTGCAGTGGTGTTCGGGCAATGTAGGGGGTCGAGCGGGGAGTGGTGTTTCATTGTTTTGGGCAGTGCAGTGGTGTTTGGGCAGTGTAGGGGGTCATGTGGGGGTGATGTTTTAAGGTTTAGGGCAGTGCAGTGGTGTTCGGGTGTTGTATGGGGTTGTGTGGGGGTGGTGTTTCAGGGATTAGGGTAGTGCATTGGTGTTTGTGTAGTGAAGGGGGTGCTGCTGGGGGTAGTGTTTTAGGGTTTAGGGCAATGCACTGGTGTTTGTGTAGTGTAGGGGGTTGTGCTGAGGGTGGTGTTTTAGGCTTTAGGGCCGTGCAGTGGTGTTCGGGCAGTGCAGGGGGTCGTGCTGGGGGCTGTGTTTCAGGGTTTAGGGCAATGCAGTGATGTTCGGGCAGTGTAGGGGGTTGTGCTAGGGATGGTGTTTCAGGGTTTAGGGCAGTGCAGTGATGTTTAGGCAGTGAAGGGGGTCGTGCGGAGGTAGTGTTTCAGGGTTTAGGGCAGTGCAGTGGTGTTCGGGCAGTGTAGGGGGTCATGCTGGGGGTGGTGTTTTAGGGTTTAGGGCAGAGCAGTGGTGTTCGGGCAGTGTAGGGGGTCGTGCTGGGGTAGTTTTTCAGGGTTTAGGGCTGTGCAGTGGTGTTCGGGCAGTGTAGTGGGTTGTGCTGGGGGTGGTGTTTCAGGGTTTAGGGCAGTGGTGTTCGGGCAGTGTAGTGGGTCTTGCTGGGGGTGGTGTTTCAGGGTTTAGGGCAGTGCAGTGGTGTTCGGGCAATGTAGGGGGTCGAGCGGGGGTGGTGTTTCATTGTTTTGGGCAGTGCAGTGGTGTTAGGGCAGTGTAGGGGGTCATATGGGGGGTGCTGTTTTAGGGATTAGGGCAGTGCATTGGTGTTCGGGTGTTGTATGGGGTCGTGTGGGGGTGGTGTTTCAGGGATTAGGGTAGTGCATTGGTGTTTGTGTAGTAAAGGGGGTGCTGCTGGGGGTGGTGTTTTATGGTTTAGGGCAGTGCACTGGTGTTTGTGTAGTGTAGGGGGTTGTGCTGAGGGTGGAGTTTTAGCCTTTAGGGCAGTGCAGTGGTGTTCGGGCAGTGCAGGGGGTCGTGCTGGCGGCTGTGTTTCAGGGTTTAGGGCAGTGCAGTGGTGTTCGGGCAGTGCAGGGGGTCGTGCTAGGGCTGGTGTTTCAGGGTTTAGGACAGTGAAGTGGTATTTAGGCAGCGAAAAGGTTCGTGCGGAGGTAGTGTTTCAGGGTTTAGGGCAGTGCAGTGGTGTTCGGGCAGTGTAGTGGGTCATGCAGGGGGGTTATGTTTCAGGGTTTAGGGCAGAGCAGTTGTGTTCAGGCAGTGTAGGGGGTCATGCAGGGGCGTGGTGTTTCAGGGTTTAGGGCAGTGCAGTGCAGTTCGGGCAGTGAAGGAGGTCGTGCAGAGGGCTGGTGTTTCAGAGTTTAGGGCAATGCAGTGGTGTTCGGGCAGTGTAGTGGGTTGTGCTATGGCTAGTGTTTTAGGGTTTAGGGCAGTGCAGTGGTGTTCGGGCAGTGTAGGGGGTCATGCTGGGGGTGGTGTTTTAGGGTTTAGGGCAGAGCAGTGGTGTTTGGGCAGAGTAGGGGGTCGTGCTGGGGTTAGTGTTTAGGGTTTAGGGCAGTGCAGTGGTGTTCGGGCAGTGTAGGGGGTCGTGCAGGGGGGTGGTGTTTCAGGGTTTAGGGCAGTGCAGCTATGTTCAGGCAGTGTAGGGGGTCATGCAGGGGGGTGGTGTTTCAGCGTTTAGGGCAGTGCAGTGCAGTTCGGGCAGTGAAGGAGGTCGTGCAGAGGGCTGGTGTTTTAGGGTTTAGGGCAATGCAGTGGTGTTCGGGCAGTGTAGTGGGTTGTGCTATGGCTAGTTTTTTAGGGTTTAGGGCAGTGCAGTGGTGTTCGGGCAGTGTAGGGGCTCATGCTGGGGGTGGTGTTTTAGGGTTTAGGGCAGAGCAGTGGTGTTTGGGCAGAGTAGGGGGTCATGTTGGGGTTAGTGTTTAGGGTTTAGGGCAGTGCAGTGGTGTTCGGGCAGTGTAGGGGTTCATGCTGGGGGTGGTGTTTCAGGGTTTACGGCAGTGCAGTGGTGCTTGGGCAGTGTAGGGGCTCGTGCAGGGGTGGTGTTTCAGTGTTTAGGGCAGTGCAGTGGTGTTCGGGCAGTGAAGGCGGTCGTGCTGAGGGTGGTGTTCAGTGTTTAGGGCAGTGCAGTGGTGTTCGGGCAGTGTAGGGGGTCGTGCTGGGGGTGGTGTTTCAGGATTTAGGGCAGAGCAGAGGTGATCGGGCAGTGTAGGGGGTCGTGCTGGGGTTGGTGTTTCAGGGTTTAGGGCAGTGCAGTGGTGTGTTCTGGCAGTGTAGGGGGTCGTGCTGGGGTAGTGTTTTAGGGTTTAGGGTAGTGCAGTGGTGTTCGGGTAGTGCAGGGGGTCATGCTTGGGGTAGTGTTTTAGGGTTTAGGGCAGATCAGTGGTGTTTGTGTATGAAGGGGGTCGTGCTGAGGGTGGTGTTTTAGGCTTTAGGGCAGTGCAGTGGTGTTCGGGCAGTGTAGGGTTCGTGCTGGGGGCTCTGTTTCAGGGTTTAGGGTAGTGCAGTGGTGTTCGAGCCGTGTAGGGGTACTTGCAGGGGGGTGGTGTTTCAGGGATTAGGGCAGTGCAGTTGTGTTCGGGCAGTGTAGGGGGACATGCAGGGGGCTGGCATTTCAGGGTTTAGGGCAGTGCAGTGGTGTTTGGGCAGTGTAGGGGCTCATGCTGGGGGTGGTGTTTTAGGGTTTAGGGCAGAGCAGTGGTGTTTGGGCAGAGTAGGGGGTCATGCTGGGGTTAGTGTTTAGGGTAGTGCAGTGGTGTTCGGGTAGTGTAGGGGGTCATGCTTGGGGTAGTGTTTTAGGGTTTAGGGCAGTTCAGTGGTGTTTGTGTATGAAGGGGGTCGTCCTGAGGGTGGTGTTTCAGGGTTTACGGCAGTGCAGTGGTGCTCGGGCAGTGTAGGGGCTCGTGCAGGGGTGGTGTTTCAGTGTTTAGGGCAGTGCAGTGGTGTTCGGGCAGTGTAGGGGGTCGTGCTGGGGGTGGTGTTTCAGGATTTAGGGCAGAGCAGAGGTGATCGGGCAGTGTAGGGGGTCGTGCTGGGGTTGGTGTTTCAGGGTTTAGGGCAGTGCAGTGGTGTGTTCTGGCAGTGTAGGGGGTCGTGCTGGGGTAGTGTTTTAGGGTTTAGGGCAGAGCAGTGGTGTTTGGGCAGAGTAGGGGGTCATGCTGGGGTTAGTGTTTAGGGTAGTGCAGTGGTGTTCGGGTAGTGTAGGGGGTCATGCTTGGGGTAGTGTTTTAGGGTTTAGGGCAGATCAGTGGTGTTTGTGTATGAAGGGGGTCGTGCTGAGGGTGGTGTTTTAGGCTTTAGGGCAGTGCAGTGGTGTTCGGGCAGTGTAGGGGTCGTGCTGGGGGCTCTGTTTCAGGGTTTAGGTTAGTGCAGTGGTGTTCGAGCCGTGTAGGGGTACTTGCAGGGGGGTGGTGTTTCAGGGATTAGGGCAGTGCAGTTGTGTTCGGGCAGTGTAGGGGGACATGCAGGGGGCTGGCATTTCAGGGTTTAGGGCAGTGCAGTGGTGTTTGGGCAGTGTAGGAGGTCATGCAGGTGGCTGGTGTTTCAGGGTTTAGGGCAGTGCAGCTGTGTTCAGGCAGTGTAGGGGGTCATGCAGAGGGCTGGTTTTTCAGGGTTTAGGGCAGTGCAGTGGTGTTCGGGCAGTGTAGGGGCTCATGCTGGGGTGGAGTTTTAGGGTTTCGGGCAGAGCAGTGGTGTTCGGGCAGAGTAGGGGGTCATGCTGGGGTTAGTGTTTAGGGTTTAGGGTAGTGCAGTGGTGTTCGGGTAGTGTAGGGGGTCATGCTTGGGGTAGTGTTTTAGGGTTTAGGGCAGTTCAGTGGTGTTTGTGTATGAAGGTGGTCGTCCTGAGGGTGGTGTTTTAGGCTTTAGGGCAGTGCAGTGGTGTTCGGGCAGTGTAGGGGTCGTGCTGGGGGCTCTGTTTCAGGGTTTAGGGTAGTGCAGTGGTGTTCGAGCCGTGTAGGGGTACTTGCAGGGGGGTGGTGTTTCAGGGATTAGGGCAGTGCAGTTGTGTTCGGGCAGTGTAAGGGGACATGCAGGGGGCTGCGATTTCAGGGTTTAGGGCAGTGCAGTGGTGTTTGGGCAGTGTAGGAGGTCATGCAGGTGGCTGGTGTTTCAGGGTTAAGGGCACTGATGTGGTGTTCGGGCAGTGTCGGGGGTCGTACAGGGGTATGGTGTTTCAGGGTTTTAGGGCTGTGCAGTGGTGTTCAGGCAGTGTAGGGGGTCAAGCTGGGAGTGGTGCTTCAGGATTTAGGGAAGTGCAGTGGTGTTCTGGCAGTGTAAGGGTCTTGCTGCGGGTGGTGTTTCAGGGTTTAGGGCAGTGCAGTGGTATTCGGGCAGTGTATGGGGTCGTGCTGGGTGTGGTGTTTTAGGGTTTAGGGCAGTGCAGTGGTGTTCGGGCAGTGTAGGGGGTCATGCTGGGGGTGGTGTTTCAGGGTTTAGGGTAGTTCAGTGGTGTTCGGGCAGAGTAGGAGGCATGCAGGGGGGTCGTGTTTCAGGGTTTAGTGCGGTGCAGTGGAGTTCGGGCAGTGTAGGGGGTCGTGCTGGGGGTAGAGTTTCAGGGATTAGGGTAGTGCAGTGGTGTTCGAGCAGTATAGGGGTAGTGCAGGGGGTGGTGTTTCAGGTTTTAGGGCAGTGCAGTGGTGTTCGGGCAGGCTGGTGGTCTTGTTGGGGGTGGTGTTTCAGGGTTTAGGGCAGTGCAGTGGTGTTCGGGCAGTGTATGGGGTCGTGCTGGGGTGGTGTTTAAGGGTTTAGGGCAGTGCAGTGGTGTTCGGGCAGTGTATGGGGTCATGCTGGGGGTGGCGTTTTAGGGTTTAGAGCAGTGCCGTGGTGTTCGGGCAATGTAGGGGGTCATGCTGGGGGTGGTGTTTCAGGGTTTAGGGCAGTGCAGTGGTGTTCGGGCAGTGAAAGGGGGCCATGCAGGTGTGGTGTTTCAGGGTTTAGGGCAGTGCATTGGTGCTCGTGCAGTTTAGGGGGTCTTGCTGGGGGTGGTGTTTCAGGGTTTAGTGCAGTGGTGTTCGGGCAGTGTAGGGGGTTATGCTGGGGTGGTGTTTCAGGGTTTAGGGCTGTGCAGTGGTGTTCGGGCAGTGTAGTGGGTTGTGCTGGGGGTGGTGTTTCAGGGTTTAGGGCAGTGGTGTTCGGGCAGTGTAGGGGGTCTTGCTGGGGGTGGTGTTTCAGGGTTTAGGGCAGTGCAGTGGTGTTCGGGCAATGTAGGGGGTCGAGCGGGGAGTGGTGTTTCATTGTTTTGGGCAGTGCAGTGGTGTTTGGGCAGTGTAGGGGGTCATGTGGGGGTGATGTTTTAAGGTTTAGGGCAGTGCAGTGGTGTTCGGGTGTTGTATGGGGTTGTGTGGGGGTGGTGTTTCAGGGATTAGGGTAGTGCATTGGTGTTTGTGTAGTGAAGGGGGTGCTGCTGGGGGTAGTGTTTTAGGGTTTAGGGCAATGCAATGGTGTTTGTGTAGTGTAGGGGGTTGTGCTGAGGGTGGTGTTTTAGGCTTTAGGGCCGTGCAGTGGTGTTCGGGCAGTGCAGGGGGTCGTGCTGGGGGCTGTGTTTCAGGGTTTAGGGCAATGCAGTGATGTTCGGGCAGTGTAGGGGGTTGTGCTAGGGATGGTGTTTCAGGGTTTAGGGCAGTGCAGTGATGTTTAGGCAGTGAAGGGGGTCGTGCGGAGGTAGTGTTTCAGGGTTTAGGGCAGTGCAGTGGTGTTCGGGCAGTGTAGGGGGTCATGCTGGGGGTGGTGTTTTAGGGTTTAGGGCAGAGCAGTGGTGTTCGGGCAGTGTAGGGGGTCGTGCTGGGGTAGTTTTTCAGGGTTTAGGGCTGTGCAGTGGTGTTCGGGCAGTGTAGTGGGTTGTGCTGGGGGTGGTGTTTCAGGGTTTAGGGCAGTGGTGTTCGGGCAGTGTAGTGGGTCGTGCTTGGGGTGGTGTATCAGGATTTAGGGCAGAGCAGAGGTGATTGCGCAGTGTAGGGGGTCGTGCTGGGGTTGGTGTTTCAGGCTTTAGGGCAGTGTAGTGGTATGTTCTGGCAGTGTAGGGGGTAGTGCTGGGGTAGTGTTTTAGGGTTTAGGGTAGTGCAGTGGTGTTCGGGTAGTGTAGGGGGTCATGCTTGGGGTAGTGTTTTAGGGTTTAGGGCAGTGTAGTGGTGTTCGTGCATTGTAGGGGTCGTGCTAGGGGCTCTGTTTCAGGGTTTAGGGTAGTGCAGTGGTGTTCGAGCCGTGTAGGGGTACTTGCAGGGGGGTGGTGTTTCAGGGATTAGGGCAGTGCAGTTGTGTTCGGGCAGTGTAGGGGGACATGCAGGGGGCTGGCATTTCAGGGTTTAGGGCAGTGCAGTGGTGTTTGGGCAGTGTAGGAGGTCATGCAGGTGGCTGGTGTTTCAGGGTTAAGGGCACTGCAGTGGTGTTCGGGCAGTGTCGGGGGTCGTACAGGGGTATGGTGTTTCAGGGTTTTAGGGCTGTGCAGTGGGGTTCAGGCAGTGTAGGGGGTCAAGCTGGGAGTGGTGCTTCAGGATTTAGGGAAGTGCAGTGGTGTTCAGGCAGTGTGAGGGTCTTGCTGCGGGTGGTGTTTCAGGGTTTAGGGCAGTGCAGTGGTGTTCGGGCAGTGTATGGGGTCGTGCTGGGTGTGTTGTATTAGGGTTTAGGGCAGTGCAGTGGTGTTCGGGCAGTGTAGGGGGTCATGCTGGGGGTGGTGTTTCAGGGTTTAGGGCAGTGCAGTGGTGTTCGGGCAATATAGGGGGTCATGCTGGGGGTGGTGTTTCAGGGTTTAGGGCAGTGCAGTGGTGTTCGGACAATGTAGGGGGTCGAGCGGGGGTGGTGTTTCATTGTTTTGGGCAGTGCAGTGGTATTTAGGCAGTGAAAAGGTTTGTGCGGAGTTAGTGTTTCAGGGTTTAGGGCAGTGCAGTGGTGTTCGGGCAGTGTAGGGGGTCGTGCAGGGGGGTGGTGTTTCAGGGTTTAGGGCAGTGCAGCTGTGTTCAGGCAGTGTAGGGGGTCATGCAGGGGGGTGGTGTTTCAGCGTTTAGGGCAGTGCAGTGCAGTTCGGGCAGTGAAGGAGGTCGTGCAGAGGGCTGGTGTTTTAGGGTTTAGGGCAATGCAGTGGTGTTCGGGCAGTGTAGTGGGTTGTGCTATGGCTAGTTTTTTAGGGTTTAGGGCAGTGCAGTGGTGTTCGGGCAGTGTAGGGGCTCATGCTGGGGGTGGTGTTTTAGGGTTTAGGGCAGAGCAGTGGTGTTTGGGCAGAGTAGGGGGTCATGTTGGGGTTAGTGGTTAGGGTTTAGGGCAGTGCAGTGGTGTTCGGGCAGTGTAGGGGTTCATGCTGGGGGTGGTGTTTCAGGGTTTACGGCAGTGCAGTGGTGCTCGGGCAGTGCAGGGGCTCGTGCAGGGGTGGTGTTTCAGTGTTTAGGGCAGTGCAGTGGTGTTCGGGCAGTGAAGGCGGTCGTGCTGAGGGTGGTGTTCAGTGTTTAGGGCAGTGCAGTGGTGTTCGGGCAGTGTAGGGGGTCGTGCTGGGGGTGGTGTTTCAGGATTTAGGGCAGAGCAGAGGTGATCGGGCAGTGTAGGGGGTCGTGCTGGGGTTGGTGTTTCAGGGTTTAGGGCAGTGCAGTGGTGTGTTCTGGCAGTGTAGGGGGTCGTGCTGGGGTAGTGTTTTAGGGTTTAGGGTAGTGCAGTGGTGTTCGGGTAGTGCAGGGGGTCATGCTTGGGGTAGTGTTTTAGGGTTTAGGGCAGATCAGTGGTGTTTGTGTATGAAGGGGGTCGTGCTGAGGGTGGTGTTTTAGGCTTTAGGGCAGTGCAGTGGTGTTCGGGCAGTGTAGGGTTCGTGCTGGGGGCTCTGTTTCAGGGTTTAGGGTAGTGCAGTGGTGTTCGAGCCGTGTAGGGGTACTTGCAGGGGGGTGGTGTTTCAGGGATTAGGGCAGTGCAGTTGTGTTCGGGCAGTGTAGGGGGACATGCAGGGGGCTGGCATTTCAGGGTTTAGGGCAGTGCAGTGGTGTTTGGGCAGTGTAGGGGCTCATGCTGGGGGTGGTGTTTTAGGGTTTAGGGCAGAGCAGTGGTGTTTGGGCAGAGTAGGGGGTCATGCTGGGGTTAGTGTTTAGGGTTTAGGGTAGTGCAGTGGTGTTCGGGTAGTGTAGGGGGTCATGCTTGGGGTAGTGTTTTAGGGTTTAGGGCAGTTCAGTGGTGTTTGTGTATGAAGGGGGTCGTCCTGAGGGTGGTGTTTCAGGGTTTACGGCAGTGCAGTGGTGCTCGGGCAGTGTAGGGGCTCGTGCAGGGGTGGTGTTTCAGTGTTTAGGGCAGTGCAGTGGTGTTCGGGCAGTGAAGGCGGTCGTGCTGAGGGTGGTGTTCAGTGTTTAGGGCAGTGCAGTGGTGTTCGGGCAGTGTAGGGGGTCGTGCTGGGGGTGGTGTTTCAGGATTTAGGGCAGAGCAGAGGTGATCGGGCAGTGTAGGGGGTCGTGCTGGGGTTGGTGTTTCAGGGTTTAGGGCAGTGCAGTGGTGTGTTCTGGCAGTGTAGGGGGTCGTGCTGGGGTAGTGTTTTAGGGTTTAGGGTAGTGCAGTGGTGTTCGGGTAGTGTAGGGGGTCATGCTTGGGGTAGTGTTTTAGGGTTTAGGGCAGATCAGTGGTGTTTGTGTATGAAGGGGGTCGTGCTGAGGGTGGTGTTTTAGGCTTTAGGGCAGTGCAGTGGTGTTCGGGCAGTGTAGGGGTCGTGCTGGGGGCTCTGTTTCAGGGTTTAGGGTAGTGCAGTGGTGTTCGAGCCGTGTAGGGGTACTTGCAGGGGGGTGGTGTTTCAGGGATTAGGGCAGTGCAGTTGTGTTCGGGCAGTGTAGGGGGACATGCAGGGGGCTGGCATTTCAGGGTTTAGGGCAGTGCAGTGGTGTTTGGGCAGTGTAGGAGGTCATGCAGGTGGCTGGTGTTTCAGGGTTAAGGGCACTGATGTGGTGTTCGGGCAGTGTCGGGGGTCGTACAGGGGTATGGTGTTTCAGGGTTTTAGGGCTGTGCAGTGGTGTTCAGGCAGTGTAGGGGGTCAAGCTGGGAGTGGTGCTTCAGGATTTAGGGAAGTGCAGTGGTGTTCAGGCAGTGTAAGGGTCTTGCTGCGGGTGGTGTTTCAGGGTTTAGGGCAGTGCAGTGGTATTCGGGCAGTGTATGGGGTCGTGCTGGGTGTGGTGTTTTAGGGTTTAGGGTTTAGGGCAGTGCAGTGGTGTTCAGGCAGTGTAGGGGGTCATGCTGGGGGTGGTGTTTCAGGGTTTAGGGTAGTTCAGTGGTGTTCGGGCAGAGTAGGAGGCATGCAGGGGGGTGGTGTTTCAGGGTTTAGTGCGGTGCAGTGGTGTTCGGGCATTGTGGGGGGTCGTGCAGGGCGGTGGTCTTTCAGGGCTTAGGGCAGTGCAGTGGTGTTCGGGCAGTGTAGGGGGTCGTTCAGGGGGCAGGTGTTTCAGGGTTTAGGGCAGTGCAGTGGAGTTCGGGCAGTGTAGGGGTTCGTTGTGGGACTGGTGTTTCAGGGTTTACGGCAGTGCAGTGGTGTTCGGTCAGTGTAGGGGGTCTTGCTGGGGGTAGAGTTTCAGGGATTAGGGTAGTGCAGTGGTGTTCGAGCAGTATAGGGGTAGTGCAGGGGGTGGTGTTTCAGGTTTTAGGGCAGTGCAGTGGTGTTCGGGCAGGCTGGTGGTCTTGTTGGGGGTGGTGTTTCAGGGTTTAGGGCAGTGCAGTGGTGTTCGGGCAGTGTATGGGGTCGTGCTGGGGTGGTGTTTAAGGGTTTAGGGCAGTGCAGTGGTGTTCGGGCAGTGTATGGGGTCATGCTGGGGGTGGCGTTTTAGGATTTAGAGCAGTGCCGTGGTGTTCGGGCAATGTAGGGGGTCATGCTGGGGGTGGTGTTTCAGGGTTTAGGGCAGTGCAGTGGTGTTCGGGCAGTGCAAGGGGGCCGTGCAGGTGTGGTGTTTCAGGGTTTAGGGCAGGGCAGTGCATTGGTGCTCGTGCAGTTTAGGGGGTCTTGCTGGGGGTGGTGTTTCAGGGTTTAGTGCAGTGGTGTTCGGGCAGTGTAGGGGGTTATGCTGGGGTGGTGTTTCAGGGTTTAGGGCTGTGCAGTGGTGTTCGGGCAGTGTAGTGGGTTGTGCTGGGGGTGGTGTTTCAGGGTTTAGGGCAGTGGTGTTCGGGCAGTGTAGGGGGTCTTGCTGGGGGTGGTGTTTCAGGGTTTAGGGCAGTGCAGTGGTGTTCGGGCTATGTAGGGGGTCGAGCGGGGAGTGGTGTTTCATTGTTTTGGGCAGTGCAGTGGTGTTTGGGCAGTGTAGGGGGTCATGTGGGGGTGATGGTTTAGGGCAGTGCAGTGGTGTTCAGGTGTTGTATGGGGTTGTGTGGGGGTGGTGTTTCAGGGATTAGGGTAGTGCATTGGTGTTTGTGTAGTGAAGGGGGTGCTGCTGGGGGTAGTGTTTTAGGGTTTAGGGCAATGCACTGGTGTTTGTGTAGTGTAGGGGGTTGTGCTGAGGGTGGTGTTTTAGGCTTTAGGGCCGTGCAGTGGTGTTCGGGCAGTGCAGGGGGTCGTGCTGGGGGCTGTGTTTCAGGGTTTAGGGCAATGCAGTGATGTTCGGGCAGTGTAGGGGGTTGTGCTAGGGATGGTGTTTCAGGGTTTAGGGCAGTGCAGTGATGTTTAGGCAGTGAAGGGGGTCGTGCGGAGGTAGTGTTTCAGGGTTTAGGGCAGTGCAGTGGTGTTCGGGCAGTGTAGGGGGTCATGCTGGGGGTGGTGTTTTAGGGTTTAGGGCAGAGCAGTGGTGTTCGGGCAGTGTAGGGGGTCGTGCTGGGGTAGTTTTTCAGGGTTTAGGGCTGTGCAGTGGTGTTCGGGCAGTGTAGTGGGTTGTGCTGGGGGTGGTGTTTCAGGGTTTAGGGCGGTGGTGTTCGGGCAGTGTAGTGGGTCTTGCTGGGGGTGGTGTTTCAGGGTTTAGGGCAGTGCAGTGGTGTTCGGGCAATGTAGGGGGTTGAGCGGGGGTGGTGTTTCATTGTTTTGGGCAGTGCAGTGGTGTTAGGGCAGTGTAGGGGGTCATATGGGGGGTGCTGTGTTAGGGATTAGGGCAGTGCATTGGTGTTCGGGTGTTGTATGGGGTTGTGTGGGGGTGGTGTTTCAGGGATTAGGGTAGTGCATTGGTGTTTGTGTAGTAAAGGGGGTGCTGCTGGGGGTAGTGTTTTAGGGTTTAGGGCAGTGCACTGGTGTTTGTGTAGTGTAGGGGGTTGTGCTGAGGGTGGAGTTTTAGCCTTTAGGGCAGTGCAGTGGTGTTCGGGCAGTGCAGGGGGTCGTGCTGGCGGCTGTGTTTCAGGGTTTAGGGCAGTGCAGTGGTGTTCGGGCAGTGCAGGGGGTCGTGCTAGGGCTGGTGTTTCAGGGTTTAGGACAGTGAAGTGGTATTTAGGCAGCGAAAAGGTTCGTGCGGAGGTAGTGTTTCAGGGTTTAGGGCAGTGCAGTGGTGTTCGGGCAGTGTAGTGGGTCATGCAGGGGGGTTATGTTTCAGGGTTTAGGGCAGAGCAGTTGTGTTCAGGCAGTGTAGGGGGTCATGCAGGGGCGTGATGTTTCAGGGTTTAGGGCAGTGCAGTGCAGTTCGGGCAGTGAAGGAGGTCGTGCAGAGGGCTGGTGTTTCAGGGTTTAGGGCAATGCAGTGGTGTTCGGGCAGTGTAGTGGGTTGTGCTATGGCTAGTTTTTTAGGGTTTAGGGCAGTGCAGTGGTGTTCGGGCAGTGTAGGGGGTCATGCTGGGGGTGGTGTTTTAGGGTTTAGGGCAGAGCAGTGGTGTTTGGGCAGAGTAGGGGGTCATGTTGGGGTTAGTGTTTAGGGTTTAGGGCAGTGCCGTGGTGTTCGGGCAATGTAGGGGGTCATGCTGGGGGTGGTGTTTCAGGGTTTAGGGCAGTGCAGTGGTGTTCGGGCAGTGAAAGGGGGCCGTGCAGGTGTGGTGTTTCAGGGTTTAGGGCAGTGCATTGGTGCTCGTGCAGTTTAGGGGGTCTTGCTGGGGGTGGTGTTTCAGGGTTTAGTGCAGTGGTGTTCGGGCAGTGTAGGGGGTTATGCTGGGGTGGTGTTTCAGGGTTTAGGGCTGTGCAGTGGTGTTCGGGCAGTGTAGTGGGTTGTGCTGGGGGTGGTGTTTCAGGGTTTAGGGCAGTGGTGTTCGGGCAGTGTAGGGGGTCTTGCTGGGGGTGGTGTTTCAGGGTTTAGGGCAGTGCAGTGGTGTTCGGGCAATGTAGGGGGTCGAGCGGGGAGTGGTGTTTCATTGTTTTGGGCAGTGCAGTGGTGTTTGGGCAGTGTAGGGGGTCATGTGGGGGTGATGTTTTAAGGTTTAGGGCAGTGCAGTGGTGTTCGGGGGTTGTATGGGGTTGTGTGGGGGTGGTGTTTCAGGGATTAGGGTAGTGCATTGGTGTTTGTGTAGTGAAGGGGGTGCTGCTGGGGGTAGTGTTTTAGGGTTTAGGGCAATGCACTGGTGTTTGTGTAGTGTAGGGGGTTGTGCTGAGGGTGGTGTTTTAGGCTTTAGGGCCTAGCAGTGGTGTTCGGGCAGTGCAGGGGGTCGTGCTGGGGGCTGTGTTTCAGGGTTTAGGGCAATGCAGTGATGTTCGGGCAGTGTAGGGGGTTGTGCTAGGGATGGTGTTTCAGGGTTTAGGGCAGTGCAGTGATGTTTAGGCAGTGAAGGGGGTCGTGCGGAGGTAGTGTTTCAGGGTTTAGGGCAGTGCAGTGGTGTTCGGGCAGTGTAGGGGGTCATGCTGGGGGTGGTGTTTTAGGGTTTAGGGCAGAGCAGTGGTGTTCGGGCAGTGTAGGGGGTCGTGCTGGGGTAGTTTTTCAGGGTTTAGGGCTGTGCAGTGGTGTTCGGGCAGTGTAGTGGGTTGTGCTGGGGGTGGTGTTTCAGGGTTTAGGGCAGTGGTGTTCGGGCAGTGTAGTGGGTCTTGCTGGGGGTGGTGTTTCAGGGTTTAGGGCAGTGCAGTGGTGTTCGGGCAATGTAGGGGGTCGAGCGGGGGTGGTGTTTCATTGTTTTGGGCAGTGCAGTGGTGTTAGGGCAGTGTAGGGGGTCATATGGGGGGTGCTGTTTTAGGAATTAGGGCAGTGCATTGGTGTTCGGGTGTTGTATGGGGTCGTGTGGGGGTGGTGTTTCAGGGATTAGGGTAGTGCATTGGTGTTTGTGTAGTAAAGGGGGTGCTGCTGGGGGTAGTGTTTTAGGGTTTAGGGCAGTGCACTGGTGTTTGTGTAGTGTAGGGGGTTGTGCTGAGGATGGAGTTTTAGCCTTTAGGGCAGTGCAGTGGTGTTCGGGCAGTGCAGGGGGTCGTGCTGGCGGCTGTGTTTCAGGGTTTAGGGCAGTGCAGTGGTGTTTGGGCAGTGCAGGGGGTCGTGCTAGGGCTGGTGTTTCAGGGTTTAGGACAGTGAAGTGGTATTTAGGCAGCGAAAAGGTTCGTGCGGAGGTAGTGTTTCAGGGTTTAGGGCAGTGCAGTGGTGTTCGGGCAGTGTAGTGGGTCATGCAGGGGGGTTATGTTTCAGGGTTTAGGGCAGAGCAGTTGTGTTCAGGCAGTGTAGGGGGTCATGCAGGGGCGTGGTGTTTCAGGGTTTAGGGCAGTGCAGTGCAGTTCGGGCAGTGAAGGAGGTCGTGCAGAGGGCTGGTGTTTCAGGGTTTAGGGCAATGCAGTGGTGTTCGGGCAGTGTAGTGGGTTGTGCTATGGCTAGTTTTTTAGGTTTTTAGGGCAGTGCAGTGGTGTTCGGGCAGTGTAGGGGGTCATGCTGGGGGTGGTGTTTTAGGGTTTAGGGCAGAGCAGTGGTGTTTGGGCAGAGTAGGGGGTCGTGCTGGGGTTAGTGTTTAGGGTTTAGGGCAGTGCAGTGGTGTTCGGGCAGTGTAGTGGGTTGTGCTATGGCTAGTTTTTCAGGGTTTACGGCAGTGCAGTGGTGCTCGTGCAGTGTAGGGGCTCATGCAGGGTGTGGTGTTTCAGTGTTTAGGGCAGTGCAGTGGTGTTCGGGCAGTGTAGGGGGTCGTGCTGGGGGTGGTGTATCAGGATTTAGGGCAGAGCAGAGGTGATTGCGCAGTGTAGGGTGTCGTGCTGGGGTTGGTGTTTCAGGCTTTAGGGCAGTGTAGTGGTATGTTCTGGCAGTGTAGGGGGTAGTGCTGGGGTAGTGTTTTAGGGTTTAGGGTAGTGCAGTGGTGTTCGGGTAGTGTAGGGGGTCATGCTTGGGGTAGTGTTTTAGGGTTTAGGGCAGTGTAGTGGTGTTCGTGCATTGTAGGGGTCATGCTGGGGGCTCTGTTTCAGGGTTTAGGGTAGTGCAGTGGTGTTCGAGCCGTGTAGGGGTACTTGCAGGGGGGTGGTGTTTCAGGGATTAGGGCAGTGCAGTTGTGTTCGGGCAGTGTAGGGGGACATGCAGGGGGCTGGCATTTCAGGGTTTAGGGCAGTGCAGTGGTGTTTGGGCAGTGTAGGAGGTCATGCAGGTGGCTGGTGTTTCAGGGTTAAGGGCACTGCAGTGGTGTTCGGGCAGTGTCGGGGGTCGTACAGGGGTATGGTGTTTCAGGGTTTTAGGGCTGTGCAGTGGTGTTCAGGCAGTGTAGGGGGTCAAGCTGGGAGTGGTGCTTCAGGATTTAGGGAAGTGCAGTGGTGTTCAGGCAGTGTAAGGGTCTTGCTGAGGGTGGTGTTTCAGGGTTTAGGGCAGTGCAGTGGTGTTCGGGCAGTGTATGGGGTCGTGCTGGGTGTGTTGTATTAGGGTTTAGGGCAGTGCAGTGGTGTTCGGGCAGTGTAGGGGGTCATGCTGGGGGTGGTGTTTCAGGGTTTAGGGCAGTGCAGTGGTGTTCGGGCAATGTAGGGGGTCATGCTGGGGGTGGTGTTTCAGGGTTTAGGGCAGTGCAGTGGTGTTCGGACAATGTAGGGGGTCGAGCGGGGGTGGTGTTTCATTGTTTTGGGCAGTGCAGTGGTATTTAGGCAGTGAAAAGGTTTGTGCGGAGTTAGTGTTTCAGGGTTTAGGGCAGTGCAGTGGTGTTCGGGCAGTGTAGGGGGTCGTGCAGGGGGGTGGTGTTTCGGAGTTGAGGGCAGTGCAGCTGTGTTCAGGCAATGTAGGGGGTCATGCAGGGGGGTGGTGTTTCAGCATTTAGGGCAGTGCAGTGCAGTTCGGGCAGTGAAGGAGGTCGTGCAGAGGGCTGGTGTTTTAGGGTTTAGGGCAATGCAGTGGTGTTCGGGCAGTGTAGTGGGTTGTGCTATGGCTAGTTTTTTAGGGTTTAGGGCAGTGCAGTGGTGTTCGGGCAGTGTAGGGGCTCATGCTGGGGGTGGTGTTTTAGGGTTTAGGGCAGAGCAGTGGTGTTTGGGCAGAGTAGGGGGTCATGTTGGGGTTAGTGTTTAGGGTTTAGGGCAGTGCAGTGGTGTTCGGGCAGTGTAGGGGTTCATGCTGGGGGTGGTGTTTCAGGGTTTACGGCAGTGCAGTGGTGCTCGGGCAGTGTAGGGGCTCGTGCAGGGGTGGTGTTTCAGTGTTTAGGGCAGTGCAGTGGTGTTCGGGCAGTGAAGGCGGTCATGCTGAGGGTGGTGTTCAGTGTTTAGGGCAGTGCAGTGGTGTTCGGGCAGTGTAGGGGGTCGTGCTGGGGGTGGTGTTTCAGGATTTAGGGCAGAGCAGAGGTGATCGGGCAGTGTAGGGGGTCGTGCTGGGGTTGGTGTTTCAGGGTTTAGGGCAGTGCAGTGGTGTGTTCTGGCAGTGTAGGGGGTCGTGCTGGGGTAGTGTTTTAGGGTTTAGGGTAGTGCAGTGGTGTTCGGGTAGTGCAGGGGGTCATGCTTGGGGTAGTGTTTTAGGGTTTAGGGCAGATCAGTGGTGTTTGTGTATGAAGGGGGTCGTGCTGAGGGTGGTGTTTTAGGCTTTAGGGCAGTGCAGTGGTGTTCGGGCAGTGTAGGGTTCGTGCTGGGGGCTCTGTTTCAGGGTTTAGGGTAGTGCAGTGGTGTTCGAGCCGTGTAGGGGTACTTGCAGGGGGGTGGTGTTTCAGGGATTAGGGCAGTGCAGTTGTGTTCGGGCAGTGTAGGGGGACATGCAGGGGGCTGGCATTTCAGGGTTTTAGGGCAGAGCAGTGGTGTTTGGGCAGAGTAGGGGGTCATGCTGGGGTTAGTGTTTAGGGTTGAGGGTAGTGCAGTGGTGTTCGGGTAGTGTAGGGGGTCATGCTTGGGGTAGTGTTTTAGGGTTTAGGGCAGTTCAGTGGTGTTTGTGTATGAAGGGGGTCGTCCTGAGGGTGGTGTTTCAGGGTTTACGGCAGTGCAGTGGTGCTCGGGCAGTGTAGGGGCTCGTGCAGGGGTGGTGTTTCAGTGTTTAGGGCAGTGCAGTGGTGTTCGGGCAGTGAAGGCGGTCATGCTGAGGGTGGTGTTCAGTGTTTAGGGCAGTGCAGTTGTGTTCGGGCAGTGTAGGGGGTCGTGCTGGGGGTGGTGTTTCAGGATTTAGGGCAGAGCAGAGGTGATCGGGCAGTGTAGGGGGTCGTGCTGGGGTTGGTGTTTCAGGGTTTAGGGCAGTGCAGTGGTGTGTTCTGGCAGTGTAGGGGGTCGTGCTGGGGTAGTGTTTTAGGGTTTAGGGTAGTGCAGTGGTGTTCGGGTAGTGTAGGGGGTCATGCTTGGGGTAGTGTTTTAGGGTTTAGGGCAGTTCAGTGGTGTTTGTGTATGAAGGTGGTCGTCCTGAGGGTGGTGTTTTAGGCTTTAGGGCAGTGCAGTGGTGTTCGGGCAGTGTAGGGGTCGTGCTGGGGGCTCTGTTTCAGGGTTTAGGGTAGTGCAGTGGTGTTCGAGCCGTGTAGGGGTACTTGCAGGGGGGTGGTGTTTCAGGGATTAGGGCAGTGCAGTTGTGTTCGGGCAGTGTAAGGGGACATGCAGGGGGCTGCGATTTCAGGGTTTAGGGCAGTGCAGTGGTGTTTGGGCAGTGTAGGAGGTCATGCAGGTGGCTGGTGTTTCAGGGTTAAGGGCACTGATGTGGTGTTCGGGCAGTGTCGGGGGTCGTACAGGGGTATGGTGTTTCAGGGTTTTAGGGCTGTGCAGTGGTGTTCAGGCAGTGTAGGGGGTCAAGCTGGGAGTGGTGCTTCAGGATTTAGGGAAGTGCAGTGGTGTTCAGGCAGTGTAAGGGTCTTGCTGCGGGTGGTGTTTCAGGGTTTAGGGCAGTGCAGTGGTATTCGGGCAGTGTATGGGGTCGTGCTGGGTGTGGTGTTTTAGGGTTTAGGGCAGTGCAGTGGTGTTCGGGCAGTGTAGGGGGTCATGCTGGGGGTGGTGTTTCAGGGTTTAGGGTAGTTCAGTGGTGTTCGGGCAGAGTAGGAGGCATGCAGGGGGGTGGTGTTTCAGGGTTTAGTGCGGTGCAGTGGTGTTCGGGCATTGTGGGGGGTCATGCAGGGCGGTGGTCTTTCAGGGCTTAGGGCAGTGCAGTGGTGTTCGGGCAGTGTAGGGGGTCGTTCAGGGGGCAGGTGTTTCAGGGTTTAGGGCAGCAGGGCAGTGCAGTGGAGTTCGGGCAGTGTAGGGGTTCGTTGTGGGACTGGTGTTTCAGGGTTTACGGCAGTGCAGTGGTGTTCGGTCAGTGTAGGGGGTCGTGCTGGGGGTAGAGTTTCAGGGATTAGGGTAGTGCAGTGGTGTTCGAGCAGTATAGGGGTAGTGCAGGGGGTGGTGTTTCAGGTTTTAGGGCAGTGCAGTGGTGTTCGGGCAGGCTGGTGGTCTTGTTGGGGGTGGTGTTTCAGGGTTTAGGGCAGTGCAGTGGTGTTCGGGCAGTGTATGGGGTCGTGCTGGGGTGGTGTTTAAGGGTTTAGGGCAGTGCAGTGGTGTTCGGGCAGTGTATGGGGTCATGCTGGGGGTGGCGTTTTAGGGTTTAGAGCAGTGCCGTGGTGTTCGGGCAATGTAGGGGGTCATGCTGGGGGTGGTGTTTCAGGGTTTAGGGCAGTGCAGTGGTGTTCGGGCAGTGAAAGGGGGCCGTGCAGGTGTGGTGTTTCAGGGTTTAGGGCAGTGCATTGGTGCTCGTGCAGTTTAGGGGGTCTTGCTGGGGGTGGTGTTTCAGGGTTTAGTGCAGTGGTGTTCGGGCAGTGTAGGGGGTTATGCTGGGGTGGTGTTTCAGGGTTTAGGGCTGTGCAGTGGTGTTCGGGCAGTGTAGTGGGTTGTGCTGGGGTGGTGTTTCAGGGTTTAGGGCAGTGGTGTTCGGGCAGTGTAGGGGGTCTTGCTGGGGGTGGTGTTTCAGGGTTTAGGGCAGTGCAGTGGTGTTCGGGCAATGTAGGGGGTCGAGCGGGGAGTGGTGTTTCATTGTTTTGGGCAGTGCAGTGGTGTTTGGGCAGTGTATGGGGTCATGTGGGGGTGATGTTTTAAGGTTTAGGGCAGTGCAGTGGTGTTCGGGTGTTGTATGGGGTTGTGTGGGGGTGGTGTTTCAGGGATTAGGGTAGTGCATTGGTGTTTGTGTAGTGAAGGGGGTGCTGCTGGGGGTAGTGTTTTAGGGTTTAGGGCAATGCACTGGTGTTTGTGTAGTGTAGGGGGTTGTGCTGAGGGTGGTGTTTTAGGCTTTAGGGCCGTGCAGTGGTGTTCGGGCAGTGCAGGGGGTCGTGCTGGGGGCTGTGTTTCAGGGTTTAGGGCAATGCAGTGATGTTCGGGCAGTGTAGGGGGTTGTGCTAGGGATGGTGTTTCAGGGTTTAGGGCAGTGCAGTGATGTTTAGGCAGTGAAGGGGGTCGTGCGGAGGTTGTGTTTCAGGGTTTAGGGCAGTGCAGTGGTGTTCGGGCAGTGTAGGGGGTCATGCTGGGGGTGGTGTTTTAGGGTTTAGGGCAGAGCAGTGGTGTTCGGGCAGTGTAGGGGGTCGTGCTGGGGTAGTTTTTCAGGGTTTAGGGCTGTGCAGTGGTGTTCGGGCAGTGTAGTGGGTTGTGCTGGGGGTGGTGTTTCAGGGTTTAGGGCAGTGGTGTTCGGGCAGTGTAGTGGGTCTTGCTGGGGGTGGTGTTTCAGGGTTTAGGGCAGTGCAGTGGTGTTCGGGCAATGTAGGGGGTCGAGCGGGGGTGGTGTTTCATTGTTTTGGGCAGTGCAGTGGTGTTAGGGCAGTGTAGGGGGTCATATGGGGGTGCTGTTTTAGGGATTAGGGCAGTGCATTGGTGTTCGGGTGTTGTATGGGGTCGTGTGGGGGTGGTGTTTCAGGGATTAGGGTAGTGCATTGGTGTTTGTGTAGTAAAGTGGGTGCTGCTGGGGGTAGTGTTTTAGGGTTTAGGGCAGTGCACTGGTGTTTGTGTAGTGTAGGGGGTTGTGCTGAGGGTGGAGTTTTAGCCTTTAGGGCAGTGCAGTGGTGTTCGGGCAGTGCAGGGGGTCGTGCTGGCGGCTGTGTTTCAGGGTTTAGGGCAGTGCAGTGGTGTTCGGGCAGTGCAGGGGGTCGTGCTAGGGCTGGTGTTTCAGGGTTTAGGACAGTGAAGTGGTATTTAGGCAGCGAAAAGGTTCGTGCGGAGGTAGTGTTTCAGGGTTTAGGGCAGTGCAGTGGTGTTCGGGCAGTGTAGTGGGCCATGCAGGGGGTTATGTTTCAGGGTTTAGGGCAGAGCAGTTGTGTTCAGGCAGTGTAGGGGGTCATGCAGGGGCGCGGTGTTTCAGGGTTTAGGGCAATGCAGTGGTGTTCGGGCAGTGTAGTGGGTTGTGCTATGGCTAGTTTTTTAGGGTTTAGGGCAGTGCAGTGGTGTTCGGGCAGTGTAGGGGGTCATGCTGGGGGTGGTGTTTTAGGGTTTAGGGCAGAGCAGTGGTGTTTGGGCAGAGTAGGGGGTCGTGCTGGGGTTAGTGTTTAGGGTTTAGGGCAGTGCAGTGGTGTTCGGGCAGTGTAGTGGGTTGTGCTATGGCTAGTTTTTCAGCGTTTACGGCAGTGCAGTGGTGCTCGTGCAGTGTAGGGGCTCGTGCAGGGTGTGGTGTTTCAGTGTTTAGGGCAGTGCAGTGGTGTTCGGGCAGTGTAGGGGGTCGTGCTGGCGGCTGTGTTTCAGGGTTTAGGGCAGTGCAGTGGTGTTCGGGCAGTGCAGGGGGTCGTGCTAGGGCTGGTGTTTCAGGGTTTAGGACAGTGAAGTGGTATTTAGGCAGCGAAAAGGTTCGTGCGGAGGTAGTGTTTCAGGGTTTAGGGCAGTGCAGTGGTGTTCGGGCAGTGTAGTGGGCCATGCAGGGGGTTATGTTTCAGGGTTTAGGGCAGAGCAGTTGTGTTCAGGCAGTGTAGGGGGTCATGCAGGGGCGCGGTGTTTCAGGGTTTAGGGCAATGCAGTGGTGTTCGGGCAGTGTAGTGGGTTGTGCTATGGCTAGTTTTTTAGGGTTTAGGGCAGTGCAGTGGTGTTCGGGCAGTGTAGGGGGTCATGCTGGGGGTGGTGTTTTAGGGTTTAGGGCAGAGCAGTGGTGTTTGGGCAGAGTAGGGGGTCGTGCTGGGGTTAGTGTTTAGGGTTTAGGGCAGTGCAGTGGTGTTCGGGCAGTGTAGTGGGTTGTGCTATGGCTAGTTTTTCAGCGTTTACGGCAGTGCAGTGGTGCTCGTGCAGTGTAGGGGCTCGTGCAGGGTGTGGTGTTTCAGTGTTTAGGGCAGTGCAGTGGTGTTCGGGCAGTGTAGGGGGTCGTGCTGGGGGTGGTGTATCAGGATTTAGGGCAGAGCAGAGGTGATTGCGCAGTGTAGGGGGTCGTGCTGGGGTTGGTGTTTCAGGCTTTAGGGCAGTGTAGTGGTATGTTCTGGCAGTGTAGGGGGTAGTGCTGGGGTAGTGTTTTAGGGTTTAGGGTAGTGCAGTGGTGTTCGGGTAGTGTAGGGGGTCATGCTTGGGGTAGTGTTTTAGGGTTTAGGGCAGTGTAGTGGTGTTCGTGCATTGTAGGGGTCGTGCTGGGGGCTCTGTTTCAGGGTTTAGGGTAGTGCAGTGGTGTTCGAGCCGTGTAGGGGTACTTGCAGGGGGGTGGTGTTTCAGGGATTAGGGCAGTGCAGTTGTGTTCGGGCAGTGTAGGGGGACATGCAGGGGGCTGGCATTTCAGGGTTTAGGGCAGTGCAGTGGTGTTTGGGCAGTGTAGGAGGTCATGCAGGTGGCTGGTGTTTCAGGGTTAAGGGCACTGCAGTGGTGTTCGGGCAGTGTCGGGGGTCGTACAGGGGTATGGTGTTTCAGGGTTTTAGGGCTGTGCAGTGGTGTTCAGGCAGTGTAGGGGGTCAAGCTGGGAGTGGTGCTTCAGGATTTAGGGAAGTGCAGTGGTGTTCAGGCAGTGTAAGGGTCTTGCTGCGGGTGGTGTTTCAGGGTTTAGGGCAGTGCAGTGGTGTTCGGGCAGTGTATGGGGTCGTGCTGGGTGTGTTGTATTAGGGTTTAGGGCAGTGCAGTGGTGTTCGGGCAGTGTAGGGGGTCATGCTGGGGGTGGTGTTTCAGGGTTTAGGGCAGTGCAGTGGTGTTCGGGCAATGTAGGGGGTCATGCTGGGGGTGGTGTTTCAGGGTTTAGGGCAGTGCAGTGGTGTTCGGACAATGTAGGGGGTCGAGCGGGGGTGGTGTTTCATTGTTTTGGGCAGTGCAGTGGTATTTAGGCAGTGAAAAGGTTTGTGCGGAGTTAGTGTTTCAGGGTTTAGGGCAGTGCAGTGGTGTTCGGGCAGTGTAGGGGGTCGTGCAGGGGGGTGGTGTTTCAGGGTTTAGGGCAGTGCAGCTGTGTTCAGGCAGTGTAGGGGGTCATGCAGGGGGGTGGTGTTTCAGCGTTTAGGGCAGTGCAGTGCAGTTCGGGCAGTGAAGGAGGTCGTGCAGAGGGCTGGTGTTTTAGGGTTTAGGGCAATGCAGTGGTGTTCGGGCAGTGTAGTGGGTTGTGCTATGGCTAGTTTTTTAGGGTTTAGGGCAGTGCAGTGGTGTTCGGGCAGTGTAGGGGCTCATGCTGGGGGTGGTGTTTTAGGGTTTAGGGCAGAGCAGTGGTGTTTGGGCAGAGTAGGGGGTCATGTTGGGGTTAGTGTTTAGGGTTTAGGGCAGTGCAGTGGTGTTCGGGCAGTGTAGGGGTTCATGCTGGGGGTGGTGTTTCAGGGTTTACGGCAGTGCAGTGGTGCTCGGGCAGTGTAGGGGCTCGTGCAGGGGTGGTGTTTCAGTGTTTAGGGCAGTGCAGTGGTGTTCGGGCAGTGAAGGCGGTCGTGCTGAGGGTGGTGTTCAGTGTTTAGGGCAGTGCAGTGGTGTTCGGGCAGTGTAGGGGGTCGTGCTGGGGGTGGTGTTTCAGGATTTAGGGCAGAGCAGAGGTGATCGGGCAGTGTAGGGGGTCGTGCTGGGGTTGGTGTTTCAGGGTTTAGGGCAGTGCAGTGGTGTGTTCTGGCAGTGTAGGGGGTCGTGCTGGGGTAGTGTTTTAGGGTTTAGGGTAGTGCAGTGGTGTTCGGGTAGTGCAGGGGGTCATGCTTGGGGTAGTGTTTTAGGGTTTAGGGCAGATCAGTGGTGTTTGTGTATGAAGGGGGTCGTGCTGAGGGTGGTGTTTTAGGCTTTAGGGCAGTGCAGTGGTGTTCGGGCAGTGTAGGGTTCGTGCTGGGGGCTCTGTTTCAGGGTTTAGGGTAGTGCAGTGGTGTTCGAGCCGTGTAGGGGTACTTGCAGGGGCGTGGTGTTTCAGGGATTAGGGCAGTGCAGTTGTGTTCGGGCAGTGTAGGGGGACATGCAGGGGGCTGGCATTTCAGGGTTTAGGGCAGTGCAGTGGTGTTTGGGCAGTGTAGGGGCTCATGCTGGGGGTGGTGTTTTAGGGTTTAGGGCAGAGCAGTGGTGTTTGGGCAGAGTAGGGGGTCATGCTGGGGTTAGTGTTTAGGGTTTAGGGTAGTGCAGTGGTGTTCGGGTAGTGTAGGGGGTCATGCTTGGGGTAGTGTTTTAGGGTTTAGGGCAGATCAGTGGTGTTTGTGTATGAAGGGGGTCGTGCTGAGGGTGGTGTTTTAGGCTTTAGGGCAGTGCAGTGGTGTTCGGGCAGTGTAGGGGTCGTGCTGGGGGCTCTGTTTCAGGGTTTAGGGTAGTGCAGTGGTGTTCGAGCCGTGTAGGGGTACTTGCAGGGGGGTGGTGTTTCAGGGATTAGGGCAGTGCAGTTGTGTTCGGGCAGTGTAGGGGGACATGCAGGGGGCTGGCATTTCAGGGTTTAGGGCAGTGCAGTGGTGTTTGGGCAGTGTAGGAGGTCATGCAGGTGGCTGGTGTTTCAGGGTTTAGGGCAGTGCAGCTGTGTTCAGGCAGTGTAGGGGGTCATGCAGAGGGCTGGTGTTTCAGGGTTTAGGGCAGTGCAGTGGTGTTCGGGCAGTGTAGGGGCTCATGCTGGGGGTGGTGTTTTAGGGTTTAGGGCAGAGCAGTGGTGTTCGGGCAGAGTAGGGGGTCATGCTGGGGTTAGTGTTTAGGGTTTAGGGTAGTGCAGTGGTGTTCGGGTAGTGTAGGGGGTCATGCTTGGGGTAGTGTTTTAGGGTTTAGGGCAGTTCAGTGGTGTTTGTGTATGAAGGTGGTCGTCCTGAGGGTGGTGTTTTAGGCTTTAGGGCAGTGCAGTGGTGTTCGGGCAGTGTAGGGGTCGTGCTGGGGGCTCTGTTTCAGGGTTTAGGGTAGTGCAGTGGTGTTCGAGCCGTGTAGGGGTACTTGCAGGGGGATGGTGTTTCAGGGATTAGGGCAGTGCAGTTGTGTTCGGGCAGTGTAAGGGGACATGCAGGGGGCTGCGATTTCAGGGTTTAGGGCAGTGCAGTGGTGTTTGGGCAGTGTAGGAGGTCATGCAGGTGGCTGGTGTTTCAGGGTTAAGGGCACTGATGTGGTGTTCGGGCAGTGTCGGGGGTCGTACAGGGGTATGGTGTTTCAGGGTTTTAGGGCTGTGCAGTGGTGTTCAGGCAGTGTAGGGGGTCAAGCTGGGAGTGGTGCTTCAGGATTTAGGGAAGTGCAGTGGTGTTCAGGCAGTGTAAGGGTCTTGCTGCGGGTGGTGTTTCAGGGTTTAGGGCAGTGCAGTGGTATTCGGGCAGTGTATGGGGTCGTGCTGGGTGTGGTGTTTTAGGGTTTAGGGCAGTGCAGTGGTGTTCGGGCAGTGTAGGGGGTCATGCTGGGGGTGGTGTTTCAGGGTTTAGGGTAGTTCAGTGGTGTTCGGGCAGAGTAGGAGGCATGCAGGGGGGTGGTGTTTCAGGGTTTAGTGCGGTGCAGTGGTGTTCGGGCATTGTGGGGGGTCGTGCAGGGCGGTGGTCTTTCAGGGCTTAGGGCAGTGCAGTGGTGTTCAGGCAGTGTAGGGGGTCGTTCAGGGGGCAGGTGTTTCAGGGTTTAGGGCAGTGCAGTGGAGTTCGGGCAGTGTAGGGGTTCGTTGTGGGACTGGTGTTTCAGGGTTTACGGCAGTGCAGTGGTGTTCGGTCAGTGTAGGGGGTCGTGCTGGGGGTAGAGTTTCAGGGATTAGGGTAGTGCAGTGGTGTTCGAGCAGTATAGGGGTAGTGCAGGGGGTGGTGTTTCAGGTTTTAGGGCAGTGCAGTGGTGTTCGGGCAGGCTGGTGGTCTTGTTGGGGGTGGTGTTTCAGGGTTTAGGGCAGTGCAGTGGTGTTCGGGCAGTGTATGGGGTCGTGCTGGGGTGGTGTTTAAGGGTTTAGGGCAGTGCAGTGGTGTTCGGGCAGTGTATGGGGTCATGCTGGGGGTGGCGTTTTAGGGTTTAGAGCAGTGCCGTGGTGTTCGGGCAATGTAGGGGGTCATGCTGGGGATGGTGTTTCAGGGTTTAGGGCAGTGCAGTGGTGTTCGGGCAGTGAAAGGGGGCCGTGCAGGTGTGGTGTTTCAGGGTTTAGGGCAGTGCATTGGTGCTCGTGCAGTTTAGGGGGTCTTGCTGGGGGTGGTGTTTCAGGGTTTAGTGCAGTGGTGTTCGGGCAGTGTAGGGGGTTATGCTGGGGTGGTGTTTCAGGGTTTAGGGCTGTGCAGTGGTGTTCGGGCAGTGTAGTGGGTTGTGCTGGGGGTGGTGTTTCAGGGTTTAGGGCAGTGGTGTTCGGGCAGTGTAGGGGGTCGAGCGGGGAGTGGTGTTTCATTGTTTTGGGCAGTGCAGTGGTGTTTGGGCAGTGTAGGGGGTCATGTGGGGGTGATGTTTTAAGGTTTAGGGCAGTGCAGTGGTGTTCGGGCAGTGTAGGGGGTCGTGCTGGGGTTGGTGTTTCAGGGTTTAGGGCAGTGCAGTGGTGTGTTCTGGCAGTGTAGGGGGTCGTGCTGGGGTAGTGTTTTAGGGTTTAGGGTAGTGCAGTGGTGTTCGGGTAGTGCAGGGGGTCATGCTTGGGGTAGTGTTTTAGGGTTTAGGGCAGATCAGTGGTGTTTGTGTATGAAGGGGGTCATGCTGAGGGTGGTGTTTTAGGCTTTAGGGCAGTGCAGTGGTGTTCGGGCAGTGTAGGGTTCGTGCTGGGGGCTCTGTTTCAGGGTTTAGGGTAGTGCAGTGGTGTTCGAGCCGTGTAGGGGTACTTGCAGGGGGGTGGTGTTTCAGGGATTAGGGCAGTGCAGTTGTGTTCGGGCAGTGTAGGGGGACATGCAGGGGGCTGGCATTTCAGGGTTTAGGGCAGTGCAGTGGTGTTTGGGCAGTGTAGGGGCTCATGCTGGGGGTGGTGTTTTAGGGTTTAGGGCAGAGCAGTGGTGTTTGGGCAGAGTAGGGGGTCATGCTGGGGTTAGTGTTTAGGGTTTAGGGTAGTGCAGTGGTGTTCGGGTAGTGTAGGGGGTCATGCTTGGGGTAGTGTTTTAGGGTTTAGGGCAGTTCAGTGGTGTTTGTGTATGAAGGGGGTCGTCCTGAGGGTGGTGTTTCAGGGTTTACGGCAGTGCAGTGGTGCTCGGGCAGTGTAGGGGCTCGTGCAGGGGTGGTGTTTCAGTGTTTAGGGCAGTGCAGTGGTGTTCGGACAGTGAAGGCGGTCGTGCTGAGGGTGGTGTTCAGTGTTTAGGGCAGTGCAGTGGTGTTCGGGCAGTGTAGGGCGTCGTGCTGGGGGTGGTGTTTCAGGATTTAGGGCAGAGCAGAGGTGATCGGGCAGTGTAGGGGGTCGTGCTGGGGTTGGTGTTTCAGGGTTTAGGGCAGTGCAGTGGTGTGTTCTGGCAGTGTAGGGGGTCGTGCTGGGGTAGTGTTTTAGGGTTTAGGGTAGTGCAGTGGTGTTCGGGTAGTGTAGGGGGTCATGCTTGGGGTAGTGTTTTAGGGTTTAGGGCAGATCAGTGGTGTTTGTGTATGAAGGGGGTCGTGCTGAGGGTGGTGTTTTAGGCTTTAGGGTAGTGCAGTGGTGTTCGGGCAGTGTAGGGGTCGTGCTGGGGGCTCTGTTTCAGGGTTTAGGGTAGTGCAGTGGTGTTCGAGCCGTGTAGGGGTACTTGCAGGGGGGTGGTGTTTCAGGGATTAGGGCAGTGCAGTGGTGTTTGGGCAGTGTAGGAGGTCATGCAGGTGGCTGGTGTTTCAGGGTTTAGGGCAGTGCAGCTGTGTTCAGGCAGTGTAGGGGGTCATGCAGAGGGCTGGTGTTTCAGGGTTTAGGGCAGTGCAGTGGTGTTCGGGCAGTGTAGGGGCTCATGCTGGGGGTGGTGTTTTAGGGTTTAGGGCAGAGCAGTGGTGTTCGGGCAGAGTAGGGGGTCATGCTGGGGTTAGTGTTTAGGGTTTAGGGTAGTGCAGTGGTGTTCGGGTAGTGTAGGGGGTCATGCTTGGGGTAGTGTTTTAGGGTTTAGGGCAGTTCAGTGGTGTTTGTGTATGAAGGTGGTCGTCCTGAGGGTGGTGTTTTAGGCTTTAGGGCAGTGCAGTGGTTTTCGGGCAGTGTAGGGGTCGTGCTGGGGGCTCTGTTTCAGGGTTTAGGGTAGTGCAGTGGTGTTCGAGCCGTGTAGGGGTACTTGCAGGGGGGTGGTGTTTCAGGGATTAGGGCAGTGCAGTTGTGTTCGGGCAGTGTAAGGGGACATGCAGGGGGCTGCGATTTCAGGGTTTAGGGCAGTGCAGTGGTGTTTGGGCAGTGTAGGAGGTCATGCAGGTGGCTGGTGTTTCAGGGTTAAGGGCACTGATGTGGTGTTCGGGCAGTGTCGGGGGTCGTACAGGGGTATGGTGTTTCAGGGTTTTAGGGCTGTGCAGTGGTGTTCAGGCAGTGTAGGGGGTCAAGCTGGGAGTGGTGCTTCAGGATTTAGGGAAGTGCAGTGGTGTTCAGGCAGTGTAAGGGTCTTGCTGCGGGTGGTGTTTCAGGGTTTAGGGCAGTGCAGTGGTATTCGGGCAGTGTATGGGGTCGTGCTGGGTGTGGTGTTTTAGGGTTTAGGGCAGTGCAGTGGTGTTCGGGCAGTGTAGGGGGTCATGCTGGGGGTGGTGTTTCAGGGTTTAGGGTAGTTCAGTGGTGTTCGGGCAGAGTAGGAGGCATGCAGGGGGGTGGTGTTTCAGGGTTTAGTGCGGTGCAGTGGTGTTCGGGCATTGTGGGGGGTCGTGCAGGGCGGTGGTCTTTCAGGGCTTAAGGCAGTGCAGTGGTGTTCGGGCAGTGTAGGGGGTCGTTCAGGGGGCAGGTGTTTCAGGGTTTAGGGCAGTGCAGTGGAGTTCGGGCAGTGTAGGGGTTTGTTGTGGGACTGGTGTTTCAGGGTTTACGGCAGTGCAGTGGTGTTCGGTCAGTGTAGGGGGTCGTGCTGGGGGTAGAGTTTCAGGGATTAGGGTAGTGCAGTGGTGTTCGAGCAGTATAGGGGTAGTGCAGGGGGTGGTGTTTCAGGTTTTAGGGCAGTGCAGTGGTGTTCGGGCAGGCTGGTGGTCTTGTTGGGGGTGGTGTTTCAGGGTTTAGGGCAGTGCAGTGGTGTTCGGGCAGTGTATGGGGTCGTGCTGGGGTGGTGTTTAAGGGTTTAGGGCAGTGCAGTGGTGTTCGGGCAGTGTATGGGGTCATGCTGGGGGTGGCGTTTTAGGGTTTAGAGCAGTGCCGTGGTGTTCGGGCAATGTAGGGGGTCATGCTGGGGGTGGTGTTTCAGGGTTTAGGGCAGTGCAGTGGTGTTCGGGCAGTGAAAGGGGGCCGTGCAGGTGTGGTGTTTCAGGGTTTAGGGCAGTGCATTGGTGCTCGTGCAGTTTAGGGGGTCTTGCTGGGGGTGGTGTTTCAGGGTTTAGTGCAGTGGTGTTCGGGCAGTGTAGGGGGTTATGCTGGGGTGGTGTTTCAGGGTTTAGGGCTGTGCAGTGGTGTTCGGGCAGTGTAGTGGGTTGTGCTGGGGGTGGTGTTTCAGGGTTTAGGGCAGTGGTGTTCGGGCAGTGTAGGGGGTCGAGCGGGGAGTGGTGTTTCATTGTTTTGGGCAGTGCAGTGGTGTTTGGGCAGTGTAGGGGGTCATGTGGGGGTGATGTTTTAAGGTTTAGGGCAGTGCAGTGGTGTTCGGGTGTTGTATGGGGTTGTGTGGGGGTGGTGTTTCAGGGATTAGGGTAGTGCATTGGTGTTTGTGTAGTGAAGGGGGTGCTGCTGGGGGTAGTGTTTTATGGTTTAGGGCAATGCACTGGTGTTTGTGTAGTGTAGGGGGTTGTGCTGAGGGTGGTGTTTTAGGCTTTAGGGCCGTGCAGTGGTGTTCGGGCAGTGCAGGGGGTCGTGCTGGGGGCTGTGTTTCAGGGTTTAGGGCAATGTAGTGATGTTCGGGCAGTGTAGGGGGTTGTGCTAGGGATGGTGTTTCAGGGTTTAGGGCAGTGCAGTGATGTTTAGGCAGTGAAGGGGGTCGTGCGGAGGTAGTGTTTCAGGGTTTAGGGCAGTGCAGTGGTGTTCGGGCAGTGTAGGGGGTCATGCTGGGGGTGGTGTTTTAGGGTTTAGGGCAGAGCAGTGGTGTTCGGGCAGTGTAGGGGGTCGTGCTGGGGTGGTGTTTCAGGGTTTAGGGCTGTGCAGTGGTGTTCGGGCAGTGTAGTGGGTTGTGCTGGGGGTGGTGTTTCAGGGTTTAGGGCAGTGCAGTGGTGTTCGGGCAATGTAGGGGGTCGAGCGGGGGTGGTGTTTCATTGTTTTGGGCAGTGCAGTGGTGTTAGGGCAGTGTAGGGGGTCATATGGGGGGTGCTGTTTTAGGGATTAGGGCAGTGCATTGGTGTTCGGGTGTTGTATGGGGTCGTGTGGGGGTGGTGTTTCAGGGATTAGGGTAGTGCATTGGTGTTTGTGTAGTAAAGGGGGTGCTGCTGGGGGTAGTGTTTTAGGGTTTAGGGCAGTGCACTGGTGTTTGTGTAGTGTAGGGGGTTGTGCTGAGGGTGGAGTTTTAGCCTTTAGGGCAGTGCAGTGGTGTTCGGGCAGTGCAGGGGGTCGTGCTGGCGGCTGTGTTTCAGGGTTTAGGGCAGTGCAGTGGTGTTCGGGCAGTGCAGGGGGTCGTGCTAGGGCTGGTGTTTCAGGGTTTAGGACAGTGAAGTGGTATTTAGGCAGCGAAAAGGTTCGTGCGGAGGTAGTGTTTCAGGGTTTAGGGCAGTGCAGTGGTGTTCGGGCAGTGTAGTGGGTCATGCAGGGGGGTTATGTTTCAGGGTTTAGGGCAGAGCAGTTGTGTTCAGGCAGTGTAGGGGGTCATGCAGGGGCGTGGTGTTTCAGGGTTTAGGGCAGTGCAGTGCAGTTCGGGCAGTGAAGGAGGTCGTGCAGAGGGCTGGTGTTTCAGGGTTTAGGGCAATGCAGTGGTGTTCGGGCAGTGTAGTGGGTTGTGCTATGGCTAGTTTTTTAGGGTTTAGGGCAGTGCAGTGGTGTTCGGGCAGTGTAGGGGGTCATGCTGGGGGTGGTGTTTTAGGGTTTAGGGCAGAGCAGTGGTGTTTGGGCAGAGTAGGGGGTCGTGCTGGGGTTAGTGTTTAGGGTTTAGGGCAGTGCAGTGGTGTTCGGGCAGTGTAGGGGGTCATGCTGGGGGTGGTGTTTCAGCGTTTACGGCAGTGCAGTGGTGCTCGGGCAGTGTAGGGGCTCGTGCAGGGTGTGGTGTTTCAGTGTTTAGGGCAGTGCAGTGGTGTTCGGGCAGTGTAGGGGGTCGTGCTGAGGGTGGTGTTTCAGTGTTTAGGGCAGTGCAGTGGTGTTCGGGCAGTGTAGGGGGTCGTTCAGGGGGCAGGTGTTTCAGGGTTTAGGGCAGTGCAGTGGAGTTCAAGCAGTGTAGGGGTTCGTTGTGGGACTGGTGTTTCAGGGTTTACGGCAGTGAAGTGGTGTTCGGTCAGTGTAGGGGGTCGTGCTGGGGGTAGAGTTTCAGGGATTAGGGTAGTGCAGTGGTGTTTGAGCAGTATAGGGGTAGTACAGGGGGTGGTGTTTAAGGGTTTAGGGCAGTGCAGTGGTGTTCGGACAGTGTATGGGGTCGTGCTGGGGGTGGTGTTTAAGGGTTTAGGGCAGTGCAGTGGTGTTCGGGCAGTGTATGGGGTCATGCTGGGGGTGGTGTTTTAGGGTTTAGGGCAGTGCCGTGGTGTTCGGGCAATGTAGGGGGTCATGCTGGGGGTGGTGTTTCAGGGTTTAGGGCAGTGCAGTAGTGTTCGGTCAGTGTAGGGGGTCGTGCTGGGGGTAGAGTTTCAGGGATTAGGGTAGTGCACTGGTGTTCGAGCAGTATAGGGGTAGTGCAGGGGGTGGTGTTTAAGGGTTTAGGGCAGTGCAGTGGTGTTCGGGCAGTGTATGGGGTCGTGCTGGGGGTGGTGTTTAAGGGTTTAGGGCAGTGCAGTGGTGTTCGGGCAGTGTATGGGGTCATGCTGGGGGTGGTGTTTTAGGGTTTAGGGCAGTGCCGTGGTGTTCGGGCAATGTAGGGGGTCATGCTGGGGGTGGTGTTTCAGGGTTTAGGGCAGTGCAGTGGTGTTCGGGCAGTGAAAGGGGGCCGTGCAGGTGTGGTGTTTCAGGGTTTAGGGCAGTGCATTGGTACTCGTGCAGTTTAGGGGGTCGTGCAGTGGATGGTGTTTCAGGGTTTAGGGCAGTGCAGTGGTGTTCGGGCAGTGTAGGGGTCGTGCTGGGTCTAGTTTTTTAGCGTTTAGGGCAGTGAAGTGGTGTTTGGGCAGTGTAGGGGGCCGTACTGGGGGTGGTGTTTCAGGGTTTAGGGTAGTTCAGTGGTGTTCGGGCAGAGTAGGAGGCATGCAGGGGGGTGGTGTTTCAGGGTTTAGTGCGGTGCAGTGGTGTTCGGGCAGTGTGGGGGGTCGTGCAGGGCGGTGGTCTTTCAGGGCTTAGGGCAGTGCAGTGGTGTTCGGGCAGTGTAGGGGGTCGTTCAGGGGGCAGGTGTTTCAGGGTTTAGGGCAGTGCAGTGGAGTTTGGGCAGTGTAGGGGTTCGTTGTGGGACTGGTGTTTCAGGGTTTACGGCAGTGCAGTGGTGTTCTGTCAGTGTAGGGGGTCGTGCTGGGGGTAGAGTTTCAGGGATTAGGGTAGTGAAGTGGTCTTCGAGCAGTATAGGGGTAGTGCAGGGGGGTGGTGTTTCAGGTTTTAGGGCAGTGCAGTGGTGTTCGGGCAGTGTGGTGGTCTTGTTGGGGGTGGTGTTTCAGGGTTTAGGGCAGTGCAGTGGTGTTCGGGCAGTGTATGGGGTCGTGCTGGGCGTGGTGTTTAAGGCAGTGCAGTGGTGTTCGGGCAGTGTATGGGGTCATGCTGGGGGTGGCGTTTTAGGGTTTAGGGCAGTGCCGTGGTGTTCGGGCAATGTAGGGGGTCATGCTGGGGGTGGTGTTTTAGGGTTTAGGGCAGTGCAGTGGTGTTCGGGCAGTGAAAGGGGGCCGTGCAGGTGTGGTGTTTCAGGGTTTAGGGCAGTGCATTGGTGCTCGTGCACTTTAGGGGGTCGTGCAGTGGATGGTGTTTCAGGGTTTGCGGCAGTGCAGTGGTGTGCGGGCAGTGTAGGGGGTCTTGCTGGGGGTGGTGTTTCAGGGTTTAGGGCAGTGGTGTTCGGGCAGTGTAGTGGGTCTTGCTGGGGGTGGTGTTTCAGGGTTTAGGGCAGTGCAGTGGTGTTCGAGCAATGTAGGGGGTCGAGCGGGGGTGGTGTTTCATTGTTTTGGGCAGTGCAGTGGTGTTCGGGCAGTGCAGGGGGTCATGCTAGGGCTGGTGTTTCAGGGTTTAGGACAGTGAAGTGGTATTTAGGCAGCGAAAAGGTTCGTGCGGAGGTAGTGTTTCAGGGTTTAGGGCAGTGCAGTGGTGTTCGGGCAGTGTAGTGGGTCGTGCAGGGGGGTTATGTTTCAGGGTTTAGGGCAGAGCAGTTGTGTTCAGGCAGTGTAGGGGGTCATGCAAGGGCGTGGTGTTTCAGGGTTTAGGGCAGTGCAGTGCAGTTCGGGCAGTGAAGGAGGTCGTGCAGAGGACTGGTGTTTCAGGGTTTAGGGCAATGCAGTGGTGTTCGGGCAGTGTAGTGGGTTGTGCTATGGCTAGTTTTTTAGGGTTTAGGGCAGTGCAGTGGTGTTCGGGCAGTGTAGGGGGTCATGCTGGGGGTGGTGTTTTAGGGTTTAGGGCAGAGCAGTGGTGTTTGGGCAGAGTAGGGGGTCGTGCTGGGGTTAGTGTTTAGGGTTTAGGGCAGTGCAGTGGTGTTCGGGCAGTGTAGGGGGTCATGCTGGGGGTGGTGTTTCAGGGTTTACGGCAGTGCAGTGGTGTTCGGGCAGTGTAGGGGGTCGTGCTGAGGGTGGTGTTTCAGTGTTTAGGGCAGTGCAGTGGTGTTCGGGCAGTGTAGGGGGTCGTTCAGGGGGCAGGTGTTTCAGGGTTTAGGGCAGTGCAGTGGAGTTCAAGCAGTGTAGGGGTTCGTTGTGGGACTGGTGTTTCAGGGTTTACGGCAGTGCAGTGGTGTTCGGTCAGTGTAGGGGGTCGTGCTGGGGGTAGAGTTTCAGGGATTAGGGTAGTGCAGTGGTGTTCGAGCAGTATAGGGGTAGTGCAGGGGGTGGTGTTTAAGGGTTTAGGGCAGTGCAGTGGTGTTCGGGCAGTGTATGGGGTCGTGCTGGGGGTGGTGTTTAAGGGTTTAGGGCAGTGCAGTGGTGTTCGGGCAGTGTATGGGGTCATGCTGGGGGTGGTGTTTTAGGGTTTAGGGCAGTGCCGTGGTGTTCGGGCAATGTAGGGGGTCATGCTGGGGGTGGTTTTTCAGGGTTTAGGGCAGTGCAGTGGTGTTCAGGCAGTGAAAGGGGGCCGTGCAGGTGTGGTGTTTCAGGGTTTAGGGCAGTGCATTGGTGCTCGTGCAGTTTAGGGGGTCGTGCAGTGGATGGTGTTTCAGGGTTTAGGGCAGTGCAGTGGTGTTCGGGCAGTGTAGGGGTCGTGCTGGGTCTAGTTTTTTAGCGTTTAGGTGTCAAGAATTCCTGTCATACGAGGGGAGGAAAACGGTAACCAGCGAAAACGGACTACATCTCCCAGGATGCTTAGCGGTTGAGAGGTTATATAAACAGGAGAGCTGTTACATAACTCAAGGGAAACACGCCCTTATGTAAACAGGAGAGCTGTTACATAACTCAAGGGAAACACGCCCTTATGTAAACAGGAGAGCTGTTACATAACTCAAGGGAAACACGCCCTTATGTAAACAGGAGAGCTGTTACATAACTCAAGGGAAACACGCCCTTATGTAAACAGGAGAGCTGTTACATAACTCAAGGAAAACACGCCCTATAAAGGGAGGAACCGGGAGGTACAAGGCTGTCGGATATTGTGTTTACACCGACGTACCTGCTTCGTGAAGAGCAGTGTTCCGGAGTGGTGCTCCAGTAAGGCAAGAACGGAGGTAGGTCGAGTCGTTACTCCCTGGGCCGTGTCTTGCCCCATCGTCACCTGTGAAGGACCCGGAAGCTCTACCGGTCAACCATTGAGCTTCGCTTTTTGACTCGGCTGAGTCCAAGCGCAGTGGCGCTTTTGCTGGTTGGAGTCGTAACTCCCAGCCCGACCAGAGACACAGGGACTGCCAGCTGTAACGCACACCAGGAGGTGTTTGCCGCGTTACAGACTCGGAAGTCCACAGAATCGATCGAGCGGCTGCTCTCGGTTCAGTCTTCTTGCTTGTGATTGGGGTATCGGTGACGCATCACCAGGAGGTGACTCCGCGTCCCGGTGCAGTCTGAGGAAGAGGTTGAGCGGCTGCTCCCTTCAGGTAGAGACCCCGGCTGGGTGTTTCCCTGACTCCTCGATTCTCCCCAACACTCTTCGTGCCCCTCACAGCCTACCGATTGGCATTGTCGGCCATTTCATTTCTGCCCTCTGTTGGCATACGCCGGGATCGGCGTATATGCAGAGGACGGTTAGGACCATCCGTGCTGTGGGCTGGTAACGTACTTAGCCTGGAGGATTCCAGTGACTATAACTTTTGTTTGTTCTTTGTATTTTATTTGCCTTCATTAAAAGAACTAACCCTTCACAAGTGGTTGCGTCCTCATTGTCGTGTCTGTTAAACGATCCTGAGACGTTCAGGGCGTTACAAAATATCCGACCTTAATAACACTAACTGTCTCCCGGTCGATAACAGACATGGCAACACTTGATGATGTGCTGGCTGCTTTAGCGGCCATGCAAGTTGAAGTGGCTGCCTCTAGGCAAGAAACAGCCGATGTAAAAGCCAGACTGGATGCTATCCAATTGGACTTGCTCACGCCCAGCACCTCCCTCACGAACCAGACCCCTGCGGTAGTAGTGGAAATGCCGGTAGCCATCCCCTTGGCAACACCAGAGAGGTACAGTGGGGATCCTAACACAGTGCAGGTATTCCTCACACAAGTGGCGCTACATTTATCGTGCAAACCAAAGGCGTTCCCCACGAGTCAGGCTCGTGTGGCTTTCCTTATATCCTATTTGGCTGGAAACGCGGCACAATGGGCCGTACCTCTGGTGAGCAGGGACGACCCCCTCTTATGTGATTGGGGTGCTTTTCGCGAGGAATTCCTGAAGGTATTTGACAGAAGGGCTGACTCGTACACGGCGGACCGTGAAATGCTTGAGTTGAGACAGGGATCCAACGACCTGGTGCAGTATCTCAACGCGTTCCGAAGGCTGGTTGCGGAAACCAAGTGGCCTGTTGCTAAACAGACGGCGCTCTTCCATCAAGGGCTGTGCGATGAGCTCAAGGACGCCGTGGCTCATATTGACCCTCAACCCAAGACATGTGAGGGCCTTATCAACCTGGTATTACGGCTGGAACATAGGCTTAGTGAAAGAAAGGGGGATCATGGGAGAAAAGGAAAATCCCTTCCATCCTATGTGACGGTGGGAAGTCCTGAAACTTCCACCGCATCCAAGGGAGAACCCATGGACATCGGCGCAATACGAGCGAGCCTCACAGCCACGGAGAAAGAGTCACGCCGTAAACAAGGATTGTGCCTATATTGTGGCAAAAAAGGCCACTACGTACGTGAATGCCCTGCCAAACCGAAGACGTCACGTTATCGGGCCAACCGGTCGGTAACAGCCGTGGTGGACATACCGGCGGAAAACTAGAGGACTCCAAGACCAGAGAAGGGGCATCTCGGAGTCACTCATCCATCCCTTCACTTTCCAACTCGGTCACTAAGGGACAACGACACCTGTTTATCACGGTGCACGTGGGAGTGCATGACCAGTGGATACCCGTTGTGGCCATGGTGGATTCAGGGGCCACTGGCATGTTTATGGACCACAACGAGGCATGCAGGCTAGGGCTAGTGCTTCTTCCCAAAGCAGTACCCGAAGACGTCTATGCGGTAGACGGAAGGCGATTGGTGACGGGGCCCATCGGACAGCACACGGGGGTCCTTCCGATGAGATATGGGAGGAACCATTTGGAACAAATCGATTTTAACATCATCCGAGCGCCCCAATATGGCGTCATATTGGGATTGCCGTGGCTACAGAAACACAACCCCTTTGTGGATTGGCCCACACATCGCATCGAAATGACGTCACCGTATTGCATCCTGCATTGTGGAATAAGAACGGAATCCCTTGACGCAGATGAGAGCGGGAGTCAGACGGTGGCTACAGCGGCAGAAAAAGATGTGGCTCTCCCCCAGGCTTATCACAGTTTTGAGGATGTATTTGATGAGGTGAAGGCGGAAGTGCTACCACCACATAGACAGTTTGACTGCCAGATCGACCTGGTGCCAGGGGCCAGCGTTCCCAGCGGCAGGCTGTATGCCCTGACGGAGCCTGAAAACGTGCATCTCCGGGGGTACCTGGATAAACTCCTCAAGCTAGGATTCATCCGCCCGTCCAAGTCTCCGGCCGCCTCGCCACTCTTCTTCATCCCGAAGGCTAATGGGGAGCTGAGAGCCTGTGTGGACTTTAGGGCATTGAATGCGATAACCATAAAAAATCGGTACCCCTTGCCTCTCATCAGTGTACTTCTGGAACAGGTCAAGAAAGCTCGTATCTACACCAAGTTGGATTTGAAAGGGGCATACCATCTGGTGCGCATGAGGGACGGAGACGAGTGGAAGACCGCCTTTAAGACCAGGTTCGGCCTTTTTGAGTACCTCGTCATGCCGTTCGGTCTGTGCAACGCCCCGGCAGCCTTTCAGTACTTTTTGAATGAGGTATTCAGAGAGGAGTTGGATATCTACGTGGTCGTATATATCGACGACATCCTCATCTATTCGTCCAGTGTGGAGGAGCACGTACACCACGTCAAAGCTGTGCTCCAAAAGCTGAGGGAAAACATGCTGTTTTGTAAACTCAGCAAGTGTGACTTCCACGTCACATCCGTGGAATTCCTCGGAGTGATGCTGAGTCCAGAGGGACAGGAGATGGCAGAACGAAAGATCAAGGCGGTGAAAGAATGGCCGGTGCCCCAAAGCGTGAAGGACGTCCAAAGTTTCATTGGCTTCGCCAACTTTTACAGGCGGTTTATAGATGGATTTTCAGGAGTGGTGGCCCCAATCACACAGCTACTGAGGAAGTCCAAGGAGTTTGTCTGGTCCCCTGAAGCGAACAAAGCCTTTGAGGCCCTGAAAAGCGCCTTTGGTAAGGCGCCGGTGTTGGCTCACCCCGATCCGGATCTCCCCTACGTGGTGGAAGCGGACGCGTCGGATGTGGCGCTGGGGGCTATCTTGTCCCAACGCAACCACGACACAGGGGTGCTTCATCCCGTTGCGTACATGTCCCGCAAACTCAACGACGCCGAACGCAACTACCATATTGCGGAGAAGGAGCTTCTCGCAATCAAGGACGCCTTCACCGAATGGAGGCATTGGTTGATGGGGGCAAGACATGTGGTATCGGTGTACACAGACCATCGGAACCTACAGTTCATGACGGCCACTAGACACCTTTCTCCCAGGCAGCTGCGGTGGATGATCTTCTTTGCGGGGTTCAACTTCCGCATCACATATCGGCCGGGGACGGAAAACCGGAAGGCGGACGCCCTGTCCCGTCAATCTGCAGTTAAGGAACCATTGCCTGCGACCGAGCGTTCCATCATTTCCCCGAGGATGGTATTGGGGGTTATCCAACCGGATACTTTCCTGAGGGGAAGAAAGAGAGGGATCAGGTCATTCGCATGGCGTAGGTGGCTCCTCAGTCACAGAGAATGGCAGCTGAAGGACGGGATACCCCTGAAGGGCAGGTGCCTATTGATACCCACGCCTAGGCTAAGGAAACAAGCATTCATCTGGTGCCATGACTCTCCATGTGCAGGTCATTTGGGCTTTGAAAAAACGGTGGCTAGCATGGGACGGCATTTCTGGTGGCCAACCATGAGAATGGATGTCAGGAGGTGGGGACAGGAGTGTCCTACGTGTGCTACCATGAAGGCCGACCATGGCCGAACCCAAGGGCTCTTACATCCACTTCCGACCCCGGATAGACCATGGGATAGCATATCACTGGACTTCGTGGTGGGCCTACCGGTAGACCAGGGGATGACGGCAATACTGGTGGTGGTGGATTACTTGACGAAAATGGGGCACTTCATCCCCTGCAAGAGAGTCCCTACGGCCGGGGAATTGGCGTCACTACTCCTAAAGAATGTGGTACGACTGCATGGATTACCTGGGGTGATCGTGTCGGACCGGGGGTCGCAGTTTACTGCGCAATTCTGGAAGACTTGGTGCACTGCGCTGCATGTTAAGACCGCCCTGTCCACCAGCTACCACCCTCAAACGGACGGCCAAACCGAGCGCCTGAACCAAACGCTCAAACAGTATCTGCGATGTTTTGTGGACCAGGGCAGGGAAGAATGGGTCGACTTGCTATGGGTTGCAGAGATAGCCTATAACAACGCCACTCACAGCTCCACACAGTCATCTCCGTTCTATAGCAACTATGGCCAACATCCCAGGTTCTTGCCATTTCTACATCCGTTCAGAGAGGACAGGATTCCCGCCACAGCGGACAGGGTGGCACACATAAAAGACACGTTGATGCGCTCAAGGGCTGTCCTAATAGAGGCCAAGAGAAGATACAAGGCTGCGGCAGATAGGAAGAGAAGGCCCGGGCCACTGTACCGCACTGGAGACTACGTCTGGATATCCACAAGAAACATGAGGTTTCGAAAGAACAGTGTGTTCCATCCCAAGTACATGGGCCCCTATCGTATTACCAAGTGTATGGGTCCCGTGAACGTGAAGGTGTGCTTGCCCCAGTCATTGCGGATACACCCTGTCTTTCATGTATCATTGCTCAAACCAGCACCCTCCAAGCCGTCTGGGACACCTAGGCCGGTATGCGTGGAGTCGGAGGTGGAGTATGAAGTGTCGGGCATACGGGCGTCCAAATGGCGCAGGGGGAAGCTGTGGTACCTGGTTGCGTGGAAAGGCTATGGCCCGGAGGAGCATTCATGGGAACCGGCTGAAGGGGTTCATGCTCCGCGCTTGGTCTCCTTGTTCCATCGGCGTTTTCCTGCCAGCGCTGGACCCGTGGGGAGCCGCTGAGAGGGAGGATGTACTGTCAAGAATTCCTGTCATACGAGGGGAGGAAAACGGTAACCAGCGAAAACGGACTACATCTCCCAGGATGCTTAGCGGTTGAGAGGTTATGTAAACAGGAGAGCTGTTACATAACTCAAGGGAAACACGCCCTTATGTAAACAGGAGAGCTGTTACATAACTCAAGGGAAACACGCCCTTATGTAAACAGGAGAGCTGTTACATAACTCAAGGGAAACACGCCCTTATGTAAACAGGAGAGCTGTTACATAACTCAAGGGAAACACGCCCTTATGTAAACAGGAGAGCTGTTACATAACTCAAGGAAAACACGCCCTATAAAGGGAGGAACCGGGAGGTACAAGGCTGTCGGATATTGTGTTTACACCGACGTACCTGCTTCGTGAAGAGCAGTGTTCCGGAGTGGTGCTCCAGTAAGGCAAGAACGGAGGTAGGTCGAGTCGTTACTCCCTGGGCCGTGTCTTGCCCCATCGTCACCTGTGAAGGACCCGGAAGCTCTACCGGTCAACCATTGAGCTTCGCTTTTTGACTCGGCTGAGTCCAAGCGCAGTGGCGCTTTTGCTGGTTGGAGTCGTAACTCCCAGCCCGACCAGAGACACAGGGACTGCCAGCTGTAACGCACACCAGGAGGTGTTTGCCGCGTTACAGACTCGGAAGTCCACAGAATCGATCGAGCGGCTGCTCTCGGTTCAGTCTTCTTGCTTGTGATTGGGGTATCGGTGACGCATCACCAGGAGGTGACTCCGCGTCCCGGTGCAGTCTGAGGAAGAGGTTGAGCGGCTGCTCCCTTCAGGTTGAGACCCCGGCTGGGTGTTTCCCTGACTCCTCGATTCTCCCCAACACTCTTCGTGCCCCTCACAGCCTACCGATTGGCATTGTCGGCCATTTCATTTCTGCCCTCTGTTGGCATACGCCGGGATCGGCGTATATGCAGAGGACGGTTAGGACCATCCGTGCTGTGGGCTGGTAACGTACTTAGCCTGGAGGATTCCAGTGACTATAACCTTTGTTTATTCCTTGTATTATTTTTGCCTTCATTAAAAGAACTAACCCTTCACAAGTGGTTGCGTCCTCATTGTCGTGTCTGTTAAACGATCCTGAGACGTTCAGGGCGTTACATTAGGGCAGTGAAGTGGTGTTTGGGCAGTGTAGGGGGCCGTACTGGGGGTGGTGTTTCAGGGTTTAGGGTAGTTCAGTGGTGTTCGGGCAGAGTAGGAGGCATGCAGGGGGTGGTGTTTCAGGGTTTAGTGCGGTGCAGTGGTGTTCGGGCAGTGTGGGGGGTCGTGCAGGGCGGTGGTCTTTCAGGGCTTAGGGCAGTGCAGTGGTGTTCGGGCAGTGTAGGGGGTCGTTCAGGGGGCAGGTGTTTCAGGGTTTAGGGCAGTGCAGTGGAGTTCGGGCAGTGTAGGGGTTCGTTGTGGGACTGGTGTTTCAGGGTTTACGGCAGTGCAGTGGTGTTCTGTCAGTGTAGGGGGTCGTGCTGGGGTAGAGTTTCAGGGATTAGGGTAGTGAAGTGGTCTTCGAGCAGTATAGGGGTAGTGCAGGGGGGTGGTGTTTCAGGTTTTAGGGCAGTGCAGTGGTGTTCGGGCAGTGTGGTGGTCTTGTTGGGGGTGGTGTTTCAGGGTTTAGGGCAGTGCAGTGGTGTTCGGGCAGTGTATGGGGTCGTGCTGGGGTGGTGTTTAAGGGTTTAGGGCAGTGCAGTGGTGTTCGGGCAGTGTAGGGGGTTATGCTGGGGTGGTGTTTCAGGGTTTAGGGCAGTGCAGTGGTGTTCGGGCAGTGTAGGGGGTTATGCTGGGGTGGTGTTTCAGGGTTTAGGGCTGTGCAGTGGTGTTCGGGCAGTGTAGTGGGTTGTGCTGAGGGTGGTGTTTCAGGGTTTAGGGCAGTGGTGTTCGGGCAGTGTAGGGGGTCTTGCTGGGGGTGGTGTTTCAGGGTTTAGGGCAGTGCAGTGGTGTTCGGGCAGTGAAAGGGGGCCGTGCAGGTGTGGTGTTTCAGGGTTTAGGGCAGTGCATTGGTGCTCGTGCACTTTAGGGGGTCGTGCAGTGGATGGTGTTTCAGGGTTTGCGGCAGTGCAGTGGTGTGCGGGCAGTGTAGGGGGTCTTGCTGGGGGTGGTGTTTCAGGGTTTAGGGCAGTGGTGTTCTGGCAGTGTAGTGGGTCTTGCTGGGGGTGGTGTTTCAGGGTTTAGGGCAGTGCAGTGGTGTTCGAGCAATGTAGGGGGTCGAGCGGGGGTGGTGTTTCATTGTTTTGGGCAGTGCAGTGGTGTTCGGGCAGTGCAGGGGGTCATGCTAGGGCTGGTGTTTCAGGGTTTAGGACAGTGAAGTGGTATTTAGGCAGCGAAAAGGTTCGTGCGGAGGTAGTGTTTCAGGGTTTAGGGCAGTGCAGTGGTGTTCGGGCAGTGTAGTGGGTCGTGCAGGGGGGTTATGTTTCAGGGTTTAGGGCAGAGCAGTTGTGTTCAGGCAGTGTAGGGGGTCATGCAAGGGCGTGGTGTTTCAGGGTTTAGGGCAGTGCAGTGCAGTTCGGGCAGTGAAGGAGGTCGTGCAGAGGGCTGGTGTTTCAGGGTTTAGGGCAATGCAGTGGTGTTCGGGCAGTGTAGTGGGTTGTGCTATGGCTAGTTTTTTAGGGTTTAGGGCAGTGCAGTGGTGTTCGGGCAGTGTAGGGGGTCATGCTGGGGGTGGTGTTTTAGGGTTTAGGGCAGAGCAGTGGTGTTTGGGCAGAGTAGGGGGTCGTGCTGGGGTTAGTGTTTAGGGTTTAGGGCAGTGCAGTGGTGTTCGGGCAGTGTAGGGGGTCATGCTGGGGGTGGTGTTTCAGGGTTTACGGCAGTGCAGTGGTGCTCGGGCAGTGTAGGGGCTCGTGCAGGGTGTGGTGTTTCAGTGTTTAGGGCAGTGCAGTGGTGTTCGGGCAGTGTAGGGGGTCATGCTGGGGGTGGTGTTTTAGGGTTTAGGGTAGAGCAGTGGTGTTTGGGCAGAGTAGGGGGTCGTGCTGGGGTTAGTGTTTAGGGTTTAGGGCAGTGCAGTGGTGTTCGGGCAGTGTAGGGTGTCATGCTGGGGGTGGTGTTTCAGGGTTTACGGCAGTGCAGTGGTGCTCGTGCAGTGTAGGGGCTCGTGCAGGGTGTGGTGTTTCAGTGTTTAGGGCAGTGCAGTGGTGTTCGGGCAGTGTAGGGGGTCGTGCTGGGGGTGGTGTATCAGGATTTAGGGCAGAGCAGAGGTGATTGCGCAGTGTAGGGGGTCGTGATGGGGTTGGTGTTTCAGGCTTTAGGGCAGTGTAGTGGTGTGTTCTGGCAGTGTAGGGGGTAGTGCTGGGGTAGTGTTTTAGGGTTTAGGGTAGTGCAGTGGTGTTCGGGTAGTGTAGGGGGTCATAATTGGGGTAGCGTTTTAGGGTTTAGGGCAGTGCAGTGGTGTTCGTGCAGTGTAGGGGTCGTGCTGGGGGCTCTGTTTCAGGGTTTATGGTAGTGCAGTGGTGTACGAGCCGTGTAGGGGTACTTGCAGGGGGGTGGTGTTTCAGGGATTAGGGCAGTGTAGTTGTGTTCGGGCAGTGTAGGGGGACATGCAGGGGGCTGGCATTTCAGGGTTTAGGGCAGTGCAGTGGTGTTTGGGCAGTGTAGGATGTCATGCAGGTGGCTGGTGTTTCAGGGTTAAGGGCACTGCAGTGGTGTTCGGGCAGTGTCGGGGGTCGTACAGGGGTATGGTGTTTCAGGGTTTTAGGGCTGTGCAGTGGTGTTCAGGCAGTGTAGGGGGTCAAGCTGGGAGTGGTGCTTCAGGATTTAGGGAAGTGCAGTGGTGTTCAGGCAGTGTAAGGGTCTTGCTGCGGGTGGTGTTTCAGGGTTTAGGGCAGTGCAGTGGTGTTCGGGCAGTGTATGGGGTCGTGCTGGGTGTGTTGTATTAGGGTTTAGGGCAGTGCAGTGGTGTTCGGGCAGTGTAGGGGGTCATGCTGGGGGTGGTGTTTCAGGGTTTAGGGCAGTGCAGTGGTGTTCGGGCAATGTAGGGGGTCATGCTGGGGGTGGTGTTTTAGGGTTTAGGGCAGTGCAGTGGTGTTCGGACAATGTAGGGGGTCGAGCGGGGGTGGTGTTTCATTGTTTTGGGCAGTGCAGTGGTGTTCGGGCAGTGTAGGGGGTCATATGGGGGTGCTGTTTTAGGGTTTAGGGCAGTGCAGTGGTGTTCGGGTGTTGTATGGGGTCGTGTGGGGGTGGTGTTTCAGGGATTAGGGTAGTGCATGGGTGTTTGTGTAGTGAAGGGGGTGCTGCTGGGGGTAGTGTTGTAGGGTTTAGGGCAGTGCACTGGTGTTTGTGTAGTGTAGGGGGTCGTGCTGAGGGTGGAGTTTTAGGCTTTAGGGCAGTGCAGTGGTGTTCGGGCAGTGCAGGGGGTCATGCTGGCGGCTGTGTTTCAGGGTTTAGGGCAGTGCAGTGATGTTCGGGCAGTGTAGGGGGTCGTGCTAGGGCTGGTGTTTCAGGGTTTAGGGCAGTGCAGTGGTATTTAGGCAGTGAAAAGGTTTGTGCGGAGTTAGTGTTTCAGGGTTTAGGGCAGTGCAGTGGTGTTCGGGCAGTGTAGGGGGTCGTGCAGGGGGGTGGTGTTTCAGGGTTTAGGGCAGTGCAGCTGTGTTCAATCAGTGTAGGGGGTCATGCAGGGGGGTGGTGTTTCAGCGTTTAGGGCAGTGCAGTGCAGTTCGGGCAGTGAAGGAGGTCGTGCAGAGGGCTGGTGTTTTAGGGTTTAGGGCAATGCAGTGGTGTTCGGGCAGTGTAGTGGGTTGTGCTATGGCTAGTTTTTTAGGGTTTAGGGCAGTGCAGTGGTGTTCGGGCAGTGTAGGGGCTCATGCTGGGGGTGGTGTTTTAGGGTTTAGGGCAGAGCAGTGGTGTTTGGGCAGAGTAGGGGTTCATGTTGGGGTTAGTGTTTAGGGTTTAGGGCAGTGCAGTGGTGTTCGGGCAGTGTAGGGGTTCATGCTGGGGGTGGTGTTTCAGGGTTTACGGCAGTGCAGTGGTGCTCGGGCAGTGTAGGGGCTCGTGCAGGGGTGGTGTTTCAGTGTTTAGGGCAGTGCAGTGGTGTTCGGGCAGTGAAGGCGGTCGTGCTGAGGGTGGTGTTCAGTGTTTAGGGCAGTGCAGTGGTGTTCGGGCAGTGTAGGGGGTCGTGATGGGGGTGGTGTTTCAGGATTTAGGGCAGAGCAGAGGTGATCGGGCAGTGTAGGGGGTCGTGCTGGGGTTGGTGTTTCAGGGTTTAGGGCAGTGCAGTGGTGTGTTCTGGCAGTGTAGGGGGTCGTGCTGGGGTAGTGTTTTAGGGTTTAGGGTAGTGCAGTGGTGTTCGGGTAGTGCAGGGGGTCATGCTTGGGGTAGTGTTTTAGGGTTTAGGGCAGATCAGTGGTGTTTGTGTATGAAGGGGGTCGTGCTGAGGGTGGTGTTTTAGGCTTTAGGGCAGTGCAGTGGTGTTCGGGCAGTGTAGGGGTCGTGCTGGGGGCTCTGTTTCAGGGTTTAGGGTAGTGCAGTGGTGTTCGAGCCGTGTAGGGGTACTTGCAGGGGGGTGGTGTTTCAGGGATTAGGGCAGTGCAGTTGTGTTCGGGCAGTGTAGGGGGACATGCAGGGGGCTGGCATTTCAGGGTTTAGGGTAGTGCAGTGGTGTTTGGGCAGTGTAGGAGGTCATGCAGGTGGCTGGTGTTTCAGGGTTTAGGGCAGTGCAGCTGTGTTCAGGCAGTGTAGGGGGTCATGCAGAGGGCTGGTGTTTCAGGGTTTAGGGCAATGCAGTGGTGTTCGGGCAGTGTAGTGGGTTGTGCTATGGCTAGTTTATAGGGTTTAGGGCAGTGCAGTGGTGTTCGGGCAGTGTAGGGGCTCATGCTGGGGGTGGTGTTTTAGGGTTTAGGGCAGAGCAGTGGTGTTTGGGCAGAGTAGGGGGTCATGCTGGGGTTAGTGTTTAGGGTTTAGGGTAGTGCAGTGGTGTTCGGGTAGTGTAGGGGGTCATGCTTGGGGTAGTGTTTTAGGGTTTAGGGCAGTTCAGTGGTGTTTGTGTATGAAGGGGGTCGTCCTGAGGGTGGTGTTTTAGGCTTTAGGGCAGTGCAGTGGTGTTCGGGCAGTGTAGGGGTCGTGCTGGGGGCTCTGTTTCAGGGTTTAGGGTAGTGCAGTGGTGTTCGAGCCGTGTAGGGGTACTTGCAGGGGGGTGGTGTTTCAGGGATTAGGGCAGTGCAGTTGTGTTCGGGCAGTGTAAGGGGACATGCAGGGGGCTGCGATTTCAGGGTTTAGGGCAGTGCAGTAGTGTTTGGGCAGTGTAGGAGGTCATGCAGGTGGCTGGTGTTTCAGGGTTAAGGGCACTGCAGTGGTGTTCGGGCAGTGTCGGGGGTCGTACAGGGGTATGGTGTTTCAGGGTTTTAGGGCTGTGCAGTGGTGTTCAGGCAGTGTAGGGGGTCAAGCTGGGAGTGGTGCTTCAGGATTTAGGGAAGTGCAGTGGTGTTCAGGCAGTGTAAGGGTCTTGCTGCGGGTGGTGTTTCAGGGTTTAGGGCAGTGCAGTGGTATTCGGGCAGTGTATGGGGTCGTGCTGGGTGTGGTGTTTTAGGGTTTAGGGCAGTGCAGTGGTGTTCGGGCAGTGTAGGGGGTCATGCTGGGGGTGGTGTTTCAGGGTTTAGGGTAGTTCAGTGGTGTTCGGGCAGAGTAGGAGGCATGCAGGGGGTGGTGTTTCAGGGTTTAGTGCGGTGCAGTGGTGTTCGGGCATTGTGGGGGGTCGTGCAGGGTGGTGGTCTTTCAGGGCTTAGGGCAGTGCAGTGGTGTTCGGGCAGTGTAGGGGGTCGTTCAGGGGGCAGGTGTTTCAGGGTTTAGGGCAGTGCAGTGGAGTTCGGGCAGTGTAGGGGTTCGTTGTGGGACTGGTGTTTCAGGGTTTACGGCAGTGCAGTGGTGTTCGGTCAGTGTAGGGGGTCGTGCTGGGGGTAGAGTTTCAGGGATTAGGGTAGTGCAGTGGTGTTCGAGCAGTATAGGGGTAGTGCAGGGGGTGGTGTTTCAGGTTTTAGGGCAGTGCAGTGGTGTTCGGGCAGGCTGGTGGTCTTGTTGGGGGTGGTGTTTCAGGGTTTAGGGCAGTGCAGTGGTGTTCGGGCAGTGTATGGGGTCGTGCTGGGGTGGTGTTTAAGGGTTTAGGGCAGTGCAGTGGTGTTCGGGCAGTGTATGGGGTCATGCTGGGGGTGGCGTTTTAGGGTTTAGGGCAGTGCCGTGGTGTTCGGGCAATGTAGGGGGTCATGCTGGGGGTGGTGTTTCAGGGTTTAGGGCAGTGCAGTGGTGTTCGGGCAGTGAAAGGGGGCCGTGCAGGTGGGGTGTTTCAGGGTTTAGGGCAGTGCATTGGTGCTCGTGCAGTTTAGGGGGTCTTGCTGGGGGTGGTGTTTCAGGGTTTAGTGCAGTGGTGTTCGGGCAGTGTAGGGGGTTATGCTGGGGTGGTGTTTCAGGGTTTAGGGCTGTGCAGTGGTGTTCGGGCAGTGTAGTGGGTTGTGCTGGGGGTGGTGTTTCAGGGTTTAGGGCAGTGGTGTTCGTGCAGTGTAGGGGGTCTTGCTGGGGGTGGTGTTTCAGGGTTTAGGGCAGTGCAGTGGTGTTTGGGCAATGTAGGGGGTCGAGCGGGGAGTGGTGTTTCATTGTTTTGGGCAGTGCAGTGGTGTTCGGGCAGTGTAGGGGGTCATGTGGGGGTGATGTTTTAGGGTTTAGGGCAGTGCAGTGGTGTTCGGGTGTTGTATGGGGTTGTGTGGGGGTGGTTCAGGGATTAGGGTAGTGCATTGGTGTTTGTGTAGTGAAGGGGGTGCTGCTGGGGGTAGTGTTTTAGGGTTTAGGGCAATGCACTGGTGTTTGTGTAGTGTAGGGGGTTGTGCTGAGGGTGGTGTTTTAGGCTTTAGGGCAGTGCAGTGGTGTTCGGGCAGTGCAGGGGGTCATGCTGGGGGCTGTGTTTCAGGGTTTAGGGCAATGCAGTGATGTTCGGGCAGTGTAGGGGGTTGTGCTAGGGATGGTGTTTCAGGGTTTAGGGCAGTGCAGTGATGTTTAGGCAGTGAAGGGGGTCGTGCGGAGGTAGTGTTTCAGGGTTTAGGGCAGTGCAGTGGTGTTCGGGCAGTGTAGGGGGTCATGCTGGGGGTGGTGTTTTAGGGTTTAGGGCAGAGCAGTGGTGTTCGGGCAGTGTAGGGGGTCGTGCTGGGGTAGTTTTTCAGGGTTTAGGGCTGTGCAGTGGTGTTCGGGCAGTGTAGTGGGTTGTGCTGGGGGTGGTGTTTCAGGGTTTAGGGCAGTGGTGTTCGGGCAGTGTAGTGGGTCTTGCTGGGGGTGGTGTTTCAGGGTTTAGGGCAGTGCAGTGGTGTTCGGGCAATTTAGGGGGTCGAGCGGGGGTGGTGTTTCATTGTTTTGGGCAGTGCAGTGGTGTTAGGGCAGTGTAGGGGGTCATATGGGGGGTGCTGTTTTAGGGATTAGGGCAGTGCATTGGTGTTCGGGTGTTGTATGGGGTCGTGTGGGGGTGGTGTTTCAGGGATTAGGGTAGTGCATTGGTGTTTGTGTAGTAAAGGGGGTGCTGCTGGAGGTAGTGTTTTAGGGTTTAGGGCAGTGCACTGGTGTTTGTGTAGTGTAGGGGGTTGTGCTGAGGGTGGAGTTTTAGCCTTTAGGGCAGTGCAGTGGTGTTCGGGCAGTGCAGGGGGTCGTGCTGGTGGCTGTGTTTCAGGGTTTAGGGCAGTGCAGTGGTGTTCGGGCAGTGCAGGGGGTCATGCTAGGGCTGGCGTTTCAGGGTTTAGGACAGTGAAGTGGTATTTAGGCAGCGAAAAGGTTCGTGCGGAGGTAGTGTTTCAGGGTTTAGGGCAGTGCAGTGGTGTTCGGGCAGTGTAGTGGGTCGTGCAGGGGGGTTATGTTTCAGGGTTTAGGGCAGAGCAGTTGTGTTCAGGCAGTGTAGGGGGTCATGCAGGGGCGTGGTGTTCCAGGGTTTAGGGCAGTGCAGTGCAGTTCGGGCAGTGAAGGAGGTCGTGCAGAGGGCTGGTGTTTCAGGGTTTAGGGCAATGCAGTGGTGTTCGGGCAGTGTAGTGGGTTGTGCTATGGCTAGTTTTTTAGGGTTTAGGGCAGAGCAGTGGTGTTCGGGCAGTGTAGGGGGTCATGCTGGGGGTGGTGTTTTAGGGTTTAGGGCAGAGCAGTGGTGTTTGGGCAGAGTAGGGGGTCGTGCTGGGGTTAGTGTTTAGGGTTTAGGGCAGTGCAGTGGTGTTCGGGCAGTGTAGGGGGTCATGCTGGGGGTGGTGTTTCAGGGTTTATGGCAGTGCAGTGGTGCTCGGGCAGTGTAGGGGCTCGTGCAGGGTGTGGTGTTTCAGTGTTTAGGGCAGTGCAGTGGTGTTCGGGCAGTGTGGGGGTCGTGCTGAGGGTGGTGTTTCAGTGTTTAGGGCAGTGCAGTGGTGTTCGGGCAGTGTAGGGGGTCGTTCAGGGGGCAGGTGTTTCAGGGTTTAGGGCAGTGCAGTGGAGTTCAAGCAGTGTAGGGGTTCGTTGTGGGACTGGTGTTTCAGGGTTTACGGCAGTGCAGTGGTGTTCGGTCAGTGTAGGGGGTCGTGCTGGGGGTAGAGTTTCAGGGATTAGGGTAGTGCAGTGGTGTTCGAGCAGTATAGGGGTAGTGCAGGGGGTGGTGTTTAAGGGTTTAGGGCAGTGCAGTGGTGTTCGGGCAGTGTATGGGGTCATGCTGGGGGTGGTGTTTTAGGGTTTAGGGCAGTGCCGTGGTGTTCGGGCAATGTAGGGGGTCATGCTGGGGGTGGTGTTTCAGGGTTTAGGGCAGTGCAGTGGTGTTCGGTCAGTGTAGGGGGTCGTGCTGGGGGTAGAGTTTCAGGGATTAGGGTAGTGCAGTGGTGTTCGAGCAGTATAGGGGTAGTGCAGGGGGTGGTGTTTAAGGGTTTAGGTCAGTGCAGTGGTGTTCGGGCAGTGTATGGGGTCGTGCTGGGGGTGGTGTTTTAGGGTTTAGGGCAGTGCCGTGGTGTTCGGGCAATGTAGGGGGTCATGCTGGGGGTGGTGTTTCAGGGTTTAGGGCAGTGCAGTGGTGTTCGGGCAGTGAAAGGTGGCCGTGCAGGTGTGGTGTTTCAGGGTTTAGGGCAGTGCATTGGTGCTCGTGCAGTTTAGGGGGTCGTGCAGTGGATGGTGTTTCAGGGTTTAGGGCAGTGCAGTGGTGTTCGGGCAGTGTAGGGGTCGTGCTGGGTCTAGTTTTTTAGCGTTTAGGGCAGTGAAGTGGTGTTTGGGCAGTGTAGGGGGCCGTACTGGGGGTGGTGTTTCAGGGTTTAGGGTAGTTCAGTGGTGTTCGGGCAGAGTAGGAGGCATGCAGGGGGGTGGTGTTTCAGGGTTTAGTGCGGTGCAGTGGTGTTCGGGCAGTGTGGGGGGTCGTGCAGGGCGGTGGTCTTTCAGGTCTTAGGGCAGTGCAGTGGTGTTCGGGCAGTGTAGGGCGTCGTTCAGGGGGCAGGTGTTTCAGGGTTTAGGGCAGTGCAGTGGAGTTCGGGCAGTGTAGGGGTTCGTTGTGGGACTGGTGTTTCAGGGTTTACGGCAGTGCAGTGGTGTTCTGTCAGTGTAGGGGGTCGTGCTGGGGGTAGAGTTTCAGGGATTAGGGTAGTGAAGTGGTCTTCGAGCAGTATAGGGGTAGTGCAGGGGGGTGGTGTTTCAGGTTTTAGGGCAGTGCAGTGGTGTTCGGGCAGTGTGGTGGTCTTGTTGGGGGTGGTGTTTCAGGGTTTAGGGCAGTGCAGTGGTGTTCGGGCAGTGTATGGGGTCGTGCTGGGGGTGGTGTTTAAGGGTTTAGGGCAGTGCAGTGGTGTTCGGGCAGTGTATAGGGTCATGCTGGGGGTGGCGTTTTAGGGTTTAGGGCAGTGCCGTGGTGTTCGGGCAATGTAGGGGGTCATGCTGGGGGTGGTGTTTCAGGGTTTAGGGCAGTGCAGTGGTGTTCGGGCAGTGAAAGGGGGCCGTGCAGGTGTGGTGTTTCAGGGTTTACGGCAGTGCATTGGTGCTTGTGCACTTTAGGGGGTCGTGCAGTGGATGGTGTTTCAGGGTTTGCGGCAGTGCAGTGGTGTGCGGGCAGTGTAGGGGGTCTTGCTGGGGGTGGTGTTTCAGGGTTTAGGGCAGTGGTGTTGGGGCAGTGTAGTGGGTCTTGCTGGGGGTGGTGTTTCAGGGTTTAGGGCAGTGCAGTGGTGTTCGAGCAATGTAGGGGGTCGAGCGGGGGTGGTGTTTCATTCTTTTGGGCAGTGCAGTGGTGTTCGGGCAGTGTAGGGGGTCATATGGGGGGTGCTGTTTTAGGGATTAGGGCAGTGCATTGGTGTTCGGGTGTTGTATGGGGTCGTGTGGGGGTGGTGTTTCAGGGATTAGGGTAGTGCATTGGTGTTTGTGTAGTAAAGGGGGTGCTGCTGGGGGTAGTGTTTTAGGGTTTAGGGCAGTGCACTGGTGTTTGTGTAGTGTAGGGGGTTGTGCTGAGGGTGGAGTTTTAGGCTTTTGGGCAGTGCAGTGGTGTTCGGGCAGTGCAGGGGGTCATGCTGGCGGCTGTGTTTCAGGGTTTAGGGCAGTGCAGGGGGTCATGCTAGGGCTGGTGTTTCAGGGTTTAGGACAGTGAAGTGGTATTTAGGCAGCGAAAAGGTTCGTGCGGAGGTAGTGTTTCAGGGTTTAGGGCAGTGCAGTGGTGTTCGGGCAGTGTAGTGGGTCGTGCAGGGGGGTTATGTTTCAGGGTTTAGGGCAGAGCAGTTGTGTTCAGGCAGTGTAGGGGGTCATGCAGGGGGATGGTGTTTCAGGGTTTAGGGCAGTGCAGTGCAGTTTGGGCAATGAAGGAGGTCGTGCAGAGGGCTGGTGTTTCAGGGTTTAGGGCAATGCAGTGGTGTTCGGGCAGTGTAGTGGGTTGTGCTATGGCTAGTTTTTTAGGGTTTAGGGCAGTGCAGTGGTGTTCGGGCAGTGTAGGGGGTCATGCTGGGGGTGGTGTTTTAGGGTTTAGGGTAGAGCAGTGGTGTTTGGGCAGAGTAGGGGGGCGTGCTGGGGTTAGTGTTTAGGGTTTAGGGCAGTGCAGTGGTGTTCGGGCAGTGTAGGGTGTCATGCTGGGGGTGGTGTTTCAGGGTTTACAGCAGTGCAGTGGTGCTCGTGCAGTGTAGGGGCTCGTGCAGGGTGTGGTGTTTCAGTGTTTAGGGCAGTGCAGTGGTGTTCGGGCAGTGTAGGGGGTCGTGCTGGGGGTGGTGTATCAGGATTTAGGGCAGAGCAGAGGTGATTGCGCAGTGTAGGGGGTCGTGCTGGGGTTGGTGTTTCAGGCTTTAGGGCAGTGTAGTGGTGTGTTCTGGCAGTGTAGGGGGTAGTGCTGGGGTAGTGTTTTAGGGTTTAGGGTAGTGCAGTGGTGTTCGGGTAGTGTAGGGGGTCATGCTTGGGGTAGTGGTTTAGGGCAGTGCAGTGGTGTTCGTGCAGTGTAGGGGTCATGCTGGGGGTGGTGTTTTAGGGTTTAGGGTAGAGCAGTGGTGTTTGGGCAGAGTAGGGGGTCGTGCTGGGGTTAGTGTTTAGGGTTTAGGGCAGTGCAGTGGTGTTCGGGCAGTGTAGGGTGTCATGCTGGGGGTGGTGTTTCAGGGTTTACGGCAGTGCAGTGGTGCTCGTGCAGTGTAGGGGCTCGTGCAGGGTGTGGTGTTTCAGTGTTTAGGGCAGTGCAGTGGTGTTCGGGCAGTGTAGGGGGTCGTGCTGGGGGTGGTGTATCAGGATTTAGGGCAGAGCAGAGGTGATTGCGCAGTGTAGGGGGTCGTGCTGGGGTTGATGTTTCAGGCTTTAGGGCAGTGTAGTGGTGTGTTCAGGCAGTGTAGGGGGTAGTGCTGGGGTAGTGTTTTAGGGTTTAGGGTAGTGCAGTGGTGTTCGGGTAGTGTAGGGGGTCATGCTTGGGGTAGTGTTTTAGGGTTTAGGGCAGTGCAGTGGTGTTCGTGCAGTGTAGGGGTCGTGCTGGGGGCTCTGTTTCAGGGTTTAGGGTAGTGCAGTGGTGTTCGAGCCGTGTAGGGGTACTTGCAGGGGGGTGGTGTTTCAGGGATTAGGGCAGTGCAGTTGTGTTCGGGCAGTGTAGGGGGACATGCAGGGGGCTGGCATTTCAGGGTTTAGGGCAGTGCAGTGGTGTTTGGGCAGTGTAGGAGGTCATGCAGGTGGCTGGTGTTTCAGGGTTAAGGGCACTGCAGTGGTGTTCGGGCAGTGTCGGGGGTCGTACAGGGGTATGGTGTTTCAGGGTTTTAGGGCTGTGCAGTGGTGTTCAGGCAGTGTAGGGGGTCAAGCTGGGAGTGGTGCTTCAGGATTTAGGGAAGTGCAGTGGTGTTTAGGCAGTGTAAGGGTCTTGCTGCGGGTGGTGTTTCAGGGTTTAGGGCAGTGCAGTGGTGTTCGGGCAATGTAGGGGGTCATGCTGGGGGTGGTGTTTCAGGGTTTAGGGCAGTGCAGTGGTGTTCGGACAATGTAGGGGGTCGAGCGGGGGTGGTGTTCCATTGTTTTGGGCAGTGCAGTGGTGTTCGGGCAGTGTAGGGGGTCATATGGGGGTGCTGTTTTAGGGTTTAGGGCAGTGCAGTGGTGTTCGGGTGTTGTATGGGGTCGTGTGGGGGTGGTGTTTCAGGGATTAGGGTAGTGCATTGGTGTTTGTGTAGTGAAGGGGTGCTGCTGGGGGTAGTGTTTTAGGGTTTAGGGCAGTGCACTGGTGTTTGTGTAGTGTAGGGGGTCATGCTGAGGGTGGAGTTTTAGGCTTTAGGGCAGTGCAGTGGTGTTCGGGCAGTGCAGGGGGTCGTGCTGGCGGCTGTGTTTCAGGGTTTAGGGCAGTGCAGTGATGTTCGGGCAGTGTAGGGGGTCGTACTAGGGCTGGTGTTTCAGGGTTTAGGGCAGTGCAGTGGTATTTAGGCAGTGAAAAGGTTTGTGCGGAGTTAGTGTTTCAGGGTTTAGGGCAGTGCAGTGGTGTTCGGGCAGTGTAGGGGGTTGTGCAGGGGGGTGGTGTTTCAGGGTTTAGGGCAGTGCAGCTGTGTTCAGGCAGTGTAGGGGGTCATGCAGGGGGTTGGTGTTTCAGCGTTTAGGGCAGTGCAGTGCAGTTCGGGCAGTGAAGGAGGTCGTGCAGAGGGCTGGTGTTTTAGGGTTTAGGGCAATGCAGTGGTGTTCGGGCAGTGTAGTGGGTTGTGCTATGGCTAGTTTTTTAGGGTTTAGGGCAGTGCAGTGGTGTTCGGGCAGTGTAGAGGCTCATGCTGGGGGTGGTGTTTTAGGGTTTAGGGCAGAGCAGTGGTGTTTGGGCAGAGTAGGGGTTCATGCTGGGGGTGGTGTTTCAGGGTTTACGGCAGTGCAGTGGTGCTCGGGCAGTGTAGGGGCTCGTGCAGGGGTGGTGTTTCAGTGTTTAGGGCAGTGCAGTGGTGTTCGGGCAGTGAAGGCGGTCGTGCTGAGGGTGGTGTTCAGTGTTTAGGGCAGTGCAGTGGTCGGGCAGTGTAGGGGGTCGTGCTGGGGGTGGTGTTTTAGGATTTAGGGCAGAGCAGAGGTGATCGGGCAGTGTAGGGGGTCGTGCTGGGGTTGGTGTTTCAGGGTTTAGGGCAGTGCAGTGGTGTGTTCTGGCAGTGTAGGGGGTCGTGCTGGGGTAGTGTTTTAGGGTTTAGGGTAGTGCAGTGGTGTTCGGGTAGTGCAGGGGGTCATGCTTGGGGTAGTGTTTTAGGGTTTAGGGCAGATCAGTGGTGTTTGTGTATGAAGGGGGTCGTGCTGAGGGTGGTGTTTTAGGCTTTAGGGCAGTGCAGTGGTGTTCGGGCAGTGTAGGGGTCGTGCTGGGGGCTCTGTTTCAGGGTTTAGGGTAGTGCAGTGGTGTTCGAGCCGTGTAGGGGTACTTGCAGGGGGGTGGTGTTTCAGGGATTAGGGCAGTGCAGTTGTGTTCGGGCAGTGTAGGGGGACATGCAGGGGGCTGGCATTTCAGGGTTTAGGGTAGTGCAGTGGTGTTTGGGCAGTGTAGGAGGTCATGCAGGTGGCTGGTGTTTCAGGGTTTAGGGCAGTGCAGCTGTGTTCAGGCAGTGTAGGGGGTCATGCAGAGGGCTGGTGTTTCAGGGTTTAGGGCAATGCAGTGGTGTTCGGGCAGTGTAGTGGGTTGTGCTATGGCTAGTTTATAGGGTTTAGGGCAGTGCAGTGGTGTTCGGGCAGTGTAGGGGCTCATGCTGGGGGTGGTGTTTTAGGGTTTAGGGCAGAGCAGTGGTGTTTGGGCAGAGTAGGGGGTCATGCTGGGGTTAGTGTTTAGGGTTTAGGGTAGTGCAGTGGTGTTCGGGTAGTGTAGGGGGTCATGCTTGGGGTAGTGTTTTAGGGTTTAGGGCAGTTCAGTGGTGTTTGTGTATGAAGGGGGTCGTCCTGAGGGTGGTGTTTTAGGCTTTAGGGCAGTGCAGTGGTGTTCGGGCAGTGTAGGGGTCGTGCTGGGGGCTCTGTTTCAGGGTTTAGGGTAGTGCAGTGGTGTTCGAGCCGTGTAGGGGTACTTGCAGGGGGGTGGTGTTTCAGGGATTAGGGCAGTGCAGTTGTGTTCGGGCAGTGTAAGGGGACATGCAGGGGGCTGCGATTTCAGGGTTTAGGGCAGTGCAGTAGTGTTTGGGCAGTGTAGGAGGTCATGCAGGTGGCTGGTGTTTCAGGGTTAAGGGCACTGCAGTGGTGTTCGGGCAGTGTCGGGGGTCGTACAGGGGTATGGTGTTTCAGGGTTTTAGGGCTGTGCAGTGGTGTTCAGGCAGTGTAGGGGGTCAAGCTGGGAGTGGTGCTTCAGGATTTAGGGAAGTGCAGTGGTGTTCAGGCAGTGTAAGGGTCTTGCTGCGGGTGGTGTTTCAGGGTTTAGGGCAGTGCAGTGGTATTCGGGCAGTGTATGGGGTCGTGCTGGGTGTGGTGTTTTAGGGTTTAGGGCAGTGCAGTGGTGTTCGGGCAGTGTAGGGGGTCATGCTGGGGGTGGTGTTTCAGGGTTTAGGGTAGTTCAGTGGTGTTCGGGCAGAGTAGGAGGCATGCAGGGGGTGGTGTTTCAGGGTTTAGTGCGGTGCAGTGGTGTTCGGGCATTGTGGGGGGTCGTGCAGGGTGGTGGTCTTTCAGGGCTTAGGGCAGTGCAGTGGTGTTCGGGCAGTGTAGGGGGTCGTTCAGGGGGCAGGTGTTTCAGGGTTTAGGGCAGTGCAGTGGAGTTCGGGCAGTGTAGGGGTTCGTTGTGGGACTGGTGTTTCAGGGTTTACGGCAGTGCAGTGGTGTTCGGTCAGTGTAGGGGGTCGTGCTGGGGGTAGAGTTTCAGGGATTAGGGTAGTGCAGTGGTGTTCGAGCAGTATAGGGGTAGTGCAGGGGGTGGTGTTTCAGGTTTTAGGGCAGTGCAGTGGTGTTCGGGCAGGCTGGTGGTCTTGTTGGGGGTGGTGTTTCAGGGTTTAGGGCAGTGCAGTGGTGTTCGGGCAGTGTATGGGGTCGTGCTGGGGTGGTGTTTAAGGGTTTAGGGCAGTGCAGTGGTGTTCGGGCAGTGTATGGGGTCATGCTGGGGGTGGCGTTTTAGGGTTTAGGGCAGTGCCGTGGTGTTCGGGCAATGTAGGGGGTCATGCTGGGGGTGGTGTTTCAGGGTTTAGGGCAGTGCAGTGGTGTTCGGGCAGTGAAAGGGGGCCGTGCAGGTGGGGTGTTTCAGGGTTTAGGGCAGTGCATTGGTGCTCGTGCAGTTTAGGGGGTCTTGCTGGGGGTGGTGTTTCAGGGTTTAGTGCAGTGGTGTTCGGGCAGTGTAGGGGGTTATGCTGGGGTGGTGTTTCAGGGTTTAGGGCTGTGCAGTGGTGTTCGGGCAGTGTAGTGGGTTGTGCTGGGGGTGGTGTTTCAGGGTTTAGGGCAGTGGTGTTCGGGCAGTGTAGGGGGTCTTGCTGGGGGTGGTGTTTCAGGGTTTAGGGCAGTGCAGTGGTGTTTGGGCAATGTAGGGGGTCGAGCGGGGAGTGGTGTTTCATTGTTTTGGGCAGTGCAGTGGTGTTCGGGCAGTGTAGGGGGTCATGTGGGGGTGATGTTTTAGGGTTTAGGGCAGTGCAGTGGTGTTCGGGTGTTGTATGGGGTTGTGTGGGGGTGGTTCAGGGATTAGGGTAGTGCATTGGTGTTTGTGTAGTGAAGGGGGTGCTGCTGGGGGTAGTGTTTTAGGGTTTAGGGCAATGCACTGGTGTTTGTGTAGTGTAGGGGGTTGTGCTGAGGGTGGTGTTTTAGGCTTTAGGGCAGTGCAGTGGTGTTCGGGCAGTGCAGGGGGTCATGCTGGGGGCTGTGTTTCAGGGTTTAGGGCAATGCAGTGATGTTCGGGCAGTGTAGGGGGTTGTGCTAGGGATGGTGTTTCAGGGTTTAGGGCAGTGCAGTGATGTTTAGGCAGTGAAGGGGGTCGTGCGGAGGTAGTGTTTCAGGGTTTAGGGCAGTGCAGTGGTGTTCGGGCAGTGTAGGGGGTCATGCTGGGGGTGGTGTTTTAGGGTTTAGGGCAGAGCAGTGGTGTTCGGGCAGTGTAGGGGGTCGTGCTGGGGTAGTTTTTCAGGGTTTAGGGCTGTGCAGTGGTGTTCGGGCAGTGTAGTGGGTTGTGCTGGGGGTGGTGTTTCAGGGTTTAGGGCAGTGGTGTTCGGGCAGTGTAGTGGGTCTTGCTGGGGGTGGTGTTTCAGGGTTTAGGGCAGTGCAGTGGTGTTCGGGCAATTTAGGGGGTCGAGCGGGGGTGGTGTTTCATTGTTTTGGGCAGTGCAGTGGTGTTAGGGCAGTGTAGGGGGTCATATGGGGGGTGCTGTTTTAGGGATTAGGGCAGTGCATTGGTGTTCGGGTGTTGTATGGGGTCGTGTGGGGGTGGTGTTTCAGGGATTAGGGTAGTGCATTGGTGTTTGTGTAGTAAAGGGGGTGCTGCTGGAGGTAGTGTTTTAGGGTTTAGGGCAGTGCACTGGTGTTTGTGTAGTGTAGGGGGTTGTGCTGAGGGTGGAGTTTTAGCCTTTAGGGCAGTGCAGTGGTGTTCGGGCAGTGCAGGGGGTCGTGCTGGTGGCTGTGTTTCAGGGTTTAGGGCAGTGCAGTGGTGTTCGGGCAGTGCAGGGGGTCATGCTAGGGCTGGCGTTTCAGGGTTTAGGACAGTGAAGTGGTATTTAGGCAGCGAAAAGGTTCGTGCGGAGGTAGTGTTTCAGGGTTTAGGGCAGTGCAGTGGTGTTCGGGCAGTGTAGTGGGTCGTGCAGGGGGGTTATGTTTCAGGGTTTAGGGCAGAGCAGTTGTGTTCAGGCAGTGTAGGGGGTCATGCAGGGGCGTGGTGTTCCAGGGTTTAGGGCAGTGCAGTGCAGTTCGGGCAGTGAAGGAGGTCGTGCAGAGGGCTGGTGTTTCAGGGTTTAGGGCAATGCAGTGGTGTTCGGGCAGTGTAGTGGGTTGTGCTATGGCTAGTTTTTTAGGGTTTAGGGCAGAGCAGTGGTGTTCGGGCAGTGTAGGGGGTCATGCTGGGGGTGGTGTTTTAGGGTTTAGGGCAGAGCAGTGGTGTTTGGGCAGAGTAGGGGGTCGTGCTGGGGTTAGTGTTTAGGGTTTAGGGCAGTGCAGTGGTGTTCGGGCAGTGTAGGGGGTCATGCTGGGGGTGGTGTTTCAGGGTTTATGGCAGTGCAGTGGTGCTCGGGCAGTGTAGGGGCTCGTGCAGGGTGTGGTGTTTCAGTGTTTAGGGCAGTGCAGTGGTGTTCGGGCAGTGTGGGGGTCGTGCTGAGGGTGGTGTTTCAGTGTTTAGGGCAGTGCAGTGGTGTTCGGGCAGTGTAGGGGGTCGTTCAGGGGGCAGGTGTTTCAGGGTTTAGGGCAGTGCAGTGGAGTTCAAGCAGTGTAGGGGTTCGTTGTGGGACTGGTGTTTCAGGGTTTACGGCAGTGCAGTGGTGTTCGGTCAGTGTAGGGGGTCGTGCTGGGGGTAGAGTTTCAGGGATTAGGGTAGTGCAGTGGTGTTCGAGCAGTATAGGGGTAGTGCAGGGGGTGGTGTTTAAGGGTTTAGGGCAGTGCAGTGGTGTTCGGGCAGTGTATGGGGTCATGCTGGGGGTGGTGTTTTAGGGTTTAGGGCAGTGCCGTGGTGTTCGGGCAATGTAGGGGGTCATGCTGGGGGTGGTGTTTCAGGGTTTAGGGCAGTGCAGTGGTGTTCGGTCAGTGTAGGGGGTCGTGCTGGGGGTAGAGTTTCAGGGATTAGGGTAGTGCAGTGGTGTTCGAGCAGTATAGGGGTAGTGCAGGGGGTGGTGTTTAAGGGTTTAGGTCAGTGCAGTGGTGTTCGGGCAGTGTATGGGGTCGTGCTGGGGGTGGTGTTTTAGGGTTTAGGGCAGTGCCGTGGTGTTCGGGCAATGTAGGGGGTCATGCTGGGGGTGGTGTTTCAGGGTTTAGGGCAGTGCAGTGGTGTTCGGGCAGTGAAAGGTGGCCGTGCAGGTGTGGTGTTTCAGGGTTTAGGGCAGTGCATTGGTGCTCGTGCAGTTTAGGGGGTCGTGCAGTGGATGGTGTTTCAGGGTTTAGGGCAGTGCAGTGGTGTTCGGGCAGTGTAGGGGTCGTGCTGGGTCTAGTTTTTTAGCGTTTAGGGCAGTGAAGTGGTGTTTGGGCAGTGTAGGGGGCCGTACTGGGGGTGGTGTTTCAGGGTTTAGGGTAGTTCAGTGGTGTTCGGGCAGAGTAGGAGGCATGCAGGGGGGTGGTGTTTCAGGGTTTAGTGCGGTGCAGTGGTGTTCGGGCAGTGTGGGGGGTCGTGCAGGGCGGTGGTCTTTCAGGTCTTAGGGCAGTGCAGTGGTGTTCGGGCAGTGTAGGGCGTCGTTCAGGGGGCAGGTGTTTCAGGGTTTAGGGCAGTGCAGTGGAGTTCGGGCAGTGTAGGGGTTCGTTGTGGGACTGGTGTTTCAGGGTTTACGGCAGTGCAGTGGTGTTCTGTCAGTGTAGGGGGTCGTGCTGGGGGTAGAGTTTCAGGGATTAGGGTAGTGAAGTGGTCTTCGAGCAGTATAGGGGTAGTGCAGGGGGGTGGTGTTTCAGGTTTTAGGGCAGTGCAGTGGTGTTCGGGCAGTGTGGTGGTCTTGTTGGGGGTGGTGTTTCAGGGTTTAGGGCAGTGCAGTGGTGTTCGGGCAGTGTATGGGGTCGTGCTGGGGGTGGTGTTTAAGGGTTTAGGGCAGTGCAGTGGTGTTCGGGCAGTGTATAGGGTCATGCTGGGGGTGGCGTTTTAGGGTTTAGGGCAGTGCCGTGGTGTTCGGGCAATGTAGGGGGTCATGCTGGGGGTGGTGTTTCAGGGTTTAGGGCAGTGCAGTGGTGTTCGGGCAGTGAAAGGGGGCCGTGCAGGTGTGGTGTTTCAGGGTTTACGGCAGTGCATTGGTGCTTGTGCACTTTAGGGGGTCGTGCAGTGGATGGTGTTTCAGGGTTTGCGGCAGTGCAGTGGTGTGCGGGCAGTGTAGGGGGTCTTGCTGGGGGTGGTGTTTCAGGGTTTAGGGCAGTGGTGTTGGGGCAGTGTAGTGGGTCTTGCTGGGGGTGGTGTTTCAGGGTTTAGGGCAGTGCAGTGGTGTTCGAGCAATGTAGGGGGTCGAGCGGGGGTGGTGTTTCATTCTTTTGGGCAGTGCAGTGGTGTTCGGGCAGTGTAGGGGGTCATATGGGGGGTGCTGTTTTAGGGATTAGGGCAGTGCATTGGTGTTCGGGTGTTGTATGGGGTCGTGTGGGGGTGGTGTTTCAGGGATTAGGGTAGTGCATTGGTGTTTGTGTAGTAAAGGGGGTGCTGCTGGGGGTAGTGTTTTAGGGTTTAGGGCAGTGCACTGGTGTTTGTGTAGTGTAGGGGGTTGTGCTGAGGGTGGAGTTTTAGGCTTTTGGGCAGTGCAGTGGTGTTCGGGCAGTGCAGGGGGTCATGCTGGTGGCTGTGTTTCAGGGTTTAGGGCAGTGCAGGGGGTCATGCTAGGGCTGGTGTTTCAGGGTTTAGGACAGTGAAGTGGTATTTAGGCAGCGAAAAGGTTCGTGCGGAGGTAGTGTTTCAGGGTTTAGGGCAGTGCAGTGGTGTTCGGGCAGTGTAGTGGGTCGTGCAGGGGGGTTATGTTTCAGGGTTTAGGGCAGAGCAGTTGTGTTCAGGCAGTGTAGGGGGTCATGCAGGGGGATGGTGTTTCAGGGTTTAGGGCAGTGCAGTGCAGTTTGGGCAATGAAGGAGGTCGTGCAGAGGGCTGGTGTTTCAGGGTTTAGGGCAATGCAGTGGTGTTCGGGCAGTGTAGTGGGTTGTGCTATGGCTAGTTTTTTAGGGTTTAGGGCAGTGCAGTGGTGTTCGGGCAGTGTAGGGGGTCATGCTGGGGGTGGTGTTTTAGGGTTTAGGGTAGAGCAGTGGTGTTTGGGCAGAGTAGGGGGGCGTGCTGGGGTTAGTGTTTAGGGTTTAGGGCAGTGCAGTGGTGTTCGGGCAGTGTAGGGTGTCATGCTGGGGGTGGTGTTTCAGGGTTTACAGCAGTGCAGTGGTGCTCGTGCAGTGTAGGGGCTCGTGCAGGGTGTGGTGTTTCAGTGTTTAGGGCAGTGCAGTGGTGTTCGGGCAGTGTAGGGGGTCGTGCTGGGGGTGGTGTATCAGGATTTAGGGCAGAGCAGAGGTGATTGCGCAGTGTAGGGGGTCGTGCTGGGGTTGGTGTTTCAGGCTTTAGGGCAGTGTAGTGGTGTGTTCTGGCAGTGTAGGGGGTAGTGCTGGGGTAGTGTTTTAGGGTTTAGGGTAGTGCAGTGGTGTTCGGGTAGTGTAGGGGGTCATGCTTGGGGTAGTGGTTTAGGGCAGTGCAGTGGTGTTCGTGCAGTGTAGGGGTCATGCTGGGGGTGGTGTTTTAGGGTTTAGGGTAGAGCAGTGGTGTTTGGGCAGAGTAGGGGGTCGTGCTGGGGTTAGTGTTTAGGGTTTAGGGCAGTGCAGTGGTGTTCGGGCAGTGTAGGGTGTCATGCTGGGGGTGGTGTTTCAGGGTTTACGGCAGTGCAGTGGTGCTCGTGCAGTGTAGGGGCTCGTGCAGGGTGTGGTGTTTCAGTGTTTAGGGCAGTGCAGTGGTGTTCGGGCAGTGTAGGGGGTCGTGCTGGGGGTGGTGTATCAGGATTTAGGGCAGAGCAGAGGTGATTGCGCAGTGTAGGGGGTCGTGCTGGGGTTGATGTTTCAGGCTTTAGGGCAGTGTAGTGGTGTGTTCAGGCAGTGTAGGGGGTAGTGCTGGGGTAGTGTTTTAGGGTTTAGGGTAGTGCAGTGGTGTTCGGGTAGTGTAGGGGGTCATGCTTGGGGTAGTGTTTTAGGGTTTAGGGCAGTGCAGTGGTGTTCGTGCAGTGTAGGGGTCGTGCTGGGGGCTCTGTTTCAGGGTTTAGGGTAGTGCAGTGGTGTTCGAGCCGTGTAGGGGTACTTGCAGGGGGGTGGTGTTTCAGGGATTAGGGCAGTGCAGTTGTGTTCGGGCAGTGTAGGGGGACATGCAGGGGGCTGGCATTTCAGGGTTTAGGGCAGTGCAGTGGTGTTTGGGCAGTGTAGGAGGTCATGCAGGTGGCTGGTGTTTCAGGGTTAAGGGCACTGCAGTGGTGTTCGGGCAGTGTCGGGGGTCGTACAGGGGTATGGTGTTTCAGGGTTTTAGGGCTGTGCAGTGGTGTTCAGGCAGTGTAGGGGGTCAAGCTGGGAGTGGTGCTTCAGGATTTAGGGAAGTGCAGTGGTGTTTAGGCAGTGTAAGGGTCTTGCTGCGGGTGGTGTTTCAGGGTTTAGGGCAGTGCAGTGGTGTTCGGGCAATGTAGGGGGTCATGCTGGGGGTGGTGTTTCAGGGTTTAGGGCAGTGCAGTGGTGTTCGGACAATGTAGGGGGTCGAGCGGGGGTGGTGTTCCATTGTTTTGGGCAGTGCAGTGGTGTTCGGGCAGTGTAGGGGGTCATATGGGGGTGCTGTTTTAGGGTTTAGGGCAGTGCAGTGGTGTTCGGGTGTTGTATGGGGTCGTGTGGGGGTGGTGTTTCAGGGATTAGGGTAGTGCATTGGTGTTTGTGTAGTGAAGGGGTGCTGCTGGGGGTAGTGTTTTAGGGTTTAGGGCAGTGCACTGGTGTTTGTGTAGTGTAGGGGGTCATGCTGAGGGTGGAGTTTTAGGCTTTAGGGCAGTGCAGTGGTGTTCGGGCAGTGCAGGGGGTCGTGCTGGCGGCTGTGTTTCAGGGTTTAGGGCAGTGCAGTGATGTTCGGGCAGTGTAGGGGGTCGTACTAGGGCTGGTGTTTCAGGGTTTAGGGCAGTGCAGTGGTATTTAGGCAGTGAAAAGGTTTGTGCGGAGTTAGTGTTTCAGGGTTTAGGGCAGTGCAGTGGTGTTCGGGCAGTGTAGGGGGTTGTGCAGGGGGGTGGTGTTTCAGGGTTTAGGGCAGTGCAGCTGTGTTCAGGCAGTGTAGGGGGTCATGCAGGGGGTTGGTGTTTCAGCGTTTAGGGCAGTGCAGTGCAGTTCGGGCAGTGAAGGAGGTCGTGCAGAGGGCTGGTGTTTTAGGGTTTAGGGCAATGCAGTGGTGTTCGGGCAGTGTAGTGGGTTGTGCTATGGCTAGTTTTTTAGGGTTTAGGGCAGTGCAGTGGTGTTCGGGCAGTGTAGAGGCTCATGCTGGGGGTGGTGTTTTAGGGTTTAGGGCAGAGCAGTGGTGTTTGGGCAGAGTAGGGGTTCATGCTGGGGGTGGTGTTTCAGGGTTTACGGCAGTGCAGTGGTGCTCGGGCAGTGTAGGGGCTCGTGCAGGGGTGGTGTTTCAGTGTTTAGGGCAGTGCAGTGGTGTTCGGGCAGTGAAGGCGGTCGTGCTGAGGGTGGTGTTCAGTGTTTAGGGCAGTGCAGTGGTCGGGCAGTGTAGGGGGTCGTGCTGGGGGTGGTGTTTTAGGCTTTAGGGCAGTGCAGTGGTGTTCGGGCAGTGTAGGCGTCGTGCTGGGGGCTCTGTTTCAGGGTTTAGGGTAGTGCAGTGGTGTTCGAGCCGTGTAGGGGTACTTGCAGGGGGGTGGTGTTTCAGGGATTAGGGCAGTGCAGTTGTGTTCGGGCAGTGTAGGGGGACATGCAGGGGGCTGGCATTTCAGGGTTTAGGGCAGTGCAGTGGTGTTTGGGCAGTGTAGGAGGTCATGCAGGTGGCTGGTGTTTCAGGGTTTAGGGCAGTGCAGCTGTGTTCAGGCAGTGTAGGGGGTCATGCAGAGGGCTGGTGTTTCAGGGTTTAGGGCAATGCAGTGGTGTTCGGGCAGTGTAGTGGGTTGTGCTATGGCTAGTTTTTTAGGGTTTAGGGCAGTGCACTGGTGTTCGGGCAGTGTAGGGGCTCATGCTGGGGGTGGTGTTTTAGGGTTTAGGGCAGAGCAGTGGTGTTTGGGCAGAGTAGGGGGTCATGCTGGGGTTAGTGTTTAGGGTTTAGGGTAGTGCAGTGGTGTTCGGGTAGTGTAGGGGGTCATGCTTGGGGTAGTGTTTTAGGGTTTAGGGCAGTTCAGTGGTGTTTGTGTATGAAGGGGGTCGTCCTGAGGGTGGTGTTTTAGGCTTTAGGGCAGTGCAGTGGTGTTCGGGCAGTGTAGGGGTCGTGCTGGGGGCTCTGTTTCAGGGTTTAGGGTAGTGCAGTGGTGTTCGAGCCGTGTAGGGGTACTTGCAGGGGGGTGGTGTTTCAGGGATTAGGGCAGTGCAGTTGTGTTCAGGCAGTGTAAGGGGACATGCAGGGGGCTGCGATTTCAGGGTTTAGGGCAGTGCAGTGGTGTTTGGGCAGTGTAGGAGGTCATGCAGGTGGCTGGTGTTTCAGGGTTAAGGGCACTGCAGTGGTGTTCGGGCAGTGTCGGGGGTCGTACAGGGGTTGATGTTTCAGGCTTTAGGGCAGTGTAGTGGTGTGTTCAGGCAGTGTAGGGGGTAGTGCTGGGGTAGTGTTTTAGGGTTTAGGGTAGTGCAGTGGTGTTCGGGTAGTGTAGGGGGTCATGCTTGGGGTAGTGTTTTAGGGTTTAGGGCAGTGCAGTGGTGTTCGTGCAGTGTAGGGGTCGTGCTGGGGGCTCTGTTTCAGGGTTTAGGGTAGTGCAGTGGTGTTCGAGCCGTGTAGGGGTACTTGCAGGGGGGTGGTGTTTCAGGGATTAGGGCAGTGCAGTTGTGTTCGGGCAGTGTAGGGGGACATGCAGGGGGCTGGCATTTCAGGGTTTAGGGCAGTGCAGTGGTGTTTGGGCAGTGTAGGAGGTCATGCAGGTGGCTGGTGTTTCAGGGTTAAGGGCACTGCAGTGGTGTTCGGGCAGTGTCGGGGGTCGTACAGGGGTATGGTGTTTCAGGGTTTTAGGGCTGTGCAGTGGGGATGTATGACGTTACAACGCATACTATTACAACGCATACCTTTACAACGCATTTTTTACAACGCACAATCCATTACAACGCATGACATTACAACGCAGTACACTACAACGCATTTTTAAAAACTACCTTTACAACGCATATCCATTACAACGCATACTACCTTTACAACGCATAATATTAAATTGCATTTAAGGTAAGTATTAGATAGTATAGGGTTAAAAATTACTATTCTAACTCCAGGGGGTGCAACAGTAGGGTAAGTGTTGGATAGTATAGGGGTAAAAATTACTATTCTAACTCCAGGGGGTGCAACAGTAGGGAAAGTGTTGGATAGTATAGGGGTAAAAATTACTATTCTAACTCCAGGGGGTGCAACAGTAGGGTAAGTGTTGGATAGTATAGGGGTAAAAATTACTATTCTAACTCCAGGGGGTGCAACAGTAGGGAAAGTGTTGGATAGTATAGGGGGAAAAATTACTATTCTAACTCCATGGGGTGCAACAGTAGGGTAAGTGTTGGATAGTATAGGGGTAAAAATTACTATTCTAACTCCAGGGGGTGCAACAGTAGGGTAAGTGTTGGATAGTATAGGGGTAAAAATTACTATTCTAACTCCAGGGGGTGCAACAGTAGGGAAAGTGTTGGATAGTATAGGGGTAAAAATTACTATTCTAACTCCAGGGGGTGCAACAGTAGGGTAAGTGTTGGATAGTATAGGGGTAAAAATTACTATTCTAACTCCAGGGGGTGCAACAGTAGGGTAAGTGTTGGATAGTATAGGGGTAAAAATTACTATTCTAACTCCAGGGGGTGCAACAGTAGGGTAAGTGTTGGATAGTATATTACTATATTATGCGTTGTAATGGTATGCGTTGTAATGGTAGTATGCGCTGTAATGGAATGCGTTGTAAAGGTAGTATTTAGAAATGCGTTGTAGTGTCCTGCGTTGTAATGTCATGCGTTGTAATGGATTGTGCGTTGTAAAAAATGCGTTGTAAAGGTAGTGCGTTGTAAAAGTTGCGTTGTAAAGGTTGTTCCCCGTGCAGTGGTGTTCAGGCAGTGTAGGGGGTCAAGCTGGGAGTGGTGCTTCAGGATTTAGGGAAGTGCAGTGGTGTTTAGGCAGTGTAAGGGTCTTGCTGCGGGTGGTGTTTCAGGGTTTAGGGCAGTGCAGTGGTGTTCGGGCAATGTAGGGGGTCATGCTGGGGGTGGTGTTTCAGGGTTTAGGGCAGTGCAGTGGTGTTCGGACAATGTAGGGGGTCGAGCGGGGGTGGTGTTCCATTGTTTTGGGCAGTGCAGTGGTGTTCGGGCAGTGTAGGGGGTCATATGGGGGTGCTGTTTTAGGGTTTAGGGCAGTGCAGTGGTGTTCGGGTGTTGTATGGGGTCGTGTGGGGGTGGTGTTTCAGGGATTAGGGTAGTGCATTGGTGTTTGTGTAGTGAAGGGGTGCTGCTGGGGGTAGTGTTTTAGGGTTTAGGGCAGTGCACTGGTGTTTGTGTAGTGTAGGGGGTCGTGCTGAGGGTGGAGTTTTAGGCTTTAGGGCAGTGCAGTGGTGTTCGGGCAGTGCAGGGGGTCGTGCTGGCGGCTGTGTTTCAGGGTTTAGGGCAGTGCAGTGATGTTCGGGCAGTGTAGGGGGTCGTGCTAGGGCTGGTGTTTCAGGGTTTAGGGCAGTGCAGTGGTATTTAGGCAGTGAAAAGGTTTGTGCGGAGTTAGTGTTTCAGGGTTTAGGGCAGTGCAGTGGTGTTCGGGCAGTGTAGGGGGTTGTGCAGGGGGGTGGTGTTTCAGAGTTTAGGGCAGTGCAGCTGTGTTCAGGCAGTGTAGGGGGTCATGCAGGGGGTTGGTGTTTCAGCGTTTAGGGCAGTGCAGTGCAGTTCGGGCAGTGAAGGAGGTCGTGCAGAGGGCTGGTGTTTTAGGGTTTAGGGCAATGCAGTGGTGTTCGGGCAGTGTAGTGGGTTGTGCTATGGCTAGTTTTTTAGGGTTTAGGGCAGTGCAGTGGTGTTCGGGCAGTGTAGAGGCTCATGCTGGGGGTGGTGTTTTAGGGTTTAGGGCAGAGCAATGGTGTTTGGGCAGAGTAGGGGTTCATGCTGGGGGTGGTGTTTCAGGGTTTACGGCAGTGCAGTGGTGCTCGGGCAGTGTAGGGGCTCGTGCAGGGGTGGTGTTTCAGTGTTTAGGGCAGTGCAGTGGTGTTCGGGCAGTGAAGGCGGTCGTGCTGAGGGTGGTGTTCAGTGTTTAGGGCAGTGCAGTGGTCGGGCAGTGTAGGGGGTCGTGCTGGGGGTGGTGTTTTAGGCTTTAGGGCAGTGCAGTGGTGTTCGGGCAGTGTAGGCGTCGTGCTGGGGGCTCTGTTTCAGGGTTTAGGGTAGTGCAGTGGTGTTCGAGCCGTGTAGGGGTACTTGCAGGGGGGTGGTGTTTCAGGGATTAGGGCAGTGCAGTTGTGTTCGGGCAGTGTAGGGGGACATGCAGGGGGCTGGCATTTCAGGGTTTAGGGCAGTGCAGTGGTGTTTGGGCAGTGTAGGAGGTCATGCAGGTGGCTGGTGTTTCAGGGTTTAGGGCAGTGCAGCTGTGTTCAGGCAGTGTAGGGGGTCATGCAGAGGGCTGGTGTTTCAGGGTTTAGGGCAATGCAGTGGTGTTCGGGCAGTGTAGTGGGTTGTGCTATGGCTAGTTTTTTAGGGTTTAGGGCAGTGCACTGGTGTTCGGGCAGTGTAGGGGCTCATGCTGGGGGTGGTGTTTTAGGGTTTAGGGCAGAGCAGTGGTGTTTGGGCAGAGTAGGGGGTCATGCTGGGGTTAGTGTTTAGGGTTTAGGGTAGTGCAGTGGTGTTCGGGTAGTGTAGGGGGTCATGCTTGGGGTAGTGTTTTAGGGTTTAGGGCAGTTCAGTGGTGTTTGTGTATGAAGGGGGTCGTCCTGAGGGTGGTGTTTTAGGCTTTAGGGCAGTGCAGTGGTGTTCGGGCAGTGTAGGGGTCGTGCTGGGGGCTCTGTTTCAGGGTTTAGGGTAGTGCAGTGGTGTTCGAGCCGTGTAGGGGTACTTGCAGGGGGGTGGTGTTTCAGGGATTAGGGCAGTGCAGTTGTGTTCAGGCAGTGTAAGGGGACATGCAGGGGGCTGCGATTTCAGGGTTTAGGGCAGTGCAGTGGTGTTTGGGCAGTGTAGGAGGTCATGCAGGTGGCTGGTGTTTCAGGGTTAAGGGCACTGCAGTGGTGTTCGGGCAGTGTCGGGGGTCGTACAGGGGTATGGTGTTTCAGGGTTTTAGGGCTGTGCAGTGGTGTTCAGGCAGTGTAGGGGGTCAAGCTGGGAGTGGTGCTTCAGGATTTAGGGAAGTGCAGTGGTGTTCAGGCAGTGTAAGGGTCTTGCTGCGGGTGGTGTTTCAGGGTTTAGGGCAGTGCAGTGGTATTCGGGCAGTGTATGGGGTCGTGCTGGGTGTGGTGTTTTAGGGTTTAGGGCAGTGCAGTGGTGTTCGGGCAGTGTAGGGGGTCATGCTGGGGGTGGTGTTTCAGGGTTTAGGGTAGTTCAGTGGTGTTCGGGCAGAGTAGGAGGCATGCAGGGGGGTGGTGTTTCAGGGTTTAGTGCGGTGCAGTGGTGTTCGGGCATTGTGGGGGGTCGTGCAGGGCGGTGGTCTTTCAGGGCTTAGGGCAGTGCAGTGGTGTTCGGGCAGTGTAGGGGGTCATTCAGGGGGCAGGTGTTTCAGGGTTTAGGGCAGTGCAGTGGAGTTCGGGCAGTGTAGGGGTTTGTTGTGGGACTGGTGTTTCAGGGTTTACGGCAGTGCAGTGGTGTTCGGTCAGTGTAGGGGGTCGTGCTGGGGGTAGAGTTTCAGGGATTAGGGTAGTGCAGTGGTGTTCGAGCAGTATAGGGGTAGTGCAGGGGGTGGTGTTTCAGGTTTTAGGGCAGTGCAGTGGTGTTCGGGCAGGCTGGTGGTCTTGTTGGGGGTGGTGTTTCAGGGTTTAGGGCAGTGCAGTGGTGTTCGGGCAGTGTATGGGGTCATGCTGGGGTGGTGTTTAAGGGTTTAGGGCAGTGCAGTGGTGTTCGGGCAGTGTATGGGGTCATGCTGGGGGTGGCGTTTTAGGGTTTAGAGCAGTGCCGTGGTGTTCGGGCAATGTAGGGGGTCATGCTGGGGGTGGTGTTTCAGGGTTTAGGGTAGTGCAGTGGTGTTCGGGCAGTGAAAGGGGGCCGTGCAGGTGTGGTGTTTCAGGGTTTAGGGCAGTGCATTGGTGCTCATGCAGTTTAGGGGGTCTTGCTGGGGGTGGTGTTTCAGGGTTTAGTGCAGTGGTGTTCGGGCAGTGTAGGGGGTTATGCTGGGGTGGTGTTTCAGGGTTTAGGGCTGTGCAGTGGTGTTCGGGCAGTGTAGTGGGTTGTGCTGGGGGTGGTGTTTCAGGGTTTAGGGCAGTGGTGTTCGGGCAGTGTAGGGGGTCTTGCTGGGGGTGGTGTTTCAGGGTTTAGGGCAGTGCAGTGGTGTTCGGGCAATGTAGGGGGTCGAGCGGGGAGTGGTGTTTCATTGTTTTGGGCAGTGCAGTGGTGTTCGGGCAGTGTAGGGGGTCATGTGGGGGTGATGTTTTAGGGTTTAGGGCAGTGCAGTGGTGTTCGGGTGTTGTATGGGGTTCTGTGGGGGTGGTGTTTCAGGGATTAGGGTAGTGCATTGGTGTTTGTGTAGTGAAGGGGGTGCTGCTGGGGGTAGTGTTTTAGGGTTTAGGGCAATGCACTGGTGTTTGTGTAGTGTAGGGGGTTGTGCTGAGGGTGGTGTTTTAGGCTTTAGGGCCGTGCAGTGGTGTTCGGGCAGTGCAGGGGGTCGTGCTGGGGGCTGTGTTTCAGGGTTTAGGGCAATGCAGTGATGTTCGGGCAGTGTAGGGGGTTGTGCTAGGGATGGTTTTTCAGGGTTTAGGGCAGTGCAGTGATGTTTAGGCAGTGAAGGGGGTCGTGCGGAGGTAGTGTTTCAGGGTTTAGGGCAGTGCAGTGGTGTTCCGGCAGTGTAGGGGGTCATGCTGGGGGTGGTGTTTTAGGGTTTAGGGCAGAGCAGTGGTGTTCGGGCAGTGTAGGGGGTCGTGCTGGGGTAGTTTTTCAGGGTTTACGGCTGTGCAGTGGTGTTCGGGCAGTGTAGTGGGTCGTGCAGGGGGGTTATGTTTCAGGGTTTAGGGCAGAGCAGTTGTGTTCAGGCAGTGTAGGGGGTCATGCAGGGGCGTGGTGTTTCAGGGTTTAGGGCAGTGCAGTGCAGTTCGGGCAGTGAAGGAGGTCGTGCAGAGGGCTGGTGTTTCAGGGTTTAGGGCAATGCAGTGGTGTTCGGGCAGTGTAGTGGGTTGTGCTATGGCTAGTTTTTTAGGGTTTAGGGCAGTGCAGTGGTGTTCGGGCAGTGTAGGGGGTCATGCTGGGGGTGGTGTTTTAGGGTTTAGGGCAGAGCAGTGGTGTATGGGCAGAGTAGGGGGTCGTGCTGGGGTTAGTGTTTAGGGTTTAGGGCAGTGCAGTGGTGTTCGGGCAGTGTAGGGGGTCATGCTGGGGGTGGTGTTTCAGGGTTTACGGCAGTGCAGTGGTGCTCGGGCAGTGTAGGGGCTCGTGCAGGGTGTGGTGTTTCAGTGTTTAGGGCAGTGCAGTGGTGTTCGGGCAGTGTAGGGGGTCGTGCTGAGGGTGGTGTTTCAGTGTTTAGGGCAGTGCAGTGGTGTTCGGGCAGTGTAGGGGGTCGTTCAGGGGGCAGGTGTTTCAGGGTTTAGGGCAGTGCAGTGGAGTTCAAGCAGTGTAGGGGTTCGTTGTGGGACTGGTGTTTCAGGGTTTACGGCAGTGCAGTGGTGTTCGGTCAGTGTAGGGGGTCGTGCTGGGGGTAGAGTTTCAGGGATTAGGGTAGTGCAGTGGTGTTCGAGCAGTATAGGGGTAGTGCAGGGGGTGGTGTTTAAGGGTTTAGGGCAGTGCAGTGGTGTTCGGGCAGTGTATGGGGTCGTGCTGGGGGTGGTGTTTAAGGGTTTAGGGCAGTGCAGTGGTGTTCGGGCAGTGTATGGGGTCATGCTGGGGGTGGTGTTTTAGGGTTTAGGGCAGTGCCGTGGTGTTCGGGCAATGTAGGGGGTCATGCTGGGGGTGGTGTTTCAGGGTTTAGGGCAGTGCAGTGGTGTTCGGGCAGTGAAAGGGGGCCGTGCAGGTGTGGTGTTTCAGGGTTTAGGGCAGTGCATTGGTGCTCGTGCAGTTTAGGGGGTCGTGCAGTGGATGGTGTTTCAGGGTTTAGGGCAGTGCAGTGGTGTTCGGGCAGTGAAAGGGGGCCGTGCAGGTGTGGTGTTTCAGGGTTTAGGGCTGTGCATTGGTGCTCGTGCAGTTTAGGGGGTCGTGCAGTGGATGGTGTTTCAGGGTTTAGGGCAGTGCAGTGGTGTTCGGGCAGTGTAGGGGTCGTGCTGGGTCTAGTTTTTTAGCGTTTAGGGCAGTGAAGTGGTGTTTGGGCAGTGTAGGGGGCCGTACTGGGGGTGGTGTTTCAGGGTTTAGGGTGGTTCAGTGGTGTTCGGGCAGTGTAGGGGGTCATGCTGGGGGTGGTGTTTCAGGGTTTACGGCAGTGCAGTGGTGCTCGGGCAGTGTAGGGGCTCATGCAGGGTGTGGTGTTTCAGTGTTTAGGGCAGTGCAGTGGTGTTCGGGCAGTGTAGGGGGTCGTGCTGGGGGTAGTGTTTCAGGATTTAGGGCAGAGCAGAGGTGATTGCGCAGTGTAGGGGGTCGTGCTGGGGTTGGTGTTTCAGGGTTTAGGGCAGTGTAGTGGTGTGTTCTGGCAGTGTAGGGGGTAGTGCTGGGGTAGTGTTTTAGGGTTTAGGGTAGTGCAGTGGTGTTCGGGTAGTGTAGGGGGTCATGCTTGGGGTAGTGTTTTAGGGTTTAGGGCAGTTCAGTGGTGTTTGTGTATGAAGGGGGTCGTGCTGAGGGTGGTGTTTTAGGCTTTAGGGCAGTGCAGTGGTGTTCGGGCAGTGTAGGGGTCGTGCTGGGGGCTCTGTTTCAGAGTTTAGGGTAGTGCAGTGGTGTTCGAGCCGTGTAGGGGTACTTGCAGGGGGGTGGTGTTTCAGGGATTAGGGCAGTGCAGTTGTGTTCGGGCAGTGTAGGGGGACATGCAGGGGGCTGGCATTTCAGGGTTTAGGGCAGTGCAGTGGTGTTTGGGCAGTGTAGGAGGTCATGCAGGTGGCTGGTGTTTCAGGGTTTTAGGGCTGTGCAGTGGTGTTCAGGCAGTGTAGGGGGTCAAGCTGGGAGTGGTGCTTCAGGATTTAGGGAAGTGCAGTGGTGTTCAGGCAGTGTAAGGGTCTTGCTGCGGGTGGTGTTTCAGGGTTTAGGGCAGTGCAGTGGTTTTCGGGCAGTGTATGGGGTCGTGCTGGGTGTGGTGTATTAGGGTTTAGGGCAGTGCAGTGGTGTTCGGGCAGTGTAGGGGGTCATGCTGGGGGTGGTGTTTCAGGGTTTAGGGCAGTGCAGTGGTGTTCGGGCACTGTAGGGGTCGTGCTGGGTCTAGTTTTTTAGTGTTTAGGGCAGTGAAGTGGTGTTTGGGCAGTGTAGGGGGTCGTACTGGGGGTGTTGTTTCAGGGTTTAGGGTAGTTCAGTGGTGTTCGGGCAGTGTGGGGGGACGTGCAGGGCTGTGGTTTTTCAGGGCTTAGGGCAGTGCAGTGGTGTTCGGGCAGTGTAGGGGGTCGTTCAGGGGGCAGGTGTTTCAGGGTTTAGGGCAGTGCAGTGGAGTTCGGGCAGTGTAGGGGGTCGTTCAGGGGGCAGGTGTTTCAGAGTTTACGGCAGTGCAGTGGTGTTCGGTCAGTGTAGGGGGTCGTGCTGGGGGTAGAGTTTCAGGGATTAGGGTAGTGCAGTGGTGTTCGAGCAGTATGGGGTAGTGCAGGGGGTGGTGTTTAAGGGTTTAGGGCAGTGCAGTGGTGTTCGGGCAGTGTATGGGGTCTGGCTGGGGGTGGTGTTTTAGGGTTTAGGGCAGTGCCGTGGTGTTCGGGCAATGTAGGGGTCATGCTGGGGGTGGTGTTTCAGGGTTTAGGGCAGTGCAGTGGTGTTCGGGCAGTGAAAGGGGGCCGTGCAGGTGTGGTGTTTCAGGGTTTAGGGCAGTGCATTGGTGCTCGTGCAGTTTAGGGGGTCGTGCAGTGGATGGTGTTTCAGGGTTTGCGGCAGTGCAGTGGTGTGCGGGCAGTGTAGGGGGTCTTGCTGGGGTTGGTGTTTCAGGGATTAGGGTAGTGCAGTGGTGTTCGAGCAGTATAGGGGTAGTGCAGGGGGTGGTGTTTCAGGTTTTAGGGCAGTGCAGTGGTGTTCGGGCAGTGTGGTGGTCTTGTTGGGGGTGGTGTTTCAGGGTTTAGGGCAGTGCAGTGGTGTTCGGGCAGTGTATGGGGTCGTGCTGGGGGTGGTGTTTAAGGGTTTAGGGCAGTGCAGTGGTGTTCGGGCAGTGTATGGGGTCATGCTGGGGGTGGCGTTTTAGGGTTTAGGGCAGTGCCGTGGTGTTCGGGCAATGTAGGGGGTCATGCTGGGGGTGGTGTTTCAGGGTTTAGGGCAGTGCAGTGGTGTTCGGGCAGTGAAAGGGGGCCGTGCAGGTGTGGTGTTTCAGGGTTTAGGGCAGTGCATTGGTGCTCGTGCAGTTTAGGGGGTCGTGCAGTGGATGGTGTTTCAGGGTTTGCGGCAGTGCAGTGGTGTGCGGGCAGTGTAGGGGTTTTTGCTGGGGGTGGTGTTTCAGGGTTTAGTGCAGTGGTGTTCGGGCAGTGTAGGGGGTTATGCTGGGGTGGTGTTTCAGGGTTTAGGGCTGTGCAGTGGTGTTCAGGCAGTGTAGTAGGTTGTGCTGGGGGTGGTGTTTCAGGGTTTAGGGCAGTGGTGTTCGGGCAGTGTAGGGGGTCTTGCTGGGGGTGGTGTTTCAGGGTTTAGGGCAGTGCAGTGGTGTTCGGGCAATGTAGGGGGTCGAGCGGGGAGTGGTGTTTCATTGTTTTGGGCAGTGCAGTGGTGTTCGGGCAGTGTAGGGGGTCATGTGGATGTGATGTTTTAGGGTTTAGGGCAGTGCAGTGGTGTTCGGGTGTTGTATGGGGTCATGTGGGGGTGGTGTTTCAGGGATTAGGGTAGTGCATTGGTGTTTGTGTAGTGAAGGGGGTGCTGCTGGGGTTAGTGTTTTAGGGTATAGGGCAATGCACTGGTGTTTGTGTAGTGTAGGGGGTTGTGCTGAGGGTGGTGTTTTAGGCTTTAGGGCAGTGCAGTGGTGTTCGGGCAGTGCAGGGGGTCGTGCTGGGGCTGTGTTTCAGGGTTTAGGGCAATGCAGTGATGTTCGGGCAGTGTAGGGGGTTGTGCTAGGGATGGTGTTTCAGGGTTTAGGGCAGTGCAGTGATGTTTAGGCAGTGAAGGGGGTCGTGCGGAGGTAGTGTTTCAGGGTTTAGGGCAGTGCAGTGGTGTTCGGGCAGTGTAGGGGGTCATGCTGGGGGTGGTGTTTTAGGGTTTATGGCAGAGCAGTGGTGTTCGGGCAGTGTAGGGGGTCGTGCTGGGGTAGTTTTTCAGGGTTTAGGGCTGTGCAGTGGTGTTCGGGCAGTGTAGTGGGTTGTGCTGGGGGTGGTGTTTCAGGGTTTAGGGCAGTGGTGTTCGGGCAGTGTAGTGGGTCTTGCTGGGGGTGGTGTTTCAGGGTTTAGGGCAGTGCAGTGGTGTTCGGGCAATGTAGGGGGTCGAGCGGGGGTGGTGTTTCATTGTTTTGGGCAGTGCAGTGGTGTTAGGGCAGTGTAGGGGGTCATATGGGGGGTGCTGTTTTAGGGATTAGGGCAGTGCATTGGTGTTCGGGTGTTGTATGGGGTCGTGTGGGGGTGGTGTTTCAGGGATTAGGGTAGTGCATTGGTGTTTGTGTAGTAAAGGGGGTGCTGCTGGGGGTAGTGTTTTAGGGTTTAGGGCAGTACACTGGTGTTTGTGTAGTGTAGGGGGTTGTGCTGAGGGTGGAGTTTTAGCCTTTAGGGCAGTGCAGTGGTGTTCGGGCAGTGCAGGGGGTCGTGCTGGCGGCTGTGTTTCAGGGTTTAGGGCAGTGCAGTGGTGTTCGGGCAGTGCAGGGGGTCGTGCTAGGGCTGGTGTTTCAGGGTTTAGGACAGTGAAGTGGTATTTAGGCAGCGAAAAGGTTCGTGCGGAGGTAGTGTTTCAGGGTTTAGGGCAGTGCAGTGGTGTTCGGGCAGTGTAGTGGGTCGTGCAGGGGGGTTATGTTTCAGGGTTTAGGGCAGAGCAGTTGTGTTCAGGCAGTGTAGGGGGTCATGCAGGGGCGTGGTGTTTCAGGGTTTAGGGCAGTGCAGTGCAGTTCGGGCAGTGAAGGAGGTCGTGCAGAGGGCTGGTGTTTCAGGGTTTAGGGCAATGCAGTGGTGTTCGGGCAGTGTAGTGGGTTGTGCTATGGCTAGTTTTTTAGGGTTTAGGGCAGTGCAGTGGTGTTCGGGCAGTGTAGGGGGTCATGCTGGGGGTGGTGTTTTAGGGTTTAGGGCAGAGCAGTGGTGTTTGGGCAGAGTAGGGGGTCGTGCTGGGGTTAGTGTTTAGGGTTTAGGGCAGTGCAGTGGTGTTCGGGCAGTGTAGGGGGTCATGCTGGGGGTGGTGTTTCAGGGTTTACGGCAGTGCAGTGGTGCTCGGGCAGTGTAGTGGCTCGTGCAGGGTGTGGTGTTTCAGTGTTTAGGGCAGTGCAGTGGTGTTCGGGCAGTGTAGGGGGTCGTGCTGAGGGTGGTGTTTCAGTGTTTAGGGCAGTGCAGTGGTGTTCGGGCAGTGTAGGGGGTCGTTCAGGGGGCAGGTGTTTCAGGGTTTAGGGCAGTGCAGTGGAGTTCAAGCAGTGTAGGGGTTCGTTGTGGGACTGGTGTTTCAGGGTTTATGGCAGTGCAGTGGTGTTCGGTCAGTGTAGGGGGTCGTGCTGGGGGTAGAGTTTCAGGGATTAGGGTAGTGCAGTGGTGTCCGAGCAGTATAGGGGTAGTGCAGGGGGTGGTGTTTAAGGGTTTAGGGCAGTGCAGTGGTGTTCGGGCAGTGTATGGGGTCGTGCTGGGGGTGGTGTTTAAGGGTTTAGGGCAGTGCAGTGGTGTTCGGGCAGTGTATGGGGTCATGCTGGGGGTGGTGTTTTAGGGTTTAGGGCAGTGCCGTGGTGTTCGGGCAATGTAGGGGGTCATGCTGGGGGTGGTGTTTCAGGGTTTAGGGCAGTGCAGTGGTGTTCGGTCAGTGTAGGGGGTCGTGCTGGGGGTAGAGTTTCAGGGATTAGGGTAGTGCAGTGGTGTTCGAGCAGTATAGGGGTAGTGCAGGGGGTGGTGTTTAAGGGTTTAGGGCAGTGCAGTGGTGTTCGGGCAGTGTATGGGGTCGTGCTGGGGGTGGTGTTTAAGGGTTTAGGGCAGTGCAGTGGTGTTCGGGCAGTGTATGGGGTCATGCTGGGGGTGGTGTTTTAGGGTTTAGGGCAGTGCCGTGGTGTTCGGGCAATGTAGGGGGTCATGCTGGGCATGGTGTTTCAGGGTTTAGGGCAGTGCAGTGGTGTTCGGGCAGTGAAAGGGGGCCGTGCAGGTGTGGTGTTTCAGGGTTTAGGGCAGTGCATTGGTGCTCGTGCAGTTTAGGGGGTCGTGCAGTGGATGGTGTTTCAGGGTTTAGGGCAGTGCAGTGGTGTTCGGGCAGTGTAGGGGTCGTGCTGGGTCTAGTTTTTTAGCGTTTAGGGCAGTGAAGTGGTGTTTGGGCAGTGTAGGGGGCCGTACTGGGGGTGGTGTTTCAGGGTTTAGGGTAGTTCAGTGGTGTTCGGGCAGAGTAGGAGGCATGCAGGGGGGTGGTGTTTCAGGGTTTAGTGCGGTGCAGTGGTGTTCGGGCAGTGTGGGGGGTCGTGCAGGGCGGTGGTCTTTCAGGGCTTAGGGCAGTGCAGTGGTTTTCGGGCAGTGTAGGGGGTCGTTCAGGGGGCAGGTGTTTCAGGGTTTAGGGCAGTGCAGTGGAGTTCGGGCAGTGTAGGGGTTCGTTGTGGGACTGGTGTTTCAGGGTTTACGGCAGTGCAGTGGTGTTCTGTCAGTGTAGGGGGTCGTGCTGGGGGTAGAGTTTCAGGGATTAGGGTAGTGAAGTGGTCTTCGAGCAGTATAGGGGTAGTGCAGGGGGGTGGTGTTTTAGGGCAGTGCAGTGGTGTTCGGGCAGTGTGGTGGTCTTGTTGGGGGTGGTGTTTCAGGGTTTAGGGCAGTGCAGTGGTGTTCGGGCAGTGTATGGGGTCATGCTGGGGGTGGTGTTTTAGGGTTTAGGGCAGTGCCGTGGTGTTCGGGCAATGTAGGGGGTCATGCTGGGGGTGGTGTTTCAGGGTTTAGGGCAGTGCAGTGGTGTTCGGTCAGTGTAGGGGGTCGTGCTGGAGGTAGAGTTTCAGGGATTAGGGTAGTGCAGTGGTGTTTGAGCAGTATAGGGGTAGTGCAGGGGGTGGTGTTTAAGGGTTTAGGGCAGTGCAGTGGTGTTCGGGCAGTGTATGGGGTCGTGCTGGGGGTGGTGTTTTAGGGTTTAGGGCAGTGCCGTGGTGTTCGGGCAATGTAGGGGGTCATGCTGGGGGTGGTGTTTCAGGGTTTAGGGCAGTGCAGTGGTGTTCGGGCAGTGAAAGGGGGCCGTGCAGGTGTGGTGTTTCAGGGTTTAGGGCAGTGCATTGGTGCTCGTGCAGTTTAGGGGGTCGTGCAGTGGATGGTGTTTCAGGGTTTAGGGCAGTGCAGTGGTGTTCGGGCAGTGTAGGGGTCGTGCTGGGTCTAGTTTTTTAGCGTTTAGGGCAGTGAAGTGGTGTTTGGGCAGTGTAGGGGCCCGTACTGGGGGTGGTGTTTCAGGGTTTAGGGTAGTTCAGTGGTGTTCGGGCAGAGTAGGAGGCATGCAGGGGGGTGGTGTTTCAGGGTTTAGTGCGGTGCAGTGGTGTTCGGGCAGTGTGGGGGGTCGTGCAGGGCGGTGGTCTTTCAGGGCTTAGGGCAGTGCAGTGGTGTTCGGGCAGTGTAGGGGGTCGTTCAGGGGGCCGGTGTTTCAGGGTTTAGGGCAGTGCAGTGGAGTTCGGGCAGTGTAGGGGTTCGTTGTGGGACTGGTGTTTCAGGGTTTACGGCAGTGCAGTGGTGTTCTGTCAGTGTAGGGGGTCGTGCTGGGGGTAGAGTTTCAGGGATTAGGGTAGTGAAGTGGTCTTCGAGCAGTATAGGGGTAGTGCAGGGGGGTGGTGTTTCAGGTTTTAGGGCAGTGCAGTGGTGTTCGGGCAGTGTGGTGGTCTTGTTGGGGGTGGTGTTTCAGGGTTTAGGGCAGTGCAGTGGTGTTCGGGCAGTGTATGGGGTCGTGCTGGGGGTGGTGTTTAAGGGTTTAGGGCAGTGCAGTGGTGTTCGGGCAGTGTATGGGGTCATGCTGGGGGTGGCGTTTTAGGGTTTAGGGCAGTGCCGTGGTGTTCGGGCAATGTAGGGGGTCATGCTGGGGGTGGTGTTTCAGGGTTTAGGGCAGTGCAGTGGTGTTCGGGCAGTGAAAGGGGGCCGTGCAGGTGTGGTGTTTCAGGGTTTAGGGCAGTGCATTGGTGCTCGTGCACTTTAGGGGGTCGTGCAGTGGATGGTGTTTCAGGGTTTGCGGCAGTGCAGTGGTGTGCGGGCAGTGTAGGGGGTCTTGCTGGGGGTGGTGTTTCAGGGTTTAGGGCAGTGGTGTTCGGGCAGTGTAGTGGGTCTTGCTGGGGGTGGTGTTTCAGGGTTTAGGGCAGTGCAGTGGTGTTCGAGCAATGTAGGGGGTCGAGCGGGGGTGGTGTTTCATTGTTTTGGGCAGTGCAGTGGTGTTCGGGCAGTGTAGGGGGTCATATGGGGGGTGCTGTTTTAGGGATTAGGGCAGTGCATTGGTGTTCGGGTGTTGTATGGGGTCGTGTGGGGGTGGTGTTTCAGGGATTAGGGTAGTGCATTGGTGTTTGTGTAGTAAAGGGGGTGCTGCTGGGGGTAGTGTTTTAGGGTTTAGGGCAGTGCACTGGTGTTTGTGTAGTGTAGGGGGTTGTGCTGAGGGTGGAGTTTTAGGCTTTTGGGCAGTGCAGTGGTGTTCGGGCAGTGCAGGGGGTCGTGCTGGCGGCTGTGTTTCAGGGTTTAGGGCAGTGCAGTGGTGTTCGGGCAGTGCAGGGGGTCATGCTAGGGCTGGTGTTTCAGGGTTTAGGACAGTGAAGTGGTATTTAGGCAGCGAAAAGGTTCGTGCGGAGGTAGTGTTTCAGGGTTTAGGGCAGTGCAGTGGTGTTCGGGCAGTGTAGGGGGTCGTGCTGAGGGTGGTGTTTCAGTGTTTAGGGCAGTGCAGTGGTGTTCGGGCAGTGTAGGGGGTCGTTCAGGGGGCAGGTGTTTCAGGGTTTAGGGCAGTGCAGTGGAGTTCAAGCAGTGTAGGGGTTCGTTGTGGGACTGGTGTTTCAGGGTTTACGGCAGTGCAGTGGTGTTCGGTCAGTGTAGGGGGTCGTGCTGGGGGTAGAGTTTCAGGGATTAGGGTAGTGCAGTGGTGTTCGAGCAGTATAGGGGTAGTGCAGGGGGTGGTGTTTAAGGGTTTAGGGCAGTGCAGTGGTGTTCGGGCAGTGTATGGGGTCGTGCTGGGGGTGGTGTTTAAGGGTTTAGGGCAGTGCAGTGGTGTTCGGGCAGTGTATGGGGTCATGCTGGGGGTGGTGTTTTAGGGTTTAGAGCAGTGCCGTGGTGTTCGGGCAATGTAGGGGGTCATGCTGGGGGTGGTGTTTCAGGGTTTAGGGCAGTGCAGTGGTGTTCGGTCAGTGTAGGGGGTCGTGCTGGGGGTAGAGTTTCAGGGATTAGGGTAGTGCAGTGGTGTTCGAGCAGTATAGGGGTAGTGCAGGGGGTGGTGTTTAAGGGTTTAGGGCAGTGCAGTGGTGTTCGGGCAGTGTATGGGGTCGTGCTGGGGGTGGTGTTTAAGGGTTTAGGGCAGTGCAGTGGTGTTCGGGCCGTGTATGGGGTCATGCTGGGGGTGGTGTTTTAGGGTTTAGGGCAGTGCCGTGGTGTTCGGGCAATGTAGGGGGTCATGCTGGGCATGGTGTTTCAGGGTTTAGGGCAGTGCAGTGGTGTTCGGGCAGTGAAAGGGGGCCGTGCAGGTGTGGTGTTTCAGGGTTTAGGGCAGTGCATTGGTGCTCGTGCAGTTTAGGGGGTCGTGCAGTGGATGGTGTTTCAGGGTTTAGGGCAGTGCAGTGGTGTTCGGGCAGTGTAGGGGTCGTGCTGGGTCTAGTTTTTTAGCGTTTAGGGCAGTGAAGTGGTGTTTGGGCAGTGTAGGGGGCCGTACTGGGGGTGGTGTTTCAGGGTTTAGGGTAGTTCAGTGGTGTTCGGGCAGAGTAGGAGGCATGCAGGGGGGTGGTGTTTCAGGGTTTAGTGCGGTGCAGTGGTGTTCGGGCAGTGTGGGGGGTCGTGCAGGGCGGTGGTCTTTCAGGGCTTAGGGCAGTGCAGTGGTTTTCGGGCAGTGTAGGGGGTCGTTCAGGGGGCAGGTGTTTCAGGGTTTAGGGCAGTGCAGTGGAGTTCGGGCAGTGTAGGGGTTCGTTGTGGGACTGGTGTTTCAGGGTTTATGGCAGTGCAGTGGTGTTCTGTCAGTGTAGGGGGTCGTGCTGGGGGTAGAGTTTCAGGGATTAGGGTAGTGAAGTGGTCTTCGAGCAGTATAGGGGTAGTGCAGGGGGGTGGTGTTTCAGGTTTTAGGGCAGTGCAGTGGTGTTCGGGCAGTGTGGTGGTCTTGTTGGGGGTGATGTTTCAGGGTTTAGGGCAGTGCAGTGGTGTTCGGGCAGTGTATGGGGTCATGCTGGGGGTGGTGTTTTAGGGTTTAGGGCAGTGCCGTGGTGTTCGGGCAATGTAGGGGGTCATGCTGGGGGTGGTGTTTCAGGGTTTAGGGCAGTGCAGTGGTGTTCGGTCAGTGTAGGGGGTCGTGCTGGGGGTAGAGTTTCAGGGATTAGGGTAGTGCAGTGGTGTTCGAGCAGTATAGGGGTAGTGCAGGGGGTGGTGTTTAAGGGTTTAGGGCAGTGCAGTGGTGTTCGGGCAGTGTATGGGGTCGTGCTGGGGGTGGTGTTTTAGGGTTTAGGGCAGTGCCGTGGTGTTCGGGCAATGTAGGGGGTCATGCTGGGGGTGGTGTTTCAGGGTTTAGGGCAGTGCAGTGGTGTTCGGGCAGTGAAAGGGGGCCGTGCAGGTGTGGTGTTTCAGGGTTTAGGGCAGTGCATTGGTGCTCGTGCAGTTTAGGGGGTCGTGCAGTGGATGGTGTTTCAGGGTTTAGGGCAGTGCAGTGGTGTTCGGGCAGTGTAGGGGTCGTGCTGGGTCTAGTTTTTTAGCGTTTAGGGCAGTGAAGTGGTGTTTGGGCAGTGTAGGGGGCCGTACTGGGGGTGGTGTTTCAGGGTTTAGGGTAGTTCAGTGGTGTTCGGGCAGAGTAGGAGGCATGCAGGGGGGTGGTGTTTCAGGGTTTAGTGCGGTGCAGTGGTGTTCGGGCAGTGTGGGGGGTCGTGCAGGGCGGTGGTCTTTCAGGGCTTAGGGCAGTGCAGTGGTGTTCGGGCAGTGTAGGGGGTCGTTCAGGGGGCCGGTGTTTCAGGGTTTAGGGCAGTGCAGTGGAGTTCGGGCAGTGTAGGGGTTCGTTGTGGGACTGGTGTTTCAGGGTTTACGGCAGTGCAGTGGTGTTCTGTCAGTGTAGGGGGTCGTGCTGGGGGTAGAGTTTCAGGGATTAGGGTAGTGAAGTGGTCTTCGAGCAGTATAGGGGTAGTGCAGGGGGGTGGTGTTTCAGGTTTTAGGGCAGTGCAGTGGTGTTCGGGCAGTGTGGTGGTCTTGTTGGGGGTGGTGTTTCAGGGTTTAGGGCAGTGCAGTGGTGTTCGGGCAGTGTATGGGGTCGTGCTGGGGGTGGTGTTTAAGGGTTTAGGGCAGTGCAGTGGTGTTCGGGCAGTGTATGGGGTCATGCTGGGGGTGGCGTTTTAGGGTTTAGGGCAGTGCCGTGGTGTTCGGGCAATGTAGGGGGTCATGCTGGGGGTGGTGTTTCAGGGTTTAGGGCAGTGCAGTGGTGTTCGGGCAGTGAAAGGGGGCCGTGCAGGTGTGGTGTTTCAGGGTTTAGGGCAGTGCATTGGTGCTCGTGCACTTTAGGGGGTCGTGCAGTGGATGGTGTTTCAGGGTTTGCGGCAGTGCAGTGGTGTGCGTGCAGTGTAGGGGGTCTTGCTGGGGGTGGTGTTTCAGGGTTTAGGGCAGTGGTGTTCGGGCAGTGTAGTGGGTCTTGCTGGGGGTGGTGTTTCAGGGTTTAGGGCAGTGCAGTGGTGTTCGAGCAATGTAGGGGGTCGAGCGGGGGTGGTGTTTCATTGTTTTGGGTAGTGCAGTGGTGTTCGGGCAGTGTAGGGGGTCATATGGGGGGTGCTGTTTTAGGGATTAGGGCAGTGCATTGGTGTTCGGGTGTTGTATGGGGTCGTGTGGGGGTGGTGTTTCAGGGATTAGGGTAGTGCATTGGTGTTTGTGTAGTAAAGGGGGTGCTGCTGGGGGTAGTGTTTTAGGGTTTAGGGCAGTGCACTGGTGTTTGTGTAGTGTAGGGGGTTGTGCTGAGGGTGGAGTTTTAGGCTTTTGGGCAGTGCAGTGGTGTTCGGGCAGTGCAGGGGGTCGTGCTGGCGGCTGTGTTTCAGGGTTTAGGGCAGTGCAGTGGTGTTCGGGCAGTGCAGGGGGTCATGCTAGGGCTGGTGTTTCAGGGTTTAGGACAGTGAAGTGGTATTTAGGCAGCGAAAAGGTTCGTGCGGAGGTAGTGTTTCAGGGTTTAGGGCAGTGCAGTGGTGTTCGGGCAGTGTAGTGGGTCGTGCAGGGGGGTTATGTTTCAGGGTTTAGGGCAGAGCAGTTGTGTTCAGGCAGTGTAGGGGGTCATGCAGGGGGGTGGTGTTTCAGGGTTTAGGGCAGTGCAGTGCAGTTTGGGCAATGAAGGAGGTTGTGCAGAGGGCTGGTGTTTCAGGGTTTAGGGCAATGCAGTGGTGTTCGGGCAGTGTAGTGGGTTGTGCTATGGCTAGTTTTTTAGGGTTTAGGGCAGGGCAGTGGTGTTCGGGCAGTGTAGGGGGTCATGCTGGGGGTGGTGTTTTAGGGTTTAGGGTAGAGCAGTGGTGTTTGGGCAGAGTAGGGGGTCATGCTGGGGTTAGTGTTTAGGGTTTAGGGCAGTGCAGTGGTGTTCGGGCAGTGTAGGGTGTCATGCTGGGGGTGGTGTTTCAGGGTTTACGGCAGTGCAGTGGTGCTCGTGCAGTGTAGGGGCTCGTGCAGGGTGTGGTGTTTCAGTGTTTAGGGCAGTGCAGTGGTGTTCGGGCAGTGTAGGGGGTCGTGCTGGGGGTGGTGTATCAGGATTTAGGGCAGAGCAGAGGTGATTGCGCAGTGTAGGGGGTCGTGCTGGGGTTGGTGTTTCAGGCTTTAGGGCAGTGTAGTGGTTTGTTCTGGCAGTGTAGGGGGTAGTGCTGGGGTAGTGTTTTAGGGTTTAGGGTAGTGCAGTGGTGTTCGGGTAGTGTAGGGGGTCATGCTTGGGGTAGTGTTTTAGGGTTTAGGGCAGTGCAGTGGTGTTCGTGCAGTGTAGGGGTCGTGCTGGGGGCTCTGTTTCAGGGTTTAGGGTAGTGCAGTGGTGTTCGAGCCGTGTAGGGGTACTTGCAGGGGGGTGGTGTTTCAGGGATTAGGGCAGTGCAGTTGTGTTCGGGCAGTGTAGGGGGACATGCAGGGGGCTGGCATTTCAGGGTTTAGGGCAGTGCAGTGGTGTTTGGGCAGTGTAGGAGGTCATGCAGGTGGCTGGTGTTTCAGGGTGAAGGGCACTGCAGTGGTGTTCGGGCAGTGTCGGGGGTCGTACAGGGGTATGGTGTTTCAGGGTTTTAGGGCTGTGCAGTGGTGTTCAGGCAGTGTAGGGGGTCAAACTGGGAGTGGTGCTTCAGGATTTAGGGAAGTGCAGTGGTGTTCAGGCAGTGTAAGGGTCTTGCTGCGGGTGGTGTTTCAGGGTTTAGGGCAGTGCAGTGGTGTTCGGGCAATGTAGGGGGTCATGCTGGGGGTGGTGTTTCAGGGTTTAGGGCAGTGCAGTGGTGTTCGGACAATGTAGGGGGTCGAGCGGGGGTGGTGTTCCATTGTTTTGGGCAGTGCAGTGGTGTTCGGGCAGTGTAGGGGGTCATATGGGGGTGCTGTTTTAGGGTTTAGGGCAGTGCAGTGGTGTTCGGGTGTTGTATGGGGTCGTGTGGGGGTGGTGTTTCAGGGATTAGGGTAGTGCATTGGTGTTTGTGTAGTGAAGGGGTGCTGCTGGGGGTAGTGTTTTAGGGTTTAGGGCAGTGCACTGGTGTTTGTGTAGTGTAGGGGGTCGTGCTGAGGGTGGAGTTTTAGGCTTTAGGGCAGTGCAGTGGTGTTCGGGCAGTGCAGGGGGTCGTGCTGGCGGCTGTGTTTCAGGGTTTAGGGCAGTGCAGTGATGTTCGGGCAGTGTAGGGGGTCGTGCTAGGGCTGGTGTTTCAGGGTTTAGGGCAGTGCAGTGGTATTTAGGCAGTGAAAAGGTTTGTGCGGAGTTAGTGTTTCAGGGTTTAGGGCAGTGCAGTGGTGTTTGGGCAGTGTAGGGGGTCGTGCAGGGGGGTGGTGTTTCAGGGTTTAGGGCAGTGCAGCTGTGTTCAGGCAGTGTAGGGGGTCATGCAGGGGGGTGGTGTTTCAGCGTTTAGGGCAGTGCAGTGCAGTTCGGGCAGTGAAGGAGGTCGTGCAGAGGGCTGGTGTTTTAGGGTTTAGGGCAATGCAGTGGTGTTCGGGCAGTGTAGTGGGTTGTGCTATGGCTAGTTTTTTAGGGTTTAGGGCAGTGCAGTGGTGTTCGGGCAGTGTAGGGGTTCATGCTGGGGGTGGTGTTTTAGGGTTTAGGGCAGAGCAGTGGTGTTTGGGCAGAGTAGGGGTTCATGCTGGGGGTGGTGTTTCAGGGTTTACGGCAGTGCAGTGGTGCTCGGGCAGTGTAGGGGCTCGTGCAGGGGTGGTGTTTCAGTGTTTAGGGCAGTGCAGTGGTGTTCGGGCAGTGAAGGCGGTCGTGCTGAGGGTGGTGTTCAGTGTTTAGGGCAGTGCAGTGGTGTTCGGGCAGTGTAGGGGGTCGTGCTGGGGGTGGTGTTTCAGGATTTAGGGCAGAGCAGAGGTGATCGGGCAGTGTAGGGGGTCGTGCTGGGGTTGGTGTTTCAGGGTTTAGGGCAGTGCAGTGGTGTGTTCTGGCAGTGTAGGGGGTCGTGCTGGGGTAGTGTTTTAGGGTTTAGGGTAGTGCAGTGGTGTTCGGGTAGTGTAGGGGGTCATGCTTGGGGTAGTGTTTTAGGGTTTAGGGCAGATCAGTGGTATTTGTGTATGAAGGGGGTCGTGCTGAGGGTGGTGTTTTAGGCTTTAGGGCAGTGCAGTGGTGTTCGGGCAGTGTAGGGGTCGTGCTGGGGGCTCTGTTTCAGGGTTTAGGGTAGTGCAGTGGTGTTCGAGCCGTGTAGGGGTACTTGCAGGGGGGTGGTGTTTCAGGGATTAGGGCAGTGCAGTTGTGTTCGGGCAGTGTAGGGGGACATGCAGGGGGCTGGCATTTCAGGGTTTAGGGCAGTGCAGTGGTGTTTGGGCAGTGTAGGAGGTCATGCAGGTGGCTGGTGTTTCAGGGTTTAGGGCAGTGCAGCTGTGTTCAGGCAGTGTAGGGGGTCATGCAGAGGGCTGGTGTTTCAGGGTTTAGGGCAATGCAGTGGTGTTCGGGCAGTGTAGTGGGTTGTGCTATGGCTAGTTTTTTAGGGTTTAGGGCAGTGCAGTGGTGTTCGGGCAGTGTAGGGGCTCATGCTGGGGGTGGTGTTTTAGGGTTTAGGGCAGAGCAGTGGTGTTTGGGCAGAGTAGGGGGTCATGCTGGGGTTAGTGTTTAGGGTTTAGGGTAGTGCAGTGGTGTTCGGGTAGTGTAGGGGGTCATGCTTGGGGTAGTGTTTTAGGGTTTAGGGCAGTTCAGTGGTGTTTGTGTATGAAGGGGGTCGTCCTGAGGGTGGTGTTTTAGGCTTTAGGGCAGTGCAGTGGTGTTCGGGCAGTGTAGGGGTCGTGCTGGGGGCTCTGTTTCAGGGTTTAGGGTAGTGCAGTGGTGTTCGAGCCGTGTAGGGGTACTTGCAGGGGGGTGGTGTTTCAGGGATTAGGGCAGTGCAGTTGTGTTCAGGCAGTGTAAGGGGACATGCAGGGGGCTGCGATTTCAGGGTTTAGGGCAGTGCAGTGGTGTTTGGGCAGTGTAGGAGGTCATGCAGGTGGCTGGTGTTTCAGGGTTAAGGGCACTGCAGTGGTGTTCGGGCAGTGTCGGGGGTCGTACAGGGGTATGGTGTTTCAGGGTTTTAGGGCTGTGCAGTGGTGTTCAGGCAGTGTAGGGGGTCAAGCTGGGAGTGGTGCTTCATGATTTAGGGAAGTGCAGTGGTGTTCAGGCAGTGTAAGGGTCTTGCTGCGGGTGGTGATCCAGGGTTTAGGGCAGTGCAGTGGTATTCGGGCAGTGTATGGGGTCGTGCTGGGTGTGGTGTTTTAGGGTTTAGGGCAGTGCAGTGGTGTTCGGGCAGTGTAGGGGGTCATGCTGGGGGTGGTGTTTCAGGGTTTAGGGTAGTTCAGTGGTGTTCGGGCAGAGTAGGAGGCATGCAGGGGGGTGGTGTTTCAGGGTTTAGTGCGGTGCAGTGGTGTTCGGGCATTGTGGGGGGTCGTGCAGGGCGGTGGTCTTTCAGGGCTTAGGGCAGTGCAGTGGTGTTCGGGCAGTGTAGGGGGTCGTTCAGGGGGCAGGTGTTTCAGGGTTTATGGCAGTGCAGTGGAGTTCGGGCAGTGTAGGGGTTTGTTGTGGGACTGGTGTTTCAGGGTTTACGGCAGTGCAGTGGTGTTCGGTCAGTGTAGGGGGTCGTGCTGGGGGTAGAGTTTCAGGGATTAGGGTAGTGCAGTGGTGTTCGAGCAGTATAGGGGTAGTGCAGGGGGTGGTGTTTCAGGTTTTAGGGCAGTGCAGTGGTGTTCGGGCAGGCTGGTGGTCTTGTTGGGGGTGGTGTTTCAGGGTTTAGGGCAGTGCAGTGGTGTTCGGGCAGTGTATGGGGTCATGCTGGGGTGGTGTTTAAGGGTTTAGGGCAGTGCAGTGGTGTTCGGGCAGTGTATGGGGTCATGCTGGGGGTGGCGTTTTAGGGTTTAGGGCAGTGCCGTGGTGTTCGGGCAATGTAGGGGGTCATGCTGGGGGTGGTGTTTCAGGGTTTAGGGCAGTGCAGTGGTGTTCGGGCAGTGAAAGGGGGCCGTGCAGGTGTGGTGTTTCAGGGTTTAGGGCAGTGCATTGGTGCTCATGCAGTTTAGGGGGTCTTGCTGGGGGTGGTGTTTCAGGGTTTAGGGCTGTGCAGTGGTGTTCGGGCAGTGTAGTGGGTTGTGCTGGGGGTGGTGTTTCAGGGTTTAGGGCAGTGGTGTTCGGGCAGTGTAGGGGGTCTTGCTGGGGGTGGTGTTTCAGGGTTTAGGGCAGTGCAGTGGTGTTTGGGCAATGTAGGGGGTCGAGCGGGGAGTGGTGTTTCATTGTTTTGGGCAGTGCAGTGGTGTTCGGGCAGTGTAGGGGGTCATGTGGGGGTGATGTTTTAGGGTTTAGGGCAGTGCAGTGGTGTTCGGGTGTTGTATGGGGTTGTGTGGGTGTGGTGTTTCAGGGATTAGGGTAGTGCATTGGTGTTTGTGTAGTGAAGGGGGTGCTGCTGGGGGTAGTGTTTTAGGGTTTAGGGCAATGCACTGGTGTTTGTGTAGTGTAGGGGGTTGTGCTGAGGGTGGTGTTTTAGGCTTTAGGGCCGTGCAGTGGTGTTCGGGCAGTGCAGGGGGTCGTGCTGGGGGCTGTGTTTCAGGGTTTAGGGCAATGCAGTGATGTTCGGGCAGTGTAGGGGGTTGTGCTAGGGATGGTGTTTCAGGGTTTAGGGCAGTGCAGTGATGTTTAGGCAGTGAAGGGGGTCGTGCGGAGGTAGTGTTTCAGGGTTTAGGGCAGTGCAGTGGTGTTCGGGCAGTGTAGGGGGTCATGCTGGGGGTGGTGTTTTAGGGTTTAGGGCAGAGCAGTGGTGTTCGGGCAGTGTAGGGGGTCGTGCTGGGGTAGTTTTTCAGGGTTTAGGGCTGTGCAGTGGTGTTCGGGCAGTGTAGTGGGTTGTGCTGGGGGTGGTGTTTCAGGGTTTAGGGCAGTGGTGTTCGGGCAGTGTAGTGGGTCTTGCTGGGGGTGGTGTTTCAGGGTTTAGGGCAGTGCAGTGGTGTTCGGGCAATGTAGGGGGTCGAGCGGGGGTGGTGTTTCATTGTTTTGGGCAGTGCAGTGGTGTTAGGGCAGTGTAGGGGGTCATATGGGGGATGCTGTTTTAGGGATTAGGGCAGTGCATTGGTGTTCGGGTGTTGTATGGGGTCGTGTGGGGGTGGTGTTTCAGGGATTAGGGTAGTGCATTGGTGTTTGTGTAGTAAAGGGGGTGCTGCTGGGGGTAGTGTTTTAGGGTTTAGGGCAGTGCACTGGTGTTTGTGTAGTGTAGGGGGCTGTGCTGAGGGTGGAGTTTTAGCCTTTAGGGCAGTGCAGTGGTGTTCGGGCAGTGCAGGGGGTCGTGCTGGCGGCTGTGTTTCAGGGTTTAGGGCAGTGCAGTGGTGTTTGGGCAGTGCAGGGGGTCGTGCTAGGGCTGGTGTTTCAGGGTTTAGGACAGTGAAGTGGTATTTAGGCAGCGAAAAGGTTCGTGCGGAGGTAGTGTTTCAGGGTTTAGGGCAGTGCAGTGGTGTTCGGGCAGTGTAGTGGGTCGTGCAGGGGGGTTATGTTTCAGGGTTTAGGGCAGAGCAGTTGTGTTCAGGCAGTGTAGGGGGTCATGCAGGGGCGTGGTGTTTCAGGGTTTAGGGCAGTGCAGTGCAGTTCGGGCAGTGAAGGAGGTCGTGCAGAGGGCTGGTGTTTCAGGGTTTAGGGCAATGCAGTGGTGTTCGGGCAGTGTAGTGGGTTGTGCTATGGCTAGTTTTTTAGGGTTTAGGGCAGTGCAGTGGTGTTCGGGCAGTGTAGGGGGTCATGCTGGGGGTGGTGTTTTAGGGTTTAGGGCAGAGCAGTGGTGTTTGGGCAGAGTAGGGGGTCGTGCTGGGGTTAGTGTTTAGGGTTTAGGGCAGTGCAGTGGTGTTCGGGCAGTGTAGGGGGTCATGCTGGGGGTGGTGTTTCAGGGTTTACGGCAGTGAAGTGGTGCTCGGGCAGTGTAGGGGCTCGTGCAGGGTGTGGTGTTTCAGTGTTTAGGGCAGTGCAGTGGCGTTCAGGCAGTGTAGGGGGTCGTTCAGGGGGCAGGTGTTTCAGGGTTTAGGGCAGTGCAGTGGAGTTCAAGCAGTGTAGGGGTTCGTTGTGGGACTGGTGTTTCAGGGTTTACGGCAGTGCAGTGGTGTTCGGTCAGTGTAGGGGGTCGTGCTGGGGGTAGAGTTTCAGGGATTAGGGTAGTGCAGTGGTGTTCGAGCAGTATAGGGGTAGTGCAGGGGGTGGTGTTTAAGGGTTTAGGGCAGTGCAGTGGTGTTCCGGCAGTGTATGGGGTCGTGCTGGGGGTGGTGTTTAAGGGTTTAGGGCAGTGCAGTGGTGTTCGGGCAGTGTATGGGGTCATGCTGGGGGTGGTGTTTTAGGGTTTAGGGCAGTGCCGTGGTGTTCGGGCAATGTAGGGGGTCATGCTGGGGGTGGTGTTTCAGGGTTTAGGGCAGTGCAGTGGTGTTCGGGCAGTGAAAGGGGGCCGTGCAGGTGTGGTGTTTCAGGGTTTAGGGCAGTGCATTGGTGCTCGTGCAGTTTAGGGGGTCGTGCAGTGGATGGTGTTTCAGGGTTTAGGGCAGTGCAGTGGTGTTCGGGCAGTGTAGGGGTCGTGCTGGGTCTAGTTTTTTAGCGTTTAGGGCAGTGAAGTGGTGTTTGGGCAGTGTAGGGGGCCGTACTGGGGGTGGTGTTTCAGGGTTTAGGGTAGTTCAGTGGTGTTCGGGCAGTGTAGGGGGTCATGCTGGGGGTGGTGTTTCAGGGTTTACGGCAGTGCAGTGGTGCTCGGGCAGTGTAGGGGCTCGTGCAGGGTTTGGTGTTTCAGTGTTTAGGGCAGTGCAGTGGTGTTCGGGCAGTGTAGGGGGTCGTGCTGGGGGTGGTGTTTCAGGATTTAGGGCAGAGCAGAGGTGATTGCGCAGTGTAGGGGGTCGTGCTGGGGTTGGTGTTTCAGGGTTTAGGGCAGTGTAGTGGTGTGTTCTGGCAGTGTAGGGGGTAGTGCTGGGGTAGTGTTTTAGGGTTTAGGGTAGTGCAGTGGTGTTCGGGTAGTGTAGGGGGTCATGCTTGGGGTAGTCTTTTAGGGTTTAGGGCAGTTCAGTGGTGTTTGTGTATGAAGGGGGTCGTGCTGAGGGTGGTGTTTTAGGCTTTAGGGCAGTGCAGTGGTGTTCGGGCAGTGTAGGGGTTGTGCTGGGGGCTCTGTTTCAGGGTTTAGGGTAGTGCAGTGGTGTTCGAGCCGTGTAGGGGTACTTGCAGGGGGGTGGTGTTTCAGGGATTAGGGCAGTGCAGTTGTGTTCGGGCAGTGTAGGGGGACATGCAGTGAGCTGGCATTTCAGGGTTTAGGGCAGTGGTGTTTGGGCAGTGTAGGAGGTCATGCAGGTGGCTGGTGTTTCAGGGTTAAGGGCACTGCAGTGGTGTTCGGGCAGTGTCGGAGGTCGTACAGGGGTATGGTGTTTCAGGGTTTTAGGGCTGTGCAGTGGTGTTCAGGCAGTGTAGGGGGTCAAGCTGGGAGTGGTGCTTCAGGATTTAGGGAAGTGCAGTGGTGTTCAGGCAGTGTAAGGGTCTTGCTGCGGGTGGTGTTTCAGGGTTTAGGGCAGTGCAGTGGATTTCGGGCAGTGTATGGGGTCGTGCTGGGTGTGGTGTATTAGGGTTTAGGGCAGTGCAGTGGTGTTCGGGCAGTGTAGGGGGTCATGCTGGGGGTGGTGTTTCAGGGTTTAGGGCAGTGCAGTGGTGTTCGGGCACTGTAGGGGTCGTGCTGGGTCTAGTTTTTTAGTGTTTAGGGCAGTGAAGTGGTGTTTGGGCAGTGTAGGGGGTTGTACTGGGGGTGGTGTTTCAGGGTTTAGGGCAGTGCAGTGGAGTTCGGGCAGTGTGGGGGGACGTGCAGGGCTGTGGTTTTTCAGGGCTTAGGGCAGTGCAGTGGTGTTCGGGCAGTGTAGGGGGTCGTTCAGGGGGCAGGTGTTTCAGGGTTTAGGGCAGTGCAGTGGAGTTCGGGCAGTGTAGGGGTTCGTTGTGGGACTGGTGTTTCAGAGTTTACGGCAGTGCAGTGGTGTTCGGTCAGTGTAGGGGGTCGTGCTGGGGGTAGAGTTTCAGGGATTAGGGTAGTGCAGTGGTGTTCGAGCAGTATAGGGGTAGTGCAGGGGGTGGTGTTTAAGGGTTTAGGGCAGTGCAGTGGTGTTCGGGCAGTGTATGGGGTCTGGCTGGGGGTGGTGTTTTAGGGTTTAGGGCAGTGCCGTGGTGTTCGGGCAATGTAGGGGTCATGCTGGGGGTGGTGTTTCAGGGTTTAGGGCAGTGCAGTGGTGTTCGGGCAGTGAAAGGGGGCCGTGCAGGTGTGGTGTTTCAGGGTTTAGGGCAGTGCATTGGTGCTCGTGCAGTTTAGGGGGTCGTGCAGTGGATGGTGTTTCAGGGTTTGCGGCAGTGCAGTGGTGTGCGGGCAGTGTAGGGGGTCTTGCTGGGGTTGGTGTTTCAGGGATTAGGGTAGTGCAGTGGTGTTCGAGCAGTATAGGGGTAGTGCAGGGGGTGGTGTTTCAGGTTTTAGGGCAGTGCAGTGGTGTTCGGGCAGTGTGGTGGTCTTGTTGGGGGTGGTGTTTCAGGGTTTAGGGCAGTGCAGTGGTGTTCGGGCAGTGTATGGGGTCGTGCTGGGGGTGGTGTTTAAGGGTTTAGGGCAGTGCAGTGGTGTTCGGGCAGTGTATGGGGTCATGCTGGGGGTGGCGTTTTAGGGTTTAGGGCAGTGCCGTGGTGTTCGGGCAATGTAGGGGGTCATGCTGGGGGTGGTGTTTCAGGGTTTAGGGCAGTGCAGTGGTGTTCGGGCAGTGAAAGGGGGCCGTGCAGGTGTGGTGTTTCAGGGTTTAGGGCAGTGCATTGGTGCTCGTGCAGTTTAGGGGGTCGTGCAGTGGATGGTGTTTCAGGGTTTGCGGCAGTGCAGTGGTGTGCGGGCAGTGTAGGGGGTTTTCCTGGGGGTGGTGTTTCAGGGTTTAGTGCAGTGGTGTTCGGGCAGTGTAGGGGGTTATGCTGGGGTGGTGTTTCAGGGTTTAGGGCTGTGCAGTGGTGTTCAGGCAGTGTAGTGGGTTGTGCTGGGGGTGGTGTTTCAGGGTTTAGGGCAGTGGTGTTCGGGCAGTGTAGGGGGTCTTGCTGGGGGTGGTGTTTCAGGGTTTAGGGCAGTGCAGTGGTGTTCGGGCAATGTAGGGGGTCGAGCGGGGAGTGGTGTTTCATTGTTTTGGGCAGTGCAGTGGTGTTCGGTCAGTGTAGGGGGTCATGTGGATGTGATGTTTTAGGGTTTAGGGCAGTGCAGTGGTGTTCGGGTGTTGTATGGGGTCGTGTGGGGGGTGGTGTTTCAGGGATTAGGGTAGTGCATTGGTGTTTGTGTAGTGAAGGGGGTGCTGCTGGGGTTAGCGTTTTAGGGTTTAGGGCAATGCACTGGTGTTTGTGTAGTGTAGGGGGTTGTGCTGAGGGTGGTGTTTTAGGCTTTAGGGCAGTGCAGTGGTGTTCGGGCAGTGCAGGGGGTCGTGCTGGGGGCTGTGTTTCAGGGTTTAGGGCAATGCAGTGATGTTCGGGCAGTGTAGGGGGTTGTGCTAGGGATGGTGTTTCAGGGTTTAGGGCAGTGCAGTGATGTTTAGGCAGTGAAGGGGGTCGTGCGGAGGTAGTGTTTCAGGGTTTAGGGCAGTGCAGTGGTGTTCGGGCAGTGTAGGGGGTCATGCTGGGGGTGGTGTTTTAGGGTTTAGGGCAGAGCAGTGGTGTTCGGGCAGTGTAGGGGGTCGTGCTGGGGTAGTTTTTCAGGGTTTAGGGCTGTGCAGTGGTGTTCGGGCAGTGTAGTGGGTTGTGCTGGGGGTGGTGTTTCAGGGTTTAGGGCAGTGGTGTTCGGGCATTGTAGTGGGTCTTGCTGGGGGTGGTGTTTCAGGGTTTAGGGCAGTGCAGTGGTGTTCGGGCAATGTAGGGGGTCGAGCGGGGGTGGTGTTTCATTGTTTTGGGCAGTGCAGTGGTGTTAGGGCAGTGTAGGGGGTCATATGGGGGTGCTGTTTTAGGGATTAGGGCAGTGCATTGGTGTTCGGGTGTTGTATGGGGTCGTGTGGGGGTGGTGTTTCAGGGATTAGGGTAGTGCATTGGTGTTTGTGTAGTAAAGGGGGTGCTGCTGGGGGTAGTGTTTTAGGGTTTAGGGCAGTGCACTGGTGTTTGTGTAGTGTAGGGGGTTGTGCTGAGGGTGGAGTTTTAGCCTTTAGGGCAGTGCAGTGGTGTTCGGGCAGTGCAGGGGGTCGTGCTGGCGGCTGTGTTTCAGGGTTTAGGGCAGTGCAGTGGTGTTCGGGCAGTGCAGGGGGTCGTGCTAGGGCTGGTGTTTCAGGGTTTAGGACAGTGAAGTGGTATTTAGGCAGCGAAAAGGTTCGTGCGGAGGTAGTGTTTCAGGGTTTAGGGCAGTGCAGTGGTGTTCGGGCAGTGTAGTGGGTCGTGCAGGGGGGTTATGTCTCAGGGTTTAGGGCAGAGCAGTTGTGTTCAGGCAGTGTAGGGGGTCATGCAGGGGCGTGGTGTTTCAGGGTTTAGGGCAGTGCAGTGCAGTTCGGGCAGTGAAGGAGGTCGTGCAGAGGGCTGGTGTTTCAGGGTTTAGGGCAATGCAGTGGTGTTCGGGCAGTGTAGTGGGTTGTGCTATGGCTAGTTTTTTAGGGTTTAGGGCAGTGCAGTGGTGTTCGGGCAGTGTAGGGGGTCATGCTGGGGGTGGTGTTTTAGGGTTTAGGGCAGAGCAGTGGTGTTTGGGCAGAGTAGGGGGTCATGCTGGGGTTAGTGTTTAGGGTTTAGGGCAGTGCAGTGGTGTTCGGGCAGTGTAGGGGGTCATGCTGGGGGTGGTGTTTCAGGGTTTACGGCAGTGCAGTGGTGCTCGGGCAGTGTAGGGGATCGTGCAGGGTGTGGTGTTTCAGTGTTTAGGGCAGTGCAGTGGTGTTCGGGCAGTGTAGGGGGTCGTGCTGAGGGTGGTGTTTCAGTGTTTAGGGCAGTGCAGTGGTGTTCGGGCAGTGTAGGGGGTCGTTCAGGGGGCAGGTGTTTCAGGGTTTAGGGCAGTGCAGTGGAGTTCAAGCAGTGTAGGGGTTCGTTGTGGGACTGGTGTTTCAGGGTTTACGGCAGTGCAGTGGTGTTCTGTCAGTGTAGGGGGTCCTGCTGGGGGTAGAGTTTCAGGGATTAGGGTAGTGCAGTGGTGTTCGAGCAGTATAGGGGTAGTGCAGGGGGTGGTGTTTAAGGGTTTAGGGCAGTGCAGTGGTGTTCGGGCAGTGTATGGGGTCGTGCTGGGGGTGGTGTTTAAGGGTTTAGGGCAGTGCAGTGGTGTTCGGGCAGTGTATGGGGTCATGCTGGGGGTGGTGTTTTAGGGTATAGGGCAGTGCCGTGGTGTTCGGGCAATGTAGGGGGTCATGCTGGGGGTGGTGTTTCAGGGTTTAGGGCAGTGCAGTGGTGTTCGGTCAGTGTAGGGGGTCGTGCTTGGGGTAGAGTTTCAGGGATTAGGGTAGTGCAGTGGTGTTCGAGCAGTATAGGGGTAGTGCAGGGGGTGGTGTTTAAGGGTTTATGGCAGTGCAGTGGTGTTCGGGCAGTGTATGGGGTCGTGCTGGGGGTGGTGTTTAAGGGTTTAGGGCAGTGCAGTGGTGTTCGGGCAGTGTATGGGGTCATGCTGGGGGTGGTGTTTTAGGGTTTAGGGCAGTGCCGTGGTGTTCGGGCAATGTAGGGGGTCATGCTGGGGGTGGTGTTTCAGGGTTTAGGGCAGTGCAGTGGTGTTCGGGCAGTGAAAGGGGGCCGTGCAGGTGTGGTGTTTCAGGGTTTAGGGCAGTGCATTGGTGCTCGTGCAGTTTAGGGGGTCGTGCAGTGGATGGTGTTTCAGGGTTTAGGGCAGTGCAGTGGTGTTCGGGCAGTGTAGGGGTCGTGCTGGGTCTAGTTTTTTAGCGTTTAGGGCAGTGAAGTGGTGTTTGGGCAGTGTAGGGGGCCGTACTGGGGGTGGTGTTTCAGGGTTTAGGGTAGTTCAGTGGTGTTCGGGCAGAGTAGGAGGCATGCAGGGGGGTGGTGTTTCAGGGTTTAGTGCGGTGCAGTGGTGTTCGGGCAGTGTGGGGGGTCGTGCAGGGCGGTGGTCTTTCAGGGCTTAGGGCAGTGCAGTGGTGTTCGGGCAGTGTAGGGGGTCGTTCAGGGGGCAGGTGTTTCAGGGTTTAGGGCAGTGCAGTGGAGTTCGGGCAGTGTAGGGGTTCGTTGTGGGACTGGTGTTTCAGGGTTTACGGCAGTGCAGTGGTGTTCTGTCAGTGTAGGGGGTCGTGCTGGGGGTAGAGTTTCAGGGATTAGGGTAGTGAAGTGGTCTTCGAGCAGCATAGGGGTAGTGCAGGGGGGTGGTGTTTCAGGTTTTAGGGCAGTGCAGTGGTGTTCAGGCAGTGTGGTGGTCTTGTTGGGGGTGGTGTTTCAGGGTTTAGGGCAGTGCAGTGGTGTTCGGGCAGTGTATGGGGTCGTGCTGGGGGTGGTGTTTAAGGGTTTAGGGCAGTGCAGTGGTGTTCGGGCAGTGTATGGGGTCATGCTGGGGGTGGCGTTTTAGGGTTTAGGGCAGTGCCGTGGTGTTCGGGCAATGTAGGGGGTCATGCTGGGGGTGGTGTTTCAGGGTTTAGGGCAGTGCAGTGGTGTTCGGGCAGTGAAAGGGGGCCGTGCAGGTGTGGTGTTTCAGGGTTTAGGGCAGTGCATTGGTGCTCGTGCACTTTAGGGGGTCGTGCAGTGGATGGTGTTTCAGGGTTTGCGGCAGTGCAGTGGTGTGCGGGCAGTGTAGGGGGTCTTGCTGGGGGTGGTGTTTCAGGGTTTAGGGCAGTGGTGTTCGGGCAGTGTAGTGGGTCTTGCTGGGGGTGGTGTTTCAGGGTTTAGGGCAGTGCAGTGGTGTTCGAGCAATGTAGGGGGTCGAGCGGGGGTGGTGTTTCATTGTTTTGGGCAGTGCAGTGGTGTTCGGGCAGTGTATGGGGTCATGCTGGGGGTGGTGTTTTAGGGTTTAGGGCAGTGCCGTATTGTTCGGGCAATGTAGGGGGTCATGCTGGGGGTGGTGTTTCAGGGTTTAGGGCAGTGCAGTGGTGTTCGGTCAGTGTAGGGGGTCGTGCTGGGGGTAGAGTTTCAGGGATTAGGGTAGTGCAGTGGTGTTCGAGCAGTATAGGGTAGTGCAGGGGGTGGTGTTTAAGGGTTTAGGGCAGTGCAGTGGTGTTCGGGCGGTGTATGGGGTCGTGCTGGGGGTGGTGTTTAAGGGTTTAGGGCAGTGCAGTGGTGTTCGGGCAGTGTATGGGGTCATGCTGGGGGTGGTGTTTTAGGGTTTAGGGCAGTGCCGTGGTGTTCGGGCAATGTAGGGGGTCATGCTGGGGGTGGTGTTTCAGGGTTTAGGGCAGTGCAGTGGTGTTCGGGCAGTGAAAGGGGGCCGTGCAGGTGTGGTGTTTCAGGGTTTAGGGCAGTGCATTGGTGCTCGTGCAGTTTAGGGGGTCGTGCAGTGGATGGTGTTTCAGGGTTTAGGGCAGTGCAGTGGTGTTCGGGCAGTGTAGGGGTCGTGCTGGGTCTAGTTTTTTAGCCTTTAGGGCAGTGAAGTGGTGTTTGGGCAGTGTAGGGGGCCGTACTGGTGGTGGTGTTTCAGGGTTTAGGGTAGTTCAGTGGTGTTCGGGCAGAGTAGGAGGCATGCAGGGGGGTGGTGTTTCAGAGTTTAGTGTGGTGCAGTGGTGTTCGGGCAGTGTGGGGGGTCGTGCAGGGCGGTGGTCTTTCAGGGCTTAGGGCAGTGCAGTGGTGTTCGGGCAGTGTAGGGCGTCGTTCAGGGGGCAGGTGTTTCAGGGTTTAGGGCAGTGCAGTGGAGTTCGGGCAGTGTAGGGGTTCGTTGTGGGACTGGTGTTTCAGGGTTTACGGCAGTGCAGTGGTGTTCTGTCAGTGTAGGGGGTCATGCTGGGGGTAGAGTTTCAGGGATTAGGGTAGTGAAGTGGTCTTCGAGCAGTATAGGGGTAGTGCAGGGGGGTGGTGTTTCAGGTTTTAGGGCAGTGCAGTGGTGTTCGGGCAGTGTGGTGGTCTTGTTGGGGGTGGTGTTTCAGGGTTTAGGGCAGTGCAGTGGTGTTCGGGCAGTGTATGGGGTCATGCTGGGGGTGGTGTTTTAGGGATTAGGGCAGTGCCGTGGTGTTCGGGCAATGTAGGGGGTCATGCTGGGGGTGGTGTTTCAGGGTTTAGGGCAGTGCAGTGGTGTTCGGTCAGTGTAGGGGGTCGTGCTGGGGGTAGAGTTTCAGGGATTAGGGTAGTGCAGTGGTGTTCGAGCAGTATAGGGGTAGTGCAGGGGGTGGTGTTTAAGGGTTTAGGGCAGTGCAGTGGTGTTCGGGCAGTGTATGGGGTCGTGCTGGGGGTGGTGTTTTAGGGTTTAGGGCAGTGCCGTGGTGTTCGGGCAATGTAGGGGGTCATGCTGGGGGTGGTGTTTCAGGGTTTAGGGCAGTGCAGTGGTGTTCGGGCAGTGAAAGGGGGCCGTGCAGGTGTGGTGTTTCAGGGTTTAGGGCAGTGCATTGGTGCTCGTGCAGTTTAGGGGGTCGTGCAGTGGATGGTGTTTCAGGGTTTAGGGCAGTGCAGTGGTGTTCGGGCAGTGTAGGGGTCGTGCTGGGTCTAGTTTTTTAGCGTTTAGGGCAGTGAAGTGGTGTTTAGGCAGTGTAGGGGGCCGTACTGGGGGTGGTGTTTCAGGGTTTAGGGTAGTTCAGTGGTGTTCGGGCAGAGTAGGAGGCATGCAGGGGGGTGGTGTTTCAGGGTTTAGTGCGGTGCAGTGGTGTTCGGGCAGTGTGGGGGGTCGTGCAGGGCGGTGGTCTTTCAGGGCTTAGGGCAGTGCAGTGGTGTTCGGGCAGTGTAGGGGGTCGTTCAGGGGGCCGGTGTTTCAGGGTTTAGGGCAGTGCAGTGGAGTTCGGGCAGTGTAGGGGTTCGTTGTGGGACTGGTGTTTCAGGGTTTACGGCAGTGCAGTGGTGTTCTGTCAGTGTAGGGGGTCGTGCTGGGGGTAGAGTTTCAGGGATTAGGGTAGTGAAGTGGTCTTCGAGCAGTATAGGGGTAGTGCAGGGGGGTGGTGTTTCAGGTTTTAGGGCAGTGCAGTGGTGTTCGGGCAGTGTGGTGGTCTTGTTGGGGGTGGTGTTTCAGGGTTTAGGGCAGTGCAGTGGTGTTCGGGCAGTGTATGGGGTCATGCTGGGGGTGGCGTTTTAGGGTTTAGGGCAGTGCCGTGGTGTTCGGGCAATGTAGGGGGTCATGCTGGGGGTGGTGTTTCAGGGTTTAGGGCAGTGCAGTGGTGTTCGGGCAGTGAAAGGGGGCCGTGCAGGTGTGGTGTTTCAGGGTTTAGGGCAGTGCATTGGTGCTCGTGCACTTTAGGGGGTCGTGCAGTGGATGGTGTTTCAGGGTTTGCGGCAGTGCAGTGGTGTGCGGGCAGTGTAGGGGGTCTTGCTGGGGGTGGTGTTTCAGGGTTTAGGGCAGTGGTGTTCGGGCAGTGTAGTGGGTCTTGCTGGGGGTGGTGTTTCAGGGTTTAGGGCAGTGCAGTGGTGTTCGAGCAATGTAGGGGGTCGAGCGGGGGTGGTGTTTCATTGTTTTGGGCAGTGCAGTGGTGTTCGGGCAGTGTAGGGGGTCATATGGGGGTGGTGTTTAAGGGTTTAGGGCAGTGCAGTGGTGTTCGGGCAGTGTATGGGGTCATGCTGGGGGTGGTGTGTTAGGGTTTAGGGCAGTGCCGTATTGTTCGGGCAATGTAGGGGGTCATGCTGGGGGTGGTGTTTCAGGGTTTAGGGCAGTGCAGTGGTGTTCGGGCAGTGAAAGGGGGCCGTGCAGGTGTGGTGTTTCAGGGTTTAGGGCAGTGCATTGGTGCTCGTGCAGTTTAGGGGGTCGTGCAGTGGATGGTGTTTCAGGGTTTAGGGCAGTGCAGTGGTGTTCGGGCAATGTAGGGGGTCATGCTGGGGGTGGTGTTTCAGGGTTTAGGGCAGTGCAGTGGTGTTCGGGCAGTGAAAGGGGGCCGTGCAGGTGTGGTGTTTCAGGGTTTAGGGCAGTGCATTGGTGCTCGTGCAGTTTAGGGGGTCGTGCAGTGGATGGTGTTTCAGGGTTTAGGGCAGTGCAGTGGTGTTCGGGCAGTGTAGGGGTCGTGCTGGGTCTAGTTTTTTAGCGTTTAGGGCAGTGAAGTGGTGTTTGGGCAGTGTAGGGGGCCGTACTGGGGGTGGTGTTTCAGGGTTTAGGGTAGTTCAGTGGTGTTCGGGCAGAGTAGGAGGCATGCAGGGGGGTGGTGTTTCAGGGTTTAGTGTGGTGCAGTGGCGTTCGGGCAGTGTGGGGGGTCGTGCAGGGCGGTGGTCTTTCAGGGCTTAGGGCAGTGCAGTGGTGTTCGGGCAGTGTAGGGCGTCGTTCAGGGGGCAGGTGTTTCAGGGTTTAGGGCAGTGCAGTGGAGTTCGGGCAGTGTAGGGGTTCGTTGTGGGACTGGTGTTTCAGGGTTTACGGCAGTGCAGTGGTGTTCTGTCAGTGTAGGGGGTCGTGCTGGGGGTAGAGTTTCAGGGATTAGGGTAGTGAAGTGGTCTTCGAGCAGAATAGGGGTAGTGCAGGGGGGTGGTGTTTCAGGTTTTAGGGCAGTGCAGTGGTGTTCGGGCAGTGTGGTGGTCTTGTTGGGGGTGGTGTTTCAGGGTTTAGGGCAGTGCAGTGGTGTTCGGGCAGTGTATGGGGTCGTGCTGGGGTGGTGTTTAAGGGTTTAGGGCAGTGCAGTGGTGTTCGGGCAGTGTATGGGGTCATGCTGGGGGTGGTGTTTTAGGGTTTAGGGCAGTGCCGTGGTGTTCGGGCAATGTAGGGGGTCATGCTGGGGGTGGTGTTTCAGGGTTTAGGGCAGTGCAGTGGTGTTCGGTCAGTGTAGGGGGTCGTGCTGGGGGTAGAGTTTCAGGGATTAGGGTAGTGCAGTGGTGTTCGAGCAGTATAGGGGGTCATATGGGGGTGGTGTTTAAGGGTTTAGGGCAGTGCAGTGGTGTTCGGGCAGTGTATGGGGTCATATGGGGGTGGTGTTTTAGGGTTTAGGGCAGTGCCGTATTGTTCGGGCAATGTAGGGGGTCATGCTGGGGGTGGTGTTTCAGGGTTTAGGGCAGTGCAGTGGTGTTCGGGCAGTGAAAGGGGGCCGTGCAGGTGTGGTGTTTCAGGGTTTAGGGCAGTGCATTGGTGCTCGTGCAGTTTAGGGGGTCGTGCAGTGGATGGTGTTTCAGGGTTTAGGGCAGTGCAGTGGTGTTCAGGCAGTGTAGGGGTCGTGCTGGGTCTAGTTTTTTAGCATTTAGGGCAGTGAAGTGGTGTTTGGGCAGTGTAGGGGGCCGTACTGGGGGTGGTGTTTCAGGGTTTAGGGTAGTTCAGTGGTGTTCGGGCAGAGTAGGAGGCATGCAGGGGGGTGGTGTTTCAGGGTTTAGTGTGGTGCAGTGGTGTTCGGGCAGTGTGGGGGGTCGTGCAGGGCGGTGGTCTTTCAGGGCTTAGGGCAGTGCAGTGGTGTTCGGGCAGTGTAGGGCGTCGTTCAGGGGGCAGGTGTTTCAGGGTTTAGGGCAGTGCAGTGGAGTTCGGGCAGTGTAGGGGTTCGTTGTGGGACTGGTGTTTCAGGGTTTACGGCAGTGCAGTGGTGTTCTGTCAGTGTAGGGGGTCGTGCTGGGGGTAGAGTTTCAGGGATTAGGGTAGTGAAGTGGTCTTCGAGCAGTATAGGGGTAGTGCAGGGGGGTGGTGTTTCAGGTTTTAGGGCAGTGCAGTGGTGTTCGGGCAGTGTGGTGGTCTTGTTGGGGGTGGTGTTTCAGGGTTTAGGGCAGTGCAGTGGTGTTCGGGCAGTGTATGGGGTCATGCTGGGGGTGGCGTTTTAGGGTTTAGGGCAGTGCCGTGGTGTTCGGGCAATGTAGGGGGTCATGCTGGGGGTGGTGTTTCAGGGTTTAGGGCAGTGCAGTGGTGTTCGGGCAGTGAAAGGGGGCCGTGCAGGTGTGGTGTTTCAGGGTTTAGGGCAGTGCATTGGTGCTCGTGCACTTTAGGGGGTCGTGCAGTGGATGGTGTTTCAGGGTTTGCGGCAGTGCAGTGGTGTGCGGGCAGTGTAGGGGGTCTTGCTGGGGGTGGTGTTTCAGGGTTTAGGGCAGTGGTGTTCGGGCAGTGTAGTGGGTCTTGCTGGGGGTGGTGTTTCAGGGTTTAGGGCAGTGCAGTGGTGTTCGAGCAATGTAGGGGGTCGAGCGGGGGTGGTGTTTCATTGTTTTGGGCAGTGCAGTGGTGTTCGGGCAGTGTAGGGGGTCATATGGGGGTGGTGTTTAAGGGTTTAGGGCAGTGCAGTGGTGTTCGGGCAGTGTATGGGGTCATGCTGGGGGTGGTGTGTTAGGGTTTAGGGCAGTGCCGTATTGTTCGGGCAATGTAGGGGGTCATGCTGGGGGTGGTGTTTCAGGGTTTAGGGCAGTGCAGTGGTGTTCGGGCAGTGAAAGGGGGCCGTGCAGGTGTGGTGTTTCAGGGTTTAGGGCAGTGCATTGGTGCTCGTGCAGTTTAGGGGGTCGTGCAGTGGATGGTGTTTCAGGGTTTAGGGCAGTGCAGTGGTGTTCGGGCAGTGTGGTGGTCTTGTTGGGGGTGGTGTTTCAGGGTTTAGGGCAGTGCAGTGGTGTTCGGGCAGTGTATGGGGTCGTGCTGGGGGTGGTGTTTAAGGGTTTAGGGCAGTGCAGTGGTGTTCGGGCAGTGAAAGGGGGCCGTGCAGGTGTGGTGTTTCAGGGTTTAGGGCAGTGCATTGGTGCTCGTGCAGTTTAGGGGGTCGTGCAGTGGATGGTGTTTCAGGGTTTAGGGCAGTGCAGTGGTGTTCGGGCAGTGTAGGGGTCGTGCTGGGTCTAGTTTTTTAGCGTTTAGGGCAGTGAAGTGGTGTTTGGGCAGTGTAGGGGGCCGTACTGGGGGTGGTGTTTCAGGGTTTAGGGTAGTTCAGTGGTGTTCGGGCAGAGTAGGAGGCATGCAGGGGGGTGGTGTTTCAGGGTTTAGTGTGGTGCAGTGGCGTTCGGGCAGTGTGGGGGGTCGTGCAGGGCGGTGGTCTTTCAGGGCTTAGGGCAGTGCAGTGGTGTTCGGGCAGTGTAGGGCGTCGTTCAGGGGGCAGGTGTTTCAGGGTTTAGGGCAGTGCAGTGGAGTTCGGGCAGTGTAGGGGTTCGTTGTGGGACTGGTGTTTCAGGGTTTACGGCAGTGCAGTGGTGTTCTGTCAGTGTAGGGGGTCGTGCTGGGGGTAGAGTTTCAGGGATTAGGGTAGTGAAGTGGTCTTCGAGCAGAATAGGGGTAGTGCAGGGGGGTGGTGTTTCAGGTTTTAGGGCAGTGCAGTGGTGTTCGGGCAGTGTGGTGGTCTTGTTGGGGGTGGTGTTTCAGGGTTTAGGGCAGTGCAGTGGTGTTCGGGCAGTGTATGGGGTCGTGCTGGGGTGGTGTTTAAGGGTTTAGGGCAGTGCAGTGGTGTTCGGGCAGTGTATGGGGTCATGCTGGGGGTGGTGTTTTAGGGTTTAGGGCAGTGCCGTGGTGTTCGGGCAATGTAGGGGGTCATGCTGGGGGTGGTGTTTCAGGGTTTAGGGCAGTGCAGTGGTGTTCGGTCAGTGTAGGGGGTCGTGCTGGGGGTAGAGTTTCAGGGATTAGGGTAGTGCAGTGGTGTTCGAGCAGTATAGGGGGTCATATGGGGGTGGTGTTTAAGGGTTTAGGGCAGTGCAGTGGTGTTCGGGCAGTGTATGGGGTCATATGGGGGTGGTGTTTTAGGGTTTAGGGCAGTGCCGTATTGTTCGGGCAATGTAGGGGGTCATGCTGGGGGTGGTGTTTCAGGGTTTAGGGCAGTGCAGTGGTGTTCGGGCAGTGAAAGGGGGCCGTGCAGGTGTGGTGTTTCAGGGTTTAGGGCAGTGCATTGGTGCTCGTGCAGTTTAGGGGGTCGTGCAGTGGATGGTGTTTCAGGGTTTAGGGCAGTGCAGTGGTGTTCAGGCAGTGTAGGGGTCGTGCTGGGTCTAGTTTTTTAGCATTTAGGGCAGTGAAGTGGTGTTTGGGCAGTGTAGGGGGCCGTACTGGGGGTGGTGTTTCAGGGTTTAGGGTAGTTCAGTGGTGTTCGGGCAGAGTAGGAGGCATGCAGGGGGGTGGTGTTTCAGGGTTTAGTGTGGTGCAGTGGTGTTCGGGCAGTGTGGGGGGTCGTGCAGGGCGGTGGTCTTTCAGGGCTTAGGGCAGTGCAGTGGTGTTCGGGCAGTGTAGGGCGTCGTTCAGGGGGCAGGTGTTTCAGGGTTTAGGGCAGTGCAGTGGAGTTCGGGCAGTGTAGGGGTTCGTTGTGGGACTGGTGTTTCAGGGTTTACGGCAGTGCAGTGGTGTTCTGTCAGTGTAGGGGGTCGTGCTGGGGGTAGAGTTTCATGGATTAGGGTAGTGAAGTGGTCTTCGAGCAGTATAGGGGTAGTGCAGGGGGGTGGTGTTTCAGGTTTTAGGGCAGTGCAGTGGTGTTCGGGCAGTGTGGTGGTCTTGTTGGGGGTGGTGTTTCAGGGTTTAGGGCAGTGCAGTGGTGTTCGGGCAGTGTATGGGGTCATGCTGGGGGTGGCGTTTTAGGGTTTAGGGCAGTGCCGTGGTGTTCGGGCAATGTAGGGGGTCATGCTGGGGGTGGTGTTTCAGGGTTTAGGGCAGTGCAGTGGTGTTCGGGCAGTGAAAGGGGGCCGTGCAGGTGTGGTGTTTCAGGGTTTAGGGCAGTGCATTGGTGCTCGTGCACTTTAGGGGGTCGTGCAGTGGATGGTGTTTCAGGGTTTGCGGCAGTGCAGTGGTGTGCGGGCAGTGTAGGGGGTCTTGCTGGGGGTGGTGTTTCAGGGTTTAGGGCAGTGGTGTTCGGGCAGTGTAGTGGGTCTTGCTGGGGGTGGTGTTTCAGGGTTTAGGGCAGTGCAGTGGTGTTCGAGCAATGTAGGGGGTCGAGCGGGGGTGGTGTTTCATTGTTTTGGGCAGTGCAGTGGTGTTCGGGCAGTGTAGGGGGTCATATGGGGGTGGTGTTTAAGGGTTTAGGGCAGTGCAGTGGTGTTCGGGCAGTGTATGGGGTCATGCTGGGGGTGGTGTTTTAGGGTTTAGGGCAGTGCCGTATTGTTCGGGCAATGTAGGGGGTCATGCTGGGGGTGGTGTTTCAGGGTTTAGGGCAGTGCAGTGGTGATCGGTCAGTGTAGGGGGTCGTGCTGGGGGTAGAGTTTCAGGGTTTAGGGCAGTGCAGTGGTGTTCGGGCAGTGTATGGGGTCGTGCTGGGGGTGGTGTTTAAGGGTTTAGGGCAGTGCAGTGGTGTTCGGGCAGTGTATGGGGTCATGCTGGGGGTGGTGTTTTAGGGTTTAGGGCAGTGCCGTGGTGTTCGGGCAATGTAGGGGGTCATGCTGGGGGTGGTGTTTCAGGGTTTAGGGCAGTGCAGTGGTGTTCGGGCAGTGAAAGGGGGCCGTGCAGGTGTGGTGTTTCAGGGTTTAGGGCAGTGCATTGGTGCTCGTGCAGTTTAGGGGGTCGTGCAGTGGATGGTGTTTCAGGGTTTAGGGCAGTGCAGTGGTGTTCGGGCAGTGTAGGGGTCGTGCTGGGTCTAGTTTTTTAGCGTTTAGGGCAGTGAAGTGGTGTTTGGGCAGTGTAGGGGGCCGTACTGGGGGTGGTGTTTCAGGGTTTAGGGTAGTTCAGTGGTGTTCGGGCAGAGTAGGAGGCATGCAGGGGGGTGGTGTTTCAGGGTTTAGTGTGGTGCAGTGGTGTTCGGGCAGTGTGGGGGGTCGTGCAGGGCGGTGGTCTTTCAGGGCTTAGGGCAGTGCAGTGGTGTTCGGGCAGTGTAGGGCGTCGTTCAGGGGGCAGGTGTTTCAGGGTTTAGGGCAGTGCAGTGGAGTTCGGGCAGTGTAGGGGTTCGTTGTGGGACTGGTGTTTCAGGGTTTACGGCAGTGCAGTGGTGTTCTGTCAGTGTAGGGGGTCGTGCTGGGGGTAGAGTTTCAGGGATTAGGGTAGTGAAGTGGTCTTCGAGCAGTATAGGGGTAGTGCAGGGGGGTGGTGTTTCAGGTTTTAGGGCAGTGCAGTGGTGTTCGGGCAGTGTGGTGGTCTTGTTGGGGGTGGTGTTTCAGGGTTTAGGGCAGTGCAGTGGTGTTCGGGCAGTGTATGGGGTCGTGCTGGGGGTGGTGTTTAAGGGTTTAGGGCAGTGCAGTGGTGTTCGGGCAGTGTATGGGGTCATGCTGGGGGTGGTGTTTTAGGGTTTAGGGCAGTGCCGTGGTGTTCGGGCAATGTAGGGGGTCATGCTGGGGGTGGTGTTTCAGGGTTTAGGGCAGTGCAGTGGTGTTCGGTCAGTGTAGGGGGTCGTGCTGGGGGTAGAGTTTCAGGGATTAGGGTAGTGCAGTGGTGTTCGAGCAGTATAGGGGTAGTGCAGGGGGTGGTGTTTAAGGGTTTAGGGCAGTGCAGTGGTGTTCGGGCAGTGTATGGGGTCGTGCTGGGGGTGGTGTTTTAGGGTTTAGGGCAGTGCCGTGGTGTTCGGGCAATGTAGGGGGTCATGCTGGGGGTGGTGTTTCAGGGTTTAGGGCAGTGCAGTGGTGTTCGGGCAGTGAAAGGGGGCTGTGCAGGTGTGGTGTTTCAGGGTTTAGGGCAGTGCATTGGTGCTCGTGCAGTTTAGGGGGTCGTGCAGTGGATGGTGTTTCAGGGTTTAGGGCAGTGCAGTGGTGTTCGGGCAGTGTAGGGGTCGTGCTGGGTCTAGTTTTTTAGCGTTTAGGGCAGTGAAGTGGTGTTTGGGCAGTGTAGGGGGCCGTACTGGGGTGGTGTTTCAGGGTTTAGGGTAGTTCAGTGGTGTTCGGGCAGAGTAGGAGGCATGCAGGGGGGTGGTGTTTCAGGGTTTAGTGCGGTGCAGTGGTGTTCGGGCAGTGTGGGGGGTCGTGCAGGGCGGTGGTCTTTCAGGGCTTAGGGCAGTGCAGTGGTGTTCGGGCAGTGTAGGGGGTCGTTCAGGGGGCAGGTGTTTCAGGGTTTAGGGCAGTGCAGTGGAGTTCGGGCAGTGTAGGGGTTCGTTGTGGGACTGGTGTTTCAGGGTTTACGGCAGTGCAGTGGTGTTCTGTCAGTGTAGGGGGTCGTGCTGGGGGTAGAGTTTCAGGGATTAGGGTAGTGAAGTGGTCTTCGAGCAGTATAGGGGTAGTGCAGGGGGGTGGTGTTTCAGGTTTTAGGGCAGTGCAGTGGTGTTCGGGCAGTGTGGTGGTCTTGTTGGGGGTGGTGTTTCAGGGTTTAGGGCAGTGCAGTGGTGTTCGGGCAGTGTATGGGGTCATGCTGGGGGTGGCGTTTTAGGGTTTAGGGCAGTGCCGTGGTGTTTGGGCAATGTAGGGGGTCATGCTGGGGGTGGTGTTTCAGGGTTTAGGGCAGTGCAGTGGTGTTCGGGCAGTGAAAGGGGGCCGTGCAGGTGTGGTGTTTCAGGGTTTAGGGCAGTGCATTGGTACTCGTGCACTTTAGGGGGTCGTGCAGTGGATGGTGTTTCAGGGTTTGCGGCAGTGCAGTGGTGTGCGGGCAGTGTAGGGGGTCTTGCTGGGGGTGGTGTTTCAGGGTTTAGGGCAGTGGTGTCCGGGCAGTGTAGTGGGTCTTGCTGGGGGGTGGTGTTTCAGGGTTTAGGGCAGTGCAGTGGTGTTCGAGCAATGTAGGGGGTCGAGCGGGGGTGGTGTCTTATTGTTTTGGGCAGTGCAGTGGTGTTCGGGCAGTGTAGGGGGTCATATGGGGGTGGTGTTTTAGGGTTTAGGGCAGTGCCGTATTGTTCGGGCAATGTAGGGGGTCATGCTGGGGGTGGTGTTTCAGGGTTTAGGGCAGTGCAGTGGTGTTCGGTCAGTGTAGGGGGTCGTGCTGGGGGTAGAGTTTCAGGGATTAGGGTAGTGCAGTGGTGTTCGAGCAGTATAGGGGTAGTGCAGGGGGTGGTGTTTAAGGGTTTAGGGCAGTGCAGTGGTGTTCGGGCAGTGTATGGGGTCGTGCTGGGGGTGGTGTTTAAGGGTTTAGGGCAGTGCAGTGGTGTTCGGGCAGTGTATGGGGTCATGCTGGGGGTGGTGTTTTAGGGTTTAGGGCAGTGCCGTGGTGTTCGGGCAATGTAGGGGGTCATGCTGGGGGTGGTGTTTCAGGGTTTAGGGCAGTGCAGTGGTGTTCGGGCAGTGAAAGGGGGCCGTGCAGGTGTGGTGTTTCAGGGTTTAGGGCAGTGCATTGGTGCTCGTGCAGTTTAGGGGGTCGTGCAGTGGATGGTGTTTCAGGGTTTAGGGCAGTGCAGTGGTGTTCGGGCAGTGTAGGGGTCGTGCTGGGTCTAGTTTTTTAGCGTTTAGGGCAGTGAAGTGGTGTTTGGGCAGTGTAGGGGGCCGTACTGGGGGTGGTGTTTCAGGGTTTAGGGTAGTTCAGTGGTGTTCGGGCAGAGTAGGAGGCATGCAGGGGGGTGGTGTTTCAGGGTTTAGTGTGGTGCAGTGGTGTTCGGGCAGTGTGGGGGGTCGTGCAGGGCGGTGGTCTTTCAGGGCTTAGGGCAGTGCAGTGGTGTTCGGGCAGTGTAGGGCGTCGTTCAGGGGGCAGGTGTTTCAGGGTTTAGGGCAGTGCAGTGGAGTTCGGGCAGTGTAGGGGTTCGTTGTGGGACTGGTGTTTCAGGGTTTACGGCAGTGCAGTGGTGTTCTGTCAGTGTAGGGGGTCGTGCTGGGGGTAGAGTTTCAGGGATTAGGGTAGTGAAGTGGTCTTCGAGCAGAATAGGGGTAGTGCAGGGGGGTGGTGTTTCAGGTTTTAGGGCAGTGCAGTGGTGTTCGGGCAGTGTGGTGGTCTTGTTGGGGGTGGTGTTTCAGGGTTTAGGGCAGTGCAGTGGTGTTCGGGCAGTGTATGGGGTCGTGCTGGGGTGGTGTTTAAGGGTTTAGGGCAGTGCAGTGGTGTTCGGGCAGTGTATGGGGTCATGCTGGGGGTGGTGTTTTAGGGTTTAGGGCAGTGCCGTGGTGTTCGGGCAATGTAGGGGGTCATGCTGGGGGTGGTGTTTCAGGGTTTAGGGCAGTGCAGTGGTGTTCGGTCAGTGTAGGGGGTCGTGCTGGGGGTAGAGTTTCAGGGATTAGGGTAGTGCAGTGGTGTTCGAGCAGTATAGGGGGTCATATGGGGGTGGTGTTTAAGGGTTTAGGGCAGTGCAGTGGTGTTCGGGCAGTGTATGGGGTCATATGGGGGTGGTGTTTTAGGGTTTAGGGCAGTGCCGTATTGTTCGGGCAATGTAGGGGGTCATGCTGGGGGTGGTGTTTCAGGGTTTAGGGCAGTGCAGTGGTGTTCGGGCAGTGAAAGGGGGCCGTGCAGGTGTGGTGTTTCAGGGTTTAGGGCAGTGCATTGGTGCTCGTGCAGTTTAGGGGGTCGTGCAGTGGATGGTGTTTCAGGGTTTAGGGCAGTGCAGTGGTGTTCGGGCAGTGTAGGGGTCGTGCTGGGTCTAGTTTTTTAGCATTTAGGGCAGTGAAGTGGTGTTTGGGCAGTGTAGGGGGCCGTACTGGGGGTGGTGTTTCAGGGTTTAGGGTAGTTCAGTGGTGTTCGGGCAGAGTAGGAGGCATGCAGGGGGGTGGTGTTTCAGGGTTTAGTGTGGTGCAGTGGTGTTCGGGCAGTGTGGGGGGTCGTGCAGGGCGGTGGTCTTTCAGGGCTTAGGGCAGTGCAGTGGTGTTCGGGCAGTGTAGGGCGTCGTTCAGGGGGCAGGTGTTTCAGGGTTTAGGGCAGTGCAGTGGAGTTCGGGCAGTGTAGGGGTTCGTTGTGGGACTGGTGTTTCAGGGTTTACGGCAGTGCAGTGGTGTTCTGTCAGTGTAGGGGGTCGTGCTGGGGGTAGAGTTTCAGGGATTAGGGTAGTGAAGTGGTCTTCGAGCAGTATAGGGGTAGTGCAGGGGGGTGGTGTTTCAGGTTTTAGGGCAGTGCAGTGGTGTTCGGGCAGTGTGGTGGTCTTGTTGGGGGTGGTGTTTCAGGGTTTAGGGCAGTGCAGTGGTGTTCGGGCAGTGTATGGGGTCATGCTGGGGGTGGCGTTTTAGGGTTTAGGGCAGTGCCGTGGTGTTCGGGCAATGTAGGGGGTCATGCTGGGGGTGGTGTTTCAGGGTTTAGGGCAGTGCAGTGGTGTTCGGGCAGTGAAAGGGGGCCGTGCAGGTGTGGTGTTTCAGGGTTTAGGGCAGTGCATTGGTGCTCGTGCACTTTAGGGGGTCGTGCAGTGGATGGTGTTTCAGGGTTTGCGGCAGTGCAGTGGTGTGCGGGCAGTGTAGGGGGTCTTGCTGGGGGTGGTGTTTCAGGGTTTAGGGCAGTGGTGTTCGGGCAGTGTAGTGGGTCTTGCTGGGGGTGGTGTTTCAGGGTTTAGGGCAGTGCAGTGGTGTTCGAGCAATGTAGGGGGTCGAGCGGGGGTGGTGTTTCATTGTTTTGGGCAGTGCAGTGGTGTTCGGGCAGTGTAGGGGGTCATATGGGGGTGGTGTTTAAGGGTTTAGGGCAGTGCAGTGGTGTTCGGGCAGTGTATGGGGTTATGCTGGGGGTGGTGTTTTAGGGTTTAGGGCAGTGCCGTATTGTTCGGGCAATGTAGGGGGTCATGCTGGGGGTGGTGTTTCAGGGTTTAGGGCAGTGCAGTGGTGTTCGGTCAGTGTAGGGGGTCGTGCTGGGGGTAGAGTTTCAGGGTTTAGGGCAGTGCAGTGGTGTTCGGGCAGTGTATGGGGTCGTGCTGGGGGTGGTGTTTAAGGGTTTAGGGCAGTGCAGTGGTGTTCGGGCAGTGTATGGGGTCATGCTGGGGGTGGTGTTTTAGGGTTTAGGGCAGTGCCGTGGTGTTCGGGCAATGTAGGGGGTCATGCTGGGGGTGGTGTTTCAGGGTTTAGGGCAGTGCAGTGGTGTTCGGGCAGTGAAAGGGGACCGTGCAGGTGTGGTGTTTCAGGGTTTAGGGCAGTGCATTGGTGCTCGTGCAGTTTAGGGGGTCGTGCAGTGGATGGTGTTTCAGGGTTTAGGGCAGTGCAGTGGTGTTCGGGCAGTGTAGGGGTCGTGCTGGGTCTAGTTTTTTAGCGTTTAGGGCAGTGAAGTGGTGTTTGGGCAGTGTAGGGGGCCGTACTGGGGGTGGTGTTTCAGGGTTTAGGGTAGTTCAGTGGTGTTCGGGCAGAGTAGGAGGCATGCAGGGGGGTGGTGTTTCAGGGTTTAGTGTGGTGCAGTGGTGTTCGGGCAGTGTGGGGGGTCGTGCAGGGCGGTGGTCTTTCAGGGCTTAGGGCAGTGCAGTGGTGTTCGGGCAGTGTAGGGCGTCGTTCAGGGGGCAGGTGTTTCAGGGTTTAGGGCAGTGCAGTGGAGTTCGGGCAGTGTAGGGGTTCGTTGTGGGACTGGTGTTTCAGGGTTTACGGCAGTGCAGTGGTGTTCTGTCAGTGTAGGGGGTCGTGCTGGGGGTAGAGTTTCAGGGATTAGGGTAGTGAAGTGGTCTTCGAGCAGTATAGGGGTAGTGCAGGGGGGTGGTGTTTCAGGTTTTAGGGCAGTGCAGTGGTGTTCGGGCAGTGTGGGGGGTCGTGCAGGGCGGTGGTCTTTCAGGGCTTAGGGCAGTGCAGTGGTGTTCGGGCAGTGTAGGGTGTCGTTCAGGGGGCAGGTGTTTCAGAGTTTAGGGCAGTGCAGTGGAGTTCGGGCAGTGTAGGGGTTCGTTGTGGGACTGGTGTTTCAGGGTTTACGGCAGTGCAGTGGTGTTCTGTCAGTGTAGGGGGTCGTGCTGGGGGTAGAGTTTCAGGGATTAGGGTAGTGAAGTGGTCTTCGAGCAGTATAGGGGTAGTGCAGGGGGGTGGTGTTTCAGGTTTTAGGGCAGTGCAGTGGTGTTCGGGCAGTGTGGTGGTCTTGTTGGGGGTGGTGTTTCAGGGTTTAGGGCAGTGCAGTGGTGTTCGGGCAGTGTATGGGGTCGTGCTGGGGGTGGTGTTTAAGGGTTTAGGGCAGTGCAGTGGTGTTCGGGCAGTGAAAGGGGGCCGTGCAGGTGTGGTGTTTCAGGGTTTAGGGCAGTGCATTGGTGCTCGTGCAGTTTAGGGGGTCGTGCAGTGGATGGTGTTTCAGGGTTTAGGGCAGTGCAGGTGTGTTCGGGCAGTGTAGGGGTCGTGCTGGGTCTAGTTTTTTAGCGTTTAGGGCAGTGAAGTGGTGTTTGGGCAGTGTAGGGGGCCATACTGGGGGTGGTGTTTCAGGGTTTAGGGTAGTTCAGTGGTGTTCGGGCAGAGTAGGAGTGTGAGAAGTTGGCCTGGTATATGATGCTCACTAGTTAAAGTGATCACCTTGTACCATGCCAAGCAACCCTTATGGTGTGGTTGTAAGTCAACCTTTTCGGACTAGCTGCCCTAGTGGTAGCGTAGGCTAAGCAGTCTTTGAGGCTAAACTCGTGAAGCGTGTTAAGCAAGCTGTTTTACCAATAGTAACCCCCTTTTATACCAATGAAAGGACACCACACAGATATATATTCAAAATATATATGTGTTTATTTCTCAAAGTAACCCCTAGTCTCTTTATGAGCACAGGAGCACAAATCGTCAAACAAGATTATCACAGAATACACAGAAGTTGCACTTTATATGGATAGGCCCTGGTGGCCACTCGAACCATATACTAAAATAGTGGTATAAGTACCACGAACAGAAAAGGGAAAAGGCCTAGGGCCTCTAGAATCGCTGGGCCTACAAGGAGCTAACGTCAGTTAGTGACCAGGAGGTCCACGGGTGGCGTGTGCAGAGCAAATAGTCACACGCGGGCTCCCATAGGTTTCAATGGGTGCGTAAAAAGTACAAAGTTACTGCAAAAGGAATCTTCCGGATGACCTAGGAACTTAAGATTTGGAACACAGGCACTAGAGATGTATTACTACACATGGGCACAGGTGTGCCAGCTTTACCTCACCCACAGGAAGCGGGTGCATAGGCCTCAAAGTGCGTCGGGTTTCTTCTATCTGTTCCGTTGAGCCTGGGACAAAGATGCTGCAGGCGGTCGGTCGGGAAGGGATGCAGTGGATCCAAGAGTGGATCGGAGATGTTGAAGACCTGTAAGCAGAGGGGACAGTGTTCACAGTCACTAGCCAGTGACCAGCGTGGCACCAGGTGGGTACCAGGCGATGTCGGGTGCAAACAGGTGATGAGGGGTAGCTTGTCTCCGCAGCCACGTGGTCCCTGAAGGTCGACGACGTCCAGGAGTCGGCTCACGAGCTGTCCCACGCAGGCTCTCGCTGTCGGCGGTGTCGGCGACTTGATCGAAGCAAACAAGCCTTGGCAAAAGCAATTGCAGGAGGATTCGGAAATCAGCTGTTGGTTCTGACCAGCAAGGTCAGAGGGATTGCTCCTTTGGAGGGGAGCAAGGGCCAGTCTGGAGCAACCAGACCAGCGGTGTTTGTCGTAGATTTCGTCGCCAAGATGGCCACTAGCCAGCGGGCCAGCAACCGGTTAGGCGCGTCGAGTGGCAAAATGCAGAAGGGCCCCACGCAGATCGTGGAGATGCTGGAGGGCTCACCTTTGGTGCAGATGCTGCTCGAGGGTTGGGCTTCTCAGGACCCAAAGCACAACTTGGAGGGAGCCTCGGTTGTTGCACTGGTCAGCTTATCGTAGTCGTTCCAAGATGGCTGGCTCCACGTGTCTCGGTGCCTCCACGGGTCTCCTCTTTTCAGGGACTGTGGATCGGGCGGTGAGAGGTCTGGAGGTCCAGGTCTTGTCAGTCTCTGGGCTCGGGCTCCGGCGGGAGGCGGCGGCAAAGCAGACGTTGATTCGCTGGATGGTGCTTGCGTTAGCAAGGTGGTCACTCCCTGACCACAGGGGAGATTTTCTTCAGTCTTCTGTGCAGCAGAATGTCGAAGTTCCCGTCTTCTTCTTAGTTTCAAGTTGATTCCAGGATGTCTGAAGTCTTAGGACACAGCTCCTACCTTTATTCGGATTCTAGGGGCCGGACTACCTGCTAGGTCCCTCCCTATGGGTGGGACCAGGAAGGGGGGTGGTTACACCCCCAATCCTTTGTCCAGCTCGCCCCAGGCCCGGGACTGGTGTGCCCCAGGACCGGTTTGAACTGGCATATGCACCGAGGCTCCTTGTGAGCCACAGGCATGTCTGGTTTCTTTCACGCCCTACCTGACCAATACACAAAATCCTGTCTGGGGTGGTGCATGCACCTCCCCTGGCAGGAAACCCTTTGTCCACACCTCCCAAGCTGGAAGGACTCCCAGCAGCAGGAGGGCAGACTTGTGTCTGTGGTGGCAGCATCCATTTTGTGGAGCTGAGGCTATGTCTGATTTTACCCGGGTTTCAGGTACTGTACATGTCGTGTCCCTCTAGAAGGGTGGAATGCTAACCCCGTCGCCAGAATTGGCGAGGGGTTAGTATTCCAATTCGTATGACACCTCACTCGACATGTTTTGATAAAGCCAAACCAAAGATAGCATTTAACCGCGAGGTTCATAATGCACTTAAGAGTATATGGTATGACGATATCTGGAAACAGTAGAAGGAAGTTGTTCCGACCACTGCAGACAGGCTCAGCTCATGCCAGAGCACCATCTCACATGGAACCAAGCACTCTGCCTTCAGGATTGTTAAGGCCTGCCATAGGAGTGACTTATAGGTTACCAGGTGTCCCATTTAAGTTTAGGTATAGATATACTACACCTAAGTAAGAGGTGATTACACCAACTTACCCCAGCTGAGTGATCAGCCAGTTGTGTCAGATTGTTAGGCCAAGCCTGGGGTGGCATAATACATGCTTCAGCCCCTGGCAGGCCTTGGGTACACCAATGCCCTGGGTACCTAGTGTACACTGGTACAGGGGCTGACAGGGTGATCCACTTCCAATTGGTTATGCACCTAGGGTGCATAGTTTTAATTTAGTAGAGAGAACAGCAGGCTGGGGGTCTGATTGGCAGGCCCACAGCCTCAATATGTCAAAAACCAGTGAAGCAAAAGCAAAAATTTGGGGTGACCATAGGATAGCAGACCCTACTCTCCTACACAACCCCCCCCCAAACGCTGGGACATTAAACTAGCCTTGACCAGTCTCGTCTTCATGTCCTAAGTGGAAGTACCTGGAGAGACCATCTGCATTCCCATGGTCAGTACCTGGCCGGTGCTCCACTGTAAAGTCCATCCCCTGTAGGGAAATGGACCACCTAAGCAGTTTGGGGTTTTCACCCTTCATCTGATTTAGCCACAAGAGGGGCTTATGGTCGGTCTGAATCTTGAAGTGAGTGCCAAACAAGTATGGCCTCAGCTTCTTCAGGGCCCACACCACAGCAAAGGCCTCCCTCTCAATAGCTGACCAATTCTTCTCTCTGGGGGTCAACCTTCTGCTAATAAAAGCAATGGGTTGGTCTTGACCATCTACATTAAGTTGTGACAGCACAGCTCCCACACCCAACTCAGAAGCATCTGTTTGGACAATAAACTCTTTGGAGTAGTCAGGACTTTTCAGGATAGGTGCAGAGCACATGGCCTCCTTCAGGTCATCAAATGCCTTTTGACAGCTTACTGTCCACTGAACCTTTTTGGGCATCTTCTTGGATGTCAGATCATTAAGAGGAGTCACAATGGACCCATAGTTCTTAACAAACTTCCTGTAATACCCAGTCAAGCCCAAGAAAGCTCGAACTTGAGTCTGGGTGGTTGGAGGGGACCAATCCTTGATGGACTGTATCTTACTCTCCAGTGGTTGAACTTGGCCCCCACCTACAAGGTGGCCCAAATACACAACCTTACTCTGCCCTATCTGGCACTTAGTAGCCTTGATAGTGAGGCCTGCCCTTTGCAGAGCCTCAAGAGCCTTCTTCAGGTGGATCAGGTGATCCTCCCAGGTGGAGCTAAAGACAGCAATGTCATCAAGATATGCTGCACAAAAGTCATCCAACCCAGTAAGGACTTGGTTCACCAGCCTTTGGAAGGTGGCAGGTGCATTCTTCAGACCAAAGGGCATCACCACAAACTGATAATGCCCACCTGGGGTTGAGAATGCTGTTTTGGCCTTAGACTCCTCAGCTAATCTGATTTGCCAATAGCCAGCTGTTAAGTCAAATGTGCTCAAAAACTTTGCAGAAGCTAGTTTGTCTATGAGCTCATCTGCCCTTGGAATAGGGTGTGCATCTGTCCTGGTGACAGCATTGAGTCCTCTGTAATCCACACAGAACCTCATCTCTCTCTTGCCATCTTTGGTGTGAGGTTTGGGGACCAGAACCACTGGGCTAGCCCAGGGGCTCTCTGAGGGTTCAATGACACCTAATTCCAGCATTTTATGTACCTCAGCCTTTATACAGTCCCTGACGTGGTCAGGTTGTCTGTAAAGTTTGTTCTTTACAGGCAGACTGTCACCAGTGTCCACAACATGGGTACACCAGTCAGTTTGACTAGGTATCAAGGAAAACATATGTGAAAATGATTGTAGAACCTGTCTACATTCAGTCTGCTGATGGGCAGTGAGGTTGCCTCCAAGGGTCACTCCTTCAACTGAGCCATCTTCAGGGTTCTGAGACAACAGGTCTGGGAGAGGGTCACTCTCTTCCTCCTGTCCCTCATCTGTAGCCATGAGCAAGCCCATGTCTGCCCTGTCAACATATGCTTTAAGCCTGTTAACATGGAGTACCCTGTGGGGACTCCTGGGAGTTCCTAGGTCGACCAAGTAGGTGACCTCTCCCTTCTTTTCCAGGATTGTATGGGGTCCAGACCATTTGTCTTGGAGTGCTGCTGGGGCCACTGGCTCCAACACCCATACCTTCTGTCCTGGCTGATACTCAACCAAGACAGCCTTTTGGTCATGCCAAGCTTTCTGTAAGGCCTGGCTTGCCTCAAGGTTTTTAGATGCCTTCTCCATATACTCAGCCATCCTGGAGCGGAGACCAAGTACATAGTCCACTATGTCTAGCTTAGGCTTTTTGAGAGGTAACTCCCATCCTTCCTTCACCAAACACAGTGGGCCTCTCACAGGGTGCCCAAACAACAATTCAAAGGGGCTGTAGCCAACTCCTTTTTGTGGGACCTCTCTGTAAGCAAACAGAAGGCAGGGTAGAAGGATATCCCATCTTCGCCTGAGCTTTTCAGGTAATCCTTTGATCATACCCTTTAGGGTCTTGTTGAATCTCTCAACAAGCCCATTGCATTGTGGGTGATAAGGGGTGGTGAACTTGTAGTTGACACCACATTCCTTCCACATAGCTGTCAAGTATCCTGACATAAAGTTGGTACCTCTGTCAGATACTACCTCCTTAGGAAACCCCACTCTGGAGAATACTCCCAGCAGGGCCCTGGCCACAACAGGAGCTGTAGTGGTCCTAAGGGGAATTGCCTCTGGGTACCTGGTGGCATGATCCACTACCACCAGTATAAATCTGTGCCCAGATGCAGTGGGAGGATCCATGGGACCCACTATGTCTATTCCCACTCTTTCAAAGGGAACCCCCACCACAGGTAGTGGTATCAGGGGGGCCTTTGTTGTGCCACCTGATTTGCCACTGGCTTGGCAGGTAACACAGGAGCGACAAAACTCCTTTGTATCTTCATTCATATGAGGCCAGTGAAAGTGAGGGACAAGTCTGTCCCAGGTCTTGTTCTGGCCTAGGTGTCCTGCTAAAGGAATGTCATGGGCCAAGGTAAGAAGGAAGCCCCTAAATTGCAGAGGTATAACCAACCTCCTGGTTGCACCAGGCTTGGGGTCTCTAGCCTCTGAATAAAGGAGCCCTTCATCCCAATACACTTTATGGGTACCTTGAGCATTCCCAGCAGCCTCAGCAGCAGCCAGCTGTCTGAGGGGTTCAAGAGAGGGACAGGATAACTGAGCCTGCCTCAAGTCAGCCCTTGAAGGTCCCCCTGTCCCCAGAAACTCAACCTGATCAGGTTCAAGCTCTTCAGGGACAGTTCCTTCAGGGTCCTCTAGATCAGCTTCCTGGGAAGGCTGATCATCACTCTGAGGCAGGGGGGAAGGCACAGCCTTGACCCTCCTGTTCTTCTTCTTGGTAGGTGCTTGGTCCATTGTTCCAGGATCCAAGACCTGTGGTTCAGTGAGGCACTTTTTGGCCTGTGACCTGGTCACAGCAAGGACACGTGATGATATCCCTAACATCTCTGCATGAGTCCTGTACTCCACTTCTGACCATAGAGAACTCTCTAGGTCATTGCCCAACAAACATTCTACTGGGAGGTCTGCACTAACCACAACCCTTTTGAGGCCAGTTACCCCTCCCCATGAGAAGTTAACAACTGCCACACTATGTGAAGTAGTGGCATTGCTGGCATTGGTCACCAGGTAGTTCTCACCTGGTATGTACTGTCCAGGATCCACAAAGCCTGGTGTCACCATAGTGACACTGGCACATGTGTCCCTGTAGGCTTGAGCCACTTTGTCATTAATTAAAGGAGTCTGTCTGTACTTGCCCAGGTTACTGGGGCTCACAGTCAGGGACAAATCAATGTCCCCATCACAGATCAAGACTGCCTGTGTAAGGGTTCTGTCTAAGTCAGAATCTCCTTCAGTTCCCATAGTGATTCCCACTACACCCTTTGTCTGGGGACCAACACTGCTAACAGTAGTACTGGGAGCAGGTGCCTTAGGGGCAACAGTGTTGGGGGCTCCACCCTTTTTGCAATCACTAGTCCAGTGAGTTGTATTTTTACAATGATTGCACCAGGGTTTCTTCTGACCTTCTTTCTTCTTCTTGGACTGTTGGGACCCACCCTCCTTAGCAGTAGTTTGGGGCCCTGTTGAAGACTTCTGGTCTTTAGGTTTCTGATCTCCACCCTTTTGGTCTGTTTTCTTCTGATCACCCCCTTGGCCCGGGTTCTGGTTCTTTTGCTTAACCCTGGTTCTGACCCATTTGTCTGCCTTCTTTCCCAATTCTTGGGGAGAGGTCAGATCAGAGTCAACCAAGTGTTGATGCAGTTGCTGGTTTTGACAGTTATTTAAAATCTGTTCTCTCATCATCAAATTATACAATCCTGTAAAATCAGATACCTTACTTCCCAGCAACCAACCCTCCAAAGCCTTAGTGGCACATTCAATGTATTCAGACCAGTCCTGAGTCTGTGTCTTTTGGGTGTCTCTGAACATTAACCTGTACTGCTCAGTGGTTAAGCCTAACCCATCAACTAGAACACTCTTCAGGACTCTGTAGTTCCTGACATCCTCTTCTCTAACAGTGAGGAGTCTGTCTCTGCCTCTTCCCTCAAAGGAGAGCCAGAGGATTGCTGCCCACTGATCTTCAGGAACCTGCTGTACTTTGCAGGCTCTCTCAAGAGCAGTTATCCACTTGTGGATGTCATCCCCACTTTTGTAGGGGGGCACAACCTTAGACAGGTTTCTATTATCGAAAACCCTATCTTTGTCCTTAGGGACAATGCTGCCACCAGTGGGTATAGACCCACTCTCTCTAGGTTGCCTAGCCTTGTTCAGTTTTTCTTCCATCAGGGCTACTTCTAGCTCCTGCTTCCTGATCCTCAGCTGGGCTTCCTGCATTCTGGCCTCATGTTCCCTCCTCTGAGGGGTGGTCATCCTTTTCCTGGAGTGACCTTGAGAGCCTCTAGAGCCATGGGAAGCATTGGAGTCACCTGAGCGATTCCTTTGCCTTCCAAGCCCTGTGTTAAGTCCACTGGGGAGATCCAGTGGGTTGAACCCACTGTCAGTCCCCAATAGCCTTGGTTTAGCTGGGCCAAGTATAATACTTGGCACTGGGCTAGTTCTCCCTTCATCCTCACTACTGTCAGTATCCTTTTCACTCTCATCCTCTGTGGTAGGCATCCCATCTAAGGGGTGACTATTGGAACTGGGTACCTCTGTAGTATCTTCAGAAGGGGGGCCTCCTGTTCCTGACCCTAAGGGGGCTAACTGGGAAGCTTTCTTGAGTGCTCTCTGATTCTCATCATTCTGTAAGAGCTCTCTGAGCTCAGCAGAGTTTGGGTTCTTGGGCTGTTTAAGGCCTCTAAGAGTTGCCAAATGCCTGAGCTCATTCTGATTAAGGGTAGCAAAGCTGGATGGTGCCCTCTGGGGGTCACTCTCAACAGAGATGGGTACAGTGGACCCCTCTGCCCCGGCCATTGCTCTTAAGTGTGGGTGGATGTGTTGCAATCTACCTACACTTGGGTTTACCTACTAAACCTATCTAGTAGTTGTAGTCAGGGTGTGCTACTCCCTTTGCTCTACAACAACTAAGTTCAGTAGAACTTATGTATATCTAATCTTGTTTTATATGTACCTACAGGTACCTATGTGATCTTTCAATTGGTAACCAAGAGATTACAATGGTAAAACACAGCAAGCTCAAATCCAACCGCTGCTCACCAATGTGAGAAGTTGGCCTGGTATATGATGCTCACTAGTTAAAGTGATCACCTTGTACCATGCCAAGCAACCCTTATGGTGTGGTTGTAAGTCAACCTTTTCGGACTAGCTGCCCTAGTGGTAGCGTAGGCTAAGCAGTCTTTGAGGCTAAACTCGTGAAGCGTGTTAAGCAAGCTGTTTTACCAATAGTAACCCCCTTTTATACCAATGAAAGGACACCACACAGATATATATTCAAAATATATATGTGTTTATTTCTCAAAGTAACCCCTAGTCTCTTTATGAGCACAGGAGCACAAATCGTCAAACAAGATTATCACAGAATACACAGAAGTTGCACTTTATATGGATAGGCCCTGGTGGCCACTCGAACCATATACTAAAATAGTGGTATAAGTACCACGAACAGAAAAGGGAAAAGGCCTAGGGCCTCTAGAATCGCTGGGCCTACAAGGAGCTAACGTCAGTTAGTGACCAGGAGGTCCACGGGTGGCGTGTGCAGAGCAAATAGTCACACGCGGGCTCCCATAGGTTTCAATGGGTGCGTAAAAAGTACAAAGTTACTGCAAAAGGAATCTTCCGGATGACCTAGGAACTTAAGATTTGGAACACAGGCACTAGAGATGTATTACTACACATGGGCACAGGTGTGCCAGCTTTACCTCACCCACAGGAAGCGGGTGCATAGGCCTCAAAGTGCGTCGGGTTTCTTCTATCTGTTCCGTTGAGCCTGGGACAAAGATGCTGCAGGCGGTCGGTCGGGAAGGGATGCAGTGGATCCAAGAGTGGATCGGAGATGTTGAAGACCTGTAAGCAGAGGGGACAGTGTTCACAGTCACTAGCCAGTGACCAGCGTGGCACCAGGTGGGTACCAGGCGATGTCGGGTGCAAACAGGTGATGAGGGGTAGCTTGTCTCCGCAGCCACGTGGTCCCTGAAGGTCGACGACGTCCAGGAGTCGGCTCACGAGCTGTCCCACGCAGGCTCTCGCTGTCGGCGGTGTCGGCGACTTGATCGAAGCAAACAAGCCTTGGCAAAAGCAATTGCAGGAGGATTCGGAAATCAGCTGTTGGTTCTGACCAGCAAGGTCAGAGGGATTGCTCCTTTGGAGGGGAGCAAGGGCCAGTCTGGAGCAACCAGACCAGCGGTGTTTGTCGTAGATTTCGTCGCCAAGATGGCCACTAGCCAGCGGGCCAGCAACCGGTTAGGCGCGTCGAGTGGCAAAATGCAGAAGGGCCCCACGCAGATCGTGGAGATGCTGGAGGGCTCACCTTTGGTGCAGATGCTGCTCGAGGGTTGGGCTTCTCAGGACCCAAAGCACAACTTGGAGGGAGCCTCGGTTGTTGCACTGGTCAGCTTATCGTAGTCGTTCCAAGATGGCTGGCTCCACGTGTCTCGGTGCCTCCACGGGTCTCCTCTTTTCAGGGACTGTGGATCGGGCGGTGAGAGGTCTGGAGGTCCAGGTCTTGTCAGTCTCTGGGCTCGGGCTCCGGCGGGAGGCGGCGGCAAAGCAGACGTTGATTCGCTGGATGGTGCTTGCGTTAGCAAGGTGGTCACTCCCTGACCACAGGGGAGATTTTCTTCAGTCTTCTGTGCAGCAGAATGTCGAAGTTCCCGTCTTCTTCTTAGTTTCAAGTTGATTCCAGGATGTCTGAAGTCTTAGGACACAGCTCCTACCTTTATTCGGATTCTAGGGGCCGGACTACCTGCTAGGTCCCTCCCTATGGGTGGGACCAGGAAGGGGGGTGGTTACACCCCCAATCCTTTGTCCAGCTCGCCCCAGGCCCGGGACTGGTGTGCCCCAGGACCGGTTTGAACTGGCATATGCACCGAGGCTCCTTGTGAGCCACAGGCATGTCTGGTTTCTTTCACGCCCTACCTGACCAATACACAAAATCCTGTCTGGGGTGGTGCATGCACCTCCCCTGGCAGGAAACCCTTTGTCCACACCTCCCAAGCTGGAAGGACTCCCAGCAGCAGGAGGGCAGACTTGTGTCTGTGGTGGCAGCATCCATTTTGTGGAGCTGAGGCTATGTCTGATTTTACCCGGGTTTCAGGTACTGTACATGTCGTGTCCCTCTAGAAGGGTGGAATGCTAACCCCGTCGCCAGAATTGGCGAGGGGTTAGTATTCCAATTCGTATGACACCTCACTCGACATGTTTTGATAAAGCCAAACCAAAGATAGCATTTAACCGCGAGGTTCATAATGCACTTAAGAGTATATGGTATGACGATATCTGGAAACAGTAGAAGGAAGTTGTTCCGACCACTGCAGACAGGCTCAGCTCATGCCAGAGCACCATCTCACATGGAACCAAGCACTCTGCCTTCAGGATTGTTAAGGCCTGCCATAGGAGTGACTTATAGGTTACCAGGTGTCCCATTTAAGTTTAGGTATAGATATACTACACCTAAGTAAGAGGTGATTACACCAACTTACCCCAGCTGAGTGATCAGCCAGTTGTGTCAGATTGTTAGGCCAAGCCTGGGGTGGCATAATACATGCTTCAGCCCCTGGCAGGCCTTGGGTACACCAATGCCCTGGGTACCTAGTGTACACTGGTACAGGGGCTGACAGGGTGATCCACTTCCAATTGGTTATGCACCTAGGGTGCATAGTTTTAATTTAGTAGAGAGAACAGCAGGCTGGGGGTCTGATTGGCAGGCCCACAGCCTCAATATGTCAAAAACCAGTGAAGCAAAAGCAAAAATTTGGGGTGACCATAGGATAGCAGACCCTACTCTCCTACAAGGAGGCATGCAGGGGGGTGGTGTTTCAGGGTTTAGTGTGGTGCAGTGGTGTTCGGGCAGTGTGGGGGGTCGTGCAGAGCGGTGGTCTTTCAGGGCTTAGGGCAGTGCAGTGGTGTTCGGGCAGTGTAGGGCGTCGTTCAGGGGGCAGGTGTTTCAGGGTTTAGGGCAGTGCAGTGGAGTTCGGGCAGTGTAGGGGTTCGTTGTGGGACTGGTGTTTCAGGGTTTACGGCAGTGCAGTGGTGTTCTGTCAGTGTAGGGGGTCGTGCTGGGGGTAGAGTTTCAGGGATTAGGGTAGTGAAGTGGTCTTCGAGCAGAATAGGGGTAGTGCAGGGGGGTGGTGTTTCAGGTTTTAGGGCAGTGCAGTGGTGTTCGGGCAGTGTGGTGGTCTTGTTGGGGGTGGTGTTTCAGGGTTTAGGGCAGTGCAGTGGTGTTCGGGCAGTGTATGGGGTCGTGCTGGGGTGGTGTTTAAGGGTTTAGGGCAGTGCAGTGGTGTTCGGGCAGTGTATGGGGTCATGCTGGGGGTGGTGTTTTAGGGTTTAGGGCAGTGCCGTGGTGTTCGGGCAATGTAGGGGGTCATGCTGGGGGTGGTGTTTCAGGGTTTAGGGCAGTGCAGTGGTGTTCGGTCAGTGTAGGGGGTCGTGCTGGGGGTAGAGTTTCAGGGATTAGGGTAGTGCAGTGGTGTTCGAGCAGTATAGGGGGTCATATGGGGGTGGTGTTTAAGGGTTTAGGGCAGTGCAGTGGTGTTCGGGCAGTGTATGGGGTCATATGGGGGTGGTGTTTTAGGGTTTAGGGCAGTGCCGTATTGTTCGGGCAATGTAGGGGGTCATGCTGGGGGTGGTGTTTCAGGGTTTAGGGCAGTGCAGTGGTGTTCGGGCAGTGAAAGGGGGCCGTGCAGGTGTGGTGTTTCAGGGTTTAGGGCAGTGCATTGGTGCTCGTGCAGTTTAGGGGGTCGTGCAGTGGATGGTGTTTCAGGGTTTAGGGCAGTGCAGTGGTGTTCGGGCAGTGTAGGGGTCGTGCTGGGTCTAGTTTTTTAGCATTTAGGGCAGTGAAGTGGTGTTTGGGCAGTGTAGGGGGCCGTACTGGGGGTGGTGTTTCAGGGTTTAGGGTAGTTCAGTGGTGTTCGGGCAGAGTAGGAGGCATGCAGGGGGGTGGTGTTTCAGGGTTTAGTGTGGTGCAGTGGTGTTCGGGCAGTGTGGGGGGTCGTGCAGGGCGGTGGTCTTTCAGGGCTTAGGGCAGTGCAGTGGTGTTCGGGCAGTGTAGGGCGTCGTTCAGGGGGCAGGTGTTTCAGGGTTTAGGGCAGTGCAGTGGAGTTCGGGCAGTGTAGGGGTTCGTTGTGGGACTGGTGTTTCAGGGTTTACGGCAGTGCAGTGGTGTTCTGTCAGTGTAGGGGGTCGTGCTGGGGGTAGAGTTTCAGGGATTAGGGTAGTGAAGTGGTCTTCGAGCAGTATAGGGGTAGTGCAGGGGGGTGGTGTTTCAGGTTTTAGGGCAGTGCAGTGGTGTTCGGGCAGTGTGGTGGTCTTGTTGGGGGTGGTGTTTCAGGGTTTAGGGCAGTGCAGTGGTGTTCGGGCAGTGTATGGGGTCATGCTGGGGGTGGCGTTTTAGGGTTTAGGGCAGTGCCGTGGTGTTCGGGCAATGTAGGGGGTCATGCTGGGGGTGGTGTTTCAGGGTTTAGGGCAGTGCAGTGGTGTTCGGGCAGTGAAAGGGGGCCGTGCAGGTGTGGTGTTTCAGGGTTTAGGGCAGTGCATTGGTGCTCGTGCACTTTAGGGGGTCGTGCAGTGGATGGTGTTTCAGGGTTTGCGGCAGTGCAGTGGTGTGCGGGCAGTGTAGGGGGTCTTGCTGGGGGTGGTGTTTCAGGGTTTAGGGCAGTGGTGTTCGGGCAGTGTAGTGGGTCTTGCTGGGGGTGGTGTTTCAGGGTTTAGGGCAGTGCAGTGGTGTTCGAGCAATGTAGGGGGTCGAGCGGGGGTGGTGTTTCATTGTTTTGGGCAGTGCAGTGGTGTTCGGGCAGTGTAGGGGGTCATATGGGGGTGGTGTTTAAGGGTTTAGGGCAGTGCAGTGGTGTTCGGGCAGTGTATGGGGTCATGCTGGGGGTGGTGTTTTAGGGTTTAGGGCAGTGCCGTATTGTTCGGGCAATGTAGGGGGTCATGCTGGGGGTGGTGTTTCAGGGTTTAGGGCAGTGCAGTGGTGTTCGGTCAGTGTAGGGGGTCGTGCTGGGGGTAGAGTTTCAGGGTTTAGGGCAGTGCAGTGGTGTTCGGGCAGTGTATGGGGTCGTGCTGGGGGTGGTGTTTAAGGGTTTAGGGCAGTGCAGTGGTGTTCGGGCAGTGTATGGGGTCATGCTGGGGGTGGTGTTTTAGGGTTTAGGGCAGTGCCGTGGTGTTCGGGCAATGTAGGGGGTCATGCTGGGGGTGGTGTTTCAGGGTTTAGGGCAGTGCAGTGGTGTTCGGGCAGTGAAAGGGGGCCGTGCAGGTGTGGTGTTTCAGGGTTTAGGGCAGTGCATTGGTGCTCGTGCAGTTTAGGGGGTCGTGCAGTGGATGGTGTTTCAGGGTTTAGGGCAGTGCAGTGGTGTTCGGGCAGTGTAGGGGTCGTGCTGGGTCTAGTTTTTTAGCGTTTAGGGCAGTGAAGTGGTGTTTGGGCAGTGTAGGGGGCCGTACTGGGGGTGGTGTTTCAGGGTTTAGGGTAGTTCAGTGGTGTTCGGGCAGAGTAGGAGGCATGCAGGGGGGTGGTGTTTCAGGGTTTAGTGTGGTGCAGTGGTGTTCGGGCAGTGTGGGGGGTCGTGCAGGGCGGTGGTCTTTCAGGGCTTAGGGCAGTGCAGTGGTGTTCGGGCAGTGTAGGGCGTCGTTCAGGGGGCAGGTGTTTCAGGGTTTAGGGCAGTGCAGTGGAGTTCGGGCAGTGTAGGGGTTCGTTGTGGGACTGGTGTTTCAGGGTTTACGGCAGTGCAGTGGTGTTCTGTCAGTGTAGGGGGTCGTGCTGGGGGTAGAGTTTCAGGGATTAGGGTAGTGAAGTGGTCTTCGAGCAGTATAGGGGTAGTGCAGGGGGGTGGTGTTTCAGGTTTTAGGGCAGTGCAGTGGTGTTCGGGCAGTGTGGTGGTCTTGTTGGGGGTGGTGTTTCAGGGTTTAGGGCAGTGCAGTGGTGTTCGGGCAGTGTATGGGGTCGTGCTGGGGGTGGTGTTTAAGGGTTTAGGGCAGTGCAGTGGTGTTCGGGCAGTGTATGGGGTCATGCTGGGGGTGGTGTTTTAGGGTTTAGGGCAGTGCCGTGGTGTTCGGGCAATGTAGGGGGTCATGCTGGGGGTGGTGTTTCAGGGTTTAGGGCAGTGCAGTGGTGTTCGGTCAGTGTAGGGGGTCGTGCTGGGGGTAGAGTTTCAGGGATTAGGGTAGTGCAGTGGTGTTCGAGCAGTATAGGGGTAGTGCAGGGGGTGGTGTTTAAGGGTTTAGGGCAGTGCAGTGGTGTTCGGGCAGTGTATGGGGTCGTGCTGGGGGTGGTGTTTTAGGGTTTAGGGCAGTGCCGTGGTGTTCGGGCAATGTAGGGGGTCATGCTGGGGGTGGTGTTTCAGGGTTTAGGGCAGTGCAGTGGTGTTCGGGCAGTGAAAGGGGGCTGTGCAGGTGTGGTGTTTCAGGGTTTAGGGCAGTGCATTGGTGCTCGTGCAGTTTAGGGGGTCGTGCAGTGGATGGTGTTTCAGGGTTTAGGGCAGTGCAGTGGTGTTCGGGCAGTGTAGGGGTCGTGCTGGGTCTAGTTTTTTAGCGTTTAGGGCAGTGAAGTGGTGTTTGGGCAGTGTAGGGGGCCGTACTGGGGTGGTGTTTCAGGGTTTAGGGTAGTTCAGTGGTGTTCGGGCAGAGTAGGAGGCATGCAGGGGGGTGGTGTTTCAGGGTTTAGTGCGGTGCAGTGGTGTTCGGGCAGTGTGGGGGGTCGTGCAGGGCGGTGGTCTTTCAGGGCTTAGGGCAGTGCAGTGGTGTTCGGGCAGTGTAGGGGGTCGTTCAGGGGGCAGGTGTTTCAGGGTTTAGGGCAGTGCAGTGGAGTTCGGGCAGTGTAGGGGTTCGTTGTGGGACTGGTGTTTCAGGGTTTACGGCAGTGCAGTGGTGTTCTGTCAGTGTAGGGGGTCGTGCTGGGGGTAGAGTTTCAGGGATTAGGGTAGTGAAGTGGTCTTCGAGCAGTATAGGGGTAGTGCAGGGGGGTGGTGTTTCAGGTTTTAGGGCAGTGCAGTGGTGTTCGGGCAGTGTGGTGGTCTTGTTGGGGGTGGTGTTTCAGGGTTTAGGGCAGTGCAGTGGTGTTCGGGCAGTGTATGGGGTCATGCTGGGGGTGGCGTTTTAGGGTTTAGGGCAGTGCCGTGGTGTTTGGGCAATGTAGGGGGTCATGCTGGGGGTGGTGTTTCAGGGTTTAGGGCAGTGCAGTGGTGTTCGGGCAGTGAAAGGGGGCCGTGCAGGTGTGGTGTTTCAGGGTTTAGGGCAGTGCATTGGTGCTCGTGCACTTTAGGGGGTCGTGCAGTGGATGGTGTTTCAGGGTTTGCGGCAGTGCAGTGGTGTGCGGGCAGTGTAGGGGGTCTTGCTGGGGGTGGTGTTTCAGGGTTTAGGGCAGTGGTGTCCGGGCAGTGTAGTAGGTCTTGCTGGGGGGTGGTGTTTCAGGGTTTAGGGCAGTGCAGTGGTGTTCGAGCAATGTAGGGGGTCGAGCGGGGGTGGTGTCTTATTGTTTTGGGCAGTGCAGTGGTGTTCGGGCAGTGTAGGGGGTCATATGGGGGTGGTGTTTTAGGGTTTAGGGCAGTGCCGTATTGTTCGGGCAATGTAGGGGGTCATGCTGGGGGTGGTGTTTCAGGGTTTAGGGCAGTGCAGTGGTGTTCGGTCAGTGTAGGGGGTCGTGCTGGGGGTAGAGTTTCAGGGATTAGGGTAGTGCAGTGGTGTTCGAGCAGTATAGGGGTAGTGCAGGGGGTGGTGTTTAAGGGTTTAGGGCAGTGCAGTGGTGTTCGGGCAGTGTATGGGGTCGTGCTGGGGGTGGTGTTTAAGGGTTTAGGGCAGTGCAGTGGTGTTCGGGCAGTGTATGGGGTCATGCTGGGGGTGGTGTTTTAGGGTTTAGGGCAGTGCCGTGGTGTTCGGGCAATGTAGGGGGTCATGCTGGGGGTGGTGTTTCAGGGTTTAGGGCAGTGCAGTGGTGTTCGGGCAGTGAAAGGGGGCCGTGCAGGTGTGGTGTTTCAGGGTTTAGGGCAGTGCATTGGTGCTCGTGCAGTTTAGGGGGTCGTGCAGTGGATGGTGTTTCAGGGTTTAGGGCAGTGCAGTGGTGTTCGGGCAGTGTAGGGGTCGTGCTGGGTCTAGTTTTTTAGCGTTTAGGGCAGTGAAGTGGTGTTTGGGCAGTGTAGGGGGCCGTACTGGGGGTGGTGTTTCAGGGTTTAGGGTAGTTCAGTGGTGTTCGGGCAGAGTAGGAGGCATGCAGGGGGGTGGTGTTTCAGGGTTTAGTGTGGTGCAGTGGTGTTTGGGCAGTGTGGGGGGTCGTGCAGGGCGGTGGTCTTTCAGGGCTTAGGGCAGTGCAGTGGTGTTCGGGCAGTGTAGGGCGTAGTTCAGGGGGCAGGTGTTTCAGGGTTTAGGGCAGTGCAGTGGAGTTCGGGCAGTGTAGGGGTTCGTTGTGGGACTGGTGTTTCAGGGTTTACGGCAGTGCAGTGGTGTTCTGTCAGTGTAGGGGGTCGTGCTGGGGGTAGAGTTTCAGGGATTAGGGTAGTGAAGTGGTCTTCGAGCAGTATAGGGGTAGTGCAGGGGGGTGGTGTTTCAGGTTTTAGGGCAGTGCAGTGGTGTTCGGGCAGTGTGGTGGTCTTGTTGGGGGTGGTGTTTCAGGGTTTAGGGCAGTGCAGTGGTGTTCGGGCAGTGTATGGGGTCGTGCTGGGGGTGGTGTTTAAGGGTTTAGGGCAGTGCAGTGGTGTTCGGGCAGTGTATGGGGTCATGCTGGGGGTGGTGTTTCAGGGTTTAGGGCAGTGCAGTGGTGTTCGGGCAGTGTATGGGGTCGTGCTGGGGGTGGTGTTTAAGGGTTTAGGGCAGTGCAGTGGTGTTCGGGCAGTGTATGGGGTCATGCTGGGGGTGGTGTTTCAGGGTTTAGGGCAGTGCAGTGGTGTTCGGTCAGTGTAGGGGGTCGTGCTGGGGGTAGAGTTTCAGGGATTAGGGTAGTGCAGTGGTGTTCGAGCAGTATAGGGGTAGTGCAGGGGGTGGTGTTTAAGGGTTTAGGGCAGTGCAGTGGTGTTCGGGCAGTGTATGGGGTCGTGCTGGGGGTGGTGTTTTAGGGTTTAGGGCAGTGCCGTGGTGTTCGGGCAATGTAGGGGGTCATGCTGGGGGTGGTGTTTCAGGGTTTAGGGCAGTGCAGTGGTGTTCGGGCAGTGAAAGGGGGCCGTGCAGGTGTGGTGTTTCAGGGTTTAGGGCAGTGCATTGGTGCTCGTGCAGTTTAGGGGGTCGTGCAGTGGATGGTGTTTCAGGGTTTAGGGCAGTGCAGTGGTGTTCGGGCAGTGTAGGGGTCGTGCTGGGTCTAGTTTTTTAGCGTTTAGGGCAGTGAAGTGGTGTTTGGGCAGTGTAGGGGGCCGTACTGGGGGTGGTGTTTCAGGGTTTAGGGTAGTTCAGTGGTGTTCGGGCAGAGTAGGAGGCATGCAGGGGGGTGGTGTTTCAGGGTTTAGTGCGGTGCAGTGGTGTTCGGGCAGTGTGGGGGGTCGTGCAGGGCGGTGGTCTTTCAGGGCTTAGGGCAGTGCAGTGGAGTTCGGGCAGTGTAGGGGTTCGTTCTGGGACTGGTGTTTCAGGGTTTACGGCAGTGCAGTGATGTTCTGTCAGTGTAGGGGGTCGTGCTGGGGGTAGAGTTTCAGGGATTAGGGTAGTGAAGTGGTCTTCGAGCAGTATAGGGGTAGTGCAGGGGGGTGGTGTTTCAGGTTTTAGGGCAGTGCAGTGGTGTTCGGGCAGTGTGGTGGTCTTGTTGGGGGTGGTGTTTCAGGGTTTAGGGCAGTGCAGTGGTGTTCGGGCTGTGTATGGGGTCATGCTGGGGGTGGCGTTTTAGGGTTTAGGGCAGTGCCGTGGTGTTCGGGCAATGTAGGGGGTCATGCTGGGGGTGGTGTTTCAGGGTTTAGGGCAGTGCAGTGGTGTTCGGGCAGTGAAAGGGGGCCGTGCAGGTGTGGTGTTTCAGGGTTTAGGGCAGTGCATTGGTGCTCGTGCACTTTAGGGGGTCGTGCAGTGGATGGTGTTTCAGGGTTTGCGGCAGTGCAGTGGTGTGCGGGCAGTGTAGGGGGTCTTGCTGGGGGTGGTGTTTCAGGGTTTAGGGCAGTGGTGTTCGGGCAGTGTAGTGGGTCTTGCTGGGGGTGGTGTTTCAGGGTTTAGGGCAGTGCAGTGGTGTTCGAGCAATGTAGGGGGTCGAGCGGGGGTGGTGTTTCATTGTTTTGGGCAGTGCAGTGGTGTTCGGGCAGTGTAGGGGGTCATATGGGGTGGTGTTTAAGGGTTTAGGGCAGTGCAGTGGTGTTCGGGCAGTGTATGGGGTCATGCTGGGGGTGGTGTTTTAGGGTTTAGGGCAGTGCCGTATTGTTCGGGCAATGTAGGGGGTCATGCTGGGGGTGGTGTTTCAGGGTTTAGGGCAGTGCAGTGGTGTTCGGTCAGTGTAGGGGGTCGTGCTGGGGGTAAAGTTTCAGGGATTAGGGTAGTGCAGTGGTGTTCGAGCAGTATAGGGGTAGTGCAGGGGGTGGTGTTTAAGGGTTTAGGGCAGTGCAGTGGTGTTCGGGCAGTGTATGGGGTCGTGCTGGGGGTGGTGTTTAAGGGTTTAGGGCAGTGCAGTGGTGTTCGGGCAGTGTATGGGGTCATGCTGGGGGTGGTGTTTTAGGGTTTAGGGCAGTGCCGTGGTGTTCGGGCAATGTAGGGGGTCATGCTGGGGGTGGTGTTTCAGGGTTTAGGGCAGTGCAGTGGTGTTCGGGCAGTGAAAGGGGGCCGTGCAGGTGTGGTGTTTCAGGGTTTAGGGCAGTGCATTGGTGCTCGTGCAGTTTAGGGGGTCGTGCAGTGGATGGTGTTTCAGGGTTTAGGGCAGTGCAGTGGTGTTCGGGCAGTGTAGGGGTCATGCTGGGTCTAGTTTTTTAGCGTTTAGGGCAGTGAAGTGGTGTTTGGGCAGTGTAGGGGGCCGTACTGGGGGTGGTGTTTCAGGGTTTAGGGTAGTTCAGTGGTGTTCGGGCAGAGTAGGAGGCATGCAGGGGGGTGGTGTTTCAGGGTTTAGTGTGGTGCAGTGGTGTTCGGGCAGTGTGGGGGGTCGTGCAGGGCGGTGGTCTTTCAGGGCTTAGGGCAGTGCAGTGGTGTTCGGGCAGTGTAGGGCGTCGTTCAGGGGGCAGGTGTTTCAGGGTTTAGGGCAGTGCAGTGGAGTTCGGGCAGTGTAGGTGTTCGTTGTGGGACTGGTGTTTCAGGGTTTACGGCAGTGCAGTGGTGTTCTGTCAGTGTAGGGGGTCGTGCTGGGGGTAGAGTTTCAGGGATTAGGGTAGTGAAGTGGTCTTCGAGCAGTATAGGGGTAGTGCAGGGGGGTGGTGTTTCAGGTTTTAGGGCAGTGCAGTGGTGTTCGGGCAGTGTGGTGGTCTTGTTGGGGGTGGTGTTTCAGGGTTTAGGGCAGTGCAGTGGTGTTCGGGCAGTGTATGGGGTCGTGCTGGGGGTGGTGTTTAAGGGTTTAGGGCAGTGCAGTGGTGTTCGGGCAGTGTATGGGGTCATGCTGGGGGTGGTGTTTTAGGGTTTAGGGCAGTGCCGTGATGTTCGGGCAATGTAGGGGGTCATGCTGGGGGTGGTGTTTCAGGGTTTAGGGCAGTGCAGTGGTGTTCGGTCAGTGTAGGGGGTCGTGCTGGGGGTAGAGTTTCAGGGATTAGGGTAGTGCAGTGGTGTTCGAGCAGTATAGGGGTAGTGCAGGGGGTGGTGTTTAAGGGTTTAGGGCAGTGCAGTGGTGTTCGGGCAGTGTATGGGGTCGTGCTGGGGGTGGTGTTTTAGGGTTTAGGGCAGTGCCGTGGTGTTCGGGCAATGTAGGGGGTCATGCTGGGGGTGGTGTTTCAGGGTTTAGGGCAGTGCAGTGGTGTTCGGGCAGTGAAAGGGGGCCGTGCAGGTGTGGTGTTTCAGGGTTTAGGGCAGTGCATTGGTGCTCGTGCAGTTTAGGGGGTCGTGCAGTGGATGGTGTTTCAGGGTTTAGGGCAGTGCAGTGGTGTTCGGGCAGTGTAGGGGTCGTGCTGGGTCTAGTTTTTTAGCGTTTAGGTCAGTGAAGTGGTGTTTGGGCAGTGTAGGGGGCCGTACTGGGGGTGGTGTTTCAGGGTTTAGGGTAGTTCAGTGGTGTTTGGGCAGAGTAGGAGGCATGCAGGGGGGTGGTGTTTCAGGGTTTAGTGCGGTGCAGTGGTGTTCGGGCAGTGTGGGGGGTCGTGCAGGGCGGTGGTCTTTCAGGGCTTAGGGCAGTGCAGTGGTGTTCGGGCAGTGTAGGGGGTCGTTCAGGGGGCCGGTGTTTCAGGGTTTAGGGCAGTGCAGTGGAGTTCGGGCAGTGTAGGGGTTCGTTGTGGGACTGGTGTTTCAGGGTTTACGGCAGTGCAGTGGTGTTCGGTCAGTGTAGGGGGTCGTCCTGGGGGTAGAGTTTCAGGCATTAGGGTAGTGAAGTGGTCTTCGAGCAGTATAGGGGTAGTGCAGGGGGGTGGTGTTTCAGGTTTTAGGGCAGTGCAGTGGTGTTCGGGCAGTGTGGTGGTCTTGTTGGGGGTGGTGTTTCAGGGTTTAGGGCAGTGCAGTGGTGTTCGGGCAGTGTATGGGGTCATGCTGGGGGTGGCGTTTTAGGGTTTAGGGCAGTGCCGTGGTGTTCGGGCAATGTAGGGGGTCATGCTGGGGGTGGTGTTTCAGGGTTTAGGGCAGTGCAGTGGTGTTCGGGCAGTGAAAGGGGGCCGTGCAGGTGTGGTGTTTCAGGGTTTAGGGCAGTGCATTGGTGCTCGTGCACTTTAGGGGGTCGTGCAGTGGATGGTGTTTCAGGGTTTGCGGCAGTGCAGTGGTGTGCGGGCAGTGTAGGGGGTCTTGCTGGGGGTGGTGTTTCAGGGTTTAGGGCAGTGGTGTTCGGGCAGTGTAGTGGGTCTTGCTGGGGGTGGTGTTTCAGGGTTTAGGGCAGTGCAGTGGTGTTCGAGCAATGTAGGGGGTCGAGCGGGGGTGGTGTTTCATTGTTTTGGGCAGTGCAGTGGTGTTCGGGCAGTGTAGGGGGTCATATGGGGGGTGCTGTTTTAGGGATTAGGGCAGTGCATTGGTGTTCGGGTGTTGTATGGGGTCGTGTGGGGGTGGTGGTTCAGGGATTAGGGTAGTGCATTGGTGTTTGTGTAGTAAAGGGGGTGCTGCTGGGGGTAGTGTTTTAGGGTTTAGGGCAGTGCACTGGTGTTTGTGTAGTGTAGGGGTTGTGCTGAGGGTGGAGTTTTAGGCTTTTGGGCAGTGCAGTGGTGTTCGGGCAGTGCAGGGGGTCGTGCTGGCGGCTGTGTTTCAGGGTTTAGGGCAGTGCAGTGGTGTTCGGGCAGTGCAGGGGGTCATGCTAGGGCTGGTGTTTCAGGGTTTAGGACAGTGAGGTGGTATTTAGGCAGCGAAAAGGTTCGTGCGGAGGTAGTGTTTCAGGGTTTAGGGCAGTGCAGTGGTGTTCGGGCAGTGTAGTGGGTCGTGCAGGGGGGTTATGTTTCAGGGTTTAGGGCAGAGCAGTTGTGTTCAGGCAGTGTAGGGGGTCATGCAGGGGGGTGGTGTTTCAGGGTTTAGGGCAGTGCAGTGCAGTTTGGGCAATGAAGGAGGTCGTGCAGAGGGCTGGTGTTTCAGGGTTTAGGGCAATGCAGTGGTGTTCGGGCAGTGTAGTGGGTTGTGCTATGGCTAGTTTTTTAGGGTTTAGGGCAGTGCAGTGGTGTTCGGGCAGTGTAGGGGGTCATGCTGGGGGTGGTGTTTTAGGGTTTAGGGTAGAGCAGTGGTGTTTGGGCAGAGTAGGGGGTCGTGCTGGGGTTAGTGTTTAGGGTTTAGGGCAGTGCAGTGGTGTTCGGGCAGTGTAGGGTGTCATGCTGGGGGTGGTGTTTCAGGGTTTACGGCAGTGCAGTGGTGCTCGTGCAGTGTAGGGGCTCGTGCAGGGTGTGGTGTTTCAATGTTTAGGGCAGTGCAGTGGTGTTCGGGCAGTGTAGGGGGTCGTGCTGGGGGTGGTGTATCAGGATTTAGGGCAGAGCAGAGGTGATTGCGCAGTGTAGGGGGTCGTGCTGGGGTAGTGTTTTAGGGTTTAGGGTAGTGCAGTGGTGTTCGGGTAGTGTAGGGGGTCATGCTTGGGGTAGTGTTTTAGGGTTTAGGGCAGTGCAGTGGTGTTCGTGCAGTGTAGGGGGTCGTGCTGGGGTTGGTGTTTCAGGCTTTAGGGCAGTGTAGTGGTGTGTTCTGGCAGTGGAGGGGGTAGTGCTGGGGTAGTGTTTTAGGGTTTAGGGTAGTGCAGTGGTGTTTGGGTAGTGTAGGGGGTCATGCTTGGGGTAGTGTTTTAGGGTTTAGGGCAGTGCAGTGGTGTTCGTGCAGTGTAGGGGTCGTGCTGGGGGGTGGTGTTTCAGGGATTAGGGCAGTGCAGTTGTGTTCGGGCAGTGTAGGGGGATATGCAGGGGGCTGGCATTTCAGGGTTTAGGGCACTGCAGTGGTGTTCGGGCAGTGTCGGGGGTCGTACAGGGGTATGGTGTTTCAGGGTTTTAGGGCTGTGCAGTGGTGTTCAGGCAGTGTAGGGGGTCAAGCTGGGAGTGGTGCTTCAGGATTTAGGGAAGTGCAGTGGTGTTCAGGCAGTGTAAGGGTCTTGCTGCGGGTGGTGTTTCAGGGTTTAGGGCAGTGCAGTGGTGTTCGGGCAATGTAGGGGGTCATGCTGGGGGTGGTGTTTCAGGGCTTAGGGCAGTGCAGTGGTGTTCAGACAATGTAGGGGGTCGAGCGGGGGTGGTGTTCCATTGTTTTGGGCAGTGCAGTGGTGTTCGGGCAGTGTAGGGGGTCATATGGGGGTGCTGTTTTAGGGTTTAGGGCAGTGCAGTGGTGTTCGGGTGTTGTATGGGGTCGTGTGGGGGTGGTGTTTCAGGGATTAGGGTAGTGCATTGGTGTTTGTGTAGTGAAGGGGTGCTGCTGGGGGTAGTGTTTTAGGGTTTAGGGCAGTGCACTGGTGTTTGTGTAGTGTAGGGGGTCGTGCTGAGGGTGGAGTTTTAGGCTTTAGGGCAGTGCAGTGGTGTTCGGGCAGTGCAGGGGGTCGTGCTGGCGGCTGTGTTTCAGGGTTTAGGGCAGTGCAGTGATGTTCGGGCAGTGTAGGGGGTCGTGCTAGGGCTGGTGTTTCAGGGTTTAGGGCAGTGCAGTGGTATTTAGGCAGTGAAAAGGTTTGTGCGGAGTTAGTGTTTCAGGGTTTAGGGCAGTGCAGTGGTGTTCGGGCAGTGTAGGGGGTCGTGCAGGGGGGTGGTGTTTCAGGGTTTAGGGCAGTGCAGCTGTGTTCAGGCAGTGTAGGGGGTCATGCAGGGGGGTGGTGTTTCAGCGTTTAGGGCAGTGCAGTGCAGTTCGGGCAGTGAAGGAGGTCGTGCAGAGGGCTGGTGTTTTAGGGTTTAGGGCAATGCAGTGGTGTTCGGGCAGTGTAGTGGGTTGTGCTATGGCTAGTTTTTTAGGATTTAGGGCAGTGCAGTGGTGTTCAGGCAGTGTAGGGGCTCATGCTGGGGGTGGTGTTTTAGGGTTTAGGGCAGAGCAGTGGTGTTTGGGCAGAGTAGGGGTTCATGCTGGGGGTGGTGTTTCAGGGTTTACAGCAGTGCAGTGGTGCTCGGGCAGTGTAGGGGCTCGTGCAGGGGTGGTGTTTCAGTGTTTAGGGCAGTGCAGTGGTGTTCGGGCAGTGAAGGCGGTCGTGCTGAGGTTGGTGTTCAGTGTTTAGGGCAGTGCAGTGGTGTTCGGGCAGTGTAGGGGGTCGTGCTGGGGGTGGTGTTTCAGGATTTAGGGCAGAGCAGAGGTGATCGGGCAGTGTAGGGGGTCGTGCTGGGGTTGGTGTTTCAGGGTTTAGGGCAGTGCAGTGGTGTGTTCTGGCAGTGTAGGGGGTCGTGCTGGGGTAGTGTTTTAGGGTTTAGGGTAGTGCAGTGGTGTTCGGGTAGTGTAGGGGGTCATGCTTGGGGTAGTGTTTTAGGGTTTAGGGCAGATCAGTGGTGTTTGTGTATGAAGGGAGTCGTGCTGAGGGTGGTGTTTTAGGCTTTAGGGCAGTGCAGTGGTGTTCGGGCAGTGTAGGGGTCGTACTGGGGGCTCTGTTTCAGGGTTTAGGGTAGTGCAGTGGTGTTCGAGCCGTGTAGGGGTACTTGCAGGGGGGTGGTGTTTCAGGGATTAGGGCAGTGCAGTTGTGTTCAGGCAGTGTAGGGGGACATGCAGGGGGCTGGCATTTCAGGGTTTAGGGCAGTGCAGTGGTGTTTGGGCAGTGTAGGAGGTCATGCAGGTGGCGGGTGTTTCAGGGTTTAGGGCAGTGCAGCTGTGTTCAGGCAGTGTAGGGGGTAATGCAGAGGGCTGGTGTTTCAGGGTTTAGGGCAATGCAGTGGTGTTCGGGCAGTGTAGTGGGTTGTGCTATGGCTAGTTTTTTAGGGTTTAGGGCAGTGCAGTGGTGTTCGGGCAGTGTAGGGGCTCATGCTGGGGGTGGTGTTTTAGGGTTTAGGGCAGAGCAGTGGTGTTTGGGCAGAGTAGGGGGTCATGCTGGGGTTAGTGTTTAGGGTTTAGGGTAGTGCAGTGGTGTTCGGGTAGTGTAGGGGGTCATGCTTGGGGTAGTGTTTTAGGGTTTAGGGCAGTTCAGTGGTGTTTGTGTATGAAGGGGGTCGTCCTGAGGGTGGTGTTTTAGGCTTTAGGGCAGTGCAGTGGTGTTCGGGCAGTGTAGGGGTCGTGCTGGGGGCTCTGTTTCAGGGTTTAGGGTAGTGCAGTGGTGTTCGAGCCGTGTAGGGGTACTTGCAGGGGGGTGGTGTTTCAGGGATTAGGGCAGTGCAGTTGTGTTCAGGCAGTGTAAGGGGACATGCAGGGGGCTGCGATTTCAGGGTTTAGGGCAGTGCAGTGGTGTTTGGGCAGTGTAGGAGGTCATGCAGGTGGCTGGTGTTTCAGGGTTAAGGGCACTGCAGTGGTGTTCGGGCAGTGTCGTGGGTCGTACAGGGGTATGGTGTTTCAGGGTTTTAGGGCTGTGCAGTGGTGTTCAGGCAGTGTAGGGGGTCAAGCTGGGAGTGGTGCTTCAGGATTTAGGGAAGTGCAGTGGTATTCAGGCAGTGTAAGGGTCTTGCTGCGGGTGGTGTTTCAGGGTTTAGGGCAGTGCAGTGGTATTCGGGCAGTGTATGGGGTCGTGCTGGGTGTGGTGTTTTAGGGTTTAGGGCAGTGCAGTGGTGTTCGGGCAGTGTAGGGGGTCATGCTGGGGGTGGTGTTTCAGGGTTTAGGGTAGTTCAGTGGTGTTCGGGCAGAGTAGGAGGAATGCAGGGGGTGGTGTTTCAGGGTTTAGTGCGGTGCAGTGGTGTTCGGGCATTGTGGGGGGTCGTGCAGGGCGGTGGTCTTCCAGGGCTTAGGGCAGTGCAGTGGTGTTCGGGCAGTGTAGGGGGTCGTTCAGGGGGCAGGTGTTTCAGGGTTTAGGGCAGTGCAGTGGAGTTCGGGCAGTGTAGGGGTTTGTTGTGGGACTGGTGTTTCAGGGTTTACGGCAGTGCAGTGGTGTTCGGTCAGTGTAGGGGGTCGTGCTGGGGGTAGAGTTTCAGGGATTAGGGTAGTGCAGTGGTGTTCGAGCAGTATAGGGGTAGTGCAGGGGGTGGTGTTTCATGTTTTAGGGCAGTGCAGTGGTGTTCGGGCAGGCTGGTGGTCTTGTTGGGGGTGGTGTTTCAGGGTTTAGGGCAGTGCAGTGGTGTTCGGGCAGTGTATGGGGTCATGCTGGGGGTGGTGTTTCAGGGTTTAGGGCAGTGCAGTGGTGTTCGGGCAGTGTATGGGGTCATGCTGGGGGTGGCGTTTTAGGGTTTAGGGCAGTGCCGTGGTGTTCGGGCAATGTAGGGGGTCATGCTGGGGGTGGTGTTTCAGGGTTTAGGGCAGTGCAGTGGTGTTCGGGCAGTGAAAGGGGGCCGTGCAGGTGTGGTGTTTCAGGGTTTAGGGCAGTGCATTGGTGCTCATGCAGTTTAGGGGGTCTTGCTGGGGGTGGTGTTTCAGGGTTTAGTGCAGTGGTGTTCGGGCAGTGTAGGGGGTTATGCTGGGGTGGTGTTTCAGGGTTTAGGGCTGTGCAGTGGTGTTCGGGCAGTGTAGTGGGTTGTGCTGGGGGTGGTGTTTCAGGGTTTAGGGCAGTGGTGTTCGGGCAGTGTAGGGGGTCTTGCTGGGGGTGGTGTTTCAGGGTTTAGGGCAGTGCAGTGGTGTTCGGGCAATGTAGGGGGTCGAGCGGGGAGTGGTGTTTCATTGTTTTGGGCAGTGCAGTGGTGTTCGGGCAGTGTAGGGGGTCATGTGGGGGTGATGTTTTAGGGTTTAGGGCAGTGCAGTGGTGTTCGGGTGTTGTATGGGGTTGTGTGGGGGTGGTGTTTCAGGGATTAGGGTAGTGCATTGGTGTTTGTGTAGTGAAGGGGGTGCTGCTGGGGGTAGTGTTTTAGGGTTTAGGGCAATGCACTGGTGTTTGTGTAGTGTAGGGGGTTGTGCTGAGGGTAGTGTTTTAGGCTTTAGGGCCGTGCAGTGGTGTTCGGGCAGTGCAGGGGGTCGTGCTGGGGGCTGTGTTTCAGGGTTTAGGGCAATGCAGTGATGTTCGGGCAGTGTAGGGGGTTGTGCTAGGGATGGTGTTTCAGGGTTTAGGGCAGTGCAGTGATGTTTAGGCAGTGAAGGGGGTCGTGCGGAGGTAGTGTTTCAGGGTTTAGGGCAGTGCAGTGGTGTTCGGGCAGTGTAGGGGGTCATGCTGGGGGTGGTGTTTTAGGGTTTAGGGCAGAGCAGTGGTGTTCGGGCAGTGTAGGGGGTCATGCTGGGGTAGTTTTTCAGGGTTTAGGGCTGTGCAGTGGTGTTCGGGCAGTGTAGTGGGTTGTGCTGGGGGTGGTGTTTCAGGGTTTAGGGCAGTGGTGTTCGGGCAGTGTAGTGGGTCTTGCTGGGGGTGGTGTTTCAGGGTGTAGGGCAGTGCAGTGGTGTTCGGGCAATGTAGGGGGTCGAGCGGGGGTGGTGTTTCATTGTTTTGGGCAGTGCAGTGGTGTTAGGGCAGTGTAGGGGGTCATATGGGGGGTGCTGTTTTAGGGATTAGGGCAGTGCATTGGTGTTCGGGTGTTGTATGGGGTCGTGTGGGGGTGGTGTTTCAGGGATTAGGGTAGTGCATTGGTGTTTGTGTAGTAAAGGGGGTGCTGCTGGGGGTAGTGTTTTAGGGTTTAGGGCAGTGCACTGGTGTTTGTGTAGTGTAGGGGGTTGTGCTGAGGGTGGAGTTTTAGCCTTTAGGGCAGTGCAGTGGTGTTCGGGCAGTGCAGGGGGTCGTGCTGGCGGCTGTGTTTCAGGGTTTAGGGCAGTGCAGTGGTGTTCGGGCAGTGCAGGGGGTCGTGCTAGGGCTGGTGTTTCAGGGTTTAGGACAGTGAAGTGGTATTTAGGCAGCGAAAAGGTTCTTGCTGAGGTAGTGTTTCAGGGTTTAGGGCAGTGCAGTGGTGTTCGGGCAGTGTAGTGGGTCGTGCAGGGGGGTTATGTTTCAGGGTTTAGGGCAGAGCAGTTGTGTTCAGGCAGTGTAGGGGGTCATGCAGGGGTGTGGTGTTTCAGGGTTTAGGGCAGTGCAGTGCAGTTCGGGCAGTGAAGGAGGTCGTGCAGAGGGCTGGTGTTTCAGGGTTTAGGGCAATGCAGTGGTGTTCGGGCAGTGTAGTGGGTTGTGCTATGGCTAGTTTTTTAGGGTTTAGGGCAGTGCAGTGGTGTTCGGGCAGTGTAGGGGGTCATGCTGGGGGTGGTGTTTTAGGGTTTAGGGCAGAGCAGTGGTGTTTGGGCAGAGTAGGGGGTCGTGCTGGGGTTAGTGTTTAGGGTTTAGGGCAGTGCAGTGGTGTTCGGGCAGTGTAGGGGGTCATGCTGGGGGTGGTGTTTCAGGGTTTACGGCAGTGCAGTGGTGCTCGGGCAGTGTAGGGGCTCGTGCAGGGTGTGGTGTTTCAGTGTTTAGGGCAGTGCAGTGGTGTTCGGGCAGTGTAGGGGGTCGTGCTGAGGGTGGTGTTTCAGTGTTTAGGGCAGTGCAGTGGTGTTCGGGCAGTGTAGGGGGTCGTTCAGGGGGCAGGTGTTTCAGGGTTTAGTGCAGTGGAGTTCAAGCAGTGTAGGGGTTCGTTGTGGGACTGGTGTTTCAGGGTTTACGGCAGTGCAGTGGTGTTCAGTCAGTGTAGGGGGTCGTGCTGGGGGTAGAGTTTCAGGGATTAGGGTAGTGCAGTGGTGTTCGAGCAGTATAGGGGTAGTGCAGGGGGTGGTGTTTAAGGGTTTAGGGCAGTGCAGTGGTGTTCGGGCAGTGTATGGGGTCGTGCTGGGGGTGGTGTTTAAGGGTTTAGGGCAGTGCAGTGGTGTTTGGGCAGTGTATGGGGTCATGCTGGGGGTGGTGTTTTAGGGTTTAGGGCAGTGCTGTGGTGTTCGGGCAATGTAGGGGGTCATGCTGGGGGTGGTGTTTCAGGGTTTAGGGCAGTGCAGTGGTGTTCGGTCAGTGTAGGGGGTCGTGCTGGGGGTAGAGTTTCAGGGATTAGGGTAGTGCAGTGGAGTTCAAGCAGTATAGGGGTAGTGCAGGGGGTGGTGTTTAAGGGTTTAGGGCAGTGCAGTGGTGTTCGGGCAGTGTATGGGGTCGTGCTGGGGGTGGTGTTTAAGGGTTTAGGGCAGTGCAGTGGTGTTCGGGCAGTGTATGGGGTCATGCTGGGGGTGGTGTTTTAGGGTTTAGGGCAGTGCCGTGGTGTTCGGGCAATGTAGGGGGTCATGCTGGGGGTGGTGTTTCAGGGTTTAGGGCAGTGCAGTGGTGTTCGGGCAGTGAAAGGGGGCCGTGCAGGTGTGGTGTTTCAGGGTTTAGGGCAGTGCATTGGTGCTCGTGCAGTTTAGGGGGTCGTGCAGTGGATGGTGTTTCAGGGTTTAGGGCAGTGCAGTGGTGTTCGGGCAGTGTAGGGGTCGTGCTGGGTCTAGTTTTTTAGCGTTTAGGGCAGTGAAGTGGTGTTTGGGCAGTGTAGGGGGCCGTACTGGGGGTGGTGTTTCAGGGTTTAGGGTAGTTCAGTGGTGTTCGGGCAGAGTAGGAGGCATGCAGGGGGGTGGTGTTTCAGGGTTTAGTGCGGTGCAGTGGTGTTCGGGCAGTGTGGGGGGTCGTGCAGGGCGGTGGTCTTTCAGGGCTTAGGGCAGTGCAGTGGTGTTCGGGCAGTGTAGGGGGTCGTTCAGGGGGCAGGTGTTTCAGGGTTTAGGGCAGTGCAGTGGAGTTCGGGCAGTGTAGGGGTTCGTTGTGGGACTGGTGTTTCAGGGTTTACGGCAGTGCAGTGGTGTTCTGTCAGTGTAGGGGGTCTTGCTGGGGGTAGAGTTTCAGGGATTAGGGTAGTGAAGTGGTCTTCGAGCAGTATAGGGGTAGTGCAGGGGGGTGGTGTTTCAGGTTTTAGGGCAGTGCAGTGGTGTTCGGGCAGTGTGGTGGTCTTGTTGGGGGTGGTGTTTAAGGGTTTAGGGCAGTGCAGTGGTGTTCGGGCAGTGTATGGGGTCATGCTGGGGGTGGCGTTTCAGGGTTTAGGGCAGTGCCGTGGTGTTCGGGCAATGTAGGGGGTCATGCTGGGGGTGGTGTTTCAGGGTTTAGGGCAGTGCAGTGGTGTTCGGGCAGTGAAAGGGGGCCGTGCAGGTGTGGTGTTTCAGGGTTTAGGGCAGTGCATTGGTGCTCGTGCACTTTAGGGGGTCGTGCAGTGGATGGTGTTTCAGGGTTTGCGGCAGTGCAGTGGTGTGCGGGCAGTGTAGGGGGTCTTGCTGGGGGTGGTGTTTCAGGGTTTAGGGCAGTGGTGTTCGGGCAGTGTAGTGGGTCTTGCTGGGGGTGGTGTTTCAGGGTTTAGGGCAGTGCAGTGGTGTTCGAGCAATGTAGGGGGTCGAGCGGGGGTGGTGTTTCATTGTTTTGGGCAGTGCAGTGGTGTTAGGGCAGTGTAGGGGGTCATATGGGGGGTGCTGTTTTAGGGATTAGGGCAGTGCATTGGTGTTCGGGTGTTGTATGGGGTCGTGTGGGGGTGGTGTTTCAGGGATTAGGGTAGTGCATTGGTGTTTGTGTAGTAAAGGGGGTGCTGCTGGGGGTAGTGTTTTAGGGTTTAGGGCAGTGCACTGGTGTTTGTGTAGTGTAGGGGGTTGTGCTGAGGGTGGAGTTTTAGGCTTTTGGGCAGTGCAGTGGTGTTCGGGCAGTGCAGGGGGTCGTGCTGGCGGCTGTGTTTCAGGGTTTAGGGCAGTGCAGTGGTGTTCGGGCAGTGCAGGGGGTCATGCTAGGGCTGGTGTTTCAGGGTTTAGGACAGTGAAGTGGTATTTAGGCAGCGAAAAGGTTCGTGCGGAGGTAGTGTTTCAGGGTTTAGGGCAGTGCAGTGCAGTTCGGGCAATGAAGGAGGTCGTGCAGAGGGCTGGTGTTTCAGGGTTTAGGGCAATGCAGTGATGTTTGGGCACTGTAGTGGGTTGTGCTATGGCTAGTTTTTAGGTTGCGGCTAGCGATGGCTGCGCTTGCGCAGTCTCGCTCGCGAGACATAATGACTTGGGAGAAGAGGGGCTTGAACCCACCCCTCTTCTTCCCTGTTCTCCATTGGCTGGCCTAGTAAATGCTGGCCAGCCATTGGAGAAGAGGTCCCGTCACTCTAATCCTGCCCCGTCCTTTTCGGATCAGGGGGCGTGTTTTTTGCGAGAAGTCTCAGGGAGGAGACAACAGCAAAACACTCCCCCCAATCCGAAAAGGACACTCCCTTTCTCCGAGGCATTTTCTGCTGTGCCTCGGAGAAAGGCGGTGGTGCCCCGGCGTTGCTCCCTCATCTGATCTCCTACTGTACGGCAGGAGCTCTGTGCTTGGCCGCTGAGGTGACGGACCCGCGTCATGGGCAGCGTCCGTGCTCATTCCGTAACCCGGAGTCTCCGCTCCGCTCTAAAACAGCAGGGCGTTAACAGGGAATTAAAGCAGGCGCGCTCCGTTCCCGATATACCCGCAGCACAAAGACATTCGCAGAAAAGCATTCCGACATACCTCCGGCGCATCTCTCATTCCGAGGTATTTCATGGACTTAGATAGCAGAGCTGTTGAGAAGTGCAAGTGTAGCACTATTAAGTATTAGCACTGCTGTAAGATGTGATGAACCAACCGTACAGTCTACCAGTTCAAGCTGTGCTTTCAAAAAATAAAGTAATCCGGGTTGAGTCTCGGTGTCGGCTCAACATCCTGTGATTCTGCGCAAATCACTTAATCTCTCCGTGCCCATGGACAGCGCCTAGAAGAGCGGAGGGGCGGGGCACATCCAAGGTATCCACACAAAGGCGCTGCCCCCCACACCTGACCCCAAGCACAAAGAGCCCTGCTGAATGGGCAAAGTTTGCACTTTAATTTATATCGCCGTTTTTGACTCGGCAGCAAAACATTTAGCCAACATGGCGATCTCTATCAATTAAACAAGCAGGCGTTATCAGGACTCGGTTCGCATGTAACACCAAGTTCACAATTTTCTGTTTCAAAATTTACCTGACACAAAACAAGAAACAACCACTTTTCATCCAGCAAGAAAAAAAAACGCAAACCTTTCGGTTTAATGGTGGGGACGAGAAAGCTACTCCTAAGTGATATGGCGTAGCTACGGGTTATGGTATTTTTTGTAACTTGTGCCTCAACAGGACAATATGTTGAGTTCTCTTCGGGATTACTCAGTAGAGTGAAGCACCCTTAACACTCTTCCAGACACAGACCCCCTCTCTCGTCACAGATCGGACCTTTCGTCGAGCCCCTCACACAGCTTTCCTCCCTCCATTTCCACTTTCACCAAAGCAGGCTCCTCACTCAGCACGGTCTCGGTTTGTCCGTCACCGATGTCCCTGCCTTTCCTTCCCAATGGTTAGCGGTGCTCCCGGGCTTGTATATAGATAGAATAGGCGGGAGAGGCAGTGGTATGAGTTTAGCACCCTAAAACACGAGGTGGACACTAGTTGCCGATCCTTGGAGTGGGTCTAGGCCTCCAAAATATAGAATGGTGTCCACAGCGCTTCTACATACCTCAAATCTGACGGGCGCGTGCACCTCGAAACGCACCTATCCGATGTTTCAGATCAGACCGCTCCTGCGACTTCACTCCTCTAGAGGGCGCTGTTCCTTTGTTGTTTGATCCTAAGAGCTACAAAGCTAAACATACACTTATGTGCATTAGGATAACCGTTAAGTGCCAGGGCCACGGAAATTATGCGACAGGGGGCAACCAAACTATGTCGGGAATTACTTAATTATGCGCCAATAAAAGGCAAAATATATTGTGGCACATTTTGTAAAAGTATTGCCTCACATATTTTACATTGTTTATATATGTTAACACTTACGGTTTCATTCACATAATTAGAACCAGTCGGACACCCAAATACAGCAACAAGCAACGAATGACGACCAGTCATACTTTGCAAGGGCCTTCCACTGAGCAGCAACACGGGTTGCGGCGTTTTAGTAACCTGATCCGTTTGGCCTAGAAACAGGTTTTTTTTTTAAAATCAGCAGATTATGCAGCAGGTGATGAATTATGTGGCAAAACCATAATTACGTGGAAAACGCTGCAGCCGCAAAATCCCAGCATTTCAGTGACCCAGATTATATATAGCACGCTTCATAAAGTGCAGACTTTGAATGAAGATATCATTGTAAACTAGCATAGTGAATTAAATAGTTTATGCCGAGATCTATGTAGAACTGCTAGCGCAAAGTTTTCAGTTCGAGAAAAGAGGATTGGGCCTTTCATCTATCCGAAGGTCGATATAACGAGCATCCATTTTGATTCAAGGAAATAACCCTTTACAAAAATGTTAAAAGTTAAGTGCTTTCTATAAATTATTTACACTCCTAGAAATCTATTTTATCTCCTACATTTAAAAGCAAATTAGTAAAATGCACCCATTTCACAAGTACATTTAAAACCCGCCTGTTTTAGAGTACCGAAACAGCAAAAGGAAAGGCACCGACCTGAGGCTAAGCAGAGGCACTTTAATAGAATTTTAGTAAAATTATATATTTATAGAAAATTTCTATATAACCAGTCTTAAGGTGCTAATCACTAATAGACCCCACAGATCCTTTCCCATGGACATAAAATAAATGACAGTAAGAAGTACGAGCGCGCCTTTTCTTAGTCCTATGCTAAATGCCTCAGGTGAACTCAAAATTATTAGTTTCACTGTAAAACTGTAGGATTCTTCACAAGGACCGGTCAGCTCTCACTGTCCCCGCCCCAATTTGTGCCGGAAACATGCTGCGCATGCGCACTGAATACAGCACTGGACGTTGGTGATCTGCCAGGAACGATAGTGATCGAGACAATCAAACTCCCTCCACGTGACTTTGGATTGGAGGTTCTTCAACTGAGGACATTCTACAGCACACTTTACACTTTTGAAGCACAAAGTGCCCTGTGAGGCGAGAATAGAGATGAGGGTGCACTATTCTCCCACACACGACACCTGGGAGGAGGGTTGTTATCTCCAGGTATATGGCACCTGAGTGGGGCTCACTTCGTGCACCAGTCCAACAGACAGTGAACCTAGAAGGACAAAGGGCTCTAGAGTGGCTGCACTTCGAGGGGCCTTGGGCGTCCATGCCTAGCAGCTTGATACCACATGTCGAATTAGCGGGCATTTCCCATCATCAAAGTCATCTCTAAATGTACATGGCGGTCTACACTCCATATTATTTTTAAGTTCATTGTATGTCTTTCCTTGCGATGCTCTACAAGTCAGCCCCACAGTACGCTTTTAAAAGAACAAACCACGTGCACATGCACCTCAGATAGATCTTAAACAGTTGTAATGGTTCATCAACTATACTCAAAACTAAAATTACCTTCTACAGGACACATTAGACAGAGCTCAGTGCAGACAAACGAAACCGTCCAAACATGCCATATGGTTTCCAAAAGCGCTTACCACCACCAATGACTACCCAAGCCTTCAAAACACCGTGTTATATACAACACCTCACACACATCCAAAAAATGTAAATGTGAACGGGTGTAGAACTTAGGTGGATATCGACGTGCCCACAGCAGCATTCACCCATTACCCTGTACCATCCATCATCAGAGGTGGCCAAGAAGTACACGGGCAGAGCCGAGAGTCTGGCTCGGCTCTGAGAGCCCTGGTAAGAGTAGAGCCATGAAAATATTTGGCAAGTGAACCGTGCCACAAACATCAAAAACTGACATAAAGTCTCTTCAAAGTTCAAACAAATATACTTCTTTAGCCTTCGGAACCGTTTCACTTTACTACATCAGATTAGATCACTGCATTGAGAAGCATTTATTCAAAGTTTATAAACCTGAATTTGGTAACATTCACTCTCTCCGCCCTGAGGACAGCGCCACCAGTGAACTAAGAGGCAAGCGCATCTTCATGTGCGCCCAATATGTGGCCTAGAATCTTATTATATACATGGAGAAAGAATAGAGTACATTAAATCAAACACGAGGGCTTTTGTACAGCGCACATCCTGAACGCATATATTTGAATCTGCTTTCATATGTGCTAATTAAGAAAGAAGGAGGCTTCGTGGAATACGCAATTTGCTACAGATCACTATTTGGTTACGCAGGGAAGCCGGGACTCATCCTAGGTTTTACTCTTCCATGTTGTGCAGTTCAGCCTCCAAATGAATCTCTTTCTTTCACCCATTGTTACATCAAAGGTTACTGCTTTGTCTTTCTTGTAATTCTTGGCAGATGGGGTTAGAGCACGAGTGGCACCCAGGGGCGTAGCTTGGTCAGCAAGATTAGGGGGGGGGTGAGCTTCAGGTTTTCTGACAACCATGCGGGCATACCATGTTAAAACACATTATAATAGAAAAGGTGCAAAAGAGGAGTTTAAGTGACGGTGGAAAGGAAGCGGAGTGCAGACTGTAAGGAGCGCTTAAAACACAATATTTTGTAAAATAACCAACACTTTTGTAAAACAGACGAGAGATAGTGTTTGTGTGGGTGTGATTTGTCTGTGTGGTTATGTAAAACTTCCAGGTGGAATCCGACAGACTACTCACCATACCCAACTGAAAATACCTGTACCCAACTATTTTACTAGAGAATAGAATTATTGGCACCCCAATCACCCCCTACGCTACGCCCCTGGTGGCACCATGTGAAAGGCTGGCACGTTTTTGGTCTGAGGGTCAAAGAGGACCTTGAGCTGAGCTAAAGCCCGGCATCTGACTCGAGCTTACAGGGACTCGCCCAACTCAAACCATCATACAACTGTGCATCATACAGGACACTTACCACCCACCAATCCCCATCATACAACAGTACATCATACAGGACACTTACCACCCACCAATCCCCATCATACAACAGTACATCAAACAGAACACTTACCACCCACCAAACACCATCATACACAGTATATCATACAGGACACTTACCACACACCAAACATCATCCTACAACAGCGTATCATACAGGACACTAACCACCCACGAACACCATCATACAACAGCGCGTCATACAGGACACTTACCACCCACCAATCCCCATCATACAACAGTACATTAAACAGGACACTTACCACCCACCAGACCCCATCATACAACAGTGCATCATACAGGACACTTTCCACACACCAAACCCTCATACAGCAGTTCATCAAACAGAACAATTTCCACCCACTAAACCCCATCATGCAACAGTACATCATACAGGACACTTTCCACCCACCAAACAGTGCAGTTACATCAGCAGGTGTAGATCAGGCTAGAACTGCATCAGCAAATGCCTCAAATTAATTAACTTACAAGAAATCTAATGGGCAACGCACAAGCCAAACAACCAAGTTAGCACGTAAGCACCTACACCATAACCCTGGCCACACCCAACAAACTTATAAAGGGAGACTCAAAGAAAATCCAATGCTGCCATGGTTTGGCTACCTGCTAAAGTGTGGAGAGTTCAACAGTCCCAAAGAAATGATCGAAAAAAAGTATTTTGTCATCACTATCAACCTATAAAACATCTGAAAAGCAACAGATGATGAAGGCAATTAATAAAATGCAATTTTGCATGGTGCATCACTTTTCATAGCATCCATTTTCCTTTATACCTTTTGCTTAATTTCATCATTGCATCCTGCTCGTGGCAAGTAAACCGCCATACGTCATGGCGAGTCTCCTTAGGATGAGAGAGGGTGGCAAGAGTCCACACAACTTCAGTCTCAGGCAGTATCACTACAGAGCCAGGAATATTTTGTAGGCTTCTACAAGAATTACGAGCACCTTAGGTTCAGAACGGCAGGTACATTACACCAATGGTACATGTTAGACACTCAGACTGCGGCCATAATTATCACTCAAATATCAGCATTACAAATATATATTTGGAAATGCAATCTATATCCACTAGCACCATCTTCATATTTTATGGAAGTACCGACATTTTGCTATTGTATTAAAATCCAGACCTTATAGTTTATTAAAAAAACATAAGCCATGAAATAGCAGCTTTTCGTTTTTAGGAAATACATTTGGTTCCCAAACAGTCGTTCAAACACATGCAATTGAAAAATGTCCACATAACAGAATAAAATAACCCCTTACGTAGGAGTTTGCGGAGTTCCGCGAAGTGACCAAAAAACGCAGCTGCGCTAAGTGAAATTCCGCTAGTGGCAGAGTGCATTAGATCGTGCCGTTTATGCTGATTTTTAGCGTCAGGTGTTTGCCCAGTGCAGGAAAATCAGTGCGAATGTCACCATGCACAGCGGAAGAGGGCACTGTTTTTTCTGCCACTACAGTAGATTTTCTACTCTTGCGGCAACTTCGTCAACACGAACGGATGGTTTTTCAACGCGAGCAGTCGCGACCATCCGCGACCACCTGCTTTGAGAAATCTTGCTGGGTGGTGGCCTAGTGTTGGATTTTCCTCGCTCACCAACTTAACATTGGCGATCGTGGAAAAAACTCCACGCCGCAAACGGAACGCTGCGTGCTCCGCGGAGCGAGGAAAACTTCACTAACGAAGGAGAATTCACTGCCCAGGCCTAGTTATACCTCCAATGCCCAGCTACAATTATTTAACAAGCATTTACAATGCAATGGTCTCGGCATTGGTAAAGTTAGAGCTATTGGCATTGCTCATGACATTATTTTTGTTTATGTTTTTGTTTTTAAAACATTTCAAGAAACGGCATTGTTATTTACAATGTCAATAGCTTAATCACTCTCCAATGCGAGACCTAGTGCATTTGCACCCACACACAGATTAAGCTATTGACATTGTAAATAACAATGCCGTTTCTTTACATGTTTTAAAAACATAAACAAAAATAATGTCATGAGCAATTCCAATAGCTCTAACTTTAACAATGCCGAGACCGTTGCATTGTAAATGCTTGTTTAGGGTTTAGGGCAGTGCAGTGGTGTTCGGGCAGTGTAGGGGGTCATGCTGGGGGTGGTGTTTTAGGGTTTAGGGTAGAGCAGTGGTGTTTGGGCAGAGTAGGGGGTCGTGCTGGGGTTAGTGTTTAGGGTTTAGGGCAGTGCAGTGGTGTTCGGGCAGTGTAGGGTGTCATGCTGGGGGTGGTGTTTCAGGGTTTACGGCAGTGCAGTGGTGCTCGTGCAGTGTAGGGGCTCGTGCAGGGTGTGGTGTTTCAGTGTTTAGGGCAGTGCAGTGGTGTTCAGGCAGTGTAGGGGGTCGTGCTGGGGGTGGTGTATCAGGATTTAGGGCAGAGCAGAGGTGATTGCGCAGTGTAGGGGGTCGTGCTGGGGTTGGTGTTTCAGGCTTTAGGGCAGTGTAGTGGTGTGTTCTGGCAGTGTAGGGGGTAGTGCTGGGGTAGTGTTTTAGGGTTTAGGGTAGTGCAGTGGTGTTCGGGTAGTGTAGGGGGTCATGCTTGGGGTAGTGTTTTAGGGTTTAGGGCAGTGCAGTGGTGTTCGTGCAGTGTAGGGGTCATGCTGGGGGCTCTGTTTCAGGGTTTAGGGTAGTGCAGTGGTGTTCGAGCCGTGTAGGGGTACTTGCAGGGGGGTGGTGTTTCAGGGATTAGGGCAGTGCAGTTGTGTTCGGGCAGTGTAGGGGGACATGCAGGGGGCTGGCATTTCAGGGTTTAGGGCAGTGCAGTGGTGTTTGGGCAGTGTAGGAGGTCATGCAGGTGGCTGGTGTTTCAGGGTTAAGGGCACTGCAGTGGTGTTCGGGCAGTGTCGGGGGTCGTACAGGGGTATGGTGTTTCAGGGTTTTAGGGCTGTGCAGTGGTGTTCAGGCAGTGTAGGGGGTCAAACTGGGAGTGGTGCTTCAGGATTTAGGGAAGTGCAGTGGTGTTCAGGCAGTGTAAGGGTCTTGCTGCGGGTGGTGTTTCAGGGTTTAGGGCAGTGCAGTGGTGTTCGGGCAATGTAGGGGGTCATGCTGGGGGTGGTGTTTCAGGGTTTAGGGCAGTGCAGTGGTGTTCGGACAATGTAGGGGGTCGAGCGGGGGTGGTGTTCCATTGTTTTGGGCAGTGCAGTGGTGTTCGGGCAGTGTAGGGGGTCATATGGGGGTGCTGTTTTAGGGTTTAGGGCAGTGCAGTGGTGTTCGGGTGTTGTATGGGGTCGTGTGGGGGTGGTGTTTCAGGGATTAGGGTAGTGCATTGGTGTTTGTGTAGTGAAGGGGGTGCTGCTGGGGGTAGTGTTTTAGGGTTTAGGGCAGTGCACTGGTGTTTGTGTAGTGTAGGGGGTCGTGCTGAGGGTGGAGTTTTAGGCTTTAGGGCAGTGCAGTGGTGTTCGGGCAGTGCAGGGGGTCGTGCTGGCGGCTGTGTTTCAGGGTTTAGGGCAGTGCAGTGATGTTCGGGCAGTGTAGGGGGTCGTGCTAGGGCTGGTGTTTCATGGTTTAGGGCAGTGCAGTGGTATTTAGGCAGTGAAAAGGTTTGTGCGGAGTTAGTGTTTCAGGGTTTAGGGCAGTGCAGTGGTGTTCGGGCAGTGTAGGGGGTCGTGCAGGGGGGTGGTGTTTCAGGGTTTAGGGCAGTGCAGCTGTGTTCAGGCAGTGTAGGGGGTCATGCAGGGGGGTGGTGTTTCAGCGTTTAGGGCAGTGCAGTGCAGTTCGGGCAGTGAAGGAGGTCGTGCAGAGGGCTGGTGTTTTAGGGTTTAGGGCAATGCAGTGGTGTTCGGGCAGTGTAGTGGGTTGTGCTATGGCTAGTTTTTTAGGGTTTAGGGCAGTGCAGTGGTGTTCGGGCAGTGTAGGGGCTCATGCTGGGGGTGGTGTTTTAGGGTTTAGGGCAGAGCAGTGGTGTTTGGGCAGAGTAGGGGTTCATGCTGGGGGTGGTGTTTCAGGGTTTACGGCAGTGCAGTGGTGCTCGGGCAGTGTAGGGGCTCGTGCAGGGGTGGTGTTTCAGTGTTTAGGGCAGTGCAGTGGTGTTGGGGCAGTGAAGGCGGTCGTGCTGAGGGTGGTCAGTGTTTAGGGCAGTGCAGTGGTGTTCGGGCAGTGTATGGGGTCGTGCTGGGGGTGGTGTTTCAGGATTTAGGGCAGAGCAGAGGTGATCGGGCAGTGTAGGGGGTCGTGCTGGGGTTGGTGTTTCAGGGTTTAGGGCAGTGCAGTGGTGTGTTCTGGCAGTGTAGGGGGTCGTGCTGGGGTAGTGTTTTAGGGTTTAGGGTAGTGCAGTGGTGTTCGGGTAGTGTAGGGGGTCATGCTTGGGGTAGTGTTTTAGGGTTTAGGGCAGATCAGTGGTGTTTGTGTATGAAGGGGGTCGTGCTGAGGGTGGTGTTTTAGGCTTTAGGGCAGTGCAGTGGTGTTCGGGCAGTGTAGGGGTCGTGCTGGGGGCTCTGTTTCAGGGTTTAGGGTAGTGCAGTGGTGTTCGAGCCGTGTAGGGGTACTTGCAGGGGGGTGGTGTTTCAGGGATTAGGGCAGTGCAGTTGTGTTCGGGCAGTGTAGGGGGACATGCAGGGGGCTGGCATTTCAGGGTTTAGGGCAGTGCAGTGGTGTTTGGGCAGTGTAGGAGGTCATGCAGGTGGCTGGTGTTTCAGGGTTTAGGGCAGTGCAGCTGTGTTCAGGCAGTGTAGGGGGTCATGCAGAGGGCTGGTGTTTCAGGGTTTAGGGCAATGCAGTGGTGTTCGGGCAGTGTAGTGGGTTGTGCTATGGCTAGTTTTTTAGGGTTTAGAGCAGTGCAGTGGTGTTCGGGCAGTGTAGGGGCTCATGCTGGGGGTGGTGTTTTAGGGTTTAGGGCAGAGCAGTGGTGTTTGGGCAGAGTAGGGGGTCATGCTGGGGTTAGTGTTTAGGGTTTAGGGTAGTGCAGTGGTGTTCGGGTAGTGTAGGGGGTCATGCTTGGGGTAGTGTTTTAGGGTTTAGGGCAGTTCAGTGGTGTTTGTGTATGAAGGGGGTCGTCCTGAGGGTGGTGTTTTAGGCTTTAGGGCAGTGCAGTGGTGTTCGGGCAGTGTAGGGGTCGTGCTGGGGGCTCTGTTTCAGGGTTTAGGGTAGTGCAGTGGTGTTCGAGCCGTGTAAGGGGACATGCAGGGGGCTGCGATTTCAGGGTTTAGGGCAGTGCAGTGGTGTTTGGGCAGTGTAGGAGGTCATGCAGGTGGCTGGTGTTTCAGGGTTAAGGGCACTGCAGTGGTGTTCGGGCAGTGTCGGGGGTCGTACAGGGGTATGGTGTTTCAGGGTTTTAGGGCTGTGCAGTGGTGTTCAGGCAGTGTAGGGGGTCAAGCTGGGAGTGGTGCTTCAGGATTTAGGGAAGTGCAGTGGTGTTCAGGCAGTGTAAGGGTCTTGCTGCGGGTGGTGTTTCAGGGTTTATGGCAGTGCAGTGGTATTCGGGCAGTGTATGGGGTCGTGCTGGGTGTGGTGTTTTAGGGTTTAGGGCAGTGCAGTGGTGTTCGGGCAGTGTAGGGGGTCATGCTGGGGGTGGTGTTTCAGGGTTTAGGGTAGTTCAGTGGTGTTCGGGCAGAGTAGGAGGCATGCAGGGGGGTGGTGTTTCAGGGTTTAGTGCGGTGCAGTGGTGTTCGGGCATTGTGGGGGGTCGTGCAAGGCGGTGGTCTTTCAGGGCTTAGGGCAGTGCAGTGGTGTTCGGGCAGTGTAGGGGGTCGTTCAGGGGGCAGTTGTTTCAGGGTTTAGGGCAGTGCAGTGGAGTTCGGGCAGTGTAGGGGTTCGTTGTGGGACTGGTGTTTCAGGGTTTACGGCAGTGCAGTGGTGTTCGGTCAGTGTAGGGGGTCGTGCTGGGGGTAGAGTTTCAGGGATTAGGGTAGTGCAGTGGTGTTCGAGCAGTATAGGGGTAGTGCAGGGGGTGGTGTTTCAGGTTTTAGGGCAGTGCAGTGGTGTTCGGGCAGGCTGGTGGTCTTGTTGGGGGTGGTGTTTCAGGGTTTAGGGCAGTGCAGTGGTGTTCGGGCAGTGTATGGGGTCATGCTGGGGGTGGCGTTTTAGGGTTTAGGGCAGTGCCGTGGTGTTCGGGCAATGTAGGGGGTCATGCTGGGGTGGTGTTTCAGGGTTTAGGGCAGTGCAGTGGTGTTCGGGCAGTGAAAGGGGGCCGTGCAGGTGTGGTGTTTCAGGGTTTAGGGCAGTGCATTGGTGCTCGTGCAGTTTAGGGGGTCTTGCTGGGGGTGGTGTTTCAGGGTTTAGTGCAGTGGTGTTCGGGCAGTGTAGGGGGTTATGCTGGGGTGGTGTTTCAGGGTTTAGGGCTGTGCAGTGGTGTTCGGGCAGTGTAGTGGGTTGTGCTGGGGGTGGTGTTTCAGGGTTTAGGGCAGTGGTGTTCGGGCAGTGTAGGGGGTCTTGCTGGGGGTGGTGTTTCAGGGTTTAGGGCAGTGCAGTGGTGTTCGGGCAATGTAGAGGGTCGAGCGGGGAGTGGTGTTTCATTGTTTTGGGCAGTGCAGTGGTGTTCGGGTGTTGTATGGGGTTGTGTGGGGGTGGTGTTTCAGGGATTAGGGTAGTGCATTGGTGTTTGTGTAGTGAAGGGGGTGCTGCTGGGGGTAGTGTTTTAGGGTTTAGGGCAATGCACTGGTGTTTGTGTAGTGTAGGGGGTTGTGCTGAGGGTGGTGTTTTAGGCTTTAGGGCCGTGCAGGGGTGTTCGGGCAGTGCAGGGGGTCGTGCTGGGGGCTGTGTTTCAGGGTTTAGGGCAATGCAGTGATGTTCGGGCAGTGTAGGGGGTTGTGCTAGGGATGGTGTTTCAGGGTTTAGGGCAGTGCAGTGATGTTTAGGCAGTGAAGGGGGTCGTGCGGAGGTAGTGTTTCAGGGTTTAGGGCAGTGCAGTGGTGTTCGGGCAGTGTAGGGGGTCATGCTGGGGGTGGTGTTTTAGGGTTTAGGGCAGAGCAGTGGTGTTCGGGCAGTGTAGGGGGTCGTGCTGGGGTAGTTTTTCAGGGTTTAGGGCTGTGCAGTGGTGTTCGGGCAGTGTAGTGGGTTGTGCTGGGGGTGGTGTTTCAGGGTTTAGGGCAGTGGTGTTCAGGCAGTGTAGTGGGTCTTGCTGGGGGTGGTGTTTCAGGGTTTAGGGCAGTGCAGTGGTGTTCGGGCAATGTAGGGGGTCGAGCGGGGGTGGTGTTTCATTGTTTTGGGCAGTGCAGTGGTGTTAGGGCAGTGTAGGGGGTCATATGGGGGGTGCTGTTTTAGGGATTAGGGCAGTGCATTGGTGTTCGGGTGTTGTATGGGGTCGTGTGGGGGTGGTGTTTCAGGGATTAGGGTAGTGCATTGGTGTTTGTGTAGTAAAGGGGGTGCTGCTGGGGGTAGTGTTTTAGGGTTTAGGGCAGTGCACTGGTGTTTGTGTAGTGTAGGGGGTTGTGCTGAGGGTGGAGTTTTAGCCTTTAGGGCAGTGCAGTGGTGTTCGGGCAGTGCAGGGGGTCGTGCTGGCGGCTGTGTTTCAGGGTTTAGGGCAGTGCAGTGGTGTTCGGGCAGTGCAGGGGGTCGTGCTAGGGCTGGTGTTTCAGGGTTTAGGACAGTGAAGTGGTATTTAGGCAGCGAAAAGGTTCGTGCGGAGGTAGTGTTTCAGGGTTTAGGGCAGTGCAGTGGTGTTCGGGCAGTGTAGTGGGTCGTGCAGGGGGGTTATGTTTCAGGGTTTAGGGCAGAGCAGTTGTGTTCAGGCAGTGTAGGGGGTCATGCAGGGGCGTGGTGTTTCAGGGTTTAGGGCAGTGCAGTGCAGTTCGGGCAGTGAAGGAGGTCGTGCAGAGGGCTGGTGTTTCAGGGTTTAGGGCAATGCAGTGGTGTTCGGGCAGTGTAGTGGGTTGTGCTATGGCTAGTTTTTTAGGGTTTAGGGCAGTGCAGTGGTGTTCGGGCAGTGTAGGGGGTCATGCTGGGGGTGGTGTTTCAGTGTTTAGGGCAGTGCAGTGGTGTTCGGGCAGTGTAGGGGGTCGTGCTGAGGGTGGTGTTTCAGTGTTTAGGGCAGTGCAGTGGTGTTCGGGCAGTGTAGGGGGTCGTTCAGGGGGCAGGTGTTTCAGGGTTTAGGGCAGTGCAGTGGAGTTCAAGCAGTGTAGGGGTTCGTTGTGGGACTGGTGTTTCAGGGTTTACGGCAGTGCAGTGGTGTTCGGTCAGTGTAGGGGGTCGTGCTGGGGGTAGAGTTTCAGGGATTAGGGTAGTGCAGTGGTGTTCGAGCAGTATAGGGGTAGTGCAGGGGGTGGTGTTTAAGGGTTTAGGGCAGTGCAGTGGTGTTCGGGCAGTGTATGGGGTCGTGCTGGGGGTGGTGTTTAAGGGTTTAGGGCAGTGCAGTGGTGTTCGGGCAGTGTATGGGGTCATGCTGGGGGTGGTGTTTTAGGGTTTAGGGCAGTGCCGTGGTGTTCGGGCAATGTAGGGGGTCATGCTGGGGGTGGTGTTTCAGGGTTTAGGGCAGTGCAGTGGTGTTCAGGCAGTGAAAGGGGGCCGTGCAGGTGTGGTGTTTCAGGGTTTAGGGCAGTGCATTGGTGCTCGTGCAGTTTAGGGGGTCGTGCAGTGGATGGTGTTTAAGGGTTTAGGGCAGTGCAGTGGTGTTCGGGCAGTGTAGGGGTCGTGCTGGGTCTAGTTTTTTAGCGTTTAGGGCAGTGAAGTGGTGTTTGGGCAGTGTAGGGGGCCGTACTGGGGGTGGTGTTTCAGGGTTTAGGGTAGTTCAGGGGTGTTCGGGCAGTGTAGGGGGTCATGCTGGGGGTGGTGTTTCAGGGTTTACGGCAGTGCAGTGGTGCTCGGGCAGTGTAGGGGCTCGTGCAGGGTGTGGTGTTTCAGTGTTTAGGGCAGTGCAGTGGTGTTCGGGCAGTGTAGGGGGTCGTGCTGGGGGTGGTGTTTCAGGATTTAGGGCAGAGCAGAGGTGATTGCGCAGTGTAGGGGGTCGTGCTGGGGTTGGTGTTTCAGGGTTTAGGGCAGTGTAGTGGTGTGTTCTGGCAGTGTAGGGGGTAGTGCTGGGGTAGTGTTTTAGGGTTTAGGGTAGTGCAGTGGTGTTCGGGTAGTGTAGGGGGTCATGCTTGGGGTAGTGTTTTAGGGTTTAGGGCAGTTCAGTGGTGTTTGTGTATGAAGGGGGTCGTGCTGAGGGTGGTGTTTTAGGCTTTAGGGCAGTGCAGTGGTGTTCGGGCAGTGTAGGGGTCGTGCTGGGGGCTCTGTTTCAGGGTTTAGGGTAGTGCAGTGGTGTTCGAGCCGTGTAGGGGTACTTGCAGGGGGGTGGTGTTTCAGGGATTAGGGCAGTGCAGTTGTGTTCGGGCAGTGTAGGGGGACATGCAGGGGGCTGGCATTTCAGGGTTTAGGGCAGTGCAGTGGTGTTTGGGCAGTGTAGGAGGTCATGCAGGTGGCTGGTGTTTCAGGGTTAAGGGCACTGCAGTGGTGTTCAGGCAGTGTCGGAGGTCGTACAGGGGTATGGTGTTTCAGGGTTTTAGGGCTGTGCAGTGGTGTTCAGGCAGTGTAGGGGGTCAAGCTGGGAGTGGTGCTTCAGGATTTAGGGAAGTGCAGTGGTGTTCAGGCAGTGTAAGGGTCTTGCTGCGGGTGGTGTTTCAGGGTTTAGGGCAGTGCAGTGGTGTTCGGGCACTGTAGGGGTCGTGCTGGGTCTAGTTTTTTAGTGTTTAGAGCAGTGAAGTGGTGTTTGGGCAGTGTAGGGGGTCGTACTGGGGGTGGTGTTTCAGGGTTTAGGGTAGTTCAGTGGTGTTCGGGCAGTGTGGGGGGACGTGCAGGGCTGTGGTTTTTCAGGGCTTAGGGCAGTGCAGTGGTGTTCGGGCAGTGTAGGGGGCCGTTCAGGGGGCAGGTGTTTCAGGGTTTAGGGCAGTGCAGTGGAGTTCGGGCAGTGTAGGGGTTCGTTGTGGGACTGGTGTTTCAGGGTTTACGGCAGTGCAGTGGTGTTCGGTCAGTGTAGGGGGTCGTGCTGGGGGTAGAGTTTCAGGGATTAGGGTAGTGCAGTGGTGTTCGAGCAGTATAGGGGTAGTGCAGGGGGTGGTGTTTAAGGGTTTAGGGCAGTGCAGTGGTGTTCGGGCAGTGTATGGGGTCTGGCTGGGGGTGGTGTTTTAGGGTTTAGGGCAGTGCCGTGGTGTTCGGGCAATGTAGGGGTCATGCTGGGGGTGGTGTTTCAGGGTTTAGGGCAGTGCAGTGGTGTTCGGGCAGTGAAAGGGGGCCGTGCAGGTGTGGTGTTTCAGGGTTTAGGGCAGTGCATTGGTGCTCGTGCAGTTTAGGGGGTCGTGCAGTGGATGGTGTTTCAGGGTTTGCGGCAGTGCAGTGGTGTGCGGGCAGTGTAGGGGGTCTTGCTGGGGTTGGTGTTTCAGGGATTAGGGTAGTGCAGTGGTGTTCGAGCAGTATAGGGGTAGTGCAGGGGGTGGTGTTTCAGGTTTTAGGGCAGTGCAGTGGTGTTCGGGCAGTGTGGTGGTCTTGTTGGGGGTGGTGTTTCAGGGTTTAGGGCAGTGCAGTGGTGTTCGGGCAGTGTATGGGGTCGTGCTGGGGGTGGTGTTTAAGGGTTTAGGGCAGTGCAGTGGTGTTCGGGCAGTGTATGGGGTCATGCTGGGGGTGGCGTTTTAGGGTTTAGGGCAGTGCCGTGGTGTTCGGGCAATGTAGGGGGTCAAGCTGGGGGTGGTGTTTCAGGGTTTAGGGCAGTGCAGTGGTGTTCGGGCAGTGAAAGGGGGCCGTGCAGGTGTGGTGTTTCAGGGTTTAGGGCAGTGCATTGGTGCTCGTGCAGTTTAGGGGGTCGTGCAGTGTATGGTGTTTCAGGGTTTGCGGCAGTGCAGTGGTGTGCGGGCAGTGTAGGGGGTCTTGCTGGGGGTGGTGTTTCAGGGTTTAGTGCAGTGCAGTGGTGTTCGGGCAATGTAGGGGGTCGAGCGGGGAGTGCTGTTTCATTGTTTTGGGCAGTGCAGTGGTGTTCGGGCAGTGTAGGGGGTCATGTGGATGTGATGTTTTAGGGTTTAGGGCAGTGCAGTGGTGTTTGGGTGTTGTATGGGGTCGTGTGGGGGTGGTGTTTCAGGGATTAGGGTAGTGCATTGGTGTTTGTGTAGTAAAGGGGGTGCTGCTGGGGTTAGTGTTTTAGGGTTTAGGGCAATGCACTGGTGTTTGTGTAGTGTAGGGGGTTGTGCTGAGGGTGGTGTTTTAGGCTTTAGGGCAGTGCAGTGGTGTTCTGGCAGTGCAGGGGGTCGTGCTGGGGGCTGTGTTTCAGGGTTTAGGGCAATGCAGTGATGTTCGGGCAGTGTAGGGGGTTGTGCTAGGGATGGTGTTTCAGGGTTTAGGGCAGTGCAGTGATGTTTAGGCAGTGAAGGGGGTCATGCGGAGGTAGTGTTTCAGGGTTTAGGGCAGTGCAGTGGTGTTCGGGCAGTGTAGGGGGTCATGCTGGGGGTGGTGTTTTAGGGTTTAGGGCAGAGCAGTGGTGTTCGGGCAGTGTAGGGGGTCGTGCTGGGGTAGTTTTTCAGGGTTTAGGGCTGTGCAGTGGTGTTCGGGCAGTGTAGTGGGTTGTGCTGGGGGTGGTGTTTCAGGGTTTAGGGCAGTGGTGTTCGGGCAGTGTAGTGGGTCTTGCTGGGGGTGGTGTTTCAGGGTTTAGGGCAGTGCAGTGGTGTTGGGGCAATGTAGGGGGTCGAGCGGGGGTGGTGTTTCATTGTTTTGGGCAGTGCAGTGGTGTTAGGGCAGTGTAGGGGGTCATATGGGGGGTGCTGTTTTAGGGATTAGGGCAGTGCATTGGTGTTCGGGTGTTGTATGGGGTCATGTGGGGGTGGTGTTTCAGGGATTAGGGTAGTGCATTGGTGTTTGTGTAGTAAAGGGGGTGCTGCTGGGGGTAGTGTTTTAGGGTTTAGGGCAGTGCACTGGTATTTGTGTAATGTAGGGGGTTGTGCTGAGGGTGGAGTTTTAGGCTTTAGGGCAGTGCAGTGGTGTTCGGGCAGTGCAGGGGGTCATGCTGGCGGCTGTGTTTCAGGGTTTAGGGCAGTGCAGTGGTGTTCGGGCAGTATAGGGGTAGTGCAGGGCGTGGTGTTTTAGGTTTTAGGGCAGTGCAGTGGTGTTCGGGCAGTGTGGTGGTCTTGTTGGGGGTGGTGTTTCAGGGTTTAGGGCAGTGCAGTGGTGTTCGGGCAGTGTATGGGGTCGTGCTGGGGGTGGTGTTTAAGGGTTTAGGGCAGTGCAGTGGTGTTCGGGCAGTGTATGGGGTCATGCTGGGGGTGGCGTTTTAGGGTTTAGGGCAGTGCCGTGGTGTTCGGGCAATGTAGGGGGTCAAGCTGGGGGTGGTGTTTCAGGGTTTAGGGCAGTGCAGTGGTGTTCGGGCAGTGAAAGGGGGCCGTGCAGGTGTGGTGTTTCAGGGTTTAGGGCAGTGCATTGGTGCTCGTGCAGTTTAGGGGGTCGTGCAGTGGATGGTGTTTCAGGGTTTGCGGCAGTGCAGTGGTGTGCGGGCAGTGTAGGGGGTCTTGCTGGGGGTGGTGTTTCAGGGTTTAGTTCAGTGGTGTTCGGGCAGTGTAGGGGGTTATGCTGGGGTGGTGTTTCAGGGTTTAGGGCTGTGCAGTGGTGTTCAGGTAGTGTAGTGGGTTGTGCTGGGGGTGGTGTTTCAGGGTTTAGGGCAGTGGTGTTCGGGCAGTGTAGGGGGTCTTGCTGGGGGTGGTGTTTCAGGGTTTAGGGCAGTGCAGTGGTGTTCGGGCATTGTAGGGGGTCGAGCGGGGAGTGGTGTTTCATTGTTTTGGGCAGTGCAGTGGTGTTCGGGCAGTGTAGGGGGTCATGTGGATGTGATGTTTTAGGGTTTAGGGCAGTGCAGTGGTGTTCAGGTGTTGTATGGGGTCGTGTGGGGGTGGTGTTTCAGGGATTAGGGTAGTGCATTGGTGTTTGTGTAGTGAAGGGGGTGCTGCTGGGGTTAGTGTTTTAGGGTTTAGGGCAATGCACTGGTGTTTGTGTAGTGTAGGGGGTTGTGCTGAGGGTGGTGTTTTAGGCTTTAGGGCAGTGCAGTGGTGTTCTGGCAGTGCAGGGGGTCGTGCTGGGGGCTGTGTTTCAGGGTTTAGGGCAATGCAGTGATGTTCGGGCAGTGTAGGGGGTTGTGCTAGGGATGGTGTTTCAGGGTTTAGGGCAGTGCAGTGATGTTTAGGCAGTGAAGGGGGTCTTGCGGAGGTAGTGTTTCAGGGTTTAGGGCAGTGCAGTGGTGTTCGGGCAGTGTAGGGGGTCATGCTGGGGGTGGTGTTTTAGGGTTTAGGGGAGAGCAGTGGTGTTCGGGCAGTGTAGGGGGTCGTGCTGGGGTAGTTTTTCAGGGTTTAGGGCTGTGCAGTGGTGTTCGGGCAGTGTAGTGGGTTGTGCTGGGGGTGGTGTTTCAGGGTTTAGGGCAGTGGTGTTCGGGCAGTGTAGTGGGTCTTGCTGGGGGTGGTGTTTCAGGGTTTAGGGCAGTGCAGTGGTGTTGGGGCAATGTAGGGGGTCGAGCAGGGGTGGTGTTTCATTGTTTTGGGCAGTGCAGTGGTGTTAGGGCAGTGTAGGGGGTCATATGGGGGGTGCTGTTTTAGGGATTAGGGCAGTGCATTGGTGTTCGGGTGTTGTATGGGGTCGTGTGGGGGTGGTGTTTCAGGGATTAGGGTAGTGCATTGGTGTTTGTGTAGTAAAGGGGGTGCTGCTGGGGGTAGTGTTTTAGGGTTTAGGGCAGTGCACTGGTGTTTGTGTAGTGTAGGGGGTTGTGCTGAGGGTGGAGTTTTAGGCTTTAGGGCAGTGCAGTGGTGTTCGGGCAGTGCAGGGGGTCGTGCTGGCAGGTGTGTTTCAGGGTTTAGGGCAGTGCATTGGTGTTCGGGCAGTGTAGGGGGTCGTGCTAGGGCTGGTGTTTCAGGGTTTAGGACAGTGAAGTGGTATTTAGGCAGCGAAAAGGTTCGTGCGGAGGTAGTGTTTCAGGGTTTAGTGCAGTGGTGTTCGGGCAGTGTAGTGGGTCGTGCAGGGGGGTTATGTTTCAGGGTTTAGGGCAGAGCAGTTGTGTTCAGGCAGTGTAGGGGGTCATGCAGGGGCGTGGTGTTTCAGGGTTTAGGGCAGTGCAGTGGTGTTCGGGCAGTGAAGGAGGTCGTGCAGAGGGCTGGTGTTTCAGGGTTTAGGGCAATGCAGTGGTGTTCGGGCAGTGTAGTGGGTTGTGCTATGGCTAGTTTTTTAGGGTTTAGGGCAGTGCAGTGGTGTTCGGGCAGTGTAGGGGGTCATGCTGGGGGTGGTGTTTTAGGGTTTAGGGCAGAGCAGTGGTGTTTGGGCAGAGTAGGGGGTCGTGCTGGGGTTAGTGTTTAGGGTTTAGGGCAGTGCAGTGGTGTTCGGGCAGTGTAGGGGGTCATGCTGGGGGTGGTGTTTCAGGGTTTACGGCAGTGCAGTGGTGCTCGGGCAGTGTAGGAGCTCGTGCAGGGTGTGGTGTTTCAGTGTTTAGGGCAGTGCAGTGGTGTTCGGGCAGTGTAGGGGGTCATGCTGAGGGTGGTGTTTCAGTGTTTAGGGCAGTGCAGTGGTGTTCGGGCAGTGTAGGGGGTCGTGCTGGGGGTGGTGTTTCAGGATTTAGGGCAGAGCAGAGGTGATTGCGCAGTGTAGGGGGTAGTGCTGGGGTTGGTGTTTCAGGGTTTAGGGCAGTGTAGTGGTGTGTTCTGGCAGTGTAGGGGGTAGTGCTGGGGTAGTGTTTTAGGGTTTAGGGTAGTGCAGTGGTGTTCGGGTAGTGTAGGGGGTCATGCTTGGGGTAGTGTTTTAGGGTTTAGGGCAGTTCAGTGGTGTTTGTGTATGAAGGGGGTCGTGCTGAGGGTGGTGTTTTAGGCTTTAGGGCAGTGCAGTGGTGTTCGGGCAGTGTAGGGGTCGTGCTGGGGGCTCTGTTTCAGGGTTTAGGGTAGTGCAGTGGTGTTCGAGCCGTGTAGGGGTACTTGCAGGGGGGTGGTGTTTCAGGGATTAGGGCAGAGCAGTTGTGTTTGGGCAGTGTAGGGGGACATGCAGGGGGCTGGCATTTCAGGGTTTAGGGCAGTGCAGTGGTGTTTGGGCAGTGTAGGAGGTCATGCAGGTGGCTGGTGTTTCAGGGTTAAGGGCACTGCAGTGGTGTTCGGGCAGTGTCGGAGGTCGTACAGGGGTATGGTGTTTCAGGGTTTTAGGGCTGTGCAGTGGTGTTCAGGCAGTGTAGGGGGTCAAACTGGGAGTGGTGCTTCAGGATTTAGGGAAGTGCAGTGGTATTCAGGCAGTGTAAGGGTCTTGCTGCGGGTGGTGTTTCAGGGTTTAGGGCAGTGCAGTGGTGTTCGGGCAGTGTAGGGGGTCATGCTTGGGGTGGTGTTTCAGGGTGTAGAGCAGTGCAGTGGTGTTTGGGCACTGTAGGGGTCGTGCTGGGTCTAGTTTTTTAGTGGTTAGGGCAGTGAAGTGGTGTTTGGGCAGTGTAGGGGGTCGTACTGGGGGTGGTGTTTCAGGGTTTAGGGTAGTTCAGTGGTGTTCGGGCAGTGTGGGGGGACGTGCAGGGCTGTGGTTTTTCAGGGCTTAGGGCAGTGCAGTGGTGTTCGGGCAGTGTAGGGGGTCGTTCAGGGGGCAGGTGTTTCAGGGTTTAGGGCAGTGCAGTGGAGTTCGGGCAGTGTAGGGGTTCGTTGTGGGACTGGTGTTTCAGGGTTTACGGCAGTGCAGTGGTGTTCGGTCAGTGTAGGGGGTCGTCCTGGGGGTAGAGTTTCAGGGTTTAGGGCAGTGGTGTTCGGGCAGTGTATGGGGTCTGGCTGAGGGTGGTGTTTTAGGGTTTAGGGCAGTGCCGTGGTGTTCGGGCAATGTAGGGGGTCATGCTGGGGGTGGTGTTTCAGGGTTTAGGGCAGTGCAGTGGTGTTCGGGCAGTGAAAGGGGGCCGTGCAGGTGTGGTGTTTCAGGGTTTAGGGCAGTGCATTGGTGCTCGTGCAGTTTAGGGGGTCGTGCAGTGGATGGTGTTTCAGGGTTTGCGGCAGTGCAGTGGTGTGCGGGCAGTGTAGGGGGTCTTGCTGGGGTTGGTGTTTCAGGGATTAGGGTAGTGCAGTGGTGTTCGGGCAGTGTAGGGGGTTATGCTGGGGTGGTGTTTCAGGGTTTAGGGCTGTGCAGTGGTGTTCGGGCAGTGTAGTTGGTTGTGCTGGAGGTGGTGTTTCAGGGTTTAGGGCAGTGGTGTTCGGGCAGTGTAGGGGGTCTTGCTGGGGGTGGTGTTTCAGGGTTTAGGGCAGTGCAGTGGTGTTCGGGCAATGTAGGGGGTCGAGCGGGGAGTGGTGTTTCATTGTTTTGGGCAGTGCAGTGGTGTTCGGGCAGTGTAGGGGGTCATGTGGGGGTGATGTTTTAGGGTTTAGGGCAGTGCAGTGGTGTTCGGGTGTTGTATGGGGTCGTGTGGGGGTGGTGTTTCAGGGATTAGGGTAGTGCATTGGTGTTTGTGTAGTGAAGGGGGTGCTGCTGGGGGTAGTGTTTTAGGGTTTAGGGCAATGCACTGGTGTTTGTGTAGTGTAGGGGGTTGTGCTGAGGGTGGTGTTTTAGGCTTTAGGGCAGTGCAGTGGTGTTCGGGCAGTGCAGGGGGTCGTGCTGGGGGCTGTGTTTCAGGGTTTAGGGCAATGCAGTGATGTTCGGGCAGTGTAGGGGGTCGTGCTAGGGATGGTGTTTCAGGGTTTAGGGCAGTGCAGTGATGTTTATGCAGTGAAGGGGGTCGTGCGGAGGTAGTGTTTCAGGGTTTATGGCAGTGCAGTGGTGTTCGGGCAGTGTAGCGGGTCATGCTGGGGGTGGTGTTTTAGGGTTTAGGGCAGAGCAGTGGTGTTCGGGCAGTGTAGGGGGTCGTGCTGGGGTAGTTTTTCAGGGTTTAGGGCTGTGCAGTGGTGTTCGGGCAGTGTAGTGGGTTGTGCTGGGGGTGGTGTTTCAGGGTTTAGGGCAGTGGTGTTCGGGCAGTGTAGTGGGTCTTGCTGGGGGTGGTGTTTCAGGGTTTAGGGCAGTGCAGTGGTGTTCGGGCAATGTAGGGGGTCGAGCGGGGGTGGTGTTTCATTGTTTTGGGCAGTGCAGTGGTGTTCGGGCAGTGTAGGGGGTAATATGGGGGGTGCTGTTTTAGGGATTAGGGCAGTGAATTGGTGTTCGGCTGTTGTATGGGGTTGTGTGGGGGTGGTGTTTCAGGGATTAGGGTAGTGCATTGGTGTTTGTGTAGTAAAGGGGGTGCTGCTGGGGGTAGTGTTTTAGGGTTTAGGGCAGTGCACTGGTGTTTGTGTAGTGTAGGGGGTTGTGCTGAGGGTGGAGTTTTAGGCTTTAGGGCAGTGCAGTGGTGTTCGGGCAGTGCAGGGGGTCGTGCTGGCGGCTGTGTTTCAGGGTTTAGGGCAGTGCAGTGGTGTTCGGGCAGTGCAGGGGGTCGTGCTAGGGCTGGTGTTTCAGGGTTTAGGACAGTGAAGTGGTATTTAGGCAGCGAAAAGGTTCGTGCGGAGGTAGTGTTTCAGGGTTTAGGGCAGTGCAGTGGTGTTCGGGCAGTGTAGTGGGTCGTGCAGGGGGTTATGTTTCAGGGTTTAGGGCAGAGCAGTTGTGTTCAGGCAGTGTAGGGGGTCATGCAGGGGCGTGGTGTTCCAGGGTTTAGGGCAGTGCAGTGCAGTTCGGGCAGTGAAGGAGGTCGTGCAGAGGGCTGGTGTTTCAGGGTTTAGGGCAATACAGTGGTGTTCGGGCAGTGTAGTGGGTTGTGCTATGGCTAGTTTTTTAGGGTTTATGGCAGTGCAGTGGTGTTCGGGCAGTGTAGGGGGTCATGCTGGGGTGGTGTTTTAGGGTTTAGGGCAGAGCAGTGGTGTTTGGGCAGAGTAGGGGGTCGTGCTGGGGTTAGTGTTTAGGGTTTAGGGGAGTGCAGTGGTGTTCGGGCAGTGTAGGGGGTCATGCTGGGGGTGGTGTTTCAGGGTTTACGGCAGTGCAGTGGTGCTCGGGCAGTGTAGGGGCTCGTGCAGGGTGTGGTGTTTCAGTGTTTAGGGCAGTGCAGTGGTGTTCGGGCAGTGTAGGGGGTCGTGCTGAGGGTGGTGTTTCAGTGTTTAGGGCAGTGCAGTGGTGTTCGGGCAGTGTAGGGGGTCGTGCTGGGGGTGGTGTTTCAGGATTTAGGGCAGAGCAGAGGTGATTGCGCAGTGTAGGGGGTCGTGCTGGGGTTGGTGTTTCAGGGTTTAGGGCAGTGTAGTGGTGTGTTCTGGCAGTGTAGGGGGTAGTGCTGGGGTAGTGTTTTGGGGTTTAGGGTAGTGCAGTGGTGTTCGGGTAGTGTAGGGGGTCATGCTTGGGGTAGTGTTTTAGGGTTTAGGGCAGTTCAGTGGTGTTTGTGTATGAAGGGGGTCGTGCTGAGGGTGGTGTTTTAGGCTTTAGGGCAGTGCAGTGGTGTTCGGGCAGTGTAGGGGTCGTGCTGGGGGCTCTGTTTCAGGGTTTAGGGTAGTGCAGTGGTGTTCGAGCCGTGTAGGGGTCCTTGCAGGGGGGTGGTGTTTCAGGGATTAGGGCAGTGCAGTTGTGTTCGGGCAGTGTAGGGGGACATGCAGGGGGCTGGCATTTCAGGGTTTAGGGCAGTGCAGTGGTGTTTGGGCAGTGTAGGAGGTCATGCAGGTGGCTGGTGTTTCAGGGTTAAGGGCACTGCAGTGGTGTTCGGGCAGTGTCTGGGGTCGTACAGGGGTATGGTTTTTCAGGGTTTTAGGGCTGTGCAGTGGTGTTTAGGCAGTGTAGGGGGTCAAGCTGGGAGTGGTGCTTCAGGATTTAGGGAAGTGCAGTGGTGTTCAGGCAGTGTAAGGGTCTTGCTGCGGGTGGTGTTTCAGGGTTTAGGGCAGTGCAGTGGTGTTCGGGCAGTGTATGGGGTCGTGCTGGGTGTGGTGTATTAGGGTTTAGGGCAGTGCAGTGGTGTTCGGGCAGTGTAGGGGGTCATGCTGGGGGTGGTGTTTCAGGGTTTAGGGTAGTTCAGTGGTGTTCGGGCAGAGTAGGGGGGCATGCAGGGGGGTGGTGTTTCAGGGTTTAGTGCGGTGCAGTGGTGTTCGGGCAGTGTGGGGGGTCGTGCAGGGCGGTGGTCTTTCAGGGCTTAGGGGAGTACAGTGCAGTGGTGTTCGGGCAGTGTAGGGGGTCGTTCAGGGGGCAGGTGTTTCAGGGTTTAGTGCAGTGGAGTTCGGGCAGTGTAGGGGTTTGTTGTGGGACTGGTGTTTCAGGGTTTAAGGCAGTGCAGTGGTGTTTGGACAGTGTAGGGGGTCGTGCAGGGGGTGGTGTTTCAGGTTTTAGGGCAGTGCAGTGGTGTTCGGGCAGTGTAGGGGGTCATGCTGGGGATGGTGTTTCAGGGTTTACGGCAGTGCAGTGGTGCTCGGGCAGTGTAGGGGCTCGTGCAGGGGTGGTGTTTCAGTGTTTAGGGCAGTGCAGTGGTGTTCGGGCAGTGAAGGCGGTCGTGCTGAGGGTGGTGTTTCAGTGTTTAGGGCAGTGCAGTGGTGTTCGGGCAGTGTAGGGGGTCGTGCTGGGGGTAGTGTTTCAGGATTTAGGGCAGAGCAGAGGTGATCGGGCAGTGTAGGGGGTCGTGCTGGGGTTGGTGTTTCAGGGTTTAGGGCAGTGCAGTGGTGTGTTCTGGCAGTGTAGGGGGTCATGCTGGGGTAGTGTTTTAGGGTTTAGGGTAGTGCAGTGGTGTTCGGGTAGTGTAGGGGGTCATGCTTGGGGTAGTGTTTTAGGGTTTAGGGCAGATCAGTGGTGTTTGTGTATGAAGGGGGTCGTGCTGAGGGTGGTGTTTTAGGCTTTAGGGCAGTGCAGTGGTGTTCGGGCAGTGTAGGGGTCGTGCTGGGGGCTCTGTTTCAGGGTTTAGGGTAGTGCAGTGGTGTTCGAGCCGTGTAGGGGTACTTGCAGGGGGTTGGTGTTTCAGGGATTAGGGCAGTGCAGTTGTGTTCGGGCAGTGTAGGGGGACATGCAGGGGGCTGGCATTTCAGGGTTTAGGGCAGTGCAGTGGTGTTTGGGCAGTGTAGGAGGTCATGCAGGTGGCTGGTGTTTCAGGGTTTAGGGCAGTGCAGCTGTGTTCAGGCAGTGTAGGGGTCATGCAGGGGGGTGGTGTTTCAGGGTTTAGTGCAGTGCAGTTCGGGCAGTGAAGGAGGTCGTGCAGAGGGCTGGTGTTTCAGGGTTTAGGGCAATGCAGTGGTGTTCGGGCAGTGTAGTGGGTTGTGCTATGGCTAGTTTTTTAGGGTTTAGGACAGTGCAGTGGTGTTCGGGCAGTGTAGGGGCTCATGCTGGGGGTGGTGTTTTAGGGTTTAGGGCAGAGCAGTGGTGTTTGGGCAGAGTAGGGGGTCATGCTGGGGTTAGTGTTTAGGGTTTAGGGCAGTGCAGTGGTGTTCGGGCAGTGTAGGGGGTCATGCTGGGGGTGGTGTTTCAGGGTTTACGGCAGTGCAGTGGTGCTCGGGCAGTGTAGGGGCTCGTGCAGGGGTGGTGTTTCAGTGTTTAGGGAAGTGCAGTGGTGTTCGGGCAGTGTAGGCGGTCGTGCTGAGGGTGGTATCTCAGTGTTTAGGGCAAGGCAGTGGTGTTCGGGCAGTGTAGGGGGTCGTGCTTGGGGTGGTGTTTCAGGATTTAGGGCAGAGCAGAGGTGATCGGGCAGTGTAGGGGGTCGTGCTGGGGTAGTGTTTTAGGGTGTAGGGTAGTGCAGTGGTGGTCGGGTAGTGTAGGGGGTCATGCTTGGGGTAGTGTATTAGGTTTTAGGGCAGTTCAGGGGTGTTTGTGTATGAAGGGGGTCGTCCTGAGGGTGGTGTTTTAGGCTTTAGGGCAGTGCAGTGGTGTTCGGGCAGTGTAGGGGTCGTGCTGGGGGCTCTGTTTCAGAGTTTAGGGTAGTGCAGTGGTGTTCGAGCCGTGTAGGGGTACTTGCAGGGGGTTGGTGTTTCAGGGATTAGGGCAGTGCAGTTGTGTTCGGGCAGTGTAGGGGGTCATGCTGGGGATGGTGTTTCAGGGTTTACGGCAGTGCAGTGGTGCTCGGGCAGTGTAGGGGCTCGTGCAGGGGTGGTGTTTCAGTGTTTAGGGCAGTGCAGTGGTGTTCGGGCAGTGAAGGCGGTCGTGCTGAGGGTGGTGTTTCAGTGTTTAGGGCAGTGCAGTGGTGTTCGGGCAGTGTAGGGGGTCGTGCTGGGGGTAGTGTTTCAGGATTTAGGGCAGAGCAGAGGTGATCGGGCAGTGTAGGGGGTCGTGCTGGGGTTGGTGTTTCAGGGTTTAGGGCAGTGCAGTGGTGTGTTCTGGCAGTGTAGGGGGTCGTGCTGGGGTAGTGTTTTAGGGTTTAGGGTAGTGCAGTGGTGTTCGGGTAGTGTAGGGGGTCATGCTTGGGGTAGTGTTTTAGGGTTTAGGGCAGATCAGTGGTGTTTGTGTATGAAGGGGGTCGTGCTGAGGGTGGTGTTTTAGGCTTTAGGGCAGTGCAGTGGTGTTCGGGCAGTGTAGGGGTCGTGCTGGGGGCTCTGTTTCAGGGTTTAGGGTAGTGCAGTGGTGTTCGAGCCGTGTAGGGGTACTTGCAGGGGGTTGGTGTTTCAGGGATTAGGGCAGTGCAGTTGTGTTCGGGCAGTGTAGGGGGACATGCAGGGGGCTGGCATTTCAGGGTTTAGGGCAGTGCAGTGGTGTTTGGGCAGTGTAGGAGGTCATGCAGGTGGCTGGTGTTTCAGGGTTTAGGGCAGTGCAGCTGTGTTCAGGCAGTGTAGGGGTCATGCAGGGGGGTGGTGTTTCAGGGTTTAGTGCAGTGCAGTTCGGGCAGTGAAGGAGGTCGTGCAGAGGGCTGGTGTTTCAGGGTTTAGGGCAATGCAGTGGTGTTCGGGCAGTGTAGTGGGTTGTGCTATGGCTAGTTTTTTAGGGTTTAGGACAGTGCAGTGGTGTTCGGGCAGTGTAGGGGCTCATGCTGGGGGTGGTGTTTTAGGGTTTAGGGCAGAGCAGTGGTGTTTGGGCAGAGTAGGGGGTCATGCTGGGGTTAGTGTTTAGGGTTTAGGGCAGTGCAGTGGTGTTCGGGCAGTGTAGGGGGTCATGCTGGGGGTGGTGTTTCAGGGTTTACGGCAGTGCAGTGGTGCTCGGGCAGTGTAGGGGCTCGTGCAGGGGTGGTGTTTCAGTGTTTAGGGAAGTGCAGTGGTGTTCGGGCAGTGTAGGCGGTCGTGCTGAGGGTGGTATCTCAGTGTTTAGGGCAAGGCAGTGGTGTTCGGGCAGTGTAGGGGGTCGTGCTTGGGGTGGTGTTTCAGGATTTAGGGCAGAGCAGAGGTGATCGGGCAGTGTAGGGGGTCGTGCTGGGGTAGTGTTTTAGGGTGTAGGGTAGTGCAGTGGTGGTCGGGTAGTGTAGGGGGTCATGCTTGGGGTAGTGTATTAGGTTTTAGGGCAGTTCAGGGGTGTTTGTGTATGAAGGGGGTCGTCCTGAGGGTGGTGTTTTAGGCTTTAGGGCAGTGCAGTGGTGTTCGGGCAGTGTAGGGGTCGTGCTGGGGGCTCTGTTTCAGAGTTTAGGGTAGTGCAGTGGTGTTCGAGCCGTGTAGGGGTACTTGCAGGGGGGTGGTGTTTCAGGGATTAGGGCAGTGCAGTTGTGTTCGGGCAGTGTAGGGGGACATGCAGGGGGCTGCGATTTCAGGGTTTAGGGCAGTGCAGTGGTGTTTGGGCAGTGTAGGAGGTCATGCAGGTGGCTGGTGTTTCAGGGTTAAGGGCACTGCAGTGGTGTTCGGGCAGTGTCGGGGGTCGTACAGGGGTATGGTGTTTCAGGGTTTTAGGGCTGTGCAGTGGTGTTCAGGCTGTGTAGGGGGTCAAGCTGGGAGTGGTGCTTCAGGATTTAGGGAAGTGCAGTGGTGTTCAGGCAGTGTAAGGGTCTTGCTGCGGGTGGTGTTTTAGGGTTTAGGGTAGTGCAGTGGTATTCGGGCAGTGTATGGGGTCGTGCTGGGTGTGGTGTTTTAGGGTTTAGGGCAGTGCAGTGGTGTTCTGGCAGTGTAGGGGGTCATGCTGGGGGTGGTGTTTTAGGGTTTAGGGCAGTGCAGTGGTGTTCGGGTAGTGTAGGGGTCGTTTTGGGTCTAGTTTTTTAGAGTTTAGGGCAGTGAAGTGGTGTTTGGGCAGTGTAGGGGGCTGTACTGGGGGTGGTGTTTCAGGGTTTAGGGTAGTTCAGTGGTGTTCGGGCAGAGTAGGAGGCATGCAGGGGGGTGGTGTTTCAGGGTTTAGTGCAGTGCAGTGGTGTTCGGGCAGTGTGGGGGGTCGTGCAGGGCGGTGGTCTTTCAGGGCTTAGGGCAGTGCAGTGGTGTTCGGGCAGTGTAGGGGGTCGTTCAGGGGGCAGGTGTTTCAGGCTTTAGGGCAGTGCAGTGGAGTTCGGGCAGTGTAGGGGTTCGTTGTGGGACTGGTGTTTCAGGGTTTACGGCAGTGCAGTGGTGTTCGGTCAGTGTAGGGGGTCGTGCTGGGGGTAGAGTTTCAGGGATTAGGGTAGTGCAGTGGTGTTCGAGCAGTGTATGGGGTCATGCTGGGGGTGGTGTTTTAGGGTTTAGGGCAGTGCCGTGGTGTTCGGGCAATGTAGGGGGTCATGCTGGGGGTGGTGTTTCAGGGTTTAGGGCAGTGCAGTGGTGTTCGGGCAGTGAAAGGGGGCCGTGCAGGTGTGGTGCTTCAGGGTTTAGGGCAGTGCATTGGTGCTCGTGCAGTTTAGGGGGTCGTGCAGTGGATGGTGTTTCAGGGTTTGCGGCAGTGCAGTGGTGTGCGGGCAGTGTAGGGGGTCTTGCTGGGGGTGGTGTTTCAGGGATTAGGGTAGTGTAGTGGTGTTCGAGCAGTATAGGGGTAGTGCAGGGGGTGGTGTTTCAGGTTTTAGGGCAGTGCAGTGGTGTTCGGGCAGTGTGGTGGTCTTGTTGGGGGTGGTGTTTCAGGGTTTAGGGCAGTGCAGTGGTGTTCGGGCACTGTATGGAGTCGTGCTGGGGGTGGTGTTTAAGTGTTTAGGGCAGTGCAGTGGTGTTCGGGCAGTGTATGGGGTCATGCTGGGGGTGGCGTTTTAGGGTTTAGGGCAGTGCCGTGGTGTTTGGGCAATGTAGGGGGTCATGCTGGGGGTGGTGTTTCAGGGTTTAGGGCAGTGCAGTGGTGTTCGGGCAGTGAAAGGGGGCCGTGCAGGTGTGGTGTTTCAGGGTTTAGGGCAGTGCATTGGTGCTCGTGCAGTTTAGGGGGTCGTGCAGTGGATGGTGTTTCAGGGTTTGCGGCAGTGCAGTGGTGTGCGGGCAGTGTAGGGGGTCTTGCTGGGGGTGGTGTTTCAGGGTTTAGTGCAGTGGTGTTCGGGCAGTGTAGGGGGTTATGCTGGGGTGGTGTTTCAGGGTTTAGGGCTGTGCAGTGGTGTTCGGGCAGTGTAGTGGGTTGTGCTGGGGGTGGTGTTTCAGGGTTTAGGGCAGTGGTGTTCGGGCAGTGTAGGGGATCTTGCTGGGGGTGGTGTTTCAGGGTTTAGGGCAGTGCAGTGGTGTTCGGGCAATGTAGGGGGTCGAGCGGGGAGTGGTGTTTCATTGTTTTGGGCAGTGCAGTGGTGTTCGGGCAGTGTAGGGGGTCATGTGGGGGTGATGTTTTAGGGTTTAGGGCAGTGCAGTGGTGTTCGGGTGTTGTATGGGGTCGTGTGGGGGTGGTGTTTCAGGGATTAGGTAGTGCATTGGTGTTTGTGTAGTGAAGGGGGTGCTGCTGGGGGTAGTGTTTTAGGGTTTAGGGCAATGCACTGGTGTTTGTGTAGTGTAGGGGGTTGTGCTGAGGGTGGTGTTTTAGGCTTTAGGGCAGTGCAGTGGTGTTCGGGCAGTGCAGGGGGTCGTGCTGGGGGCTGTGTTTCAGGGTTTAGGGCAATGCAGTGATGTTCGGGCAGTGTAGGGGGTCGTGCTATGGATGGTGTTTCAGGGTTTAGGGCAGTGCAGTGATGTTTAGGCAGTGAAGGGGGTCTTGCGGAGGTAGTGTTTCAGGGTTTAGGGCAGTGCAGTGGTGTTCGGGCAGTGTAGGGGGTCATGCTGAGGGTGGTGTTTTAGGGTTTAGGGCAGAGCAGTGGTGTTCGGGCAGTGTAGGGGGTCGTGCTGGGGTAGTTTTTCAGGGTTTAGGGCTGTGCAGTGGTGTTCGGGCAGTGTAGTGGGTTGTGCTGGGGGTGGTGTTTCAGGGTTTAGGGCAGTGGTGTTCGGGCAGTGTAGTGGGTCTTGCTGGGGGTGGTGTTTCAGGGTTTAGGGCAGTGCAGTGGTGTTCGGGCAATGTAGGGGGTCGAGCGGGGGTGGTGTTTCATTGTTTTGGGCAGTGCAGTGGTGTTCGGGCAGTGTAGGGGGTCATATGGGGGGTGCTGTTTTAGGGATTAGGGCAGTGCATTGGTGTTCGGGTGTTGTATGGGGTCGTGTGGGGGTGGTGTTTCAGGGATTAGGGTAGTGCATTGGTGTTTGTGTAGTAAAGGGGGTGCTGCTGGGGGTAGTGTTTTAGGGTTTAGGGCAGTGCACTGGTGTTTGTGTAGTGTAGGGGGTTGTGCTGAGGGTGGAATTTTAGGCTTTAGGGCAGTGCAGTGGTGTTCGGGCAGTGCAGGGGGTCGTGCTGGCGGCTGTGTTTCAGGGTTTAGGGCAGTGCAGTGGTGTTCGGGCAGTGCAGGGGGTCGTGCTAGGGCTGGTGTTTCAGGGTTTAGGACAGTGAAGTGGTATTTAGGCAGCGAAAAGGTTCGTGCGGAGGTAGTGTTTCAGGGTTTAGGGCAGTGCAGTGGTGTTCGGGCAGTGTAGTGGGTCATGCAGGGGGGTATGTTTCAGGGTTTAGAGCAGAGCAGTTGTGTTCAGGCAGTGTAGGGGGTCATGCAGGGGCGTGGTGTTTCAGGGTTTAGGGCAGTGCAGTGCAGTTCGGGCAGTGAAGGAGGTCGTGCAGAGGGCTGGTGTTTCAGGGTTTAGGGCAATGCAGTGGTGTTCGGGCAGTGTAGTGGGGTGTGCTATGGCTAGTTTTTTAGGGTTTAGGGCAGTGCAGTGGTGTTCGGGCAGTGTAGGGGGTCATGCTGGGGGTGGTGTTTTAGGGTTTAGGGCAGAGCAGTGGTGTTTGGGCAGAGTAGGGGGTCGTGCTGGGGTTAGTGTTTAGGGTTTAGGGCAGTGCAGTGGTGTTCGGTCAGTGTAGGGGGTCATGCTGGGGGTGGTGTTTCAGGGTTTACGGCAGTGCAGTGGTGCTCGGGCAGTGTAGGGGCTCGTGCAGGGTGTGGTGTTTCAGTGTTTAGGGCAGTGCAGTGGTGTTCGGGCAGTGTAGGGGGTCATGCTGAGGGTGGTGTTTCAGTGTTTAGGGCAGTGCAGTGGTGTTCGGGCAGTGTAGGGGGTCGTGCTGGGGGTGGTGTTTCAGGATTTAGGGCAGAGCAGAGGTGTTCGGGCAGTGTAGGGGGTCGTGCTGGGGTTGGTGTTTCAGGGTTTAGGGCAGTGTAGTGGTGTGTTCTGGCAGTGTAGGGGGTAGTGCTGGGGTAGTGTTTTAGGGTTTAGGGTAGTGCAGTGGTGTTCGGGTAGTGTAGGGGGTCATGCTTCGGGTAGTGTTTTAGGGTTTAGGGCAGTTCAGTGGTGTTTGTGTATGAAGGGGGTCGTGCTGAGGGTGGGGTTTTAGGCTTTAGGGCAGTGCAGTGGTGTTCGGGCAGTGTAGGGGTCGTGCTGGTGGCTCTGTTTCAGGGTTTAGGGTAGTGCAGTGGTGTTCGAGCCGTGTAGGGGTACTTGCAGGGGGGTGGTGTTTCAGGGATTAGGGCAGTGCAGTTGTGTTCGGGCAGTGTAGGGGGACATGCAGGGGGCTGGCCTTTCAGGGTTTAGGGCAGTGCAGTGGTGTTTGGGCAGTGTAGGAGGTCATGCAGGTGGCTGGTGTTTCAGGGTTAAGGGCACTACAGTGGTGTTCGGGCAGTGTCGGGGGTCGTACAGGGGTATGGTGTTTAAGGGTTTTAGGGCTGTGCAGTGGTGTTCAGGCAGTGTAGGGGGTCAAGCTGGGAGTGGTGCTTCAGGATTTAGGGAAATGCAGTGGTGTTCAGGCAGTGTAAGGGTCTTGCTGCGGGTGGTGTTTCAGGGTTTAGGGCAGTGCAGTGGTGTTCGGGCAGTGTATGGGGTTGTGCTGGGTGTGGTGTATTAGGGTTTAGGGCAGTGCAGTGGTGTTCGGGCAGTGTAGGGGGTCATGCTGGGGGTGGTGTTTCAGGGTTTAGGGCAGTGCAGTTGTGTTCGGGCACTGTAGGGGTCGTGCTGGGTCTAGTTTTTTAGTGTTTAGGGCAGTGAAGTGGTGTTTGGGCAGTGTAGGGGGTTGTACTGGGGGTGGTGTTTCAGGGTTTAGTGCGGTGCAGTGGTGTTCGGGCAGTGTGGGGGGTTGTGCAGGACGGTGGTCTTTCAGGGCTTAGGGGAGTACAGTGCAGTGGGTTTCGGGCAGTGTAGGGGGTCGTTCAGGGGGCAGGTGTTTCAGGGTTTAGGGCAGTGCAGTGAAGTTCGGGCAGTGTAGGGGTTTGTTGTGGGACTGGTGTTTCAGGGTTTAAGGCAGTGCAGTGGTGTTTGGACAGTGTAGGGGGTCGTGCAGGGGGTGGTGTTTCAGGTTTTAGGGCAGTGCAGTGGTGTTCGGGCAGTGTAGGGGCTCATGCTGGGGGTGGTGTTTTAGGGTTTATGGCAGAGCAGTGGTGTTTGGGCAGAGTAGGGGGTCATGTTGGGGTTAGTGTTTAGGGTTTAGGGCAGTGCAGTGTTGTTCGGGCAGTGTAGGGGGTCATGCTGGGGGTGGTGTTTCAGGGTTTACGGCAGTGCAGTGGTGCTCGGGCAGTGTAGGGGCTCGTGCAGGGTGTGGTGTTTCAGTGTTTAGGGCAGTGCAGTGGTGTTCGGGCAGTGTAGGGGGTCGTGCTGAGGGTGGTGTTTCAGTGTTTAGGGCAGTGCAGTGGTGTTCGGGCAGTGTAGGGGGTCGTGCTGGGGGTGGTGTTTCAGGGTTTAGGGCAGAGCAGAGGTGATTGGGCAGTGTAGGGGGTCGTGTTGGGGTTGGTGTTTCAGGGTTTAGGGCAGTGTAGTGGTGTGTTCTGGCAGTGTAGGGGGTAGTGCTGGGGTAGTGTTTTAGGGTTTAGGGTAGTGCAGTGGTGTTCGGGTAGTGTAGGGGCTCATGCTTGGGGTAGTGTTTTAGGGTTTAGGGCAGTTCAGTGGTGTTTGTGTATGAAGGGAGTCGTGCTGAGGGTGGTGTTTTAGGCTTTAGGGCAGTGCAGTGGTGTTCGGGCAGTGTAGGGGTCGTGCTGGGGGCTCTGTTTCAGGGTTTAGGGCAGTGCAGTGGTGTTCGGGCAATGTAGGGGGTCGAGCGGGGAGTGGTGTTTCATTGTTTTGGGCAGTGCAGTGGTGTTCGGGCAGTGTAGGGGGTCATGTGGGGGTGATGTTTTAGGGTTTAGGGCAGTGCAGTGGTGTTCGGGTGTTGTATGGGGTCGTGTGGGGGTGGTGTTTCAGGGATTAGGTAGTGCATTGGTGTTTGTGTAGTGAAGGGGGTGCTGCTGGGGGTAGTGTTTTAGGGTTTAGGGCAATGCACTGGTGTTTGTGTAGTGTAGGGGGTTGTGCTGAGGGTGGTGTTTTAGGCTTTAGGGCAGTGCAGTGGTGTTCGGGCAGTGCAGGGGGTCGTGCTGGGGGCTGTGTTTCAGGGTTTAGGGCAATGCAGTGATGTTCGGGCAGTGTAGGGGGTCGTGCTATGGATGGTGTTTCAGGGTTTAGGGCAGTGCAGTGATGTTTAGGCAGTGAAGGGGGTCTTGCGGAGGTAGTGTTTCAGGGTTTAGGGCAGTGCAGTGGTGTTCGGGCAGTGTAGGGGGTCATGCTGAGGGTGGTGTTTTAGGGTTTAGGGCAGAGCAGTGGTGTTCGGGCAGTGTAGGGGGTCGTGCTGGGGTAGTTTTTCAGGGTTTAGGGCTGTGCAGTGGTGTTCGGGCAGTGTAGTGGGTTGTGCTGGGGGTGGTGTTTCAGGGTTTAGGGCAGTGGTGTTCGGGCAGTGTAGTGGGTCTTGCTGGGGGTGGTGTTTCAGGGTTTAGGGCAGTGCAGTGGTGTTCGGGCAATGTAGGGGGTCGAGCGGGGGTGGTGTTTCATTGTTTTGGGCAGTGCAGTGGTGTTCGGGCAGTGTAGGGGGTCATATGGGGGGTGCTGTTTTAGGGATTAGGGCAGTGCATTGGTGTTCGGGTGTTGTATGGGGTCGTGTGGGGGTGGTGTTTCAGGGATTAGGGTAGTGCATTGGTGTTTGTGTAGTAAAGGGGGTGCTGCTGGGGGTAGTGTTTTAGGGTTTAGGACAGTGCACTGGTGTTTGTGTAGTGTAGGGGGTTGTGCTGAGGGTGGAATTTTAGGCTTTAGGGCAGTGCAGTGGTGTTCGGGCAGTGCAGGGGGTCGTGCTGGCGGCTGTGTTTCAGGGTTTAGGGCAGTGCAGTGGTGTTCGGGCAGTGCAGGGGGTCGTGCTAGGGCTGGTGTTTCAGGGTTTAGGACAGTGAAGTGGTATTTAGGCAGCGAAAAGGTTCGTGCGGAGGTAGTGTTTCAGGGTTTAGGGCAGTGCAGTGGTGTTCGGGCAGTGTAGTGGGTCATGCAGGGGGGTATGTTTCAGGGTTTAGAGCAGAGCAGTTGTGTTCAGGCAGTGTAGGGGGTCATGCAGGGGCGTGGTGTTTCAGGGTTTAGGGCAGTGCAGTGCAGTTCGGGCAGTGAAGGAGGTCGTGCAGAGGGCTGGTGTTTCAGGGTTTAGGGCAATGCAGTGGTGTTCGGGCAGTGTAGTGGGGTGTGCTATGGCTAGTTTTTTAGGGTTTAGGGCAGTGCAGTGGTGTTCGGGCAGTGTAGGGGGTCATGCTGGGGGTGGTGTTTTAGGGTTTAGGGCAGAGCAGTGGTGTTTGGGCAGAGTAGGGGGTCGTGCTGGGGTTAGTGTTTAGGGTTTAGGGCAGTGCAGTGGTGTTCGGTCAGTGTAGGGGGTCATGCTGGGGGTGGTGTTTCAGGGTTTACGGCAGTGCAGTGGTGCTCGGGCAGTGTAGGGGCTCGTGCAGGGTGTGGTGTTTCAGTGTTTAGGGCAGTGCAGTGGTGTTCGGGCAGTGTAGGGGGTCATGCTGAGGGTGGTGTTTCAGTGTTTAGGGCAGTGCAGTGGTGTTCGGGCAGTGTAGGGGGTCGTGCTGGGGGTGGTGTTTCAGGATTTAGGGCAGAGCAGAGGTGTTCGGGCAGTGTAGGGGGTCGTGCTGGGGTTGGTGTTTCAGGGTTTAGGGCAGTGTAGTGGTGTGTTCTGGCAGTGTAGGGGGTAGTGCTGGGGTAGTGTTTTAGGGTTTAGGGTAGTGCAGTGGTGTTCGGGTAGTGTAGGGGGTCATGCTTCGGGTAGTGTTTTAGGGTTTAGGGCAGTTCAGTGGTGTTTGTGTATGAAGGGGGTCGTGCTGAGGGTGGGGTTTTAGGCTTTAGGGCAGTGCAGTGGTGTTCGGGCAGTGTAGGGGTACTTGCAGGGGGGTGGTGTTTCAGGGATTAGGGCAGTGCAGTTGTGTTCGGGCAGTGTAGGGGGACATGCAGGGGGCTGGCCTTTCAGGGTTTAGGGCAGTGCAGTGGTGTTTGGGCAGTGTAGGAGGTCATGCAGGTGGCTGGTGTTTCAGGGTTAAGGGCACTACAGTGGTGTTCGGGCAGTGTCGGGGGTCGTACAGGGGTATGGTGTTTAAGGGTTTTAGGGCTGTGCAGTGGTGTTCAGGCAGTGTAGGGGGTCAAGCTGGGAGTGGTGCTTCAGGATTTAGGGAAATGCAGTGGTGTTCAGGCAGTGTAAGGGTCTTGCTGCGGGTGGTGTTTCAGGGTTTAGGGCAGTGCAGTGGTGTTCGGGCAGTGTATGGGGTTGTGCTGGGTGTGGTGTATTAGGGTTTAGGGCAGTGCAGTGGTGTTCGGGCAGTGTAGGGGGTCATGCTGGGGGTGGTGTTTCAGGGTTTAGGGCAGTGCAGTGGTGTTCGGGCACTGTAGGGGTCGTGCTGGGTCTAGTTTTTTAGTGTTTAGGGCAGTGAAGTGGTGTTTGGGCAGTGTAGGGGGTTGTACTGGGGGTGGTGTTTCAGGGTTTAGTGCGGTGCAGTGGTGTTCGGGCAGTGTGGGGGGTTGTGCAGGACGGTGGTCTTTCAGGGCTTAGGGGAGTACAGTGCAGTGGGTTTCGGGCAGTGTAGGGGGTCGTTCAGGGGGCAGGTGTTTCAGGGTTTAGGGCAGTGCAGTGAAGTTCGGGCAGTGTAGGGGTTTGTTGTGGGACTGGTGTTTCAGGGTTTAAGGCAGTGCAGTGGTGTTTGGACAGTGTAGGGGGTCGTGCAGGGGGTGGTGTTTCAGGTTTTAGGGCAGTGCAGTGGTGTTCGGGCAGTGTGGGGGCTCATGCTGGGGGTGGTGTTTTAGGGTTTATGGCAGAGCAGTGGTGTTTGGGCAGAGTAGGGGGTCATGTTGGGGTTAGTGTTTAGGGTTTAGGGCAGTGCAGTGTTGTTCGGGCAGTGTAGGGGGTCATGCTGGGGGTGGTGTTTCAGGGTTTACGGCAGTGCAGTGGTGCTCGGGCAGTGTAGGGGCTCGTGCAGGGTGTGGTGTTTCAGTGTTTAGGGCAGTGCAGTGGTGTTCGGGCAGTGTAGGGGGTCGTGCTGAGGGTGGTGTTTCAGTGTTTAGGGCAGTGCAGTGGTGTTCGGGCAGTGTAGGGGGTCGTGCTGGGGGTGGTGTTTCAGGGTTTAGGGCAGAGCAGAGGTGATTGGGCAGTGTAGGGGGTCGTGTTGGGGTTGGTGTTTCAGGGTTTAGGGCAGTGTAGTGGTGTGTTCTGGCAGTGTAGGGGGTAGTGCTGGGGTAGTGTTTTAGGGTTTAGGGTAGTGCAGTGGTGTTCGGGTAGTGTAGGGGCTCATGCTTGGGGTAGTGTTTTAGGGTTTAGGGCAGTTCAGTGGTGTTTGTGTATGAAGGGAGTCGTGCTGAGGGTGGTGTTTTAGGCTTTAGGGCAGTGCAGTGGTGTTCGGGCAGTGTAGGGGTCGTGCTGGGGGCTCTGTTTCAGGGTTTAGGGTAGTGCAGTGGTGTTCGAGCCGTGTAGGGGTACTTGCAGGGGGGTGGTGTTTCAGGGATTAGGGCAGTGCAGTTGTGTTCGGGCAGTGTAGGGGGACATGCAGGGGGCTGGCATTTCAGGGTTTAGGGCAGTGCAGTGGTGTTTGGGCAGTGTAGGAGGTCATGCAGGTGGCTGGTGTTTCAGGGTTAAGGGCACTGCAGTGGTGTTCGTGCAGTGTCGGGGGTCGTACAGGGGTATGGTGTTTCAGGGTTTTAGGGCTGTGCAGTGGTGTTCAGGCAGTGTAGGGGGTCAAGCTGGGAGTGGTGCTTCAGGATTTAGGGAAGTGCAGTGGTGTTCAGGCAGTGTAAGGGTCTTGCTGCGGGTGGTGTTTCAGGGTTTAGGGCAGTGCAGTGGTGTTCGGGCAGTGTATGGGGTCGTGCTGGGTGTGGTGTATTAGGGTTTAGGGCAGTGCAGTGGTGTTCGGGCACTGTAGGGGTCGTGCTGGGTCTAGTTTTTTAGTGTTTAGGGCAGTGAAGTGGTGTTTGGGCAGTGTAGGGGGTCGTACTGGGGTGGTGTTTCAGGGTTTAGGGTAGTTCAGTGGTGTTCGGGCAGAGTAGGGGGGCATGCAGGGGGGTGGTGTTTCAGGGTTTAGTGCGGTGCAGTGGTGTTCGGGCAGTGTGGGGGGTCGTGCAGGGTGGTGATCTTTCAGGGCTTAGGGGAGTACAGTGCAGTGGTGTTCGGGCAGTGTAGGGGGTCGTGCAGGGCGGTGGTCTTTCAGGGCTTAGGGCAGTGCAGTGGTGTTCGGGCAGTGTAGGGGGTCGTTCAGGGGGCAGGTGTTTCAGGGTTTAGGGCAGTGCAGTGGAGTTCGGGCAGTGTAGGGGTTCGTTGTGGGACTGGTGTTTCAGGGTTTACGGCAGTGCAGTGGTGTTCGGTCAGTGTAGGGGGTCGTGCTGGGGGTAGAGTTTCAGGGATTAGGGTAGTGCAGTGGTGTTCGAGCAGTATAGGGGTAGTGCAGGGGGTGGTGTTTCAGGTTTTAGGGCAGTGCAGTGGTGTTCGGGCAGTGTGGTGGTCTTGGTGGGGGTGGTGTTTCAGGGTTTAGGGCAGTGCAGTGGTGTTCGGGCAGTGTATGGGGTCGTGCTGGGGGTGGTGTTTAAGGGTTTAGGGCAGTGCAGTGGTGTTCGGGCAGTGTATGGGGTCATGCTGGGGGTGGTGTTTTAGGGTTTAGGGCAGTGCCGTGGTGTTCGGGCAATGTAGGGGGTCATGCTGGGGGTGGTGTTTCAGGGTTTAGGGCAGTGCAGTGGTGTTCGGGCAGTGAAAGGGGGCCGTGCAGGCGTGGTGTTTCAGGGTTTAGGGCAGTGCATTGGTGCTCGTGCAGTTTAGGGGGTCGTGCAGTGGATGGTGTTTCAGGGTTTGCGGCAGTGCAGTCGTGTGCGGGCAGTGTAGGGGGTCTTGCTGGGGGTGGTGTTTCAGGGATTAGGGTAGTGCAGTGGTGTTCGAGCAGTATAGGGGTAGTGCAGGGGGTGGTGTTTCAGGTTTTAGGGCAGTGCAGTGGTGTTCGGGCAGTGTGGTGGTCTTGTTGAGGGTGGTGTTTCAGGGTTTAGGGCAGTGCAGTGGTGTTCGGGCAGTGTATGGGGTCATGCTGGGGGTGGCGTTTTAGGGTTTAGGGCAGTGCCGTGGTGTTCGGGCAATGTAGGGGGTCATGCTGGGGGTGGTGTTTCAGGGTTTAGGACAGTGCAGTGGTGTTCGGGCAGTGAAAGGGGGTCATGCTGGGGCTGGTGTTTCAGGGTTTACGGCAGTGCAGTGGTGCTCGGGCAGTGTAGGGGCTCGTGCAGGGGTGGTGTTTCAGTGTTTAGGGCAGTGCAGTGGTGTTCGGGCAGTGAAGGCGGTCGTGCTGAGGGTGGTGTTTCAGTGTTTAGGGCAGTGCAGTGGTGTTCGGGCAGTGTAGGGGGTCGTGCTGGGGGTGGTGTTTCAGGATTTAGGGCAGAGCAGAGGTGATCGGGCAGTGTAGGGGGTCGTGCTGGGGTTGGTGTTTCAGGGTTTAGGGCAGTGCAGTGGTGTGTTCTGGTAGTGTAGGGGGTCGTGCTGGGGTAGTGTTTTAGGGTTTAGGGTAGTGCAGTGGTGTTCGGGTAGTGTAGGGGGTCATGCTTGGGGTAGTGTTTTAGGGTTTAGGGCAGATCAGTGGTGTTTGTGTATGAAGGGGGTCGTGCTGAGGGTGGTGTTTTAGGCTTTAGGGCAGTGCAGTGGTGTTCGGGCAGGGTAGGGGTCGTGCTGGGGGCTCTGTTTCAGGGTTTAGGGTAGTGCAGTGGTGTTCGGGCAGTGTCGGGGGACATGCAGGGGGCTGGCATTTCAGGGTTTAGGGCAGTGCAGTAGTGTTTGGGCAGTGTAGGTGGTCATGCAGGTGGCTGGTGTTTCAGGGTTTAGGGCAGTGCAGTTCGGGCAGTGAAGGAGGTCGTGCAGAGGGCTGGTGTTTCAGGGTTTAGGGCAATGCAGTGGTGTTCGGGCAGTGTAGTGGGTTGTGCTATGGCTAGTTTTTTAGGGTTTAGGGCAGTGTAGTTGTGTTCGGGCAGTGTCGGGGGACATGCAGGGGGCTGGCATTTCAGGGTTTAGGGCAGTGCAGTGGTGTTTGGGCAGTGTAGGTGGTCATGCAGGTGGCTGGTGTTTCAGGGTTTAGGGCAGTGCAGTTCGGGCAGTGAAGGAGGTCGTGCAGAGGGCTGGTGTTTCAGGGTATAGGGCAATGCAGTGGTGTTCGGGCAGTGTAGTGGGTTGTGCTATGGCTAGTTTTTTAGGGTTTAGGGCAGTGCAGTGGTGTTCGGGCAGTGTAGGGGCTCATGCTGGGGGTGGTGTTTTAGGGTTTAGGGCAGAGCAGTGGTGTTTGGGCAGAGTAGGGGGTCATGCTGGGGTTAGTGTTTAGGGTTTAGGGCAGTGCAGTGGTGTTCGGGCAGTGTAGGGGCTCGTGCAGGGGTGGTGTTTCAGTGTTTAGGGCAGTGCAGTGGTGTTCGGGCAGTGTAGGCGGTCGTGCTGAGGGTGGTGTCTCAGTGTTTAGGGCAAGGCAGTGGTGTTCGGGCAGTGTAGGGGGTCGTGCTGGGGGTGGTGTTTCAGGATTTAGGGCAGAGCAGAGGTGATCGGGCAGTGTAGGGGGTCGTGCTGGGGTAGTGTTTTAGGGTTTAGGGTAGTGCAGTGGTGTTCGGGTAGTGTAGGGGGTCATGCTTGGGGTAGTGTTTTAGGTTTTAGGGCAGTTCAGTGGTGTTTGTGTATGAAGGGGGTCGTCCTGAGGGTGGTGTTTTAGGCTTTAGGGCAGTGCAGTGGTGTTCAGGCCGTGTAGGGGTCGTGCTGGGGGCTCTGTTTCAGGGTTTAGGGTAGTGCAGTGGTGTTCGAGCCGTGTAGGGGTACTTGCAGGGGGGTGGTGTTTCAGGGATTAGGGCAGTGCAGTTGTGTTCGGGCAGTGTAGGGGGACATGCAGGGGGCTGCGATTTCAGGGTTTAGGGCAGTGCAGTGGTGTTTGGGCAGTGTAGGAGGTCATGCAGGTGGCTGGTGTTTCAGGGTTAAGGGCACTGCAGTGGTGTTCGGGCAGTGTCGGGGGTCGTACAGGGGTATGGTGTTTCAGGGTTTTAGGGCTGTGCAGTGGTGTTCAGGCAGTGTAGGGGGTCAAGCTGGGAGTGGTGCTTCAGGATTAAGGGAAGTGCAGTGGTGTTCAGGCAGTGTAAGGGTCTTGCTGCGGGTGGTGTTTTAGGGTTTAGGGTAGTGCAGTGGTATTCGGGCAGTGTATGGGGTAGTGCTGGGTGTGGTGTTTTAGGGTTTAGGGCAGTGCAGTGGTGTTCGGGCAGTGTAGGGGGTCATGCTGGGGGTGGTGTTTCAGGGTTTAGGGCAGTGCAGTGGTGTTCGGGCAGTGTAGGGGTCGTGCTGGGTCTAGTTTTTTAGCGTTTAGGGCAGTGAAGTGGTGTTTGGGCAGTGTAGGGGGCCGTACTGGGGGTGGTGTTTCAGGGTTTAGGGCAGTGAAGTGGTGTTCGGGCAGTGTAGTGGGTTGTGCTGGGGGTGGTGTTTCAGGGTTTAGGGCAGTGGTGTTCGGGCAGTGTAGTGGGTCTTGCTGGGGGTGGTGTTTCAGGGTTTAGGGCAGTGCAGTGGTGTTCGGGCAATGTAGGGGGTCGAGCGGGGGTGGTGTTTCATTGTTTTGGGCAGTGCAGTGGTGTTCGGGCAGTGTAGGGGGTCATATGGGGGGTGCTGTTTTAGGGATTAGGGCAGTGCATTGGTGTTCGGGTGTTGTATGGGGTCGTGTGGGGGTGGTGTTTCAGGGATTAGGGTAGTGCATTGGTGTTTGTGTAGTAAAGGGGGTGCTGCTGGGGGTAGTGTTTTAGGGTTTAGGGCAGTGCACTGGTGTTTGTGTAGTGTAGGGGGTTGTGCTGAGGGTGGAATTTTAGGCTTTAGGGCAGTGCTGTGGTGTTCGGGCAGTGCAGGGGGTTGTGCTGGCGGCTGTGTTTCAGGGTTTAGGGCAGTGCAGTGGTGTTCGGGCAGTGGAGGGGGTCGTGCTAGGGCTGGTGTTTCAGGGTTTAGGACAGTGAAGTGGTATTTAGGCAGCGAAAAGGTTCGTGCGGAGGTAGTGTTTCAGGGTTTAGGGCAGTGCAGTGGTGTACGGGCAGTGTAGTGGGTCGTGCAGGGGGGTATGTTTCAGGGTTTAGGGCAGAGCAGTTGTGTTCAGGCAGTGTAGGGGGTCATGCAGGGGCGTGGTGTTTCAGGGTTTAGGGCAGTGCAGTGCAGTTCGGGCAGTGAAGGAGGTCGTGCAGAGGGCTGGTGTTTCAGGGTTTAGGGCAATGCAGTGGTGTTCGGGCAGTGTAGTGGGTTGTGCTATGGCTAGTTTTTTAGGGTTTAGGGCAGTGCAGTGGTGTTCGGGCTGTGTAGGGGGTCATGCTGGGGGTGGTGTTTTAGGGTTTAGGGCAGAGCAGTGGTGTTTGGGCAGAGTAGGGGGTCGTGCTGGGGTTAGTGTTTAGGGTTTAGGGCAGTGCAGTGGTGTTCGGGCAGTGCAGGGGGTCGTGCTAGGGCTGGTGTTTCAGGGTTTACGGCAGTGCAGTGGTGCTCGGGCAGTGTAGGGGCTCGTGCAGGGTGTGGTGTTTCAGTGTTTAGGGCAGTGCAGTGGTGTTCGGGCAGTGTAGGGGGTCGTGCTGAGGGTGGTGTTTCAGTGTTTAGGGCAGTGCAGTGGTGTTCGGGCAGTGTAGGGGGTAGTGCTGGGGGTGGTGTTTCAGGATTTAGGGCAGAGCAGAGGTGATTGTGTAGTGTAGGGGGTCGTGCTGGGGTTGGTGTTTCAGGGTTTAGGGCAGTGTAGTGGTGTGTTCTGGCAGTGTAGGGGGTAGTGCTGGGGTAGTGTTTTAGGGTTTAGGGTAGTGCAGTGGTGTTCTGGTAGTGTAGGGGGTCATGCTTGGGGTAGTGTTTTAGGGTTTAGGGCAGTTCAGTGGTGTTTGTGTATGAAGGGGGTCGTGCTGAGGGTGGTGTTTTAGGCTTTAGGGCAGTGCAGTGGTGTTCGGGCAGTGTAGGGGTCGTGCTGGGGGCTCTGTTTCAGGGTTTAGGGCAGTGCAGTTGTGTTCGGGCAGTGTAGGGGGACATGCAGGGGGCTGGCCTTTCAGGGTTTAGGGCAGTGCAGTGGTGTTTGGGCAGTGTAGGAGGTCATGCAGGTGGCTGGTGTTTCAGGGTTAAGGGCACTGCAGTGGTGTTCGGGCAGTGTCGGGGGTCGTACAGGGGTATGGTGTGTCAGGGTTTTAGGGCTGTGCAGTGGTGTTCAGGCAGTGTAGGGGGTCAAGCTGGGAGTGGTGCTTCAGGATTTAGGGAAGTGCAGTGGTGTTCAGGCAGTGTAAGGGTCTTGCTGCGGGTGGTGTTTCAGGGTTTAGGGCAGTGCAGTGGTGTTCGGGCAGTGTATGGGGTTGTGCTGGGTGTGGTGTATTAGGGTTTAGGGCAGTGCAGTGGTGTTCGGGCAGTGTAGGGGGTCATGCTGGGGGTGGTGTTTCAGGGTTTAGGGCAGTGCAGTGGTGTTCGGGCACTGTAGGGGTCGTGCTGGGTCTAGTTTTTTAGTGTTTAGGGCAGTGAAGTGGTGTTTGGGCAGTGTAGGGGGTCGTACTGGGGGTGGTGTTTCAGGGTTTAGGGTAGTTCAGTGGTGTTCGGGCAGAGTAGGGGGGCATGCAGGGGGGTGGTGTTTCAGGGTTTAGTGCGGTGCAGTGGTGTTCGGGCAGTGTGGGGGGTTGTGCAGGGCGGTGGTCTTTCAGGGCTTAGGGGAGTACAGTGCAGTGGGTTTCGGGCAGTGTAGGGGGTCGTTCAGGGGGCAGGTGTTTCAGGGTTTAGGGCAGTGCAGTGGAGTTCGGGCAGTGTAGGGGTTTGTTGTGGGACTGGTGTTTCAGGGTTTAAGGCAGTGCAGTGGTGTTTGGACAGTGTAGGGGGTCGTGCAGGGGGTGGTGTTTCAGGTTTTAGGGCAGTGCAGTGGTGTTCGGGCAGTGTAGGGGGTCATGCTGGGGCTGGTGTTTCAGGGTTTACGGCAGTGCAGTGGTGTTCGGGCAGTGAAGGCGGTCGTGCTGAGGGTGGTGTTTCAGTGTTTAGGGCAGTGCAGTGGTGTTCGGGCAGTGTAGGGGGTCGTGCTGGGGGTGGTGTTTCAGGATTTAGGGCAGAGCAGAGGTGATCGGGCCGTGTAGGGGGTCGTGCTGGGGTAGTGTTTTAGGGTTTAGGGTAGTGCAGTGGTGTTCGGGTAGTGTAAGGGGTCATGCTTGGGGTAGTGTTTTAGGGTTTAGGGCAGATCAGTGGTGTTTGTGTATGAAGGGGGTCGTGCTGAGGGTGGTGTTTTAGGCTTTAGGGCAGTGCAGTGGTGTTCGGGCAGTGTAGGGGTCGTGCTGGGGGCTCTGTTTCAGGGTTTTGTGTAGTGCAGTGGTGTTCGAGCCGTGTAGGGGTACTTGCAGGGGGGTGGTGTTTCAGGGATTAGGGCAGTGCAGTTGTGTTCGGGCAGTGTAGGGGGACATGCAGGGGGCTGGCATTTCAGGGTTTAGGGTAGTGCAGTGGTGTTTGGGCAGTGTAGGAGGTCATGCAGGTGGCTGGTGTTTCAGGGTTTAGGGCAGTGCAGCTGTGTTCAGGCAGTGTAGGGGGTCATGCAGGGGGGTGGTGTTTCAGGGTTTAGTGCAGTGCAGTTCGGGCAGTGAAGGAGGTCGTGCAGAGGGCTGGTGTTTCAGGGTTTAGGGCAATGCAGTGGTGTTCGGGCAGTGTAGTGGGTTGTGCTATGGCTAGTTTTTTAGGGTTTAGGGCAGTGCAGTGGTGTTCGGGCAGTGTAGGGGCTCATGCTGGGGGTGGTGTTTTAGGGTTTAGGGCAGAGCAGTGGTGTTTGGGCAGAGTAGGGGGTCATGCTGGAGTTAGTGTTTAGGGTTTAGGGCAGTGCAGTGGTGGTCGGGCAGTGTAGGGGGTCATGCTGGGGGTGGTGTTTCAGGGTTTACGGCAGTGCAGTGGTGCTCGGGCAGTGTAGGGGGTCGTGCAGGGGTGGTGTTTCAGTGTTTAGGGCAGTGCAGTGGTGTTCGGGCAGTGTAGTGGGTTGTGCTGGGGGTGGTGTTTCAGGGTTTAGGGCAGTGGTGTTCGGGCAGTGTAGTGGGTCTTGCTGGGGGTGGTGTTTCAGGGTTTAGGGCAGTGCAGTGGTGTTCGGGCAATGTAGGGGGTTGAGCGGGGGTGGTGTTTCATTGTTTTGGGCAGTGCAGTGGTGTTCGGGCAGTGTAGGGAGTCATATGGGGGTGCTATTTTAGGGATTAGGGCAGTGCATTGGTGTTCGGGTGTTGTATGGGGTCGTGTGGGGGTGGTGTTTCAGGGATTAGGGTAGTGCATTGGTGTTTGTGTAGTAAAGGGGGTGCTGCTGGGGGTAGTGTTTTAGGGTTTAGGGCAGTGCACTGGTGTTTGTGTAGTGTAGGGGGTTGTGCTGAGGGTGGAGTTTCAGGCTTTAGGGCAGTGCAGTCGTGTTCGGGCAGTGCAGGGGGTCGTGCTGGCGGCTGTGTTTCAGGGTTTAGGACAGTGCAGTGGTGTTCGGGCAGTGCAGGGGGTCGTGCTAGGGCTGGTGTTTCAGGGTTTATGGCAGTGCAGTGGTGTTCGGGCAGTGTAGGGGCTCGTGCAGGGTGTGGTGTTTCAGTGTTTAGGGCAGTGCAGTGGTGTTCGGGCAGTGTAGGGAGTCATATGGGGGTGCTATTTTAGGGATTAGGGCAGTGCATTGGTGTTCGGGTGTTGTATGGGGTCGTGTGGGGGTGGTGTTTCAGGGATTAGGGTAGTGCATTGGTGTTTGTGTAGTAAAGGGGGTGCTGCTGGGGGTAGTGTTTTAGGGTTTAGGGCAGTGCACTGGTGTTTGTGTAGTGTAGGGGGTTGTGCTGAGGGTGGAGTTTCAGGCTTTAGGGCAGTGCAGTCGTGTTCGGGCAGTGCAGGGGGTCGTGCTGGCGGCTGTGTTTCAGGGTTTAGGGCAGTGCAGTGGTGTTCGGGCAGTGCAGGGGGTCGTGCTAGGGCTGGTGTTTCAGGGTTTAGGACAGTGAAGTGGTATTTAGGCAGCGAAAAGGTTCGTGCGGAGGTAGTGTTTCAGGGTTTAGGGCAGTGCAGTGGTGTTCGGGCAGTGTAGTGGGTCGTGCAGGGGGGTTATGTTTCAGGGTTTAGGGCAGAGCAGTTGTGTTCAGGCAGTGTAGGGGGTCATGCAGGGGGGTGGTGTTTCAGTGTTTAGGGCAGTGCAGTGGTGTTCGGGCAGTGTAGGGGGTCGTGCTGAGGGTGGTGTTTTAGTGTTTAGGGCAGTGCAGTGGTGTTCGGGCAGTGTAGGGGGTCGTGCTGGGGGTGGTGTTTCAGGATTTAGGGCAGAGCAGAGGTGATTGCGCAGTGTAGGGGGTCGTGCTGGGGTTGGTGTTTCAGGGTTTAGGGCAATGCAGTGGTGTTCGGGCAGTGCAGGGGGTCGTGCTAGGGCTGGTGTTTCCGGGTTTAGGACAGTGAAGTGGTATTTAGGCAGCGAAAAGGTTCGTGCGGAGGTAGTGTTTCAGGGTTTAGGGCAGTGCAGTGGTATTTGGGCAGTGTAGTGGGTCGTGCAGGGGGGTTATGTTTCAGGGTTTAGGGCAGAGCAGTTGTGTTCAGGCAGTGTAGGGGGTCATGCAGGGGGGTGGTGTTTCAGGGTGTAGGGCAGTGCAGTGCAGTTCGGGCAGTGAAGGAGGTCGTGCAGAGGGCTGGTGTTTCAGGGTTTAGGGCAATGCAGTGGTGTTCGGGCAGTTTAATGGGTTGTGCTATGGCTAGTTTTTTAGGGTTTAGGGCAGAGCAGTGGCGTTTGGGCAGAGTAGGGGGTCGTGCTGGGGTTAGTGTTTAGGGTTTAGGGCAGTGCAGTGGTGTTCGGGCAGTGTAGGGGGTCATGCTGGGGGTGGTGTTTCAGGGTTTATGGCAGTGCAGTGGTGCTCGGGCAGTGTAGGGGCTCGTGCACGGTGTGGTATTTCAGTGTTTAGGGCAGTGCAGTGGTGTTCGGGCAGTGTAGGGGGTCGTGCTGAGGGTGGTGTTTCAGTGTTTAGGGCAGTGCAGTGGTGTTCGGGCAGTGTAGGGGGTCGTGCTGGGGGTGGTGTTTCAGGATTTAGGGCAGAGCAGAGGTGATTGCGCAGTGTAGGGGGTCATGCTGGGGTTGGTGTTTCAGGGATTAGGGTAGTGCAGTGGTGTTCAGGTAGTGTAGGGGGTCATGCTTGGGGTAGTGTTTTAGGGTTTAGGGCAGTTCAGTGGTGTTTGTGTATGAAGGGGGTCGTGCTGAGGGTGGTGTTTTAGGCTTTAGGGCAGTGCAGTGGTGTTCGGGCAGTGTAGGGGTCGTGCTGGGGGCTCTGTTTCAGGGTTTAGGGTATTGCAGTGGTGTTCGAGCCGTGTAGGGGTACTTGCAGGGGGGGAGTGTTTCAGGGATTAGGGCAGTGCAGTTGTGTTCGGGCAGTGTAGGGGGACATGCAGGGGGCTGGCATTTCAGGGTTTAGGGCAGTGCAGTGGTGTTTGGGCAGTGTAGGAGGTCATGCAGGTGGCTGGTGTTTCAGGGTTAAGGGCACTGCAGTGGTGTTCGGGCAGTGTCGGGGGTCGTACAGGGGTATGGTGTTTCAGGGTTTTAGGGCTGTGCAGTGGTGTTCAGGCAGTGTAGGGGTCAAGCTGGGAGTGGTGCTTCAGGATTTAGGGAAGTGCAGTGGTGTTCAGGCAGTGTAAGGGTCTTGCTGCGGGTGGTGTTTCAGGGTTTAGGGCAGTGCAGTGGTGTTCGGGCAGTGTATGGGGTCGTGCTGGGTGTGGTGTATTAGGGTTTAGGGCAGTGCAGTGGTGTTCGGGCAGTGTAGGGGGTCATGCTGGGGGTGGTGTTTCAGGGTTTAGGGCAGTGCAGTGGTGTTCAAACACTGTAGGGGTCGTGCTGGGTCTAGTTTTTTAGTGTTTAGGGCAGTGAAGTGGTGTTTGGGCAGTGTAGGGGGTCGTACTGGGGTGGTGTTTCAGTGTTTAGGGTAGTTCAGTGGTGTTCGGGCAGAGTAGGGGGGCATGCAGGGGGGTGGTGTTTCAGGGTTTAGTGCGGTGCAGTGGTGTTCGGGCAGTGTGGGGGGTCGTGCAGGGCGGTGGTCTTTCAGGGCTTAGGGGAGTACAGTGCAGTGGTGTTCGGGCAGTGTAGGGGGTCGTTCAGGGGGCAGGTGTTTCAGGGTTTAGGGCAGTGCAGTGGAGTTCGGGCAGTGTAGGGGTTTGTTGTGGGACTGGTGTTTCAGGGTTTAAGGCAGTGCAGTGGTGTTTGGACAGTGTAGGGGGTCGTGCAGGGGGTGGTGTTTCAGGTTTTAGGGCAGTGCAGTGGTGTTCGGGCAGTGTAGGGGCTCATGCTGGGGGTGGTGTTTTAGGGTTTAGGGCAGAGCAGTGGTGTTTGGGCAGAGTAGGGGGTCATGTTGGGGTTAGTGTTTAGGGTTTAGGGCAGTGCAGTGTTGTTCGGGCAGTGTAGGGGGTCATGCTGGGGGTGGTGTTTCAGGGTTTACGGCAGTGCAGTGGTGCTCGGGCAGTGTAGGGGCTCGTGCAGGGTGTGGTGTTTCAGTGTTTAGGGCAGTGCAGTGGTGTTCGGGCAGTGTAGGGGGTCGTGCTGAGGGTGGTGTTTCAGTGTTTAGGGCAGTGCAGTGGTGTTCGGGCAGTGTAGGGGGTCGTGCTGGGGGTGGTGTTTCAGGATTTAGGGCAGAGCAGAGGTGATTGCGCAGTGTAGGGGGTCGTGCTGGGGTTGGTGTTTCAGGGTTTAGGGCAGTGCAGCTGTGTTCAGGCAGTGTAGGGGGTCATGCAGGGGGGTGGTGTTTCAGGATTTAGTGCAGTGCAGTTCGGGCAGTGAAGGAGGTCGTGCAGAGGGCTGGTGTTTCAGGGTTTAGGGCAATGCAGTGGTGTTCGGGCAGTGTAGTGGGTTGTGCTATGGCTAGTTTTTTAGGGTTTAGGGCAGTGCAGTGGTATTCGGGCAGTGTAGGGGCTCATGCTGGGGGTGGTGTTTTAGGGTTTAGGGCAGAGCAGTGGTGTTTGGGCAGAGTAGGGGGTCATGCTGGGGTTAGTGTTTAGGGTTTAGGGCAGTGCAGTGGTGTTCGGGCAGTGTAGGGGGTCATGCTGGGGGTGGTGTTTCAGGGTTTACGGCAGTGCAGTGGTGCTTGGGCAGTGTAGGGGCTCGTGCAGGGGTGGTGTTTCAGTGTTTAGGGCAGTGCAGTGGTGTTCGGGCAGTGTAGGCGGTCGTGCTGAGGGTGGTGTCTCAGTGTTTAGGGCAAGGCAGTGGTTTTCGGGCAGTGTAGGGGGTCGTGCTGGGGGTGGTGTTTCAGGATTTAGGGCAGAGCATAGGTGATCGGGCAGTGTAGGGGGTCGTGCTGGGATAGTGTTTTAGGGTTTAGGGTAGTGCAGTGGTGTTCGGGTAGTGTAGGGGGTCATGCTTGGGGTAGTGTTTTAGGGTTTAGGGCAGTTCAGTGGTGTTTGTGTATGAAGGGGGTCGTCCTGAGGGTGGTGTTTTAGGCTTTAGGGCAGTGCAGTGGTGTTCGGGCAGTGTAGGGGTCGTGCTGGGGGCTCTGTTTCAGGGTTTAGGGTAGTGCAGTGGTGTTCGAGCCGTGTAGGGGTACTTGCAGGGGGGTGGTGTTTCAGGGATTAGGGCAGTGCAGTTGTGTTCGGGCAGTGTAGGGGGACATGCAGGGGGCTGCGATTTCAGGGTTTAGGGCAGTGCAGTGGTGTTTGGGCGGTGTAGGAGGTCATGCAGGTGGCTGGTGTTTCAGGGTTAAGGGCACTGCAGTGGTGTTCGGGCAGTGTCGGGGGTCGTACAGGGGTATGGTGTTTCAGGGCTTTAGGGCTGTGCAGTGGTGTTCAGGCATTGTAGGGGGTCAAGCTGGGAGTGGTGCTTCAGGATTTAGGGAAGTGCAGTGGTGTTCAGGCAGTGTAAGGGTCTTGCTGCGGGTGGTGTTTCAGGGTTTAGGGCAGTGCAGTGGTATTCGGGCAGTGTATGGGGTCGTGCTGGGTGTGGTGTTTTAGGGTTTAGGGCAGTGCAGTGGTGTTCGGGCAGTGTAGGGGGTCATGCCGGGGGTGGTGTTTCAGGGTTTAGGGCAGTGCAGTGGTGTTCGGGCAGTGTAGGGGTCGCGCTGGGTCTAGTTTTTTAGCGTTTAGGGCAGTGAAGTGGTGTTTGGGCAGTGTAGGGGGCCGTACTGGGGGTGGTGTTTCAGGGTTTAGGGTAGTTCAGTGGTGTTCGGGCAGAGTAGGAGGCATGCAGGGGGGTGGTGTTTCAGGGTTTAGTGCGGTGCAGTGGTGTTCGGGCAGTGTGGGGGGTCGTGCAGGGCGGTGGTCTTTCAGGGCTTAGGGCAGTGCAGTGGTGTTCGGGCAGTGTAGGGGGTCGTTCAGGGGGCAGGTGTTTCAGGGTTTAGGGCAGTGCAGTGGAGTTCGGGCAGTGTAGGGGTTCGTTGTGGGACTGGTGTTTCAGGGTTTACGGCAGTGCAGTGGTGTTCGGTCAGTGTAGGGGGTCGTGCTGGGGGTAGAGTTTCAGGGATTAGGGTAGTGCAGTGGTGTTCGAGCAGTGTAGGGGTAGTGCAGGGGGTGGTGTTTCAGGTTTTAGGGCAGTGCAGTGGTGTTCGGGCAGTGTGGTGGTCTTGTTGGGGGTGGTGTTTCAGGGTTTAGGGCAGTGCAGTGGTGTTCGGGCAGTGTATGGGGTCGTGCTGGGGGTGGTGTTTAAGGGTTTAGGGCAGTGCAGTGGTGTTCGGGCAGTGTATGGGGTCATGCTGGGGGTGGTGTTTTAGGGTTTAGGGCAGTGCCGTGGTGTTCGGGCAATGTAGGGGGTCATGCTGGAGGTGGTGTTTAAGGGTTTAGGGCAGTGCCGTGGTGTTCGGGCAATGTAGGGGGTCATGCTGGGGGTGGTGTTTCAGGGTTTAGGGCAGTGCAGTGGTGTTCGGGCAGTGAAAGGGGGCCGTGTGTAATGATCAATGGTTCTGTTCCGCAGGAGCGCCAGGAATTCTGAAGAGAAGTCCGCAGTCGTCCCCCACGTCCCTCCTGCTCTATCAAACTCTAGAGCTGGAAGGAACGCAAGGGAAAACAGGGGAAAAAAGGCAGGTTTGGTTGTGGACCACGTCTGAGCAACAGGCAAGAACTCTCAGCTGTAAAAAAGAAAGGTTTAGTTAATGTGCATCGTACTATATGATCTCCCTGGTAGTACCCTGGTGAGAGTGGGAAACACCTACCACGCTATCTCGTTTCAGGGAAGTCTCAGCACGCTATCGTGTGTCAGATGCAAGGAATCCTAGAGAAACATACAATGGTTACACCCAATATTCCCTCTAAGAAGATGCCTTATCTACCTATAGATACCTGGCTTACCCCTTATCTTCCAGTTAGTTGGAACCGTGGGAATACTGACTTCTACGTCTGCCTAATAGTCTTCTGAAGAGAGTATTTCACCTAAGGGCTACAGGGAACTTGAGTGAGAAAAGAAGCGTAGAGAAAAAACACCTAAATAACCCCCACGTACTTCCTGTGTAACGACTAATGATTACCTTCTCTATCTGAGAAGTACTGCTGTAACATAAGTCAAGGCTCAATGGTCCACACTAGTTCTCCCCGCCTAGTAGTGGTGTGTCATTACAAAAGGAACTAAGGCAAACTTAACTAATAATAGCACTCTGACCCACACCCGTCAGAGAGACTCCTTAATAGCAGGGTTCAAGATTCACAATAAACACAGATCCCCGTGTTCAACACAATAACTCCCCAACAGAGAACTGCCTAGGGAACGGACCATCAGTTAGTCCAAACTGCAGACACCGAGACCTTACTTGGAACTGAAGGCTTCCGTGGTGTAAACGAATTCTGCCAAAAACGGACCAGCACACGACAATCGTTGCCGCCCCAGAAGTTACCGCAACTTTCAACACCACGCCACACAAGGAACAGCAAGGTACTCGCACTGCTTGCTAAACGACGCCAGAAAACCGGAAACAGGAAACACCTCCAGACAGGAAGTCAGGCACTACGCGACAGGACGGAAATGAGCTAACAGCTAGAACGCTAAGCAGCGTTAGTAACGATCGGTGTCCCTTAAATACCCTCCGCATCTCTGGGCATGACCGCGGGGCATGACAGTACACTCCCCCTAAGAGACTCTCCCTGAGGTTTGGGTTTGTCTGGGTACCGGCGATGGAATCTTCGAACTAACTGGGGAGCATGCACATCACGAGCGTACTCCCATGTGCGATCCTCCACTCCATACCCTTTCCAATGCAACAGATATTGGAGAGATCTACCCCGGATGCGAGAGTCTACGATGTCCTCGACTTCATATTCTTCCGTATCTGCAACAGTGACAGGAGCGGGTTTTCTAGGGAGTCTCGTGCCTGGCTCAATCGGTTTTATCAAGGATACATGGAATACAGGATGAATTCTAAACGAAGCAGGCAACTCCAGCTTCACTGCCACCGGATTAACCACCTTGAGTACTGTATAGGGACCGATGTATTTGGGACTAAACTTGCGAGGACCAGTGAGTGTTATGTGTTTTGTGGAAAGCCACACCTTATCCCCCGGGGTATAGATGGGTTCTAACCTCCTGTGTAAATCAGCCCCCTCCTTAAATTTCCTCTTAGCCACCTCTAGGTCTTCTAACGTTTTCTTGTGTACGTCCTGTAGCTTCATTACCAGCTCAGTGGCAGCAGGAGTAGGGCTGTCTATCGGGACCCCCACTGGTAACAGCTTCGGGTGAAAACCATAGGAACAAAAAAAAGGTGTCATGTTGATTGAAGAATGGGGGCTGTTGTTATAGGAGATTTCTGCCACCCATACCCACTCATCCCATTCTGCTAAGGAGTGTAAAGCCTGATTTCTTACGTATTGCTCAAAACACTGGTTAACTCTCTCGGTTTGGCCGTCTGACTGCGGATGATGACTAGACGACAGTCGAACGTCGATCTGCAACATAGCACATAAGTACTTCCAAAACCGAGATACAAATTGAGCCCCCCTATCCGAAATCAGAACAGAAGGTAAGCCATGAAGGCGGACAATCTGTTGTAAGAAAATGGAGGCCAATTCAGAGGTTTTGGGCAACCCCGGGAAAGGGATGAAGTGTGCAGTCTTAGTGAAATGATCCACCACTACCAGCAGAGTGTTATTCTTTCTCTTGGTTACTGGCAGTTCTACTATAAAATCTAGGGAGACTGTATGCCAGGGGCCAGGAGGAGAGGCAAGAGGTAGGAGGAGACCCACGGGATTCTGATGGGAAGTCTTGGATTGGGCACAGACATGACATGTCTTCACATATTGCTCAATATCTTTCAGCATAGTGGGCCACCAAAACCTTTCACGTATGGCCTTGGTAGTCTTTTTTATTCCGGGATGCCCTGACAGAGAATGAGAATGATACCATTCTAATACTTGGGCTTGTAAATCTGAGGTAGGTAACACTACTCCTCCCTGAACACAAACACAACCATCCACAGTACGTGTCTCTTCTGACCCTACGATGGCCTGCATGTCTGCTGTGAGTTGACCCTTCCTAATGTGGTCCTTAAATTCGTCTTCGGTGATCATTCCTCCTATGATGTACTCGCTAGGAATGACAGAGGGGGTATCAACCAGTTCTTCTCGTTGTTGGAAACCCAACCGGGATAGGGCATCCGCCTTGCCGTTTCTAGTTCCAGGACGAAATCGTATAGTGAATTCATATTCACAAAAGAATTGAGACCAACGGAGTTGTCTCATGGACAAGGCCTTGGCAGTTTTAAGGTATTGAAGATTGCGATGATCTGTATATACGACAACAGGGAACTTGGCTCCTAGGAGGTATTGTCTCCACTCCTCGAATATCTTCTTTATGGCCAGTAATTCCTTATCTCCCACAGCATAGTTGTACTCTGCCGGAGTGAACTTATGAGAGAAATAAGCCACGGGGTGACACTCGCCGCTCTCAGGATCTGATTGACTTAGAACCCCTCCCACTGCCACTTGGGAGGCGTCCGCCTCCACCACGAAGGGCAAAGCTGGGTCAGGATGTCGTAAAACAGGCGCGCATGTGAAAGCCTTTTTCAAGCGTTGAAATTATGTTTCCGCTTCGGCCGACCACACATATGGAATCCCCTTTCGCAAAAGAGCAGTAAGAGGATGTGCCAATTCCGAGTAATTCTGAATAAAACGCCTGTAAAAATTGGCAAAACCTAGAAAACTTTGTAGTTCCTTGACTGTACCAGGTGCCTGCCAAGAGAGAACGGCTTTAACCTTGACGGGGTCCATACGGAGTCCTTGAGGGGTGACGATGAATCCTAAAAAAGGCACTTCTTGCGTATGGAAGGTGCATTTCTCCAACTTGCAGTACAAGTTGTTATCACGCAAACGTTCCAACACCTTTCGGACGTGTTCCATGTGTTCAGACAAAGTAGAGGAATAGATCAATAAATCATCAATATAAGCAATGACATGGACGTCTAACATGTCCCAGAGCACTTCATTAATGAAGAATTGAAACGCAGCTGGAGCGTTACAAAGCCCAAAGGGCATTACTAAATACTCGAATAACCCGTATTTCGTGCAGAAGGCAGTTTTCCATTCGTCTCCCTCCTTGACACGTACCAAATGGTAGGCGCCCCGCAGATCTAGTTTGGTGAAAAACCTGGCGTTGCGTATCCTGTCAAGGAGGGAGGCGATCAGAGGCAAGGGATAACGATTCTTAATGGTGATGTTATTCAATCTCCTATAGTCGATACAACACCTAAGGCCTCCTTCCCGCTTAGGTATAAAAAACAAAGCCGAAGAGGCAGGAGATCGAGAAGGTCTAATAAATCCCTTCTCTAGCATGGTATCCAAGTATTCCCTAAGGTATATGTTCTCTTTCTCAGTGAGGGCATAAACTCTACTGCACGGAATTCTGGCTCCTGTCTCTAGGTCTATGCGACAGTCGTATACCCTATGTGGGGGCAGGACTTCAGCTTCTTTGGGATCAAACACTGTGTACAAGTCGTTATAACAGGCAGGTAATTCAGGTACGGGTTCGTCTACCTCTGCATCACTTAAATGTTGAACTAATGCTATGTGAGAACCACAATGTGTACTAGGACGAAACGTGAGCGTTGATTTCTGCCAGTCGATGATAGGGTTATGTATCTGCAACCAAGGGATACCTAATAGAACAGGTATTTGTGGTGACCGAATTAAATCAAATTCAATGATTTCTAGATGATCGGGTTCGATGTGCATATGGAGACTAACAGTCCTATGAGTCACTGGCCCTGAGACAAGAGAGCTCCCATCTATTGTAAAGACCTTGGTGGGAACATCTTTCAAGACACAGGGAATTAGGTTACTCCTTGCCCAATCCTCATCCATAAAATTCCCAGATGCCCCTGAATCAATCATGACGGATACATGGATGCCAAGGTTTTCTACAGCAAGGTAAGTAGATACATAGAGGTGAGGGATAGGTTTAATGTCGTGCTCAGAAGAGGAGACAGTTATACCAGAACTGCCCAGGAGTCCCGTCTCCACGAAACCCAGGCGCACTAGTTTCCCGAACTTTTCAATGCATTAGGTTTGACTGGGCATATTCTCAAAAAATGACCAGCCTTTCCGCAATATAAGCAGAGCCTATTGGCTCTTCTCCTTTGCCTCTCCTCTGCTGTCAGCGGCCCCCTCACAATACCTATCTGCATTGGTTCGCTTTCGTCAGTACTTTTCACAGCTTCTACTTTCTTCTCTTTAACTGACACAAATCGTGGTTCTCCCTTTCCCCTTTCTTGTTTCCTTTCTTGGATGCGGTGGTCGATCTTAATCACTAAATCTATGAGCTCTGTACATGCTGAGGGTAAGTCCACAATCTGAGAGAGAGCGTCTTTTAAATCGTCACGCAACCCCCTATAAAATAAAGTACTCCGTTTTTCCTCTGGCCAGTTGGACTCGACCACTAATCTCTGAAATGATGTGATGTAAGCCACCAATTCCTGGTTACCCTGTCTCAGAGACAACAATTCAGTGTCAGCCGAATGCGTATACATATGTTTATCGAATAATTTGCTAAATTCCCCTTTGAAGGCAGAGTAATTATATAAGAGTGGGTCGTCACGGTCTACCAAAGGTATAGCCCAATCTGCGGCTGCTCCACTGAGGTAAGATACTAGAAAGGCTACCCGGGCTTGATCTGTGGGAAAGCAAGAGGCCTTACATGAAAAATGTAATTGGCAGTGACTAAGAAAAGCTCCACACCTGGATGCATCACCCGAGAATCTCTCCGGGGGGGCTAAAGGGATGGAAGTAGGAGTAGTAACATGTATAACAGAGGGGGTCGCTTCGGCTCTCCCTCCTGTGGCCCCTGATTCACGCCTATTCTGAAGAGTGTCGATTCTGGCTGCCAATGCTTGTGTTTCTACTTGCAAATTACCTAACATGCCAGCCAAATCGGCCAAGGTGACGGCTCCCAGATCCATGACGCTCGGGCAGAACTGTATATTAGGCTTAGCGTTCTGTAATGATCAATGGTTCTGTTCCGCAGGAGTGCCAGGAATTCTGAAGAGAAGTCCGCAGTCGTCCCCCACGTCCCTCCTGCTCTATCAAACTCTAGAGCTGGAAGGAACGCAAGGGAAAACAGGGAAACAAAACAAGGGTAGGCAGGGGAAAAAAGGCAGGTTTGGTTGTGGACCACGTCTGAGCAACAGGCAAGAACTCTCAGCTGTAAAAAAGAAAGGTTTAGTTAATGTGCATCGTACTATATGATCTCCCTGGTAGTACCCTGGTGAGAGTGGGAAACACCTACCACGCTATCTCGTTTCAGGGAAGTCTCAGCACGCTATCGTGTGTCAGATGCAAGGAATCCTAGAGAAACATACAATGGTTACACCCAATATTCCCTCTAAGAAGATGCCTTATCTACCTATAGATACCTGGCTTACCCCTTATCTTCCAGTTAGTTGGAACCGTGGGAATACTGACTTCTACGTCTGCCTAATAGTCTTCTGAAGAGAGTATTTCACCTAAGGGCTACAGGGAACTTGAGTGAGAAAAGAAGCGTAGAGAAAAAACACCTAAATAACCCCCACGTACTTCCTGTGTAACGACTAATGATTACCTTCTCTATCTGAGAAGTACTGCTGTAACATAAGTCAAGGCTCAATGGTCCACGCTAGTTCTCCCCGCCTAGTAGTGGTGTGTCATTACAAAAGGAACTAAGGCAAACTTAACTAATAATAGCACTCTGACCCACACCCGTCAGAGAGACTCCTTAATAGCAGGGTTCAAGATTCACAATAAACACAGATCCCCGTGTTCAACACAATAACTCCCCAACAGAGAACTGCCTAGGGAACGGACCATCAGTTAGTCCAAACTGCAGACACCGAGACCTTACTTGGAACTGAAGGCTTCCGTGGTGTAAACGAATTCTGCCAAAAACGGACCAGCACACGACAATCGTTGCCGCCCCAGAAGTTACCGCAACTTTCAACACCACGCCACACAAGGAACAGCAAGGTACTCGCACTGCTTGCTAAACGACGCCAGAAAACCGGAAACAGGAAACACCTCCAGACAGGAAGTCAGGCACTACGCGACAGGACGGAAATGAGCTAACAGCTAGAACGCTAAGCAGCGTTAGTAACGATCGGTGTCCCTTAAATACCCTCCGCATCTCTGGGCATGACCGCGGGGCATGACACAGGGGTGTTTGGGAAGTGTAGGGGGTCGTGCTGGGTGTGGTGTTTCAGGGTTTAGGGCAGAGCAGTGGTGTTCGGGCAGTGTAGGGGGTTGTGCTGGTGCTAGTTTTTCAGGATTTAGGGTAGAGCAGTGGTGTTCGGGCAGTGTAGGGGGACGTACTGGGGGTGGTGTTTCAGGGTTTAGTGCTGAGCAGTGGTGTTCGGGCAGTGTAGGGGGTCTTGCTGGGGATGGTGTTTCATGGTTTAGGGCAGTGCAATGGTGTTCGGGCAGTGTAGTGGGTCATGGTGGAGGTGGTGTTTAAAGGGTTTTAGGGCAGGGCAGGGGTGTTTGGGCAGTGTAGGGGGTCGTGCTGGGGATGGTGTTTCAGGGTTTTGGGCAGTGCAGTGGTGTTCGTGGAGTGTAGGGGATCGTGCTGGGGCCGGTGTTTCAGGGTTACGGAAGTGCAATGGTGTTCGGGCAGTGTAGGGGGTCGTGCTGGGACTGGTGTTTTAGAGTTTAGAGCGGTGCAGTGGTGTTCGGGCAGTGTACGGGGTTGTGCTGGGGCTGGTGTTTAAGGGTTTAGGGCAGTGCAGTGGTGTTCGGGCAGTGTAGGGGCTCATGGTTGGGATGGTGATTCAGGATTTAGGGCAGAGCAGTGGTGTTCGGGCAGTGTAGGGGGTCATGCTGGGAGTGGTGTTTCAGGATTTAGGGCAGTGCAGTGGTGTTCGGGCATTGTAGGGGGACGTGCTGGGGGTGGTGTTTTAGGGTTTAGGGCAGAGCAGTGGTGTTCGGGCAGTCTAGGGGGTCATGCAGGGGGTGGTGTTTCAGGGTTTAGGGCAGTGCAGTGGTGTTTGGGCAGAGTAGGGGGTCATGCAGGGGGTGCTGTTTCAGGGTTTAGGGCAGTGCAGGTGTTTTCGGGCAGTGTAGGGGGTCTTGCTGGGGGTGGTGTTTCAGGGTTTAGGGCAGTGGTGTTCGGGCAGTGTAGTGGGGTCTTGCTGGGGCTGGTGTTTCAGGGTTTAGGTCAGTGCTGTGGTGTTCGGGCAGTGTAGGGGGTTGTGCTGGGGCTGGTGTTTCAGGGTTTAGGTCGGTGCAGTGGTGTTCAGGCAGAGTAGGGGGTCGTGCAGGGGGTGGTGTTTTAGGCTTTAGGGCAGTGCAGTTGTTTTCGGGCAGTGTAGGGGGACATACTGGGGGTGGTGTTTCAGGTTTTAGGGCAGTGCAGTGGTGTTCGGGCAGTGTAGGGGGTCGTGCTGGGGCTATTGTTTCAGAGTTTAGGGCGGAGTAGTGGTGTTCGGGCAGTGTTTGGGGTCGTGCTGGGGCTGGTGTTTCAGGGTTTAGGGCAGAGCAGTGGTGTTCGAGCAGTGAAGTGGGTCATGGTGGAGGTGGTGTTTCAGGGTTTTAGGGCAGGGCAGGTGTGTTTGGGAAGTGTAGGGGGTCGTGCTGGGTGTGGTGTTTCAGGGTTTAGGGCAGAGCAGTGGTGTTCGGGCAGTGTAGGGGGTTGTGCTGGTGCTAGTTTTTCAGGATTTAGGGTAGAGCAGTGGTGTTCGGGCAGTGTAGGGGGACGTACTGGGGGTGGTGTTTCAGGGTTTAGTGCTGAGCAGTGGTGTTCGGGCAGTGTAGGGGGTCTTGCTGGGGATGGTGTTTCATGGTTTAGGACAGTGCAATGGTGTTCGGGCAGTGTAGTGGGTCATGGTGGAGGTGGTGTTTAAAGGGTTTTAGGGCAGGGCAGGGGTGTTTGGGCAGTGTAGGGGGTCGTGCTGGGGGTGGTGTTTCAGGGTTTAGGGCAGTGCAGTGGTGTTCGTGGAGTGTAGGGGATCGTGCTGGGGCTAGTGTTTCAGGGTTACGGAAGTGCAATGGTGTTCGGGCAGTGTAGGGGGTCGTGCTGGGACTGGTGTTTTAGGGTTTAGAGCGGTGCAGTGGTGTTCGGGTAGTGTACGGGGTTGTGCTGGGGCTGGTGTTTAAGGGTTTAGGGCAGTGGTGTTCGGGCAGTGTAGGGGCTCATGGTGGGGATGGTGATTCAGGATTTAGGGCAGAGCAGTGGTGTTCGGGCAGTGTAGGGGGTCATGCTGGGAGTGGTGTTTCAGGATTTAGGGCAGTGCAGTGGTGTTCGGGCATTGTAGGGGGACGTGCTGGGGCTGGTGTTTTAGGGTATAGGGCAGAGCAGTGGTGTTCGGGCAGTCTAGGGGGTCATGCAGGGGGTGGTGTTTCAGGGTTTAGGGCAGTGCAGTGGTGTTTGGGCAGAGTAGGGGGTCATGCAGGGGGTGCTGTTTCAGGGTTTAGTGCAGTGCAGGTGTTTTCGGGCAGTGTAGGGGGTCTTGCTGGGGGTGGTGTTTCAGGGTTTAGGGCAGTGGTGTTCGGGCAGTGTAGTGGGGTCTTGCTGGGGCTGGTGTTTCAGGGTTTAGGTCGGTGCTGTGGTGTTCGGGCAGTGTAGGGGGTTGTGCTGGGGCTGGTGTTTCAGGGTTTAGGTCGGTGCAGTGGTGTTCAGGCAGAGTAGGGGGTCGTGCAGGGGGTGGTGTTTTAGGCTTTAGGGCAGTGCAGTTGTTTTCGGGCAGTGTAGTGGGACATACTGGGGGTGGTGTTTCAGGTTTTAGGGCAGTGCAGTGGTGTTCGGGCAGTGTAGGGGGTCGTGCTTGGGCTATTGTTTCAGAGTTTAGGGCGGAGTAGTGGTGTTCGGGCAGTGTAGGGGGTCGTGCTGGGGCTGGTGTTTCAGGGTTTAGGGCAGAGCAGTGGTGTTCGAGCAGTGAAGTGGGTCATGGTGGAGGTGGTGTTTCAGGGTTTTAGGGCAGGGCAGGTGTGTTTGGGAAGTGTAGGGGGTCGTGCTGGGTGTGGTGTTTCAGGGTTTAGGGCAGAGCAGTGGTGTTCGGGCAGTGTAGGGGGTTGTGCTGGTCCTAGTTTTTCAGGATTTAGGGTAGAGCAGTGGTGTTCGGGCAGTGTAGGGGGACGTACTGGGGGTGGTGTTTCAGGGTTTAGTGCTGAGCAGTGGTGTTCGGGCAGTGTAGGGGGTCTTGCTGGGGATGGTGTTTCATGGTTTAGGGCAGTGCAATGGTGTTCGGGCAGTGTAGTGGGTCATGGTAGAGGTGGTGTTTAAAGGGTTTTAGGGCAGGGCAGGGGTGTTTGGGCAGTGTAGGGGGTCGTGCTGGGGGTGGTGTTTCAGGGTTTAGGGCAGTGCAGTGGTGTTCGTGGAGTGTAGGGGATCGTGCTGGGGCTAGTGTTTCAGGGTTACGGAAGTGCAATGGTGTTCGGGCAGTGTAGGGGGTCGTGCTGGGACTGGTGTTTTAGGGTTTAGAGCGGTGCAGTGGTGTTCGGGCAGTGTACGGGGTTGTGCTGGGGCTGGTGTTTAAGGGTTTAGGGCAGTGGTGTTCGGGCAGTGTAGGGGCTCATGGTGGGGATGGTGATTCAGGATTTAGGGCAGAGCAGTGGTGTTCGGGCAGTGTAGGGGGTCATGCTGGGAGTGGTGTTTCAGGATTTAGGGCAGTGCAGTGGTGTTCGGGCATTGTAGGGGGACGTGCTGGGGCTGGTGTTTTAGGGTATAGGGCAGAGCAGTGGTGTTCGGGCAGTCTAGGGGGTCATGCAGGGGGTGGTGTTTCAGGGTTTAGGGCAGTGCAGTGGTGTTTGGGCAGAGTAGGGGGTCATGCAGGGGGTGCTGTTTCAGGGTTTAGGGCAGTGCAGGTGTTTTCGGGCAGTGTAGGGGGTCTTGCTGGGGGTGGTGTTTCAGGGTTTAGGGCAGTGGTGTTCGGGCAGTGTAGTGGGGTCTTGCTGGGGCTGGTGTTTCAGGGTTTAGGTCGGTGCTGTGGTGTTCGGGCAGTGTAGGGGGTTGTGCTGGGGCTGGTGTTTCAGGGTTTAGGTCGGTGCAGTGGTGTTCAGGCAGAGTAGGGGGTCGTGCAGGGGGTGGTGTTTTAGGCTTTAGGGCAGTGCAGTTGTTTTCGGGCAGTGTAGGGGGACATACTGGGGGTGGTGTTTGAGGTTTTAGGGCAGTGCAGTGGTGTTCGGGCAGTGTAGGGGGTCGTGCTGGGGCTATTGTTTCAGAGTTTAGGGCGGAGTAGTGGTGTTCGGGCAGTGTAGGGGGTCGTGCTGGGGCTGGTGTTTCAGGGTTTAGGGCAGAGCAGTGGTGTTCGGGCTGTTTACGGTGTCATGCTGGGGCTTGTGTTTCAGGGTTTAGGGCAGTGCAGTGGTGTTCGGGAAGTGTAGGGTGTCGTGCTGGTGGTGGTGCTTCAGGGTTTAGGGCAGAGCAGTGGTGTTCGGGCAGTTTAGGGTGTCGTGCTGGTGATGGTGTTTCAGGATTTTGGGCAGAGCAGTGGTGCTCGGGCAGTCTAGGGGGTCGTGCAGGGGGTGGTGTTTCAGGGTTTTGGGCAGTGCAGTGGTGTTCGGGCAGTGTAAGGGGATGTACTGGGGGTGGTGTTTCAGGGTTTAGTGCTGAGCAGTGGTGTTCGGGCAGTGTAGGGGGTCTTGCTGGGGATGGTGTTTCAGGGTTTAGGGCAGTGCAGTGGTGTTCGGGCAGTGTAGGGGGTCGTGGTGGAGGTGGTGTTTAAAGGGTTTTAGGGCAGGGCAGGGGTGTTTGGGCAGTGTAGGGGGTCGTGCTGGGGCTGGTGTTTCAGGGTTTAGGGCAGTGCAGTGGTGTTCGGGCAGTGTAGGGGATCGTGCTGGCGCTGGTGTTTCAGGGTTTCGGAAGTGCAGTGGTGTTCGGGCAGTGTAGGGGGTCGTGCTGGGACTGGTGTTTTAGGGTTTAGAGCAGTGCAGTGGTGTTCAGGCAGTGTACGGGGTTGTGCTGGGGCTGGTGTTTAAGGGTTTAGGGCAGTGCAGTGGTGTTCGGGCAGTGTAGGGGCTCATGGTGGGGCTGGTGATTCAGGGTTTAGGGCAGAGCAGTGGTGTTCGGGCAGTGTAGGGGGTCATGCAGGGGGTGGTGTTTCAGGGTTTAGGGCAGTGCAGTGGTGTTCGGGCAGAGTAGGGGGTCATGCAGGGGGTGCTGTTTCAGGGTTTAGGGCAGGGCAGGTGTTTTCGGGCAGTGTAGGGGGTCTTGCTGGGGGTGCTGTTTCAGGGTTTAGGGCAGGGCAGGTGTTTTCGGGCAGTGTAGGAAGTCTTGCTGGGGCTGGTGTTTCAGGGTTTAGGGCAGTGCAGTAGTTTTTGGGCAGTGTAGGGGGTCATGCTGGAGGCAGTGTTTCAGGGTTTAGGGCAGTGCAGTAATGTGCAAGGAGTGTGAGAGGTCATGCTGGTGTTTTAGGGATTATGGCAGATCAGTGGTGTTCGGGCAGTGTAGGGGGTCATGCTCGGGTTGGTGTTTCAGGGTTTTGGGCAGAGCAGTGGTGTTCTGTCAGTGTAGGGGGACGTACTGTGGGTGGTGTTTCAGGGTTTAAGGAAGAGCAGTGGTGTTCGGGCAGTGTAGGTGGTCGTGCTGGAGCTGGTATTTCAGTGTTTAGGGCAGTGCAGTGGTGTACGGGCCATGTAGGGGGTCATGCTGGGGCTGGTGATTCATGGTTTAGGGCAGTGCAGTGGTGTTCGGACAGGGTAGGGGGTCCTGCTGGGGCTGATGTTTCAGGGTTAAGGGCAGAGCAGTGGTGTTCGGGCAGTGTAGGGGGTCATGCTCGGGTTGGTGTTTCAGGGTTTTGGGCAGAGCAGTAGTGTTCTGGCAGTGTAGGGGGACGTACTGTGGGTGGTGTTTCAGGGTTTAGGGCAGAGCAGTGGTGTTCGGCAGTGTAGGGGGACGTACTGGGGATGGTGTTTCAGGGTTTAGGGCAGTGCAGTGGTGCTAGAGCAGTGTAGGTGGTCGTGTGCAGGGTTTAGGGCAGTGCAGTGGTGTTCGGGTATTGTAGTGGGTCATGGTGGGGCTGGTGTTTCAGGGTTTCGGGCAGTGCAGTGGTGTTCAGGTAGTGTAGGGGTCGTGCTGGGGCTGGTGTTTCAGGGTTTAGGGCAGTGCAGTGGTGATCAGGCAGTGTAGGAGGTCGTGGTGGAGGTGGTGTTTCAGGGTTTTAGGGCAGGGCTGTGCTGTTTGGGCAATGTAGGGGTCATGCTGGGGTGGTGTTTCAGGGCTTAGGGCAGTGCAATTGTGTTCGGTGAGTGTAGGGGATCGTGATGGGGCTGGTGTTTCAGGGTTTAGGGCAGTGCAGTGGTGTTCGGTAGTGTAGGTGTCATGGTGGGGCTCGTGTTTCAGGGTTTAGGGCAGTGCAGTGGTGTTCGCGCAGTGTAGGGGGTCATGCTGGGGCTGGTGTTTCTGTGTATAGGGCAGTGCAGTTGTGTTCAGGCAGTGTAGGGGGTCGTGCTGGGGCTGGTGTTTAAGGGTTTAGGTCGGTGCAGTGGTGTTCGGGCAGTGTGGGGGTCGTGCTGGGGCTGGTGTTTCAGGGTTTAGGTAGGTGCAGTGGTGTTCGGGCTGTGTAGGGGGTCGTGCTGGTGTTTCAGGATTTAGGGCAGAGCAGTGGTGTTCAGGCAGTGTAGGGGGTCATGGTGGAGGTGGTGTTTCAGGGTTTTAGGGCAGGGCAGTGGTGTTCGGGCAGTGTAGGGGGCGAGCTGGGGGTGGTGTTTCAGGGTTTAGGGCAGTGCAGTGGTGGTCGGTGAGTATAGGGGATCGTGCTGTGGCTGGTGTTTCAGGGTTTAGGGCAGTGCAGTGGTGTTCGGGTAGTGTAGGGGGTCGTGCTGGGGCTGGTGTTTCAGGGTTTAGGGCAGTGCAGTGGTGTTTGGACAGTGTAGGGGGTCATGCTGGGGCTGGTGTTTCAGTGTATAGAGCTGTGCAGTGGTGTTAGGGCAGTGTAGGGGGTCGTGCTGGGGCTAATGTTTCAGGGTTTAGGTCGGTGCAGTGGTGTTCGGGCAGCGAAGGTGGTCGTGCTGGGGCTGGTGTTTCAGGGTTTAGAGCAGTGCAGTGGTGATCGGGCAGAGTAGGGGGTAGTGCAGGGGGTGGTGTTTCAGACTTTAGGGCAGTGCTGTTGTTTTCGGGCAGTGTAGGGGGTCTAGCTGGGGGTGGTGTTTCAGTGTTTAGTGCTGAGCAGTGGTGTTCGGGCAGTGTAGGGGGACGTACTGGGGGTGGTGTTTCAGGGTTTAGTGCTGAGCAGTGGTGTTCGGGCAGTGTAGGGGGTCTTGCTGGTGATGGTGTTTCAGGGTTTAGGGCAGTGCAGTGGTGTTCGGGCAGTGTAGGGGGTCGTGGTGGAGGTGGTGTTTCAGGGTTTAGGGCAGTGCAGTGAAGTTCGGGTCGTTTAGGGGGTCATGGTGGGGCTGGTGTTTCAGGGTTTAGGGCAGTGCAGTGGTGTTCAGGTAATGTAGGGGTCGTGCTGGGGCTGGTGTTTCAGGGTTTACGGCAGGGCAGTGGTGTTCGGGCAGTGTAGGGGGTCGTGCTGGGGTGGTGTTTCAGGGTTTAGGGCAGTGCAGTGGTGTTCGGTGAGTGTAAGCGATCGTGCTGGGGCTGGTGTTTCAGGGTTTAGGGCAGTGCAGTGGTGTTCGGGCAGTGTAGGGGATCATGCTGGGGCTGGTGTTTCAGGGTTTAGGGCGGTGCAGCGGTGTTCGGTAATGTAGGTGTCATGGTGGGGCTCGTGTTTCAGGGTTTAGTGCAGTGCAGTGGTGTTCAGGTTGTGTAGGAGGTCGTGCTGTGGCTGGTGTTTCAGTGTATAGGGCAGTGCAGTGGTGTTCAGGCAGTGTAGGGGGTCGTGCTGGGGCTGGTGTTTCAGGGTTTAGGGCAGTGCAGTGGTGTTCGGGCAGTGTAGGGAGTTGTGCTGGGGCTGGTCTTTCAGGGTTTAGGGCAGTGCAGTGGTGTTCGGGCAGTGTAGGGGATCGTGCCGGGGCTGGTGTTTCAGGGTTTAGGGCAGTGCAGTGGTTTTCGGGCAGTTTAGGGTGTCGTGCTGCGGCTTGTGTTTCAGGGTTTAGGGCAGTGCAGTGGTGTTCGGGCAGTGTAGGGTGTCGTGCTGGGGGTGGTGTTTCAGGGTTTAGGGCAGAACAGTGGTGTTCGGGCAGATTAGGGTGTCGTGCTGGTGCTGGTGTTTCAGGATTTAGGGCAGAGCAGTGGTGTTCGGGCAGTGTAGGGGACGTGCTGGGGCTGGTGTTTCAGGGTTTAGAGCAGAGCAGTGGTGTTTGGCCAGTGTAGGGGGACGTGCTGGGGGTGGTGTTTCAGGGTTTAGGGCAGAGCAGTGGTGTTCGGGCAGTGTAGGGGTCGTGCTGGGGGTGGTGTTTCAGGGTTTAGGGCAGTGCAGTGGTGTTCGGGCAGTGTAGGGGATCTTGCTGGGGTTGGTGTTTCAGGGTTTAGGGCAGTTCAGTGGTGTTCGGGCAGTGTAGGGTGTATTGTGCTGGGGGTGGTGTTTCAGGGTTTAGGGCAGTGCAGTGGTGTTCGGGCAGTGTAGGAGGTCGTGCTGGGGCAGGTGTTTCAGGGTTTAGGGCAGTGCAGTGGTGTTCGGGCAGTGTAGGGGGTCGTGCTGGGGGTGGTGTTTCAGGGTTTAGGGCAGTGCAGTGGTGTTCGGGCAGTATAGGGGGTCGTGCTAGGGGTGGGGTTTCAGGGTTTAGGGCAGAGCAGTGGTGTTCAGGCAGTGTACGGGTCGTGGTGGAGGTGGTGTTTCAGGGTTTTAGGGCAGGGCAGTGGTGTCCGAGCAGTGTAGGGGGTCTTGCTGGGGGTGGTGTTTCAGGGTTTAGGGCAGTGCAGTGGTATTCGGGTAGTGTAGGGGGTCGTGCTGGGGCTGGTGTTTCAGGGTTTAGGGCAGTGCAGTGGTGTTCGGGTAGTGTAGGGGGTCGTGCTGGGGCTGGTGTTTCAGGGTTTAGGGCAGTGCAGTGGTGTTCGGGTAGTGTAGGGGGTCGTGCTGGGGCTGGTGTTTCAGTGTATAGGGCAGTGCAGTGGTGTTCGGTGAGTATAGGGGATCGTGCTGGGGCTGGTGTTTCAGGGTTGAGGGCAGTGCAGTGGTGTTAGGGCAGTGTAGGGGGTCGTGCTGGGGCTAATGTTTCAGGGTTTAGGTTGGTGCAGTGGTGTTCGGGCAGTGTAGGGGGTCGTGCTGGGGCTGGTGTTTCAGGGTTTAGAGCAGTGCAGTGGTGATCGGGCAGAGTAGGGGGTCGTGCAGGGGGTGATGTTTCAGGCTTTAGGGCAGTGCAGTTGTTTTCGGGCAGTGTAGGGGGTCTTGCTGGGGTGGTGTTTCAGGGTTTAGTGCTGAGCAGTGATGTTCGGGCACTGTAGGGGGTCGTGCTGGTGCTGGTGTTTCAGGATTTATGGCAGAGCAGTGGTGTTCAGGCAGTGTAGGGTGTCGTGGTGGAGGTGGTGTTTCAGGGTTTTAGGGCAGGGCAGTGGTGTTCTGGCAGTGTAGGGGGGTGAGCTGGGGGTGGTGTTTCAGGGTTTAGGGCAGTGCAGTGGTGTTCGGTGAGTATAGGGGATCGTGCTGGGGCTGGTGTTTCAGGGTTTAGGGCAGTGCAGTTGTGTTCGGGCAGTGTAGGGGGTCATGGTGGAGGTGGTGTTTCAGGGTTTATGGCAGTGCACTGGTGTTCGGGCAATGTAGCTGGTAGTGCTGGTTCTTCAGGTTTTAGTGTAGAGCAGTGGTTTTCGGGCAGTGTACGGGGACGTACTGGGGGTGGTGTTTCAGGGTTTAGTGCTGAGCAGTGGTGTTCGGGCAGTGTTGTGGGTCTTGCTGGGGATGGTTTTTCAGGGTTTAGGGAAGTGCAGTGGTGTTCGGGCAGTGTAGGGAGTTGTGCTGGGGCCGGTGTTTCAGGGTTTAGGGCAGTGCAGTGGTGTTCGGGCAGTGTAGGGGGTCCTTGCTGGGGCTGGTGTTTCAGGGTTTAGGGCAGTGCAGTGGTTTTCGGGCAGTTTAGGGTGTCGTGCTGGGGCTTGTGTTTCAGGGTTTAGGGCAGTGCAGTGGTGTTCGGGCAGTGTAGGGTGTCGTGCTGGGGGTGGTGTTTCAGGGTTTAGGGCAGAACAGTGGTGTTCGGGCAGATTAGGGTGTCGTGCTGGTGCTGGTGTTTCAGGATTTAGGGCAGAGCAGTGGTGTTCGGGCAGTTTAGGGGATGTGCTGGGGCTGGTGTTTCAGGGTTTAGGGCAGAGCAGTGGTGTTCGGCCAGTGTAGGGGGACGTGCTGGGGTTGGTGTTTCAGGGTTTAGGGCAGTGCAGTGGTGTTCGGGCAGTGTAGGGGTTCTTGCTGGGGCAGGTGTTTCAGGGTTTAGGGCAGTGCAGTGGTGTTCGGGCAGTGTAGGGTGTCGTGCTGGGGGTGGTGTTTCAGGGTTTAGGGCAGTGGTGTTCGGGGAGTGTAGGGGGTCTTGCTGGGGCTGGTGTTTCAGGGTTTAGGGCAGTGCAGTGGTGTTCGGGCAGTATAGGGGGTCATGCTAGGGGTGGGGTTTCAGGGTTTAGGGCAGAGCAGTGGTGTTCGGGCAGTGTAGGTGGTAGTGCTGGTTTTTCAGGATTTAGTGTAGAGCAGTGGTGTTCGGGCAGTGTAGGGGGACATACTGGGGGTGGTGTTTCAGGGTTTAGTGCTGAGCAGTGGTGTTCATGCAGTGTTAGTGTTCTTGCTGATGATGGTGTTTCAGGGTTTAGGGCAGTGCAGTGGTGTTCTAGCATTGTAGTGGGTCGTGGTGGAGGTGGTGTTTCAGGGTTTTAGGGCAGGGCAGTGGTGTTCGGGCAGGTAAGGGGGTTGTGCAGGGGGTGGTGTTTCAGGGTTTAGGGCAGTGCAGTGGTGTTCAGGGAGTGTAGGGGATCGTGCTGTGACTGGTGTTTCAGTGTTAGGTCAGTGCAGTGGTGTTCGGGCAGTGTAGGGGTCGTGCTGGGACTGGTGTTTGAGGGTTTAGGGCAGTGCAGTGGTGTTCGGGCAGTGTAGAGGGTCATGCTGGGGGTGAAGTTTCAGGGTTTAGGGTAGAGCAGTGGTGTTCGGGCAGTTTAGGGTCTCGCTCTGGTGCTGGTGTTTCAGGGTTTAGGGCAGAGCAGTGGTGTTAGGGCAGTGTAGGGGGTCATGCTGGGAGTGGTGTTTCAGGATTAAGGGCAGTGCAGTGGTGTTTGGGTATTGTAGGGGGACATGCTGGGGGTGGTGTTTTAGGGTTTAGGGCAGAGCAGTGGTGTTTGGGCAGTCTAGGGGGTCATGCAGGGGGTGGTGTTTCAGGGTTTAGGGCAGTGCAGTGGTGTTCGGGCAGAGTAGGGGGTCATGCAGGGGGTTTTGTTTCAGGGTTTAGGGCAGTGCAGGTGTTTTCGGGCAGTGTAGGGGGTCTTGCTGGAGGTGGTGTTTCAGGGTTTAGGGCAGTGCAGTGGTGTGCAGGGAGTGTGAGAGGTCATGCTGGGGCTGGGGTTTTAGGGATTATGGCAGATCAGTGGTGTTCGGGCAGTGTAGGGGGTCATGCTCGGGTTGGTGTTTCAGGGTTTTGGGCAGAGCAGTGGTGTTCGGGCAGTGTAGGGGGGCGTACTGTGGGTGGTGTTTCAGGGTTTAGGGCAGAGCAGTGGTGTTCGGGCAGTGTAGGGGGTCATGCTGGGGCTGGTGTTTCAGTGTTTAGGGCAGTGCAGTGGTGTACGGGCCGTGTAGGGGGTCATGCTGGGGCTGGTGTTTCAGGGTTTTGGGCAGAGCAGTGGTGTTTGGGCAGTGTAGGGGGTCGTGCTGGGGCTGGTGTTTCAGTGTTTAGGGCAGTGCAGTGGTGTACGGGCCTTGTAGGGGGTCATGCTGGTGCTGGTGTTTCAGTGGTTAGGGCAGTGCAGTGGTGTACGAGCCGTGTAGGTGGTCATGCTGGGGCTGGTGATTCAGGGTTTAGGGCAGAGCAGTGGTGTGCAGGGAGTGTGAGAGGTCATGCTGGGGCTGGTGTTTTAGGGATTATGGTAGATCAGTGGTGTTCGGGCAGTGTAGGGGGTCATGCTCGGGTTGGTGTTTCAGGGTTTTGGGCAGAGCAGAAGTGTTCGGGCAGTGTAGGGGGGCGTACTGTGGGTGGTGTTTCTGGGTTTAGGGTAGAGCAGTGGTTTTTGGGCAGTGTAGGGGTCATGCTGGGGCTGGTGTTTCAGGGTTTAGGGCTATGCAGTGAGGTTCGGGCAGTGTAGGCGGTCGTGCTGGGGCTGGTGTTTCAGTGTTTAGGGCAGTGCAGTGGTGTTCAAGCAGTGTAGGGGGTCGTGCTGGGGCTGGTGTTTCAGGGTTTAGGGCAGTGCAGTGGTGATCAGGAAATGTAGGGGTTCATGGTGGGGCTGGTGTTTCAGGGTTTCGGGCAGTGCAGTGGTGTTCAGGTAGTGTAGGGGTCGTGCTGGGGCTTGTGTTTCAGGGTTTAGGGCAGTGCAGTGGTGATCAGGCAGTGTAGGGGGTCGAGGTGGAGGTGGTGTTTCAGGGTTTTAGGGCAGGGCTGTGCTGTTTGGGCAATGTAGGGGTCATGCTGGGGTGGTGTTTCAGGGTTTAGGGCAGTGCAATTGTGTTCGGTGAGTGTAGGGGATCATGATGGGGCTGGTGTGTCAAGGTTTAGGGCAGTGCAGTGGTGTTCGGGCAGTGTAGGGGGTCGTGCTGGGGCTGGTGTTTCTGTGTATAGGGCAGTGCAGTGGTGTTCAGGCAGTGTAGGGGGTCGTGCTGGGGCTGGTGTTTCAGGGTTTAGGTCGGTGTAGTGGTGTTCGGGCATTGTAGGGGTCATGCTGGGGCTGGTGTTTCAGGGTTTAGGTCGGTGCAGTGGTGTTCGGGCACTGTAGGGGGTCGTGCTGGTGCTGGTGTTTCAGGATTTATGGCAGAGCAGTGGTGTTCAGGCAGTGTAGGGTGTCGTGGTGGAGGTGGTGTTTCAGGGTTTTAGGGCAGGGCAGTGGTGTTCTGGCAGTGTAGGGGGGTGAGCTGGGGGTGGTGTTTCAGGGTTTAGGGCAGTGCAGTGGTGTTCGGTGAGTATAGGGGATCGTGCTGGGGCTGGTGTTTCAGGGTTTAGGGCAGTGCAGTGGTGTTTGGGCAGTGTAGGGGGTCGTGCTGGGGCTGGTGTTTCAGTGATAGAGCTGTGCAGTGGTGTTAGGGCAGTGTAGGGGGTCGTGCTGGGGCTAATGTTTCAGGGTTTAGGTCGGTGCAGTGGTGTTCGGGCAGTGTAGGGGGTTGTGCTGGGGCTGATGTTTCAGGGTTTAGAGCAGTGCAGTGGTGATCGGGCAGAGTAGGGAGTAGTGCAGGGGGTGGTGTTTCAGACATTAGGGCAGTGCTGTTGTTTTCGGGCAGTGTAGGGGGTCTAGCTGGGGTGGTGTTTCAGGGTTTAGTGCTGAGCAGTGGTGTTCGGGCAGTGTAGGGGGACGTACTGGGGGTGGTGTTTCAGGGTTTAGTGCTGAGCAGTGGTGTTCGGGCAGTGTAGGGGGTCTTGCAGGGGATGGTGTTTCAGGGTTTAGGGCAGTGCAGTGGTGTTCGGGCAGTGTAGGGGGTCGTGGTGGAGGTGGTGTTTCAGGCTTTAGGGCAGTGCAGTGGTGTTCGGGTAGTTTAGGGGGTCATGGTGGGGCTGGTGTTTCAGGGTTTAGGGCAGTGCAGTGGTGTTCAGGTAATGTAGGGGTCGTGCTGGGGCTGGTGTTTCAGTGTTTACGGCAGGGCAGTGGTGTTCGGGCAGTGTAGGGGGTCATGCTGGGGTGGTGTTTCAGGGTTTAGGGCAGTGCAGTGGTGTTCGGTGAGTGTAAGGGATCGTGCTGGGGCTGGTGTTTCAGGGTTTAGGGCAGTGCAGTGGTGTTGGGCAGTGTAGGGGATCATGCTGGGGCTGGTGATTCAGGGTTTAGGGCAGTGCAGAGGTGTTCGGTAGTGTAGGTGTCATGGTGGGGCTCGTGTTTCAGGGTTTAGTGCAGTGCAGTGGTTTTCAGGTAGTGTAGGAGGTTGTGCTGTGGTTGGTGTTTCAGGGTTTAGGGCAGTGCAGTGGTGTTCGGGCAGTCTAGGGGGTCATGCTTGGGCTGGTCTTTCAGTGTATAGGGCAGTGCAGTGGTGTTCGTGGAGTGTAGGGGATCGTGCTGGGGCTAGTGTTTCAGGGTTACGGAAGTGCAATGGTGTTCGGGCAGTGTAGGGGGTCGTGCTGGGACTGGTGTTTTAGGGTTTAGAGCGGTGCAGTGGTGTTCGGGCAGTGTACGGGGTTGTGCTGGGGCTGGTGTTTAAGTTTTTAGGGCAGTGGTGTTCGGGCAGTGTAGGGGCTCATGGTGGGGATGGTGATTCAGGATTTAGGGCAGAGCAGTGGTGTTCGGGCAGTGTAGGGGGTCATGCTGGGAGTGGTGTTTCAGGATTTAGGGCAGTGCAGTGGTGTTCGGGCATTGTAGGGGGACGTGCTGGGGCTGGTGTTTTAGGGTATAGGGCAGAGCAGTGGTGTTCGGGCAGTCTAGGGGGCATGCAGGGGGTGGTGTTTCAGGGTTTAGGGCAGTGCAGTGGTGTTTGGGCAGAGTAGGGGGTCATGCAGGGGGTGCTGTTTCAGGGTTTAGGGCAGTGCAGGTGTTTTCGGGCAGTGTAGGGGGTCTTGCTGGGGGTGGTGTTTCAGGGTTTAGGGCAGTGGTGTTCGGGCAGTGTAGTGGGGTCTTGCTGGGGCTGGTGTTTCAGGGTTTAGGTCGGTGCTGTGGTGTTCGGGCAGTGTAGGGGGTTGTGCTGGGGCTGGTGTTTCAGGGTTTAGGTCGGTGCAGTGGTGTTCAGGCAGAGTAGGGGGTCGTGCAGGGGGTGGTGTTTTAGGCTTTAGGGCAGTGCAGTTGTTTTCGGGCAGTGTAGGGGGACATACTGGGGGTGGTGTTTCAGGTTTTAGGGCAGTGCAGTGGTGTTCGGGCAGTGTAGGGGGTCGTGCTGGGGCTATTGTTTCAGAGTTTAGGGCGGAGTAGTGGTGTTCGGGCAGTGTAGGGGGTCGTGCTGGGGCTGGTGTTTCAGGGTTTAGGGCAGAGCAGTGGTGTTCGGGCTGTTTACGGTGTCATGCTGGGGCTTGTGTTTCAGGGTTTAGGGCAGTGCAGTGGTGTTCGGGAAGTGTAGGGTGTCATGCTGGTGGTGGTGCTTCAGGGTTTAGGGCAGAGCAGTGGTGTTCGGGCAGTTTAGGGTGTCGTGCTGGTGATGGTGTTTCAGGATTTTGGGCAGAGCAGTGGTGCTCGGGCAGTCTAGGGGGTCGTGCAGGGGGTGGTGTTTCAGGGTTTTGGGCAGTGCAGTGGTGTTCGGGCAGTGTAAGGGGATGTACTGGGGGTGGTGTTTCAGGGTTTAGTGCTGAGCAGTGGTGTTCGGGCAGTGTAGGGGGTCTTGCTGGGGATGGTGTTTCAGGGTTTAGGGCAGTGCAGTGGTGTTCGGGCAGTGTAGTGGGTCGTGGTGGAGGTGGTGTTTAAAGGGTTTTAGGGCAGGGCAGGGGTGTTTGGGCAGTGTAGGGGGTCGTGCTGGGGCTGGTGTTTCAGGGTTTAGGGCAGTGCAGTGGTGTTCGGGCAGTGTAGGGGATCGTGCTGGCGCTGGTGTTTCAGGGTTTCGGAAGTGCAGTGGTGTTCGGTGAGTATAGGGGATCGTGCTGGGGCTGGTGTTTCAGGGTTTAGGGCAGTGCAGTGGTGTTTGGGCAGTGTAGGGGGTTGTGCTGGGGCTGATGTTTCAGGGTTTAGAGCAGTGCAGTGGTGATCGGGCAGAGTAGGGAGTAGTGCAGGGGGTGGTGTTTCAGACATTAGGGCAGTGCTGTTGTTTTCGGGCAGTGTAGGGGGTCTAGCTGGGGTGGTGTTTCAGGGTTTAGTGCTGAGCAGTGGTGTTCGGGCAGTGTAGGGGGACGTACTGGGGGTGGTGTTTCAGGGTTTAGTGCTGAGCAGTGGTGTTCGGGCAGTGTAGGGGGTCTTGCAGGGGATGGTGTTTCAGGGTTTAGGGCAGTGCAGTGGTGTTCGGGCAGTGTAGGGGGTCGTGGTGGAGGTGGTGTTTCAGGCTTTAGGGCAGTGCAGTGGTGTTCGGGTAGTTTAGGGGGTCATGGTGGGGCTGGTGTTTCAGGGTTTAGGGCAGTGCAGTGGTGTTCAGGTAATGTAGATGTCGTGCTGGGGCTGGTGTTTCAGTGTTTACGGCAGGGCAGTGGTGTTCGGGCAGTGTAGGGGGTCATGCTGGGGTGGTGTTTCAGGGTTTAGGGCAGTGCAGTGGTGTTCGGTGAGTGTAAGGGATCGTGCTGGGGCTGGTGTTTCAGGGTTTAGGGCAGTGCAGTGGTGTTGGGCAGTGTAGGGGATCATGCTGGGGCTGGTGATTCAGGGTTTAGGGCAGTGCAGAGGTGTTCGGTAGTGTAGGTGTCATGGTGGGGCTCGTGTTTCAGGGTTTAGTGCAGTGCAGTGGTTTTCAGGTAGTGTAGGAGGTTGTGCTGTGGTTGGTGTTTCAGGGTTTAGGGCAGTGCAGTGGTGTTCGGGCAGTCTAGGGGGTCATGCTTGGGCTGGTCTTTCAGTGTATAGGGCAGTGCAGTGGTGTTCAGGCAGTGTAGGGGGTCGTGCTGGGGCTGGTGTTTCAGGGTTTAGGTCGGTGTAGTGGTGTTCGAGCATTGTAGGGGTCATGCTGGGGCTGGTGTTTCAGGGTTTAGGTCGGTGCAGTGGTGTTCGGGCACTGTAGGGGGTCGTGCTGGTGCTGGTGTTTCAGGATTTAGGGCAGAGCAGTGGTGTTCAGGCAGTGTAGAAGGTCGTGGTGGAGATGGTGTTTCAGGGTTTTAGGGCAGGGCAGTGGTGTTCTGGCAGTGTAGGGGGGCGAGCTGGGGGTGGTGTTTCAGGGTTTAGGGCAGTGCAGTGGTGTTCGGTGACTATAGGGGATCATGCTGGGGCTGGTGTTTCAGGGTTTAGGGCAGTGCAGTGGTGTTTGGGCAGTGTAGGGGGTCGTGCTGGGGCTGGTGTTTCAGTGTATAGAGCTGTGCAGTGGTGTTTGGGCAGTGTAGGGGGTCATGCTGGGGCTAATGTTTCAGGGTTTAGGTCGGTGCAGTGGTGTTCGGGCAGTGTAGGGGGTTGTGCTGGGGCTGATGTTTCAGGGTTTAGAGCAGTGCAGTGGTGATCGGGCAGAGTAGGGGGTAGTGCAGGGGGTGGTGTTTCAGACTTTAGGGCAGTGCTGTTGTTTTCGCGCAGTGTAGGGGGTCTAGCTGGGGGTGGTGTTTCAGGGTTTAGTGCTGAGCAGTGGTGTTCGGGTGGTGTAGGGGGACGTACTGGGGTGGTGTTTCAGGGTTTAGTGCTGAGCAGTGGTGTTCTGGCAGTGTAGGGGGTCTTGCTGGGGATGGTGTTTCAGGGTTTAGGGCAGTGCAGTGGTGTTCGGGCAGTGTCGGGGGTCGTGGTGGAGGAGGTGTTTCAGGGTTTAGGGCAGTGCAGTGGTGTTCGGGTAGTTTAGGGGGTCATGGTGGGGCTGGTGTTTCAGGTTTTAGGGCAGTGCAGTGGTGTTCAGGTAATGTAGGGGTCGTGCTGGGGCTGGTGTTTCAGTGTTTACGGCAGGGCAGTGGTGTTCGGGCAGTGTAGGGGGTCATGCTGAGGTGGTGTTTCAGGGTTTAGGGCAGTGCAGTGGTGTTCGGTGAGTGTAAGGGATCATGCTGGGGCTGGTGTTTCAGGGTTTAGGGCAGTGCAGTGGTGTTCGGGCAGTGTAGGGGATCATGCTGGGGCTGGTGTTTCAGGGTTTAGGGCAGTGCAGTGGTGTTCGGTTGTGTAGGTGTCATGGTGGGGCTCGTGTTTCAGGGTTTAGTGCAGTGCAGTGGTGTTCAGGTAGTATAGGAGGTTGTGCTGTGGTTGGTGTTTCAGGGTTTAGGGCAGTGCAGTGGTGTTCGGGCAGTCTAGGGGGTCATGCTTGGGCTGGTCTTTCAGTGTATAGGGCAGTGCAGTGGTGTTCAGGCAGTGTAGGGGGTCGTGCTGGGGCTGGTGTGTCAGAGTTTAGGTCGGTGCTGTGGTGTTCGGGCAGTGTAGGGGGTCGTGCTGGGGCTGGTGTTTCAGGGATTAGGTCGGTGCAGTGGTGTTCGGGCAGAGTTGGGGGTCGTGCAGGGGTTGGTGTTTCAGGGTTTAGGGCAGTGCAGTTGTTTTCGGGCAGTGTAGGGGGACGTACTGGGGGTGGTGTTTCATGTTTTAGGGCAGTGCAGTGGTGTTCGGTCAGTGTAGGGGGTCGTGCTGGGGCTAATGTTTCAGGGTTTAGGGCGGAGCAGTGGTGTTCGGGCAGTGTAGGGGGTCGTGCTGGGGATGGTGTTTCAGGGTTTACGGCAGTGCAGTGGTGTTCGGGCTGTTAAGGGTGTTGTGCTGGGGCTTGTGTTTCAGGATTTTGGGCAGAGCTGTGGTGTTCGGGCAGTCTAGGGGGTCGTGCAGGGGGTGGTGTTTCAGCTTTTAGGGCAGAGCAGTGGTGTTCGGGCAGTGTAGGGGGTCATGCAGGGGGGTGGTGTTTCAGGGATTAGGGCAGTGCAGTCGTGTTCGGGCAGTGTAGGTGGTCATGCTGTGGGTGGTGTTTTAGGGTTTAGGGCAGTGCAGTGGTGTTCAGGCAGTGTAACGGGTCGTGCTGGGTGTGGCATTTCAGGTTTTAGGGCAGTGCAGTGGTGCTCGGGCAGTGTGAGGGTTCGTGCTGGGGCTGGTGTTTTAGGGATTAGGGCAGTGCAGTGGTGTTCGGGCAGTGTAGGGGGTCGTGCTGGGGGTGGGGTTTCAGTGTTTAGGGAAGAGCAGTGGTGTTCGGGCAGTGTAGGGGGTTGTGCTGGTGCTAGTTTTTCAGGATTTAGGGTAGAGCAGTGGTGTTCGGGCAGTGTAGGGGGATGTACTGGGGGTGGTGTTTCAGGGTTTAGTGCTGAGCAGTGGTGTTCGGGCTGTGTAGGGGGACGTACTGGGGGTGGTGTTTCAGGGTTTAGTGCTGAGCAGTGGTGTTTGGGCAGTGTAGGGGGTCTTGCTGGGGATGGTGTTTCAGGGTTTAGGGCAGTGCAGTTGTGTTCGGGCAGTGTAGGGGGTCATGGTGGAGGTGGTGTTTCAGGGTTTATGGCAGTGCAGTGGTGTTCGAGTAGTGTAGGGGGTCATGGTGGGGCTGGTGTTTCAGGGTTTAGGGCAGAGCAGTGGTGTTCAGGCAGTGTAGCTGGTAGTGCTGGTTCTTCAGGTTTTAGTGTAGAGCAGTGGTTTTCGGGCAGTGTACGGGGACGTACTGGGGGTGGTGTTTCAGGGTTTAGTGCTGAGCAGTGGTGTTCAGGCAGTGTTGGGGGTCTTGCTGGGGATGGTGTTTCAGGGTTTAGGGCAGTGCAGTGGTGTTCGGGCAGTGTAGGGAGTTGTGCTGGGGCTGGTGTTTCAGGGTTTAGGGCAGTGCAGTTGTGTTCGGGCAGTGTAGGGGATCGTGCTGGGGCTGGTGTTTCAGGGTTTAGGGCAGTGCAGTGGTTTTCGGGCAGTTTAGGGTGTCGTGCTGCGGCTTGTGTTTCAGGGTTTAGGGCAGTGCAGTGGTGTTCGGGCAGTGTAGGGTGTCGTGCTGGGGGTGGTGTTTCAGGGTTTAGGGCAGAACAGTGGTGTTCGGGCAGATTAGGGTGTCGTGCTGGTGCTGGTGTTTCAGAGTTTAGGTCGGTGCTGTGGTGTTCGGGCAGTGTAGGGGGTCGTGCTGGGGCTGGTGTTTCAGGGATTAGGTCGGTGCAGTGGTGTTCGGGCAGAGTTGGGGGTCGTGCAGGGGTTGCTGTTTCAGGCTTTAGGGCAGTGCAGTTGTTTTCGGGCAGTGTAGGGGGACGTACTGGGGGTGGTGTTTCATGTTTTAGGGCAGTGCAGTGGTGTTCGGTCAGTGTAGGGGGTCGTGCTGGGGCTAATGTTTCAGGGTTTAGGGCGGAGCAGTGGTGTTCGGGCAGTGTAGGGGGTCGTGCTGGGGATGGTGTTTCAGGGTTTACGGCAGTGCAGTGGTGTTCGGGCTGTTAAGGGTGTTGTGCTGGGGCTTGTGTTTCAGGATTTTGGGCAGAGCCGTGGTGTTCGGGCAGTCTAGGGGGTCGTGCAGGGGGTGGTGTTTCAGCTTTTAGGGCAGAGCAGTGGTGTTCGGGCAGTGTAGGGGGTCATGCAGGGGGGTGGTGTTTCAGGGATTAGGGCAGTGCAGTCGTGTTCGGGCAGTGTAGGTGGTCATGCTGTGGGTGGTGTTTTAGGGTTTAGGGCAGTGCAGTGGTGTTCAGGCAGTGTAACGGGTCGTGCTGGGTGTGGCGTTTCAGGTTTTAGGGCAGTGCAGTGGTGCTCGGGCAGTGTGAGGGTTCGTGCTGGGGCTGGTGTTTTAGGGATTAGGGCAGTGCAGTGGTGTTCGGGCAGTGTAGGGGGTCGTGCTGGGGGTGGGGTTTCAGTGTTTAGGGCAGAGCAGTGGTGTTCGGGCAGTGTAGGGGGTTGTGCTGGTGCTAGTTTTTCAGGATTTAGGGTAGAGCAGTGGTGTTCGGGCAGTGTAGGGGGATGTACTGGGGGTGGTGTTTCAGGGTTTAGTGCTGAGCAGTGGTGTTCGGGCTGTGTAGGGAGACGTACTGGGGGTGGTGTTTCAGGGTTTAGTGCTGAGCAGTGGTGTTTGGGCAGTGTAGGGGGTCTTGCTGGGGATGGTGTTTCAGGGTTTAGGGCAGTGCAGTTGTGTTCGGGCAGTGTAGGGGGTCATGGTGGAGGTGGTGTTTCAGGGTTTATGGCAGTGCAGTGGTGTTCGAGTAGTGTAGGGGGTCATGGTGGGGCTGGTGTTTCAGGGTTTAGGGCAGAGCAGTGGTGTTCAGGCAGTGTAGCTGGTAGTGCTGGTTCTTCGGGTTTTAGTGTAGAGCAGTGGTTTTTGGGCAATGTACGGGGACGTACTGGGGTGGTGTTTCAGGGTTTAGTGCTGAGCAGTGGTGTTCAGGCAGTGTTGGGGGTCTTGCTGGGGATGGTGTTTCAGGGTTTAGGGCAGTGCAGTGGTGTTCGGGCAGTGTAGGGAGTTGTGCTGGGGCTGGTGTTTCAGGGTTTAGGGCAGTGCAGTTGTGTTCGGGCAGTGTAGGGGATCGTGCTGGGGCTGGTGTTTCAGGGTTTAGGGCAGTGCAGTGGTTTTCGGGCAGTTTAGGGTGTCGTGCTGCGGCTTGTGTTTCAGGGTTTAGGGCAGTGCAGTGGTGTTCGGGCAGTGTAGGGTGTATTGTGCTGGGGGTGGTGTTTCAGGGTTTAGGGCAGTGCAGCGGTGTTCGGGCAGTGTAGGAGGTCTTGCTGGGGCAGGTGTTTCAGGGTTTAGGGCAGTGCAGTGGTGTTCAGGCAGTGTAGGGGGTCGTGCTGGGGTGGTGTTTCAGGGTTTAGGGCAGTGCAGTGGTGTTCGGGCAGTATAGGGGGTCGTGCTAGGGGTGGGGTTTCAGGGTTTAGGGCAGAGCAGTGGTGTTCGGGCAGTGTAGGGGTCGTGGTGGTGGTGGTGTTTCAGGGTTTTAGGGCAGGGCAGTGGTGTCCGAGCAGTGTAGGGGGTCGAGCTGGGGGTGGTGTTTCAGGGTTTAGGGCAGTGCAGTGGTGTTCGGGTAGTGTAGGGGGTCGTGCTGGGGCTGGTGTTTCAGTGTATAGGGCAGTGCAGTGGTGTTCGGTGAGTATAGGGGATCGTGCTGGGGCTGGTGTTTCAGGGTTGAGGGCAGTGCAGTTTTGTTCGGGTAGTGTAGGGGGTCGTGCTGGGGCTGGTGTTGCAGGGTTTAGGGCAGTGCAGTGGTGTTAGGGCAGTGTAGGGGGTCGTGCTGGGGCTAATGTTTCAGGGTTTAGGTCGGTGCAGTGGTGTTCGGGCAGTGTAGGGGGTCGTGCTGGGGCTGGTGTTTCAGGGTTTAGAGCAGTGCAGTGGTGATCGGGCAGAGTAGGGGGTCGTGCAGGGGGTGATGTTTCAGGCTTTAGGGCAGTGCAGTTGTTTTCGGGCAGTGTAGGGGGTCTTGCTGGGGGTGGTGTTTCAGGGTTTAGTGCTGAGCAGTGATGTTCGGGCAGTGTAGGGGGACGTACTGGGGGTGGTGTTTCAGGGTTTAGTGCTGAGCAGTGGTGTTCGGGCAGTGTAGGGGGTCTTGCTGGGGATGGTGTTTCAGGGTTTAGGGCAGTGCAGTTGTGTTCGGGCAGTGTAGGGGGTCATGGTGGAGGTGGTGTTTCAGGGTTTATGGCAGTGCAGTGGTGTTCGAGTAGTGTAGGGGGTCATGGGGGGGCTGGTGTTTCAGGGTTTAGGGCAGAGCAGTGGTGTTCGGGCAGTGTAGCTGGTAGTGCTGGTTCTTCAGGTTTTAGTGTAGAGCAGTGGTTTTCGGGCAGTGTACGGGGACGTACTGGGGGTGGTGTTTCAGGGTTTAGTGCTGAGCAGTGGTGTTCGGGCAGTGTTGGGGGTCTGGCTGGGGATGGTGTTTCAGGGTTTAGGGAAGTGCAGTGGTGTTCGGGCAGTGTAGGGAGTTGTGCTGGGGCCGGTGTTTCAGGGTTTAGGGCAGTGCAGTGGTGTTCGGGCAGTGTAGGGGGTCCTTGCTGGGGCTGGTGTTTCAGGGTTTAGGGCAGTGCAGTGGTTTTCGGGCAGTTTAGGGTGTCATGCTGGGGCTTGTGTTTCAGGGTTTAGGGCAGTGCAGTGGTGTTCGGGCAGTGTAGGGTGTCGTGCTGGGGGTGGTGTTTCAGGGTTTAGGGCAGAACAGTGGTGTTCGGGCAGATTAGGGTGTCGTGCTGGTGCTGGTGTTTCAGGATTTAGGGCAGAGCAGTGGTGTTCGGGCAGTTTAGGGGACGTGCTGGGGCTGGTGTTTCAGGGTTTAGGGCAGAGCAGTGGTGTTCGCCCAGTGTAGGGGGACGTGCTGGGGGTGGTGTTTCAGGGTTTAGGGCAGAGCAGTGGTGTTCGGGCAGTGTAGAGGTCGTGCTGGGGGTGGTGTTTCAGGGTTTAGGGCAGTGCAGTGGTGTTCGGGCAGTGTAGGGGGTCTTGCTGGGGCAGGTGTTTCAGGGTTTAGGGCAGTGCAGTGGTGTTCGGGCAGTGTAGGGTGTCGTGCTGGGGGTGGTGTTTCAGGGTTTAGGGCAGTGGTGTTCGGGCAGTGTAGGGGGTCTTGCTGGAGCTGGTGTTTCAGGGTTTAGGGCAGTGCAGTGGTGTTCGGGCAGTATAGGGGGTCATGCTAGGGGTGGGGTTTCAGGGTTTAGGGCAGAGCAGTGGTGTTCGGGCAGTGTAGGTGGTAGTGCTGGTTTTTCAGGATTTAGTGTAGAGCAGTGGTGTTCGGGCAGTGTAGGGGGACATACTGGGGGTGGTGTTTCAGGGTTTAGTGCTGAGCAGTGGTGTTCATGCAGTGTTAGGGGTCTTGGTGATGATGGTGTTTCAGGGTTTAGGGCAGTGCAGTGGTGTTCTAGCATTGTAGTGCGTCGTGGTGGAGGTGGTGTTTCAGAGTTTTAGGGCAGGGCAGTGGTGTTCGGGCAGGTAAGGGGGTTGTGCAGGGGGTGGTGTTTCAGGGTTTAGGGCAGTGCAGTGGTGTTCGGGCAGTGTAGAGGGTCATGCTGGGGGTGAAGTTTCAGGGTTTAGGGTAGAGCAGTGGTGTTCGGGCAGTTTAGGGTCTCGCTCTGGTGCTGGTGTTTCAGGATTTAGGGCAGAGCAGTGGTGTTCGGGCAGTGTAGGGGGACGTGCTGGGGCTGGTGTTTCAGGGTTTAGGTCAGAGCAGTGGTGTTAGGGCAGTGTAGGGGGTCATGCTGGGAGTGGTGTTTCAGGATTAAGGGCAGTGCAGTGGTGTTTGGGTACTGTAGGGGGTCATGCAGGGGGTTTTGTTTCAGGGTTTAGGGCAGTGCAGGTGTTTTCGGGCAGTGTAGGGGGTCTTGCTGGAGGTGGTGTTTCAGGGTTTAGGGCAGTGCAGTGGTGTGCAGGGAGTGTGAGAGGTCATGCTGCGGCTGGGGTTTTAGGGATTATGGCAGATCAGTGGTGTTCGGGCAGAGTAGGGGGTCATGCTCGGGTTGGTGTTTCAGGGTTTTGTGCAGAGCAGTGGTGTTCGGGCAGTGTAGGGGGGCGTACTGTGGGTGGTGTTTCAGGGTTTAGGGCAGTGCAGTGGTGTACGGGCCGTGTAGGGGGTCATGCTGGGGCTGGTGTTTCAGGGTTTTGGGCAGAGCAGTGGTGTTCGGGCAGTGTAGGGGGCCGTACTGTGGGTGGTGTTTCAGGGTTTAGGGCAGAGCAGTGGTGTTCAGGCAGTGTAGGGGGTCGTGCTGGGGCTGGTGTTTCAGTGTTTAGGGCAGTGCAGTGGTGTACGGGCCATGTAGGGGGTCATGCTGGGGCTGGTGTTTCAGTGGTTAGGGCAGTGCAGTGGTGTACGAGCCGTGTAGGGGGTCATGCTGGGGCTGGTGATTCAGGGTTTAGGGCAGAGCAGTGGTGTATGGCCAGTGTAGGGGGACATGCTGGGGGTGGTGTTTCAGGGTTTAGGGCAGAGCAGTGGTGTTCGGGCAGTGTAGGGGGTCATGCTGGGAGTGGTGTTTCAGGATTTAGGGCAGTGCAGTGGTGTTCGGGCATTGTAGGGGGACATGCTGGGGGTGGTGTTTTAGGGTTTAGGGCTATGCAGTGAGGTTCGGGCAGTGTAGGGGGTCGTGCTGGGGCTGGTGTTTCAGTGTTTAGGGCAGTGCAGTGGTGTTCGGGCAGTGTAGGGGGTTGTGCTGGGGCTGATGTTTCAGGGTTTAGAGCAGTGCAGTGGTGATCGGGCAGAGTAGGGAGTAGTGCAGGGGGTTGTGTTTCAGACTTTAGGGCAGTGCTGTTGTTTTCGGGCAGTGTAGGGGGTCTAGCTGGGGGTGGTGTTTCAGGGTTTAGTGCTGAGCAGTGGTGTTCGGGCAGTGTAGGGGGACGTACTGGGGGTGGTGTTTCAGGGTTTAGTGCTGAGCAGTGGTGTTCGGGCAGTGTAGGGGGTCGTGGTGGAGGTGGTGTTTCAGGCATTAGGGCAGTGCAGTGGTGTTCGGGTAGTTTAGGGGGTCATGGTGGGGCTGGTGTTTCAGGGTTTAGGGCAGTGCAGTGGTGTTCAGGTACTGTAGGGTTCGTGCTGGGGCTGGTGTTTCAGTGTTTACGGCAGGGCAGTGGTGTTCGGGCAGTGTAGGGGGTCATGCTGGGGTGGTGTTTCAGGGTTTAGGGCAGTGCAGTGGTGTTCGGTGAGTGTAAGGGATCGTGCTGGGGCTGGTGTTTCAGGGTTTAGGGCAGTGCAGTGGTGTTCGGGCAGTGTAGGGGATCATGCTGGGGCTGGTGTTTCAGGGTTTAGGGCAGTGCAGAAGTGTTCGGTAGTGTAGGTGTCATGGTGGGGCTCGTGTTTCAGGGTTTAGTGCAGTGCAGTGGTTTTCAGGTAGTGTAGGAGGTTGTGCTGTGGTTGGTGTTTCAGGGTTTAGGGCAGTGCAGTGGTGTTCGGGCAGTCTAGGGGGTCATGCTTGGGCTGGTCTTTCAGTGTATAGGGCAGTGCAGTGGTGTTCAGGCAGTGTAGGGGGTCGTGCTGGGGCTGGTGTTTCAGGGTTTAGGTCGGTGTAGTGGTGTTCGGGCATTGTAGGGGTCATGCTGGGGCTGGTGTTTCACGGTTTAGGTCGGTGCAGTGGTGTTCGGGCACTGTAGGGGATCGTGCTGGTGTTTCAGGATTTAGGGCAGAGCAGTGGTGTTCAGGCAGTGTAGGGGGTCGTGGTGGAGATGGTGTTTCAGGGTTTTAGGGCAGGGCAGTGGTGTTCTGGCAGTGTAGGGGGGCGAGCTGGGGGTGGTGTTTCAGGGTTTAGGGCAGTGCAGTGGTGTTCAGTGAATATAGGGGATCGTGCTGGGGCTGGTGTTTCAGGGTTTAGGGCAGTGCAGTGGTGTTTGGGCAGTGTAGGGGGTCGTGCTGGGGCTGGTGTTTCAGTGTATAGAGCTGTGCAGTGGTGTTAGGGCAGTGTAGGGGGTCGTGCTGGGGCTAATGTTTCAGGGTTTAGGTCGGTGCAGTGGTGTTCGGGCAGTGTAGGGGGTTGTGCTGGGGCTGATGTTTCAGGGTTTAGAGCAGTGCAGTGGTGATCGGGCAGAGTAGGGGGTAGTGCAGGGGGTGGTGTTTCAGACTTTAGGGCAGTGCTGTTGTTTTCGCGCAGTGTAGGGGGTCTAGCTGGGGGTGGTGTTTCAGGGTTTAGTGCTGAGCAGTGGTGTTCGGGTGGTGTAGGGGGACGTACTGGGGGTGGTGTTTCAGGGTTTAGTGCTGAGCAGTGGTGTTCGGGCAGTGTTGGGGGTCTTGCTGGGGATGGTGTTTCAGGGTTTAGGGCAGTGCAGTGGTGTTCGGGCAGTGTAGGGGGTCGTGGTGGAGGTGGTGTTTCAGGGTTTAGGGCAGTGCAGTGGTGTTCGGGTAGTTTAGGGGGTCATGGTGGGGCTGGTGTTTCAGGGTTTAGGGCAGTGCAGTGGTGTTCAGGTAATGTAGGGGTCGTGCTGGGGCTGGTGTTTCAGTGTTTACGGCAGGGCAGTGGTGTTCGGGCAGTGTAGGGGGTCATGCTGAGGTGGTGTTTCAGGGTTTAGGGCAGTGCAGTGGTGTTCGGTGAGTGTAAGGGATCATGCTGGGGCTGGTGTTTCAGGGTTTAGGGCAGTGCAGTGGTGTTCAGGCAGTGTAGGGGATCATGCTGGGGCTGGTGTTTCAGGGTTTAGGGCAGTGCAGTGGTGTTCGGTTGTGTAGGTGTCATGGTGGGGCTCGTGTTTCAGGGTTTAGTGCAGTGCAGTGGTGTTCAGGTAGTATAGGAGGTTGTGCTGTGGTTGGTGTTTCAGGGTTTAGGGCAGTGCAGTGGTGTTCGGGCAGTCTAGGGGGTCATGCTTGGGCTGGTCTTTCAGTGTATAGGGCAGTGCAGTGGTGTTCAGGCAGTGTAGGGGGTCGTGCTGGGGCTGGTGTTTCAGAGTTTAGGTCGGTGCTGTGGTGTTCGGGCAGTGTAGGGGGTCATGCTGGGGCTGGTGTTTCAGGGATTAGGTCGGTGCAGTGGTGTTCGGGCAGAGTAGGGGGTCGTGCAGGGGTTGGTGTTTCAGGATTTAGGGCAGTGCTGTTGTTTTCGGGCAGTGTAGGGGGACGTACTGGGGGTGGTGTTTCATGTTTTAGGGCAGTGCAGTGGTGTTTGGTCAGTGTAGGGGGTCGTGCTGGGGCTAATGTTTCAGGGTTTAGGGCGGAGCAGTGGTGTTCAGGCAGTGTAGGGGGTCGTGCTGGGGCTGGTGTTTCAGGGTTTACGGCAGTGCAGTGGTGTTCTGGCTGTTAAGGGTGTTGTGCTGGGGCTTGTGTTTCAGGATTTTGGGCAGAGCCGTGGTGTTCGGGCAGTCTAGGGGGTCGTGCAGGGGGTGGTGTTTCAGCTTTTAGGGCAGAGCAGTGGTGTTCGGGCAGTGTAGGGGGTCATGCAGGGGGGTGGTGTTTCAGGGATTAGGGCAGTGCAGTCGTGTTTGGGCAGTGTAGGTGGTCATGCTGTGGGTGGTGTTTTAGGGTTTAGGGCAGTGCAGTGGTGTTCAGGCAGTGTAACGGGTCGTGCTGGGTGTGGCGTTTCAGGTTTTAGGGCAGTGCAGTGGTGCTCGGGCAGTGTGAGGGTTCGTGCTGGGGCTGGTGTTTTAGGGATTAGGGCAGTGCAGTGGTGTTCGGGCAGTGTAGGGGGTCGTGCTGGGGGTGGGGTTTCAGTGTTTAGGGCAGAGCAGTGGTGTTCGAGCAGTTTAGGGGGTTGTGCTGGTGCTAGTTTTTCAGGATTTAGGGTAGAGCAGTGGTGTTCGGGCAGTGTAGGGGGATGTACTGGGGGTGGTGATTCAGGGTTTAGGGCAGTACAGTGGTGTTCGTGGAGTGTAGGGGATCGTGCTGGGGCTGGTGTTTCAGGGTTACTGAAGTGCAGTGGTGTTCGGGCAGTGTAGGGGGTCGTGCTGGTGCTGGTGTTTTAGGGTTTAGAGCAGTGCAGTGGTGTTCGGGCAGTGTTCGGGGTTGTGCTGGGGCTGGTGTTTAAGGGTTTAGGGCAGTGCAGTGGTGTTCGGGCAGTGTAAGGGCTCATGGTGGGGCTGGTGATTCAGGGTTTAGGGCAGTGCGGTGGTGTTCGAGCAGTGTAGGGGGTTGTGCTGGGGCTGGTGTTTTAGGGTTTAGGGCAGTGCAGTCGTGTTCGGGCAATATATGGGGTTGTGCTTAGGCTGGTGTTTCAGTGTTTAGGGCGGTGCAGTGGTGTTTAGGCAGTGTAGAGGATCATGCTGGGGCTTGTATTTCAGGTTTTAGGGCAGTGCAGTGGTGTTCGGGCAGTGTAGGGGGTCGTACTGGGGCTGGTGTTTCAGGGTTTAGGGTAGTGCAGTGGAGTTCGGGCAGTGTAGTGATTCGTGCTGGGGCTGGTGTTTCAGGGTTTAGTGCAGTGTAGTGGTGTTCGGGCAGTGTAGGGGGTCGTACTGGGGATGGTGTTTCAGGGTTTAGGGCAGTACAGTGGTTTTCGGGCAGTTTAGGGTGTCGTGCTGGGGCTTGTGTTTTAGGGTTTAGGGCAGTGCAGTGGTGTTCGGGCAGTGTAGGGTGTCGTGCTGGGGATGGTGTTTCAGGGTTTAGGGCAGAGCAGTGGTGTTCGGCCAGTGTAGGGGGACGTGTTGAGGGTGGTGTTTCAGGGTTTAGGGCAGAGCAGTGCTGTTCGGCCAGTGTAGGGGGACGTGCTGAGGGTGGTGTTTCAGGGTTTAGGGCAGTGCAGTGGTGTTTGGGCAGTGTAGGGGGTCGTGCTGGGGCTGGTGTTTCAGTGTATAGAGCTGTGCAGTGGTGTTAGTGCAGTGTAGGGGGTCGTGCTGGGGCTAATGTTTCAGGGTTTAGGTCGGTGCAGTGGTGTTCGGGCAGTGTAGGGGGTCGTGCTGGGGCTGGTGTTTCAGGGTTTAGAGCAGTGCAGTGGTGATCGGGCAGAGTAGGGGGTAGTGCAGGGGGTGGTGTTTTAGACTTTAGGGCAGTGCTGTTGTTTTCGGGCAGTGTAGGGGGTCTAGCTGGGGGTGGTGTTTCAGGGTTTAGTGCTGAGCAGTGGTGTTTGGGCAGTGTAGGGGGACGTACTGGGGTGGTGTTTCAGGGTTTAGTGCTGAGCAGTAGTGTTTGGGCAGTGTAGGGGGTCTTGCTGGGGATGGTGTTTCAGGGTTTAGGGCAGTGCAGTGGTGTTCGGGCAGTGGAGGGGGTCGTGCTGGGTTGGTGTTTCAGGGTTTAGGGCAGTGCAGTGGAATTCGGTGAGTGTAAGGGATCGTGCTGGGGCTGGTGTTTCAGGGTTTAGGGCAGTGCAGTGGTGTTCAGGCAGTGTAGGGGATCATGCTGGGACTGGTTTTTCAGGGTTTAGGGCAGTGCAGTGGTGTTCGGTAGTGTAGGTGTCATGGTGGTGCTCGTGTTTCAGGGTTTAGTGCAGTGCAGTGGTGTTCAGGTAGTAGAGGTCGTGCTGTGGCTGGTGTTTCAGGGTTTAGGGCAGTGCAGTGCAGTGGTGTTCAGGTAGTGGAGGTCGTGCTGTGGCTGGTGTTTCAGGGTTTAGGGCAGTGCAGTGGTGTTTGGGCAGTGTAGGGGGTCATGCTGGGGCAGGTCTTTCAGTGTATAGGGCAGTGCAGTGGTGTTCAGGCAGTGTAGGGGGTCATGCTGGGGCTGGTGTTTCAGGGTTTAGGTCGGTGCTGTGGTGTTCGGGCAGTGTAGGGGGTCGTGCTGGGTTGGTGTTTCAGGGTTTAGGGCAGTGCAGTGGAATTCGGTGAGTGTAAGGGATCGTGCTGGGGCTGGTGTTTCAGGGTTTAGGGCAGTGCAGTGGTGTTCGGGCAGTGTAGGGGATCATGCTGGGGCTGGTTTTTCAGGGTTTAGGGCAGTGCAGTGGTGTTCGGTAGTGTAGGTGTCATGGTGGGGCTCGTGTTTCAGGGTTTAGTGCAGTGCAGTGGTGTTTAGGTAGTAGAGGTCGTGCTGTGGCTGGTGTTTCAGGGTTTAGGGCAGTGCAGTGGTGTTCGGGCAGTGTAGGGGGTCATGCTGGAGCTTGTCTTTCAGTGTATAGAGCAGGGCAGTGGTGTTCAGGCAGTGTAGGGGGTCATGCTGGGGCTGTTGTTTCAGGGTTTAGGTCGGTGCTGTGGTGTTCAGGCAGTGTAGGGGGTTGTGCTGGGGCTGGTGTTTCAGGGTTTAGGTCGGTGCAGTGGTGTTCGGTCAGAGTAGGGGGTCGTGCAGGGGGTGGTGTTTCAGGCTTTAGGGCAGTGCAGTTGTGTTCGGGCAGTGTAGGGGGTCGTGCTGGGGCTGGTGTTTCAGAGTTTAGGGCAGTGCAGTTGTGTTCGGGCTGTTTAGGGTGTCGTGCTGGGGCTGGTGTTTCAGGGTTTAGGGCAGTGCAGTGGTGTTCGGGAAGTGTAGGGTGTCGTGCTGGTGGTGGTGTTTCAACGTTTAGGGCAGTGCAGTGGTGTTCGGGAAGTGTAGGGTGTCGTGCTGGTGGTGGTGCTTCAGGGTTTAGGGCAGAGCAGTGGTGTTCGGGCAGTTTAGGGTGTCGTGCTGGTGATGGTGTTTCAGGATTTTGGGCAGAGCTGTGGTGCTCGGGCAGTCTAGGGGGTCGTGCAGTGGTGGTGTTTCAGGGTTTAGGGCAGTGCAGTCGTGTTCGGGCAGTGTAGGTGGTCATGCTGTGGGTGGTGTTTTAGGGTTTAGGGCAGTGCAGTGATGTTCGGGCAGTGTAGCGGGTCGTGCTGGGTGTGGAGTTTCAGGTTTTAGGGCAGTGCAGTGGTGTTCGGGCAGTGTGAGGGGTCGTGCTGGGGCTGGTGTTTTAGGGATTAGGGCAGTGCAGTGGTGTTCGGGCAGTGTAGGGGTTCGTGCTGGGGTGGGGTTTCAGGGTTTAGGGCAGAGCAGTGGTGTTCGGGCAGTGTAGGGGGTTTTGCTGGTGCTAGTTTTTCAGGATATAGGGTAGAGCAGTGGTGTTCGGGCAGTGTAGGGGGACGTACTGGGAGTGGTGTTTCAGGGTTTAGGGCAGTGCAGTGGTGCTAGAGCAGTGTAGGTGGTCGTGGTGGAGGTGGTGTTTCAGGGTTTAGGGCTATGCAGTGAGGTTCAGGCAGTGTAGGGGGTCGTGCTGGGGCTGGTGTTTCAGGGTTTAGGGCAGTGCAGTGGTGTTCAAGCAGTGTAGGAGGTCGTGCTGGGGCTGGTGTTTCAGGGTTTAGGGCAGTGCAGTGGTGTTTGGGTAGTGTAGGGGGTCATGGTGGGGCTGGTGTTTCAGGGTTTCGGGCAGTGCAGTGGTGTTCAGGTAGTGTAGGGGTCGTGCTGGGGCTGGTGTTTCAGGGTTTAGGGCAGTGCAGTGGTGATCAGGCAGTGTAGGAGGTCGTGGTGGAGGTGGTGTTTCAGGGTATTAGGGCATGGCTGTGCTGTTCGGGCAATGTAGGGGTAATGCTGGGGTGGTGTTTCAGGGTTTAGGGCAGTGAAATTGTGCTAGAGCAGTGTAGGTGGTCGTGGTGGAGGTGGTGTTTCAGGGTTTAGGGCTATGCAGTGAGGTTCGGGCAGTGTAGGGGGTCGTGCTGGGGCTGGTGTTTCAGGGTTTAGGGCAGTGCAGTGGTGTTCGTGCAGTGTAGGGGGTCGTGCTGGGGCTGGTGTTTCTGTGTATAGGGCAGTGCAGTGGTGTTCAGGCAGTGTAGGGGGTCATGCTGGGGCTGGTGTTTCAGGGTTTAGGTCGGTGCAGTGGTGTTCGGGCAGTGTAGGGGTCGTGCTGGGTCTGGTGTTTCAGGGTTTAGGTCGGTGCAGTTGTGTTCGGGCAGTGTAGGGGGTCGTGCTGGTGCTGGTGTTTCAGGATTTAGGGCAGAGCACTGGTGTTCAGGCAGTGTAGGGGGTCGTGGTGGAGGTGGTGTTTCAGGGTTTAAGGAAGGGCAGTGGTGTTCAGGTAGTGTGGGGGGTGAGCTGGGGGTGGTGTTTCAGGGTTTAGGGCAGTGCAGTGGTGTTCGGTGAGTATAGGGGATCGTGCTGGGGCTCGTGTTTCAGGGTTTAGGGCAGTGCAGTGGTGTTCGGGTAGTGTAGGGGGTTGTGCTCGGGCTGGTGTTTCAGGGTTTAGGGCAGTGCAGTGGTGTTTGGGCAGTGTAGGGGGTCGTGCTGGGGCTGGTGTTTCAGTGTATAGAGCTGTGCAGTGGTGTTAGTGCAGTGTAGGGGGCCGTGCTGGGGCTAATGTTTCAGGGTTTAGGTCGGTGCAGTGGTGTTCGGGCAGTGTAGGGGGTCGTGCTGGGGCTGGTGTTTCAGGGTTTAGAGCAGTGCAGTGGTGATCGGGCAGAGTAGTGGGTAGTGCAGTGGGTGGTGTTTTAGACTTTAGGGCAGTGCTGTTGTTTTCGGGCAGTGTAGGGGGTCTAGCTGGGGGTGGTGTTTCAGGGTTTAGTGCTGAGCAGTGGTGTTTGGGCAGTGTAGGGGGATGTACTGGGGGTGGTGTTTCAGGGTTTAGTGCTGAGCAGTAGTGTTTGGGCAGTGTAGGGGGTCTTGCTGGGGATGGTGTTTCAGGGTTTAGGGCAGTGCAGTGGTGTTCGGGCAGTGTAGGGGGCCGTGCTGGGTTTGTGTTTCAGGGTTTAGGGCAGTGCAGTGGAATTCGGTGAGTGTAAGGGATCGTGCTGGGGCTGGTGTTTCAGGGTTTAGAGCAGTGCAGTGGTGATCGGGCAGAGTAGTGGGTAGTGCAGGGGGTGGTGTTTTAGACTTTAGGGCAGTGCTGTTGTTTTCGGGCAGTGTAGGGGGTCTAGCTGGGGGTGGTGTTTCAGGGTTTAGTGCTGAGCAGTGGTGTTTGGGCAGTGTAGGGGGACGTACTGGGGGTGGTGTTTCAGGGTTTAGTGCTGAGCAGTAGTGTTTGGGCAGTGTAGGGGGTCTAGCTGGGGGTGGTGTTTCAGGGTTTAGTGCTGAGCAGTGGTGTTTGGGCAGTGTAGGGGGACGTACTGGGGGTGGTGTTTCAGGGTTTAGTGCTGAGCAGTAGTGTTTGGGCAGTGTACGGGGTCTTGCTGGGGCTGGTGTTTCAGGGTTTAGGGCAGTGCAGTGGTGTTCGGGCAGTGTAGGGGATCATGCTGGGGCTGGTTTTTCAGGGTTTAGGGCAGTGCAGTGGTGTTCGGTAGTGTAGGTGTCATGGTGGGGCTCGTGTTTCAGGGTTTAGTGCAGTGCAGTGGTGTTCAGGTAGTGGAGGTCGTGCTGTGGCTGGTGTTTCAGGGTTTAGGGCAGTGCAGTGGTGTTCAGGTAGTGGAGGTCGTGCTGTGGCTGGTGTTTCAGGGTTTAGGGCAGTGCAGTGGTGTTCGGGCAGAGTAGGGGGTCATGCTGGGGCTGGTCTTTCAGTGTATAGGGCAGTGCAGTGGTGTTCAGGCAGTGTAGGGGGTCATGCTGGGGCTGGTGTTTTAGGGTTTAGGTCGGTGCTGTGGTGTTCGGGCAGTGTAGGGGGTTGTGCTGGTGTTTCAGGGTTTAGGTCGGTGCAGTGGTGTTCGGGCAGAGTAGGGGGTCGTGCAGGAGGTGGTGTTTCAGGCTTTAGGGCAGTGCAGTTGTTTTCGGGCAGTGTAGGGGAACGTACTGGGGGTGGTGTTTCAGGTTTTAGGGCAGTGCAGTGGTGTTCGGGCAGTGTAGGGGGTTGTGCTGGGGCTAATGTTTCAGGGTTTAGGGCAGAGCAGTGGTGTTCGGGCAGTGTAGGGGGTCATGCTGGGGCTGGTGTTTCAGAGTTTAGGACAGTGCAGTGGTGTTCGGGCTGTTTAGGGTGTCGTGCTGGGGCTTGTGTTTCAGGATTTAGGGCAGTGCAGTGGTGTTCGGGAAGTGTAGGGTGTCGTGATGGTGGTGGTGTTTCAGGGTTTAGGGCAGTGCAGTGGTGTTCGGGAAGTGTAGGGTGTCGTGCTGGTGGTGGTGCTTCAGGGTTTAGGGCAGAGCAGTGGTGTTCGGACAGTTTAGGGTGTCGTGCTGGTGATGGTGTTTCAGGATTTTGGGCAGAGCAGCGGTGCTCAGGCAGTCTAGGGGGTCGTGCAGTGGTGGTGTTTCAGGGTTTAGGGCAGTGCAGTGGTGTTCGGGTAATGTAGGGGGTCATGCAGGGGGGTGGTGTTTCAGGGTTTAGGGCAGTGCAATCATGTTCGGGCAGTGTAGGTGGTCATGCTGTGGGTGGTGTTTTAGGGTTTAGGGCAGTGCAGTGGTGTTCGGGCAGTGTAGCGGGTCGTGCTGGGTGTGGCGTTTCAGGTTTTAGGGCAGTGCAGTGGTGTTCGGGCAGTGTGAGGGGTCGTGCTGGGGCTGGTGTTTTAGGGATTAGGGCAGTGCAGTGGTGTTCGGGCAGTGTAGGGGGTCGTGCTGGCGGTGGGGTTTCAGGGTTTAGGGCAGAGCAGTGGTGTTCGGGCAGTGTAGGGGGTTGTGCTGGTGCTAGTTTTTCAGGATTTAGGGCAGAGCAGTGGTGTTCGGGCAGTTTAGGGTGTCGTGCTGGTGATGGTGTTTCAGCATTTTGGGCAGAGCAGTGGTGCTCGGGCAGTCTAGGGGGTCGTGCAGTGGTGGTGTTTCAGGGTTTAGGGCAGTGCAGTGGTGTTCGGGCAGTGTAGGAGGTCATGCTGGGGCTGGTGTTTCAGGGTTTAGGGCAGTGCAGTGGTGTTCGGGTAGTGTAGGGGGCATGGTGGTGCTGGTGTTTCAGGGTTTCGGGCAGTGCAGTGGTGTTCAGGTAGTGTAGGGGTCGTGCTGGGGTTGGTGTTTCAGGGTTTAGGGCAGTGCAGTGGTGATCAGGCAGTGTAGGAGGTCGTGGTGGAGGTGGTGTTTCAGGGTATTAGGGCAGGGCTGTGCTGTTCGGGCAATGTAGGGGTAATGCTGGGGTGGTGTTGCAGGGTTTAGGGCAGTGCAATTGTGTTCGGTGAGTGTAGGGGATCGTGATGGGGCTGGTGTGTCAAGGTTTAGGGCAGTGCAGTGGTGTTCGGGCAGTGTAGGGGATCATGCTGGGGCTGGTGTTTCAGGGTTTAGGGCAGTGCAGTGGTGTTCGGTAGTGTAGGTGTCATGGTGGGGCTCGTGTTTCAGGGTTTAGTGCAGTGCAGCGGTGTTCAGGTAGTGTAGGAGGTCGTACTGGGGCTGGTGTTTCAGGGTTTAGGGCAGTGCAGTGGTGTTCTTGCAGTGTAGGGGGTCGTGCTGGGGCTGGTGTTTCTGTGTATAGGGCAGTGCAGTGGTGTTCAGGCAGTGTAGGGGGTCGTGCTGGGGCTGGTGTTTCAGGGTTTAGGTCGGTGCAGTGGTGTTCGGGCAGTGTAGGGGTCGTGCTGGGTCTGGTGTTTCAGGGTTTAGGTCGGTGCAGTGGTGTTTGGGCAGTGTAGGGGGTCGTGCTGGTGCTGGTGTTTCAGGATTTAGGGCAGAGCAGTGGTGTTCAGGCAGTGTAGGGGGTCGTGGTGGAGGTGGTGTTTCAGGGTTTTAGGGCAGGGCAGTGGTGTTCAGGCAGTGTAGGGGGTGAGCTGGGGGTGGTGTTTCAGGGTTTAGGGCAGTGCAGTGGTGTTCGGTGAGTATAGGGGATCGTGCTGGGGCTCGTGTTTCAGGGTTTAGGGCAGTGCAGTGGTGTTCGGGTAGTGTAGGGGGTCGTGCTGGGGCTGGTGTTTCAGGGTTTAGGGCAGTGCAGTGGTGTTTGGCCAGTGTAGGGGGTCGTGCTGGGGCTGGTGTTTCAGTGTATAGAGCTGTGCAGTGGTGTTAGTGCAGTGTAGGGGGTCGTGCTGGGGCTAATGTTTCAGGGTTTAGGTCGGTGCAGTGGTGTTCGGGCAGTGTAGGGGGTCGTGCTGGGGCTGGTGTTTCAGGGTTTAGAGCAGTGCAGTGGTGATCGGGCAGAGTAGTGGGTAGTGCAGGGGGTGGTGTTTTAGACTTTAGGGCAGTGCTGTTGTTTTCGGGCAATGTAGGGGGTCTAGCTGGGGGTGGTGTTTCAGGGTTTAATGCTGAGCAGTGGTGTTTGGGCAGTGTAGGGGGACGTACTGGGGGTAATGTTTCAGGGTTTAGTGCTGAGCAGTGGTGTTCGGGCAGTGTAGGGGGTCTTGCGGGGGATGGTGTTTCAGGGTTTAGGGCAGTGCAGTGGTGTTCGGGTAGTTTAGGGGGTCATGGTGGGGTTGGTGTTTCAGGGTTTAGGGCAGTGCAGTGGTGTTCAGGAAATGTAGGGGTCGTGCTGGGGCTGGTGTTTCAGGGTTTACGGCAGGGCAGTGGTGTTCGGGCAGTGTAGGGGGTCGTGCTGGGTTGGTGTTTCAGGGTTTAGGGCAGTGCAGTGGTGTTTGGTGAGTGTAAGGGATCGTGCTGGGGCTCGTGTTTCAGGGTTTAGGGCAGTGCAGTGGTGTTCGGGCAGTGTAGGGGGTCATGCTGGGGCTGGTGTTTGAGGGTTTAGGGCAGTGCAGTGGTGTTCAGGCAGTGTAGGGGGTCATGCTGGGGCTGGTGTTTGAGGGTTTAGGGCAGTGCATTAGTGTTCAAACAGTGTAGAGAGTCATGCTGGGGGTGGTGTTTCAGGGTTTAGGGCAGAGCAGTGGTGTTCGGGCAGTGTAGGGTGTCATGCTGGGAGTGGTGTTTCAGGATTTAGGGCAGTGCAGTGGTGTTCGGGCATTGTAGGGGGACGTGCTGGGGGTGGTGTTTTAGGGTTTAGGGCAGAGCAGTGGTGTTCGGGCAGTCTAGGGGGTCATGCAGGGGGTGGTGTTTCAGGGTTTAGGGCAGTGCAGTGGTGTTCGGGCAGAGTAGGGTGTCATGCTGGGAGTGGTGTTTCAGGATTTAGGGCAGTGCAGTGGTGTTCGGGCAGTGTAGGGGGACGTGCTGGGGGTGGTGTTTTAGGGTTTAGGGCAGAGCAGTGGTGTTCGGGCAGTCTAGGGGGTCATGCAGGGGGTGGTGTTTCAGGGTTTAGGGCTGTGTAGTGGTGTTCGGGCAGAGTGAGGGGTCATGCAGGGGGTGTTGTTTCAGGGTTTAGGGCAGTGCAGGTGTTTTCGGGCAGTGTAGGGGGTCTGTCTGGGGCTGGTGTTTCAGGGTTTAGGGCAGTGCAGTAGTTTTCGGGCAATGTAGGGGGTCATGCTGGAGGTGGTTTTTCAGGGTTTAGGGCAGTGCAGTGGTGTGCAGGGAGTGTGAGAGGTCATGCTGGGGCTGGTGTTTTAGGGATTATGGCAGATCAGTGGTGTTCGGGCAGTGTAGGGGGTCATGCTCGGGTTGGTGTTTCAGGGTTTAGGGCAGAGCAGTGGTGTTCGGGCAGTGTAGAGGGTTTTGCTGGGGCTGGTGTTTCAGTGTTTAGGGCAGTGCAGTGGTGTACGGGCCGTGTAGGGGGTCCTGCTGGGGCTGGTGTTTCAGGGTTTAGGGCAGAGCAGTGGTGTTCGGCAGTGTAGGGTGACGTACTGGGGATGGTGTTTCAGGGTTTAAGGGCAGTGCAGTGGTGCTAGAGCAGTGTAGGTGGTCGTGGTGGTGGTGGTGTGTCAGGGTTCCGGGCTATGCAGTGAGGTTCGGGCAGTGTAGGGGGTCGTGCTGGGGCTGGTGTTTCAGTGTTTAGGGCAGTGCAGTGGTGTTCAAGCAGTGTAGGAGGTCGTGTTGGGGCTGGTGTTTCAGGGTTTAGGGCAGTGCAGTGGTGTTCGAGTAGTGTAGGGAGTCATGGTGGGGCTGGTGTTTCAGGGTTTCGGGCAGTGCAGTGGTGTTCAGGTAGTGTAGGGGTCGTGCTGGGGCTGGTGTTTCAGGGTTTAGGGCAGTGCAGTGGTGATCAGGCAGTGTAGGAGGTCGTGGTGGAGGTGGTGTTTCAGGGTTTTAGGGCAGGGCTGTGCTGTTTGGGCAATGTAGGGGTAATGCTGGGGTGGTGTTTCAGGGTTTAGGGCAGTGCAATTGTGATCGGTGAGTGTAGGGGATCGTGATGGGGCTGGTGTGTCAAGGTTTAGGCCAGTGCAGTGGTGTTCGGGCAGTGTAGGGGATCATGCTGGGGCTGGTGTTTCAGGGTTTAGGGCAGTGCAGTGGTGTTCGGTAGTGTAGGTGTCATGGTGGGGCTCGTGTTTCAGGGTTTAGTGCAGTGCAGCGGTGTTTAGGTAGTGTAGGAGGTCGTACTGGGGCTGGTGTTTCAGGGTATAGGGCAGTGCAGTGGTGTTCGCGCAGTGTAGGGGGTTGTGCTGGGGCTGGTGTTTCTGTGCATAGGGCAGTGCAGTGGTGTTCAGGCAGTGTAGGGGGTCGTGCTGGGGCTGGTGTTTCAGGGTTTAGGTCGGTGCAGTGGTGTTCGGGCAGTGTAGAGGTCGTGCTGGGTCTGGTGTTTCAGGGTTTAGGTCGGTGAAGTGGTGTTCGGGCAGTGTAGGGGGTCGTGCTGGTGCTGGTGTTTCAGGATTTAGGGCAGAGCAGTGGTGTTCAGGCAGTGTAGGGGGTCGTGGTGGAGGTGGTGTTTCAGGGTTTTAGGGAAGGGCAGTGGTGTTCAGGCAGTGTAGGGGGCGAGCTGGGGGTGGTGTTTCAAGGTTTAGGGCAGTGCAGTGGTGTTCGGTGAGTATAGGGGATCGTGCTGGGGCTCGTGTTTCAGGGTTTAGGGCAGTGCAGTGGTGTTCGGGTAGTGTAGGGGGTCGTGCTAGGGCTGGTGTTTCAGGATTTAGGGCAGTGCAGTGATGTTCGGGCATTGTAGGGGGACGTGCTGGGGTGGTGTTTTAGGGTTTAGGGCAGAGCAGTGGTGTTCGGGCAGTCTAGGGGGTCATGCAGGGGGTGGTGTTTCAGGGTTTATGGCAGTGCATTGGTGTTAGGGCAGAGTAAGGGGTCATGCAGGGGGTGTTGTTTCAGGGTTTAGGGCAGTGCAGGTGTTTTCGGGCAGTGTAGGGGGTCTTGCTGGGGGTGGTGTTTTAGGGTTTAGGGCAGTGGTGTTCAGCCAGTGTAGGGGGTCTGTCTGCGGCTGGTGTTTCAGGGTTTAGGGCAGTGCAGTAGTTTTCGGGCAGTGTAGGGGGTCATGCTGGAGGTGGTTTTTCAGGGTTTAGGGCAGTGCAGTGGCATGCAGGGAGTGTGAGAGGTCATGCTGGGGCTGGTGTTTTAGGGATTATGGCAGATCAGTGGTGTTCGGGCAGTGTAGGGGGTCGTGCTGGGGGTGGGGTTTCAGGGTTTAGGGCAGAGCAGTGGTGTTCGGGCAATGTAGGGGGTTGTGCTGGTGCTAGTTTTTCAGGATTTAGGGTAGAGCAGTGGTGTTCGGGCAGTGTAGGGGGACGTACTGGGGGTGGTGTTTCAGGGTTTAGTGCTGAGCAGTGGTGTTCGGGCAGTGTAGGGGGTCCTGCTGGGGCTGGTGCTTCAGGGTTTAGGGCAGAGCAGTGGTGTTCGGCAGTGTAGGGTGACGTACTGGGGATGGTGTTTCAGGGTTTAGGGCAGTTCAGTGGTGCAAGAGCAGTGTAGGTGGTGGTGGTGGTGGTGTGTCAGGGTTTAGGGCTATGCAGTGAGGTTCGGGCAGTGTAGGGGGTCGTGCTGGGGCTGGTGTTTCAGTGTTTAGGGCAATGCAGTGGTGTTCAAGCAGTGTAGGAGGTCGTGTTGGGGCTGGTTTTTCAGGGTTTAGGGCAGTGCAGTGGAGTTCGAGTAGTGTAGGGAGTCATGGTGGGGCTGGTGTTTCAGGGTTTCGGGCAGTGCAGTGGTGTTCGGGCAGTGTACGGGGTTGTGCTGGGGCTGGTGTTTAAGGGTTTATGGCAGTGCAGTGGTGTTCGGGCAGTGTAGGGGCTCATGGTGGGGATGGTGATTCAGGGTTTTAGGGCAGGGCTGTGCTGTTCGGGCAATGTAGGGGTAATGCTGGGGTGGTGTTTCAGGGTTTAGGGCAGTGCAATTGTGCTCGTGAGTGTAGGGGATAGTGATGGGGCTGGTGTGTCAAGGTTTAGGCCAGTGCAGTGGTGTTCGGGCAGTGTAGTGGATCATGCTGGGGCTGGTGTTTCAGGGTTTAGGGCAGTGCAGTGGTGTTCGGTAGTGTAGGTGTCATGGTGGGGCTCGTGTTTCAGGGTATAGTGCAGTGCAGCGGTGTTCAGGTAGTGTAGGAGGTCGTACTGGGGCTGGTGTTTCAGGGTTTAGGGCAGTGCAGTGGTGTTCGCGCAGTGTAGGGGGTCGTGCTGGGGCTGGTGTTTCTGTGCATAGGGCAGTGCAGTGGTGTTCAGGCAGTGTAGGGGGTCGTGCTGGGGCTGGTGTTTCAGGGTTTAGGTCGGTGCAGTGGTGTTCGGGCAGTGTAGAGGTCGTGCTGGGTCTGGTGTTTCAGGGTTTAGGTCGGTGAAGTGGTGTTCGGGCAGTGTAGGGGGTTGTGCTGGTGTTTCAGGATTTAGGGCAGAGCAGTGGTGTTCAGGCAGTGTAGGGGGTCGTGGTGGAGGTGTTGTTTCAGGGTTTTAGGGCAGGGCAGTGGTGTTCAGGCAGTGTAGGGGGCGAGCTGGGGGTAGTGTTTCAGGGTTTAGGGCAGTGCAGTGGTGTTCGGTGAGTATAGGGGATCGTGCTGGGGCTGGTGTTTCAGGGTTTAGGGCAGTGCAGTGGTGTTCGGGTAGTGTAGGGGGTCGTGCTGGGGCTGGTGTTTCAGGATTTAGGGCAGTGCAGTGATGTTCGGGCATTGTAGGGGGATGTGCTGGGGGTGGTGTTTTAGGGTTTAGGGCAGAGCAGTGGTGTTCGGGCCGTCTAGGGGGTCATGCAGGGGGTGGTGTTTCAGGGTTTAGGGCAGTGCAGTGGTGTTCGGGCAGAGTAAGGGGTCATGCACGGGGTGTTGTTTCAGGGTTTAGGGCAGTGCAGTTGTTTTCGGGCAGTGTAGGGGGTCTTGCTGTGGGTGGTGTTTTAGGGTTTAGGGCAGTGGTGTTCGGCCAGTGTAGGGGGGTCTGCCTGCGGCTGGTGTTTCAGGGTTTAGGGCAGTGCAGTTGTTTTCGGGCAGTGTAGGGGGTCATGCTGGAGGTAGTTTTTCAGGGTTTAGGGCAGTGCAGTGGTGTGCAGGGAGTGTGAGAGGTCATGCTGGGGCTGGTGTTTTAGGGATTATGGCAGATCAGTGGTGTTCGGGCAGTGTAGGGGGTCGTGCTGGGGGTGGGGTTTCAGGGTTTAGGGCAGAGCAGTGGTGTTCGGGCAGTGTAGGGGGTTGTGCTGGTGCTAGTTTTTCAGGATTTAGGGTAGAGCATTGGTGTTCGGGGAGTGTAGGGGGACGTACTGGGGGTGGTGTTTCAGGGTTTAGTGCTGAGCAGTGGTGTTCGGGCAGTGTAGGGGGTCCTGCTGGGGCTAGTGTTTCAGTTTTTAGGGCAGAGCAGTGGTGTTCGGCAGTGTAGGGTGACGTACTGGGGATGGTGTTTCAGGGTTTAGGGCAGTGCAGTGGTGCTAGAGCAGTGTAGGTGGTCGTGGTGGTGGTGGTGTGTCAGGGTTTAGGGCTATGCAGTGCGGTTCGGGCAGTGTAGGGGGTCATGCTGGGGCTGGTGTTTCAGTGTTTAGGGCAGTGCAGTGGTGTTCAAGCAGTGTAGGAGGTCGTGTTGGGGCCGGTTTTTGAGGGTTTAGGGCAGTGCAGTGGTGTTCGAGTAGTGTAGGGAGTCATAGTGGGGCTGGTGTTTCAGGGTTTCGGGCAGTGCAGTGTGTTCGGGCAGTGTACGGGGTTGTGCTGGGGCTAGTGTTTAAGGGTTTATGGCAGTGCAGTGGTGTTCGGGCAGTGTAGGGGCTCATGGTGGGGATGGTGATTCAGGGTTTTAGGGCAGGGCTGTGCTGTTCGGGCAATGTAGGGGTAATGCTGGGGTGGTGTTTCAGGGTTTAGGGCAGTGCAATTGTGCTCGGTGAGTGTAGGGGATCGTGATGGGGCTGGTGTGTCAAGGTTTAGGCCAGTGCAGTGGTGTTCGGGCAGTGTAGGGGATCATGCTGGGGCTGGTGTTTCAGGGTTTAGGGCAGTGCAGTGGTGTACGGTAGAGTAGGTGTCATGGTGGGGCTCGTGTTTCAGGGTTTAGTGCAGTGCAGCTGTGTTCAGGTAGTGTAGGAGGTCGTACTGGGGCTGGTGTTTCAGTGTTTAGGGCAGTGCAGTGGTGTTCGCGCAGTGTAGGGGGTCGTGCTGGGGCTGGTGTTTCAGGGTTTAGGTCGGTGCAGTGGTGTTCGGGCAGTGTAGAGGTCATGCTGGGTCTGGTGTTTCAGGGTTTAGGTCGGTGAAGTGGTGTTCGGGCAGTGTAGGGGGTCGTGCTGGGGCTGGTGTTTCAGGGTTTAGGTCGGTGCAGTGGTGTTCAGGCAGTGTAGAGATCGTGCTGGGTCTGGTGTTTCAGGGTTTAGGTCGGTGAAGTGGTGTTCGGGCAGTGTAGGGGGTCGTGCTGGTGCTGGTGTTTCAGGATTTAGGGCAGAGCAGTGGTGTTCAGGCAGTGTAGGGGGTCGTGGTGGAGGTGGTGTTTCAGGGTTTTAGGGCAGGGCAGTGGTGTTCAGGCACTGTAGGGGGCAAGCTGGGGGTGGTGTTTCAGGGTTTAGGGCAGTGCAGTGGTGTTCGGTGAGTATGGGGGATCGTGCTGGGGCTGGTGTTTCAGGGTTTAGGGCAGTGCAGTGGTGTTTGGGTAGTGTAGGGGGTCGTGCTGGGGCTGGTGTTTCAGGGTTTAGGGCAGTGCAGTGGTGTTTGGGCAGTGTAGGGGGTCGTGCTGGGGCTGGTGTTTCAGTGTATAGAGCTGTGCAGTGGTGTTAGTGCAGTGTAGGGGGTCGTGCTGGGGCTAATGTTTCAGGGTTTAGGTCGGTGCAATGGTGTTCGGGCAGTGTAGGGGGTCGTGCTGGGGCTGGTGTTTCAGGGTTTAGAGCAGTGCAGTGGTGATTGGGCAGAGTAGGGGGTAGTGCAGGGGGTGGTGTTTCAGACTTTAGGGCAGTGCTGTTGTTTTCGGGCAGTGTTGGGGGTCTAGCTGGGGGTGGTGATTCAGGGTTTAGTGCTGAGCAGTGGTGTTCAGGCAGTGTAGGGGGACGTACTGGGGGTGGTGTTTCAGGGTTTAGTGCTGAGCAGTGGTGTTCGGGCAGTGTAGGGGATCTTGCTGGGGATGGTGTTTCAGGGTTTATGGCAGTGCAGTGGTGTTCGGGCAGTGTAGGGGGTCGTGGTGGAGGTAGTGTTTCAGGGTTTAGGGCAGTGCAGTGGTGTTCGGGTAGTTTAGGGGGTCATGGTGGGGCTGGTGTTTCAGGGTTTAGGGCAGTGCAGTGGTGTTCAGGTAATGTAGGGGTCGAGCTGGGGCTGGTGTTTCAGGGTTTACGGCAGGGCAGTGGTGTTCGGGCAGAGTAGGGGGTCGTGCTGGGTTGGTGTTTCAGGGTTTAGGGCAGTGCAGTGGTGTTCGGTGAGTGTAAGGGATCGTGCTGGGGCTGGTGTTTAAGGGTTTAGGGCAGTGCAGTGGTGTTCGGGCAGTGTAGGGGATCATGCTGGGGCTGGTGTTTCAGGGTTTAGGGCAGTGCAGTGGTGTTCGGTAGTGTAGGTGTCATGGTGGGGCTCGTGTTTCAGGGTTTAGTGCAGTGCAGTGGTGTTCAGGTAGTGTAGGAGGTCGTGCTGTGGCTGGTGTTTCAGGGTTTAGGGCAGTGCAGTGGTGTTCGGGCAGTGTAGGGGGTCATGTTGGGGCTGGTCTTTCAGTGTATAGGGCAGTGCAGTGGTGTTCAGGCAGTGTAGGGGGTCATGCTGGGGCTGGTGTTTCAGGGTTTAGGTCGGTGCTGTGGTGTTCGGGCAGTGTAGGGGGTCATGCTGGGGCTGGTCTTTCAGTGTATAGGGCAGTGCAGTGGTGTTCAGGCAGTGTAGGGGGTCATGCTGGGGCTGGTGTTTCAGGGTTTAGGTCGGTGCTGTGGTGTTCAGGCAGTGTAGGGGGTCATGCTGGGGCTAATGTTTCAGGGTTTAGGGCGGAGCAGTGGTGTTCGGGCAGTGTAGTGGGTCGTGCTGGGGCTGGTGTTTCAGTGTTTAGGGCAGTGCAGTGGTGTTCGGGAAGTGTAGGGTGTCGTGCTGGTGGTGGTGCTTCAGGGTTTAGGGCAGAGCAGTGGTGTTAGGGCAGTTTAGGGTGTTGTGCTGGTGATGGTGTTTCAGGATTTTGGGCAGAGCAGTGGTGCTCGAGCAGTATAGGGGGTCGTGCAGGGGGTGGTGTTTCAGGGTTTAGGGCAGTGCAGTGGTGTTCGGGCAGTGTAGGGGGTCATGCAGGGGGGTGGTGTTTCAGCGTTTAGGGCAGTGCAGTTGTGTTCGGGCAGTGTAGGTGGTCATGCTGTGGGTGGTGTTTTAGGGTTTAGGGCAGTGCAGTGGTGTTCGGGCAGTGTAGCGGGTCATGCTGGGTGTGGCGTTTCAGGTTTTAGGGCAGTGCAGTGGTGTTCGGACAGTGTGAGGGGTCATGCTGGGGCTGGTGTTTCAGGGTTTAGGGCAGTGCAGTGGTGTTCGGTAGTGTAGGTGTCATGGTGGGGCTCGTGTTTCAGGGTTTAGTGCAGTGCAGTGGTGTTCAGGTAGTGTAGGAGGTCGTGCTGTGGCTGGTGTTTCAGGGTTTAGGGCAGTGCAGTGGTGTTCGGGCAGTGTAGGGGGTCATGTTGGGGCTGGTCTTTCAGTGTATAGGGCAGTGCAGTGGTGTTCAGGCAGTGTAGGGGGTCATGCTGGGGCTGGTGTTTCAGGGTTTAGGTCGGTGCTGTGGTGTTCGGGCAGTGTATGGGGTCATGCTGGGGCTGGTCTTTCAGTGTATAGGGCAGTGCAGTGGTGTTCAGGCAGTGTAGGGGGTCATGCTGGGGCTGGTATTTCAGGGTTTAGGTCGGTGCTGTGGTGTTCAGGCAGTGTAGGGGGTCATGCTGGGGCTAATGTTTCAGGGTTTAGGGCGGAGCAGTGGTGTTCGGGCAGTGTAGTGGGTCGTGCTGGGGCTGGTGTTTCAGTGTTTAGGGCAGTGCAGTGGTGTTCGGGAAGTGTAGGGTGTCGTGCTGGTGGTGGTGCTTCAGGGTTTAGGGCAGAGCAGTGGTGTTAGGGCAGTTTAGGGTGTTGTGCTGGTGATGGTGTTTCAGGATTTTGGGCAGAGCAGTGGTGCTCGAGCAGTATAGGGGGTCGTGCAGGGGGTGGTGTTTCAGGGTTTAGGACAGTGCAGTGGTGTTCGGGCAGTGTAGGGGGTCATGCAGGGGGGTGGTGTTTCAGCGTTTAGGGCAGTGCAGTTGTGTACGGGCAGTGTAGGTGGTCATGCTGTGGGTGGTGTTTTAGGGTTTAGGGCAGTGCAGTGGTGTTCGGGCAGTGTAGCGGGTCATGCTGGGTGTGGCGTTTCAGGTTTTAGGGCAGTGCAGTGGTGTTCGGACAGTGTGAGGGGTCATGCTGGGGCTGGTGTTTTAGGGATTAGGGCAGTGTAGTGGTGTTCGGCAGTGTAGGGGGTCATGCTGGGGGTGGGGTTTCAGGGTTTAGGGCAGAGCAGTGGTGTTCGGGCAGTGTAGGGGGTTGTGCTGGTGCTAGTTTTTCAGGATTTAGGGTAGAGCAGTGGTGTTCAGGCAGTGTAGGGGGACGTACTGGGGGTGGTGTTTCAGGGTTTACGGCAGTGCAGTGGTGTTCTGGCTGTTAAGGGTGTTGTGCTGGGGCTTGTGTTTCAGGATTTTGGGCAGAGCCGTGGTGTTCGGGCAGTCTAGGGGGTCGTGCAGGGGGTGGTGTTTCAGGGATTAGGGCAGTGCAGTCCTGTTTGGGCAGTGTAGGTGGTCATGCTGTGGGTGGTGTTTTAGGGTTTAGGGCAGTGCAGTGGTGTTCAGGCAGTGTAACGGGTCGTGCTGGGTGTGGCGTTTCAGGTTTTAGGGCAGTGCAGTGGTGTTCGGGCGGTGTGAGGGGTCGTGCTGGGGCTGGTGTTTTAGGGATTAGGGCAGTGCAGTGGTGTTCGGGCAGTGTAGGGGGTCGTGCTGGGGGTGGGGTTTCAGTGTTTAGGGCAGAGCAGTGGTGTTCGGGCAGTTTAGGGGGTTGTGCTGGTGCTAGTTTTTCAGGATTTAGGGTAGAGCAGTGGTGTTCGGGCAGTGTAGGGGGATGTACTGGGGGTGGTGATTCAGGGTTTAGGGCAGTGCAGTGGTGTTCGTGGAGTGTAGGGGATCGTGCTGGGGCTGGTGTTTCAGGGTTACTGAAGTGCAGTGGTGTTCGGGCAGTGTAGGGGGTCGTGCTGGTGCTGGTGTTTTAGGGTTTAGAGCAGTGCAGTGATGTTCGGGCAGTGTTCGGGGTTGTGCTGGGGCTGGTGTTTAAGGGTTTAGGGCAGTGCAGTGGTGTTCGGGCAGTGTAAGGGCTCATGGTGGGGCTGGTGATTCAGGGTTTAGGGCAGTGCGGTGGTGTTCGAGCAGTGTAGGGGGTTGTGCTGGGGCTGGTGTTTTAGGGTTTAGGGCAGTGCAGTCGTGTTCGGGCAATATATGGGGTTGTGCTTAGGCTGGTGTTTCAGTGTTTAGGGTGGTGCAGTGGTGTTTAGGCAGTGTAGAGGATCATGCTGGGGCTTGTATTTCAGGTTTTAGGGCAGTGCAGTGGTGTTCGGGCAGTGTAGGGGGTCGTACTGGGGCTGGTGTTTCAGGGTTTAGGGTAGTGCAGTGGAGTTCGGGCAGTGTAGTGATTCGTGCTGGGGCTGGTGTTTCAGGGTTTAGTGCAGTGTAGTGGTGTTCGGGCAGTGTAGGGAGTCGTACTGGGGATGGTGTTTCAGGGTTTAGGGCAGTACAGTGGTTTTCGGGCAGTTTAGGGTGTCGTGCTGGGGCTTGTGTTTTAGGGTTTAGGGCAGTGCAGTGGTGTTCGGGCAGTGTAGGGTGTCGTGCTGGGGATGGTGTTTCAGGGTTTAGGGCAGAGCAGTGGTGTTCGGCCAGTGTAGGGGGATGTGTTGAGAGTGGTGTTTCAGGGTTTAGGGCAGAGCAGTGCTGTTCGGCCAGTGTAGGGGGACGTGCTGAGGGTGGTGTTTCAGGGTTTAGGGCAGTGCAGTGGTGTTTGGGCAGTGTAGGGGGTCGTGCTGGGGCTGGTGTTTCAGTGTATAGAGCTGTGCAGTGGTGTTAGTGCAGTGTAGGGGGTCGTGCTGGGGCTAATGTTTCAGGGTTTAGGTCGGTGCAGTGGTGTTCGGGCAGTGTAGGGGGTCGTGCTGGGGCTGGTGTTTCAGGGTTTAGAGCAGTGCAGTGGTGATCGGGCAGAGTAGGGGGTAGTGCAGGGGGTGGTGTTTTAGACTTTAGGGCAGTGCTGTTGTTTTCGGGCAGTGTAGGGGGTCTAGCTGGGGGTGGTGTTTCAGGGTTTAGTGCTGAGCAGTGGTGTTTGGGCAGTGTAGGGGGACGTACTGGGGTGGTGTTTCAGGGTTTAGTGCTGAGCAGTAGTGTTTGGGCAGTGTAGGGGGTCTTGCTGGGGATGGTGTTTCAGGGTTTAGGGCAGTGCAGTGGTGTTCGGGCAGTGTAGGGGGTCGTGCTGGGTTGGTGTTTCAGGGTTTAGGGCAGTGCAGTGGAATTCGGTGAGTGTAAGGGATCGTGCTGGGGCTGGTGTTTCAGGGTTTAGGGCAGTGCAGTGGTGTTCAGGCAGTGTAGGGGATCATGCTGGGACTGGTTTTTCAGGGTTTAGGGCAGTGCAGTGGTGTTCGGTAGTGTAGGTGTCATGGTGGTGCTCGTGTTTCAGGGTTTAGTGCAGTGCAGTGGTGTTCAGGTAGTAGAGGTCGTGCTGTGGCTGGTGTTTCAGGGTTTAGGGCAGTGCAGTGCAGTGGTGTTCAGGTAGTGGAGGTCGTGCTGTGGCTGGTGTTTCAGGGTTTAGGGCAGTGCAGTGGTGTTTGGGCAGTGTAGGGGGTCATGCTGGGGCAGGTCTTTCAGTGTATAGGGCAGTGCAGTGGTGTTCAGGCAGTGTAGGGGGTCATGCTGGGGCTGGTGTTTCAGGTTTTAGGTCGGTGCTGTGGTGTTCGGGCAGTGTAGGGGGTCGTGCTGGGTTGGTGTTTCAGGGTTTAGGGCAGTGCAGTGGAATTCGGTGAGTGTAAGGGATCGTGCTGGGGCTGGTGTTTCAGGGTTTAGGGCAGTGCAGTGGTGTTCGGGCAGTGTAGGGGATCATGCTGGGGCTGGTTTTTCAGGGTTTAGGGCAGTGCAGTGGTGTTCGGTAGTGTAGGTGTCATGGTGGGGCTCGTGTTTCAGGGTTTAGTGCAGTGCAGTGGTGTTTAGGTAGTAGAGGTCGTGCTGTGGCTGGTGTTTCAGGGTTTAGGGCAGTGCAGTGGTGTTCGGGCAGTGTAGGGGGTCATGCTGGAGCTGGTCTTTCAGTGTATAGAGCAGGGCAGTGGTGTTCAGGCAGTGTAGGGGGTCATGCTGGGGCTGTTGTTTCAGGGTTTAGGTCGGTGCTGTGGTGTTCAGGCAGTGTAGGGGGTTGTGCTGGGGCTGGTGTTTCAGGGTTTAGGTCGGTGCAGTGGTGTTCGGTCAGAGTAGGGGGTCGTGCAGGGGGTGGTGTTTCAGGCTTTAGGGCAGTGCAGTTGTGTTCGGGCAGTGTAGGGGGTCATGCTGGGGCTGGTGTTTCAGAGTTTAGGGCAGTGCAGTTGTGTTCGGGCTGTTTAGGGTGTCGTGCTGGGGCTGGTGTTTCAGGGTTTAGGGCAGTGCAGTGGTGTTCGGGAAGTGTAGGGTGTCGTGCTGGTGGTGGTGTTTCAACGTTTAGGGCAGTGCAGTGGTGTTCGGGAAGTGTAGGGTGTCGTGCTGGTGGTGGTGCTTCAGGGTTTAGGGCAGAGCAGTGGTGTTCGGGCAGTTTAGGGTGTCGTGCTGGTGATGGTGTTTCAGGATTTTGGGCAGAGCTGTGGTGCTCGGGCAGTCTAGGGGGTCGTGCAGTGGTGGTGTTTCAGGGTTTAGGGCAGTGCAGTCGTGTACGGGCAGTGTAGGTGGTCATGCTGTGGGTGGTGTTTTAGGGTTTAGGGCAGTGCAGTGATGTTCGGGCAGTGTAGCGGGTCGTGCTGGGTGTGGAGTTTCAGGTTTTAGGGCAGTGCAGTGGTGTTCGGGCAGTGTGAGGGGTCGTGCTGGGGCTGGTGTTTTAGGGATTAGGGCAGTGCAGTGGTGTTCGGGCAGTGTAGGGGTTCGTGCTGGGGTGGGGTTTCAGGGTTTAGGGCAGAGCAGTGGTGTTCGGGCAGTGTAGGGGGTTTTGCTGGTGCTAGTTTTTCAGGATATAGGGTAGAGCAGTGGTGTTCGGGCAGTGTAGGGGGACGTACTGGGAGTGGTGTTTCAGGGTTTAGGGCAGTGCAGTGGTGCTAGAGCAGTGTAGGTGGTCGTGGTGGAGGTGGTGTTTCAGGGTTTAGGGCTATGCAGTGAGGTTCAGGCAGTGTAGGGGGTCGTGCTGGGGCTGGTGTTTCAGGGTTTAGGGCAGTGCAGTGGTGTTCAAGCAGTGTAGGAGGTCGTGCTGGGGCTGGTGTTTCAGGGTTTAGGGCAGTGCAGTGGTGTTTGGGTAGTGTAGGGGGTCATGGTGGGGCTGGTGTTTCAGGGTTTCGGGCAGTGCAGTGGTGTTCAGGTAGTGTAGGGGTCGTGCTGGGGCTGGTGTTTCAGGGTTTAGGGCAGTGCAGTGGTGATCAGGCAGTGTAGGAGGTCGTGGTGGAGGTGGTGTTTCAGGGTATTAGGGCATGGCTGTGCTGTTCGGGCAATGTAGGGGTAATGCTGGGGTGGTGTTTCAGGGTTTAGGGCAGTGCAATTGTGCTAGAGCAGTGTAGGTGGTCGTGGTGGAGGTGGTGTTTCAGGGTTTAGGGCTATGCAGTGAGGTTCGGGCAGTGTAGGGGGTCGTGCTGGGGCTGGTGTTTCAGGGTTTAGGGCAGTGCAGTGGTGTTCGTGCAGTGTAGGGGGTCGTGCTGGGGCTGGTGTTTCTGTGTATAGGGCAGTGCAGTGGTGTTCAGGCAGTGTAGGGGGTCATGCTGGGGCTGGTGTTTCAGGGTTTAGGTCGGTGCAGTGGTGTTCGGGCAGTGTAGGGGTCGTGCTGGGTCTGGTGTTTCAGGGTTTAGGTCGGTGCAGTTGTGTTCGGGCAGTGTAGGGGGTCGTGCTGGAGCTGGTGTTTCAGGATTTAGGGCAGAGCACTGGTGTTCAGGCAGTGTAGGGGGTCGTGGTGGAGGTGGTGTTTCAGGGTTTAAGGAAGGGCAGTGGTGTTCAGGTAGTGTGGGGGGTGAGCTGGGGGTGGTGTTTCAGGGTTTAGGGCAGTGCAGTGGTGTTCGGTGAGTATAGGGGATCGTGCTGGGGCTCGTGTTTCAGGGTTTAGGGCAGTGCAGTGGTGTTCGGGTAGTGTAGGGGGTTGTGCTCGGGCTGGTGTTTCAGGGTTTAGGGCAGTGCAGTGGTGTTTGGGCAGTGTAGGGGGTCGTGCTGGGGCTGGTGTTTCAGTGTATAGAGCTGTGCAGTGGTGTTAGTGCAGTGTAGGGGGTCGTGCTGGGGCTAATGTTTCAGGGTTTAGGTTGGTGCAGTGGTGTTCGGGCAGTGTAGGGGGTCGTGCTGGGGCTGGTGTTTCAGGGTTTAGAGCAGTGCAGTGGTGATCGGGCAGAGTAGTGGGTAGTGCAGTGGGTGGTGTTTTAGACTTTAGGGCAGTGCTGTTGTTTTCGGGCAGTGTAGGGGGTCTAGCTGGGGGTGGTGTTTCAGGGTTTAGTGCTGAGCAGTGGTGTTTGGGCAGTGTAGGGGGATGTACTGGGGGTGGTGTTTCAGGGTTTAGTGCTGAGCAGTAGTGTTTGGGCAGTGTAGGGGGTCTTGCTGGGGATGGTGTTTCAGGGTTTAGGGCAGTGCAGTGGTGTTCGGGCAGTGTAGGGGGCCGTGCTGGGTTTGTGTTTCAGGGTTTAGGGCAGTGCAGTGGAATTCGGTGAGTGTAAGGGATCGTGCTGGGGCTGGTGTTTCAGGGTTTAGAGCAGTGCAGTGGTGATCGGGCAGAGTAGTGGGTAGTGCAGGGGGTGGTGTTTTAGACTTTAGGGCAGCGCTGTTGTTTTCGGGCAGTGTAGGGGGTCTAGCTGGGGGTGGTGTTTCAGGGTTTAGTGCTGAGCAGTGGTGTTTGGGCAGTGTAGGGGGACGTACTGGGGGTGGTGTTTCAGGGTTTAGTGCTGAGCAGTAGTGTTTGGGCAGTGTAGGGGGTCTAGCTGGGGGTGGTGTTTCAGGGTTTAGTGCTGAGCAGTGGTGTTTGGGCAGTGTAGGGGGACGTACTGGGGGTGGTGTTTCAGGGTTTAGTGCTGAGCAGTAGTGTTTGGGCAGTGTACGGGGTCTTGCTGGGGCTGGTGTTTCAGGGTTTAGGGCAGTGCAGTGGTGTTCGGGCAGTGTAGGGGATCATGCTGGGGCTGGTTTTTCAGGGTTTAGGGCAGTGCAGTGGTGTTCGGTAGTGTAGGTGTCATGGTGGGGCTCGTGTTTCAGGGTTTAGTGCAGTGCAGTGGTGTTCAGGTAGTGGAGGTCGTGCTGTGGCTGGTGTTTCAGGGTTTCGGGCAGTGCAGTGGTGTTCAGGTAGTGGAGGTCGTGCTGTGGCTGGTGTTTCAGGGTTTAGGGCAGTGCAGTGGTGTTTGGGCAGTGTAGGGGGTCATGCTGGGGCAGGTCTTTCAGTGTATAGGGCAGTGCAGTGGTGTTCAGGCAGTGTAGGGGGTCATGCTGGGGCTGGTGTTTCAGGGTTTAGGTCGGTGCTGTGGTGTTCGGGCAGTGTAGGGGGTTGTGCTGGGGCTGGTGTTTCAGGGTTTAGGTCGGTGCAGTGGTGTTCGGGCAGAGTAGGGGGTCGTGCAGGAGGTGGTGTTTCAGGCTTTAGGGCAGTGCAGTTGTTTTTGGGCAGTGTAGGGGAACGTACTGGGGGTGGTGTTTCAGGTTTTAGGGCAGTGCAGTGGTGTTCGGGCAGTGTAGGGGGTTGTGCTGGGGCTAATGTTTCAGGGTTTAGGGCAGAGCAGTGGTGTTCGGGCAGTGTAGGGGTCATGCTGGGGCTGGTGTTTCAGAGTTTAGGACAGTGCAGTGGTGTTCGGGCTGTTTAGGGTGTCGTGCTGGGGCTTGTGTTTCAGGATTTAGGGCAGTGCAGTGGTGTTCGGGAAGTGTAGGGTGTCGTGATGGTGGTGGTGTTTCAGGGTTTAGGGCAGTGCAGTGGTGTTCGGGAAGTGTAGGGTGTCGTGCTGGTGGTGGTGCTTCAGGGTTTAGGGCAGAGCAGTGGTGTTCGGACAGTTTAGGGTGTCGTGCTGGTGATGGTGTTTCAGGATTTTGGGCAGAGCAGTGGTGCTCAGGCAGTCTAGGGGGTCGTGCAGTGGTGGTGTTTCAGGGTTTAGGGCAGTGCAGTGGTGTTCGGGCAATGTAGGGGGTCATGCAGTGGGGTGGTGTTTCAGGGTTTAGCGCAGTGCAAACATGTTCGGGCGGTGTAGGTGGTCATGCTGTGGGTGGTGTTTTAGGGTTTAGGGCAGTGCAGTGGTGTTCGGGCAGTGTAGCGGGTCGTGCTGGGTGTGGCGTTTCAGGTTTTAGGGCAGTGCAGTGGTGTTCGGGCAGTGTGAGGGGTCGTGCTGGGGCTGGTGTTTTAGGGATTAGGGCAGTGCAGTGGTGTTCGGGCAGTGTAGGGGGTCGTGCTGGCGGTGGGGTTTCAGGGTTTAGGGCAGAGCAGTGGTGTTCGGGCAGTGTAGGGGGTTGTGCTGGTGCTAGTTTTTCAGGATTTAGGGCAGAGCAGTGGTGTTCGGGCAGTTTAGGGTGTCGTGCTGGTGATGGTGTTTCAGCATTTTGGGCAGAGCAGTGGTGCTCGGGCAGTCTAGGGGGTCGTGCAGTGGTGGTGTTTCAGGGTTTAGGGCAGTGCAGTGGTGTTCGGGCAGTGTAGGAGGTCATGCTGGGGCTGGTGTTTCAGGGTTTAGGGCAGTGCAGTGGTGTTCGGGTAGTGTAGGGGGCATGGTGGTGCTGGTGTTTCAGGGTTTCGGGCAGTGCAGTGGTGTTCAGGTAGTGTAGGGGTCGTGCTGGGGTTGGTGTTTCAGGGTTTAGGGCAGTGCAGTGGTGATCAGGCAGTGTAGGAGGTCGTGGTGGAGGTGGTGTTTCAGGGTATTAGGGCAGGGCTGTGCTGTTCGGGCAATGTAGGGGTAATGCTGGGGTGGTGTTGCAGGGTTTAGGGCAGTGCAATTGTGTTCGGGCAGTGTAGGGGATCATGCTGGGGCTGGTGTTTCAGGGTTTAGGGCAGTGCAGTGGTGTTCGGTAGTGTAGGTGTCATGGTGGGGCTCGTGTTTCAGGGTTTAGTGCAGTGCAGCGGTGTTCAGGTAGTGTAGGAGGTCGTACTGGGGCTGGTGTTTCAGGGTTTAGGGCAGTGCAGTGGTGTTCTTGCAGTGTAGGGGGTCGTGCTGGGGCTGGTGTTTCTGTGTATAGGGCAGTGCAGTGGTGTTCAGGCAGTGTAGGGGGTCGTGCTGGGGCTGGTGTTTCAGGGTTTAGGTCGGTGCAGTGGTGTTCGGGCAGTGTAGGGGTCGTGCTGGGTCTGGTGTTTCAGGGTTTAGGTCGGTGCAGTGGTGTTTGGGCAGTGTAGGGGGTCGTGCTGGTGCTGGTGTTTCAGGATTTAGGGCAGAGCAGTGGTGTTCAGGCAGTGTAGGGGGTCGTGGTGGAGGTGGTGTTTCAGGGTTTTAGGGCAGGGCAGTGGTGTTCAGGCAGTGTAGGGGGTGAGCTGGGGGTGGTGTTTCAGGGTTTAGGGCAGTGCAGTGGTGTTCGGTGAGTATAGGGGATCGTGCTGGGGCTCGTGTTTCAGGGTTTAGGGCAGTGCAGTGGTGTTCGGGTAGTGTAGGGGGTCGTGCTGGGGCTGGTGTTTCAGGGTTTAGGGCAGTGCAGTGGTGTTTGGCCAGTGTAGGGGGTCGTGCTGGGGCTGGTGTTTCAGTGTATAGAGCTGTGCAGTGGTGTTAGTGCAGTGTAGGGGGTCGTGCTGGGGCTAATGTTTCAGGGTTTAGGTCGGTGCAGTGGTGTTCGGGCAGTGTAGGGGGTCGTGCTGGGGCTGGTGTTTCAGGGTTTAGAGCAGTGCAGTGGTGATCGGGCAGAGTAGTGGGTAGTGCAGGGGGTGGTGTTTTAGACTTTAGGGCAGTGCTGTTGTTTTCGGGCAATGTAGGGGGTCTAGCTGGGGGTGGTGTTTCAGGGTTTAGTGCTGAGCAGTGGTGTTTGGGCAGTGTAGGGGGACGTACTGGGGGTGGTGTTTCAGGGTTTAGTGCTGAGCAGTGGTGTTCGGGCAGTGTAGGGGGTCTTGCGGGGGATGGTGTTTCAGGGTTTAGGGCAGTGCAGTGGTGTTCGGGTAGTTTAGGGGGTCATGGTGGGGTTGGTGTTTCAGGGTTTAGGGCAGTGCAGTGGTGTTCAGGAAATGTAGGGGTCGTGCTGGGGCTGGTGTTTCAGGGTTTACGGCAGGGCAGTGGTGTTCGGGCAGTGTAGGGGGTCGTGCTGGGTTGGTGTTTCAGGGTTTAGGGCAGTGCAGTGGTGTTTGGTGAGTGTAAGGGATCGTGCTGGGGCTCGTGTTTCAGGGTTTAGGGCAGTGCAGTGGTGTTCGGGCAGTGTAGGGGGTCATGCTGGGGCTGGTGTTTGAGGGTTTAGGGCAGTGCAGTGGTGTTCAGGCAGTGTAGGGGGTCATGCTGGGGCTGGTGTTTGAGGGTTTAGGGCAGTGCATTAGTGTTCAAACAGTGTAGAGAGTCATGCTGGGGGTGGTGTTTCAGGGTTTAGGGCAGAGCAGTGGTGTTCGGGCAGTGTAGGGTGTCATGCTGGGAGTGGTGTTTCAGGATTTAGGGCAGTGCAGTGGTGTTCGGGCATTGTAGGGGGACGTGCTGGGGGTGGTGTTTTAGGGTTTAGGGCAGAGCAGTGGTGTTCGGGCAGTCTAGGGGGTCATGCAGGGGGTGGTGTTTCAGGGTTTAGGGCAGTGCAGTGGTGTTCGGGCAGAGTAGGGTGTCATGCTGGGAGTGGTGTTTCAGGATTTAGGGCAGTGCAGTGGTGTTCGGGCAGTGTAGGGGGACGTGCTGGGGGTGGTGTTTTAGGGTTTAGGGCAGAGCAGTGGTGTTCGGGCAGTCTAGGGGGTCATGCAGGGGGTGGTGTTTCAGGGTTTAGGGCTGTGTAGTGGTGTTCGGGCAGAGTAAGGGGTCATGCAGGGGGTGTTGTTTCAGGGTTTAGGGCAGTGCAGGTGTTTTCGGGCAGTGTAGGGGGTCTGTCTGGGGCTGGTGTTTCAGGGTTTAGGGCAGTGCAGTAGTTTTCGGGCAATGTAGGGGGTCATGCTGGAGGTGGTTTTTCAGGGTTTAGGGCAGTGCAGTGGTCTGCAGGGAGTGTGAGAGGTCATGCTGGGGCTGGTGTTTTAGGGATTATGGCAGATCAGTGGTGTTCGGGCAGTGTAGGGGGTCATGCTCGGGTTGGTGTTTCAGGGTTTAGGGCAGAGCAGTGGTGTTCGGGCAGTGTAGAGGGTCTTGCTGGGGCTGGTGTTTCAGTGTTTAGGGCAGTGCAGTGGTGTACGGGCCGTGTAGGGGGTCCTGCTGGGGCTGGTGTTTCAGGGTTTAGGGCAGAGCAGTGGTGTTCGGCAGTGTAGGGTGACGTACTGGGGATGGTGTTTCAGGGTTTAAGGGCAGTGCATTGGTGCTAGAGCAGTGTAGGTGGTCGTGGTGGTGGTGGTGTGTCAGGGTTCCGGGCTATGCAGTGAGGTTCGGGCAGTGTAGGGGGTCGTGCTGGGGCTGGTGTTTCAGTGTTTAGGGCAGTGCAGTGGTGTTCAAGCAGTGTAGGAGGTCGTGTTGGGGCTGGTGTTTCAGGGTTTAGGGCAGTGCAGTGGTGTTCGATTAGTGTAGGGAGTCATGGTGGGGCTGGTGTTTCAGGGTTTCGGGCAGTGCAGTGGTGTTCAGGTAGTGTAGGGGTCGTGCTGGGGCTGGTGTTTCAGGGTTTAGGGCAGTGCAGTGGTGATCAGGCAGTGTAGGAGGTCGTGGTGGAGGTGGTGTTTCAGGGTTTTAGGGCAGGGCTGTGCTGTTCGGGCAATGTAGAGGTAATGCTGGGGTGGTGTTTCAGGGTTTAGGGCAGTGCAATTGTGCTCGGTGAGTGTAGGGGATCGTGATGGGGCTGGTGTGTCAAGGTTTAGGCCAGTGCAGTGGTGTTCGGGCAGTGTAGGGGATCATGCTGGGGCTGGTGTTTCAGGGTTTAGGGCAGTGCAGTGGTGTTCGGTAGTGTAGGTGTCATGGTGGGGCTCGTGTTTCAGGGTTTAGTGCAGTGCAGCGGTGTTTAGGTAGTGTAGGAGGTCGTACTGGGGCTGGTGTTTCAGGGTATAGGGCAGTGCAGTGGTGTTCGCGCAGTGTAGGGGGTCGTGCTGGGGCTGGTGTTTCTGTGCATAGGGCAGTGCAGTGGTGTTCAGGCAGTGTAGGGGGTCGTGCTGGGGCTGGTGTTTCAGGGTTTAGGTCGGTGCAGTGGTGTTCGGGCAGTGTAGAGGTCGTGCTGGGTCTGGTGTTTCAGGGTTTAGGTCGGTGAAGTGGTGTTCGGGCAGTGTAGGGGGTCGTGCTGGTGCTGGTGTTTCAGGATTTAGGGCAGAGCAGTGGTGTTCAGGCAGTGTAGGGGGTCGTGGTGGAGGTGGTGTTTCAGGGTTTTAGGGAAGGGCAGTGGTGTTCAGGCAGTGTAGGGGGCGAGCTGGGGGTGGTGTTTCAAGGTTTAGGGCAGTGCAGTGGTGTTCGGTGAGTATAGGGGATCGTGCTGGGGCTCGTGTTTCAGGGTTTAGGGCAGTGCAGTGGTGTTCGGGTAGTGTAGGGGGTCGTGCTAGGGCTGGTGTTTCAGGATTTAGGGCAGTGCAGTGATGTTCGGGCATTGTAGGGGGACGTGCTGGGGGTGGTGTTTTAGGGTTTAGGGCAGAGCAGTGGTGTTCGGGCAGTCTAGGGGGTCATGCAGGGGGTGGTGTTTCAGGGTTTATGGCAGTGCATTGGTGTTAGGGCAGAGTAAGGGGTCATGCAGGGGGTGTTGTTTCAGGGTTTAGGGCAGTGCAGGTGTTTTCGGGCAGTGTAGGGGGTCTTGCTGGGGGTGGTGTTTTAGGGTTTAGGGCAGTGGTGTTCAGCCAGTGTAGGGGGTCTGTCTGCGGCTGGTGTTTCAGGGTTTAGGGCAGTGCAGTAGTTTTCGGGCAGTGTAGGGGGTCATGCTGGAGGTGGTTTTTCAGGGTTTAGGGCAGTGCAGTGGCATGCAGGGAGTGTGAGAGGTCATGCTGGGGCTGGTGTTTTAGGGATTATGGCAGATCAGTGGTGTTCGGGCAGTGTAGGGGGTCGTGCTGGGGGTGGGGTTTCAGGGTTTAGGGCAGAGCAGTGGTGTTCGGGCAATGTAGGGGGTTGTGCTGGTGCTAGTTTTTCAGGATTTAGGGTAGAGCAGTGGTGTTCGGGCAGTGTAGGGGGACGTACTGGGGGTGGTGTTTCAGGGTTTAGTGCTGAGCAGTGGTGTTCGGGCAGTGTAGGGGGTCCTGCTGGGGCTGGTGTTTCAGGGTTTAGGGCAGAGCAGTGGTGTTCGGCAGTGTAGGGTGACGTACTGGGGATGGTGTTTCAGGGTTTAGGGCAGTGCAGTGGTGCTAGAGCAGTGTAGGTGGTGGTGGTGGTGGTGGTGTGTCAGGGTTTAGGGCTATGCAGTGAGGTTCGGGCAGTGTAGGGGGTCGTGCTGGGGCTGGTGTTTCAGTGTTTAGGGCAATGCAGTGGTGTTCAAGCAGTGTAGGAGGTCGTGTTGAGGCTGGTTTTTCAGGGTTTAGGGCAGTGCAGTGGAGTTCGAGTAGTGTAGGGAGTCATGGTGGGGCTGGTGTTTCAGGGTTTCGGGCAGTGCAGTGGTGTTCGGGCAGTGTACGGGGTTGTGCTGGGGCTGGTGTTTAAGGGTTTATGGCAGTGCAGTGGTGTTCGGGCAGTGTAGGGGCTCATGGTGGGGATGGTGATTCAGGGTTTTAGGGCAGGGCTGTGCTGTTCGGGCAATGTAGGGGTAATGCTGGGGTGGTGTTTCAGGGTTTAGGGCAGTGCAATTGTGCTCGTGAGTGTAGGGGATAGTGATGGGGCTGGTGTGTCAAGGTTTAGGCCAGTGCAGTGGTGTTCGGGCAGTGTAGTGGATCATGCTGGGGCTGGTGTTTCAGGGTTTAGGGCAGTGCAGTGGTGTTCGGTAGTGTAGGTGTCATGGTGGGGCTCGTGTTTCAGGGTATAGTGCAGTGCAGCGGTGTTCAGGTAGTGTAGGAGGTCGTACTGGGGCTGGTGTTTCAGGGTTTAGGGCAGTGCAGTGGTGTTCGCGCAGTGTAGGGGGTCGTGCTGGGGCTGGTGTTTCTGTGCATAGGGCAGTGCAGTGGTGTTCAGGCAGTGTAGGGGGTCGTGCTGGGGCTGGTGTTTCAGGGTTTAGGTCGGTGCAGTGGTGTTCGGGCAGTGTAGAGGTCGTGCTGGGTCTGGTGTTTCAGGGTTTAGGTCGGTGAAGTGGTGTTCGGGCAGTGTAGGGGGTTGTGCTGGTGTTTCAGGATTTAGGGCAGAGCAGTGGTGTTCAGGCAGTGTAGGGGGTCGTGGTGGAGGTGTTGTTTCAGGGTTTTAGGGCAGGGCAGTGGTGTTCAGGCAGTGTAGGGGGCGAGCTGGGGGTAGTGTTTCAGGGTTTAGGGCAGTGCAGTGGTGTTCGGTGAGTATAGGGGATCGTGCTGGGGCTGGTGTTTCAGGGTTTAGGGCAGTGCAGTGGTGTTCGGGTAGTGTAGGGGGTCGTGCTGGGGCTGGTGTTTCAGGATTTAGGGCAGTGCAGTGATGTTCGGGCATTGTAGGGGGATGTGCTGGGGGTGGTGTTTTAGGGTTTAGGGCAGAGCAGTGGTGTTCGGGCCGTCTAGGGGGTCATGCAGGGGGTGGTGTTTCAGGGTTTAGGGCAGTGCAGTGGTGTTCGGGCAGAGTAAGGGGTCATGCACGGGGTGTTGTTTCAGGGTTTAGGGCAGTGCAGTTGTTTTCGGGCAGTGTAGGGGGTCTTGCTGTGGGTGGTGTTTTAGGGTTTAGGGCAGTGGTGTTCGGCCAGTGTAGGGGGTCTGCCTGCGGCTGGTGTTTCAGGGTTTAGGGCAGTGCAGTTGTTTTCGGGCAGTGTAGGGGGTCATGCTGGAGGTAGTTTTTCAGGGTTTAGGGCAGTGCAGTGGTGTGCAGGGAGTGTGAGAGGTCATGCTGGGGCTGGTGTTTTAGGGATTATGGCAGATCAGTGGTGTTCGGGCAGTGTAGGGGGTCGTGCTGGGGGTGGGGTTTCAGGGTTTAGGGCAGAGCAGTGGTGTTCGGGCAGTGTAGGGGGTTGTGCTGGTGCTAGTTTTTCAGGATTTAGGGTAGAGCATTGGTGTTCGGGCAGTGTAGGGGGACGTACTGGGGGTGGTGTTTCAGGGTTTAGTGCTGAGCAGTGGTGTTCGGGCAGTGTAGGGGGTCCTGCTGGGGCTGGTGTTTCAGTTTTTAGGGCAGAGCAGTGGTGTTCGGCAGTGTAGGGTGACGTACTGGGGATGGTGTTTCAGGGTTTAGGGCAGTGCAGTGGTGCTAGAGCAGTGTAGGTGGTCGTGGTGGTGGTGGTGTGTCAGGGTTTAGGGCTATGCAGTGCGGTTCGGGCAGTGTAGGGGGTCGTGCTGGGGCTGGTGTTTCAGTGTTTAGGGCAGTGCAGTGGTGTTCAAGCAGTGTAGGAGGTCGTGTTGGGGCCGGTTTTTGAGGGTTTAGGGCAGTGCAGTGGTGTTCGAGTAGTGTAGGGAGTCATAGTGGGGCTGGTGTTTCAGGGTTTCGGGCAGTGCAGTGGTGTTCGGGCAGTGTACGGGGTTGTGCTGGGGCTAGTGTTTAAGGGTTTATGGCAGTGCAGTGGTGTTCGGGCAGTGTAGGGGCTCATGGTGGGGATGGTGATTCAGGGTTTTAGGGCAGGGCTGTGCTGTTCGGGCAATGTAGGGGTAATGCTGGGGTGGTGTTTCAGGGTTTAGGGCAGTGCAATTGTGCTCGGTGAGTGTAGGGGATCGTGATGGGGCTGGTGTGTCAAGGTTTAGGCCAGTGCAGTGGTGTTCGGGCAGTGTAGGGGATCATGCTGGGGCTGGTGTTTCAGGGTTTAGGGCAGTGCAGTGGTGTACGGTAGTGTAGGTGTCATGGTGGGGCTCGTGTTTCAGGGTTTAGTGCAGTGCAGCTGTGTTCAGGTAGTGTAGGAGGTCGTACTGGGGCTGGTGTTTCAGTGTTTAGGGCAGTGCAGTGGTGTTCGCGCAGTGTAGGGGGTCGTGCTGGGGCTGGTGTTTCAGGGTTTAGGTCGGTGCAGTGGTGTTCGGGCAGTGTAGAGGTCATGCTGGGTCTGGTGTTTCAGGGTTTAGGTCGGTGAAGTGGTGTTCGGGCAGTGTAGGGGGTCGTGCTGGGGCTGGTGTTTCAGGGTTTAGGTCGGTGCAGTGGTGTTCAGGCAGTGTAGAGATCGTGCTGGGTCTGGTGTTTCAGGGTTTAGGTCGGTGAAGTGGTGTTCAGGCAGTGTAGGGGGTCATGCTGGGGCTAATGTTTCAGGGTTTAGGGCGGAGCAGTGGTGTTCGGGCAGTGTAGTGGGTCGTGCTGGGGCTGGTGTTTCAGTGTTTAGGGCAGTGCAGTGGTGTTCGGGAAGTGTAGGGTGTCGTGCTGGTGGTGGTGCTTCAGGGTTTAGGGCAGAGCAGTGGTGTTAGGGCAGTTTAGGGTGTTGTGCTGGTGATGGTGTTTCAGGATTTTGGGCAGAGCAGTGGTGCTCGAGCAGTATAGGGGGTCGTGCAGGGGGTGGTGTTTCAGGGTTTAGGGCAGTGCAGTGGTGTTCGGGCAGTGTAGGGGGTCATGCAGGGGGGTGGTGTTTCAGCGTTTAGGGCAGTGCAGTTGTGTTCGGGCAGTGTAGGTGGTCATGCTGTGGGTGGTGTTTTAGGGTTTAGGGCAGTGCAGTGGTGTTCGGGCAGTGTAGCGGGTCATGCTGGGTGTGGCGTTTCAGGTTTTAGGGCAGTGCAGTGGTGTTCGGACAGTGTGAGGGGTCATGCTGGGGCTGGTGTTTCAGGGTTTAGGGCAGTGCAGTGGTGTTCGGTAGTGTAGGTGTCATGGTGGGGCTCGTGTTTCAGGGTTTAGTGCAGTGCAGTGGTGTTCAGGTAGTGTAGGAGGTCGTGCTGTGGCTGGTGTTTCAGGGTTTAGGGCAGTGCAGTGGTGTTCGGGCAGTGTAGGGGGTCATGTTGGGGCTGGTCTTTCAGTGTATAGGGCAGTGCAGTGGTGTTCAGGCAGTGTAGGGGGTCATGCTGGGGCTGGTGTTTCAGGGTTTAGGTCGGTGCTGTGGTGTTCGGGCAGTGTAGGGGGTCATGCTGGGGCTGGTCTTTCAGTGTATAGGGCAGTGCAGTGGTGTTCAGGCAGTGTAGGGGGTCATGCTGGGGCTGGTGTTTCAGGGTTTAGGTCGGTGCTGTGGTGTTCAGGCAGTGTAGGGGGTCATGCTGGGGCTAATGTTTCAGGGTTTAGGGCGGAGCAGTGGTGTTCGGGCAGTGTAGTGGGTCGTGCTGGGGCTGGTGTTTCAGTGTTTAGGGCAGTGCAGTGGTGTTCGGGAAGTGTAGGGTGTCGTGCTGGTGGTGGTGCTTCAGGGTTTAGGGCAGAGCAGTGGTGTTAGGGCAGTTTAGGGTGTTGTGCTGGTGATGGTGTTTCAGGATTTTGGGCAGAGCAGTGGTGCTCGAGCAGTATAGGGGGTCGTGCAGGGGGTGGTGTTTCAGGGTTTAGGGCAGTGCAGTGGTGTTCGGGCAGTGTAGGGGGTCATGCAGGGGGGTGGTGTTTCAGCGTTTAGGGCAGTGCAGTTGTGTACGGGCAGTGTAGGTGGTCATGCTGTGGGTGGTGTTTTAGGGTTTAGGGCAGTGCAGTGGTGTTCGGGCAGTGTAGCGGGTCATGCTGGGTGTGGCGTTTCAGGTTTTAGGGCAGTGCAGTGGTGTTCGGACAGTGTGAGGGGTCATGCTGGGGCTGGTGTTTTAGGGATTAGGGCAGTGTAGTGGTGTTCGGCAGTGTAGGGGGTCATGCTGGGGGTGGGGTTTCAGGGTTTAGGGCAGAGCAGTGGTGTTCGGGCAGTGTAGGGGGTTGTGCTGGTGCTAGTTTTTCAGGATTTAGGGTAGAGCAGTGGTGTTCAGGCAGTGTAGGGGGACGTACTGGGGGTGGTGTTTCAGGGTTTACGGCAGTGCAGTGGTGTTCTGGCTGTTAAGGGTGTTGTGCTGGGGCTTGTGTTTCAGGATTTTGGGCAGAGCCGTGGTGTTCGGGCAGTCTAGGGGGTCGTGCAGGGGGTGGTGTTTCAGCTTTTAGGGCAGAGCAGTGGTGTTCGGGCAGTGTAGGGGGTCATGCAGGGGGGTGGTGTTTCAGGGATTAGGGCAGTGCAGTCGTGTTTGGGCAGTGTAGGTGGTCATGCTGTGGGTGGTGTTTTAGGGTTTAGGGCAGTGCAGTGGTGTTCAGGCAGTGTAACGGGTCGTGCTGGGTGTGGCGTTTCAGGTTTTAGGGCAGTGCAGTGGTGTTCGGGCGGTGTGAGGGGTCGTGCTGGGGCTGGTGTTTTAGGGATTAGGGCAGTGCAGTGGTGTTCGGGCAGTGTAGGGGGTCGTGCTGGGGGTGGGGTTTCAGTGTTTAGGGCAGAGCAGTGGTGTTCGGGCAGTTTAGGGGGTTGTGCTGGTGCTAGTTTTTCAGGATTTAGGGTAGAGCAGTGGTGTTCGGGCAGTGTAGGGGGATGTACTGGGGGTGGTGATTCAGGGTTTAGGGCAGTGCAGTGGTGTTCGTGGAGTGTAGGGGATCGTGCTGGGGCTGGTGTTTCAGGGTTACTGAAGTGCAGTGGTGTTCGGGCAGTGTAGGGGGTCGTGCTGGTGCTGGTGTTTTAGGGTTTAGAGCAGTGCAGTGGTGTTCGGGCAGTGTTCGGGGTTGTGCTGGGGCTGGTGTTTAAGGGTTTAGGGCAGTGCAGTGGTGTTCGGGCAGTGTAAGGGCTCATGGTGGGGCTGGTGATTCAGGGTTTAGGCAGTGCGGTGGTGTTCGAGCAGTGTAGGGGGTTGTGCTGGGGCTGGTGTTTTAGGGTTTAGGGCAGTGCAGTCGTGTTCGGGCAATATATGGGGTTGTGCTTAGGCTGGTGTTTCAGTGTTTAGGGTGGTGCAGTGGTGTTTAGGCAGTGTAGAGGATCATGCTGGGGCTTGTATTTCAGGTTTTAGGGCAGTGCAGTGGTGTTCGGGCAGTGTAGGGGGTCGTACTGGGGCTGGTGTTTCAGGGTTTAGGGTAGTGCAGTGGAGTTCGGGCAGTGTAGTGATTCGTGCTGGGGCTGGTGTTTCAGGGTTTAGTGCAGTGTAGTGGTGTTCGGGCAGTGTAGGGAGTCGTACTGGGGATGGTGTTTCAGGGTTTAGGGCAGTACAGTGGTTTTCGGGCAGTTTAGGGTGTCGTGCTGGGGCTTGTGTTTTAGGGTTTAGGGCAGTGCAGTGGTGTTCGGGCAGTGTAGGGTGTCGTGCTGGGGATGGTGTTTCAGGGTTTAGGGCAGAGCAGTGGTGTTCGGCCAGTGTAGGGGGACGTGTTGAGGGTGGTGTTTCAGGGTTTAGGGCAGAGCAGTGCTGTTCGGCCAGTGTAGGGGGACGTGCTGAGGGTGGTGTTTCAGGGTTTAGGGCAGTGCAGTGGTGTTTGGGCAGTGTAGGGGGTCGTGCTGGGGCTGGTGTTTCAGTGTATAGAGCTGTGCAGTGGTGTTAGTGCAGTGTAGGGGGTCGTGCTGGGGCTAATGTTTCAGGGTTTAGGTCGGTGCAGTGGTGTTCGGGCAGTGTAGGGGGTCGTGCTGGGGCTGGTGTTTCAGGGTTTAGAGCAGTGCAGTGGTGATCGGGCAGAGTAGGGGGTAGTGCAGGGGGTGGTGTTTTAGACTTTAGGGCAGTGCTGTTGTTTTCGGGCAGTGTAGGGGGTCTAGCTGGGGGTGGTGTTTCAGGGTTTAGTGCTGAGCAGTGGTGTTTGGGCAGTGTAGGGGGACGTACTGGGGTGGTGTTTCAGGGTTTAGTGCTGAGCAGTAGTGTTTGGGCAGTGTAGGGGGTCTTGCTGGGGATGGTGTTTCAGGGTTTAGGGCAGTGCAGTGGTGTTCGGGCAGTGTAGGGGGTCGTGCTGGGTTGGTGTTTCAGGGTTTAGGGCAGTGCAGTGGAATTCGGTGAGTGTAAGGGATCGTGCTGGGGCTGGTGTTTCAGGGTTTAGGGCAGTGCAGTGGTGTTCAGGCAGTGTAGGGGATCATGCTGGGACTGGTTTTTCAGGGTTTAGGGCAGTGCAGTGGTGTTCGGTAGTGTAGGTGTCATGGTGGTGCTCGTGTTTCAGGGTTTAGTGCAGTGCAGTGGTGTTCAGGTAGTAGAGGTCGTGCTGTGGCTGGTGTTTCAGGGTTTAGGGCAGTGCAGTGCAGTGGTGTTCAGGTAGTGGAGGTCGTGCTGTGGCTGGTGTTTCAGGGTTTAGGGCAGTGCAGTGGTGTTTGGGCAGTGTAGGGGGTCATGCTGGGGCAGGTCTTTCAGTGTATAGGGCAGTGCAGTGGTGTTCAGGCAGTGTAGGGGGTCATGCTGGGGCTGGTGTTTCAGGGTTTAGGTCGGTGCTGTGGTGTTCGGGCAGTGTAGGGGGTCGTGCTGGGTTGGTGTTTCAGGGTTTAGGGCAGTGCAGTGGAATTCGGTGAGTGTAAGGGATCGTGCTGGGGCTGGTGTTTCAGGGTTTAGGGCAGTGCAGTGGTGTTCGGGCAGTGTAGGGGATCATGCTGGGGCTGGTTTTTCAGGGTTTAGGGCAGTGCAGTGGTGTTCGGTAGTGTAGGTGTCATGGTGGGGCTCGTGTTTCAGGGTTTAGTGCAGTGCAGTGGTGTTTAGGTAGTAGAGGTCGTGCTGTGGCTGGTGTTTCAGGGTTTAGGGCAGTGCAGTGGTGTTCGGGCAGTGTAGGGGGTCATGCTGGAGCTGGTCTTTCAGTGTATAGAGCAGGGCAGTGGTGTTCAGGCAGTGTAGGGGGTCATGCTGGGGCTGTTGTTTCAGGGTTTAGGTCGGTGCTGTGGTGTTCAGGCAGTGTAGGGGGTTGTGCTGGGGCTGGTGTTTCAGGGTTTAGGTCGGTGCAGTGGTGTTCGGTCAGAGTAGGGGGTCGTGCAGGGGGTGGTGTTTCAGGCTTTAGGGCAGTGCAGTTGTGTTCGGGCAGTGTAGGGGGTCGTGCTGGGGCTGGTGTTTCAGAGTTTAGGGCAGTGCAGTTGTGTTCGGGCTGTTTAGGGTGTCGTGCTGGGGCTGGTGTTTCAGGGTTTAGGGCAGTGCAGTGGTGTTCGGGAAGTGTAGGGTGTCGTGCTGGTGGTGGTGTTTCAACGTTTAGGGCAGTGCAGTGGTGTTCGGGAAGTGTAGGGTGTCGTGCTGGTGGTGGTGCTTCAGGGTTTAGGGCAGAGCAGTGGTGTTCGGGCAGTTTAGGGTGTCGTGCTGGTGATGGTGTTTCAGGATTTTGGGCAGAGCTGTGGTGCTCGGGCAGTCTAGGGGGTCGTGCAGTGGTGGTGTTTCAGGGTTTAGGGCAGTGCAGTCGTGTTCGGGCAGTGTAGGTGGTCATGCTGTGGGTGGTGTTTTAGGGTTTAGGGCAGTGCAGTGATGTTCGGGCAGTGTAGCGGGTCGTGCTGGGTGTGGAGTTTCAGGTTTTAGGGCAGTGCAGTGGTGTTCGGGCAGTGTGAGGGGTCGTGCTGGGGCTGGTGTTTTAGGGATTAGGGCAGTGCAGTGGTGTTCGGGCAGTGTAGGGGTTCGTGCTGGGGTGGGGTTTCAGGGTTTAGGGCAGAGCAGTGGTGTTCGGGCAGTGTAGGGGGTTTTGCTGGTGCTAGTTTTTCAGGATATAGGGTAGAGCAGTGGTGTTCGGGCAGTGTAGGGGGACGTACTGGGAGTGGTGTTTCAGGGTTTAGGGCAGTGCAGTGGTGCTAGAGCAGTGTAGGTGGTCGTGGTGGAGGTGGTGTTTCAGGGTTTAGGGCTATGCAGTGAGGTTCAGGCAGTGTAGGGGGTCGTGCTGGGGCTGGTGTTTCAGGGTTTAGGGCAGTGCAGTGGTGTTCAAGCAGTGTAGGAGGTCGTGCTGGGGCTGGTGTTTCAGGGTTTAGGGCAGTGCAGTGGTGTTTGGGTAGTGTAGGGGGTCATGGTGGGGCTGGTGTTTCAGGGTTTCGGGCAGTGCAGTGGTGTTCAGGTAGTGTAGGGGTCGTGCTGGGGCTGGTGTTTCAGGGTTTAGGGCAGTGCAGTGGTGATCAGGCAGTGTAGGAGGTCGTGGTGGAGGTGGTGTTTCAGGGTATTAGGGCATGGCTGTGCTGTTCGGGCAATGTAGGGGTAATGCTGGGGTGGTGTTTCAGGGTTTAGGGCAGTGCAATTGTGCTAGAGCAGTGTAGGTGGTCGTGGTGGAGGTGGTGTTTCAGGGTTTAGGGCTATGCAGTGAGGTTCGGGCAGTGTAGGGGGTCGTGCTGGGGCTGGTGTTTCAGGGTTTAGGGCAGTGCAGTGGTGTTCGTGCAGTGTAGGGGGTCGTGCTGGGGCTGGTGTTTCTGTGTATAGGGCAGTGCAGTGGTGTTCAGGCAGTGTAGGGGGTCATGCTGGGGCTGGTGTTTCAGGGTTTAGGTCGGTGCAGTGGTGTTCGGGCAGTGTAGGGGTCGTGCTGGGTCTGGTGTTTCAGGGTTTAGGTCGGTGCAGTTGTGTTCGGGCAGTGTAGGGGGTCGTGCTGGAGCTGGTGTTTCAGGATTTAGGGCAGAGCACTGGTGTTCAGGCAGTGTAGGGGGTCGTGGTGGAGGTGGTGTTTCAGGGTTTAAGGAAGGGCAGTGGTGTTCAGGTAGTGTGGGGGGTGAGCTGGGGGTGGTGTTTCAGGGTTTAGGGCAGTGCAGTGGTGTTCGGTGAGTATAGGGGATCGTGCTGGGGCTCGTGTTTCAGGGTTTAGGGCAGTGCAGTGGTGTTCGGGTAGTGTAGGGGGTTGTGCTCGGGCTGGTGTTTCAGGGTTTAGGGCAGTGCAGTGGTGTTTGGGCAGTGTAGGGGGTCGTGCTGGGGCTGGTGTTTCAGTGTATAGAGCTGTGCAGTGGTGTTAGTGCAGTGTAGGGGGTCGTGCTGGGGCTAATGTTTCAGGGTTTAGGTCGGTGCAGTGGTGTTCGGGCAGTGTAGGGGGTCGTGCTGGGGCTGGTGTTTCAGGGTTTAGAGCAGTGCAGTGGTGATCGGGCAGAGTAGTGGGTAGTGCAGTGGGTGGTGTTTTAGACTTTAGGGCAGTGCTGTTGTTTTCGGGCAGTGTAGGGGGTCTAGCTGGGGGTGGTGTTTCAGGGTTTAGTGCTGAGCAGTGGTGTTTGGGCAGTGTAGGGGGATGTACTGGGGGTGGTGTTTCAGGGTTTAGTGCTGAGCAGTAGTGTTTGGGCAGTGTAGGGGGTCTTGCTGGGGATGGTGTTTCAGGGTTTAGGGCAGTGCAGTGGTGTTCGGGCAGTGTAGGGGGCCGTGCTGGGTTTGTGTTTCAGGGTTTAGGGCAGTGCAGTGGAATTCGGTGAGTGTAAGGGATCGTGCTGGGGCTGGTGTTTCAGGGTTTAGAGCAGTGCAGTGGTGATCGGGCAGAGTAGTGGGTAGTGCAGGGGGTGGTGTTTTAGACTTTAGGGCAGCGCTGTTGTTTTCGGGCAGTGTAGGGGGTCTAGCTGGGGGTGGTGTTTCAGGGTTTAGTGCTGAGCAGTGGTGTTTGGGCAGTGTAGGGGGACGTACTGGGGGTGGTGTTTCAGGGTTTAGTGCTGAGCAGTAGTGTTTGGGCAGTGTAGGGGGTCTAGCTGGGGGTGGTGTTTCAGGGTTTAGTGCTGAGCAGTGGTGTTTGGGCAGTGTAGGGGGACGTACTGGGGGTGGTGTTTCAGGGTTTAGTGCTGAGCAGTAGTGTTTGGGCAGTGTACGGGGTCTTGCTGGGGCTGGTGTTTCAGGGTTTAGGGCAGTGCAGTGGTGTTCGGGCAGTGTAGGGGATCATGCTGGGGCTGGTTTTTCAGGGTTTAGGGCAGTGCAGTGGTGTTCGGTAGTGTAGGTGTCATGGTGGGGCTCGTGTTTCAGGGTTTAGTGCAGTGCAGTGGTGTTCAGGTAGTGGAGGTCGTGCTGTGGCTGGTGTTTCAGGGTTTCGGGCAGTGCAGTGGTGTTCAGGTAGTGGAGGTCGTGCTGTGGCTGGTGTTTCAGGGTTTAGGGCAGTGCAGTGGTGTTTGGGCAGTGTAGGGGGTCATGCTGGGGCAGGTCTTTCAGTGTATAGGGCAGTGCAGTGGTGTTCAGGCAGTGTAGGGGGTCATGCTGGGGCTGGTGTTTCAGGGTTTAGGTCGGTGCTGTGGTGTTCGGGCAGTGTAGGGGGTTGTGCTGGGGCTGGTGTTTCAGGGTTTAGGTCGGTGCAGTGGTGTTCGGGCAGAGTAGGGGGTCGTGCAGGAGGTGGTGTTTCAGGCTTTAGGGCAGTGCAGTTGTTTTCGGGCAGTGTAGGGGGTTGTGCTGGGGCTAATGTTTCAGGGTTTAGGGCAGAGCAGTGGTGTTCGGGCAGTGTAGGGGGTCATGCTGGGGCTGGTGTTTCAGAGTTTAGGACAGTGCAGTGGTGTTCGGGCTGTTTAGGGTGTCGTGCTGGGGCTTGTGTTTCAGGATTTAGGGCAGTGCAGTGGTGTTCGGGAAGTGTAGGGTGTCGTGATGGTGGTGGTGTTTCAGGGTTTAGGGCAGTGCAGTGGTGTTCGGGAAGTGTAGGGTGTCGTGCTGGTGGTGGTGCTTCAGGGTTTTGGGCAGAGCAGTGGTGTTCGGACAGTTTAGGGTGTCGTGCTGGTGATGGTGTTTCAGGATTTTGGGCAGAGCAGTGGTGCTCAGGCAGTCTAGGGGGTCGTGCAGTGGTGGTGTTTCAGGGTTTAGGGCAGTGCAGTGGTGTTCGGGCAATGTAGGGGGTCATGCAGGGGGGTGGTGTTTCAGGGTTTAGCGCAGTGCAAACATGTTCGGGCGGTGTAGGTGGTCATGCTGTGGGTGGTGTTTTAGGGTTTAGGGCAGTGCAGTGGTGTTCGGGCAGTGTAGCGGGTCGTGCTGGGTGTGGCGTTTCAGGTTTTAGGGCAGTGCAGTGGTGTTCGGGCAGTGTGAGGGGTCGTGCTGGGGCTGGTGTTTTAGGGATTAGGGCAGTGCAGTGGTGTTCGGGCAGTGTAGGGGGTCGTGCTGGCGGTGGGGTTTCAGGGTTTAGGGCAGAGCAGTGGTGTTCGGGCAGTGTAGGGGGTTGTGCTGGTGCTAGTTTTTCAGGATTTAGGGCAGAGCAGTGGTGTTCGGGCAGTTTAGGGTGTCGTGCTGGTGATGGTGTTTCAGCATTTTGGGCAGAGCAGTGGTGCTCGGGCAGTCTAGGGGGTCGTGCAGTGGTGGTGTTTCAGGGTTTAGGGCAGTGCAGTGGTGTTCGGGCAGTGTAGGAGGTCATGCTGGGGCTGGTGTTTCAGGGTTTAGGGCAGTGCAGTGGTGTTCGGGTAGTGTAGGGGGCATGGTGGTGCTGGTGTTTCAGGGTTTCGGGCAGTGCAGTGGTGTTCAGGTAGTGTAGGGGTCGTGCTGGGGTTGGTGTTTCAGGGTTTAGGGCAGTGCAGTGGTGATCAGGCAGTGTAGGAGGTCGTGGTGGAGGTGGTGTTTCAGGGTATTAGGGCAGGGCTGTGCTGTTCGGGCAATGTAGGGGTAATGCTGGGGTGGTGTTGCAGGGTTTAGGGCAGTGCAATTGTGTTCGGGCAGTGTAGGGGATCATGCTGGGGCTGGTGTTTCAGGGTTTAGGGCAGTGCAGTGGTGTTCGGTAGTGTAGGTGTCATGGTGGGGCTCGTGTTTCAGGGTTTAGTGCAGTGCAGCGGTGTTCAGGTAGTGTAGGAGGTCGTACTGGGGCTGGTGTTTCAGGGTTTAGGGCAGTTCAGTGGTGTTCTTGCAGTGTAGGGGGTCGTGCTGGGGCTGGTGTTTCTGTGTATAGGGCAGTGCAGTGGTGTTAAGGCAGTGTAGGGGGTCGTGCTGGGGCTGGTGTTTCAGGGTTTAGGTCGGTGCAGTGGTGTTCGGGCAGTGTAGGGGTCGTGCTGGGTCTGGTGTTTCAGGGTTTAGGTCAGTGCAGTGGTGTTTGGGCAGTGTAGGGGGTCGTGCTGGTGCTGGTGTTTCAGGATTTAGGGCAGAGCAGTGGTGTTCAGGCAGTGTAGGGGGTCGTGGTGGAGGTGGTGTTTCAGGGTTTTAGGGCAGGGCAGTGGTGTTCAGGCAGTGTAGGGGGTGAGCTGGGGGTGGTGTTTCAGGGTTTAGGGCAGTGCAGTGGTGTTCGGTGAGTATAGGGGATCGTGCTGGGGCTCGTGTTTCAGGGTTTAGGGCAGTGCAGTGGTGTTCGGGTAGTGTAGGGGGTCATGCTGGGGCTGGTGTTTCAGGGTTTAGGGCAGTGCAGTGGTGTTTGGCCAGTGTAGGGGGTCGTGCTGGGGCTGGTGTTTCAGTGTATAGAGCTGTGCAGTGGTGTTAGTGCAGTGTAGGGGGTCGTGCTGGGGCTAATGTTTCAGGGTTTAGGTCGGTGCAGTGGTGTTCGGGCAGTGTAGGGGGTCGTGCTGGGGCTGGTGTTTCAGGGTTTAGAGCAGTGCAGTGGTGATCGGGCAGAGTAGTGGGTAGTGCAGGGGGTGGTGTTTTAGACTTTAGGGCAGTGCTGTTGTTTTCGGGCAATGTAGGGGGTCTAGCTGGGGGTGGTGTTTCAGGGTTTAGTGCTGAGCAGTGGTGTTTGGGCAGTGTAGGGGGACGTACTGGGGGTGGTGTTTCAGGGTTTAGTGCTGAGCAGTGGTGTTCGGGCAGTGTAGGGGGTCTTTGGGGGGATGGTGTTTCAGGGTTTAGGGCAGTGCAGTGGTGTTCGGGTAGTTTAGGGGGTCATGGTGGGGTTGGTGTTTCAGGGTTTAGGGCAGTGCAGTGGTGTTCAGGAAATGTAGGGGTCGTGCTGGGGCTGGTGTTTCAGGGTTTACGGCAGGGCAGTGGTGTTCGGGCAGTGTAGGGGGTCGTGCTGGGTTGGTGTTTCAGGGTTTAGGGCAGTGCAGTGGTGTTTGGTGAGTGTAAGGGATCGTGCTGGGGCTCGTGTTTCAGGGTTTAGGGCAGTGCAGTGGTGTTCGGGCAGTGTAGGGGGTCATGCTGGGGCTGGTGTTTGAGGGTTTAGGGCAGTGCAGTGGTGTTCAGGCAGTGTAGGGGGTCATGCTGGGGCTGGTGTTTGAGGGTTTAGGGCAGTGCATTAGTGTTCAAACAGTGTAGAGAGTCATGCTGGGGGTGGTGTTTCAGGGTTTAGGGCAGAGCAGTGGTGTTCGGGCAGTGTAGGGTGTCATGCTGGGAGTGGTGTTTCAGGATTTAGGGCAGTGCAGTGGTGTTCGGGCATTGTAGGGGGACGTGCTGGGGGTGGTGTTTTAGGGTTTAGGGCAGAGCAGTGGTGTTCGGGCAGTCTAGGGGGTCATGCAGGGGGTGGTGTTTCAGGGTTTAGGGCAGTGCAGTGGTGTTCGGGCAGAGTAGGGTGTCATGCTGGGAGTGGTGTTTCAGGATTTAGGGCAGTGCAGTGGTGTTCGGGCAGTGTAGGGGGACGTGCTGGGGGTGGTGTTTTAGGGTTTAGGGCAGAGCAGTGGTGTTCGGGCAGTCTAGGGGGTCATGCAGGGGGTGGTGTTTCAGGGTTTAGGGCTGTGTAGTGGTGTTCGGGCAGAGTAAGGGGTCATGCAGGGGGTGTTGTTTCAGGGTTTAGGGCAGTGCAGGTGTTTTCGGGCAGTGTAGGGGGTCTGTCTGGGTCTGGTGTTTCAGGGTTTAGGGCAGTGCAGTAGTTTTCGGGCAATGTAGGGGGTCATGCTGGAGGTGGTTTTTCAGGGTTTAGGGCAGTGCAGTGGTCTGCAGGGAGTGTGAGAGGTCATGCTGGGGCTGGTGTTTTAGGGATTATGGCAGATCAGTGGTGTTCGGGCAGTGTAGGGGGTCATGCTCGGGTTGGTGTTTCAGGGTTTAGGGCAGAGCAGTGGTGTTCGGGCAGTGTAGAGGGTCTTGCTGGGGCTGGTGTTTCAGTGTTTAGGGCAGTGCAGTGGTGTACGGGCCGTGTAGGGGGTCCTGCTGGGGCTGGTGTTTCAGGGTTTAGGGCAGAGCAGTGGTGTTCGGCAGTGTAGGGTGACGTACTGGGGATGGTGTTTCAGGGTTTAAGGGCAGTGCAGTGGTGCTAGAGCAGTGTAGGTGGTCGTGGTGGTGGTGGTGTGTCAGGGTTCCGGGCTATGCAGTGAGGTTCGGGCAGTGTAGGGGGTCGTGCTGGGGCTGGTGTTTCAGTGTTTAGGGCAGTGCAGTGGTGTTCAAGCAGTGTAGGAGGTCGTGTTGGGGCTGGTGTTTCAGGGTTTAGGGCAGTGCAGTGGTGTTCGAGTAGTGTAGGGAGTCATGGTGGGGCTGGTGTTTCAGGGTTTCGGGCAGTGCAGTGGTGTTCAGGTAGTGTAGGGGTCGTGCTGGGGCTGGTGTTTCAGGGTTTAGGGCAGTGCAGTGGTGATCAGGCAGTGTAGGAGGTCGTGGTGGAGGTGGTGTTTCAGGGTTTTAGGGCAGGGCTGTGCTGTTCGGGCAATGTAGAGGTAATGCTGGGGTGGTGTTTCAGGGTTTAGGGCAGTGCAATTGTGCTCGGTAAGTGTAGGGGATCGTGATGGGGCTGGTGTGTCAAGGTTTAGGCCAGTGCAGTGGTGTTCGGGCAGTGTAGGGGATCATGCTGGGGCTGGTGTTTCAGGGTTTAGGGCAGTGCAGTGGTGTTCGGTAGTGTAGGTGTCATGGTGGGGCTCGTGTTTCAGGGTTTAGTGCAGTGCAGCGGTGTTTAGGTAGTGTAGGAGGTCGTACTGGGGCTGGTGTTACAGGGTATAGGGCAGTGCAGTGGTGTTCGCGCAGTGTAGGGGGTCGTGCTGGGGCTGGTGTTTCTGTGCATAGGGCAGTGCAGTGGTGTTCAGGCAGTGTAGGGGGTCGTGCTGGGGCTGGTGTTTCAGGGTTTAGGTCGGTGCAGTGGTGTTCGGGCAGTGTAGAGGTCGTGCTGGGTCTGGTGTTTCAGGGTTTAGGTCGGTGAAGTGGTGTTCGGGCAGTGTAGGGGGTCGTGCTGGTGCTGGTGTTTCAGGATTTAGGGCAGAGCAGTGGTGTTCAGGCAGTGTAGGGGGTCGTGGTGGAGGTGGTGTTTCAGGGTTTTAGGGAAGGGCAGTGGTGTTCAGGCAGTGTAGGGGGCGAGCTGGGGGTGGTGTTTCAAGGTTTAGGGCAGTGCAGTGGTGTTCGGTGAGTATAGGGGATCGTGCTGGGGCTCGTGTTTCAGGGTTTAGGGCAGTGCAGTGGTGTTCGGGTAGTGTAGGGGGTCGTGCTAGGGCTGGTGTTTCAGGATTTAGGGCAGTGCAGTGATGTTCGGGCATTGTAGGGGGACGTGCTGGGGGTGGTGTTTTAGGGTTTAGGGCAGAGCAGTGGTGTTCGGGCAGTCTAGGGGGTCATGCAGGGGGTGGTGTTTCAGGGTTTATGGCAGTGCATTGGTGTTAGGGCAGAGTAAGGGGTCATGCAGGGGGTGTTGTTTCAGGGTTTAGGGCAGTGCAGGTGTTTTCGGGCAGTGTAGGGGGTCTTGCTGGGGGTGGTGTTTTAGGGTTTAGGGCAGTGGTGTTCAGCCAGTGTAGGGGGTCTGTCTGCGGCTGGTGTTTCAGGGTTTAGGGCAGTGCAGTAGTTTTCGGGCAGTGTAGGGGGTCATGCTGGAGGTGGTTTTTCAGGGTTTAGGGCAGTGCAGTGGCATGCAGGGAGTGTGAGAGGTCATGCTGGGGCTGGTGTTTTAGGGATTATGGCAGATCAGTGGTGTTCGGGCAGTGTAGGGGGTCGTGCTGGGGGTGGGGTTTCAGGGTTTAGGGCAGAGCAGTGGTGTTCGGGCAATGTAGGGGGTTGTGCTGGTGCTAGTTTTTCAGGATTTAGGGTAGAGCAGTGGTGTTCGGGCAGTGTAGGGGGACGTACTGGGGCTGGTGTTTCAGGGTTTAGGGCAGAGCAGTGGTGTTCGGCAGTGTAGGGTGACGTACTGGGGATGGTGTTTCAGGGTTTAGGGCAGTGCAGTGGTGCTAGAGCAGTGTAGGTGGTGGTGGTGGTGGTGGTGTGTCAGGGTTTAGGGCTATGCAGTGAGGTTCGGGCAGTGTAGGGGGTCGTGCTGGGGCTGGTGTTTCAGTGTTTAGGGCAATGCAGTGGTGTTCAAGCAGTGTAGGAGGTCGTGTTGGGGCTGGTTTTTCAGGGTTTAGGGCAGTGCAGTGGAGTTCGAGTAGTGTAGGGAGTCATGGTGGGGCTGGTGTTTCAGGGTTTCGGGCAGTGCAGTGGTGTTCGGGCAGTGTACGGGGTTGTGCTGGGGCTGGTGTTTAAGGGTTTATGGCAGTGCAGTGGTGTTCGGGCAGTGTAGGGGCTCATGGTGGGGATGGTGATTCAGGGTTTTAGGGCAGGGCTGTGCTGTTCGGGCAATGTAGGGGTAATGCTGGGGTGGTGTTTCAGGGTTTAGGGCAGTGCAATTGTGCTCGTGAGTGTAGGGGATAGTGATGGGGCTGGTGTGTCAAGGTTTAGGCCAGTGCAGTGGTGTTCGGGCAGTGTAGTGGATCATGCTGGGGCTGGTGTTTCAGGGTTTAGGGCAGTGCAGTGGTGTTCGGTAGTGTAGGTGTCATGGTGGGGCTCGTGTTTCAGGGTATAGTGCAGTGCAGCAGTGTTCAGGTAGTGTAGGAGGTCGTACTGGGGCTGGTGTTTCAGGGTTTAGGGCAGTGCAGTGGTGTTCGCGCAGTGTAGGGGGTCGTGCTGGGGCTGGTGTTTCTGTGCATAGGGCAGTGCAGTGGTGTTCAGGCAGTGTAGGGGGTCGTGCTGGGGCTGGTGTTTCAGGGTTTAGGTCGGTGCAGTGGTGTTCGGGCAGTGTAGAGGTCGTGCTGGGTCTGGTGTTTCAGGGTTTAGGTCGGTGAAGTGGTGTTCGGGCAGTGTAGGGGGTTGTGCTGGTGTTTCAGGATTTAGGGCAGAGCAGTGGTGTTCAGGCAGTGTAGGGGGTCGTGGTGGAGGTGTTGTTTCAGGGTTTTAGGGCAGGGCAGTGGTGTTCAGGCAGTGTAGGGGGCGAGCTGGGGGTAGTGTTTCAGGGTTTAGGGCAGTGCAGTGGTGTTCGGTGAGTATAGGGGATCGTGCTGGGGCTGGTGTTTCAGGGTTTAGGGCAGTGCAGTGGTGTTCGGGTAGTGTAGGGGGTCGTGCTGGGGCTGGTGTTTCAGGATTTAGGGCAGTGCAGTGATGTTCGGGCATTGTAGGGGGATGTGCTGGGGGTGGTTTTTTAGGGTTTAGGGCAGAGCAGTGGTGTTCGGGCCGTCTAGGGGGTCATGCAGGGGGTGGTGTTTCAGGGTTTAGGGCAGTGCAGTGGTGTTCGGGCAGAGTAAGGGGTCATGCACGGGGTGTTGTTTCAGGGTTTAGGGCAGTGCAGTTGTTTTCGGGCAGTGTAGGGGGTCTTGCTGTGGGTGGTGTTTTAGGGTTTAGGGCAGTGGTGTTCGGCCAGTGTAGGGGGTCTGCCTGCGGCTGGTGTTTCAGGGTTTAGGGCAGTGCAGTTGTTTTCGGGCAGTGTAGGGGGTCATGCTGGAGGTAGTTTTTCAGGGTTTAGGGCAGTGCAGTGGTGTGCAGGGAGTGTGAGAGGTCATGCTGGGGCTGGTGTTTTAGGGATTATGGCAGATCAGTGGTGTTCGGGCAGTGTAGGGGGTCGTGCTGGGGGTGGGGTTTCAGGGTTTAGGGCAGAGCAGTGGTGTTCGGGCAGTGTAGGGGGTTGTGCTGGTGCTAGTTTTTCAGGATTTAGGGTAGAGCATTGGTGTTCGGGCAGTGTAGGGGGACGTACTGGGGGTGGTGTTTCAGGGTTTAGTGCTGAGCAGTGGTGTTCGGGCAGTGTAGGGGGTCCTGCTGGGGCTGGTGTTTCAGTTTTTAGGGCAGAGCAGTGGTGTTCGGCAGTGTAGGGTGACGTACTGGGGATGGTGTTTCAGGGTTTAGGGCAGTGCAGTGGTGCTAGAGCAGTGTAGGTGGTCGTGGTGGTGGTGGTGTGTCAGGGTTTAGGGCTATGCAGTGCGGTTCGGGCAGTGTAGGGGGTCGTGCTGGGGCTGGTGTTTCAGTGTTTAGGGCAGTGCAGTGGTGTTCAAGCAGTGTAGGAGGTCGTGTTGGGGCCGGTTTTTGAGGGTTTAGGGCAGTGCAGTGGTGTTCGAGTAGTGTAGGGAGTCATAGTGGGGCTGGTGTTTCAGGGTTTCGGGCAGTGCAGTGGTGTTCGGGCAGTGTACGGGGTTGTGCTGGGGCTAGTGTTTAAGGGTTTATGGCAGTGCAGTGGTGTTCGGGCAGTGTAGGGGCTCATGGTGGGGATGGTGATTCAGGGTTTTAGGGCAGGGCTGTGCTGTTCGGGCAATGTAGGGGTAATGCTGGGGTGGTGTTTCAGGGTTTAGGGCAGTGCAATTGTGCTCGGTGAGTGTAGGGGATCGTGATGGGGCTGGTGTGTCAAGGTTTAGGCCAGTGCAGTGGTGTTCGGGCAGTGTAGGGGATCATGCTGGGGCTGGTGTTTCAGGGTTTAGGGCAGTGCAGTGGTGTACGGTAGTGTAGGTGTCATGGTGGGGCTCGTGTTTCAGGGTTTAGTGCAGTGCAGCTGTGTTCAGGTAGTGTAGGAGGTCGTACTGGGGCTGGTGTTTCAGTGTTTAGGGCAGTGCAGTGGTGTTCGCGCAGTGTAGGGGGTCGTGCTGGGGCTGGTGTTTCAGGGTTTAGGTCGGTGCAGTGGTGTTCGGGCAGTGTAGAGGTCATGCTGGGTCTGGTGTTTCAGGGTTTAGGTCGGTGAAGTGGTGTTCGGGCAGTGTAGGGGGTCGTGCTGGGGCTGGTGTTTCAGGGTTTAGGTCGGTGCAGTGGTGTTCAGGCAGTGTAGAGATCGTGCTGGGTCTGGTGTTTCAGGGTTTAGGTCGGTGAAGTGGTGTTCGGGCAGTGTAGGGGGTCGTGCCGGTGCTGGTGTTTCAGGATTTAGGGCAGAGCAGTGGTGTTCAGGCAGTGTAGGGGGTCGTGGTGGAGGTGGTGTTTCAGGGTTTTAGGGCAGGGCAGTGGTGTTCAGGCACTGTAGGGGGCAAGCTGGGGGTGGTGTTTCAGGGTTTAGGGCAGTGCAGTGGTGTTCGGTGAGTATGGGGGATCGTGCTGGGGCTGGTGTTTCAGGGTTTAGGGCAGTGCAGTGGTGTTTGGGTAGTGTAGGGGGTCGTGCTGGGGCTGGTGTTTCAGGGTTTAGGGCAGTGCAGTGGTGTTTGGGCAGTGTAGGGGGTCGTGCTGGGGCTGGTGTTTCAGTGTATAGAGCTGTGCAGTGGTGTTAGTGCAGTGTAGGGGGTCATGCTGGGGCTAATGTTTCAGGGTTTAGGTCGGTGCAATGGTGTTCGGGCAGTGTAGGGGGTCGTGCTGGGGCTGGTGTTTCAGGGTTTAGAGCAGTGCAGTGTTGATTGGGCAGAGTAGGGGGTAGTGCAGGGGGTGGTGTTTCAGACTTTAGGGCAGTGCTGTTGTTTTCGGGCAGTGTTGGGGGTCTAGCTGGGGGTGGTGATTCAGGGTTTAGTGCTGAGCAGTGGTGTTCAGGCAGTGTAGGGGGACGTACTGGGGGTGGTGTTTCAGGGTTTAGTGCTGAGCAGTGGTGTTCGGGCAGTGTAGGGGATCTTGCTGGGGATGGTGTTTCAGGGTTTATGGCAGTGCAGTGGTGTTCGGGCAGTGTAGGGGGTCGTGGTGGAGGTAGTGTTTCAGGGTTTAGGGCAGTGCAGTGGTGTTCGGGTAGTTTAGGGGGTCATGGTGGGGCTGGTGTTTCAGGGTTTAGGGCAGTGCAGTGGTGTTCAGGTAATGTAGGGGTCGAGCTGGGGCTGGTGTTTCAGGGTTTACGGCAGGGCAGTGGTGTTCGGGCAGAGTAGGGGGTCGTGCTGGGTTGGTGTTTCAGGGTTTAGGGCAGTGCAGTGGTGTTCGGTGAGTGTAAGGGATCATGCTGGGGCTGGTGTTTAAGGGTTTAGGGCAGTGCAGTGGTGTTCGGGCAGTGTAGGGGATCATGCTGGGGCTGGTGTTTCAGGGTTTAGGGCAGTGCAGTGGTGTTCGGTAGTGTAGGTGTCATGGTGGGGCTCGTGTTTCAGGGTTTAGTGCAGTGCAGTGGTGTTCAGGTAGTGTAGGAGGTCGTGCTGTGGCTGGTGTTTCAGGGTTTAGGGCAGTGCAGTGGTGTTCGGGCAGTGTAGGGGGTCATGTTGGGGCTGGTCTTTCAGTGTATAGGGCAGTGCAGTGGTGTTCAGGCAGTGTAGGGGGTCATGCTGGGGCTGGTGTTTCAGGGTTTAGGTCGGTGCTGTGGTGTTCGGGCAGTGTAGGGGGTCATGCTGGGGCTGGTCTTTCAGTGTATAGGGCAGTGCAGTGGTGTTCAGGCAGTGTAGGGGGTCATGCTGGGGCTGGTGTTTCAGGGTTTAGGTCGGTGCTGTGGTGTTCAGGCAGTGTAGGGGGTCATGCTGGGGCTAATGTTTCAGGGTTTAGGGCGGAGCAGTGGTGTTCGGGCAGTGTAGTGGGTCGTGCTGGGGCTGGTGTTTCAGTGTTTAGGGCAGTGCAGTGGTGTTCGGGAAGTGTAGGGTGTCGTGCTGGTGGTGGTGCTTCAGGGTTTAGGGCAGAGCAGTGGTGTTAGGGCAGTTTAGGGTGTTGTGCTGGTGATGGTGTTTCAGGATTTTGGGCAGAGCAGTGGTGCTCGAGCAGTATAGGGGGTCGTGCAGGGGGTGGTGTTTCAGGGTTTAGGGCAGTGCAGTGGTGTTCGGGCAGTGTAGGGGGTCATGCAGGGGGGTGGTGTTTCAGCGTTTAGGGCAGTGCAGTTGTGTTCGGGCAGTGTAGGTGGTCATGCTGTGGGTGGTGTTTTAGGGTTTAGGGCAGTGCAGTGGTGTTCGGGCAGTGTAGCGGGTCATGCTGGGTGTGGCATTTCAGGTTTTAGGGCAGTGCAGTGGTGTTCGGACAGTGTGAGGGGTCATGCTGGGGCTGGTGTTTCAGGGTTTAGGGCAGTGCAGTGGTGTTCGGTAGTGTAGGTGTCATGGTGGGGCTCGTGTTTCAGGGTTTAGTGCAGTGCAGTGGTGTTCAGGTAGTGTAGGAGGTCGTGCTGTGGCTGGTGTTTCAGGGTTTAGGGCAGTGCAGTGGTGTTCGGGCAGTGTAGGGGGTCATGTTGGGGCTGGTCTTTCAGTGTATAGGGCAGTGCAGTGGTGTTCAGGCAGTGTAGGGGGTCATGCTGGGGCTGGTGTTTCAGGGTTTAGGTCGGTGCTGTGGTGTTCGGGCAGTGTAGGGGGTCATGCTGGGGCTGGTCTTTCAGTGTATAGGGCAGTGCAGTGGTGTTCAGGCAGTGTAGGGGGTCATGCTGGGGCTGGTGTTTCAGGGTTTAGGTCGGTGCTGTGGTGTTCAGGCAGTGTAGGGGGTCATGCTGGGGCTAATGTTTCAGGGTTTAGGGCGGAGCAGTGGTGTTCGGGCAGTGTAGTGGGTCGTGCTGGGGCTGGTGTTTCAGTGTTTAGGGCAGTGCAGTGGTGTTCGGGAAGTGTAGGGTGTCGTGCTGGTGGTGGTGCTTCAGGGTTTAGGGCAGAGCAGTGGTGTTCGGGCAGTTTAGGGTGTTGTGCTGGTGATGGTGTTTCAGGATTTTGGGCAGAGCAGTGGTGCTCGAGCAGTATAGGGGGTCGTGCAGGGGGTGGTGTTTCAGGGTTTAGGGCAGTGCAGTGGTGTTCGGGCAGTGTAGGGGGTCATGCAGGGGGGTGGTGTTTCAGCGTTTAGGGCAGTGCAGTTGTGTACGGGCAGTGTAGGTGGTCATGCTGTGGGTGGTGTTTTAGGGTTTAGGGCAGTGCAGTGGTGTTCGGGCAGTGTAGCGGGTCATGCTGGGTGTGGCGTTTCAGGTTTTAGGGCAGTGCAGTGGTGTTCGGACAGTGTGAGGGGTCATGCTGGGGCTGGTGTTTTAGGGATTAGGGCAGTGTAGTGGTGTTCGGCAGTGTAGGGGGTCATGCTGGGGGTGGGGTTTCAGGGTTTAGGGCAGAGCAGTGGTGTTCGGGCAGTGTAGGGGGTTGTGCTGGTGCTAGTTTTTCAGGATTTAGGGTAGAGCAGTGGTGTTCAGGCAGTGTAGGGGGACGTACTGGGGGTGGTGTTTCAGGGTTTAGTACTGAGCAGTGGTGTTCGGGCAGTGTAGGGTGTCTTGCTGGGGATGGTGTTTCAGGGTTTAGGCCAGTGCAGTGGTGTTCGGGCAGTGTAGTGGGTCGTGGTGGAGGTGGTGTGTAAAGGGTTTTAGGGCAGGTCAGGTGTGTTTGGGCAGTGTAGGGGGTCGTGCTGGGGGTGGTGTTTCAGGGTTTAGGGCAGTGCAGTGGTGTTCGTGGAGTGTAGTGGATCGTGCTGGGGCTGGTGTTTCAGGGTTACGGAAGTGCAGTGGTGTTCGGGTAGTGTAGGGGGTCGTGCTGGGACTGGTGTTTTAGGGTTTAGAGCAGTGAAGTGGTGTTCGGGCAGTGTACGGGGTTGTGCTGGGGCTGGTGTTTAAGGGTTTAGGGCAGTGCAGTGGTGTTCGGGCAGTCTAGGGGGTCATGCAGGGGGTAGTGTTTCAGGGTTTAGGGCAGTGCAGTGGTGTTCGGACAGAGTAGGGGGTCATGCAGGGGGTGCTGTTTCAGGGTTTAGGGCAGTGCAGGCGTTTTCGGGCAGTGTAGGGGGTCTTGCTGGGGGTGGTGTTTCAGGGTTTAGGGCAGTGGTGTTCGGGCAGTGTAGGGGGTCTTGCTGGGGCTGGTGTTTCAGGGTTTAGGTCGGTGCTGTGGTGGTCGGGCAGTATAGGGGGTTATGCTGGGGCTGGTGTTTCAGGGTTTAGGTCGGTGCAGTGGTGTTTGGGCAGAGTAGGGGGTCGTGCAGGGGGTGGTGTTTCAGGCTTTAGGGCAGTGCAGTTGTTTTCGGGAAGTGTAGGGGGACGTACTGGGGGTGGTGTTTCAGGGTTTAGTGCTGAGCAGTGGTGTTCGGGCACTGTAGGGGGTCTTGCTGGGGATGGTGGTGCAGTGGTGTTCGGGCAGTGTAGTGGGTCGTGGTGGAGGTGGTGTTTAAAGTGTTTTAGGGCAGGGCAGGGGTGTTTGGGCAGTGTAGGGGGTCAAGCTGGGGGTGGTATTTCAGGGTTTAGGGCACTGCAGTGGTGTTCGTGGAGTGTTGGGGATCGTGCTGGGGCTGGTGTTTCAGGCTTTCGGAAGTGCAGTGGTGTTCGGGCAGTGTAGGGGGTCGTGCTGGGACTGGTGTTTTAGGGTTTAGAGCAGTGCAGTGGTGTTCGGGCAGTGTACGGGGTTGTGCTGGGGCTGGTGTTTAAGGGTTTAGGGCAGTGCAGTGGTGTTCGGGCCGTGTAGGGGCTCATGGTGGGGCTGGTGATTCAGGGTTTAGGGCAGAGCAGTGGTGTTCGGGCAGTGTAGGGGGTCATGCAGGGGGTGGTGTTTCAAGGTTTAGTGCAGTGCAGTGGTGTTCGGGCAGAGTAGGGGGTCATGCAGGGGGTGCTGTTTCAGGGTTCAGGGCAGTGCAGGTGTTTTCGGGCAGTGTAGTGGGTCTTGCTGGGGGTGGTGTTTCAGGGTTTAGGGCAGTGGTGTGCGGGCAGTGTAGGGGGTCTTGCTGGGGCTGGTGTTTCAGGGTTTAGGGCAGTGCAGTAGTTTTCGGGCAGTGTAGAGGGTCATGCTGGAGGTGGTGTTTCAGGGTTTCGGGCAGTGCAGTGGTGTGCAGGGAGTGTGAGAGGTCATGCTGGGGCTGGTGTTTTAGGGATTATGGCAGATCAGTGGTGTTCGGGCAGTGTAGGGGGTCGTGCTGGGGGTGGGTTTCAGGGTTTAGGGCAGAGCAGTGGTGTTCGGGCAGTGTAGGGGGTTGTGCTGGTGCTAGTTTTTCAGGATTTAGGGTAGAGCAGTGGTGTTCGGGCAGTGTAGGGGGACTTACTGGGGGTGGTGTTTCAGGGTTTAGTGCTGAGCAGTGGTGTTCGGGCAGTGTAGGGGGTCCTGCTGGGGCTGGTGTTTCAGTTTTTAGGGCAGAGCAGTGGTGTTCGGCAGTGTAGGGTGACGTACTGGGGATGGTGTTTCAGGGTTTAGGGCAGTGCAGTGGTGCTAGAGCAGTGTAGGTGGTCGTGGTGGTGGTGGTGTGTCAGGGTTTAGGTCTATGCAGTGAGGTTCGGGCAGTGTAGTGGGTCGTGCTGGGGCTGGTGTTTCAGTGTTTAGGGCAGTGCAGTGGTGTTCAAGCAGTGTAGGAGGTCGTGTTGGGGCTGGTTTCTCAGGGTTTAGGGCAGTGCAGTGGTGTTCGAGTAGTGTAGGGAGTCATGGTGGGGCTGGTGTTTCAGGGTTTCGGGCAGTGCAGTGGTGTTCGGGCAGTGTACGGGGTTGTGCTGGGGCTGGTGTTTAAGGGTTTATGGCAGTGCAGTGGTGTTCGGGCAGTGTAGGGGCTCATGGTGGGGATGGTGATTCAGGGTTTTAGGGCAGGGCTGTGCTGTTCGGGCAATGTAGGGATAATGCTGGGGTGGTGTTTTAGGGTTTAGGGCAGTGCAATTGTGCTCGGTGAGTGTAGGGGATCGTGATGGGGCTGGTGTGTCAAGGTTTAGGCCAGTGCAGTGGTGTTCGGGCAGTGTAGGGGATCATGCTGGGGCTGGTGTTTCAGGGTTTAGGGCAGTGCAGTGGTGTTCGGTAGTGTAGGTGTCATGGTGGGGCTCGTGTTTCAGGATTTAGTGCAGTGCAGCGGTGTTCAGGTAGTGTAGGAGGTCGTACTGTGGCTGGTGTTTCAGGGTTTAGGGCAGTGCAGTGGTGTTCGCGCAGTGTAGGGGGTCGTGCTGGGGCTGGTGTTTCTGTGTATAGGGCAGTGCAGTGGTGTTCAGGCAGTGTAGGGGGTCGTGCTGGGGCTGGTGTTTCAGGGTTTAGGTCTGTGCAGTGGTGTTCGGGCAGTGTAGAGGTCGTGCTGGGTCTGGTGTTTCAGGGTTTAGGTCGGTGAAGTGGTGTTCGGGCAGTGTAGGGGGTCGTGCTGGTGCTGGTGTTTCAGGATTTAGGGCAGAGCAGTGGTGTTCAGGCAGTGTAGGGGGTCATGGTGGAGGTGGTGTTTCAGGGTTTTAGGGCAGGGCAGTGGTGTTCAGGCAGTGTAGGGGGCAAGCTGGGGGTGGTGTTTCAGGGTTTAGGGCAGTGCAGTGGTGTTCGGTGAGTATAGGGGATCGTGCTGGGGCTGGTGTTTCAGGGTTTAGGGCAGTGCAGTGGTGTTCGGGTAGTGTAGGGGGTCGTGCTGGGGCTGGTGTTTCAGGGTTTAGGGCAGTGCAGTGGTGTTTGGGCAGTGTAGGGGGTCGTGCTGGGGCTGGTGTTTCAGTGTATAGAGCTGTGCAGTGGTGTTAGTGCAGTGTAGGGGGTCGTGCTGGGGCTAATGTTTCAGGGTTTAGGTTGGTGCAATGGTGTTAGGAGAGTGTAGGGGGTCGTGCTGGGGCTGGTGTTTCAGTGTATAGAGCTGTGCAGTGGTGTTAGTGCAGTGTAGGGGGTCGTGCTGGGGCTAATGTTTCAGGGTTTAGGTCGGTGCAATGGTGTTCGGACAGTGTAGGGGGTCGTGCTGGGGCTGGTGTTTCAGGGTTTAGAGCAGTGCAGTGGTGATTGGGCAGAGTAGGGGGTAGTGCAGGGGGTGGAGTTTCAGACTTTAGGGCAGTGCTGTTGTTTTCGGGCAGTGTAGGGGTCTAGCTGGGGGTGGTGTTACAGGGTTTAGTGCTGAGCAGTGGTGTTCAGGCAGTGTAGGGGGACGTACTGGGGGTGGTGTTTCAGGGTTTAGTGCTGAGCAGTGGTGTTCGGGCAGTGTAGGGGGTCTTGCTGGTGATGGTGTTTCAGGGTTTATGGCAGTGCAGTGGTGTTCGGGCAGTGTAGGGGGTCGTGGTGGAGGTAGTGTTTCAGGGTTTAGGGCAGTGCAGTGGTGTTCGGGTAGTTTAGGGGGTCATGGTGGGGCTGGTGTTTCAGGGTTTAGGGCAGTGCAGTGGTGTTCAGGTAATGTAGGAGTCGTGCTGGGGCTGGTGTTTCAGGGTTTACGGCAGGGCAGTGGTGTTCGGGCAGTGTAGGGGGTCGTGCTGGGTTGGTGTTTCAGGGTTTAGGGCAGTGCAGTGGTGTTCGGTGAGTGTAAGGGATCGTGCTGGGGCTGGTGTTTCAGGGTTTAGGGCAGTGCAGTGGTGTTCGGGCAGTGTAGGGGATCATGCTGGGGCTGGTGTTTCAGGGTTTAGTGCAGTGGTGTTCAGGTAGTGTAGGAGGTCGTGCTGTGGCTGGTGTTTCATGGTTTAGGGCAGTGCAGTGGTGTTCGGGCAGTGTAGGGGGTCATGCTGGGGCTGGTCTTTCAGTGTATAGGGCAGTGCAGTGGTGTTCAGGCAGTGTAGGGGGTCATGCTGGGGCTGGTGTTTCAGGGTTTAGGTCGGTGCTGTGGTGTTCGGGCAGTGTAGGGAATTGTGCTGGGGCTGGTGTTTCAGGGTTTAGGTCGGTGCAGTGGTGTTCGGGCAGAGTAGGGGGTCGTGCAGGGGGTGGTGTTTCAGGCTTTAGGGCAGTGCAGTTGTTTTCGGGCAGTGTAGGGGAACGTACTGGGGTGGTGTTTCAGGTTTTAGGGCAGTGCAGTGGTGTTCGGGCAGTGTAGGGGGTCGTGCTGGGGCTAATGTTTCAGGGTTTAGGGCGGAGCAGTGGTGTTCGGGCAGTGTAGTGGGTCGTGCTGGGGCTGGTGTTTCAGTGTTTAGGGCAGTGCAGTGGTGTTCGGGAAGTGTAGGGTGTCGTGCTGGTGGTGGTGCTTCAGGGATTAGGGCAGAGCAGTGGTGTTAGGGCAGTTTAGGGTGTTGTGCTGGTGATGGTGTTTCAGGATTTTGGGCAGAGCAGTGGTGCTCGAGCAGTGTAGGGGGTCATGCAGAGGGGTGGTGTTTCAGCGTTTAGGGCAGTGCAGTCGTGTTCGGGCAGTGTAGGTGGTCATGCTGTGGGTGGTGTTTTAGGGTTTAGGGCAGTGCAGTGGTGTTCGGGCAGTGTGAGGGGTCGTGCTGGGGCTGGTGTTTTAGGGATTAGGGCAGTGTAGTGGTGTTCGGGCAGTGTAGGGGGTCGTGCTGGGGGTGGGGTTTCAGGGTTTAGGGCAGAGCAGTGGTGTTCGGGCAGTGTAGGGGGTTGTGCTGGTGCTAGTTTTTCAGGATTTAGGGTAGAGCAGTGGTGTTCGGGCAGTGTAGGGGGTCTTGCTGGGGGTGGTGTTTCTGGCAGTGGTGTTCGGGTAGTGTAGGGGGTCGTGCTGGGACTGGTGTTTTAGGGTTTAAAGCAGTGCAGTGATGTTCGGGCAGTGTACGGGGTTGTGCTGGGGCTGGTGTTTAAGGGTTTATGTCAGTGCAGTGGTGTTCGGGCAGTGTAGGGACTCATGGTGGGGATGGTGATTCAGGGTTTAGGGCAGAGCAGTGGTGTTCGGGCAGTGTAGGGGGTCATGCTTGGAGTGGTGTTTCAGGATTTAGGGCAGTGCAGTGGTGTTCGGGCATTGTAGGGGGATGTGCTGCGGGTGGTGTTTTAGTGTTTAGGGCAGAGCAGTGGTGTTCGGTGAGTGTAAGGGATCGTGCTGGGGCTCGTGTTTCAGGGTTTAGGGCAGTGCAGTGGTGTTCGGGCATTCTAGGGGGTCATGCAGGGGGTGGTGTTTCAGGGTTTAGGGCAGTGCAGTGGTGTTCGGGCAGAGTAGGGGGTCATGCAGGGGGTGCTGTTTCAGGGTTTAGGGCAGTGCAGGCGTTTTCGGGCAGTGTAGGGGGTCTTGCTGGGGGTGGTGTTTCAGGGTTTAGGGCAGTGGTGTTCGGGCAGTGTAGGGGGTCTTGCTGGGGCTGGTGTTTCAGGGTTTAGGTCGGTGCTGTGGTGGTCGGGCAGTATAGGGGGTTATGCTGGGGCTGGTGCTTCAGGGTTTAGGTCGGTGCAGTGGTGTTTGGGCAGAGTAGGGGGTCGTGCAGGGGGTGGTGTTTCAGGCTTTAGGGCAGTGCAGTTGTTTTCGGGAAGTGTAGGGGGACGTACTGGGGGTGGTGTTTCAGGGTTTAGTGCTGAGCAGTGGTGTTCGGGCACTGTAGGGGGTCTTGCTGGGGATGGTGGTGCAGTGGTGTTCGGGCAGTGTAGTGGGTCGTGGTGGAGGTGGTGTTTAAAGTGTTTTAGGGCAGGGCAGGGGTGTTTGGGCAGTGTAGGGGGTCGTGCTGGGGGTGGTATTTTAGGGTTTAGGGCACTGCAGTGGTGTTCGTGGAGTGTTGGGGATCGTGCTGGGGCTGGTGTTTCAGGCTTTCGGAAGTGCAGTGGTGTTCGGGCAGTGTAGGGGGTCGTGCTGGGACTGGTGTTTTAGGGTTTAGAGCAGTGCAGTGGTGTTCGGGCAGTGTACGGGGTTGTGCTGGGGCTGGTGTTTAAGGGTTTAGGGCAGTGCAGTGGTGTTCGGGCCGTGTAGGGGCTCATGGTGGGGCTGGTGATTCAGGGTTTAGGGTAGAGCAGTGGTGTTCGGGCAGTGTAGGGGGTCATGCAGGGGGTGGTGTTTCAGGGTTTAGTGCAGTGCAGTGGTGTTCGGGCAGAGTAGGGGGTCATGCAGGGGGTGCTGTTTCAGGGTTCAGGGCAGTGCAGGTGTTTTCGGGCAGTGTAGTGGGTCTTGCTGGGGGTGGTGTTTCAGGGTTTAGGGCAGTGGTGTGCGGGCAGTGTAGGGGGTCTTGCTGGGGCTGGTGTTTCAGGGTTTAGGGCAGTGTAGTAGTTTTCGGGCAGTGTAGAGGGTCATGCTGGAGGTGGTGTTTCAGGGTTTCGGGCAGTGCAGTGGTGTGCAGGGAGTGTGAGAGGTCATGCTGGGGCTGGTGTTTTAGGGATTATGGCAGATCAGTGGTGTTCGGGCAGTGTAGGGGGTCGTGCTGGGGGTGGGTTTCAGGGTTTAGGGCAGAGCAGTGGTGTTCGGGCAGTGTAGGGGGTTGTGCTGGTGCTAGTTTTTCAGGATTTAGGGTAGAGCAGTGGTGTTCGGGCAGTGTAGGGGGACTTACTGGGGGTTGTGTTTCAGGGTTTAGTGCTGAGCAGTGGTGTTCGGGCAGTGTAGGGGGTCCTGCTGGGGCTGGTGTTTCAGTATTTAGGGCAGAGCAGTGGTGTTCGGCAGTGTAGGGTGACGTACTGGGGATGGTGTTTCAGGGTTTAGGGCAGTGCAGTGGTGCTAGAGCAGTGTAGGTGGTCGTGGTGGTGTGTCAGGGTTTAGGTCTATGCAGTGAGGTTCGGGCAGTGTAGTGGGTCGTGCTGGGGCTGGTGTTTCAGTGTTTAGGGCAGTGCAGTGGTGTTCAAGCAGTGTAGGAGGTCGTGTTGGGGCTGGTTTCTCAGGGTTTAGGGCAGTGCAGTGGTGTTCGAGTAGTGTAGGGAGTCATGGTGGGGCTGGTGTTTCAGGGTTTCGGGCAGTGCAGTGGTGTTCGGGCAGTGTACGGGGTTGTGCTGGGGCTGGTGTTTAAGGGTTTATGGCAGTGCAGTGGTGTTCGGGCAGTGTAGGGGCTCATGGTGGGGATGGTGATTCAGGGTTTTAGGGCAGGGCTGTGCTGTTCGGGCAATGTAGGGATAATGCTGGGGTGGTGTTTTAGGGTTTAGGGCAGTGCAATTGTGCTCGGTGAGTGTAGGGGATCGTGATGGGGCTGGTGTGTCAAGGTTTAGGCCAGTGCAGTGGTGTTCGGGCAGTGTAGGGGATCATGCTGGGGCTGGTGTTTCAGGGTTTAGGGCAGTGCAGTGGTGTTCGGTAGTGTAGGTGTCATGGTGGGGCTCGTGTTTCAGGATTTAGTGCAGTGCAGCAGTGTTCAGGTAGTGTAGGAGGTCGTACTGGGGCTGGTGTTTCAGGGTTTAGGGCAGTGCAGTGGTGTTCGCGCAGTGTAGGGGGTCGTGCTGGGGCTGGTGTTTCTGTGTATAGGGCAGTGCAGTGGTGTTCAGGCAGTGTAGGGGGTCGTGCTGGGGCTGGTGTTTCAGGGTTTAGGTCGGTGCAGTGGTGTTCGGGCAGTGTAGAGGTCGTGCTGGGTCTGGTGTTTCAGGGTTTAGGTCGGTGAAGTGGTGTTCGGGCAGTGTAGGGGGTCGTGCTGGTGCTGGTGTTTCAGGATTTAGGGCAGAGCAGTGGTGTTCAGGCAGTGTAGGGGGTCATGGTGGAGGTGGTGTTTCAGGGTTTTATGGCAGGGCAGTGGTGTTCAGGCAGTGTAGGGGGCAAGCTGGGGGTGGTGTTTCAGGGTTTAGGGCAGTGCAGTGGTGTTCGGTGAGTATAGGGGATCGTGCTGGGGCTAGTGTTTCAGGGTTTAGGGCAGTGCAGTGGTGTTCGGGTAGTGTAGGGGGTCGTGCTGGGGCTGGTGTTTCAGGGTTTAGGGCAGTGCAGTGGTGTTTGGGCAGTGTAGGGGGTCGTGCTGGGGCTGGTGTTTCAGTGTATAGAGCTGTGCAGTGGTGTTAGTGCAGTGTAGGGGGTCGTGCTGGGGCTAATGTTTCAGGGTTTAGGTTGGTGCAATGGTGTTAGGACAGTGTAGGGGGTCGTGCTGGGGCTGGTGTTTCAGGGTTTAGGGCAGTGCAGTGGTGTTTGGGCAGTGTAGGGGGTCGTGCTGGGGCTGGTGTTTCAGTGTATAGAGCTGTGCAGTGGTGTTAGTGCAGTGTAGGGGGTCGTGCTGGGGCTAATGTTTCAGGGTTTAGGTCGGTGCAATGGTGTTCGGACAGTGTAGGGGGTCGTGCTGGGGCTGGTGTTTCAGGGTTTAGAGCAGTGCAGTGGTGATTGGGCAGAGTAGGGGGTAGTGCAGGGGGTGGTGTTTCAGACTTTAGGGCAGTGCTGTTGTTTTCGGGCAGTGTAGGGGTCTAGCTGGGGGTGGTGTTTCAGGGTTTAGTGCTGAGCAGTGGTGTTCAGGCAGTGTAGGGGGACGTACTGGGGGTGGTGTTTCAGGGTTTAGTGCTGAGCAGTGGTGTTCGGGCAGTGTAGGGGGTCTTGCTGGTGATGGTGTTTCAGGGTTTATGGCAGTGCAGTGGTGTTCGGGCAGTGTAGGGGGTCGTGGTGGAGGTAGTGTTTCAGGGTTTAGGGCAGTGCAGTGGTGTTCGGGTAGTTTAGGGGGTCATGGTGGGGCTGGTGTTTCAGGGTTTAGGGCAGTGCAGTGGTGTTCAGGTAATGTAGGAGTCGTGCTGGGGCTGGTGTTTCAGGGTTTACGGCAGGGCAGTGGTGTTCGGGCAGTGTAGGGGGTCGTGCTGGGTTGGTGTTTCAGGGTTTAGGGCAGTGCAGTGGTGTTCGGGCAGTGTAGGGGGTCATGCTGGGGCTGGTCTTTCAGTGTATAGGGCAGTGCAGTGGTGTTCAGGCAGTGTAGGGGGTCATGCTGGGGCTGGTGTTTCAGGGTTTAGGTCGGTGCTGTGGTGTTCGGGCAGTGTAGGGAATTGTGCTGGGGCTGGTGTTTCAGGGTTTAGGTCCGTGCAGTGGTGTTCGGGCAGAGTAGGGGGTCGTGCAGGGGGTGGTGTTTCAGGCTTTAGGGCAGTGCAGTTGTTTTCGGGCAGTGTAGGGGAACGTACTGGGGTGGTGTTTCAGGTTTTAGGGCAGTGCAGTGGTGTTCGGGCAGTGTAGGGGGTCGTGCTGGGGCTAATGTTTCAGGGTTTAGGGCGGAGCAGTGGTGTTCGGGCAGTGTAGTGGGTCGTGCTGGGGCTGGTGTTTCAGTGTTTAGGGCAGTGCAGTGGTGTTCGGGAAGTGTAGGGTGTCGTGCTGGTGGTGGTGCTTCAGGGATTAGGGCAGAGCAGTGGTGTTAGGGCAGTTTAGGGTGTTGTGCTGGTGATGGTGTTTCAGGATTTTGGGCAGAGCAGTGGTGCTCGAGCAGTCTAGGGGGTCGTGCAGGCGGTGGTGTTTCAGGGTTTAGGGCAGTGCAGTGGTGTTCGGGCAGTGTAGGGGGTCATGCAGAGGGGTGGTGTTTCAGCGTTTAGGGCAGTGCAGTCGTGTTCGGGCAGTGTAGGTGGTCATGCTGTGGGTGGTGTTTTAGGGTTTAGGGCAGTGCAGTGGTGTTCGGGCAGTGTAGCGGGTCATGCTGGGTTTGGCATTTCAGGTTTTAGGGCAGTGCAGTGGTGTTCGGGCAGTGTGAGGGGTCGTGCTGGGGCTGGTGTTTTAGGGATTAGGGCAGTGTAGTGGTGTTCGGGCAGTGTAGGGGGTCGTGCTGGGGGTGGGGTTTCAGGGTTTAGGGCAGAGCAGTGGTGTTCGGGCAGTGTAGGGGGTTGTGCTGGTGCTAGTTTTTCAGGATTTAGGGTAGAGCAGTGGTGTTAGGGCAGTGTAGGGGGTCTTGCTGGGGGTGGTGTTTCAGGGTTTAGGGCAGTGCAGTGGTGTTCGTGGAGTGTAGGGGATCGTGCTGGGGCTGGTGTTTCAGGGTTACGGAAGTGCAGTGGTGTTCGGGTAGTGTAGGGGTTCGTGCTGGGACTGGTGTTTTAGGGTTTAAAGCAGTGCAGTGATGTTCGGGCAGTGTACGGGGTTGTGCTGGGGCTGGTGTTTAAGGGTTTATGTCAGTGCAGTGGTGTTCGGGCAGTGTAGGGACTCATGGTGGGGATGGTGATTCAGGGTTTAGGGCAGAGCAGTGGTGTTCGGGCAGTGTAGGGGGTCATGCTTGGAGTGGTGTTTCAGGATTTAGGGCAGTGCAGTGGTGTTCGGGCATTGTAGGGGGATGTGCTGCGGGTGGTGTTTTAGTGTTTAGGGCAGAGCAGTGGTGTTCGGTGAGTGTAAGGTATCGTGCTGGGGCTCGTGTTTCAGGGTTTAGGGCAGTGCAGTGGTGTTCAGGCAGTCTAGGGGGTCATGCAGGGGGTGGTGTTTCAGGGTTTAGGGCAGTGCAGTGGTGTTCGGGCAGAGTAGGGGGTCATGCAGGGGGTGCTGTTTCAGGGTTTAGGGCAGTGCAGGTGTTTTCGGGCAGTGTAGGGGGTCTTGCTGGAGGTGGTGTTTCAGGGTTTAGGGCAGTGGTGTTCGGGGCAGTGTACGGGGTCTTGCTGGGGCTGGTGTTTCAGGGTTTAGGTCGGTGCTGTGGTGTTCGGGCAGTGTAGGGGGTTGTGCTGGGGCTGGTGTTTCAGGGTTTAGGTCGGTGCAGTGGTGTTTGGGCAGAGTAGGGGGTCGTGGAGGGGGTGGTGTTTCAGGCTTTAGGGCAGTGCAGTTGTTTTCGGGCAGTGTAGGGGGACGTACTGGGGGTGGTGTTTCAGGTTTTAGGGCAGTGCAATGGTGTTCGGGCAGTGTAGGGGGTCGTGCTGGGGCTAATGTTTCAGGGTTTAGGGCGGAGCAGTGGTGTTCGGGCAGTTTAGGGGGTCGTGCTGGGGCTGGTGTTTCAGGGTTTAGGGCAGTGCAGTGGTGTTCGGGCAGTTTAGGGTGTCGTGCTGGTGATGGTGTTTCAGGATTTTGGGCAGAGCAGTGGTGCTCGGGCAGTTTAGGGGGTCATGCAGGGGGTGGTGTTTCAGGGTTTAGGGCAGTGCAGTGGTGTTCGGGCAGTGTAGGGGGATGTACTGGGGGTGGTGTTTCAGGGTTTAGTGCTGAGCAGTGGTGTTCGGGCACTGTAGGGGGTCTTGCTGGGGATGGTGTTTCAGGGTTTAGGGCAGTGCAGTGGTGTTCGGGCAGTGTAGTGGGTCGTGGTGGAGGTGGTGTTTAAAGGGTTTTCGGACAGGGCAGGGGTGTTTGGGCAGTGTAGGGGGTCGTGCTGGCGTGGTATTTCAGGGTTTAGGGCAGTGCAGTGGTGTTCGTGGAGTGTAGGGGATCGTGCTGGGGCTGGTGTTTCAGGCTTTCGGAAGTGCAGTGGTGTTTGGGCAGTGTAGGGGGTCGTGCTGGGACTGGTGTTTTAGGGTTTAGAGCAGTGCAGTGGTGTTCGGGCAGTGTACGGGGTCATGCAGGGGGTGGTGTTTCAGGGTTTAGGGCAGTGCAGTGGTGTTCGGGCAGAGTAGGGGGTCATGCAGGGGGTGCTGTTTCAGGGTTTAGGGCAGTGCAGGTGTTTTCGGGCAGTGTAGGGGGTCTTGCTGGGGGTGGGGTTTCAGGGTTTAGGGCAGTGGTGTTCGGGGCAGTGTAGGGGGTCTTGCTGGGGCTGGTGTTTCAGGGTTTAGGTCGGTGCTGTGGTGTTCGGGCAGTGTAGGGGGTTGTGCTGGGACTGGTGTTTCAGGGTTTAGGTCGGTGCAGTGGTGTTTGGGCAGAGTAGGGGGTCGTGCAGGGGGTGGTGTTTCAGGCTTTAGGGCAGTGCAGTTGTTTTCGGGCAGTGTAGGGGGACGTACTGGGGGTGGTGTTTCAGGTTTTAGGGCAGTGCAGTGGTGTTCGGGCAATGTAGGGGGTCGTGCTGGGGCTAATGTTTCAGGGTTTAGGGCAGAGCAGTGGTGTTCGGGCAGTTTAGGGGGTCGTGCTGGGGCTAATGTTTCAGGGTTTAGGGCAGAGCAGTGGTGTTCGGGCAGTCTAGGGGGTCGTGCAGGGGGTGGTGTTTCAGGGTTTAGGGCAGTGCAGTGGTGTTCGGGCAGTGTAGGGGGATGTACTGGGGGTGGTGTTTCAGGGTTTAGTGCTGAGCAGTGGTGTTTGGGCACTGTAGGGGGTCTTGCTGGGGATGGTGTTTCAGGGTTTAGGGCAGTGCAGTGGTGTTCGGGCAGTGTAGTGGGTCGTGGTGGAGGTGGTGTTTAAAGGGTTTTAGGGCAGGACAGGGGTGTTTGGGCAGTGTAGGGGGTCATGCTGGGGGTGGTATTTCAGGGTATAGGGCAGTGCAGTGGTGTTCGTGGAGTGTAGGGGATCGTGCTGGGGCTGGTGTTTCAGGCTTTCGGAAGTGCAGTGGTGTTCGGGCAGTGTAGGGGGTCGTGCTGGGACTGGTGTTTTAGGGTTTAGAGCAGTGCAGTGGTGTTCGGGCAGTGTACGGGGTTGTGCTGGGGCTAGTGTTTAAGGGTTTAGGGCAGTGCAGTGGTGTTCGGGCCGTGTAGGGGCTCATGGTGGGGCTGGTCATTCAGGGTTTAGGGCAGAGCAGTGGTGTTCGGGCAGTGTAGGGGGTCATGCAGGGGGTGGTGTTTCAGGGTTTAGGGCAGAGCAGTGGTGTTCGGGCAGGGTAGGGGGTCATGCAGGGGGTGCTGTTTCAGGGTTCAGGGCAGTGCAGGTGTTTTCGGGCAGTGTAGAGGGTCTTGCTGGGGGTGGTGTTTCAGGGTTTAGGGCAGTGGTGTTCGGGCAGTGTAGGGGGTCTTGCTGGGGCTGGTGTTTCAGGGTTTAGGGCAGTGCAGTAGTTTTCGGGCAGTGTAGGGGGTCATACTGGAGGTGGTGTTTCAGGGTTTAGGGCAGTGCAGTGGTGTGCAGGGAGTGTGAGAGGTCATGCTGGTTGCTGGTGTTTTAGGGATTATGGCAGATCAGTGGTGTTCGGGCAGTGTAGGGGGTCATGCTCGGGTTGGTGTTTCAGGGTTTTGGGCAGAGCAGTGGTGTTCTGGCAGTGTAGGGGGACGTACTGTGGGTGGTTTTTCAGGGTTTAGGGCAGAGCAGTGGTGTTCGGGCAGTGTAGGGGGTCGTGCTGGGGCTGGTATTGCAGTGTTTAGGGCAGTGCAGTGGTGTAATGGCCGTGTAGGGGGTCATGCTGGGGCTGGTGATTCAGGGTTTTGGGCAGTGCATTGGTGTTCGGACAGTGTAGGGGTCCTGCTGGGGCTGGTGTTTCAGGGTTTAGGGCAGAGCAGTGGTGTTCGGCAGTGTAGGGGGACAAACTGGGGATGGTGTTTCAGGGTTTAGGGCAGTGCAGCGGTGCTAGAGCAGTGTAGGTGGTCGTGGTGGAGGTGGTGTTTCAGTGTTTAGGGAGGTGCAGTGGTGTTCAGGTAATGTAGGGGTCGTGCTGGGGCTGGTGTTTCAGGGTTTACGGCAGGGCAGTGGTGTTCAAGCAGTGTAGGGGTCATGCTGGGTTGGTGTTTCAGGGTTTAGGGCAGTGCAGTGGTGGTAGGTGAGTGTAAGGGATCGTGCTGGGGCTGGTGTTTTAGGGTTTAGGGCAGTGCAGTGTTGTTCGGGCAGTGTAGGGGATCATGCTGGGGCTAGTGTTTGAGGGTTTAGGGCAGTGCAGTGGTGTTCGATATTGTAGGTGTCATGGTGGGGCTCGTGTTTCAGGGTTTAGTGCAGTGCAGTGGTGTTCAGGTAGCGGAGGTCGTGCTGTGGCTGGTGTTTCAGTGTTTAGGGCAGTGCAGTGGTGTTCAGGTAGTGGAGGTCGTGCTGTGGCTGGTGTTTCAGGGTTTAGTGCAGTGTAGTGGTGTTCGGGCAGTGTATGGGGGTCATGCTGGGGCTGGTCTTTCAGTGTATAGGGCAGTGCAGTGGTGTTCAGGCAGTGTAGGGGGTCATGCTGGGGCTGGTGTTTCAGGGTTTAGGTCGGTGCTGTGGTGTTCGGGCAGTGTAGGGGGTTGTGCTGGGGCTGGTGTTTCAGGGTTTAGGTCGGTGCAGTGGTGTTCGGGCAGAGTAGGGGGTCGTGCACGGGGTGGTGTTTCAGGCTTTAGGGCAGTGCAGTTGTTTTCAGGCAGTGTAGGGGAACGTACTGGGGGTGGTGTTTCAGGTTTTAGGGCAATGCAGTGGTGTTCGGGCAGTGTAGGGGGTCGTGCTAGGGCTAATGTTTCAGGGTTTGGGGCAGAGCAGTGGTGTTCAGGCAGTGTAGGGGGTTGTGCTGGGGCTGGTGTTTCAGAGTTTAGGGCAGTGCAGTGGTGTTTGGGCTGTTTAGGGTGTAGTGCTGGGGCTTGTGTTTCAGGGTTTAGGGCAGTGCAGTGGTGTTCGGGAAGTGTAGGGTGTCGTGCTGGTGGTGGTGCTTCAGGGTTTAGGGCAGAGCAGTGGTGTTCAGGCAGTTTAGGGTGTCGTGCTGGTGATGGTGTTTCAGGATTTTGGGCAGAGCAGTGGTGCTCGGGCAGTGTAGGGGGTCGTGCAGGGGTGGTGTTTCAGGGTTTAGGGCAGTGCAGTGGTGTTTGGGCAGTGTAGGGGGTCATGCAGGGGGGTGGTGTTTCAGGGTTTGGGGCAGTGCAGTCGTGTTCGGGCAGTGTAGGTGGTCATGCTGTGGGTGGTGTTTTAGGGTTTAGGGCAGTGCAGTGGTGTTCGGGCAGTGTAGCGGGTCGTGCTGGGTGTGGCGTTTCAGGTTTTAGGGCAGTGCAGTGGTGTTCGTGCAGTGTGAGGGGTCGTGCTGGGGCTGGTGTTTTAGGGATTAGGGCAGTGCAATGGTGTTCGGGCAGTGTAGGGGGTCGTGCTGGGGGTGGGGTTTCAGGGTTTAGGACAGAGCAGTGGTGTTCGGGCAGTGTAGGGGGTTGTGCTGGTGCTAGTTTTTCAGGATTTAGTGTAGAGCAGTGGTGTTCGGGCAGTGTAAGGGGACGTACTGGGGGTGGTGTTTCAGGGTTTAGTGCTGAGCAGTGGTGTTCGGGCAATGTAGGGGGTCTTGCTGGGGATGGTGTTTCAGGGTTTAGGGCAGTGCAGTGGTGTTCGGGCAGTGTAGTGGGTCATGGTGGAGGTGGTGTTTAAAGGGTTTTAGGGCAGGGCAGGGGTGTCTGGGCAGTGTAGGGGGTCATGCTGGGGGTGGTGTTTCAGGGTTTAGGGCAGTGCAGTGGTGTTCGTGGAGTGTAGGGGATCGTGCTGGGGCTGGTGTTATAGGGTCACGGAAGTGCAGTGGTGTTCGGGCAGTGTAGGGGGTCGTGCTGGGACTGGTGTTTTAGGGTTAAGAGCAGTGCAGTGGTGTTCGGGCAGTGTACGGGGTTGTGCTGGGGCTGGTGTTTAAGGGTTTAGGGCAGTGCAGAGGTGTTCGGGCAGTGTAGGGGCTCATGGTGGGGATGGTGATTCAGGGTTTAGGGCGGAGCAGTAGTGTTCGGGCAATGTAGGGGGTCATGCTGGAAGTGGTGTTTCAGGATTTAGGGCAGTGCAGTGGTGTACGGGCATTGTAGGGGGACGTGCTGGGGGTGGTCTTTCAGCGTTTAGGGCAGTGCAGGTGTTTTCGGGCAGTGTAGGGGGTCTTGCTGGGGGTGGTGTTTCAGGGTTTAGGGCAGTGGTGTTCGGGCAGTGTAGGGGGTCTTGCTGGGGCTGGTGTTTCAGGGTTTAGTGCTGAGCAGTGGTGTTCAGGCAGTGTAGGGAGACGTACTGGGGGTGGTGTTTCAGGGTTTAGTGCTGAGCAGTGGTGTTCGGGCAGTGTAGGGGGTCTTGCTGGTGATGGTGTTTCAGGGTTTATGGCAGGGCAGTGGTGTTCGGGCAGTGTAGGGGGTCGTGCTGGGTTGGTGTTTCAGGGTTTAGGGCAGTGCAGTGGTGTTCGGTGAGTGTAAGGGATCGTGCTGGGGCTGGTGTTTCAGGGTTTAGGGCAGTGCAGTGGTGTTCGGGCAGTGTAGGGGATCATGCTGGGGCTGGTGTTTCAGGGTTTAGTGCAGTGCAGTGGTGTTCAGGTAGTGTAGGAGGTCGTGCTGTGGCTGGTGTTTCATGGTTTAGGGCAGTGCAGTGGTGTTCAGGCAGTGTAGGGGGTCATGCTGGGGCTGGTCTTTCAGTGTATAGGGCAGTGCAGTGGTGTTCAGGCAGTGTAGGGGGTCATGCTGGGGCTGGTGTTTCAGGGTTTAGGTCGGTGCTGTGGTGTTCGGGCAGTGTAGGGAATTGTGCTGGGGCTGGTGTTTCAGGGTTTAGGTCGGTGCAGTGGTGTTCAGGCAGAGTAGGGGGTCGTGCAGGGGGTGGTGTTTCAGGCTTTAGGGCAGTGCAGTTGTTTTCAGGCAGTGTAGGGGAACGTACTGGGGTGGTGTTTCAGGTTTTAGGGCAGTGCAGTGGTGTTCGGGCAGTGTAGGGGGTCGTGCTGGGGCTAATGTTTCAGGGTTTAGGGCGGAGCAGTGGTGTTCGGGAAGTGTAGGGTGTCGTGCTGGGGCTGGTGCTTCAGGGATTAGGGCAGAGCAGTGGTGTTAGGGCAGTTTAGGGTGTTGTGCTGGTGATGGTGTTTCAGGATTTTGGGCAGAGCAGTGGTGCTCGAGCAGTCTAGGGGGTCGTGCAGGCGGTGGTGTTTCAGGGTTTAGGGCAGTGCAGTGGTGTTCGGGCAGTGTAGGGGGTCATGCAGAGGGGTGGTGTTTCAGCGTTTAGGGCAGTGCAGTCGTGTTCGGGCAGTGTACGTGGTCATGCTGTGGGTGGTGTTTTAGGGTTTAGGGCAGTGCAGTGGTGTTCGGGCAGTGTAGCGGGTCATGCTGGGTTTGGCGTTTCAGGTTTTAGGGCAGTGCAGTGGTGTTCGGGCAGTGTGAGGGGTCGTGCTGGGGCTGGTGTTTTAGGGATTAGGGCAGTGTAGTGGTGTTCGGGCAGTGTAGGGGGTCGTGCTGGGGGTGGGGTTTCAGGGTTTAGGGCAGAGCAGTGGTGTTCGGGCAGTGTAGGGGGTTGTGCTGGTGCTAGTTTTTCAGGATTTAGGGTAGAGCAGTGGTGTTCGGGCAGTGTAGGGGGTCTTGCTGGGGGTGGTGTTTCAGGGTTTAGGGCAGTGCAGTGGTGTTCGTGGAGTGTAGGGGATCGTGCTGGGGCTGGTGTTTCAGGGTTACGGAAGTGCAGTGGTGTTCGGGTAGTGTAGGGGGTCGTGCTGGGACTGGTGTTTTAGGGTTTAAAGCAGTGCAGTGATGTTCGGGCAGTGTACGGGGTTGTACTGGGGCTGGTGTTTAAGGGTTTATGTCAGTGCAGTGGTGTTCGGGCAGTGTAGGGACTCATGGTGGGGATGGTGATTCAGGGTTTAGGGCAGAGCAGTGGTGTTCGGGCAGTGTAGGGGGTCATGCTTGGAGTGGTGTTTCAGGGTTTAGGGCAGTGCAGTGGTGTTCGGGCAGAGTAGGGGGTCATGCAGGGGGTGCTGTTTCAGGGTTTAGGGCAGTGCAGGTGTTTTCGGGCAGTGTAGGGGGTCTTGCTGGAGGTGGTGTTTCAGGGTTTAGGGCAGTGGTGTTCGGGGCAGTGTACGGGGTCTTGCTGGGGCTGGTGTTTCAGGGTTTAGGTCGGTGCTGTGGTGTTCGGGCAGTGTAGGGGGTTGTGCTGGGGCTGGTGTTTCAGGGTTTAGGTCGGTGCAGTGGTGTTTGGGCAGAGTAGGGGGTCGTGGAGGGGGTGGTGTTTCAGGCTTTAGGGCAGTGCAGTTGTTTTCGGGCAGTGTAGGGGGACGTACTGGGGGTGGTGTTTCAGGTTTTAGGGCAGTGCAATGGTGTTCGGGCAGTGTAGGGGGTCGTGCTGGGGCTAATGTTTCAGGGTTTAGGGCGGAGCAGTGGTGTTCGGGCAGTTTAGGGGGTCGTGCTGGGGCTGGTGTTTCAGGGTTTAGGGCAGTGCAGTGGTGTTCGGGCAGTTTAGGGTGTCGTGCTGGTGATGGTGTTTCAGGATTTTGGGCAGAGCAGTGGTGCTCGGGCAGTCTAGGGGGTCGTGCAGGGGGTGGTGTTTCAGGGTTTAGGGCAGTGCAGTGGTGTTCGGGCAGTGTAGGGGGATGTACTGGGGGTGGTGTTTCAGGGTTTAGTGCTGAGCAGTGGTGTTCGGGCACTGTAGGGGGTCTTGCTGGGGATGGTGTTTCAGGGTTTAGGGCAGTGCAGTGGTGTTCGGGCAGTTTAGTGGGTCGTGGTGGAGGTGGTGTTTAAAGGGTTTTCGGGCAGGGCAGGGGTGTTTGGGCAGTGTAGGGGGTCATGCTGGCGTGGTATTTCAGGGTTTAGGGCAGTGCAGTGGTGTTCGTGGAGTGTAGGGGATCGTGCTGGGGCTGGTGTTTCAGGCTTTCGGAAGTGCAGTGGTGTTCGGGCAGTGTAGGGGGTCGTGCTGGGACTGGTGTTTTAGGGTTTAGAGCAGTGCAGTGGTGTTCGGGCAGTGTACGGGGTCATGCAGGGGGTGGTGTTTCAGGGTTTAGGATAGTGCAGTGGTGTTCGGGCAGAGTAGGGGGTCATGCAGGGGGTGCTGTTTCAGGGTTTAGGGCAGTGCAGGTGTTTTCGGGCAGTGTAGGGGGTCTTGCTGGGGTGGTGTTTCAGGGTTTAGGGCAGTGGTGTTCGGGGCAGTGTATGGGGTCTTGCTGGGGCTGGTGTTTCACGGTTTAGGTCGGTGCTGTGGTGTTCGGGCAGTGTAGGGGGTTGTGCTGGGACTGGTGTTTCAGGGTTTAGGTCGGTGCAGTGGTGTTTGGGCAGAGTAGGGGGTCGTGCAGGGGGTGGTGTTTCAGGCTTTAGGGCAGTGCAGTTGTTTTTGGGCAGTGTAGGGGGATATACTGGGGGTGGTGTTTCAGGTTTTAGGGCAGTGCAGTGGTGTTCGGGCAATGTAGGGGGTCGTGCTGGGGCTAATGTTTCAGGGTTTAGGGCAGAGCAGTGGTGTTCGGGCAGTTTAGGGGGTCGTGCTGGGGCTGGTGTTTCAGGGTTTAGGGCAGTGCAGTGGTGTTCGGGCAGTTTAGGGTGTCGTGCTGGTGATGGTGTTTCAGGATTTTGGGCAGAGCAGTGGTGCTCGGGCAGTCTAGGGGGTCGTGCAGGGGGTGGTGTTTCAGGGTTTAGGGCAGTGCAGTGGTGTTCGGGCAGTGTAGGGGGATGTACTGGGGGTGGTGTTTCAGGGTTTAGTGCTGAGCAGTGGTGTTCGGGCACTGTAGGGGGTCTTGCTGGGGATGGTGTTTCAGGGTTTAGGGCAGTGCAGTGGTGTTCGGGCAGTGTAGTGGGTGGTGGTGGAGGTGGTGTTTAAAGGGTTTTAGGGCAGGACAGGGGTGTTTGGGCAGTGTAGGGGGTCATGCTGGGGGTGGTATTTCAGGGTTTAGGGCAGTGCAGTGGTGTTCGTGGAGTGTAGGGGATCGTGCTGGGGCTGGTGTTTCAGGCTTTCGGAAGTGCAGTGGTGTTCGGGCAGTGTAGGGGGTCGTGCTGGGACTGGTGTTTTAGGGTTTAGAGCAGTGCAGTGGTGTTCGGGCAGTGTATGGGGTTGTGCTGGGGCTAGTGTTTAAGGGTTTAGGGCAGTGCAGTGGTGTTCGGGCCGTGTAGGGGCTCATGGTGGGGCTGGTCATTCAGGGTTTAGGGCAGAGCAGTGGTGTTCGGGCAGTGTAGGGGGTCATGCAGGGGGTGGTGTTTCAGGGTTTAGGGCAGTGCAGTGGTGTTCGGGCAGAGTAGGGGGTCATGCAGGGGGTGCTGTTTCAGGGTTCAGGGCAGTGCAGGTGTTTTCGGGCAGTGTAGAGGGTCTTGCTGGGGGTGGTGTTTCAGGGTTTAGGGCAGTGGTGTTCGGGCAGTGTAGGGGGTCTTGCTGGGGCTGGTGTTTCAGGGTTTAGGGCAGTGCAGTAGTTTTCGGGCAGTGTAGGGGGTCATGCTGGAGGTGGTGTTTCAGGGTTTAGGGCAGTGCAGTGGTGTGCAGGGAGTGTGAGAGGTCATGCTGGGGCTGGTGTTTTAGGGATTATGGCAGATCAGTGGTGTTCGGGCAATGTAGGGGGTCATGCTCGGGTTGGTGTTTCAGGGTTTTGGGCAGAGCAGTGGTGTTCTGGCAGTGTAGGGGGACGTACTGTGGGTGGTTTTTCAGGGTTTAGGGCAGAGCAGTGGTGTTCGGGCAGTGTAGGGGGTCGTGCTGGGGCTGGTATTGCAGTGTTTAGGGCAGTGCAGTGGTGTAATGGCCGTGTAGGGGGTCATGCTGGGGCTGGTGATTCAGGGTTTAGGGCAGTGCATTGGTGTTCGGACAGTGTAGGGGTCCTGCTGGGGCTGGTGTTTCAGGGTTTAGGGCAGAGCAGTGGTGTTCGGCAGTGTAGGGGGACAAACTGGGGATGGTGTTTCAGGGTTTAGGGCAGTGCAGCGGTGCTAGAGCAGTGTAGGTGGTCGTGGTGGAGGTGGTGTTTCAGTGTTTAGGGAGGTGCAGTGGTGTTCAGGTAATGTAGGGGTCGTGCTGGGGCTGGTGTTTCAGGGTTTACGGCAGGGCAGTGGTGTTCAAGCAGTGTAGGGGTCATGCTGGGTTGGTGTTTCAGGGTTTAGGGCAGTGCAGTGGTGTTAGGTGAGTGTAAGGGATCGTGCTGGGGCTGGTGTTTCAGGGTTTAGGGCAGTGCAGTGTTGTTCGGGCAGTGTAGGGGATCATGCTGGGGCTAGTGTTTGAGGGTTTAGGGCAGTGCAGTGGTGTTCGATATTGTAGGTGTCATGGTGGGGCTCGTGTTTCAGGGTTTAGTGCAGTGCAGTGGTGTTCAGGTAGCGGAGGTCGTGCTGTGGCTGGTGTTTCAGGGTTTAGGGCAGTGCAGTGGTGTTCAGGTAGTGGAGGTCGTGCTGTGGCTGGTGTTTCAGGGTTTAGTGCAGTGTAGTGGTGTTCGGGCAGTGTATGGGGGTCATGCTGGGGCTGGTCTTTCAGTGTATAGGGCAGTGCAGTGGTGTTCAGGCAGTGTAGGGGGTCATGCTGGGGCTGGTGTTTCAGGGTTTAGGTCGGTGCTGTGGTGTTCGGGCAGTGTAGGGGGTTGTGCTGGTGCTGGTGTTTCAGGGTTTAGGTCGGTGCAGTTGTTTTCAGGCAGTGTAGGGGAACGTACTGGGGGTGGTGTTTCAGGTTTTAGGGCAATGCAGTGGTGTTCGGGCAGTGTAGGGGGTCGTGCTAGGGCTAATGTTTCAGGGTTTAGGGCAGAGCAGTGGTGTTCAGGCAGTGTAGGGGGTTGTGCTGGGGCTGGTGTTTCAGAGTTTAGGGCAGTGCAGTGGTGTTCGGGCTGTTTAGGGTGTAGTGCTGGGGCTTGTGTTTCAGGGTTTAGGGCAGTGCAGTGGTGTTCGGGAAGTGTAGGGTGTCGTGCTGGTGGTGGTGCTTCAGGGTTTAGGGCAGAGCAGTGGTGTTCAGGCAGTTTAGGGTGTCGTGCTGGTGATGGTGTTTCAGGATTTTGGGCAGAGCAGTGGTGCTCGGGCAGTGTAGGGGGTCGTGCAGGGGTGGTGTTTCAGGGTTTAGGGCAGTGCAGTGGTGTTTGGGCAGTGTAGGGGGTCATGCAGGGGGGTGGTGTTTCAGGGTTTGGGGCAGTGCAGTCGTGTTCGGGCAGTGTAGGTGGTCATGCTGTGGGTGGTGTTTTAGGGTTTAGGGCAGTGCAGTGGTGTTCGGGCAGTGTAGCGGGTCGTGCTGGGTGTGGCGTTTCAGGTTTTAGGGCAGTGCAGTGGTGTTCGTGCAGTGTGAGGGGTCGTGCTGGGGCTGGTGTTTTAGGGATTAGGGCAGTGCAATGGTGTTCGGGCAGTGTAGGGGGTCGTGCTGGGGGTGGGGTTTCAGGGTTTAGGACAGAGCAGTGGTGTTCGGGCAGTGTAGGGGGTTGTGCTGGTGCTAGTTTTTCAGGATTTAGTGTAGAGCAGTGGTGTTCGGGCAGTGTAGGGGGACATACTGGGGGTGGTGTTTCAGGGTTTAGTGCTGAGCAGTGGTGTTCGGGCAATGTAGGGGATCTTGCTGGGGATGGTGTTTCAGGGTTTAGGGCAGTGCAGTGGTGCTCGGGCAGTGTAGTGGGTCATGGTGGAGGTGGTGTTTAAAGGGTTTTAGGGCAGGGCAGGGGTGTCTGGGCAGTGTAGGGGGTCGTGCTGGGGGTGGTGTTTCAGGGTTTAGGGCAGTGCAGTGGTGTTCGTGGAGTGTAGGGGATCGTGCTGGGGCTGGTGTTATAGGGTCACGGAAGTGCAGTGGTGTTCGGGCAGTGTAGGGGGTCATGCTGGGACTGGTGTTTTAGGGTTTAGAGCAGTGCAGTGGTGTTCGGGCAGTGTACGGGGTTGTGCTGGGGCTGGTGTTTAAGGGTTTAGGGCAGTGCAGAGGTGTTCGGGCAGTGTAGGGGCTCATGGTGGGGATGGTGATTCAGGGTTTAGGGCGGAGCAGTAGTGTTCGGGCAATGTAGGGGGTCATGCTGGAAGTGGTGTTTCAGGATTTAGGGCAGTGCAGTGGTGTACGGGCATTGTAGGGGGACGTGCTGGGGGTGGTCTTTCAGCGTTTAGGGCAGTGCAGGTGTTTTCGGGCAGTGTAGGGGGTCTTGCTGGGGTGGTGTTTCAGGGTTTAGGGCAGTGGTGTTCGGGCAGTGTAGGGGGTCTTGCTGGGGCTGGTGTTTCAGGGTTTAGGTCTGTGCTGTGGTGTTCGAGCAGTGTAGGGGGTTGTGCTGGGGCTGGTGTTTCAGGGTTTAGGTCGGTGCAGTGGTGTTCGGGCAGTGTAGGGGGTCGTGCTGGGGCTATTGTTTCAGAGTTTAGGGCGGAGTAGTTGTGTGCAGGCAGTGTAGGGGGTCGTGCTGGGGCTGGTGTTTCAGGGTTTAGGGCAGAGCAGTGGTGTTCGGGCTGTTTACGGTGTCATGCTGGGGCTTGTGTTTCAGGGTTTAGGGCAGTGCAGTGGTGTTCGGGAAGTGTAGGGTGTCGTGCTGGTGGTGGTGCTTCAGGGTTTAGGGAAGAGCAGTGGTGTTCGGGCAGTTTAGGGTGTTGTGCTGGTGATGGTGTTTCAGGATTTTGGGCAGAGCAGTGGTGCTCGGGCAGTCTAGGGGGTCGTGCAGGGGGTGGTGTTTCAGGGTTTAGGGCTGTGCAGTGGTGTTCGGGCACTGTAGGGGGATATACTGGGGGTGGTGTTTCAGGGTTTAGTGCTGAGCAGTGGTGTTCCGGCAGTGTAGGGGGCCTTGCTGGGAATGGTGTTTCAGGGTTTAGGGCAGTGCAGTGGTGTTCGGGCAGTGTAGTGGGTCGTGGTGGAGGTGGTGTTTCAAGGGTTTTAGGGCAGAGCAGGAGTGTTTGGGCAGTGTAGGGGGTCGTGCTGGGGCTGGTGTTTCAGGGTTTCGAAGTGCAGTGGTGTTCGGGCAGTGTAGGGGGTCGTGCTGGGACTGGTGTTTTTAGGGTTTAGAGCAGTGCAGTGGTGTTCGGGCAGTGTATGGGGTTGTGCTGGGGCTGGTGTTCGAGGGTTTAGGGCAGTGCAGTGGTGTTCGGGCAGTGTAGGGGCTCACGGTGGGGCTGGTGATTCAGGGTTTAGGGCAGAGCAGTGGTGTTCGGGCAGTGTAGGGGGTCATGCAGGGGGTGGTGTTTCAGGGTTTAGGGCAGTGCAGTGGTGTTCTGGCAGAGTAGGGGGTCATGCAGGGTGTGCTGTTTCAGGGTTTAGGGCAGTGCAGGTGTTTTTGTGCAGTGTAGTTGGTCTTGCTGGGGGTGGTGTTTCAGGGTTTATGGCAGTGCAGTGGTGTTCGTGGAGTGTAGGGGATCGTGCTGGGGCTGGTGTTTCAGGGTTACTGAAGTGCAATGGTGTTCGGGCAGTGTAGGGGGTCGTGCTGGGACTGGTGTTTTAGGGTTTAGAGCAGTGCAGTGGTGTTCGGGCAGTGTACGGGGTTGTGCTGGGCTGGTGTTTAAGGGTTTAGGGCAGTGCAGTGGTGTTCGGGCAGTGAAGGGGCTGTACTGCTCGATTTTCCCGGCCTTCTTGTGTTGTAGAGCGATTAATATGACTTCAGTCTCTTTCCATCCAAGTCTAAGGACTAGAGTAGTGAATAGAGCCTATTTATTGGACACTTTAACACGATCCTGTGCTCCTCCCCATAGATCAGGGCTTACATACATAGCCTAGGGGATAGATTCGTTAGTATTAAGGATAACCTGCCCTATAGTGAGGGTATTTCATGGAGCCGTGCTGAATCCAGGCCTGGTAGGCCTTAAACGGGAGAGACTCCATCTTTCTTTCCGCTCCGGCAGCTTGGAAAGTTTCTAGGTCGAGGGTGATGTTTTAGTTATGAGGTGTTGTTCGCTTGGAGAGAACCGGTTCAGGCCGGCCCTTATCGAAGGATTGTATTTTTCTTCATGCCGAAGACACTACATCAGGCCGGCCGGCTGGGAACGTGTCCTTGGTACGGGGAGGTACAAGAATTTGGTGGGCGGCAGGTTACGGGCTGGAATTTTCCATGAGAAAATGCACCTCTATATTAGTGAAAGTCTGAGGCAGATACTGGCACTTGCTTCTAGTCCATAGGCGGCACCTGGCCGTTAGCAGAAAAGCTACTACTTATTTCAGGGAAGACAGATGATGAACTTGAACCTAAAGAGGAGAGAGTAGCCGATGAGGAAGAGGTTCCAGTGACTCGGAGAGGGAGAAGGGAGTAGATCCGCGACTGCGAAGGTGTGACTTCCAGGCGAAGCCGAGGCACAGACGAGAAGGGAACCTAGATGACCATTGAGCACAGGCTACATACGACTAAGGTGATGTCGACCCCTTTTTATTGAAGTGTATAACTTAACCTTTTACTTTCCTTGCAGGTTGTATATATGATGTATTCTGTGAGTGTGCATGTAGCAATTAAATAAAGTATTTAGCTTGTTGTGAGTCAGCATGTGTCGTGTATCCTTGTATAGGAGGATAGCCTATTCTTCTAGTCAGATTCAACTTGACATGAACAGATGTTAATCCTGATCAGGTAAGTGGTAACTGAAAGAGGGAGAAAAGAGCCCCTCGAACCAAAGAACAGGTTGTGCTCAACTAATAGTCTTTGTGTGATCTGATACATGGTAACCCTGATTCCCCTGTCGTGTATTCTGGTAATAATAGGATGAGCTCGTGCTAAGGCTGCCGTCTGGGTAGGAAGTCCTGGGTCTGTCTGAGACCGCGAGGCTGAGGCTGCCGTCTGGGTAGGAAGTCCTGGGTCTGTCTGAGACCGCGAGGCTGAGGCTGCCGTCTGGGTAGGAAGTCCTGGGTCTGTCTGAGACCGCAAGGCTGAGGCTGCCGTCTGGGTAGGAAGTCCTGGGTCTGTCTGAGACCGCGAGGCTGAGGCTGCCGTCTGGGTAGGAAGTCCTGGGTCTGTCTGAGACCGCGAGGCTGAGACTGCCGTCTGGGTAGGAAGTCCTGGGTCTGTCTGAGACCGCGAGGCTAAGGCTGCCGTCTGGGTAGGAAGTCCTGGGTCTGTCTGAGACCGCGAGGCTGAGGCTGCCGTCTGGGTAGGAAGTCCTGGGTCTGTCTGAGACCGCGAGGCTGAGACTGCCGTCTGGGTAGGAAGTCCTGGGTCTGTCTGAGACCGCGAGGCTGAGGCTGCCGTCTGGGTAGGAAGTCCTGGGTCTGTTTGAGATCGCGAGACTGTGAGGTCTTGATATACATATATATATATATATATATATATATAATAGGAATTCCCTGTCCCTAGGTGGTACATATATATGTGGTTATTTAGGTGTAAAAAGACCGTAGGGAGGGGGTAACGTTCTGGTTTGGGTTAGAAAGGCTCCGTTGAGCGGGTTCCACCTGATCCGAAAACCCAAGCAGAACATTTGGCATCACGAACTGTTTACGAAACCTGTGTGCGTTTTGTTTGTCTTATGTTTGCTTTCGGTGTGTGCGTGGTTTTCTTTGCATTCTTTTTTATATATTTGCGTGTATAGTTTTTTTTTTTTTCCTCTCTCTCTTTCTCTCTTCCTTTCTTTTCTCTGCGTTTCTTTTTCTTTCTTTTTTCGCGATGTTTTCTAAGAAATCTAAATCTACTCTTAAATTGTCCGTTGATATTCCCGGATGGGATTCAACGCCTTATGGAGCCTTAGCCCGTGAATGGGCTGACTCTACTGGTCTGAGTGAAAATTGGAACTCTTCTTTGGAGTCGGCGGAACCGGCTGACGTGATTACTTGTTTGCAGACGGCACCTGTATTGAAGGGTGAGGAGGTTCCCGCTTTGGGGCGCAGAGGTTGGGTTATTCTGTCTGCGTATCGGATTCTGCATGAGAGATTGTTGAAATTACAGATCTCTCTTAAGGATGTGGAGGCACACTTTGTTGAGATTCAGAATTCTAATACTCTACTGCGATGTCAAAATAAGTTGCTTTCTGACAAACTTGACACTTACCAAACGGTTGCCGAAAGGGCGGCTGTGCGGATTGCTCGTTATAAGTACAAGAACAGGCGTGGTCGAGTTTCGACGCATACGGTGCGTCTGGTCGTGGCGAAAGCTGGACTAGATTGGAATCCTGATGAATGGGATGGTAATATCTGGGACTCGAGTACCTCTTATTCCTCGGGTGAGGAGTCTGTTGCGCACGAGTTTTCTCGTTCCCGTCATGAATGTAAGTCTGCTTCTCGCACCTCTGATGGTGCACCCCGTGATTATGCTCGTTCTTCGGGCGGGATCGATGCTTCTTACACTGATTGTCCCTCTACTAGTACTGCTCGGGCTCCTTGTGATGCTCGTCCCGTGGTCTCTGCGCATCCGGTTTTTCGTCGGAAGTTGCAGCAATCTCCTAATGCTCCGCAGGGTGTTTCTTTGGACTGTTTAGAAGATTTTACTCAACAAGAAATTAGTGATATTTTGCAGCGCTTTCGGCAGCGGACTGGTGAGGCCTTGCTCACATGGATGGTGCGCCTTTATGAACTGGGCGCTGCCGGTATTATGCTGGATACTGGCGACTGTTTGAAATTTTGTTCTTTGAGTTTGGATTCTACTGTGCAAGATCATTTTCGTAACTATAATGGTGGTGGTCAAATTTCTTTGCTCCAATTGGCAACTGAGGGTTGTAATTTGAAGTATCCTACTGAATCTGACTGGCCTGTCAATGACAAGCCGTGGTATACCTTGCGTGATGCTGCGCAACGTCTTAAGGAGGAAGTGATGAAAACGGCTATTTTTCTGGGCACTGCTGACAGGTTGCTTGATGGGATGTTGACTTCTTCTGTGCGGAATCGTATCATTCGCTCTTCTCCTGTCGCCTACAAGCAGGTCATGATGACTTTGTTGATTAACCAGACTGGTAATGTGCTATCTACGGTGTTGGAATCGGTGCGCCAACTCGGTGAGTTGGGTGACTGGTTTAAACCTGAACGTCAGCCCCGGTCTGACACTCGTACTCCTGGTGAATATAAATTTACTAGACGTGATATCTTTACTGGTCTTTTGGCTGATGGTGTACGTCGGGAGGACATTGATGGTGAGACTACTGCTCATTTGTGGGAGTTGTTTCGCAAACGGGGCTTGGATCGGAAGGAGGGTGCCCGGCGTGTTCGAACGACTGAGTGTGATCGTGGTTGTTCTGATGGTAGCGGTGATGACGATCGCCGTGGGCGTTCTGGTCGTCGTGATGATCGGTGTCCTGTACGTGATCTGTCCCCCCGTCGAGAGCGGGACAGGGAGAGAGAGGGGGAAAAGGAAAGGGGGAGAAATGATCATGCTTACAGCAGGCGTAGAGATGATAGGGATCAATCTCCTGAGTTGAGGAGGAGAGAGAATCGTCACAGCTTGGTTGATCGTAACCCACGGTATAATACTGAAGACTTGAATCCGTTCCGTACGGGGAATGGATATGAACAGGAGGTACCGATACCTAAGAAACGTGAGAGTCTTTATCCTGATTTGTCCTGGTACACAGAATGCAGTAAGAATGACTAGGAAATAGGTCAAGCTCCGGTACACAGATGGGCTCATAGAGATAATAGACCCTATGTAGATATTGATATTTATTGGAGACATCGTAATATCCAAAGGGCCCGAGCATTAGTTGATACAGGAGCGGAGGCCACTCTTATTCATGGAAAATCAAAGAAGTTTACAGGGCAGCCTTTTACTATTACCGGATTAGGAGGAAAAGAAACCCCTGCAGTTCAAACTTTGCTTGAAATGAGAATAGGTAGAATCCCTAGAAAGGAATATTCTGTATTAGTGGTGCCACTCTTAGAATTCATAATTGGAATTGATATTTTGAAGGGAATGACGTTGCATCTTGATGATGGGTGTTACCAATTTGGGACGACGCATTATATCTCGTCCAGACCTATACGGGTTGGTCGTTTAAGGATGCCCCCCATACAAGTTCCCCAGGCGACCAAAGTGGTTTGTCAGAAGCAGTATCGTATTCCGGGTGGTCATGAAGAGATTAGTACCACCATTCAGGAGTTGGTTGATGCAGGTGTTATAACTCCAGTTACTTCTGCTTGGAATAATCCTGTTTGGCCGGTGCGTAAGAGTGATAATTCTTGGCGCATGACTGTTGATTATCGAGAATTGAACAAACACACGCCCTCTTTGACTGTTGCAGTACCGGATGTTATTACCCTGATTGAAAGAATCCAAACACATCCAGGTACATGGTATGCGTCCATCGATATTGCTAATGCTTTCTTTTCTATTCCAATTGCCCCTGAGTGTCAGGAACAGTTCAGTTTTACGTGGAACGGGCGTCAGATGACGTTTAGAAGTCTTCCTCAGGGCTATGTGCATAGTCCTACGATTTGTCACCGGCTGGTGGCAGAACATTTGGCTGAGGTACCAGTTCATCCCAAAATTCAGATATGTCATTATATTGATGATGTTTTGATCCAAGGCGAAACACAAGAGGATGTTCAGACACAATTAGATAGAGTCATTGAGTGTCTGCGTGAGAAAGGTTGGGAGATCAATCCGGATAAATTACAAGGTCCGTCCCAAGCTGTAAAATTTTTAGGTATTAATTGGCATGAGGGACTCCGCGAGGTGATCCCTCAAGTTAAACAGAAGATTCTTGATTTTTCGGTTCCGAGGAATAGGAAGGAAGCCCAGAGCTTCATTGGCTTATTTGGTTTTTGGCGCCAGCATATTCCTCATTTGAGTCAAATATTGGCCCCTTTGTACCGAATTACACGTAAAAAGAATGCATTTGAATGGGATAAGCAACAGCAAGATGCATTTAGTCTGGCGAAAGAGGCAATTCAACATGCTATGGATCTATGGCCTGTACGTGATGGTGATGTGGATTTGAATGTGTCTGTGCAAGGCCCTTATGCAAATTGGAGTTTGTGGCAGAAACAAGGCAGGAGTAAGGTACCGTTAGGTTTTTGGACCAAAAAGCTACCTGATGCTGGTGAGCGTTATACACCCTTTGAGAAACAGCTACTTGCTTGTTATTGGGCTTTGGTGGATACCGAACAATTGACTTTGGGACATGATATATTCTTGCGTCCTGAAATTCCTATTATGCAGTGGGTTCTGAGTTCACCGAAAACTCATCGAATTGGGCATGCTCAAGAGGCGAGCGTGATTAAATGGAAATGGTACATACAAGACAGGGCACGTGTGGGCCCGAAAGGAGTTGCGTCTTTACATGAGCAAGTGGCGCAAGCACCGTCGACTGAGACTGAGAGTGAGTGTTCCGTACCTTTAGAACAGGAGTCTCCTGTTAAGTGGGGTAGACCTTTTGATGATTTGTCCGCTGAGGACAGAAACCATGTTTGGTTCACAGATGGGTCGGCAAAGTTTATTGGGACGACACGGCACTGGAAGGCGGTGTCTTATAATCCGGTCACACAGAAACTGTTGAGCACAACTGGTGAAGGGAAGAGTAGCCAATTTGCCGAGCTTTACGCTGTTTACCAAGTTTTGAAACAAGAATTACCTGGTACATGTCATATTTTTACCGATTCTTGGTCAACTGCCAATGGACTGGCTGTTTGGTTGCCAACTTGGCATTCCCATAATTGGAAGTTACATTCCAAAGAATTGTGGGGAAAAGAGTTATGGCAAGAGATTTGGGAGATGCTCCCACAGAGTACTGTTACAATCTTCCATGTGGATGCTCACACTCCAATAGACTCCCTTGACAAATTTTTTCATAACATTGCAGATGAAAAATCTAAAATTGCTGAGGCAGTGGTGGACAGACAAGATCCTGATATTGCGGGATTGGCGAAATGGGCACACCAGAAGGCAGGACACTTTGGAGAGAAGGCCACTAGCAGGTGGGCTGCTGATAGAGGAATTTATATTCCCCTGGATCTAATCAAAAATGTTATTTTACATTGTCCCGTCTGTCAGCATATCAGACAGCGTAAGGTACCCCAAATTGTTAGAGGCCATTTACATCGCGGGAAACTGCCCGCTCAAATTTGGCAGATTGATTACATCGGACCCCTTCCCATGAGTAGGAATTGTCAATATGTTTGCACAATTGTCGATACATATAGTGGCTTGCTGGTAGCTCTTCCATGTAAGCAAGCTACCCAATTGAATACCATAAAAACATTAGAATTAATTATGATGTATTATGGTGTGCCATTCCAAATTCAATCTGATAATGCATCCCATTTTCGTGGAAGATTGGTACAAGAATTCTGTGTGGAAAATAATATTGAATGGATATTTCATATACCCTACTACCCGCAGGCCTCGGGCCTGGTGGAGAGATTGAATGGCCTGTTAAAGGACCAATTACGAAAGTTAACAGATGACAAGTATAAAAACTGGCGAGACTTTTTACCACAAGCACTATTGATTCTGAATAATCGTCCTTTTTTAAATGCTGAATCTCCACTTATGCGTTTGTTTCCCCCAAATGTTGAGACTATGCCTAATGTAATCAGTGAAACTGTGATGTATTGGGAAATTACTCCCGGAGCTCTGACTCCATGCAGAGCTACCCCAGGGTCGGCAGGTTTAGACTTGCACGCCATGGATGACACCGTTCTGGAGAGTAAGAATCGGGTCATCATTGCTACTGGTGTTGGTATTCATATACCACCTGGGAATTTTGGATTGATCGCCCCTAGATCGGGGCTGGCTGTAAAAGGCATCCAGGTACTTGGAGGTGTCATCGACAGTGACTATCAGGGAGAGATTAAGGTACTTCTGCTAAATAGCAGTGAGATTGACTTACTGATACACCGCACTGACCGAGTGGCTCAATTACTCATTATGCCTGTTTTCAGTGGCGAGATATTGAAAGGCACTGCCCCAACTTTGCTAACTGTACGTGGCCAGAAAGGCTTTGGCTCTACGGATAACCCTGGGGCCAGGGTTTGGGTGCAATCGCCTAAGAATCCCCCTGAACAAGCAGAGGTTATTGCCACCGGTCAGGACAATACCATTTTGGTTATGAGGCCAGGGAAAGATAGCTGGGAAGCTGTCCCAGCTGATAAATGTTATTTACGAGAATGATTAATGCCTGTATTTGGTTCTTTTTCAGATCATTCTTTGGATTGTTGCTGCAGGATGTGTCGGAACTGGACTCCTTTTGGATTGGTTCGGAGAGAGAGAAGGGATCCCGTCAACCCGGGATGAACTGAGAACCCGAGTGTTGCGTTCCTTCAATGCGTGGGATTCGTCATCGAACTTTTGGACATTACTGGCCAAGAGAGTGACTGATGCCCCTCACTTCTGCTTGACACCGATGAGATCTGTGCATGACATTCTAGCGACTTGTCTAGTTGCTGTCCCCGCCTCACTGGAGACTTTAATTAGTATCTTTAACGTTTCGAAGGCTCGTCCGAATATTATCCTGGGTGATTTTGCTACCCATGTATATTGTCCTTTGTGCACTGAACTGCCGAATGAGCAACTCCCCATCCAGTCCCAAATAATTACGTATAATATCACACGAGGTGACCTATGCTTCTTTCTTACATGTAATCCTAATGCAATTTCTGAATGCCTACGCCTCAAGTTAAGAGGCGCCACTTCATTCACAACTCACGAACGGACTTTGTGTTTTCAGAGGACACCGACCACATGTGTCTCAGTCCAGAACAATATGACTTGCAATAGTTTGGTAGTTACTCCCAGTCACTATCGTGCGATGTTGCTACCTGCCGGATGGCTTTTCTCATGTGGTAACACTTCCTGGCCATATGTCCCTGCAAACATTTCCGGAGGCCCGTGTGCCATTACCAGACTGAGTTTGCTGATGTTCTCATCACATCCAAATGCCAACTCTCGTGTGCTTCGAGATACTGTGATGTTACAGGAGGATTGTGACTCATCTTTGCATTTATATTCCAAGTCTGAATATCTTAGCCTAGCTGTTTCAATTATTGGTGTTCCTGCTTTGGCGGTTTATAATGCCAAATCTATTGGGAAAATGGCTTGCTGGATGGTGAAATCTATTAATCATACTTCTACAGTCTTGTCTGACTTGCTATTGGACGCCCAGGGTGAATGTAGGGCCATTTTGCAAAATAGAGCAGCCATTGATTATCTTTTGCTTAAACATGGACATGGTTGCTCAGACTTTGAAGGTCTCTGCTGTTTTAACTTATCTGATCATACACAATCCATTCGTGCACACCTAGATAAGTTGCATGACTTAACGGATGAAGTTAGAAAACACATTGATCAGGGCTGGTTTGACTGGCTCTTTAATTGGTTACCGGACGTGCATATGTTACGCCACACATTAGGTGGCATTTTGATTGCTATCGCTGTTTTGATTTCTATCTGTTGCTTTATTCAGTGTATCCCTTCACTGCTTCACTTCTGTACACTCGGTACTAGACATAGATCAGTTAGTTTTGTTTCATATTATTCTTCCACCGATGTTAGTTCTGTTTAATGGATGTATAATAGACTGAAGTCAAGGGTGAAATGTACTGCTCGATTTTCCCGGCCTTCTTGTGTTGTAGAGCGATTAATATGACTTCAGTCTCTTTCCATCCAAGTCTAAGGACTAGAGTAGTGAATAGAGCCTATTTATTGGACACTTTGACACGATCCTGTGCTCCTCCCCATAGATCAGGGCTTACATACATAGCCTAGGGGATAGATTCGTTAGTATTAAGGATAACCTGCCCTATAGTGAGGGTATTTCATGGAGCCGTGCTGAATCCAGGCCTGGTAGGCCTTAAACGGGAGAGACTCCATCTTTCTTTCCGCTCCGGCAGCTTGGAAAGTTTCTAGGTCGAGGGTGATGTTTTAGTTATGAGGTGTTGTTCGCTTGGAGAGAACCGGTTCAGGCCGGCCCTTATCGAAGGATTGTATTTTTCTTCATGCCGAAGACACTACATCAGGCCGGCCGGCTGGGAACGTGTCCTTGGTACGGGGAGGTACAAGAATTTGGTGGGCGGCAGGTTACGGGCTGGAATTTTCCATGAGAAAATGCACCTCTATATTAGTGAAAGTCTGAGGCAGATACTGGCACTTGCTTCTAGTCCATAGGCGGCACCTGGCCGTTAGCAGAAAAGCTACTACTTATTTCAGGGAAGACAGATGATGAACTTGAACCTAAAGAGGAGAGAGTAGCCGATGAGGAAGAGGTTCCAGTGACTCGGAGAGGGAGAAGGGAGTAGATCCGCGACTGCGAAGGTGTGACTTCCAGGCGAAGCCGAGGCACAGACGAGAAGGGAACCTAGATGACCATTGAGCACAGGCTACATACGACTAAGGTGATGTCGACCCCTTTTTATTGAAGTGTATAACTTAACCTTTTACTTTCCTTGCAGGTTGTATATATGATGTATTCTGTGAGTGTGCATGTAGCAATTAAATAAAGTATTTAGCTTGTTGTGAGTCAGCATGTGTCGTGTATCCTTGTATAGGAGGATAGCCTATTCTTCTAGTCAGATTCAACTTGACATGAACAGATGTTAATCCTGATCAGGTAAGTGGTAACTGAAAGAGGGAGAAAAGAGCCCCTCGAACCAAAGAACAGGTTGTGCTCAACTAATAGTCTTTGTGTGATCTGATACATGGTAACCCTGATTCCCCTGTCGTGTATTCTGGTAATAATAGGATGAGCTCGTGCTAAGGCTGCCGTCTGGGTAGGAAGTCCTGGGTCTGTCTGAGACCGCGAGGCTGAGGCTGCCGTCTGGGTAGGAAGTCCTGGGTCTGTCTGAGACCGCGAGGCTGAGGCTGCCGTCTGGGTAGGAAGTCCTGGGTCTGTCTGAGACCGCGAGGCTGAGGCTGCCGTCTGGGTAGGAAGTCCTGGGTCTGTCTGAGACCGCGAGGCTGAGGCTGCCGTCTGGGTAGGAAGTCCTGGGTCTGTCTGAGACCGCGAGGCTGAGGCTGCCGTCTGGGTAGGAAGTCCTGGGTCTGTCTGAGACCGCGAGGCTGAGACTGCCGTCTGGGTAGGAAGTCCTGGGTCTGTCTGAGACCGCGAGGCTGAGGCTGCCGTCTGGGTAGGAAGTCCTGGGTCTGTTTGAGATCGCGAGACTGTGAGGTCTTGATATACATATATATATATATATATATATATATAATAGGAATTCCCTGTCCCTAGGTGGTACATATATATGTGGTTATTTAGGTGTAAAAAGACCCTAGGGAGGGTGTAACGTTCTGGTTTGGGTTAGAAAGGCTCCGTTGAGCGGGTTCCACCTGATCCGAAAACCCAAGCAGAACAGGGGCTCATGGTGGGGATGGTGATTCAGGATTTAGGGCAGAGCAGTGGTGTTCGGGCAGTGTAGGGGGTCATGCTGGCAGTGGTGTTTCAGGATTTAGGGCAGTGCAGTGGTGTTCGGGCATTGTAGGGGGACGTGCTGGGGGTGGTGTTTTAGGGTTTAGGGCAGAGCAGTGGTGTTCGGGCAGTCTAGGGGGTCATGCAGGTGGTGGTGTTTCAGGGTTTAGGGCAGTGCAGTGGTGTTTGGGCAGAGTAGGGGGTCATGCAGGAGGTGCTGTTTCAGGGTTTAGGGCAGGGCAGGTGTTTTCGGGCAGTGTAGGGGGTCTTGCTGGGGGTGGTGTTTCAGGGTTTAGGGCAGTGGTGTTCGGGCAGTGTAGGAGGTCTTGCTGGGGCTGGTGTTTCAGGGTTTAAGGCAGAGCAGTAGTTTTTGGGCAGTGTAGGGGTCATGCTGGAGGCAGTGTTTCAGGGTTTAGGGCAGTGCAGTAATGTGCAAGGAGTGTGAGATGCTGGGGCTGGTGTTTTAGGGATTACGGCAGATCAGTGGTGTTCGGGCAGTTTAGGGGGTCATGCTCGGGTTGGTGTTTCAGGGTTTTGGGCAGAGCAGTGGTGTTCTGGCAGTGTAGGGGGACGTACTGTGGGTGGTGTTTCAGGGTTTAAGGAAGAGCAGTGGTGTTCGGGCAGTGTAGGTGGTCGTGCTGGAGCTGGTATTTCAGTGTTTAGGGCAGTGCAGTGGTGTACGGGCCGTGTAGGGGGTCATGCTGGGGCTGGTGATTCAGGGTTTAGGGCAGTGCAGTGGTGTTCGGACAGTGTAGGGGGTCCTGCTGGGGCTGGTGTTTCAGGGTTTAGGGCAGAGCAGTGGTGTTCGGGCAGTGTAGGGGGTCATGCTCGGGTTGGTGTTTCAGGGTTTTGGGCAGAGCAATGGTGTTCTGGCAGTGTAGGGGGACGTACTGTGGGTGGTGTTTCAGGGTTTAGGGCAGAGCAGTGGTGTTCGGCAGTGTAGGGGGACGTACTGGGGATGGTGTTTCAGGGTTTAGGGCAGTGCAGTGGTGCTAGAGCAGTGTAGGTGGTCGTGTGCAGGGTTTAGGGCAGTGCAGTGGTGTTCGGGTATTGTAGTGGGTCATGGTGGGGCTGGTGTTTCAGGGTTTCGGGCAGTGCAGTGGTGTTCAGGTAGTGTAGGGGTCGTGCTGGGGCTGGTGTTTCAGGGTTTAGGGCAGTGCAGTGGTGATCATGCAGTGTAGGAGGTCGTGGTGGAGGTGGTGTTTCAGGGTTTTAGGGCAGGGCTGTGCTGTTTGGGCAATGTAGGGGTCATGCTGGGGTGGTGTTTCAGGGCTTAGGGCAGTGCAATTGTGTTCGGTGAGTGTAGGGGATCGTGATGGGGCTGGTGTTTCAGGGTTTAGGGCAGTGCAGTGGTGTTCGGTAGTGTAGGTGTCATGTTGGGGCTCGTGTTTCAGGGTTTAGGGCAGTGCAGTAGTGTTCGCGCAGTGTAGGGGGTCATGCTGGGGCTGGTGTTTCTGTGTATAGGGCAGTGCAGTTGTGTTCAGGCAGTGTAGGGGGTCGTGCTGGGGCTGGTGTTTCAGGGTTTAGGTCGGTGCAGTGGTGTTCGGGCAGTGTGGGGGTTGTGCTGGGGCTGGTGTTTCAGGGTTTAGGTAGGTGCAGTGGTGTTCGGGCTGTGTAGGGGGTCATGCTGGTGCTAGTGTTTCAGGATTTAAGGCAGAGCAGTGGTGTTCAGGCAGTGTAGGGGGTCATGGTTGAGGTGGTGTTTCAGGGTTTTAGGGCAGGGCAGTGGTGTTCGGGCAGTGTAGGGGGCGAGCTGGGGGTGGTGTTTCAGGGTTTAGGGCAGTGCAGTGGTGGTCGGTGAGTATAGGGGATCGTGCTGGGGCTGGTGTTTCAGGGTTTAGGGCAGTGCAGTGGTGTTCGGGTAGTGTAGGGGGTCGTGCTGGGGCTGGTGTTTCAGGGTTTAGGGCAGTGCAGTGGTGTTTGGACAGTGTAGGGGGTCGTGCTGGGGCTGGTGTTTCAGTGTATAGAGCTGTGCAGTGGTGTTAGGGCAGTGTAGGGGGTCGTGCTGGGGCTAATGTTTCAGGGTTTTGGTCGGTGCAGTGGTGTTCGGGCAGCATAGGTGGTCGTGCTGGGGCTGGTGTTTCAGGGTTTAGAGCAGTGCAGTGGTGATCGGGCAAAGTAGGGGGTAGTGCAGGGGGTGGTGTTTCAGACTTTAGGGCAGTGCTGTTGTTTTCGGGCAGTGTAGGGGGTCTAGCTGGGGGTGGTGTTTCAGTGTTTAGTGCTAAGCAGTGGTGTTCGGGCAGTGTAGGGGGACGTACTGGGGGTGGTGTTTCAGGGTTTAGTGCTGAGCAGTGGTGTTCGGGCAGTGTAGGGGGTCTTGCTGGTGATGGTGTTTCAGGGTTTAGGGCAGTGCAGTGGTGTTCGGGCAGTGTAGGGGGTCGTGGTGGAGGTGGTGTTTCAGGGTTTAGGGCAGTGCAGTGGTGTTCGGGTCGTTTAGGGGGTCATGGTGGGGCTGGTGTTTCAGGGTTTAGGGCAGTGCAGTGGTGTTCAGGTAATGTAGGGGCCGTGCTGGGGCTGGTGTTTCAGGGTTTACGGAAGGGCAGTGGTGTTCGGGCAGTGTAGGGGGTCGTGCTGGGGTGGTGTTTCAGGGTTTAGGGCAGTGCAGTGGTGTTCAGTGAGTGTAAGCGATCGTGCTGGGGCTGGTGTTTCAGGGTTTAGGGCAGTGCAGTGGTGTTCGGGCAGTGTAGGGGATCATGCTGGGGCTGGTGTTTCAGGGTTTAGGGCGGTGCAGTGGTGTTCGGTAATGTAGGTGTCATGGTGGGGCTCGTGTTTCAGGGTTTAGTGCAGTGCAGTGGTGGGTGTTCAGGTTGTGTAGGAGGTCGTGCTGTAGCTGGTGTTTCAGTGTATAGGGCAGTGCAGTGGTGTTCAGGCAGTGTAGGGGGTCGTGCTGGGGCTGGTGTTTCAGGGTTTAGGTCGGTGCTGTGGTGTTTGGGCAGTGTAGGGGGTCGTGCTGGGGCTGGTGTTTCAGGGTTTAGGTCGGTGCAGTGGTGTTGGGGCAGAGTAGGGGGTCGTGCAGGGGGTGGTGTTTCAGGCTTTAGGGCAGTGCAGTTGTTTTCGGGCAGTGTAGGGGGACGTACTGGGGGTGGTGTTTCAGGTTTTAGGGTAGTGCAGTGGTGTTCGGGCAGTGTAGGGGGTCGTGCTGGGGCTAATGTTTCAGGGTTTAGGGCGGAGCAGTGGTGTTCGGGCAGTGTAGGGGGTTGTGCTGGAGTTGGTGTTTCAGGGTTTAGAGCAGTGCAGTGGTGTTCGGGTTGTTTAGGGTGTCGTGCTGGGGCTTGTGTTTCAGGGTTTAGGGCAGTGCAGTGGTGTTCGGGAAGTGTAGGGTGTCATGCTGGGGGTGGTGCTTCAGGGTTTAGGGCAGAGCAGTGGTGTTCTGGCAGTTTAGGGTGTCGTGCTGGTGATGGTGTTTCAGGATTTTGGGTAGAGCAGTGGTGTTCGTGCAGTCTAGGGGGTCGTGCAGGGGGTGGTGTTTCAGGGTTTAGGGCAGTGCAGTGGTGTTAGGGCAGTGTAGGGGGTCATGCAGGGGGTTGGTGTTTCAGGGTTTAGGGCAGTGCAGTCGTGTTCGGGCAGTGTAGGTGGTCATGCTATGGGTGGTGTTTTAGGGTTTAGGGCAGTGCAGTGGTGTTCGGGCAGTGTAGCGGGTCGTGCTGGTTGTGGCGTTTCAGGTTTTAGGGCAGTGCAGTGGTGTTTGGGCAGTGTGAGGGGTCGTGCTGGGGCTGGTGTTTTAGGGATTAGGGCAGTGCAGTGGTGTTCGGGCAGTGTAGGGGGTCGTGCTGGGGGTAGGGTTTCAGGGTTTAGGGCAGAGCAGTGGTGTTCGGGCAGTGTAGGCGGTTGTGCTGGTGCTAGTTTTTCAGGATTTAGGGTAGAGCAGTGGTGTTCGGGCAGTGTAGGTGGAAGTACTGGGGGTGGTGTTTCAGGGTTTAGTTCTGAGCAGTGGTGTTTGGGCAGTGTAGGGGGTCTTGCTGGGGATGGTGTTTCAGGGTTTAGGGTAGTGCAGTGGTGTTCGGGCAGTGTAGTGGGTCATGGTGGAGGTGGTGTTTAAAGGGTTTTAGGGCAGGGCAGGGGTGTTTGGGCAGTGTACGGGGTTGTGCTGGGGCTGGTGTTTCAGGGTTTAGGGCAGTGCAGTGGTGTTCGGGCAGTGTAGGGGCTCATGGTGGGGCTGGTGATTCAGGGTTTAGGGCAGTGCAGTGGTGTTCGGGCAGTGTAGGGGGTCGTGCTGGGTCTGGTGTTTAAGGGTTTAGGGCAGTGCAGTCGTGTTCGGTCAATATATGGGGTCGAGCTTAGGCTGGTGTTTCAGTGCTTAGGGCAGTGCAGTGGTGTTTAGGCAGTGTAGGGGGTCGTGCTGGGACTGGTGTTTCAGGGTTTAGGGCAGTGCAGTGGTGTTCGGGCAGTGTAGGGAGCCGTGCAGGGGCTGGTGTTTCAGGGTTTAGGGCAGTGTAGTGGTGTTCAGGCAGTGTAGGGGGTCGTACTGGGGCTGGTGTTTCAGGGTGTAGGGCAGTACAGTGGTTTTCGGGCAGTTTAGGGTGTCGTGCTGGGGCTTGTGTTTCAGGGTTTAGGGCAGTGCAGTGGTGTTCGGGCCGTGTAGGGTGTCGTGCTGGGGGTGGTGTTTCAGGGTTTAGGGCAGAGCAGTGCTGTTCGGCCAGTGTAGGGTACGTGCTGATGGTGGTGTTTCAAGGTTTAGGGCAGAGCAGTGGTGTTCGGGCAGTGTAGGGGGATGTACTGGGGGTGGTGTTTCATGGTTTAGTGCTGAGCAGTGGTGTTCGGGCAGTGTTGGGGGTCTTGCTGGGGATGGTGTTTCAGGGTTTAGGGCAGTGCAGTGGTGTTCGGGCAGTGTAGTGGTTCATGGTGGAGATGGTGTTTCAGGGTTTTAGGGCAGTGTAGTGGTGTTCGGGCAGTGTAGGGTGTCGTGCTGGGGCTTGTGTTTCAGGGTTTAGGGCAGTGCAGTGGTGTTCGGGCAGTGTAGGGTGTCGTGCTGGGGGTGGTGTTTCAGGGTTTAGGGCAGAGCAGTGCTGTTCGGCCAGTGTAGGGTACGTGCTGAGGGTGGTGTTTCAGGGTTTAGGGCAGAGCAGTGGTGATCGGGCAGTGTAGGGATCAGGCTGGGTGTGGTGTTTCAGGGTTTAGGGCAGTGCAGTTGTGTTCGGGCAGTGTAGGGGATCTTGCTGGGGCTGGTGTTTCAGGGTTTAGGGCAGTGCAGTGGTGTTCGGGCAGTGTAGGGGGTCGTGCTGGGGTTGGTGTTTCTGGGTTTAGGCAGCCCAGTGGTGTTTGATCATTGTTGGTGGTAGTGCGGGTTTTTCAGGATTTAGTGTAGAGCAGTGTTGTTCGGGCAGTGTAGGGGGACGTACTGGGGGTGGTGTTTCATGGTTTAGTGCTGAGCAGTGGTGTTCGGGCAGTGTTGGGGGTCTTGCTGGGGATGGTGTTTCAGGGTTTAGGGCAGTGCAGTGGTGTTCGGGCAGTGTAGTGGTTCATGGTGGAGGTGGCGTTTCAGGGTTTTAGGGCAGGGCAGTGGTGTTCGGGCAGTGTAGGGGGTCGTGCTGGGGTGGTGTTTCAGGGTTTAGGGCAGTGCAGTGGTGTTTGGGGAGTGAAGGGGATCGTGCTCGGGCTGGTGTTTCAGTGTTACGTCAGTGCAGTGGTGTTCGGGCAGTGTAGGGGGTCGTGCTGAGACTGGTGTTTGAGGATTTAGGGCAGTGCAGTGGTGTTCGGGCAGTGTAGAGGGTCATGCTGGGGCTCGTGTTTCAGGGTTTAGGGCAGTGCAGTGGTGTTCGGGCAGTGTAGGGGGTCGTGCTGGGGCTGGTCTTTCACGGTTTAGGGCAGTGCAGTGGTGTTCGGGCAGTGTAGGGGATCTTGCTGGGGCTGGTGTTTCAGGGTTTAGGGCAGAGCAGTGGTGTTCGGTCAGTGTAGGGGGTCTTGCTGGGGCTGATGCTTCAGGGTTTAAGGCAGTACAGTGGTGTTCGAGCAGTGAAGTGGGTCATGGTGGAGGTGGTGTTTCAGGGTTTTAGGGCAGGGCAGGGGTGTTTGGGAAGTGTAGGGGGTCGTGCTGGGTGTGGTGTTTCAGGGTTTAGGGCAGAGCAGTGGTGTTCGGGCAGTGTAGGGGGTTGTGCTGGTGCTAGTTTTTCAGGATTTAGGGTAGAGCAGTGGTGTTTGGGCAGTGTAGGGTGTCGTGCTGGGGGTGGTGTTTCAGGGTTTAGGGCAGAGCAGTGCTGTTCGGCCAGTGTAGGGTACGTGCTGAGGGTGGTGTTTCAGGGTTTAGGGCAGAGCAGTGCTGTTCGGCCAGTGTAGGGTACGTGCTGAGGGTGGTGTTTCAGGGTTTAGGGCAGTGCAGTTGTGTTCGGGCAGTGTAGGGGATCTTGCTGGGGCTGGTGTTTCAGGGTTTAGGGCAGTGCAGTGGTGTTCGGGCAGTGTAGGGGGTCGTGCTGGGGTTGGTGTTTCTGGGTTTAGGGCAGCGCAGTGGTGTTCGGGCATTGTAGGTGGTAGTGCGGGTTTTTCAGGATTTAGTGTAGAGCAGTGGTGTTCGGGCAGTGTAGGGGGACGTACTGGGGGTGGTGTTTCATGGTTTAGTGCTGAGCAGTGGTGTTCGGGCAGTGTTGGGGGTCTTGCTGGGGATGGTATTTCAGGGTTTAGGGCAGTGCAGTGGTGTTCGGGCAGTGTAGTGGTTCATGGTGGAGGTGGTGTTTCAGGGTTTTAGGGCAGGGCAGTGGTGTTCGGGCAGTGTAGGGGGTCGTGCTGGGGCTGGTGTTTCAGGGTTTAGGGCAGTGCAGTGGTGTTCGGGCAGTGTAGGGGATCTTGCTGGGGCTATTGTTTCAGGGTTTAGGGCAGAGCAGTGGTGTTCGGGCAGTGTAGGGGGTCTTGCTGGGGCTGAGGCTTCAGGGTTTAAGGCAGTACAGTGGTGTTCGAGCAGTGAAGTGGGTCATGGTGGAGGTGGTGTTTCAGGGTTTTAGGGCAGGGCAGGGGTGTTTGGGAAGTGTAGGGGGTCGTGCTGGGTGTGGTGTTTCAGGGTTTAGGGCAGAGCAGTGGTGTTCGGGCAGTGTAGGGGGTTGTGCTGGTGCTAGTTTTTCAGGATTTAGGGTAGAGCAGTGGTGTTCGGGCAGTGTAGGGGGACGTACTGGGGGTGGTGTTTCAGGGTTTAGTGCTGAGCAGTGGTGTTCGGGCAGTGTAGGGGGTCTTGCTGGGGATGGTGTTTCATGGTTTAGGGCAGTGCAATGGTGTTCGGGCAGTGTAGTGGGTCATGGTGGAGGTGGTGTTTAAAGGGTTTTAGGGCAGGGCAGGGGTGTTTGGGCAGTGTAGGGGGTCGTGCTGGGGGAGGTGTTTCAGGGTTTAGGGCAGTGCAGTGGTGTTCGTGGAGTGTAGGGGATCGTGCTGGGGCTGGTGTTTCAGGGTTACGGAAGTGCAATGGTGTTCGGGCAGTGTAGGGGGTCGTGCTGGGACTGGTGTTTTAGGGTTTAGAGCGGTGCAGTGGTTTTCGGGCAGTGTACGGGGTTGTGCTGGGGCTGGTGTTTAAGGGTTTAGGGCAGTGCAGTGGTGTTCGGGCAGTGTAGGGGCTCATGGTTTGGATGGTGATTCAGGATTTAGGGCAGAGCAGTGGTGTTCGGGCAGTGTAGGGGGTCATGCTGGGAGTGGTGTTTCAGGATTTAGGGCAGTGCAGTGGTGTTCGGGCATTGTAGGGGGACGTGCTGGGGGTGGTGTTTTAGGGTTTAGGGCAGAGCAGTGGTGTTCGGGCAGTCTAGGGGGTCATGCAGGGGGTGGTGTTTCAGGGTTTAGGGCAGTGCAGTGGTGTTTGGGCAGAGTAGGGGGTCATGCAGGGGTGCTGTTTCAGGGTTTAGGGCAGTGCAGGTGTTTTCAGGCAGTGTAGGGGGTCTTGCTGGGGGTGGTGTTTCAGGGTTTAGGGCAGTGGTGTTCGGGCAGTGTAGTGGGGTCTTGCTGGGGCTGGTGTTTCAGGGTTTAGGTCGGTGCTGTGGTGTTCGGGCAGTGTAGGGGGTTGTGCTGGGGCTGGTGTTTCAGGGTTTAGGTCGGTGCAGTGGTGTTCAGGCAGAGTAGGGGGTCGTGCAGGGGGTGGTGTTTTAGGCTTTAGGGCAGTGCAGTTGTTTTCGGGCAGTGTAGGGGGTCGTGCTGGGGCTATTGTTTCAGAGTTTAGGGCGGAGTAGTTGTGTTCGGGCAGTGTAGGGGGTCGTGCTGGGGCTGGTGTTACAGGGTTTAGGGCAGAGCAGTGGTGTTCGAGCAGTGAAGTGGGTCATGGTGGAGGTGGTGTTTCAGGGTTTTAGGGCAGGGCAGGTGTGTTTGGGAAGTGTAGGGGGTCGTGCTGGGTGTGGTGTTTCAGGGTTTAGGGCAGAGTAGTGGTGTTCGGGCAGTGTAGGGGGTTGTGCTGGTGCTAGTTTTTCAGGATTTAGGGTAGAGCAGTGGTGTTCGGGCAGTGTAGGGGGACGTACTGGGGTGGTGTTTCAGGGTTTAGTGCTGAGCAGTGGTGTTCGGGCAGTGTAGGGGGTCTTGCTGGGGATGGTGTTTCATGGTTTAGGGCAGTGCAATGGTGTTCGGGCATTGTAGTGGGTCATGGTGGAGGTGGTGTTTAAAGGGTTTTAGGGCAGGGCAGGGGTGTTTGGGCAGTGTAGGGGGTCGTGCTGGGGGTGGTGTTTCAGGGTTTAGGGCAGTGCAGTGGTGTTCGTGGAGTGTAGGGTTCGTGCTGGGGCTAGTGTTTCAGGGTTACGGAAGTTCAATGGTGTTCGGGCAGTGTAGGGGGTCGTGCTGGGACTGGTGTTTCAGGGTTTAGGGCAGAGCAGTGGTGTTCGGGCTGTTTACGGTGTCATGCTGGGGCTTGTGTTTCAGGGTTTAGGGCAGTGCAGTGGTGTTCGGGAAGTGTATGGTGTCGTGCTGGTGGTGGTGCTTCAGGGTTTAGGGCAGAGCAGTGGTGTTCGGGCAGTTTAGGGTGTCGTGCTGGTGATGGTGTTTCAGGATTTTGGGCAGAGCAGTGGTGCTCAGGCAGTCTAGGGGGTCGTGCAGGGGGTGGTGTTTCAGGGTTTTGGGCAGTGCAGTGGTGTTCGGGCAGTGTAAGGGGATGTACTGGGGGTGGTGTTTCAGGGTTTAGTGCTGAGCAGTGGTGTTCGGGCAGTGTAGGGGGTCTTGCTGGGGATGGTGTTTCAGGGTTTAGGGCAGTGCAGTGGTGTTCGGGCAGTGTAGTGGGTCGTGGTGGAGGTGGTGTTTAAAGGGTTTTAGGGCAGGGCAGGGGTGTTTGGGCAGTGTAGGGGGTCGTGCTGGGGCTGGTGTTTCAGGGTTTAGGGCAGTGCAGTGGTGTTCGGGCAGTGTAGGGGATCGTGCTGGCGCTGGTGTTTCAGGGTTTCGGAAGTGCAGTGGTGTTCGGGCAGTGTAGGGGGTCGTGCTGGGACTGGTGTTTTAGGGTTTAGAGCAGTGCAGTGGTGTTCAGGCAGTGTACGGGGTTGTGCTGGGGCTGGTGTTTAAGGGTTTAGGGCAGTGCAGTGGTGTTCGGGCAGTGTAGGGGCTCATGGTGGGGCTGGTGATTCAGGGTTTAGGGCAGAGCAGTGGTGTTCAGGCAGTGTAGGGGGTCATGCAGGGGGTGGTGTTTCAGGGTTTAGGGCAGTGCGGTGGTGTTCGGGCAGAGTAGGGGGTCATGCAGGGGGTGCTGTTTCAGGGTTTAGGGCAGGGTAGGTGTTTTCGGGCAGTGTTGGGGGTCTTGCTGGGGGTGGTGTTTCAGGGTTTAGGGCAGTGGTGTTCGGGCAGTGTAGGAAGTCTTGCTGGGGCTGGTGTTTCAGGGTTTAGGGCAGTGCAGTAGTTTTTGGGCAGTGTAGGGGGTCATGCTGGAGGCAGTGTTTCAGGGTTTAGGGCAGTGCAGTAATGTGCAAGGAGTGTGAGAGGTCATGCTGGTGTTTTAGGGATTATGGCAGATCAGTGGTGTTCGGGCAGTGTAGGGGGTCATGCTCGGGTTGGTGTTTCAGGGTTTTGGGCAGAGCAGTGGTGTTCTGTCAGTGTAGGGGACGTACTGTGGGTGGTGTTTCAGGGTTTAAGGAAGAGCAGTGGTGTTCGGGCAGTGTAGGTGGTCGTGCTGGAGCTGGTATTTCAGTGTTTAGGGCAGTGCAGTGGTGTACGGGCCGTGTAGGGGGTCATGCTGGGGCTGGTGATTCAGGGTTTAGGGCAGTGCAGTGGTGTTCGGACAGTGTAGGGGGTCCTGCTGGGGCTGATGTTTCAGGGTTTAGGGCAGAGCAGTGGTGTTCGGGCAGTGTAGGGGGTCATGCTCGGGTTGGTGTTTCAGGGTTTTGGGCAGAGCAGTAGTGTTCTGGCAGTGTAGGGGGATGTACTGTGGGTGGTGTTTCAGGGTTTAGGGCAGAGCAGTGGTGTTCGGCAGTGTAGGGGGACGTACTGGGGATGGTGTTTCAGGGTTTAGGGCAGTGCAGTGGTGCTAGAGCATTGTAGGTGGTCGTGTGCAGGGTTTAGGGCAGTGCAGTGGTGTTCGGGTATTGTAGTGGGTCATGGTGGGGCTGGTGTTTCAGGGTTTCGGGCAGTGCAGTGGTGTTCAGGTAGTGTAGGGGTCGTGCTGGGGCTGGTGTTTCAGGGTTTAGGGCAGTGCAGTGGTGATCAGGCAGTGTAGGAGGTCGTGGTGGAGGTGGTGTTTCAGGGTTTTAGGGCAGGGCTGTGCTGTTTGGGCAATGTAGGGGTCATGCTGGGGTGGTGTTTCAGGGCTTAGGGCAGTGCAATTGTGTTCGGTGAGTGTAGGGGATCGTGATGGGGCTGGTGTTTCAGGGTTTAGGGCAGTGCAGTGGTGTTCGGTAGTGTAGGTGTCATGGTGGGGCTCGTGTTTCAGGGTTTAGGGCAGTGCAGTGGTGTTCGCGCAGTGTAGGGGGTCATGCTGGGGCTGGTGTTTCTGTGTATAGGGCAGTGCAGTTGTGTTCAGGCAGTGTAGGGGGTCGTGCTGGGGCCGGTGTTTCAGGGTTTAGGTCGGTGCAGTGGTGTTCGGGCAGTGTGGGGGTCGTGCTGGGGCTGGTGTTTCAGGGTTTAGGTAGGTGCAGTGGTGTTCGGGCTGTGTAGGGGGTCGTGCTGGTGCTGGTGTTTCAGGATTTAGGGCAGAGCAGTGGTGTTCAGGCAGTGTAGGGGGTCATGGTGGAGGTGGTGTTTCAGGGTTTTAGGGCAGGGCAGTGGTGTTCAGGCAGTGTAGGGGGCAAGCTGGGGGTGGTGTTTCAGGGTTTAGGGCAGTGCAGTGGTGTTCGGTGAGTATAGGGGTCCGTGCTGGGGCTGGTGTTTCAGCATTTAGGTCGGTGCAGTGGTGTTCGGGCAGTGTAGGGGTCGTGCTGGTGCTGGTGTTTCAGGATTTAGGGCAGAGCAGTGGTGTTCAGGCAGTGTAGGGGGTCGTGGTGGAGGTGGTGTTTCAGGGTTTTAGGGTAGGGCAGTGGTGTTTGGGCAGTGTAGGGGGCGAGCTGGGGGTGGTGTTTCAGGGTTTAGGGCAGTGCAGTGGTGGTCGGTGAGTATAGGGGATCGTGCTGTGGCTGGTGTTTCAGGGTTTAGGGCAGTGCAGTGGTGTTCGGGTAGTGTAGGGGGTCGTGCTGGGGCTGGTGTTTCAGGGTTTAGGGCAGTGCAGTGGTGTTTGGACAGTGTAGGGGGTCGTGCTGGGGCTGGTGTTTCAGTGTATAGAGCTGTGCAGTGGTGTTAGGGCAGTGTAGGGGGTCGTGCTGGGGCTAATGTTTCAGGGTTTAGGTCGGTGCAGTGGTGTTCGGGCAGCGTAGGTTGTCGTGCTGGGGCTGGTGTTTCAGGGTTTAGAGCAGTGCAGTGGTGATCGGGCAGAGTAGGGGGTAGTGCAGGGGGTGGTGTTTCAGACTTTAGGGCAGTGCTGTTGTTTTCGGGCAGTGTAGGGGGTCTAGCTGGGGGTGGTGTTTCAGTGTTTAGTGCTGAGCAGTGGTGTTCGGGCAGTGTAGGGGGACGTACTGGAGGTGGTGTTTCAGGGTTTAGTGCTGAGCAGTGGTGTTCGGGCAGTGTAGGGGGTTGTGCTGGTGCTAGTTTTTCAGGATTTAGGGTAGAGCAGTGGTGTTCGGGCAGTGTAGGGGGACGTACTGGGGTGGTGTTTCAGGGTTTAGTGCTGAGCAGTGGTGTTCGGGCAGTGAAGGGTCTTGCTGGGGATGGTGTTTCATGGTTTAGGGCAGTGCAATGGTGTTCGGGCAGTGTAGTGGGTCATGGTGGAGGTGGTGTTTAAAGGGTTTTAGGGCAGGGCAGGGGTGTTTGGGCAGTGTAGGGGGTCGTGCTGGGGGTGGTGTTTCAGGGTTTAGGGCAGTGCAGTGGTGTTCGTGGAGTGTAGGGTTCGTGCTGGGGCTAGTGTTTCAGGGTTACGGAAGTTCAATGGTGTTCGGGCAGTGTAGGGGGTCGTGCTGGGACTGGTGTTTTAGGGTTTAGAGCGGTGCAGTGGTGTTCGGGCAGTGTACGGGGTTGTGCTGGGGCTGGTGTTTAAGGGTTTAGGGCAGTGGTGTTCGGGCAGTGTAGGGGCTCATGGTGGGGATGGTGATTCAGGATTTAGGGCAGAGCAGTGGTGTTCGGGCAGTGTAGGGGGTCATGCTGGGAGTGGTGTTTCAGGATTTAGGGCAGTGCAGTGGTGTTCGGGCATTGTAGGGGGACGTGCTGGGGCTGGTGTTTCAGGGTTTAGGGCAGTGGTGTTCGGGCAGTGTAGTGGGGTCTTGCTGGGGCTGGTGTTTCAGGGCTTAGGTCGGTGCTGTGGTGTTCGGGCAGTGTAGGGGGTTGTGCTGGGGCTGGTGTTTCAGGGTTTAGGTCGGTGTAGTGGTGTTCAGGCAGAGTAGGGGGTCGTGCAGGGGGTGGTGTTTTAGGCTTTAGGGCAGTGCAGTTGTTTTCGGGCAGTGTAGGGGGACATACTGGGGGTGGTGTTTCAGGTTTTAGGGCAGTGCAGTGGTGTTCGGGCAGTGTAGGGGGTCGTGCTGGGGCTATTCTTTCAGAGTTTAGGGCGGAGTAGTGGTGTTCGGGCAGTGTAGGGGGTCATGCTGTGGCTGGTGTTTCAGGGTTTAGGGCAGAGCAGTGGTGTTCGGGCTGTTTACGGTGTCATGCTGGGGCTTATGTTTCAGGGTTTAGGGCAGTGCAGTGGTGTTCAGGAAGTGTAGGGTGTCGTGCTGGTGGTGGTGCTTCAGGGTTTAGGGCAGAGCAGTGGTGTTCGGGCAGTTTCGGGTGTCGTGCTGGTGATGGTGTTTCAGGATTTTGGGCAGAGCAATGGTGCTCAGGCAGTCTAGGGGGTCGTGCAGGGGGTGGTGTTTCAGGGTTTTGGGCAGTGCAGTGGTGTTCGGGCAGTGTATGGGGATGTACTGGGGGTGGTGTTTCAGGGTTTAGTGCTGAGCAGTGGTGTTCGGGCAGTGTAGGGGGTCTTGCTGGGGATGGTGTTTCAGGGTTTAGGGCAGTGCAGTGCAGTGGTGTTCGGGCAGTGTAGTGGGTCGTGGTGGAGGTGGTGTTTAAAGGGTTTTAGGGCAGGGCAGGGGTGTTTGGGCAGTGTAGGGGGTCGTGCTGGGGCTGGTGTTTCAGGGTTTAGGGCAGTGCAGTGGTGTTCGGGCAGTGTAGGGGATCGTGCTGGCGCTGGTGTTTCAGGGTTTCGGAAGTGCAGTGGTGTTCGGGCAGTGTAGGGGGTCGTGCTGGGACTGGTGTTTTAGGGTTTAGAGCAGTGCAGTGGTGTTCAGGCAGTGTACGGGGTTGTGCTGGGGCTGGTGTTTCAGGTTTTAGGGCAGTGCAGTGGTGTTCGGCAGTGTAGGGGGTCGTGCTGGGGCTATTGTTTCAGAGTTTAGGGCGGAGTAGTGGTGTTCGGGCAGTGTAGGGGGTCGTGCTGTGGCTGGTGTTTCAGGGTTTAGGGCAGAGCTGTGGTGTTCGGGCTGTTTACGGTGTCATGCTGGGGCTTGTGTTTCAGGGTTTAGGGCAGTGCAGTGGTGTTCGGGAAGTGTAGGGTGTCGTGCTGGTGGTGGTGCTTCAGGGTTTAGGGCAGAGCAGTGGTGTTCGGGCAGTTTCGGGTGTCATGCTGGTGATGGTGTTTCAGGATTTTGGGCAGAGCAATGGTGCTCAGGCAGTCTAGGGGGTCGTGCAGGGGGTGGTGTTTCAGGGTTTTGGGAAGTGCAGTGGTGTTCGGGCAGTGTATGGGGATGTACTGGGGGTGGTGTTTCAGGGTTTAGTGCTGAGCAGGGGTGTTCGGGCAGTGTAGGGGGTCTTGCTGGGGATGGTGTTTCAGGGTTTAGGGCAGTGCAGTGGTGTTCGGGCAGTGTAGTGGGTCGTGGTGGAGGTGGTGTTTAAAGGGTTTTAGGGCAGGGCAGGGGTGTTTGGGCAGTGTAGGGGATCGTGCTGGCGCTGGTGTTTCAGGGTTTCGGAAGTGCAGTGGTGTTCGGGCAGTGTAGGGGGTCGTGCTGGGACTGGTGTTTTAGGGTTTAGAGCAGTGCAGTGGTGTTCAGGCAGTGTACGGGGTTGTGCTGGGGCTGGTGATTCAGGGTTTAGAGCAGTGCAGTGGTGTTCAGGCAGTGTACGGGGTTGTGCTGGCGCTGGTGTTTCAGGGTTTCGGAAGTGCAGTGGTGTTCGGGCAGTGTAGGGGGTCGTGCTGGGACTGGTGTTTAAGGGTTTAGGGCAGTGCAGTGGTGTTCGGGCAGTGTAGGGGCTCATGGTGGGGCTGGTGATTCAGGGTTTAGGGCAGAGCAGTGGTGTTCAGGCAGTGTAGGGGGTCATGCAGGGGGTGGTGTTTCAGGGTTTAGGGCAGTGCGGTGGTGTTCGGGCAGAGTAGGGGGTCATGCAGGGGGTGCTGTTTCAGGGTTTAGGGCAGGGTAGGTGTTTTCGGGCTGTGTTGGGGGTCTTGCTGGGGGTGGTGTTTCAGGGTTTAGGGCAGTGGTGTTCGGGCAGTGTAGGAAGTCTTGCTGGGGCTGGTGTTTCAGGGTTTAGGGCAGTGCAGTAGTTTTTGGGCAGTGTAGGGGGTCATGCTGGAGGCAGTGTTTCAGGGTTTAGGGCAGTGCAGTAATGTGCAAGGAGTGTGAGAGGTCATGCTGGTGTTTTAGGGATTATGGCAGATCAGTGGTGTTCGGGCAGTGTAGGGGGTCATGCTCGGGTTGGTGTTTCAGGGTTTTGGGCAGAGCAGTGGTGTTCTGTCAGTGTAGGGGGACGTACTGTGGGTGGTGTTTCAGGGTTTAAGGAAGAGCAGTGGTGTTCGGGCAGTGTAGGTGGTCGTGCTGGAGCTGGTATTTCAGTGTTTAGGGCAGTGCAGTGGTGTACGGGCCGTGTAGGGGGTCATGCTGGGGCTGGTGATTCAGGGTTTAGGGCAGTGCAGTGGTGTTCGGACAGTGTAGGGGTCCTGCTGGGGCTGATGTTTCAGGGTTTAGGGCAGAGCAGTGGTGTTCGGGCAGTGTAGGGGGTCATGCTTGGGTTGGTGTTTCAGGGTTTTGGGCAGAGCAGTAGTGTTCTGGCAGTGTAGGGGGATGTACTGTGGGTGGTGTTTCAGGGTTTAGGGCAGAGCAGTGGTGTTCGGCAGTGTAGGGGGACGTACTGGGGATGGTGTTTCAGGGTTTAGGGCAGTGCAGTGGTGTTCGGTAGTGTAGGTGTCATGGTGGGGCTCGTGTTTCAGGGTTTAGGGCAGTGCAGTGGTGTTCGCGCAGTGTAGGGGCTCATGCTGGGGCTGGTGTTTCTGTGTATAGGGCAGTGCAGTTGTGTTCAGGCAGTGTAGGGGGTCGTGCTGGGGCCGGTGTTTCAGGGTTTAGGTCGGTGCAGTGGTGTTCGGGCAGTGTGGGGGTCGTGCTGGGGCTGGTGTTTCAGGGTTTAGGTAGGTGCAGTGGTGTTCGGGCTGTGTAGGGGTCGTGCTGGTGCTGGTGTTTCAGGATTTAGGGCAGAGCAGTGGTGTTCAGGCAGTGTAGGGGGTCATGGTGGAGGTGGTGTTTCAGGGTTTTAGGGCAGGGCAGTGGTGTTCGGGCAGTGTAGGGGGCGAGCTGGGGGTGGTGTTTCAGGGTTTAGGGCAGTGCAGTGGTGGTCGGTGAGTATAGGGGATCGTGCTGTGGCTGGTGTTTCAGGGTTTAGGGCAGTGCAGTGGTGTTCGGGTAGTGTAGGGGGTCGTGCTGGGGCTGGTGTTTCAGGGTTTAGGGCAGTGCAGTGGTGTTTGGACAGTGTAGGGGGTCGTGTTGGGGCTGGTGTTTCAGTGTATAGAGCTGTGCAGTGGTGTTAGGGCAGTGTAGGGGGTCGTGCTGGGGCTAATGTTTCAGGGTTTAGGTCGGTGCAGTGGTGTTCGGGCAGCGTAGGTGGTCGTGCTGGGGCTGGTGTTTCAGGGTTTAGAGCAGTGCAGTGGTGATCGGGCAGAGTAGGGGGTAGTGCAGGGGGTGGTGTTTCAGACTTTAGGGCAGTGCTGTTGTTTTCGGGCAGTGTAGGGGGTCTAGCTGGGGGTGGTGTTTCAGTGTTTATCGCTGGGCAGTGGTGTTCGGGCAGTGTAGGGGGTCTTGCTGGTGATGGTGTTTCAGGGTTTAGGGCAGTGCAGTGGTGTTCGGGCAGTGTAGGGGGTCGTGGTGGAGGTGGTGTTTCAGGGTTTAGGGCAGTGCAGTGGTGTTCGGGTCGTTTAGGGGGTCATGGTGGGGCTGGTGTTTCAGGGTTTAGGGCAGTGCAGTGGTGTTCAGGTAATGTAGGGGTCGTGCTGGGGCTGGTGTTTCAGGGTTTACGGCAGGGCAGTGGTGTTCGGGCAGTGTAGGGGGTCGTGCTGGGGTGGTGTTTCAGGGTTTAGGGCAGTGCAGTGGTGTTCGGTGAGTGTAAGCGATCGTGCTGGGGCTGGTGTTTCAGGGTTTAGGGCAGTGCAGTGGTGTTCGGGCAGTGTAGGGGATCATGCTGAGGCTGGTGTTTCAGGGTTTAGGGCGGTGCAGTGGTGTTCGGTAATGTAGGTGTCATGGTGGGGCTCGTGTTTCAGGGTTTAGTGCAGTGCAGTGGTGTTCAGGTTGTGTAGGGGGTCGTGCTGGGGCTGGTGTTTCAGGGTTTAGGTCGGTGCTGTGGTGTTTGGGCAGTGTAGGGGGTCGTGCTGGGGCTGGTGTTTCAGGGTTTAGGTCGGTGCAGTGGTGTTCGGGCAGTGTAGGGGGTCGTGCTGGGGCTGGTGTTTCAGGGTTTAGGTCGGTGCAGTGGTGTTCGGGCAGAGTAGGGGGTCGTGCAGGGGGTGGTGTTTCAGGCTTTAGGGCAGTGCAGTTGTCTTCGGGCAGTGTAGGGGGACGTACTGGGGGTGGTGTTTCAGGTTTTAGGGCAGTGCAGTGGTGTTCGGGCAGTGTAGGGGGTCGTGCTGGGGCTAATGTTTCAGGGTTTAGGGCGGAGCAGTGGTGTTCGGGCAGTGTAGGGGGTTGTGCTGGAGTTGGTGTTTCAGGGTTTAGAGCAGTGCAGTGGTGTTCGGGTTGTTTAGGGTGTCGTGCTGGGGCTTGTTTTTCAGAGTTTAGGGCAGTGCAGTGGTGTTCGGGAAGTGTAGGGTGTCGTGCTGGGGGTGGTGCTTCAGGGTTTAGGGCAGAGCAGTGGTGTTCGGGCAGTTTAGGGTGTCGTGCTGGTGATGGTGTTTCGGGATTTTGGGTAGAGCAGTGGTGTTCGTGCAGTCTAGGGGGTCGTGCAGGGGGTGGTGTTTCAGGGTTTAGGGCAGTGCAGTGGTGTTCGGGCATTGTAGGGGGTCATGCAGGGGGTTGGTGTTTCAGGGTTTAGGGCAGTGCAGTTGTGTTCGGGCAGTGTAGGTGGTCATGCTGTGGGTGGTGTTTTAGGGTTTAGGGCAGTGCAGTGGTGTTCGGGCAGTGTAGCGGGTCGTGCTGGTTGTGGCGTTTCAGGTTTTAGGGCAGTGCAGTGGTGTTTGGGCAGTGTGAGGGGTCGTGCTGGGGCTGGTGTTTTAGGGATTAGGGCAGTGCAGTGGTGTTCGGGCAGTGTAGGGGGTCGTGCTGGGGGTAGGGTTTCAGGGTTTAGGGCAGAGCAGTGGTGTTCGGGCAGTGTAGGCGGTTGTGCTGGTGCTAGTTTTTCAGGATTTAGGGTAGAGCAGTGGTGTTCGGGCAGTGTAGGGGGAAGTACTGGGGGTGGTGTTTCAGGGTTTAGTTCTGAGCAGTGGTGTTCGGGCAGTGTAGGGGGTCTTGCTGGGGATGGTGTTTCAGGGTTTAGGGTAGTGCAGTGGTGTTCGGGCAGTGTAGTGGGTCGTGGTGGAGGTGGTGTTTAAAGGGTTTTAGGGCAGGGCAGGGGTGTTTGGGCAGTGTACGGGGTTGTGCTGGGGCTGGTGTTTCAGGGTTTAGGGCAGTGCAGTGGTGTTCGGGCAGTGTAGGGGCTCATGGTGGGGCTGGTGATTCAGGGTTTAGGGCAGTGCAATGGTGTTCGGGCAGTGTTGGGGGTCGTGCTGGGTCTGGTGTTTAAGGGTTTAGGGCAGTGTAGTCGTGTTCGGTCAATATATGGGGTCGTGCTTAGGCTGGTGTTTCAGTGTTTAGGGCAGTGCAGTGGTGTTTAGGCAGTGTAGCGGATCATGCTGAGGCTTGTATTTCAGGTTTTAGGGCAGTGCAGTGGTGTTCGGGCAGTGTAGGGGGTCGTGCTGGGGCTGGTGTTTCAGGGTTTAGGGCAGTGCAGTGGTGTTCGGGCAGTGTAGGGAGCCGTGCAGGGGCTGGTGTTTCAGGGTTTAGGGCAGTGTAGTGGTGTTCGGGCAGTGTAGGGGGTCGTACTGGGGCTGGTGTTTCAGGGTGTAGGGCAGTGTAGTGGTGTTCGGGCAGTGTAGGGTGTCGTGCTGGGGGTGGTGTTTCAGGGTTTAGGGCAGATCAGTGCTGTTCGGCCAGTGTAGGGTACGTGCTGATGGTGGTGTTTCAAGGTTTAGGGCAGAGCAGTGGTGTTCGGGCAGTGTAGGGGGATGTACTGGGGGTGGTGTTTCATGGTTTAGTGCTGAGCAGTGGTGTTCGGGCAGTGTTGGGGGTCTTGCTGGGGATGGTGTTTCAGGGTTTAGGGCAGTGCAGTGGTGTTCGGGCAGTGTAGTGGTTCATGGTGGAGATGGTGTTTCAGGGTTTTAGGGCAGTGTAGTGGTGTTCGGGCAGTGTAGGGTGTCGTGCTGGGGCTTGTGTTTCAGGGTTTAGGGCAGTGCAGTGGTGTTCGGGCAGTGTAGGGTGTCGTACTGGGGGTGGTGTTTCAGGGTTTAGGGCAGAGCAATGCTGTTCAGCCAGTGTAGGGTACGTGCTGAGGGTGGTGTTTCAGGGTTTAGGGCAGAGCAGTGGTGTTCGGGCAGTTTAGGGATCATGCTGGGTGTGGTGTTTCAGGGTTTAGGGCAGTGCAGTTGTGTTCGGGCAGTGTAGGGGATCTTGCTGGGGCTGGTGTTTCAGGGTTTAGGGCAGTGCAGTGGTGTTCGGGCAGTGTAGGGGGTCGTGCTGGGGTTGGTGTTTCTGGGTTTAGGGCAGCGCAGTGGTGTTCGGGCATTGTAGGTGGTAGTGCGGGTTTTTCAGGATTTAGTGTAGAGCAGTGGTGTTCGGGCAGTGTAGGGGGACGTACTGGGGGTGGTGTTTCATGGTTTAGTGCTGAGCAGTGGTGTTCGGGCAGTGTTGGGGGTCTTGCTGGGGATGGTGTTTCAGGGTTTAGGGCAGTGCAGTGGTGTTCGGGCAGTGTAGTGGTTCATGGTGGAGATGGTGTTTCAGGGTTTTAGGGCAGTGTAGTGGTGTTCGGGCAGTGTAGGGTGTCGTGCTGGGGCTTGTGTTTCAGGGTTTAGGGCAGTGCAGTGGTGTTCGGGCAGTGTAGGGTGTCGTACTGGGGGTGGTGTTTCAGGGTTTAGGGCAGAGCAATGCTGTTCAGCCAGTGTAGGGTACGTGCTGAGGGTGGTGTTTCAGGGTTTAGGGCAGAGCAGTGGTGTTCGGGCAGTTTAGGGATCATGCTGGGTGTGGTGTTTCAGGGTTTAGGGCAGTGCAGTTGTGTTCGGGCAGTGTAGGGGATCTTGCTGGGGCTGGTGTTTCAGGGTTTAGGGCAGTGCAGTGGTGTTCGGGCAGTGTAGGGGGTTGTGCTGGGGTTGGTGTTTCTGGGTTTAGGGCAGCGCAGTGGTGTTCGGGCATTGTAGGTGGTAGTGCGGGTTTTTCAGGATTTAGTGTAGAGCAGTGGTGTTCGGGCAGTGTAGGGGGACGTACTGGGGGTGGTGTTTCATGGTTTAGTGCTGAGCAGTGGTGTTCGGGCAGTGTTGGGGGTCTTGCTGGGGATGGTGTTTCAGGGTTTAGGGCAGTGCAGTGGTGTTCGGGCAGTGTAGTGGTTCATGGTGGAGGTGGTGTTTCAGGGTTTTAGGTCAGGGCAGTGTAGGGGGTCGTGCTGGGGGTGGTGTTTCAGGGTTTAGGGCAGTGCAGTGGTGTTCGGGGAGTGAAGGGGATCGTGCTCGGGCTGGTGTTTCAGTGTTACGTCAGTGCAGTGGTGTTCGGGCAGTGTAGGGGGTCGTGCTGGGACTGGTGTTTGAGGATTTAGGGCAGTGCAGTGGTGTTCAGGCAGTGTAGAGGGTCATGCTGGGGCTGGTGTTTCAGGGTTTAGGGCAGTGCAATGCTGTTCAGCCAGTGTAGGGTACGTGCTGAGGGTGGTGTTTCAGGGTTTAGGGCAGAGCAGTGGTGTTCGGGCAGTTTAGGGATCATGCTGGGTGTGGTGTTTCAGGGTTTAGGGCAGTGCAGTTGTGTTCGGGCAGTGTAGGGGATCTTGCTGGGGCTGGTGTTTCAGGGTTTAGGGCAGTGCAGTGTTGTTCGGGCAGTGTAGGGGGTCATGCTGATGCTGGTGTTTCAGGGTTTAGGTCGGTGCAGTGGTGTTCGGGCTGTTTAGGGTGTCGTGCTGGTGCTTGTGTTTCAGGGTTTAGGGCAGTGCTGTGGTGTTCGGGAAGTGTAGGGTGTCGTGCTGGGGGTGGTGCTTCAGGGTTTAGGGCAGAGCAGTGATGTTCGGGCAGTTTAGGGTGTCGTGCTGGTGCTGGTGTTTCAGGATTTTGGGCAGTGCAGTGGTGTTCGTGGATTGTAGGGGATCGTGCTGGGGCTGGTGTTTCAAGGTTACGGAAGTGCAGTGGTGTTCGGGCAGTGTAGGGGGTGGTGCTGGGGCTGGTGTTTTAGGGTTTAGAGCAGTGCAGTGGTGTTCGGGCAGTGTAGGGGGTCGTGCTGGGGCTTGTGTTTAAGGGTTTAGGGCAGTGCAGTGGTGTTCGGGCAGTGTAGGGGCTCATGGTGGGGCTGCTGATTCAGGGTTTAGGGCAGTGCAGTGGTGTTCGGGCAGTGTAGGGGGTCGCGCTTGGGCTGGTGTTTAAGGGTTTAGGGTAGTGCAGTGGTGTTCGGGCAATATATGGGGTCGTGGTTAGGCTGGTGTTTCAGTGTTTAGGGCAGTGCAGTGGTGTGTAGGCAGTGTAGAGGGTCGTGCTGGGGCTTGTATTTCAGGGTTTAGGGCAGTGCAGTGGTGTTCGGGCAGTGTAGGGTGTTGTGCTGGGGCTGGTGTTTCAGTGTTTAGGGCAGTGCAGTGGTGTTCGGGAAGTGTAGGGTGTCGTGCTGGGGGTGGTGCTTCAGGGTTTATGGCAGAGCAGTGATGTTCGGGCAGTTTAGGGTGTCGTGCTGGTGCTGGTGTTTCAGGATTTTGGGCACAGCAGTGGTGTTCGGGCAGTCTAGGGGGTCGTGCAGGGGGTGTTGTTTCAGGGTTTAGGGCAGTGCAGTGGTGTTCGGGCAGTGTAGGGGGTCATGCAGGGGTGTGGTGTTTCAGGATTTAGGTCACTGCAGTCGTATTCGGGCAGTGTAGCGGGTTGTGCTGGGTGTGGCGTTTCAGGGTTTAGGGCAGTACAGTGGTGTTTGGGCAGTATGAGGGGTCGTGCTGGGGCTGTTGTTTTAGGGATTAGGGCAGTGCAGTGGTGTTGGGAAGTGTAGGGGGTCATGCTGGGGGTGGGGTTTCAGGGTTTAGGGCAGAGCAGTGGTGTTCGGGCAGTGTAGGGGGATGTACGGGGGGGGTGTTTCAGGGTTTAGTGCTGAGCAATGGTGTTCGGGCAGTGTGGGGGGTCTTGCTGGGGATGGTGTTTCAGAGTTTAGGGCAGTGCAGTGGTGTTCAGGCAGTGTAGTGGGTCGTGGTGGAGGTGGTGATTCAGGGTTTTAGGGCAGGGCAGGGGTGTTCGGGCAGTGTAGGGGGTCGTGCTGGGGGTGATGTTTCAGGGCTTAGGGCAGTGCAGTGGTGTTCTTGGAGTGTAGGGGATCGTGCTGGGGCTGGTGTTTCAGGGTTATGGAAGTGCAGAGGTGTTCGGGCAGTGTAGGGGGTCATGCTAGGGCTGGTGTTTCAGGGTTTAGGGCAGTGCAGTGGTTTTTGGGCAGTATAGGGGGTCATGCTGGGGCTGGTGTTTCAGGGTTTAGGGCATTGCAGTGATTTACGGGCAGTTTAGGGTGTCTTGCTGGGGCTTGTGTTTCAGGGTTTAGGGCAGTGCAGTGGTGTTCGGACAGTGTAGGGTGTCGTGCTGGGGGTGGTGTTTCAGGGTTTAGGGCAGAACAGTGATGTTCGGGCAGATTAGGGTGTCGTGCTGGTGCTGGTGTTTCAGGATTTAGGGCAGAGCAGTCGTGTTCGGGCAGTGTAGGGGGACGTGCTGGGGCTGGTGTTTCAGGGTTTAGGGCAGAGCAGTGGTGTTCGGCCAGTGTAGGGGGATGTGCTGGGGTGGTGTTTCAGGGTTTAGGGCAGAGCAGTGGTGTTCGGGCAGTGTAGGGGTCATGCTGGGGGTGGTGTTTCAGGGTTTAGGGCAGTGCAGTGGTGTTCGGGCAGTGTAGGGGATCTTGCTGGGGCTGGTGTTTCAGGGTTTAGGGCAGAGCAGTGGTGTTTGGGCAGTGTAGGGGGTCTTGCTGGGGCTGATGTTTCAGGGTTTAGAGCAGTGCAGTGGTGTTCGGAGAGTATAGGGGGTCGTTCTGGGGGTGGGGTTTCAGGGTTTAGGGAAGATCAGTGGTGTTCGGGCATTATAGGTGGTAGTGCTGGTTTTTCAGGATTCAGTGTAGAGCAGTGGTGTTCGGCCAGTGTAGGGGGACATACTGGGGGTGGTGTTTCAGGGTTTAGTGCTGAGCAGTGGTGTTCAGGCAGTATTGGGGGTCTTGCTGGGGATGGTGTTTCAGGGTTTAGGGCAGTGCAGTGGTGTTCGGGCAGTGTAGTGGTTCGTGCTGGGGGTGGTGTTTCAGGGTTTAGGGCAGTGCAGTGGTGTTCGGGTAGCGTAGGGGATCGTGCTCGGCCTGGTGTTTCAGTGTTACGTCAGTGCAGTGGTTTTCGGGCAGTGTAGGGGATCGTGCTGGGACTGGTGTTTGAGGGTTTAGAGCAGTGCAGTGGTGTTCGGGCAGTGTAGAGGGTCATGCTGGGGCTCGTGTTTCAGGGTTTAGGTCAGTGCAGTGGAGTTTGGGCAGTGTAGGGAGTTGTGCTGGGGCTGGTGTTTCAGGGTTTAGGGCAGTGCAGTGGTGATCGGGCAGTGTAGGGTTCGTGCTGTATGTGGTCTTTCAGGGTTTTAGGGCAGTGCAGTGGTGTTCGGTAGTGTAGGTGTCATGGTGGGGCTCGTGTTTCAGGGTTTAGTGCAGTGCAGTGGTGTTCAGGTAGTGTAGGAGGTCGTGCTGTGGCTGGAGTTTCAGGGTTTAGGGCAGTGCAGTGGTGTTCGGGCAGTGTAGGGGGTCATGCTGGGGCTGGTCTTTCAGTGTATAGGGCAGTGCAGTGGTGTTCAGGCAGTGTAGGTGGTCATGCTGGGGCTGGTGTTTCAGGGTTTAGGTCGGTGCTGTGGTGTTCGGGCAGTGTAGGGGATTGTGCTGGTGTTTCAGGGTTTAGGTCGGTGCAGTGGTGTTCGGGCAGAGTAGGGGGTCGTGCAGGGGTGGTGTTTCAGGCTTTAGGGCAGTGCAGTTGTTTTCGGGCAGTGTAGGGGAACGTACTGGGGTGGTGTTTCAGGTTTTAGGGCAGTGCAGTGGTGTTCGGGCAGTGTAGGGGGTCGTGCTGGGGCTAATGTTTCAGGGTTTATGGCGGAGCAGTGGTGTTCGGGCAGTGTAGTGGGTCGTGCTGGGGCTGGTGTTTCAGAGTTTAGGGCAGTGCAGTGGTGTTCGGGCTGTTTAGGGTGTCGTGGTGGGGCTTGTGTTTCAGGGTTTAGGGCAGTGCAGTGGTGTTCGGGAAGTGTAGGGTGTGGTGCTGGTGGTGGTGCTTCAGGGTTTAGGGCAGAGCAGTGGTGTTAGGGCAGTTTAGGGTGTTGTGCTGGTGATGGTGTTTCAGGATTTTGGGCAGAGCAGTGGTGCTCGGGCAGTCTAGGGGGTCGTGCATGGGGTGGTGTTTCAGGGTTTAGGGCAGTGCAGTGGTGTTCGGGCAGTGTAGGGGGGCATGCAGGGGGGTGGTGTTTCAGGGTTTAGGGCAGTGCAGTCGTGTTCGGGCAGTGTAGGTGGTCATGCTGTGGGTGGTGTTTTAGGGTTTAGGGCAGTGCAGTGGTGTTCGGGCAGTGTAGCGGGTCGTGCTGGGTGTGGCGTTTCAGGTTTTAGGGCAGTACAGTGGTGTTCGGGCAGTGTGAGGGGTCATGCTGGGGCTGGTGTTTTAGGGATTAGGGCAGTGCAGTGGTGTTCGGGCAGTGTAGGGTGTCGTGCTGGGGGTGGTGTTTCAGGATTTAGGGCAGAGCAGTGGTGTTCGGGCAGTGTAGGGGGTTGTGCTGGTGCTAGTTTTTCAGGATTTAGGGTAGAGCAGTGGTGTTCGGGCAGTGTAGGGGGTCTTGCTGGGGATGGTGTTTCAGGGTTTAGGGCAGTGCAGTGGTGTTCGGGCAGTGTAGTGGGTCGTGGTGGAGGTGGTGTTTAAAGGGTTTTAGGGCAGGGCAGGGGTGTTTGGGCAGTGTAGGGGGTCGTGCTGGGGATGGTGTTTCAGGGTTTAGGGCAGTGCAGTGGTGTTCGTGGATTGTTGGGGATCGTGCTGGGGCTGGTGTTTCACGGTTACGGAAGTGCAGTGGTGTTCGGGCAGTGTAGGGGGTCGTGCTGGGATTGGTGTTTTAGGGTTTAGAGCAGTGCAGTGGTGTTCGGGCAGTGTACGGGGTTGTGCTGGGGCTGGTGTTTAAGGGTTTATGGCAGTGCAGTGGTGTTCGGGCAGTGTAGGGGCTCATGGTGGGGATGGTGATTCAGGGTTTAGGGCAGAGCAGTGGTGTTCGGGCAGTGTAGGGGGTCATGCTTGGAGTGGTGTTTCAGGATTTAGGGCAGTGCAGTGGTGTTCGGGCATTGTAGGGGGACGTGCTGCGGGTGGTGTTTTAGGGTTTAGGGCAGTGCAGTGGTGTTCGGGCAGTCTAGGGGGTCATGCAGGGGGTGGTGTTTCAGGGTTTAGGGCAGTGCAGTGGTGTTCGGGCAGAGTAGGGGGTCATGCAGGGGGTGCTGTTTCAGGGTTTAGGGCAGTGCAGGTGTTTTCGGGCAGTGTAGGGGGTCTTGCTGGGGGTGGTGTTTCAGGGTTTAGGGCAGTGGTGTTCGGGAAGTGTAGGGGGTCTTGCTGGGGCTGGTGTTTCAGGGTTTAGGTCGGTGCTGTGGTGTTCGGGCAGTGAAGGGGGTTGTGCTGGGGCTGGTGTTTCAGGGTTTAGGTCGGTGCAGTGGTGTTCGGGCAGATTAGGGGGTCGTGCAGGGGGTGGTGTTTCAGGTTTTAGGGCAGTGCAGTGGTGTTCGGGCAGTGTAGGGGGTCGTGCTGGGGCTAATGTTTCAGGGTTTAGGGCGGAGCAGTGGTGTTCGGGCAGTGTAGGGGGTCGTGCTGGGGCTGGTGTTTCAGGGTTTAGGGCAGTGCAGTGTTGTTCGGTCTGTTTAGGGTGTCGTGCTGGGGCTTGTGTTTCAGGGTTTAGGGCAGTGCAGTGGTGTTCGGGAAGTGTAGGGTGTCGTGCTGGTGGTGGTGCTTCAGGGTTTAGGGCAGAGCAGTGGTGTTCGGGCAGTTTAGGGTGTCGTGCTGATGATGGTGTTTCAGGATTTTGGGCAGAGCAGTGGTGCTCGGGCAGTCTAGGGGGTCATGCAGAGGGTGGTGTTTCAGGGTTTAGGGCAGTGCATTGGTGTTCGGGCAGTGTAGGGGGATGTACTGGGGGTGTTGTTTCAGGGTTTAGTGCTGAGCAGTGGTGTTCGGGCACTGTAGGGGGTCTTGCTGGGGATGGTGTTTCACGGTTTAGGGCAGTGCAGTGGTGTTCGGGCAGTGTAGTGGGTCATGGTGGAGGTGGTGTTTAAAGGGTTTTAGGGCAGGGCAGGGGTGTTTGGGCAGTGTAGGGGGTCGTGCTGGGGGTGGTGTTTCAGGGTTTAGGGCAGTGCAGTGGTGTTCGGGCAGTGTAGGGGGTCGTGCTGGGACTGGTGTTTTAGGGTTTAGAGCAGTGCAGTGGTGTTCGGGCAGTGTACGGTGTTGTGCTGGGGCTGGTGTTTAAGGGTTTGGGGCAGTGCAGTGGTGTTCGGGCCGTGTAGGGGCTTATGGTGGGGCTGGTGATTCAGGGTTTAGGGCAGAGCAGTGGTGTTCGGGCAGTGTAGGGGGTCATGCAGGGGGTGGTGTTTCAGGGTTTAGGGCAGTGCAGTGGTGTTCGGGCAGAGTAGGGGGTCATGCAGGGGGTGCTGTTTCAGGGTTCAGGACAGTGCAGGTGTTTTCGGGCAGTGTAGGGGGTCTTGCTGGGGGTGGTGTTTCAGGGTTTAGGGCAGTGGTGTTCGGGCAGTGTAGGGGGTCTTGCTGGGGCTGGTGTTTCAGGGTTTAGGGCAGTACAGTAGTTTTCGGGCAGTGTAGGGGGTCATGCTGGAGGTGGTGTTTCAGGGTTTAGGGCAGTGCAGTGGTGTGCAGGGAGTGTGAGAGGTCATGCTGGGGCTGGTGTTTTAGGGAGTATGGCAGATCAGCGGTGTTCGGGCAGTGTAGGGGGTCATGCTCGGGTTGGTGTTTCAGGGTTTTGGGCAGAGCAGTGGTGTTCTGGCAGTTTAGGGGGACGTACTGTGGGTGGTTTTTCAGGGTTTAGGGCAGTGCAGTGGTGTACTGGCCGTGTAGGGGGTCATGCTCGGGCTGGTGATTCAGGGTTTAGGGCAGTGCATTGGTGTTCGGACAGTGTAGGGGTCCTGCTGGGGCTGGTGTTTCAGGGTTTAGGGCAGAGCAGTGGTGTTTGGCAGTGTAGGGGGACATACTGGGGATGGTGTTTCAGGGTTTAGGGCAGTGCAGTGGTGCTAGAGCAGTGTAGGTGGTCGTGGTGGAGGTGGTGTTTCAGTGTTTAGGGAGGTGCAGTGGTGTTCAAGCAGTGTAGGGGGTCGTGCTGGGTTGGTGTTTCAGGGTTTAGGGCAGTGCAGTGGTGTTCGGTGAGTGTAAGGGATCGTGCTGGGGCTGGTGTTTCAGGGTTTAGGGCAGTGCAGTGGTGTTCGGGCAGTGTAGAGGATCATGCTGGGGCTAGTGTTTCAGGGTTTAGGGCAGTGCAGTGGTGTTCGGTAGTGTAGGTGTCATGGTGGGGCTCGTGTTTCAGGGTTTAGTGCAGTGTAGTGGTGTTCAGGTAGTGGAGGTCGTGCTGTGGCTGGTGTTTCAGGGTTTAGGGCAGTGCAGTGGTGTTCAGGTAGTGGAGGTCGTGCTGTGGCTCTGGTGTTTCAGGGTTTAGGGCAGTGCAGTGGTGTTCGGGCAGTGTAGGGGGTCATGCTGGGGCTGGTCTTCCAGTGTATAGGGCAGTGCAGTGGTGTTCAGGCAGTGTAGGGGGTCATGCTGGGGCTGGTGTTTCAGGGTTTAGGTTGGTGCTGTGGTGTTCGGGCAGTGTAGGGGGTTGTGCTGGGGCTGGTGTTTCAGGGTTTAGGACGGTGCAGAGGTGTTCGTGCAGAGTAGGGGGTCGTGCAGGGGCTGGTGTTTCAGGCTTTAGGGCACTGCAGTTGTTTTCTGGCAGTGTATGGGAATGTACTGGGGGTGGTGTTTCAGAGTTTAGGGCAGTGCAGTGGTGTTCGGGCAGTGTAGGGGGTCGTGCTGGGGCTAATGTTTCAGGGTTTAGGGCGGAGCAGTGGTGTTCAGGCAGTGTAGGGGGTCGTGCTGGTGGTGGTGCTTCAGGGTTTAGGGCAGAGCAGTGGTGTTCGGGCAGTTTAGGGTGTCGTGCTGGTGATGGTGTTTCAGGATTTTGGGCAGAGCAGTGGTGCTCGGGCAGTCTAGGGGGTCGTGCAGGGGTGGTGTTTCAGGGTTTAGGGCAGTGCAGTGGTGTTCGGGCAGTGTAGGGGGTCATGCAGCGGGGTGGTGTTTCAGGGTTTGGGGCAGTGCAGTCGTGTTCGGGCAGTGTAGGTGGTCATGCTGTGGGTGGTGTTTTAGGGTTTAGGGCAGTGCAGTGGTGTTCGGGCAGTGTAGCGGGTCATGCTGGGTGTGGCGTTTCAGGTTTTAGGGCAGTGCAGTGGTGTTCGGGCGGTGTGAGGGGTCGTGCTGGGGCTGGTGTTTTAGGGATTATGGCAGTGCAGTGGTGTTCGGGCAGTGTAGGGGGTCGTGCTGGGGGTGGGGTTTCAGGGTTTAGGACAGAGCAGTGGTGTTCGGGCTGTGTAGGGGGTTGTGCTGGTGCTAGTTTTTCAGGATTTAGGGTAGAGCAGTGGTGTTCGGGCAGTGTAGGGGGACGTACTGGGGGTGGTGTTTCAGGGTTTAGTGCTGAGCAGTGGTGTTCGGGCAGTGTAGGGGTTCTTGCTGGGGATGGTGTTTCAGGGTTTAGGGCAGTGCAGTGGTGTTCGGGCAGTGTAGTGGGTCATGGTGGAGGTGGTGTTTAAAGGGTTTTAGGGCAGGGCAGGGGTGTCTGGGCAGTGTAGGGGGTCGTGCTGGGGGTGGTGTTTCAGGGTTTAGGGCAGTGCAGTGGTGTTCGTGGAGTGTAGGGGATCGTGCTGGGGCTGGTGTTTCAGGGTTACGGAAGTGCAGTGGTGTTCGGGCAGTATAGGGGGTCGTGCTGGGACTGGTGTTTTAGGGTTTAGAGCAGTGCAGTGGTGTTCGGACAGTGTACAGCGTTGTGCTGGGGCTGGTGTTTAAGGGTTTAGGGCAGTGCAGTGGTGTTCGGGCAGTGTAGGGGCTCATGGTGGGGATGGTGATTTAGGGTTTAGGGCGGAGCAGTAGTGTTCGGGCAATGTTGGGGGTCATGCTGGAAGTGGTGTTTCAGGATTTAGGGCAGTGCAGTGGTGTTAGGGCATTGTAGGGGGACGTGCTGGGGTGGTGTTTCAGGGTTTAGGGCAGTGCAGGTGTTTTCGGGCAGTGTAGGGGGTCTTGCTGGGGGTGGTGTTTCAGGGTTTAGGGCAGTGGTGTTCGGGCAGTGTAGGGGGTCTTGCTGTGGCTGGTGTTTCAGGGTTTAGGTCGGTGCTGTGGTGTTCGGGCAGTGTAGGGGGTCGTGCTGGGACTGGTGTTTTAGGGTTTAGAGCAGTGCAGTGGTGTTCAGGCAGTGTACGGGGTTGTGCTGGGGATGGTGTTTCAGGGTTTAGGGTAGTGCAGTGGTGTTCGGGCAGTGTAGTGGGTCGTGGTGGAGGTGGTGTTTAAAGGGTTTTAGGGCAGGGCAGGGGTGTTTGGGCAGTGTACAGGGTTGTGCTGGGGCTGGTGTTTCAGGGTTTAGGGCAGTGCAGTGGTGTTCGGGCAGTGTAGGGGCTCATGGTGGGGCTGGTGATTCAGGGTTTAGGGCAGTGCAATGGTGTTCGGGCAGTGTAGGGGGTCGTGCTGGGTCTGGTGTTTAAGGGTTTAGGGCAGTGCAGTCGTGTTCGGTCAATATATGGGGTCGTGCTTAGGCTGGTGTTTCAGTGTTTAGGGCAGTGCAGTGGTGTTTAGGCAGTGTAGAGGATCATGCTGAGGCTTGTATTTCAGGTTTTAGGGCAGTGCAGTGGTGTTCGGGCAGTGTAGGGTGTCGTGCTGGGGGTGGTGTTTCAGGGTTTAGGGCAGAGCAGTGCTGTTCGGCCAGTGTAGGGTACGTGCTGATGGTGGTGTTTCAAGGTTTATGGCAGAGCAGTGGTGTTCGGGCAGTGTAGGAGGATGTACTGGGGGTGGTGTTTCATGGTTTAGTGCTGAGCAGTGGTGTTCGGGCAGTGTTGGGGGTCTTGCTGGGGATGGTGTTTCAGGGTTTAGGGCAGTGCAGTGGTGTTCGGGCAGTGTAGTGGTTCATGGTGGAGATGGTGTTTCAGGGTTTTAGGGCAGTGTAGTGGTGTTCGGGCAGTGTAGGTTGTCGTGCTGGGGGTGGTGTTTCAGGGTTTAGGGCAGAGCAGTGCTGTTCGGCCAGTGTAGGGTACGTGCTGAGGGTGGTGTTTCAGGGTTTAGGGCAGAGCAGTGGTGTTCAGGCAGTGTAGGGATCATGCTGTGTGTGGTGTTTCAGGGTTTAGGGCAGTGCAGTTGTGTTCGGGCAGTGTAGGGGATCTTGCTGGGGCTGGTGTTTCAGGGTTTAGGGCAGTGCAGTGGTTTTTCGGGCAGTGTAGGGGGTCGTGCTGGGGTTGGTGTTTCTGGGTTTAGGGCAGCGCAGTGGTGTTTGGGCATTGTAGGTGGTAGTGCGGGTTTTTCAGGATTTAGTGTAGAGCAGTGGTGTTCGGGCAGTGTAGGGGGACATACTGGGGGTGGTGTTTCATGGTTTAGTGCTGAGCAGTGGTGTTCGGGCAGTGTTGGGGGTCTTGCTGGGGATGGTGTTTCAGGGTTTAGGGCAGTGCAGTGGTGTTCGGGCAGTGTAGTGGTTCATGGTGGAGGTGGTGTTTTAGGGTTTTAGGGCAGGGCAGTGGTGTTCGGGCAGTGTAGGGGGTCGTGCTGGGGGTGGTGTTTCAGGGTTTAGGGCAGTGCAGTGGTGTTAGAAATGGGATTTCTGGTTGGCTAAGGCTTGCGCCAAAGTGAGGCAGAAACCACCACTCTAGTCAGGGCAAGGAAGTTACACGCCAAAGACAACCCCTGCTCACCCCCTTGGTAGCTTGGCACGAGCAGTCAGGCTTATCTCTGAGGCGATGTGTAAAGCGTTTGCGCGCGCACCCAGCAACAACACCCAAGGCCCACCACAAAGGAAACTCCACACAAGGTATTCTATAAAAATAGCCTTTGTATTATACACAACACATTAGATAAAAACACACACTCTACAATGTGCCAACAGGCACGGGCAGAATTTACAAGGGATTATATATACAGGGGACAGGGCCACCTGGACCGCTGTCCGGAATTAGCACTCTTAGAACATAGGAATAATATTTTTAGAACATAGCACATACAATCACTGTAGCACTAAAAATGGAACATATAGCACACAACCAGTACCTACTGGCGCCATAATGACCTCAGCGTCATCACCCTAGCAACAGGTATAAAACCTATCCTGCATCTATCACAGGGGCATAAATCACATTATGCAATTCTCATTGGTCTAACGTATTAGACCTAGCCACCTAAGTATACCTACACTAGGGGCGTACATAACACAGGGAAGTACATTCTCCCTACCATCAACCTAAACAAGGTGAAACAACCTCCTAGGCAGAACTAACCACATTTAGAGGTACACAACACAGGGTGCGCAAAACATACTATACACAGTACATTTCCTAGCACCAAAACCATGAACACAGGGTGCGCCAAACATACTACACAGTACATTTCCTGGCACCCAAAATCACATTATAGAGTCCAGGTTGCGCCAGAACCTAAACGTAGCAGCTGCCCACTACTTGCTGGGCAGCTGGGGACAAAGCAGGGCCTAAACGCTGCAGCTGGCACTAAGTGCTGCGCAGCTGGGGAAGGCAAATAGGAGGCATGGGCTCTCACTAGCCCCTGAATCATTATCCACAACGTTGGAGCCACCTAGGCTCGGACATAACATGTCCCCAAGTCCCCCTTCGTTGGAGCCTCAGGGCTCTTGAATAATAATGCCCCCTTCGTTGGAGCCTGTGGGGCTCTAAAACAAATATGCCCCCCAAAGCGAGGGAGCGCACTCGCGCTCGGAACTACCTGTGCCCCGCAACATTGGAGCCTTACAGACTCGAGAAACAATCGTGCCCTCAAGGGGGCGGGGGGGCGCCTAAACACAACATGCCCATGTGGGAGCCTCTCTGGCTCTAGAGATAGCATGCGCCACGAACTAGTGGCCCGCTACGGCGGCGCCACTGGCGAAACTGGCCCCCTCTGGGGCTCTAGGCAAAATGATGCCCAGGTCGTTGGAGCGGCCCGCTGCACACACGGGGCCGCTCTGACTCGGTGCCTCGCACCAACACCAAGCCTGCTCCCACTCGGTGCCTCGCACCAACACCAAGCCTGCTCCCTTGGGGGAGCGCGAGCACTGTGCCGCCCTGTCCCCTGCCCAGCCCTTACTCACCGGGCTCCGGCGCAGGGGACTCCACTTCTTGCGGCGGCAGCACTTCTCCGGCGGCGCGGGGCTTCCCTTGCAGATGGGAGCCTCGCGCTGTCCTCCGATTTCACCCGGGCCCGCAACTCTCGCGCTGCTTCCGCTCCAGCCGCTGGCCCCGCCCCCATCACAGGCAGTCTTGCCTGACTTCCGGGCGGCCGCGGTTGGCAGCGGCAGCGATTTCCTCGCTTCGAATGAGGGGTAGGCTCCCTCGAGCGTGACCATAACTGCAGCAGCGGGGTGGGCACCCGTGTGGGATGCCAGTAAGCGGGGTGGGCACCCGTAATATGTAGAACATGAGACGAAGACGCAGGGTGGGCACCTGCGCACTAAAGCAACGAAATAAGCGGGGTGGGCTCCCGCCAGGCACACGTCATGGGGGAATCCCTAGTCTGGGGATTCCTTCTCCATCGCAGCGTGATGCTGCACCGCCCCCAGCTCCTTTCTCTGGGGAAATAAAAGCGCTCTCCAGGCGCTAGAAGGCTGCACCAAGCCTGGGCAGTGAAAAAGGACCAGCAAAACGAGCCAAAAGGTCCTGAAGGCGTCCAGGGGGCAAAGCAGGGCCCAGGGGCCAGCACACAGGGCCCTCCAGCAGGAAGGTAGCCCCCATGGCGGTCCCTCCTGGGCCCCAGCAGCAGCGCGCCCCTGGCAGATTCAAGTCAGAACAAGAACATTTTGTAAGGGGACACAGCCCCTTTTTATACACCAAATCCCTTTGTTCTGGGTTCAGGGTGAGGGGGAAAACCAGTCGCAGCTGGTTGGGGAGCACCCTTGATGTGCTCAGCCCCTCACTCTATTCACTGGCAGGGCTAGGGTCGTCAGTCGCACCACAGGGGGCGGAGCCAGCAGTGTGTGGGGAAAACCCTGCCCTATTCAGGTCCAAGGTGCACTCCTCCCCAGCCATCAGCATGCTAATCTCACACTCACCACTGGGGCAGACCCAACCAGACTCCTGGAGCCAGGCTCACCAGCCAGCTCCAGCCAATCACACGCCAGACACACTGCACACAGAAGTGCCCACTTCTAGAAGTGGCACTTCTACACTAGGTACATGCACGCCGCACACATCATCGCGCAGCATTCAATCCCACGAGTCCGCACATACCAAACTCGGGCCTTCACACCCCACGCATCAGGAACTACTAGGGACACATCCATTCCCCATGCATTCCTATGGGAGGGCAGGCCTATCTCACCACATGCACTCAGCGCGCACGCACTTTACCCTGGGACACAGGGAAAGTGCGCAGAAACCAAATAAATCACCACACCAAGTCACCAATAAAAGGCAAAAAGTTCAGGGGTGAACCTGCCAGAAGGGCCAAGTCCAACACAACCCCCTTCCAGCCAAAACGCAGGGTAGACCAATCACCACCGTGATGGTCTTCCCTGCTTGGGGCGATAGAACACGGACGCAGGCCCGCACTGCAGGGACACTCTCCTGTTCTACGCCATTCTCAATCAACATGGTTCCATCTGAAATAAAACAACCGAAAAGAACTCAGGCCCAACTAGGCTACCCCACTGGTACTACCTAGTTGTCCACGGCCAGGACCAGGCCCTAGGCCACCCAGATACCACTGGTCCTTGCCAAACCCAGAGTGGGGGGTAGTAACCCCTGGCATACAAGCCATTCTCCACTCTCCCTCTCAGTGTAGTTCCCAACTACCACTGATCCTTCAACCTAGGGTCCGCACCCTCAGGCTGACCAGAGGTCACGGGCAAGAATGCCCCACCCTACCTCTACTTCTGGGGTTCCGCACCCTCCCAGGGAAGCACCCACCAGAACACAACTCTCCCACCAGTTCAGGACCTCTCTCCACCAACTGGTCTACCACCTGGGATCCAAGGGGTCAGAGGCGAGGGCTCCCTCCCTCTGCACCCCCTTCCACTGTAGAGCAGGGTCTCTTCACCTAAGATGAGCCCCACCTGCCCTCAGGACTACAGCTGCCCTTACGTCCAGATCCGGAAACACCGACTACTGGCTCCCCAACCGAGGGACGTACCCTTTGGTCAGATGCCTGGCGAACCAGGACTTAACGAGGGTGACACATAACTAATGGGTCGTGTGACAGTCTGCCTGGCGCTGATCTCACTACCTCCTGTCCATCTGACAGTGCGTGCAGACCCCCCAGGACAGAAGTGGCGACACCACGGTCACTCAGTGGCGACACAGCCCTCCCCGCTGGTCCCTGACCTACTGGTTCCCACTGGGGAATCCCTCCCCCTCTCACCCCTCCCTCTGGACTTCTGCACCCTCCCAACTGGAGCGGTACCGCCAGACACCAGGACTACTGGAGCTCTGATTACAGACGCTCCACGTCCTCTAGACACTGGGAGATCCTCCTCAAGTGACCTATTGGTACAGCCTAGGCCCCCGACCTGATGTTCCCTAAAGAAACCATCCAGGCCCTGACACTGGGTTTCGGGCACCTGGAGACACGCAGTCCCACCCACTCCTTCTCCGCAGAGACAGGCCGTGAGCCCCTACACCGAGACCTAGCTGGGCTACTCTGAACCTCTTCCACCACGCTGGGCTGGAAGACACCTCAGCCACTACTTTTGGAATCACTCCCCAATGCAAGCTCCCTATCCCAGAGAACTCACACCCAATCAACCAGCAAGCTCCTTATTTCAGAGAACTCACATCATTCATCCACATACACACACCCCCCAGACTAGTAAGACAGTTTCTACCGCCCCTGATTTCTCAACCTGACCACCACGTGACACAGGTACTATTACTCTGGGAACTGGGAATGGGACATTCACATTCATCCAGCGCATTACACATTCATCCCCAAACCCCTCCCAAGACTGGTAAGACAGTTTCTACCGCCCCTGATTTCTCAACCTAACCACCACGTGACACAGGTACCACTACCCCTGGAACTGGGAATGGGAATATATGCACTGGACACACATCTGCTGCCACCACTGGATCCCACCCTCTGGTGAATCCAGAAAACACAATGCACTAAGGGGGATGATCTACCCTCCCGAGCTAGGGACACCTAACTCACAGTGCACAAAAAACACATTTCCAAAGAAATGACATTTAAAAGCAACCTTAGAACAATAATCCCTATACCATGTGATTTATCTAAATGCAGAGTTTTGTAGTGCGGCCAGTTGCTGCTGCGGTACAGCGCAAACGCAAGTCCAAATCCCACCGCTGATCACCAATGTTAGAAATGGGATTTCTGGTTGGCTAAGGCTTGCGCCAAAGTCAGGCAGAAACCACCACTCTAGTCAGGGCAAGGAAGTTACACGCCAAAGACAACCCCTGCTCACCCCCTTGGTAGCTTGGCACGAGCAGTCAGGCTTATCTCTGAGGCGATGTGTAAAGCGTTTGCGCGCGCACCCAGCAACAACACCCAAGGCCCACCACAAAGGAAACTCCACACAAGGTATTCTATAAAAATAGCCTTTGTATTATACACAACACATTAGATAAAAACACACACTCTACAATGTGCCAACAGGCACGGGCAGAATTTACAAGGGATTATATATACAGGGGACAGGGCCACCTGGACCGCTGTCCGGAATTAGCACTCTTAGAACATAGGAATAATATTTTTAGAACATAGCACATACAATCACTGTAGCACTAAAAATGGAACATATAGCACACAACCAGTACCTACTGGCGCCATAATGACCTCAGCGTCATCACCCTAGCAACAGGTATAAAACCTATCCTGCATCTATCACAGGGGCATAAATCACATTATGCAATTCTCATTGGTCTAACGTATTAGACCTAGCCACCTAAGTATACCTACACTAGGGGCGTACATAACACAGGGAAGTACATTCTCCCTACCATCAACCTAAACAAGGTGAAACAACCTCCTAGGCAGAACTAACCACATTTAGAGGTACACAACACAGGGTGCGCAAAACATACTATACACAGTACATTTCCTAGCACCAAAGCCATGAACACAGGGTGCGCCAAACATACTACACAGTACATTTCCTGGCACCCAAAATCACATTATAGAGTCCAGGTTGCGCCAGAACCTAAACGTAGCAGCTGCCCACTACTTGCTGGGCAGCTGGGGACAAAGCAGGGCCTAAACGCTGCAGCTGGCACTAAGTGCTGCGCAGCTGGGGAAGGCAAATAGGAGGCATGGGCTCTCACTAGCCCCTGAATCATTATCCACAACGTTGGAGCCACCTAGGCTCGGACATAACATGTCCCCAGGTCCCCCTTCGTTGGAGCCTCAGGGCTCTTGAATAATAATGCCCCCTTTGTTGGAGCCTGTGGGGCTCTAAAACAAATATGCCCCCCAAAGCGAGGGAGCGCACTCGCGCTCGGAACCACCTGTGCCCCGCAACATTGGAGCCTTACAGACTCGAGAAACAATCGTGCCCTCAAGGGGGTGGGGGGGTGCCTAAACACAACATGCCCATGTGGGAGCCTCTCTTGCTCTAGAGATAGCATGCGCCACGAACTAGTGGCCCGCTACGGCGGCGCCACTGGCGAAACTGGCCCCCTCTGGGGCTCTAGGCAAAATGATGCCCAGGTCGTTGGAGCGGCCCGCTGCACACACGGGGCCGCTCTGACTCGGTGCCTCGCACCAACACCAAGCCTGCTCCCACTCGGTGCCTCGCACCAACACCAAGCCTGCTCCCTTGGGGGAGCGCGAGCACTGTGCCGCCCTGTCCCCTGCCCAGCCCTTACTCACCGGGCTCCGGCGCAGGGGACTCCACTTCTTGCGGCGGCAGCACTTCTCCGGCGGCGCAGGGCTTCCCTTGCAGATGGGAGCCTCGCGCTGTCCTCCGATTTCACCCGGGCCCGCAACTCTCGCGCTGCTTCCGCTCCAGCCGCTGGCCCCGCCCCCGTCACAGGCAGTCTTGCCTGACTTCCGGGCTGCCGCGGTTGGCAGCGGCGGCGATTTCCTCGCTTCGAATGAGGGGTAGGCTCCCTCGAGCGTGACCATAACTGCAGCAGCGGGGTGGGCACCCGTGTGGGATGCAAGTAAGCGGGGTGGGCACCCGTAATATGTAGAACATGAGACGAAGACGCAGGGTGGGCACCTGCGCACTAAAGCAACGAAATAAGCGGGGTGGGCTCCCGCCAGGCACACGTCATGGGGGAATCCCTAGTCTGGGGATTCCTTCTCCATCGCAGCGTGATGCTGCACCGCCCCCAGCTCCTTTCTCTGGGGAAATAAAAGCGCTCTCCAGGCGCTAGAAGGCTGCACCAAGCCTGGGCAGTGAAAAAGGACCAGCAAAACGAGCCAAAAGGTCCTGAAGGCGTCCAGGGGGCAAAGCAGGGCCCAGGGGCCAGCACACAGGGCCCTCCAGCAGGAAGGTAGCCCCCATGGCGGTCCCTCCTGGGCCCCAGCAGCAGCGCGCCCCTGGCAGATTCAAGTCAGAACAAGAACATTTTGTAAGGGGACACAGCCCCTTTTTATACACCAAATCCCTTTGTTCTGGGTTCAGGGTGAGGGGGAAAACCAGTCGCAGCTGGTTGGGGAGCACCCTTGATGTGCTCAGCCCCTCACTCTATTCACTGGCAGGGCTAGGGTCGTCAGTCGCACCACAGGGGGCAGAGCCAGCAGTGTGTGGGGAAAACCCTGCCCTATTCAGGTCCAAGGTGCACTCCTCCCCAGCCATCAGCATGCTAATCTCACACTCACCACTGGGGCAGACCCAACCAGACTCCTGGAGCCAGGCTCACCAGCCAGCTCCAGCCAATCACACGCCAGACACACTGCACACAGAAGTGCCCACTTCTAGAAGTGGCACTTCTACACTAGGTACATGCACGCCGCACACATCATCGCGCAGCATTCAATCCCACGAGTCCGCACATACCAAACTCGGGCCTGCACACCCCACGCATCAGGAACTACTAGGGACACATCCATTCCCCATGCATTCCTATGGGAGGGCAGGCCTATCTCACCACATGCACTCAGCGCGCACGCACTTTACCCTGGGACACAGGGAAAGTGCGCAGAAACCAAATAAATCACCACACCAAGTCACCAATAAAAGGCAAAAAGTTCAGGGGTGAACCTGCCAGAAGGGCCAAGTCCAACAAGTGGTGTTCGGGGAGTGAAGGTGATCGTGCTCGGGCTGGTGTTTCAGTGTTACGTCAGTGCAGTGGTGTTCGGGCAGTGTAGGGGGTCGTGCTGAGACTGGTGTTTGAGGATTTAGGGCAGTGCAGTGGTGTTCGGGCAGTGTAGAGGGTCATGCTGGGGCTCGTGTTTCAGGGTTTAGGGCAGTGCAGTAGTGTTCGGGCAGTGTAGGGGGTCGTGCTGGGGCTGGTGTTTCAGGGTTTAGGGCAGTGCAGTGGTATTCAGGCAGTGTAGGGGATTGTGCTGGGGCTGGTGTTTCAGGGTTTAGGTCGGTGCAGTGTTGTTCGGGCAGTGTAGGGGGTCATGCTGATGCTGGTGTTTCAGGGTTTAGGTCGGTGCAGTGGTGTTCAGCCAGAGTAGGGGGTCGTGCAGGGGGTGGTGTTTCAGTCTTTAGGGCAGTGCAGTTGTTTTTGGGCAGTGTAGGGGGACGTACTGGGGGTGGTGTTTCAGGTTTTAGGGCAGTGCAGTGGTGTTCGGGCAGTGTAGGGTGTCGTGCTGGGGCGAATGTTTCAGGGTTTAGGGCGGAGCAGTGGTGTTCGGGCAGTGTAGGGGGTCGTGCTGGGGCTGGTGTTTCAGGGTTTAGGGCAGTGCAGTGGTGTTCGGGCTGTTTAGGGTGTCGTGCTGGTGCTTGTGTTTCAGGGTTTAGGGCAGTGCTGTGGTGTTCGGGAAGTGTAGGGTGTCGTGCTGGGGGTGGTGCTTCAGGGTTTAGGGCAGAGCAGTGATGTTCGGGCAGTTTAGGGTGTCGTGCTGGTGCTGGTGTTTCAGGATTTTGGGCAGTGCAGTGGTGTTCGTGGATTGTAGGGGATCGTGCTGGGGCTGGTGTTTCAAGGTTACGGAAGTGCAGTGGTGTTCGGGCAGTGTAGGGGGTCGTGCTGGGGCTGGTGTTTTAGGGTTTAGAGCAGTGCAGTGGTGTTCGGGCAGTGTAGGGGGTCGTGCTGGGGCTGGTGTTTAAGGGTTTAGGGCAGTGCAGTGGTGTTCGGGCAGTGTAGGGGCTCATGGTGGGGCTGCTGATTCAGGGTTTAGGGCAGTGCAGTGGTGTTCGGGCAGTGTAGGGGGTCGTGCTTGGGCTGGTGTTTAAGGGTTTAGGGTAGTGCAGTGGTGTTCGGGCAATATATGGGGTCGTGGTTAGGCTGGTGTTTCAGTGTTTAGGGCAGTGCAGTGGTGTGTAGGCAGTGACAATGGTCGTGCTGGGGCTTGTATTTCAGGGTTTAGGGCAGTGCAGTGGTGTTCGGGCAGTGTAGGGTGTCGTGCTGGGGCTGGTGTTTCAGGGTTTAGGGCAGTGCAGTGGTGTTCGGGAAGTGTAGGGTGTCGTGCTGGGGGTGGTGCTTCAGGGTTTAGGGCAGAGCAGTGATGTTCGGGCAGTTTAGGGTGTCGTGCTGGTGCTGGTGTTTCAGGATTTTGGGCACAGCAGTGGTGTTCGGGCAGTCTAGGGGGTCATGCAGGGGGTGTTGTTTCAGGGTTTAGGGCAGTGCAGTGGTGTTCGGGCAGTGTAGGGGGTCATGCAGGGGTGTGGTGTTTCAGGATTTAGGTCACTGCAGTCGTATTCGGGCAGTGTAGCGGGTTGTGCTGGGTGTGGCGTTTCAGGGTTTAGGGCAGTACAGTGGTGTTCGGGCAGTATGAGGGGTCGTGCTGGGGCTGTTGTTTTAGGGATTAGGGCAGTGCAGTGGTGTTGGGAAGTGTAGGGGGTCGTGCTGGGGGTGGGGTTTCAGGGTTTAGGGCAGAGCAGTGGTGTTCAGACAGTGTAGGGGGACTTACGGGGGGTGTTTCAGGGTTTAGTGCTGAGCAATGGTGTTCGGGCAGTGTGGGGGGTCTTGCTGGGGATGGTGTTTCAGGGTTTAGGGCAGTGCAGTGGTGTTCAGGCAGTGTAGTGGGTCGTGGTGGAGGTGGTGATTCAGGGTTTTAGGGCAGGGCAGGGGTGTTCGGGCAGTGTAGGGGGTCGTGCTGGGGGTGGTGTTTCAGGGCTTAGGGCAGTGCAGTGGTGTTCTTGGAGTGTAGGGGATCGTGCTGGGGCTGGTGTTTCAGGGTTATGGAAGTGCAGAGGTGTTCGGGCAGTATAGGGGGTCATGCTAGGGCTGGTGTTTCAGGGTTTAGGGCAGTGCAGTGGTTTTTGGGCAGTATAGGGGGTCATGCTGGGGCTGGTGTTTCAGGGTTTAGGGCATTGCAGTGATTTTCGGGCAGTTTAGGGTGTCTTGCTGGGGCTTGTGTTTCAGGGTTTAGGGCAGTGCAGTGGTGTTCGGGCAGTGTAGGGTGTCGTGCTGGGGGTGGTGTTTCAGGGTTTAGGGCAGAACAGTGATGTTCGGGCAGATTAGGGTGTCGTGCTGGTGCTGGTGTTTCAGGATTTAGGGCAGAGCAGTCGTGTTCGGGCAGTGTAGGGGGACGTGCTGGGGCTGGTGTTTCAGGGTTTAGGGCAGAGCAGTGGTGTTCGGCCAGTGTAGGGGGATGTGCTGGGGTGGTGTTTCAGGGTTTAGGGCAGAGCAGTGGTGTTCGGGCAGTGTAGGGGTCATGCTGGGGGTGGTGTTTCAGGGTTTAGGGCAGTGCAGTGGTGTTCGGGCAGTGTAGGGGATCTTGCTGGGGCTGGTGTTTCAGGGTTTAGGGCAGAGCAGTGGTGTTCGGGCAGTGTAGGGGGTCTTGCTGGGGCTGATGTTTCAGGGTTTAGAGCAGTGCAGTGGTGTTCGGAGAGTATAGGGGGTCGTTCTGGGGGTGGGGTTTCAGGGTTTAGGGAAGATCAGTGGTGTTCGGGCATTATAGGTGGTAGTGCTGGTTTTTCAGGATTCAGTGTAGAGCAGTGGTGTTCGGCCAGTGTAGGGGGACATACTGGGGGTGGTGTTTCAGGGTTTAGTGCTGAGCAGTGGTGTTCAGGCAGTATTGGGGGTCTTGCTGGGGAGGGTGTTTCAGGGTTTAGGGCAGTGCAGTGGTGTTCGGGCAGTGTAGTGGTTCGTGCTGGGGGTGGTGTTTCAGGGTTTAGGGCAGTGCAGTGGTGTTCGGGTAGCGTAGGGGATCGTGCTCGGCCTGGTGTTTCAGTGTTACGTCAGTGCAGTGGTTTTCGGGCAGTGTAGGGGATCGTGCTGGGACTGGTGTTTGAGGGTTTAGAGCAGTGCAGTGGTGTTCGGGCAGTGTAGAGGGTCATGCTGGGGCTCGTGTTTCAGGGTTTAGGTCAGTGCAGTGGAGTTCGGGCAGTGTAGGGAGTTGTGCTGGGGCTGGTGTTTCAGGGTTTAGGGCAGTGCAGTGGTGATCGGGCAGTGTAGGGTTCGTGCTGTATGTGGTCTTTCAGGGTTTTAGGGCAGTGCAGTGGTGTTTGGTAGTGTAGGTGTCATGGTGGGGCTCGTGTTTCAGGGTTTAGTGCAGTGCAGTGGTGTTCAGGTAGTGTAGGAGGTTGTGCTGTGGCTGGAGTTTCAGGGTTTAGGGCAGTGCAGTGGTGTTCGGGCAGTGTAGGGGGTCATGCTGGGGCTGGTCTTTTAGTGTATAGGGCAGTGCAGTGGTGTTCAGGCAGTGTAGGGGGTCATGCTGGGGCTGGTGTTTCAGGGTTTAGGTCGGTGCTGTGGTGTTCGGGCAGTGTAGGGGATTGTGCTGGTGCTGGTGTTTCAGGGTTTAGGTCGGTGCAGTGGTGTTCGGGCAGAGTAGGGGGTCGTGCAGGGGGTGGTGTTTCAGGCTTTAGGGCAGTGCAGTTGTTTTCGGGCAGTGTAGGGGAACGTACTGGGGTGGTGTTGTAGGTTTTAGGGCAGTGCAGTGGTGTTCGGGCAGTGTAGGGGGTCGTGCTGGGGCTAATGTTTCAGGGTTTAGGGCGGAGCAGTGGTGTTCGGGCAGTATAGTGGGTCGTGCTGGGGCTGGTGTTTCAGAGTTTAGGGCAGTGCAGTGGTGTTCGGGCTGTTTAGGGTGTCGTGGTGGGGCTTGTGTTTCAGGGTTTAGGGCAGTGCAGTGGTGTTCGGGAAGTGTAGGGTGTGGTGCTTCAGGGTTTAGGGCAGAGCAGTGGTGTTAGGGCAGTTTAGGGTGCTGGTGATGGTGTTTCAGGATTTTGGGCAGAGCAGTGGTGCTCGGGCAGTCTAGGGGGTCGTGCAGGGGGTGGTGTTTCAGGGTTTAGGGCAGTGCAGTGGTGTTCGGGCAGTGTAGGGGGGCATGCAGGGGGGTGGTGTTTCAGGGTTCAGGGCAGTGCAGTCGTGTTCGGGCAGTGTAGGTGGTCATGCTGTGGGTGGTGTTTTAGGGTTTAGGGCAGTGCAGTGGTGGTCGGGCAGTGTAGCGGGTCGTGCTGGGTGTGGCGTTTCAGGTTTTAGGGCAGTGCAGTGGTGTTCGGGCAGTGTGAGGGGTCGTGCTGGGGCTGGTGTTTTAGGGATTAGGGCAGTGCAGTGGTGTTCGGGCAGTGTAGGGGGTCGTGCTGGGGGTGGGGTTTCAGGATTTAGGGCAGAGCAATGGTGTTCGGGCAGTGTAGGGGGTTGTGCTGGTGCTAGTTTTTCAGGATTTAGGGTAGAGCAGTGGTGTTCGGGCAGTGTAGGGGGTCTTGCTGGGGATGGTGTTTCAGGGTTTAGGGCAGTGCAGTGGTGTTCGGGCAGTGTAGTGGGTCGTGGTGGAGGTGGTGTTTAAAGGGTTTTAGGGCAGGGCAGGGGTGTTTGGGCAGTGTAGGGGGTCGTGCTGGGGATGGTGTTTCAGGGTTTAGGGCAGTGCAGTGGTGTTCGTGGAGTGTAGGGGATCGTGCTGGGGCTGGTGTTTCACGGTTACGGAAGTGTAGTGGTGTTCAGGCAGTGTAGGGGGGCGTGCTGGGATTGGTGTTTTAGGGTTTAGTGCAGTGCAGTGGTGTTCGGGCAGTGTACGGGGTTGTGCTGGGGCTGGTGTTTAAGGGTTTATGGCAGTGCAGTGGTGTTCGGGCAGTGTAGGGGCTCATGGTGGGGATGGTGATTCAGGGTTTAGGGCAGGGCATGGGTGTCTGGGCAGTGTAGGGGGTCGTGCTGGGGGTGGTGTTTCAGGGTTTAGGGCAGTGCAGTGGTGTTCGTGGAGTGTAGGGGATCGTGCTGGGGCTGGTGTTTCAGGGTTACGGAAGTGCAGTGGTGTTCGGGCAGTATAGGGGGTCGTGCTGGGACTGGTGTTTTAGGGTTTAGAGCAGTGCAGTGGTGTTCGGACAGTGTACGGGGTTGTGCTGGGGCTGGTGTTTAAGGGTTTAGGGCAGTGCAGTGGTGTTCGGGCAGTGTAGGGGCTCATGGTGGGGATGGTGATTTAGGGTTTAGGGCGGAGCAGTAGTGTTCGGGCAATGTAGGGGGTCATGCTGGAAGTGGTGTTTCAGGATTTAGGGCAGTGCAGTGGTGTTCGGGCATTGTAGGGGGACGTGCTGGGGGTGGTGTTTCAGGGTTTAGGGCAGTGCAGGTGTTTTCGGGCAGTGTAGGGGGTCTTGCTGGGGGTGGTGTTTCAGGGTTTAGGGCAGTGGTGTTCGGGCAGTGTAGGGGGTCTTGCTGGGGCTGGTGTTTCAGGGTTTAGGTCGGTGCTGTGGTGTTCGGGCAGTGTAGGGGGTTGTGCTGGGGCTGGTGTTTCAGGGTTTAGGTCGGTGCAGTGGTGTTCGGGCAGAGTAGGGGGTCGTGCAGGGGGTGGTGTTTCAGGTTTTAGGACAGTGCAGTTGTTTTCGGGCAGTGTAGGGGGAAGTACTGGGGGTGGTGTATCAGGTTTTAGGGCAGTGTAGTGGTGTTCGGGCAGTGTAGTGGGTCGTGCTGGGGCTAATGTTTCAGGGTTTAGGGCGGAGCAGTGGTGCTTGAGCAGTCTAGGGGGTCGTGCAGGGGGTGGTGTTTCAGGGTTTAGGGCAGTGCAGTGGTGTTCGGCCAGTGTAGGGGGATGTACTGGGGGTGGTGTTTCAGGGTTTAGTGCTGAGCAGTGGTGTTCGGGCAGTGTAGGGGGTCTTGCTGGGGATGGTGTTTCAGGGTTTAGGGCAGTGCAGTGGTGTTCGGGCAGTGTAGTGGGTCGTGGTGGAGGTGGTGTTTAAAGGGTTTTAGGGCAGGGCAGGGGTGTTTGGGCAGTGGAGGGGGTCATGCTGGGGCTGGTGTTTCAGGGTTTTGGAAGTGCAGTGGTGTTCGGGCAGTGTAGGGGGTCGTGCTGGGACTGGTGTTTTAGGGTTTAGAGCAGTGCAGTGGTGTTCGGGCAGTGTACGGGGTTGTGCTGGGGCTGGTGTTTAAGGGTTTAGGGCAGTGCAGTGGTGTTCGGGCAGTGTAGGGGCTCATGGTGGGGCTGGTGATTCAGGGTTTAGGGCAGAGCAGTGGTGTTCGGGCAGTGTAGGGGGTCATGCAGGGGGTGGTGTTTCAGGGTTTAGGGCAGTGCAGTGGTGTTCGGGCAGAGTAGGGGGTCATGCAGGGGGTGCTGTTTCAGGGTTTAGGGCAGTGCAGGTGTTTTCGGGCAGTGTAGGGGGTCTTGCTGGGGGTGGTGTTTCAGGGTTTAGGGCAGTGGTGTTCGGGCAGTGTAGGGGGTCTTGCTGGGGCTGGTGTTTCAGGGTTTACGGCAGTGCAGTAGTTTTCGGGCAGTGTAGGGGGTAATGCTGGAGGTGGTGTTTCAGGGTTTAGGGCAGTGCAGTGGTGTGCAGGGAGTGTGAGAGGTCATGCTGGGTCGGGTGTTTTAGGGATTAAGGCAGATCAGTGGTGTTAGGGCAGTTTAGGGGGTCATGCTCGGGTTGGTGTTTCAGGGTTTTGGGCATAGCAGTGGTGTTCTGGCAGTCTAGGGGGACGTACTGTGGGTGGTGTTTCAGGGTTTAGGGCAGAGCAGTGGTGTTCGGGCAGTGTAGGGGGTCGTGCTGGGGCAGGTATTTCAGTGTTTAGGGCAGTGCAGTGGTGTACGGGCCGTGTAGGGGGTCATGCTGGGGGTGGGGTTTCAGGGTTTAGGGCAGAGCAGTGGTGTTCAGACAGTGTAGGGGGACGTACGGGGGGGGTGTTTCAGGGTTTAGTGCTAAGCAATGGTGTTCGGGCAGTGTGGGGGGTCTTGCTGGGGATGGTGTTTCAGGGTTTAGGGCAGTGCAGTGGTGTTCAGGCAGTGTAGTGGGTCGTGGTGGAGGTGGTGATTCAGGGTTTTAGGGCAGGGCAGGGGTGTTCGGGCAGTGTAGGGGGTCGTGCTGGGGGTGGTGTTTCAGGGCTTAGGGCAGTGCAGTGGTGTTCTTGGAGTGTAGGGGATCGTGCTGGGGCTGGTGTTTCAGGGTTATGGAAGTGCAGAGGTGTTCGGGCAGTATAGGGGGTCATGCTAGGGCTGGTGTTTCAGGGTTTAGGGCAGTGCAGTGGTTTTTGGGCAGTATAGGGGGTCATGCTGGGGCTGGTGTTTCAGGGTTTAGGGCAGTGCAGTGGTGTTCGTGGAGTGTAGGGGATCGTGCTGGGGCTGGTGTTTCACGGTTACGGAAGTGTAGTGGTGTTCAGGCAGTGTAGGGGGGCGTGCTGGGATTGGTGTTTTAGGGTTTAGTGCAGTGCAGTGGTGTTCGGGCAGTGTACGGGGTTGTGCTGGGGCTGGTGTTTAAGGGTTTATGGCAGTGCAGTGGTGTTCGGGCAGTGTAGGGGCTCATGGTGGGGATGGTGATTCAGGGTTTAGGGCAGGGCATGGGTGTCTGGGCAGTGTAGGGGGTCGTGCTGGGGGTGGTGTTTCAGGGTTTAGGGCAGTGCAGTGGTGTTCGTGGAGTGTAGGGGATCGTGCTGGGGCTGGTGTTTCAGGGTTACGGAAGTGCAGTGGTGTTCGGGCAGTATAGGGGGTCGTGCTGGGACTGGTGTTTTAGGGTTTAGAGCAGTGCAGTGGTGTTCGGACAGTGTACGGGGTTGTGCTGGGGCTGGTGTTTAAGGGTTTAGGGCAGTGCAGTGGTGTTCGGGCAGTGTAGGGGCTCATGGTGGGGATGGTGATTTAGGGTTTAGGGCGGAGCAGTAGTGTTCGGGCAATGTAGGGGGTCATGCTGGAAGTGGTGTTTCAGGATTTAGGGCAGTGCAGTGGTGTTCGGGCATTGTAGGGGGACGTGCTGGGGGTGGTGTTTCAGGGTTTAGGGCAGTGCAGGTGTTTTCGGGCAGTGTAGGGGGTCTTGCTGGGGGTGGTGTTTCAGGGTTTAGGGCAGTGGTGTTCGGGCAGTGTAGGGGGTCTTGCTGGGGCTGGTGTTTCAGGGTTTAGGTCGGTGCTGTGGTGTTCGGGCAGTGTAGGGGGTTGTGCTGGGGCTGGTGTTTCAGGGTTTAGGTCGGTGCAGTGGTGTTCGGGCAGAGTAGGGGGTCGTGCAGGGGGTGGTGTTTCAGGTTTTAGGACAGTGCAGTTGTTTTCGGGCAGTGTAGGGGGAAGTACTGGGGGTGGTGTATCAGGTTTTAGGGCAGTGTAGTGGTGTTCGGGCAGTGTAGTGGGTCGTGCTGGGGCTAATGTTTCAGGGCTTAGGGCGGAGCAGTGGTGCTTGAGCAGTCTAGGGGGTCGTGCAGGGGGTGGTGTTTCAGGGTTTAGGGCAGTGCAGTGGTGTTCGGCCAGTGTAGGGGGATGTACTGGGGGTGGTGTTTCAGGGTTTAGTGCTGAGCAGTGGTGTTCGGGCAGTGTAGGGGGTCTTGCTGGGGATGGTGTTTCAGGGTTTAGGGCAGTGCAGTGGTGTTCGGGCAGTGTAGTGGGTCGTGGTGGAGGTGGTGTTTAAAGGGTTTTAGGGCAGGGCAGGGGTGTTTGGGCAGTGGAGGGGGTCATGCTGGGGCTGGTGTTTCAGGGTTTTGGAAGTGCAGTGGTGTTCGGGCAGTGTAGGGGGTCGTGCTGGGACTGGTGTTTTAGGGTTTAGAGCAGTGCAGTGGTGTTCGGGCAGTGTACGGGGTTGTGCTGGGGCTGGTGTTTAAGGGTTTAGGGCAGTGCAGTGGTGTTCGGGCAGTGTAGGGGCTCATGGTGGGGCTGGTGATTCAGGGTTTAGGGCAGAGCAGTGGTGTTCGGGCAGTGTAGGGGGTCATGCAGGGGGTGGTGTTTCAGGGTTTAGGGCAGTGCAGTGGTGTTCGGGCAGAGTAGGGGGTCATGCAGGGGGTGCTGTTTCAGGGTTTAGGGCAGTGCAGGTGTTTTCGGGCAGTGTAGGGGGTCTTGCTGGGGGTGGTGTTTCAGGGTTTAGGGCAGTGGTGTTCGGGCAGTGTAGGGGGTCTTGCTGGGGCTGGTGTTTCAGGGTTTACGGCAGTGCAGTAGTTTTCGGGCAGTGTAGGGGGTAATGCTGGAGGTGGTGTTTCAGGGTTTAGGGCAGTGCAGTGGTGTGCAGGGAGTGTGAGAGGTCATGCTGGGTCGGGTGTTTTAGGGATTAAGGCAGATCAGTGGTGTTAGGGCAGTTTAGGGGGTCATGCTCGGGTTGGTGTTTCAGGGTTTTGGGCATAGCAGTGGTGTTCTGGCAGTCTAGGGGGACGTACTGTGGGTGGTGTTTCAGGGTTTAGGGCAGAGCAGTGGTGTTCGGGCAGTGTAGGGGGTCGTGCTGGGGCAGGTATTTCAGTGTTTAGGGCAGTGCAGTGGTGTATGGGCCGTGTAGGGGGTCATGCTGGGGGTGGGGTTTCAGGGTTTAGGGCAGAGCAGTGGTGTTCAGACAGTGTAGGGGGACGTACGGGGGGGGTGTTTCAGGGTTTAGTGCTAAGCAATGGTGTTCGGGCAGTGTGGGGGGTCTTGCTGGGGATGGTGTTTCAGGGTTTAGGGCAGTGCAGTGGTGTTCAGGCAGTGTAGTGGGTCGTGGTGGAGGTGGTGATTCAGGGTTTTAGGGCAGGGCAGGGGTGTTCGGGCAGTGTAGGGGGTCGTGCTGGGGGTGGTGTTTCAGGGCTTAGGGCAGTGCAGTGGTGTTCTTGGAGTGTAGGGGATCGTGCTGGGGCTGGTGTTTCAGGGTTATGGAAGTGCAGAGGTGTTCGGGCAGTATAGGGGGTCATGCTAGGGCTGGTGTTTCAGGGTTTAGGGCAGTGCAGTGGTTTTTGGGCAGTATAGGGGGTCATGCTGGGGCTGGTGTTTCAGGGTTTAGGGCATTGCAGTGATTTTCGGGCAGTTTAGGGTGTCTTGCTGGGGCTTGTGTTTCAGGGTTTAGGGCAGTGCAGTGGTGTTCGGGCAGTGTAGGGTGTCGTGCTGGGGGTGGTGTTTCAGGGTTTAGGGCAGAACAGTGATGTTCGGGCAGATTAGGGTGTCGTGCTGGTGCTGGTGTTTCAGGATTTAGGGCAGAGCAGTCGTGTTCGGGCAGTGTAGGGGGACGTGCTGGGGCTGGTGTTTCAGGGTTTAGGGCAGAGCAGTGGTGTTCGGCCAGTGTAGGGGGATGTGCTGGGGTGGTGTTTCAGGGTTTAGGGCAGAGCAGTGGTGTTCGGGCAGTGTAGGGGTCATGCTGGGGGTGGTGTTTCAGGGTTTAGGGCAGTGCAGTGGTGTTCGGGCAGTGTAGGGGATCTTGCTGGGGCTGGTGTTTCAGGGTTTAGGGTAGAGCAGTGGTGTTCGGGCAGTGCAGGGGGTCTTGCTGGGGCTGATGTTTCAGGGTTTAGTGCAGTGCAGTGGTGTTTGGAGAGTATAGGGGGTCGTTCTGGGGGTGGGGTTTCAGGGTTTAGGGAAGATCAGTGGTGTTCGGGCATTATAGGTGGTAGTGCTGGTTTTTCAGGATTCAGTGTAGAGCAGTGGTGTTCGGCCAGTGTAGGGGGACATACTGGGGGTGGTGTTTCAGGGTTTAGTGCTGAGCAGTGGTGTTCAGGCAGTATTGGGGGTCTTGCTGGGGATGGTGTTTCAGGGTTTAGGGCAGTGCAGTGGTGTTCGGGCAGTGTAGTGGTTCGTGCTGGGGGTGGTGTTTCAGGGTTTAGGGCAGTGCAGTGGTGTTCGGGTAGCGTAGGGGATCGTGCTCGGCCTGGTGTTTCAGTGTTATGTCAGTGCAGTGGTTTTCGGGCAGTGTAGGGGATCGTGCTGGGACTGGTGTTTGAGGGTTTAGAGCAGTGCAGTGGTGTTCGGGCAGTGTAGAGGGTCATGCTGGGGCTCGTGTTTCAGGGTTTAGGTCAGTGCAGTGGAGTTCGGGCAGTGTAGGGAGTTGTGCTGGGGCTGGTGTTTCAGGGTTTAGGGCAGTGCAGTGGTGATCGGGCAGTGTAGGGTTCGTGCTGTATGTGGTCTTTCAGGGTTTTAGGGCAGTGCAGTGGTGTTTGGTAGTGTAGGTGTCATGGTGGGGCTTGTGTTTCAGGGTTTAGTGCAGTGCAGTGGTGTTCAGGTAGTGTAGGAGGTTGTGCTGTGGCTGGAGTTTCAGGGTTTAGGGCAGTGCAGTGGTGTTCGGGCAGTGTAGGGGGTCATGCTGGGGCTGGTCTTTCAGTGTATAGGGCAGTGCAGTGGTGTTCAGGCAGTGTAGGGGGTCATGCTGGGGCTGGTGTTTCAGGGTTTAGGTCGGTGCTGTGGTGTTCGGGCAGTGTAGGGGATTGTGCTGGTGCTGGTGTTTCAGGGTTTAGGTCGGTGCAGTGGTGTTCGGGCAGAGTAGGGGGTCGTGCAGGGGGTGGTGTTTCAGGCTTTAGGGCAGTGCAGTTGTTTTCGGGCAGTGTAGGGGAACGTACTGGGGTGGTGTTGTAGGTTTTAGGGCAGTGCAGTGGTGTTCGGGCAGTGTAGGGGGTCGTGCTGGGGCTAATGTTTCAGGGTTTAGGGCGGAGCAGTGGTGTTCGGGCAGTGTAGTGTGTCGTGCTGGGGCTGGTGTTTCAGAGTTTAGGGCAGTGCAGTGGTGTTCGGGCTGTTTAGGGTGTCGTGGTGGGGCTTGTGTTTCAGGGTTTAGGGCAGTGCAGTGGTGTTCGGGAAGTGTAGGGTGTGGTGCTGGTGGTGGTGCTTCAGGGTTTAGGGCAGAGCAGTGGTGTTAGGGCAGTTTAGGGTGTTGTGCTGGTGATGGTGTTTCAGGATTTTGGGCAGAGCAGTGGTGCTCGGGCAGTCTAGGGGGTCGTGCAGGGGGTGGTGTTTCAGGGTTTAGGGCAGTGCAGTGGTGTTCGGGCAGTGTAGGGGGGCATGCAGGGGGGTGGTGTTTCAGGGTTTAGGGCAGTGCAGTCGTGTTCGGGCAGTGTAGGTGGTCATGCTGTGGGTGGTGTTTTAGGGTTTAGGGCAGTGCAGTGGTGTTCGGGCAGTGTAGCGGGTCGTGCTGGGTGTGGCGTTTCAGGTTTTAGGGCAGTGCAGTGGTGTTCGGGCAGTGTGAGGGGTCGTGCTGGGGCTGGTGTTTTAGGGATTAGGGCAGTGCAGTGGTGTTCGGGCAGTGTAGGGGGTCGTGCTGGGGGTGGGGTTTCAGGATTTAGGGCAGAGCAGTGGTGTTCGGGCAGTGTAGGGGGTTGTGCTGGTGCTAGTTTTTCAGGATTTAGGGTAGAGCAGTGGTGTTCGGGCAGTGTAGGGGGTCTTGCTGGGGATGGTGTTTCAGGGTTTAGGGCAGTGCAGTGGTGTTCGGGCAGTGTAGTGGGTCGTGGTGGAGGTGGTGTTTAAAGGGTTTTAGGGCAGGGCAGAGGTGTTTGGGCAGTGTAGGGGGTCGTGCTGGGGATGGTGTTTCAGGGCTTAGGGCAGTGCAGTGGTGTTCGTGGAGTGTAGGGGATCGTGCTGGGGCTGGTGTTTCACGGTTACGGAAGTGTAGTGGTGTTCGGGCAGTGTAGGGGGTCGTGCTGGGATTGGTGTTTTAGGGTTTAGTGCAGTGCAGTGGTGTTCGGGCAGTGTAGGGGTCGTGCTGGGGCTGGTGTTTCAGGGTTTAGGGCAGTGCAGTGTTGTTCGGTCTGTTTAGGGTGTCGTGCTGGGGCTTGTGTTTCAGGGTTTAGGGCAGTGCAGTGGTGTTCGGGAAGTGTAGGGTGTCGTGCTGGTGGTGGTGCTTCAGGGTTTAGGGCAGAGCAGTGGTGTTCGGGCAGTTTAGGGTGTCGTGCTGATGATGGTGTTTCAGGATTTTGGGCAGAGCAGTGGTGCTCGGGCAGTCTAGGGGGTCATGCAGGGGGTGGTGTTTCAGGGTTTAGGGCAGTGCATTGGTGTTCGGGCAGTGTAGGGGGATGTACTGGGGGTGTTGTTTCAGGGTTTAGTGCTGAGCAGTGGTGTTCGGGCACTGTAGGGGGTCTTGCTGGGGATGGTGTTTCACGGTTTAGGGCAGGGCAGGGGTGTTTGGGCAGTGTAGGTGGTCATGCTGTGGGTGGTGTTTTAGGGTTTAGGGCAGTGCAGTGGTGTTCGGGCAGTGTAGGTGGTCATGCTGTGGGTGGTGTTTTAGGGTTTAGGGCAGTGCAGTGGTGTACGGACAGTGTAGCGGGTCATGCTGGGTGTGGCGTTTCAGGTTTTAGGGCAGTGCAGTGGTGTTCGGGCGGTGTGAGGGGTCGTGCTAAGGCTGGTGTTTTAGGGATTAGGGCAGTGCAGTGGTGTTCGGGCAGTGTAGGGGGTCGTGCTGGGGGTGGGGTTTCAGGGTTTAGGACAGAGCAGTGGTGTTCGGGCAGTGTAGGGGGTTGTGCTGGTGCTAGTTTTTCAGGATTTAGGGTAGAGCAGTGGTGTTCGGGCAGTGTAGGGGCACGTACTGGGGGTGGTGTTTCAGGGTTTAGTGCTGAGCAGTGGTGTTCGGGCAGTGTAGGGGGTCTTGCTGGGGATGGTGTTTCAGGGTTTAGGGCAGTGCAGTGGTGTTCGGGCAGTGTAGTGTGTCATGGTGGAGGTGGTGTTTAAAGGGTTTTAGGGCAGGGCAGGGGTGTCTGGGCAGTGTAGGGGGTCGTGCTGGGGGTGGTGTTTCAGGGTTTAGGGCAGTGCAGTGGTGTTCGTGGAGTGTAGGGGATCGTGCTGGGGCTGGTGTTTCAGGGTTACGGAAGTGCAGTGGTGTTCGGGCAGTATACGGGGTCGTGCTGGGACTGGTGTTTTAGGGTTTAGAGCAGTGCAGTGGTGTTCGGACAGTGTACGGGGTTGTGCTGGGGCTGGTGTTTTAGGGTTTAGGGCAGTGCAGTGGTGTTCGGGCAGTGTAGGGGCTCATGGTGGGGATGGTGATTTAGGGTTTAGGGCGGAGCAGTAGTGTTCGGGCAATGTAGGGGGTCATGCTGGAAGTGGTGTTTCAGGATTTAGGGCAGTGCAGTGGTGTTCGGGCATTGTAGGGGGACGTGCTGGGGGTGGTGTTTCAGGGTTTAGGGCAGTGCAGGTGTTTTCGGGCAGTGTAGGGGGTCTTGCTGGGGGTGGTGTTTCAGGGTTTAGGGCAGTGGTGTTCGGGCAGTGTAGGGGGTCTTGCTGGGGCTGGTGTTTCAGGGTTTAGGTCGGTGCTGTGGTGTTCGGGCTGTGTAGGGGGTTGTGCTGGGGCTGGTGTTTCAGGGTTTAGGTCGGTGCAGTGGTGTTCGGGCAGAGTAGGGGGTCGTGCAGGGGGTGGTGTTTCAGGTTTTAGGACAGTGCAGTTGTTTTCGGGCAGTGTAGGGGGAAGTACTGGGGGTGGTGTTTCAGGTTTTAGGGCAGTGCAGTGGTGTTCGGGCAGTGTAGTGGGTCATGCTGGGGCTAATGTTTCAGGGTTTAGGGCGGAGCAGTGGTGCTCGAGCAGTCTAGGGGGTCGTGCAGGGGGTGGTGTTTCAGGGTTTAGGGCAGTGCAGTGGTGTTCGGGCAGTGTAGGGGGATGTACTGGGGGTGGTGTTTCAGGGTTTAGTGCTGAGCAGTTGTTTTCGGGCAGTGTAGGGGGTCTTGCTGGGGATGGTGTTTCAGGGTTTAGGGCAGTGCAGTGGTGTTCGGGCAGTGTAGTGGGTCGTGGTGGAGGTGGTGTTTAAAGGGTTTTAGGGCAGGGCAGGGGTGTTTGGGCAGTGGAGGGGGTCATGCTGGGGCTGGTGTTTCAGGGTTTTGGAAGTGCAGTGGTGTTCGGGCAGTGTAGGGGGTCGTGCTGGGACTGGTGTTTTAGGGTTTAGAGCAGTGCAGTGGTGTTCGGGCAGTGTACGGGGTTGTGCTGGGGCTGGTGTTTAAGGGTTTAGGGCAGTGCAGTGGTGTTCGGGCAGTGTAGGGGCTCATGGTGGGGCTGGTGATTCAGGGTTTAGGGCAGAGCAGTGGTGTTCGGGCAGTGTAGGGGGTCATGCAGGGGGTGGTGTTTCAGGGTTTAGGGCAGTGCAGTGGTGTTCGGGCAGAGTAGGGGGTCATGCAGGGGGTGCTGTTTCAGGGTTTAGGGCAGTGCAGGTGTTTTCGGGCAGTGTAGGGGGTCTTGCTGGGGGTGGTGTTTCAGGGTTTAGGGCAGTGGTGTTCGGGCAGTGTAGGGGGTCTTGCTGGGGCTGGTGTTTCAGGGTTTAGGGCAGTGCAGTGGTGTGCAGGGAGTGTGAGAGGTCATGCTGGGTCGGGTGTTTTAGGGATTAAGGCAGATCAGTGGTGTTCGGGCAGTTTAGGGGGTCATGCTCGGGTTGGTGTTTCAGGGTTTTGGGCATAGCAGTGGTGTTCTGGCAGTGTAGGGGGACGTACTGTGGGTGGTGTTTCAGGGTTTAGGGCAGAGCAGTGGTGTTCGGGCAGTGTAGGGGGTCGTGCTGGGGCTGGTATTTCAGTGTTTAGGGCAGTGCAGTGGTGTACGGGCCGTGTAGGGGGTCATGCTGGGGGTGGGGTTTCAGGGTTTAGGGCAGATCAGTGGTGTTCAGGCAGTGTAGTGGGTCGTGGTGGAGGTGGTGATTCAGGGTTTTAGGGCAGGGCAGGGGTGTTCGGGCAGTGTAGGGGGTCGTGCTGGGGGTGGTGTTTCAGGGCTTAGGGCAGTGCAGTGGTGTTCTTGGAGTGTAGGGGATCGTGCTGGGGCTGGTGTTTCAGGGTTATGGAAGTGCAGAGGTGTTCGGGCAGTATAGGGGTCATGCTAGGGCTGGTGTTTCAGGGTTTAGGGCAGTGCAGTGGTTTTTGGGCAGTATAGGGGCTCATGCTGGGGCTGGTGTTTCAGGGTTTAGGGCATTGCAGTGATTTTCGGGCAGTTTAGGGTGTCTTGCTGGGGCTTGTGTTTCAGGGTTTAGGGCAGTGCAGTGGTGTTCGGGCAGTGTAGGGTGTCGTGCTGGGGGTGGTGTTTCAGGGTTTAGGGCAGAACAGTGATGTTCGGGCAGATTAGGGTGTCGTGCTGGTGCTGGTGTTTCAGGATTTAGGGCAGAGCAGTCGTGTTCGGGCAGTGTAGGGGGACGTGCTGGGGCTGGTGTTTCAGGGTTTAGGGCAGAGCAGTGGTGTTCGGCCAGTGTAGGGGGATGTGCTGGGGTGGTGTTTCAGGGTTTAGGGCAGAGCAGTGGTGTTCGGGCAGTGTAGGGGTCATGCTGGGGGTGGTGTTTCAGGGTTTAGGGCAGTGCAGTGGTGTTCGGGCAGTGTAGGGGATCTTGCTGGGGCTGGTGTTTCAGGGTTTAGGGCAGAGCAGTGGTGTTCGGGCAGTGTAGGGGGTCTTGCTGGGGCTGATGTTTCAGGGTTTAGAGCAGTGCAGTGGTGTTCGGAGAGTATAGGGGGTCGTTCTGGGGGTGGGGTTTCAGGGTTTAGGGAAGATCAGTGGTGTTCGGGCATTATAGGTGGTAGTGCTGGTTTTTCAGGATTCAGTGTAGAGCAGTGGTGTTCGGCCAGTGTAGGGGGACATACTGGGGGTGGTGTTTCAGGGTTTAGTGCTGAGCAGTGGTGTTCAGGCAGTATTGGGGGTCTTGCTGGGGAGGGTGTTTCAGGGTTTAGGGCAGTGCAGTGGTGTTCGGGCAGTGTAGTGGTTCGTGCTGGGGGTGGTGTTTCAGGGTTTAGGGCAGTGCAGTGGTGTTCGGGTAGCGTAGGGGATCGTGCTCGGCCTGGTGTTTCAGTGTTACGTCAGTGCAGTGGTTTTCGGGCAGTGTAGGGGATCGTGCTGGGACTGGTGTTTGAGGGTTTAGAGCAGTGCAGTGGTGTTCGGGCAGTGTAGAGGGTCATGCTGGGGCTCGTGTTTCAGGGTTTAGGTCAGTGCAGTGGAGTTCGGGCAGTGTAGGGAGTTGTGCTGGGGCTGGTGTTTCAGGGTTTAGGGCAGTGCAGTGGTGATCGGGCAGTGTAGGGTTCGTGCTGTATGTGGTCTTTCAGGGTTTTAGGGCAGTGGTGTTCGGGCAGTGTAGGGGGTCTTGCTGGGGCTGGTGTTTCAGGGTTTAGGTCGGTGCTGTGGTGTTCGGGCAGTGTAGGGGGTTGTGCTGGGGCTGGTGTTTCAGGGTTTAGGTCGGTGCAGTGGTGTTCGGGCAGAGTAGGGGGTCGTGCAGGGGGTGGTGTTTCAGGTTTTAGGACAGTGCAGTTGTTTTCGGGCAGTGTAGGGGGAAGTACTGGGGGTGGTGTATCAGGTTTTAGGGCAGTGTAGTGGTGTTCGGGCAGTGTAGTGGGTCGTGCTGGGGCTAATGTTTCAGGGTTTAGGGCGGAGCAGTGGTGCTTGAGCAGTCTAGGGGGTCGTGCAGGGGGTGGTGTTTCAGGGTTTAGGGCAGTGCAGTGGTGTTCGGCCAGTGTAGGGGGATGTACTGGGGGTGGTGTTTCAGGGTTTAGTGCTGAGCAGTGGTGTTCGGGCAGTGTAGGGGGTCTTGCTGGGGATGGTGTTTCAGGGTTTAGGGCAGTGCAGTGGTGTTCGGGCAGTGTAGTGGGTCGTGGTGGAGGTGGTGCTTAAAGGGTTTTAGGGCAGGGCAGGGGTGTTTGGGCAGTGGAGGGGGTCATGCTGGGGCTGGTGTTTCAGGGTTTTGGAAGTGCAGTGGTGTTCGGGCAGTGTAGGGGGTCGTGCTGGGACTGGTGTTTTAGGGTTTAGAGCAGTGCAGTGGTGTTCGGGCAGTGTACGGGGTTGTGCTGGGGCTGGTGTTTAAGGGTTTAGGGCAGTGCAGTGGTGTTCGGGCAGTGTAGGGGCTCATGGTGGGGCTGGTGATTCAGGGTTTAGGGCAGAGCAGTGGTGTTCGGGCAGTGTAGGGGGTCATGCAGGGGGTGGTGTTTCAGGGTTTAGGGCAGTGCAGTGGTGTTCGGGCAGAGTAGGGGGTCATGCAGGGGGTGCTGTTTCAGGGTTTAGGGCAGTGCAGGTGTTTTCGGGCAGTGTAGGGGGTCTTGCTGGGGGTGGTGTTTCAGGGTTTAGGGCAGTGGTGTTCGGGCAGTGTAGGGGGTCTTGCTGGGGCTGGTGTTTCAGGGTTTACGGCAGTGCAGTAGTTTTCGGGCAGTGTAGGGGGTAATGCTGGAGGTGGTGTTTCAGGGTTTAGGGCAGTGCAGTGGTGTGCAGGGAGTGTGAGAGGTCATGCTGGGTCGGGTGTTTTAGGGATTAAGGCAGATCAGTGGTGTTAGGGCAGTTTAGGGGGTCATGCTCGGGTTGGTGTTTCAGGGTTTTGGGCATAGCAGTGGTGTTCTGGCAGTCTAGGGGGACGTACTGTGGGTGGTGTTTCAGGGTTTAGGGCAGAGCAGTGGTGTTCGGGCAGTGTAGGGGGTCGTGCTGGGGCAGGTATTTCAGTGTTTAGGGCAGTGCAGTGGTGTACGGGCCGTGTAGGGGGTCATGCTGGGGGTGGGGTTTCAGGGTTTAGGGCAGAGTAGTGGTGTTCAGACAGTGTAGGGGGACGTACGGGGGGGGGTGTTTCAGGGTTTAGTGCTGAGCAATGGTGTTCGGGCAGTGTGGGGGGTCTTGCTGGGGATGGTGTTTCAGGGTTTAGGGCAGTGCAGTGGTGTTCAGGCAGTGTAGTGGGTCGTGGTGGAGGTGGTGATTCAGGGTTTTAGGGCAGGGCAGGGGTGTTCGGGCAGTGTAGGGGGTCGTGCTGGGGGTGGTGTTTCAGGGCTTAGGGCAGTGCAGTGGTGTTCTTGGAGTGTAGGGGATCGTGCTGGGGCTGGTGTTTCAGGGTTATGGAAGTGCAGAGGTGTTCGGGCAGTATAGGGGGTCATGCTAGGGCTGGTGTTTCAGGGTTTAGGGCAGTGCAGTGGTTTTTGGGCAGTATAGGGGGTCATGCTGGGGCTGGTGTTTCAGGGTTTAGGGCATTGCAGTGATTTTCGGGCAGTTTAGGGTGTCTTGCTGGGGCTTGTGTTTCAGGGTTTAGGGCAGTGCAGTGGTGTTCGGGCAGTGTAGGGTGTCGTGCTGGGGGTGGTGTTTCAGGGTTTAGGGCAGAACAGTGATGTTCGGGCAGATTAGGGTGTCGTGCTGGTGCTGGTGTTTCAGGATTTAGGGCAGAGCAGTCGTGTTCGGGCAGTGTAGGGGGACGTGCTGGGGCTGGTGTTTCAGGGTTTAGGGCAGAGCAGTGGTGTTCGGCCAGTGTAGGGGGATGTGCTGGGGGTGGTGTTTCAGGGTTTAGGGCAGTGCAGTGGTGTTCGGGCAGTGTAGGGGATCTTGCTGGGGCTGGTGTTTCAGGGTTTAGGGTAGAGCAGTGGTGTTCGGGCAGTGCAGGGGGTCTTGCTGGGGCTGATGTTTCAGGGTTTAGAGCAGTGCAGTGGTGTTCGGAGAGTATAGGGGGTCGTTCTGGGGGTGGGGTTTCAGGGTTTAGGGAAGATCAGTGGTGTTCGGGCATTATAGGTGGTAGTGCTGGTTTTTCAGGATTCAGTGTAGAGCAGTGGTGTTCGGCCAGTGTAGGGGGACATACTGGGGGTGGTGTTTCAGGGTTTAGTGCTGAGCAGTGGTGTTCAGGCAGTATTGGGGGTCTTGCTGGGGATGGTGTTTCAGGGTTTAGGGCAGTGCAGTGGTGTTCGGGCAGTGTAGTGGTTCGTGCTGGGGGTGGTGTTTCAGGGTTTAGGGCAGTGCAGTGGTGTTCGGGTAGCGTAGGGGATCGTGCTCGGCCTGGTGTTTCAGTGTTATGTCAGTGCAGTGGTTTTCGGGCAGTGTAGGGGATCGTGCTGGGACTGGTGTTTGAGGGTTTAGAGCAGTGCAGTGGTGTTCGGGCAGTGTAGAGGGTCATGCTGGGGCTCGTGTTTCAGGGTTTAGGTCAGTGCAGTGGAGTTCGGGCAGTGTAGGGAGTTGTGCTGGGGCTGGTGTTTCAGGGTTTAGGGCAGTGCAGTGGTGATCGGGCAGTGTAGGGTTCGTGCTGTATGTGGTCTTTCAGGGTTTTAGGGCAGTGCAGTGGTGTTTGGTAGTGTAGGTGTCATGGTGGGGCTTGTGTTTCAGGGTTTAGTGCAGTGCAGTGGTGTTCAGGTAGTGTAGGAGGTTGTGCTGTGGCTGGAGTTTCAGGGTTTAGGGCAGTGCAGTGGTGTTCGGGCAGTGTAGGTGGTCATGCTGGGGCTGGTCTTTCAGTGTATAGGGCAGTGCAGTGGTGTTCAGGCAGTGTAGGGGGTCATGCTGGGGCTGGTGTTTCAGGGTTTAGGTCGGTGCTGTGGTGTTCGGGCAGTGTAGGGGATTGTGCTGGTGCTGGTGTTTCAGGGTTTAGGTCGGTGCAGTGGTGTTCGGGCTGAGTAGGGGGTCGTGCAGGGGGTGGTGTTTCAGGCTTTAGGGCAGTGCAGTTGTTTTCGGGCAGTGTAGGGGAACGTACTGGGGTGGTGTTGTAGGTTTTAGGGCAGTGCAGTGGTGTTCGGGCAGTGTAGGGGGTCGTGCTGGGGCTAATGTTTCAGGGTTTAGGGCGGAGCAGTGGTGTTCGGGCAGTGTAGTGGGTCGTGCTGGGGCTGGTGTTTCAGAGTTTAGGGCAGTGCAGTGGTGTTCGGGCTGTTTAGGGTGTCGTGGTGGGGCTTGTGTTTCAGGGTTTAGGGCAGTGCAGTGGTGTTCGGGAAGTGTAGGGTGTGGTGCTGGTGGTGGTGCTTCAGGGTTTAGGGCAGAGCAGTGGTGTTAGGGCAGTTTAGGGTGTTGTGCTGGTGATGGTGTTTCAGGATTTTGGGCAGAGCAGTGGTGCTCGGGCAGTCTAGGGGGTCGTGCAGGGGGTGGTGTTTCAGGGTTTAGGGCAGTGCAGTGGTGTTCGGGCAGTGTAGGGGGGCATGCAGGGGGGTGGTGTTTCAGGGTTTAGGGCAGTGCAGTCGTGTTCGGGCAGTGTAGGTGGTCATGCTGTGGGTGGTGTTTTAGGGTTTAGGGCAGTGCAGTGGTGTTCGGGCAGTGTAGCGGGTCGTGCTGGGTGTGGCGTTTCAGGTTTTAGGGCAGTGCAGTGGTGTTCGGGCAGTGTGAGGGGTCGTGCTGGGGCTGGTGTTTTAGGGATTAGGGCAGTGCAGTGGTGTTCGGGCAGTGTAGGGGGTCGTGCTGGGGGTGGGGTTTCAGGATTTAGGGCAGAGCAGTGGTGTTCGGGCAGTGTAGGGGGTTGTGCTGGTGCTAGTTTTTCAGGATTTAGGGTGGAGCAGTGGTGTTCGGGCAGTGTAGGGGGTCTTGCTGGGGATGGTGTTTCAGGGTTTAGGGCAGTGCAGTGGTGTTCGGGCAGTGTAGTGGGTCGTGGTGGAGGTGGTGTTTAAAGGGTTTTAGTGCAGGGCAGAGGTGTTTGGGCAGTGTAGGGGGTCGTGCTGGGGATGGTGTTTCAGGGTTTAGGGCAGTGCAGTGGTGTTCGTGGAGTGTAGGGGATCGTGCTGGGGCTGGTGTTTCACGGTTACGGAAGTGTAGTGGTGTTCGGGCAGTGTAGGGGGTCGTGCTGGGATTGGTGTTTTAGGGTTTAGTGCAGTGCAGTGGTGTTCGGGCAGTGTAGGGGGTCGTGCTGGGGCTGGTGTTTCAGGGTTTAGGGCAGTGCAGTGTTGTTCGGTCTGTTTAGGGTGTCGTGCTGGGGCTTGTGTTTCAGGGTTTAGGGCAGTGCAGTGGTGTTCGGGAAGTGTAGGGTGTCGTGCTGGTGGTGGTGCTTCAGGGTTTAGGGCAGAGCAGTGTTGTTCGGGCAGTTTAGGGTGTCGTGCTGATGATGGTGTTTCAGGATTTTGGGCAGAGCAGTGGTGCACGGGCAGTCTAGGGGGTCATGCAGGGGGTGGTGTTTCAGGGTTTAGGGCAGTGCATTGGTGTTCGGGCAGTGTAGGGGGATGTACTGGGGGTGTTGTTTCAGGGTTTAGTGCTGAGCAGTGGTGTTCGGGCACTGTAGGGGGTCTTGCTGGGGATGGTGTTTCACGGTTTAGGGCAGGGCAGGGGTGTTTGGGCAGTGTAGGTGGTCATGCTGTGGGTGGTGTTTTAGGGTTTAGGGCAGTGCAGTGGTGTTCGGGCAGTGTAGGTGGTCATGCTGTGGGTGGTGTTTTAGGGTTTAGGGCAGTGCAGTGGTGTACGGACAGTGTAGCGGGTCATGCTGGGTGTGGCGTTTCAGGTTTTAGGGCAGTGCAGTGGTGTTCGGGCGGTGTGAGGGGTCGTGCTGGGGCTGGTGTTTTAGGGATTAGGGCAGTGCAGTGGTGTTCGGGCAGTGTAGGGGGTCGTGCTGGGGGTGGGGTTTCAGGGTTTAGGACAGAGCAGTGGTGTTCGGGCAGTGTAGGGGGTTGTGCTGGTGCTAGTTTTTCAGGATTTAGGGTAGAGCAGTGGTGTTCGGGCAGTGTAGGGGCACGTACTGGGGGTGGTGTTTCAGGGTTTAGTGCTGAGCAGTGGTGTTCGGGCAGTGTAGGGGGTCTTGCTGGGGATGGTGTTTCAGGGTTTAGGGCAGTGCAGTGGTGTTCGGGCAGTGTAGTGTGTCATGGTGGAGGTGGTGTTTAAAGGGTTTTAGGGCAGGGCAGGGGTGTCTGGGCAGTGTAGGGGGTCGTGCTGGGGGTGGTGTTTCAGGGTTTAGGGCAGTGCAGTGGTGTTCGTGGAGTGTAGGGGATCGTGCTGGGGCTGGTGTTTCAGGGTTACGGAAGTGCAGTGGTGTTCGGGCAGTATAGGGGGTCGTGCTGGGACTGGTGTTTTAGGGTTTAGAGCAGTGCAGTGGTGTTCGGACAGTGTACGGGGTTGTGCTGGGGCTGGTGTTTTAGGGTTTAGGGCAGTGCAGTGGTGTTCGGGCAGTGTAGGGGCTCATGGTGGGGATGGTGATTTAGGGTTTAGGGTGGAGCAGTAGTGTTCGGGCAATGTAGGGGGTCATGCTGGAAGTGGTGTTTCAGGATTTAGGGCAGTGCAGTGGTGTTCGGGCATTGTAGGGGGACGTGCTGGGGGTGGTGTTTCAGGGTTTAGGGCAGTGCAGGTGTTTTCGGGCAGTGTAGGGGGTCTTGCTGGGGGTGGTGTTTCAGGGTTTAGGGCAGTGGTGTTCGGGCAGTGTAGGGGGTCTTGCTGGGGCTGGTGTTTCAGGGTTTAGGTCGGTGCTGTGGTGTTCGGGCTGTGTAGGGGGTTGTGCTGGGGCTGGTGTTTCAGGGTTTAAGTCGGTGCAGTGGTGTTCGGGCAGAGTAGGGGGTCGTGCAGGGGGTGGTGTTTCAGGTTTTAGGACAGTGCAGTTGTTTTCGGGCAGTGTAGGGGGAAGTACTGGGGGTGGTGTTTCAGGTTTTAGGGCAGTGCAGTGGTGTTCGGGCAGTGTAGTGGGTCGTGCTGGGGCTAATGTTTCAGGGTTTAGGGCGGAGCAGTGGTGCTCGAGCAGTCTAGGGGGTCGTGCAGGGGGTGGTGTTTCAGGGTTTAGGGCAGTGCAGTGGTGTTCGGGCAGTGTAGGGGGATGTACTGGGGGTGGTGTTTCAGGGTTTAGTGCTGAGCAGTTGTTTTCGGGCAGTGTAGGGGGTCTTGCTGGGGATGGTGTTTCAGGGTTTAGGGCAGTGCAGTGGTGTTCGGGCAGTGTAGTGGGTCGTGGTGGAGGTGGTGTTTAAAGGGTTTTAGGGCAGGGCAGGGGTGTTTGGGCAGTGGAGGGGGTCATGCTGGGGCTGGTGTTTCAGGGTTTTGGAAGTGCAGTGGTGTTCGGGCAGTGTAGGGGGTCGTGCTGGGACTGGTGTTTTAGGGTTTAGAGCAGTGCAGTGGTGTTCGGGCAGTGTACGGGGTTGTGCTGGGGCTGGTGTTTAAGGGTTTAGGGCAGTGCAGTGGTGTTCGGGCAGTGTAGGGGCTCATGGTGGGGCTGGTGATTCAGGGTTTAGGGCAGAGCAGTGGTGTTCGGGCAGTGTAGGGGGTCATGCAGGGGGTGGTGTTTCAGGGTTTAGGGCAGTGCAGTGGTGTTCGGGCAGAGTAGGGGGTCATGCAGGGGGTGCTGTTTCAGGGTTTAGGGCAGTGCAGGTGTTTTCGGGCAGTGTAGGGGGTCTTGCTGGGGGTGGTGTTTCAGGGTTTAGGGCAGTGGTGTTCGGGCAGTGTAGGGGGTCTTGCTGGGGCTGGTGTTTCAGGGTTTAGGGCAGTGCAGTGGTGTGCAGGGAGTGTGAGAGGTCATGCTGGGTCGGGTGTTTTAGGGATTAAGGCAGATCAGTGGTGTTCGGGCAGTTTAGGGGGTCATGCTCGGGTTGGTGTTTCAGGGTTTTGGGCATAGCAGTGGTGTTCTGGCAGTGTAGGGGGACGTACTGTGGGTGGTGTTTCAGGGTTTAGGGCAGAGCAGTGGTGTTCGGGCAGTGTAGGGGGTCGTGCTGGGGCTGGTATTTCAGTGTTTAGGGCAGTGCAGTGGTGTACGGGCCGTGTAGGGGGTCATGCTGGGGGTGGGGTTTCAGGGTTTAGGGCAGATCAGTGGTGTTCAGGCAGTGTAGTGGGTCGTGGTGGAGGTGGTGATTCAGGGTTTTAGGGCAGGGCAGGGGTGTTCGGGCAGTGTAGGGGGTCGTGCTGGGGGTGGTGTTTCAGGGCTTAGGGCAGTGCAGTGGTGTTCTTGGAGTGTAGGGGATCGTGCTGGGGCTGGTGTTTCAGGGTTATGGAAGTGCAGAGGTGTTCGGGCAGTATAGGGGTCATGCTAGGGCTGGTGTTTCAGGGTTTAGGGCAGTGCAGTGGTTTTTGGGCAGTATAGGGGCTCATGCTGGGGCTGGTGTTTCAGGGTTTAGGGCATTGCAGTGATTTTCGGGCAGTTTAGGGTGTCTTGCTGGGGCTTGTGTTTCAGGGTTTAGGGCAGTGCAGTGGTGTTCGGGCAGTGTAGGGTGTCGTGCTGGGGGTGGTGTTTCAGGGTTTAGGGCAGAACAGTGATGTTCGGGCAGATTAGGGTGTCGTGCTGGTGCTGGTGTTTCAGGATTTAGGGCAGAGCAGTCGTGTTCGGGCAGTGTAGGGGGACGTGCTGGGGCTGGTGTTTCAGGGTTTAGGGCAGAGCAGTGGTGTTCGGCCAGTGTAGGGGGATGTGCTGGGGTGGTGTTTCAGGGTTTAGGGCAGAGCAGTGGTGTTCGGGCAGTGTAGGGGTCATGCTGGGGGTGGTGTTTCAGGGTTTAGGGCAGTGCAGTGGTGTTCGGGCAGTGTAGGGGATCTTGCTGGGGCTGGTGTTTCAGGGTTTAGGGCAGAGCAGTGGTGTTCGGGCAGTGTAGGGGGTCTTGCTGGGGCTGATGTTTCAGGGTTTAGAGCAGTGCAGTGGTGTTCGGAGAGTATAGGGGGTCGTTCTGGGGGTGGGGTTTCAGGGTTTAGGGAAGATCAGTGGTGTTCGGGCATTATAGGTGGTAGTGCTGGTTTTTCAGGATTCAGTGTAGAGCAGTGGTGTTCGGCCAGTGTAGGGGGACATACTGGGGGTGGTGTTTCAGGGTTTAGTGCTGAGCAGTGGTGTTCAGGCAGTATTGGGGGTCTTGCTGGGGAGGGTGTTTCAGGGTTTAGGGCAGTGCAGTGGTGTTCGGGCAGTGTAGTGGTTCGTGCTGGGGGTGGTGTTTCAGGGTTTAGGGCAGTGCAGTGGTGTTCGGGTAGCGTAGGGGATCGTGCTCGGCCTGGTGTTTCAGTGTTACGTCAGTGCAGTGGTTTTCGGGCAGTGTAGGGGATCGTGCTGGGACTGGTGTTTGAGGGTTTAGAGCAGTGCAGTGGTGTTCGGGCAGTGTAGAGGGTCATGCTGGGGCTCGTGTTTCAGGGTTTAGGTCAGTGCAGTGGAGTTCGGGCAGTGTAGGGAGTTGTGCTGGGGCTGGTGTTTCAGGGTTTAGGGCAGTGCAGTGGTGATCGGGCAGTGTAGGGTTCGTGCTGTATGTGGTCTTTCAGGGTTTTAGGGCAGTGCAGTGGTGTTTGGTAGTGTAGGTGTCATGGTGGGGCTCGTGTTTCAGGGTTTAGTGCAGTGCAGTGGTGTTCAGGTAGTGTAGGAGGTTGTGCTGTGGCTGGAGTTTCAGGGTTTAGGGCAGTGCAGTGGTGTTCGGGCAGTGTAGGGGGTCATGCTGGGGCTGGTCTTTCAGTGTATAGGGCAGTGCAGTGGTGTTCAGGCAGTGTAGGGGGTCATGCTGGGGCTGGTGTTTCAGGGTTTAGGTCGGTGCTGTGGTGTTCGGGCAGTGTAGGGGATTGTGCTGGTGCTGGTGTTTCAGGGTTTAGGTTGGTGCAGTGGTGTTCGGGCAGAGTAGGGGGTCGTGCAGGGGGTGGTGTTTCAGGCTTTAGGGCAGTGCAGTTGTTTTCGGGCAGTGTAGGGGAACGTACTGGGGTGGTGTTGTAGGTTTTAGGGCAGTGCAGTGGTGTTCGGGCAGTGTAGGGGGTCGTGCTGGGGCTAATGTTTCAGGGTTTAGGGCGGAGCAGTGGTATTCGGGCAGTGTAGTGGGTCGTGCTGGGGCTGGTGTTTCAGAGTTTAGGGCAGTGCAGTGGTGTTCGGGCTGTTTATGGTGTCGTGGTGGGGCTTATGTTTCAGGGTTTAGGGCAGTGCAGTGGTGTTAGGTCAGTTTAAGGTGTTGTGCTGGTGATGGTGTTTCAGGATTTTGGGCAGAGCAGTGGTGCTCGGGCAGTCTAGGGGGTCGTGCAGGGGGTGGTGTTTCAGGGTTTAGGGCAGTGCAGTGGTGTTCGGGCAGTGTAGGGGGGCATGCAGGGGGGTGGTGTTTCAGGGTTTAGGGCAGTGCAGTCTTGTTCGGGCAGTGTAGGTGGTCATGCTGTGGGTGGTGTTTTAGGGTTTAGGGCAGTGCAGTGGTGTTCGGGCAGTGTAGCGGGTCGTGCTGGGTGTGGCGTTTCAGGTTTTAGGGCAGTGCAGTGGTGTTCGGGCAGTGTGAGGGGTCGTGCTGGGGCTGGTGTTTTAGGGATTAGGGCAGTGCAGTGGTGTTCGGGCAGTGTAGGGGGTCGTGCTGGGGGTGGGGTTTCAGGATTTAGGGCAGAGCAGTGGTGTTCGGGCAGTGTAGGGGGTTGTGCTGGTGCTAGTTTTTCAGGATTTAGGGTAGAGCAGTGGTGTTCGGGCAGTGTAGGGGGTCTTGCTGGGGATGGTGTTTCAGGGTTTAGGGCAGTGCAGTGGTGTTCGGGCAGTGTAGTGGGTCGTGGTGGAGGTGGTGTTTAAAGAGTTTTAGGGCAGGGCAGGGGTGTTTGGGCAGTGTAGGGGGTCGTGCTGGGGATGGTGTTTCATGGTTACGGAAGTGTAGTGGTGTTCGGGCAGTGTAGGGGGTCGTGCTGGGATTGGTGTTTTAGGGTTTAGTGCAGTGCAGTGGTGTTCGGGCAGTGTACGGGGTTGTGCTGGGGCTGGTGTTTAAGGGTTTATGGCACTGCAGTTGTGTTCGGGCAGTGTAGGGGCTCATGGTGGGGATCGTGATTCAGGGTTTAGGGCAGAGCAGTGGTGTTCGGGCAGTGGAGGGGGTCATGCTTGGAGTGGTGTTTCAGGATTTAGGGCAGTGCAGTGGTGTTCGGGCATTGTAGGGGGGCGTGCTGCGGGTGGTGTTTTAGGGTTTAGGGCAGAGCAGTGGTGTTCGGGCAGTCTAGGGGGTCATGCAGGGGGTGGTGTTTCAGGGTTTAGGGCAGTGCAGTGGTGTTCGGGCAGAGTAGGGGGTCATGCAGGGGGTGCTGTTTCAGGGTTTAGGGCAGTGCAGGTGTTTTCGGGCAGTGTAGGGGGTCTTGCTGGGGGTGGTGTTTCAGGGTTTAGGGCAGTGGTGTTCGGGAAGTGTAGGGGGTCTTGCTGGGGCTGGTGTTTCAGGGTTTAGGTCGGTGCTGTGGTGTTCGGGCAGTGTAGGGGGTTGTGTTGGGGCTGGTGTTTCAGGGTTTAGGTCGGTGCAGTGGTGTTCGGGCAGAGTAGGGGGTCGTGCAGGGGGTGGTGTTTCAGGCTTTAGGGCAGTGCAGTTGTTTTCGGGCAGTGTAGGGGGACGTACTGGGGGTGGTGTTTCAGGTTTTAGGGCAGTGCAGTGGTGTTCGGGCAGTGTAGGGGGTCGTGCTGGGGCTAATGTTTCAGGGTTTAGGGCGGAGCAGTGGTGTTCGGGCAGTGTAGGGGGTCGTGCTGGGGCTGGTGTTTCAGGGTTTAGGGCAGTGCAGTGTTGTTCGGTCTGTTTAGGGTGTCGTGCTGGGGCTTGTGTTTCAGGGTTTAGGGCAGTGCAGTGGTGTTCGGGAAGTGTAGGGTGTCGTGCTGGTGGTGGTGCTTCAGGGTTTAGAGCAGAGCAGTGGTGTTCGGGCAGTTTAGGGTGTCGTGCTGATGATGGTGTTTCAGGATTTTGGGCAGAGCAGTGGTGCTCGGGCAGTCTAGGGGGTCATGCAGGGGGTGGTGTTTCAGGGTTTAGGGCAGTGCATTGGTGTTCGGGCAGTGTAGGGGGATGTACTGGGGGTGTTGTTTCAGGGTTTAGTGCTGAGCAGTGGTGTTCGGGCACTGTAGGGGGTCTTGCTGGGGATGGTGTTTCACGGTTTAGGGCAGTGCAGTGGTGTTCGGGCAGTGTAGTGGGTCATGGTGGAGGTGGTGTTTAAAGGGTTTTAGGGCAGGGCAGGGGTGTTTGGGCAGTGTAGGTGGTCATGCTGTGGGTGGTGTTTTAGGGTTTAGGGCAGTGCAGTGGTGTTCGGGCAGTGTAGGTGGTCATGCTGTGGGTGGTGTTTTAGGGTTTAGGGCAGTGCAGTGGTGTTCGGACAGTGTAGCGGGTCATGCTGGGTGTGGCGTTTCAGGTTTTAGGGCAGTGCAGTGGTGTTCGGGCGGTGTGAGGGGTCGTGCTGGGGCTGGTGTTTTAGGGATTAGGGCAGTGCAGTGGTGTTCGGGCAGTGTAGGGGGTCGTGCTGGGGGTGGGGTTTCAGGGTTTAGGACAGAGCAGTGGTGTTCGGGCAGTGTAGGGGGTTGTGCTGGTGCTAGTTTTTCAGGATTTAGGGTAGAGCAGTGGGGTTCGGGCAGTGTAGGGGGTCTTGCTGGGGATGGTGTTTCAGGGTTTAGGGCAGTGCAGTGGTGTTCGGGCAGTGTAGTGGGTCATGGTGGAGGTGGTGTTTAAAGGGTTTTAGGGCAGGGCAGGGGTGTCTGGGCAGTGTAGGGGGTCGTGCTGGGGGTGGTGTTTCAGGGTTTAGGGCAGTGCAGTGGTGTTCGTGGAGTGTAGGGGATCGTGCTGGGGCTGGTGTTTCAGGGTTACGGAAGTGCAGTGGTGTTCGGGCAGTATAGGGGGTCGTGCTGGGACTGGTGTTTTAGGGTTTAGAGCAGTGCAGTGGTGTTCGGACAGTGTACGGGGTTGTGCTGGGGCTGGTGTTTAAGGGTTTAGGGCAGTGCAGTGGTGTTCGGGCAGTGTAGGGGCTCATGGTGGGGATGGTGATTTAGGGTTTAGGGCGGAGCAGTAGTGTTCGGGCAATGTAGGGGGTCATGCTGGAAGTGGTGTTTCAGGATTTAGGGCAGTGCAGTGGTGTTCGGGCATTGTAGGGGGACGTGCTGGGGGAGGTGTTTCAGGGTTTAGGGCAGTGCAGGTGTTTTCGGGCAGTGTAGGGGGTCTTGCTGGGGGTGGTGTTTCAGGGTTTAGGGCAGTGGTGTTCGGGCAGTGTAGGGGGTCTTGCTGGGGCTGGTGTTTCAGGGTTTAGGTCGGTGCTGTGGTGTTCGGGCAGTGTAGGGGGTTGTGCTGGGGCTGGTGTTTCAGGGTTTAGGTCGGTGCAGTGGTGTTCGGGCAGAGTAGGGGGTCGTGCAGGGGGTGGTGTTTCAGGTTTTAGGACAGTGCAGTTGTTTTCGGGCAGTGTAGGGGGAAGTACTGGGGGTGGTGTATCAGGTTTTAGGGCAGTGTAGTGGTGTTCGGGCAGTGTAGTGGGTCGTGCTGGGGCTAATGTTTCAGGGTTTAGGGCGGAGCAGTGGTGCTTGAGCAGTCTAGGGGGTCGTGCAGGGGGTGGTGTTTCAGGGTTTAGGGCAGTGCAGTGGTGTTCGGCCAGTGTAGGGGGATGTACTGGGGGTGGTGTTTCAGGGTTTAGTGCTGAGCAGTGGTGTTCGGGCAGTGTAGGGGGTCTTGCTGGGGATGGTGTTTCAGGGTTTAGGGCAGTGCAGTGGTGTTCGGGCAGTGTAGTGGGTCGTGGTGGAGGTGGTGTTTAAAGGGTTTTAGGGCAGGGCAGGGGTGTTTGGGCAGTGGAGGGGGTCATGCTGGGGCTGGTGTTTCAGGGTTTTGGAAGTGCAGTGGTGTTCGGGCAGTGTAGGGGGTCGTGCTGGGACTGGTGTTTTAGGGTTTAGAGCAGTGCAGTGGTGTTCGGGCAGTGTACGGGGTTGTGCTGGGGCTGGTGTTTAAGGGTTTAGGGCAGTGCAGTGGTGTTCGGGCAGTGTAGGGGCTCATGGTGGGGCTGGTGATTCAGGGTTTAGGGCAGAGCAGTGGTGTTCGGGCAGTGTAGGGGGTCATGCAGGGGGTGGTGTTTCAGGGTTTAGGGCAGTGCAGTGGTGTTCGGGCAGAGTAGGGGGTCATGCAGGGGGTGCTGTTTCAGGGTTTAGGGCAGTGCAGGTGTTTTCGGGCAGTGTAGGGGGTCTTGCTGGGGGTGGTGTTTCAGGGTTTAGGGCAGTGGTGTTCGGGCAGTGTAGGGGGTCTTGCTGGGGCTGGTGTTTCAGGGTTTACGGCAGTGCAGTAGTTTTCGGGCAGTGTAGGGGGTAATGCTGGAGGTGGTGTTTCAGGGTTTAGGGCAGTGCAGTGGTGTGCAGGGAGTGTGAGAGGTCATGCTGGGTCGGGTGTTTTAGGGATTAAGGCAGATCAGTGGTGTTAGGGCAGTTTAGGGGGTCATGCTCGGGTTGGTGTTTCAGGGTTTTGGGCATAGCAGTGGTGTTCTGGCAGTCTAGGGGGACGTACTGTGGGTGGTGTTTCAGGGTTTAGGGCAGAGCAGTGGTGTTCCGGCAGTGTAGGGGGTCGTGCTGGGGCAGGTATTTCAGTGTTTAGGGCAGTGCAGTGGTGTACGCGCCGTGTAGGGGGTCATGCTGGGGGTGGGGTTTCAGGGTTTAGGGCAGAGCAGTGGTGTTCAGACAGTGTAGGGGGACGTACGGGGGGGGTGTTTCAGGGTTTAGTGCTGAGCAATGGTGTTCGGGCAGTGTGGGGGGTCTTGCTGGGGATGGTGTTTCAGGGTTTAGGGCAGTGCAGTGGTGTTCAGGCAGTGTAGTGGGTCGTGGTGGAGGTGGTGATTCAGGGTTTTAGGGCAGGGCAGGGGTGTTCGGGCAGTGTAGGGGGTCGTGCTGGGGGTGGTGTTTCAGGGCTTAGGGCAGTGCAGTGGTGTTCTTGGAGTGTAGGGGATCGTGCTGGGGCTGGTGTTTCAGGGTTATGGAAGTGCAGAGGTGTTCGGGCAGTATAGGGGTTCATGCTAGGGCTGGTGTTTCAGGGTTTAGGGCAGTGCAGTGGTTTTTGGGCAGTATAGGGGGTCATGCTGGGGCTGGTGTTTCAGGGTTTAGGGCATTGCAGTGATTTTCGGGCAGTTTAGGGTGTCTTGCTGGGGCTTGTGTTTCAGGGTTTAGGGCAGTGCAGTGGTGTTCGGGCAGTGTAGGGTGTCGTGCTGGGGGTGGTGTTTCAGGGTTTAGGGCAGAACAGTGATGTTCGGGCAGATTAGGGTGTCGTGCTGGTGCTGGTGTTTCAGGATTTAGGGCAGAGCAGTCGTGTTCGGGCAGTGTAGGGGGACGTGCTGGGGCTGGTGTTTCAGGGTTTAGGGCAGAGCAGTGGTGTTCGGCCAGTGTAGGGGGATGTGCTGGGGTGGTGTTTCAGGGTTTAGGGCAGAGCAGTGGTGTTCGGGCAGTGTAGGGGTCATGCTGGGGGTGGTGTTTCAGGGTTTAGGGCAGTGCAGTGGTGTTCGGGCAGTGTAGGGGATCTTGCTGGGGCTGGTGTTTCAGGGTTTAGGGTAGAGCAGTGGTGTTCGGGCAGTGTAGGGGGTCTTGCTGGGGCTGATGTTTCAGGGTTTAGAGCAGTGCAGTGGTGTTCGGAGAGTATAGGGGGTCGTTCTGGGGGTGGGGTTTCAGGGTTTAGGGAAGATCAGTGGTGTTCGGGCATTATAGGTGGTAGTGCTGGTTTTTCAGGATTCAGTGTAGAGCAGTGGTGTTCGGCCAGTGTAGGGGGACATACTGGGGGTGGTGTTTCAGGGTTTAGGGCAGTGCAGTGGTGTTCGGGCAGAGTAGGGGGTCATGCAGGGGGTGCTGTTTCAGGGTTTAGGGCAGTGCAGGTGTTTTCGGGCAGTGTAGGGGGTCTTGCTGGGGGTGGTGTTTCAGGGTTTAGGGCAGTGGTGTTCGGGAAGTGTAGGGGGTCTTGCTGGGGCTGGTGTTTCAGGGTTTAGGTCGGTGCTGTGGTGTTCGGGCAGTGTAGGGGGTTGTGTTGGGGCTGGTGTTTCAGGGTTTAGGTCGGTGCAGTGGTGTTCGGGCAGAGTAGGGGGTCGTGCAGGGGGTGGTGTTTCAGGCTTTAGGGCAGTGCAGTTGTTTTCGGGCAGTGTAGGGGGACGTACTGGGGGTGGTGTTTCAGGTTTTAGGGCAGTGCAGTGGTGTTCGGGCAGTGTAGGGGGTCGTGCTGGGGCTAATGTTTCAGGGTTTAGGGCAGAGCAGTGGTGTTCGGGCAGTGTTGGGGGTCGTGCTGGGGCTGGTGTTTCAGGGTTTAGGGCAGTGCAGTGTTGTTCGGTCTGTTTAGGGTGTCGTGCTGGGGCTTGTGTTTCAGGGTTTAGGGCAGTGCAGTGGTGTTCGGGAAGTGTAGGGTGTCGTGCTGGTGGTGGTGCTTCAGGGTTTAGGGCAGAGCAGTGGTGTTCGGGCAGTTTAGGGTGTCGTGCTGATGATGGTGTTTCAGGATTTTGGGCAGAGCAGTGGTGCTCGGGCAGTCTAGGGGGTCATGCAGGGGGTGGTGTTTCAGGGTTTAGGGCAGTGCATTGGTGTTCGGGCAGTGTAGGGGGATGTACTGGGGGTGTTGTTTCAGGGTTTAGTGCTGAGCAGTGGTGTTCGGGCACTGTAGGGGGTCTTGCTGGGGATGGTGTTTCACGGTTTAGGGCAGTGCAGTGGTGTTCGGGCAGTGTAGTGGGTCATGGTGGAGGTGGTGTTTAAAGGGTTTTAGGGCAGGGCAGGGGTGTTTGGGCAGTGTAGGTGGTCATGCTGTGGGTGGTGTTTTAGGGTTTAGGGCAGTGCAGTGGTGTTCGGGCAGTGTAGGTGGTCATGCTGTGGGTGGTGTTTTAGGGTTTAGGGCAGTGCAGTGGTGTTCGGACAGTGTAGCGGGTCATGCTGGGTGTGGCGTTTCAGGTTTTAGGGCAGTGCAGTGGTGTTCGGGCGGTGTGAGGGGTCGTGCTGGGGCTGGTGTTTTAGGGATTAGGGCAGTGCAGTGGTGTTCGGGCAGTGTAGGGGGTCGTGCTGGGGGTGGGGTTTCAGGGTTTAGGACAGAGCAGTGGTGTTCGGGCAGTGTAGGGGGTTGTGCTGGTGCTAGTTTTTCAGGATTTAGGGTAGAGCAGTGGTGTTCGGGCAGTGTAGGGGCACGTACTGGGGGTGGTGTTTCAGGGTTTAGTGCTGAGCAGTGGTGTTCGGGCAGTGTAGGGGGTCTTGCTGGGGATGGTGTTTCAGGATTTAGGGCAGTGCAGTGGTGTTCGGGCAGTGTAGTGGGTCATGGTGGAGGTGGTGTTTAAAGGGTTTTAGGGCAGGGCAGGGGTGTCTAGGCAGTGTAGGGGGTCGTGCTGGGGGTGGTGTTTCAGGGTTTAGGGCAGTGCAGTGGTGTTCGTGGAGTGTAGGGGATCGTGCTGGGGCTGGTGTTTCAGGGTTACGGAAGTGCAGTGGTGTTCGGGCAGTGTAGGGGGTCGTGCTGGGACTGGTGTTTTAGGGTTTAGAGCAGTGCAGTGGTGTTCGGACAGTGTACGGGGTTGTGCTGGGGCTGGTGTTTAAGGGTTTAGGGCAGTGCAGTGGTGTTCGGGCAGTGTAGGGGGCTCATGGTGGGGATGGTGATTTAGGGTTTAGGGCGGAGCAGTAGTGTTCGGGCAATGTAGGGGGTCATGCTGGAAGTGGTGTTTCAGGATTTAGGGCAGTGCAGTGGTGTTCGGGCATTGTAGGGGGACGTGCTGGGGGTGGTGTTTCAGGGTTTAGGGCAGTGCAGGTGTTTTCGGGCAGTGTAGGGGGTCTTGCTGGGGGTGGTGTTTCAGGGTTTAGGGCAGTGGTGTTCGGGCAGTGTAGGGGGTCTTGCTGGGGCTGGTGTTTCAGGGTTTAGGTCGGTGCTGTGGTGTTCGGGCAGTGTAGGGGGTTGTGCTGGGGCTGGTGTTTCAGGGTTTAGGTCGGTGCAGTGGTGTTCGGGCAGAGTAGGGGGTCGTGCAGGGGGTGGTGTTTCAGGTTTTAGGACAGTGCAGTTGTTTTCGGGCAGTGTAGGGGGAAGTACTGGGGGTGGTGTATCAGGTTTTAGGGCAGTGCAGTGGTGTTCGGGCAGTGTAGTGGGTCGTGCTGGGGCTAATGTTTCAGGGTTTAGGGCGAAGCAGTGGTGCTCGAGCAGTCTAGGGGGTCGTGCAGGGGGTGGTGTTTCAGGGTTTAGGGCAGTGCAGTGGTGTTCGGGCAGTGTAGGGGGATGTACTGGGGGTGGTGTTTCAGGGTTTAGTGCTGAGCAGTGGTGTTCGGGCAGTGTAGGGGGTCTTGCTGGGGATGGTGTTTCAGGGTTTAGGGCAGTGCAGTGGTGTTCGGGCAGTGTAGTGGGTCGTGGTGGAGGTGGTGTTTAAAGGGTTTTAGGGCAGGGCAGGGGTGTTTGGGCAGTGGAGGGGGTCATGCTGGGGCTGGTGTTTCAGGGTTTTGGAAGTGCAGTGGTGTTCGGGCAGTGTAGGGGGTCGTGCTGGGACTGGTGTTTTAGGGTTTAGAGCAGTGCAGTGGTGTTCGGGCAGTGTACGGGGTTGTGCTGGGGCTGGTGTTTAAGGGTTTAGGGCAGTGCAGTGGTGTTCGGGCAGTGTAGGGGCTCATGGTGGGGCTGGTGATTCAGGGTTTAGGGCTGAGCAGTGGTGTTCGGGCAGTGTAGGGGGTCATGCAGGGGGTGGTGTTTCAGGGTTTAGGGCAGTGCAGTGGTGTTCGGGCAGAGTAGGGGGTCATGCAGGGGGTGCTGTTTCAGGGTTTAGGGCAGTGCAGGTGTTTTCGGGCAGTGTAGGGGGTCTTGCTGGGGGTGGTGTTTCAGGGTTTAGGGCAGTGGTGTTCGGGCAGTGTAGGGGGTCTTGCTGGGGCTGGTGTTTCAGGGTTTACGGCAGTGCAGTAGTTTTCGGGCAGTGTAGGGGGTAATGCTGGAGGTGGTGTTTCAGGGTTTAGGGCAGTGCAGTGGTGTGCAGGGAGTGTGAGAGGTCATGCTGGGTCGGGTGTTTTAGGGATTAAGGCAGATCAGTGGTGTTCGGGCAGTTTAGGGGGTCATGCTCGGGTTGGTGTTTCAGGGTTTTGGGCATAGCAGTGGTGTTCTGGCAGTGTAGGGGGACGTACTGTGGGTGGTGTTTCAGGGTTTAGGGCAGAGCAGTGGTGTTCGGGCAGTGTAGGGGGTCGTGCTGGGGCTGGTATTTCAGTGTTTAGGGCAGTGCAGTGGTGTACGGGCCGTGTAGGGGGTCATGCTGGGGGTGGGGTTTCAGGGTTTAGGGCAGATCAGTGGTGTTCAGGCAGTGTAGTGGGTCGTGGTGGAGGTGGTGATTCAGGGTTTTAGGGCAGGGGTGTTCGGGCAGTGTAGGGGGTCGTGCTGGGGGTGGTGTTTCAGGGCTTAGGGCAGTGCAGTGGTGTTCTTGGAGTGTAGGGGATCGTGCTGGGGCTGGTGTTTCAGGGTTATGGAAGTGCAGAGGTGTTCGGGCAGTATAGGGGGTCATGCTAGGGCTGGTGTTTCAGGGTTTAGGGCAGTGCAGTGGTTTTTGGGCAGTATAGGGGGTCATGCTGGGGCTGGTGTTTCAGGGTTTAGGGCATTGCAGTGATTTTCGGGCAGTTTAGGGTGTCTTGCTGGGGCTTGTGTTTCAGGGTTTAGGGCAGTGCAGTGGTGTTCGGGCAGTGTAGGGTGTCGTGCTGGGGGTGGTGTTTCAGGGTTTAGGGCAGAACAGTGATGTTCGGGCAGATTAGGGTGTCGTGCTGGTGCTGGTGTTTCAGGATTTAGGGCAGAGCAGTCGTGTTCGGGCAGTGTAGGGGGACGTGCTGGGGCTGGTGTTTCAGGGTTTAGGGCAGAGCAGTGGTGTTCGGCCAGTGTAGGGGGATGTGCTGGGGTGGTGTTTCAGGGTTTAGGGCAGAGCAGTGGTGTTCGGGCAGTGTAGGGGTCATGCTGGGGGTGGTGTTTCAGGGTTTAGGGCAGTGCAGTGGTGTTCGGGCAGTGTAGGGGATCTTGCTGGGGCTGGTGTTTCAGGGTTTAGGGCAGAGCAGTGGTGTTCGGGCAGTGTAGGGGGTCTTGCTGGGGCTGATGTTTCAGGGTTTAGAGCAGTGCAGTGGTGTTCGGAGAGTATAGGGGGTCGTTCTGGGGGTGGGGTTTCAGGGTTTAGGGAAGATCAGTGGTGTTCGGGCATTATAGGTGGTAGTGCTGGTTTTTCAGGATTCAGTGTAGAGCAGTGGTGTTCGGCCAGTGTAGGGGGACATACTGGGGGTGGTGTTTCAGGGTTTAGTGCTGAGCAGTGGTGTTCAGGCAGTATTGGGGGTCTTGCTGGGGAGGGTGTTTCAGGGTTTAGGGCAGTGCAGTGGTGTTCGGGCAGTGTAGTGGTTCGTGCTGGGGGTGGTGTTTCAGGGTTGAGGGCAGTGCAGTGGTGTTCGGGTAGCGTAGGGGATCGTGCTCGGTCTGGTGTTTCAGTGTTACGTCAGTGCAGTGGTTTTCGGGCAGTGTAGGGGATCGTGCTGGGACTGGTGTTTGAGGGTTTAGAGCAGTGCAGTGGTGTTCGGGCAGTGTAGAGGGTCATGCTGGGGCTCGTGTTTCAGGGTTTAGGTCAGTGCAGTGGAGTTCGGGCAGTGTAGGGAGTTGTGCTGGGGCTGGTGTTTCAGGGTTTAGGGCAGTGCAGTGGTGATCGGGCAGTGTAGGGTTCGTGCTGTATGTGGTCTTTCAGGGTTTTAGGGCAGTGCAGTGGTGTTTGGTAGTGTAGGTGTCATGGTGGGGCTCGTGTTTCAGGGTTTAGTGCAGTGCAGTGGTGTTCAGGTAGTGTAGGAGGTTGTGCTGTGGCTGGAGTTTCAGGGTTTAGGGCAGTGCAGTGGTGTTCGGGCAGTGTAGGGGGTCATGCTGGGGCTGGTCTTTCAGTGTATAGGGCAGTGCAGTGGTGTTCAGGCAGTGTAGGGGGTCATGCTGGGGCTGGTGTCTCAGGGTTTAGGTCGGTGCTGTGGTGTTCGGGCAGTGTAGGGGATTGTGCTGGTGCTGGTGTTTCAGGGTTTAGGTCGGTGCAGTGGTGTTCGGGCAGAGTAGGGGGTCGTGCAGGGGGTGGTGTTTCAGGCTTTAGGGCAGTGCAGTTGTTTTCGGGCAGTGTAGGGGAACGTACTGGGGTGGTGTTGTAGGTTTTAGGGCAGTGCAGTGGTGTTCGGGCAGTGTAGGGGGTCGTGCTGGGGCTAATGTTTCAGGGTTTAGGGCGGAGCAGTGGTGTTCGGGCAGTGTAGTGGGTCGTGCTGGGGCTGGTGTTTCAGAGTTTAGGGCAGTGCAGTGGTGTTCGGGCTGTTTAGGGTGTCGTGGTGGGGCTTGTTTTTCAGGGTTTAGGGCAGTGCAGTGGTGTTCGGGAAGTGTAGGGTGTGGTGCTGGTGGTGGTGCTTCAGGGTTTAGGGCAGAGCAGTGGTGTTAGGGCAGTTTAGGGTGTTGTGCTGGTGATGGTGTTTCAGGATTTTGGGCAGAGCAGTGGTGCTCGGGCAGTCTAGGGGGTCGTGCAGGGGGTGGTGTTTCAGGGTTTAGGGCAGTGCAGTGGTGTTCGGGCAGTGTAGGGGGGCATGCAGGGGGGTGGTGTTTCAGGGTTTAGGGCAGTGCAGTCGTGTTCGGGCAGTGTAGGGGATCGTGCTGGGACTGGTGTTTGAGGGTTTAGAGCAGTGCAGTGGTGTTCGGGCAGTGTAGAGGGTCATGCTGGGGCTCGTGTTTCAGGGTTTAGGTCAGTGCAGTGGAGTTCGGGCAGTGTAGGGAGTTGTGCTGGGGCTGGTGTTTCAGGGTTTAGGGCAGTGCAGTGGTGATCGGGCAGTGTAGGGTTCGTGCTGTATGTGGTCTTTCAGGGTTTTAGGGCAGTGCAGTGGTGTTTGGTAGTGTAGGTGTCATGGTGGGGCTCGTGTTTCAGGGTTTAGTGCAGTGCAGTGGTGTTCAGGTAGTGTAGGAGGTTGTGCTGTGGCTGGAGTTTCAGGGTTTAGGGCAGTGCAGTGGTGTTCGGGCAGTGTAGGGGGTCATGCTGGGGCTGGTCTTTCAGTGTATAGGGCAGTGCAGTGGTGTTCAGGCAGTGTAGGGGGTCATGCTGGGGCTGGTGTCTCAGGGTTTAGGTCGGTGCTGTGGTGTTCGGGCAGTGTAGGGGATTGTGCTGGTGCTGGTGTTTCAGGGTTTAGGTCGGTGCAGTGGTGTTCGGGCAGAGTAGGGGGTCGTGCAGGGGGTGGTGTTTCAGGCTTTAGGGCAGTGCAGTTGTTTTCGGGCAGTGTAGGGGAACGTACTGGGGTGGTGTTGTAGGTTTTAGGGCAGTGCAGTGGTGTTCGGGCAGTGTAGGGGGTCGTGCTGGGGCTAATGTTTCAGGGTTTAGGGCGGAGCAGTGGTGTTCGGGCAGTGTAGTGGGTCGTGCTGGGGCTGGTGTTTCAGAGTTTAGGGCAGTGCAGTGGTGTTCGGGCTGTTTAGGGTGTCGTGGTGGGGCTTGTTTTTCAGGGTTTAGGGCAGTGCAGTGGTGTTCGGGAAGTGTAGGGTGTGGTGCTGGTGGTGGTGCTTCAGGGTTTAGGGCAGAGCAGTGGTGTTAGGGCAGTTTAGGGTGTTGTGCTGGTGATGGTGTTTCAGGATTTTGGGCAGAGCAGTGGTGCTCGGGCAGTCTAGGGGGTCGTGCAGGGGGTGGTGTTTCAGGGTTTAGGGCAGTGCAGTGGTGTTCGGGCAGTGTAGGGGGGCATGCAGGGGGGTGGTGTTTCAGGGTTTAGGGCAGTGCAGTCGTGTTCGGGCAGTGTAGGTGGTCATGCTGTGGGTGGTGTTTTAGGGTTTAGGGCAGTGCAGTGGTGTTCAGGCAGTGTAGCGGGTCGTGCTGGGTGTGGCGTTTCAGGTTTTAGGGCAGTGCAGTGGTGTTCGGGCAGTGTGAGGGGTCGTGCTGGGGCTGGTGTTTTAGGGATTAGGGCAGTGCAGTGGTGTTCGGGCAGTGTAGGGGGTCGTGCTGGGGGTGGGGTTTCAGGATTTAGGGCAGAGCAGTGGTGTTCAGGCAGTGTAGGGGGTTGTGCTGGTGCTAGTTTTTCAGGATTTAGGGTAGAGCAGTGGTGTTCGGCCAGTGTAGGGGGTCTTGCTGGGGATGGTGTTTCAGGGTTTAGGGCAGTGCAGTGGGTCGTGGTGGAGGTGGTGTTTAAAGAGTTTTAGGGCAGGGCAGGGGTGTTTGGGCAGTGTAGGGGGTCGTGCTGGGGATGGTGTTTCACGGTTACGGAAGTGTAGTGGTGTTCGGGCAGTGTAGGGGGTCGTGCTGGGATTGGTGTTTTAGGGTTTAGTGCAGTGCAGTGGTGTTCGGGCAGTGTACGGGGTTGTGCTGGGGCTGGTGTTTAAGGGTTTATGGCAGTGCAGTGGTGTTCGGGCAGTGTAGGGGCTCATGGTGGGGATGGTGATTCAGGGTTTAGGGCAGAGCAGTGGTGTTCGGGCAGTGTAGGGGGTCATGCTTGGAGTGGTGTTTCAGGATTTAGGGCAGTGCAGTGGTGTTCGGGCATTGTAGGGGGGCGTGCTGCGGGTGGTGTTTTAGGGTTTAGGGCAGAGCAGTGGTGTTCGGGCAGTCTAGGGGGTCATGCAGGGGGTGGTGTTTCAGGGTTTAGGGCAGTGCAGTGGTGTTCGGGCAGAGTAGGGGGTCATGCAGGGGGTGCTGTTTCAGGGTTTAGGGCAGTGCAGGTGTTTTCGGGCAGTGTAGGGGGTCTTGCTGGGGGTGGTGTTTCAGGGTTTAGGGCAGTGGTGTTCGGGAAGAGTAGGGGGTCTTGCTGGGGCTGGTGTTTCAGGGTTTAGGTCGGTGCTGTGGTGTTCGGGCAGTGTAGGGGGTTGTGTTGGGGCTGGTGTTTCAGGGTTTAGGTCGGTGCAGTGGTGTTCGGGCAGAGTAGGGGGTCGTGCAGGGGGTGGTGTTTCAGGCTTTAGGGCAGTGCAGTTGTTTTCGGGCAGTGTAGGGGGACGTACTGGGGGTGGTGTTTCAGGTTTTAGGGCAGTGCAGTGGTGTTCGGGCAGTGTAGGGGGTCGTGCTGGGGCTAATGTTTCAGGGTTTAGGGCGGAGCAGTGGTGTTCGGGCAGTGTAGGGGGTCGTGCTGGGGCTGGTGTTTCAGGGTTTAGGGCAGTGCAGTGTTGTTCGGTCTGTTTAGGCTGTCGTGCTGGGGCTTGTGTTTCAGGGTTTAGGGCAGTGCAGTGGTGTTCGGGAAGTGTAGGGTGTCGTGCTGGTGGTGGTGCTTCAGGGTTTAGAGCAGAGCAGTGGTGTTCGGGCAGTTTAGGGTGTCGTGCTGATGATGGTGTTTCAGGATTTTGGGCAGAGCAGTGGTGCTCGGGCAGTCTAGGGGGTCATGCAGGGGGTGGTGTTTCAGGGTTTAGGGCAGTGTATTGGTGTTCGGGCAGTGTAGGGGGATGTACTGGGGGTGTTGTTTCAGGGTTTAGTGCTGAGCAGTGGTGTTCGGGCACTGTAGGGGGTCTTGCTGGGGATGGTGTTTCACGGTTTAGGGCAGTGCAGTGGTGTTCGGGCAGTGTAGTGGGTCATGGTGGAGGTGGTGTTTAAAGGGTTTTAGGGCAGGGCAGGGGTGTTTGGGCAGTGTAGGTGGTCATGCTGTGGGTGGTGTTTTAGGGTTTAGGGCAGTGCAGTGGTGTTCGGGCAGTGTAGGGGGTCATGCTGTGGGTGGTGTTTTAGGGTTTAGGGCAGTGCAGTGGTGTTCGGACAGTGTAGCGGGTCATGCTGGGTGTGGCGTTTCAGGTTTTAGGGCAGTGCAGTGGTGTTCGGGCGGTGTGAGGGGTCGTGCTGGGGCTGGTGTTTTAGGGATTAGGGCAGTGCAGTGGTGTTCGGGCAGTGTAGGGGGTCGTGCTGGGGGTGGGGTTTCAGGGTTTAGGACAGAGCAGTGGTGTTCGGGCAGTGTAGGGGGTTGTGCTGGTGCTAGTTTTTCAGGATTTAGGGTAGAGCAGTGGGGTTCGGGCAGTGTAGGGGGTCTTGCTGGGGATGGTGTTTCAGGGTTTAGGGCAGTGCAGTGGTGTTCGGGCAGTGTAGTGGGTCATGGTGGAGGTGGTGTTTAAAGGGTTTTAGGGCAGGGCAGGGGTGTCTGGGCAGTGTAGGGGGTCGTGCTGGGGGTGGTGTTTCAGGGTTTAGGGCAGTGCAGTGGTGTTCGTGGAGTGTAGGGGATCGTGCTGGGGCTGGTGTTTCAGGGTTACGGAAGTGCAGTGGTGTTCGGGCAGTATAGGGGGTCGTGCTGGGACTGGTGTTTTAGGGTTTAGAGCAGTGCAGTGGTGTTCGGACAGTGTACGGGGTTGTGCTGGGGCTGGTGTTTAAGGGTTTAGGGCAGTGCAGTGGTGTTCGGGCAGTGTAGGGGCTCATGGTGGGGATGGTGATTTAGGGTTTAGGGCGGAGCAGTAGTGTTCGGGCAATGTAGGGGGTCATGCTGGAAGTGGTGTTTCAGGATTTAGGGCAGTGCAGTGGTGTTCGGGCATTGTAGGGGGACGTGCTGGGGGAGGTGTTTCAGGGTTTAGGGCAGTGCAGGTGTTTTCGGGCAGTGTAGGGGGTCTTGCTGGGGGTGGTGTTTCAGGGTTTAGGGCAGTGGTGTTCGGGCAGTGTAGGGGGTCTTGCTGGGGCTGGTGTTTCAGGGTTTAGGTCGGTGCTGTGGTGTTCGGGCAGTGTAGGGGGTTGTGCTGGGGCTGGTGTTTCAGGGTTTAGGTCGGTGCAGTGGTGTTCGGGCAGAGTAGGGGGTCGTGCAGGGGGTGGTGTTTCAGGTTTTAGGACAGTGCAGTTGTTTTCGGGCAGTGTAGGGGGAAGTACTGGGGGTGGTGTATCAGGTTTTAGGGCAGTGTAGTGGTGTTCGGGCAGTGTAGTGGGTCGTGCTGGGGCTAATGTTTCAGGGTTTAGGGCGGAGCAGTGGTGCTTGAGCAGTCTAGGGGGTCGTGCAGGGGGTGGTGTTTCAGGGTTTAGGGCAGTGCAGTGGTGTTCGGCCAGTGTAGGGGGATGTACTGGGGGTGGTGTTTCAGGGTTTAGTGCTGAGCAGTGGTGTTCGGGCAGTGTAGGGGGTCTTGCTGGGGATGGTGTTTCAGGGTTTAGGGCAGTGCAGTGGTGTTCGGGCAGTGTAGTGGGTCGTGGTGGAGGTGGTGTTTAAAGGGTTTTAGGGCAGGGCAGGGGTGTTTGGGCAGTGGAGGGGGTCATGCTGGGGCTGGTGTTTCAGTGTTTTGGAAGTGCAGTGGTGTTCGGGCAGTGTAGGGGGTCGTGCTGGGACTGGTGTTTTAGGGTTTAGAGCAGTGCAGTGGTGTTCGGGCAGTGTACGGGGTTGTGCTGGGGCTGGTGTTTAAGGGTTTAGGGCAGTGCAGTGGTGTTCGGGCAGTGTAGGGGCTCATGGTGGGGCTGGTGATTCAGGGTTTAGGGCAGAGCAGTGGTGTTCGGGCAGTGTAGGGGGTCATGCAGGGGGTGGTGTTTCAGGGTTTAGGGCAGTGCAGTGGTGTTCGGGCAGAGTAGGGGGTCATGCAGGGGGTGCTGTTTCAGGGTTTAGGGCAGTGCAGGTGTTTTCGGGCAGTGTAGGGGGTCTTGCTGGGGGTGGTGTTTCAGGGTTTAGGGCAGTGGTGTTCGGGCAGTGTAGGGGGTCTTGCTGGGGCTGGTGTTTCAGGGTTTACGGCAGTGCAGTAGTTTTCGGGCAGTGTAGGGGGTAATGCTGGAGGTGGTGTTTCAGGGTTTAGGGCAGTGCAGTGGTGTGCAGGGAGTGTGAGAGGTCATGCTGGGTCGGGTGTTTTAGGGATTAAGGCAGATCAGTGGTGTTAGGGCAGTTTAGGGGGTCATGCTCGGGTTGGTGTTTCAGGGTTTTGGGCATAGCAGTGGTGTTCAGGCAGTGTAGTGGGTCGTGGTGGAGGTGGTGATTCAGGGTTTTAGGGCAGGGCAGGGGTGTTCGGGCAGTGTAGGGGGTCGTGCTGGGGGTGGTGTTTCAGGGCTTAGGGCAGTGCAGTGGTGTTCTTGGAGTGTAGGGGATCGTGCTGGGGCTGGTGTTTCAGGGTTATGGAAGTGCAGAGGTGTTCGGGCAGTATAGGGGTTCATGCTAGGGCTGGTGTTTCAGGGTTTAGGGCAGTGCAGTGGTTTTTGGGCAGTATAGGGGGTCATGCTGGGGCTGGTGTTTCAGGGTTTAGGGCATTGCAGTGATTTTCGGGCAGTTTAGGGTGTCTTGCTGGGGCTTGTGTTTCAGGGTTTAGGGCAGTGCAGTGGTGTTCGGGCAGTGTAGGGTGTCGTGCTGGGGGTGGTGTTTCAGGGTTTAGGGCAGAACAGTGATGTTCGGGCAGATTAGGGTGTCGTGCTGGTGCTGGTGTTTCAGGATTTAGGGCAGAGCAGTCGTGTTCGGGCAGTGTAGGGGGACGTGCTGGGGCTGGTGTTTCAGGGTTTAGGGCAGAGCAGTGGTGTTCGGCCAGTGTAGGGGGATGTGCTGGGGTGGTGTTTCAGGGTTTAGGGCAGAGCAGTGGTGTTCGGGCAGTGTAGGGGTCATGCTGGGGGTGGTGTTTCAGGGTTTAGGGCAGTGCAGTGGTGTTCGGGCAGTGTAGGGGATCTTGCTGGGGCTGGTGTTTCAGGGTTTAGGGTAGAGCAGTGGTGTTCGGGCAGTGTAGGGGGTCTTGCTGGGGCTGATGTTTCAGGGTTTAGAGCAGTGCAGTGGTGTTCGGAGAGTATAGGGGGTCGTTCTGGGGGTGGGGTTTCAGGGTTTAGGGAAGATCAGTGGTGTTCGGGCATTATAGGTGGTAGTGCTGGTTTTTCAGGATTCAGTGTAGAGCAGTGGTGTTCGGCCAGTGTAGGGGGACATACTGGGGGTGGTGTTTCAGGGTTTAGTGCTGAGCAGTGGTGTTCAGGCAGTATTGGGGGTCTTGCTGGGGATGGTGTTTCAGGGTTTAGGGCAGTGCAGTGGTGTTCGGGCAGTGTAGTGGTTCGTGCTGGGGGTGGTGTTTCAGGGTTTAGGGCAGTGCAGTGGTGTTCGGGTAGCGTAGGGGATCGTGCTCGGCCTGGTGTTTCAGTGTTATGTCAGTGCAGTGGTTTTCGGGCAGTGTAGGGGATCGTGCTGGGACTGGTGTTTGAGGGTTTAGAGCAGTGCAGTGGTGTTCGGGCAGTGTAGAGGGTCATGCTGGGGCTCGTGTTTCAGGGTTTAGGTCAGTGCAGTGGAGTTCGGGCAGTGTAGGGAGTTGTGCTGGGGCTGGTGTTTCAGGGTTTAGGGCAGTGCAGTGGTGATCGGGCAGTGTAGGGTTCGTGCTGTATGTGGTCTTTCAGGGTTTTAGGGCAGTGCAGTGGTGTTTGGTAGTGTAGGTGTCATGGTGGGGCTTGTGTTTCAGGGTTTAGTGCAGTGCAGTGGTGTTCAGGTAGTGTAGGAGGTTGTGCTGTGGCTGGAGTTTCAGGGTTTAGGGCAGTGCAGTGGTGTTCGGGCAGTGTAGGGGGTCATGCTGGGGCTGGTCTTTCAGTGTATAGGGCAGTGCAGTGGTGTTCAGGCAGTGTAGGGGGTCATGCTGGGGCTGGTGTTTCAGGGTTTAGGTCGGTGCTGTGGTGTTTGGGCAGTGTAGGGGATTGTGCTGGTGCTGGTGTTTCAGGGTTTAGGTCGGTGCAGTGGTGTTCGGGCAGAGTAGGGGGTCGTGCAGGGGGTGGTGTTTCAGGCTTTAGGGCAGTGCAGTTGTTTTCGGGCAGTGTAGGGGAACGTACTGGGGTGGTGTTGTAGGTTTTAGGGCAGTGCAGTGGTGTTCGGGCAGTGTAGGGGGTCATGCTGGGGCTAATGTTTCAGGGTTTAGGGTGGAGCAGTGGTGTTCGGGCAGTGTAGTGGGTCGTGCTGGGGCTGGTGTTTCAGAGTTTAGGGCAGTGCAGTGGTGTTCGGGCTGTTTAGGGTGTCGTGGTGGGGCTTGTGTTTCAGGGTTTAGGGCAGTGCAGTGGTGTTCGGGAAGTGTAGGGTGTGGTGCTGGTGGTGGTGCTTCAGGGTTTAGGGCAGAGCAGTGGTGTTAGGGCAGTTTAGGGTGTTGTGCTGGTGATGGTGTTTCAGGATTTTGGGCAGAGCAGTGGTGCTCGGGCAGTCTAGGGGGTCGTGCAGGGGGTGGTGTTTCAGGGTTTAGGGCAGTGCAGTGGTGTTCGGGCAGTGTAGGGGGGCATGCAGGGGGGTGGTGTTTCAGGGTTTAGGGCAGTGCAGTCGTGTTCGGGCAGTGTAGGTGGTCATGCTGTGGGTGGTGTTTTAGGGTTTAGGGCAGTGCAGTGGTGTTCTGGCAGTGTAGCGGGTCGTGCTGGGTGTGGCGTTTCAGGTTTTAGGGCAGTGCAGTGGTGTTCGGGCAGTGTGAGGGGTCGTGCTGGGGCTGGTGTTTTAGGGATTAGGGCAGTGCAGTGGTGTTCGGGCAGTGTAGGGGGTCGTGCTGGGGGTGGGGTTTCAGGATTTAGGGCAGAGCAGTGGTGTTCGGGCAGTGTAGGGGGTTGTGCTGGTGCTAGTTTTTCAGGATTTAGGGTAGAGCAGTGGTGTTCGGGCAGTGTAGGGGGTCTTGCTGGGGATGGTGTTTCAGGGTTTAGGGCAGTGCAGTGGTGTTCGGGCAGTGTAGTGGGTCGTGGTGGAGGTGGTGTTTAAAGGGTTTTAGGGCAGGGCAGAGGTGTTTGGGCAGTGTAGGGGGTCGTGCTGGGGATGGTGTTTCAGGGTTTAGGGCAGTGCAGTGGTGTTCGTGGAGTGTAGGGGATCGTGCTGGGGCTGGTGTTTCACGGTTACGGAAGTGTAGTGGTGTTCGGGCAGTGTAGGGGGTCGTGCTGGGATTGGTGTTTTAGGGTTTAGTGCAGTGCAGTGGTGTTCGGGCAGTGTACGGGGTTGTGCTGGGGCTGGTGTTTAAGGGTTTATGGCAGTGCAGTGGTGTTCGGGCAGTGTAGGGGCTCATGGTGGGGATGGTGATTCAGGGTTTAGGGCAGAGCAGTGGTGTTCGGGCAGTGTAGGGGGTCATGCTTGGAGTGGTGTTTCAGGATTTAGGGCAGTGCAGTGGTGTTCGGGCATTGTAGGGGGACGTGCTGCGGGTGGTGTTTTAGGGTTTAGGGCAGAGCAGTGGTGTTCAGGCAGTCTAGGGGGTCATGCAGGGGGTGGTGTTTCAGGGTTTAGGGCAGTGCAGTGGTGTTCGGGCAGAGTAGGGGGTCATGCAGGGGGTGCTGTTTCAGGGTTTAGGGCAGTGCAGGTGTTTTCGGGCAGTGTAGGGGGTCTTGCTGGGGGTGGTGTTTCAGGGTTTAGGGCAGTGGTGTTCGGGAAGTGTAGGGGGTCTTGCTGGGGCTGGTGTTTCAGGGTTTAGGTCGGTGCTGTGGTGTTCGGGCAGTGTAGGGGGTTGTGTTGGGGCTGGTGTTTCAGGGTTTAGGTCGGTGCAGTGGTGTTCGGGCAGAGTAGGGGGTCGTGCAGGGGGTGGTGTTTCAGGCTTTAGGGCAGTGCAGTTGTTTTCGGGCAGTGTAGGGGGACGTACTGGGGGTGGTGTTTCAGGTTTTAGGGCAGTGCAGTGGTGTTCAGGCAGTGTAGGGGGTCGTGCTGGGGCTAATGTTTCAGGGTTTAGGGCAGAGCAGTGGTGTTCGGGCAGTGTTGGGGGTCGTGCTGGGGCTGGTGTTTCAGGGTTTAGGGCAGTGCAGTGTTGTTCGGTCTGTTTAGGGTGTCGTGCTGGGGCTTGTGTTTCAGGGTTTAGGGCAGTGCAGTGGTGTTCGGGAAGTGTAGGGTGTCGTGCTGGTGGTGGTGCTTCAGGGTTTAGGGCAGAGCAGTGGTGTTCGGGCAGTTTAGGGTGTCGTGCTGATGATGGTGTTTCAGGATTTTGGGCAGAGCAGTGGTGCTCGGGCAGTCTAGGGGGTCATGCAGAGGGTGGTGTTTCAGGGTTTAGGGCAGTGCATTGGTGTTCGGGCAGTGTAGGGGGATGTACTGGGGGTGTTGTTTCAGGGTTTAGTGCTGAGCAGTGGTGTTCGGGCACTGTAGGGGGTCTTGCTGGGGATGGTGTTTCACGGTTTAGGGCAGTGCAGTGGTGTTCGGGCAGTGTAGTGGGTCATGGTGGAGGTGGTGTTTAAAGGGTTTTAGGGCAGGGCAGGGGTGTTTGGGCAGTGTAGGTGGTCATGCTGTGGGTGGTGTTTTAGGGTTTAGGGCAGTGCAGTGGTGTTCGGGCAGTGTAGGTGGTCATGCTGTGGGTGGTGTTTTAGGGTTTAGGGCAGTGCAGTGGTGTTCGGACAGTGTAGCGGGTCATGCTGGGTGTGGCGTTTCAGGTTTTAGGGCAGTGCAGTGGTGTTCGGGCGGTGTGAGGGGTCGTGCTGGGGCTGGTGTTTTAGGGATTAGGGCAGTGCAGTGGTGTTCGGGCAGTGTAGGGGGTCGTGCTGGGGGTGGGGTTTCAGGGTTTAGGACAGAGCAGTGGTGTTCGGGCAGTGTAGGGGCACGTACTGGGGGTGGTGTTTCAGGGTTTAGTGCTGAGCAGTGGTGTTCGGGCAGTGTAGGGGGTCTTGCTGGGGATGGTGTTTCAGGATTTAGGGCAGTGCAGTGGTGTTCGGGCAGTGTAGTGGGTCATGGTGGAGGTGGTGTTTAAAGGGTTTTAGGGCAGGGCAGGGGTGTCTGGGCAGTGTAGGGGGTCGTGCTGGGGGTGGTGTTTCAGGGTTTAGGGCAGTGCAGTGGTGTTCGTGGAGTGTAGGGGATCGTGCTGGGGCTGGTGTTTCAGGGTTACGGAAGTGCAGTGGTGTTCGGGCAGTATAGGGGGTCGTGCTGGGACTGGTGTTTTAGGGTTTAGAGCAGTGCAGTGGTGTTCGGACAGTGTACGGGGTTGTGCTGGGGCTGGTGTTTAAGGGTTTAGGGCAGTGCAGTGGTGTTCGGGCAGTGTAGGGGCTCATGGTGGGGATGGTGATTTAGGGTTTAGGGCGGAGCAGTAGTGTTCGGGCAATGTAGGGGGTCATGCTGGAAGTGGTGTTTCAGGATTTAGGGCAGTGCAGTGGTGTTCGGGCATTGTAGGGGGACGTGCTGGGGGTGGTGTTTCAGGGTTTAGGGCAGTGCAGGTGTTTTCGGGCAGTGTAGGGGGTCTTGCTGGGGGTGGTGTTTCAGGGTTTAGGGCAGTGGTGTTCGGGCAGTGTAGGGGGTCTTGCTGGGGCTGGTGTTTCAGGGTTTAGGTCGGTGCTGTGGTGTTCGGGCAGTGTAGGGGGTTGTGCTGGGGCTGGTGTTTCAGGGTTTAGGTCAGTGCAGTGGTGTTCGGGCAGAGTAGGGGGTCGTGCAGGGGGTGGTGTTTCAGGTTTTAGGACAGTGCAGTTGTTTTTGGGCAGTGTAGGGGGAAGTACTGGGGGTGGTGTATCAGGTTTTAGGGCAGTGCAGTGGTGTTCGGGCAGTGTAGTGGGTCGTGCTGGGGCTAATGTTTCAGGGTTTAGGGCGAAGCAGTGGTGCTCGAGCAGTCTAGGGGGTCGTGCAGGGGGTGGTGTTTCAGGGTTTAGGGCAGTGCAGTGGTGTTCGGGCAGTGTAGGGGGATGTACTGGGGGTGGTGTTTCAGGGTTTAGTGCTGAGCAGTGGTGTTCGGGCAGTGTAGGGGGTCTTGCTGGGGATGGTGTTTCAGGGTTTAGGGCAGTGCAGTGGTGTTCGGGCAGTGTAGTGGGTCGTGGTGGAGGTGGTGTTTAAAGGGTTTTAGGGCAGGGCAGGGGTGTTTGGGCAGTGGAGGGGGTCATGCTGGGGCTGGTGTTTCAGGGTTTTGGAAGTGCAGTGGTGTTCGGGCAGTGTAGGGGGTCGTGCTGGGACTGGTGTTTTAGGGTTTAGAGCAGTGCAGTGGTGTTCGGGCAGTGTACGGGGTTGTGCTGGGGCTGGTGTTTAAGGGTTTAGGGCAGTGCAGTGGTGTTCGGGCAGTGTAGGGGCTCATGGTGGGGCTGGTGATTCAGGGTTTAGGGCTGAGCAGTGGTGTTCGGGCAGTGTAGGGGGTCATGCAGGGGGTGGTGTTTCAGGGTTTAGGGCAGTGCAGTGGTGTTCGGGCAGAGTAGGGGGTCATGCAGGGGGTGCTGTTTCAGGGTTTAGGGCAGTGCAGGTGTTTTCGGGCAGTGTAGGGGGTCTTGCTGGGGGTGGTGTTTCAGGGTTTAGGGCAGTGGTGTTCGGGCAGTGTAGGGGGTCTTGCTGGGGCTGGTGTTTCAGGGTTTACGGCAGTGCAGTAGTTTTCGGGCAGTGTAGGGGGTAATGCTGGAGGTGGTGTTTCAGGGTTTAGGGCAGTGCAGTGGTGTGCAGGGAGTGTGAGAGGTCATGCTGGGTCGGGTGTTTTAGGGATTAAGGCAGATCAGTGGTGTTCGGGCAGTTTAGGGGGTCATGCTCGGGTTGGTGTTTCAGGGTTTTGGGCATAGCAGTGGTGTTCTGGCAGTGTAGGGGGACGTACTGTGGGTGGTGTTTCAGGGTTTAGGGCAGAGCAGTGGTGTTCGGGCAGTGTAGGGGGTCGTGCTGGGGCTGGTATTTCAGTGTTTAGGGCAGTGCAGTGGTGTACGGGCCGTGTAGGGGGTCATGCTGGGGGTGGGGTTTCAGGGTTTAGGGCAGATCAGTGGTGTTCAGGCAGTGTAGTGGGTCGTGGTGGAGGTGGTGATTCAGGGTTTTAGGGCAGGGGTGTTCGGGCAGTGTAGGGGGTCGTGCTGGGGGTGGTGTTTCAGGGCTTAGGGCAGTGCAGTGGTGTTCTTGGAGTGTAGGGGATCGTGCTGGGGCTGGTGTTTCAGGGTTATGGAAGTGCAGAGGTGTTCGGGCAGTATAGGGGGTCATGCTAGGGCTGGTGTTTCAGGGTTTAGGGCAGTGCAGTGGTTTTTGGGCAGTATAGGGGGTCATGCTGGGGCTGGTGTTTCAGGGTTTAGGGCATTGCAGTGATTTTCGGGCAGTTTAGGGTGTCTTGCTGGGGCTTGTGTTTCAGGGTTTAGGGCAGTGCAGTGGTGTTCGGGCAGTGTAGGGTGTCGTGCTGGGGGTGGTGTTTCAGGGTTTAGGGCAGAACAGTGATGTTCGGGCAGATTAGGGTGTCGTGCTGGTGCTGGTGTTTCAGGATTTAGGGCAGAGCAGTCGTGTTCGGGCAGTGTAGGGGGACGTGCTGGGGCTGGTGTTTCAGGGTTTAGGGCAGAGCAGTGGTGTTCGGCCAGTGTAGGGGATCTTGCTGGGGCTGGTGTTTCAGGGTTTAGGGCAGAGCAGTGGTGTTCGGGCAGTGTAGGGGATCTTGCTGGGGCTGGTGTTTCAGGGTTTAGGGCAGAGCAGTGGTGTTCGGGCAGTGTAGGGGGTCTTGCTGGGGCTGATGTTTCAGGGTTTAGAGCAGTGCAGTGGTGTTCGGAGAGTATAGGGGGTCGTTCTGGGGGTGGGGTTTCAGGGTTTAGGGAAGATCAGTGGTGTTCGGGCATTATAGGTGGTAGTGCTGGTTTTTCAGGATTCAGTGTAGAGCAGTGGTGTTCGGCCAGTGTAGGGGGACATACTGGGGGTGGTGTTTCAGGGTTTAGTGCTGAGCAGTGGTGTTCAGGCAGTATTGGGGGTCTTGCTGGGGAGGGTGTTTCAGGGTTTAGGGCAGTGCAGTGGTGTTCGGGCAGTGTAGGGGATCGTGCTGGGACTGGTGTTTGAGGGTTTAGAGCAGTGCAGTGGTGTTCGGGCAGTGTAGAGGGTCATGCTGGGGCTCGTGTTTCAGGGTTTAGGTCAGTGCAGTGGAGTTCGGGCAGTGTAGGGAGTTGTGCTGGGGCTGGTGTTTCAGGGTTTAGGGCAGTGCAGTGGTGATCGGGCAGTGTAGGGTTCGTGCTGTATGTGGTCTTTCAGGGTTTTAGGGCAGTGCAGTGGTGTTTGGTAGTGTAGGTGTCATGGTGGGGCTCGTGTTTCAGGGTTTAGTGCAGTGCAGTGGTGTTCAGGTAGTGTAGGAGGTTGTGCTGTGGCTGGAGTTTCAGGGTTTAGGGCAGTGCAGTGGTGTTCGGGCAGTGTAGGGGGTCATGCTGGGGCTGGTCTTTCAGTGTATAGGGCAGTGCAGTGGTGTTCAGGCAGTGTAGGGGGTCATGCTGGGGCTGGTGTCTCAGGGTTTAGGTCGGTGCTGTGGTGTTCGGGCAGTGTAGGGGATTGTGCTGGTGCTGGTGTTTCAGGGTTTAGGTCGGTGCAGTGGTGTTCGGGCAGAGTAGGGGGTCGTGCAGGGGGTGGTGTTTCAGGCTTTAGGGCAGTGCAGTTGTTTTCGGGCAGTGTAGGGGAACGTACTGGGGTGGTGTTGTAGGTTTTAGGGCAGTGCAGTGGTGTTCGGGCAGTGTAGGGGGTCGTGCTGGGGCTAATGTTTCAGGGTTTAGGGCGGAGCAGTGGTGTTCGGGCAGTGTAGTGGGTCGTGCTGGGGCTGGTGTTTCAGAGTTTAGGGCAGTGCAGTGGTGTTCGGGCTGTTTAGGGTGTCGTGGTGGGGCTTGTTTTTCAGGGTTTAGGGCAGTGCAGTGGTGTTCGGGAAGTGTAGGGTGTGGTGCTGGTGGTGGTGCTTCAGAGTTTAGGGCAGAGCAGTGGTGTTAGGGCAGTTTAGGGTGTTGTGCTGGTGATGGTGTTTCAGGATTTTGGGCAGAGCAGTGGTGCTCGGGCAGTCTAGGGGGTCGTGCAGGGGGTGGTGTTTCAGGGTTTAGGGCAGTGCAGTGGTGTTCGGGCAGTGTAGGGGGGCATGCAGGGGGGTGGTGTTTCAGGGTTTAGGGCAGTGCAGTCGTGTTCGGGCAGTGTAGGTGGTCATGCTGTGGGTGGTGTTTTAGGGTTTAGGGCAGTGCAGTGGTGTTCAGGCAGTGTAGCGGGTCGTGCTGGGTGTGGCGTTTCAGGTTTTAGGGCAGTGCAGTGGTGTTCGGGCAGTGTGAGGGGTCGTGCTGGGGCTGGTGTTTTAGGGATTAGGGCAGTGCAGTGGTGTTCGGGCAGTGTAGGGGGTCGTGCTGGGGGTGGGGTTTCAGGATTTAGGGCAGAGCAGTGGTGTTCGGGCAGTGTAGGGGGTTGTGCTGGTGCTAGTTTTTCAGGATTTAGGGTAGAGCAGTGGTGTTCGGGCAGTGTAGGGGGTCTTGCTGGGGATGGTGTTTCAGGGTTTAGGGCAGTGCAGTGGGTCGTGGTGGAGGTGGTGTTTAAAGAGTTTTAGGGCAGGGCAGGGGTGTTTGGGCAGTGTAGGGGGTCGTGCTGGGGATGGTGTTTCACGGTTACGGAAGTGTAGTGGTGTTCGGGCAGTGTAGGGGGTCGTGCTGGGATTGGTGTTTTAGGGTTTAGTGCAGTGCAGTGGTGTTCGGGCAGTGTACGGGGTTGTGCTGGGGCTGGTGTTTAAGGGTTTATGGCAGTGCAGTGGTGTTCGGGCAGTGTAGGGGCTCATGGTGGGGATGGTGATTCAGGGTTTAGGGCAGAGCAGTGGTGTTCGGGCAGTGTAGGGGGTCATGCTTGGAGTGGTGTTTCAGGATTTAGGGCAGTGCAGTGGTGTTCGGGCATTGTAGGGGGGCGTGCTGCGGGTGGTGTTTTAGGGTTTAGGGCAGAGCAGTGGTGTTCGGGCAGTCTAGGGGGTCATGCAGGGGGTGGTGTTTCAGGGTTTAGGGCAGTGCAGTGGTGTTCGGGCAGAGTAGGGGGTCATGCAGGGGGTGCTGTTTCAGGGTTTAGGGCAGTGCAGGTGTTTTCGGGCAGTGTAGGGGGTCTTGCTGGGGGTGGTGTTTCAGGGTTTAGGGCAGTGGTGTTCGGGAAGAGTAGGGGGTCTTGCTGGGGCTGGTGTTTCAGGGTTTAGGTCGGTGCTGTGGTGTTCGGGCAGTGTAGGGGGTTGTGTTGGGGCTGGTGTTTCAGGGTTTAGGTCGGTGCAGTGGTGTTCCGGCAGAGTAGGGGGTCGTGCAGGGGGTGGTGTTTCAGGCTTTAGGGCAGTGCAGTTGTTTTCGGGCAGTGTAGGGGGACGTACTGGGGGTGGTGTTTCAGGTTTTAGGGCAGTGCAGTGGTGTTCGGGCAGTGTAGGGGGTCGTGCTGGGGCTAATGTTTCAGGGTTTAGGGCGGAGCAGTGGTGTTCGGGCAGTGTAGGGGGTCGTGCTGGGGCTGGTGTTTCAGGGTTTAGGGCAGTGCAGTGTTGTTCGGTCTGTTTAGGCTGTCGTGCTGGGGCTTGTGTTTCAGGGTTTAGGGCAGTGCAGTGGTGTTCGGGAAGTGTAGGGTGTCGTGCTGGTGGTGGTGCTTCAGGGTTTAGAGCAGAGCAGTGGTGTTCGGGCAGTTTAGGGTGTCGTGCTGATGATGGTGTTTCAGGATTTTGGGCAGAGCAGTGGTGCTCGGGCAGTCTAGGGGGTCATGCAGGGGGTGGTGTTTCAGGGTTTAGGGCAGTGTATTGGTGTTCGGGCAGTGTAGGGGGATGTACTGGGGGTGTTGTTTCAGGGTTTAGTGCTGAGCAGTGGTGTTCGGGCACTGTAGGGGGTCTTGCTGGGGATGGTGTTTCACGGTTTAGGGCAGTGCAGTGGTGTTCGGGCAGTGTAGTGGGTCATGGTGGAGGTGGTGTTTAAAGGGTTTTAGGGCAGGGCAGGGGTGTTTGGGCAGTGTAGGTGGTCATGCTGTGGGTGGTGTTTTAGGGTTTAGGGCAGTGCAGTGGTGTTCGGGCAGTGTAGGGGGTCATGCTGTGGGTGGTGTTTTAGGGTTTAGGGCAGTGCAGTGGTGTTCGGACAGTGTAGCGGGTCATGCTGGGTGTGGCGTTTCAGGTTTTAGGGCAGTGCAGTGGTGTTCGGGCGGTGTGAGGGGTCGTGCTGGGGCTGGTGTTTTAGGGATTAGGGCAGTGCAGTGGTGTTCGGGCAGTGTAGGGGGTCGTGCTGGGGGTGGGGTTTCAGGGTTTAGGACAGAGCAGTGGTGTTCGGGCAGTGTAGGGGGTTGTGCTGGTGCTAGTTTTTCAGGATTTAGGGTAGAGCAGTGGGGTTCGGGCAGTGTAGGGGGTCTTGCTGGGGCTGGTGTTTCAGGGTTACGGAAGTGCAGTGGTGTTCGGGCAGTATAGGGGGTCGTGCTGGGACTGGTGTTTTAGGGTTTAGAGCAGTGCAGTGGTGTTCGGACAGTGTACGGGGTTGTGCTGGGGCTGGTGTTTAAGGGTTTAGGGCAGTGCAGTGGTGTTCGGGCAGTGTAGGGGCTCATGGTGGGGATGGTGATTTAGGGTTTAGGGCGGAGCAGTAGTGTTCGGGCAATGTAGGGGGTCATGCTGGAAGTGGTGTTTCAGGATTTAGGGCAGTGCAGTGGTGTTCGGGCATTGTAGGGGGACGTGCTGGGGGTGGTGTTTCAGGGTTTAGGGCAGTGCAGGTGTTTTCGGGCAGTGTAGGGGGTCTTGCTGGGGGTGGTGTTTCAGGGTTTAGGGCAGTGGTGTTCGGGCAGTGTAGGGGGTCTTGCTGGGGCTGGTGTTTCAGGGTTTAGGTCGGTGCTGTGGTGTTCGGGCAGTGTAGGGGGTTGTGCTGGGGCTGGTGTTTCAGGGTTTAGGTCGGTGCAGTGGTGTTCGGGCAGAGTAGGGGGTCGTGCAGGGGGTGGTGTTTCAGGTTTTAGGACAGTGCAGTTGTTTTCGGGCAGTGTAGGGGGAAGTACTGGGGGTGGTGTATCAGGTTTTAGGGCAGTGCAGTGGTGTTCGGGCAGTGTAGTGGGTCGTGCTGGGGCTAATGTTTCAGGGTTTAGGGCGGAGCAGTGGTGCTTGAGCAGTCTAGGGGGTCGTGCAGGGGGTGGTGTTTCAGGGTTTAGGGCAGAGCAGTGGTGTTCGGGCAGTGTAGGGGTCATGCTGGGGGTGGTGTTTCAGGGTTTAGGGCAGTGCAGTGGTGTTCGGGCAGTGTAGGGGATCTTGCTGGGGCTGGTGTTTCAGGGTTTAGTGCAGAGCAGTGGTGTTCGGGCAGTGTAGGGGGTCTTGCTGGGGCTGATGTTTCAGGGTTTAGAGCAGTGCAGTGGTGTTCGGAGAGTATAGGGGTCGTTCTGGGGGTGGGGTTTCAGGGTTTAGGGAAGATCAGTGGTGTTCGGGCATTATAGGTGGTAGTGCTGGTTTTTCAGGATTCAGTGTAGAGCAGTGGTGTTCGGCCAGTGTAGGGGGACATACTGGGGGTGGTGTTTCAGGGTTTAGTGCTGAGCAGTGGTGTTCAGGCAGTATTGGGGGTCTTGCTGGGGATGGTGTTTCAGGGTTTAGGGCAGTGCAGTGGTGTTCGGGCAGTGTAGTGGTTCGTGCTGGGGGTGGTGTTTCAGGGTTTAGGGCAGTGCAGTGGTGTTCGGGTAGCGTAGGGGATCGTGCTCGGCCTGGTGTTTCAGTGTTACGTCAGTGCAGTGGTTTTCGGGCAGTGTAGGGGATCGTGCTGGGACTGGTGTTTGAGGGTTTAGAGCAGTGCAGTGGTGTTCGGGCAGTGTAGAGGGTCATGCTGGGGCTCGTGTTTCAGGGTTTAGGTCAGTGCAGTGGAGTTCGGGCAGTGTAGGGAGTTGTGCTGGGGCTGGTGTTTCAGGGTTTAGTGCAGTGGTGATCGGGCAGTGTAGGGTTCGTGCTGTATGTGGTCTTTCAGGGTTTTAGGGCAGTGCAGTGGTGTTTGGTAGTGTAGGTGTCATGGTGGGGCTTGTGTTTCAGGGTTTAGTGCAGTGCAGTGGTGTTCAGGTAGTGTAGGAGGTTGTGCTGTGGCTGGAGTTTCAGGGTTTAGGGCAGTGCAGTGGTGTTCGGGCAGTGTAGGGGGTCATGCTGGGGCTGGTCTTTCAGTGAATAGGGCAGTGCAGTGGTGTTCAGGCAGTGTAGGGGGTCATGCTGGGGCTGGTGTTTCAGGGTTTAGGTCGGTGCTGTGGTGTTCGGGCAGTGTAGGGGATTGTGCTGGTGCTGGTGTTTCAGGGTTTAGGTCGGTGCAGTGGTGTTCAGGCAGAGTAGGGGGTCGTGCAGGGGGTGGTGTTTCAGGCTTTAGGGCAGTGCAGTTGTTTTCGGGCAGTGTAGGGGAACGTACTGGGGTGGTGTTGTAGGTTTTAGGGCAGTGCAGTGGTGTTCGGGCAGTGTGGGGGGTCGTGCTGGGGCTAATGTTTCAGGGTTTAGGGCGGAGCAGTGGTGTTCGGGCAGTGTAGTGGGTCGTGCTGGGGCTGGTGTTTCAGAGTTTAGGGCAGTGCAGTGGTGTTCGGGCTGTTTAGGGTGTCGTGGTGGGGCTTGTGTTTCAGGGTTTAGGGCAGTGCAGTGGTGTTCGGCAAGTGTAGGGTGTGGTGCTGGTGGTGGTGCTTCAGGGTTTAGGGCAGAGCAGTGGTGTTAGGGCAGTTTAGGGTGTTGTGCTGGTGATGGTGTTTCAGGATTTTGGGCAGAGCAGTGGTGCTCGGGCAGTCTAGGGGGTCGTGCAGGGGGTGGTGTTTCAGGGTTTAGGGCAGTGCAGTGGTGTTCGGGCAGTGTAGGGGGGCATGCAGGGGGGTGGTGTTTCAGGGTTTAGGGCAGTGCAGTCGTGTTCGGGCAGTGTAGGTGGTCATGCTGTGGGTGGTGTTTTAGGGTTTAGGGCAGTGCAGTGGTGTTCGGGCAGTGTAGCGGGTCGTGCTGGGTGTGGCGTTTCAGGTTTTAGGGCAGTGCAGTGGTGTTCGGGCAGTGTGAGGGGTCGTGCTGGGGCTGGTGTTTTAGGGATTAGGGCAGTGCAGTGGTGTTCGGGCAGTGTAGGGGGTCGTGCTGGGGGTGGGGTTTCAGGATTTAGGGCAGAGCAGTGGTGTTCGGGCAGTGTAGGGGGTTGTGCTGGTGCTAGTTTTTCAGGATTTAGGGTAGAGCAGTGGTGTTCGGGCAGTGTAGGGGGTCTTGCTGGGGATGGTGTTTCAGGGTTTAGGGCAGTGCAGTGGTGTTCGGGCAGTGTAGTGGGTCGTGGTGGAGGTGGTGTTTAAAGGGTTTTAGGGCAGGGCAGAGGTGTTTGGGCAGTGTAGGGGGTCGTGCTGGGGATGGTGTTTCAGGGTTTAGGGCAGTGCAGTGGTGTTCGTGGAGTGTAGGGGATCGTGCTGGGGCTGGTGTTTCACGGTTACGGAAGTGTAGTGGTGTTCGGGCAGTGTAGGGGGTCGTGCTGGGATTGGTGTTTTAGGGTTTAGTGCAGTGCAGTGGTGTTTGGGCAGTGTACGGGTTTGTGCTGGGGCTGGTGTTTAAGGGTTTATGGCAGTGCAGTGGTGTTCGGGCAGTGTAGGGGCTCATGGTGGGGATGGTGATTCAGGGTTTAGGGCAGAGCAGTGGTGTTCGGGCAGTGTAGGGGGTCATGCTTGGAGTGGTGTTTCAGGATTTAGGGCAGTGCAGTGGTGTTCGGGCATTGTAGGGGGACGTGCTGCGGGTGGTGTTTTAGGGTTTAGGGCAGAGCAGTGGTGTTCGGGCAGTCTAGGGGGTCATGCAGGGGGTGGTGTTTCAGGGTTTAGGGCAGTGCAGTGGTGTTCGGGCAGAGTAGGGGGTCATGCAGGGGGTGCTGTTTCAGGGTTTAGGGCAGTGCAGGTGTTTTCGGGCAGTGTAGGGGGTCTTGCTGGGGGTGGTGTTTCAGGGTTTAGGGCAGTGATGTTCGGGAAGTGTAGGGGGTCTTGCTGGGGCTGGTGTTTCAGGGTTTAGGTCAGTGCTGTGGTGTTCGGGCAGTGTAGGGGGTTGTGTTGGGGCTGGTGTTTCAGGGTTTAGGTCGGTGCAGTGGTGTTCGGGCAGAGTAGGGGGTCGTGCAGGGGGTGGTGTTTCAGGCTTTAGGGCAGTGCAGTTGTTTTCGGGCAGTGTAGGGGGACGTACTGGGGGTGGTGTTTCAGGTTTTAGGGCAGTGCAGTGGTGTTCGGGCAGTGTAGGGGGTCGTGCTGGGGCTAATGTTTCAGGGTTTAGGGCGGAGCAGTGGTGTTCGGGCAGTGTTGGGGGTCGTGCTGGGGCTGGTGTTTCAGGGTTTAGGGCAGTGCAGTGTTGTTCGGTCTGTTTAGGGTGTCGTGCTGGGGCTTGTGTTTCAGGGTTTAGGGCAGTGCAGTGGTGTTCGGGAAGTGTAGGGTGTCGTGCTGGTGGTGGTGCTTCAGGGTTTAGGGCAGAGCAGTGGTGTTCGGGCAGTTTAGGGTGTCGTGCTGATGATGGTGTTTCAGGATTTTGGGCAGAGCAGTGGTGCTCGGGCAGTCTAGGGGGTCATGCAGGGGGTGGTGTTTCAGGGTTTAGGGCAGTGCATTGGTGTTCGGGCAGTGTAGGGGGATGTACTGGGGGTGTTGTTTCAGGGTTTAGTGCTGAGCAGTGGTGTTCGGGCACTGTAGGGGGTCTTGCTGGGGATGGTGTTTCACGGTTTAGGGCAGTGCAGTGGTGTTCGGGCAGTGTAGTGGGTCATGGTGGAGGTGGTGTTTACAGGGTTTTAGGGCAGGGGTGTTTGGGCAGTGTAGGTGGTCATGCTGTGGGTGGTGTTTTAGGGTTTAGGGCAGTGCAGTGGTGTTCGGGCAGTGTAGGTGGTCATGCTGTGGGTGGTGTTTTAGGGTTTAGGGCAGTGCAGTGGTGTTCGGACAGTGTAGCGGGTCATGCTGGGTGTGGCGTTTCAGGTTTTAGGGCAGTGCAGTGGTGTTCGGGCGGTGTGAGGGGTCATGCTGGGGCTGGTGTTTTAGGGATTAGGGCAGTGCAGTGGTGTTCGGGCAGTGTAGGGGGTCGTGCTGGGGGTGGGGTTTCAGGGTTTAGGACAGAGCAGTGGTGTTCGGGCAGTGTAGGGGGTTGTGCTGGTGCTAGTTTTTCAGGATTTAGGGTAGAGCAGTGGTGTTCGGGCAGTGTAGGGGCACGTACTGGGGGTGGTGTTTCAGGGTTTAGTGCTGAGCAGTGGTGTTCGGGCAGTGTAGGGGGTCTTGCTGGGGATGGTGTTTCAGGATTTAGGGCAGTGCAGTGGTGTTCGGGCAGTGTAGTGGGTCATGGTGGAGGTGGTGTTTAAAGGGTTTTAGGGCAGGGCAGGGGTGTCTGGGCAGTGTAGGGGGTCGTGCTGGGGGTGGTGTTTCAGGGTTTAGGGCAGTGCAGTGGTGTTCGTGGAGTGTAGGGGATCGTGCTGGGGCTGGTGTTTCAGGGTTACGGAAGTGCAGTGGTGTTCGGGCAGTATATGGGGTCGTGCTGGGACTGGTGTTTTAGGGTTTAGAGCAGTGCAGTGGTGTTCGGACAGTGTATGGGGTTGTGCTGGGGCTGGTGTTTAAGGGTTTAGGGCAGTGCAGTGGTGTTCGGGCAGTGTAGGGGCTCATGGTGGGGATGGTGATTTAGGGTTTAGGGCGGAGCAGTAGTGTTCGGGCAATGTAGGGGGTCATGCTGGAAGTGGTGTTTCAGGATTTAGGGCAGTGCAGTGGTGTTCGGGCATTGTAGGGGGACGTGCTGGGGGAGGTGTTTCAGGGTTTAGGGCAGTGCAGGTGTTTTCGGGCAGTGTAGGGGGTCTTGCTGGGGGTGGTTTTTCAGGGTTTAGGGCAGTGGTGTTCGGGCAGTGTAGGGGGTCTTGCTGGGGCTGGTGTTTCAGGGTTTAGGTCGGTGCTGTGGTATTCGGGCAGTGTAGGGGGTTGTGCTGGGGCTGGTGTTTCAGGGTTTAGGTCGGTGCAGTGGTGTTCGGGCAGAGTAGGGGGTCGTGCAGGGGGTGGTGTTTCAGGTTTTAGGACAGTGCAGTTCTTTTCGGGCAGTGTAGGGGGAAGTACTGGGGGTGGTGTATCAGGTTTTAGGGCAGTGCAGTGGTGTTCGGGCAGTGTAGTGGGTCGTGCTGGGGCTAATGTTTCAGGGTTTAGGGCGAAGCAGTGGTGCTCGAGCAGTCTAGGGGGTCGTTCAGGGGGTGGTGTTTCAGGCTTTAGGGCAGTGCAGTTGTTTTCGGGCAGTGTAGGGGAACGTACTGGGGTGGTGTTGTAGGTTTTAGGGCAGTGCAGTGGTGTTCGGGCAGTGTAGGGGGTCGTGCTGGGGCTAATGTTTCAGGGTTTAGGGCGGAGCAGTGGTGTTCGGGCAGTGTAGTGGGTCGTGCTGGGGCTGGTGTTTCAGAGTTTAGGGCAGTGCAGTGGTGTTCGGGCTGTTTAGGGTGACGTGGTGGGGCTTGTGTTTCAGGGTTTAGGGCAGTGCAGTGGTGTTCGGGAAGTGTAGGGTGTGGTGCTGGCGGTGGTGCTTCAGGGTTTAGGGCAGAGCAGTGGTGTTAGGGCAGTTTAGGGTGTTGTGCTGGTGATGGTGTTTCAGGATTTTGGGCAGAGCAGTGGTGCTCGGGCAGTCTAGGGGGTCGTGCAGGGGGTGGTGTTTCAGGGTTTAGGGCAGTGCAGTGGTGTTCGGGCAGTGTAGGGGGGCATGGAGGGGGGTGGTGTTTCAGGGTTTAGGGCAGTGCAGTCGTGTTCGGGCAGTGTAGGTGGTCATGCTGTGGGTGGTGTTTTAGGGTTTAGGGCAGTGCAGTGGTGTTCGGGCAGTGTAGCGGGTCGTGCTGGGTGTGGCGTTTCAGGTTTTAGGGCAGTGCAGTGGTGTTCGGGCAGTGTGAGGGGTCGTGCTGGGGCTGGTGTTTTAGGGATTAGGGCAGTGCAGTGGTGTTCGGGCAGTGTAGGGGGTCGTGCTGGGGGTGGGGTTTCAGGATTTAGGGCAGAGCAGTGGTGTTCGGGCAGTGTAGGGGGTTGTGCTGGTGCTAGTTTTTCAGGATTTAGGGTAGAGCAGTGGTGTTCGGGCAGTGTAGGGGGTCTTGCTGGGGATGGTGTTTCAGGGTTTAGGGCAGTGCAGTGGTGTTAGGGCAGTTTAGGGTGTTGTGCTGGTGATGGTGTTTCAGGATTTTGGGCTGAGCAGTGGTGCTCGGGCAGTCTAGGGGGTCGTGCAGGGGGTGGTGTTTCAGGGTTTAGGGCAGTGCAGTGGTGTTCGGGCAGTGTAGGGGGGCATGGAGGGGGGTGGTGTTTCAGGGTTTAGGGCAGTGCAGTCGTGTTCGGGCAGTGTAGGTGGTCATGCTGTGGGTGGTGTTTTAGGGTTTAGGGCAGTGCAGTGGTGTTCGGGCAGTGTAGCGGGTCGTGCTGGGTGTGGCGTTTCAGGTTTTAGGGCAGTGCAGTGGTGTTCGGGCAGTGTGAGGGGTCGTGCTGGGGCTGGTGTTTTAGGGATTAGGGCAGTGCAGTGGTGTTCGGGCAGTGTAGGGGGTCGTGCTGGGGGTGGGGTTTCAGGATTTAGGGCAGAGCAGTGGTGTTCGGGCAGTGTAGGGGGTTGTGCTGGTGCTAGTTTTTCAGGATTTAGGGTAGAGCAGTGGTGTTCGGGCAGTGTAGGGGGTCTTGCTGGGGATGGTGTTTTAGGGTTTAGTGCAGTGCAGTGGTGTTCGGGCAGTGTACGGGGTTGTGCTGGGATTGGTGTTTTAGGGTTTAGTGCAGTGCAGTGGTGTTCGGGCAGTGTACGGGGTTGTGCTGGGGCTGGTGTTTAAGGGTTTATGGCAGTGCAGTGGTGTTCGGGCAGTGTAGGGGCTCATGGTGGGGATGGTGATTCAGGGTTTAGGGCAGAGCAGTGGTGTTCGGGCAGTGTAGGGGGTCATGCTTGGAGTGGTGTTTCAGGATTTAGGGCAGTGCAGTGGTGTTCGGGCATTGTAGGGGGGCGTGCTGCGGGTGGTGTTTTAGGGTTTAGGGCAGAGCAGTGGTGTTCGGGCAGTCTAGGGGGTCATGCAGGGGGTGGTGTTTCAGGGTTTAGGGCAGTGCAGTGGTGTTCGGGCAGAGTAGGGGGTCATGCAGGGGGTGCTGTTTCAGGGTTTAGGGCAGTGCAGGTGTTTTCGGGCAGTGTAGGGGGTCTTGCTGGGGGTGGTGTTTCAGGGTTTAGGGCAGTGGTGTTCGGGAAGTGTAGGGGGTCTTGCTGGGGCTTGTGTTTCAGGGTTTAGGTCGGTGCTGTGGTGTTCGGGCAGTGTAGGGGGTTGTGTTGGGGCTGGTGTTTCAGGGTTTAGGTCGGTGCAGTGGTGTTCGGGCAGAGTAGGGGGTCGTGCAGGGGGTGGTGTTTCAGGCTTTAGGGCAGTGCAGTTGTTTTCGGGCAGTGTAGGGGGACGTACTGGGGTGGTGTTTCAGGTTTTAGGGCAGTGCAGTGGTGTTCGGGCAGTGTAGGGGGTCGTGCTGGGGCTAATGTTTCAGGGTTTAGGGCGGAGCTGTGGTGTTCGGGCAGTGTAGGGGGTCGTGCTGGGGCTGGTGTTTCAGGGTTTAGGGCAGTGCAGTGTTGTTCGGTCTGTTTAGGCTGTCGTGCTGGGGCTTGTGTTTCAGGGTTTAGGGCAGTGCAGTGGTGTTCGGGAAGTGTAGGGTGTCGTGCTGGTGGTGGTGTTTCAGGATTTTGGGCAGAGCAGTGGTGCTCGGGCAGTCTAGGGGGTCATGCAGGGGGTGGTGTTTCAGGGTTTAGGGCAGTGCATTGGTGTTCGGGCAGTGTAGGGGGATGTACTGGGGGTGTTGTTTCAGGGTTTAGTGCTGAGCAGTGGTGTTCGGGCACTGTAGGGGGTCTTGCTGGGGATGGTGTTTCAGGGTTTAGGGCAGTGCAGTCGTGTTCGGGCAGTGTAGGTGGTCATGCTGTGGGTGGTGTTTTAGGGTTTAGGGCAGTGCAGTGGTGTTCGGGCAGTGTAGCGGGTCGTGCTGGGTGTGGCGTTTCAGGTTTTAGGGCAGTGCAGTGGTGTTCGGGCAGTGTGAGGGGTCGTGCTGGGGCTGGTGTTTTAGGGATTAGGGCAGTGCAGTGGTGTTCGGGCAGTGTAGGGGGTCGTGCTGGGGGTGGGGTTTCAGGATTTAGGGCAGAGCAGTGGTGTTCGGGCAGTGTAGGGGTTTGTGCTGGTGCTAGTTTTTCAGGATTTAGGGTAGAGCAGTGGTGTTTGGGCAGTGTAGGGGGTCTTGCTGGGGATGGTGTTTCAGGGTTTAGGGCAGTGCAGTGGTGTTCGGGCAGTGTAGTGGGTCGTGGTGGAGGTGGTGTTTAAAGAGTTTTAGGGCAGGGCAGGGGTGTTTGGGCAGTGTAGGGGGTCGTGCTGGGGATGGTGTTTCACGGTTACGGAAGTGTAGTGGTGTTCGGGCAGTGTAGGGGGTCGTGCTGGGATTGGTGTTTTAGGGTTTAGTGCAGTGCAGTGGTGTTCGGGCAGTGTACGGGGTTGTGCTGGGGCTGGTGTTTAAGGGTTTATGGCAGTGCAGTGGTGTTCGGGCAGTGTAGGGGCTCATGGTGGGGATGGTGATTCAGGGTTTAGGGCAGAGCCGTGGTGTTCGGGCAGTGTAGGGGGTCATGCTTGGAGTGGTGTTTCAGGATTTAGGGCAGTGCAGTGGTGTTCGGGCATTGTAGGGGGGCGTGCTGCGGGTGGTGTTTTAGGGTTTAGGGCAGAGCAGTGGTGTTCGGGCAGTCTAGGGGGTCATGCAGGGGTGGTGTTTCAGGGTTTAGGGCAGTGCAGTGGTGTTCGGGCAGAGTAGGGGGTCATGCAGGGGGTGCTGTTTCAGGGTTTAGGGCAGTGCAGGTGTTTTCGGGCAGTGTAGGGGGTCTTGCTGGGGGTGGTGTTTCAGGGTTTAGGGCAGTGGTGTTCGGGAAGTGTAGGGGGTCTTGCTGGGGCTGGTGTTTCAGGGTTTAGGTCGGTGCTGTGGTGTTCGGGCAGTGTAGGGGGTTGTGTTGGGGCTGGTGTTTCAGGGTTTAGGTCGGTGCAGTGGTGTTCGGGCAGAGTAGGGGGTCGTGCAGGGGTTGATGTTTCAGGCTTTAGGGCAGTGCAGTTGTTTTCGGGCAGTGTAGGGGGACGTACTGGGGGTGGTGTTTCAGGTTTTAGGGCAGTGCAGTGGTGTTCGGGCAGTGTAGGGGGTCGTGCTGGGGCTAATGTTTCAGGGTTTAGGGCGGAGCTGTGGTGTTCGGGCAGTGTAGGGGGTCGTGCTGGGGCTGGTGTTTCAGGGTTTAGGGCAGTGCAGTGTTGTTCGGTCTGTTTAGGCTGTCGTGCTGGGGCTTGTGTTTCAGGGTTTAGGGCAATGCAGTGGTGTTCGGGAAGTGTAGGGTGTCGTGCTGGTGGTGGTGCTTCAGGGTTTAGAGCAGAGCAGTGGTGTTCGGGCAGTTTAGGGTGTCGTGCTGATGATGGTGTTTCAGGATTTTGGGCAGAGCAGTGGTGCTCGGGCAGTCTAGGGGGTCATGCAGGGGGTGGTGTTTCAGGGTTTAGGGCAGTGCATTGGTGTTCGGGCAGTGTAGGGGGATGTACTGGGGGTGTTGTTTCAGGGTTTAGTGCTGAGCAGTGGTGTTCGGGCACTGTAGGGGGTCTTGCTGGGGATGGTGTTTCACGGTTTAGGGCAGTGCAGTGGTGTTCGGGCAGTGTAGTGGGTCATGGTGGAGGTATTGTTTAAAGGGTTTTAGGGCAGGGCAGGGGTGTTTGGGCAGTGTAGGTGGTCATGCTGTGGGTGGTGTTTTAGGGTTTAGGGCAGTGCAGTGGTGTTCGGACAGTGTAGCGGGTCATGCTGGGTGTGGCGTTTCAGGTTTTAGGGCAGTGCAGTGGTGTTCGGGCGGTGTAGGGGGTCGTGCTGGGGGTGGGGTTTCAGGGTTTAGGGCAGTGCAGTGGTGTTCGGGCAGTGTAGGGGGTCGTGCTGGGGGTGGGGTTTCAGGGTTTAGGACAGAGCAGTGGTGTTCGGGCAGTGTAGGGGGTTGTGCTGGTGCTAGTTTTTCAGGATTTAGGGTAGAGCAGTGGGGTTCGGGCAGTGTAGGGGGTCTTGCTGGGGATGGTGTTTCAGGATTTAGGGCAGTGCAGTGGTGTTCGGGCAGTGTAGTGGGTCATGGTGGAGGTGGTGTTTAAAGGGTTTTAGGGCAGGGCAGGGGTGTCTGGGCAGTGTAGGGGGTCGTGCTGGGGGTGGTGTTTCAGGGTATAGGGCAGTGCAGTGGTGTTCGTGGAGTGTAGGGGATCGTGCTGGGGCTGGTGTTTCAGGGTTACGGAAGTGCAGTGGTGTTCGGGCAGTATAGGGGGTCGTGCTGGGACTGGTGTTTTAGGGTTTAGAGCAGTGCAGTGGTGTTCGGACAGTGTACGAGGTTGTGCTGGGGCTGGTGTTTAAGGGTTTAGGGCAGTGCAGTGGTGTTCGGGCAGTGTAGGGGCTCATGGTGGGGATGGTGATTTAGGGTTTAGGGCGGAGCAGTAGTGTTCGGGCAATGTAGGGGGTCATGCTGGAAGTGGTGTTTCAGGATTTAGGGCAGTGCAGTGGTGTTCGGGCATTGTAGGGGGACGTGCTGGGGGAGGTGTTTCAGGGTTTAGGGCAGTGCAGGTGTTTTCGGGCAGTGTAGGGGGTCTTGCTGGGGGTGGTGTTTCAGGGTTTAGGGCAGTGGTGTTCGGGCAGTGTAGGGGGTCTTGCTGGGGCTGGTGTTTCAGGGTTTAGGTCGGTGCTGTGGTATTCGGGCAGTGTAGGGGGTTGTGCTGGGGCTGGTGTTTCAGGGTTTAGGTCGGTGCAGTGGTGTTCGGGCAGAGTAGGGGGTCGTGCAGGGGGTGGTGTTTCAGGTTTTAGGACAGTGCAGTTCTTTTCGGGCAGTGTAGGGGGAAGTACTGGGGGTGGTGTATCAGGTTTTAGGGCAGTGCAGTGGTGTTCGGGCAGTGTAGTGGGTCGTGCTGGGGCTAATGTTTCAGGGTTTAGGGCGAAGCAGTGGTGCTCGAGCAGTCTAGGGGGTCGTGCAGGGGGTGGTGTTTCAGGCTTTAGGGCAGTGCAGTTGTTTTCGGGCAGTGTAGGGGAACGTACTGGGGTGGTGTTGTAGGTTTTAGGGCAGTGCAGTGGTGTTCGGGCAGTGTAGGGGGTCGTGCTGGGGCTAATGTTTCAGGGTTTAGGGCGGAGCAGTGGTGTTCGGGCAGTGTAGTGGGTCGTGCTGGGGCTGGTGTTTCAGAGTTTAGGGCAGTGCAGTGGTGTTCGGGCTGTTTAGGGTGACGTGGTGGGGCTTGTGTTTCAGGGTTTAGGGCAGTGCAGTGGTGTTCGGGAAGTGTAGGGTGTGGTGCTGGCGGTGGTGCTTCAGGGTTTAGGGCAGAGCAGTGGTGTTAGGGCAGTTTAGGGTGTTGTGCTGGTGATGGTGTTTCAGGATTTTGGGCAGAGCAGTGGTGCTCGGGCAGTCTAGGGGGTCGTGCAGGGGGTGGTGTTTCAGGGTTTAGGGCAGTGCAGTGGTGTTCGGGCAGTGTAGGGGGGCATGGAGGGGGGTGGTGTTTCAGGGTTTAGGGCAGTGCAGTCGTGTTCGGGCAGTGTAGGTGGTCATGCTGTGGGTGGTGTTTTAGGGTTTAGGGCAGTGCAGTGGTGTTCGGGCAGTGTAGCGGGTCGTGCTGGGTGTGGCGTTTCAGGTTTTAGGGCAGTGCAGTGGTGTTCGGGCAGTGTGAGGGGTCGTGCTGGGGCTGGAGTTTTAGGGATTAGGGCAGTGCAGTGGTGTTCGGGCAGTGTAGGGGGTCGTGCTGGGGGTGGGGTTTCAGGATTTAGGGCAGAGCAGTGGTGTTCGGGCAGTGTAGGGGGTTGTGCTGGTGCTAGTTTTTCAGGATTTAGGGTAGAGCAGTGGTGTTCGGGCAGTGTAGGGGGTCTTGCTGGGGATGGTGTTTCAGGGTTTAGGGCAGTGCAGTGGTGTTCGGGCAGTGTAGTGGGTCGTGGTGGAGGTGGTGATTTAGGGTTTAGGGCGGAGCAGTAGTGTTCGGGCAATGTAGGGGGTCATGCTGGAAGTGGTGTTTCAGGATTTAGGGCAGTGCAGTGGTGTTCGGGCATTGTAGGGGGGCGTGCTGGGGGAGGTGTTTCAGGGTTTAGGGCAGTGCAGGTGTTTTCGGGCAGTGTAGGGGGTCTTGCTGGGGGTGGTGTTTCAGGGTTTAGGGCAGTGGTGTTCGGGCAGTGTAGGGGGTCTTGCTGGGGCTGGTGTTTCAGGGTTTAGGTCGGTGCTGTGGTATTCGGGCAGTGTAGGGGGTTGTGCTGGGGCTGGTGTTTCAGGGTTTAGGTCGGTGCAGTGGTGTTCGGGCAGAGTAGGGGGTCGTGCAGGGGGTGGTGTTTCAGGTTTTAGGACAGTGCAGTTCTTTTCGGGCAGTGTAGGGGGAAGTACTGGGGGTGGTGTATCAGGTCTTAGGGCAGTGCAGTGGTGTTCGGGCAGTGTAGTGGGTCGTGCTGGGGCTAATGTTTCAGGGTTTAGGGCGAAGCAGTGGTGCTCGAGCAGTCTAGGGGGTCGTGCAGGGGGTGGTGTTTCAGGCTTTAGGGCAGTGCAGTTGTTTTCGGGCAGTGTAGGGGAACGTACTGGGGTGGTGTTGTAGGTTTTAGGGCAGTGCAGTGGTGTTCGGGCAGTGTAGGGGGTCGTGCTGGGGCTAATGTTTCAGGGTTTAGGGCGGAGCAGTGGTGTTCGGGCAGTGTAGTGGGTCGTGCTGGGGCTGGTGTTTCAGAGTGTAGGGCAGTGCAGTGGTGTTCGGGCTGTTTAGGGTGACGTGGTGGGGCTTGTGTTTCAGGGTTTAGGGCTGTGCAGTGGTGTTCGGGGAGTGTAGGGTGTGGTGCTGGTGGTGGTGCTTCAGGGTTTAGGGCAGAGCAGTGGTGTTAGGGCAGTTTAGGGTGTTGTGCTGGTGATGGTGTTTCAGGATTTTGGGCAGAGCAGTGGTGCTCGGGCAGTCTAGGGGGTCGTGCAGGGGGTGGTGTTTCAGGGTTTAGGGCAGTGCAGTGGTGTTCGGGCAGTGTAGGGGGGCATGCAGTGGGGTGGTGTTTCAGGGTTTAGGGCAGTGCAGTGGTGTTCGGGCAGTGTAGGTGGTCATGCTGTGGGTGGTGTTTTAGGGTTTAGGGCAGTGCAGTGGTGTTCGGGCAGTGTAGCGGGTCGTGCTGGGTGTGGCGTTTCAGGTTTTAGGGCAGTGCAGTGGTGTTCGGGCAGTGTGAGGGGTCGTGCTGGGGCTGGTGTTTTAGGGATTAGGGCAGTGCAGTGGTGTTCGGGCAGTGTAGGGGGTCGTGCTGGGGGTGGGGTTTCAGGATTTAGGGCAGAGCAGTGGTGTTCGGGCAGTGTAGGGGGTTGTGCTGGTGCTAGTTTTTCAGGATTTAGGGTAGAGCAGTGGTGTTCGGGCAGTGTAGGGGGTCTTGCTGGGGATGGTGTTTTAGGGTTTAGTGCAGTGCAGTGGTGTTCGGGCAGTGTACGGGGTTGTGCTGGGATTGGTGTTTTAGGGTTTAGTGCAGTGCAGTGATGTTCGGGCAGTGTACGGGGTTGTGCTGGGGCTGGTGTTTAAGGGTTTATGGCAGTGCAGTGGTGTTCGGGCAGTGTAGGGGCTCATGGTGGGGATGGTGATTCAGGGTTTAGGGCAGAGCAGTGGTGTTCGGGCAGTGTAGGGGGTCATGCTTGGAGTGGTGTTTCAGGATTTAGGGCAGTGCAGTGGTGTTCGGGCATTGTAGGGGGCGTGCTGCGGGTGGTGTTTTAGGGTTTAGGGCAGAGCAGTGGTGTTCGGGCAGTCTAGGGGGTCATGCAGGGGGTGGTGTTTCAGGGTTTAGGGCAGTGCAGTGGTGTTCGGGCAGAGTAGGGGGTCATGCAGGGGGTGCTGTTTCAGGGTTTAGGGCAGTGCAGGTGTTTTCGGGCAGTGTAGGGGGTCTTGCTGGGGGTGGTGTTTCAGGGTTTAGGGCAGTGGTGTTCGGGAAGTGTAGGGGGTCTTGCTGGGGCTGGTGTTTCAGGGTTTAGGTCGGTGCTGTGGTGTTCGGGCAGTGTAGGGGGTTGTGTTGGGGCTGGTGTTTCAGGGTTTAGGTCGGTGCAGTGGTGTTCGGGCAGAGTAGGGGGTCGTGCAGGGGGTGGTGTTTCAGGCTTTAGGGCAGTGCAGTTGTTTTCGGGCAGTGTAGGGGGACGTACTGGGGTGGTGTTTCAGGTTTTAGGGCAGTGCAGTGGTGTTCGGGCAGTGTAGGGGGTCGTGCTGGGGCTAATGTTTCAGGGTTTAGGGCGGAGCTGTGGTGTTCGGGCAGTGTAGGGGGTCGTGCTGGGGCTGGTGTTTCAGGGTTTAGGGCAGTGCAGTGTTGTTCGGTCTGTTTAGGCTGTCGTGCTGGGGCTTGTGTTTCAGGGTTTAGGGCAGTGCAGTGGTGTTCGGGAAGTGTAGGGTGTCGTGCTGGTGGTGGTGCTTCAGGGTTTAGAGCAGAGCAGTGGTGTTCGGGCAGTTTAGGGTGTCGTGCTGATGATGGTGTTTCAGGATTTTGGGCAGAGCAGTGGTGCTCGGGCAGTCTAGGGGGTCATGCAGGGGGTGGTGTTTCAGGGTTTAGGGCAGTGCATTGGTGTTCGGGCAGTGTAGGGGGATGTACTGGGGGTGTTGTTTCAGGGTTTAGTGCTGAGCAGTGGTGTTCGGGCACTGTAGGGGGTCTTGCTGGGGATGGTGTTTCAGGGTTTAGGTCAGTGCAGTCGTGTTCGGGCAGTGTAGGTGGTCATGCTGTGGGTGGTGTTTTAGGGTTTAGGGCAGTGCAGTGGTGTTCGGGCAGTGTAGCGGGTCGTGCTGGGTGTGGCGTTTCAGGTTTTAGGGCAGTGCAGTGGTGTTCGGGCAGTGTGAGGGGTCGTGCTGGGGCTGGTGTTTTAGGGATTAGGGCAGTGCAGTGGTGTTCGGGCAGTGTAGGGGGTCGTGCTGGGGGTGGGGTTTCAGGATTTAGGGCAGAGCAGTGGTGTTCGGGCAGTGTAGGGGGTTGTGCTGGTGCTAGTTTTTCAGGATTTAGGGTAGAGCAGTGGTGTTCGGGCAGTGTAGGGGGTCTTGCTGGGGATGGTGTTTCAGGGTTTAGGGCAGTGCAGTGGTGTTCGGGCAGTGTAGTGGGTCATGGTGGAGGTGGTGTTTAAAGAGTTTTAGGGCAGGGCAGGGGTGTTTGGGCAGTGTAGGGGGTCGTGCTGGGGATGGTGTTTTAGGGTTTAGTGCAGTGCAGTGGTGTTCGGGCAGTGTACGGGGTTGTGCTGGGGCTGGTGTTTAAGGGTTTATGGCAGTGCAGTGGTGTTCGGGCAGTGTAGGGGCTCATGGTGGGGATGGTGATTCAGGGTTTAGGGCAGAGCCGTGGTGTTCGGGCAGTGTAGGGGGTCATGCTTGGAGTGGTGTTTCAGGATTTAGGGCAGTGCAGTGGTGTTCGGGCATTGTAGGGGGGCGTGCTGCGGGTGGTGTTTTAGGGTTTAGGGCAGAGCAGTGGTGTTCGGGCAGTCTAGGGGGTCATGCAGGGGGTGGTGTTTCAGGGTTTAGGGCAGTGCAGTGGTGTTCGGGCAGAGTAGGGGGTCATGCAGGGGGTGCTGTTTCAGGGTTTAGGGCAGTGCAGGTGTTTTCGGGCAGTGTAGGGGGTCTTGCTGGGGGTGGTGTTTCAGGGTTTAGGGCAGTGGTGTTCGGGAAGTGTAGGGGGTCTTGCTGGGGCTGGTGTTTCAGGGTTTAGGTCGGTGCTGTGGTGTTCGGGCAGTGTAGGGGGTTGTGTTGGGGCTGGTGTTTCAGGGTTTAGGTCGGTGCAGTGGTGTTCGGGCAGAGTAGGGGGTCGTGCAGGGGTTGGTGTTTCAGGCTTTAGGGCAGTGCAGTTGTTTTCGGGCAGTGTAGGGGGATGTACTGGGGGTGGTGTTTCAGGTTTTAGGGCAGTGCAGTGGTGTTCGGGCAGTGTAGGGGGTCGTGCTGGGGCTAATGTTTCAGGGTTTAGGGCGGAGCTGTGGTGTTCGGGCAGTGTAGGGGGTCGTGCTGGGGCTGGTGTTTCAGGGTTTAGGGCAGTGCAGTGTTGTTCGGTCTGTTTAGGCTGTCGTGCTGGGGCTTGTGTTTCAGGGTTTAGGGCAGTGCAGTGGTGTTCGGGAAGTGTAGGGTGTCGTGCTGGTGGTGGTGCTTCAGGGTTTAGAGCAGAGCAGTGGTGTTCGGGCAGTTTAGGGTGTCGTGCTGATGATGGTGTTTCAGGATTTTGGGCAGAGCAGTGGTGCTCGGGCAGTCTAGGGGGTCATGCAGGGGGTGGTGTTTCAGGGTTTAGGGCAGTGCATTGGTGTTCGGGCAGTGTAGGGGGATGTACTGGGGGTGTTGTTTCAGGGTTTAGTGCTGAGCAGTGGTGTTCGGGCACTGTAGGGGGTCTTGCTGGGGATGGTGTTTCACGGTTTAGGGCAGTGCAGTGGTGTTCGGGCAGTGTAGTGGGTCATGGTGGAGGTGGTGTTTAAAGGGTTTTAGGGCAGGGCAGGGGTGTTTGGGCAGTGTAGGTGGTCATGCTGTGGGTGGTGTTTTAGGGTTTAGGGCAGTGCAGTGGTGTTCGGACAGTGTAGCGGGTCATGCTGGGTGTGGCGTTTCAGGTTTTAGGGCAGTGCAGTGGTGTTCGGGCGGTGTAGGGGGTCGTGCTGGGGGTGGGGTTTCAGGGTTTAGGGCAGTGCAGTGGTGTTCGGGCAGTGTAGGGGGTCGTGCTGGGGGTGGGGTTTCAGGGTTTAGGACAGAGCAGTGGTGTTCGGGCAGTGTAGGGGGTTGTGCTGGTGCTAGTTTTTCAGGATTTAGGGTAGAGCAGTGGGGTTCGGGCAGTGTAGGGGGTCTTGCTGGGGATGGTGTTTCAGGGTTTAGGGCAGTGCAGTGGTGTTCGGGCAGTGTAGTGGGTCATGGTGGAGGTGGTGTTTAAAGGGTTTTAGGGCAGGGCAGGGGTGTCTGGGCAGTGTAGGGGGTCGTGCTGGGGGTGGTGTTTCAGGGTTTAGGGCAGTGCAGTGGTGTTCGTGGAGTGTAGGGGATCGTGCTGGGGCTGGTATTTCAGGGTTACGGAAGTGCAGTGGTGTTCGGGCAGTATAGGGGGTCGTGCTGGGACTGGTGTTTTAGGGTTTAGAGCAGTGCAGTGGTGTTCGGACAGTGTACCGGGTTGTGCTGGGGCTGGTGTTTAAGGGTTTAGGGCAGTGCAGTGGTGTTCGGGCAGTGTAGGGGCTCATGGTGGGGATGGTGATTTAGGGTTTAGGGCGGAGCAGTAGTGTTCGGGCAATGTAGGGGGTCATGCTGGAAGTGGTGTTTCAGGATTTAGGGCAGTGCAGTGGTGTTCGGGCATTGTAGGGGGACGTGCTGGGGGTGGTGTTTCAGGGTTTAGGGCAGTGCAGGTGTTTTCGGGCAGTGTAGGGGGAAGTACTGGGGGTGGTGTATCAGGTTTTAGGGCAGTGCAGTGGTGTTCGGGCAGTGTAGTGGGTCGTGCTGGGGCTAATGTTTCAGGGTTTAGGGCGGAGCAGTGGTGCTTGAGCAGTCTAGGGGGTCGTGCAGGGGGTGGTGTTTCAGGGTTTAGGGCAGAGCAGTGGTGTTCGGGCAGTGTAGGGGTCATGCTGGGGGTGGTGTTTCAGGGTTTAGGGCAGTGCAGTGGTGTTCGGGCAGTGTAGGGGATCTTGCTGGGGCTGGTGTTTCAGGGTTTAGTGCAGAGCAGTGGTGTTCGGGCAGTGTAGGGGGTCTGGCTGGGGCTGATGTTTCAGGGTTTAGAGCAGTGCAGTGGTGTTCGGAGAGTATAGGGGTCGTTCTGGGGGTGGGGTTTCAGGGTTTAGGGAAGATCAGTGGTGTTCGGGCATTATAGGTGGTAGTGCTGGTTTTTCAGGATTCAGTGTACAGCAGTGGTGTTCGGCCAGTGTAGGGGGACATACTGGGGGTGGTGTTTCAGGGTTTAGTGCTGAGCAGTGGTGTTCAGGCAGTATTGGGGGTCTTGCTGGGGATGGTGTTTCAGGGTTTAGGGCAGTGCAGTGGTGTTCGGGCAGTGTAGTGGTTCGTGCTGGGGGTGGTGTTTCAGGGTTTAGGGCAGTGCAGTGGTGTTCGGGTAGCGTAGGGGATCGTGCTCGGCCTGGTGTTTCAGTGTTACGTCAGTGCAGTGGTTTTCGGGCAGTGTAGGGGATCGTGCTGGGACTGGTGTTTGAGGGTTTAGAGCAGTGCAGTGGTGTTCGGGCAGTGTAGAGGGTCATGCTGGGGCTCGTGTTTCAGGGTTTAGGTCAGTGCAGTGGAGTTCGGGCAGTGTAGGGAGTTGTGCTGGGGCTGGTGTTTCAGGGTTTAGGGCAGTGCAGTGGTGATCGGGCAGTGTAGGGTTCGTGCTGTATGTGGTCTTTCAGGGTTTTAGGGCAGTGCAGTGGTGTTTGGTAGTGTAGGTGTCATGGTGGGGCTTGTGTTTCAGGGTTTAGTGCAGTGCAGTGGTGTTCAGGTAGTGTAGGAGGTTGTGCTGTGGCTGGAGTTTCAGGGTTTAGGGCAGTGCAGTGGTGTTCGGGCAGTGTAGGGGGTCATGCTGGGGCTGGTCTTTCAGTGTATAGGGCAGTGCAGTGGTGTTCAGGCAGTGTAGGGGGTCATGCTGGGGCTGGTGTTTCAGGGTTTAGGTCGGTGCTGTGGTGTTCGGGCAGTGTAGGGGATTGTGCTGGTGCTGGTGTTTCAGGGTTTAGGTCGGTGCAGTGGTGTTCGGGCAGAGTAGGGGGTCGTGCAGGGGGTGGTGTTTCAGGCTTTAGGGCAGTGCAGTTGTTTTCGGGCAGTGTAGGGGAACGTACTGGGGTGGTGTTGTAGGTTTTAGGGCAGTGCAGTGGTGTTCGGGCAGTGTAGGGGGTCGTGCTGGGGCTAATGTTTCAGGGTTTAGGGCGGAGCAGTGGTGTTCGGGCAGTGTAGTGGGTCGTGCTGGGGCTGGTGTTTCAGAGTTTAGGGCAGTGCAGTGGTGTTCGGGCTGTTTAGGGTGTCGTGGTGGGGCTTGTGTTTCAGGGTTTAGGGCAGTGCAGTGGTGTTCGGGAAGTGTAGGGTGTGGTGCTGGTGGTGGTGCTTCAGGGTTTAGGGCAGAGCAGTGGTGTTAGGGCAGTTTAGGGTGTTGTGCTGGTGATGGTGTTTCAGGATTTTGGGCAGAGCAGTGGTGCTCGGGCAGTCTAGGGGGTCGTGCAGGGGGTGGTGTTTCAGGGTTTAGGGCAGTGCAGTGGTGTTCGGGCAGTGTAGGGGGGCATGCAGGGGGGTGGTGTTTCAGGGTTTAGGGCAGTGCAGTCGTGTTCGGGCAGTGTAGGTGGTCATGCTGTGGGTGGTGTTTTAGGGTTTAGGGCAGTGCAGTGGTGTTCGGGCAGTGTGAGGGGTCGTGCTGGGGCTGGTGTTTTAGGGATTAGGGCAGTGCAGTGGTGTTCGGGCAGTGTAGGGGGTCGTGCTGGGGGTGGGGTTTCAGGATTTAGGGCAGAGCAGTGGTGTTCGGGCAGTGTAGGGGGTTGTGCTGGTGCTAGTTTTTCAGGATTTAGGGTAGAGCAGTGGTGTTCGGGCAGTGTAGGGGGTCTTGCTGGGGATGGTGTTTCAGGGTTTAGGGCAGTGCAGTGGTGTTCGGGCAGTGTAGTGGGTCGTGGTGGAGGTGGTGTTTAAAGGGTTTTAGGGCAGGGCAGAGGTGTTTGGGCAGTGTAGGGGGTCGTGCTGGGGATGGTGTTTCAGGGTTTAGGGCAGTGCAGTGGTGTTTGTGGAGTGTAGGGGATCGTGCTGGGGCTGGTGTTTCACGGTTACGGAAGTGTAGTGGTGTTCGGGCAGTGTAGGGGGTCGTGCTGGGATTGGTGTTTTAGGGTTTAGTGCAGTGCAGTGGTGTTCGGGCAGTGTAGGGGCTCATGGTGGGGATGGTGATTCAGGGTTTAGGGCAGAGCAGTGGTGTTCGGGCAGTGTAGGGGTCATGCTTGGAGTGGTGTTTCAGGATTTAGGGCAGTGCAGTGGTGTTCGGGCATTGTAGGGGGACGTGCTGCGGGTGGTGTTTTAGGGTTTAGGGGAGAGCAGTGGTGTTCGGGCAGTCTAGGGGGTCATGCAGGGGGTGGTGTTTCAGGGTTTAGGGCAGTGCAGTGGTGTTCGGGCAGAGTAGGGGGTCATGCAGGGGGTGCTGTTTCAGGGTTTAGGGCAGTGCAGGTGTTTTCGGGCAGTGTAGGGGGTCTTGCTGGGGGTGGTGTTTCAGGGTTTAGGGCAGTGGTGTTCGGGAAGTGTAGGGGGTCTTGCTGGGGCTGGTGTTTCAGGGTTTAGGTCGGTGCTGTGGTGTTCGGGCAGTGTAGGGGGTTGTGTTGGGGCTGGTGTTTCAGGGTTTAGGTCGGTGCAGTGGTGTTCGGGCAGAGTAGGGGGTCGTGCAGGGGGTGGTGTTTCAGGCTTTAGGGCAGTGCAGTTGTTTTCGGGCAGTGTAGGGGGACGTACTGGGGGTGGTGTTTCAGGTTTTAGGGCAGTGCAGTGGTGTTCGGGCAGTGTAGGGGGTCGTGCTGGGGCTAATGTTTCAGGGTTTAGGGCGGAGCAGTGGTGTTCGGGCAGTGTTGGGGGTCGTGCTGGGGCTGGTGTTTCAGGGTTTAGGGCAGTGCAGTGTTGTTCGGTCTGTTTAGGGTGTCGTGCTGGGGCTTGTGTTTCAGGGTTTAGGGCAGTGCAGTGGTGTTCGGGAAGTGTAGGGTGTCGTGCTGGTGGTGGTGCTTCAGGGTTTAGGGCAGAGCAGTGGTGTTCGGGCAGTTTAGGGTGTCGTGCTGATGATGGTGTTTCAGGATTTTGGGCAGAGCAGTGGTGCTCGGGCAGTCTAGGGGGTCATGCAGGGGGTGGTGTTTCAGGGTTTAGGGCAGTGCATTGGTGTTCGGGCAGTGTAGGGGGATGTACTGGGGGTGTTGTTTCAGGGTTTAGTGCTGAGCAGTGGTGTTCGGGCACTGTAGGGGGTCTTGCTGGGGATGGTGTTTCACGGTTTAGGGCAGTGCAGTGGTGTTCGGGCAGTGTAGTGGGTCATGGTGGAGGTGGTGTTTACAGGGTTTTAGGGCAGGGCAGGGGTGTTTGGGCAGTGTAGGTGGTCATGCTGTGGGTGGTGTTTTAGGGTTTAGGGCAGTGCAGTGGTGTTCGGGCAGTGTAGGTGGTCATGCTGTGGGTGGTGTTTTAGGGTTTAGGGCAGTGCAGTGGTGTTCGGACAGTGTAGCGGGTCATGCTGGGTGTGGCGTTTCAGGTTTTAGGGCAGTGCAGTGGTGTTCGGGCGGTGTGAGGGGTCATGCTGGGGCTGGTGTTTTAGGGATTAGGGCAGTGCAGTGGTGTTCGGGCAGTGTAGGGGGTCGTGCTGGGGGTGGGGTTTCAGGGTTTAGGACAGAGCAGTGGTGTTCGGGCAGTGTAGGGGGTTGTGCTGGTGCTAGTTTTTCAGGATTTAGGGTAGAGCAGTGGTGTTCGGGCAGTGTAGGGGCACGTACTGGGGGTGGTGTTTCAGGGTTTAGTGCTGAGCAGTGGTGTTCGGGCAGTGTAGGGGGTCTTGCTGGGGATGGTGTTTCAGGATTTAGGGCAGTGCAGTGGTGTTCGGGCAGTGTAGTGGGTCATGGTGGAGGTGGTGTTTAAAGGGTTTTAGGGCAGGGCAGGGGTGTCTGGGCAGTGTAGGGGGTCGTGCTGGGGGTGGTGTTTCAGGGTTTAGGGCAGTGCAGTGGTGTTCGTGGAGTGTAGGGGATCGTGCTGGGGCTGGTGTTTCAGGGTTACGGAACTGCAGTGGTGTTCGGGCAGTATAGGGGGTCGTGCTGGGACTGGTGTTTTAGGGTTTAGAGCAGTGCAGTGGTGTTCGGACAGTGTACGGGGTTGTGCTGGGGCTGGTGTTTAAGGGTTTAGGGCAGTGCAGTGGTGTTCGGGCAGTGTAGGGGCTCATGGTGGGGATGGTGATTTAGGGTTTAGGGCGGAGCAGTAGTGTTCGGGCAATGTAGGGGGTCATGCTGGAAGTGGTGTTTCAGGATTTAGGGCAGTGCAGTGGTGTTCGGGCATTGTAGGGGGACGTGCTGGGGGAGGTGTTTCAGGGTTTAGGGCAGTGCAGGTGTTTTCGGGCAGTGTAGGGGGTCTTGCTGGGGGTGGTGTTTCAGGGTTTAGGGCAGTGGTGTTCGGGCAGTGTAGGGGGTCTTGCTGGGGCTGGTGTTTCAGGGTTTAGGTCGGTGCTGTGGTGTTCGGGCAGTGTAGGGGGTTGTGCTGGGGCTGGTGTTTCAGGGTTTAGGTCGGTGCAGTGGTGTTCGGGCAGAGTAGGGGGTCGTGCAGGGGGTGGTGTTTCAGGTTTTAGGACAGTGCAGTTCTTTTCGGGCAGTGTAGGGGGAAGTACTGGGGGTGGTGTATCAGGTTTTAGGGCAGTGCAGTGGTGTTCGGGCAGTGTAGTGGGTCGTGCTGGGGCTAATGTTTCAGGGTTTAGGGCGAAGCAGTGGTGCTCGAGCAGTCTAGGGGGTCGTGCAGGGGGTGGTATTTCAGGGTTTAGGGCAGTGCAGTGGTGTTCGGGCAGTGTAGGGGGATGTACTGGGGGTGGTGTTTCAGGGTTTAGTGCTGAGCAGTGGTGTTCGGGCAGTGTAGGGGGTCTTGCTGGGGATGGTGTTTCAGGGTTTAGGGCAGTGCAGTGGTGTTCGGGCAGTGTAGTGGGTCGTGGTGGAGGTGGTGTTTAAAGGGTTTTAGGGCAGGGCAGGGGTGTTTGGGCAGTGGAGGGGGTCATGCTGGGGCTGGTGTTTCAGGGTTTTGGAAGTGCAGTGGTGTTCGGGCAGTGTAGGGGGTCGTGCTGGGACTGGTGTTTTAGGGTTTAGAGCAGTGCAGTGGTGTTCGGGCAGTGTAGGGGGTTGTGCTGGGGCTGGTGTTTCAGGGTTTAGGTCGGTGCAGTGGTTTTCGGGCAGAGTAGGGGGTCGTGCAGGGGGTGGTGTTTCAGGTTTTAGGACAGTGCAGTTCTTTTCGGGCAGTGTAGGGGGAAGTACTGGGGGTGGTGTATCAGGTTTTAGGGCAGTGCAGTGGTGTTCGGGCAGTGTAGTGGGTCGTGCTGGGGCTAATGTTTCAGGGTTTAGGGCGAAGCAGTGGTGCTCGAGCAGTCTAGGGGGTCGTGCAGGGGGTGGTGTTTCAGGGTTTAGGGCAGTGCAGTGGTGTTCGGGCAGTGTAGGGGGATGTACTGGGGGTGGTGTTTCAGGGTTTAGTGCTGAGCAGTGGTGTTCGGGCAGTGTAGGGGGTCTTGCTGGGGATGGTGTTTCAGGGTTTAGGGCAGTGCAGTGGTGTTCGGGCAGTGTAGTGGGTCGTGGTGGAGGTGGTGTTTAAAGGGTTTTAGGGCAGGGCAGGGGTGTTTGGGCAGTGGAGGGGGTCATGCTGGGGCTGGTGTTTCAGGGTTTTGGAAGTGCAGTGGTGTTCGGGCAGTGTAGGGGGTCGTGCTGGGACTGGTGTTTTAGGGTTTAGAGCAGTGCAGTGGTGTTCGGGCAGTGTACGGGGTTGTGCTGGGGCTGGTGTTTAAGGGTTTAGGGCAGTGCAGTGGTGTTCGGGCAGTGTAGGGGCTCATGGTGGGGCTGGTGATTCAGGGTTTAGGGCAGAGCAGTGGTGTTCGGGCAGTGTAGGGGGTCATGCAGGGGGTGGTGTTTCAGGGTTTAGGGCAGTGCAGTGGTGTTCGGGCAGAGTAGGGGGTCATGCAGGGGGTGCTGTTTCAGGGTTTAGGGCAGTGCAGGTGTTTTCGGGCAGTGTAGGGGGTCTTGCTGGGGGTGGTGTTTCAGGGTTTAGGGCAGTGGTGTTCGGGCAGTGTAGGGGGTCTTGCTGGGGCTGGTGTTTCAGGGTTTACGGCAGTGCAGTAGTTTTCGGGCAGTGTAGGGGGTAATGCTAGAGGTGGTGTTTCAGGGTTTAGGGCAGTGCAGTGGTGTGCAGGGAGTGTGAGAGGTCATGCTGGGTCGGGTGTTTTAGGGATTAAGGCAGATCAGTGGTGTTCGGGCAGTTTAGGGGGTCATGCTCGGGTTGGTGTTTCAGGGTTTAGGGCAGAGCAGTGGTGTTCGGGCAGTGTAGGGGGTCGTGCTGGGGCTGGTATTTCAGTGTTTAGGGCAGTGCAGTGGTGTACGGGCCGTGTAGGGGGTCATGCTGGGGCTGGTGATTCAGGGTTTAGGGCAGTGCAGTGGTGTTCGGACAGTGTAGGGGTCCTGCTGGGGCTGGTGTTTCAGGGTTTAGGGCAGAGTAGTGGTGTTCGGCAGTGTAGGGGGACGTACTGGGGATGGTGTTTCAGGGTTTAGGACAGTGCAGTGGTGTTCAAGTAGTGTAGGGGGTCGTGCTGGGGCTGTTGTTTCAGGGTTTAGGGCAGTGCAGTGGTGTTCGGGTATTGTAGTGGGTCATGGTGGGGCTGGTGTTTCAGGGTTTCGGGCAGTGCAGTGGTGTTCAGGTAGTGTAGGGGTCGTGCTGGGGCTGGTGTTTCAGGGTTTAGGGCAGTGCAGTGGTGATCAGGCAGTGTAGGAAGTCGTGGTGGAGGTGGTGTTTCAGGGCTTTAGGGCAGGGCTGTGCTGTTCGGGCAATGTAGGGTTCATGCTGGGGTGGTGTTTCAGGGCTTAGGGCAGTGCAATTGAGTTCGGTGAGTGTAGGGGATCGTGATGGGGCTGGTGTTTCAGGGTTTAGGGCAGTGCAGTGGTGTTCGGTAGTGTAGGTGTCATGGTGGGCTCGTGTTTCAGGGTTTAGTGCAGTGCAGTGGTGTTCAGGTAGTGTAGGAGGTTGTACTGGGGCTGGTGTTTCAGGGTTTAGGGCAGTGCAGTGGTGTTCGCGCAGTGTAGGGGGTCGTGCTTGGGCTGGTGTTTCTGTGTATAGGGCAGTGCAGTTGTGTTCAGGCAGTGTAGGGGGTCGTGGTGGAGGTGGTGTTTCAGGGTTTTAGGGCAGGGCAGTGGTGTTCGGGCAGTGTAGAGGGGCGAGCTGGGGGTGGTGTTTCAGGGTTTAGGGCAGTGCAGTGGTGGTCGGTGAGTATAGGGGATCGTGCTGGGGCTGGTGTTTCAGGGTTTAGGGCAGTGCAGTGGTGTTCTGGTAGTGTAGGGAGTCATGCTGGGGGTGGTGATTCAGGGTTTAGTGCTGAGCAGTGGTGTTCGGGCAGTGTATGGGGTCTTGCTGGGGATGGTGTTTCAGGGTTTAGGGCAGTACAGTGGTGTTCGAGCAGTGAAGTGGGTCGTGGTGGAGGTGGTGTTTCAGGGTTTTAGGGCAGGGCAGGGGTGTTTGGGAAGTGTAGGGGGTCGTGCTGGGGGTGGTGTTTCAGGGTTTAGGGCAGAGCAGTGGTGTTTGGGCAGTGTAGGGGGTTGTGCTGGTGCTAGTTTTTCAGGATTTAGGGTAGAGCAGTGGTGTTCGGGCAGTGTAGGGGGACGTACTCGGGGTGGTGTTTCAGGGTTTAGTGCTGAGCAGTGGTGTTCGGGCAGTGTAGGGGGTCTTGCTGGGGATGGTGTTTCATGGTTTAGGGCAGTGCAGTGGTGTTCGGGCAGTGTAGTGGGTCATGGTGGAGGTGGTGTTTAAAGGGTTTTAGGGCAGGGCAGGGGTGTTTGGGCATTGTAGGGGGTCGGGCTGTGGGTGGTGTTTCAGGGTTTAGGGCAGTGCAGTGGTGTTCGTGGAGTGTAGGGGATTGTGCTGGGGCTGGTGTTTCAGGGTTACGGAAGTGCAGTGGTGTTCGGGCAGTGTAGGGGGTCGTGCTGGGACTGGTGTTTTAGGGTTTAGAGCAGTGCAGTGGTGTTCGGGCAGTGTACGGGGTTGTGCTGGGGCTGGTGATTGAGGGTTTAGGGCAGAGCAGTGGTGTTCGGGCAGTGTAGGGGGTCATGCTGGGAGTGATGTTTCAGGATTTGGGGCAGTGCAGTGGTGTTCGGGCATTGTAGGGGGACGTGCTGGGGGTGGTGTTTTAGGGTTTAGGGCAGAGCAGTGGTGTTCGGGCAGTCTAGGGGGTCATGCAGGGGGTGGTGTTTCAGGGTTTAGGGCAGTGCAGTGGTGTTCGGGCAGAGTAGGGGGTCATGCAGGGGGTGCTGTTTCAGGGTTTAGGGCAGTGCAGGTGTTTTCGGGCAGTGTAGGGGGTCTTGCTGGGGGTGGTGTTTCAGGGTTTAGGGCAGTGGTGTTCGGGCAGTGTAGGGGGTCATGCTGCGGCTGGTGTTTCAGGGTTTAGGGCAGTGCAGTGGTGTTTGGGCAGTGTAGGGGGTCGTGCTGGGGCTGGTGTTTCAGTGTATAGAGCTGTGCAGTGGTGTTAGGGCAGTGTAGGGGGTCGTGCTGGGGCTAATGTTTCAGGGTTTAGGTCGGTGCAGTGGTGTTCGGGCAGTGTAGGGGGTCGTGCTGGGGCTGGTGTTTCAGGGTTTAGAGCAGTGCAGTGGTAATCAGGCAGAGTAGGGGGTAGTGCAGGGGGTGGTGTTTCAGACTTTAGGGCAGTGCTGTTGTTTTCGGGCAGTGTAGGGGGTCTAGCTGGGGGTGGTGTTTCAGGGTTTAGTGCTGAGCTGTGGTGTTCGGGCAGAGTAGGGATTCTTGCTGGGGATGGTGTTTCAGGGTTTAGGGCAGTGCAGTGGTGTTCGGGCAGTGTAGGGGGTTGTAGTGGAGGTGGTGTTTCAGGGTTTAGGGCAGTGCAGTGGTGTTCGGGTCGTTTAGGGGGTCATGGTGGGGCTGGTGTTTCAGGATTTAGGGCAGTGCAGTGGTGTTCAGGTAATGTAGGGGTCGTGCTGGGGCTGGTGTTTCAGGGTTTACGGCAGGGCAGTGGTGTTCAGGTAGTGTAGGAGGTTGTACTGGGGCTGGTGTTTCAGGGTTTAGGGCAGTGCAGTGGTGTTCGCGCAGTGTAGGGGGTCGTGCTTGGGCTGGTGTTTCTGTGTATAGGGTAGTGCAGTTGTGTTCAGGCAGTGTAGGGGGTCGTGCTGGGGCTGGTGTTTCAGGGTTTAGGTCGGTGCAGTGGTGTTCGGGCAGTTTAGGGGTCGTGCTGGGACTGGTGTTTCAGGGTTTAGGTCGGTGCAGTGGTGTTCGGGCTGTGTAGGGGGTCGTGCTGGTGTTTCAGGATTTAGGGCAGAGCAGTGGTGTTCAGGCAGTGTAGGGGGTCATGGTGGAGGTGGTGTTTCAGGGTTTTAGGGCAGGGCAGTGGTGATCGGGCAGTGTAGGGGGGCGAGCTGGGGGTGGAGTTTCAGGGTTTAGGGCAGTGCAGTGGTGGTCGGTGAGTATAGGGGATCGTGCTGGGGCTGGTGTTTCAGGGTTTAGGGCAGTGCAGTGGTGTTCGGGTAGTGTAGGGGGTCATGCTGGGGCTGGTGTTTCAGGGTTTAGGGCAGTGCAGTGGTGTTTGGGCAGTGTAGGGGGTCATGCTGGGGCTGGTGTTTCAGTGTATAGAGCTGTGCAGTGGTGTTCGGGCAGTGTAGGGGGTCGTGCAGGGGCTGGTGTTTCAGGGTTTAGAGCAGTGCAGTGGTGATCGGGCAGAGTAGGGGGTAGTGCAGGGGGTGGTGTTTCAGACTTTAGGGCAGTGCTGTTGTTTTCGGGCAGTGTAGGGTATCTAGCTGGGGGTGGTGATTCAGGGTTTAGTGCTGAGCAGTGGTGTTCGGGCAGTGTATGGGGTCTTGCTGGGGATGGTGTTTCAGGGTTTAGGGCAGTACAGTGGTGTTCGAGCAGTGAAGTGGGTCGTGGTGGAGGTGGTGTTTCAGGGTTTTAGGGCAGGGCAGGGGTGTTTGGGAAGTGTAGGGGGTCGTGCTGGGGGTGGTGTTTCAGGGTTTAGGGCAGAGCAGTGGTGTTTGGGCAGTGTAGGGGGTTGTGCTGGTGCTAGTTTTTCAGGATTTAGGGTAGAGCAGTGGTGTTCGGGCAGTGTAGGGGGACGTACTCGGGGTGGTGTTTCAGGGTTTAGTGCTGAGCAGTGGTGTTCGGGCAGTGTAGGGGGTCTTGCTGGGGATGGTGTTTCATGGTTTAGGGCAGTGCAGTGGTGTTCGGGCAGTGTAGTGGGTCATGGTGGAGGTGGTGTTTAAAGGGTTTTAGGGCAGGGCAGGGGTGTTTGGGCATTGTAGGGGGTCGGGCTGTGGGTGGTGTTTCAGGGTTTAGGGCAGTGCAGTGGTGTTCGTGGAGTGTAGGGGATTGTGCTGGGGCTGGTGTTTCAGGGTTACGGAAGTGCAGTGGTGTTCGGGCAGTGTAGGGGGTCGTGCTGGGACTGGTGTTTTAGGGTTTAGAGCAGTGCAGTGGTGTTCGGGCAGTGTACGGGGTTGTGCTGGGGCTGGTGATTGAGGGTTTAGGGCAGAGCAGTGGTGTTCGGGCAGTGTAGGGGGTCATGCTGGGGGTGGTGTTTTAGGGTTTAGGGCAGAGCAGTGGTGTTCGGGCAGTCTAGGGGGTCATGCAGGGGGTGGTGTTTCAGGGTTTAGGGCAGTGCAGTGGTGTTCGGGCAGAGTAGGGGGTCATGCAGGGGGTGCTGTTTCAGGGTTTAGGGCAGTGCAGGTGTTTTCGGGCAGTGTAGGGGGTCTTGCTGGGGGTGGTGTTTCAGGGTTTAGGGCAGTGGTGTTCGGGCAGTGTAGGGGGTCTTGCTGGGGCTGGTGTTTCAGGGTTTAGGTCGGTGCTGTGGTGTTCAGGCAGTGTAGGGGGTTGTGCTGGGGCTGGTGTTTCAGGGTTTAGGTCGTTGCAGTGGTGTTCGGGCAGAGTAGGGGGTCGTGCAGGGGGTGGTGTTTCAGGCTTTAGGGCAGTGCAGTTGTTTTCTGGCAGTGTAGGGGGACGTACTGGGGGTGGTGTTTCAGGTTTTAGGGCAGTGCAGTGGTGTTCGGACAGTGTAGGGGGTCGTGCTGGGGTTATTGTTTCAGGGTTTAGGGCGGAGCACTGGTGTTCGGGCAGTGTAGGGGGTCGTGCTGGGGCTGGTGTTTCAGGGTTTAGGGCAGAGCAGTGGTGTTCGGGCTGTTTACGGTGTCATGCTGGGGCTTGTGTTTCAGGGTTTAGGGCAGTGCAGTGGTGTTCGGGAAGTGTAGGGTGTCGTGCTGGTGGTGGTGCTTCAGGGTTTAGGGCAGAGCAGTGGTGTTCTGGCAGTTTAGGGTGTCGTGCTGGTGATGGTGTTTCAGGATTTTGGGCAGAGCAGTGGTGCTCGGGCACTCTAGGGGCTCGTGCAGGGGGTGGTGTTTCAGGGTTTTGGGCAGTGCAGTGGTGTTCGGGCAGTGTAAGGGGATGTACTGGGAGTGGTGTTTCAGGGTTTAGTGCTGAGCAGTGGTGTTCGGGCAGTGTAGGGGGTCTTGATGGGGATGGTGTTTTAGGGTTTAGGGCAGTGCAGTGGTGTTCGGGCAGTGTAGTGGGTCGTGGTGGAGGTGGTGTTTCAGGGTTTAGGGCAGTGCAGTGGTGTTCGGGTCGTTTAGGGGGTCATGGTGGGGCTGGTGTTTCAGGGTTTAGGGCAGTGCAGTGGTGTTCAGGTAATGTAGGGGTCGTGCTGGGGCTGGTGTTTCAGGGTTTACGGCAGGGCAGTGGTGTTCGGGCAGTGTAGGGGGTCGTGCTGGGGTGGTGTTTCAGGGTTTAGGGCAGTACAGTGGTGTTCGAGCAGTGAAGTGGGTCGTGGTGGAGGTGGTGTTTCAGGGTTTTAGGGCAGGGCAGGGGTGTTTGGGAAGTGTAGGGGGTCGTGCTGGGGGTGGTGTTTCAGGGTTTAGGGCAGAGCAGTGGTGTTTGGGCAGTGTAGGGGGTTGTGCTGGTGCTAGTTTTTCAGGATTTAGGGTAGAGCAGTGGTGTTCGGGCAGTGTAGGGGGACGTACTCGGGGTGGTGTTTCAGGGTTTAGTGCTGAGCAGTGGTGTTCGGGCAGTGTAGGGGGTCTTGCTGGGGATGGTGTTTCATGGTTTAGGGCAGTGCAGTGGTGTTCGGGCAGTGTAGTGGGTCATGGTGGAGGTGGTGTTTAAAGGGTTTTAGGGCAGGGCAGGGGTGTTTGGTCATTGTAGGGGGTCGGGCTGTGGTTGGTGTTTCAGGGTTTAGGGCAGTGCAGTGGTGTTCGTGGAGTGTAGGGGATTGTGCTGGGGCTGGTGTTTCAGGGTTACGGAAGTGCAGTGGTGTTCGGGCAGTGTAGGGGGTCGTGCTGGGACTGGTGTTTTAGGGTTTAGAACAGTGCAGTGGTGTTCGGGCAGTGTACGGGGTTGTGCTGGGGCTGGTGATTGAGGGTTTAGGGCAGAGCAGTGGTGTTCGGGCAGTGTAGGGGGTCATGCTGGGAGTGATGTTTCAGGATTTGGGGCAGTGCAGTGGTGTTCGGGCATTGTAGGGGGACGTGCTGGGGGTGGTGTTTTAGGGTTTAGGGCAGAGCAGTGGTGTTCGGGCAGTCTAGGGGGTCATGCAGGGGGTGGTGTTTCAGGGTTTAGGGCAGTGCAGTGGTGTTCGGGCAGAGTAGGGGGTCATGCAGGGGGTGCTGTTTCAGGGTTTAGGGCAGTGCAGGTGTTTTCGGGCAGTGTAGGGGGTCTTGCTGGGGGTGGTGTTTCAGGGTTTAGGGCAGTGGTGTTCGGGCAGTGTAGGGGGTCTTGCTGGGGCTGGTGTTTCAGGGTTTAGGTCGGTGCTGTGGTGTTCAGGCAGTGTAGGGGGTTGTGCTGGGGCTGGTGTTTCAGGGTTTAGGTCGGTGCAGTGGTGTTCGGGCAGAGTAGGGGGTCGTGCAGGGGGTGGTGTTTCAGGCTTTAGGGCAGTGCAGTTGTTTTCTGGCAGTGTAGGGGGACGTACTGGGGGTGGTGTTTCAGGTTTTAGGGCAGTGCAGTGGTGTTCGGACAGTGTAGGGGGTCGTGCTGGGGTTATTGTTTCAGGGTTTAGGGCGGAGCACTGGTGTTCGGGCAGTGTAGGGGGTCGTGCTGGGGCTGGTGTTTCAGGGTTTAGGGCAGAGCAGTGGTGTTCGGGCTGTTTACGGTGTCATGCTGGGGCTTGTGTTTCAGGGTTTAGGGCAGTGCAGTGGTGTTCGGGAAGTGTAGGGTGTCGTGCTGGTGGAGGTGCTTCAGGGTTTAGGGCAGAGCAGTGGTGTTCGGGCAGTTTAGGGTGTCGTGCTGGTGATGGTGTTTCAGGATTTTGGGCAGAGCAGTGGTGCTCGGGCACTCTAGGGGCTCGTGCAGGGGGTGGTGTTTCAGGGTTTTGGGCAGTGCAGTGGTGTTCGGGCAGTGTAAGGGGATGTACTGGGAGTGGTGTTTCAGGGTTTAGTGCTGAGCAGTGGTGTTCGGGCAGTGTAGGGGGTCTTGATGGGGATGGTGTTTTAGGGTTTAGGGCAGTGCAGTGGTGTTCGGGCAGTGTAGTGGGTCGTGGTGGAGGTGGTGTTTAAAGGGTTTTAGGGCAGGGCAGGGGTGTATGGGCAGAGTAGGGGGTCGTGCTGGGGCTGGTGTATCAGGGTTTAGGGCAGTGCAGTGGTGTTCGGGCAGTGTAGGGGTCCTGCTGGGGCTGGTGTTTCAGGGTTTAGGGCAGAGCAGTGGTGTTTGGCAGTGTAGGGGGACATACTGGGGATGGTGTTTCAGGGTATAGGGCAGTGCAGTGGTGCTAGAGCAGTGTAGGTGGTCGTGGTGGAGGTGGTGTTTCAGGGTTTAGGGCAGTGCAGTGGTGTTCGTGTATTGAAGTGGGTCATGGTGGGGCTGGTGTTTCAGGGTTTCGGGCAGTGCAGTGGTGATCAGGCAGTGTAGGAGGTCGTGGTGGAGGTGGTGTTTCAGGGTTTTAGGGCAGGGCTGTGCTGTTCGGGCAATGTAGGGTTCATGCTGGGGTGGTGTTTCAGGGCTTAGGGCAGTGCAATTGTGTTCGGTGAGTGTAGGGGATCGTGATGGGGCTGGTGTTTCAGGGTTTAGGGCAGTGCAGTGGTGTTCGGTAGTGTAGGTGTGATGGTGGGGCTGGTGTTTCAGGGTTTAGGTCAGTGCAGTGGTGTTCGGGCAGTGTAGGGGGGCGAGCTGGGGGTGGAGTTTCAGGGTTTAGGGCAGTGCAGTGGTGGTCGGTGAGTATAGGGGATCGTGCTGGGGCTGGTGTTTCAGGGTTTAGGGCAGTGCAGTGGTGTTCGGGTAGTGTAGGGGGTCATGCTGGGGCTGGTGTTTCAGGGTTTAGGGCAGTGCAGTGGTGTTTGGGCAGTGTAGGGGGTCATGCTGGGGCTGGTGTTTCAGTGTATAGAGCTGTGCAGTGGTGTTAGGGCAGTGTAGGGGGTCGTGATGGGGCTAATGTTTCAGGGTTTAGGTCGGTGCAGTGGTGTTCGGGCAGTGTAGGGGGTCGTGCAGGGGCTGGTGTTTCAGGGTTTAGAGCAGTGCAGTGGTGATCGGGCAGAGTAGGGGGTAGTGCAGGGGGTGGTGTTTCAGACTTTAGGGCAGTGCTGTTGTTTTCGGGCAGTGTAGGGTATCTAGCTGGGGGTGGTGATTCAGGGTTTAGTGCTGAGCAGTGGTGTTCGGGCAGTGTATGGGGTCTTGCTGGGGATGGTGTTTCAGGGTTTAGGGCAGTGCAGTGGTGTTCGGGCAGTGTAGGGGTTGTGGTGGAGGTGGTGTTTCAGGGTTTAGGGCAGTGCAGTGGTGTTCAGGTAATGTAGGGGTCGTGCTGGGGCTGGTGTTTCAGGGTTTACGGCAGGGCAGTGGTGTTCGGGCAGTGTAGGGGGTCGTGCTGGGGTGGTGTTTCAGGGTTTAGGGCAGTACAGTGGTGTTCGAGCAGTGAAGTGGGTCGTGGTGGAGGTGGTGTTTCAGGGTTTTAGGGCAGGGCAGGGGTGTTTGGGAAGTGTAGGGGGTCGTGCTGGGGGTGGTGTTTCAGGGTTTAGGGCAGAGCAGTGGTGTTTGGGCAGTGTAGGGGGTTGTGCTGGTGCTAGTTTTTCAGGATTTAGGGTAGAGCAGTGGTGTTCGGGCAGTGTAGGGGGACGTACTCGGGGTGGTGTTTTAGGGTTTAGTGCTAAGCAGTGGTGTTCGGGCAGTGTAGGGGGTCTTGCTGGGGATGGTGTTTCATGGTTTAGGGCAGTGCAGTGGTGTTCGGGCAGTGTAGTGGGTCATGGTGGAGGTGGTGTTTAAAGGGTTTTAGGGCAGGGCAGGGGTGTTTGGGCATTGTAGGGGGTCGGGCTGTGGGTGGTGTTTCAGGGTTTAGGGCAGTGCAGTGGTGTTCGTGGAGTGTAGGGGATTGTGCTGGGGCTGGTGTTTCAGGGTTACGGAAGTGCAGTGGTGTTCGGGCAGTGTAGGGGGTCGTGCTGGGACTGGTGTTTTAGGGTTTAGAGCAGTGCAGTGGTGTTCGGGCAGTGTACGGGGTTGTGCTGGGGCTGGTGATTGAGGGTTTAGGGCAGAGCAGTGGTGTTCGGGCAGTGTAGGGGGTCATGCTGGGAGTGATGTTTCAGGATTTGGGGCAGTGCAGTGGTGTTCGGGCATTGTAGGGGGACGTGCTGGGGGTGGTGTTTTTGGGTTTAGGGCAGAGCAGTGGTGTTCGGGCAGTCTAGGGGATCATGCAGGGGGTGGTGTTTCAGGGTTTAGGGCAGTGCAGTGGTGTTCGGGCAGAGTAGGGGGTCATGCAGGGGGTGCTGTTTCAGGGTTTAGGGCAGTGCAGGTGTTTTCGGGCAGTGTAGGGGGTCTTGCTGGGGGTGGTGTTTCAGGGTTTAGGGCAGTGGTGTTCGGGCAGTGTAGGGGGTCTTGCTGGGGCTGGTGTTTCAGGGTTTAGGTCGGTGCTGTGGTGTTCAGGCAGTGTAGGGGGTTGTGCTGGGGCTGGTGTTTCAGGGTTTAGGTCGGTGCAGTGGTGTTCGGGCAGAGTAGGGGGTCGTGCAGGGGGTGGTGTTTCAGGCTTTAGGGCAGTGCAGTTGTTTTCTGGCAGTGTAGGGGGATGTACTGGGGGTGGTGTTTCAGGTTTTAGGGCAGTGCAGTGGTGTTCGGACAGTGTAGGGGGTCGTGCTGGGGTTATTGTTTCAGGGTTTAGGGCGGAGCACTGGTGTTCGGGCAGTGTAGGGGGTCGTGCTGGGGCTGGTGTTTCAGGGTTTAGGGCAGAGCAGTGGTGTTCGGGCTGTTTACGGTGTCATGCTGGGGCTTGTGTTTCAGGGTTTAGGGCAGTGCAGTGGTGTTCGGGAAGTGTAGGGTGTCGTGCTGGTGGTGGTGCTTCAGGGTTTAGGGCAGAGCAGTGGTGTTCGGGCAGTTTAGGGTGTCGTGCTGGTGATGGTGTTTCAGGATTTTGGGCAGAGCAGTGGTGCTCGGGCACTCTAGGGGCTCGTGCAGGGGGTGGTGTTTCAGGGTTTTGGGCAGTGCAGTGGTGTTCGGGCAGTGTAAGGGGATGTACTGGGAGTGGTGTTTCAGGGTTTAGTGCTGAGCAGTGGTGTTCGGGCAGTGTAGGGGGTCTTGATGGGGATGGTGTTTTAGGGTTTAGGGCAGTGCAGTGGTGTTCGGGCAGTGTAGTGGGTCGTGGTGGAGGTGGTGTTTAAAGGGTTATAGGGCAGGGCAGGGGTGTATGGGCAGAGTAGGGGGTCGTGCTGGGGCTGGTGTATCAGGGTTTAGGGCAGTGCAGTGGTGTTCGGGCAGTGTAGGGGTCCTGCTGGGGCTGGTGTTTCAGGGTTTAGGGCAGAGCAGTGGTGTTTGGCAGTGTAGGGGGACATACTGGGGATGGTGTTTCAGGGTATAGGGCAGTGCAGTGGTGCTAGAGCAGTGTAGGTGGTCGTGGTGGAGGTGGTGTTTCAGGGTTTAGGGCAGTGCAGTGGTGTTCGTGTATTGAAGTGGGTCATGGTGGGGCTGGTGTTTCAGGGTTTCGGGCAGTGCAGTGGTGATCAGGCAGTGTAGGAGGTCGTGGTGGAGGTGGTGTTTCAGGGTTTTAGGGCAGGGCTGTGCTGTTGGGCAATGTAGGGTTCATGCTGGGGTGGTGTTTCAGGGCTTAGGGCAGTGCAATTGTGTTCGGTGAGTGTAGGGGATCGGGATGGGGCTGGTGTTTCAGGGTTTAGGGCAGTGCAGTGGTGTTCGGTAGTGTAGGTGTGATGGTGGGGCTCGTGTTTCAGGGTTTAATGCAGTGCAGTGGTGTTCAGGTAGTGTAGGAGGTTGTACTGGGGCTGGTGTTTCAGGGTTTAGGTCAGTGCAGTGGTGTTCGGGCAGTGTAGGGGTCGTGCTGGGGCTGGTGTTTCAGGGTTTAGGTCGGTGCAGTGGTGTTCGGGCTGTGTAGGGGGTCGTGCTGGTGTTTCAGGATTTAGGGCAGAGCAGTGGTGTTCAGGCCGTGTAGGGGGTCGTGGTGGAGGTGGTGTTTTAGGGTTTTAGGGCAGGGCAGTGGTGTTCGGGCAGTGTAGGGGGGCGAGCTGGGGGTGGTGTTTCAGGGTTTAGGGCAGGGCAGTGCAGTGGTGGTCGGTGAGTATAGGGGATTGTGCTGGGGCTGGTGTTTCAGGGTTTAGGGCAGTGCAGTGGTGTTCTGGTAGTGTAGGGAGTCATGCTGGGGCTGGTGTTCCAGGGTTTAGGGCAGTGCAGTGGTGTTTGGGCAGTGTAGGGGGTCGTGCTGGGGCTGGTGTTTCAGTGTATAGAGCTGTGCAGTGGTGTTAGGGCAGTGTAGGGGGTCGTGCTGGGGCTAATGTTTCAGGGTTTAGGTCGGTGCAGTGGTGTTCGGGCAGTGTAGGGGGTCGTGCTGGGGCTGGTGTTTCAGGGTTTAGAGCAGTGCAGTGGTAATCGGGCAGAGTAGGGGGTAGTGCAGGGGGTGGTGTTTCAGACTTTAGGGCAGTGCTGTTGTTTTCGGGCAGTGTAGGGGGTCTAACTGGGGGTGGTGTTTCAGGGTTTAGTGCTGAGCAGTGGTGTTCGGGCAGTGTAGGGATTCTTGCTGGGGATGGTGTTTCAGGGTTTAGGGCAGTGCAGTGGTGTTCGGGCAGTGTAGGGGGTCGTGGTGGAGGTGGTGTTTCAGGGTTTAGGGCAGTGCAGTGGTGTTCGGGTCGTTTAGGGGGTCATGGTGGGGCTGGTGTTTCAGGGTTTAGGGCAGTGCAGTGGTGTTCAGGTAATGTAGGGGTCGTGCTGGGGCTGGTGTTTCAGGGTTTACGGCAGGGCAGTGGTGTTCGGGCAGTGTAGAGGGTCGTGCTGGGGTGGTGTTTCAGGGTTTAAGGCAATACAGTGGTGTTTGAGCAGTGAAGTGGGTCATGGTGGAGGTGGTGTTTCAGGGTTTTAGGGCAGGGCAGGGGTGTTTGGGAAGTGTAAGGGGTCGTGCTGGGTGTTGTGTTTCAGGGTTTAGGGCAGAGCAGTGGTGTTCGGGCAGTGTAGGGGGTTGTGCTGGTGCTAGTTTTTCAGGATTTAGGGTAGAGCAGTGGTGTTCGGGCAGTGTAGGGGGTCGTGCTGGGGCTGGTGTTTCATGGTTTACGGCAGGGCAGTGGTGTTCGGGCAGTGTAGGGGGTCTTGCTGGGGATGGTGTTTCATGGTTTAGGGCAGTGCAATGGTGTTCGGGCAGAGTAGTGGGTCATGGTGGAGGTGGTGTTTAAAAGGTTTTAGGGCAGGGCAGGGGTGTTTGGGCAGTGTAGGGGGTCGTGCTGGGGGTGGTGTTTCAGGGTTTATGGCAGTGCAGTGCTGTTCGTGGAGTGTAGGGGATCGTGCTGGGGCTGGTGTTTCAGGGTTACGGAAGTGCAATGGTGTTCGGGCAGTGTAGGGGGTCGTGCTGGGACTGGTGTTTTAGGGTTTAGAGCGGTGCAGTGGTGTTCGGGCAGTGTACGGGGTTGTGCTGGGGCTGGTGTTTAAGGGTTTAGAGCAGTGCAGTGGTGTTCGGGCAGTGTAGGGGCTCATGGTGGGGATGGTGATTCAGGATTTAGGGCAGAGCAGTGGTGTTCGGGCAGTGTAGGGGGTCATGCTGGCAGTGGTGTTTCAGGATTTAGGGCAGTGCAGTTGTGTTCGGGCATTGTAGGGGGACGTGCTGGGGGTGGTGTTTTAGGGTTTAGGGCAGAGCAGTGGTGTTCGGGCAGTCTAGGGGGTCATGCAGGTGGTGGTGTTTCAGGGTTTAGGGCAGTGCAGTGGTGTTTGGGCAGAGTAGGGGGTCATGCAGGGGGTGCTGTTTCAGGGTTTAGGGCAGTGCAGGTGTTTTCGGGCAGTGTAGGGGGTCTTGCTGGGGGTGGTGTTTCAGGGTTTAGGGCAGTGGTGTTCGGGCAGTGTAGTGGGGTCTTGCTGGGGCTGGTGTTTCAGGGTTTAGGTCGGTGCTGTGGTGTTCGGGCAGTGTAGGGGGTTGTGCTGGGGCATTGTTTCAGGGTTTAGGTCGGTGCAGTGGTGTTCAGGCAGAGTAGGGGGTCGTGCAGGGGGTGGTGTTTTAGGCTTTTGGGCAGTGCAGTTGTTTTCGGGCAGTGTAGGGGGACATACTGGGGGTGGTGTTTCAGGTTTTAGGGCAGTGCAGTGGTGTTCGGGCAGTGTAGGGGGTCGTGCTGGGGCTATTGTTTCAGAGTTTAGGGCAGAGTAGTGGTGTTCGGGCAGTGTAGGGGGTCGTGCTGGGGCTGGTGTTTCAGGGTTTAGGGCAGAGCAGTGGTGTTCGGGATGTTTACGGTGTCATGCTGGGGCTTGTGTTTCAGGGTTTAGTGCAGTGCAGTGGTGTTCGGGAACTGTAGGGTGTCGTGCTGGTGGTGGTGCTTCAGGGTTTAGGGCAGAGCAGTGGTGTTCGGGCAGTTTAGGGTGTCGTGCTGGTGATGGTGTTTCAGGTTTTTGGGCAGAGCAGTGGTGCTCGGGCAGTCTAGGGGGTCGTGCAGGGGGTGGTGTTTCAGGGTTTTGGGCAGTGCAGTGGTGTTCGGGCAGTGTAAGGGGATGTACTGGGGGTGGTGTTTCAGGGTTTAGTGCTGAGCAGTGGTGTTCGGGCAGTGTAGGGGGTCTTGCTGGGGATGGTGTTTCAGGGTTTAGGGCAGTGCAGTGGTGTTCGGGCAGTGTAGTGGGTTGTGGTGGAGGTGGTGTTTAAAGGGTTTTAGGGCAGGGCAGGGGTGTTTGGGCAGTGTAGGGGGTCGTGCTGGGGCTGGTGTTTCAGGGTTTAGGGCAGTGCAGTGGTGTTCGGGCAGTGTAGGGGATCGTGCTGGGGCTGGTGTTTCAGGGTTTCGGAAGTGCAGTGTTGTTCGGGCAGTGTAGGGGGTTGTGCTGGGACTGGTGTTTTAGGGTTTAGAGCAGTGCAGTGGTGTTCAGGCAGTGTATGGGGTTGTGCTGGGGCTGGTGTTTAAGGGTTTAGGGCAGTGCAGTGGTGTTCGGGCAGTGTAGGGGCTCATGGTGGGGCTGGTGATTCAGGGTTTAGGGCAGAGCAGTGGTGTTTGGGCAGTGTAGGGGGTTATGCAGGGGGTGGTGTTTCAGGGTTTAGGGCAGTGCAGTGGTGTTCGGGCAGAGTAGGGGGTCATGCAGGGGGTGCTGTTTCAGGGTTTAGGGCAGGGCAGGTGTTTTCGGGCAGTGTAGGGGGTCTTGCTGGGGGTGGTGTTTCAGGGTTTAGGGCAGTGGTGTTCGGGCAGTGTAGGAGGTCTTGCTGGGGCTGGTGTTTCAGGGTTTAGGGCAGAGCAGTAGTTTTTGGGCAGTGTAGGGGGTCATGCTGGAGGCAGTGTTTTAGGGTTTAGGGCAGTGCAGTAATGTGCAAGGAGTGTGAGAGGTCATGCTGGGGCTGGTGTTTTAGGGATTACGGCAGATCAGTGGTGTTCGGGCAGTGTAGGGGGTCATGCTCGGGTTGGTGTTTCAGGGTTTTGGGCAGAGCAGTGGTGTTCTGGCAGTGTAGGGGGACGTACTGTGGGTGGTGTTTCAGGGTTTAAGGAAGAGCAGTGGTGTTCGGGCAGTGTAGGTGGTCGTGCTGGAGCTGGTATTTCAGTCTTTAGGGCAGTGCAGTGGTGTACGGGCCGTGAAGGGGGTCATGCTGGGGCTGGTGATTCAGGGTTTAGGGCAGTGCAGTGGTGTTCGGACAGTGTAGGGGGTCCTGCTGGGGCTGGTGTTTTAGGGTTTAGGGCAGAGCAGTGGTGTTCGGGCAGTGTAGGGGGTCATGCTCGGGTTGGTGTTTCAGGGTTTTGGGCAGAGCAATGGTGTTCTGGCAGTGTAGGGGGACGTACTGTGGGTGGTGTTTCAGGGTTTAGGGCAGAGCAGTGGTATTCGGCAGTGTAGGGGGACGTACTGGGGATGGTGTTTCAGGGTTTAGGGCAGTGCAGTGGTGCTAGAGCAGTGTAGGTGGTCGTGTGCAGGGTTTAGGGCAGTGCAGTGGTGTTCGGGTATTGTAGTGGGTCATGGTGGGGCTGGTGTTTCAGGGTTTCGGGCAGTGCAGTGGTGTTCAGGTAGTGTAGGGGTCGTGCTGGGGCTGGTGTTTCAGGGTTTAGGGCAGTGCAGTGGTGATCAGGCAGTGTAGGAGGTCGTGGTGGAGGTGGTGTTTCAGGGTTTTAGGGCAGGGCTGTGCTGTTTGGGCAATGTAGGGGTCATGCTGGGGTGGTGTTTCAGGGCTTAGGGCAGTGCAATTGTGTTCGGTGAGTGTAGGGGATCGTGATGGGGCTGGTGTTTCAGGGTTTAGGGCAGTGCAGTGGTGTTCGGTAGTGTAGGTGTCATGTTGGGGCTCGTGTTTCAGGGTTTAGGGCAGTGCAGTGGTGTTCGCGCAGTGTAGGGGGTCATGCTGGGGCTGGTGTTTCTGTGTATAGGGCAGTGCAGTTGTGTTCAGGCAGTGTAGGGGGTCGTGCTGGGGCTGGTGTTTCAGGGTTTAGGTCGGTGCAGTGGTGTTCGGGCAGTGTGGGGGTTGTGCTGGGGCTGGTGTTTCAGGGTTTAGGTAGGTGCAGTGGTGTTCAGGCTGTGTAGGGGGTCGTGCTGGTGCTGGTGTTTCAGGATTTAGGGCAGAGCAGTGGTGTTCAGGCAGTGTAGGGGGTCATGGTTGAGGTGGTGTTTCAGGGTTTTAGGGCAGGGCAGTGGTGTTCGGGCAGTGTAGGGGGCGAGCTGGGGGTGGTGTTTCAGGGTTTAGGGCAGTGCAGTGGTGGTCGGTGAGTATAGGGGATCGTGCTGGGGCTGGTGTTTCAGGGTTTAGGGCAGTGCAGTGGTGTTCGGGTAGTGTAGGGGGTCGTGCTGGGGCTGGTGTTTCAGGGTTTAGGGCAGTGCAGTGGTGTTTGGACAGTGTAGGGGGTCGTGCTGGGGCTAATGTTTCAGGGTTTTGGTCGGTGCAGTGGTGTTCGGGCAGCATAGGTGGTCGTGCTGGGGCTGGTGTTTCAGGGTTTAGAGCAGTGCAGTGGTGATCGGGCAGAGTAGGGGGTAGTGCAGGGGGTGGTGTTTCAGACTTTAGGGCAGTGCTGTTGTTTTCGGGCAGTGTAGGGGGTCTAGCTGGGGGTGGTGTTTCAGTGTTTAGTGCTCAGCAGTGGTGTTCGGGCAGTGTAGGGGGACGTACTGGGGGTGGTGTTTCAGGGTTTAGTGCTGAGCAGTGGTGTTCGGGCAGTGTAGGGGGTCTTGCTGGTGATGGTGTTTCAGGGTTTAGGGCAGTGCAGTGGTGTTCGGGCAGTGTAGGGGGTCGTGGTGGAGGTGGTGTTTCAGGGTTTAGGGCAGTGCAGTGGTGTTCGGGTCGTTAAGGGGGTCATGGTGGGGCTGGTGTTTCAGGGTTTAGGGCAGTGCAGTGGTGTTCAGGTAATGTAGGGGCCATGCTGGGGCTGGTGTTTCAGGGTTTACGGAAGGGCAGTGGTGTTCTGGCAGTGTAGGGGGTCGTGCTGGGGTGGTGTTTCAGGGTTTAGGGCAGTGCAGTGGTGTTCGGTGAGTGTAAGCGATCGTGCTGGGGCTGGTGTTTCAGGGTTTAGGGCAGTGCAGTGGTGTTCGGGCAGTGTAGGGGATCATGCTGGGGCTGGTGTTTCAGGGTTTAGGGCGGTGCAGTGGTGTTCGGTAATGTAGGTGTCATGGTGGGGCTCGTGTTTCAGGGTTTAGTGCAGTGCAGTGGTGGGTGTTCAGGTTGTGTAGGAGGTCGTGCTGTAGCTGGTGTTTCAGTGTATAGGGCAGTGCAGTGGTGTTCAGGCAGTATAGGGGGTCGTGCTGGGGCTGGTGTTTCAGGGTTTAGGTCGGTGCTGTGGTGTTTGGGCAGTATAGGGGGTCGTGCTGGGGCTGGTGTTTCAGGGTTTAGGTCGGTGCTGTGGTGTTCGGGCAGAGTAGGGGGTCGTGCAGGGGGTGGTGTTTCAGGCTTTAGGGCAGTGCAGTTGTTTTCGGGCAGTGTAGGGGGACGTACTGGGGGTGGTGTTTCAGGTTTTAGGGCAGTGCAGTGGTGATCAGGCAGTGTAGGAGGTCGTGGTGGAGGTGGTGTTTCAGGGTTTTAGGGCAGGGCTGTGCTGTTTGGGCAATGTAGGGGTCATGCTGGGGTGGTGGTTCAGGGCTTAGGGCAGTGCAATTGTGTTCGGTGAGTGTAGGGGATCGTGATGGGGCTGGTGTTTCAGGGTTTAGGGCAGTGCAGTGGTGTTCGGTAGTGTAGGTGTCATGTTGGGGCTCGTGTTTCAGGGTTTAGGGCAGTGCAGTGGTGTTCGCGCAGTGTAGGGGGTCATGCTGGGGCTGGTGTTTCTGTGTATAGGGCAGTGCAGTTGTGTTCAGGCAGTGTAGGGGGTCGTGCTGGGGCTGGTGTTTCAGGGTTTAGGTCGGTGCAGTGGTGTTCGGGCAGTGTGGGGGTTGTGCTGGGGCTGGTGTTTCAGGGTTTAGGTAGGTGCAGTGGTGTTCAGGCTGTGTAGGGGGTCGTGCTGGTGCTGGTGTTTCAGGATTTAGGGCAGAGCAGTGGTGTTCAGGCAGTGTAGGGGGTCATGGTTGAGGTGGTGTTTCAGGGTTTTAGGGCAGGGCAGTGGTGTTCGGGCAGTGTAGGGGGCGAGCTGGGGGTGGTGTTTCAGGGTTTAGGGCAGTGCAGTGGTGGTCGGTGAGTATAGGGGATCGTGCTGGGGCTGGTGTTTCAGGGTTTAGGGCAGTGCAGTGGTGTTCGGGTAGTGTAGGGGGTCGTGCTGGGGCTGGTGTTTCAGGGTTTAGGGCAGTGCAGTGGTGTTTGGACAGTGTAGGGGGTCGTGCTGGGGCTAATGTTTCAGGGTTTTGGTCGGTGCAGTGGTGTTCGGGCAGCATAGGTGGTCGTGCTGGGGCTGGTGTTTCAGGGTTTAGAGCAGTGCAGTGGTGATCGGGCAGAGTAGGGGGTAGTGCAGGGGGTGGGGTTTCAGACTTTAGGGCAGTGCTGTTGTTTTCGGGCAGTGTAGGGGGTCTAGCTGGGGGTGGTGTTTCAGTGTTTAGTGCTCAGCAGTGGTGTTCGGGCAGTGTAGGGGGACGTACTGGGGGTGGTGTTTCAGGGTTTAGTGCTGAGCAGTGGTGTTCGGGCAGTGTAGGGGGTCTTGCTGGTGATGGTGTTTCAGGGTTTAGGGCAGTGCAGTGGTGTTCGGGCAGTGTAGGGGGTCGTGGTGGAGGTGGTGTTTCAGGGTTTAGGGCAGTGCAGTGGTGTTCGGGTCGTTTAGGGGGTCATGGTGGGGCTGGTGTTTCAGGGTTTAGGGCAGTGCAGTGGTGTTCAGGTAATGTAGGGGCCATGCTGGGGCTGGTGTTTCAGGGTTTACGGAAGGGCAGTGGTGTTCTGGCAGTGTAGGGGGTCGTGCTGGGGTGGTGTTTCAGGGTTTAGGGCAGTGCAGTGGTGTTCGGTGAGTGTAAGCGATCGTGCTGGGGCTGGTGTTTCAGGGTTTAGGGCAGTGCAGTGGTGTTCGGGCAGTGTAGGGGATCATGCTGGGGCTGGTGTTTCAGGGTTTAGGGCGGTGCAGTGGTGTTCGGTAATGTAGGTGTCATGGTGGGGCTCGTGTTTCAGGGTTTAGTGCAGTGCAGTGGTGGGTGTTCAGGTTGTGTAGGAGGTCGTGCTGTAGCTGGTGTTTCAGTGTATAGGGCAGTGCAGTGGTGTTCAGGCAGTATAGGGGGTCGTGCTGGGGCTGGTGTTTCAGGGTTTAGGTCGGTGCTGTGGTGTTTGGGCAGTATAGGGGGTCGTGCTGGGGCTGGTGTTTCAGGGTTTAGGTCGGTGCTGTGGTGTTCGGGCAGAGTAGGGGGTCGTGCAGGGGGTGGTGTTTCAGGCTTTAGGGCAGTGCAGTTGTTTTCGGGCAGTGTAGGGGGACGTACTGGGGGTGGTGTTTCAGGTTTTAGGGTAGTGCAGTGGTGTTCGGGCAGTGTAGGGGGTCGTGCTGGGGCTAATGTTTCAGGGTTTAGGGTGGAGCAGTGGTGTTCGGGCAGTGTAGGGGGTTGTGCTGGAGTTGGTGTTTCAGGGTTTAGAGCAGTGCAGTGGTGTTCGGGTTGTTTAGGGTGTCGTGCTGGGGCTTGTGTTTCAGGGTTTAGGGCAGTGCAGTGGTGTTCGGGAAATGTAGGGTGTCGTGCTGGGGGTGGTGCTTCAGGGTTTAGGGCAGAGCAGTGGTGTTCTGGCAGTTTAGGGTGTCGTGCTGGTGATGGTGTTTCAGGATTTTGGGTAGAGCAGTGGTGTTCGTGCAGTCTAGGGGGTCGTGCAGGGGGTGGTGTTTCAGGGTTTAGGGCAGTGCAGTGGTGTTCGGGCAGTGTAGGGGGTCATGCAGGGGGTTGGTGTTTCAGGGTTTAGGGCAGTGCAGTCGTGTTCGGGCAGTGTAGGTGGTCATGCTGTGGGTGGTGTTTTAGGGTTTAGGGCAGTGAAGTGGTGTTCGGGCAGTGTAGCGGGTCGTGCTGGTTGTGGCGTTTCAGGTTTTAGGGCAGTGCAGTGGTGCTTGGGCAGTGTGAGGGGTCGTGCTGGGGCTGGTGTTTTAGGGATTAGGGCAGTGCAGTGGTGTTCGGGCAGTGTAGGGGGTCGTGCTGGGGGTAGGGTTTCAGGGTTTAGGGCAGAGCAGTGGTGTTCGGGCAGTGTAGGCGGTTGTGCTGGTGCTAGTTTTTCAGGATTTAGGGTAGAGCAGTGGTGTTCGGGCAGTGTAGGGGGAAGTACTGGGGGTGGTGTTTCAGGGTTTAGTTCTGAGCAGTGGTGTTTGGGCAGTGTAGGGGGTCTTCCTGGGGATGGTGTTTCAGGGTTTAGGGTAGTGCAGTGGTGTTCGGGCAGTGTAGTGGGTCATGGTGGAGGTGGTGTTTAAAGGATTTTAGGGCAGGGCAGGGGTGTTTGGGCAGTGTACGGGGTTGTGCTGGGGCTGGTGTTTCAGGGTTTAGGGCAGTGCAGTGGTGTTCGGGCAGTGTAGGGGCTCATGGTGGGGCTGGTGATTCAGGGTTTAGGGCAGTGCAGTGGTGTTCGGGCAGTGTAGGGGGTCGTGCTGGGTCTGGTGTTTAAGGGTTTAGGGCAGTGCAGTCATGTTCGGTCAATATATGGGGTCGTGCTTAGGCTGGTGTTTCAGTGTTTAGGGCAGTGCAGTGGTGTTTAGGCAGTGTAGAGGATCATGCTGAGGCTTGTGATTCAGGTTTTAGGGCAGTGCAGTTTTGTTCGGGCAGTGTAGGGGGTCGTGCTGGGACTGGTGTTTCAGGGTTTAGGGCAGTGCAGTGGTGTTCGGGCAGTGTAGGGAGCCGTGCAGGGGCTGGTGTTTCAGGGTTTAGGGCAGTGTAGTGGTGTTCGGGCAGTGTAGGGGGTCGTACTGGGGCTGGTGTTTCAGGGTGTAGGGCAGTACAGTGGTTTTCGGGCAGTTTAGGGTGTCGTGCTGGGGCTTGTGTTTCAGGGTTTAGGGCAGTGCAGTGGTGTTCGGGCCGTGTAGGGTGTCGTGCTGGGGGTGGTGTTTCAGGGTTTAGGGCAGAGCAGTGCTGTTCGGCCAGTGTAGGGTACGTGCTGATGGTGGTGTTTCAAGGTTTAGGGCAGAGCAGTGGTGTTCCGGCAGTGTAGGGGGTCTTGCTGGGGATGGTGTTTCAGGGTTTAGGGCAGTGCAGTGGTGTTCGGGCAGTGTAGTGGTTCATGGTGGAGATGGTGTTTCAGGGTTTTAGGGCAGTGTAGTGGTGTTCGGGCAGTGTAGGGTGTCGTGCTGGGGCTTGTGTTTCAGGGTTTAGGGCAGTGCAGTGGTGTTCGGGCAGTGTAGGGGGTCTTGCTGGGGCTGATGCTTCAGGGTTTAAGGCAGTACAGTGGTGTTCGAGCAGTGAAGTGGGTCATGGTGGAGGTGGTGTTTCAGGGTTTTAGGGCAGGGTAGGGGTGTTTGGGAAGTGTAGGGGGTCATGCTGGGTGTGGTGTTTCAGGGTTTAGGGCAGAGCAGTGGTGTGCGGGCAGTGTAGGGGGTTGTGCTGGTGCTAGTTTTTCAGGATTTAGGGTAGAGCAGTGGTGTTCGGGCAGTGTAGGGTGTCGTGCTGGGGGTGGTGTTTCAGGGTTTAGGGCAGAGCAGTGCTGTTCGGCCAGTGTAGGGTTTGTGCTGAGGGTGGTGTTTCAGGGTTTAGGGCAGAGCAGTGGTGTTCGGGCAGTGTAGGGATCATGCTGGGTGTGGTGTTTCAGGGTTTAGGGCAGTGCAGTTGTGTTCGGGCAGTGTAGGGGATCTTGCTGGGGCTGGTGTTTCAGGGTTTAGGGCAGTGCAGTGGTGTTCGGGCAGTGTAGGGGGTCGTGCTGGGGTTGGTGTTTCTGGGTTTAAGGCAGCGCAGTGGTGTTCGGGCATTGTAGGTGGTAGTGCGGATTTTTCAGGATTTAGTGTAGAGCAGTGGTGTTCGGGCAGTGTAGGGGGACGTACTGGGGGTGGTGTTTCATGGTTTAGTGCTGAGCAGTGGTGTTCGGGCAGTGTTGGGGGTCTTGCTGGGGATGGTGTTTCAGGGTTTAGGGCAGTGCAGTGGTGTTCGGGCAGTGTAGTGGTTCATGGTGGAGGTGGTGTTTCAGGGTTTTAGGGCAGGGCAGTGGTGTTCGGGCAGTGTAGGGGGTCGTGCTGGGGTGGTGTTTCAGGGTTTAGGGCAGTGCAGTGGTGTTCGGGGAGTGAAGGGGATCGTGCTCGGGCTGGTGTTTCAGTGTTACGTCAGTGCAGTGGTGTTCGGGCAGTGGAGGGGGTCGTGCTGAGACTGGTGTTTGAGGATTTAGGGCAGTGCAGTGGTGTTCGGGCAGTGTAGAGGGTCATGCTGGGGCTCGTGTTTCAGGGTTTAGGGCAGTGCAGTGGTGTTCGGGCAGTGTAGGGGGTCGTGCTGGGGCTGGTGTTTCAGGGTTTAGGGCAGTGCAGTGGTGTTCGGGCAGTGTAGGGGATCTTGCTGGGGCTGGTGTTTCAGGGTTTAGGGCAGAGCAGTGGTGTTCGGGCAGTGTAGGGGGTCTTGCTGGGGCTGATGCTTCAGGGTTTAAGGCAGTACAGTGGTGTTCGAGCAGTGAAGTGGGTCATGGTGGAGGTGGTGTTTCAGGGTTTTAGGGCTGGGCAGGGGTGTTTGGGAAGTGTAGGGGGTCGTGCTGGGTGTGGTGTTTCAGGGTTTAGGGCAGAGCAGTGGTGTTCGGGTAGTGTAGGGGGTTGTGCTGGTGCTAGTTTTTCAGGATTTAGGGTAGAGCAGTGGTGTTCGGGCAGTGTAGGGGGACGTACTGGGGGTGGTGTTTCAGGGTTTAGTGCTGAGCAGTGGTGTTCGGGCAGTGTAGGGGGTCTTGCTGGGGATGGTGTTTCATGGTTTAGGGCAGTGCAATGGTGTTCGGGCAGTGTAGTGGGTCATGGTGGAGGTGGTGTTTAAAGGGTTTTAGGGCAGGGGTGTCTGGGCAGTGTAGGGGGTCGTGCTGGGGGTGGTGTTTCAGGGTTTAGGGCAGTGCAGTGGTGTTCGTGGAGTATAGGGGATCGTGCTGCGGCTGGTGTTTCAGGGTTACGGAAGTGCAATGGTGTTCGGGCAGTGTAGGGGGTCGTGCTGGGACTGGTGTTTTAGGGTTTAGAGCGGTGCAGTGGTGTTCGGGCAGTGTACGGGGTTGTGCTGGGGCTGGTGTTTCAGGATTTAGGGCAGAGCAGTGGTGTTCGGGCAGTGTAGGGGGTCATGCTGGGAGTGGTGTTTCAGGATTTAGGGCAGTGCAGTGGTGTTCGGGCATTGTAGGGGGACGTGCTGGGGATGGTGTTTTATGGTTTAGGGCAGAGCAGTGGTGTTTGGGCAGTCTAGGGGGTCATGCAGGGGGTGGTGTTTCAGGGTTTAGGGCAGTGCAGTGGTGTTTGGGCAGAGTAGGGGGTCATGCAGGGGGTGCTGTTTCAGGGTTTAGGGCAGTGCAGGTGTTTTCGGGCAGTGTAGGGGGTCTTGCTGGGGGTGGTGTTTCAGGGTTTAGGGCAGTGGTGTTCGGGCAGTGTAGTGGGGTCTTGCTGGGGCTTGTGTTTCAGGGTTTAGGTCGGTGCTGTGGTGTTCGGGCAGTGTAGGGGGTTGTGCTGGGGCTGGTGTTTCAGGGTTTAGGTTGGTGCAGTGGTGTTCAGGCAGAGTAGGGGGTCGTGCAGGGGGTGGTGTTTTAGGCTTTAGGGCAGTGCAGTTGTTTTCGGGCAGTGTAGGGGGACATACTGGGGGTGGTGTTTCAGGTTTTAGGGCAGTGCAGTGGTGTTCGGGCAGTGTAGGGGGTCGTGCTGGGGCTATTGTTTCAGAGTTTAGGGCGGAGTAGTGGTGTTCGGGCAGTGTAGGGGGTCGTGCTGGGGCTGGTGTTTCAGGGTTTAGGGCAGAGCAGTGGTGTTCGAGCAGTGAAGTGGGTCATGGTGGAGGTGGTGTTTCAGGGTTTTAGGGCAGGGCAGGTGTGTTTGGGAAGTGTAGGGGGTCGTGCTGGGTGTGGTGTTTCAGGGTTTAGGGCAGAGCAGTGGTGTTCGGGCAGTGTAGGGGGTTGTGCTGGTGCTAGTTTTTCAGGATTTAGGGTAGAGCAGTGGTGTTCGGGCAGTGTAGGGGGACGTACTGGGGGTGGTGTTTCAGGGTTTAGTGCTGAGCAGTGGTGTTCGGGCAGTGTAGGGGGTCTTGCTGGGGATGGTGTTTTATGGTTTAGGGCAGTGCAATGGTGTTCGGGCAGTGTAGTGGGTCATGGTGGAGGTGGTGTTTAAAGGGTTTTAGGGCAGGGCAGGGGTGTTTGGGCAGTGTAGGTGGGTCGTGCTGGGGGTGGTGTTTCAGGGTTTAGGGCAGTGCAGTGGGGTTCGTGGAGTGTAGGGGATCGTGCTGGGGCTAGTGTTTCAGGGTTACGGAAGTGCAATGGTGTTCGGGCAGTGTAGGGGGTCGTGCTGGGACTGGTGTTTTAGGGTTTAGAGCGGTGCAGTGGTGTTCGGGCAGTATACGGGGTTGTGCTGGGGCTGGTGTTTAAGGGTTTAGGGCAGTGGTGTTCGGGCAGTGTAGGGGCTCATGGTGGGGATGGTGATTCAGGATTTAGGGCAGAGCAGTGGTGTTCGGGCAGTGTAGGGGGTCATGCTGGGAGTTGTGTTTCAGGATTTAGGGCAGTGCAGTGGTGTTCGGGAATTGTAGGGGGACGTGCTGGGGCTGGTGTTTTAGGGTTTAGGGCAGAGCAGTGGTGTTCGGGCAGTCTAGGGGGTCATGCAGGGGGTGGTGTTTCAGGGTTTAGGGCAGTGCAGTGGTGTTTGGGCAGAGTAGGGGGTCATGCAGGGGGTTCTGTTTCAGGGTTTAGGGCAGTGCAGGTGTTTTCGGGCAGTGTAGGGGGTCTTGCTGGGGGTGGTGTTTCAGGGTTTAGGGCAGTGGTGTTCGGGCAGTGTAGTGGGGTCTTGCTGGGGCTGGTGTTTCAGGGTTTAGGTCGGTGCTGTGGTGTTCGGGCAGTGTAGGGGGTTGTGCTGGGGCTGGTGTTTCAGGGTTTAGGTCGGTGCAGTGGTGTTCAGGCAGAGTAGGGGGTCGTGCAGGGGGTGGTGTTTTAGGCTTTAGGGCAGTGCAGTTGTTTTTGGGCAGTGTAGGGGGACATACTGGGGGTGGTGTTTCAGGTTTTAGGGCAGTGCAGTGGTGTTCGGGCAGTGTAGGGGGTCGTGCTGGGGCTATTGTTTCAGAGTTTAGGGCGGAGTAGTGGTGTTCGGGCAGTGTAGGGGGTCGTGCTGGGGCTGGTGTTTCAGGGTTTAGGGCAGAGCAGTGGTGTTCGGGCTGTTTACGGTGTCATGCTGGGGCTTGTGTTTCAGAGTTTAGGGCAGTGCAGTGGTGTTCGGGAAGTGTAGGGTGTCGTGCTGGTGGTGGTGCTTCAGGGTTTAGGGCAGAGCAGGTGTGTTCGGGCAGTTTAGGGTGTCGTGCTGGTGATGGTGTTTCAGGATTTTGGGCAGAGCAGTGGTAATCGGGCAGTCTAGTGGGTCATGCAGGGGGTGGTGTTTCAGGGTTTTGGGCAGTGCAGTGGTGTTCGGGCAGTGTAAGGGGATGTACTGGGGGTGGTGTTTCAGGGTTTAGTGCTGAGCAGTGGTGTTCGGGCAGTATAGGGTGTCTTGCTGGGGATGGTGTTTCAGGGTTTAGGGCAGTGCAGTGGTGTTCGGGCAGTGTAGTGGGTCGTGGTGGAGGTGGTGTTTAAAGGGTTTTAGGGCAGGGCAGGGGTGTTTGGGCAGTGTAGGGGGTCGTGCTGGGGCTGGTGTTTCAGGGTTTAGGGCAGTGCAGTGGTGTTCGGGAAGTGTAGGGGATCGTGCTGGCGCTGGTGTTTCAGGGTTTCGGAAGTGCAGTGGTGTTCGGGCAGTGTAGGGGGTTGTGCTGGGACTGGTGTTTTAGGGTTTAGAGCAGTGGAGTGGTGTTCGGGCAGTGTAGGGGATCGTGCTGGCGCTGGTGTTTCAGGGTTTCGGAAGTGCAGTGGTGTTCGGGCAGAGTAGGGGGTCATGCAGGGGGTGCTGTTTCAGGGTTTAGGGCAGGGCAGGTGTTTTCGGGCAGTGTAGGGGGTCTTGCTGGGGGTGGTGTTTCAGGGTTTAGGGCAGTGGTGTTCGGGCAGTGTAGGAAGTCTTGCTGGGGCTGGTGTTTCAGGGTTTAGGGCAGTGCAGTAGTTTTTGGGCAGTGTAGGGGTCATGCTGGTGTTTTAGGGATTATGGCAGATCAGTGGTGTTCGGGCAGTGTAGGGGGTCATGCTCGGGTTGGTGTTTCAGGGTTTTGGGCAGAGCAGTGGTGTTCTGTCAGTGTAGGGGGACGTACTGTGGGTGGTGTTTCAGGGTTTAAGGAAGAGCAGTGGTGTTCGGGCAGTGTAGGTGGTCGTGCTGGAGCTGGTATTTCAGTGTTTAGGGCAGTGCAGTGGTGTACGGGCCGTGTAGGGGGTCATGCTGGGGCTGGTGATTCAGGGTTTAGGGCAGTGCAGTGGTGTTCGGACAGTGTAGGGGGTCCTGCTGGGGCTGATGTTTCAGGGTTTTGGGCAGAGCAGTGGTGTTCGGGCAGTGTAGGGGGTCATGCTCGGGTTGGTGTTTCAGGGTTTTGGGCAGAACAGTAGTGTTCTGGCAGTGTAGGGGGACGTACTGTGGGTGGTGTTTCAGGGTTTAGGGCAGAGCAGTGGTGTTCGGCAGTGTAGGGGGACGTACTGGGGATGGTGTTTCAGGGTTTAGGGCAGTGCAGTGGTGCTAGAGCAGTGTAGATGGTCGTGTGCAGGGTTTAGGGCAGTGCAGTGGTGTTCGGGTATTGTAGTGGGTCATGGTGGGGCTGGTGTTTCAGGGTTTCGGGCAGTGCAGTGGTGTTCAGGTAGTGTAGGGGTCGTGCTGGGGCTGGTGTTTCAGGGTTTAGGGCAGTGCAGTGGTGATCAGGCAGTGTAGGAGGTCGTGGTGGAGGTGGTGTTTCAGGGTTTTAGGGCAGGGCTGTGCTGTTTGGGCAATGTAGGGGTCATGCTGGGGTGGTGTTTCAGGGCTTAGGGCAGTGCAATTGTATTCGGTGAGTGTAGGGGATCGTGATGGGGCTGGTGTTTCAGGGTTTAGGGCAGTGCAGTGGTGTTCGGTAGTGTAGGTGTCATGGTGGGGCTCGTGTTTCAGGGTTTAGGGCAGTGCAGTGGTGTTCGCGCAGTGTAGGGGGTCATGCTGGGGCTGGTGTTTCTGTGTATAGGGCAGTGCAGTTGTGTTCAGGCAGTGTAGGGGGTCGTGCTGGGGCTGGTGTTTCAGGATTTAGGTCGGTGCAGTGGTGTTCGGGCAGTGTGGGGGTCGTGCTGGGGCTGGTGTTTCAGGGTTTAGGTAGGTGCAGTGGTGTTCGGGCTGTGTAGGGGGTCTTGCTGGTGCTGGTGTTTCAGGATTTAGGGCAGAGCAGTGGTGTTCAGGCAGTGTAGGGGGTCATGGTGGAGGTGGTGTTTCAGGGTTTTAGGGCAGGGCAGTGGTGTTCGGGCAGTGTAGGGGGCGAGCTGGGGGTGGTGTTTCAGGGTTTAGGGCAGTGCAGTGGTGGTCGGTGAGTATAGGGGATCGTGCTGGGGCTGGTGTTTCAGGGTTTAGGGCAGTGCAGTGGTGTTCGGGTAGTGTAGGGGGTCGTGCTGGGGCTGGTGTTTCAGGGTTTAGGGCAGTGCAGTGGTGTTCTGGTAGTGTAGGGAGTCATGCTGGGGCTGGTGTTTCAGGGTTTAGGGCAGTGCAGTGGTGTTTGGGCAGTGTAGGGGGTCGTGCTGGGGCTGGTGTTTCAGTGTATAGAGCAGTGCAGTGGTGTTAGGGCAGTGTAGGGGGTCGTGCTGGGGCTAATGTTTCAGGGTTTAGGTCGGTGCAGTGGTGTTCGGGCAGCGTAGGTGGTCGTGCTGGGGCTGGTGTTTCAGGGTTTAGAGCAGTGCAGTGGTGATCGGGCAGAGTAGGGGGTAGTGCAGGGGGTGGTGTTTCAGACTTTAGGGCAGTGCTGTTGTTTTCGGGCAGTGTAGGGGGTCTAGCTGGGGGTGGTGTTTCAGTGTTTAGTGCTGAGCAGTGGTGTTCGGGCAGTGTAGGGGGACGTACTGGGGGTGGTGTTTCAGGGTTTAGTGCTGAGCAGTGGTGTTCGGGCAGTGTAGGGGGTGTTGCTGGTGATGGTGTTTCAGGGTTTAGGGCAGTGCAGTGGTGTTCGGGCAGTGTAGGGGGTCGTGGTGGAGGTGGTGTTTCAGGGTTTAGGGCAGTGCAGTGGTGTTCGGGTCGTTTAGGGGGTCATGGTGGGGCTGGTGTTTCAGGGTTTAGGGCAGTGCAGTGGTGTTCAGGTAATGTAGGGGTCGTGCTGGGGCTGGTGTTTCAGGGTTTAGGGCAGGGCAGTGGTGTTCGGGCAGTGTAGGGGGTCGTGCTGGGGTGGTGTTTCAGGGTTTAGGGCAGTGCAGTGGTGTCTGGGCAGTGTAGGGGATCATGCTGGGGCTGGTGTTTCAGGGTTTAGGGCGGTGCAGTGGTGTTCGGTAATGTAGGTGTCATGGTGGGGCTCGTGTTTCAGGGTTTAGTGCAGTGCAGTGGTGTTCAGGTTGTGTAGGAGGTCGTGCTGTGGCTGGTGTTTCAGTGTATAGGGCAGTGCAGTGGTGTTCAGGCAGTGTAGGGGGTCGTGCTGGGGCTGGTGTTTCAGGGTTTAGGTCGGTGCAGTGGTGTTCGGGCAGTGTAGGGGGTCGTGCTGGGGCTGGTGTTTCAGGGTTTAGGTTGGTGCAGTGGTGTTCGGGCAGAGTAGGGGGTCGTGCGGGGGGTGGTGTTTCAGGCTTTAGGGCAGTGCAGTTGTCTTCGGGCAGTGTAGGGGGACGTACTGGGGGTGGTGTTTCAGGTTTTAGGGCAGTGCAGTGGTGTTCGGGCAGTGTAGGGGGTCGTGCTGGGGCTAATGTTTCAGGGTTTAGGGCGGAGCAGTGGTGTTCGGGCAGTGTAGGGGGTTGTGCTGGAGTTGGTGTTTCAGGGTTTAGAGCAGTGCAGTGGTGTTCGGGTTGTTTAGGGTGTCGTGCTGGGGCTTGTGTTTCAGGGTTTAGGGCAGTGCAGTGGTGTTCGGGAAGTGTAGGGTGTCCTGCTGGGGGTGGTGCTTCAGGGTTTAGGGCAGAGCAGTGGTGTTCGGGCAGTTTAGGGTGTCGTGCTGGTGATGGTGTTTCGGGATTTTGGGTAGAGCAGTGGTGTTCGTGCAGTCTAGGGGGTCGTGCAGGGGGTGGTGTTTCAGGGTTTAGGGCAGTGCAGTGGTGTTCGGGCAGTGTAGGGGGTCATGCAGGGGGTTGGTGTTTCAGGGTTTAGGGCAGTGCAGTCGTGTTCGGGCAGTGTAGGTGGTCATGCTGTGGTTGGTGTTTTAGGGTTTAGGGCAGTGCAGTGGTGTTCGGGCAGTGTAGCGGGTCGTGCTGGTTGTGGCGTTTCAGGTTTTAGGGCAGTGCAGTGGTGTTTGGGCAGTGTGAGGGGTCGTGCTGGGGCTGGTGTTTTTGGGGTTAGGGCAGTGCAGTGGTGTTCGGGCAGTGTAGGGGGTCGTGCTGGGGGTAGGGTTTCAGGGTTTAGGGCAGAGCAGTGATGTTCGGGCAGTGTAGGCGGTTGTGCTGGTGCTAGTTTTTCAGGATTTAGGGTAGAGCAGTGGTGTTCGGGCAGTGTAGGGGGAAGTACTGGGGGTGGTGTTTCAGGGTTTAGTTCTGAGCAGTGGTGTTCGGGCAGTGTAGGGGGTCTTGCTGGGGATGGTGTTTCAGGGTTTAGGGTAGTGCAGTGGTGTTCGGGCAATGTAGTGGGTCGTGGTGGAGGTGGTGTTTAAAGGGTTTTAGGGCAGGGCAGGGGTGTTTGGGCAGTGTACGGGGTTGTGCTGGGGCTGGTGTTTCAGGGTTTAGGGCAGTGCAGTGGTGTTCGGGCAGTGTAGGGGCTCATGGTGGGGCTGGTGATTCAGGGTTTAGGGCAGTGCAATGGTGTTCGGGCAGTGTAGGGGGTCGTGCTGGGTCTGGTGTTTAAGGGTTTAGGGCAGTGCAGTCGTGTTCGGTCAATATATGGGGTCGTGCTTAGGCTGGTGTTTCAGTGTTTAGGGCAGTGCAGTGGTGTTTAGGCAGTGTAGAGGATCATGCTGAGGCTTGTATTTCAGGTTTTAGGGCAGTGCAGTGGTGTTCGGGCAGTGTAGGGGGTCGTGCTGGGGCTGGTGTTTCAGGGTTTAGGGCAGTGCAGTGGTGTTCGGGCAGTGTAGGGAGCCGTGCAGGGGCTGGTGTTTCGGGGTTTAGGGCAGTGTAGTGGTGTTCGGGCAGTGTAGGGGGTCGTACTGGGGCTGGTGTTTCAGGGTGTAGGGCAGTGCAGTGGTGTTCGGGCAGTGTAGGGTGTCGTGCTGGGGGTGGTGTTTCAGGGTTTAGGGCAGAGCAGTGCTGTTCGGCCAGTGTAGGGTACGTGCTGATTGTGGTGTTTCAATGTTTAGGGCAGAGCAGTGGTGTTCGGGCAGTGTAGGGGGATGTACTGGGGGTGGTGTTTCATGGTTTAGTGCTGAGCAGTGGTGTTCGGGCAGTGTTGGGGGTCTTGCTGGGGATGGTGTTTCAGGGTTTAGGGCAGTGCAGTGGTGTTCGGGCAGTGTAGTGGTTCATGGTGGAGATGGTGTTTCAGGGTTTTAGGGCAGTGTAGTGGTGTTCGGGCAGTGTAGGGTGTCGTGCTGGGGCTTGTGTTTCAGAGTTTAGGGCAGTGCAGTGGTGTTCGGGCAGTGTAGGGTGTCGTGCTGGGGGTGATGTTTCAGGGTTTAGGGCAGAGCAGTGCTGTTCGGCCAGTGTAGGGTACGTGCTGAGGGTGGTGTTTCAGGGTTTAGGGCAGAGCAGTGGTGTTCGGGCAGTGTAGGGATCATGCTGGGTGTGGTGTTTCAGGGTTTAGGGCAGTGCAGTTGTGTTCGGGCAGTGTAGGGGATCTTGCTGGGGCTGGTGTTTCAGGGTTTAGGGCAGTGCAGTGGTGTTCGGGCAGTGTAGGGGGTCGTGCTGGGGTTGGTGTTTCTGGGTTTAGGGCAGCGCAGTGGTGTTCGGGCATTGTAGGTGGTAGTGCGGGTTTTTCAGGATTTAGTGTAGAGCAGTGGTGTCCGGGCAGTGTAGGGGGACGTACTGGGGGTGGTGTTTCATGGTTTAGTGCTGAGCAGTGGTGTTCGGGCAGTGTTGGGGGTCTTGCTGGGGATGGTGTTTCAGGGTTTAGGGCAGTGCAGTGGTGTTCGGGCAGTGTAGTGGTTCATGGTGGAGGTGGTGTTTCAGGGTTTTAGGGCAGGGCAGTGGTGTTCGGGCAGTGTAGGGGGTCGTGCTGGGGGTGGTGTTTCAGGGTTTAGGGCAGTGCAGTGGTGTTCTGGGAGTGAAGGGGATCGTGCTCGGGCTGGTGTTTCAGTGTTACGTCAGTGCAGTGGTGTTCGGGCAGTGTAGGGGGTCGTGCTGAGACTGGTGTTTGAGGATTTAGGGCAGTGCAGTGGTGTTCGGGCAGTGTAGAGGGTCATGCTGGGGCTCGTGTTTCAGGGTTTAGGGCAGTGCAGTGGTGTTCGGGCAGTGTAGGGGGTCGTGCTGGGGCTGGTGTTTCAGGGTTTAGGGCAGTGCAGTGGTGTTCAGGCAGTGTAGGGGGTCATGCTGATGCTGGTGTTTCAGGGTTTAGGTCGGTGCAGTGGTGTTCGGCCAGAGTAGGGGGTCGTGCAGGGGGTGGTGTTTCAGGCTTTAGGGCAGTGCAGTTGTTTTTGGGCAGTGTAGGGGGACGTACTGGGGGTGGTGTTTCAGGTTTTAGGGCAGTGCAGTGGTGTTCGGGCAGTGTAGGGTGTCGTGCTGGGGCGAATGTTTCAGGGTTTAGGGCGGAGCAGTGGTGTTCGGGCAGTGTAGGGGGTCGTGCTGGGGCTGGTGTTTCAGGGTTTAGGGCAGTGCAGTGGTGTTCGGGCTGTTTAGGGTGTCGTGCTGGTGCTTGTGTTTCAGGGTTTAGGGCAGTGCTGTGGTGTTCGGGAAGTGTAGGGTGTCGTGCTGGGGGTGGTGCTTCAGGGTTTAGGGCAGAGCAGTGATGTTCGGGCAGTTTAGCGTGTCGTGCTGGTGCTGGTGTTTCAGGATTTTGGGCAGTGCAGTGGTGTTCGTGGATTGTAGGGGATCGTGCTGGGGCTGGTGTTTCAAGGTTACGGAAGTGCAGTGGTGTTCGGGCAGTGTAGGGGGTGGTGCTGGGGCTGGTGTTTTAGGGTTTAGAGCAGTGCAGTGGTGTTCGGGCAGTGTAGTGGGTCGTGGTGGAGGTGGTGTTTAAAGGGTTTTAGGGCAGGGCAGGGGTGTTTGGGCAGTGTAGGGGGTCGTGCTGGGGCTGGTGTTTCAGGGTTTAGGGCAGTGCAGTGGTGTTCGGGCAGTGTAGGGGATCGTGCTGGCACTGGTGTTTCAGGGTTTTGGAAGTGCAGTGGTGTTCGGGCAGTGTAGGGGGTTGTGCTAGGACTGGTGTTTTAGGGTTTAGAGCAGTGCAGTGGTGTTCAGGCAGTGTACGGGGTTGTGCTGGGGCTGGTGTTTAACCCCTTGCATGCCCGCCCCTTTCCCCGCCCAGTGCCGCGCCTTGCATTAGCGGGCGGAGTTCATGACGAGCTGGACTCGTCATGGGCACAGCGCCACCGCAGCCCATGACGAGTCCAGCTCGTCATGGGCACTGAAGGGGTTAAGGGTTTAGGGCAGTGCAGTGGTGTTCGGGCAGTGTAGGGGCTCATGGTGGGGCTGGTGATTCAGGGTTTAGGGCAGAGCAGTGGTGTTCGGGCAGTGTAGGGGGTCATGCAGGGGGTGGTGTTTCAGGGTTTAGGGCAGTGCAGTGGTGTTCGGGCAGAGTAGGGGGTCATGCAGGGGGTGCTGTTTCAGGGTTTAGGGCAGGGCAGGTGTTTTCGGGCAGTGTAGGGGGTCTTGCTGGGGGTGGTGTTTCAGGGTTTAGGGCAGTGGTGTTCGGGCAGTGTAGGAAGTCTTGCTGGGGCTGGTGTTTCAGGGTTTAGGGCAGTGCAGTAGTTTTTGGGCAGTGTAGGGGGTCATGCTGGAGGCAGTGTTTCAGGGTTTAGGGCAGTGCAGTAATGTGCAAGGAGTGTGAGAGGTCATGCTGGTGTTTTAGGGATTATGGCAGATCAGTGGTGTTCGGGCAGTGTAGGGGGTCATGCTCGGGTTGGTGTTTCAGGGTTTTGGGCAGAGCAGTGGTGTTCTGTCAGTGTAGGGGGACGTACTGTGGGTGGTGTTTCAGGGTTTAAGGAAGAGCAGTGGTGTTCGGGCAGTGTAGGTGGTCGTGCTGGAGCTGGTATTTCAGTGTTTAGGGCAGTGCAGTGGTGTACGGGCCGTGTAGGGGGTCATGCTGGGGCTGGTGATTCAGGGTTTAGGGCAGTGCAGTGGTGTTCGGACAGTGTAGGGGGTCCTGCTGGGGCTGATGTTTCAGGGTTTAGGGCAGAGCAGTGGTGTTCGGGCAGTGTAGGGGGTCATGCTCGGGTTGGTGTTTCAGGGTTTTGGGCAGAGCAGTAGTGTTCTGGCAGTGTAGGGGGACGTACTGTGGGTGGTGTTTCAGGGTTTAGGGCAGAGCAGTGGTGTTCGGCAGTGTAGGGGGACGTACTGGGGATGGTGTTTCAGGGTTTAGGGCAGTGCAGTGGTGCTAGAGCAGTGTAGGTGGTCGTGTGTAGGGTTTAGGGCAGTGCAGTGGTGTTCGGGTATTGTAGTGGGTCATGGTGGGGCTGGTGTTTCAGGGTTTCGGGCAGTGCAGTGGTGTTCAGGTAGTGTAGGGGTCGTGCTGGGGCTGGTGTTTCAGGGTTTAGGGCAGTGCAGTGGTGATCAGGCAGTGTAGGAGGTCGTGGTGGAGGTGGTTTTTCAGGGTTTTAGGGCAGGGCTGTGCTGTTTGGGCAATGTAGGGGTCATGCTGGGGTGGTGTTTCAGGGCTTAGGGCAGTGCAATTGTGTTCGGTGAGTGTAGGGGATCGTGATGGGGCTGGTGTTTCAGGGTTTAGGGCAGTGCAGTGGTGTTCGGTAGTGTAGGTGTCATGGTGGGGCTCGTGTTTCAGGGCTTAGGGCAGTGCAGTGGTGTTCGCGCAGTGTAGGGGGTCATGCTGGGGCTGGTGTTTCTGTGTATAGGGCAGTGCAGTTGTGTTCAGGCAGTGTAGGGGGTCGTGCTGGGGCTGGTGTTTCAGGATTTAGGTCGGTGCAGTGGTGTTCGGGCAGTGTGGGGGTCGTGCTGGGGCTGGTGTTTCAGGGTTTAGGTAGGTGCAGTGGTGTTCGGGCTGTGTAGGGGGTCATGCTGGTGCTGGTGTTTCAGGATTTAGGGCAGAGCAGTGGTGTTCAGGCAGTGTAGGGGGTCATGGTGGAGGTGGTGTTTCAGGGTTTTAGGGCAGGGCAGTGGTGTTCGGGCAGTGTAGGGGGCGAGCTGGGGGTGGTGTTTCAGGGTTTAGGGCAGCGCAGTGGTGGTCCGTGAGTATAGGGGATCGTGCTGGAGCTGGTGTTTCAGGGTTTAGGGCAGTGCAGTGGTGTTCGGGTAGTGTAGGGGGTCGTGCTGGGGCTGGTGTTTCAGGGTTTAGGGAGTGCAGTGGTGTTTGGACAGTGTAGGGGGTCGTGCTGGGGCTAATGTTTCAGGGTTTAGGTCGGTGCAGTGGTGTTCGGGCAGCGTAGGTGGTTGTGCTGGGGCTGGTGTTTCAGGGTTTAGAGCAGTGCAGTGGTGATCGGGCAGAGTAGGGGGTTGTGCAGGGGGTGGTGTTTCAGACTTTAGGGCAGTGCTATTGTTTTCGGGCAGTGTAGGGGGTCTAGCTGGGGGTAGTGTTTCAGTGTTTAGTGCTGAGCAGTGGTGTTCGGGCAGTGTAGGGGGACGTACTGGGGGCGGTGTTTCAGGGTTTAGTGCTGAGCAGAGGTGTTCGGGCAGTGTAGGGGGTCTTGCTGGTGATGATGTTTCAGGGTTTAGGGCAGTGCAGTGGTGTTCGGGCAGTGTAGGGGGTCGTGGTGGAGGTGGTGTTTCAGGGTTTAGGGCAGTGCAGTGGTGTTCGGGTCGTTTAGGGGGTCATGGTGGGGCTGGTGTTTCAGGGTTTAGGGCAGTGCAGTGGTGTTCAGGTAATGTAGGGGTCGTGCTGGGGCTGGTGTTTCAGGGTTTACGGCAGGGCAGTGGTGTTGGGGCAGTGTAGGGGGTCGTGCTGGGGTGGTGTTTCAGGGTTTAGGGCAGTGCAGTGGTGTTCGGTGAGTGTAAGCGATCGTGCTGGGTCTGGTGTTTCAGGGTTTAGGGCAGTGCAGTGGTGTTCGGGCAGTGTAGGGGATCATGCTGGGGCTGGTGTTTCAGGGTTTAGGGCGGTGCAGTGGTGTTCGGTAATGTAGGTGTCATGGTGGGGCTCGTGTTTCAGGGTTTAGTGCAGTGCAGTGGTGTTCAGGTTGTGTAGGAGGTCGTGCTGTGGCTGGTGTTTCAGTGTATAGGGCAGTGCAGTGGTGTTCAGGCAGTGTAGGGGGTCGTGCTGGGGCTGGTGTTTCAGGGTTTAGGTCGGTGCTGTGGTGTTTGGGCAGTGTAGGGGGTCGTGCTGGGGCTGGTGTTTCAGGGTTTAGGTCGGTGCAGTGGTGTTCGGGCAGTGTAGGGGGTCGTGCTGGGGCTGGTGTTTCAGGGTTTAGGTCGGTGCAGTGGTGTTCGGGCAGAGTAGGGGGTCGTGCAGGGGGTGGTGTTTCAGGCTTTAGGGCAGTGCAGTTGTCTTCGGGCAGTGTAGGGGGACGTACTGGGGGTGGTGTTTCAGGTTTTAGGGCAGTGCAGTCGTGTTCGGGCAGTGTAGGGGGTCATGCTGGGGCTAATGTTTCAGGGTTTAGGGCGGAGCAGTGGTGTTCGGGCAGTGTAGGGGGTTGTGCTGGAGTTGGTGTTTCAGGGTTTAGAGCAGTGCAGTGGTGTTCGGGTTGTTTAGGGTGTCGTGCTGGGGCTTGTGTTTCAGGGTTTAGGGCAGTGCAGTGGTGTTCGGGAAGTGTAGGGTGTTGTGCTGGGGGTGGTGCTTCAGGGTTTAGGGCAGAGCAGTGGTGTTCGGGCAGTTTAGGGTGTCGTGCTGGTGATGGTGTTTCGGGATTTTGGGTAGAGCAGTGGTGTTCGTGCAGTCTAGGGGGTCGTGCAGGGGGTGGTGTTTCAGGGTTTAGGGCAGTGCAGTGGTGTTCGGGCAGTGTAGGGGGTCATGCAGGGGGTTGGTGTTTCAGGGTTTAGGGCAGTGCAGTCGTGTTCGGGCAGTGTAGGTGGTCATGCTGTGGGTGGTGTTTTAGGGTTTAGGGCAGTGCAGTGGTGTTCGGGCAGTGTAGCGGGTCGTGCTGGTTGTGGCGTTTCAGGTTTTAGGGCAGTGCAGTGGTGTTTGGGCAGTGTGAGGGGTCGTGCTGGGGCTGGTGTTTTAGGGATTAGGGCAGTGCAGTGGTGTTCGGGCAGTGTAGGGGGTCGTGCTGGGGGTAGGGTTTCAGGGTTTAGGGCAGAGCAGTGGTGTTCGGGCAGTGTAGGCGGTTGTGCTGGTGCTAGTTTTTCAGGATTTAGGGTAGAGCAGTGGTGTTCGGGCAGCGTAGGGGGAAGTACTGGGGGTGGTGTTTCAGGGTTTAGTTCTGAGCAGTGGTGTTCGGGCAGTGTAGGGGGTCTTGCTGGGGATGGTGTTTCAGGGTTTAGGGTAGTGCAGTGGTGTTCGGGCAGTGTAGTGGGTCGTGGTGGAGGTGGTGTTTAAAGGGTTTTAGGGCAGAGCAGGGGTGTTTGGGCAGTGTACGGGGTTGTGCTGGGGCTGGTGTTTCAGGGTTTAGGGCAGTGCAGTGGTGTTCAGGCAGTGTAGGGGCTCATGGTGGGGCTGGTGATTCAGGGTTTAGGGCAGTGCAATGGTGTTCGGGCAGTGTAGGGGGTCGTGCTGGGTCTGGTGTTTAAGGGTTTGGGGCAGTGCAGTCGTGTTCGGTCAATATATGGGGTCGTGCTTAGGCTGGTGTTTCAGTGTTTAGGGCAGCGCAGTGGTGTTTAGGCAGAGTAGAGGATCATGCTGAGGCTTGTATTTCAGGTTTTAGGGCAGTGCAGTGGTGTTCGGGCAGTGTAGGGGGTCGTGCTGGGGCTGGTGTTTCAGGGTTTAGGGCAGTGCAGTGGTGTTCGGGCAGTGTAGGGAGCCGTGCAGGGGCTGGTGTTTCAGGGTTTAGGGCAGTGTAGTGGTGTTCGGGCAGTGTACGGGGTCGTACTGGGGCTGGTGTTTCAGGGTGTAGGGCAGTGCAGTGGTGTTCGGGCAGTGTAGGGTGTCGTGCTGGGGGTGGTGTTTCAGGGTTTAGGGCAGAGCAGTGCTGTTCGGCCAGTTTAGGGTACGTGCTGATGGTGGTGTTTCAAGGTTTAGGGCAGAGCAGTGGTGTTCGGGCACTGTAGGGGGATGTACTGGGAGTGGTGTTTCATGGTTTAGGGCAGTGCAGTGGTGTTCGGGCAGTGTAGGGGGTCGTGCTGGGGTTGGTGTTTCTGGGTTTAGGGCAGTGCAGTTGTGTTCGGGCATTGTAGGTGGTAGTGCGGGTTTTTCAGGATTTAGTGTAGAGCAGTGGTGTTCGGGCAGTGTAGGGGGACGTACTGGGGGTGGTGTTTCATGGTTTAGTGCTGAGCAGTGGTGTTCGGGCAGTGTTGGGGGTCTTGCTGGGGATGGTGTTTCAGGGTTTAGGGCAGTGCAGTGGTGTTCGGGCAGTGTAGTGGTTCATGGTGGAGGTGGTGTTTCAGGGTTTTAGGGCAGGGCAGTGGTGTTCGGGCAGTGTAGGGGGTCATGCTGGGGGTGGTGTTTCAGGGTTTAGGGCAGTGCAGTGGTGTTCGGGGAGTGAAGGGGATCGTGCTCGGGCTGGTGTTTCAGTGTTACGTCAGTGCAGTGGTGTTCGGGCAGTGTAGGGGGTCGTGCTGAGACTGGTGTTTGAGGATTTAGGGCAGTGCAGTGGTGTTCGGGCAGTGTAGAGGGTCATGCTGGGGCTCATGTTTCAGGGTTTAGGGCAGTGCATTGGTGTTCGGGCAGTGTAGGGGGTCATGCTGGGGCTGGTGTTTCAGGGTTTAGGGCAGTGCAGTGGTGTTCAGGCAGTGTAGGGGATTGTGCTGGGGCTGGTGTTTCAGGGTTTAGGTTGGTGCAGTGTTGTTCGGGCAGTGTAGGGGGTCATGCTGATGCTGGTGTTTCAGGGTTTAGGTCGGTGCAGTGGTGTTTGGCCAGAGTAGGGGGTCGTGCAGGGGGTGGTGTTTCAGGCTTTAGGGCAGTGCAGTTGTTTTTGGGCAGTGTAGGGGGACGTACTGGGGGTGGTGTTTCAGGTTTTAGGGCAGTGCAGTGGTGTTCGGGCAGTGTAGGGTGTCGTGCTGGGGCGAATGTTTCAGGGTTTAGGGCGGAGCAGTGGTGTTCGGGCAGTGTAGGGGGTCGTGCTGGGGCTGGTGTTTCAGGGTTTAGGGCAGTGCAGTGGTGTTCGGGCTGTTTAGGGTGTCGTGCTGGTGCTTGTGCTTCAGGGTTTAGGGCAGAGCAGTGATGTTCGGGCAGTTTAGGGTGTCGTGCTGGTGCTGGTGTTTCAGGATTTTGGGCAGTGCAGTGGTGTTCGTGGATTGTAGGGGATCGTGCTGGGGCTGGTGTTTCAAGGTTACGGAAGTGCAGTGGTGTTCGGGCAGTGTAGGGGGTGGTGCTGGGGCTGGTGTTTTAGGGTTTAGAGCAGTGCAGTGGTGTTCAGGCAGTGTAGGGGGTCGTGCTGGGGCTGGTGTTTAAGGGTTTAGGGCAGTGCAGTGGTGTTCGGGCAGTGTAGGGGCTCATGGTGGGGCTGCTGATTCAGGGTTTAGGGCAGTGCAGTGGTGTTCGGGCAGTGTAGGGGGTCGTGCTTGGGCTGGTGTTTCAGTGTTTAGGGCAGTGCAGTGGTGTGTAGGCAGTGTAGAGGGTCGTGCTGGGGCTTGTATTTCAGGGTTTAGGGCAGTGCAGTGGTGTTCGGGCAGTGTAGGGTGTCGTGCTGGGGCTGGTGTTTCAGGGTTTAGGGCAGTGCAGTGGTGTTCGGGAAGTGTAGGGTGTCGTGCTGGGGGTGGTGCTTCAGGGTTTAGGGCAGAGCAGTGATGTTCGGGCAGTTTAGGGTGTCGTGCTGGTGCTGGTGTTTCAGGATTTTGGGCACAGCAGTGGTGTTCGGGCAGTCTAGGGGGTCGTGCAGGGGGTGTTGTTTCAGGGTTTAGGGCAGTGCAGTGGTGTTCGGGCAGTGTAGGGGGTCATGCAGGGGTGTGGTGTTTCAGGATTTAGGTCACTGCAGTCGTATTCGGGCAGTGTAGCGGGTTGTGCTGGGTGTGGCGTTTCAGGGTTTAGGGCAGTACAGTGGTGTTCGGGCAGTATGAGGGGTCGTGCTGGGGCTGTTGTTTTAGGGATTAGGGCAGTGCAGTGGTGTTGGGAAGTGTAGGGGGTCATGCTGGGGGTGGGGTTTCAGGGTTTAGGCCAGAGCAGTGGTGTTCAGACAGTGTAGGGGCTTGTACTGGTGCTGGTTTTTCAGGATTTAGGGTAGAGCAGTGGTGTTTGGGCAGTGTAGGGGGACGTACGGGGGGGGGTGTTTCAGGGTTTAGTGCTGAGCAATGGTGTTCGGGCAGTGTGGGGGTCTTGCTGGGGATGGTGTTTCAGGGTTTAGGGCAGTGCAGTGTTGTTCAGGCAGTGTAGTGGGTCGTGGTGGAGGTGGTGATTCAGGGTTTTAGGGCAGGGCAGGGGTGTTCGGGCAGTGTAGGGGGTCGTGCTGGGGGTGGTGTTTCAGGGCTTAGGGCAGTGCAGTGGTGTTCTTGGAGTGTAGGGGATCGTGCTGGGGCTGGTGTTTCAGGGTTATGGAAGTGCAGAGGTGTTCGGGCAGTATAGAGGGTCATGCTAGGGCTGGTGTTTCAGGGTTTAGGGCAGTGCAGTGGTTTTTGGGCAGTATAGGGGGTCATGCTGGGGCTGGTGTTTCAGGGTTTAGGGCACTGCAGTGATTTTCGGGCAGTTTAGAGTGTCTTGCTGGGGCTTGTGTTTCAGGGTTTAGGGCAGTGCAGTGGTGTTCGGGCAGTGTAGGGTGTCGTGCTGGGGGTGGTGTTTCAGGGTTTAGGGCAGAACAGTGATGTTCGGGCAGATTAGGGTGTCGTGCTGGTGCTGGTGTTTCAGGATTTAGGGCAGAGCAGTCGTGTTCGGGCAGTGTAGGGGGACGTGCTGGGGCTGGTGTTTCAGGGTTTAGGGCAGAGCAGTGGTGTTCGGCCAGTGTAGGGGGATGTGCTGGGGTGGTGTTTCAGGGTTTAGGGCAGAGCAGTGGTGTTCGGGCAGTGTAGGGGTCATGCTGGGGGTGGTGTTTCAGGGTTTAGGGCAGTGCAGTGGTGTTCGGGCAGTGTAGGGGATCTTGCTGGGGCTGGTGTTTCAGGGTTTAGGGCAGAGCAGTGGTGTTCGGGCAGTGTAGGGGGTCTTGCTGGGGCTTATGTTTCAGGGTTTAGAGCAGTGCAGTGGTGTTCGGAGAGTATAGGGGGTCGTTCTGGGGGTGGGCTTTCAGGATTCAGTGTAGAGCAGTGGTGTTCGGCCAGTGTATGGGGACATACTGGGGGTGGTGTTTCAGGGTTTAGTGCTGAGCAGTGGTGTTCAGGCAGTATTGGGGGTCTTGCTGGGGATGGTGTTTCAGGGTTTAGGGCAGTGCAGTGGTGTTCGGGCAGTGTAGTGGTTCGTGCTGGGGGTGGTGTTTCAGGGTTTAGGGCAGTGCAGTGGTGTTCGGGTAGCGTAGGGGATCGTGCTCGGCCTGGTGTTTCAGTGTTACGTCAGTGCAGTGGTTTTTGGGCAGTGTAGGGGATCGTGCTGGGACTGGTGTTTGAGGGTTTAGAGCAGTGCAGTGGTGTTCGGGCAGTGTAGAGGGTCATGCTGGGGCTCGTGTTTCAGGGTTTAGGTCAGTGCAGTGGAGTTCGGGCAGTGTAGGGAGTTGTGCTGGGGCTGGTGTTTCAGGGTTTAGGGCAGTGCAGTGGTGATTGGGCAGTGTAGGGTTCGTGCTGTATGTGGTCTTTCAGGGTTTTAGGGCAGTGCAGTGCAGTGGTGTTCGGTAGTGTAGGTGTCATGGTGGGGCTCGTGTTTCAGGGTTTAGTGCAGTGCAGTGGTGTTCAGATAGTGTAGAAGGTCGTGCTGTGGCTGGAGTTTCAGGGTTTAGGGCAGTGCAGTGGTGTTCGGGCAGTGTAGGGGGTCATGCTGGGGCTGGTCTTTCAGTGTATAGGGCAGTGTATGGTGTTCAGGCAGTGTAGGGGGTCATGCTGGGGCTGGTGTTTCAGGGTTTAGGTCGGTGCTGTGGTGTTCGGGCAGTGTAGGGGATTGTGCTGGTGCTGGTGTTTCAGGGTTTAGGTCGGTGCAGTGGTGTTCGGGCAGAGTAGGGGGTTGTGCAGGGGGTGGTGTTTCAGGCTTTAGGGCAGTGCAGTTGTTTTCGGGCAGTGTAGGGGAACGTACTGGGGTGGTGTTTCAGGTTTTAGGGCAGTGCAGTGGTGTTCGGGCAGTGTAGGGGGTCGTGCTGGGGCTAATGTTTCAGGGTTTAGGGCGGAGTAGTGGTGTTCGGGCAGTGTAGTGGGTCGTGCTGGGGCTGGTGTTTCAGAGATTAGGGCAGTGCAGTGGTGTTCTGGCTGTTTAGGGTGTCGTGGTGGGGCTTGTGTTTCAGGGTTTAGGGCAGTGCAGTGGTGTTCGTGGAGTGTAGGGGATCGTGCTGGGGCTGGTGTTTCACGGTTACGGAAGTGCAGTGGTGTTCGGGCAGTGTAGGGGGTCGTGCTGGGATTGGTGTTTTAGGGTTTAGAGCAGTGCAGTGGTTTTCGGGCAGTGTACGGGGTTGTGCTGGGGCTGGTGTTTAAGGGTTTATGGCAGTGCAGTGGTGTTCGGGCAGTGTAGGGGCTCATGGTGGGGATGGTGATTCAGGGTTTAGGGCAGAGCAGTGGTGTTCGGGCAGTGTAGGGGGTCATGCTTGGATTGGTGTTTCAGGATTTAGGGCAGTGCAGTGGTGTTCGGGCATTGTAGGGGGACGTGCTGCGGGTGGTGTTTTACGGTTTAGGGCAGAGCAGTGGTGTTCGGGCAGTCTAGGGGGTCATGCAGGGGGTGGTGTTTCAGGGTTTAGGGCAGTGCAGTGGTGTTCGGGCAGAGTAGGGGGTCATGCAGGGGGTGCTGTTTCAGGGTTTAGGGCAGTGCAGGTGTTTTTGGGCAGTGTAGGGGGTCTTGCTGGGGGTGGTGTTTCAGGGTTTAGGGCAGTGGTGTTCGGGAAGTGTAGGGGGTCTTGCTGGGGCTGGTGTTTCAGGGTTTAGGTCGGTGCTGTGGTGTTCGGGCAGTGTAGGGGGTTGTGCTGGGGCTGGTGTTTCAGGGTTTAGGTCGGTGCAGTGGTGTTCGGGCAGAGTAGGGGGTCGTGCAGGGGCTGGTGTTTCAGGCTTTAGGGCAGTGCAGTTGTTTTTGGGCAGTGTAGGGGGACGTACTGGGGGTGGTGTTTCAGGTTTTAGGGCAGTGCAGTGGTGTTCGGGCAGTGTAGGGGGTCGTGCTGGGGCTAATGTTTCAGGGTTTAGGGCGGAGCAGTGGTGTTCGGGCAGTGTAGGGGGTCGTGCTGGGGCTGGTGTTTCAGGGTTTAGGGCAGTGCAGTGTTGTTCGGTCTGTTTAGGGTGTTGTGCTGGGGCTTGTGTTTCAGGGTTTAGGGCAGTGCAGTAGTGTTCGGGAAGTGTAGGGTGTCGTGCTGGTGGTGGTGCTTCAGGGTTTAGGGCAGAGCAGTGGTGTTCGGGCAGTTTAGGGTGTCGTGCTGATGATGGTGTTTCAGGATTTTGGGCAGAGCAGTGGTGCTCGGGCAGTCTAGGGGGTCATGCAGGGGGTGGTGTTTCAGGGTTTAGGGCAGTGCATTGGTGTTCGGGCAGTGTAGGGGGATGTACTGGGGGTGTTGTTTCAGGGTTTAGTGCTGAGCAGTGGCGTTCGGGCACTGTAGGGGGTCTTGCTGGGGATGGTGTTTCACGGTTTAGGGCAGTGCAGTGGTGTTCGGGCAGTGTAGTGGGTCATGGTGGAGGTGGTGTTTAAAGGGTTTTAGGGCAGGGCAGGGGTGTTTGGGCAGTGTAGGGGGTCGTGCTGGGGGTGGTGTTTCAGGGTTTAGGGCAGTGCAGTGGTGTTCGTTGAGTGTAGGGGATCGTGCTGGGGCTGGTGTTTCAGGCTTTCGGAAGTGCAGTGGTGTTCGGGCAGTGTAGGGGGTCATGCTGGGACTGGTGTTTTAGGGTTTAGAGCATTTCAGTGGTGTTCGGGCAGTGTACGGTGTTGTGCTGGGGCTGGTGTTTAAGGGTTTAGGGCAGTGCAGTGGTGTTCAGGCCGTGTAGGGGCTTATGGTGGGGCTGGTGATTCAGGGTTTAGGGCAGAGCAGTGGTGTTCGGGCAGTGTAGGGGGTCATGCAGGGGGTGGTGTTTCAGGGTTTAGGGCAGTGCAGTGGTGTTCGGGCAGAGTTGGGGGTCATGCAGGGGGTGCTGTTTCAGGGTTCAGGACAGTGCAGGTGTTTTCGGGCAGTGTAGGGGGTCTTGCTGGGGGTGGTGTTTCAGGGTTTAGGGCAGTGGTGTTCGGGCAGTGTAGGGGGTCTTGCTGGGGCTGGTGTTTCAGGGTTTAGGGCAGTACAGTAGTTTTCGGGCAGTGTAGGGGGTCATGCTGGAGGTGGTGTTTCAGGGTTTAGGGCAGTGCAGTGGTGTGCAGGGAGTGTGAGAGGTCATGCTGGGGCTGGTGTTTTAGGGAGTATGGCAGATCAGCGGTGTTCGGGCAGTGTAGGGGGTCATGCTCGGGTTGGTGTTTCAGGGTTTTGGGCAGAGCAGTGGTGTTCTGGCAGTGTAGGGGGACGTACTGTGGGTGGTTTTTCAGGGTTTAGGGCAGAGCAGTGGTGTTCGGGCAGTGTAGGGGGTCGTGCTGGGGCTGGTATTTCAGTGTTTAGGGCAGTGCACTGGTGTACTGGCCGTGTAGGGGGTCATGCTCGGGCTGGTGATTCAGGGTTTAGGGCAGTGCATTGGTGTTCGGACAGTGTAGGGGTCCTGCTGGGGCTGGTGTTTCAGGGTTTAGGGCAGAGCAGTGGTGTTCGGCAGTGTAGGGGGACATACTGGGGATGGTGTTTCAGGGTTTAGGGCAGTGCAGTGGTGCTAGAGCAGTGTAGGTGGTCGTGGTGGAGGTGGTGTTTCAGTGTTTAGGGAGGTGCAGTGGTGTTCAGGTAATGTAGGGGTCGTGCTGGGGCTGGTGTTTCAGGGTTTACGGCAGGGCAGTGGTGTTCAAGCAGTGTAGGGGGTCATGCTGGGTTGGTGTTTCAGGGTTTAGGGCAGTGCAGTGGTGTTTGGTGAGTGTAAGTGATCGTGCTGGGGCTGGTGTTTCAGGGTTTAGGGCAGTGCAGTGGTGTTCGGGCAGTGTAGAGGATCATGCTGGGGCTAGTGTTTCAAGGTTTAGGGCAGTGCAGTGGTGTTCGGTAGTGTAGGTGTCATGGTGGGGCTCGTGTTTCAGGGTTTAGTGCAGTGCAGTGGTGTTCAGGTAGTGGAGGTCGTGCTGTGGCTGGTGTTTCAGGGTTAGGGCAGTGCAGTAGTGTTCAGGTAGTGTAGGTCGTGCTGTGGCTGGTGTTTCAGGGTTTAGGGCAGTGCAGTGGTGTTCGGGCAGTGTAGGGGGTCATGCTGGGGCTGGTCTTCCAGTGTATAGGGCAGTGCAGTGGTGTTCAGGCAGTGTAGGGGGTCATGCTGGGGCTGGTGTTTCAGGGTTTAGGTCGGTGCTGTGGTGTTCGGGCAGTGTAGGGGGTTGTGCTGGGGCTGGTGTTTCAGGGTTTAGGTCGGTGCAGAGGTGTTCGTGCAGAGTAGGGGGTCGTGCAGGGGGTGGTGTTTCAGGCTTTAGGGCACTGCAGTTGTTTTCTGGCAGTGTAGGGGAATGTACTGGGGGTGGTGTTTCAGGTTTTAGGGCAGTGCAGTGGTGTTCGGGCAGTGTAGGGGGTCGTGCTGGGGCTAATGTTTCAGGGTTTAGGGCGGAGCAGTGGTGTTCAGGCAGTGTAGGGGGTCGTGCTGGGGCTGGTGTTTCAGAGTTTAGGGCAGTGCAGTGGTGTTCGGGCTGTTTAGGGTGTCGTGCTGGGGCTTGTGTTTCGGGGTTTAGGGCAGTGCAGTGGTGTTCGGGAAGTGTAGGGTGTCGTGCTGGTGGTGGTGCTTCAGGGTTTAGGGCAGAGCAGTGGTGTTCGGGCAGTTTAGGGTGTCGTGCTGGTGATGGTGTTTCAGGATTTTGGGCAGAGCAGTGGTGCTCGGGCAGTCTAGGGGGTCGTGCAGGGGTGGTGTTTCAGGGTTTAGGGCAGTGCAGTGGTGTTCGGGCAGTGTAGGGGGTCATGCAGCGGGGTGGTGTTTCAGGGTTTGGGGCAGTGCAGTCGTGTTCGGGCAGTGTAGGTGGTCATGCTGTGGGTGGTGTTTTAGGGTTTAGGGCAGTGCAGTGGTATTCGGGCAGTGTAGCGGGTCATGCTGGGTGTGGCGTTTCAGGTTTTAGGGCAGTGCAGTGGTGTTTGGGCGGTGTGAGGGGTCGTGCTGGGGCTGGTGTTTTAGGGATTAGAGCAGTGCAGTGGTGTTCGGGCAGTGTAGGGGGTCGTGCTGGGGGTGGGGTTTCAGGGTTTAGGACAGTGGTGTTCGGGAAGTGTAGGGGGTCTTGCTGGGGCTGGTGTTTCAGGGTTTAGGTCGGTGCTGTGGTGTTCGGGCAGTGTAGGGGGTTGTGCTGGGGCTGGTGTTTCAGGGTTTAGGTCGGTGCAGTGGTGTTCGGGCAGAGTAGGGGGTCGTGCAGGGGCTGGTGTTTCAGGCTTTAGGGCAGTGCAGTTGTTTTTGGGCAGTGTAGGGGGACGTACTGGGGGTGGTGTTTCAGGTTTTAGGGCAGTGCAGTGGTGTTCGGGCAGTGTAGGGGGTCGTGCTGGGGCTAATGTTTCAGGGTTTAGGGCGGAGCAGTGGTGTTCGGGCAGTGTAGGGGGTCGTGCTGGGGCTGGTGTTTCAGGGTTTAGGGCAGTGCAGTGTTGTTCGGTCTGTTTAGGGTGTTGTGCTGGGGCTTGTGTTTCAGGGTTTAGGGCAGTGCAGTAGTGTTCGGGAAGTGTAGGGTGTCGTGCTGGTGGTGGTGCTTCAGGGTTTAGGGCAGAGCAGTGGTGTTCGGGCAGTTTAGGGTGTCGTGCTGATGATGGTGTTTCAGGATTTTGGGCAGAGCAGTGGTGCTCGGGCAGTCTAGGGGGTCATGCAGGGGGTGGTGTTTCAGGGTTTAGGGCAGTGCAGTGGTGTTCGGGCTGTTTAGGGTGTCGTGCTGGTGCTTGTGCTTCAGGGTTTAGGGCAGAGCAGTGATGTTCGGGCAGTTTAGGGTGTCGTGCTGGTGCTGGTGTTTCAGGATTTTGGGCAGTGCAGTGGTGTTCGTGGATTGTAGGGGATCGTGCTGGGGCTGGTGTTTCAAGGTTACGGAAGTGCAGTGGTGTTCGGGCAGTGTAGGGGGTGGTGCTGGGGCTGGTGTTTTAGGGTTTAGAGCAGTGCAGTGGTGTTCAGGCAGTGTAGGGGGTCGTGCTGGGGCTGGTGTTTAAGGGTTTAGGGCAGTGCAGTGGTGTTCGGGCAGTGTAGGGGCTCATGGTGGGGCTGCTGATTCAGGGTTTAGGGCAGTGCAGTGGTGTTCGGGCAGTGTAGGGGGTCGTGCTTGGGCTGGTGTTTAAGTGTTTAGGGTAGTGCAGTGGTGTTCGGGCAATATATGGGGTCGTGGTTAGGCTGGTGTTTCAGTGTTTAGGGCAGTGCAGTGGTGTGTAGGCAGTGTAGAGGGTCGTGCTGGGGCTTGTATTTCAGGGTTTAGGGCAGTGCAGTGGTGTTCGGGCAGTGTAGGGTGTCGTGCTGGGGCTGGTGTTTCAGGGTTTAGGGCAGTGCAGTGGTGTTCGGGAAGTGTAGGGTGTCGTGCTGGGGGTGGTGCTTCAGGGTTTAGGGCAGAGCAGTGATGTTCGGGCAGTTTAGGGTGTCGTGCTGGTGCTGGTGTTTCAGGATTTTGGGCACAGCAGTGGTGTTCGGGCAGTCTAGGGGGTCGTGCAGGGGGTGTTGTTTCAGGGTTTAGGGCAGTGCAGTGGTGTTCGGGCAGTGTAGGGGGTCATGCAGGGGTGTGGTGTTTCAGGATTTAGGTCACTGCAGTCGTATTCGGGCAGTGTAGCGGGTTGTGCTGGGTGTGGCGTTTCAGGGTTTAGGGCAGTACAGTGGTGTTCGGGCAGTATGAGGGGTCGTGCTGGGGCTGTTGTTTTAGGGATTAGGGCAGTGCAGTGGTGTTGGGAAGTGTAGGGGGTCATGCTGGGGGTGGGGTTTCAGGGTTTAGGCCAGAGCAGTGGTGTTCAGACAGTGTAGGGGCTTGTACTGGTGCTGGTTTTTCAGGATTTAGGGTAGAGCAGTGGTGTTTGGGCAGTGTAGGGGGACGTACGGGGGGGTGTTTCAGGGTTTAGTGCTGAGCAATGGTGTTCGGGCAGTGTGGGGGTCTTGCTGGGGATGGTGTTTCAGGGTTTAGGGCAGTGCAGTGTTGTTCAGGCAGTGTAGTGGGTCGTGGTGGAGGTGGTGATTCAGGGTTTTAGGGCAGGGCAGGGGTGTTCGGGCAGTGTAGGGGGTCGTGCTGGGGGTGGTGTTTCAGGGCTTAGGGCAGTGCAGTGGTGTTCTTGGAGTGTAGGGGATCGTGCTGGGGCTGGTGTTTCAGGGTTATGGAAGTGCAGAGGTGTTCGGGCAGTATAGAGGGTCATGCTAGGGCTGGTGTTTCAGGGTTTAGGGCAGTGCAGTGGTTTTTGGGCAGTATAGGGGGTCATGCTGGGGCTGGTGTTTCAGGGTTTAGGGCACTGCAGTGATTTTCGGGCAGTTTAGAGTGTCTTGCTGGGGCTTGTGTTTCAGGGTTTAGGGCAGTGCAGTGGTGTTCGGGCAGTGTAGGGTGTCGTGCTGGGGGTGGTGTTTCAGGGTTTAGGGCAGAACAGTGATGTTCGGGCAGATTAGGGTGTCGTGCTGGTGCTGGTGTTTCAGGATTTAGGGCAGAGCAGTCGTGTTCGGGCAGTGTAGGGGGACGTGCTGGGGCTGGTGTTTCAGGGTTTAGGGCAGAGCAGTGGTGTTCGGCCAGTGTAGGGGGATGTGCTGGGGTGGTGTTTCAGGGTTTAGGGCAGAGCAGTGGTGTTCGGGCAGTGTAGGGGTCATGCTGGGGGTGGTGTTTCAGGGTTTAGGGCAGTGCAGTGGTGTTCGGGCAGTGTAGGGGATCTTGCTGGGGCTGGTGTTTCAGGGTTTAGGGCAGAGCAGTGGTGTTCGGGCAGTGTAGGGGGTCTTGCTGGGGCTTATGTTTCAGGGTTTAGAGCAGTGCAGTGGTGTTCGGAGAGTATAGGGGGTCGTTCTGGGGGTGGGCTTTCAGGATTCAGTGTAGAGCAGTGGTGTTCGGCCAGTGTATGGGGACATACTGGGGGTGGTGTTTCAGGGTTTAGTGCTGAGCAGTGGTGTTCAGGCAGTATTGGGGGTCTTGCTGGGGATGGTGTTTCAGGGTTTAGGGCAGTGCAGTGGTGTTCGGGCAGTGTAGTGGTTCGTGCTGGGGGTGGTGTTTCAGGGTTTAGGGCAGTGCAGTGGTGTTCGGGTAGCGTAGGGGATCGTGCTCGGCCTGGTGTTTCAGTGTTACGTCAGTGCAGTGGTTTTTGGGCAGTGTAGGGGATCGTGCTGGGACTGGTGTTTGAGGGTTTAGAGCAGTGCAGTGGTGTTCGGGCAGTGTAGAGGGTCATGCTGGGGCTCGTGTTTCAGGGTTTAGGTCAGTGCAGTGGAGTTCGGGCAGTGTAGGGAGTTGTGCTGGGGCTGGTGTTTCAGGGTTTAGGGCAGTGCAGTGGTGATTGGGCAGTGTAGGGTTCGTGCTGTATGTGGTCTTTCAGGGTTTTAGGGCAGTGCAGTGCAGTGGTGTTCGGTAGTGTAGGTGTCATGGTGGGGCTCGTGTTTCAGGGTTTAGTGCAGTGCAGTGGTGTTCAGATAGTGTAGAAGGTCGTGCTGTGGCTGGAGTTTCAGGGTTTAGGGCAGTGCAGTGGTGTTCGGGCAGTGTAGGGGGTCATGCTGGGGCTGGTCTTTCAGTGTATAGGGCAGTGCAGTGGTGTTCAGGCAGTGTAGGGGGTCATGCTGGGGCTGGTGTTTCAGGGTTTAGGTCGGTGCTGTGGTGTTCGGGCAGTGTAGGGGATTGTGCTGGTGCTGGTGTTTCAGGGTTTAGGTCGGTGCAGTGGTGTTCGGGCAGAGTAGGGGGTTGTGCAGGGGGTGGTGTTTCAGGCTTTAGGGCAGTGCAGTTGTTTTCGGGCAGTGTAGGGGAACGTACTGGGGTGGTGTTTCAGGTTTTAGGGCAGTGCAGTGGTGTTCGGGCAGTGTAGGGGGTCGTGCTGGGGCTAATGTTTCAGGGTTTAGGGCGGAGTAGTGGTGTTCGGGCAGTGTAGTGGGTCGTGCTGGGGCTGGTGTTTCAGAGATTAGGGCAGTGCAGTGGTGTTCTGGCTGTTTAGGGTGTCGTGGTGGGGCTTGTGTTTCAGGGTTTAGGGCAGTGCAGTGGTGTTCGTGGAGTGTAGGGGATCGTGCTGGGGCTGGTGTTTCACGGTTACGGAAGTGCAGTGGTGTTCGGGCAGTGTAGGGGGTCGTGCTGGGATTGGTGTTTTAGGGTTTAGAGCAGTGCAGTGGTTTTCGGGCAGTGTACGGGGTTGTGCTGGGGCTGGTGTTTAAGGGTTTATGGCAGTGCAGTGGTGTTCGGGCAGTGTAGGGGCTCATGGTGGGGATGGTGATTCAGGGTTTAGGGCAGAGCAGTGGTGTTCGGGCAGTGTAGGGGGTCATGCTTGGATTGGTGTTTCAGGATTTAGGGCAGTGCAGTGGTGTTCGGGCATTGTAGGGGGACGTGCTGCGGGTGGTGTTTTACGGTTTAGGGCAGAGCAGTGGTGTTCGGGCAGTCTAGGGGGTCATGCAGGGGGTGGTGTTTCAGGGTTTAGGGCAGTGCAGTGGTGTTCGGGCAGAGTAGGGGGTCATGCAGGGGGTGCTGTTTCAGGGTTTAGGGCAGTGCAGGTGTTTTTGGGCAGTGTAGGGGGTCTTGCTGGGGGTGGTGTTTCAGGGTTTAGGGCAGTGGTGTTCGGGAAGTGTAGGGGGTCTTGCTGGGGCTGGTGTTTCAGGGTTTAGGTCGGTGCTGTGGTGTTCGGGCAGTGTAGGGGGTTGTGCTGGGGCTGGTGTTTCAGGGTTTAGGTCGGTGCAGTGGTGTTCGGGCAGAGTAGGGGGTCGTGCAGGGGCTGGTGTTTCAGGCTTTAGGGCAGTGCAGTTGTTTTTGGGCAGTGTAGGGGGACGTACTGGGGGTGGTGTTTCAGGTTTTAGGGCAGTGCAGTGGTGTTCGGGCAGTGTAGGGGGTCGTGCTGGGGCTAATGTTTCAGGGTTTAGGGCGGAGCAGTGGTGTTCGGGCAGTGTAGGGGGTCGTGCTGGGGCTGGTGTTTCAGGGTTTAGGGCAGTGCAGTGTTGTTCGGTCTGTTTAGGGTGTTGTGCTGGGGCTTGTGTTTCAGGGTTTAGGGCAGTGCAGTAGTGTTCGGGAAGTGTAGGGTGTCGTGCTGGTGGTGGTGCTTCAGGGTTTAGGGCAGAGCAGTGGTGTTCGGGCAGTTTAGGGTGTCGTGCTGATGATGGTGTTTCAGGATTTTGGGCAGAGCAGTGGTGCTCGGGCAGTCTAGGGGGTCATGCAGGGGGTGGTGTTTCAGGGTTTAGGGCAGTGCATTGGTGTTCGGGCAGTGTAGGGGGATGTACTGGGGGTGTTGTTTCAGGGTTTAGTGCTGAGCAGTGGCGTTCGGGCACTGTAGGGGGTCTTGCTGGGGATGGTGTTTCACGGTTTAGGGCAGTGCAGTGGTGTTCGGGCAGTGTAGTGGGTCATGGTGGAGGTGGTGTTTAAAGGGTTTTAGGGCAGGGCAGGGGTGTTTGGGCAGTGTAGGGGGTCGTGCTGGGGGTGGTGTTTCAGGGTTTAGGGCAGTGCAGTGGTATTCGTTGAGTGTAGGGGATCGTGCTGGGGCTGGTGTTTCAGGCTTTCGGAAGTGCAGTGGTGTTCGGGCAGTGTAGGGGGTCATGCTGGGACTGGTGTTTTAGGGTTTAGAGCATTTCAGTGGTGTTCGGGCAGTGTACGGTGTTGTGCTGGGGCTGGTGTTTAAGGGTTTAGGGCAGTGCAGTGGTGTTCAGGCCGTGTAGGGGCTTATGGTGGGGCTGGTGATTCAGGGTTTAGGGCAGAGCAGTGGTGTTCGGGCAGTGTAGGGGGTCATGCAGGGGGTGGTGTTTCAGGGTTTAGGGCAGTGCAGTGGTGTTCGGGCAGAGTTGGGGGTCATGCAGGGGGTGCTGTTTCAGGGTTCAGGACAGTGCAGGTGTTTTCGGGCAGTGTAGGGGGTCTTGCTGGGGGTGGTGTTTCAGGGTTTAGGGCAGTGGTGTTCGGGCAGTGTAGGGGGTCTTGCTGGGGCTGGTGTTTCAGGGTTTAGGGCAGTACAGTAGTTTTCGGGCAGTGTAGGGGGTCATGCTGGAGGTGGTGTTTCAGGGTTTAGGGCAGTGCAGTGGTGTGCAGGGAGTGTGAGAGGTCATGCTGGGGCTGGTGTTTTAGGGAGTATGGCAGATCAGCGGTGTTCGGGCAGTGTAGGGGGTCATGCTCGGGTTGGTGTTTCAGGGTTTTGGGCAGAGCAGTGGTGTTCTGGCAGTGTAGGGGGACGTACTGTGGGTGGTTTTTCAGGGTTTAGGGCAGAGCAGTGGTGTTCGGGCAGTGTAGGGGGTCGTGCTGGGGCTGGTATTTCAGTGTTTAGGGCAGTGCACTGGTGTACTGGCCGTGTAGGGGGTCATGCTCGGGCTGGTGATTCAGGGTTTAGGGCAGTGCATTGGTGTTCGGACAGTGTAGGGGTCCTGCTGGGGCTGGTGTTTCAGGGTTTAGGGCAGAGCAGTGGTGTTCGGCAGTGTAGGGGGACATACTGGGGATGGTGTTTCAGGGTTTAGGGCAGTGCAGTGGTGCTAGAGCAGTGTAGGTGGTCGTGGTGGAGGTGGTGTTTCAGTGTTTAGGGAGGTGCAGTGGTGTTCAGGTAATGTAGGGGTCGTGCTGGGGCTGGTGTTTCAGGGTTTACGGCAGGGCAGTGGTGTTCAAGCAGTGTAGGGGGTCATGCTGGGTTGGTGTTTCAGGGTTTAGGGCAGTGCAGTGGTGTTTGGTGAGTGTAAGTGATCGTGCTGGGGCTGGTGTTTCAGGGTTTAGGGCAGTGCAGTGGTGTTCGGGCAGTGTAGAGGATCATGCTGGGGCTAGTGTTTCAAGGTTTAGGGCAGTGCAGTGGTGTTCGGTAGTGTAGGTGTCATGGTGGGGCTCGTGTTTCAGGGTTTAGTGCAGTGCAGTGGTGTTCAGGTAGTGGAGGTCGTGCTGTGGCTGGTGTTTCAGGGTTAGGGCAGTGCAGTAGTGTTCAGGTAGTGTAGGTCGTGCTGTGGCTGGTGTTTCAGGGTTTAGGGCAGTGCAGTGGTGTTCGGGCAGTGTAGGGGGTCATGCTGGGGCTGGTCTTCCAGTATATAGGGCAGTGCAGTGGTGTTCAGGCAGTGTAGGGGGTCATGCTGGGGCTGGTGTTTCAGGGTTTAGGTCGGTGCTGTGGTGTTCGGGCAGTGTAGGGGGTTGTGCTGGGGCTGGTGTTTCAGGGTTTAGGTCGGTGCAGAGGTGTTCGTGCAGAGTAGGGGGTCGTGCAGGGGGTGGTGTTTCAGGCTTTAGGGCACTGCAGTTGTTTTCTGGCAGTGTAGGGGAATGTACTGGGGGTGGTGTTTCAGGTTTTAGGGCAGTGCAGTGGTGTTCGGGCAGTGTAGGGGGTCGTGCTGGGGCTAATGTTTCAGGGTTTAGGGCGGAGCAGTGGTGTTCAGGCAGTGTAGGGGGTCGTGCTGGGGCTGGTGTTTCAGAGTTTAGGGCAGTGCAGTGGTGTTCGGGCTGTTTAGGGTGTCGTGCTGGGGCTTGTGTTTCGGGGTTTAGGGCAGTGCAGTGGTGTTCGGGAAGTGTAGGGTGTCGTGCTGGTGGTGGTGCTTCAGGGTTTAGGGCAGAGCAGTGGTGTTCGGGCAGTTTAGGGTGTCGTGCTGGTGATGGTGTTTCAGGATTTTGGGCAGAGCAGTGGTGCTCGGGCAGTCTAGGGGGTCGTGCAGGGGTGGTGTTTCAGGGTTTAGGGCAGTGCAGTGGTGTTCGGGCAGTGTAGGGGGTCATGCAGCGGGGTGGTGTTTCAGGGTTTGGGGCAGTGCAGTCGTGTTCGGGCAGTGTAGGTGGTCATGCTGTGGGTGGTGTTTTAGGGTTTAGGGCAGTGCAGTGGTATTCGGGCAGTGTAGCGGGTCATGCTGGGTGTGGCGTTTCAGGTTTTAGGGCAGTGCAGTGGTGTTTGGGCGGTGTGAGGGGTCGTGCTGGGGCTGGTGTTTTAGGGATTAGAGCAGTGCAGTGGTGTTCGGGCAGTGTAGGGGGTCGTGCTGGGGGTGGGGTTTCAGGGTTTAGGACAGTGGTGTTCGGGAAGTGTAGGGGGTCTTGCTGGGGCTGGTGTTTCAGGGTTTAGGTCGGTGCTGTGGTGTTCGGGCAGTGTAGGGGGTTGTGCTGGGGCTGGTGTTTCAGGGTTTAGGTCGGTGCAGTGGTGTTCGGGCAGAGTAGGGGGTCGTGCAGGGGCTGGTGTTTCAGGCTTTAGGGCAGTGCAGTTGTTTTTGGGCAGTGTAGGGGGACGTACTGGGGGTGGTGTTTCAGGTTTTAGGGCAGTGCAGTGGTGTTCGGGCAGTGTAGGGGGTCGTGCTGGGGCTAATGTTTCAGGGTTTAGGGCGGAGCAGTGGTGTTCGGGCAGTGTAGGGGGTCGTGCTGGGGCTGGTGTTTCAGGGTTTAGGGCAGTGCAGTGTTGTTCGGTCTGTTTAGGGTGTTGTGCTGGGGCTTGTGTTTCAGGGTTTAGGGCAGTGCAGTAGTGTTCGGGAAGTGTAGGGTGTCGTGCTGGTGGTGGTGCTTCAGGGTTTAGGGCAGAGCAGTGGTGTTCGGGCAGTTTAGGGTGTCGTGCTGATGATGGTGTTTCAGGATTTTGGGCAGAGCAGTGGTGCTCGGGCAGTCTAGGGGGTCATGCAGGGGGTGGTGTTTCAGGGTTTAGGGCAGTGCATTGGTGTTCGGGCAGTGTAGGGGGATGTACTGGGGGTGTTGTTTCAGGGTTTAGTGCTGAGCAGTGGTGTTCGGGCACTGTAGGGGGTCTTGCTGGGGATGGTGTTTCACGGTTTAGGGCAGTGCAGTGGTGTTCGGGCAGTGTAGTGGGTCATGGTGGAGGTGGTGTTTAAAGGGTTTTAGGGCAGGGCAGGGGTGTTTGGGCAGTGTAGGGGGTCGTGCTGGGGGTGGTGTTTCAGGGTTTAGGGCAGTGCAGTGGTGTTCGTTGAGTGTAGGGGATCGTGCTGGGGCTGGTGTTTCAGGCTTTCGGAACTGCAGTGGTGTTCGGGCAGTGTAGGGGGTCATGCTGGGACTGGTGTTTTAGGGTTTAGAGCATTTCAGTGGTGTTCGGGCAGTGTACGGTGTTGTGCTGGGGCTGGTGTTTAAGGGTTTAGGGCAGTGCAGTGGTGTTCAGGCCGTGTAGGGGCTTATGGTGGGGCTGGTGATTCAGGGTTTAGGGCAGAGCAGTGGTGTTCGGGCAGTGTAGGGGGTCATGCAGGGGGTGGTGTTTCAGGGTTTAGGGCAGTGCAGTGGTGTTCGGGCAGAGTTGGGGGTCATGCAGGGGGTGCTGTTTCAGGGTTCAGGACAGTGCAGGTGTTTTCGGGGAGTGTAGGGGGTCTTGCTGGGGGTGGTGTTTCAGGGTTTAGGGCAGTGGTGTTCGGGCAGTGTAGGGGGTCTTGCTGGGGCTGGTGTTTCAGGGTTTAGGGCAGTACAGTAGTTTTCGGGCAGTGTAGGGGGTCATGCTGGAGGTGGTGTTTCAGGGTTTAGGGCAGTGCAGTGGTGTGCAGGGAGTGTGAGAGGTCATGCTGGGGCTGGTGTTTTAGGGAGTATGGCAGATCAGCGGTGTTCGGGCAGTGTAGGGGGTCATGCTCGGGTTGGTGTTTCAGGGTTTTGGGCAGAGCAGTGGTGTTCTGGCAGTGTAGGGGGACGTACTGTGGGTGGTTTTTCAGGGTTTAGGGCAGAGCAGTGGTGTTCGGGCAGTGTAGGGGGTCGTGCTGGGGCTGGTATTTCAGTGTTTAGGGCAGTGCACTGGTGTACTGGCCGTGTAGGGGGTCATGCTCGGGCTGGTGATTCAGGGTTTAGGGCAGTGCATTGGTGTTCGGACAGTGTAGGGGTCCTGCTGGGGCTGGTGTTTCAGGGTTTAGGGCAGAGCAGTGGTGTTCGGCAGTGTAGGGGGACATACTGGGGATGGTGTTTCAGGGTTTAGGGCAGTGCAGTGGTGCTAGAGCAGTGTAGGTGGTCGTGGTGGAGGTGGTGTTTCAGTGTTTAGGGAGGTGCAGTGGTGTTCAGGTAATGTAGGGGTCGTGCTGGGGCTGGTGTTTCAGGGTTTACGGCAGGGCAGTGGTGTTCAAGCAGTGTAGGGGGTCGTGCTGGGTTGGTGTTTCAGGGTTTAGGGCAGTGCAGTGGTGTTTGGTGAGTGTAAGTGATCGTGCTGGGGCTGGTGTTTCAGGGTTTAGGGCAGTGCAGTGGTGTTCGGGCAGTGTAGAGGATCATGCTGGGGCTAGTGTTTCAAGGTTTAGGGCAGTGCAGTGGTGTTCGGTAGTGTAGGTGTCATGGTGGGGCTCGTGTTTCAGGGTTTAGTGCAGTGCAGTGGTGTTCAGGTAGTGGAGGTCGTGCTGTGGCTGGTGTTTCAGGGTTAGGGCAGTGCAGTAGTGTTCAGGTAGTGTAGGTCGTGCTGTGGCTGGTGTTTTAGGGTTTAGGGCAGTGCAGTGGTGTTCGGGCAGTGTAGGGGGTCATGCTGGGGCTGGTCTTCCAGTGTATAGGGCAGTGCAGTGGTGTTCAGGCAGTGTAGGGGGTCATGCTGGGGCTGGTGTTTCAGGGTTTAGGTCGGTGCTGTGGTGTTCGGGCAGTGTAGGGGGTTGTGCTGGGGCTGGTGTTTCAGGGTTTAGGTCGGTGCAGAGGTGTTCGTGCAGAGTAGGGGGTCGTGCAGGGGGTGGTGTTTCAGGCTTTAGGGCACTGCAGTTGTTTTCTGGCAGTGTAGGGGAATGTACTGGGGGTGGTGTTTCAGGTTTTAGGGCAGTGCAGTGGTGTTCGGGCAGTGTAGGGGGTCGTGCTGGGGCTAATGTTTCAGGGTTTAGGGCGGAGCAGTGGTGTTCAGGCAGTGTAGGGGGTCGTGCTGGGGCTGGTGTTTCAGAGTTTAGGGCAGTGCAGTGGTGTTCGGGCTGTTTAGGGTGTCGTGCTGGGGCTTGTGTTTCGGGGTTTAGGGCAGTGCAGTGGTGTTCGGGAAGTGTAGGGTGTCGTGCTGGTGGTGGTGCTTCAGGGTTTAGGGCAGAGCAGTGGTGTTCGGGCAGTTTAGGGTGTCGTGCTGGTGATGGTGTTTCAGGATTTTGGGCAGAGCAGTGGTGCTCGGGCAGTCTAGGGGGTCGTGCAGGGGTGGTGTTTCAGGGTTTAGGGCAGTGCAGTGGTGTTCGGGCAGTGTAGGGGGTCATGCAGCGGGGTGGTGTTTCAGGGTTTGGGGCAGTGCAGTCGTGTTCGGGCAGTGTAGGTGGTCATGCTGTGGGTGGTGTTTTAGGGTTTAGGGCAGTGCAGTGGTATTCGGGCAGTGTAGCGGGTCATGCTGGGTGTGGCGTTTCAGGTTTTAGGGCAGTGCAGTGGTGTTCGGGCGGTGTGAGGGGTCGTGCTGGGGCTGGTGTTTTAGGGATTAGAGCAGTGCAGTGGTGTTCGGGCAGTGTAGGGGGTCGTGCTGGGGGTGGGGTTTCAGGGTTTAGGACAGAGCAGTGGTGTTCGGGCAGTGTAGGGGGTTTTGCTGGTGCTAGTTTTTCAGGATTTAGGGTAGAGCAGTGGTGTTCGGGCAGTGTAGGGGGACGTACTGGGGTGGTGTTTCAGGGTTTAGTGCTGAGCAGTGGTGTTCGGGCAGTGTAGGGGGTCTTGCTGGGGATGGTGTTTCAGGGTTTAGGGCAGTGCAGTGGTGTTCGGGCAGTGTAGTGGGTCATGGTGGAGGTGGTGTTTAAAGGGTTTTAGGGCAGGGCAGGGGTGTCTGGGCAGTGTAGGGGGTCGTGCTGGGGGTGGTGTTTCAGGGTTTAGGGCAGTGCAGTGGTGTTCGTGGAGTGTAGGGGATCGTGCTGGGGCTGGTGTTTCAGGGTTACGGAAGTGCAGTGGTGTTCGGGCAGTGTAGGGGGTCGTGCTGGGACTGGTGTTTTAGGGTTTAGAGCAGTGCAGTGGTGTTCGGACAGTGTACGGGGTTGTGCTGGGGCTGGTGTTTAAGGGTTTAGGGCAGTGCAGTGGTGTTCGGGCAGTGTAGGGGCTCATGGTGGGGATGGTGATTTAGGGTTTAGGGCGGAGCAGTAGTGTTCGGGCAATGTAGGGGGTCATGCTGGAAGTGGTGTTTCAGGATTTAGGGCAGTGCAGTGGTGTTCGGGCATTGTAGGGGGACGTGCTGGGGGTGGTGTTTCAGGGTTTAGGGCAGTGCAGGTGTTTTCTGGCAGTGTAGGGGGTCTTGCTGGGGGTGGTGTTTTAGGGTTTAGGGCAGTGGTGTTCGGGCAGTGTAGGGGGTCTTGCTGGGGCTGGTGTTTCAGGGTTTAGGTCGGTGCTGTGGTGTTCGGGCAGTATAAGGGGTTGTGCTGGGGCTGGTGTTTCAGGGTTTAGGTCGGTGCAGTGGTGTTCGGGCAGAGTAGGGGGTCGTGCAGGGGTGGTGTTTCAGGTTTTAGGACAGTGCAGTTGTTTTCGGGCAGTGTAGGGGGAAGTACTGGGGACGGTGTTTCAGGTTTTAGGGCAGTGCAGTGGTGTTCGGGCAGTGTAGTGGGTCGTGCTGGGGCTAATGTTTCAGGGTTTAGGGCGGAGCAGTGGTGCTCGAGCAGTCTAGGGGGTCGTGCAGGGGGTGGTGTTTCAGGGTTTAGGGCAGTGCAGTGGTGTTCGGGCAGTGTAGGGGGATGTACTGGGGGTGGTGTTTCAGGGTTTAGTGCTGAGCAGTGGTGTTCGGGCAGTGTAGGGGGTCTTGCTGGGGATGGTGTTTCAGGGTTTAGGGCAGTGCAGTGGTGTTCGGGCAGTGTAGTGGGTCGTGGTGGAGGTGGTGTTTAAAGGGTTTTAGGGCAGGGCAGGGGTGTTTGGGCAGTGGAGGGGGTCATGCTGGGGCTGGTGTTTCAGGGTTTTGGAAGTGCAGTGGTGTTCGGGCAGTGTAGGGGGTCGTGCTGGGACTGGTGTTTTAGGGTTTAGAGCAGTGCAGTGGTGTTCGGGCAGTGTACGGGGTTGTGCTGGGGCTGGTGTTTAAGGGTTTGGGGCAGTGCAGTGGTGTTCGGGCAGTGTAGGGGCTCATGGTGGGGCTGGTGATTCAGGGTTTAGGGCAGAGCAGTGGTGTTCGGGCAGTGTAGGGGGTCATGCAGGGGGTGGTGTTTCAGGGTTTAGGGCAGTGCAGTGGTGTTCGGGCAGAGTAGGGGGTCATGCAGGGGGTGCTGTTTCAGGGTTTAGGGCAGTGCAGGTGTTTTCGGGCAGTGTAGGGGGTCTTGCTGGGGGTGGTGTTTCAGGGTTTAGGGCAGTGGTGTTCATGGTGTTTCAGGGTTTAGGGCAGTGGTGTTCGGGCAGTGTAGGGGGTCTTGCTGGGGCTGGTGTTTCAGGGTTTAGGGCAGTGCAGTAGTTTTCGGGCAGTGTAGGGGGTAATGCTGGAGGTGGTGTTTCAGGGTTTAGGGCAGTGCAGTGGTGTGCAGGGAATGTGAGAGGTCATGCTGGGTCGGGTGTTTTAGGGATCATGGCAGATCAGTGGTGTTCGGGCAGTTTAGGGGGTCATGCTCGGGTTGGCGTTTCAGGGTTTTGGGCATAGCAGTGGTGTTCTGGCAGTGTAGGGGGACGTACTGTGGGTGGTGTTTCAGGGTTTAGGGCAGAGCAGTGGTGTTCGGGCAGTGTAGGGGGTCGTGCTGGGGCTGGTATTTCAGTGTTTAGGGCAGTGCAGTGGTGTACGGGCCGTGTAGGGGGTCATGCTGGGGCTGGTGATTCAGGGTTTAGGGCAGTGCAGTGGTGTTCGGACAGTGTAGGGGTCCTGCTGGGGCTGGTGTTTCAGGGCTTAGGGCAGAGTAGTGGTGTTCGGCAGTGTAGGGGGACGTACTGGGGATGGTGTTTCAGGGTTTAGGGCAGTGCAGTGGTGCTAGAGCAGTGTAGGTGGTCGTGGTGGAGGTGGTGTTTCAGGGTTTAGGGCAGTGCAGTGGTGTTCGGGTAGCGTAGGGGATCGTGCTCGGCCTGGTGTTTCAGTGTTACGTCAGTGCAGTGGTTTTTGGGCAGTGTAGGGGATCGTGCTGGGACTGGTGTTTGAGGGTTTAGAGCAGTGCAGTGGTGTTCGGGCAGTGTAGAGGGTCATGCTGGGGCTCGTGTTTCAGGGTTTAGGTCAGTGCAGTGGAGTTCGGGCAGTGTAGGGAGTTGTGCTGGGGCTGGTGTTTCAGGGTTTAGGGCAGTGCAGTGGTGATTGGGCAGTGTAGGGTTCGTGCTGTATGTGGTCTTTCAGGGTTTTAGGGCAGTGCAGTGGTGTTCGGTAGTGTAGGTGTCATGGTGCGGCTCGTGTTTCAGGGTTTAGTGCAGTGCAGTGGTGTTCAGGTAGTGTAGAAGGTCGTGCTGTGGCTGGAGTGTCAGGGTTTAGAGCAGTGCAGTGGTGTTCGGGCAGTGTAGGGGGTCATGCTGGGGCTGGTCTTTCAGTGTATAGGGCAGTGCAGTGGTGTTCAGGCAGTGTAGGGGGTCATGGTGGGGCTGGTGTTTCAGGGTTTAGGTCGGTGCTGTGGTGTTCGGGCAGTGTAGGGGATTGTGCTGGTGCTGGTGTTTCAGGGTTTAGGTCGGTGCAGTGGTGTTCGGGCAGAGTAGGGGGTCGTGCAGGGGGTGGTGTTTCAGGCTTTAGGGCAGTGCAGTTGTTTTCGGGCAGTGTAGGGGAACGTACTGGGGTGGTGTTTCAGGTTTTAGGGTAGTGCAGTGGTGTTCGGGCAGTGTAGGGGGTCGTGCTGGGGCTAATGTTTCAGGGTTTAGGGCGGAGCAGTGGTGTTCGGGCAGTGTAGTGGGTCGTGCTGGGGCTGGTGTTTCAGAGATTAGGGCAGTGCAGTGGTGTTCTGGCTGTTTAGGGTGTCGTGGTGGGGCTTGTGTTTCAGGATTTTGGGCAGAGCAGTGGTGCTCGGGCAGTCTAGGGGGTCGTGCAGGGGGTGGTGGTTTAGGGCAGTGCAGTGGTGTTCGGGCAGTGTAGGGGGGCATGCAGGGGGGTGGTGTTTCAGGGTTTAGGGCAGTGCAGTCGTGTTCGGGCAGTGTAGGTGGTCATGCTGTGGGTGGTGTTTTAGGGTTTAGGGCAGTGCAGTGGTGTTCGGGCAGTGTAGTGGGTCGTGCTGGGTGTGGCGTTTCAGGTTTTAGGGCAGTGCAGTGGTGTTCGGGCAGTGTGAGGGGTCGTGCTGGGGCTGGTGTTTTAGGGATTAGGGCAGTGCAGTGGTGTTCGGGCAGTGTAGGGGGTCGTGCTGGGGGTGGGGTTTCAGGATTTAGGGCAGAGCAGTGGTGTTCGGGCAGTGAAAGGGGGTCTTGCTGGGGATGGTGTTTCAGGGTTTAGGGCAGTGCAGTGGTGTTCGGGCAGTGTAGTGGGTCGTGGTGGAGGTGGTGTTTAAAGGGTTTTATGGCAGGGCAGGGGTGTTTGGGCAGTGTAGGGGGTCGTGCTGGGGATGGTGTTTCAGGGTTTTGGGCAGTGCAGTGGTGTTCGTGGAGTGTAGGGGATCGTGCTGGGGCTGGTGTTTCACGGTTACGGAAGTGCAGTGGTGTTCGGGCAGTGTAGGGGGTCGTGCTGGGATTGGTGTTTTAGGGTTTAGAGCAGTGCAGTGGTGTTCGGGCAGTGTACGGGATTGTGCTGGGGCTGGTGTTTCAGGGTTTAGGTCGGTGCAGTGGTGTTCGGGCAGAGTAGGGGGTCGTGCAGGGGCTGGTGTTTCAGGCTTTTGGGCAGTGCAGTTGTTTTCGGGCAGTGTAGGGGGACGTACTGGGGGTGGTGTTTCAGGTTTTAGGGCAGTGCAGTGGTGTTCGGGCAGTGTAGGGGGTCGTGCTGGGGCTAATGTTTCAGGGTTTAGGGCGGAGCAGTGGTGTTCGGGCAGTGTAGGGGGTCATGCTGGGGCTGGTGTTTCAGGGTTTAGGGCAGTGCAGTGTTGTTCGGTCTGTTTAGGGTGTCGTGCTGGGGCTTGTGTTTCAGGGTTTAGGGCAGTGCAGTGGTGTTCGGGAAGTGTAGGGTGTCGTGCTGGTGGTGGTGCTTCAGTGTTTAGGGCAGAGCAGTGGTGTTCGGGCAGTTTAGGGTGTCGTGCTGATGATGGTGTTTTAGGATTTTGGGCAGAGCAGTGGTGCTCGGGCAGTCTAGGGGGTCATGCAGGGGGCGGTGTTTCAGGGTTTAGGGCAGTGCATTGGTGTTCGGGCAGTGTAGGGGGATGTACTGGGGGTGTTGTTTCAGGGTTTAGTGCTGAGCAGTGGTGTTCGGGCACTGTAGGGGGTCTTGCTGGGGATGGTTTTTCACGGTTTAGGGCAGTGCAGTGGTGTTCGGGCAGTGTAGTGGGTCATGGTGGAGGTGGTGTTTAAAGGGTTTTAGGGCAGGGCAGGGGTGTTTGGGCAGTGTAGGGGGTCGTGCTGGGGGTGGTGTTTCAGGGTTTAGGGCAGTGCAGTGGTGTTCGTTGAGTGTAGGGGATGGTGCTGGGGCTGGTGTTTCAGGCTTTCGGAAGTGCAGTGGTGTTCGGGCAGTGTAGGGGGTCGTGCTGGGACTGGTGTTTTAGGGTTTAGAGCAGTGCAGTGGTGTTCGGGCAGTGTACGGTGTTGTGCTGGGGCTGGTGTTTAAGGGTTTAGGGCAGTGCAGTGGTGTTCAGGCCGTGTAGGGGCTTATGGTGGGGCTGGTGATTCAGGGTTTAGGGCAGAGCAGTGGTGTTCGGGCAGTGTAGGGGGTCATGCAGGGGGTGGTGTTTCAGGGTTTAGGGCAGTGCAGTGGTGTTCGGGCAGAGTAGGGGGTCATGCAGGGGGTGCTGTTTCAGGGTTCAGGATAGTGCAGGTATTTTCGGGCAGTGTAGGGGGTCTTGCTGGGGGTGGTGTTTCAGGGTTTAGGGCAGTGGTGTTCGGGCAGTGTAGGGGGTCTTGCTGGGGCTGGTGTTTCAGGGTTTAGGGCAGTACAGTAGTTTTCGGGCAGTGTAGGGGGTCATGCTGGAGGTGGTGTTTCAGGGTTTAGGGCAGTGCAGTGGTGTGCAGGGAGTGTGAGAGGTCATGCTGGGGCTGGTGTTTTAGGGAGTATGGCAGATCAGCGGTGTTCGGGCAGTGTAGGGGGACGTACTGTGGGTGGTTTTTCAGGGTTTAGGGCAGAGCAGTGGTGTTCGGGCAGTGTAGGGGGTCGTGCTGGGGCTGGTATTTCAGTGTTTAGGGCAGTGCACTGGTGTACTGGCCGTGTAGGGGGTCATGCTCGGGCTGGTGATTCAGGGTTTAGGGCAGTGCATTGGTGTTCGGACAGTGTAGGGGTCCTGCTGGGGCTGGTGTTTCAGGGTTTAGGGCAGAGCAGTGGTGTTCAGCAGTGTAGGGGGACATACTGGGGATGGTGTTTCAGGGTTTAGGGCAGTGCAGTGGTGTTCAGGTAATGTAGGGGTCGTGCTGGGGCTGGTGTTTCAGGGTTTACGGCAGGGCAGTGGTGTTCAAGCAGTGTAGGGGGTCGTGCTGGGTTGGTGTTTCAGGGTTTAGGGCAGTGCAGTGGTGTTCGGTGAGTGTAAGTGATCGTGCTGGGGCTGGTGTTTCAGGGTTTAGGGCAGTGCAGTGGTGTTCGGACAGTGTAGAGGATCATGCTGGGGCTAGTGTTTCAGGGTTTAGGGCAGTGCAGTGGTGTTCGGTAGTGTAGGTGTCATGGTGGGGCTCGTGTTTCAGGGTTTAGTGCAGTGCAGTGGTGTTCAGGTAGTGGAGGTCGTGCTGTGGCTGGTGTTTCAGGGTTAGGGCAGTGCAGTGGTGTTCAGGTAGTGGAGGTCGTGCTGTGGCTGGTGTTTCAGGGTTTAGGGCAGTGCAGTGGTGTTCGGGCAGTGTAGGGGGTCATGCTGGGGCTGGTCTTCCAGTGTATAGGGCAGTGCAATGGTGTTCAGGCAGTGTAGGGGGTCATGCTGCGGCTGGTGTTTCAGGGTTTAGGTCGGTGCTGTGGTGTTCGGGCAGTGTAGGGGGTTGTGCTGGGGCTGGTGTTTCAGGGTTTAGGTCGGTGCAGAGGTGTTCGTGCAGTGTAGGGGGTCGTGCAGGGGGTGGTGTTTCAGGCTTTAGGGCACTGCAGTTGTTTTCTGGCAGTGTAGGGGAATGTACTGGGGGTGGTGTTTCAGGTTTTAGGGCAGTGCAGTGGTGTTCGGGCAGTGTAGGGGGTCGTGCTGGGGCTAATGTTTCAGGGTTTAGGGCGGAGCAGTGGTGTTCAGGCAGTGTAGGGGGTCGTGCTGGGGCTGGTGTTTCAGAGTTTAGGGCAGTGCAGTGGTGTTCGGGCTGTTTAGGGTGTCGTGCTGGGGCTTGTGTTTCGGGGTTTAGGGCAGTGCAGTGGTGTTCGGGAAGTGTAGGGTGTCGTGCTGGTGGTGGTGCTTCAGGGTTTAGGGCAGGGCAGTGGTGTTCGGGCAGTTTAGGGTGTCGTGCTGGTGATGGTGTTTCAGGATTTTGGGCAGAGCAGTGGTGCTCGGGCAGTCTAGGGGGTCGTGCAGGGGTGGTGTTTCAGGGTTTAGGGCAGTGCAGTGGTGTTCGGGCAGTGTAGGGGTCATGCAGCGGGGTGGTGTTTCAGGGTTTGGGGCAGTGCAGTCGTGTTCGGGCAGTGTAGGTGGTCATGCTGTGGGTGGTGTTTTAGGGTTTAGGGCAGTGCAGTGGTGTTCGGCAGTGTAGCGGGTCATGCTGGGTGTGGCGTTTAAGGTTTTAGGGCAGTGCAGTGGTGTTCGGGCGGTGTGAGGGGTCGTGCTGGGGCTGGTGTTTTAGGGATTAGGGCAGTGCAGTGGTGTTCGGGCAGTGTAGGGGGTCGTGCTGGGGGTGGGGTTTCAGGGTTTAGGACAGAGCAGTGGTGTTCGGGCAGTGTAGGGGGTTGTGCTGGTGCTAGTTTTTCAGGATTTAGGGTAGAGCAGTGGTGTTCAGGCAGTGTAGGGGGACGTACTGGGGGTGGTGTTTCAGGGTTTAGTGCTGAGCAGTGGTGTTCGGGCAGTGTAGGGGGTCTTGCTGGGGATGGTGTTTCAGGGTTTAGGGCAGTGCAGTGGTGTTCGGGCAGTGTAGTGGGTCATGGTGGAGGTGGTGTTTAAAGGGTTTTAGGGCAGGGCAGGGGTGTCTCGGCAGTGTAGGGGGTCGTGCTGGGGGTGGTGTTTCAGGGTTTAGGGCAGTGCAGTGGTGTTCGTGGAGTGTAGGGGATCGTGCTGGGGCTGGTGTTTCAGGGTTACGGAAGTGCAGTGGTGTTCGGGCAGTGTAGGGGGTTGTGCTGGGACTGGTGTTTTAGGGTTTAGAGCAGTGCAGTGGTGTTCGGACAGTGTACGGGGTTGTGCTGGGGCTGGTGTTTAAGGGTTTAGGGCAGTGCAGTGGTGTTCGGGCAGTGTAGGGGCTCATGGTGGGGATGGTGATTTAGGGTTTAGGGCAGAGCAGTAGTGTTCGGGCAATGTAGGGGGTCATGCTGGAAGTGGTGTTTCAGGATTTAGGGCAGTGCAGTGGTGTTCGGGCATTGTAGGGGGACGTGCTGGGGGTGGTGTTTCAGGGTTTAGGGCAGTGCAGGTGTTTTCGGGCAGTGTAGGGGGTCTTGCTGGGGGTGGTGTTTCAGGGTTTAGGGCAGTGGTGTTCGGGCAGTGTAGGGGGTCTTGCTGGGGCTGGTGTTTCAGGGTTTAGGTCGGTGCTGTGGTGTTCGGGCAGTGTAGGGGGTTGTGCTGGGGCTGGTGTTTCAGGGTTTAGGTCGGTGCAGTGGTGTTCGGGCAGAGTAGGGGGTCGTGCAGGGGGTGGTGTTTCAGGTTTTAGGACAGTGCAGTTGTTTTCGTGCAGTGTAGGGGGAAGTACTGGGGGTGGTGTTTCAGGTTTTAGGGCAGTGCAGTGGTGTTCGGGCAGTGTAGTGGGTCGGGCTGGGGCTAATGTTTCAGGGTTTAGGGCGGAGCAGTGGTGCTCGAGCAGTCTAGGGGGTCGTGCAGGGGGTGGTGTTTCAGGGTTTAGGGCAGTGCAGTGGTGTTCGGGCAGTGTAGGGGGATGTACTGGGGGTGGTGTTTCAGGGTTTAGTGCTGAGCAGTGGTGTTCGGGCAGTGTAGGGGTCTTGCTGGGGATGGTGTTTCAGGGTTTAGGGCAGTGCAGTGGTGTTCGGGCAGTGTAGTGGGTCGTGGTGGAGGTGGTGTTTAAAGGGTTTTAGGGCAGGGCAGGGGTGTTTGGGCAGTGGAGGGGGTCATGCTGGGGCTGGTGTTTCAGGGTTTTGGAAGTGCAGTGGTGTTCGGGCAGTGTAGGGGGTCGTGCTGGGACTGGTGTTTTAGGGTTTAGAGCAGTGCAGTGGTGTTCGGGCAGTGTACGGGGTTGTGCTGGGGCTGGTGTTTAAGGGTTTGGGGCAGTGCAGTGGTGTTCGGGCAGTGTAGGGGCTCATGGTGGGGCTGGTGATTCAGGGTTTAGGGCAGAGCAGTGGTGTTCGGGCAGTGTAGGGGGTCATGCAGGGGGTGGTGTTTCAGGGTTTAGGGCAGTGCAGTGGTGTTCGGGCAGAGTAGGGGGTCATGCAGGGGGTGCTGTTTCAGGGTTTAGGGCAGTGCAGGTGTTTTCGGGCAGTGTAGGGGGTCTTGCTGGGGGTGGTGTTTCAGGGTTTAGGGCAGTGCAGTAGTTTTCGGGCAGTGTAGGGGGTAATGCTGGAGGTGGTGTTTCAGGGTTTAGGGCAGTGCAGTGGTGTGCAGGGAGTGTGAGAGGTCATGCTGGGTCGGGTGTTTTAGGGATCATGGCAGATCAGTGGTGTTCGGGCAGTTTAGGGGGTCATGCTCGGGTTGGTGTTTCAGGGTTTTGGGCATAGCAGTGGTGTTCTGGCAGTGTAGGGGGACGTACTGTGGGTGGTGTTTCAGGGTTTAGGGCAGAGCAGTGGTGTTCGGGCAGTGTAGGGGGTCATGCTGGGGCTGGTATTTCAGTGTTTAGGGCAGTGCAGTGGTGTACGGGCCGTGTAGGGGGTCATGCTGGGGCTGGTGATTCAGGGTTTAGGGCAGTGCAGTGGTGTTCGGACAGTGTAGGGGTCCTGCTGGGGCTGGTGTTTCAGCGTTTAGGGCAGAGTAGTGGTGTTCGGCAGTGTAGGGGGACTTCCTGAGGATGGTGTTTCAGGGTTTAGGGCAGTGCAGTGGTGCTAGAGCAGTGTAGGTGGTCGTGGTGGAGGTGGTGTTTCAGTGTTTAGGGCAGTGCAGTGGTGTTCGGGTATTGTAGTGGGTCATGGTGGGGCTGGTGTTTCAGGGTTTCGGGCAGTGCAGTGGTGTTCAGGTAGTGTAGGGGTCGTGCTGGGGCTGGTGTTTCAGGGTTTAGGGCAGTGCAGTGGTGATCAGGCAGTGTAGGAGGTCGTGGTGGAGGTGGTGTTTCAGGGTTTTAGGGCAGGGCTGTGCTGTTCGGGCAATGTAGGGTTCATGCTGGGGTGGTGTTTCAGGGCTTAGGGCAGTGCAATTGTGTTCGGTGAGTGTAGGGGATCGTGATGGGGCTGGTGTTTCAGGGTTTAGGGCAGTGCAGTGGTGTTCGGTAGTGTAGGTGTCATGGTGGGCTCGTGTTTCAGGGTTTAGTGCAGTGCAGTGGTGTTCAGGTAGTGTAGGAGGTTGTACTGGGGCTGGTGTTTCAGGGTTTAGGGCAGTGCAGTGGTGTTCGCGCAGTGTAGGGGGTCGTGCTTGGGCTGGTGTTTCTGTGTCTAGGGCAGTGCAGTTGTGTTCAGGCAGTGTAGGGGGTCGTGCTGGGGCTGGTGTTTCAGGGTTTAGGTCGGTGCAGTGGTGTTCGGGCAGTTTAGGGGTCGTGCTGGGGCTGGTGTTTCAGGGTTTAGATCGGTGCAGTGGTGTTCGGGCTGTGTAGGGGGTCGTGCTGGTGTTTCAGGATTTAGGGCAGAGCAGTGGTGTTCAGGCAGTGTAGGGGGTCATGGTGGAGGTGGTGTTTCAGGGTTTTAGGGCAGGGCAGTGGTGTTCGGGCAGTGTAGGGGGGCGAGCTGGGGTTGGAGTTTCAGGGTTTAGGGCAGTGCAGTGGTGGTCGGTGAGTATAGGGGATCGTGCTGGGGCTGTTGTTTCAGGGTTTAGGGCAGTGCAGTGGTGTTCGGGTAGTGTAGGGGGTCATGCTGGGGCTGGTGTTTCAGGGTTTAGGGCAGTGCAGTGGTGTTTGGGCAGTGTAGGGGGTCGTGCTGGGGCTGGTGTTTCAGTGTATAGAGCTGTGCAGTGGTGTTAGGGCAGTGTAGGGGGTCGTGATGGGGCTAATGTTTCAGGGTTTAGGTCGGTGCAGTGGTGTTCGGGCAGTGTAGGGGGTCGTGCAGGGGCTGGTGTTTCAGGGTTTAGAGCAGTGCAGTGGTGATCGGGCAGAGTAGGGGGTAGTGCAGGGGGTGGTGTTTCAGACTTTAGGGCAGTGCTGTTGTTTTCGGGCAGTGTAGGGTATCTAGCTGGGGGTGGTGATTCAGGGTTTAGTGCTGAGCAGTGGTGTTCGGGCAGTGTATGGGGTCTTGCTGGGGATGGTGTTTCAGGGTTTAGGGCAGTGCAGTGGTGTTCGGGCAGTGTAGGGGGTTGTGGTGGAGGTGGTGTTTCAGGGTTTAGGGCAGTGCAGTGGTGTTCGGGTCGTTTAGGGGGTCATGGTGGGGCTGGTGTTTCAGGATTTAGGGCAGTGCAGTGGTGTTCAGGTAATGTAGGGGTCGTGCTGGGGCTGGTGTTTCAGGGTTTACGGCAGGGCAGTGGTGTTCGGGCAGTGTAGGGGGTCGTGCTGGGGTGGTGTTTCACGGTTTAGGGCAGTACAGTGGTGTTCGAGCAGTGAAGTGGGTTGTGGTGGAGGTGGTGTTTCAGGGTTTTAGGGCAGGGCAGGGGTGTTTGGGAAGTGTAGGGGGTCGTGCTGGGGGTGGTGTTTCAGGGTTTAGGGCAGAGCAGTGGTGTTCGGGCAGTGTAGGGGGTTGTGCTGGTGCTAGTTTTTCAGGATTTAGGGTAGAGCAGTGGTGTTCGGGCAGTGTAGGGGGACGTACTGGGGGTGGTGTTTCAGGGTTTAGTGCTGAGCAGTGGTGTTCGGGCAGTGTAGGGGATCTTGCTGGGGATGGTGTTTCATGGTTTAGGGCAGTGCAGTGGTGTTCGGGCAGTGTAGTGGGTCATGGTGGAGGTGGTGTTTAAAGGGTTTTAGGGCAGGGCAGGGGTGTTTGGGCAGTGTAGGTGGTCATGCTGTGGGTGGTGTTTTAGGGTTTAGGGCAGTACAGTGGTGTTCGGGCAGTGTAGGTGGTCATGCTGTGGGTGGTGTTTTAGGGTTTAGGGCAGTGCAGTGGTGTTCGGGCAGTGTAGCGGGTCATGCTGGGTGTGGCGTTTCAGGTTTTAGGGCAGTGCAGTGGTGTTCGGGCGGTGTGAGGGGTCGTGCTGGGGCTGGTGTTTTAGGGATTAGGGCAGTGCAGTGGTGTTCGGGCAGTGTAGGGGGTCGTGCTGGGGGTGGGGTTTCAGGGTTTAGGACAGAGCAGTGGTGTTCGGGCAGTGTAGGGGGTTGTGCTGGTGCTAGTTTTTTAGGATTTAGGGTAGAGCAGTGGTGTTCGGGCAGTGTAGGGGGATGTACTGGGGGTGGTGTTTCAGGGTTTAGTGCTGAGCAGTGGTGTTCGGGCAGTGTAGGGGGTCTTGCTGGGGATGGTGTTTCAGGGTTTAGGGCAGTGCAGTGGTGTTCGGGCAGTGTAGTGGGTCATGGTGGAGGTGGTGTTTAAAGGATTTTAGGGCAGGGCAGGGGTGTCTGGGCAGTGTAGGGGGTCATGCTGGGGGTGGTGTTTCAGGGTTTAGGGCAGTGCAGTGGTGTTCGTGGAGTGTAGGGGATCGTGCTGGGGCTGGTGTTTCAGGGTTACAGAAGTGCAGTGGTGTTCGGGCAGTATAGGGGGTCGTGCTGGGACTGGTGTTTTAGGGTTTAGAGCAGTGCAGTGGTGTTCGGACAGTGTACGGGGTTGTGCTGGGGCTGGTGTTTAAGGGTTTAGGGCAGTGCAGTGGTGTTCGGGCAGTGTAGGGGCTCATGGTGGGGATGGTGATTTAGGGTTTAGGGCGGAGCAGTAGTGTTCGGGCAATGTAGGGGGTCATACTGGAAGTGGTGTTTCAGGATTTAGGGCAGTGAAGTGGTGTTCGGACATTGTAGGGGGACGTGCTGGGGGTGGTGTTTCAGGGTTTAGGGCAGTGCAGGTGTTTTCGGGCAGTGTAGGGGGTCTTGCTGGGGGTGGTGTTTCAGGGTTTAGGGCAGTGGTGTTCGGGCAGTGTAGGGGGTCTTGCTGGGGCTGGTGTTTCACGGTTTAGGTCGGTGCTGTGGTGTTCGGGCAGTGTAGGGGGTAGTGCTGGGGCTGGTGTTTCAGGGTTTAGGTCGGTGCAGTGGTCTTCGGGCAGAATAGGGGGTCGTGCAGGGGGTGGTGTTTCAGGTTTTAGGACAGTACAGTTGTTTTCGGGCAGTGTAGGGGGAAGTACTGGGGGTGGTGTTTCAGGTTTTAGGGCAGTGCAGTGGTGTTCGGGCAGTGTAGTGGGTCGTGCTGGGGCTAATGTTTCAGAGTTTAGGGCGGAGCAGTGGTGCTCGAGCAGTCTAGGGGGTCGTGCAGGGGGTGGTGTTTCAGGGTTTAGGGCAGTGCAGTGGTGTTCGGGCAGTGTAGGGGGATGTACTGGGGGTGGTGTTTCAGGGTTTAGTGCTGAGCAGTGGTGTTCGGGCAGTGTAGGGGGTCTTGCTGGGGATGGTGTTTCAGGGTTTAGGGCAGTGCAGTGGTGTTCGGGCAGTGTAGTGGGTCGTGGTGGAGGTGGTGTTTAAAGGGTTTTAGGGCAGGGCAGGGGTGTTTGGGCAGTGGAGGGGGTCATGCTGGGGCTGGTGTTTCAGGATTTTGGAAGTGCAGTGGTGTTCGGGCAGTGTAGGGGGTTGTGCTGGGACTGGTGTTTTAGGGTTTAGAGCAGTGCAGTGGTGTTCGGGCAGTGTACGGGGTTGTGCTGGGGCTGGTGTTTAAGGGTTTAGGGCAGTGCAGTGGTGTTCGGGCAGTGTAGGGGGATGTACTGGGGGTGGTGTTTCAGGGTTTAGTGCTGAGCAGTGGTGTTCGGGCAGTGTAGGGGGTCTTGCTGGGGATGGTGTTTCAGGGTTTAGGGCAGTGCAGTGGTGTTCGGGCAGTGTAGTGGGTCGTGGTGGAGGTGGTGTTTAAAGAGTTTTAGGGCAGGGCAGGGGTGTTTGGGCAGTGGAGGGGGTCATGCTGGGGCTGGTGTTTCAGGGTTTTGGAAGTGCAGTGGTGTTCGGGCAGTGTAGGGGGTCGTGCTGGGACTGGTGTTTTAGGGTTTAGAGCAGTGCAGTGGTGTTCGGGCAGTGTACGGGGTTGTGCTGGGGCTGGTGTTTCAGGGTTTAGGGCAGTGGTGTTCATGGTGTTTCAGGGTTTAGGGCAGTGGTGTTCGGGCAGTGTAGGGGGTCTTGCTGGGGCTGGTGTTTCAGGGTTTAGGGCAGTGCAGTAGTTTTCGGGCAGTGTAGGGGGTAATGCTGGAGGTGGTGTTTCAGGGTTTAGGGCAGTGCAGTGGTGTGCAGGGAGTGTGAGAGGTCATGCTGGGTCGGGTGTTTTAGGGATCATGGCAGATCAGTGGTGTTCGGGCAGTTTAGGGGGTCATGCTCGGGTTGGGGTTTCAGGGTTTTGGGCATAGCAGTGGTGTTCTGGCAGTGTAGGGGGACGTACTGTGGGTGGTGTTTCAGGGTTTAGGGCAGAGCAGTGGTGTTCGGGCAGTGTAGGGGGTCGTGCTGGGGCTGGTATTTGTGTGTTTAGGGCAGTGCAGTGGTGTACGGGCCGTGTAGGGGGTCATGCTGGGGCTGGTGATTCAGGGTTTAGGGCAGTGCAGTGGTGTTTGGACAGTGTAGGGGTCCTGCTGGGGCTGGTGTTTCAGGGTTTAGGGCAGAGTAGTGGTGTTCGGCAGTGTAGGGGGACGTACTGGGGATGGTGTTTCAGGGTTTAGGGCAGTGCAGTGGTGCTAGAGCAGTGTAGGTGGTCGTGGTGGAGGTGGTGTTTCAGTGTTTAGGGCAGTGCAGTGGTGTTCAAGTAGTGTAGGGGGTCGTGCTGGGGCTGTTGTTTCAGGGTTTAGGGCAGTGCAGTGGTGTTCGGGTATTGTAGTGGGTCATGGTGGGGCTGGTGTTTCAGGGTTTCGGGCAGTGCAGTGGTGTTCAGGTAGTGTAGGGGTCGTGCTGGGGCTGGTGTTTCAGGGTTTAGGGCAGTGCAGTGGTGATCAGGCAGTGTAGGAGGTCGTGGTGGAGGTGGTGTTTCAGGGTTTTAGGGCAGGGCTGTGCTGTTCGGGCAATGTAGGGTTCATGCCGGGGTGGTGTTTCAGGGCTTAGGGCAGTGCAATTGTGTTCGGTGAGTGTAGGGGATCGTGATGGGGCTGGTGTTTCAGGGTTTAGGGCAGTGCAGTGGTGTTCGGTAGTGTAGGTGTCATGTGGGCTCGTGTTTCAGGGTTTAGTGCAGTGCAGTGGTGTTCAGGTAGTGTAGGAGGTTGTACTGGGGCTGGTGTTTCAGGGTTTAGGGCAGTGCAGTGGTGTTCGCGCAGTGTAGGGGGTCGTGCTTGGGCTGGTGTTTCTGTGTCTAGGGCAGTGCAGTTGTGTTCAGGCAGTGTAGGGGGTCGTGCTGGGGCTGGTGTTTCAGGGTTTAGGTCGGTGCAGTGGTGTTCGGGCAGTTTAGGGGTCATGCTGGGGCTGGTGTTTCAGGGTTTAGATCGGTGCAGTGGTGTTCGGGCTGTGTAGGGGGTCGTGCTGGTGTTTCAGGATTTAGGGCAGAGCAGTGGTGTTCAGGCAGTGTAGGGGGTCATGGTGGAGGTGGTGTTTCAGGGTTTTAGGGCAGGGCAGTGGTGTTCGGGCAGTGTAGGGGGGCGAGCTGGGGGTGGAGTTTCAGGGTTTAGGGCAGTGCAGTGGTGGTCGGTGAGTATAGGGGATCGTGCTGGGGCTGTTGTTTCAGGGTTTAGGGCAGTGCAGTGGTGTTCGGGTAGTGTAGGGGGTCATGCTGGGGCTGGTGTTTCAGGGTTTAGGGCAGTGCAGTGGTGTTTGGGCAGTGTAGGGGGTCGTGCTGGGGCTGGTGTTTCAGTGTATAGAGCTGTGCAGTGGTGTTCGGGCAGTGTAGGGGATCTTGCTGGGGATGGTGTTTCATGGTTTAGGGCAGTGCAGTGGTGTTCGGGCAGTGTAGTGGGTCATGGTGGAGGTGGTGTTTAAAGGGTTTTAGGGCAGTGGTGTTCGGGCAGTGTAGGTGGTCATGCTGTGGGTGGTGTTTTAGGGTTTAGGGCAGTGCAGTGGTGTTCGGGCAGTGTAGGTGGTCATGCTGTGGGTGGTGTTTTAGGGTTTAGGGCAGTGCAGTGGTGTTCGGGCAGTGTAGCGGGTCATGCTGGGTGTGGCCTTTCAGGTTTTAGGGCAGTGCAGTGGTGTTCGGGCGGTGTGAGGGGTCGTGCTGGGGCTGGTGTTTTAGGGATTAGGGCAGTGCAGTGGTGTTCGGGCAGTGTAGGGGGTCGTGCTGGGGGTGGGGTTTCAGGGTTTAGGACAGAGCAGTGGTGTTCGGGCAGTGTAGGGGGTCGTGCTGGGGGTGGTGTTTCAGGGTTTAGGGCAGTGCAGTGGTGTTCGTGGAGTGTAGGGGATCGTGCTGGGGCTGGTGTTTCAGGGTTACGGAAGTGCAGTGGTGTTCGGGCAGTATAGGGGGTCATGCTGGGACTGGTGTTTTAGGGTTTAGAGCAGTGCAGTGGTGTTCGGGCAGTGTAGGGGCTCATGGTGGGGATGGTGATTTAGGGTTTAGGGCGGAGCAGTAGTGTTCGGGCAATGTAGGGGGTCATACTGGAAGTGGTGTTTCAGGATTTAGGGCAGTGAAGTGGTGTTCGGACATTGTAGGGGGACGTGCTGGGGGTGGTGTTTCAGGGTTTAGGGCAGTGCAGGTGTTTTCGGGCAGTGTAGGGGGTCTTGCTGGGGGTGGTGTTTCAGGGTTTAGGGCAGTGGTGTTCGGGCAGTGTAGGGGGTCTTGCTGGGGCTGGTGTTTCACGGTTTAGGTCGGTGCTGTGGTGTTCGGGCAGTGTAGGGGGTTGTGCTGGGGCTGGTGTTTCAGGGTTTAGGTCGGTGCAGTGGTCTTCGGGCAGAATAGGGGGTCGTGCAGGGGGTGGTGTTTCAGGTTTTAGGACAGTACAGTTGTTTTCGGGCAGTGTAGGGGGAAGTACTGGGGGTGGTGTTTCAGGTTTTAGGGCAGTGCAGTGGTGTTCGGGCAGTGTAGTGGGTCGTGCTGGGGCTAATGTTTCAGGGTTTAGGGCGGAGCAGTGGTGCTCGAGCAGTCTAGGGGGTCGTGCAGGGGCTGGTGTTTCAGGGTTTAGGGCAGTGCAGTGGTGTTCGGGCAGTATAGGGGGATGTACTGGGGGTGGTGTTTCAGGGTTTAGTGCTGAGCAGTGGTGTTCGGGCAGTGTAGGGGGTCTTGCTGGGGATGGTGTTTCAGGGTTTAGGGCAGTGCAGTGGTGTTCGGGCAGTGTAGTGGGTCGTGGTGGAGGTGGTGTTTAAAGGGTTTTAGGGCAGGGCAGGGGTGTTTGGGCAGTGGAGGGGGTCATGCTGGGGCTGGTGTTTCAGGATTTTGGAAGTGCAGTGGTGTTCGGGCAGTGTAGGGGGTTGTGCTGGGACTGGTGTTTTAGGGTTTAGAGCAGTGCAGTGGTGTTCGGGCAGTGTACGGGGTTGTGCTGGGGCTGGTGTTTAAGGGTTTAGGGCAGTGCAGTGGTGTTCGGGCAGTGTAGGGGCTCATGGTGGGGCTGGTGATTCAGGGTTTAGGGCAGAGCAGTGGTGTTCGGGCAGTGTAGGGGGTCATGCAGGGGGTGGTGTTTCAGGGTTTAGGGCAGTGCAGTGGTGTTCGGGCAGAGTAGGGGGTCGTGCTGGGGCTGTTGTTTCAGGGTTTAGGGCAGTGCAGTGGTGTTCGGGTATTGTAGTGGGTCATGGTGGGGCTGGTGTTTCAGGGTTTTGGGCAGTGCAGTGGTGTTCAGGTAGTGTAGGGGTCGTGCTGGGGCTGGTGTTTCAGGGTTTAGGGCAGTGCAGTGGTGATCAGGCAGTATAGGAGGTCGTGGTGGAGGTGGTGTTTCAGGGTTTTAGGGCAGGGCTGTGCTGTTCGGGCAATGTAGGGTTCATGCTGGGGTGGTGTTTCAGGGCTTAGGGCAGTGCAATTGTGTTCGGTGAGTGTAGGGGATCGTGATGGGGCTGGTGTTTCAGGGTTTAGGGCAGTGCAGTGGTGTTCGGTAGTGTAGGTGTCATGGTGGGCTCGTGTTTCAGGGTTTAGTGCAGTGCAGTGGTGTTCAGGTAGTGTAGGAGGTTGTACTGGGGCTGGTGTTTCAGGGTTTAGGGCAGTGCAGTGGTGTTCGCGCAGTGTAGGGGGTCGTGCTTGGGCTGGTGTTTCTGTGTATAGGGCAGTGCAGTTGTGTTCAGGCAGTGTGGGGGGTCGTGCTGGGGCTGGTGTTTCAGGGTTTAGGTCGGTGCAGTGGTGTTCGGGCAGTTTAGGGGTCGTGCTGGGGCTGGTGTTTCAGGGTTTAGGTCGGTGCAGTGGTGTTCAGGCTGTGTAGGGGGTCGTGCTGGTGTTTCAGGATTTAGGGCAGAGCAGTGGTGTTCAGGCAGTGTAGGGGGTCATGGTGGAGGTGGTGTTTCAGGGTTTTAGGGCAGGGCAGTGGTGTTCGGGCAGTGTAGGGGGGCGAGCTGGGGGTGGAGTTTCAGGGTTTAGGGCAGTGCAGTGGTGGTCGGTGAGTATAGGGGATCGTGCTGGGGCTGGTGTTTCAGGGTTTAGGGCAGTGCAGTGGTGTTCGGGTAGTGTAGGGGGTCATGCTGGGGCTGGTGTTTCAGGGTTTAGGGCAGTGCAGTGGTGTTTGGGCAGTGTAGGGGGTCGTGCTGGGGCTGGTGTTTCAGTGTATAGAGCTGTGCAGTGGTGTTAGGGCAGTGTAGGGGGTCGTGATGGGGCTAATGTTTCAGGGTTTAGGTCGGTGCAGTGGTGTTCGGGCAGTGTAGGGGGTTGTGCAGGGGCTGGTGTTTCAGGGTTTAGAGCAGTGCAGTGGTGATCGGGCAGAGTAGGGGGTAGTGCAGGGGGTGGTGTTTCAGACTTTAGGGCAGTGCTGTTGTTTTCGGGCAGTGTAGGGTATCCAGCTGGGGGTGGTGATTCAGGGTTTAGTGCTGAGCAGTGGTGTTCGGGCAGTGTATGGGGTCTTGCTGGGGATTGTGTTTCAGGGTTTAGGGCAGTGCAGTGGTGTTCGGGCAGTGTAGGGGGTTGTGGTGGAGGTGGTGTTTCAGGGTTTAGGGCAGTGCAGTGGTGTTCGGGTCGTTTAGGGGGTCATGGTGGGGCTGGTGTTTCAGGATTTAGTGCAGTGCAGTGGTGTTCAGGTAATGTAGGGGTCGTGCTGGGGCTGGTGTTTCAGGGTTTACGGCAGGTCAGTGGTGTTCGGGCAGTGTAGGGGGTCGTGCTGGGGTGGTGTTTCAGGGTTTAGGGCAGTACAGTGGTGTTCGAGCAGTGAAGTGGGTCGTGGTGGAGGTGGTGTTTCAGGGTTTTAGGGCAGGGCAGGGGTGTTTGGGAAGTGTAGGGGGTCGTGCTGGGGGTGGTGTTTCAGGGTTTAGGGCAGAGCAGTGGTGTTCGGGCAGTGTAGGGGGTTGTGCTGGTGCTAGTTTTTCAGGATTTAGGGTAGAGCAGTGGTGTTCGGGCAGTGTAGGGGGACGTACTGGGGGTGGTGTTTCAGGGTTTAGTGCTGAGCAGTGGTGTTTGGGCAGTGTAGGGGGTCTTGCTGGGGATGGTGTTTCATGGTTTATGGCAGTGCAGTGGTGTTCGGGCAGTATAGTGGGTCATGGTGGAGGTGGTGTTTAAAGGGTTTTAGGGCAGGGCAGGGGTGTTTGGGCAGTGTAGGGGGTCGTGCTGGGGGTGGTGTTTCAGGGTTTAGGGCAGTGCAGTGGTGTTCGTGGAGTGTAGGGGATCGTGCTGGGGCTGGTGTTTCAGGGTTACGGAAGTGCAGTGGTGTTCGGGCAGTGTAGGGGGTCGCGCTGGGTCTGGTGTTTTAGGGTTTAGAGCAGTGCAGTGGTGTTCAGGCAGTGTACGGGGTTGTGCTGGGGCTGGTGCTTCAGGGTTTAGGGCAGAGCAGTGGTGTTCGGGCAGTGTAGGGGGTCATGCTGGGAGTGATGTTTCAGGATTTGGGGCAGTGCAGTGGTGTTCGGGCATTGTAGGGGGACGTGCTGGGGGTGGTGTTTTAGGGTTTAGGGCAGAGCAGTGGTGTTCGGGCAGTCTAGGGGGTCATGCAGGGGGTGGTGTTTCAGGGTTTAGGGCAGTGCAGTGGTGTTCGGGCAGAGTAGGGGGTCATGCAGGGGGTGCTGTTTCAGGGTTTAGGGCAGTGCAGGTGTTTTCGGGCAGTGTAGGGGGTCTTGCTGGGGGTGGTGTTTCAGGGTTTAGGGCAGTGGTGTTCGGGCAGTGTAGGGGGTCTTGCTGGGGCTGGTGTTTCAGGGTTTAGGTCGGTGCTGTGGTGTTCAGGCAGTGTAGGGGGTTGTGCTGGGGCTGGTGTTTCAGGGTTTAGGTCGGTGCAGTGGTGTTCGGGCAGAGTAGGGGGTCGTGCAGGGGGTGGTGTTTCAGGCTTTAGGGCAGTGCAGTTGTTTTCAGGCAGTGTAGGGGGACGTACTGGGGGTGGTGTTTCAGGTTTTAGGGCAGTGCAGTGGTGTTCGGACAGTGTAGGGGGTCGTGCTGGGGTTATTGTTTCAGGGTTTAGGGCGGAGCACTGGTGTTCGGGCAGTGTAGGGGGTCGTGCTGGGGCTGGTGTTTCAGGGTTTAGGGCAGAGCAGTGGTGTTCGGGCTGTTTACGGTGTCATGCTGGGGCTTTTGTTTCAGGGTTTAGGGCAGTGCAGTGGTGTTCGGGAAGTGTAGGGTGTCGTGATGGTGGTGGTGCTTCAGGGTTTAGGGCAGAGCAGTGGTGTTCGGGCAGTTTAGGGTGTCGTGCTGGTGATGGTGTTTCAGAATTTTGGGCAGAGCAGTGGTGCTCGGGCACTCTAGGGGGTCGTGCAGGGGGTGGTGTTTCAGGGTTTTGGGCAGTGCAGTGGTGTTCGGGCAGTGTAAGGGGATGTACTGGGAGTGGTGTTTCAGGGTTTAGTGCTGAGCAGTGGTGTTCGGGCAGTGTAGGGGGTCTTGATGGGGATGGTGTTTTAGGGTTTAGGGCAGTGCAGTGGTGTTCGGGCAGTGTAGTGGGTCGTGGTGGAGGTGGTGTTTAAAGGGTTTTAGGGCAGGGCAGGGGTGTTTGGGCAGAGTAGGGGGTCGTGCTGGGGCTGGTGTTTCAGGGTTTAGGGCAGTGCAGTGGTGTTCGGGCAGTGTAGGGGATCATGCTGGGGCTGGTGTTTCAGGGTTTCGGAAGTGCAGTGGTGTTCGGGTAGTGTAGGGGGTCGTGCTGGGACTGTTGTTTTAGGGTTTAGAGCAGTGCAGTGGTTTTCGGGCAGTGTACGGGGTTGTGCTGGGGCTGGTGTTTAAGGGTTTAGGGCAGTGTAGTGGTGTTCGGGCAGTGTAAGGGGATGTACTGGGAGTGGTGTTTCAGGGTTTAGTGCTGAGCAGTGGTGTTCGGGCAGTGTAGGGGGTCTTGATGGGGATGGTGTTTCAGGGTTTAGGGCAGTGCAGTGGTGTTCGGGCAGAGTAGGGGGTCATGCAGGGGGTGTTGTTTCAGGGTTTAGGGCAGTGCAGGTGTTTTTGGGCAGTGTAGGTGGTCTTGCTGGGGTGGTGTTTCAGGGTTTAGGGCAGTGGTGTTCGGGCAGTGTAGGGGGTCTTGCTGGGGCTGGTGTTTCAGGGTTTAGGGCAGTGCAGTAGTTTTCGGGCAGTGTAGGGGGTCATACTGGAGGTGGTGTTTCAGGGTTTAGGGCAGTGCCGTGGTGTGCAGGCAGTGTGAAGGGTCATGCTGGGGCTGGTCTTTTAGGGATTATGGCAGAGCAGTGGTGTTCTGGCAGTGTAGTGGGACGTACTGGGGTGGTATTTTAGGGTTTAGGGCAGAGCAGTGGTGTTAGGGCAGCGTAGGGGGTCGTGCTGGGACTGGTGTTTCAGTGTTTAGGGCAGTGCCGTGGTGTACGGGCCTTGTAGGGGGTCATGCTTGGGCTGGTGATTCAGGGTTTAGGGCAGTGCAGTGGTGTTCGGGCAGTGTAGGGGGTCGTGCTGGGGCTGGTGTTTCAGGGTTTAGGCTAGAGCAGTGGTGTTCGGCAGTGTAGGTGGACTTCCTGGGGATGGTGTTTCAGGGTTTAGGGCAGTGCAGTGGTGTTAGAGCAGTGTAGGGGATGTGGTGGAGGTGGTGTTTCAGGGTTTAGGGCTATGCAGTGAGGTTCGGGCAGTGTAGGGGGTCGTGCTGGGACTGGTGTTTTAGGGTTTCGAGCAGTGCAGTGGTGTTCGGGCAGTGTACGGGGTTGTGCTGGGGCTGGTGTTTAAGGGTTTAGGGCAGTGTAGTGGTGTTTGGGCAGTGTAGGGGCTCATGGTGGGGCTGGTGATTCAGGGTTTAGGGCAGAGCAGTGGTGTTCGGGCAGTGTAGGGGGTCATGCAGGGGGTTGTGTTTCAGGGTTTAGGGCAGTGCAGTGGTGTTTGGGCAGAGTAGGGGGTCATGCAGGGGGTGCAGTTTCAGGGTTTAGGGCAGGGCAGGAGTTTTCGGGCAGTGTAGGGGGTCTTGCTGGGGGTGGTGTTTCAGGGTTTAGGGCAGTGTTGTTCGGGCAGTTTAGGATGTCTTGCTGGGGCTGGTGTTTTAGGGATTATGGCAGTGCAGTGGTGTTTGGCAGTGTAGGGGGACGTACTGGGGATGGTGTTTCAGGGTTTAGGGCAGTGCAGTGGTGCTAGAGCAGTGTAGGTGGTCGTGGTGGAGGTGGTGTTTCAGTGTTTAGGGCAGTGCAGTGGTGTTCAAGTAGTCTAGGGGGTCGTGCTGGGGCTGGTGTTTCAGGGTTTAGGGCAGTGCAGTGGTGTTCGGGTATTGTAGTGGGTCATGGTGGGGCTGGTGTTTCAGGTTTCGGGCAGTGCAGTGGTGTTCAGGTAGTGTAGGGGCCGTGCTGGGGCTGGTGTTTCATGGTTTAGGGCAGTGCAGTGGTGATCAGGCAGTGTAGGAGGTCGTGGTGGAGGTGGTGTTTCAGGGTTTTAGGGCAGGGCTGTGCTGTTTGGGCAATGTAGGGGTCATGCTGGGGTGGTGTTTCAGGGCTTAGGGCAGTGCAATTGTGTTCGGTGAGTGTAGGGGATCGTGATGGGGCTGGTGTTTCAGGGTTTAGGGCAGTGCAGTGGTGTTCGGTAGTGTAGGTGTCATGGTGGGGCTCGTGTTTCAGGGTTTAGTGCAGTGCAGTGGTGTTCGCGCAGTGTAGGGGGTCGTGCTGGGGCTGGTGTTTCAGGGTTTAGGTCGGTGCAGTGGTGTTCGGGCAGTGTAGGGTTCGTGCTGGGGCTGGTGTTTCAGCGTTTAGGTCAGTGCAGTGGTGTTCGGGCAGTGTAGGGGTCGTGCTGGTGCTGGTGTTTCAGGATTTAGGGCAGAGCAGTGGTGTTCAGGCAGTGTAGGGGGTCGTGGTGGAGGTGGTGTTTCACGGTTTTAGGGTAGGGCAGTGGTGTTAGGGCAGTGTAGGGGGTGAGCTGGGGGTGGTTTTTCAGGGTTTAGGGCAGTGCAGTGGTGGTCGGTGAGTATACGGGATCGTGCTGGGGCTGGTGTTTCAGGGTTTAGGGCAGTGCAGTGGTGTTCGGGTAGTGTAGGGGGTCGTGCTGGGGCTGGTGTTTCAGGGTTTAGGGCAGTGCAGTGGTGTTTGGACAGTGTAGGGGGTCGTGCTGGGGCTGGTGTTTCATTGTTTAGAGCAGTGCAGTGGTGATCGGGCAGAGTAGGGTGTAGTGCAGGGGGTGGTGTTTCAGACTTTAGGGCAGTGCTGTTGTTTTCGCGCAGTGTAGGGGGTCTTGCTGGGGGTGGTGTTTCAGTGTTTAGTGCTGAGCAGTGGTGTTCGGGCAGTGTAGGGGGACGTACTGGGGTGGTGTTTCAGGGTTTAGTGCTGAGCAGTGGTGTTCGGGCAGTGTAGGGGGTCTTGCTGGTGATGGTGTTTCAGTGTTTAGTGCTGAGCAGTGGTGTTCGGGCAGTGTAGGGGGACGTACTGGGGTGGTGTTTCAGGGTTTAGTGCTGAGCAGTGGTGTTCAGGCAGTGTAGGGGGTCTTGCTGGTGATGGTGTTCCAGGGTTTAGGGCAGTGCAGTGGTGTTCGGTAGTGTAGGTGTCATGGTGGGGCTCGTGTTTCAGGGTTTAGTGCAGTGCAGTGGTGTTCAGGTTGTGTAGGAGTTCGTGCTGTGGCTGGTGTTTCAGGGTTTAGGGCAGTGCAGTGGTGTTCGGGCAGTGTAGGGGGTCATGCTGGGGCTGGTCTTTCAGTGTATAGGGCAGTGCAGTGGTGTTCAGGCAGTGTAGGGGGTCGTGCTGGGGCTGGTGTTTCAGGGTTTAGGTCGGTGCTGTAGTGTTTGGGCAGTGTAGGGGGTCGTGCTGGGGCTGGTGTTTCAGGGTTTAGGTCGGTGCAGTAGTGTTCGGGCAGAGTAGGGGGTCGTGCAGGGGGTGGTGTTTCAGGCTTTAGGGCAGTGCAGTTGTTTTCGGGCAGTGTAGGGGGATGTACTGGGGGTGGTGTTTCAGGTTTTAGGGCAGTGCAGTGGTGTTCGGGCAGTGTAGGGGGTCGTGTTGGGGCTAATGTGTCAGGGTTTAGGGCGGAGCAGTGGTGTTCGGGCAGTGTAGGGGGTTGTGCTGGGGTGGTGTTTCAGGGTTTAGTGCAGTGCAGTGGTGTTCGGGTTGCTTAGGGTGTCGTGCTGGGGGTGGTGCTTCAGGGTTTAGGGCGGAGCAGTGGTGTTCGGGCAGTTTAGGGTGTCGTGCTGGTGATGGTGTTTCAGGATTTTGGGCAGAGCAGTGGTGTTCGGGCAGTCTAGGGGGTCGTGCAGGGGGTGGTGTTTCAGGGTTTAGGGCAGTGCAGTGGTGTTCGGGCAGTGTAGGGGGTCATGCAGGGGGGTGGTGTTTCAGGGTTTACGACAGTGCAGTGGTGTTCGGGCAGTGTAGCGGGTCGTGCTGGTTGTGGCGTTTCGGGTTTTAGGGCAGTGCAGTGGTGTTTGGGCAGTGTGAGGGGTCATGCTGGGGCTGGTGTTTTAGGGATTAGGGCAGTGCAGTGGTGTTCGGGCAGTGTGGGGGTCGTGCTGGGGATAGGGTTTCAGGGTTTAGGGCAGAGCAGTGGTGTTCGGGCAGTGTAGGGGGTTGTGCTGGTGCTAGTTTTTCAGGATTTAGGGTAGAGCAGTGGTGTTCGGGCAGTGTAGGGGGAAGTACTGGGGGTGGTGTTTCAGGGTTTAGTGCTGAGCAGTGGTGTTCGGGCAGTGTAGGGGGTCTTGCTGGGGATGGTGTTTCAGGGTTTAGGGCAGTGCAGTGGTGTTCGGGCAGTGTAGTGGGTCGTGGTGGAGGTGGTGTTTAAAGGGTTTTAGGGCAGGGGTGTTTGGGCAGTGCAGGGGGTCGTGCTGGGGGTGGTGTTTCAGGGTTTAGTGCAGTGCAGTGGTGTTCGTGGAGTGTAGGGGATCGTGCTGGGGCTGGTGTTTCAGGGTTACGGAAGTGCAGTGGTGTTCGGGCATTGTAGGGGGTCGTGCTGGGGCTGCTGTTTTAGGGTTTAGAGCAGTGCAGTGGTGTTCGGGCAGTGTACGGGGTTGTGCTGGGGCTGGTGTTTAAGGATTTAGGGCAGTGCAGTCGTGTTCGGTCAATATATGGGGTCGTGCTTAGGCTGGTGTTTCAGTGTTTAGGGCAGTGCAGTGGTGTTTAGGCAGTGTAGAGGATCATGCTGGGGCTTGTATTTCAGGTTTTAGGGCAGTGCAGTGGTGTTCGGGCAGTGTAGGGGGTCATACTGGAAGTGGTGTTTCAGGATTTAGGGCAGTGAAGTGGTGTTCGGACATTGTAGGGGGACGTGCTGGGGGTGGTGTTTCAGGGTTTAGGGCAGTGCAGGTGTTTTCGGGCAGTGTAGGGGGTCTTGCTGGGGGTGGTGTTTCAGGGTTTAGGGCAGTGGTGTTCGGGCAGTGTAGGGGGTCTTGCTGGGGCTGGTGTTTCACGGTTTAGGTCGGTGCTGTGGTGTTCGGGCAGTGTAGGGGGTTGTGCTGGGGCTGGTGTTTCAGGGTTTAGGTCGGTGCAGTGGTCTTCGGGCAGAATAGGGGGTCGTGCAGGGGGTGGTGTTTCAGGTTTTAGGACAGTACAGTTGTTTTCGGGCAGTGTAGGGGGAAGTACTGGGGGTGGTGTTTCAGGTTTTAGGGCAGTGCAGTGGTGTTCGGGCAGTGTAGTGGGTCGTGCTGGGGCTAATGTTTCAGGGTTTAGGGCGGAGCAGTGGTGCTCGAGCAGTCTAGGGGGTCGTGCAGGGGGTGGTGTTTCAGGGTTTAGGGCAGTGCAGTGGTGTTCGGGCAGTATAGGGGGATGTACTGGGGGTGGTGTTTCAGGGTTTAGTGCTGAGCAGTGGTGTTCGGGCAGTGTAGGGGGTCTTGCTGGGGATGGTGTTTCAGGGTTTAGGGCAGTGCAGTGGTGTTCGGGCAGTGTAGTGGGTCGTGGTGGAGGTGGTGTTTAAAGGGTTTTAGGGCAGGGCAGGGGTGTTTGGGCAGTGGAGGGGGTCATGCTGGGGCTGGTGTTTCAGGATTTTGGAAGTGCAGTGGTGTTCGGGCAGTGTAGGGGGTTGTGCTGGGACTGGTGTTTTAGGGTTTAGAGCAGTGCAGTGGCGTTCGGGCAGTGTACGGGGTTGTGCTGGGGCTGGTGTTTAAGGGTTTAGGGCAGTGCAGTGGTGTTCGGGCAGTGTAGGGGCTCATGGTGGGGCTGGTGATTCAGGGTTTAGGGCAGAGCAGTGGTGTTCGGGCAGTGTAGGGAGTCATGCAGGGGGTGGTGTTTCAGGGTTTAGGGCAGTGCAGTGGTGTTCGGGCAGAGTAGGGGGTCATGCAGGGGGTGCTGTTTCAGGGTTTAGGGCAGTGCAGGTGTTTTCGGGCAGTGTAGGGGGTCTTGCTGGGGGTGGTGTTTCAGGGTTTAGGGCAGTGGTGTTCGGGCAGTGTAGGGGGTCTTGCTGGGGCTGGTGTTTCAGGGTTTAGGGCAGTGCAGTAGTTTTCGGGCAGTGTAGGGGGTAATGCTGGAGGTGGTGTTTCAGGGTTTAGGGCAGTGCAGTGGTGTGCAGGGAGTGTGAGAGGTCATGCTGGGTCGGGTGTTTTAGGGATTATGGCAGATCAGTGGTGTTCGGGCAGTTTAGGGGGTCATGCTCGGGTTGGTGTTTCAGGGTTTTGGGCATAGCAGTGGTGTTCTGGCAGTGTAGGGGGACGTACTGTGGGTGGTGTTTCAGGGTTTAGGGCAGAGCAGTGGTGTTCGGGCAGTGTAGGGGGTCGTGCTGGGGCTGGTATTTCAGTGTTTAGGGCAGTGCAGTGGTGTACGGGCCGTGTAGGGGGTCATGCTGGGGCTGGTGATTCAGGGTTTAGGGCAGTGCAGTGGTATTCGGACAGTGTAGGGGTCCTGCTGGGGCTGGTGTTTCAGGGTTTAGGGCAGAGTAGTGGTGTTCGGCAGTGTAGGGGGACGTACTGGGGATGGTGTTTCAGGGTTTAGGGCAGTGCAGTGGTGCTAGAGCAGTGTAGGTGGTCGTGGTGGAGGTGGTGTTTCAGTGTTTAGGGCAGTGCAGTGGTGTTCAAGTAGTGTAGGGGGTCGTGCTGGGGCTGTTGTTTCAGGGTTTAGGGCAGTGCAGTGGTGTTCGGGTATTGTAGTGGGTCATGGTGGGGCTGGTGTTTCAGGGTTTTGGGCAGTGCAGTGGTGTTCAGGTAGTGTAGGGGTCGTGCTGGGGCTGGTGTTTCAGGGTTTAGGGCAGTGCAGTGGTGATCAGGCAGTATAGGAGGTCGTGGTGGAGGTGGTGTTTCAGGGTTTTAGGGCAGGGCTGTGCTGTTCGGGCAATGTAGGGTTCATGCTGGGGTGGTGTTTCAGGGCTTAGGGCAGTGCAATTGTGTTCGGTGAGTGTAGGGGATCGTGATGGGGCTGGTGTTTCAGGGTTTAGGGCAGTGCAGTGGTGTTCGGTAGTGTAGGTGTCATGGTGGGCTCGTGTTTCAGGGTTTAGTGCAGTGCAGTGGTGTTCAGGTAGTGTAGGAGGTTGTACTGGGGCTAGTGTTTCAGGGTTTAGGGCAGTGCAGTGGTGTTCGCGCAGTGTAGGGGGTCGTGCTTGGGCTGGTGTTTCTGTGTATAGGGCAGTGCAGTTGTGTTCAGGCAGTGTGGGGGGTCGTGCTGGGGCTGGTGTTTCAGGGTTTAGGTCGGTGCAGTGATGTTCGGGCAGTTTAGGGGTCGTGCTGGGGCTGGTGTTTCAGGGTTTAGGTCGGTGCAGTGGTGTTCGGGCTGTGTAGGGGGTCGTGCTGGTGTTTCAGGATTTAGGGCAGAGCAGTGGTGTTCAGGCAGTGTAGGGGGTCATGGTGGAGGTGGTGTTTCAGGGTTTTAGGGCAGGGCAGTGGTGTTCGGGCAGTGTAGGGGGGCGAGCTGGGGGTGGAGTTTCAGGGTTTAGGGCAGTGCAGTGGTGGTCGGTGAGTATAGGGGATCGTGCTGGGGCTGGTGTTTCAGGGTTTAGGGCAGTGCAGTGGTGTTCGGGTAGTGTAGGGGGTCATGCTGGGGCTGGTGTTTCAGGGTTTAGGGCAGTGCAGTGGTGTTTGGGCAGTGTAGGGGGTCGTGCTGGGGCTGGTGTTTCAGTGTATAGAGCTGTGCAGTGGTGTTAGGGCAGTGTAGGGGGTCGTGATGGGGCTAATGTTTCAGGGTTTAGGTCGGTGCAGTGGTGTTCGGGCAGTGTAGGGGGTTGTGCAGGGGCTGGTGTTTCAGGGTTTAGAGCAGTGCAGGGGTGATCGGGCAGAGTAGGGGGTAGTGCAGGGGGTGGTGTTTCAGACTTTAGGGCAGTGCTGTTGTTTTCGGGCAGTGTAGGGTATCTAGCTGGGGGTGGTGATTCAGGGTTTAGTGCTGAGCAGTGGTGTTCGGGCAGTGTATGGGGTCTTGCTGGGGATTGTGTTTCAGGGTTTAGGGCAGTGCAGTGGTGTTCGGGCAGTGTAGGGGGTTGTGGTGGAGGTGGTGTTTCAGGGTTTAGGGCAGTGCAGTGGTGTTCGGGTCGTTTAGGGGTCATGGTGGGGCTGGTGTTTCAGGATTTAGTGCAGTGCAGTGGTGTTCAGGTAATGTAGGGGTCGTGCTGGGGCTGGTGTTTCAGGGTTTACGGCAGGTCAGTGGTGTTCGGGCAGTGTAGGGGGTCGTGCTGGGGTGGTGTTTCAGGGTTTAGGGCAGTACAGTGGTGTTCGAGCAGTGAAGTGGGTCGTGGTGGAGGTGGTGTTTCAGGGTTTTAGGGCAGGGCAGGGGTGTTTGGGAAGTGTAGGGGGTCGTGCTGGGGGTGGTGTTTCAGGGTTTAGGGCAGAGCAGTGGTGTTCGGGCAGTGTAGGGGGTTGTGCTGGTGCTAGTTTTTCAGGATTTAGGGTAGAGCAGTGGTGTTCGGGCAGTGTAGGGGGACGTACTGGGGGTGGTGTTTCAGGGTTTAGTGCTGAGCAGTGGTGTTCGGGCAGTGTAGGGGGTCTTGCTGGGGATGGTGTTTCATGGTTTAGGGCAGTGCAGTGGTGTTCGGGCAGTATAGTGGGTCATGGTGGAGGTGGTGTTTAAAGGGTTTTAGGGCAGGGCAGGGGTGTTTGGGCAGTGTAGGGGGTCGTGCTGGGGGTGGTGTTTCAGGGTTTAGGGCAGTGCAGTGGTGTTCGTGGAGTGTAGGGGATTGTGCTGGGGCTGGTGTTTCAGGGTTACGGAAGTGCAGTGGTGTTCGGGCAGTGTAGGGGGTCGCGCTGGGTCTGGTGTTTTAGTGTTTAGAGCAGTGCAGTGGTGTTCAGGCAGTGTACGGGGTTGTGCTGGGGCTGGTGATTCAGGGTTTAGGGCAGAGCAGTGGTGTTCGGGCAGTGTAGGGGGTCATGCTGGGAGTGATGTTTCAGGATTTGGGGCAGTGCAGTGGTGTTCGGGCATTGTAGGGGGACGTGCTGGGGGTGGTGTTTTAGGGTTTAGGGCAGAGCAGTGGTGTTCGGGCAGTCTAGGGGGTCATGCAGGGGGTGGTGTTTCAGGGTTTAGGGCAGTGCAGTGGTGTTCGGGCAGAGTAGGGGGTCATGCAGGGGGTGCTGTTTCAGGGTTTAGGGCAGTGCAGGTGTTTTCGGGCAGTGTAGGGGGTCTTGCTGGGGGTGGTGTTTCAGGGTTTAGGGCAGTGGTGTTCGGGCAGTGTAGGGGGTCTTGCTGGGGCTGGTGTTTCAGGGTTTAGGTCGGTGCTGTGGTGTTCAGGCAGTGTAGGGGGTTGTGCTGGGGCTGGTGTTTCAGGGTTTAGGTCGGTGCAGTGGTGTTCGGGCAGAGTAGGGGGTCGTGCAGGGGGTGGTGTTTCAGGCTTTAGGGCAGTGCAGTTGTTTTCAGGCAGTGTAGGGGGACGTACTGGGGGTGGTGTTTCAGGTTTTAGGGCAGTGCAGTGGTGTTCGGACAGTGTAGGGGGTCGTGCTGGGGTTATTGTTTCAGGGTTTAGGGCGGAGCACTGGTGTTCGGGCAGTGTAGGGGGTCGTGCTGGGGCTGGTGTTTCAGGGTTTAGGGCAGAGCAGTGGTGTTCGGGCTGTTTACGGTGTCATGCTGGGGCTTTTGTTTCAGGGTTTAGGGCAGTGCAGTGGTGTTCGGGAAGTGTAGGGTGTCGTGATGGTGGTGGTGCTTCAGGGTTTAGGGCAGAGCAGTGGTGTTCGGGCAGTTTAGGGTGTCGTGCTGGTGATGGTGTTTCAGGATTTTGGGCAGAGCAGTGGTGCTCGGGCACTCTAGGGGGTCGTGCAGGGGGTGGTGTTTCAGGGTTTTGGGCAGTGCAGTGGTGTTCGGGCAGTGTAAGGGGATGTACTGGGAGTGGTGTTTCAGGGTTTAGTGCTGAGCAGTGGTGTTCGGGCAGTGTAGGGGGTCTTGATGGGGATGGTGTTTTAGGGTTTAGGGCAGTGCAGTGGTGTTCGGGCAGTGTAGTGGGTCGTGGTGGAGGTGGTGTTTAAAGGGTTTTAGGGCAGGGCAGGGGTGTTTGGGCAGAGTAGGGGGTCGTGCTGGGGCTGGTGTTTCAGGGTTTAGGGCAGTGCAGTGGTGTTCGGGCAGTGTAGGGGATCATGCTGGGGCTGGTGTTTCAGGGTTTCGGAAGTGCAGTGGTGTTCGGGTAGTGTAGGGGGTCGTGCTGGGACTGTTGTTTTAGGGTTTAGAGCAGTGCAGTGGTGTTCGGGCAGTGTACGGGGTTGTGCTGGGGCTGGTGTTTAAGGGTTTAGGGCAGTGTAGTGGTGTTCGGGCAGTGTAAGGGGATGTACTGGGAGTGGTGTTTCAGGGTTTAGTGCTGAGCAGTGGTGTTCGGGCAGTGTAGGGGGTCTTGATGGGGATGATGTTTCAGGGTTTAGGGCAGTGCAGTGGTGTTCGGGCAGAGTAGGGGGTCATGCAGGGGGTGTTGTTTCAGGGTTTAGGGCAGTGCAGGTGTTTTTGGGCAGTGTAGGTGGTCTTGCTGGGGTGGTGTTTCAGGGTTTAGGGCAGTGGTGTTCGGGCAGTGTAGGGGGTCTTGCTGGGGCTGGTGTTTCAGGGTTTAGGGCAGTGCAGTAGTTTTCGGGCAGTGTAGGGGGTCATACTGGAGGTGGTGTTTCAGGGTTTAGGGCAGTGCCGTGGTGTGCAGGCAGTGTGAAGGGTCATGCTGGGGCTGGTCTTTTAGGGATTATGGCAGAGCAGTGGTGTTCTGGCAGTGTAGTGGGACGTACTGGGGGTGGTATTTTAGGGTTTAGGGCAGAGCAGTGGTGTTAGGGCAGCGTAGGGGGTCGTGCTGGGACTGGTGTTTCAGTGTTTAGGGCAGTGCCGTGGTGTACGGGCCTTGTAGGGGGTCATGCTGGGGCTGGTGATTCAGGGTTTAGGGCAGTGCAGTGGTGTTCGGGCAGTGTAGGGGGTCGTGCTGGGGCTGGTGTTTCAGGGTTTAGGCTAGAGCAGTGGTGTTCGGCAGTGTAGGTGGACTTCCTGGGGATGGTGTTTCAGGGTTTAGGGCAGTGCAGTGGTGTTAGAGCAGTGTAGGGGATGTGGTGGAGGTGGTGTTTCAGGGTTTAGGGCTATGCAGTGAGGTTCGGGCAGTGTAGGGGGTCGTGCTGGGACTGGTGTTTTAGGGTTTCGAGCAGTGCAGTGGTGTTCGGGCAGTGTACGGGGTTGTGCTGGGGCTGGTGTTTAAGGGTTTAGGGCAGTGTAGTGGTGTTTGGGCAGTGTAGGGGCTCATGGTGGGGCTGGTGATTCAGGGTTTAGGGCAGAGCAGTGGTGTTCGGGCAGTGTAGGGGGTCATGCAGGGGGTTGTGTTTCAGGGTTTAGGGCAGTGCAGTGGTGTTTGGGCAGAGTAGGGGGTCATGCAGGGGGTGCAGTTTCAGGGTTTAGGGCAGGGCAGGAGTTTTCGGGCAGTGTAGGGGGTCTTGCTGGGGGTGGTGTTTCAGGGTTTAGGGCAGTGTTGTTCGGGCAGTTTAGGATGTCTTGCTGGGGCTGGTGTTTTAGGGATTATGGCAGTGCAGTGGTGTTTGGCAGTGTAGGGGGACGTACTGGGGATGGTGTTTCAGGGTTTAGGGCAGTGCAGTGGTGCTAGAGCAGTGTAGGTGGTCGTGGTGGAGGTGGTGTTTCAGTGTTTAGGGCAGTGCAGTGGTGTTCAAGTAGTCTAGGGGGTCGTGCTGGGGCTGGTGTTTCAGGGTTTAGGGCAGTGCAGTGGTGTTCAGGTATTGTAGTGGGTCATGGTGGGGCTGGTGTTTCAGGTTTCGGGCAGTGCAGTGGTGTTCAGGTAGTGTAGGGGCCGTGCTGGGGCTGGTGTTTCATGGTTTAGGGCAGTGCAGTGGTGATCAGGCAGTGTAGGAGGTCGTGGTGGAGGTGGTGTTTCAGGGTTTTAGGGCAGGGCTGTGTGTTTGGGCAATGTAGGGGTCATGCTGGGGTGGTGTTTCAGGGCTTAGGGCAGTGCAATTGTGTTCGGTGAGTGTAGGGGATCGTGATGGGGCTGGTGTTTCAGGGTTTAGGGCAGTGCAGTGGTGTTCGGTAGTGTAGGTGTCATGGTGGGGCTCGTGTTTCAGGGTTTAGTGCAGTGCAGTGGTGTTCAGGTAGTGTAGGAGGTCGTACTGGGGCTGGTGTTTCAGGGTTTAGGGCAGTGCAGTGGTGTTCGCGCAGTGTAGGGGGTCGTGCTGGGGCTGGTGTTTCAGGGTTTAGGTCGGTGCAGTGGTGTTCGGGCAGTGTAGGGTTCGTGCTGGGGCTGGTGTTTCAGCGTTTAGGTCGGTGCAGTGGTGTTCGGGCAGTGTAGGGGTCGTGCTGGTGCTGGTGTTTCAGGATTTAGGGCAGAGCAGTGGTGTTCAGGCAGTGTAGGGGGTCGTGGTGGAGGGGGTGTTTCAGGGTTTTAGGGTAGGGCAGTGGTGTTCGGGCAGTGTAGGGGGTGAGCTGGGGGTGGTTTTTCAGGGTTTAGGGCAGTGCAGTGGTGGTCGGTGAGTATACGGGATCGTGCTGGGGCTGGTGTTTCAGGGTTTAGGGCAGTGCAGTGGTGTTCGGGTAGTGTAGGGGGTCGTGCTGGGGCTGGTGTTTCAGGGTTTAGGGCAGTGCAGTGGTGTTTGGACAGTGTAGGGGGTCGTGCTGGGGCTGGTGTTTCATTGTTTAGAGCAGTGCAGTGGTGATCGGGCAGAGTAGGGTGTAGTGCAGGGGGTGGTGTTTCAGACTTTAGGGCAGTGCTGTTGTTTTCGCGCAGTGTAGGGGGTCTTGCTGGGGGTGGTGTTTCAGTGTTTAGTGCTGAGCAGTGGTGTTCGGGCAGTGTAGGGGGACGTACTGGGGTGGTGTTTCAGGGTTTAGTGCTGAGCAGTGGTGTTCGGGCAGTGTAGGGGGTCTTGCTGGTGATGGTGTTTCAGTGTTTAGTGCTGAGCAGTGGTGTTCGGGCAGTGTAGGGGGACGTACTGGGGTGGTGTTTCAGGGTTTAGTGCTGAGCAGTGGTGTTCAGGCAGTGTAGGGGGTCTTGCTGGTGATGGTGTTCCAGGGTTTAGGGCAGTGCAGTGGTGTTCGGTAGTGTAGGTGTCATGGTGGGGCTCGTGTTTCAGGGTTTAGTGCAGTGCAGTGGTGTTCAGGTTGTGTAGGAGTTCGTGCTGTGGCTGGTGTTTCAGGGTTTAGGGCAGTGCAGTGGTGTTCGGGCAGTGTAGGGGGTCATGCTGGGGCTGGTCTTTCAGTGTATAGGGCAGTGCAGTGGTGTTCAGGCAGTGTAGGGGGTCGTGCTGGGGCTGGTGTTTCAGGGTTTAGGTCGGTGCTGTAGTGTTTGGGCAGTGTAGGGGGTCGTGCTGGGGCTGGTGTTTCAGGGTTTAGGTCGGTGCAGTAGTGTTCGGGCAGAGTAGGGGGTCGTGCAGGGGGTGGTGTTTCAGGCTTTAGGGCAGTGCAGTTGTTTTCGGGCAGTGTAGGGGGATGTACTGGGGGTGGTGTTTCAGGTTTTAGGGCAGTGCAGTGGTGTTCGGGCAGTGTAGGGGGTCGTGTTGGGGCTAATGTGTCAGGGTTTAGGGCGGAGCAGTGGTGTTCGGGCAGTGTAGGGGGTTGTGCTGGGGTGGTGTTTCAGGGTTTAGTGCAGTGCAGTGGTGTTCGGGTTGTTTAGGGTGTCGTGCTGGGGCTTGTGTTTCAGGGTTTAGGGCAGTGCAGTGGAGTTCTGGAAGTGTAGGGTGTCGTGCTGGGGGTGGTGCTTCAGGGTTTAGGGCAGAGCAGTGGTGTTCGGGCAGTTTAGGGTGTCGTGCTGGTGATGGTGTTTCAGGATTTTGGGCAGAGCAGTGGTGTTCGGGCAGTCTAGGGGGTCGTGCAGGGGGTGGTGTTTCAGGGTTTAGGGCAGTGCAGTGGTGTTCGGGCAGTGTAGGGGGTCATGCAGGGGGGTGGTGTTTCAGGGTTTACGACAGTGCAGTGGTGTTCGGGCAGTGTAGCGGGTCGTGCTGGTTGTGGCGTTTCGGGTTTTAGGGCAGTGCAGTGGTGTTTGGGCAGTGTGAGGGGTCATGCTGGGGCTGGTGTTTTAGGGATTAGGGCAGTGCAGTGGTGTTCGGGCAGTGTGGGGGTCTTGCTGGGGATAGGGTTTCAGGGTTTAGGGCAGAGCAGTGGTGTTCGGGCAGTGTAGGGGGTTGTGCTGGTGCTAGTTTTTCAGGATTTAGGGTAGAGCAGTGGTGTTCGGGCAGTGTAGGGGGAAGTACTGGGGGTGGTGTTTCAGGGTTTAGTGCTGAGCAGTGGTGTTCGGGCAGTGTAGGGGGTCTTGCTGGGGATGGTGTTTCAGGGTTTAGGGCAGTGCAGTGGTGTTCAGGCAGTGTAGTGGGTCGTGGTGGAGGTGGTGTTTAAAGGGTTTTAGGGCAGGGGTGTTTGGGCAGTGCAGGGGGTCGTGCTGGGGGTGGTGTTTCAGGGTTTAGTGCAGTGCAGTGGTGTTCGTGGAGTGTAGGGGATCGTGCTGGGGCTGGTGTTTCAGGGTTTTGGAAGTGCAGTGGTGTTCGGGCATTGTAGGGGGTCGTGCTGGGGCTGCTGTTTTAGGGTTTAGAGCAGTGCAGTGGTGTTCGGGCAGTGTACGGGGTTGTGCTGGGGCTGGTGTTTAAGGATTTAGGGCAGTGCAGTCGTGTTCGGTCAATATATGGGGTCGTGCTTAGGCTGGTGTTTCAGTGTTTAGGGCAGAGCAGTGGTGTTTAGGCAGTGTAGAGGATCATGCTGGGGCTTGTATTTCAGGTTTTAGGGCAGTGCAGTGGTGTTCGGGCAGTGTAGGGGGTCGTGCTGGGGCTGGTGTTTCAGGGTTTAGGGCAGTGCAGTGGTGTTCGGGCAGTGTAGGGAGCCGTGCTGGGGCTGGTGTTTCAGGGTTTAGGGCAGTGCAGTGGTGTTCGGGCAGTGTAGTGGTTCATGGTGGAGGTGGTGTTTCAGGGTTTTAGGGCAGGGCAGTGGTGTTCGGGCAGTGTAGGGGGTCGTGCTGGGGAGGTGTTTCAGGGTTTAGGGCAGTGCAGTGGTGTTCGGGGAGTGAAGGGGATCGTGCTCGGGCTGGTGTTTCAGTGTTACGTCAGTGCAGTGGTGTTCGGGCAGTGGAGGGGGTCGTGCTGAGACTGGTGTTTGAGGATTTAGGGCAGTGCAGTGGTGTTCGGGCAGTGTAGAGGGTCATGCTGGGGCTCGTGTTTCAGGGTTTAGGGCAGTGCAGTGGTGTTCGGGCAGTGTAGGGGGTCGTGCTGGGGCTGGTGTTTCAGGGTTTAGGGCAGTGCAGTGGTGTTCGGGCAGTGTAGGGGATCTTGCTGGGGCTGGTGTTTCAGGGTTTAGGGCAGAGCAGTGGTGTTCGGGCAGTGTAGGGGGTCTTGCTGGGGCTGATGCTTCAGGGTTTAAGGCAGTACAGTGGTGTTCGAGCAGTGAAGTGGGTCATGGTGGAGGTGGTGTTTCAGGGTTTTAGGGCTGGGCAGGGGTGTTTGGGAAGTGTAGGGGGTCGTGCTGGGTGTGGTGTTTCAGGGTTTAGGGCAGAGCAGTGGTGTTCGGGTAGTGTAGGGGGTTGTGCTGGTGCTAGTTTTTCAGGATTTAGGGTAGAGCAGTGGTGTTCGGGCAGTGTAGGGGGACATACTGGGGGTGGTGTTTCAGGGTTTAGTGCTGAGCAGTGGTGTTCGGGCAGTGTAGGGGGTCTTGCTGGGGATGGTGTTTCATGGTTTAGGGCAGTGCAATGGTGTTCGGGCAGTGTAGTGGGTCATGGTGGAGGTGGTGTTTAAAGGGTTTTAGGGCAGGGGTGTCTGGGCAGTGTAGGGGGTCGTGCTGGGGGTGGTGTTTCAGGGTTTAGGGCAGTGCAGTGGTGTTCGTGGAGTGTAGGGGATCGTGCTGCGGCTGGTGTTTCAGGGTTACGGAAGTGCAATGGTGTTCGGGCAGTGTAGGGGGTCGTGCTGGGACTGGTGTTTTAGGGTTTAGAGCGGTGCAGTGGTGTTCGGGCAGTGTACGGGGTTGTGCTGGGGCTGGTGTTTCAGGATTTAGGGCAGAGCAGTGGTGTTCGGGCAGTGTAGGGGGTCATGCTGGGAGTGGTGTTTCAGGATTTAGGGCAGTGCAGTGGTGTTCGGGCATTGTAGGGGGACGTGCTGGGGATGGTGTTTTATGGTTTAGGGCAGAGCAGTGGTGTTTGGGCAGTCTAGGGGGTCATGCAGGGGGTGGTGTTTCAGGGTTTAGGGCAGTGCAGTGGTGTTTGGGCAGAGTAGGGGGTCATGCAGGGGGTGCTGTTTCAGGGTTTAGGGCAGTGCAGGTGTTTTCGGGCAGTGTAGGGGGTCTTGCTGGGGGTGGTGTTTCAGGGTTTAGGGCAGTGGTGTTCGGGCAGTGTAGTGGGGTCTTGCTGGGGCTTGTGTTTCAGGGTTTAGGTCGGTGCTGTGGTGTTCGGGCAGTGTAGGGGGTTGTGCTGGGGCTGGTGTTTCAGGGTTTAGGTTGGTGCAGTGGTGTTCAGGCAGAGTAGGGGGTCGTGCAGGGGGTGGTGTTTTAGGCTTTAGGGCAGTGCAGTTGTTTTCGGGCAGTGTAGGGGGACATACTGGGGGTGGTGTTTCAGGTTTTAGGGCAGTGCAGTGGTGTTCGGGCAGTGTAGGGGGTCGTGCTGGGGCTATTGTTTCAGAGTTTAGGGCGGAGTAGTGGTGTTCGGGCAGTGTAGGGGGTCGTGCTGGGGCTGGTGTTTTAGGGTTTAGGGCAGAGCAGTGGTGTTCGAGCAGTGAAGTGGGTCATGGTGGAGGTGGTGTTTCAGGGTTTTAGGGCAGGGCAGGTGTGTTTGGGAAGTGTTGGGGGTCGTGCTGGGTGTGGTGTTTCAGGGTTTAGGGCAGAGCAGTGGTGTTCGGGCAGTGTAGGGGGTTGTGCTGGTGCTAGTTTTTCAGGATTTAGGGTAGAGCAGTGGTGTTCGGGCAGTGTAGGGGGACGTACTGGGGGTGGTGTTTCAGGGTTTAGTGCTGAGCAGTGGTGTTCGGGCAGTGTAGGGGGTCTTGCTGGGGATGGTGTTTCATGGTTTAGGGCAGTGCAATGGTGTTCGGGCAGTGTAGTGGGTCATGGTGGAGGTGGTGTTTAAAGGGTTTTAGGGCAGGGCAGGGGTGTTTGGGCAGTGTAGGTGGGTCGTGCTGGGGGTGGTGTTTCAGGGTTTAGGGCAGTGCAGTGGGGTTCGTGGAGTGTAGGGGATCGTGCTGGGGCTAGTGTTTCAGGGTTACGGAAGTGCAATGGTGTTCGGGCAGTGTAGGGGGTCATGCTGGGACTGGTGTTTTAGGGTTTAGAGCGGTGCAGTGGTGTTCGGGCAGTATACGGGGTTGTGCTGGGGCTGGTGTTTAAGGGTTTAGGGCAGTGGTGTTCGGGCAGTGTAGGGGCTCATGGTGGGGATGGTGATTCAGGATTTAGGGCAGAGCAGTGGTGTTCGGGCAGTGTAGGGGGTCATGCTGGGAGTTGTGTTTCAGGATTTAGGGCAGTGCAGTGGTGTTCGGGAATTGTAGGGGGACGTGCTGGGGCTGGTGTTTTAGGGTTTAGGGCAGAGCAGTGGTGTTCGGGCAGTCTAGGGGGTCATGCAGGGGGTGGTGTTTCAGGGTTTAGGGCAGTGCAGTGGTGTTTGGGCAGAGTAGGGGGTCATGCAGGGGGTTCTGTTTCAGGGTTTAGGGCAGTGCAGGTGTTTTCGGGCAGTGTAGGGGGTCTTGCTGGGGGTGGTGTTTCAGGGTTTAGGGCAGTGGTGTTCGGGCAGTGTAGTGGGGTCTTGCTGGGGCTGGTGTTTCAGGGTTTAGGTCGGTGCTGTGGTGTTCGGGCAGTGTAGGGGGTTGTGCTGGGGCTGGTGTTTCAGGGTTTAGGTCGGTGCAGTGGTGTTCAGGCAGAGTAGGGGGTCGTGCAGGGGGTGGTGTTTTAGGCTTTAGGGCAGTGCAGTTGTTTTTGGGCAGTGTAGGGGGACATACTGGGGGTGGTGTTTCAGGTTTTAGGGCAGTGCAGTGGTGTTCGGGCAGTGTAGGGGGTCGTGCTGGGGCTATTGTTTCAGAGTTTAGGGCGGAGTAGTGGTGTTCGGGCAGTGTAGGGGGTCGTGCTGGGGCTGGTGTTTCAGGGTTTAGGGCAGAGCAGTGGTGTTCGGGCTGTTTACGGTGTCATGCTGGGGCTTGTGTTTCAGAGTTTAGGGCAGTGCAGTGGTGTTCGGGAAGTGTAGGGTGTCGTGCTGGTGGTGGTGCTTCAGGGTTTAGGGCAGAGCAGGGGTGTTCGGGCAGTTTAGGGTGTCGTGCTGGTGATGGTGTTTCAGGATTTTGGGCAGAGCAGTGGTAATCGGGCAGTCTAGTGGGTCATGCAGGGGGTGGTGTTTCAGGGTTTTGGGCAGTGCAGTGGTGTTCGGGCAGTGTAAGGGGATGTACTGGGGGTGGTGTTTCAGGGTTTAGTGCTGAGCAGTGGTGTTCGGGCAGTATAGGGGGTCTTGCTGGGGATGGTGTTTCAGGGTTTAGGGCAGTGCAGTGGTGTTCGGGCAGTGTAGTGGGTCGTGGTGGAGGTGGTGTTTAAAGGGTTTTAGGGCAGGGCAGGGGTGTTTGGGCAGTGTAGGGGGTCGTGCTGGGGCTGGTGTTTCAGGGTTTAGGGCAGTGCAGTGGTGTTCGGGAAGTGTAGGGGATCGTGCTGGCGCTGGTGTTTCAGGGTTTCGGAAGTGCAGTGGTGTTCGGGCAGTGTAGGGGGTTGTGCTGGGACTGGTGTTTTAGGGTTTAGAGCAGTGGAGTGGTGTTCGGGCAGTGTAGGGGATCGTGCTGGCGCTGGTGTTTCAGGGTTTCGGAAGTGCAGTGGTGTTCGGGCAGAGTAGGGGGTCATGCAGGGGGTGCTGTTTCAGGGTTTAGGGCAGGGCAGGTGTTTTCGGGCAGTGTAGGGGGTCTTGCTGGGGGTGGTGTTTCAGGGTTTAGGGCAGTGGTGTTCGGGCAGTGTAGGAAGTCTTGCTGGGGCTGGTGTTTCAGGGTTTAGGGCAGTGCAGTAGTTTTTGGGCAGTGTAGGGGTCATGCTGGTGTTTTAGGGATTATGGCAGATCAGTGGTGTTCGGGCAGTGTAGGGGGTCATGCTCGGGTTGGTGTTTCAGGGTTTTGGGCAGAGCAGTGGTGTTCTGTCAGTGTAGGGGGACGTACTGTGGGTGGTGTTTCAGGGTTTAAGGAAGAGCAGTGGTGTTCGGGCAGTGTAGGTGGTCGTGCTGGAGCTGGTATTTCAGTGTTTAGGGCAGTGCAGTGGTGTACGGGCCGTGTAGGGGGTCATGCTGGGGCTGGTGATTCAGGGTTTAGGGCAGTGCAGTGGTGTTCGGACAGTGTAGGGGGTCCTGCTGGGGCTGATGTTTCAGGGTTTAGGGCAGAGCAGTGGTGTTCGGGCAGTGTAGGGGGTCATGCTCGGGTTGGTGTTTCAGGGTTTTGGGCAGAGCAGTAGTGTTTTGGCAGTGTAGGGGGACGTACTGTGGGTGGTGTTTCAGGGTTTAGGGCAGAGCAGTGGTGTTCGGCAGTGTAGGGGGACGTACTGGGGATGGTGTTTCAGGGTTTAGGGCAGTGCAGTGGTGCTAGAGCAGTGTAGGTGGTCGTGTGCAGGGTTTAGGGTAGTGCAGTGGTGTTCGGGTATTGTAGTGGGTCATGGTGGGGCTGGTGTTTCAGGGTTTCGGGCAGTGCAGTGGTGTTCAGGTAGTGTAGGGGTCGTGCTGGGGCTGGTGTTTCAGGGTTTAGGGCAGTGCAGTGGTGATCAGGCAGTGTAGGAGGTCGTGGTGGAGGTGGTGTTTCAGGGTTTTAGGGCAGGGCTGTGCTGTTTGGGCAATGTAGGGGTCATGCTGGGGTGGTGTTTCAGGGCTTAGGGCAGTGCAATTGTATTCGGTGAGTGTAGGGGATCGTGATGGGGCTGGTGTTTCAGGGTTTAGGGCAGTGCAGTGGTGTTCGGTAGTGTAGGTGTCATGGTGGGGCTCGTGTTTCAGGGTTTAGGGCAGTGCAGTGGTGTTCGCGCAGTGTAGGGGGTCATGCTGGGGCTGGTGTTTCTGTGTATAGGGCAGTGCAGTTGTGTTCAGGCAGTGTAGGGGGTCGTGCTGGGGCTGGTGTTTCAGGATTTAGGTCGGTGCAGTGGTGTTCGGGCAGTGTGGGGGTCGTGCTGGGGCTGGTGTTTCAGGGTTTAGGTAGGTGCAGTGGTGTTCGGGCTGTGTAGGGGGTCTTGCTGGTGCTGGTGTTTCAGGATTTAGGGCAGAGCAGTGGTGTTCAGGCAGTGTAGGGGGTCATGGTGGAGGTGGTGTTTCAGGGTTTTAGGGCAGGGCAGTGGTGTTCGGGCAGTGTAGGGGGCGAGCTGGGGGTGGTGTTTCAGGGTTTAGGGCAGTGCAGTGGTGGTCGGTGAGTATAGGGGATCGTGCTGGGGCTGGTGTTTCAGGGTTTAGGGCAGTGCAGTGGTGTTCGGGTAGTGTAGGGGGTCGTGCTGGGGCTGGTGTTTCAGGGTTTAGGGCAGTGCAGTGGTGTTCTGGTAGTGTAGGGAGTCATGCTGGGGCTGGTGTTTCAGGGTTTAGGGCAGTGCAGTGGTGTTTGGGCAGTGTAGGGGGTCGTGCTGGGGCTGGTGTTTCAGTGTATAGAGCAGTGCAGTGGTGTTAGGGCAGTGTAGGGGGTCGTGCTGGGGCTAATGTTTCAGGGTTTAGGTCGGTGCAGTGGTGTTCGGGCAGCGTAGGTGGTCGTGCTGGGGCTGGTGTTTCAGGGTTTAGAGCAGTGCAGTGGTGATCGGGCAGAGTAGGGGGTAGTGCAGGGGGTGGTGTTTCAGACTTTAGGGCAGTGCTGTTGTTTTCGGGCAGTGTAGGGGGTCTAGCTGGGGGTGGTGTTTCAGTGTTTAGTGCTGAGCAGTGGTGTTCGGGCAGTGTAGGGGGACGTACTGGGGGTGGTGTTTCAGGGTTTAGTGCTGAGCAGTGGTGTTCGGGCAGTGTAGGGGGTCTTGCTGGTGATGGTGTTTCAGGGTTTAGGGCAGTGCAGTGGTGTTCGGGCAGTGTAGGGGGTCGTGGTGGAGGTGGTGTTTCAGGGTTTAGGGCAGTGCAGTGGTGTTCGGGTCGTTTAGGGGGTCATGGTGGGGCTGGTGTTTCAGGGTTTAGGGCAGTGCAGTGGTGTTCGTGGAGTGTAGGGGATCGTGCTGGGGCTGGTTTTTCAGGGTTACGGAAGTGCAGTGGTGTTCGGGCAGTATAGGGGGTCATGCTGGGACTGGTGTTTTAGGGTTTAGAGCAGTGCAGTGGTGTTCGGGCAGTGTAGCGGGTCATGCTGGGTGTGGCGTTTCAGGTTTTAGGGCAGTGCAGTGGTGTTCGGGCGGTGTGAGGGGTCGTGCTGGGGCTGGTGTTTTAGGGATTAGGGCAGTGCAGTGGTGTTCGGGCAGTGTAGGGGGTCGTGCTGGGGGTGGGGTTTCAGGGTTTAGGACAGAGCAGTGGTGTTCGGGCAGTGTAGGGGGTCGTGCTGGGGGTGGTGTTTCAGGGTTTAGGGCAGTGCAGTGGTGTTCGTGGAGTGTAGGGGATCGTGCTGGGGCTGGTGTTTCAGGGTTACGGAAGTGCAGTGGTGTTCGGGCAGTATAGGGGGTCATGCTGGGACTGGTGTTTTAGGGTTTAGAGCAGTGCAGTGGTGTTCGGGCAGTGTAGGGGCTCATGGTGGGGATGGTGATTTAGGGTTTAGGGCGGAGCAGTAGTGTTCGGGCAATGTAGGGGGTCATACTGGAAGTGGTGTTTCAGGATTTAGGGCAGTGAAGTGGTGTTCGGACATTGTAGGGGGACGTGCTGGGGGTGGTGTTTCAGGGTTTAGGGCAGTGCAGGTGTTTTCGGGCAGTGTAGGGGGTCTTGCTGGGGGTGGTGTTTCAGGGTTTAGGGCAGTGGTGTTCGGGCAGTGTAGGGGGTCTTGCTGGGGCTGGTGTTTCACGGTTTAGGTCGGTGCTGTGGTGTTCGGGCAGTGTAGGGGGTTGTGCTGGGGCTGGTGTTTCAGGGTTTAGGTCGGTGCAGTGGTCTTCGGGCAGAATAGGGGGTCGTGCAGGGGGTGGTGTTTCAGGTTTTAGGACAGTACAGTTGTTTTCGGGCAGTGTAGGGGGAAGTACTGGGGGTGGTGTTTCAGGTTTTAGGGCAGTGCAGTGGTGTTCGGGCAGTGTAGTGGGTCGTGCTGGGGCTAATGTTTCAGGGTTTAGGGCGGAGCAGTGGTGCTCGAGCAGTCTAGGGGGTCGTGCAGGGGCTGGTGTTTCAGGGTTTAGGGCAGTGCAGTGGTGTTCGGGCAGTATAGGGGGATGTACTGGGGGTGGTGTTTCAGGGTTTAGTGCTGAGCAGTGGTGTTCGGGCAGTGTAGGGGGTCTTGCTGGGGATGGTGTTTCAGGGTTTAGGGCAGTGCAGTGGTGTTCGGGCAGTGTAGTGGGTCGTGGTGGAGGTGGTGTTTAAAGGGTTTTAGGGCAGGGCAGGGGTGTTTGGGCAGTGGAGGGGGTCATGCTGGGGCTGGTGTTTCAGGATTTTGGAAGTGCAGTGGTGTTCGGGCAGTGTAGGGGGTTGTGCTGGGACTGGTGTTTTAGGGTTTAGAGCAGTGCAGTGGTGTTCGGGCAGTGTACGGGGTTGTGCTGGGGCTGGTGTTTAAGGGTTTAGGGCAGTGCAGTGGTGTTCGGGCAGTGTAGGGGCTCATGGTGGGGCTGGTGATTCAGGGTTTAGGGCAGAGCAGTGGTGTTCGGGCAGTGTAGGGGGTCATGCAGGGGGTGGTGTTTCAGGGTTTAGGGCAGTGCAGTGGTGTTCGGGCAGAGTAGGGGGTCGTGCTGGGGCTGTTGTTTCAGGGTTTAGGGCAGTGCAGTGGTGTTCGGGTATTGTAGTGGGTCATGGTGGGGCTGGTGTTTCAGTGTTTTGGGCAGTGCAGTGGTGTTCAGGTAGTGTAGGGGTCGTGCTGGGGCTGGTGTTTCAGGGTTTAGGGCAGTGCAGTGGTGATCAGGCAGTATAGGAGGTCGTGGTGGAGGTGGTGTTTCAGGGTTTTAGGGCAGGGCTGTGCTGTTCGGGCAATGTAGGGTTCATGCTGGGGTGGTGTTTCAGGGCTTAGGGCAGTGCAATTGTGTTCGGTGAGTGTAGGGGATCGTGATGGGGCTGGTGTTTCAGGGTTTAGGGCAGTGCAGTGGTGTTCGGTAGTGTAGGTGTCATGGTGGGCTCGTGTTTCAGGGTTTAGTGCAGTGCAGTGGTGTTCAGGTAGTGTAGGAGGTTGTACTGGGGCTGGTGTTTCAGGGTTTAGGGCAGTGCAGTGGTGTTCGCGCAGTGTAGGGGGTCGTGCTTGGGCTGGTGTTTCTGTGTATAGGGCAGTGCAGTTGTGTTCAGGCAGTGTGGGGGGTCGTGCTGGGGCTGGTGTTTCAGGGTTTAGGTCGGTGCAGTGGTGTTCGGGCAGTTTAGGGGTCGTGCTGGGGCTGGTGTTTCAGGGTTTAGGTCGGTGCAGTGGTGTTCAGGCTGTGTAGGGGGTCGTGCTGGTGTTTCAGGATTTAGGGCAGAGCAGTGGTGTTCAGGCAGTGTAGGGGGTCATGGTGGAGGTGGTGTTTCAGGGTTTTAGGGCAGGGCAGTGGTGTTCGGGCAGTGTAGGGGGGCGAGCTGGGGGTGGAGTTTCAGGGTTTAGGGCAGTGCAGTGGTGGTCGGTGAGTATAGGGGATCGTGCTGGGGCTGGTGTTTCAGGGTTTAGGGCAGTGCAGTGGTGTTCGGGTAGTGTAGGGGGTCATGCTGGGGCTGGTGTTTCAGGGTTTAGGGCAGTGCAGTGGTGTTTGGGCAGTGTAGGGGGTCGTGCTGGGGCTGGTGTTTCAGTGTATAGAGCTGTGCAGTGGTGTTAGGGCAGTGTAGGGGGTCGTGATGGGGCTAATGTTTCAGGGTTTAGGTCGGTGCAGTGGTGTTCGGGCAGTGTAGGGGGTTGTGCAGGGGCTGGTGTTTCAGGGTTTAGAGCAGTGCAGTGGTGATCGGGCAGAGTAGGGGGTAGTGCAGGGGGTGGTGTTTCAGACTTTAGGGCAGTGCTGTTGTTTTCGGGCAGTGTAGGGTATCCAGCTGGGGGTGGTGATTCAGGGTTTAGTGCTGAGCAGTGGTGTTCGGGCAGTGTATGGGGTCTTGCTGGGGATTGTGTTTCAGGGTTTAGGGCAGTGCAGTGGTGTTCGGGCAGTGTAGGGGGTTGTGGTGGAGGTGGTGTTTCAGGGTTTAGGGCAGTGCAGTGGTGTTCGGGTCGTTTAGGGGGTCATGGTGGGGCTGGTGTTTCAGGATTTAGTGCAGTGCAGTGGTGTTCAGGTAATGTAGGGGTCGTGCTGGGGCTGGTGTTTCAGGGTTTACGGCAGGTCAGTGGTGTTCGGGCAGTGTAGGGGGTCGTGCTGGGGTGGTGTTTCAGGGTTTAGGGCAGTACAGTGGTGTTCGAGCAGTGAAGTGGGTCGTGGTGGAGGTGGTGTTTCAGGGTTTTAGGGCAGGGCAGGGGTGTTTGGGAAGTGTAGGGGGTCGTGCTGGGGGTGGTGTTTCAGGGTTTAGGGCAGAGCAGTGGTGTTCGGGCAGTGTAGGGGGTTGTGCTGGTGCTAGTTTTTCAGGATTTAGGGTAGAGCAGTGGTGTTCGGGCAGTGTAGGGGGACGTACTGGGGGTGGTGTTTCAGGGTTTAGTGCTGAGCAGTGGTGTTTGGGCAGTGTAGGGGGTCTTGCTGGGGATGGTGTTTCATGGTTTATGGCAGTGCAGTGGTGTTCGGGCAGTATAGTGGGTCATGGTGGAGGTGGTGTTTAAAGGGTTTTAGGGCAGGGCAGGGGTGTTTGGGCAGTGTAGGGGGTCGTGCTGGGGGTGGTGTTTCAGGGTTTAGGGCAGTGCAGTGGTGTTCGTGGAGTGTAGGGGATCGTGCTGGGGCTGGTGTTTCAGGGTTACGGAAGTGCAGTGGTGTTCGGGCAGTGTAGGGGGTCGCGCTGGGTCTGGTGTTTTAGGGTTTAGAGCAGTGCAGTGGTGTTCAGGCAGTGTACGGGGTTGTGCTGGGGCTGGTGCTTCAGGGTTTAGGGCAGAGCAGTGGTGTTCGGGCAGTGTAGGGGGTCATGCTGGGAGTGATGTTTCAGGATTTGGGGCAGTGCAGTGGTGTTCGGGCATTGTAGGGGGACGTGCTGGGGGTGGTGTTTTAGGGTTTAGGGCAGAGCAGTGGTGTTCGGGCAGTCTAGGGGGTCATGCAGGGGGTGGTGTTTCAGGGTTTAGGGCAGTGCAGTGGTGTTCGGGCAGAGTAGGGGGTCATGCAGGGGGTGCTGTTTCAGGGTTTAGGGCAGTGCAGGTGTTTTCGGGCAGTGTAGGGGGTCTTGCTGGGGGTGGTGTTTCAGGGTTTAGGGCAGTGGTGTTCGGGCAGTGTAGGGGGTCTTGCTGGGGCTGGTGTTTCAGGGTTTAGGTCGGTGCTGTGGTGTTCAGGCAGTGTAGGGGGTTGTGCTGGGGCTGGTGTTTCAGGGTTTAGGTCGGTGCAGTGGTGTTCGGGCAGAGTAGGGGGTCGTGCAGGGGGTGGTGTTTCAGGCTTTAGGGCAGTGCAGTTGTTTTCAGGCAGTGTAGGGGGACGTACTGGGGGTGGTGTTTCAGGTTTTAGGGCAGTGCAGTGGTGTTCGGACAGTGTAGGGGGTCGTGCTGGGGTTATTGTTTCAGGGTTTAGGGCGGAGCACTGGTGTTCGGGCAGTGTAGGGGGTCGTGCTGGGGCTGGTGTTTCAGGGTTTAGGGCAGAGCAGTGGTGTTCGGGCTGTTTACGGTGTCATGCTGGGGCTTTTGTTTCAGGGTTTAGGGCAGTGCAGTGGTGTTCGGGAAGTGTAGGGTGTCGTGATGGTGGTGGTGCTTCAGGGTTTAGGGCAGAGCAGTGGTGTTCGGGCAGTTTAGGGTGTCGTGCTGGTGATGGTGTTTCAGAATTTTGGGCAGAGCAGTGGTGCTCGGGCACTCTAGGGGGTCGTGCAGGGGGTGGTGTTTCAGGGTTTTGGGCAGTGCAGTGGTGTTCGGACAGTGTAAGGGGATGTACTGGGAGTGGTGTTTCAGGGTTTAGTGCTGAGCAGTGGTGTTCGGGCAGTGTAGGGGGTCTTGATGGGGATGGTGTTTTAGGGTTTAGGGCAGTGCAGTGGTGTTCGGGCAGTGTAGTGGGTCGTGGTGGAGGTGGTGTTTAAAGGGTTTTAGGGCAGGGCAGGGGTGTTTGGGCAGAGTAGGGGGTCGTGCTGGGGCTGGTGTTTCAGGGTTTAGGGCAGTGCAGTGGTGTTCGGGCAGTGTAGGGGATCATGCTGGGGCTGGTGTTTCAGGGTTTCGGAAGTGCAGTGGTGTTCGGGTAGTGTAGGGGGTCGTGCTGGGACTGTTGTTTTAGGGTTTAGAGCAGTGCAGTGGTTTTCGGGCAGTGTACGGGGTTGTGCTGGGGCTGGTGTTTAAGGGTTTAGGGCAGTGTAGTGGTGTTCGGGCAGTGTAAGGGGATGTACTGGGAGTGGTGTTTCAGGGTTTAGTGCTGAGCAGTGGTGTTCGGGCAGTGTAGGGGGTCTTGATGGGGATGGTGTTTCAGGGTTTAGGGCAGTGCAGTGGTGTTCGGGCAGAGTAGGGGGTCATGCAGGGGGTGTTGTTTCAGGGTTTAGGGCAGTGCAGGTGTTTTTGGGCAGTGTAGGTGGTCTTGCTGGGGTGGTGTTTCAGGGTTTAGGGCAGTGGTGTTCGGGCAGTGTAGGGGGTCTTGCTGGGGCTGGTGTTTCAGGGTTTAGGGCAGTGCAGTAGTTTTCGGGCAGTGTAGGGGGTCATACTGGAGGTGGTGTTTCAGGGTTTAGGGCAGTGCCGTGGTGTGCAGGCAGTGTGAAGGGTCATGCTGGGGCTGGTCTTTTAGGGATTATGGCAGAGCAGTGGTGTTCTGGCAGTGTAGTGGGACGTACTGGGGTGGTATTTTAGGGTTTAGGGCAGAGCAGTGGTGTTAGGGCAGCGTAGGGGGTCGTGCTGGGACTGGTGTTTCAGTGTTTAGGGCAGTGCCGTGGTGTACGGGCCTTGTAGGGGGTCATGCTTGGGCTGGTGATTCAGGGTTTAGGGCAGTGCAGTGGTGTTCGGGCAGTGTAGGGGGTCGTGCTGGGGCTGGTGTTTCAGGGTTTAGGCTAGAGCAGTGGTGTTCGGCAGTGTAGGTGGACTTCCTGGGGATGGTGTTTCAGGGTTTAGGGCAGTGCAGTGGTGTTAGAGCAGTGTAGGGGATGTGGTGGAGGTGGTGTTTCAGGGTTTAGGGCTATGCAGTGAGGTTCGGGCAGTGTAGGGGGTCGTGCTGGGACTGGTGTTTTAGGGTTTCGAGCAGTGCAGTGGTGTTCGGGCAGTGTACGGGGTTGTGCTGGGGCTGGTGTTTAAGGGTTTAGGGCAGTGTAGTGGTGTTTGGGCAGTGTAGGGGCTCATGGTGGGGCTGGTGATTCAGGGTTTAGGGCAGAGCAGTGGTGTTCGGGCAGTGTAGGGGGTCATGCAGGGGGTTGTGTTTCAGGGTTTAGGGCAGTGCAGTGGTGTTTGGGCAGAGTAGGGGGTCATGCAGGGGGTGCAGTTTCAGGGTTTAGGGCAGGGCAGGAGTTTTCGGGCAGTGTAGGGGGTCTTGCTGGGGGTGGTGTTTCAGGGTTTAGGGCAGTGTTGTTCGGGCAGTTTAGGATGTCTTGCTGGGGCTGGTGTTTTAGGGATTATGGCAGTGCAGTGGTGTTTGGCAGTGTAGGGGGACGTACTGGGGATGGTGTTTCAGGGTTTAGGGCAGTGCAGTGGTGCTAGAGCAGTGTAGGTGGTCGTGGTGGAGGTGGTGTTTCAGTGTTTAGGGCAGTGCAGTGGTGTTCAAGTAGTCTAGGGGGTCGTGCTGGGGCTGGTGTTTCAGGGTTTAGGGCAGTGCAGTGGTGTTCGGGTATTGTAGTGGGTCATGGTGGGGCTGGTGTTTCAGGTTTCGGGCAGTGCAGTGGTGTTCAGGTAGTGTAGGGGCCGTGCTGGGGCTGGTGTTTCATGGTTTAGGGCAGTGCAGTGGTGATCAGGCAGTGTAGGAGGTCGTGGTGGAGGTGGTGTTTCAGGGTTTTAGGGCAGGGCTGTGCTGTTTGGGCAATGTAGGGGTCATGCTGGGGTGGTGTTTCAGGGCTTAGGGCAGTGCAATTGTGTTCGGTGAGTGTAGGGGATCGTGATGGGGCTGGTGTTTCAGGGTTTAGGGCAGTGCAGTGGTGTTCGGTAGTGTAGGTGTCATGGTGGGGCTCGTGTTTCAGGGTTTAGTGCAGTGCAGTGGTGTTCGCGCAGTGTAGGGGGTCGTGCTGGGGCTGGTGTTTCAGGGTTTAGGTCGGTGCAGTGGTGTTCGGGCAGTGTAGGGTTCGTGCTGGGGCTGGTGTTTCAGCGTTTAGGTCAGTGCAGTGGTGTTCGGGCAGTGTAGGGGTCGTGCTGGTGCTGGTGTTTCAGGATTTAGGGCAGAGCAGTGGTGTTCAGGCAGTGTAGGGGGTCGTGGTGGAGGTGGTGTTTCACGGTTTTAGGGTAGGGCAGTGGTGTTAGGGCAGTGTAGGGGGTGAGCTGGGGGTGGTTTTTCAGGGTTTAGGGCAGTGCAGTGGTGGTCGGTGAGTATACGGGATCGTGCTGGGGCTGGTGTTTCAGGGTTTAGGGCAGTGCAGTGGTGTTCGGGTAGTGTAGGGGGTCGTGCTGGGGCTGGTGTTTCAGGGTTTAGGGCAGTGCAGTGGTGTTTGGACAGTGTAGGGGGTCGTGCTGGGGCTGGTGTTTCATTGTTTAGAGCAGTGCAGTGGTGATCGGGCAGAGTAGGGTGTAGTGCAGGGGGTGGTGTTTCAGACTTTAGGGCAGTGCTGTTGTTTTCGCGCAGTGTAGGGGGTCTTGCTGGGGGTGGTGTTTCAGTGTTTAGTGCTGAGCAGTGGTGTTCGGGCAGTGTAGGGGGACGTACTGGGGTGGTGTTTCAGGGTTTAGTGCTGAGCAGTGGTGTTCGGGCAGTGTAGGGGGTCTTGCTGGTGATGGTGTTTCAGTGTTTAGTGCTGAGCAGTGGTGTTCGGGCAGTGTAGGGGGACGTACTGGGGTGGTGTTTCAGGGTTTAGTGCTGAGCAGTGGTGTTCAGGCAGTGTAGGGGGTCTTGCTGGTGATGGTGTTCCAGGGTTTAGGGCAGTGCAGTGGTGTTCGGTAGTGTAGGTGTCATGGTGGGGCTCGTGTTTCAGGGTTTAGTGCAGTGCAGTGGTGTTCAGGTTGTGTAGGAGTTCGTGCTGTGGCTGGTGTTTCAGGGTTTAGGGCAGTGCAGTGGTGTTCGGGCAGTGTAGGGGGTCATGCTGGGGCTGGTCTTTCAGTGTATAGGGCAGTGCAGTGGTGTTCAGGCAGTGTAGGGGGTCGTGCTGGGGCTGGTGTTTCAGGGTTTAGGTCGGTGCTGTAGTGTTTGGGCAGTGTAGGGGGTCGTGCTGGGGCTGGTGTTTCAGGGTTTAGGTCGGTGCAGTAGTGTTCGGGCAGAGTAGGGGGTCGTGCAGGGGGTGGTGTTTCAGGCTTTAGGGCAGTGCAGTTGTTTTCGGGCAGTGTAGGGGGATGTACTGGGGGTGGTGTTTCAGGTTTTAGGGCAGTGCAGTGGTGTTCGGGCAGTGTAGGGGGTCGTGTTGGGGCTAATGTGTCAGGGTTTAGGGCGGAGCAGTGGTGTTCGGGCAGTGTAGGGGGTTGTGCTGGGGTGGTGTTTCAGGGTTTAGTGCAGTGCAGTGGTGTTCGGGTTGCTTAGGGTGTCGTGCTGGGGGTGGTGCTTCAGGGTTTAGGGCGGAGCAGTGGTGTTCGGGCAGTTTAGGGTGTCGTGCTGGTGATGGTGTTTCAGGATTTTGGGCAGAGCAGTGGTGTTCGGGCAGTCTAGGGGGTCGTGCAGGGGGTGGTGTTTCAGGGTTTAGGGCAGTGCAGTGGTGTTCGGGCAGTGTAGGGGGTCATGCAGGGGGGTGGTGTTTCAGGGTTTACGACAGTGCAGTGGTGTTCGGGCAGTGTAGCGGGTCGTGCTGGTTGTGGCGTTTCGGGTTTTAGGGCAGTGCAGTGGTGTTTGGGCAGTGTGAGGGGTCATGCTGGGGCTGGTGTTTTAGGGATTAGGGCAGTGCAGTGGTGTTCGGGCAGTGTGGGGGTCGTGCTGGGGATAGGGTTTCAGGGTTTAGGGCAGAGCAGTGGTGTTCGGGCAGTGTAGGGGGTTGTGCTGGTGCTAGTTTTTCAGGATTTAGGGTAGAGCAGTGGTGTTCGGGCAGTGTAGGGGGAAGTACTGGGGGTGGTGTTTCAGGGTTTAGTGCTGAGCAGTGGTGTTCGGGCAGTGTAGGGGGTCTTGCTGGGGATGGTGTTTCAGGGTTTAGGGCAGTGCAGTGGTGTTCGGGCAGTGTAGTGGGTCGTGGTGGAGGTGGTGTTTAAAGGGTTTTAGGGCAGGGGTGTTTGGGCAGTGCAGGGGGTCGTGCTGGGGGTGGTGTTTCAGGGTTTAGTGCAGTGCAGTGGTGTTCGTGGAGTGTAGGGGATCGTGCTGGGGCTGGTGTTTCAGGGTTACGGAAGTGCAGTGGTGTTCGGGCATTGTAGGGGGTCGTGCTGGGGCTGCTGTTTTAGGGTTTAGAGCAGTGCAGTGGTGTTCGGGCAGTGTACGGGGTTGTGCTGGGGCTGGTGTTTAAGGATTTAGGGCAGTGCAGTCGTGTTCGGTCAATATATGGGGTCGTGCTTAGGCTGGTGTTTCAGTGTTTAGGGCAGTGCAGTGGTGTTTAGGCAGTGTAGAGGATCATGCTGGGGCTTGTATTTCAGGTTTTAGGGCAGTGCAGTGGTGTTCGGGCAGTGTAGGGGGTCATACTGGAAGTGGTGTTTCAGGATTTAGGGCAGTGAAGTGGTGTTCGGACATTGTAGGGGGACGTGCTGGGGGTGGTGTTTCAGGGTTTAGGGCAGTGCAGGTGTTTTCGGGCAGTGTAGGGGGTCTTGCTGGGGGTGGTGTTTCAGGGTTTAGGGCAGTGGTGTTCGGGCAGTGTAGGGGGTCTTGCTGGGGCTGGTGTTTCACGGTTTAGGTCGGTGCTGTGGTGTTCGGGCAGTGTAGGGGGGTGTGCTGGGGCTGGTGTTTCAGGGTTTAGGTCGGTGCAGTGGTCTTCGGGCAGAATAGGGGGTCGTGCAGGGGGTGGTGTTTCAGGTTTTAGGACAGTACAGTTGTTTTCGGGCAGTGTAGGGGGAAGTACTGGGGGTGGTGTTTCAGGTTTTAGGGCAGTGCAGTGGTGTTCGGGCAGTGTAGTGGGTCGTGCTGGGGCTAATGTTTCAGGGTTTAGGGCGGAGCAGTGGTGCTCGAGCAGTCTAGGGGGTCGTGCAGGGGGTGGTGTTTCAGGGTTTAGGGCAGTGCAGTGGTGTTCGGGCAGTATAGGGGGATGTACTGGGGGTGGTGTTTCAGGGTTTAGTGCTGAGCAGTGGTGTTCGGGCAGTGTAGGGGGTCTTGCTGGGGATGGTGTTTCAGGGTTTAGGGCAGTGCAGTGGTGTTCGGGCAGTGTAGTGGGTCGTGGTGGAGGTGGTGTTTAAAGGGTTTTAGGGCAGGGCAGGGGTGTTTGGGCAGTGGAGGGGGTCATGCTGGGGCTGGTGTTTCAGGATTTTGGAAGTGCAGTGGTGTTCGGGCAGTGTAGGGGGTTGTGCTGGGACTGGTGTTTTAGGGTTTAGAGCAGTGCAGTGGCGTTCGGGCAGTGTACGGGGTTGTGCTGGGGCTGGTGTTTAAGGGTTTAGGGCAGTGCAGTGGTGTTCGGGCAGTGTAGGGGCTCATGGTGGGGCTGGTGATTCAGGGTTTAGGGCAGAGCAGTGGTGTTCGGGCAGTGTAGGGAGTCATGCAGGGGGTGGTGTTTCAGGGTTTAGGGCAGTGCAGTGGTGTTCGGGCAGAGTAGGGGGTCATGCAGGGGGTGCTGTTTCAGGGTTTAGGGCAGTGCAGGTGTTTTCGGGCAGTGTAGGGGGTCTTGCTGGGGGTGGTGTTTCAGGGTTTAGGGCAGTGGTGTTCGGGCAGTGTAGGGGGTCTTGCTGGGGCTGGTGTTTCAGGGTTTAGGGCAGTGCAGTAGTTTTCGGGCAGTGTAGGGGGTAATGCTGGAGGTGGTGTTTCAGGGTTTAGGGCAGTGCAGTGGTGTGCAGGGAGTGTGAGAGGTCATGCTGGGTCGGGTGTTTTAGGGATTATGGCAGATCAGTGGTGTTCGGGCAGTTTAGGGGGTCATGCTCGGGTTGGTGTTTCAGGGTTTTGGGCATAGCAGTGGTGTTCTGGCAGTGTAGGGGGACGTACTGTGGGTGGTGTTTCAGGGTTTAGGGCAGAGCAGTGGTATTCGGGCAGTGTAGGGGGTCGTGCTGGGGCTGGTATTTCAGTGTTTAGGGCAGTGCAGTGGTGTACGGGCCGTGTAGGGGGTCATGCTGGGGCTGGTGATTCAGGGTTTAGGGCAGTGCAGTGGTATTCGGACAGTGTAGGGGTCCTGCTGGGGCTGGTGTTTCAGGGTTTAGGGCAGAGTAGTGGTGTTCGGCAGTGTAGGGGGACGTACTGGGGATGGTGTTTCAGGGTTTAGGGCAGTGCAGTGGTGCTAGAGCAGTGTAGGTGGTCGTGGTGGAGGTGGTGTTTCAGTGTTTAGGGCAGTGCAGTGGTGTTCAAGTAGTGTAGGGGGTCGTGCTGGGGCTGTTGTTTCAGGGTTTAGGGCAGTGCAGTGGTGTTCGGGTATTGTAGTGGGTCATGGTGGGGCTGGTGTTTCAGGGTTTTGGGCAGTGCAGTGGTGTTCAGGTAGTGTAGGGGTCGTGCTGGGGCTGGTGTTTCAGGGTTTAGGGCAGTGCAGTGGTGATCAGGCAGTATAGGAGGTCGTGGTGGAGGTGGTGTTTCAGGGTTTTAGGGCAGGGCTGTGCTGTTCGGGCAATGTAGGGTTCATGCTGGGGTGGTGTTTCAGGGCTTAGGGCAGTGCAATTGTGTTCGGTGAGTGTAGGGGATCGTGATGGGGCTGGTGTTTCAGGGTTTAGGGCAGTGCAGTGGTGTTCGGTAGTGTAGGTGTCATGGTGGGCTCGTGTTTCAGGGTTTAGTGCAGTGCAGTGGTGTTCAGGTAGTGTAGGAGGTTGTACTGGGGCTAGTGTTTCAGGGTTTAGGGCAGTGCAGTGGTGTTCGCGCAGTGTAGGGGGTCGTGCTTGGGCTGGTGTTTCTGTGTATAGGGCAGTGCAGTTGTGTTCAGGCAGTGTGGGGGGTCGTGCTGGGGCTGGTGTTTCAGGGTTTAGGTCGGTGCAGTGATGTTCGGGCAGTTTAGGGGTCGTGCTGGGGCTGGTGTTTCAGGGTTTAGGTCGGTGCAGTGGTGTTCGGGCTGTGTAGGGGGTCGTGCTGGTGTTTCAGGATTTAGGGCAGAGCAGTGGTGTTCAGGCAGTGTAGGGGGTCATGGTGGAGGTGGTGTTTCAGGGTTTTAGGGCAGGGCAGTGGTGTTCGGGCAGTGTAGGGGGGCGAGCTGGGGGTGGAGTTTCAGGGTTTAGGGCAGTGCAGTGGTGGTCGGTGAGTATAGGGGATCGTGCTGGGGCTGGTGTTTCAGGGTTTAGGGCAGTGCAGTGGTGTTCGGGTAGTGTAGGGGGTCATGCTGGGGCTGGTGTTTCAGGGTTTAGGGCAGTGCAGTGGTGTTTGGGCAGTGTAGGGGGTCGTGCTGGGGCTGGTGTTTCAGTGTATAGAGCTGTGCAGTGGTGTTAGGGCAGTGTAGGGGGTCGTGATGGGGCTAATGTTTCAGGGTTTAGGTCGGTGCAGTGGTGTTCGGGCAGTGTAGGGGGTTGTGCAGGGGCTGGTGTTTCAGGGTTTAGAGCAGTGCAGTGGTGATCGGGCAGAGTAGGGGGTAGTGCAGGGGGTGGTGTTTCAGACTTTAGGGCAGTGCTGTTGTTTTCGGGCAGTGTAGGGTATCTAGCTGGGGGTGGTGATTCAGGGTTTAGTGCTGAGCAGTGGTGTTCGGGCAGTGTATGGGGTCTTGCTGGGGATTGTGTTTCAGGGTTTAGGGCAGTGCAGTGGTGTTCGGGCAGTGTAGGGGGTTGTGGTGGAGGTGGTGTTTCAGGGTTTAGGGCAGTGCAGTGGTGTTCGGGTCGTTTAGGGGTCATGGTGGGGCTGGTGTTTCAGGATTTAGTGCAGTGCAGTGGTGTTCAGGTAATGTAGGGGTCGTGCTGGGGCTGGTGTTTCAGGGTTTACGGCAGGTCAGTGGTGTTCGGGCAGTGTAGGGGGTCGTGCTGGGGTGGTGTTTCAGGGTTTAGGGCAGTACAGTGGTGTTCGAGCAGTGAAGTGGGTCGTGGTGGAGGTGGTGTTTCAGGGTTTTAGGGCAGGGCAGGGGTGTTTGGGAAGTGTAGGGGGTCGTGCTGGGGGTGGTGTTTCAGGGTTTAGGGCAGAGCAGTGGTGTTCGGGCAGTGTAGGGGGTTGTGCTGGTGCTAGTTTTTCAGGATTTAGGGTAGAGCAGTGGTGTTCGGGCAGTGTAGGGGGACGTACTGGGGGTGGTGTTTCAGGGTTTAGTGCTGAGCAGTGGTGTTCGGGCAGTGTAGGGGGTCTTGCTGGGGATGGTGTTTCATGGTTTAGGGCAGTGCAGTGGTGTTCGGGCAGTATAGTGGGTCATGGTGGAGGTGGTGTTTAAAGGGTTTTAGGGCAGGGCAGGGGTGTTTGGGCAGTGTAGGGGGTCGTGCTGGGGGTGGTGTTTCAGGGTTTAGGGCAGTGCAGTGGTGTTCGTGGAGTGTAGGGGATTGTGCTGGGGCTGGTGTTTCAGGGTTACGGAAGTGCAGTGGTGTTCGGGCAGTGTAGGGGGTCGCGCTGGGTCTGGTGTTTTAGTGTTTAGAGCAGTGCAGTGGTGTTCAGGCAGTGTACGGGGTTGTGCTGGGGCTGGTGATTCAGGGTTTAGGGCAGAGCAGTGGTGTTCGGGCAGTGTAGGGGGTCATGCTGGGAGTGATGTTTCAGGATTTGGGGCAGTGCAGTGGTGTTCGGGCATTGTAGGGGGACGTGCTGGGGGTGGTGTTTTAGGGTTTAGGGCAGAGCAGTGGTGTTCGGGCAGTCTAGGGGGTCATGCAGGGGGTGGTGTTTCAGGGTTTAGGGCAGTGCAGTGGTGTTCGGGCAGAGTAGGGGGTCATGCAGGGGGTGCTGTTTCAGGGTTTAGGGCAGTGCAGGTGTTTTCGGGCAGTGTAGGGGGTCTTGCTGGGGGTGGTGTTTCAGGGTTTAGGGCAGTGGTGTTCGGGCAGTGTAGGGGGTCTTGCTGGGGCTGGTGTTTCAGGGTTTAGGTCGGTGCTGTGGTGTTCAGGCAGTGTAGGGGGTTGTGCTGGGGCTGGTGTTTCAGGGTTTAGGTCGGTGCAGTGGTGTTCGGGCAGAGTAGGGGGTCGTGCAGGGGGTGGTGTTTCAGGCTTTAGGGCAGTGCAGTTGTTTTCAGGCAGTGTAGGGGGACGTACTGGGGGTGGTGTTTCAGGTTTTAGGGCAGTGCAGTGGTGTTCGGACAGTGTAGGGGGTCGTGCTGGGGTTATTGTTTCAGGGTTTAGGGCGGAGCACTGGTGTTCGGGCAGTGTAGGGGGTCGTGCTGGGGCTGGTGTTTCAGGGTTTAGGGCAGAGCAGTGGTGTTCGGGCTGTTTACGGTGTCATGCTGGGGCTTTTGTTTCAGGGTTTAGGGCAGTGCAGTGGTGTTCGGGAAGTGTAGGGTGTCGTGATGGTGGTGGTGCTTCAGGGTTTAGGGCAGAGCAGTGGTGTTCGGGCAGTTTAGGGTGTCGTGCTGGTGATGGTGTTTCAGGATTTTGGGCAGAGCAGTGGTGCTCGGGCACTCTAGGGGGTCGTGCAGGGGGTGGTGTTTCAGGGTTTTGGGCAGTGCAGTGGTGTTCGGGCAGTGTAAGGGGATGTACTGGGAGTGGTGTTTCAGGGTTTAGTGCTGAGCAGTGGTGTTCGGGCAGTGTAGGGGGTCTTGATGGGGATGGTGTTTTAGGGTTTAGGGCAGTGCAGTGGTGTTCGGGCAGTGTAGTGGGTCGTGGTGGAGGTGGTGTTTAAAGGGTTTTAGGGCAGGGCAGGGGTGTTTGGGCAGAGTAGGGGGTCGTGCTGGGGCTGGTGTTTCAGGGTTTAGGGCAGTGCAGTGGTGTTCGGGCAGTGTAGGGGATCATGCTGGGGCTGGTGTTTCAGGGTTTCGGAAGTGCAGTGGTGTTCGGGTAGTGTAGGGGGTCGTGCTGGGACTGTTGTTTTAGGGTTTAGAGCAGTGCAGTGGTGTTCGGGCAGTGTACGGGGTTGTGCTGGGGCTGGTGTTTAAGGGTTTAGGGCAGTGTAGTGGTGTTCGGGCAGTGTAAGGGGATGTACTGGGAGTGGTGTTTCAGGGTTTAGTGCTGAGCAGTGGTGTTCGGGCAGTGTAGGGGGTCTTGATGGGGATGATGTTTCAGGGTTTAGGGCAGTGCAGTGGTGTTCGGGCAGAGTAGGGGGTCATGCAGGGGGTGTTGTTTCAGGGTTTAGGGCAGTGCAGGTGTTTTTGGGCAGTGTAGGTGGTCTTGCTGGGGTGGTGTTTCAGGGTTTAGGGCAGTGGTGTTCGGGCAGTGTAGGGGGTCTTGCTGGGGCTGGTGTTTCAGGGTTTAGGGCAGTGCAGTAGTTTTCGGGCAGTGTAGGGGGTCATACTGGAGGTGGTGTTTCAGGGTTTAGGGCAGTGCCGTGGTGTGCAGGCAGTGTGAAGGGTCATGCTGGGGCTGGTCTTTTAGGGATTATGGCAGAGCAGTGGTGTTCTGGCAGTGTAGTGGGACGTACTGGGGGTGGTATTTTAGGGTTTAGGGCAGAGCAGTGGTGTTAGGGCAGCGTAGGGGGTCGTGCTGGGACTGGTGTTTCAGTGTTTAGGGCAGTGCCGTGGTGTACGGGCCTTGTAGGGGGTCATGCTGGGGCTGGTGATTCAGGGTTTAGGGCAGTGCAGTGGTGTTCGGGCAGTGTAGGGGGTCGTGCTGGGGCTGGTGTTTCAGGGTTTAGGCTAGAGCAGTGGTGTTCGGCAGTGTAGGTGGACTTCCTGGGGATGGTGTTTCAGGGTTTAGGGCAGTGCAGTGGTGTTAGAGCAGTGTAGGGGATGTGGTGGAGGTGGTGTTTCAGGGTTTAGGGCTATGCAGTGAGGTTCGGGCAGTGTAGGGGGTCGTGCTGGGACTGGTGTTTTAGGGTTTCGAGCAGTGCAGTGGTGTTCGGGCAGTGTACGGGGTTGTGCTGGGGCTGGTGTTTAAGGGTTTAGGGCAGTGTAGTGGTGTTTGGGCAGTGTAGGGGCTCATGGTGGGGCTGGTGATTCAGGGTTTAGGGCAGAGCAGTGGTGTTCGGGCAGTGTAGGGGGTCATGCAGGGGGTTGTGTTTCAGGGTTTAGGGCAGTGCAGTGGTGTTTGGGCAGAGTAGGGGGTCATGCAGGGGGTGCAGTTTCAGGGTTTAGGGCAGGGCAGGAGTTTTCGGGCAGTGTAGGGGGTCTTGCTGGGGGTGGTGTTTCAGGGTTTAGGGCAGTGTTGTTCGGGCAGTTTAGGATGTCTTGCTGGGGCTGGTGTTTTAGGGATTATGGCAGTGCAGTGGTGTTTGGCAGTGTAGGGGGACGTACTGGGGATGGTGTTTCAGGGTTTAGGGCAGTGCAGTGGTGCTAGAGCAGTGTAGGTGGTCGTGGTGGAGGTGGTGTTTCAGTGTTTAGGGCAGTGCAGTGGTGTTCAAGTAGTCTAGGGGGTCGTGCTGGGGCTGGTGTTTCAGGGTTTAGGGCAGTGCAGTGGTGTTCGGGTATTGTAGTGGGTCATGGTGGGGCTGGTGTTTCAGGTTTCGGGCAGTGCAGTGGTGTTCAGGTAGTGTAGGGGCCGTGCTGGGGCTGGTGTTTCATGGTTTAGGGCAGTGCAGTGGTGATCAGGCAGTGTAGGAGGTCGTGGTGGAGGTGGTGTTTCAGGGTTTTAGGGCAGGGCTGTGTGTTTGGGCAATGTAGGGGTCATGCTGGGGTGGTGTTTCAGGGCTTAGGGCAGTGCAATTGTGTTCGGTGAGTGTAGGGGATCGTGATGGGGCTGGTGTTTCAGGGTTTAGGGCAGTGCAGTGGTGTTCGGTAGTGTAGGTGTCATGGTGGGGCTCGTGTTTCAGGGTTTAGTGCAGTGCAGTGGTGTTCAGGTAGTGTAGGAGGTCGTACTGGGGCTGGTGTTTCAGGGTTTAGGGCAGTGCAGTGGTGTTCGCGCAGTGTAGGGGGTCGTGCTGGGGCTGGTGTTTCAGGGTTTAGGTCGGTGCAGTGGTGTTCGGGCAGTGTAGGGTTCGTGCTGGGGCTGGTGTTTCAGCGTTTAGGTCGGTGCAGTGGTGTTCGGGCAGTGTAGGGGTCGTGCTGGTGCTGGTGTTTCAGGATTTAGGGCAGAGCAGTGGAGTTCAGGCAGTGTAGGGGGTCGTGGTGGAGGGGGTGTTTCAGGGTTTTAGGGTAGGGCAGTGGTGTTCGGGCAGTGTAGGGGGTGAGCTGGGGGTGGTTTTTCAGGGTTTAGGGCAGTGCAGTGGTGGTCGGTGAGTATACGGGATCGTGCTGGGGCTGGTGTTTCAGGGTTTAGGGCAGTGCAGTGGTGTTCGGGTAGTGTAGGGGGTCGTGCTGGGGCTGGTGTTTCAGGGTTTAGGGCAGTGCAGTGGTGTTTGGACAGTGTAGGGGGTCGTGCTGGGGCTGGTGTTTCATTGTTTAGAGCAGTGCAGTGGTGATCGGGCAGAGTAGGGTGTAGTGCAGGGGGTGGTGTTTCAGACTTTAGGGCAGTGCTGTTGTTTTCGCGCAGTGTAGGGGGTCTTGCTGGGGGTGGTGTTTCAGTGTTTAGTGCTGAGCAGTGGTGTTCGGGCAGTGTAGGGGGACGTACTGGGGTGGTGTTTCAGGGTTTAGTGCTGAGCAGTGGTGTTCGGGCAGTGTAGGGGGTCTTGCTGGTGATGGTGTTTCAGTGTTTAGTGCTGAGCAGTGGTGTTCGGGCAGTGTAGGGGGACGTACTGGGGTGGTGTTTCAGGGTTTAGTGCTGAGCAGTGGTGTTCAGGCAGTGTAGGGGGTCTTGCTGGTGATGGTGTTCCAGGGTTTAGGGCAGTGCAGTGGTGTTCGGTAGTGTAGGTGTCATGGTGGGGCTCGTGTTTCAGGGTTTAGTGCAGTGCAGTGGTGTTCAGGTTGTGTAGGAGTTCGTGCTGTGGCTGGTGTTTCAGGGTTTAGGGCAGTGCAGTGGTGTTCGGGCAGTGTAGGGGGTCATGCTGGGGCTGGTCTTTCAGTGTATAGGGCAGTGCAGTGGTGTTCAGGCAGTGTAGGGGGTCGTGCTGGGGCTGGTGTTTCAGGGTTTAGGTCGGTGCTGTAGTGTTTGGGCAGTGTAGGGGGTCGTGCTGGGGCTGGTGTTTCAGGGTTTAGGTCGGTGCAGTAGTGTTCGGGCAGAGTAGGGGGTCGTGCAGGGGGTGGTGTTTCAGGCTTTAGGGCAGTGCAGTTGTTTTCGGGCAGTGTAGGGGGATGTACTGGGGGTGGTGTTTCAGGTTTTAGGGCAGTGCAGTGGTGTTCGGGCAGTGTAGGGGGTCGTGTTGGGGCTAATGTGTCAGGGTTTAGGGCGGAGCAGTGGTGTTCGGGCAGTGTAGGGGGTTGTGCTGGGGTGGTGTTTCAGGGTTTAGTGCAGTGCAGTGGTGTTCGGGTTGTTTAGGGTGTCGTGCTGGGGCTTGTGTTTCAGGGTTTAGGGCAGTGCAGTGGAGTTCTGGAAGTGTAGGGTGTCGTGCTGGGGGTGGTGCTTCAGGGTTTAGGGCAGAGCAGTGGTGTTCGGGCAGTTTAGGGTGTCGTGCTGGTGATGGTGTTTCAGGATTTTGGGCAGAGCAGTGGTGTTCGGGCAGTCTAGGGGGTCGTGCAGGGGGTGGTGTTTCAGGGTTTAGGGCAGTGCAGTGGTGTTCGGGCAGTGTAGGGGGTCATGCAGGGGGGTGGTGTTTCAGGGTTTACGACAGTGCAGTGGTGTTCGGGCAGTGTAGCGGGTCGTGCTGGTTGTGGCGTTTCGGGTTTTAGGGCAGTGCAGTGGTGTTTGGGCAGTGTGAGGGGTCATGCTGGGGCTGGTGTTTTAGGGATTAGGGCAGTGCAGTGGTGTTCGGGCAGTGTGGGGGTCTTGCTGGGGATAGGGTTTCAGGGTTTAGGGCAGAGCAGTGGTGTTCGGGCAGTGTAGGGGGTTGTGCTGGTGCTAGTTTTTCAGGATTTAGGGTAGAGCAGTGGTGTTCGGGCAGTGTAGGGGGAAGTACTGGGGGTGGTGTTTCAGGGTTTAGTGCTGAGCAGTGGTGTTCGGGCAGTGTAGGGGGTCTTGCTGGGGATGGTGTTTCAGGGTTTAGGGCAGTGCAGTGGTGTTCAGGCAGTGTAGTGGGTCGTGGTGGAGGTGGTGTTTAAAGGGTTTTAGGGCAGGGGTGTTTGGGCAGTGCAGGGGGTCGTGCTGGGGGTGGTGTTTCAGGGTTTAGTGCAGTGCAGTGGTGTTCGTGGAGTGTAGGGGATCGTGCTGGGGCTGGTGTTTCAGGGTTTTGGAAGTGCAGTGGTGTTCGGGCATTGTAGGGGGTCGTGCTGGGGCTGCTGTTTTAGGGTTTAGAGCAGTGCAGTGGTGTTCGGGCAGTGTACGGGGTTGTGCTGGGGCTGGTGTTTAAGGATTTAGGGCAGTGCAGTCGTGTTCGGTCAATATATGGGGTCGTGCTTAGGCTGGTGTTTCAGTGTTTAGGGCAGAGCAGTGGTGTTTAGGCAGTGTAGAGGATCATGCTGGGGCTTGTATTTCAGGTTTTAGGGCAGTGCAGTGGTGTTCGGGCAGTGTAGGGGGTCGTGCTGGGGCTGGTGTTTCAGGGTTTAGGGCAGTGCAGTGGTGTTCGGGCAGTGTAGGGAGCCGTGCTGGGGCTGGTGTTTCAGGGTTTAGGGCAGTGCAGTGGTGTTCGGGCAGTGTAGTGGTTCATGGTGGAGGTGGTGTTTCAGGGTTTTAGGGCAGGGCAGTGGTGTTCGGGCAGTGTAGGGGGTCGTGCTGGGGAGGTGTTTCAGGGTTTAGGGCAGTGCAGTGGTGTTCGGGGAGTGAAGGGGATCGTGCTCGGGCTGGTGTTTCAGTGTTACGTCAGTGCAGTGGTGTTCGGGCAGTGGAGGGGGTCGTGCTGAGACTGGTGTTTGAGGATTTAGGGCAGTGCAGTGGTGTTCGGGCAGTGTAGAGGGTCATGCTGGGGCTCGTGTTTCAGGGTTTAGGGCAGTGCAGTGGTGTTCGGGCAGTGTAGGGGGTCGTGCTGGGGCTGGTGTTTCAGGGTTTAGGGCAGTGCAGTGGTGTTCGGGCAGTGTAGGGGATCTTGCTGGGGCTGGTGTTTCAGGGTTTAGGGCAGAGCAGTGGTGTTCGGGCAGTGTAGGGGGTCTTGCTGGGGCTGATGCTTCAGGGTTTAAGGCAGTACAGTGGTGTTCGAGCAGTGAAGTGGGTCATGGTGGAGGTGGTGTTTCAGGGTTTTAGGGCTGGGCAGGGGTGTTTGGGAAGTGTAGGGGGTCGTGCTGGGTGTGGTGTTTCAGGGTTTAGGGCAGAGCAGTGGTGTTCGGGTAGTGTAGGGGGTTGTGCTGGTGCTAGTTTTTCAGGATTTAGGGTAGAGCAGTGGTGTTCGGGCAGTGTAGGGGGACATACTGGGGGTGGTGTTTCAGGGTTTAGTGCTGAGCAGTGGTGTTCGGGCAGTGTAGGGGGTCTTGCTGGGGATGGTGTTTCATGGTTTAGGGCAGTGCAATGGTGTTCGGGCAGTGTAGTGGGTCATGGTGGAGGTGGTGTTTAAAGGGTTTTAGGGCAGGGGTGTCTGGGCAGTGTAGGGGGTCGTGCTGGGGGTGGTGTTTCAGGGTTTAGGGCAGTGCAGTGGTGTTCGTGGAGTGTAGGGGATCGTGCTGCGGCTGGTGTTTCAGGGTTACGGAAGTGCAATGGTGTTCGGGCAGTGTAGGGGGTCGTGCTGGGACTGGTGTTTTAGGGTTTAGAGCGGTGCAGTGGTGTTCGGGCAGTGTACGGGGTTGTGCTGGGGCTGGTGTTTCAGGATTTAGGGCAGAGCAGTGGTGTTCGGGCAGTGTAGGGGGTCATGCTGGGAGTGGTGTTTCAGGATTTAGGGCAGTGCAGTGGTGTTCGGGCATTGTAGGGGGACGTGCTGGGGATGGTGTTTTATGGTTTAGGGCAGAGCAGTGGTGTTTGGGCAGTCTAGGGGGTCATGCAGGGGGTGGTGTTTCAGGGTTTAGGGCAGTGCAGTGGTGTTTGGGCAGAGTAGGGGGTCATGCAGGGGGTGCTGTTTCAGGGTTTAGGGCAGTGCAGGTGTTTTCGGGCAGTGTAGGGGGTCTTGCTGGGGGTGGTGTTTCAGGGTTTAGGGCAGTGGTGTTCGGGCAGTGTAGTGGGGTCTTGCTGGGGCTTGTGTTTCAGGGTTTAGGTCGGTGCTGTGGTGTTCGGGCAGTGTAGGGGGTTGTGCTGGGGCTGGTGTTTCAGGGTTTAGGTTGGTGCAGTGGTGTTCAGGCAGAGTAGGGGGTCGTGCAGGGGGTGGTGTTTTAGGCTTTAGGGCAGTGCAGTTGTTTTCGGGCAGTGTAGGGGGACATACTGGGGGTGGTGTTTCAGGTTTTAGGGCAGTGCAGTGGTGTTCGGGCAGTGTAGGGGGTCGTGCTGGGGCTATTGTTTCAGAGTTTAGGGCGGAGTAGTGGTGTTCGGGCAGTGTAGGGGGTCGTGCTGGGGCTGGTGTTTTAGGGTTTAGGGCAGAGCAGTGGTGTTCGAGCAGTGAAGTGGGTCATGGTGGAGGTGGTGTTTCAGGGTTTTAGGGCAGGGCAGGTGTGTTTGGGAAGTGTTGGGGGTCGTGCTGGGTGTGGTGTTTCAGGGTTTAGGGCAGAGCAGTGGTGTTCGGGCAGTGTAGGGGGTTGTGCTAGTGCTAGTTTTTCAGGATTTAGGGTAGAGCAGTGGTGTTCGGGCAGTGTAGGGGGACGTACTGGGGGTGGTGTTTCAGGGTTTAGTGCTGAGCAGTGGTGTTCGGGCAGTGTAGGGGGTCTTGCTGGGGATGGTGTTTCATGGTTTAGGGCAGTGCAATGGTGTTCGGGCAGTGTAGTGGGTCATGGTGGAGGTGGTGTTTAAAGGGTTTTAGGGCAGGGCAGGGGTGTTTGGGCAGTGTAGGTGGGTCGTGCTGGGGGTGGTGTTTCAGGGTTTAGGGCAGTGCAGTGGGGTTCGTGGAGTGTAGGGGATCGTGCTGGGGCTAGTGTTTCAGGGTTACGGAAGTGCAATGGTGTTCGGGCAGTGTAGGGGGTCATGCTGGGACTGGTGTTTTAGGATTTAGAGCGGTGCAGTGGTGTTCGGGCAGTATACGGGGTTGTGCTGGGGCTGGTGTTTAAGGGTTTAGGGCAGTGGTGTTCGGGCAGTGTAGGGGCTCATGGTGGGGATGGTGATTCAGGATTTAGGGCAGAGCAGTGGTGTTCGGGCAGTGTAGGGGGTCATGCTGGGAGTTGTGTTTCAGGATTTAGGGCAGTGCAGTGGTGTTCGGGAATTGTAGGGGGACGTGCTGGGGCTGGTGTTTTAGGGTTTAGGGCAGAGCAGTGGTGTTCGGGTAGTCTAGGGGGTCATGCAGGGGGTGGTGTTTCAGGGTTTAGGGCAGTGCAGTGGTGTTTGGGCAGAGTAGGGGGTCATGCAGGGGGTTCTGTTTCAGGGTTTAGGGCAGTGCAGGTGTTTTCGGGCAGTGTAGGGGGTCTTGCTGGGGGTGGTGTTTCAGGGTTTAGGGCAGTGGTGTTCGGGCAGTGTAGTGGGGTCTTGCTGGGGCTGGTGTTTCAGGGTTTAGGTCGGTGCTGTGGTGTTCGGGCAGTGTAGGGGGTTGTGCTGGGGCTGGTGTTTCAGGGTTTAGGTCGGTGCAGTGGTGTTCAGGCAGAGTAGGGGGTCGTGCAGGGGGTGGTGTTTTAGGCTTTAGGGCAGTGCAGTTGTTTTTGGGCAGTGTAGGGGGACATACTGGGGGTGGTGTTTCAGGTTTTAGGGCAGTGCAGTGGTGTTCGGGCAGTGTAGGGGGTCGTGCTGGGGCTATTGTTTCAGAGTTTAGGGCGGAGTAGTGGTGTTCGGGCAGTGTAGGGGGTCGTGCTGGGGCTGGTGTTTCAGGGTTTAGGGCAGAGCAGTGGTGTTCGGGCTGTTTACGGTGTCATGCTGGGGCTTGTGTTTCAGAGTTTAGGGCAGTGCAGTGGTGTTCGGGAAGTGTAGGGTGTCGTGCTGGTGGTGGTGCTTCAGGGTTTAGGGCAGAGCAGGGGTGTTCGGGCAGTTTAGGGTGTCGTGCTGGTGATGGTGTTTCAGGATTTTGGGCAGAGCAGTGGTAATCGGGCAGTCTAGTGGGTCATGCAGGGGGTGGTGTTTCAGGGTTTTGGGCAGTGCAGTGGTGTTCGGGCAGTGTAAGGGGATGTACTGGGGGTGGTGTTTCAGGGTTTAGTGCTGAGCAGTGGTGTTCGGGCAGTATAGGGGGTCTTGCTGGGGATGGTGTTTCAGGGTTTAGGGCAGTGCAGTGGTGTTCGGGCAGTGTAGTGGGTCGTGGTGGAGGTGGTGTTTAAAGGGTTTTAGGGCAGGGCAGGGGTGTTTGGGCAGTGTAGGGGGTCGTGCTGGGGCTGGTGTTTCAGGGTTTAGGGCAGTGCAGTGGTGTTCGGGAAGTGTAGGGGATCGTGCTGGCGCTGGTGTTTCAGGGTTTCGGAAGTGCAGTGGTGTTCGGGCAGTGTAGGGGGTTGTGCTGGGACTGGTGTTTTAGGGTTTAGAGCAGTGGAGTGGTGTTCGGGCAGTGTAGGGGATCGTGCTGGCGCTGGTGTTTCAGGGTTTCGGAAGTGCAGTGGTGTTCGGGCAGAGTAGGGGGTCATGCAGGGGGTGCTGTTTCAGGGTTTAGGGCAGGGCAGGTGTTTTCGGGCAGTGTAGGGGGTCTTGCTGGGGGTGGTGTTTCAGGGTTTAGGGCAGTGGTGTTCGGGCAGTGTAGGAAGTCTTGCTGGGGCTGGTGTTTCAGGGTTTAGGGCAGTGCAGTAGTTTTTGGGCAGTGTAGGGGTCATGCTGGTGTTTTAGGGATTATGGCAGATCAGTGGTGTTCGGGCAGTGTAGGGGGTCATGCTCGGGTTGGTGTTTCAGGGTTTTGGGCAGAGCAGTGGTGTTCTGTCAGTGTAGGGGGACGTACTGTGGGTGGTGTTTCAGGGTTTAAGGAAGAGCAGTGGTGTTCGGGCAGTGTAGGTGGTCGTGCTGGAGCTGGTATTTCAGTGTTTAGGGCAGTGCAGTGGTGTACGGGCCGTGTAGGGGGTCATGCTGGGGCTGGTGATTCAGGGTTTAGGGCAGTGCAGTGGTGTTCGGACAGTGTAGGGGGTCCTGCTGGGGCTGATGTTTCAGGGTTTAGGGCAGAGCAGTGGTGTTCGGGCAGTGTAGGGGGTCATGCTCGGGTTGGTGTTTCAGGGTTTTGGGCAGAGCAGTAGTGTTTTGGCAGTGTAGGGGGACGTACTGTGGGTGGTGTTTCAGGGTTTAGGGCAGAGCAGTGGTGTTCGGCAGTGTAGGGGGACGTACTGGGGATGGTGTTTCAGGGTTTAGGGCAGTGCAGTGGTGCTAGAGCAGTGTAGGTGGTCGTGTGCAGGGTTTAGGGTAGTGCAGTGGTGTTCGGGTATTGTAGTGGGTCATGGTGGGGCTGGTGTTTCAGGGTTTCGGGCAGTGCAGTGGTGTTCAGGTAGTGTAGGGGTCGTGCTGGGGCTGGTGTTTCAGGGTTTAGGGCAGTGCAGTGGTGATCAGGCAGTGTAGGAGGTCGTGGTGGAGGTGGTGTTTCAGGGTTTTAGGGCAGGGCTGTGCTGTTTGGGCAATGTAGGGGTCATGCTGGGGTGGTGTTTCAGGGCTTAGGGCAGTGCAATTGTATTCGGTGAGTGTAGGGGATCGTGATGGGGCTGGTGTTTCAGGGTTTAGGGCAGTGCAGTGGTGTTCGGTAGTGTAGGTGTCATGGTGGGGCTCGTGTTTCAGGGTTTAGGGCAGTGCAGTGGTGTTCGCGCAGTGTAGGGGGTCATGCTGGGGCTGGTGTTTCTGTGTATAGGGCAGTGCAGTTGTGTTCAGGCAGTGTAGGGGGTCGTGCTGGGGCTGGTGTTTCAGGATTTAGGTCGGTGCAGTGGTGTTCGGGCAGTGTGGGGGTCGTGCTGGGGCTGGTGTTTCAGGGTTTAGGTAGGTGCAGTGGTGTTCGGGCTGTGTAGGGGGTCTTGCTGGTGCTGGTGTTTCAGGATTTAGGGCAGAGCAGTGGTGTTCAGACAGTGTAGGGGGTCATGGTGGAGGTGGTGTTTCAGGGTTTTAGGGCAGGGCAGTGGTGTTCGGGCAGTGTAGGGGGCGAGCTGGGGGTGGTGTTTCAGGGTTTAGGGCAGTGCAGTGGTGGTCGGTGAGTATAGGGGATCGTGCTGGGGCTGGTGTTTCAGGGTTTAGGGCAGTGCAGTGGTGTTCGGGTAGTGTAGGGGGTCGTGCTGGGGCTGGTGTTTCAGGGTTTAGGGCAGTGCAGTGGTGTTCTGGTAGTGTAGGGAGTCATGCTGGGGCTGGTGTTTCAGGGTTTAGGGCAGTGCAGTGGTGTTTGGGCAGTGTAGGGGGTCGTGCTGGGGCTGGTGTTTCAGTGTATAGAGCAGTGCAGTGGTGTTAGGGCAGTGTAGGGGGTCGTGCTGGGGCTAATGTTTCAGGGTTTAGGTCGGTGCAGTGGTGTTCGGGCAGCGTAGGTGGTCGTGCTGGGGCTGGTGTTTCAGGGTTTAGAGCAGTGCAGTGGTGATCGGGCAGAGTAGGGGGTAGTGCAGGGGGTGGTGTTTCAGACTTTAGGGCAGTGCTGTTGTTTTCGGGCAGTGTAGGGGGTCTAGCTGGGGGTGGTGTTTCAGTGTTTAGTGCTGAGCAGTGGTGTTCGGGCAGTGTAGGGGGACGTACTGGGGGTGGTGTTTCAGGGTTTAGTGCTGAGCAGTGGTGTTCGGGCAGTGTAGGGGGTCTTGCTGGTGATGGTGTTTCAGGGTTTAGGGCAGTGCAGTGGTGTTCGGGCAGTGTAGGGGGTCGTGGTGGAGGTGGTGTTTCAGGGTTTAGGGCAGTGCAGTGGTGTTCGGGTCGTTTAGGGGGTCATGGTGGGGCTGGTGTTTCAGGGTTTAGGGCAGTGCAGTGGTGTTCAGGTAATGTAGGGGTCGTGCTGGGGCTGGTGTTTCAGGGTTTAGGGCAGGGCAGTGGTGTTCGGGCAGTGTAGGGGGTCGTGCTGGGGTGGTGTTTCAGGGTTTAGGGCAGTGCAGTGGTGTTTGGTGAGTGTAAGCGATCGTGCTGGGGCTGGTGTTTCAGGGTTTAGGGCAGTGCAGTGGTGTCTGGGCAGTGTAGGGGATCATGCTGGGGCTGGTGTTTCAGGGTTTAGGGCGGTGCAGTGGTGTTCGGTAATGTAGGTGTCATGGTGGGGCTCGTGTTTCAGGGTTTAGTGCAGTGCAGTGGTGTTCAGGTTGTGTAGGAGGTCGTGCTGTGGCTGGTGTTTCAGTGTATAGGGCAGTGCAGTGGTGTTCAGGCAGTGTAGGGGGTCGTGCTGGGGCTGGTGTTTCAGGGTTTAGGTCGGTGCTGTGGTGTTCGGGCAGTGTAGTGGGTCGTGCTGGGGATGGTGTTTCAGGGTTTAGGGCAGTGCAGTGGTGTTCGGGCAGTGTAGTGGGTCGTGGTGGAGGTGGTGTTTAAAGGGTTTTAGGGCAGGGCAGGGGTGTTTGGGCAGTGTAGGGGGTCGTGCTGGGGCTGGTGTTTCAGGGTTTAGGGCAGTGCAGTGGTGTTCGGGAAGTGTAGGGGATCGTGCTGGCGCTGGTGTTTCAGGGTTTCGGAAGTGCAGTGGTGTTCGGGCAGTGTAGGGGGTTGTGCTGGGACTGGTGTTTTAGGGTTTAGAGCAGTGGAGTGGTGTTCGGGCAGTGTAGGGGATCGTGCTGGCGCTGGTGTTTCAGGGTTTCGGAAGTGCAGTGGTGTTCGGGCAGAGTAGGGGGTCATGCAGGGGGTGCTGTTTCAGGGTTTAGGGCAGGGCAGGTGTTTTCGGGCAGTGTAGGGGGTCTTGCTGGGGGTGGTGTTTCAGGGTTTAGGGCAGTGGTGTTCGGGCAGTGTAGGAAGTCTTGCTGGGGCTGGTGTTTCAGGGTTTAGGGCAGTGCAGTAGTTTTTGGGCAGTGTAGGGGTCATGCTGGTGTTTTAGGGATTATGGCAGATCAGTGGTGTTCGGGCAGTGTAGGGGGTCATGCTCGGGTTGGTGTTTCAGGGTTTTGGGCAGAGCAGTGGTGTTCTGTCAGTGTAGGGGGACGTACTGTGGGTGGTGTTTCAGGGTTTAAGGAAGAGCAGTGGTGTTCGGGCAGTGTAGGTGGTCGTGCTGGAGCTGGTATTTCAGTGTTTAGGGCAGTGCAGTGGTGTACGGGCCGTGTAGGGGGTCATGCTGGGGCTGGTGATTCAGGGTTTAGGGCAGTGCAGTGGTGTTCGGACAGTGTAGGGGGTCCTGCTGGGGCTGATGTTTCAGGGTTTAGGGCAGAGCAGTGGTGTTCGGGCAGTGTAGGGGGTCATGCTCGGGTTGGTGTTTCAGGGTTTTGGGCAGAGCAGTAGTGTTTTGGCAGTGTAGGGGGACGTACTGTGGGTGGTGTTTCAGGGTTTAGGGCAGAGCAGTGGTGTTCGGCAGTGTAGGGGGACGTACTGGGGATGGTGTTTCAGGGTTTAGGGCAGTGCAGTGGTGCTAGAGCAGTGTAGGTGGTCGTGTGCAGGGTTTAGGGTAGTGCAGTGGTGTTCGGGTATTGTAGTGGGTCATGGTGGGGCTGGTGTTTCAGGGTTTCGGGCAGTGCAGTGGTGTTCAGGTAGTGTAGGGGTCGTGCTGGGGCTGGTGTTTCAGGGTTTAGGGCAGTGCAGTGGTGATCAGGCAGTGTAGGAGGTCGTGGTGGAGGTGGTGTTTCAGGGTTTTAGGGCAGGGCTGTGCTGTTTGGGCAATGTAGGGGTCATGCTGGGGTGGTGTTTCAGGGCTTAGGGCAGTGCAATTGTATTCGGTGAGTGTAGGGGATCGTGATGGGGCTGGTGTTTCAGGGTTTAGGGCAGTGCAGTGGTGTTCGGTAGTGTAGGTGTCATGGTGGGGCTCGTGTTTCAGGGTTTAGGGCAGTGCAGTGGTGTTCGCGCAGTGTAGGGGGTCATGCTGGGGCTGGTGTTTCTGTGTATAGGGCAGTGCAGTTGTGTTCAGGCAGTGTAGGGGGTCGTGCTGGGGCTGGTGTTTCAGGATTTAGGTCGGTGCAGTGGTGTTCGGGCAGTGTGGGGGTCGTGCTGGGGCTGGTGTTTCAGGGTTTAGGTAGGTGCAGTGGTGTTCGGGCTGTGTAGGGGGTCTTGCTGGTGCTGGTGTTTCAGGATTTAGGGCAGAGCAGTGGTGTTCAGGCAGTGTAGGGGGTCATGGTGGAGGTGGTGTTTCAGGGTTTTAGGGCAGGGCAGTGGTGTTCGGGCAGTGTAGGGGGCGAGCTGGGGGTGGTGTTTCAGGGTTTAGGGCAGTGCAGTGGTGGTCGGTGAGTATAGGGGATCGTGCTGGGGCTGGTGTTTCAGGGTTTAGGGCAGTGCAGTGGTGTTCGGGTAGTGTAGGGGGTCGTGCTGGGGCTGGTGTTTCAGGGTTTAGGGCAGTGCAGTGGTGTTCTGGTAGTGTAGGGAGTCATGCTGGGGCTGGTGTTTCAGGGTTTAGGGCAGTGCAGTGGTGTTTGGGCAGTGTAGGGGGTCGTGCTGGGGCTGGTGTTTCAGTGTATAGAGCAGTGCAGTGGTGTTAGGGCAGTGTAGGGGGTCGTGCTGGGGCTAATGTTTCAGGGTTTAGGTCGGTGCAGTGGTGTTCGGGCAGCGTAGGTGGTCGTGCTGGGGCTGGTGTTTCAGGGTTTAGAGCAGTGCAGTGGTGATCGGGCAGAGTAGGGGGTAGTGCAGGGGGTGGTGTTTCAGACTTTAGGGCAGTGCTGTTGTTTTCGGGCAGTGTAGGGGGTCTAGCTGGGGGTGGTGTTTCAGTGTTTAGTGCTGAGCAGTGGTGTTCGGGCAGTGTAGGGGGACGTACTGGGGGTGGTGTTTCAGGGTTTAGTGCTGAGCAGTGGTGTTCGGGCAGTGTAGGGGGTCTTGCTGGTGATGGTGTTTCAGGGTTTAGGGCAGTGCAGTGGTGTTCGGGCAGTGTAGGGGGTCGTGGTGGAGGTGGTGTTTCAGGGTTTAGGGCAGTGCAGTGGTGTTCGGGTCGTTTAGGGGGTCATGGTGGGGCTGGTGTTTCAGGGTTTAGGGCAGTGCAGTGGTGTTCAGGTAATGTAGGGGTCGTGCTGGGGCTGGTGTTTCAGGGTTTAGGGCAGGGCAGTGGTGTTCGGGCAGTGTAGGGGGTCGTGCTGGGGTGGTGTTTCAGGGTTTAGGGCAGTGCAGTGGTGTTTGGTGAGTGTAAGCGATCGTGCTGGGGCTGGTGTTTCAGGGTTTAGGGCAGTGCAGTGGTGTCTGGGCAGTGTAGGGGATCATGCTGGGGCTGGTGTTTCAGGGTTTAGGGCGGTGCAGTGGTGTTCGGTAATGTAGGTGTCATGGTGGGGCTCGTGTTTCAGGGTTTAGTGCAGTGCAGTGGTGTTCAGGTTGTGTAGGAGGTCGTGCTGTGGCTGGTGTTTCAGTGTATAGGGCAGTGCAGTGGTGTTCAGGCAGTGTAGGGGGTCGTGCTGGGGCTGGTGTTTCAGGGTTTAGGTCGGTGCTGTGGTGTTTGGGCAGTGTAGGGGGTCGTGCTGGGGCTGGTGTTTCAGGGTTTAGGTCGGTGCAGTGGTGTTCGGGCAGTGTAGGGGGTCGTGCTGGGGCTGGTGTTTCAGGGTTTAGGTTGGTGCAGTGGTGTTCGGGCAGAGTAGGGGGTCGTGCAGGGGGTGGTGTTTCAGGCTTTAGGGCAGTGCAGTTGTCTTCGGGCAGTGTAGGGGGACGTACTGGGGGTGGTGTTTCAGGTTTTAGGGCAGTGCAGTGGTGTTCGGGCAGTGTAGGGGGTCGTGCTGGGGCTAATGTTTCAGGGTTTAGGGCGGAGCAGTGGTGTTCGGGCAGTGTAGGGGGTTGTGCTGGAGTTGGTGTTTCAGGGTTTAGAGCAGTGCAGTGGTGTTCGGGTTGTTTAGGGTGTCGTGCTGGGGCTTGTGTTTCAGGGTTTAGGGCAGTGCAGTGGTGTTCGGGAAGTGTAGGGTGTCCTGCTGGGGGTGGTGCTTCAGGGTTTAGGGCAGAGCAGTGGTGTTCGGGCAGTTTAGGGTGTCGTGCTGGTGATGGTGTTTCGGGATTTTGGGTAGAGCAGTGGTGTTCGTGCAGTCTAGGGGGTCGTGCAGGGGGTGGTGTTTCAGGGTTTAGGGCAGTGCAGTGGTGTTCGGGCAGTGTAGGGGGTCATGCAGGGGGTTGGTGTTTCAGGGTTTAGGGCAGTGCAGTCGTGTTCGGGCAGTGTAGGTGGTCATGCTGTGGGTGGTGTTTTAGGGTTTAGGGCAGTGCAGTGGTGTTCGGGCAGTGTAGCGGGTCGTGCTGGTTGTGGCGTTTCAGGTTTTAGGGCAGTGCAGTGGTGTTTGGGCAGTGTGAGGGGTCGTGCTGGGGCTGGTGGTTTAGGGATTAGGGCAGTGCAGTGGTGTTCGGGCAGTGTAGGGGGTCGTGCTGGGGTAGGGTTTCAGGGTTTAGGGCAGAGCAGTGATGTTCGGGCAGTGTAGGCGGTTGTGCTGGTGCTAGTTTTTCAGGATTTAGGGTAGAGCAGTGGTGTTCGGGCAGTGTAGGGGGAAGTACTGGGGGTGGTGTTTCAGGGTTTAGTTCTGAGCAGTGGTGTTCGGGCAGTGTAGGGGGTCTTGCTGGGGATGGTGTTTCAGGGTTTAGGGTAGTGCAGTGGTGTTCGGGCAGTGTAGTGGGTCGTGGTGGAGGTGGTGTTTAAAGGGTTTTAGGGCAGGGCAGGGGTGTTTGGGCAGTGTACGGGGTTGTGCTGGGGCTGGTGTTTCAGGGTTTAGGGCAGTGCAGTGGTGTTCGGGCAGTGTAGGGGCTCATGGTGGGGCTGGTGATTCAGGGTTTAGGGCAGTGCAATGGTGTTCGGGCAGTGTAGGGGGTCGTGCTGGGTCTGGTGTTTAAGGGTTTAGGGCAGTGCAGTCGTGTTCGGTCAATATATGGGGTCGTGCTTAGGCTGGTGTTTCAGTGTTTAGGGCAGTGCAGTGGTGTTTAGGCAGTGTAGAGGATCATGCTGAGGCTTGTATTTCAGGTTTTAGGGCAGTGCAGTGGTGTTCGGGCAGTGTAGGGGGTCGTGCTGGGGCTGGTGTTTCAGGGTTTAGGGCAGTGCAGTGGTGTTCGGGCAGTGTAGGGAGCCGTGCAGGGGCTGGTGTTTCAGGGTTTAGGGCAGTGTAGTGGTGTTCGGGCAGTGTAGGGGGTCGTACTGGGGCTGGTGTTTCAGGGTGTAGGGCAGTGCAGTGGTGTTCGGGCAGTGTAGGGTGTCGTGCTGGGGGTGGTGTTTCAGGGTTTAGGGCAGAGCAGTGCTGGTCGGCCAGTGTAGGGTACGTGCTGATTGTGGTGTTTCAAGGTTTAGGGCAGAGCAGTGGTGTTCGGGCAGTGTAGGGGGATGTACTGGGGGTGGTGTTTCATGGTTTATTGCTGAGCAGTGGTGTTCGGGCAGTGTTGGGGGTCTTGCTGGGGATGGTGTTTCAGGGTTTAGGGCAGTGCAGTGGTGTTCGGGCAGTGTAGTGGTTCATGGTGGAGATGGTGTTTCAGGGTTTTAGGGCAGTGTAGTGGTGTTCGGGCAGTGTAGGGTGTCGTGCTGGGGCTTGTGTTTCAGAGTTTAGGGCAGTGCAGTGGTGTTCGGGCAGTGTAGGGTGTCGTGCTGGGGGTGGTGTTTCAGGGTTTAGGGCAGAGCAGTGCTGTTCGGCCAGTGTAGGGTACGTGCTGAGGGTGGTGTTTCAGGGTTTAGGGCAGAGCAGTGGTGTTCGGGCAGTGTAGGGATCATGCTGGGTGTGGTGTTTCAGGGTTTAGGGCAGTGCAGTTGTGTTCGGGCAGTGTAGGGGATCTTGCTGGGGCTGGTGTTTCAGGGTTTAGGGCAGTGCAGTGGTGTTCGGGCAGTGTAGGGGGTCGTGCTGGGGTTGGTGTTTCTGGGTTTAGGGCAGCGCAGTGGTGTTCGGGCATTGTAGGTGGTAGTGCGGGTTTTTCAGGATTTAGTGTAGAGCAGTGGTGTCCGGGCAGTGTAGGGGGACGTACTGGGGGTGGTGTTTCATGGTTTAGTGCTGAGCAGTGGTGTTCGGGCAGTGTTGGGGGTCTTGCTGGGGATGGTGTTTCAGGGTTTAGGGCAGTGCAGTGGTGTTCGGGCAGTGTAGTGGTTCATGGTGGAGGTGGTGTTTCAGGGTTTTAGGGCAGGGCAGTGGTGTTCGGGCAGTGTAGGGGGTCGTGCTGGGGGTGGTGTTTCAGGGTTTAGGGCAGTGCAGTGGTGTTCGGGGAGTGAAGGGGATCGTGCTCGGGCTGGTGTTTCAGTGTTACGTCAGTGCAGTGGTGTTCGGGCAGTGTAGGGTGTCGTGCTGGGGCTGGTGTTTCAGGGTTTAGGGCAGTGCAGTGGTGTTCAGGCAGTGTAGGGGGTCATGCTGATGCTGGTGTTTCAGGGTTTAGGTCGGTGCAGTGGTGTTCGGCCAGAGTAGGGGGTCGTGCAGGGGGTGGTGTTTCAGGCTTTAGGGCAGTGCAGTTGTTTTTGGGCAGTGTAGGGGGACGTACTGGGGGTGGTGTTTCAGGTTTTAGGGCAGTGCAGTGGTGTTCGGGCAGTGTAGGGTGTCGTGCTGGGGCGAATGTTTCAGGGTTTAGGGCGGAGCAGTGGTGTTCGGGCAGTGTAGGGGGTCGTGCTGGGGCTGGTGTTTCAGGGTTTAGGGCAGTGCAGTGGTGTTCGGGCAGTTTAGGGTGTCGTGCTGGTGCTTGTGTTTCAGGGTTTAGGGCAGTGCTGTGGTGTTCGGGAAGTGTAGGGTGTCGTGCTGGGGGTGGTGCTTCAGGGTTTAGGGCAGAGCAGTGATGTTCGGGCAGTTTAGCGTGTCGTGCTGGTGCTGGTGTTTCAGGATTTTGGGCAGTGCAGTGGTGTTCGTGGATTGTAGGGGATCGTGCTGGGGCTGGTGTTTCAAGGTTACGGAAGTGCAGTGGTGTTCGGGCAGTGTAGGGGGTGGTGCTGGGGCTGGTGTTTTAGGGTTTAGAGCAGTGCAGTGGTGTTCGGGCAGTGTAGTGGGTCGTGGTGGAGGTGGTGTTTAAAGGGTTTTAGGGCAGGGCAGGGGTGTTTGGGCAGTGTAGGGGGTCGTGCTGGGGCTGGTGTTTCAGGGTTTAGGGCAGTGCAGTGGTGTTCGGGCAGTGTAGGGGATCGTGCTGGCACTGGTGTTTCAGGGTTTTGGAAGTGCAGTGGTGTTCGGGCAGTGTAGGGGGTTGTGCTAGGACTGGTGTTTTAGGGTTTAGAGCAGTGCAGTGGTGTTCAGGCAGTGTACGGGGTTGTGCTGGGGCTGGTGTTTAACCCCTTGCATGCCCGCCCCTTTCCCCGCCCAGTGCCGCGCCTTGCATTAGCGGGCGGAGTTCATGACGAGCTGGACTCGTCATGGGCACAGCGCCACCGCAGCCCATGACGAGTCCAGCTCGTCATGGGCACTGAAGGGGTTAAGGGTTTAGGGCAGTGCAGTGGTGTTCGGGCAGTGTAGGGGCTCATGGTGGGGCTGGTGATTCAGGGTTTAGGGCAGAGCAGTGGTGTTCGGGCAGTGTAGGGGGTCATGCAGGGGGTGGTGTTTCAGGGTTTAGGGCAGTGCAGTGGTGTTCGGGCAGAGTAGGGGGTCATGCAGGGGGTGCTGTTTCAGGGTTTAGGGCAGGGCAGGTGTTTTCGGGCAGTGTAGGGGGTCTTGCTGGGGGTGGTGTTTCAGGGTTTAGGGCAGTGGTGTTCGGGCAGTGTAGGAAGTCTTGCTGGGGCTGGTGTTTCAGGGTTTAGGGCAGTGCAGTAGTTTTTGGGCAGTGTAGGGGGTCATGCTGGAGGCAGTGTTTCAGGGTTTAGGGCAGTGCAGTAATGTGCAAGGAGTGTGAGAGGTCATGCTGGTGTTTTAGGGATTATGGCAGATCAGTGGTGTTCGGGCAGTGTAGGGGGTCATGCTCGGGTTGGTGTTTCAGGGTTTTGGGCAGAGCAGTGGTGTTCTGTCAGTGTAGGGGGGACGTACTGTGGGTGGTGTTTCAGGGTTTAAGGAAGAGCAGTGGTGTTCGGGCAGTGTAGGTGGTCGTGCTGGAGCTGGTATTTCAGTGTTTAGGGCAGTGCAGTGGTGTACGGGCTGTGTAGGGGGTCATGCTGGGGCTGGTGATTCAGGGTTTAGGGCAGTGCAGTGGTGTTCGGACAGTGTAGGGGGTCCTGCTGGGGCTGATGTTTCAGGGTTTAGGGCAGAGCAGTGGTGTTCGGGCAGTGTAGGGGGTCATGCTCGGGTTGGTGTTTCAGGGTTTTGGGCAGAGCAGTAGTGTTCTGGCAGTGTAGGGGGACGTACTGTGGGTGGTGTTTCAGGGTTTAGGGCAGAGCAGTGGTGTTCGGCAGTGTAGGGGGACGTACTGGGGATGGTGTTTCAGGGTTTAGGGCGGTGCAGTGGTGCTAGAGCAGTGTAGGTGGTCGTGTGTAGGGTTTAGGGCAGTGCAGTGGTGTTCGGGTATTGTAGTGGGTCATGGTGGGGCTGGTGTTTCAGGGTTTCGGGCAGTGCAGTGGTGTTCAGGTAGTGTAGGGGTCGTGCTGGGGCTGGTGTTTCAGGGTTTAGGGCAGTGCAGTGGTGATCAGGCAGTGTAGGAGGTCGTGGTGGAGGTGGTGTTTCAGGGTTTTAGGGCAGGGCTGTGCTGTTTGGGCAATGTAGGGGTCATGCTGGGGTGGTGTTTCAGGGCTTAGGGCAGTGCAATTGTGTTCGGTGAGTGTAGGGGATCGTGATGGGGCTGGTGTTTCAGGGTTTAGGGCAGTGCAGTGGTGTTCGGTAGTGTAGGTGTCATGGTGGGGCTCGTGTTTCAGGGATTAGGGCAGTGCAGTGGTGTTCGCGCAGTGTAGGGGGTCATGCTGGGGCTGGTGTTTCTGTGTATAGGGCAGTGCAGTTGTGTTCAGGCAGTGTAGGGGGTCGTGCTGGGGCTGGTGTTTCAGGATTTAGGTCGGTGCAGTGGTGTTCGGGCAGTGTGGGGGTCGTGCTGGGGCTGGTGTTTCAGGGTTTAGGTAGGTGCAGTGGTGTTCGGGCTGTGTAGGGGGTCGTGCTGGTGCTGGTGTTTCAGGATTTAGGGCAGAGCAGTGGTGTTCAGGCAGTGTAGGGGGTCATGGTGGAGGTGGTGTTTCAGGGTTTTAGGGCAGGGCAGTGGTGTTCGGGCAGTGTAGGGGGCGAGCTGGGGGTGGTGTTTCAGGGTTTAGGGCAGTGCAGTGGTGGTCGGTGAGTATAGGGGATCGTGCTGGAGCTGGTGTTTCAGGGTTTAGGGCAGTGCAGTGGTGTTCGGGTAGTGTAGGGGGTCGTGCTGGGGCTGGTGTTTCAGGGTTTAGGGAGTGCAGTGGTGTTTGGACAGTGTAGGGGGTCGTGCTGGGGCTGGTGTTTCAGTGTATAGAGCTGTGGAGTGGTGTTAGGGCAGTGTAGGGGGTCGTGCTGGGGCTAATGTTTCAGGGTTTAGGTCGGTGCAGTGGTGTTCGGGCAGCGTAGGTGGTCGTGCTGGGGCTGGTGTTTCAGGGTTTAGAGCAGTGCAGTGGTGATCGGGCAGAGTAGGGGGTAGTGCAGGGGGTGGTGTTTCAGACTTTAGGGCAGTGCTGTTGTTTTCGGGCAGTGTAGGGGGTCTAGCTGGGGGTAGTGTTTCAGTGTTTAGTGCTGAGCAGTGGTGTTCGGGCAGTGTAGGGGGACGTACTGGGGGCGGTGTTTCAGGGTTTAGTGCTGAGCAGTGGTGTTCGGGCAGTGTAGGGGGTCTTGCTGGTGATGGTGTTTCAGGGTTTAGGGCAGTGCAGTGGTGTTCGGGCAGTGTAGGGGGTCGTGGTGGAGGTGGTGTTTCAGGGTTTAGGGCAGTGCAGTGGTGTTCGGGTCGTTTAGGGGGTCATGGTGGGGCTGGTGTTTCAGGGTTTAGGGCAGTGCAGTGGTGTTCAGGTAATGTAGGGGTCGTGCTGGGGCTGGTGTTTCAGGGTTTACGGCAGGGCAGTGGTGTTCGGGCAGTGTAGGGGGTCGTGCTGGGGTGGTGTTTCAGGGTTTAGGGCAGTGCAGTGGTGTTCGGTGAGTGTAAGCGATCGTGCTGGGTCTGGTGTTTCAGGGTTTAGGGCAGTGCAGTGGTGTTCGGGCAGTGTAGGGGATCATGCTGGGGCTGGTGTTTCAGGGTTTAGGGCGGTGCAGTGGTGTTCGGTAATGTAGGTGTCATGGTGGGGCTCGTGTTTCAGGGTTTAGTGCAGTGCAGTGGTGTTCAGGTTGTGTAGGAGGTCGTGCTGTGGCTGGTGTTTCAGTGTATAGGGCAGTGCAGTGGTGTTCAGGCAGTGTAGGGGGTCGTGCTGGGGCTGGTGTTTCAGGGTTTAGGTCGGTGCTGTGGTGTTTGGGCAGTGTAGGGGGTCGTGCTGGGGCTGGTGTTTCAGGGTTTAGGTCGGTGCAGTGGTGTTCGGGCAGTGTAGGGGGTCGTGCTGGGGCTGGTGTTTCAGGGTTTAGGTCGGTGCAGTGGTGTTCGGGCAGAGTAGGGGGTCGTGCAGGGGGTGGTGTTTCAGGCTTTAGGGCAGTGCAGTTGTCTTCGGGCAGTGTAGGGGGACGTACTGGGGGTGGTGTTTCAGGTTTTAGGGCAGTGCAGTCGTGTTCGGGCAGTGTAGGGGGTCATGCTGGGGCTAATGTTTCAAGGTTTAGGGCGGAGCAGTGGTGTTCGGGCAGTGTAGGGGGTTGTGCTGGAGTTGGTGTTTCAGGGTTTAGAGCAGTGCAGTGGTGTTCGGGTTGTTTAGGGTGTCGTGCTGGGGCTTGTGTTTCAGGGTTTAGGGCAGTGCAGTGGTGTTCGGGAAGTGTAGGGTGTTGTGCTGGGGGTGGTGCTTCAGGGTTTAGGGCAGAGCAGTGGTGTTCGGGCAGTTTAGGGTGTCGTGCTGGTGATGGTGTTTCGGGATTTTGGGTAGAGCAGTGGTGTTCGTGCAGTCTAGGGGGTCGTGCAGGGGGTGGTGTTTCAGGGTTTAGGGCAGTGCAGTGGTGTTCGGGCAGTGTAGGGGGTCATGCAGGGGGTTGGTGTTTCAGGGTTTAGGGCAGTGCAGTCGTGTTCGGGCAGTGTAGGTGGTCATGCTGTGGGTGGTGTTTTAGGGTTTAGGGCAGTGCAGTGGTGTTCGGGCAGTGTAGCGGGTCGTGCTGGTTGTGGCGTTTCAGGTTTTAGGGCAGTGCAGTGGTGTTTGGGCAGTGTGAGGGGTCGTGCTGGGGCTGGTGTTTTAGGGATTAGGGCAGTGCAGTGGTGTTCGGGCAGTGTAGGGGGTCGTGCTGGGGGTAGGGTTTCAGGGTTTAGGGCAGAGCAGTGGTGTTCGGGCAGTGTAGGCGGTTGTGCTGGTGCTAGTTTTTCAGGATTTAGGGTAGAGCAGTGGTGTTCGGGCAGCGTAGGGGGAAGTACTGGGGGTGGTGTTTCAGGGTTTAGTTCTGAGCAGTGGTGTTCGGGCAGTGTAGGGGGTCTTGCTGGGGATGGTGTTTCAGGGTTTAGGGTAGTGCAGTGGTGTTCGGGCAGTGTAGTGGGTCGTGGTGGAGGTGGTGTTTAAAGGGTTTTAGGGCAGGGCAGGGGTGTTTGGGCAGTGTACGGGGTTGTGCTGGGGCTGGTGTTTCAGGGTTTAGGGCAGTGCAGTGGTGTTCAGGCAGTGTAGGGGCTCATGGTGGGGCTGGTGATTCAGGGTTTAGGGCAGTGCAATGGTGTTCGGGCAGTGTAGGGGGTCGTGCTGGGTCTGGTGTTTAAGGGTTTGGGGCAGTGCAGTCGTGTTCGGTCAATATATGGGGTCGTGCTTAGGCTGGTGTTTCAGTGTTTAGGGCAGCGCAGTGGTGTTTAGGCAGTGTAGAGGATCATGCTGAGGCTTGTATTTCAGGTTTTAGGGCAGTGCAGTGGTGTTCGGGCAGTGTAGGGGGTCGTGCTGGGGCTGGTGTTTCATGGTTTAGGGCAGTGCAGTGGTGTTCGGGCAGTGTAGGGAGCCGTGCAGGGGCTGGTGTTTCAGGGTTTAGGGCAGTGTAGTGGTGTTCGGGCAGTGTACGGGGTCGTACTGGGGCTGGTGTTTCAGGGTGTAGGGCAGTGCAGTGGTGTTCGGGCAGTGTAGGGTGTCGTGCTGGGGGTGGTGTTTCAGGGTTTAGGGCAGAGCAGTGCTGTTCGGCCAGTTTAGGGTACGTGCTGATGGTGGTGTTTCAAGGTTTAGGGCAGAGCAGTGGTGTTCGGGCACTGTAGGGGGATGTACTGGGGGTGGTGTTTCATGGTTTAGGGCAGTGCAGTGGTGTTCGGGCAGTGTAGGGGGTCGTGCTGGGGTTGGTGTTTCTGGGTTTAGGGCAGTGCAGTTGTGTTCGGGCATTGTAGGTGGTAGTGCGGGTTTTTCAGGATTTAGTGTAGAGCAGTGGTGTTCGGGCAGTGTAGGGGGACGTACTGGGGGTGGTGTTTCATGGTTTAGTGCTGAGCAGTGGTGTTCGGGCAGTGTTGGGGGTCTTGCTGGGGATGGTGTTTCAGGGTTTAGGGCAGTGCAGTGGTGTTCGGGCAGTGTAGTGGTTCATGGTGGAGGTGGTGTTTCAGGGTTTTAGGGCAGGGCAGTGGTGTTCGGGCAGTGTAGGGGGTCATGCTGGGGGTGGTGTTTCAGGGTTTAGGGCAGTGCAGTGGTGTTCGGGGAGTGAAGGGGATCGTGCTCGGGCTGGTGTTTCAGTGTTACGTCAGTGCAGTGGTGTTCGGGCAGTGTAGGGGGTCGTGCTGAGACTGGTGTTTGAGGATTTAGGGCAGTGCAGTGGTGTTCGGGCAGTGTAGAGGGTCATGCTGGGGCTCATGTTTCAGGGTTTAGGGCAGTGCATTGGTGTTCGGGCAGTGTAGGGGGTCATGCTGGGGCTGGTGTTTCAGGGTTTAGGGCAGTGCAGTGGTGTTCAGGCAGTGTAGGGGATTGTGCTGGGGCTGGTGTTTCAGGGTTTAGGTCGGTGCAGTGTTGTTCGGGCAGTGTAGGGGGTCATGCTGATGCTGGTGTTTCAGGGTTTAGGTCGGTGCAGTGGTGTTTGGCCAGAGTAGGGGGTCGTGCAGGGGGTGGTGTTTCAGGCTTTAGGGCAGTGCAGTTGTTTTTGGGCAGTGTAGGGGGACGTACTGGGGGTGGTGTTTCAGGTTTTAGGGCAGTGCAGTGGTGTTCGGGCAGTGTAGGGTGTCGTGCTGGGGCGAATGTTTCAGGGTTTAGGGCGGAGCAGTGGTGTTCGGGCAGTGTAGGGGGTCGTGCTGGGGCTGGTGTTTCAGGGTTTAGGGCAGTGCAGTGGTGTTCGGGCTGTTTAGGGTGTCGTGCTGGTGCTGGTGTTTCAGGATTTTGGGCAGTGCAGTGGTGTTCGTGGATTGTAGGGGATCGTGCTGGGGCTGGTGTTTCAAGGTTACGGAAGTGCAGTGGTGTTCGGGCAGTGTAGGGGGTGGTGCTGGGGCTGGTGTTTTAGGGTTTAGAGCAGTGCAGTGGTGTTCAGGCAGTGTAGGGGGTCGTGCTGGGGCTGGTGTTTAAGGGTTTAGGGCAGTGCAGTGGTGTTCGGGCAGTGTAGGGGCTCATGGTGGGGCTGCTGATTCAGGGTTTAGGGCAGTGCAGTGGTGTTCGGGCAGTGTAGGGGGTCGTGCTTGGGCTGGTGTTTAAGTGTTTAGGGTAGTGCAGTGGTGTTCGGGCAATATATGGGGTCGTGGTTAGGCTGGTGTTTCAGTGTTTAGGGCAGTGCAGTGGTGTGTAGGCAGTGTAGAGGGTCGTGCTGGGGCTTGTATTTCAGGGTTTAGGGCAGTGCAGTTGTGTTCGGGCAGTGTAGGGTGTCGTGCTGGGGCTGGTGTTTCAGGGTTTAGGGCAGTGCAGTGGTGTTCGGGAAGTGTAGGGTGTCGTGCTGGGGGTGGTGCTTCAGGGTTTAGGGCAGAGCAGTGATGTTGGGCAGTTTAGGGTGTCGTGCTGGTGCTGGTGTTTCAGGATTTTGGGCACAGCAGTGGTGTTCGGGCAGTCTAGGGGGTCGTGCAGGGGGTGTTGTTTCAGGGTTTAGGGCAGTGCAGTGGTGTTCAGGCAGTGTAGGGGGTCATGCAGGGGTGTGGTGTTTCAGGATTTAGGTCACTGCAGTCGTATTCGGGCAGTGTAGCGGGTTGTGCTGGGTGTGGCGTTTCAGGGTTTAGGGCAGTACAGTGGTGTTCGGGTAGTATGAGGGGTCGTGCTGGGGCTGTTGTTTTAGGGATTAGGGCAGTGCAGTGGTGTTGGGAAGTGTAGGGGGTCATGCTGGGGGTGGGGTTTCAGGGTTTAGGCCAGAGCAGTGGTGTTCAGACAGTGTAGGGGCTTGTACTGGTGCTGGTTTTTCAGGATTTAGGGTAGAGCAGTGGTGTTTGGGCAGTGTAGGGGGACGTACGGGGGGTGTTTCAGGGTTTAGTGCTGAGCAATGGTGTTCGGGCAGTGTGGGGGTCTTGCTGGGGATGGTGTTTCAGGGTTTAGGGCAGTGCAGTGTTGTTCAGGCAGTGTAGTGGGTCGTGGTGGAGGTGGTGATTCAGGGTTTTAGGGCAGGGCAGGGGTGTTCGGGCAGTGTAGGGGGTCGTGCTGGGGGTGGTGTTTCAGGGCTTAGGGCAGTGCAGTGGTGTTCTTGGAGTGTAGGGGATCGTGCTGGGGCTGGTGTTTCAGGGTTATGGAAGTGCAGAGGTGTTCGGGCAGTATAGGGGGTCATGCTAGGGCTGGTGTTTCAGGGTTTAGGGCAGTGCAGTGGTTTTTAGGCAGTATAGGGGGTCATGCTGGGGCTGGTGTTTCAGGGTTTAGGGCACTGCAGTGATTTTCGGGCAGTTTAGGGTGTCTTGCTGGGGCTTGTGTTTCAGGGTTTAGGGCAGTGCAGTGGTGTTCGGGCAGTGTAGGGTGTCGTGCTGGGGGTGGTGTTTCAGGGTTTAGGGCAGAACAGTGATGTTCGGGCAGATTAGGGTGTCGTGCTGGTGCTGGTGTTTCAGGATTTAGGGCAGAGCAGTCGTGTTCGGGCAGTGTAGGGGGACGTGCTGGGGCTGGTGTTTCAGGGTTTAGGGCAGAGCAGTGGTGTTCGGCCAGTGTAGGGGGATGTGCTGGGGTGGTGTTTCAGGGTTTAGGGCAGAGCAGTGGTGTTCGGGCAGTGTAGGGGTCATGCTGGGGGTGGTGTTTCAGGGTTTAGGGCAGTGCAGTGGTGTTCGGGCAGTGTAGGGGATCTTGCTGGGGCTGGTGTTTCAGGGTTTAGGGCAGAGCAGTGGTGTTCGGGCAGTGTAGGGGGTCTTGCTGGGGCTTATGTTTCAGGGTTTAGAGCAGTGCAGTGGTGTTCGGAGAGTATAGGGGGTCGTTCTGGGGGTGGGCTTTCAGGATTCAGTGTAGAGCAGTGGTGTTCGGCCAGTGTATGGGGACATACTGGGGGTGGTGTTTCAGGGTTTAGTGCTGAGCAGTGGTGTTCAGGCAGTATTGGGGGTCTTGCTGGGGATGGTGTTTCAGGGTTTAGGGCAGTGCAGTGGTGTTCGGGCAGTGTAGTGGTTCGTGCTGGGGGTGGTGTTTCAGGGTTTAGGGCAGTGCAGTGGTGTTCGGGTAGCGTAGGGGATCGTGCTCGGCCTGGTGTTTCAGTGTTACGTCAGTGCAGTGGTTTTTGGGCAGTGTAGGGGATCGTGCTGGGACTGGTGTTTGAGGGTTTAGAGCAGTGCAGTGGTGTTCGGGCAGTGTAGAGGGTCATGCTGGGGCTCGTGTTTCAGGGTTTAGGTCAGTGCAGTGGAGTTCGGGCAGTGTAGGGAGTTGTGCTGGGGCTGGTGTTTCAGGGTTTAGGGCAGTGCAGTGGTGATTGGGCAGTGTAGGGTTCGTGCTGTATGTGGTCTTTCAGGGTTTTAGGGCAGTGCAGTGGTGTTCGGTAGTGTAGGTGTCATGGTGGGGCTCGTGTTTCAGGGTTTAGTGCAGTGGTGTTCAGATAGTGTAGAAGGTCGTGCTGTGGCTGGAGTTTCAGGGTTTAGGGCAGTGCAGTGGTGTTCGGGCAGTGTAGGGGGTCATGCTGGGGCTGGTCTTTCAGTGTATAGGGCAGTGCAGTGGTGTTCAGGCAGTGTAGGGGGTCATGCTGGGGCTGGTGTTTCAGGGTTTAGGTCGGTGCTGTGGTGTTCGGGCAGTGTAGGGGATTGTGCTGGTGCTGGTGTTTCAGGGTTTAGGTCGGTGCAGTGGTGTTCGGGCAGAGTAGGGGGTTGTGCAGGGGGTGGTGTTTCAGGCTTTAGGGCAGTGCAGTTGTTTTCGGGCAGTGTAGGGGAACGTACTGGGGTGGTGTTTCAGGTTTTAGGGCAGTGCAGTGGTGTTCGGGCAGTGTAGGGGGTCGTGCTGGGGCTAATGTTTCAGGGTTTAGGGCGGAGTAGTGGTGTTCGGGCAGTGTAGTGGGTCGTGCTGGGGCTGGTGTTTCAGAGATTAGGGCAGTGCAGTGGTGTTCTGGCTGTTTAGGGTGTCGTGGTGGGGCTTGTGTTTCAGGGTTTAGGGCAGTGCAGTGGTGTTCGGGAAGTGTAGGGTGTGGTGCTGGTGGTGGTGCTTCAGGGTTTAGGGCAGTGCAGTGGTGTTAGGGCAGTTTAGGGTGTTGTGCTGGTGATGGTGTTTCAGGATTTAGGGCAGAGCAGTGGAGTTCGGGCAGTGTAGGGAGTTGTGCTGGTGCTAGTTTTTCAGGATTTAGGGTCGTGGTGGAGGTGGTGTTTAAAGGGTTTTAGGGCAGGGCAGGGGTGTTTGGGCAGTGTAGGGGGTCGTGCTGGGGATGGTGTTTCAGGGTTTAGGGCAGTGCAGTGGTGTTCGTGGAGTGTAGGGGATCGTGCTGGGGCTGGTGTTTCACGGTTACGGAAGTGCAGTGGTGTTCGGGCAGTGTAGGGGGTCGTGCTGGGATTGGTGTTTTAGGGTTTAGAGCAGTGCAGTGGTTTTCGGGCAGTGTACGGGGTTGTGCTGGGGCTGGTGTTTAAGGGTTTATGGCAGTGCAGTGGTGTTCGGGCAGTGTAGGGGCTCATGGTGGGGATGGTGATTCAGGGTTTAGGGCAGAGCAGTGGTGTTCGGGCAGTGTAGGGGGTCATGCTTGGATTGGTGTTTCAGGATTTAGGGCAGTGCAGTGGTGTTCGGGCATTGTAGGGGGACGTGCTGCGGGTGGTGTTTTACGGTTTAGGGCAGAGCAGTGGTGTTCGGGCAGTCTAGGGGGTCATGCAGGGGGTGGTGTTTCAGGGTTTAGGGCAGTGCAGTGGTGTTCGGGCAGAGTAGGGGGTCAAGCAGGGGGTGCTGTTTCAGGGTTTAGGGCAGTGCTGGTGTTTTTGGGCAGTGTAGGGGGTCTTGCTGGGGGTGGTGTTTCAGGGTTTAGGGCAGTGGTGTTAGGGAAGTGTAGGGGGTCTTGCTGGGGCTGGTGTTTCAGGGTTTAGGTCGGTGCTGCGGTGTTCGGGCAGTGTAGGGGGTTGTGCTGGGGCTGGTGTTTCAGGGTTTAGGTCGGTGCAGTGGTGTTCGGGCAGAGTAGGGGGTCGTGCAGGGGCTGGTGTTTCAGGCTTTAGGGCAGTGCAGTTGTTTTTGGGCAGTGTAGGGGGACGTACTGGGGGTGGTGTTTCAGGTTTTAGGGCAGTGCAGTGGTGTTCGGGCAGTGTAGGGGGTCGTGCTGGGGCTAATGTTTCAGGGTTTAGGGCGGAGCAGTGGTGTTCGGGCAGTGTAGGGGGTCGTGCTGGGGCTGGTGTTTCAGGGTTTAGGGCAGTGCAGTGTTGTTCGGTCTATTTAGGGTGTTGTGCTGGGGCTTGTGTTTCAGGGTTTAGGGCAGTGCAGTAGTGTTCGGGAAGTGTAGGGTGTCGTGCTGGTGGTGGTGCTTCAGGGTTTAGGGCAGAGCAGTGGTGTTCGGGCAGTTTAGGGTGTCGTGCTGATGATGGTGTTTCAGGATTTTGGGCAGAGCAGTGGTGCTCGGGCAGTCTAGGGGGTCATGCAGGGGGTGGTGTTTCAGGGTTTAGGGCAGTGCATTGGTGTTCGGGCAGTGTAGGGGGATGTACTGGGGGTGTTGTTTCAGGGTTTAGTGCTGTGCAGTGGTGTTCGGGCAGTGTAGTGGGTCATGGTGGAGGTGGTGTTTAAAGGGTTTTAGGGCAGGGCAGGGGTGTTTGGGCAGTGTAGGGGGTCGTGCTGGGGGTGGTGTTTCAGGGTTTAGGGCAGTGCAGTGGTGTTCGTTGAGTGTAGGGGATCGTGCTGGGGCTGGTGTTTCAGGCTTTCGGAAGTGCAGTGGTGTTCGGGCAGTGTAGGGGGTCATGCTGGGACTGGTGTTTTAGGGTTTAGAGCATTTCAGTGGTGTTCGGGCAGTGTACGGTGTTGTGCTGGGGCTGGTGTTTAAGGGTTTAGGGCAGTGCAGTGGTGTTCAGGCCGTGTAGGGGCTTATGGTGGGGCTGGTGATTCAGGGTTTAGGGCAGAGCAGTGGTGTTCGGGCAGTGTAGGGGGTCATGCAGGGGGTGGTGTTTCAGGGTTTAGGGCAGTGCAGTGGTGTTCGGGCAGAGTTGGGGGTCATGCAGGGGGTGCTGTTTCAGGGTTCAGGACAGTGCAGGTGTTTTCGGGCAGTGTAGGGGGTCTTGCTGGGGGTGGTGTTTCAGGGTTTAGGGCAGTGGTGTTCGGGCAGTGTAGGGGGTCTTGCTGGGGCTGGTGTTTCAGGGTTTAGGGCAGTACAGTAGTTTTCGGGCAGTGTAGGGGGTCATGCTGGAGGTGGTGTTTCAGGGTTTAGGGCAGTGCAGTGGTGTGCAGGGAGTGTGAGAGGTCATGCTGGGGCTGGTGTTTTAGGGAGTATGGCAGATCAGCGGTGTTCGGGCAGTGTAGGGGGTCATGCTCAGGTTGGTGTTTCAGGGTTTTGGGCAGAGCAGTGGTGTTCTGGCAGTGTAGGGGGACGTACTGTGGGTGGTTTTTCAGGGTTTAGGGCAGAGCAGTGGTGTTCGGGCAGTGTAGGGGGTCGTGCTGGGGCTGGTATTTCAGTGTTTAGGGCAGTGCACTGGTGTACTGGCCGTGTAGGGGGTCATGCTCGGGCTGGTGATTCAGGGTTTAGGGCAGTGCATTGGTGTTCGGACAGTGTAGGGGTCCTGCTGGGGCTGGTGTTTCAGGGTTTAGGGCAGAGCAGTGGTGTTCGGCAGTGTAGGGGGACATACTGGGGATGGTGTTTCAGGGTTTAGGGCAGTGCAGTGGTGCTAGAGCAGTGTAGGTGGTCGTGGTGGAGGTGGTGTTTCAGTGTTTAGGGAGGTGCAGTGGTGTTCAGGTAATGTAGGGGTCGTGCTGGGGCTGGTGTTTCAGGGTTTACGGCAGGGCAGTGGTGTTCAAGCAGTGTAGGGGGTCGTGCTGGGTTGGTGTTTCAGGGTTTAGGGCAGTGCAGTGGTGTTTGGTGAGTGTAAGTGATCGTGCTGGGGCTGGTGTTTCAGGGTTTAGGGCAGTGCAGTGGTGTTCGGGCAGTGTAGAGGATCATGCTGGGGCTAGTGTTTCAAGGTTTAGGGCAGTGCAGTGGTGTTCGGTAGTGTAGGTGTCATGGTGGGGCTCGTGTTTCAGGGTTTAGTGCAGTGCAGTGGTGTTCAGGTAGTGGAGGTCGTGCTGTGGCTGGTGTTTCAGGGTTAGGGCAGTGCAGTAGTGTTCAGGTAGTGGAGGTCGTGCTGTGGCTGGTGTTTCAGGGTTTAGGGCAGTGCAGTGGTGTTCGGGCAGTGTAGGGGGTTATGCTGGGGCTGGTCTTCCAGTGTATAGGGCAGTGCAGTGGTGTTCAGGCAGTGTAGGGGGTCATGCTGGGGCTGGTGTTTCAGGGTTTAGGTCGGTGCTGTGGTGTTCGGGCAGTGTAGGGGGTTGTGCTGGGGCTGGTATTTCAGGGTTTAGGTCGGTGCAGAGGTGTTCGTGCAGAGTAGGGGGTCGTGCAGGGGGTGGTGTTTCAGGCTTTAGGGCACTGCAGTTGTTTTCTGGCAGTGTAGGGGAATGTACTGGGGGTGGTGTTTCAGGTTTTAGGGCAGTGCAGTGGTGTTCGGGCAGTGTAGGGGGTCGTGCTGGGGCTAATGTTTCAGGGTTTAGGGCGGAGCAGTGGTGTTCAGGCAGTGTAGGGGGTCGTGCTGGGGCTGGTGTTTCAGAGTTTAGGGCAGTGCAGTGGTGTTCGGGCTGTTTAGGGTGTCGTGCTGGGGCTTGTGTTTCGGGGTTTAGGGCAGTGCAGTGGTGTTCGGGAAGTGTAGGGTGTCGTGCTGGTGGTGGTGCTTCAGGGTTTAGGGCAGAGCAGTGGTGTTCGGGCAGTTTAGGGTGTCGTGCTGGTGATGGTGTTTCAGGATTTTGGGCAGAGCAGTGGTGCTCGGGCAGTCTAGGGGGTCGTGCAGGGTTGGTGTTTCAGGGTTTAGGGCAGTGCAGTGGTGTTCGGGCAGTGTAGGGGGTCATGCAGCGGGGTGGTGTTTCAGGGTTTGGGGCAGTGCAGTCGTGTTCGGGCAGTGTAGGTGGTCATGCTGTGGGTGGTGTTTTAGGGTTTAGGGCAGTGCAGTGGTATTCGGGCAGTGTAGCGGGTCATGCTGGGTGTGGCGTTTCAGGTTTTAGGGCAGTGCAGTGGTGTTCGGGCGGTGTGAGGGGTCGTGCTGGGGCTGGTGTTTTAGGGATTAGAGCAGTGCAGTGGTGTTCGGGCAGTGTAGGGGGTCGTGCTGGGGGTGGGGTTTCAGGGTTTAGGACAGAGCAGTGGTGTTCGGGCAGTGTAGGGGGTTGTGCTGGTGCTAGTTTTTCAGGATTTAGGGTAGAGCAGTGGTGTTCGGGCAGTGTAGGGGGACGTACTGGGGTGGTGTTTCAGGGTTTAGTGCTGAGCAGTGGTGTTCGGGCAGTGTAGGGGGTCTTGCTGGGGATGGTGTTTCAGGGTTTAGGGCAGTGCAGTGGTGTTCGGGCAGTGTAGTGGGTCATGGTGGAGGTGGTGTTTAAAGGGTTTTAGGGCAGGGCAGGGGTGTCTGGGCAGTGTAGGGGGTCGTGCTGGGGGTGGTGTTTCAGGGTTTAGGGCAGTGCAGTGGTGTTCGTGGAGTGTAGGGGATCGTGCTGGGGCTGGTGTTTCAGGGTTACGGAAGTGCAGTGGTGTTCGGGCAGTGTAGGGGGTCGTGCTGGGACTGGTGTTTTAGGGTTTAGAGCAGTGCAGTGGTGTTCGGACAGTGTACGGGGTTGTGCTGGGGCTGGTGTTTGAGGGTTTAGGGCAGTGCAGTGGTGTTCGGGCAGTGTAGGGGCTCATGGTGGGGATGGTGATTTAGGGTTTAGGGCGGAGCAGTAGTGTTCGGGCAATGTAGGGGGTCATGCTGGAAGTGGTGTTTCAGGATTTAGGGCAGTGCAGTGGTGTTCGGGCATTGTAGGGGGACGTGCTGGGGGTGGTGTTTCAGGGTTTAGGGCAGTGCAGGTGTTTTCGGGCAGTGTAGGGGGTCTTGCTGGGGGTGGTGTTTTAGGGTTTAGGGCAGTGGTGTTCGGGCAGTGTAGGGGGTCTTGCTGGGGCTGGTGTTTCAGGGTTTAGGTCGGTGCTGTGGTGTTCGGGCAGTGTAAGGGGTTGTGCTGGGGCTGGTGTTTCAGGGTTTAGGTCGGTGCAGTGGTGTTCGGGCAGAGTAGGGGGTCGTGCAGGGGGTGGTGTTTCAGGTTTTAGGACAGTGCAGTTGTTTTCGGGCAGTGTAGGGGGAAGTACTGGGGACGGTGTTTCAGGTTTTAGGGCAGTGCAGTGGTGTTCGGGCAGTGTAGTGGGTCGTGCTGGGGCTAATGTTTCAGGGTTTAGGGCGGAGCAGTGGTGCTCGAGCAGTCTAGGGGGTCGTGCAGGGGGTGGTGTTTCAGGGTTTAGGGCAGTGCAGTGGTGTTCGGGCAGTGTAGGGGGATGTACTGGGGGTGGTGTTTCAGGGTTTAGTGCTGAGCAGTGGTGTTCGGGCAGTGTAGGGGGTCTTGCTGGGGATGGTGTTTCAGGGTTTAGGGCAGTGCAGTGGTGTTCGGGCAGTGTAGTGGGTCGTGGTGGAGGTGGTGTTTAAAGGGTTTTAGGGCAGGGCAGGGGTGTTTGGGCAGTGGAGGGGGTCATGCTGGGGCTGGTGTTTCAGGGTTTTGGAAGTGCAGTGGTGTTCGGGCAGTGTAGGGGGTCGTGCTGGGACTGGTGTTTTAGGGTTTAGAGCAGTGCAGTGGTGTTCGGGCAGTGTACGGGGTTGTGCTGGGGCTGGTGTTTAAGGGTTTGGGGCAGTGCAGTGGTGTTCGGGCAGTGTAGGGGCTCATGGTGGGGCTGGTGATTCAGGGTTTAGGGCAGAGCAGTGGTGTTCGGGCAGTGTAGGGGGTCATGCAGGGGGTGGTGTTTCAGGGTTTAGGGCAGTGCAGTGGTGTTCGGGCAGAGTAGGGGGTCATGCAGGGGGTGCTGTTTCAGGGTTTAGGGCAGTGCAGGTGTTTTCGGGCAGTGTAGGGGGTCTTGCTGGGGGTGGTGTTTCAGGGTTTAGGGCAGTGGTGTTCATGGTGTTTCAGGGTTTATGGCAGTGGTGTTCGGGCAGTGTAGGGGGTCTTGCTGGGGCTGGTGTTTCAGGCTTTAGGGTAGTGCAGTAGTTTTCGGGCAGTGTAGGGGGTAATGCTGGAGGTGGTGTTTCAGTGTTTAGGGCAGTGCAGTGGTGTGCAGGGAATGTGAGAGGTCATGCTGGGTCGGGTGTTTTAGGGATCATGGCAGATCAGTGGTGTTCGGGCAGTTTAGGGGGTCATGCTCGGGTTGGTGTTTCAGGGTTTTGGGCATAGCAGTGGTGTTCTGGCAGTGTAGGGGGACGTACTGTGGGTGGTGTTTCAGGGTTTAGGGCAGAGCAGTGGTGTTCGGGCAGTGTAGGGGTCGTGCTGGGGCTGGTATTTCAGTGTTTAGGGCAGTGCAGTGGTGTACGGGCCGTGTAGGGGGTCATGCTGGGGCTGGTGATTCAGGGTTTAGGGCAGTGCAGTGGTGTTCGGACAGTGTAGGGGTCCTGCTGGGGCTGGTGTTTCAGGGTTTAGGGCAGAGTAGTGGTGTTCGGCAGTGTAGGGGGACGTACTGGGGATGGTGTTTCAGGGTTTAGGGCAGTGCAGTGGTGCTAGAGCAGTGTAGGTGGTCGTGGTGGAGGTGGTGTTTCAGGGTTTAGGGCAGTGCAGTGGTGTTCGGGTAGCGTAGGGGATCGTGCTCGGCCTGGTGTTTCAGTGTTACGTCAGTGCAGTGGTTTTTGGGCAGTGTAGGGGATCGTGCTGGGACTGGTGTTTGAGGGTTTAGAGCAGTGCAGTGGTGTTCGGGCAGTGTAGAGGGTCATGCTGGGGCTCGTGTTTCAGGGTTTAGGTCAGTGCAGTGGAGTTCGGGCAGTGTAGGGAGTTGTGCTGGGGCTGGTGTTTCAGGGTTTAGGGCAGTGCAGTGGTGATTGGGCAGTGTAGGGTTCGTGCTGTATGTGGTCTTTCAGGGTTTTAGGGCAGTGCAGTGGTGTTCGGTAGTGTAGGTGTCATGGTGGGGCTCGTGTTTCAGGGTTTAGTGCAGTGCAGTGGTGTTCAGGTAGTGTAGAAGGTCGTGCTGTGGCTGGAGTGTCAGGGTTTAGAGCAGTGCAGTGGTGTTCGGGCAGTGTAGGGGGTCATGCTGGGGCTGGTCTTTCAGTGTATAGGGCAGTGCAGTGGTGTTCAGGCAGTGTAGGGGGTCATGGTGGGGCTGGTGTTTCAGGGTTTAGGTCGGTGCTGTGGTGTTCGGGCAGTGTAGGGGATTGTGCTGGTGCTGGTGTTTCAGGGTTTAGGTCGGTGCAGTGGTGTTCGGGAAGAGTAGGGGGTCGTGCAGGGGGTGGTGTTTCAGGCTTTAGGGCAGTGCAGTTGTTTTCGGGCAGTGTAGGGGAACGTACTGGGGTGGTGTTTCAGGTTTTAGGGTAGTGCAGTGGTGTTCGGGCAGTGTAGGGGGTCGTGCTGGGGCTAATGTTTCAGGGTTTAGGGCGGAGCAGTGGTGTTCGGGCAGTGTAGTGGGTCGTGCTGGGGCTGGTGTTTCAGAGATTAGGGCAGTGCAGTGGTGTTCTGGCTGTTTAGGGTGTCGTGGTGGGGCTTGTGTTTCAGGATTTTGGGCAGAGCAGTGGTGCTCGGGCAGTCTAGGGGGTCGTGCAGGGGGTGGTGGTTTAGGGCAGTGCAGTGGTGTTCGGGCAGTGTAGGGGGGCATGCAGGGGGGTGGTGTTTCAGGGTTTAGGGCAGTGCAGTCGTGTTTGGGCAGTGTAGGTGGTCATGCTGTGGGTGGTGTTTTAGGGTTTAGGGCAGTGCAGTGGTGTTCGGGCAGTGTAGTGGGTCGTGCTGGGTGTGGCGTTTCAGGTTTTAGGGCAGTGCAGTGGTGTTCGGGCAGTGTGAGGGGTCGTGCTGGGGCTGGTGTTTTAGGGATTAGGGCAGTGCAGTGGTGTTCGGGCAGTGTAGGGGGTCGTGCTGGGGGTGGGGTTTCAGGATTTAGGGCAGAGCAGTGGTGTTCGGGCAGTGAAAGGGGGTCTTGCTGGGGATGGTGTTTCAGGGTTTAGGGCAGTGCAGTGGTGTTCGGGCAGTGTAGTGGGTCGTGGTGGAGGTGGTGTTTAAAGGGTTTTATGGCAGGGCAGGGGTGTTTGGGCAGTGTAGGGGGTCGTGCTGGGGATGGTGTTTCAGGGTTTAGGGCAGTGCAGTGGTGTTCGTGGAGTGTAGGGGATCGTGCTGGGGCTGGTGTTTCACGGTTACGGAAGTGCAGTGGTGTTCGGGCAGTGTAGGGGGTCGTGCTGGGATTGGTGTTTTAGGGTTTAGAGCAGTGCAGTGGTGTTCGGGCAGTGTACGGGATTGTGCTGGGGCTGGTGTTTCAGGGTTTAGGTCGGTGCAGTGGTGTTCGGGCAGAGTAGGGGGTCGTGCAGGGGCTGGTGTTTCAGGCTTTTGGGCAGTGCAGTTGTTTTCGGGCAGTGTAGGGGGACGTACTGGGGGTGGTGTTTCAGGTTTTAGGGCAGTGCAGTGGTGTTCGGGCAGTGTAGGGGGTCGTGCTGGGGCTAATGTTTCAGGGTTTAGGGCGGAGCAGTGGTGTTCGGGCAGTGTAGGGGGTCGTGCTGGGGCTGGTGTTTCAGGGTTTAGGGCAGTGCAGTGTTGTTCGGTCTGTTTAGGGTGTCGTGCTGGGGCTTGTGTTTCAGGGTTTAGGGCAGTGCAGTGGTGTTCGGGAAGTGTAGGGTGTCGTGCTGGTGGTGGTGCTTCAGTGTTTAGGGCAGAGCAGTGGTGTTCGGGCAGTTTAGGGTGTCGTGCTGATGATGGTGTTTTAGGATTTTGGGCAGAGCAGTGGTGCTTGGGCAGTCTAGGGGGTCATGCAGGGGGCGGTGTTTCAGGGTTTAGGGCAGTGCATTGGTGTTCGGGCAGTGTAGGGGGATGTACTGGGGGTGTTGTTTCAGGGTTTAGTGCTGAGCAGTGGTGTTCGGGCACTGTAGGGGGTCTTGCTGGGGATGGTGTTTCACGGTTTAGGGCAGTGCAGTGGTGTTCGGGCAGTGTAGTGGGTCATGGTGGAGGTGGTGTTTAAAGGGTTTTAGGGCAGGGCAGGGGTGTTTGGGCAGTGTAGGGGGTCGTGCTGGGGGTGGTGTTTCAGGGTTTAGGGCAGTGCAGTGGTGTTCGTTGAGTGTAGGGGATGGTGCTGGGGCTGGTGTTTCAGGCTTTCGGAAGTGCAGTGGTGTTCGGGCAGTGTAGGGGGTCGTGCTGGGACTGGTGTTTTAGGGTTTAGAGCAGTGCAGTGGTGTTCGGGCAGTGTACGGTGTTGTGCTGGGGCTGGTGTTTAAGGGTTTAGGGCAGTGCAGTGGTGTTCAGGCCGTGTAGGGGCTTATGGTGGGGCTGGTGATTCAGGGTTTAGGGCAGAGCAGTGGTGTTCGGGCAGTGTAGGGGGTCATGCAGGGGGTGGTGTTTCAGGGTTTAGGGCAGTGCAGTGGTGTTCGGGCAGAGTAGGGGGTCATGCAGGGGGTGCTGTTTCAGGGTTCAGGACAGTGCAGGTATTTTCGGGCAGTGTAGGGGGTCTTGCTGGGGGTGGTGTTTCAGGGTTTAGGGCAGTGGTGTTCGGGCAGTGTAGGGGGTCTTGCTGGGGCTGGTGTTTCAGGGTTTAGGGCAGTACAGTAGTTTTCGGGCAGTGTAGGGGGTCATGCTGGAGGTGGTGTTTCAGGGTTTAGGGCAGTGCAGTGGTGTGCAGGGAGTGTGAGAGGTCATGCTGGGGCTGGTGTTTTAGGGAGTATGGCAGATCAGCGGTGTTCGGGCAGTGTAGGGGGACGTACTGTGGGTGGTTTTTCAGGGTTTAGGGCAGAGCAGTGGTGTTCGGGCAGTGTAGGGGGTCGTGCTGGGGCTGGTATTTCAGTGTTTAGGGCAGTGCACTGGTGTACTGGCCGTGTAGGGGGTCATGCTCGGGCTGGTGATTCAGGGTTTAGGGCAGTGCATTGGTGTTCGGACAGTGTAGGGGTCCTGCTGGGGCTGGTGTTTCAGGGTTTAGGGCAGAGCAGTGGTGTTCAGCAGTGTAGGGGGACATACTGGGGATGGTGTTTCAGGGTTTAGGGCAGTGCAGTGGTGTTCAGGTAATGTAGGGGTCGTGCTGGGGCTGGTGTTTCAGGGTTTACGGCAGGGCAGTGGTGTTCAAGCAGTGTAGGGGGTCGTGCTGGGTTGGTGTTTCAGGGTTTAGGGCAGTGCAGTGGTGTTCGGTGAGTGTAAGTGATCGTGCTGGGGCTGGTGTTTCAGGGTTTAGGGCAGTGCAGTGGTGTTCGGGCAGTGTAGAGGATCATGCTGGGGCTAGTGTTTCAGGGTTTAGGGCAGTGCAGTGGTGTTCGGTAGTGTAGGTGTCATGGTGGGGCTCGTGTTTCAGGGTTTAGTGCAGTGCAGTGGTGTTCAGGTAGTGGAGGTCGTGCTGTGGCTGGTGTTTCAGGGTTAGGGCAGTGCAGTGGTTTTCTGGCAGTGTAGGGGAATGTACTGGGGGTGGTGTTTCAGGTTTTAGGGCAGTGCAGTGGTGTTCGGGCAGTGTAGGGGGTCGTGCTGGGGCTAATGTTTCAGGGTTTAGGGCGGAGCAGTGGTGTTCAGGCAGTGTAGGGGGTCGTGCTGGGGCTGGTGTTTCAGAGTTTAGGGCAGTGCAGTGGTGTTCGGGCTGTTTAGGGTGTCGTGCTGGGGCTTGTGTTTCGGGGTTTAGGGCAGTGCAGTGGTGTTCGGGAAGTGTAGGGTGTCGTGCTGGTGGTGGTGCTTCAGGGTTTAGGGCAGGGCAGTGGTGTTCGGGCAGTTTAGGGTGTCGTGCTGGTGATGGTGTTTCAGGATTTTGGGCAGAGCAGTGGTGCTCGGGCAGTCTAGGGGGTCGTGCAGGGGTGGTGTTTCAGGGTTTAGGGCAGTGCAGTGGTGTTCGGGCAGTGTAGGGGGTCATGCAGCGGGGTGGTGTTTCAGGGTTTGGGGCAGTGCAGTCGTGTTCGGGCAGTGTAGGTGGTCATGCTGTGGGTGGTGTTTTAGGGTTTAGGGCAGTGCAGTGGTGTTCGGGCAGTGTAGCGGGTCATGCTGGGTGTGGCGTTTAAGGTTTTAGGGCAGTGCAGTGGTGTTCGGGCGGTGTGAGGGGTCGTGCTGGGGCTGGTGTTTTAGGGATTAGGGCAGTGCAGTGGTGTTCGGGCAGTGTAGGGGGTCGTGCTGGGGGTGGGGTTTCAGGGTTTAGGACAGAGCAGTGGTGTTCGGGCAGTGTAGGGGGTTGTGCTGGTGCTAGTTTTTCAGGATTTAGGGTAGAGCAGTGGTGTTCAGGCAGTGTAGGGGGACGTACTGGGGGTGGTGTTTCAGGGTTTAGTGCTGAGCAGTGGTGTTCGGGCAGTGTAGGGGGTCTTGCTGGGGATGGTGTTTCAGGGTTTAGGGCAGTGCAGTGGTGTTCGGGCAGTGTAGTGGGTCATGGTGGAGGTGGTGTTTAAAGGGTTTTAGGGCAGGGCAGGGGTGTCTCGGCAGTGTAGGGGGTCGTGCTGGGGGTGGTGTTTCAGGGTTTAGGGCAGTGCAGTGGTGTTCGTGGAGTGTAGGGGATCGTGCTGGGGCTGGTGTTTCAGGGTTACGGAAGTGCAGTGGTGTTCGGGCAGTGTAGGGGGTTGTGCTGGGACTGGTGTTTTAGGGTTTAGAGCAGTGCAGTGGTGTTCGGACAGTGTACGGGGTTGTGCTGGGGCTGGTGTTTAAGGGTTTAGGGCAGTGCAGTGGTGTTTGGGCAGTGTAGGGGCTCATGGTGGGGATGGTGATTTAGGGTTTAGGGCAGAGCAGTAGTGTTCGGGCAATGTAGGGGGTCATGCTGGAAGTGGTGTTTCAGGATTTAGGGCAGTGCAGTGGTGTTCGGGCATTGTAGGGGGACGTGCTGGGGGTGGTGTTTCAGGGTTTAGGGCAGTGCAGGTGTTTTCGGGCAGTGTAGGGGGTCTTGCTGGGGGTGGTGTTTCAGGGTTTAGGGCAGTGGTGTTCGGGCAGTGTAGGGGGTCTTGCTGGGGCTGGTGTTTCAGGGTTTAGGTCGGTGCTGTGGTGTTCGGGCAGTGTAGGGGGTTGTGCTGGGGCTGGTGTTTCAGGGTTTAGGTCGGTGCAGTGGTGTTCGGGCAGAGTAGGGGGTCGTGCAGGGGGTGGTGTTTCAGGTTTTAGGACAGTGCAGTTGTTTTCGTGCAGTGTAGGGGGAAGTACTGGGGGTGGTGTTTCAGGTTTTAGGGCAGTGCAGTGGTGTTCGGGCAGTGTAGTGGGTCGGGCTGGGGCTAATGTTTCAGGGTTTAGGGCGGAGCAGTGGTGCTCGAGCAGTCTAGGGGGTCGTGCAGGGGGTGGTGTTTCAGGGTTTAGGGCAGTGCAGTGGTGTTCGGGCAGTGTAGCGGGATGTACTGGGGGTGGTGTTTCAGGGTTTAGTGCTGAGCAGTGGTGTTCGGGCAGTGTAGGGGTCTTGCTGGGGATGGTGTTTCAGGGTTTAGGGCAGTGCAGTGGTGTTCGGGCAGTGTAGTGGGTCGTGGTGGAGGTGGTGTTTAAAGGGTTTTAGGGCAGGGCAGGGGTGTTTGGGCAGTGGAGGGGGTCATGCTGGGGCTGGTGTTTCAGGGTTTTGGAAGTGCAGTGGTGTTCGGGCAGTGTAGGGGGTCGTGCTGGGACTGGTGTTTTAGGGTTTAGAGCAGTGCAGTGGTGTTCGGGCAGTGTACGGGGTTGTGCTGGGGCTGGTGTTTAAGGGTTTGGGGCAGTGCAGTGGTGTTCGGGCAGTGTAGTGGGTCGGGCTGGGGCTAATGTTTCAGGGTTTAGGGCGGAGCAGTGGTGCTCGAGCAGTCTAGGGGGTCGTGCAGGGGGTGGTGTTTCAGGGTTTAGGGCAGTGCAGTGGTGTTCGGGCAGTGTAGGGGGATGTACTGGGGGTGGTGTTTCAGGGTTTAGTGCTGAGCAGTGGTGTTCGGGCAGTGTAGGGGTCTTGCTGGGGATGGTGTTTCAGGGTTTAGGGCAGTGCAGTGGTGTTCGGGCAGTGTAGTGGGTCGTGGTGGAGGTGGTGTTTAAAGGGTTTTAGGGCAGGGCAGGGGTGTTTGGGCAGTGGAGGGGGTCATGCTGGGGCTGGTGTTTCAGGGTTTTGGAAGTGCAGTGGTGTTCGGGCAGTGTAGGGGGTCGTGCTGGGACTGGTGTTTTAGGGTTTAGAGCAGTGCAGTGGTGTTCGGGCAGTGTACGGGGTTGTGCTGGGGCTGGTGTTTAAGGGTTTGGGGCAGTGCAGTGGTGTTCGGGCAGTGTAGGGGCTCATGGTGGGGCTGGTGATTCAGGGTTTAGGGCAGAGCAGTGGTGTTCGGGCAGTGTAGGGGGTCATGCAGGGGGTGGTGTTTCAGGGTTTAGGGCAGTGCAGTGGTGTTCGGGCAGAGTAGGGGGTCATGCAGGGGGTGCTGTTTCAGGGTTTAGGGCAGTGCAGGTGTTTTCGGGCAGTGTAGGGGGTCTTGCTGGGGGTGGTGTTTCAGGGTTTAGGGCAGTGCAGTAGTTTTCGGGCAGTGTAGGGGGTAATGCTGGAGGTGGTGTTTCAGGGTTTAGGGCAGTGCAGTGGTGTGCAGGGAGTGTGAGAGGTCATGCTGGGTCGGGTGTTTTAGGGATCATGGCAGATCAGTGGTGTTCGGGCAGTTTAGGGGGTCATGCTCGGGTTGGTGTTTCAGGGTTTTGGGCATAGCAGTGGTGTTCTGGCAGTGTAGGGGGACGTACTGTGGGTGGTGTTTCAGGGTTTAGGGCAGAGCAGTGGTGTTCGGGCAGTGTAGGGGGTCGTGCTGGGGCTGGTATTTCAGTGTTTAGGGCAGTGCAGTGGTGTACGGGCCGTGTAGGGGGTCATGCTGGGGCTGGTGATTCAGGGTTTAGGGCAGTGCAGTGGTGTTCGGACAGTGTAGGGGTCCTGCTGGGGCTGGTGTTTCAGCGTTTAGGGCAGAGTAGTGGTGTTCGGCAGTGTAGGGGGACGTACTGGGGATGGTGTTTCAGGGTTTAGGGCAGTGCAGTGGTGCTAGAGCAGTGTAGGTGGTCGTGGTGGAGGTGGTGTTTCAGTGTTTAGGGCAGTGCAGTGGTGTTCGGGTATTGTAGTGGGTCATGGTGGGGCTGGTGTTTCAGGGTTTCGGGCAGTGCAGTGGTGTTCAGGTAGTGTAGGGGTCGTGCTGGGGCTGGTGTTTCAGGGTTTAGGGCAGTGCAGTGGTGATCAGGCAGTGTAGGAGGTCGTGGTGGAGGTGGTGTTTCAGGGTTTTAGGGCAGGGCTGTGCTGTTCGGGCAATGTAGGGTTCATGCTGGGGTGGTGTTTCAGGGCTTAGGGCAGTGCAATTGTGTTCGGTGAGTGTAGGGGATCGTGATGGGGCTGGTGTTTCAGGGTTTAGGGCAGTGCAGTGGTGTTCGGTAGTGTAGGTGTCATGGTGGGCTCGTGTTTCAGGGTTTAGTGCAGTGCAGTGGTGTTCAGGTAGTGTAGGAGGTTGTACTGGGGCTGGTGTTTCAGGGTTTAGGGCAGTGCAGTGGTGTTCGCGCAGTGTAGGGGGTCGTGCTTGGGCTGGTGTTTCTGTGTCTAGGGCAGTGCAGTTGTGTTCAGGCAGTGTAGGGGGTCGTGCTGGGGCTGGTGTTTCAGGGTTTAGGTCGGTGCAGTGGTGTTCGGGCAGTTTAGGGGTCGTGCTGGGGCTGGTGTTTCAGGGTTTAGATCGGTGCAGTGGTGTTCGGGCTGTGTAGGGGGTCGTGCTGGTGTTTCAGGATTTAGGGCAGAGCAGTGGTGTTCAGGCAGTGTAGGGGGTCATGGTGGAGGTGGTGTTTCAGGGTTTTAGGGCAGGGCAGTGGTGTTCGGGCAGTGTAGGGGGGCGAGCTGGGGTTGGAGTTTCAGGGTTTAGGGCAGTGCAGTGGTGGTCGGTGAGTATAGGGGATCGTGCTGGGGCTGTTGTTTCAGGGTTTAGGGCAGTGCAGTGGTGTTCGGGTAGTGTAGGGGGTCATGCTGGGGCTGGTGTTTCAGGGTTTAGGGCAGTGCAGTGGTGTTTGGGCAGTGTAGGGGGTCGTGCTGGGGCTGGTGTTTCAGTGTATAGAGCTGTGCAGTGGTGTTAGGGCAGTGTAGGGGGTCGTGATGGGGCTAATGTTTCAGGGTTTAGGTCGGTGCAGTGGTGTTCGGGCAGTGTAGGGGGTCGTGCAGGGGCTGGTGTTTCAGGGTTTAGAGCAGTGCAGTGGTGATCGGGCAGAGTAGGGGGTAGTGCAGGGGGTGGTGTTTCAGACTTTAGGGCAGAGCTGTTGTTTTCGGGCAGTGTAGGGTATCTAGCTGGGGGTGGTGATTCAGGGTTTAGTGCTGAGCAGTGGTGTTCGGGCAGTGTATGGGGTCTTGCTGGGGATGGTGTTTCAGGGTTTAGGGCAGTGCAGTGGTGTTCGGGCAGTGTAGGGGGTTGTGGTGGAGGTGGTGTTTCAGGGTTTAGGGCAGTGCAGTGGTGTTCGGGTCGTTTAGGGGGTCATGGTGGGGCTGGTGTTTCAGGATTTAGGGCAGTGCAGTGGTGTTCAGGTAATGTAGGGGTCGTGCTGGGGCTGGTGTTTCAGGGTTTACGGCAGGGCAGTGGTGTTCGGGCAGTGTAGGGGGTCGTGCTGGGGTGGTGTTTCACGGTTTAGGGCAGTACAGTGGTGTTCGAGCAGTGAAGTGGGTTGTGGTGGAGGTGGTGTTTCAGGGTTTTAGGGCAGGGCAGGGGTGTTTGGGAAGTGTAGGGGGTCGTGCTGGGGGTGGTGTTTCAGGGTTTAGGGCAGAGCAGTGGTGTTCGGGCAGTGTAGGGGGTTGTGCTGGTGCTTGTTTTTCAGGATTTAGGGTAGAGCAGTGGTGTTCGGGCAGTGTAGGGGGACGTACTGGGGGTGGTGTTTCAGGGTTTAGTGCTGAGCAGTGGTGTTCGGGCAGTGTAGGGGATCTTGCTGGGGATGGTGTTTCATGGTTTAGGGCAGTGCAGTGGTGTTCGGGCAGTGTAGTGGGTCATGGTGGAGGTGGTGTTTAAAGGGTTTTAGGGCAGGGCAGGGGTGTTTGGGCAGTGTAGGTGGTCATGCTGTGGGTGGTGTTTTAGGGTTTAGGGCAGTACAGTGGTGTTCGGGCAGTGTAGGTGGTCATGCTGTGGGTGGTGTTTTAGGGTTTAGGGCAGTGCAGTGGTGTTCGGGCAGTGTAGCGGGTCATGCTGGGTGTGGCGTTTCAGGTTTTAGGGCAGTGCAGTGGTGTTCGGGCGGTGTGAGGGGTCGTGCTGGGGCTGGTGTTTTAGGGATTAGGGCAGTGCAGTGGTGTTCGGGCAGTGTAGGGGGTCGTGCTGGGGGTGGGGTTTCAGGGTTTAGGACAGAGCAGTGGTGTTCGGGCAGTGTAGGGGGTTGTGCTGGTGCTAGTTTTTTAGGATTTAGGGTAGAGCAGTGGTGTTCGGGCAGTGTAGGGGGACGTACTGGGGGTGGTGTTTCAGGGTTTAGTGCTGAGCAGTGGTGTTCGGGCAGTGTAGGGGGTCTTGCTGGGGATGGTGTTTCAGGGTTTAGGGCAGTGCAGTGGTGTTCGGGCAGTGTAGTGGGTCATGGTGGAGGTGGTGTTTAAAGGATTTTAGGGCAGGGCAGGGGTGTCTGGGCAGTGTAGGGGGTCGTGCTGGGGGTGGTGTTTCAGGGTTTAGGGCAGTGCAGTGGTGTTCGTGGAGTGTAGGGGATCGTGCTGGGGCTGGTGTTTCAGGGTTACAGAAGTGCAGTGGTGTTCGGGCAGTATAGGGGGTCGTGCTGGGACTGGTGTTTTAGGGTTTAGGGCAGTGCAGTGGTGTTCGGGCAGTGTAGGGGCTCATGGTGGGGATGGTGATTTAGGGTTTAGGGCGGAGCAGTAGTGTTCGGGCAATGTAGGGGGTCATACTGGAAGTGGTGTTTCAGGATTTAGGGCAGTGAAGTGGTGTTCGGACATTGTAGGGGGACGTGCTGGGGGTGGTGTTTCAGGGTTTAGGGCAGTGCAGGTGTTTTCGGGCAGTGTAGGGGGTCTTGCTGGGGGTGGTGTTTCAGGGTTTAGGGCAGTGGTGTTCGGGCAGTGTAGGGGGTCTTGCTGGGGCTGGTGTTTCACGGTTTAGGTCGGTGCTGTGGTGTTCGGGCAGTGTAGGGGGTTGTGCTGGGGCTGGTGTTTCAGGGTTTAGGTCGGTGCAGTGGTCTTCGGGCAGAATAGGGGGTCGTGCAGGGGGTGGTGTTTCAGGTTTTGAGACAGTACAGTTGTTTTCGGGCAGTGTAGGGGGAAGTACTGGGGGTGGTGTTTCAGGTTTTAGGGCAGTGCAGTGGTGTTCGGGCAGTGTAGTGGGTCGTGCTGGGGCTAATGTTTCAGGGTTTAGGGCGGAGCAGTGGTGCTCGAGCAGTCTAGGGGGTCGTGCAGGGGGTGGTGTTTCAGGGTTTAGGGCAGTGCAGTGGTGTTCGGGCAGTGTAGGGGGTCTTGCTGGGGATGGTGTTTCAGGGTTTAGGGCAGTGCAGTGGTGTTCGGGCAGTGTAGTGGGTCGTGGTGGAGGTGGTGTTTAAAGGGTTTTAGGGCAGGGCAGGGGTGTTTGGGCAGTGGAGGGGGTCATGCTGGGGCTGGTGTTTCAGGATTTTGGAAGTGCAGTGGTGTTCGGGCAGTGTAGGGGGTTGTGCTGGGACTGGTGTTTTAGGGTTTAGAGCAGTGCAGTGGTGTTCGGGCAGTGTACGGGGTTGTGCTGGGGCTGGTGTTTAAGGGTTTAGGGCAGTGCAGTGGTGTTCGGGCAGTGTAGGGGGATGTACTGGGGGTGGTGTTTCAGGGTTTAGTGCTGAGCAGTGGTGTTCGGGCAGTGTAGGGGGTCTTGCTGGGGATGGTGTTTCAGGGTTTAGGGCAGTGCAGTGGTGTTCGGGCAGTGTAGTGGGTCGTGGTGGAGGTGGTGTTTAAAGCGTTTTAGGGCAGGGCAGGGGTGTTTGGGCAGTGGAGGGGGTCATGCTGGGGCTGGTGTTTCAGGGTTTTGGAAGTGCAGTGGTGTTCGGGCAGTGTAGGGGGTCGTGCTGGGACTGGTGTTTTAGGGTTTAGAGCAGTGCAGTGGTGTTCGGGCAGTGTACGGGGTTGTGCTGGGGCTGGTGTTTCAGGGTTTAGGGCAGTGGTGTTCATGGTGTTTCAGGGTTTAGGGCAGTGGTGTTCGGGCAGTGTAGGGGGTCTTGCTGGGGCTGGTGTTTCAGGGTTTAGGGCAGTGCAGTAGTTTTCGGGCAGTGTAGGGGGTAATGCTGGAGGTGGTGTTTCAGGGTTTAGGGCAGTGCAGTGGTGTGCAGGGAGTGTGAGAGGTCATGCTGGGTCGGGTGTTTTAGGGATCATGGCAGATCAGTGGTGTTCGGGCAGTTTAGGGGGTCATGCTCGGGTTGGTGTTTCAGGGTTTTGGGCATAGCAGTGGTGTTCTGGCAGTGTAGGGGGACGTACTGTGGGTGGTGTTTCAGGGTTTAGGGCAGAGCAGTGGTGTTCGGGCAGTGTAGGGGGTCGTGCTGGGGCTGGTATTTCAGTGTTTAGGGCAGTGCAGTGGTGTACGGGCCGTGTAGGGGGTCATGCTGGGGCTGGTGATTCAGGGTTTAGGGCAGTGCAGTGGTGTTTGGACAGTGTAGGGGTCCTGCTGGGGCTGGTGTTTCAGGGTTTAGGGCAGAGTAGTGGTGTTCGGCAGTGTAGGGGGACGTACTGGGGATGGTGTTTCAGGGTTTAGGGCAGTGCAGTGGTGCTAGAGCAGTGTAGGTGGTCGTGGTGGAGGTGGTGTTTCAGTGTTTAGGGCAGTGCAGTGGTGTTCAAGTAGTGTAGGGGGTCGTGCTGGGGCTGTTGTTTCAGGGTTTAGGGCAGTGCAGTGGTGTTCGGGTATTGTAGTGGGTCATGGTGGGGCTGGTGTTTCAGGGTTTCGGGCAGTGCAGTGGTGTTCAGGTAGTGTAGGGGTCGTGCTGGGGCTGGTGTTTCAGGGTTTAGGGCAGTGCAGTGGTGATCAGGCAGTGTAGGAGGTCGTGGTGGAGGTGGTGTTTCAGGGTTTTAGGGCAGGGCTGTGCTGTTCGGGCAATGTAGGGTTCATGCTGGGGTGGTGTTTCAGGGCTTAGGGCAGTGCAATTGTGTTCGGTGAGTGTAGGGGATCGTGATGGGGCTGGTGTTTCAGGGTTTAGGGCAGTGCAGTGGTGTTCGGTAGTGTAGGTGTCATGTGGGCTCGTGTTTCAGGGTTTAGTGCAGTGCAGTGGTGTTCAGGTAGTGTAGGAGGTTGTACTGGGGCTGGTGTTTCAGGGTTTAGGGCAGTGCAGTGGTGTTCGCGCAGTGTAGGGGGTCGTGCTTGGGCTGGTGTTTCTGTGTCTAGGGCAGTGCAGTTGTGTTCAGGCAGTGTAGGGGGTCGTGCTGGGGCTGGTGTTTCAGGGTTTAGGTCGGTGCAGTGGTGTTCGGGCAGTTTAGGGGTCATGCTGGGGCTGGTGTTTCAGGGTTTAGATCGGTGCAGTGGTGTTCGGGCTGTGTAGGGGGTCGTGCTGGTGTTTCAGGATTTAGGGCAGAGCAGTGGTGTTCAAGTAGTGTAGGGGGTCGTGCTGGGGCTGTTGTTTCAGGGTTTAGGGCAGTGCAGTGGTGTTCGGGTATTGTAGTGGGTCATGGTGGGGCTGGTGTTTCAGGGTTTCGGGCAGTGCAGTGGTGTTCAGGTAGTGTAGGGGTCGTGCTGGGGCTGGTGTTTCAGGGTTTAGGGCAATGCAGTGGTGATCAGGCAGTGTAGGAGGTCGTGGTGGAGGTGGTGTTTCAGGGTTTTAGGGCAGGGCAGTGGTGTTCGGGCAGTGTAGGGGGGCGAGCTGGGGGTGGAGTTTCAGGGTTTAGGGCAGTGCAGTGGTGGTCGGTGAGTATAGGGGATCGTGCTGGGGCTGTTGTTTCAGGGTTTAGGGCAGTGCAGTGGTGTTCGGGTAGTGTAGGGGGTCATGCTGGGGCTGGTGTTTCAGGGTTTAGGGCAGTGCAGTGGTGTTTGGGCAGTGTAGGGGGTCGTGCTGGGGCTGGTGTTTCAGTGTATAGAGCTGTGCAGTGGTGTTAGGGCAGTGTAGGGGGTCGTGATGGGGCTAATGTTTCAGGGTTTAGGTCGGTGCAGTGGTGTTCGGGCAGTGTAGGGGGTCGTGCAGGGGCTGGTGTTTCAGGGTTTAGAGCAGTGCAGTGGTGATCGGGCAGAGTAGGGGGTAGTGCAGGGGGTGGTGTTTCAGACTTTAGGGCAGTGCTGTTGTTTTCGGGCAGTGTAGGGTATCTAGCTGGGGGTGGTGATTCAGGGTTTAGTGCTGAGCAGGGGTGTTCGGGCAGTGTATGGGGTCTTGCTGGGGATGGTGTTTCAGGGTTTAGGGCAGTGCAGTGGTGTTCGGGCAGTGTAGGGGGTTGTGGTGGAGGTGGTGTTTCAGGGTTTAGGGCAGTGCAGTGGTGTTCGGGTCGTTTAGGGGGTCATGGTGGGGCTGGTGTTTCAGGATTTAGGGCAGTGCAGTGGTGTTCAGGTAATGTAGGGGTCGTGCTGGGGCTGGTGTTTCAGGGTTTACGGCAGGGCAGTGGTGTTCGGGCAGTGTAGGGGGTCGTGCTGGGGTGGTGTTTCAGGGTTTAGGGCAGTACAGTGGTGTTCGAGCAGTGAAGTGGGTTGTGGTGGAGGTGGTGTTTCAGGGTTTTAGGGCAGGGCAGGGGTGTTTGGGAAGTGTAGGGGGTCGTGCTGGGGGTGGTGTTTCAGGGTTTAGGGCAGAGCAGTGGTGTTCGGGCAGTGTAGGGGGTTGTGCTGGAGCTAGTTTTTCAGGATTTAGGGTAGAGCAGTGGTGTTCGGGCAGTGTAGGGGGACGTACTGGGGGTGGTGTTTCAGGGTTTAGTGCTGAGCAGTGGTGTTCGGGCAGTGTAGGGGATCTTGCTGGGGATGGTGTTTCATGGTTTAGGGCAGTGCAGTGGTGTTCGGGCAGTGTAGTGGGTCATGGTGGAGGTGGTGTTTAAAGGGTTTTAGGGCAGGGCAGGGGTGTTTGGGCAGTGTAGGTGGTCATGCTGTGGGTGGTGTTTTAGGGTTTAGGGCAGTGCAGTGGTGTTCGGGCAGTGTAGGTGGTCATGCTGTGGGTGGTGTTTTAGGGTTTAGGGCAGTGCAGTGGTGTTCGGGCAGTGTAGCGGGTCATGCTGGGTGTGGCGTTTCAGGTTTTAGGGCAGTGCAGTGGTGTTCGGGCGGTGTGAGGGGTCGTGCTGGGGCTGGTGTTTTAGGGATTAGGGCAGTGCAGTGGTGTTCGGGCAGTGTAGGGGGTCGTGCTGGGGGTGGGGTTTCAGGGTTTAGGACAGAGCAGTGGTGTTCGGGCAGTGTAGGGGGTCGTGCTGGGGGTGGTGTTTCAGGGTTTAGGGCAGTGCAGTGGTGTTCGTGGAGTGTAGGGGATCGTGCTGGGGCTGGTGTTTCAGGGTTACGGAAGTGCAGTGATGTTCGGGCAGTATAGGGGGTCGTGCTGGGACTGGTGTTTTAGGGTTTAGAGCAGTGCAGTGGTGTTCGGGCAGTGTAGGGGCTCATGGTGGGGATGGTGATTTAGGGTTTAGGGCGGAGCAGTAGTGTTCGGGCAATGTAGGGGGTCATACTGGAAGTGGTGTTTCAGGATTTAGGGCAGTGAAGTGGTGTTCGGACATTGTAGGGGGACGTGATGGGGGTGGTGTTTCAGGGTTTAGGGCAGTGCAGGTGTTTTCGGGCAGTGTAGGGGGTCTTGCTGGGGGTGGTGTTTCAGGGTTTAGGGCAGTGGTGTTCGGGCAGTGTAGGGGGTCTTGCTGGGGCTGGTGTTTCACGGTTTAGGTCGGTGCTGTGGTGTTCAGGCAGTGTAGGGGGTTGTGCTGGGGCGTGTGTTTCAGGGTTTAGGTCGGTGCAGTGGTCTTCGGGCAGAATAGGGGGTCGTGCAGGGGGTGGTGTTTCAGGTTTTAGGACAGTACAGTTGTTTTCGGGCAGTGTAGGGGGAAGTACTGGGGGTGGTGTTTCAGGTTTTAGGGCAGTGCAGTGGTGTTCGGGCAGTGTAGTGGGTCGTGCTGGGGCTAATGTTTCAGGGTTTAGGGCGGAGCAGTGGTGCTCGAGCAGTCTAGGGGGTCGTGCAGGGGGTGGTGTTTCAGGGTTTAGGGCAGTGCAGTGGTGTTCGGGCAGTATAGGGGGATGTACTGGGGGTGGTGTTTCAGGGTTTAGTGCTGAGCAGTGGTGTTCGGGCAGTGTAGGGGGTCTTGCTGGGGATGGTGTTTCAGGGTTTAGGGCAGTGCAGTGGTGTTCGGGCAGTGTAGTGGGTCGTGGTGGAGGTGGTGTTTAAAGGGTTTTAGGGCAGGGCAGGGGTGTTTGGGCAGTGGAGGGGGTCATGCTGGGGCTGGTGTTTCAGGATTTTGGAAGTGCAGTGGTGTTCGGGCAGTGTAGGGGGTTGTGCTGGGACTGGTGTTTTAGGGTTTAGAGCAGTGCAGTGGTGTTCGGGCAGTGTACGGGGTTGTGCTGGGGCTGGTGTTTAAGGGTTTAGGGCAGTGCAGTGGTGTTCGGGCAGTGTAGGGGCTCATGGTGGGGCTGGTGATTCAGGGTTTAGGGCAGAGCAGTGGTGTTCGGGCAGTGTAGGGGGTCATGCAGGGGGTGGTGTTTCAGGGTTTAGGGCAGTGCAGTGGTGTTCGGGCAGAGTAGGGGGTCATGCAGGGGGTGCTGTTTCAGGGTTTAGGGCAGTGCAGGTGTTTTCAGGCAGTGTAGGGGGTCTTGCTGGGGGTGGTGTTTCAGGGTTTAGGGCAGTGGTGTTCGGGCAGTGTAGGGGGTCTTGCTGGGGCTGGTGTTTCAGGGTTTAGGGCAGTGCAGTAGTTTTCGGGCAGTGTAGGGGGTAATGCTGGAGGTGGTGTTTCAGGGTTTAGGGCAGTGCAGTGGTGTGCAGGGAGTGTGAGAGGTCATGCTGGGTCGGGTGTTTTAGGGATTATGGCAGATCAGTGGTGTTCGGGCAGTTTAGGGGGTCATGCTCGGGTTGGTGTTTCAGGGTTTTGGGCATAGCAGTGGTGTTCTGGCAGTGTAGGGGGACGTACTGTGGGTGGTGTTTCAGGGTTTAGGGCAGAGCAGTGGTGTTCGGGCAGTGTAGGGGGTCGTGCTGGGGCTGGTATTTCAGTGTTTAGGGCAGTGCAGTGGTGTACGGGCCGTGTAGGGGGTCATGCTGGGGCTGGTGATTCAGGGTTTAGGGCAGTGCAGTGGTATTCAGGCAGTGTAGGGGTCCTGCTGGGGCTGGTGTTTCAGGGTTTAGGGCAGAGTAGTGGTGTTCGGCAGTGTAGGGGGACGTACTGGGGATGGTGTTTCAGGGTTTAGGGCAGTGCAGTGGTGCTAGAGCAGTGTAGGTGGTCGTGGTGGAGGTGGTGTTTCAGTGTTTAGGGCAGTGCAGTGGTGTTCAAGTAGTGTAGGGGGTCGTGCTGGGGCTGTTGTTTCAGGGTTTAGGGCAGTGCAGTGGTGTTCGGGTATTGTAGTGGGTCATGGTGGGGCTGGTGTTTCAGGGTTTTGGGCAGTGCAGTGGTGTTCAGGTAGTGTAGGGGTCGTGCTGGGGCTGGTGTTTCAGGGTTTAGGGCAGTGCAGTGGTGATCAGGCAGTATAGGAGGTCGTGGTGGAGGTGGTGTTTCAGGGTTTTAGGGCAGGGCTGTGCTGTTCGGGCAATGTAGGGTTCATGCTGGGGTGGTGTTTCAGGGCTTAGGGCAGTGCAATTGTGTTCGGTGAGTGTAGGGGATCGTGATGGGGCTGGTGTTTCAGGGTTTAGGGCAGTGCAGTGGTGTTCGGTAGTGTAGGTGTCATGGTGGGCTCGTGTTTCAGGGTTTAGTGCAGTGCAGTGGTGTTCAGGTAGTGTAGGAGGTTGTACTGGGGCTGGTGTTTCAGGGTTTAGGGCAGTGCAGTGGTGTTCGCGCAGTGTAGGGGGTCGTGCTTGGGCTGGTGTTTCTGTGTATAGGGCAGTGCAGTTGTGTTCAGGCAGTGTGGGGGGTCGTGCTGGGGCTGGTGTTTCAGGGTTTAGGTCGGTGCAGTGGTGTTCGGGCAGTTTAGGGGTCGTGCTGGGGCTGGTGTTTCAGGGTTTAGGTCGGTGCAGTGGTGTTCGGGCTGTGTAGGGGGTCGTGCTGGTGTTTCAGGATTTAGGGCAGAGCAGTGGTGTTCAGGCAGTGTAGGGGGTCATGGTGGAGGTGGTGTTTCAGGGTTTTAGGGCAGGGCAGTGGTGTTCGGGCAGTGTAGGGGGGCGAGCTGGGGGTGGAGTTTCAGGGTTTAGGGCAGTGCAGTGGTGGTCGGTGAGTATAGGGGATCGTGCTGGGGCTGGTGTTTCAGGGTTTAGGGCAGTGCAGTGGTGTTCGGGTAGTGTAGGGGGTCATGCTGGGGCTGGTGTTTCAGGGTTTAGGGCAGTGCAGTGGTGTTTGGGCAGTGTAGGGGGTCGTGCTGGGGCTGGTGTTTCAGTGTATAGAGCTGTGCAGTGGTGTTAGGGCAGTGTAGGGGGTCGTGATGGGGCTAATGTTTCAGGGTTTAGGTCGGTGCAGTGGTGTTCGGGCAGTGTAGGGGGTTGTGCAGGGGCTGGTGTTTCAGGGTTTAGAGCCGTGCAGTGGTGATCGGGCAGAGTAGGGGGTAGTGCAGGGGGTGGTGTTTCAGACTTTAGGGCAGTGCTGTTGTTTTCGGGCAGTGTAGGGTATCTAGCTGGGAGTGGTGATTCAGGGTTTAGTGCTGAGCAGTGGTGTTCGGGCAGTGTATGGGGTCTTGCTGGGGATTGTGTTTCAGGGTTTAGGGCAGTGCAGTGGTGTTCGGGCAGTGTAGGGGGTTGTGGTGGAGGTGGTGTTTCAGGGTTTAGGGCAGTGCAGTGGTGTTCGGGTCGTTTAGGGGGTCATGGTGGGGCTGGTGTTTCAGGATTTAGTGCAGTGCAGTGGTGTTCAGGTAATGTAGGGGTCGTGCTGGGGCTGGTGTTTCAGGGTTTACGGCAGGTCAGTGGTGTTCGGGCAGTGTAGGGGGTCGTGCTGGGGTGGTGTTTCAGGGTTTAGGGCAGTACAGTGGTGTTCGAGCAGTGAAGTGGGTCGTGGTGGAGGTGGTGTTTCAGGGTTTTAGGGCAGGGCAGGGGTGTTTGGGAAGTGTAGGGGGTCGTGCTGGGGGTGGTGTTTCAGGGTTTAGGGCAGAGCAGTGGTGTTCGGGCAGTGTAGGGGGTTGTGCTGGTGCTAGTTTTTCAGGATTTAGGGTAGAGCAGTGGTGTTCGGGCAGTGTAGGGGGACGTACTGGGGGTGGTGTTTCAGGGTTTAGTGCTGAGCAGTGGTGTTCGGGCAGTGTAGGGGGTCTTGCTGGGGATGGTGTTTCATGGTTTAGGGCAGTGCAGTGGTGTTCGGGCAGTATAGTGGGTCATGGTGGAGGTGGTGTTTAAAGGGTTTTAGGGCAGGGCAGGGGTGTTTGGGCAGTGTAGGGGGTCGTGCTGGGGGTGGTGTTTCAGGGTTTAGGGCAGTGCAGTGGTGTTCGTGGAGTGTAGGGGATCGTGCTGGGGCTGGTGTTTCAGGGTTACGGAAGTGCAGTGGTGTTCGGGCAGTGTAGGGGGTCGCGCTGGGTCTGGTGTTTTAGGGTTTAGAGCAGTGCAGTGGTGTTCAGGCAGTGTACGGGGTTGTGCTGGGGCTGGTGATTCAGGGTTTAGGGCAGAGCAGTGGTGTTCGGGCAGTGTAGGGGGTCATGCTGGGAGTGATGTTTCAGGATTTGGGGCAGTGCAGTGGTGTTCGGGCATTGTAGGGGGACGTGCTGGGGGTGGTGTTTTAGGGTTTAGGGCAGAGCAGTGGTGTTCGGGCAGTCTAGGGGGTCATGCAGGGGGTGGTGTTTCAGGGTTTAGGGCAGTGCAGTGGTGTTCGGGCAGAGTAGGGGGTCATGCAGGGGGTGCTGTTTCAGGGTTTAGGGCAGTGCAGGTGTTTTCGGGCAGTGTAGGGGGTCTTGCTGGGGGTGGTGTTTCAGGGTTTAGGGCAGTGGTGTTCGGGCAGTGTAGGGGGTCTTGCTGGGGCTGGTGTTTCAGGGTTTAGGTCGGTGCTGTGGTGTTCAGGCAGTGTAGGGGGTTGTGCTGGGGCTGGTGTTTCAGGGTTTAGGTCGGTGCAGTGGTGTTCGGGCAGAGTAGGGGGTCGTGCAGGGGGTGGTGTTTCAGGCTTTAGGGCAGTGCAGTTGTTTTCAGGCAGTGTAGGGGGACGTACTGGGGGTGGTGTTTCAGGTTTTAGGGCAGTGCAGTGGTGTTCGGACAGTGTAGGGGGTCGTGCTGGGGTTATTGTTTCAGGGTTTAGGGCGGAGCACTGGTGTTCGGGCAGTGTAGGGGGTCGTGCTGGGGCTGGTGTTTCAGGGTTTAGGGCAGAGCAGTGGTGTTCGGGCTGTTTACGGTGTCATGCTGGGGCTTTTGTTTCAGGGTTTAGGGCAGTGCAGTGGTGTTCGGGAAGTGTAGGGTGTCGTGATGGTGGTGGTGCTTCAGGGTTTAGGGCAGAGCAGTGGTGTTCGGGCAGTTTAGGGTGTCGTGCTGGTGATGGTGTTTCAGGATTTTGGGCAGAGCAGTGGTGCTCGGGCACTCTAGGGGGTCGTGCAGGGGGTGGTGTTTCAGGGTTTTGGGCAGTGCAGTGGTGTTCGGGCAGTGTAAGGGGATGTACTGGGAGTGGTGTTTCAGGGTTTAGTGCTGAGCAGTGGTGTTCGGGCAGTGTAGGGGGTCTTGATGGGGATGGTGTTTTAGGGTTTAGGGCAGTGCAGTGGTGTTCGGGCAGTGTAGTGGGTCGTGGTGGAGGTGGTGTTTAAAGGGTTTTAGGGCAGGGCAGGGGTGTTTGGGCAGAGTAGGGGGTCGTGCTGGGGCTGGTGTTTCAGGGTTTAGGGCAGTGCAGTGGTGTTCGGGCAGTGTAGGGGATCATGCTGGGGCTGGTGTTTCAGGGTTTCGGAAGTGCAGTGGTGTTCGGGTAGTGTAGGGGGTCGTGCTGGGACTGTTGTTTTAGGGTTTAGAGCAGTGCAGTGGTGTTCGGGCAGTGTACGGGGTTGTGCTGGGGCTGGTGTTTAAGGGTTTAGGGCAGTGTAGTGGTGTTCGGGCAGTGTAAGGGGATGTACTGGGAGTGGTGTTTCAGGGTTTAGTGCTGAGCAGTGGTGTTCGGGCAGTGTATGGGGTCTTGATGGGGATGGTGTTTCAGGGTTTAGGGCAGTGCAGTGGTGTTCGGGCAGAGTAGGGGGTCATGCAGGGGGTGTTGTTTCAGGGTTTAGGGCAGTGCAGGTGTTTTTGGGCAGTGTAGGTGGTCTTGCTGGGGTGGTGTTTCAGGGTTTAGGGCAGTGGTGTTCGGGCAGTGTAGGGGGTCTTGCTGGGGCTGGTGTTTCAGGGTTTAGGGCAGTGCAGTAGTTTTCGGGCAGTGTAGGGGGTCATACTGGAGGTGGTGTTTCAGGGTTTAGGGCAGTGCCGTGGTGTGCAGGCAGTGTGAAGGGTCATGCTGGGGCTGGTCTTTTAGGGATTATGGCAGAGCAGTGGTGTTCTGGCAGTGTAGTGGGACGTACTGGGGGTGGTATTTTAGGGTTTAGGGCAGAGCAGTGGTGTTAGGGCAGCGTAGGGGGTCATGCTGGGACTGGTGTTTCAGTGTTTAGGGCAGTGCCGTGGTGTACGGGCCTTGTAGGGGGTCATGCTGGGGCTGGTGATTCAGGGTTTAGGGCAGTGCAGTGGTGTTCGGGCAGTGTAGGGGGTCGTGCTGGGGCTGGTGTTTCAGGGTTTAGGCTAGAGCAGTGGTGTTCGGCAGTGTAGGTGGACTTCCTGGGGATGGTGTTTCAGGGTTTAGGGCAGTGCAGTGGTGTTAGAGCAGTGTAGGGGATGTGGTGGAGGTGGTGTTTCAGGGTTTAGGGCTATGCAGTGAGGTTCGGGCAGTGTAGGGGGTCGTGCTGGGACTGGTGTTTTAGGGTTTCGAGCAGTGCAGTGGTGTTCGGGCAGTGTACGGGGTTGTGCTGGGGCTGGTGTTTAAGGGTTTAGGGCAGTGTAGTGGTGTTTGGGCAGTGTAGGGGCTCATGGTGGGGCTGGTGATTCAGGGTTTAGGGCAGAGCAGTGGTGTTCGGGCAGTGTAGGGGGTCATGCAGGGGGTTGTGTTTCAGGGTTTAGGGCAGTGCAGTGGTGTTTGGGCAGAGTAGGGGGTCATGCAGGGGGTGCAGTTTCAGGGTTTAGGGCAGGGCAGGAGTTTTCGGGCAGTGTAGGGGGTCTTGCTGGGGGTGGTGTTTCAGGGTTTAGGGCAGTGTTGTTCGGGCAGTTTAGGATGTCTTGCTGGGGCTGGTGTTTTAGGGATTATGGCAGTGCAGTGGTGTTTGGCAGTGTAGGGGGACGTACTGGGGATGGTGTTTCAGGGTTTAGGGCAGTGCAGTGGTGCTAGAGCAGTGTAGGTGGTCGTGGTGGAGGTGGTGTTTCAGTGTATAGGGCAGTGCAGTGGTGTTCAAGTAGTCTAGGGGGTCGTGCTGGGGCTGGTGTTTCAGGGTTTAGGGCAGTGCAGTGGTGTTCGGGTATTGTAGTGGGTCATGGTGGGGCTGGTGTTTCAGGTTTCGGGCAGTGCAGTGGTGTTCAGGTAGTGTAGGGGCCGTGCTGGGGCTGGTGTTTCATGGTTTAGGGCAGTGCAGTGGTGATCAGGCAGTGTAGGAGGTCGTGGTGGAGGTGGTGTTTCAGGGTTTTAGGGCAGGGCTGTGCTGTTTGGGCAATGTAGGGGTCATGCTGGGGTGGTGTTTCAGGGCTTAGGGCAGTGCAATTGTGTTCGGTGAGTGTAGGGGATCGTGATGGGGCTGGTGTTTCAGGGTTTAGGGCAGTGCAGTGGTGTTCGGTAGTGTAGGTGTCATGGTGGGGCTCGTGTTTCAGGGTTTAGTGCAGTGCAGTGGTGTTCAGGTAGTGTAGGAGGTCGTACTGGGGCTGGTGTTTCAGGGTTTAGGGCAGTGCAGTGGTGTTCGCGCAGTGTAGGGGGTCGTGCTGGGGCTGGTGTTTCAGGGTTTAGGTCGGTGCAGTGGTGTTCGGGCAGTGTAGGGTTCGTGCTGGGGCTGGTGTTTCAGCGTTTAGGTCGGTGCAGTGGTGTTCGGGCAGTGTAGGGGTCGTGCTGGTGCTGGTGTTTCAGGATTTAGGGCAGAGCAGTGGTGTTCGGGCAGTGTAGGGGGTGAGCTGGGGGTGGTTTTTCAGGGTTTAGGGCAGTGCAGTGGTGGTCGGTGAGTATACGGGATCGTGCTGGGGCTGGTGTTTCAGGGTTTAGGGCAGTGCAGTGGTGTTCGGGTAGTGTAGGGGGTCGTGCTGGGGCTGGTGTTTCAGGGTTTAGGGCAGTGCAGTGGTATTTGGACAGTGTAGGGGGTCGTGCTGGGGCTGGTGTTTCATTGTTTAGAGCAGTGCAGTGGTGATCGGGCAGAGTAGGGTGTAGTGCAGGGGGTGGTGTTTCAGACTTTAGGGCAGTGCTGTTGTTTTCGCGCAGTGTAGGGGGTCTTGCTGGGGGTGGTGTTTCAGTGTTTAGTGCTGAGCAGTGGTGTTCGGGCAGTGTAGGGGGACGTACTGGGGTGGTGTTTCAGGGTTTAGTGCTGAGCAGTGGTGTTCGGGCAGTGTAGGGGGTTCTTGCTGGTGATGGTGTTTCAGTGTTTAGTGCTGAGCAGTGGTGTTCGGGCAGTGTAGGGGGATGTACTGGGGTGGTGTTTCAGGGTTTAGTGCTGAGCAGTGGTGTTCAGGCAGTGTAGGGGGTCTTGCTGGTGATGGTGTTCCAGGGTTTAGGGCAGTGCAGTGGTGTTCGGTAGTGTAGGTGTCATGGTGGGGCTCGTGTTTCAGGGTTTAGTGCAGTGCAGTGGTGTTCAGGTTGTGTAGGAGTTCGTGCTGTGGCTGGTGTTTCAGGGTTTAGGGCAGTGCAGTGGTGTTCGGGCAGTGTAGGGGGTCATGCTGGGGCTGGTCTTTCAGTGTATAGGGCAGTGCAGTGGTGTTCAGGCAGTGTAGGGGGTCGTGCTGGGGCTGGTGTTTCAGGGTTTAGGTCGGTGCTGTAGTGTTTGGGCAGTGTAGGGGGTCGTGCTGGGGCTGGTGTTTCAGGGTTTAGGTCGGTGCAGTGGTGTTCGGGCAGAGTAGGGGGTCGTGCAGGGGGTGGTGTTTCAGGCTTTAGGGCAGTGCAGTTGTTTTCGGGCAGTGTAGGGGGATGTACTGGGGGTGGTGTTTCAGGTTTTAGGGCAGTGCAGTGGTGTTCGGGCAGTGTAGGGGGTCGTGTTGGGGCTAATGTGTCAGGGTTTAGGGCGGAGCAGTGGTGTTCGGGCAGTGTAGGGGGTTGTGCTGGGGTGGTGTTTCAGGGTTTAGTGCAGTGCAGTGGTGTTCGGGTTGTTTAGGGTGTCGTGCTGGGGCTTGTGTTTCAGGGTTTAGGGCAGTGCAGTGGAGTTCTGGAAGTGTAGGGTGTCGTGCTGGGGGTGGTGCTTCAGGGTTTAGGGCAGAGCAGTGGTGTTCGGGCAGTTTAGGGTGTCGTGCTGGTGATGGTGTTTCAGGATTTTGGGCAGAGCAGTGGTGTTCGGGCAGTCTAGGGGGTCGTGCAGGGGGTGGTGTTTCAGGGTTTAGGGAAGTGCAGTGGTGTTCGGGCAGTGTAGGGGGTCATGCAGGGGGGTGGTGTTTCAGGGTTTACGACAGTGCAGTGGTGTTCGGGCAGTGTAGCGGGTCGTGCTGGTTGTGGCGTTTCGGGTTTTAGGGCAGTGCAGTGGTGTTTGGGCAGTGTGAGGGGTCATGCTGGGGCTGGTGTTTTAGGGATTAGGGCAGTGCAGTGGTGTTCGGGCAGTGTGGGGGTCGTGCTGGGGATAGGGTTTCAGGGTTTAGGGCAGAGCAGTGGTGTTCGGGCAGTGTAGGGGGTTGTGCTGGTGCTAGTTTTTCAGGATTTAGGGTAGAGCAGTGGTGTTCGGGCAGTGTAGGGGGAAGTACTGGGGGTGGTGTTTCAGGGTTTAGTGCTGAGCAGTGGTGTTCGGGCAGTGTAGGGGGTCTTGCTGGGGATGGTGTTTCAGGGTTTAGGGCAGTGCAGTGGTGTTCGGGCAGTGTAGTGGGTCGTGGTGGAGGTGGTGTTTAAAGGGTTTTAGGGCAGGGGTGTTTGGGCAGTGCAGGGGGTCGTGCTGGGGGTGGTGTTTCAGGGTTTAGTGCAGTGCAGTGGTGTTCGTGGAGTGTAGGGGATCGTGCTGGGGCTGGTGTTTCAGGGTTACGGAAGTGCAGTGGTGTTCGGGCATTGTAGGGGGTCGTGCTGGGGCTGCTGTTTTAGGGTTTAGAGCAGTGCAGTGGTGTTCGGGCAGTGTACGGGGTTGTGCTGGGGCTGGTGTTTAAGGATTTAGGGCAGTGCAGTCGTGTTCGGTCAATATATGGGGTCGTGCTTAGGCTGGTGTTTCAGTGTTTAGGGCAGTGCAGTGGTGTTTAGGCAGTGTAGAGGATCATGCTGGGGCTTGTATTTCAGGTTTTAGGGCAGTGCAGTGGTGTTCGGGCAGTGTAGGGGGTCGTGCTGGGGCTGGTGTTTCAGGGTTTAGGGCAGTGCAGTGGTGTTCGGGCAGTGTAGGGAGCCGTGCTGGGGCTGGTGTTTCAGGGTTTAGGGCAGTGTAGTGGTGTTCGGGCAGTGTAGGGGGTCGTACTGGGGCTGGTGTTTCAGGGTGTAGGGCAGTACAGTGGTTTTCGGGCAGTTTAGGGTGTCGTGCTGGGGCTTGTGTTTCAGGGTTTAGGGCAGTGCAGTGGTGTTCGGGCAGTGTAGGGTGTCGTGCTGGGGGTGGTGTTTCAGGGTTTAGGGCAGAGCAGTGCTGTTCGGCCAGTGTAGGGTACGTGCTGAGGGTGGTGTTTCAGGGTTTAGGGCAGAGCAGTGGTGTTCGGGCAGTGTAGGGGTCGTGCTGGGTGTGGTGTTTCAGGGTTTAGGGCAGTGCAGTGGTGTTCGGGCAGTGTAGGGGATCTTGCTGGGGCTGGTGTTTCAGGGTTTAGGGCAGTGCAGTGGTGTTCGGGCAGTGTAGGGGGACGTACTGGGGGTGGTGTTTCATGGTTTTGTGCTGAGCAGTGGTGTTCGGGCAGTGTTGGGGGTCTTGCTGGGGATGGTGTTTCAGGATTTAGGGCAGTGCAGTGGTGTTCGGGCATTGTAGTGGTTCATGGTGAAGGTGGTGTTTCAGGGTTTTAGGGCAGGGCAGTGGTGTTCGGGCAGTGTAGGGGGTCATGCTGGGGGTGGTGTTTCAGGGTTTAGGGCAGTGCAGTGGTGTTCGGGGAGTGAAGGGGATCGTGCTCGGGCTGGTGTTTCAGTGTCACATCAGTGCAGTGGTGTTCGTGCAGTGAAGGGGGTCGTGCTGAGACTGGTGTTTTAGGATTTAGGGCAGTGCAGTGGTGTTCGGGCAGTGTAGAGGGTCATGCTGGGGCTCGTGTTTCAGGGTTTAGGGCAGTGCAGTGGTGTTCGGGCAGTGTAGGGGGTCGTGCTGGGGCTGGTGTTTCAGAGTTTAGGGCAGTGCAGTGGTGTTCGGGCAGTGTGGGGAGTTGTGCTGGGGCTGGTGTTTCAGGGTTTAGGGCAGTGCAGTGGTGTTCGGGCAGTGTAGGGGGTCGTGGTGGAAGTGGTGTTTCATGGTTTAGGGCAGTGCAGTGATGTTTGGGTAGTGTAGGGGGTCATGGTGCGGCTGGTGTTTCAGGGTTTAGGGCATTGCAGTGGTGTTCGGGTAGTGTATGGGTCATGCTTGGGCTGGTGTTTCAGGGTTTAGGGCAGTGCAGTGGTGTTTGGGCAGTGTAGGGGGTTGTGGTGGAGGTGGTGTTTCAGGGTTTAGGGCAGTGCAGTGGTGTTTGGTGAGTGTAGGGGATCGTGCTGGGGCTGGTGTGTCAGGGTTTAGGGCAGTGCAGTGGTGTTTGGGCAGTGTAGGGGATCATGCTGGGGCTGGTGTTTCAGGGTTTAGGGCAGTGCAGTGGTGTTTGGTAGTGTAGGTGTCATGGTGGGGCTCGTGTTTCAGGGTTTAGGGCAGTGCAGTGGTATTCGGGCAGTGTAGGGGGTCGTGCTGGGGCTGGTGTTTTAGTGTATAGGGCAGTGCAGTGGTGTTCAGGCAGTGTAGGGGTTCGTGCTGGGGCTGGTGTTTCAGGGTTTAGGTTGGTGCAGTGTTATTCGGGCAGTGTAGGGGGTCATGCTGATGCTGGTGTTTCAGGGTTTAGGTCGGTGCAGTGGTGTTCGGCCAGAGTAGGGGGTCGTGCAAGGGGTGGTGTTTAAGGCTTTAGGGCAGTGCAGTTGTTTTCGGGCAGTGTAGGGGGACGTACTGGGGGTGGTGTTTCAGGTTTTAGGGCAGTGCAGTGATGTTCGGGCAGTGTAGGGTGTCGTGCTGGGGCTAATGTTTCAGGGTTTAGGGCGGAGCAGTAGTGTTCGGGCAGTGTAGGGGGTCGTGCTGGGGCTGGTGTTTCAGGGTTTAGGGCAGTGCAGTGGTGTTCGGGCTGTTTAGGGTGTCGTGCTGGTGCTTGTGTTTCAGGGTTTAGGGCAGTGCAGTGGTGTTCGGGAAGTGTAGGGTGTCGTGCTGGGGGTGGTGCTTCAGGGTTTAGGGCAGAGCAGTGAAGTTCGGGCAGTTTAGGGTGTCGTGCTGGTGCTGGTGTTTCAGGATTTTGGGCAGTGCAATGGTGTTCGTTGATTGTAGGGGATCGTGCTGGGGCTGGTGTTTCAAGGTTACAGAAGTGCAGTGGTGTTCGGGCAGTGTAGGGGTCGTGCTGGGGCTGGTGTTTTAGGGTTTAGAGCAGTGCAGTGGTGTTCGGGCAGTGTAGGGGGTCGTGCTGGGGCTGGTGTTTAAGGGTTTAGGGCAGTGCAGTGGTGTTCGGGCAGTGTAGGGGCTCATGGTGGGGCTGCTGATTCAGGGTTTAGGGCAGTGCAGTGGTGTTCGGGCAGTGTAGGGAGTCGTGCTTGGGCTGGTGTTTAAGGTTTTAGGGCAGTGCAGTGGTGTTTAGGCAGTGTAGAGGTTCGTGCTGGGGCTTGTATTTCAGGGTTTAGGGCAGTGCAGTGGTGTTCGGGCAGTGTAGGGTGTCGTGCTGGGGCTGGTGTTTCAGGGTTTAGGGCAGTGCAGTGGTGTTCGGGAAGTGTAGGGTGTCGTGCTGGGGGTGGTGCTTCAGGGTTTAGGGCAGAGCAGTGATGTTCGGGCAGTTTAGGGTGTCGTGCTGGTGCTGGTGTTTCAGGATTTTGGGCACAGCAGTGGTGTTCGGGCAGTCTAGGGGGTCGTGCAGGGGGTGTTGTTTCAGAGTTTAGGGCAGTGCAGTGGTGTTTGGGCAGTGTAGGGGGTCATGCAGGGGGGTGGTGTTTCAGGGTTTAGGTCACTGCAGTCGTGTTCGGGCAGTGTAGCGGGTCGTGCTGGGTGTGGCGTTTCAGGGTTTAGGGCAGTACAGGGATGTTCGGGCAGTGTGAGGGGTCGTGCTGGGGCTGTTGTTTTAGGGATTAGGGCAGTGCAGTGGTGTTGGGAAGTTTAGGGGGTCGTGCTGGGGGTCGGGTTTCAGGGTTTAGGGCAGAGCAGTGGTGTTCGGACAGTGTAGGGGCTTGTACTGGTGCTGGTTTTTCAGGATTTAGGGTAGAGCAGTGGTGTTCGAGCAGTGTAGGGGATAGTACTGGGGTGGTGTTTCAGGGTTTAGTGCTGAGCAATGGTGTTCGGGCAGTGTAGTGGGTCTTGCTGGGGATGGTGTTTCAGGGTTTAGGGCAGTGCAGTGGTGTTCGGGCAGTGTAGTGGGTCATGGTGGAGGTGGTGATTCAGGGTTTTAGGGCAGGGCAGGGGTGTTCGGGCAGTGTAGGGGGTCGTGCTGGGGGTGGTGTTTCAGGGCTTAGGGCAGTGCAGTGGTGTTCGTGGAGTGTAGGGGATCGTGCTGGGGCTGGTGTTTCAGGGTTATGGAAGTGCAGTGGTGTTCGGGCAGTGTAGGGGGTCGTGCTAGGGCTGGTGTTTCAGGGTTTAGGGCAGTGCAGTGGTTTTCAGGCAGTATAGGGGGTCATGCTGGGGCTGGTGTTTCAGGGTTTAGGGCAGAACAGTGATGTTCGGGCAGATTAGGGTGTCGTGCTGGTGCTGGTGTTTCAGGATTTAGGGCAGAGCCGTCGTGTTCGGGCAGTGTAGGGGGACGTGCTGGGGCTGGTGTTTCAGGGTTTAGGGCAGAGCAGTGGTGTTCGGCCAGTGTAGCGGGATGTGCTGGGGTGGTGTTTCAGGGTTTAGGGCAGAGCAGTGGTGTTCTGGCAGTGTAGGGGTCATGCTGGGGGTGGTGTTTCAGGGTTTAGGGCAGTGCAGTGGTGTTCGGGCCGTGTAGGGGATCTTGCTGGGGCTAATGTTTCAGGGTTTAGGGCAGAGCAGTGGTGTTCGGGCAGTGTAGGGGGTCGTGCTGGGGTGGTGTTTCAGGGTTTAGGGCAGTGCAGTGGTGTTCGGGCAGTGTAGGGGGTCTTGCTGGGGCTGATGTTTCAGGGTTTAGAGCAGTGCAGTGGTGTTCGGAGAGTATAGGGGGTCGATCTGGGGGTGGGGTTTCAGGGTTTAGGGAAGATCAGTGGTGTTCGGGCATTGTAGGTGGTAGTGCTGGTTTTTCAGGATTTAGTGTAGAGCAGTGGTGTTCGGGCAGTGTAGGGGGACATACTGGGGGTGGTGTTTCAGGGTTTAGTGCTGAGCAGTGGTGTTCAGGCAGTGTTGGGGGTCTTGCTGGGGATGGTGTTTCAGTGTTTAGTGCAGTGGTGTTCGGGCAGTGTAGTGGTTCGTGCTGTGGGTGGTGTTTCAGGGTTTAGGGCAGTGCAGTGGTGTTCGGGGAGCGTAGGGGATCGTGCTGGGACTGGTGTTTGAGGGTTTAGGGCAGTGCAGTGGTGTTCGGGCAGTGTAGAGTGTCATGCTGGGGCTCGTGTATCAGGGTTTAGGGCAGTGCAGTGGTGTTCGGGCAGTGTAGGGGGTCGTGCTGGGGCTGGTGTTTCAAGGTTTAGGGCAGTGCAGTGGTGTTCGGGCAGTGTAGGGAGTTTTGCTGGGGCTGGTGTTTCAGGGTTACGGAAGTGCAGTGGTGTTCGGGCAGTGTAGGGGGTCACGCTGGGTCTGGTGTTTTAGGGTTTAGAGCAGTGCAGTGGTGTTCAGGCAGTGTACGGGGTTGTGCTGGGGCTGGTGATTCAGGGTTTAGGGCAGAGCAGTGGTGTTCGGGCAGTGTAGGGGGTCATGCTGGGAGTGATGTTTCAGGATTTGGGGCAGTGCAGTGGTGTTCGGGCATTGTAGGGGGACGTGCTGGGGGTGGTGTTTTAGGGTTTAGGGCAGAGCAGTGGTGTTCGGGCAGTCTAGGGGGTCATGCAGGGGGTGATGTTTCAGGGTTTAGGGCAGTGCAGTGGTGTTCGGGCAGAGTAGGGGGTCATGCAGGGGGTGCTGTTTCAGGGTTTAGGGCAGTGCAGGTGTTTTCGGGCAGTGTAGGGGGTCTTGCTGGGGGTGGTGTTTCAGGGTTTAGGGCAGTGGTGTTCGGGCAGTGTAGGGGGTCTTGCTGGGGCTGGTGTTTCAGGGTTTAGGTCGGTGCTGTGGTGTTCAGGCAGTGTAGGGGGTTGTGCTGGGGCTGGTGTTTCAGGGTTTAGGTCGGTGCAGTGGTGTTCGGGCAGAGTAGGGGGTCGTGCAGTGGGTGGTGTTTCAGGCTTTAGGGCAGTGCAGTTGTTTTCAGGCAGTGTAGGGGGACGTACTGGGGGTGGTGTTTCAGGTTTTAGGGCAGTGCAGTGGTGTTCGGACAGTGTAGGGGGTCGTGCTGGGGTTATTGTTTCAGGGTTTAGGGCGGAGCACTGGTGTTCGGGCAGTGTAGGGGGTCTGCTGGGGCTGGTGTTTCAGGGTTTAGGGCAGAGCAGTGGTGTTCGGGCTGTTTACGGTGTCATGCTGGGGCTTTTGTTTCAGGGTTTAGGGCAGTGCAGTGGTGTTCTGGAAGTGTAGGGTGTCGTGATGGTGGTGGTGCTTCAGGGTTTAGGGCAGAGCAGTGGTGTTCGGGCAGTTTAGGGTGTCGTGCTGGTGATGGTGTTTCAGGATTTTGGGCAGAGCAGTGGTGCTCGGGCACTCTAGGGGGTCGTGCAGGGGGTGGTGTTTCAGGGTTTTGGGCAGTGCAGTGGTGTTCGGGCAGTGTAAGGGGATGTACTGGGAGTGGTGTTTCAGGGTTTAGTGCTGAGCAGTGGTGTTCGGGCAGTGTAGGGGGTCTTGATGGGAATGGTGTTTTAGGGTTTAGGGCAGTGCAGTGGTGTTCGGGCAGTGTAGTGGGTCGTGGTGGAGGTGGTGTTTAAAGGGTTTTAGGGCAGGGCAGGGGTGTTTGGGCAGAGTAGGGGGTCGTGCTGGGGCTGGTGTTTCAGGGTTTAGGGCAGTGCAGTGGTGTTCGGGCAGTGTAGGGGATCATGCTGGGGCTGGTGTTTCAGGGTTTCGGAAGTGCAGTGGTGTTCGGGTAGTGTAGGGGGTCGTGCTGGGACTGTTGTTTTAGTGTTTAGAGCAGTGCAGTGGTGTTCGGGCAGTGTACGGGGTTGTGCTGGGGCTGGTGTTTAAGGGTTTAGGGCAGTGTAGTGGTGTTCGGGCAGTGTAAGGGGATGTACTGGGAGTGGTGTTTCAGGGTTTAGTGCTGAGCAGTGGTGTTCGGGCAGTGTAGGGGGTCTTGATGGGGATGGTGTTTCAGGGTTTAGGGCAGTGCAGTGGTGTTCGGGCAGAGTAGGGGGTCATGCAGGGGGTGTTGTTTCAGGGTTTAGGGCAGTGCAGGTGTTTTTGGGCAGTGTAGGTGGTCTTGCTGGGGTGGTGTTTCAGGGTTTAGGGCAGTGGTGTTCGGGCAGTGTAGGGGGTCTTGCTGGGGCTGGTGTTTCAGGGTTTAGGGCAGTGCAGTAGTTTTCGGGCAGTGTAGGGGGTCATACTGGAGGTGGTGTTTCAGGGTTTAGGGCAGTGCCGTGGTGTGCAGGCAGTGTGAAGGGTCATGCTGGGGCTGGTCTTTTAGGGATTATGGCAGAGCAGTGGTGTTCTGGCAGTGTAGTGGGACGTACTGGGGGTGGTATTTTAGGGTTTAGGGCAGAGCAGTGGTGTTAGGGCAGAGTAGGGGGTCATGCTGGGACTGGTGATTCAGGGTTTAGGGCAGTGCAGTGGTGTTCGGGCAGTGTAGGGGGTCGTGCTGGGGCTGGTGTTTCAGGGTTTAGGCTAGAGCAGTGGTGTTAGGCAGTGTAGGTGGACTTCCTGGGGATGGTGTTTCAGGGTTTAGGGCAGTGCAGTGGTGTTAGAGCAGTGTAGGGGATGTGGTGGAGGTGGTGTTTCAGGGTTTAGGGCTATGCAGTGAGGTTCGGGCAGTGTAGGGGGTCGTGCTGGGACTGGTGTTTTAGGGTTTCGAGCAGTGCAGTGGTGTTCGGGCAGTGTACGGGGTTGTGCTGGGGCTGGTGTTTTAGGGTTTAGGGCAGTGTAGTGGTGTTTGGGCAGTGTAGGGGCTCATGGTGGGGCTGGTGATTCAGGGTTTAGGGCAGAGCAGTGGTGTTCGGGCAGTGTAGGGGGTCATGCAGGGGGTTGTGTTTCAGGGTTTAGGGCAGTGCAGTGGTGTTTGGGCAGAGTAGGGGGTCATGCAGGGGGTGCAGTTTCAGGGTTTAGGGCAGGGCAGGAGTTTTCGGGCAGTGTAGGGGGTCTTGCTGGGGGTGGTGTTTCAGGGTTTAGGGCAGTGTTGTTCGGGCAGTTTAGGAGGTCTTGCTGGGGCTGGTGTTTTAGGGATTATGGCAGTGCAGTGGTGTTTGGCAGTGTAGGGGGACGTACTGGGGATGGTGTTTCAGGGTTTAGGGCAGTGCAGTGGTGCTAGAGCAGTGTAGGTGGTCGTGGTGGAGGTGGTGTTTCAGTGTTTAGGGCAGTGCAGTGGTGTTCAAGTAGTCTAGGGGGTCGTGCTGGGGCTGGTGTTTCAGGGTTTAGGGCAGTGCAGTGGTGTTCGGGTATTGTAGTGGGTCATGGTGGGGCTGGTGTTTCAGGTTTCGGGCAGTGCAGTGGTGTTCAGGTAGTGTAGGGGCCGTGCTGGGGCTGGTGTTTCAGGGTTTAGGGCAGTGCAGTGGTGATCAGGCAGTGTAGGAGGTCGTGGTGGAGGTGGTGTTTCAGGGTTTTAGGGCAGGGCTGTGCTGTTTGGGCAATGTAGGGGTCATGCTGGGGTGTTGTTTCAGGGCTTAGGGCAGTGCAATTGTGTTCGGTGAGTGTAGGGGATCGTGATGGGGCTGGTGTTTCAGGGTTTAGGGCAGTGCAGTGGTGTTCGGTAGTGTAGGTGTCATGGTGGGGCTCGTGTTTCAGGGTTTAGTGCAGTGCAGTGGTGTTCAGGTAGTGTAGGAGGTCGTACTGGGGCTGGTGTTTCAGGGTTTAGGGCAGTGCAGTGGTGTTCGCGCAGTGTAGGGGGTCGTGCTGGGGCTGGTGTTTCAGGGTTTAGGTCGGTGCAGTGGTGTTCGGGCAGTGTAGGGTTCGTGCTGGGGCTGGTGTTTCAGCGTTTAGGTCGGTGCAGTGGTGTTCGGGCAGTGTAGGGGTCGTGCTGGTGCTGGTGTTTCAGGATTTAGGGCAGAGCAGTGGTGTTCAGGCAGTGTAGGGGGTCGTGGTGGAGGTGGTGTTTCAGGGTTTTAGGGTAGGGCAGTGGTGTTCGGGCAGTGTAGGGGGTGAGCTGGGGGTGGTTTTTCAGGGTTTAGGGCAGTGCAGTGGTGGTCTGTGAGTATACGGGATCGTGCTGGGGCTGGTGTTTCAGGGTTTAGGGCAGTGCAGTGGTGTTCGGGTAGTGTAGGGGGTCGTGCTGGGGCTGGTGTTTCAGGGTTTAGGGCAGTGCAGTGGTGTTTGGACAGTGTAGGGGGTCGTGCTGGGGCTGGTGTTTCATTGTTTAGAGCAGTGCAGTGGTGATCGGGCAGAGTAGGGTGTAGTGCAGGGGGTGGTGTTTCAGACTTTAGGGCAGTGCTGTTGTTTTCGCGCAGTGTAGGGGGTCTTGCTGGGGGTGGTGTTTCAGTGTTTAGTGCTGAGCAGTGGTGTTCGGGCAGTGTAGGGGGACGTACTGGGGTGGTGTTTCAGGGTTTAGTGCTGAGCAGTGGTGTTCGGGCAGTGTAGGGGGTCTTGCTGGTGATGGTGTTTCAGTGTTTAGTGCTGAGCAGTGGTGTTCGGGCAGTGTAGGGGGACGTACTGGGGTGGTGTTTCAGGGTTTAGTGCTGAGCAGTGGTGTTCAGGCAGTGTAGGGGGTCTTGCTGGTGATGGTGTTCCAGGGTTTAGGGCAGTGCAGTGGTGTTCGGTAGTGTAGGTGTCAGGTGGGGCTCGTGTTTCAGGGTTTAGTGCAGTGCAGTGGTGTTCAGGTTGTGTAGGAGTTCGTGCTGTGGCTGGTGTTTCAGGGTTTAGGGCAGTGCAGTGGTGTTCGGGCAGTGTAGGGGGTCATGCTGGGGCTGGTCTTTCAGTGTATAGGGCAGTGCAGTGGTGTTCAGGCAGTGTAGGGGGTCGTGCTGGGGCTGGTGTTTCAGGGTTTAGGTCGGTGCTGTAGTGTTTGGGCAGTGTAGGGGGTCGTGCTGGGGCTGGTGTTTCAGGGTTTAGGTCGGTGCAGTAGTGTTCGGGCAGAGTAGGGGGTCGTGCAGGGGGTGGTGTTTCAGGCTTTAGGGCAGTGCAGTTGTTTTCGGGCAGTGTAGGGGGATGTACTGGGGGTGGTGTTTCAGGTTTTAGGGCAGTGCAGTGGTGTTCGGGCAGTGTAGGGGGTCGTGTTGGGGCTAATGTGTCAGGGTTTAGGGCGGAGCAGTGGTGTTCGGGCAGTGTAGGGGGTTGTGCTGGGGTGGTGTTTCAGGGTTTAGTGCAGTGCAGTGGTGTTCGGGTTGTTTAGGGTGTCGTGCTGGGGCTTGTGTTTCAGGGTTTAGGGCAGTGCAGTGGAGTTCTGGAAGTGTAGGGTGTCGTGCTGGGGGTGGTGCTTCAGGGTTTAGGGCAGAGCAGTGGTGTTCGGGCAGTTTAGGGTGTCGTGCTGGTGATGGTGTTTCAGGATTTTGGGCAGAGCAGTGGTGTTCGGGCAGTCTAGGGGGTCGTGCAGGGGGTGGTGTTTCAGGGTTTAGGGCAGTGCAGTGGTGTTCGGGCAGTGTAGGGGGTCATGCAGGGGGGTGGTGTTTCAGGGTTTACGACAGTGCAGTGGTGTTCGGGCAGTGTAGCGGGTCGTGCTGGTTGTGGCGTTTCGGGTTTTAGGGCAGTGCAGTGGTGTTTGGGCAGTGTGAGGGGTCATGCTGGGGCTGGTGTTTTAGGGATTAGGACAGTGCAGTGGTGTTCGGGCAGTGTGGGGGTCGTGCTGGGGGTAGGGTTTCAGGGTTTAGGGCAGAGCAGTGGTGTTCGGGCAGTGTAGGGGGTTGTGCTGGTGCTAGTTTTTCAGGATTTAGGGTAGAGCAGTGGTGTTCGGGCAGTGTAGGGGGAAGTACTGGGGGTGGTGTTTCAGGGTTTAGTGCTGAGCAGTGGTGTTCGGGCAGTGTAGGGGGTCTTGCTGGGGATGGTGTTTCAGGGTTTAGGGCAGTGCAGTGGTGTTCGGGCAGTGTAGTGGGTCGTGGTGGAGGTGGTGTTTAAAGGGTTTTAGGGCAGGGGTGTTTGGGCAGTGCAGGGGGTCGTGCTGGGGGTGGTGTTTCAGGGTTTAGTGCAGTGCAGTGGTGTTCGTGGAGTGTAGGGGATCGTGCTGGGGCTGGTGTTTCAGGGTTACGGAAGTGCAGTGGTATTCGGGCATTGTAGGGGGTCGTGCTGGGGCTGCTGTTTTAGGGTTTAGAGCAGTGCAGTGGTGTTCGGGCAGTGTACGGGGTTGTGCTGGGGCTGGTGTTTAAGGATTTAGGGCAGTGCAGTCGTGTTCGGTCAATATATGGGGTCGTGCTTAGGCTGGTGTTTCAGTGGTTAGGGCAGTGCAGTGGTGTTTAGGCAGTGTAGAGGATCATGCTGGGGCTTGTATTTCAGGTTTTAGGGCAGTGCAGTGGTGTTCGGGCAGTGTAGGGGGTCGTGCTGGGGCTGGTGTTTCAGGGTTTAGGGCAGTGCAGTGGTGTTCGGGCAGTGTAGGGAGCCGTGCTGGGGCTGGTGTTTCAGGGTTTAGGGCAGTGTAGTGGTGTTCGGGCAGTGTAGGGGGTCGTACTGGGGCTGGTGTTTCAGGGTGTAGGGCAGTACAGTGGTTTTCGGGCAGTTTAGGGTGTCGTGCTGGGGCTTGTGTTTCAGGGTTTAGGGCAGTGCAGTGGTGTTCGGGCAGTGTAGGGTGTCGTGCTGGGGGTGGTGTTTCAGGGTTTAGGGCAGAGCAGTGCTGTTCGGCCAGTGTAGGGTACGTGCTGAGGGTGGTGTTTCAGGGTTTAGGGCAGAGCAGTGGTGTTCGGGCAGTGTAGGGGTCGTGCTGGGTGTGGTGTTTCAGGGTTTAGGGCAGTGCAGTGGTGTTCGGGCAGTGTAGGGGATCTTGCTGGGGCTGGTGTTTCAGGGTTTAGGGCAGTGCAGTGGTGTTCGGGCAGTGTAGGGGGACGTACTGGGGGTGGTGTTTCATGGTTTTGTGCTGAGCAGTGGTGTTCGGGCAGTGTTGGGGGTCTTGCTGGGGATGGTGTTTCAGGATTTAGGGCAGTGCAGTGGTGTTCGGGCATTGTAGTGGTTCATGGTGGAGGTGGTGTTTCAGGGTTTTAGGGCAGGGCAGTGGTGTTCGGGCAGTGTAGGGGGTCATGCTGGGGGTGGTGTTTCAGGGTTTAGGGCAGTGCAGTGGGGTTCGGGAAGTGAAGGGGATCGTGCTCGGGCTGGTGTTTCAGTGTCACATCAGTGCAGTGGTGTTCGTGCAGTGAAGGGGGTCGTGCTGAGACTGGTGTTTTAGGATTTAGGGCAGTGCAGTGGTGTTCGGGCAGTGTAGAGGGTCATGCTGGGGCTCGTGTTTCAGGGTTTAGGGCAGTGCAGTGGTGTTCGGGCAGTGTAGGGGGTCGTGCTGGGGCTGGTGTTTCAGGGTTTAGGGCAGTGCAGTGGTGTTCGGGCAGTGTGGGGAGTTGTGCTGGGGCTGGTGTTTCAGGGTTTAGGGCAGTGCAGTGGTGTTCGGGCAGTGTAGGGGGTCGTGGTGGAAGTGGTGTTTCATGGTTTAGGGCAGTGCAGTGATGTTCGGGTAGTGTAGGGGGTCATGGTGCGGCTGGTGTTTCAGGGTTTAGGGCATTGCAGTGGTGTTCGGGTAGTGTATGGGTCATGCTTGGGCTGGTGTTTCAGGGTTTAGGGCAGTGCAGTGGTGTTTGGGCAGTGTAGGGGGTTGTGGTGGAGGTGGTGTTTCAGGGTTTAGGGCAGTGCAGTGGTGTTTGGTGAGTGTAGGGGATCGTGCTGGGGCTGGTGTGTCAGGGTTTAGGGCAGTGCAGTGGTGTTTGGGCAGTGTAGGGGATCATGCTGGGGCTGGTGTTTCAGGGTTTAGGGCAGTGCAGTGGTGTTTGGTAGTGTAGGTGTCATGGTGGGGCTCGTGTTTCAGGGTTTAGGGCAGTGCAGTGGTGTTTGGGCAGTGTAGGGGGTCGTGCTGGGGCTGGTGTTTTAGTGTATAGGGCAGTGCAGTGGTGTTCAGGCAGTGTAGGGGTTCGTGCTGGGGCTGGTGTTTCAGGGTTTAGGTCGGTGCAGTGTTATTCGGGCAGTGTAGGGGGTCATGCTGATGCTGGTGTTTCAGGGTTTAGGTCGGTGCAGTGGTGTTCGGCCAGAGTAGGGGGTCGTGCAAGGGGTGGTGTTTAAGGCTTTAGGGCAGTGCAGTTGTTTTCGGGCAGTGTAGGGGGACGTACTGGGGGTGGTGTTTCAGGTTTTAGGGCAGTGCAGTGATGTTCGGGCAGTGTAGGGTGTCGTGCTGGGGCTAATGTTTCAGGGTTTAGGGCGGAGCAGTAGTGTTCGGGCAGTGTAGGGGGTCATGCTGGGGCTAGTGTTTCAGGGTTTAGGGCAGTGCAGTGGTGTTCAGGCTGTTTAGGGTGTCGTGCTGGTGCTTGTGTTTCAGGGTTTAGGGCAGTGCAGTGGTGTTCGGGAAGTGTAGGGTGTCGTGCTGGGGGTGGTGCTTCAGGGTTTAGGGCAGAGCAGTGAAGTTCGGGCAGTTTAGGGTGTCGTGCTGGTGCTGGTGTTTCAGGATTTTGGGCAGTGCAATGGTGTTCGTTGATTGTAGGGGATCGTGCTGGGGCTGGTGTTTCAAGGTTACAGAAGTGCAGTGATGTTCGGGTAGTGTAGGGGGTCATGGTGCGGCTGGTGTTTCAGGGTTTAGGGCATTGCAGTGGTGTTCGGGTAGTGTATGGGTCATGCTTGGGCTGGTGTTTCAGGGTTTAGGGCAGTGCAGTGGTGTTTGGGCAGTGTAGGGGGTTGTGGTGGAGGTGGTGTTTCAGGGTTTAGGGCAGTGCAGTGGTGTTTGGTGAGTGTAGGGGATCGTGCTGGGGCTGGTGTGTCAGGGTTTAGGGCAGTGCAGTGGTGTTTGGGCAGTGTAGGGGATCATGCTGGGGCTGGTGTTTCAGGGTTTAGGGCAGTGCAGTGGTGTTTGGTAGTGTAGGTGTCATGGTGGGGCTCGTGTTTCAGGGTTTAGGGCAGTGCAGTGGTGTTCGGGCAGTGTAGGGGGTCGTGCTGGGGCTGGTGTTTTAGTGTATAGGGCAGTGCAGTGGTGTTCAGGCAGTGTAGGGGTTCGTGCTGGGGCTGGTGTTTCAGGGTTTAGGTCGGTGCAGTGTTATTCGGGCAGTGTAGGGGGTCATGCTGATGCTGGTGTTTCAGGGTTTAGGTCGGTGCAGTGGTGTTCGGCCAGAGTAGGGGGTCGTGCAAGGGGTGGTGTTTAAGGCTTTAGGGCAGTGCAGTTGTTTTCGGGCAGTGTAGGGGGACGTACTGGGGGTGGTGTTTCAGGTTTTAGGGCAGTGCAGTTATGTTCGGGCAGTGTAGGGTGTCGTGCTGGGGCTAATGTTTCAGGGTTTAGGGCGGAGCAGTAGTGTTCGGGCAGTGTAGGGGGTCATGCTGGGGCTGGTGTTTCAGGGTTTAGGGCAGTGCAGTGGTGTTCGGGCTGTTTAGGGTGTCGTGCTGGTGCTTGTGTTTCAGGGTTTAGGGCAGTGCAGTGGTGTTCGGGAAGTGTAGGGTGTCGTGCTGGGGGTGGTGCTTCAGGGTTTAGGGCAGAGCAGTGAAGTTCGGGCAGTTTAGGGTGTCGTGCTGGTGCTGGTGTTTCAGGATTTTGGGCAGTGCAATGGTGTTCGTTGATTGTTGGGGATCGTGCTGGGGCTGGTGTTTCAAGGTTACAGAAGTGCAGTGGTGTTCGGGCAGTGTAGGGGTCGTGCTGGGGCTGGTGTTTTAGGGTTTAGAGCAGTGCAGTGGTGTTCGGGCAGTGTAGGGGGTCGTGCTGGGGCTGGTGTTTAAGGGTTTAGGGCAGTGCAGTGGTGTTCGGGCAGTGTAGGGGCTCATGGTGGGGCTGCTGATTCAGGGTTTAGGGCAGTGCAGTGGTGTTCGGGCAGTGTAGAGGTTCGTGCTGGGGCTTGTATTTCAGGGTTTAGGGCAGTGCAGTGGTGTTCGGGCAGTGTAGGGTGTCGTGCTGGGGCTGGTGTTTCAGGGTTTAGGGCAGTGCAGTGGTGTTCGGGCAATGTAGTGAGTCGTTCTGGGGCTGGGGTTTCAGGGTTTAGGGCAGTGCAGTGGTGTTCGGGAAGTGTAGGGTGTCGTGCTGGGGGTGGTGCTTCAGGGTTTAGGGCAGAGCAGTGATGTTCGGGCAGTTTAGGGTGTCGTGCTGGTGCTGGTGTTTCAAGATTTTGGGCACAGCAGTGGTGTTCGGGCAGTCTAGGGGGTCGTGCAGGGGGTGTTGTTTCAGAGTTTAGGGCAGTGCAGTGGTGTTTGGGCAGTGTAGGGGGTCATGCAGGGGGGTGGTGTTTCAGGGTTTAGGTCACTGCAGTCGTGTTCGGGCAGTGTAGCGGGTCGTGCTGGGTGTGGCGTTTCAGGGTTTAGGGCAGTACAGGGGTGTTCGGGCAGTGTGAGGGGTCGTGCTGGGGCTGTTGTTTTAGGGATTAGGACAGTGCAGTGGTGTTGGGAAGTTTAGGGGGTCGTGCTGGGGGTCGGGTTTCAGGGTTTAGGGCAGAGTAGTGGTGTTCGGACAGTGTAGGGGCTTGTACTGGTGCTGGTTTTTCAGGATTTAGGGTAGAGCAGTGGTGTTCGAGCAGTGTAGGGGATCATGCTGGGACTGGTGTTTCAGGGTTTAGTGCTGAGCAATGGTGTTCGGGCAGTGTAGTGGGTCATGGTGGAGGTGGTGATTCAGGGTTTTAGGGCAGGGGTGTTCGGGCAGTGTAGGGGGTCGTGCTGGGGGTGGTGTTTCAGGGCTTAGGGCAGTGCAGTGGTGTTCGTGGAGTGTAGGGGATCGTGCTGGGGCTGGTGTTTCAGGGTTATGGAAGTGCAGTGGTGTTCGGGCAGTGTAGGGGGTCGTGCTAGGGCTGGTGTTTCAGGGTTTAGGGCAGTGCAGTGGTTTTCAGGCAGTATAGGGGGTCATGCTGGGGCTGGTGTTTCAGGGTTTAGGGCAGAACAGTGATGTTCGGGCAGATTAGGGTGTTGTGCTGGTGCTGGTGTTTCAGGATTTAGGGCAGAGCCGTCGTGTTCGGGCAGTGTAGGGGGACGTGCTGGGGCTGGTGTTTCAGGGTTTAGGGCAGAGCAGTGGTGTTCGGCCAGTGTAGCGGGATGTGCTGGGGTGGTGTTTCAGGGTTTAGGGCAGAGCAGTGGTGTTCTGGCAGTGTAGGGGTCATGCTGGGGGTGGTGTTTCAGGGTTTAGGGCAGTGCAGTGGTGTTCGGGCCGTGTAGGGGATCTTGCTGGGGCTAATGTTTCAGGGTTTAGGGCAGAGCAGTGGTGTTCGGGCATTGTAGGTGGTAGTGCTGGTTTTTCAGGATTTAGTGTAGAGCAGTGGTGTTTGGGCAGTGTAGGGGGACATACTGGGGGTGGTGTTTCAGGGTTTAGTGCTGAGCAGTGGTGTTCAGGCAGTGTTGGGGGTCTTGCTGGGGATGGTGTTTCAGGGTTTAGTGCAGTGGTGTTCGGGCAGTGTAGTGGTTCGTGCTGGGGGTGGTGTTTCAGGGTTTAGGGCAGTGCAGTGGTGTTCGGGGAGCGTAGGGGATCGTGCTGGGACTGGTGTTTGAGGGTTTAGGGCAGTGCAGTGGTGTTCGGGCAGTGTAGAGGGTCATGCTGGAGCTCGTGTATCAGGGTTTAGGGCAGTGCAGTGGTGTTCGGGCAGTGTAGGGGGTCGTGCTGGGGCTGGTGTTTCAAGGTTTAGGGCAGTGCAGTGGTGTTCGGGCAGTGTAGGGAGTTTTGCTGGGGCTGGTGTTTCAGGGTTTAGGGCAGTGCAGTGGTGATCGGGCAGTGTTGGGTTTGTGCTGTATGTGGTCTTTCAGGGTTTTAGGGCAGTGCAGTGTTGTTCGGGCCGTGTAGGGGATCGAGTGGGGGGTGGTGTTTCAGGGTTTAGGGCAGTGCAGTGGTGTTTGAGCAGTGTAGGGGGTCGTGCGGGGTGGTGTTTCAGGGTTTAGGACAGTGCAGTTGTGTTCGAGCGGTGTAGGTGGTTGTGCTGGGGCTGGTATTATTGGGTTTAGGGCAGTGCAGTGGTGTTTGGGCAGTGTCAGGGTCATGCTGGTGTTTCAGGGTTTAGGGCAGAGCAGTGGTGTTTGGGCAGTGTAGGGGGACGTACTGGGGATGGTGTTTCAGGGTTTAGAGCAGAGCAGTTGTGTTCGGACAGTGTAGGGGGTTGTGGTGTGGGTGGTGTTTCAGGGTTTTGGGCAGTGCAGTGGTGTTAGGGCAGTGTAGGGGGTAGTGGAGGAGGTGGTGTTTCAGGGTTTTAGGGCAGTTCAGTGGTGTTCGGGCAGTGTAGGGGGTCATGCTGGGGGTGGTGTTTCAGGATTTAGGGCAGTTCAGTGGTGTTCAGGGAGTGTAGGGGTTCGCGCTGGGGCTGGTGTTTCACAGTTTAAGGCAGTGCAGTGGTGTTTGGGCAGTGTAGGGGGTCGTGCTGGGGCTGGTGTTTAAGGGTTTAGGGCAGTGCAGTGATGATCGGGCAGTGTAGGGGGTTGTGCTGGGGCTGGTGTTTCAGGGTTTAAGGCAGTGCAGTGGTGTTCGGGCAGCATAGGGGGTCATGGTGGGGCTGGTGTTTCAGGGTTTAGGGCAGTGCAGTGGTGTTCGTGGAGTGTAGGGGATCGTGCTGGGGCTGGTGTTTCAGGGTTACGGAAGTGCAGTGGTGTTCAGGCATTGTAGGGGGTCGTGCTGGGGCTGGTGTTTTAGGGTTTAGAGCAGTGCAGTGGTGTTCGGGCAGTGTACGGGGTTGTGCTGGGGCTGGTGTTTAAGGATTTAGGGCAGTGCAGTCGTGTTCGGTCAATATATGGGGTCGTGCTTAGGCTGGTGTTTCAGTGTTTAGGGCAGTGCAGTGGTGTTTAGGCAGTGTAGATGATCATGCTGGGGCTTGTATTTCAGGTTTTAGGGCAGTGCAGTGGTGTTCGGGCAGTGTAGGGGGTCGTGCTGGGGCTGGTGTTTCAGGGTTTAGGGCAGTGCAGTGGTGTTCGGGCAGTGTAGGGAGCCGTGCTGGGGCTGGTGTTTCAGGGTTTAGGGCAGTGTAGTGGTGTTCGGGCAGTGTAGGGGGTCGTACTGGGGCTGGTATTTCAGGGTGTAGGGCAGTACAGTGGTTTTCGGGCAGTTTAGGGTGTCGTGCTGGGGCTTGTGTTTCAGGGTTTAGGGCAGTGCAGTGGTGTTCGGGCAGTGTAGGGTGTCGTGCTGGGAGTGGTGTTTCAGGATTTAGTGTAGAGCAGTGGTGTTCGGGCAGTGTAGGGGGACGTGCTGGGGGTGGTGTTTCAGGGTTTAGGGCAGAGCAGTGGTGTTCGGGCAGTGTAGGGGTCGTGCTGGGTGTGGTGTTTCAGGGTTTAGGGCAGTGCAGTGGTGTTTGGGCAGTGTAGGGGGTCGTGCTGGGGTTGGTGTTTCTGGGTTTAGGGCAGCGCAGTGGTGTTTGGGCATTGTAGGTGGTAGTGCGGGTTTTTCAGGGTTTAGGGCAGTGCAGTGGTGTTCGGGCAGTGTAGGGGCTCATGGTGGGGATGGTGATTTAGGGTTTAGGGCGGAGCAGTAGTGTTCGGGCAATGTAGGGGGTCATACTGGAAGTGGTGTTTCAGGATTTAGGGCAGTGCAGTGGTGTTCGGACATTGTAGGGGGACGTGCTGGGGGTGGTGTTTCAGGGTTTAGGGCAGTGCAGGTGTTTTCGGGCAGTGTAGGGGGTCTTGCTGGGGGTGGTGTTTCAGGGTTTAGGGCAGTGGTGTTCGGGCAGTGTAGGGGGTCTTGCTGGGGCTGGTGTTTCACGGTTTAGGTCGGTGCTGTGGTGTTCGGGCAGTGTAGGGGGTTGTGCTGGGGCTGGTGTTTCAGGGTTTAGGTCGGTGCAGTGGTCTTCGGGCAGAATAGGGGGTCGTGCAGGGGGTGGTGTTTCAGGTTTTAGGACAGTGCAGTTGTTTTCGGGCAGTGTAGGGGGAAGTACTGGGGGTGGTGTTTCAGGTTTTAGGGCAGTGCAGTGGTGTTCGGGCAGTGTAGTGGGTCGTGCTGGGGCTAATGTTTCAGGGTTTAGGGCGGAGCAGTGGTGCTCGAGCAGTCTAGGGGGTCGTGCAGGGGGTGGTGTTTCAGGGTTTAGGGCAGTGCAGTGGTGTTCGGGCAGTGTAGGGGGATGTACTGGGGGTGGTGTTTCAGGGTTTAGTGCTGAGCAGTGGTGTTCGGGCAGTGTAGGGGGTCTTGCTGGGGATGGTGTTTCAGGATTTTGGAAGTGCAGTGGTGTTCGGGCAGTGTAGGGGGTTGTGCTGGGACTGGTGTTTTAGGGTTTAGAGCAGTGCAGTGGTGTTCGGGCAGTGTAGGGGCTCATGGTGGGGCTGGTGATTCAGGGTTTAGGGCAGAGCAGTGGTGTTCGAGCAATGTAGGGTTCATGCTGGGGTGGTGTTTCAGGGCTTAGGGCAGTGCAATTGTGTTCGGTGAGTGTAGGGGATCGTGATGGGGCTGGTGTTTCAGGGTTTAGGGCAGTGCAGTGGTGTTCGGTAGTGTAGGTGTCATGGTGGGCTCGTGTTTCAGGGTTTAGTGCAGTGCAGTGGTGTTCAGGTAGTGTAGGAGGTTGTACTGGGGCTGGTGTTTCAGGGTTTAGGGCAGTGCAGTGGTGTTCGCGCAGTGTAGGGGGTCGTGCTTGGGCTGGTGTTTCTGTGTATAGGGCAGTGCAGTTGTGTTCAGGCAGTGTAGGGGGTCGTGCTGGGGCTGGTGTTTCAGGGTTTAGGTCGGTGCAGTGGTGTTCGGGCAGTTTAGGGGTCGTGCTGGGGCTGGTGTTTCAGGGTTTAGGTCGGTGCAGTGGTGTTCGGGCTGTGTAGGGGGTCGTGCTGGTGTTTCAGGATTTAGGGCAGAGCAGTGGTGTTCAGGCAGTGTAGGGGGTCATGGTGGAGGTGGTGTTTCAGGGTTTTAGGGCAGGGCAGTGGTGTTCGGGCAGTGTAGGGGGGCGAGCTGGGGGTGGAGTTTCAGGGTTTAGGGCAGTGCAGTGGTGGTCGGTGAGTATAGGGGATCGTGCTGGGGCTGGTGTTTCAGGGTTTAGGGCAGTGCAGTGGTGTTCGGGTAGTGTAGGGGGTCATGCTGGGGCTGGTGTTTCAGGGTTTAGGGCAGTGCAGTGGTGTTTGGGCAGTGTAGGGGGTCGTGCTGGGGCTGGTGTTTCAGTGTATAGAGCTGTGCAGTGGTGTTAGGGCAGTGTAGGGGGTCGTGATGGGGCTAATGTTTCAGGGTTTAGGTCGGTGCAGTGGTGTTCGGGCAGAGTAGGGGGTAGTGCAGGGGGTGGTGTTTCAGACTTTAGAGCAGTGCTGTTGTTTTCGGGCAGTGTAGGGTATCTAGCTGGGGGTGGTGATTCAGGGTTTAGTGCTGAGCAGTGGTGTTCGGGCAGTGTATGGGGTTTTGCTGGGGATGGTGTTTCAGGGTTTAGGGCAGTGCAGTGGTGTTCGGGCAGTGTAGGGGGTTGTGGTGGAGGTGGTGTTTCAGGGTTTAGGGCAGTGCAGTGGTGTTCGGGTCGTTTAGGGGGTCATGGTGGGGCTGGTGTTTCAGGATTTAGGGCAGTGCAGTGGTGTTCAGTTAATGTAGGGGTCGTGCTGGGGCTGGTGTTTCAGGGTTTACGGCAGGTCAGTGGTGTTCGGGCAGTGTAGGGGGTCGTGCTGGGGCTGGTGTTTCAGGGTTTAGGGCAGTACAGTGGTGTTCGAGCAGTGAAGTGGGTCGTGGTGGAGGTGGTGTTTCAGGGTTTAGGGCAGTGCAGTGGTGTTTGGGGAGTGTAGGGGATCGTGCTGGGGCTGGTGTTTCAGTGTTATGTTAGTGCAGTGGTGTTCGGGCAGTGTAGGGGGTCATGCTGGGACTGGTGTTTGAGGGTTTAGGGCAGTGCAGTGGTGTTCGGGCAGTGTAGAGGGTCATGCTGGGGGTGGTGTTTCAGGGTTTAGGGTAGAGCAGTGGTGTTCGGGCAGTTTAGGGTCTCGTGCTGTGACTGGTGTTTGAGGGTTTAGGGCAGTGCAGTGGTGTTCGGGCAGTGTAGAGGGTCATGCTGGGGGTGGTGTTTCAGGGTTTAGGGCTGAGCAGTGGTGTTCGGGCAGTTTAGGGTCTCGTGCTGCTGTTGGTGTTTCAAGATTTAGGGCAGAGCAGTGGTGTTCGGCCAGTGTAGAGTGACGTGCTGTGGCTGGTGTTTCATGGTTTAGGGCAGAGCACTTGTGTTCGGGCAGTGTAGGGGGTCATGCTGGGAGTGGTGTTTCAGGGTTTAGAGCAGTGCAGTGGTGTTCAGGCAGTGTAGGGGGACGTGCTGGGGGTGGTGTTTTAGGGTTTAGGGCACAGCAGTGGTGTTCGGGCAGTCTAGGGGGTCATGCAGGGGGTGGTGTTTCAGGGTTTAGGGCAGTGCAGTGGTTCGGGCAGAGTAGGGGGTCATGCAGGGGGTGTTGTTTCAGGGTTTAGGGCAGTGCAGGTGTTTTTGGGCAGTGTAGGTGGTCTTGCTGGGGTGGTGTTTCAGGGTTTAGGGCAGTGGTGTTCGGGAAGTGTAGGGGGTCTTGCTGGGGCTGGTGTTTCAGGGTTTAGGGCGGTGCAGTAGTTTTCGGGCAGTGTAGGGGGTCATACTGGAGGTGGTGTTTCAGGGTTTAGGGCAGTGCAGTGGTGTGCAGGCAGTGTGAAGGGTCATGCTGGGGCTGGTCTTTTAGGGATTATGGCAGAGCAGTGGTGTTCTGGCAGTGTAGTGGGACATACTGGGGGTGGTGTTTTAGGGTTTAGGGCAGAGCAGTGGTGTTAGAGCAGCGTAGGGGGTCGTGCTGGGACTGGTGTTTCAGTTTTAGGGCAGTGCAGTGGTGTACGGGCCTTGTAGGGGGTCATGCTGGGGCTGGTGATTCAGGGTTTAGGGCAGTGCAGTGGTGTTCGGGCAGTGTAGGGGGTCATGCTGGGGCTGGTGTTTCAGGGTTTAGGCTAGAGCAGTGGTGTTCGGCAGTGTAGGTGGACTTCCTGGGGATGGTGTTTCAGGGTTTAGGGCAGTGCAGTGGTGTTAGAGCAGTGTTGGGGATGTGGTGGAGGTGGTGTTTCAGGGTTTAGGGCTATGCAGTGAGGTTCGGGCAGTGTAGGGGGTCGTGCTGGGGCTGGTGTTTCAGTGTTTAGGGCAGTGCAGTGGTATTCGAGCAGTGTAGGGGGTCGTGCTGGGGCTGGTGTTTCAGGGTTTAGGGCAGTGCAGTGGTGTTCAGGTAGTGTAGGGGGTCATGGTGGGGCTGGTGTTTCAGGGTTTAGGGCACTGCAGTGGTGTTCGGGTAGTGTAGGGGTCATGCTGGGGCTGGTGTTTCAGGGTTTAGGGCAGTGCAGTAGTGTTCGGGCAGTGTAGGGGGTCGTGGTGGAGGTGGTGTTTCAGGGTTGAGGGCAGTGCAGTGGTGTTCAGGCAGTGTAGGGGTACATGCTGGGGGTGGTGTTTTAGGGTTTAGGGCACAGCAGTGGTGTTCGGGCTGTCTAGGGGGTCATGCAGGGTGTGGTATTTCAGGGTTTAGGGCAGTGCAGTGGTTCGGGCAGAGTAGGGGGTCATGCAGGGAGTGTTGTTTCAGGGTTTAGGGCAGTGCAGGTGTTTTCGGGCAGTGTAGGGGGTCTTGCTGGGGTGGTGTTTCAGGGTTTAGGGCAGTGGTGTTCGGGCAGTGTAGGGGGTCTTGCTGGGGCTGGTGTTTCAGGGTTTAGGGCAGTGCAGTAGTTTTCGGGCAGTGTAGGGGGTCATACTGGAGGTGGTGTTTCAGGGTTTAGGGCAGTGCAGTGGTGTGCTGGCAATGTGAAGGGTCATGCTGGGGCTGGTGTTTTAGGGATTATGGCAGAGCAGTGGTGTTTGGGCAGTGTAGGGGGTCATGCTCAGGTTGGTGTTTCAGGATTTAGGGCAGAGCAGTGGTGTTCGGGCAGTGTAGGGGGGAACGTACTGGGGGTGGTGTTTTAGGGTTTAGGGCAGAGCAGTGGTGTTCGGGCAGTGTAGGGGGTCATGCTCAGGTTGGTGTTTCAGGATTTAGGGCAGAGCAGTGGTGTTCGGGCAGTGTAGGGGGAACGTACTGGGGGTGGTGTTTTAGGGTTTAGGGCAGAGCAGTAGTGTTCGGGCAGTGTAGGAGGTCGTGCTGGGGCTGGTGTTTCGGGGTTTAGGTCGGTGCAGTGGTGTTCGGGCAGTGTAGGGGGTCGTGCTGGGGCTGGTGTTTCAGGGTTTAGGTCGGTGCAGTGGTGTTCGGGCAGTGTAGGGGATCGTGCTGGGGTGATGTTTCTGGGTTTAGGGCAGTGCAGTGGTGTTCAGTGAGTGTAGGGGATTGTGCTGGGGCTGGTGTGTCAGGGTTTAGGACAGTGCACTGGTGTTCGGGCAGTGCATGGGATCATGCTGGGGCTGGTGTTTCAGGGTTTAGGGCAGTGCAGTGGTGTTTGGTTGTGTAGGTGTCATGGTGGGGCTCGTGTTTCAGGGTTTAGTGCAGTGCAGTGGTGTTCAGGTAGTGTAGGAGGTCGTGCTGGGGCTGGTGTTGCAGGGTTTAGGGCAGTGCAGTGTTGTTTTGGCAGTGTAGGGGGTCAAGCTGGGGCTGGTGTTTCAGTGTATAGGGCAGAGCAGTAGTGTTCGGGCAGTGTAGGAGGTCGTGCTGGGGCTGGTGTTTCGGGGTTTAGGTCGGTGCAGTGGTGTTCGGGCAGTGTAGGGGGTCGTGCTGGGGCTGGTGTTTCAGGGTTTAGGTCGGTGCAGTGGTGTTCGGGCAGTGTAGGGGATCGTGCTGGGGTGATGTTTCTGGGTTTAGGGCAGTGCAGTGGTGTTCAGTGAGTGTAGGGGATTGTGCTGGGGCTGGTGTGTCAGGGTTTAGGACAGTGCACTGGTGTTCGGGCAGTGCATGGGATCATGCTGGGGCTGGTGTTTCAGGGTTTAGGGCAGTGCAGTGGTGTTTGGTTGTGTAGGTGTCATGGTGGGGCTCGTGTTTCAGGGTTTAGTGCAGTGCAGTGGTGTTCAGGTAGTGTAGGAGGTCGTGCTGGGGCTGGTGTTGCAGGGTTTAGGGCAGTGCAGTGTTGTTTTGGCAGTGTAGGGGGTCAAGCTGGGGCTGGTGTTTCAGTGTATAGGGCAGTGCAGTGGTGTTCAGGCAGTGTAGGGGGTCGTGCTGGGGCTGGTGTTTCAGGTTTTAGGGCAGTGCAGTGGTGTTCGGGCAGTGTGGGTGGTCGTGCTGGGGCTAATGTTTCAGGGTTTAGGGCAGAGCAGTGGTGTTCAGGCAGTGTAGGGGGTCGTGCTGGGGCTGGTGTTTCAGGGTTTAGGGCAGTGCAGTGGTGTTCGGGCAGTTTAGGGTGTCGTGCTGGTGCTGGTGTTTCAGGATTTTGGGCAGAGCAGTGGTGTTCGGGCAGTGTAGGGGGTCATGCAGGGGGATGGTGTTTCAGGGTTTAGGGCAGTGCAGTGGTGTTCGGGCAGTGTAGGGGGTCATGCAGGGGGATGGTGTTTTAGGGTTTAGGGCAGTGCAGTGGTGTTCGGGCAGTGTAGCGGGTCATGCTGGGTGTGGCGTTTCAGGGTTTAGGGCAGTGCAGTGGTGTTCAGGCAGTGTGAGGGGTCGTGCTGGGGCTGGTGTTTTAGGGATTAGGGCAGTGCAGTGGTGTTCGGGCAGTGTAGGGGGTCGTGATGGGAGTGGGGTTTCAGGGTTTAGGGCAGAGCAGTGATGTTCGGGCAGTGTAGGGGGTTGTGCTGGTGCTGGTTTTTCAGGATTTAGGGTAGAGCAGTGGTGTTCGGGCAGTGTAGGGGGACGTACTCGGGGTGGTATTTCAGGGTTTATTGCTGAGCAGTGGTGTTCGGGCAGTGTAGGGGGTCTTGCTGGGGATGGTGTTTCAGGGTTTAGGGCAGTGCAGTGGTGTTTGGGCAATGTAGTGGGTCGTGGTGGAGGTGGTGTTTCAGGGTTTTAGGGCAGGGCAGGGGTGTTCGGGCAGTGTAGGGGGCCATGCTGGGGGTGGTGTTTCAGGGTTTAGGGCAGTGCAGCGGTGCTCGTGGAGTATAGGGGATCCTGCTGGGGCTGGTGTTTCAGGGTTACGGAAGTGCAGTGGTGTTCGGGCAGTGTAGGGGGTCGTGCTGGGGCTGATGTTTAAGGGTTTAGGGCAGTGCAGTGGTGTTTGGGCACTGTAGGAGGTCAAGGTGGGGCTCGTCATTCAGGGTTTAGGGCAGTGCAGTGGTGTTCAGGCAGTATAAGGGGTCATGCTGGGGCTGGTGTTTCAGTGTTTAGGGCAGTGCAGTGGTGTTTAGGCAGTGTAGAGGGTCGTGCTGGGGCTGGTATTTCAGGTTTTAGGGCAGTGCAGTGGTGTTCATGCAGTGTAGTGTGTCGTGCTGGGGGTGGTTTTTCAGGGTTTAGGGCAGAGCAGTGGTGTTCGGGCATTGTAGGTGGTAGTGCTGGTTTTTCAGGATTTAGTGTAGAGCAGTGGTGTTCGGGCAGTGTAGGGGGACGTACTGGGGGTGGTGTTTCAGGGTTTAGTGCTGAGCAGTGGTGTTCGGGCAGTGTTGGGGGTCTTGCTGGGGATGGTGTTTCAGGGTTTAGGGCAGTGCAGTGGTGTTCGGGCAGTGTAGTGGTTCGTGGTGGAGGTGGTGTTTCAGGGTTTTAGGGCAGGGCAGTGGTGTTCAGGCAGTGTAGGGGGTCGTGCTGGGGGTGGGGTTTCAGGGATTAGGGCAGAGCAGGGGTGTTCGGGCAGTGTAGGTGGTAGTGCTGGTTTTTCAGGTTTTAGTGTAGAGCAGTGGTGTTCGGGCAGTGTAGGGGGACGTACTGGGGTGGTATTTAAGGGTTTAGTGCTGAGCACTGGTGTTCGGGCAGTGTTGGGGGTCTTGCTGGTGATGGTGTTTCAGGGTTTAGGGCAGTGCAGTGGTGTTCTAGCAGTGTAGTGGGTCGTGGTGGAGGTGGTGTTTCAGGGTTTTAGGGCAGGGCAGTGGTGTTCGGGCAGGTAAGGGGGTCGTGCAGGGGCTGGTGTTTCAGGGTTTAGGGCAGTGCAGTGGTGTTTGGGGAGTGTAGGGGATCGTGCTGGGGCTGGTGTTTCAGTGTTATGTCAGTGCAGTGGTGTTCGGGCAGTGTAGGGGGTCATGCTGGGACTGGTGTTTGAGGGTTTAGGGCAGTGCAGTGGTGTTCGGGCAGTGTAGAGGGTCATGCTGGGGGTGGTGTTTCAGGGTTTAGGGTAGAGCAGTGGTGTTCGGGCAGTTTAGGGTCTCGTGCTGTGACTGGTGTTTGAGGGTTTAGGGCAGTGCAGTGGTGTTCGGGCAGTGTAGAGGGTCATGCTGGGGGTGGTGTTTCAGGGTTTAGGGCTGAGCAGTGGTGTTCGGGCAGTTTAGGGTCTCGTGCTGCTGTTGGTGTTTCAAGATTTAGGGCAGAGCAGTGGTGTTCGGCCAGTGTAGAGTGACGTGCTGTGGCTGGTGTTTCATGGTTTAGGGTAGAGCACTTGTGTTCGGGCAGTGTAGGGGGTCATGCTGGGAGTGGTGTTTCAGGGTTTAGAGCAGTGCAGTGGTGTTCAGGCAGTGTAGGGGGACGTGCTGGGGGTGGTGTTTTAGGGTTTAGGGCACAGCAGTGGTGTTCGGGCAGTCTAGGGGGTCATGCAGGGGGTGGTGTTTCAGGGTTTAGGGCAGTGCAGTGGTTCGGGCAGAGTAGGGGGTCATGCAGGGGGTGTTGTTTCAGGGTTTAGGGCAGTGCAGGTGTTTTTGGGCAGTGTAGGTGGTCTTGCTGGGGTGGTGTTTCAGGGTTTAGGGCAGTGGTGTTCGGGAAGTGTAGGGGGTCTTGCTGGGGCTGGTGTTTCAGGGTTTAGGGCGGTGCAGTAGTTTTCGGGCAGTGTAGGGGGTCATACTGGAGGTGGTGTTTCAGGGTTTAGGGCAGTGCAGTGGTGTGCAGGCAGTGTGAAGGGTCATGCTGGGGCTCGTCTTTTAGGGATTATGGCAGAGCAGTGGTGTTCTGGCAGTGTAGTGGGACATACTGGGGGTGGTGTTTTAGGGTTTAGGGCAGAGCAGTGGTGTTAGGGCAGCGTAGGGGGTCGTGCTGGGACTGGTGTTTCAGTTTTAGGGCAGTGCAGTGGTGTACGGGCCTTGTAGGGGGTCATGCTGGGGCTGGTGATTCAGGGTTTAGGGCAGTGCAGTGGTGTTCGGGCAGTGTAGGGGGTCATGCTGGGGCTGGTGTTTCAGGGTTTAGGCTAGAGCAGTGGTGTTCGGCAGTGTAGGTGGACTTCCTGGGGATGGTGTTTCAGGGTTTAGGGCAGTGCAGTGGTGTTAGAGCAGTGTTGGGGATGTGGTGGAGGTGGTGTTTCAGGATTTAGGGCTATGCAGTGAGGTTCGGGCAGTGTAGGGGGTCGTGCTGGGGCTGGTGTTTCAGTGTTTAGGGCAGTGCAGTGGTATTCGAGCAGTGTAGGGGGTCGTGCTGGGGCTGATGTTTCAGGGTTTAGGGCAGTGCAGTGGTGTTCAGGTAGTGTAGGGGGTCATGGTGGGGCTGGTGTTTCAGGGTTTAGGGCACTGCAGTGGTGTTCGGGTAGTGTAGGGGTCATGCTGGGGCTGGTGTTTCAGGGTTTAGGGCAGTGCAGTAGTGTTCGGGCAGTGTAGGGGGTCGTGGTGGAGGTGGTGTTTCAGGGTTGAGGGCAGTGCAGTGGTGTTCAGGCAGTGTAGGGGTACATGCTGGGGGTGGTGTTTTAGGGTTTAGGGCACAGCAGTGGTGTTCGGGCTGTCTAGGGGGTCATGCAGGGTGTGGTATTTCAGGGTTTAGGGCAGTGCAGTGGTTCGGGCAGAGTAGGGGGTCATGCAGGGAGTGTTGTTTCAGGGTTTAGGGCAGTGCAGGTGTTTTCGGGCAGTGTAGGGGGTCTTGCTGGGGTGGTGTTTCAGGGTTTAGGGCAGTGGTGTTCGGGCAGTGTAGGGGGTCTTGCTGGGGCTGGTGTTTCAGGGTTTAGGGAAGTGCAGTAGTTTTCGGGCAGTGTAGGGGGTCATACTGGAGGTGGTGTTTCAGGGTTTAGGGCAGTGCAGTGGTGTGCTGGCAATGTGAAGGGTCATGCTGGGGCTGGTGTTTTAGGGATTATGGCAGAGCAGTGGTGTTTGGGCAGTGTAGGGGGTCATGCTCAGGTTGGTGTTTCAGGATTTAGGGCAGAGCAGTGGTGTTCGGGCAGTGTAGGGGGGAACGTACTGGGGGTGGTGTTTTAGGGTTTAGGGCAGAGCAGTGGTGTTCGGGCAGTGTAGGGGGTCATGCTCAGGTTGGTGTTTCAGGATTTAGGGCAGAGCAGTGGTGTTCGGGCAGTGTAGGGGGAACGTACTGGGGGTGGTGTTTTAGGGTTTAGGGCAGAGCAGTAGTGTTCGGGCAGTGTAGGAGGTCGTGCTGGGGCTGGTGTTTCGGGGTTTAGGTCGGTGCAGTGGTGTTCGGGCAGTGTAGGGGGTCGTGCTGGGGCTGGTGTTTCAGGGTTTAGGTCGGTGCAGTGGTGTTCGGGCAGTGTAGGGGATCGTGCTGGGGTGATGTTTCTGGGTTTAGGGCAGTGCAGTGGTGTTCAGTGAGTGTAGGGGATTGTGCTGGGGCTGGTGTGTCAGGGTTTAGGACAGTGCACTGGTGTTCGGGCAGTGCATGGGATCATGCTGGGGCTGGTGTTTCAGGGTTTAGGGCAGTGCAGTGGTGTTTGGTTGTGTAGGTGTCATGGTGGGGCTCGTGTTTCAGGGTTTAGTGCAGTGCAGTGGTGTTCAGGTAGTGTAGGAGGTCGTGCTGGGGCTGGTGTTGCAGGGTTTAGGGCAGTGCAGTGTTGTTTTGGCAGTGTAGGGGGTCAAGCTGGGGCTGGTGTTTCAGTGTATAGGGCAGTGCAGTGGTGTTCAGGCAGTGTAGGGGGTCGTGCTGGGGCTGGTGTTTCAGGTTTTAGGGCAGTGCAGTGGTGTTCGGGCAGTGTGGGTGGTCGTGCTGGGGCTAATGTTTCAGGGTTTAGGGCAGAGCAGTGGTGTTCAGGCAGTGTAGGGGGTCGTGCTGGGGCTGGAGTTTCAGGGTTTAGGGCAGTGCAGTGGTGTTCGGGCTGTTTAGGGTGTCGTGCTGGGGGTGGTGCTTCAGGGTTTAGGGCAGAACAGTGGTGTTCGGGCAGTTTAGGGTGTCGTGCTGGTGCTGGTGTTTCAGGATTTTGGGCAGAGCAGTGGTGTTCGGGCAGTGTAGGGGGTCATGCAGGGGGATGGTGTTTCAGGGTTTAGGGCAGTGCAGTGGTGTTCGGGCAGTGTAGGGGGTCATGCAGGGGGATGGTGTTTCAGGGTTTAGGGCAGTGCAGTGGTGTTCGGGCAGTGTAGCGGGTCATGCTGGGTGTGGCGTTTCAGGGTTTAGGGCAGTGCAGTGGTGTTCAGGCAATGTGAGGGGTCGTGCTGGGGCTGGTGTTTTAGGGATTAGGGCAGTGCAGTGGTGTTCGGGCAGTGTAGGGGGTCGTGATGGGGGTGGGGTTTCAGGGTTTAGGGCAGAGCAGTGATGTTCGGGCAGTGTAGGGGGTTGTGCTGGTGCTGGTTTTTCAGGATTTAGGGTAGAGCAGTGGTGTTCGGGCAGTGTAGGGGGACGTACTCGGGGTGGTATTTCAGGGTTTATTGCTGAGCAGTGGTGTTCGGGCAGTGTAGGGGGTCTTGCTGGGGATGGTGTTTCAGGGTTTAGGGCAGTGCAGTGGTGTTTGGGCAATGTAGTGGGTCGTGGCGGAGGTGGTGTTTCAGGGTTTTAGGGCAGGGCAGGGGTGTTCGGGCAGTGTAGGGGGCCATGCTGGGGGTGGTGTTTCAGGGTTTAGGGCAGTGCAGCGGTGCTCGTGGAGTGTAGGGGATCCTGCTGGGGCTGGTGTTTCAGGGTTACGGAAGTGCAGTGGTGTTCGGGCAGTGTAGGGGGTCGTGCTGGGGCTGATGTTTAAGGGTTTAGGGCAGTGCAGTGGTGTTTGGGCACTGTAGGAGGTCAAGGTGGGGCTCGTCATTCAGGGTTTAGGGCAGTGCAGTGGTGTTCAGGCAGTATAAGGGGTCATGCTGGGGCTGGTGTTTCAGTGTTTAGGGCAGTTCAGTGGTGTTTAGGCAGTGTAGAGGGTCGTGCTGGGGCTGGTATTTCAGGTTTTAGGGCAGTGCAGTGGTGTTCATGCAGTGTAGTGTGTCGTGCTGGGGGTGGTTTTTCAGGGTTTAGGGCAGAGCAGTGGTGTTCGGCCAGTGTAGGGGGACGTGCTGGGGATGGTGTTTTAGGGTTTAGGGCAGATCAGTGGTGTTCGACCAGTGTAGGGGTCGTGCTGGGGGTGGTGTTTCAGGGTTTAGGGCAGTGCAGGGGTGTTCAGGCAGTGTAGGGGTACATGCTGGGGGTGGTGTTTTAGGGTTTAGGGCACAGCAGTGGTGTTCGGGCTGTCTAGGGGGTCATGCAGGGTGTGGTGTTTCAGGGTTTAGGGCAGTGCAGTGGTTCGGGCAGAGTAGGGGGGTCATGCAGGGAGTGTTGTTTCAGGGTTTAGGGCAGTGCAGGTGTTTTCGGGCAGTGTAGGGGGTCTTGCTGGTGTGGTGTTTCAGGGTTTAGGGCAGTGGTGTTCGGGCAGTGTAGGGGGTCTTGCTGGGGCTGGTGTTTCAGGGTTTAGGGCAGTGCAGTAGTTTTCGGGCAGTGTAGGGGGTCATACTGGAGGTGGTGTTTCAGGGTTTAGGGCAGTGCAGTGGTGTGCTGGCAATGTGAAGGGTCATGCTGGGGCTGGTGTTTTAGGGATTATGGCAGAGCAGTGGTGTTCGGGCAGTGTAGGGGGTCATGCTCAGGTTGGTGTTTCAGGATTTAGGGCAGAGCAGTGGTGTTCGGTGCAGTGTAGGGGGGAACGTACTGGGGGTGGTGTTTTAGGGTTTAGGGCAGAGCAGTGGTGTTCGGGCAGTGTAGGAGGTCGTGCTGGGGCTGGTGTTTCAGGGTTTAGGTCGGTGCAGTGGTGTTCGGGCAGTGTAGGGGGTCGTGCTGGGGCTGGTGTTTCAGGGTTTAGGTCGGTGCAGTGGTGTTCGGGCAGTGTAGGGGATCGTGCTTGGGTGATGTTTCTGGGTTTAGGGCAGTGCAGTGGTGTTCAGTGAGTGTAGGGGATCGTGCTGGGGCTGGTGTGTCAGGGTTTAGGGCAGTGCACTGGTGTTCGGGCAGTGTATGGGATCATGCTGGGGCTGGTGTTTCAGGGTTTAGGGCAGTACAGTGGTGTTTGGTTGTGTAGGTGTCATGGTGGGGCTCGTGTTTCAGGGTTTAGTGCAGTGCAGTGGTGTTCAGGTAGTGTAGGAGGTCGTGTTGGGACTGGTGTTTCAGGGTTTAGGGCAGTGGTGTTTGGGCAGTGTAGGGGGTCAAGCTGGGGCTGGTGTTTCAGTGTATAGGGCAGTGCAGTGGTGTTCAGGTAGTGTAGGGGGTCGTGCTGGGGCTGGTGTTTCAGGTTTTAGGTTGGTGCAGTGGTGTTCGGGCAGAGTAGGGGGTTGTGCAGGGGGTGGTGTTTCAGGCTTTAGGGCAGTGCAGTTGTTTTCTGGCAGTGTAGGGGGGTGTACTGGGGGTGGTGTTTCAGGTTTTAGGGCAGTGCAGTGGTGTTCGGGCAGTGTGGGGGGTCGTGCTGGGGCTAATGATTCAGGGTTTAGGGCAGAGCAGTGGTGTTCAGGCAGTGTAGGGGGTCGTGCTGGGGCTGGTGTTTCAGGGTTTAGGGCAGTGCAGTGGTGTTCGGGCTGTTTAGGGTGTCGTGCTGGGGCTTGTGTTTCAGGGTTTAGGGCAGTGCAGTGGTGTTCGGGCAGTGTAGGGGTCGTGCTGGGGGTGGTGTTTCAGGGTTTAGAGCAGTGCAGTGGTGTTTGGGCAGTGTAGGGGATCTTTCTAGGGCTGGTGTTTCAGGGTTTAGGGCAGTGCAGTGGTGTTCGGACAGTGTAGGGGGTCTTGCTGGGGCTGGTGTTTCAGGGTTTAGGGCAGTGCAGTGGTGTTCGGGCAGTATAGGGGCTCGTTCTGGGGGTGGGGTTTCAGGGTTTAGGGAAGAGCAGTGGTGTTCGGGCATTGTAGGTGGTAGTGCTGGTTTTTCAGGATTTAGTGTAGAGCAGTGGTGTTCGGGCAGTGTAGGGGGACGTACTGGGGGTGGTGTTTCAGGGTATAGTGCTGAGCAGTGGTGTTCGGGCAGTGTTGGGGGTCTTGCTGGGGATGGTGTTTCAGGGTTTAGGGCAGTGCAGTGGTGTTCGGGCAGTGTAGTGGTTCATGGTGGAGGTGGTGTTTCAGGGTTTTAGGGCAGGGCAGTGGTGTTCAGGCAGTGTAGGGGGTCGTGCTGGGGGTGGGGTTTCAGGGATTAGGGCAGAGCAGGGGTGTTCGGGCAGTGTAGGTGGTAGTGCTGGTTTTTCAGGTTTTAGTGTAGAGCAGTGGTGTTCGGGCAGTGTAGGGGGACGTACTGGGGTGGTATTTAAGGGTTTAGTGCTGAGCAGTGGTGTTCGGGCAGTGTTGGGGGTCTTGCTGGTGATGGTGTTTCAGGGTTTAGGGCAGTGCAGTGGTGTTCTAGCAGTGTAGTGGGTCGTGGTGGAGGTGGTGTTTCAGGGTTTTAGGGCAGGGCAGTGGTGTTCGGGCAGGTAAGGGGGTCGTGCAGGGGCTGGTGTTTCAGGGTTTAGGGCAGTGCAGTGGTGTTTGGGGAGTGTAGGGGATCGTGCTGGGGCTGGTGTTTCAGTGTTATGTCAGTGCAGTGGTGTTCGGGCAGTGTAAGGGGTCATGCTGGGACTGGTGTTTGAGGGTTTAGGGCAGTGCAGTGGTGTTCGGGCAGTGTAGAGGGTCATGCTGGGGGTGGTGTTTCAGGGTTTAGGGCAGAGCAGTGGTGTTCGGGCAGTTTAGGGTCTCGTGCTGTGACTGGTGTTTGAGGGGTTAGGGCAGTGCAGTGGTGTTAGGGCAGTGTAGAGGGTCATGCTGGGGGTGGTGTTTCAGGGTTTAGGGCTGAGCAGTGGTGTTCGGGCAGTTTAGGGTCTCGTGCTGCAGTTGGTGTTTCAGGATTTAGGGCAGAGCAGTGGTGTTCGGCCAGTGTAGAGTGACGTGCTGTGGCTGGTGTTTCATGGTTTAGGGCAGAGCACTTGTGTTCGGGCAATGTAGGGGGTCATGCTGGGAGTGGTGTTTCATGGTTTAGAGCAGTGCAGTGGTGTTCAGGCAGTGTAGGGGGATGTGCTGGGGGTGGTGTTTTAGGGTTTAGGGCACAGCAGTGGTGTTCAGGCAGTCTAGGGGGTCATGCAGGGGGTGGTGTTTCAGGGTTTAGGGCAGTGCAGTGGTTCGGGCAGAGTAGGGGGTCATGCAGGGGGTGTTGTTTCAGGGGTTAGGGCAGTGCAGGTGTTTTTGGGCAGTGTAGGTGGTCTTGCTGGGGTGGTGTTTCAGGGTTTAGGGCAGTGGTGTTCGGGAAGTGTAGGGGGTCATACTGGAGGTGGTGTTTCAGGGTTTAGGGCAGTGCAGTGGTGTGCAGGCAGTGTGAAGGGTCATGCTGGGGCTGGTCTTTTAGGGATTATGGCAGAGCAGTGGTGTTCTGGCAGTGTAGTGGGACGTACTGGGGGTGGTGTTTTAGGGTTTAGGGCAGAGCAGTGGTGTTAGGGCAGCGTAGGGGGTCGTGCTGGGACTGGTGTTTCAGTGTTTAGGGCAGTGCAGTGGTGTACGGGCCTTGTAGGGGGTCATGCTGGGGCTGGTGATTCAGGGTTTAGGGCAGTGCAGTGGTGTTCGAGCAGTGTAGGGGGTCATGCTGGGGCTGGTGTTTCAGGGTTTAGGCTAGAGCAGTGGTGTTCGGCAGTGTAGGTGGACTTCCTGGGGATGGTGTTTCAGGGTTTAGGGCAGTGCAGTGGTGTTAGAGCAGTGTAGGGGATGTGGTGGAGGTGGTGTTTCAGGGTTTAGGGCTATACAGTGAGGTTCGGGCAGTGTAGGGGGTCGTGCTGGGGCTGGTGTTTCAGTGTTTAGGGCAGTGCAGTGGTGTTCGAGCAGTGTAGGGGGTCGTGCTGGGGCTGGTGTTTCAGGGTTTAGGGCAGTGCAGTGGTGTTCAGGTAGTGTAGGGGGTCATGGTGGGGCTGGTGTTTCAGGGTTTAGGGCACTGCAGTGGTGTTCAGGTAGTGTAGGGGTCATGCTGGGGCTGGTGTTTCAGGGTTTAGGGCAGTGTAGTAGTGTTCGGGCAGTGTAGGGGGTCGTGGTGGAGGTGGTGTTTCAGGGTTGAGGGCAGTGCAGTGGTGTTCAGGCAGTGTAGGGGTACATGCTGGGGGTGGTGTTTTAGGGTTTAGGGCACAGCAGTGGTGTTCGGGCTGTCTAGGGGGTCATGCAGGGTGTGGTGTTTCAGGGTTTAGGGCAGTGCAGTGGTTTGGGCAGAGTAGGGGGTCATGCAGGGAGTGTTGTTTCAGGGTTTAGGGCAGTGCAGGTGTTTTCGGGCAGTGTAGGGGGTCTTGCTGGGGTGGTGTTTCAGGGTTTAGGGCAGTGGTGTTCGGGCAGTGTAGGGGGTCTTGCTGGGGCTGGTGTTTCAGGGTTTAAGGCAGTGCAGTAGTTTTCGGGCAGTGTAGGGGGTCATACTGGAGGTGGTGTTTCAGGGTTTAGGGCAGTGCAGTGGTGTGCTGGCAATGTGAAGGGTCATGCTGGGGCTGGTGTTTTAGGGATTATGGCAGAGCAGTGGTGTTCGGGCAGTGTAGGGGGTCATGCTCAGGTTGGTGTTTCAGGATTTAGGGCAGAGCAGTGGTGTTCGGGCAGTGTAGGGGGAACGTACTGGGGGTGGTGTTTTAGGGTTTAGGGCAGAGCAGTGGTGTTCGGGCAGTGTAGGAGGTTGTGCTGGGGCTGGTGTTTCAGGGTTTAGGTCGGTGCAGTGGTGTTCGGGCAGTGTAGGGGATCGTGCTGGGGTGATGTTTCTGGGTTTAGGGCAGTGCAGTGGTGTTCAGTGAGTGTAGGGGATCGTGCTGGGGCTGGTGTGTCAGGGTTTAGGGCAGTGCAGTGGTGTTTGGTTGTGTAGGTGTCATGGTGGGGCTCGTGTTTCAGGGTTTAGTGCAGTGCAGTGGTGTTCAGGTAGTGTAGGAGGTCGTGCTGGGGCTGGTGTTGCAGGGTTTAGGGCAGTGCACTGGTGTTCGGGCAGTGTATGGGATCATGCTGGGGCTGGTGTTTCAGGGTTTAGGGCAGTGCAGTGGTGTTTGGTTGTGTAGGTGTCATGGTGGGGCTCGTGTTTCAGGGTTTAGTGCAGTGCAGTGGTGTTCAGGTAGTGTAGGAGGTCGTGCTGGGACTGGTGTTTCAGGGTTTAGGGCAGTGCAGTGGTGTTTGGGCAGTGTAGGGGGTCAAGCTGGGGCTGGTGTTTCAGTGTATAGGGCAGTGCAGTGGTGTTCAGGCAGTGTAGGGGGTCTTGCTGGGGCTGGTGTTTCAGGTTTTAGGTCGGTGCAGTGGTGTTCGGGCAGAGTAGGGGGTTGTGCAGGGGGTGGTGTTTCAGGCTTTAGGGCAGTGCAGTTGTTTTCGGGCAGTGTAGGGGGATGTACTGGGGGTGGTGTTTCAGGTTTTAGGGCAGTGCAGTGGTGTTCGGGCAGTGTGGGGGGTCGTGCTGGGGCTAATGTTTCAGGGTTTAGGGCAGAGCAGTGGTGTTCAGGCAGTGTAGGGGGTCGTGCTGGGGCTGGTGTTTCAGGGTTTAGGGCAGTGCAGTGGTGTTCGGGCAGTGTAGGGGTCGTGCTGGGGGTGGTGTTTCAGGGTTTAGAGCAGTGCAGTGGTGTTTGGCAGTGTAGGGGATCTTTCTAGGGCTGGTGTTTCAGGGTTTAGGGCAGTGCAGTGGTGTTCGGACAGTGTAGCGGGTCTTGCTGGGGCTGGTGTTTCAGGGTTAAGGGCAGTGCAGTGGTGTTCGGGCAGTATAGGGGCTCGTTCTGGGGGTGGGGTTTCAGGGTTTAGGGAAGAGCAGTGGTGTTCGGGCATTGTAGGTGGTAGTGCTGGTTTTTCTGGATTTAGTGTAGAGCAGTGGTGTTCGGGCAGTGTAGGGGGACGTACTGGGGGTGGTGTTTCAGGGTTTAGTGCTGAGCAGTGGTGTTCGGGCAGTGTTGGGGGTCTTGCTGGGGATGGTGTTTCAGGGTTTAGGGCAGTGCAGTGGTGTTCGGGCAGTGTAGTGGTTCGTGGTGGAGGTGGTGTTTCAGGGTTTTAGGGCAGGGCAGTGGTGTTCAGGCAGTGTAGGGGGTCGTGCTGGGGGTGGGGTTTCAGGGATTAGGGCAGAGCAGGGGTGTTCGGGCAGTGTAGGTGGTAGTGCTGGTTTTTCAGGTTTTAGTGTAGAGCAGTGGTGTTCGGGCAGTGTAGGGGGACGTACTAGGGTGGTATTTAAGGGTTTAGTGCTGAGCACTGGTGTTCGGGCAGTGTTGGGGGTCTTGCTGGTGATGGTGTTTCAGGGTTTAGGGCAGTGCAGTGGTGTTCTAGCAGTGTAGTGGGTCGTGGTGGAGGTGGTGTTTCAGGGTTTTAGGGTAGGGCAGTGGTGTTCGGGCAGGTAAGGGGGTCGTGCAGGGGCTGGTGTTTCAGGGTTTAGGGCAGTGCAGTGGTGATTGGGGAGTGTAGGGGATCGTGCTGGGGCTGGTATTTCAGTGTTATGTCAGTGCAGTGGTGTTCTGGCAGTGTAGGGGGTCATGCTGGGACTGGTGTTTGAGGGTTTAGGGCAGTGCAGTGGTGTTCGGGCAGTGTAGAGGGTCATGCTGGGGGTGGTGTTTCAGGGTTTAGGGCAGAGCAGTGGTGTTCGGGCAGTTTAGGGTCTCGTGCTGTGACTGGTGTTTGAGGGTTTAGGGCAGTGCAGTGGTGTTCGGGCAGTGTAGAGGGTCATGCTGGGGGTGGTGTTTCAGGGTTTAGGGCTGAGCAGTGGTGTGCGGGCAGTTTAGGGTCTCGTGCTGCTGTTGGTGTTTCAGGATTTAGGGCAGAGCAGTGGTGTTCGGCCAGTGTAGAGTGACGTGCTGTGGCTGGTGTTTCATGGTTTAGGGCAGAGCATTTGTGTTCGGGCAGTGTAGGGGGTCATGCTGGGAGTGGTGTTTCAGGGTTTAGAGCAGTGCAGTGGTGTTCAGGCAGTATAGGGGGACGTGCTGGGGGTGGTGTTTTAGGGTTTAGGGCACAGCAGTGGTGTTCGGGCAGTCTAGGGTGTCATGCAGGGGGTGGTGTTTCAGGGTTTAGGGCAGTGCAGTGGTTCGGGCAGAGTAGGGGGTCATGCAGGGGGTGTTGTTTCAGGGTTTAGGGCAGTGCAGGTGTTTTTGGGCAGTGTAGGTGGTCTTGCTGGGGTGGTGTTTCAGGGTTTAGGGCAGTGGTGTTCGGGAAGTGTAGGGGGTCTTGCTGGGGCTGGTGTTTCAGGGTTTAGGGCAGTGCAGTAGTTTTCGGGCAGTGTAGGGGGTCATACTGGAGGTGGTGTTTCAGGGTTTAGGGCAGTGCAGTGGTGTGCAGGCAGTGTGAAGGGTCATGCTGGGGCTGGTCTTTTAGGGATTATGGCAGAGCAGTGGTGTTCTGGCAGTGTAGTGGGACGTACTGGGGGTGGTGTTTTAGGGTTTAGGGCAGAGCAGTGGTGTTAGGGCAGCGTAGGGGGTCATGCTGGGACTAGTGTTTCAGTGTTTAGGGCAGTGCAGTGGTGTACGGGCCTTGTAGGGGGTCATGCTGGGGCTGGTGATTCAGGGTTTAGGGCAGTGCAGTGGTGTTCGGGCAGTGTAGGGGGTCATGCTGGGGCTGGTGTTTCAGGGTTAAGGCTAGAGCAGTGGTGTTCGGCAGTGTAGGTGGACTTCCTGGGGATGGTGTTTCAGGGTTTAGGGCAGTGCAGTGGTGTTAGAGCAGTGTAGGGGATGTGGTGGAGGTGGTGTTTCAGGGTTTAGGGCTATGCAGTGAGGTTCGGGAAGTGTAGGGGGTCGTGCTGGGGCTGGTGTTTCAGTGTTTAGGGCAGTGCAGTGGTGTTCGAGCAGTGTAGGGGGTCGTGCTGGGGCTGGTGTTTCAGGGTTTAGGGCAGTGCAGTGGTGTTCAGGTAGTGTAGGGGGTCATGGTGGGGCTGGTGTTTCAGGGTTTAGGGCACTGCAGTGGTGTTCGGGTAGTGTAGGGGTCATGCTGGGGCTGGTGTTTCAGGGTTTAGGGCAGTGCAGTAGTGTTCGGGCAGTGTAGGGGGTCGTGGTGGAGGTGGTGTTTCAGGGTTGAGGGCAGTGTAGTGGTGTTCAGGCAGTGTAGGGGTACATGCTGGGGGTGGTGTTTTAGGGTTTAGGGCACAGCAGTGGTGTTCGGGCTGTCTAGGGGGTCATGCAGGGTGTGGTGTTTCAGGGTTTAGGGCAGTGCAGTGGTTCGGGCAGAGTAGGGGGTCATGCAGGGAGTGTTGTTTCAGGGTTTAGGGCAGTGCAGGTGTTTTCGGGCAGTGTAGGGGGTCTTGCTGGGGTGGTGTTTCAGGGTTTAGGGCAGTGGTGTTCGGGCAGTGTAGGGGGTCTTGCTGGGGCTGGTGTTTCAGGGTTTAGGGCAGTGCAGTAGTTTTCGGGCAGTGTAGGAGGTCATACTGGAGATGGTGTTTCAGGGTTTAGGTCGGTGCAGTGGTGTTCGGGCAGTGTAGGGGATCGTGCTGGGTGATGTTTCTGGGTTTAGGGCAGTGCAGTGGTGTTCGGTGAGTGTAGGGGATTGTGCTGGGGCTGGTGTGTCAGGGTTTAGGGCAGTGTACTGGTGTTCGAGCAGTGTATGGGATCATGCTGGGGCTGGTGTTTCAGGGTTTAGGGCAGTGCAGTGGTGTTTGGTTGTGTAGGGGTCATGGTGGGGCTCGTGTTTCAGGGTTTAGTGCAGTGCAGTGGTGTTCAGGTAGTGTAGGAGGTCGTGCTGGGGCTGGTGTTTCAGGGTTTAGGGCAGTGCAGTGTTGTTCGGGCAGTGTAGGGGTTCATGCTCAGGTTGGTGTTTCAGGATGTAGGGCAGAGCAGTGGTGTTCGGGCAGTGTAGGGGGGAACGTACTGGGGGTGGTGTTTTAGGGTTTAGGGCAGAGCAGTGGTGTTCGGGCAGTGTAGGAGGTCGTGCTGGGGCTGGTGTTTCAGGGTTTAGGTCGGTGCAGTGGTGTTCGGGCAGTGTAGGGGGTCGTGCTGGGGCTGGTGTTTCAGGGTTTAGGTCGGTGCAGTGGTGTTCGGGCAGTGTAGGGGATCGTGCTGGGGTGATGTTTCTGGGTTTAGGGCAGTGCAGTGGTGTTCGGTGAGTGTAGGGGATTGTGCTGGGGCTGGTGTGTCAGGGTTTAGGGCAGTGCACTGGTGTTCGAGCAGTGTATGGGATCATGCTGGGGCTGGTGTTTCAGGGTTTAGGGCAGTGCAGTGGTGTTTGGTTGTGTAGGGGGTCAAGCTGGGGCTGGTGTTTCAGTGTATAGGGCAGTGCAGTGGTGTTCAGGCAGTGTAGGGGGTCGTGCTGGGGCTGGTGTTTCAGGTTTTAGGTCGGTGCAGTGGTGTTCAGGCAGAGTAGGGGGTTGTGCAGGGGGTGGTGTTTCAGGCTTTAGGGCAGTGCAGTGTTGTTTGGGCAGTGTAGGGGGTCAAGCTGGGGCTGGTGTTTCAGTGTATAGGGCAGTGCAGTGGTGTTCAGGCAGTGTAGGGGGTCGTGCTGGGGCTGGTGTTTCAGGGTTTAGGGCAGTGCAGTGTTGTTTGGGCAGTGTAGGGGGTCAAGCTGGGGCTGGTGTTTCAGTGTATAGGGCAGTGCAGTGGTGTTCAGGCAGTGTAGGGGGCCGTGCTGGGGCTGGTGTTTCAGGTTTTAGGTCGGTGCAGTGGTGTTCAGGCAGAGTAGGGGGTTGTGCAGGGGGTGGTGTTTCAGGCTTTAGGGCAGTGCAGTTGTTTTCGGGCAGTGTAGGGGGATGTACTGGGGTGGTGTTTCAGGTTTTAGGGCAGTGCAGTGGTGTTCGGGCAGTGTGGGGGGTCGTGCTGGGGCTAATGTTTCAGGGTTTAGGGCAGAGCAGTGGTGTTCAGGCAGTGTAGGGGGTCGTGCTGGGGCTGGTGTTTCAGGGTTTAGGGCAGTGCAGTGGTGTTCGGGCTGTTTAGGGTGTCGTGCTGGGGCTTGTGTTTCAGGGTTTAGGGCAGTGCAGTGGTGTTCGGGAAGTGTAGGGTGTCGTGCTGGGGGTGGTGCTTCAGGGTTTAGGGCAGGGCAGTGGTGTTCGGGCAGTTTAGGGTGTCGTGCTGGTGCTGGTGTTTCAGGATTTTGGGCAGAGCAGTGGTGTTCGGGAAGTTTAGGGGGTTGTGCAGGGGGTGGTGTTTCAGGGTTTAGGGGAGTGCAGTGGTGTTCGGGCAGTGTAGGGGGTCATGCAGGGGGATGGTGTTTCAGGGTTTAGGGCAGTGCAGTGGTGTCCGGGCTGTGTAGCGGGTCGTGCTGGGTGTGGCGTTTCAGGGTTTAGGGCAGTGCAGTGGTGTTCAGGCAGTGTGAGGGGTCGTGCTGGGGCTGGTGTTTTAGGGATTAGGGCAGTGCAGTGGTGTTCGGGCAGTGTAGGGGGTCGTGATGGGGGTGGGGTTTCAGGGTTTAGGGCAGAGCAGTGATGTTCGGGCAGTGTAGGGGGTTGTGCTGGTACTGGTTTTTCAGGATTTAGGGTAGAGCAGTGGTGTTCGGGCAGTGTAGGGGGACGTACTGGGGGTGGTATTTCAGGGTTTATTGCTGAGCAGTGGTGTTCGGGCAGTGTAGGGGGTCTTGCTGGGGATGGTGTTTCAGGGTTTAGGGCAGTGCAGTGGTGTTTGGGCAATGTAGTGGGTCGTGGTGGAGGTGGTGTTTCAGGGTTTTAGGGCAGGGCAGGGGTGTTCGGGCAGTGTAGGGGGCCGTGCTGGGGGTGGTGTTTCAGGGTTTAGGGCAGTGCAGTGGTGCTCGTGGAGTGTAGGGGATCGTGCTGGGGCTGGTGTTTCAGGGTTTAGGGCAGTGCAGTGGTGTTTAGGCAGTGTAGAGGGTCGTGCTGGGGCTGGTATTTCAGGTTTTAGGGCAGTGCTATGGTGTTCGTGCAGTGTAGGGTGTCGTGCTGGGGGTGGTTTTTCAGGGTTTAGGGCAGAGCAGTGGTGTTCGGCCAGTGTAGGGGGATGTGCTGGGGATGGTGTTTTAGGGTTTAGGGCAGATCAGTGGTGTTCGACCAGTGTAGGGGTCGTGCTGGGGGTGGTGTTTCAGGGTTTAGGGCAGTGCAGTGGTGTTCAGGCAGTGTAGGGGATCTTGCTGGGGCTGGTGTTTCAGGGTTTAGGGCAGTGCAGTGGTGTTCGGGCAGTGTAGGGGGTCTTGCTGGGGCTGGTGTTTCAGGGTTTAGGGCAGTGCAGTGGTGTTCGGGCAGTATAGGGGCTCGTTCTGGGGGTGGGGTTTCAAGGTTTAGGGAAGAGAAGTGGTGTTCGGGCATTGTAGGTGGTAGTGCTGGTTTTTCAGGTTTTAGTGTAGAGCAGTGGTGTTCGGGCAGTGTAGGGGGACGTACTGGGGGTGGTGTTTCAGGGTTTAGTGCTGAGCAGTGGTGTTCGGGCAGTGTTGGGGGTCTTGCTGGGGATGGTGTTTCAGGGTTTAGGCAGTGCAGTGGAGTTCGGGCGATGTAGTGGGTCGTGGTGGAGGTGGTGTTTTAGGGTTTTAGGGCAGGGCACGGGTGTTCGGGCAGTGTAGGGGGCCGTGCTGGAGGTGGTGTTTCAGGGTTTAGGGCAGTGCAGTGGTGCTCGTGCAGTGTAGGGGATCGTGCTGGGGCTGGTGTTTCAGGGTTACGGAAGTACAGTGGTGTTCGAGCAGTGTAGGGGGTCGTGCTGCGGCTGGTGTTTTAGGGTTTAGAGCAGTGCAGTGGTGTTCGGGCAGTGTAGGGGGTTGTGCTGGGGCTGATGTATAAGGGTTTAGGGCAGTGCAGTGGTGTTCGTGCACTGTAGGAGGTGATGGTGGGGCTCGTCATTCAGGGTTTAGGGCAGTGCAGTGGTGTTCGGGCAGTATAGGGGGTCATGCTGGGGCTGGTGTTTCAGTGTTTAGGGCAGTGCAGTGGTGTTTAGGCAGTGTGGAGGGTCGTGCTGGGGCTTGTATTTCAGGTTTTAGGGCAGTGCACTGGTGTTCGGGCAGTGTAGGGTGTCATGCTGGGGGTGGTTTTTCAGGGTTTAGGGCAGAGCAGTGGTGTTCGGCCAGTGTACGGGGACGGGCTGGGGGTGGTGTTTCAGGGTTTAGAGCAGATCAGTGGTGTTCGAGCAGTGTAGGGGTCGTGCTGGGGTGGTGTTTCAGGGTTTAGGGCAGTGCAGTGGTGTTCGGGCAGTGTAGGGGATCTTGCTGGGGCTGGTGTTTCAGGGTTTAGGGCAGTGCAGTGGTGTTTGGGCAGTGTAGGGGGTCATGCTGGGGTTGGTGTTTCTGGGTTTAGGGCAGTGCAGTGGTGTTCAGACAGTATAGGGGGTCTTGCTGGGGCTGGTGTTTCAGGGTTTAGGGCAGTGCAGTGGTGTTCGGGCAGTATAGGGGCTCTTTCTGGGGGTGGGGTTTCAGGGTTTAGGGAAGAGCAGTGGTGTTCGGGCATTGTAGGTGGTAGTGCTGGTTTTTCAGGATTTAGTGTAGAGCAGTGGTATTCGGGCAGTGTAGGGGGACGTACTGGGGGTGGTGTTTCAGGGTTTAAGGCAGTGCAGTGGTGTTCGGGCAGTGTAGTGGTTCGTGGTGGAGGTGGTGTTTCAGGGTTTTAGGGCAGGGCAGTGGTGTTCAGGCAGTGTAGGGGGTCGTGCTGGGGGTGGGGTTTCAGGGATTAGGGCAGAGCAGGGGTGTTCGGGCAGTGTAGGTGGTAGTACTGGTTTTTCAGGTTTTAGTGTAGAGCAGTGGTGTTCGGGCAGTGTAGGGGGACGTACTGGGGTGGTATTTAAGGGTTTAGTGCTGAGCAGTGGTGTTCGGGCAGTGTTGGGGGTCTTGCTGGTGATGGTGTTTCAGGGTTTAGGGCAGATCAGTGGTGTTCTAGCAGTGTAGTGGGTCGTGGTGGAGGTGGTGTTTCAGGGTTTTAGGGTAGGGCAGTGGTGTTCGGGCAGGTAAGGGGGTCGTGCAGGGGCTGGTGTTTCAGGGTTTAGGGCAGTGCAGTGGTGTTTGGGGAGTGTAGGGGATCGTGCTGGGGCTGGTATTTCAGTGTTATGTCAGTGCAGTGGTGTTCTGGCAGTGTAGGGGGTCATGCTGTGACTGGTGTTTGAGGGTTTAGGGCAGTGCAGTGGTGTTCGGGCAGTGTAGAGGGTCATGCTGGGGGTGGTGTTTCAGGGTTTAGGGCAGAGCAGTGGTGTTCGGGCAGTTTAGGGTCTCGTGCTGTGACTGGTGTTTGAGGGTTTAGGGCAGTGCAGTGGTGTTCGGGCAGTGTAGAGGGTCATGCTGGGGGTGGTGTTTCAGGGTTTAGGGCTGAGCAGTGGTGTGCGGGCAGTTTAGGGTCTCGTGCTGCTGTTGGTGTTTCAGGATTTAGGGCAGTGCAGTGGTGTTCAGGTAGTGTAGGGGGTCATGGTGGGGCTGGTGTTTCAGGGTTTAGGGCACTGCAGTGGTGTTCGGGTAGTGTAGGGGTCATGCTGGGGCTGGTGTTTCAGGGTTTAGGGAAGTGCAGTAGTGTTCGGGCAGTGTAGGGGGTCGTGGTGGAGGTGGTGTTTCAGGGTTGAGGGCAGTGTAGTGGTGTTCAGGCAGTGTAGGGGGTCATGCAGGGTGTGGTGTTTCAGGGTTTAGGGCAGTGCAGTGGTTCGGGCAGAGTAGGGGGTCATGCAGGGAGTGTTGTTTCAGGGTTTAGGGCAGTGCAGGTGTTTTCGGGCAGTGTAGGGGGTCTTGCTGGGGTGGTGTTTCAGGGTTTAGGGCAGTGGTGTTCGGGCAGTGTAGGGGGTCTTGCTGGGGCTGGTGTTTCAGGGTTTAGGGCAGTGCAGTAGTTTTCGGGCAGTGTAGGGGGTCATACTGGAGGTGGTGTTTCAGGGTTTAGGGCAGTGCAGTGGTGTGCTGGCAATGTGAACGGTCATGCTGGGGCTGGTGTTTTAGGGATTATGGCAGAGCAGTGGTGTTCAGGCAGTGTAGGGGGGAACGTACTGGGGGTGGTGTTTTAGGGTTTAGGGCAGAGCAGTGGTGTTCGGGCAGTGTAGGAGGTCGTGCTGGGGCTGGTGTTTCAGGGTTTAGGTCGGTGCAGTGGTGTTCGGGCAGTGTAGGGGGTCGTGCTGGGGCTGGTGTGTCAGGGTTTAGGGCAGTGCACTGGTGTTCGGGCAGTGTATAGGATCATGCTGGGGCTGGTGTTTCAGGGTTTAGGGCAGTGCAGTGGTGTTTGGTTGTGTAGGGGTCATGGTGGGGCTCGTGTTTCAGGGTTTAGTGCAGTGCAGTGGTGTTCAGGTAGTGTAGGAGGTCGTGCTGGGGCTGGTGTTTCAGGGTTTAGGGCAGTGCAGTGGTGTTCAGGCAGTGTAGGGGGTCGTGCTGGGGCTGGTGTTTCAGGTTTTAGGTCGGTGCAGTGGTGTTCGGGCAGAGTAGGGGGTTGTGCAGGGGGTTGTGTTTCAGGTTTTAGGGCAGTGCAGTGGTGTTCGGGCAGTGTGGGGGGTCGTGCTGGGGCTAATGTTTCAGGGTTTAGGGCAGAGCAGTGGTGTTCAGGCAGTGTAGGGGGTCGTGCTGGGGCTGGTGTTTCAGGGTTTAGGGCAGTGCAGTGGTGTTCGGGCTGTTTAGGGTGTCGTGCTGGTGCTGGTGTTTCAGGATTTTGGGCAGAGCAGTGGTGTTCAGGAAGTCTAGGGGGTTGTGCAGGGGGTGGTGTTTCAGGGTTTAGGGCAGTGCAGTGGTGTTCGGGCAGTGTAGGGGGTCATGCAGGGGGATGGTGTTTCAGGGTTTAGGGCAGTGCAGTGGTGTCCGGGCAGTGTAGCGGGTCGTGCTGGGTGTGGCGTTTCAGGGTTTAGGGCAGTGCAGTGGTGTTCAGGCAGTGTGAGGGGTCGTGCTGGGGCTGGTTTTTCAGGATTTAGGGTAGAGCAGTGGTGTTCGGGCAGTGTAGGGGGACGTACTGGGGGTGGTATTTCAGGGTTTATTGCTGAGCAGTGGTGTTCGGGCAGTGTAGGGGGTCGTGCTGGGGATGGTGTTTCAGGGTTTAGGGCAGTGCAGTGGTGTTTGGGCAATGTAGTGGGTCGTGGTGGAGGTGGTGTTTCAGGGTTTTAGGGCAGGGCAGGGGTGTTCGGGCAGTGTAGGGGGCCGTGCTGGGGGTGGTGTTTCAGGGTTTAGGGCAGTGCAGTGGTGCTCGTGGAGTGTAGGGGATCGTGCTGGGGCTGGTGTTTCAGGGTTTAGGGCAGTGCAGTGGTGTTTAGGCAGTGTAGAGGGTCGTGCTGGGGCTGGTATTTCAGGTTTTAGGGCAGTGCAGTGGTGTTCGGGCAGTGTAGGGGATCTTGCTGGGGCTGGTGTTTCAGGGTTTAGGGCAGTGCAGTGGTGTTTGGGCAGTGTAGGGGGTCATGCTGGGGTTGGTGTTTCTGGGTTTAGGGCAGTGCAGTGGTGTTCAGACAGTGTAGGGGGTCTTGCTGGGGCTGGTGTTTCAGGGTTTAGGGCAGTGCAGTGGTGTTCGGGCAGTATAGGGGCTCTTTCTGGGGGTGGGGTTTCAGGGTTTAGGGAAGAGCAGTGGTGTTCGGGCATTGTAGGTGGTAGTGCTGGTTTTTCAGGATTTAGTGTAGAGCAGTGGTATTCGGGCAGTGTAGGGGGACGTACTGGGGGTGGTGTTTCAGGGTTTAAGGCAGTGCAGTGGTGTTCGGGCAGTGTAGTGGTTCGTGGTGGAGGTGGTGTTTCAGGGTTTTAGGGCAGGGCAGTGGTGTTCAGGCAGTGTAGGGGGTCGTGCTGGGGGTGGGGTTTCAGGGATTAGGGCAGAGCAGGGGTGTTCGGGCAGTGTAGGTGGTAGTACTGGTTTTTCAGGTTTTAGTGTAGAGCAGTGGTGTTCGGGCAGTGTAGGGGGACGTACTGGGGTGGTATTTAAGGGTTTAGTGCTGAGCAGTGGTGTTCGGGCAGTGTTGGGGGTCTTGCTGGTGATGGTGTTTCAGGGTTTAGGGCAGATCAGTGGTGTTCTAGCAGTGTAGTGGGTCGTGGTGGAGGTGGTGTTTCAGGGTTTTAGGGTAGGGCAGTGGTGTTCGGGCAGGTAAGGGGGTCATGCAGGGGCTGGTGTTTCAGGGTTTAGGGCAGTGCAGTGGTGTTTGGGGAGTGTAGGGGATCGTGCTGGGGCTGGTATTTCAGTGTTATGTCAGTGCAGTGGTGTTCTGGCAGTGTAGGGGGTCATGCTGTGACTGGTGTTTGAGGGTTTAGGGCAGTGCAGTGGTGTTCGGGCAGTGTAGAGGGTCATGCTGGGGGTGGTGTTTCAGGGTTTAGGGCAGAGCAGTGGTGTTCGGGCAGTTTAGGGTCTCGTGCTGTGACTGGTGTTTGAGGGTTTAGGGCAGTGCAGTGGTGTTCGGGCAGTGTAGAGGGTCATGCTGGGGGTGGTGTTTCAGGGTTTAGGGCTGAGCAGTGGTGTGCGGGCAGTTTAGGGTCTCGTGCTGCTGTTGGTGTTTCAGGATTTAGGGCAGAGCAGTGGTGTTCGGCCAGTGTAGAGTGACGTGCTGTGGCTGGTGTTTCATGGTTTAGGGCAGAGCACTTGTGTTCGGGCAGTGTAGGGGGTCATGCTGGGAGTGGTGTTTCAGGGTTTAGAGCAGTGCAGTGGTGTTCAGGCAGTATAGGGGGACGTGCTGGGGTTGGTGTTTTAGGGTTTAGGGCACAGCAGTGGTGTTCGGGCAGTCTAGGGGGTCATGCAGGGGGTGGTGTTTCAGGGTTTAGGGCAGTGCAGTGGTTCGGGCAGAGTAGGGGGTCATGCAGGGGGTGTTGTTTCAGGGTTTAGGGCAGTGCAGGTGTTTTTGGGCAGTGTAGGTGGTCTTGCTGGGGTGGTGTTTCAGGGTTTAGGGCAGTGGTGTTAGGGAAGTGTAGGGGGTCTTGCTGGGGCTGGTGTTTCAGGGTTTAGGGCAGTGCAGTAGTTTTCGGGCAGTGTAGGGGGTCATACTGGAGGTGGTGTTTTAGGGTTTAGGGCAGTGCAGTGGTGTGCAGGCAGTGTGAAGGGTCATGCCGGGGCTGGTCTTTTAGGGATTATGGCAGAGCAGTGGTGTTCTGGCAGTGTAGTGGGACGTACTGGGGGTGGTGTTTTAGGGTTTAGGGCAGAGCAGTGGTGTTAGGGCAGCGTAGGGGGTCATGCTGGGACTAGTGTTTCAGTGTTAAGGGCAGTGCAGTGGTGTACGGGCCTTGTAGGGGGTCATGCTGGGGCTGGTGATTCAGGGTTTAGGGCAGTGCAGTGGTGTTCGGGCAGTGTAGAGGGTCATGCTGGGGCTGGTGTTTCAGGGTTAAGGCTAGAGCAGTGGTGTTCGGCAGTGTAGGTGGACTTCCTGGGGATGGTGTTTCAGGGTTTAGGGCAGTGCAGTGGTGTTAGAGCAGTGTAGGGGATGTGGTGGAGGTGGTGTTTCAGGGTTTAGGGCTATGCAGTGAGGTTCGGGCAGTGTAGGGGGTCGTGCTGGGGCTGGTGTTTCAGTGTTTAGGGCAGTGCAGTGGTGTTCGAGCAGTGTAGGGGGTCGTGCTGGGGCTGGTGTTTCAGGGTTTAGGGCAGTGCAGTGGTGTTCAGGTAGTGTAGGGGGTCATGGTGGGGCTGGTGTTTCAGGGTTTAGGGCACTGCAGTGGTGTTCGGGTAGTGTAGGGGTCATGCTGGGGCTGGTGTTTCAGGGTTTAGGGAAGTGCAGTAGTGTTCGGGCAGTGTAGGGGGTCGTGGTGGAGGTGGTGTTTCAGGGTTGAGGGCAGTGTAGTGGTGTTCAGGCAGTGTAGGGGTACATGCTGGGGGTGGTGTTTTAGGGTTTAGGTCACAGCAGTGGTGTTCGGGCTGTCTAGGGGGTCATGCAGGGTGTGGTGTTTCAGGGTTTAGGGCAGTGCAGTGGTTCGGGCAGAGTAGGGGGTCATGCAGGGAGTGTTGTTTCAGGGTTTAGGGCAGTGCAGGTGTTTTCGGGCAGTGTAGGGGGTCTTGCTGGGGTGGTGTTTCAGGGTTTAGGGCAGTGGTGTTCGGGCAGTGTAGGGGGTCTTGCTGGGGCTGGTGTTTCAGGGTTTAGGGCAGTGCAGTAGTTTTCGGGCAGTGTAGGGGGTCATACTGGAGGTGGTGTTTCAGGGTTTAGGGCAGTGCAGTGGTGTGCTGGCAATGTGAACGGTCATGCTGGGGCTGGTGTTTTAGGGATTATGGCAGAGCAGTGGTGTTCAGGCAGTGTAGGGGGGAACGTACTGGGGGTGGTGTTTTAGGGTTTAGGGCAGAGCAGTAGTGTTCGGGCAGTGTAGGAGGTCGTGCTGGGGCTGGTGTTTCAGGGTTTAGGTCGGTGCAGTGGTGTTCGGGCAGTGTAGGGGGTCGTGCTGGGGCTGGTGTGTCAGGGTTTAGGGCAGTGCACTGGTGTTCGGGCAGTGTATAGGATCATGCTGGGGCTGGTGTTTCAGGGTTTAGGGCAGTGCAGTGGTGTTTGGTTGTGTAGGGGTCATGGTGGGGCTCGTGTTTCAGGGTTTAGTGCAGTGCAGTGGTGTTCAGGTAGTGTAGGAGGTCGTGCTGGGGCTGGTGTTTCAGGGTTTAGGGCAGTGCAGTGGTGTTCAGGCAGTGTAGGGGGTCGTGCTGGGGCTGGTGTTTCAGGTTTTAGGTCGGTGCAGTGGTGTTCGGGCAGAGTAGGGGGTTGTGCAGGGGGTTGTGTTTCAGGCTTTAGGGCAGTGCAGTTGTTTTCGGGCAGTGTAGGGGGATGTACTGGGGGTGGTGTTTCAGGTTTTAGGGCAGTGCAGTGGTGTTCGGGCAGTGTGGGGGGTCGTGCTGGGGCTAATGTTTCAGGGTTTAGGGCAGAGCAGTGGTGTTCAGGCAGTGTAGGGGGTCGTGCTGGGGCTGGTGTTTCAGGGTTTAGGGCAGTGCAGTGGTGTTCGGGCTGTTTAGGGTGTCGTGCTGGTGCTGGTGTTTCAGGATTTTGGGCAGAGCAGTGGTGTTCGGGAAGTCTAGGGGGTTGTGCAGGGGGTGGTGTTTCAGGGTTTAGGGCAGTGCAGTGGTGTTCGGGCAGTGTAGGGGGTCATGCAGGGGGATGGTGTTTCAGGGTTTAGGGCAGTGCAGTGGTGTCCGGGCAGTGTAGCGGGTCGTGCTGGGTGTGGCGTTTCAGGGTTTAGGGCAGTGCAGTGGTGTTCAGGCAGTGTGAGGGGTCGTGCTGGGGCTGGTTTTTCAGGATTTAGGGTAGAGCAGTGGTGTTCGGGCAGTGTAGGGGGACGTACTGGGGGTGGTATTTCAGGGTTTATTGCTGAGCAGTGGTGTTCGGGCAGTGTAGGGGGTCGTGCTGGGGATGGTGTTTCAAGGTTTAGGGCAGTGCAGTGGTGTTTGGGCAATGTAGTGGGTCGTGGTGGAGGTGGTGTTTCAGGGTTTTAGGGCAGGGCAGGGGTGTTCGGGCAGTGTAGGGGGCCGTGCTGGGGGTGGTGTTTCAGGGTTTAGGGCAGTGCAGTGGTGCTCGTGGAGTGTAGGGGATCGTGCTGGGGCTGGTGTTTCAGGGTTTAGGGCAGTGCAGTGGTGTTTAGGCAGTGTAGAGGGTCGTGCTGGGGCTGGTATTTCAGGTTTTAGGGCAGTGCAGTGGTGTTCGTGCAGTGTAGGGTTTCGTGCTGGGGGTGGTTTTTCAGGGTTTAGGGCAGAGCAGTGGTGTTCGGCCAGTGTAGGGGGACGTGCTGGGGATGGTGTTTTAGGGTTTAGGGCAGATCAGTGGTGTTCGACCAGTGTAGGGGTCGTGCTGGGGGTGGTGTTTCGGGGTTTAGGGCAGTGCAGTGGTGTTCGGGCAGTGTAGGGGATCTTGCTGGGGCTGGTGTTTCAGGGTTTAGGGCAGTGCAGTGGTGTTCGGGCAGTGTAGGGGGTCGTGCTGGGGTTGGTGTTTCTGGGTTTAGGGCAGTGCATTGGTGTTCAGACAGTGTAGGGGGTCTTGCTGGGGCTGGTGTTTCAGGGTTTAGGGCAGTGCAGTGGTGTTCGGGCAGTATAGGGGCTCGTTCTGGGGGTGGGGTTTCAAGGTTTAGGGAAGAGCAGTGGTGTTCGGGCATTGTAGGTGGTAGTGCTGGTTTTTCAGGTTTTAGTGTAGAGCAGTGGTGTTCGGGCAGTGTAGGGGGACGTACTGGGGGTGGTGTTTCAGGGTTTAGTGCTGAGCAGTGGTGTTCGGGCAGTGTTGGGGGTCTTGCTGGGGATGGTGTTTCAGGGTTTAGGGCAGTGCAGTGGAGTTCGGGCGGTGTAGTGGGTCGTGGTGGAGGTGGTATTTTAGGGTTTTAGGGCAGGGCACGGGTGTTCGGGCAGTGTAGGGGGCCGTGCTGGAGGTGGTGTTTCAGGGTTTAGGGCAGTGCAGTGGTGCTCGTGCAGTGTAGGGGATCGTGCTGGGGCTGGTGTTTCAGGGTTACGGAAGTACAGTGGTGTTCGAGCAGTGTAGGGGGTCGTGCTGCGGCTGGTGTTTTAGGGTTTAGAGCAGTGCAGTGGTGTTCGGGCAGTGTAGGGGGTTGTGCTGGGGCTGATGTATAAGGGTTTAGGGCAGTGAAGTGGTGTTCGTGCACTGTAGGAGGTCAAGGTGGGGCTCGTCATTCAGGGTTTAGGGCAGTGCAGTGGTGTTCGGGCAGTATAGGGGGTCATGCTGGGGCTGGTGTTTCAGTGTTTAGGGCAGTGCAGTGGTGTTTAGGCAGTGTGGAGGGTCGTGCTGGGGCTTGTATTTCAGGTTTTAGGGCAGTGCACTGGTGTTCGGGCAGTGTAGGGTGTCATGCTGGGGGTGGTTTTTCGGGGTTTAGGGCAGAGCAGTGGTGTTCGGCCAGTGTACGGGGACGTGCTGGGGGTGGTGTTTCAGGGTTTAGAGCAGATCAGTGGTGTTCGAGCAGTGTAGGGGTCGTGCTGGGGTGGTGTTTCAGGGTTTAGGGCAGTGCAGTGGTGTTCGGGCAGTGTAGGGGATCTTGCTGGGGCTGGTGTTTCAGGGTTTAGGGCAGTGCAGTGGTGTTTGGGCAGTGTAGGGGGTCATGCTGGGGTTGGTGTTTCTGGGTTTAGGGCAGTGCAGTGGTGTTCAGACAGTGTAGGGGGTCTTGCTGGGGCTGGTGTTTCAGGGTTTAGGGCAGTGCAGTGGTGTTCGGGCAGTATAGGGGCTCTTTCTGGGGGTGGGGTTTCAGGGTTTAGGGAAGAGCAGTGGTGTTCGGGCATTGTAGGTGGTAGTGCTGGTTTTTCAAGATTTAGTGTAGAGCAGTGGTATTCGGGCAGTGTAGGGGGACGTACTGGGGGTGGTGTTTCAGGGTTTAGTGCTGAGCAGTGGTGTTCGGGCAGCGTTGGGGGTCTTGCTGGGAATGGTGTTTCAGGGTTCAGGGCAGTGCAGTGGTGTTCGGGCAGTGTAGTGGTTCGTGGTGGAGGTGGTGTTTCAGGGTTTTAGGGCAGGGCAGTGGTGTTCAGGCAGTGTAGGGGGTCGTGCTGGGGGTGGGGTTTCAGGGTTTAGGGCAGAGCAGTGGTGTTCGGGCAGTGTAGGTGGTAGTGCTGGTTTTTCAGGTTTTAGTGTAGAGCAGTGGTGTTTGGGCAGTGTAGGGGGACGTACTGGGGTGGTGTTTAAGGGTTTAGTGCTGAGCATTGGTGTTCGGGCAGGTAAGGGGGTCGTGCAGGAGGTGGTGTTTCAGGGTTTAGGGCAGTGCAGTGGTGTTTGGGGAGTGTAGGGGATCGTGCTGGGGCTGGTGTTTCAGTGTTACGTCAGTGCAGTGGTGTTCGGGCAGTGTAGGGGGACGTGCTGGGACTGGTGTTTCAGGGTTTAGGGCAGAGCAGTGGTGTTCGGCCAGTGTAGGGGGACATGCTGGGGGTGGTGTTTCAGGGTTTAGGGCAGAGCAGTGGTGTTCGGGCAGTGGAGGGGGTCATGTTGGGAGTGGTGTTTCAGGGTTTAGGGCAGTGCAGTGGTGTTCAGGCAGTGTAGGGGTACGTGCTGGGGGTGGTGTTTTAGGGTTTAGCGCACAGCAGTGGTGTTCGGGCAGTCTAGGGGGTCATGCAGGGGGTGGTGTTTCAGGGTTTAGGGCAGTGCAGTGGTGTTTGGGCAGAGTAGGGGGTCATGCAGGGGGTGTTGTTTCAGGGTTTAGGGCATTGCAGGTGTTTTCAGGCTGTGTAGTGGGTATTGCTGGGGTGGTGCTTCAGGGTTTAGGGCAGTGCTGTATTTTTTTTGGGCAGTGTAGGGGGTCATACTGGAAGTGGTGTTTCAGGGTTTCGGGAGGTGCAGTGGTGTGCAGGCAGTGTGAATGGTCATGCTGGGGCTGGTGTTTTAGGGATTATGGCAGAGGAGTGGTGTTCGGGCAGTGTAGGGGGTAATGCTCGGGTTGGTGTTTCAGGGTTTAGGGCAGAGCAGTGCTGTTAGGGCAGTGTAGGGGGTTGTGCTGGGACTAGTGTTTCAGTGTTTAGGACAGTGCAGTGGTGTACGGGCCGTGTAGGGGGTCATGCTGGGGCTGGTGATTCAGGGTTTAGGGCAGTGCAGTGGTGTTCGGGCAGTGTAGGGGGTCGTGCTGGGGCTGGTGTTTCAGGGTTTAGGGCAGAGCAGTGGTGTTGGGCAGTGTAGGGGGACGTACTGGGGATGGTGTTTCAGGGTTTAGGGCAGTGCAGTGGTGTTAGAGCAGTGTAGGGGGTTGTGGTGGAGGTGGTGTTTCAGGGTTTAGGGCTATGCAGTGAGGTTCGGGTAGTGTAGGGGTCATGCTGGGACTGGTGTTTCAGTGTTTAGGGCAGTGCAGTGGTGTTCGAGCAGAGTCGGGGGTCATGCTGGGGCTGGTGTTTCAGGGTTTAGGGCAGTGCAGTGATGTTCGGGTAGTGTAGGGGGTCATGGTGGGGCTGGTGTTTCAGGGTTTAGGGCAGTGCAGTGGTGTTCGGGTAGTGTAGGGGTCATGCTGGGGCTGGTGTTTCAGGGTTTAGGGCAGTGCAGTGGTGTTCGGGCTGTGTAGGGGGTCGTGGTGGAGGTGGTGTTTCAGGGTTTTAGGGCAGGGCAGTGGTGTTCGGGTAGTGTAGGGGTTATGCTGGGGTGGTGTTTAAGGGTTTAGGGCAGTGCAGTGGTGTTCGGTGAGTGTCGGGGATCGTGCCGGGCTGGTGTATCAGGGTTTAGGGCAGTGCACTGGTGTTCGGGCAGTGTAGGGGATCATGCTGGGGCTGGTGTTTCAGGGTTTAGGGCAGTGCACTGGTGTTCGGTTGTTTAGGTATCATAGTGGGGCTCGTGTTTCAGTGTGTAGGGCAGTGCAGTGGTGTTCAGGCAGTGTAGGGGATCGTGCCGGGGCTGGTGTGTCAGGGTTTAGGGCAGTGCACTGGTGTTCGGGCAGTGTAGGGGATCATGCTGGGGCTGGTGTTTCAGGGTTTAGGGCAGTGCACTGGTGTTCGGTTGTGTAGGTATCATAGTGGGGCTCGTGTTTCAGTGTGTAGGGCAGTGCAGTGGTGTTCAGGCAGTGTAGGGGGTCGTGCTGGGGCTGGTGTTTCAGGGTTTAGGTCGGTGCAGTGGTGTTCGGGCAGAGTAGGGGGTCGTGCAGGGGGTGGTGTTTCAGGCTTTAGGGCAGTGCAGTGGTGTTTGGGCTGTGTAGAGTCTCGTGCTGGTGCTCGTGTTTCAGGATTTAGGGCAGAGCAGTGGTGTTCGGGCAGTGTAGGGGGACGTGCTGGGACTGGTGTTTCAGGGTTTAGGGCAGAGCAGTGGTGTTCGGCCAGTGTAGGGGGACATGCTGGGGGTGGTGTTTCAGGGTTTAGGGCAGAGCAGTGGTGTTCGGGCAGTGGAGGGGGTCATGTTGGGAGTGGTGTTTCAGGGTTTAGGGCAGTGCAGTGGTGTTCAGGCAGTGTAGGGGTACGTGCTGGGGGTGGTGTTTTAGGGTTTAGGGCACAGCAGTGGTGTTCGGGCAGTCTAGGGGGTCATGCAGGGGGTGGTGTTTCAGGGTTTAGGGCAGTGCAGTGGTGTTTGGGCAGAGTAGGGGGTCATGCAGGGGGTGTTGTTTCAGGGTTTAGGGCATTGCAGGTGTTTTCGGGCTGTGTAGTGGGTATTGCTGGGGTGGTGCTTCAGGGTTTAGGGCAGTGCTGTAGTTTTTTTTGGCAGTGTAGGGGGTCATACTGGAAGTGGTGTTTCAGGGTTTAGGGAGGTGCAGTGGTGTGCAGGCAGTGTGAATGGTCATGCTGGGGCTGGTGTTTTAGGGATTATGGCAGAGGAGTGGTGTTCGGGCAGTGTAGGGGGTAATGCTCGGGTTGGTGTTTCAGGGTTTAGGGCAGAGCAGTGCTGTTAGGGCAGTGTAGGGGGTTGTGCTGGGACTAGTGTTTCAGTGTTTAGGACAGTGCAGTGGTGTACGGGCCGTGTAGGGGGTCATGCTGGGGCTGGTGATTCAGGGTTTAGGGCAGTGCAGTGGTGTTCGGGCAGTGTAGGGGGTCGTGCTGGGGATGGTGTTTCAGGGTTTAGGGCAGTGCAGTGGTGTTAGAGCAGTGTAGGGGGTTGTGGTGGAGGTGGTGTTTCAGGGTTTAGGGCTATGCAGTGAGGTTCGGGTAGTGTAGGGGTCATGCTGGGACTGGTGTTTCAGTGTTTAGGGCAGTGCAGTGGTGTTCGAGCAGAGTCGGGGGTCATGCTGGGGCTGGTGTTTCAGGGTTTGGGGCAGTGCAGTGGTGTTCGGGTAGTGTAGGGGGTCATGGTGGGGCTGGTGTTTCAGGGTTTAGCGCAGTGCAGTTGTTTTCGGGCAGTGTAGGGGGACGTACTGGGGGTGGTGTTCAGGTTTTAGGGCAGTGCAATGGTGTTCGGGCAGGTGTAGGGGGTTGTGCTGGTGCTGGTTTTTCAGGATTTAGGGTAGAGCAGTGGTGTTCGGGCAATGTAGGGGGACGTACTGGGGGTGGTGTTTCAGGCTTTAGTGCTGAGCAGTGGCATTCAGGCAGTGTAGGGGGTCTTGCTGGGGATGGTGTTTCAGGGTTTAGGGCAGTGCAGTTGTTTTCGGGCAGTGTAGGGGGATGTACTGGGGTGGTGTTTCAGGTTTTAGGGCAGTGCAGTGGTGTTCGGGCAGTGTGGGGGGTCGTGCTGGGGCTAATGTTTCAGGGTTTAGGGCAGAGCAGTGGTGTTCAGGCTATGTAGGGGGTCGTGCTGGGGCTGGTGTTTCAGGGTTTAGGGCAGTGCAGTGGTGTTCGGGCTGTTTAGGGTGTCGTGCTGGGGCTTGTGTTTCAGGGTTTAGGGCAGTGCAGTGGTGTTCGGGCAGTGTAGGGGTCGTGCTGGGGGTGGTGTTTCAGGGTTTAGAGCAGTGCAGTGGTGTTTGGGCAGTGTAGGGGATCTTTCTAGGGCTGGTGTTTCAGGGTTTAGGGCAGTGCAGTGGTGTTCGGACAGTGTAGGGGGTCTTGCTGGGGCTGGTGTTTCAGGGTTTAGGGCAGTGCAGTGGTGTTCGGGCAGTATAGGGGCTTGTTCTGGGGGTGGGGTTTCAGGGTTTAGGGAAGAGCAGTGGTGTTCGGGCATTGTAGGTGGTAGTGCTGGATTTCAGGATTTAGTGTAGAGCAGTGGTGTTCGGGCAGTGTAGGGGGACGTACTGGGGGTGGTGTTTCAGGGTTCAGTGCTGAGCAGTGGTGTTCGGGCAGTGTTGGGGGTCTTGCTGGGGATGGTGTTTCAGGGTTTAGGGCAGTGCAGTGGTGTTCGGGCAGTGTAGTGGTTCGTGGTGGAGGTGGTGTTTCAGGGTTTTAGGGCAGGGCAGTGGTGTTCAGGCAGTGTAGGGGGTTGTGCTGGGGGTGGGGTTTCAGGGATTAGGGCAGAGCAGGGGTGTTCGGGCAGTGTAGGTGGTAGTGCTGGTTTTTCAGGTTTTAGTGTAGAGCAGTGGTGTTCGGGCAGTGTAGGGGGACGTACTGGGGTGGTATTTAAGGGTTTAGTGCTAAGCAGTGGTGTTCGGGCAGTGTAGTGGGACGTACTGGGGGTGGTGTTTTAGGGTCTAGGGCAGAGCAGTGGTGTTAGGGCAGCGTAGGGGGTCGTGCTGGGACTGGTGTTTCAGTGTTTAGGGCAGTGCAGTGGTGTACGGGCCTTGTAGGGGTCATGCTGGGGCTGGTGATTCAGGGTTTAGGGCAGTGAAGTGGTGTTCGGGCAGTGTAGGGGGTCATGCTGGGGCTGGTGTTTCAGGGTTTAGGCTAGAGCAGTGGTGATCGGCAGTGTAGGTGGACTTCCTGGGGATGGTGTTTCAGGGTTTAGGGCAGTGCAGTGGTGTTAGAGCAGTGTAGAGGATGTGGTGGAGGTGGTGTTTCAGGGTTTAGGGCTATGCAGTGAGGTTCGGGCAGTGTAGGGGTCGTGCTGGGGCTGGTGTTTCAGTGTTTAGGGCAGTGCAGTGGTGTTCGAGCAGTGTAGGGGGTCATGCTGGGGCTGGTGTTTCAGGGTTTAGGGCAGTGCAGTGGTGTTCAGGTAGTGTAGGGGGTCATGGAGCGGCTGGTGTTTCAGGGTTTAGGGCACTGCAGTGGTGTTCGGGTAGTGTAGGGGTCATGCTGGGGCTGGTGTTTCAGGGTTTAGGGCAGTGCAGTAGTGTTCGGGCAGTGTAGGGGGTCGTGGTGGAGGTGGTGTTTCAGGGTTGAGGGCAGTGCAGTGGTGTTCAGGCAGTGTAGGGGTACATGCTGGGGGTGGTGTTTTAGGGTTTAGGGCACAGCAGTGGTGTTCGGGCTGTCTAGGGGGTCATGCAGGGTGTGGTGTTTCAGGGTTTAGGGCAGTGCAGTGGTTCGGGCAGAGTAGGGGGTCATGCAGGGAGTGTTGTTTCAGGGTTTAGGGCAGTGCAGGTGTTTTCGGGCAGTGTAGGGGGTCTTGCTGGGGCTGGTGTTTCAGGGTTTAGGGCAGTGCAGTAGTTTTCGGGCAGTGTAGGGGGTCATACTGGAGGTGGTGTTTCAGGGTTTAGGGCAGTGCAGTGGTGTGCTGGCAATGTGAAGGGTCATGCTGGGGCTGGTGTTTTAGGGATTATGGCAGAGCAGTGGTGTTCGGGCAGTGTAGGGGGTCATGCTCAGGTTGGTGTTTCAGGATTAAGGGCAGAGCAGTGGTGTTCGGGCAGTGTAGGGGGGAACGTACTGGGGGTGGTGTTTTAGGGTTTAGGGCAGAGCAGTGGTGTTCGGGCAGTGTAGGAGGTCGTGCTGGGGCTGGTGTTTCGGGGTTTAGGTCGGTGCAGTGGTGTTCGGGCAGTGTAGGGGGTCGTGCTGGGGCTGGTGTTTCAGGGTTTAGGTCGGTGCAGTGGTGTTCGGGCAGTGTAGGGGATCGTGCTGGGGTGATGTTTCTGGGTTTAGGGCAGTGCAGTGGTGTTCAGTGAGTGTAGGGGATCGTGCTGGGGCTGGTGTGTCAGGGATTAGGGCAGTGCACTGGTGTTCGGGCAGTGTATGGGATCATGCTGGGGCTGGTGTTTCAGGGTTTAGGGCAGTGCAGTGGTGTTTGGTTGTGTAGGTGTCATGGTGGGGCTCGTGTTTCAGGGTTTAGTGCAATGCAGTGGTGTTCAGGTAGTGTAGGAGGTCGTGCTGGGGCTAATGTTTCAGGGTTTAGGGCAGAGCAGTGGTGTTCAGGCAGTGTAGGGGGTCATGCTGGGGCTGGTGTTTCAGGGTTTAGGGCAGTGCAGTGGTGTTCGGGCTGTTTAGGGTGTCGTGCTGGGGCTTGTGTTTCAGGGTTTAGGGTAGTGCAGTGGTGTTCGGGCAGTGTAAGGGTCGTGCTGGGGGTGGTGTTTCAGGGTTTAGAGCAGTGCAGTGGTGTTTGGGCAGTGTCTGGGATCTTTCTAGGGCTGGTGTTTCAGGGTTTAGGGCAGTGCAGTGGTGTTCGGACAGTGTAGGGGTCTTGCTGGGGCTGGTGTTTCAGGGTTTAGGGCAGTGCAGTGGTGTTCGGGCAGTATAGGGGCTCGTTCTGAGGGTGGGGTTTCAGGGTTTAGGGAAGAGCAGTGGTGTTCGGGCATTGTAGGTGGTAGTGCTGGTTTTTCAGGATTTAGTGTAGAGCAGTGGTGTTCGGGCAGTGTAGGGGGACGTACTGGGGGTGGTGTTTCAGGGTTTAGTGCTGAGCAGTGGTGTTCGGGCAGTGTTGGGGGTCTTGCTGGGGATGGTGTTTCAGGGTTTAGGGCAGTGCAGTGTTGTTCGGGCAGTGTAGTGGTTAGTGGTGGAGGTGGTGTTTCAGGGTTTTAGGCAGGGCAGTGGTGTTCAGGCAGTGTAGGGGGTCGTGCTGGGGGTGGGGTTTCAGGGATTAGGGCAGAGCAGGGGTGTTCGGGCAGTGTAGGTGGTAGTGCTGGTTTTTCAGGTTTTAGTGTAGAGCAGTGGTGTTCGGGCAGTGTAGGGGGACGTACTGGGGTGGTATTTAAGGGTTTAGTGCTGAGCAGTGGTGTTCGGGCAGTGTTGGGGGTCTTGCTGGTGATGGTGTTTCAGGGTTTAGGGCAGTGCAGTGGTGTTCTAGCAGTGTAGTGGGTCGTGGTGGAGGTGGTGTTTCAGGGTTTTAGGGCAGGGCAGTGGTGTTTGGGCAGGTAAGGGGGTCGTGCAGGGGCTGGTGTTTCAGGGTTTAGGGCAGTGCAGTGGTGTTTGGAAAGTGGAGGGGATCGTGCTGGGGCTGGTGTTTCAGTGTTATGTCAGTGCAGTGGTGTTCGGGCAGTGTAGGGGGTCATGCTGGGACTGGTGTTTGAGGGTTTAGGGCAGTGCAGTGGTGTTCGGGCAGTGTAGAGGGTCATGCTGGGGGTGGTGTTTCAGGGTTTAGGGTAGAGCAGTGGTGTTCGGGCAGTTTAAGGTCTCGTGCTGTGACTGGTGTTTAAGGGTTTAGGGCAGTGCAGTGGTGTTCGGGCAGTGTAGAGGGTCATGCTGGGGGTGGTGTTTCAGGGTTTAGGGCTGAGCAGTGGTGTTCGGGCAGTTTAGGGTCTCGTGCTGCTGTTGGTGTTTCAGGATTTAGGGCAGAGCAGTGGTGTTCGGCCAGTGTTGAGTGACGTGCTGTGGCTGGTGTTTCATGGTTTAGGGCAGAGCACTTGTGTTCGGGCAGTGTAGGGGGTCATGCTGGGAGTGGTGTTTCAGGGTTTACAGCAGTGCAGTGGTGTTCAGGCAGTGTAGGGGGACGTGCTGGGGGTGGTGTTTTAGGGTTTAGGGCACAGCAGTGGTGTTCGGGCAGTCTAGGGGGTCATGCAGGGGGTGGTGTTTCAGGGTTTAGGGCAGTGCAGTGGTTCGGGCAGAGTAGGGGGTCATGCAGGGGGTGTTGTTTCAGGGTTTAGGGCAGTGCAGGTGTTTTTGGGCAGTGTAGGTGGTCTTGCTGGGGTGGTGTTTCAGGGTTTAGGGTAGTGGTGTTCGGGAAGTGTAGGGGGTCTTGCTGGGGCTGGTTTTTCAGGGTTTAGGGCGGTGCAGTAGTTTTCTGGCAGTGTAGGGGGTCATACTGGAGGTGGTGTTTCAGGGTTTAGGGCAGTGCAGTGGTGTGCAGGCAGTGTGAAGGGTCATGCTGGGGCTGGTCTTTTAGGGATTATGGCAGAGCAGTGGTGTTCTGGCAGTGTAGTGGGACGTACTGGGGGTGGTGTTTTAGGGTTTAGGGCAGAGCAGTGGTGTTAGGGCAGCGTAGGGGGTCGTGCTGGGACTGGTGTTTCAGTGTTTAGGGCAGTGCAGTGGTGTATGGGCCTTGTAGGGGGTCATGCTGGGGCTGGTGATTCAGGGTTTAGGGCAGTGCAGTGGTGTTCGGGCAGTGTAGGGGGTCATGCTGGGGCTGGTGTTTCAGGGTTTAGGCTAGAGCAGTGGTGTTCGGCAGTGTAGGTGGACTTCCTGGGGATGGTGTTTCAGGGTTTAGGGCAGTGCAGTGGTGTTAGAGCAGTGTTGGGGATGTGGTGGAGGTGGTGTTTCAGGGTTTAGGGCTATGCAGTGAGGTTCGGGCAGTGTAGGGGGTCGTGCTGGGGCTGGTGTTTCAGTGTTTAGGGCAGTGTAGTGGTATTCGAGCAGTGTAGGGGGTCGTGCTGGGGCTGGTGTTTCAGGGTTTAGGGCAGTGCAGTGGTGTTCAGGTAGTGTAGGGGGTCATGGTGGGGCTGGTGTTTCAGGGTTTAGGGCACTGCAGTGGTGTTCGGGTAGTGTAGGGGTCATGCTGGGGCTGGTGTTTCAGGGTTTAGGGCAGTGCAGTAGTGTTCGGGCAGTGTAGTGGGTCGTGGTGGAGGTGGTGTTTCAGGGTTGAGGGCAGTGCAGTGGTGTTCAGGCAGTGTAGGGGTACATGCTGGGGGTGGTGTTTTAGGGTTTAGGGCACAGCAGTGGTGTTCGGGCTGTCTAGGGGGTCATGCAGGGTGTGGTGTTTCAGGGTTTAGGGCAGTGCAGTGGTTCGGGCAGAGTAGGGGGTCATGCAGGGAGTGTTGTTTCAGGGTTTAGGGCAGTGCAGGTGTTTTCGGGCAGTGTAGGGGGTCTTGCTGGGGTGGTGTTTCAGGGTTTAGGGCAGTGGTGTTCGGGCAGTGTAGGGGGACTTGCTGGGGCTGGTGTTTCAGGGTTTAGGGCAGTGCAGTAGTTTTCGGGCAGTGTAGGGGGTCATACTGGAGGTGGTGTTTCAGGGTTTAGGGCAGTGCAGTGGTGTGCTGGCAATGTGAAGGGTCATGCTGGGGCTGGTGTTTTAGGGATTATGGCAGAGCAGTGGTGTTTGGGCAGTGTAGGGGGTCATGCTCAGGTTGGTGATTCAGGATTTAGGGCAGAGCAGTGGTGTTAGGGCAGTGTAGGGGGGAACGTACTGGGGGTGGTGTTTTAGGGTTTAGGGCAGAGCAGTGGTGTTCGGGCAGTGTAGGAGGTCGTGCTGGGGCTGGTGTTTCGGGGTTGAGGTCGGTGCAGTGGTGTTCAGGCAGTTAGGGGGTCGTGCTGGGGCTGGTGTTTCAGGGTTTAGGTCGGTGCAGTGGTGTTCGGGCAGTGTAGGGGATCATGCTGGGGTGATGTTTCTGGGTTTAGGGCAGTGCAGTGGTGTTCAGTGAGTGTAGGGGATTGTGCTGGGGCTGGTGTGTCAGGGTTTAGGGCAGTGCACTGGTGTTCGGGCAGTGTATGGGATCATGCTGGGGCTGGTGTTTCAGGGTTTAGGGCAGTGCAGTGGTGTTTGGTTGTGTAGGTGTCATGGTGGGGCTCGTGTTTCAGGGTTTAGTGCAGTGCAGTGGTGTTCAGGTAGTGTAGGAGGTCGTGCTGGGGCTGGTGTTTCAGGGTTTAGGGCAGTGCAGTGTTGTTTTGGCAGTGTAGGGGGTCAAGCTGGGGCTGGTGTTTCCGTGTATAGGGCAGTGCAGTGGTGTTCAGGCAGTGTAGGGGGTCGTGCTGGGGCTGGTGTTTCAGGTTTTAGGTCGGTGCAGTGGTGTTCGGGCAGAGTAGGGGGTTGTGCAGAGGGTGGTGTTTCAGGCTTTAGGGCAGTGCAGTTGTTTTCGGGCAGTGTAGGGGGATGTACTGGGGGTGGTGTCTCAGGTTTTAGGGCAGTGCAGTGGTGTTCGGGCAGTGTGGGGGGTCGTGCTGGGGCTAATGTTTCAGGGTTTAGGGCAGATCAGTAGTGTTCAGGCAGTGTAGGGGGTCCTGCTGGGGCTGGTGTTTCAGGGTTTAGGGCAGTGCAGTGGTGTTCGGGCTGTTTAGGGTGTCGTGCTGGGGGTGGTGCTCCAGGGTTTAGGGCAGAGCAGTGGTGTTCGGGCAGTGTAGGGGGTCATGCAGGGGGATGGTGTTTCAGGGTTTAGGGCAGTGCAGTGGTGTTCGGGCAGTGTAGGGGGTCATGCAGGGGGATGGTGTTTCAGGGTTTAGGGCAGTGCAGTGGTGTTCGGACAGTGTAGCAGGTCGTGCTGGGTGTGGCGTTTCAGGGTTTAGGGCAGTGCAGTGGTGTTCAGGCAGTGTGAGGGGTCGTGCTGGGGCTGGTGTTTTAGGGATTAGGGCAGTGCAGTGGTGTTCGGGCAGTGTAGGGGGTCGTGATGGGGGTGGGGTTTCAGGGTTTAGGGCAGAGCAGTGATGTTCGGGCAGTGTAGGGGGTTGTGCTGGTGCTGGTTTTTCAGGATTTAGGGTAGAGCAGTGGTGTTCGGGCAGTGTAGGGGGACGTACTGGGGGTGGTATTTCAGGGTTTATTGCTGAGCAGTGGTGTTCGGGCAGTGTAGGGGGTCTTGCTGGGGATGGTGTTTCAGGGTTTAGGGCAGTGCAGTGGTGTTTGGGCAATGTAGTGGGTCGTGGTGGAGGTGGTGTTTCAGGGTTTTAGGGCAGGGCAGGGGTGTTCGGGCAGTGTAGGGGGCCGTGCTGGGGGTGGTGTTTCAGGGTTTAGGGCAGTGCAGTGGTGCTCGTGGAGTGTAGGGGATCGTGCTGGGGCTGGTGTTTCAGGGTTACGGAAGTGCAGTGGTGTTCGGGCAGCGTAGGGGGTCGTGCTGGGGCTGATGTTTAAGGGTTTAGGGCAGTGCAGTGGTGTTTGGGCACTGTAGGAGGTCGTGCTGGGGCTGGTATTTCAGGTTTTAGGGCAGTGCAGTGGTGTTCGTGCAGTGTAGTGTGTCTTGCTGGGGGTGGTTTTTCGGGGTTTAGGGCAGAGCAGTGGTGTTCGGCCAGTGTAGGGGGACGTGCTGGGGATGGTGTTTTAGGGTTTAGGGCAGATCAGTGGTGTTCGACCAGTGTAGGGGTCGTGCTGGGGGTGGTGTTTCAGGGTTTAGGGCAGTGCAGGGGTGTTCAGGCAGTGTAGGGGTACATGCTGGGGGTGGTGTTTTAGGGTTTAGGGCACAGCAGTGGTGTTCGGGCTGTCTAGGGGGTCATGCAGGGTGTGGTGTTTCAGGGTTTAGGGCAGTGCAGTGGTTCGGGCAGAGTAGGGTGGTCATGCAGGGAGTGTTGTTTCAGGGTTTAGGGCAGTGCAGGTGTTTTCGGGCAGTGTAGGCGGTCTTGCTGGGGCTGGTGTTTCAGGGTTTAGGGCAGTGCAGTGGTGTGCTGGCAATGTGAAGGGTCATGCTGGGGCTGGTGTTTTAGGGATTATGGCAGAGCAGTGGTGTTCGGGCAGTGTAGGGGGGAACGTACTGGGGTGGTGTTTTAGGGTTTAGGTCGGTGCAGTGGTGTTCGGGCAGTGTAGGGGGTCGTGCTGGGGCTGGTGTTTCAGGGTTTAGGTCGGTGCAGTGGTGTTCGGGCAGTGTAGGGGATCGTGCTTGGGTGATGTTTCTGGGTTTAGGGCAGTGCAGTGGTGTTCAGTGAGTGTAGGGGATCGTGCTGGGGCTGGTGTGTCAGGGTTTAGGGCAGTGCACTGGTGTTCGGGCAGTGTATGGGATCATGCTGGGGCTGGTGTTTCAGGGTTTAGGGCAGTGCAGTGGTGTTTGGTTGTGTAGGTGTCATGGTGGGGCTCGTGTTTCAGGGTTTAGTGCAGTGCAGTGGTGTTCAGGTAGTGTAGGAGGTCGTGTTGGGACTGGTGTTCCAGGTTTTAGGCCAGTGCAGTGGTGTTTGGGCAGTGTAGGGGGTCAAGCTGGGGCTGGTGTTTCAGTGTATAGGGCAGTGCAGTGGTGTTCAGGTAGTGTAGGGGGTCGTGCTGGGGCTGGTGTTTCAGGTTTTAGGTTGGTGCAGTGGTGTTCGGGCAGAGTAGGGGGTTGTGCAGGGGGTGGTGTTTCAGGCTTTAGGGCAGTGCAGTTGTTTTCGGGCAGTGTAGTGGGATGTACTGGGGGTGGTGTTTCAGGTTTTAGGGCAGTGCAGTGGTGTTCGGGCAGTGTGGGGGGTCGTGCTGGGGCTAATGATTCAGGGTTTAGGGCAGAGCAGTGGTGTTCAGGCAGTATAGGGGGTCGTGCTGGGGCTGGTGTTTCAGGGTTTAGGGCAGTGCAGTGGTGTTCGGGCTGTTTAGGGTGTCGTGCTGGGGCTTGTGTTTCAGGGTTTAGGGCAGTGCAGTGGTGTTCGGGCAGTGTAGGGGTCGTGCTGGGGGTGGTGTTTCAGGGTTTAGAGCAGTGCAGTGGTGTTTGGGCAGTGTAGGGGATCTTTCTAGGGCTGGTGTTTCAGGGTTTAGGGCAGTGCAGTGGTGTTCGGACAGTGTAGGGGGTCTTGCTGGGGCTGGTGTTTCAGGGTTTAGGGCAGTGCAGTGGTGTTCGGGCAGTATAGGGGCTCGTTCTGGGGGTGGGGTTTCAGGGTTTAGGGAAGAGCAGTGGTGTTTGGGCATTGTAGGTGGTAGTGCTGGTTTTTCAGGATTTAGTGTAGAGCAGTGGTGTTCGGGCAGTGTAGGGGGACGTACTGGGGGTGGTGTTTCAGGGTATAGTGCTGAGCAGTGGTGTTCGGGCAGTGTTGGGGGTCTTGCTGGGGATGGTGTTTCAGGGTTTAGGGCAGTGCAGTGGTGTTCGGGCAGTGTAGTGGTTCATGGTGGAGGTGGTGTTTCAGGGTTTTAGGGCAGGGCAGTGGTGTTCAGGCAGTGTAGGGGGTTGTGCTGGGGGTGGGGTTTCAGGGATTAGGGCAGAGCAGGGGTGTTCGGGCAGTGTAGGTGGTAGTGCTGGTTTTTCAGGTTTTAGTGTAGAGCAGTGGTGTTCGGGCAGTGTAGGGGGACGTACTGGGGTGGTATTTAAGGGTTTAGTGCTGAGCAGTGGTGTTCGGGCAGTGTTGGGGGTCTTGCTGGTGATGGTTTTTCAGGGTTTAGGGCAGTGCAGTGGTGTTCTAGCAGTGTAGTGGGTCGTGGTGGAGGTGGTGTTTCAGGGTTTTAGGGCAGGGCAGTGGTGTTCGGGCAGGTAAGGGGGTCGTGCAGGGGCTGGTGTTTCAGGGTTTAGGGCAGTGCAGTGGTGTTTGGGGAGTGTAGGGGATCGTGCTGGGGCTGGTGTTTCAGTGTTATGTCAGTGCAGTGGTGTTTGGGCAGTGTAGGGGGTCATGCTGGGACTGGTGTTTGAGGGTTTAGGGCAGTGCAGTGGTGTTCGGGCAGTGTAGAGGGTCATGCTGCTGTTGGTGTTTCAGGGTTTAGGGCAGAGCAGTGGTGTTCGGCCAGTGTAGAGTGACGTGCTGTGGCTGGTGTTTCATGGTTTAGGGCAGAGCACTTGTGTTCGGGCAGTGTAGGGGGTCATGCTGGGAGTGGTGTTTCAGGGTTTAGAGCAGTGCAGTGGTGTTCAGGCAGTGTAGGGGGACGTGCTGGGGGTGGTGTTTTAGGGTTTAGGGCACAGCAGTAGTGTTCGGGCAGTCTAGGGTGTCATGCAGGGGGTGGTGTTTCAGGGTTTAGGGCAGTGCAGTGGTTCGGGCAGAGTAGGGGGTCATGCAGGGGGTGTTGTTTCAGGGTTTAGGGCAGTGCAGGTGTTTTTGGGCAGTGTAGGTGGTCTTGCTGGGGTGGTGTTTCGGGGTTTAGGGCAGTGGTGTTCGGGAAGTGTAGGGGGTCTTGCTGGGGCTGGTGTTTCAGGGTTTAGGGCAGTGCAGTAGTTTTCGGGCAGTATAGGGGGTCATACTGGAGGTGGTGTTTCAGGGTTTAGGGCAGTGCAGTGGTGTGCAGGCAGTGTGAAGGGTCATGCTGGGGCTGGTCTTTTAGGGATTATGGCAGAGCAGTGGTGTTCTGGCAGTGTAGTGGGACGTACTGGGGGTGGTGTTTTAGGGTTTAGGGCAGAGCAGTGGTGTTAGGGCAGCGTAGGGGGTCGTGCTGGGACTAGTGTTTCAGTGTTTAGGGCAGTGCAGTGGTGTACGGGCCTTGTAGGGGGTCATGCTGGGGCTAGTGATTCAGGGTTTAGGGCAGTGCAGTGGTGTTCGGGCAGTGTAGGGGGTCATGCTGGGGCTGGTGTTTCAGGGTTTAGGCTAGAGCAGTGGTGTTCGGCAGTGTAGGTGGACTTCCTGGGGATGGTGTTTCAGGGTTTAGGGCAGTGCAGTGGTGTTAGAGCAGTGTAGGGGATGTGGTGGAGGTGGTGTTTCAGGGTTTAGGGCTATGCAGTGAGGTTCGGGCAGTGTAGGGGGTCGTGCTGGGGCTGGTGTTTCAGTGTTTAGGGCAGTGCAGTGGTGTTCGAGCAGTGTAGGGGGTCGTGCTGGGGCTGGTGTTTCAGGGTTTAGGGCAGTGCAGTGGTGTTCAGGTAGTGTAGGGGGTCATGGTGGGGCTGGTGTTTCAGGGTTTAGGGCACTGCAGTGGTGTTCGGGTAGTGTAGGGGTCATGCTGGGGCTGGTGTTTCAGGGTTTAGGGCAGTGTAGTAGTGTTCGGGCAGTGTAGGGGGTCGTGGTGGAGGTGGTGTTTCAGGGTTGAGGGCAGTGCAGTGGTGTTCAGGCAGTGTAGGGGTACATGCTGGGGGTGGTGTTTTAGGGTTTAGGGCACAGCAGTGGTGTTCGGGCTGTCTAGGGGGTCATGCAGGGTGTGGTGTTTCAGGGTTTAGGGCAGTGCAGTGGTTCGGGCAGAGTAGGGGGTCATGCAGGGAGTGTTGTTTCAGGGTTTAGGGCAGTGCAGGTGTTTTCGGGCAGTGTAGGGGGTCTTGCTGGGGTGGTGTTTCAGGGTTTAGGGCAGTGGTGTTCGGGCAGTGTAGGGGGTCTTGCTGGGGCTGGTGTTTCAGGGTTTAGGGCAGTGCAGTAGTTTTCGGGCAGTGTAGGGGGTCATACTGGAGGTGGTGTTTCAGGGTTTAGGGCAGTGCAGTGGTGTGCTGGCAATGTGAAGGGTCATGCTGGGGCTGGTGTTTTAGGGATTATGGCAGAGCAGTGGTGTTCGGGCAGTGTAGGGGGTCATGCTCAGGTTGGTGTTTCAGGATTTAGGGCAGAGCAGTGGTGTTCGGGCAGTGTAGGGGGAACGTACTGGGGGTGGTGTTTTAGGGTTTAGGGCAGAGCAGTGGTGTTCGGGCAGTGTAGGAGGTCGTGCTGGGGCTGGTGTTTCGGGGTTTAGGTCGGTGCAGTGGTGTTCGGGCAGTGTAGGGGGTCGTACTGGGGCTGGTGTTTCAGGGTTTAGGTCGGTGCAGTGGTGTTCGGGCAGTGTAGGGGATCGTGCTGGGGTGATGTTTCTGGGTTTAGGGCAGTGCAGTGGTGTTCAGTGAGTGTAGGGGATCGTGCTGGGGCTGGTGTGTCAGGGTTTAGGGCAGTGCACTGGTGTTCGGGCAGTGTATGGGATCATGCTGGGGCTGGTGTTTCAGGGTTTAGGGCAGTGCAGTGGTGTTTGGTTGTGTAGGTGTCATGGTGGGGCTCGTGTTTCAGGGTTTAGTGCAGTGCAGTGGTGTTCAGGTAGTGTAGGAGGTCGTGCTGGGACTGGTGTTTCAGGGTTTAGGGCAGTGCAGTGGTGTTTAGGCAGTGTAGGGGGTCAAACTGGGGCTGGTGTTTCAGTGTATAGGGCAGTGCAGTGGTGTTCAGGCAGTGTAGGGGGTCGTGCTGGGGCTGGTGTTTCAGGTTTTAGGTCGGTGCAGTGGTGTTCGGGCAGAGTAGGGGGTTGTGCAGGGGGTGGTGTTTCATGCTTTAGGGCAGTGCAGTTGTTTTCGGGCAGTGTAGGGGGATGTACTGGGGGTGGTGTTTCAGGTTTTAGGGCAGTGCAGTGGTGTTCGGGCAGTGTGGGGGGTCGTGCTGGGGCTAATGTTTCAGGGTTTAGGGCAGAGCAGTGGTGTTCAGGCAGTGTAGGGGGTCGTGCTGGGGCTGGTGTTTCAGGGTTTAGGGCAGTGCAGTGGTGTTCGGGCTGTTTAGGGTGTCGTGCTGGGGCTTGTGTTTCAGGGTTTAGGGCAGTGCAGTGGTGTTCGGGCAGTGTAGGGGTCATGCTGGGGGTGGTGTTTCAGGGTTTAGAGCAGTGCAGTGGTGTTTGGGCAGTGTAGGGGATCTTTCTAGGGCTGGTGTTTCAGGGTTTAGGGCAGTGCAGTGGTGTTTGGACAGTGTAGGGGGTCTTGCTGGGGCTGGTGTTTCAGGGTTTAGGGCATTGCAGTGGTGTTCGGGCAGTATAGGGGCTCGTTCTGGGGGTGGGGTTTCAGGGTTTACTGAAGAGCAGTGGTGTTCGGGCATTGTAGGTGGTAGTGCTGGTTTTTCTGGATTTAGTGTAGAGCAGTGGTGTTCGGGCAGTGTAGGGGGACGTACTGGGGGTGGTGTTTCAGGGTTTAGTGCTGAGCAGTGGTGTTCGGGCAGTGTTGGGGGTCTTGCTGGGGATGGTGTTTCAGGGTTTAGGGCAGTGCAGTGGTGTTCGGGCAGTGTAGTGAATCGTGGTTGAGGTGGTGTTTCAGGGTTTTAGGGCAGGGCAGTGGTGTTCAGGCAGTGTAGGGGGTCGTGCTGGGGGTGGGGTTTCAGGGATTAGGGCAGAGCAGGGGTGTTCGGGCAGTGTAGGTGGTAGTGCTGGTTTTTCAGGTTTTAGTGTAGAGCAGTGGTGTTCGGGCAGTGTAGGGGGACGTACTGGGGTGGTATTTAAGGGTTTAGTGCTGAGCAGTGGTGTTCGGGCAGTGTTGGGGGTCTTGCTGGTGATGGTGTTTCAGGGTTTAGGGCAGTGCAGTGGTGTTCTAGCAGTGTAGTGGGTCGTGGTGGAGGTGGTGTTTCAGGGTTTTATGGTAGGGCAGTGGTGTTCGGGCAGGTAAGGGGGTCGTGCAGGGGCTGGTGTTTCAGGGTTTAGGGCAGTGCAGTGGTGTTTGGGGAGTGTAGGGGATCGTGCTGGGGCTGGTGTTTCAGTGTTATGTCAGTGCAGTGGTGTTCTGGCAGTGTAGGGGGTCATGCTGGGACTGGTGTTTGAGGGTTTAGGGCAGTGCAGTGGTGTTCGGGCAGTGTAGAGGGTCATGCTGGGGGTGGTGTTTCAGGGTTTAGGGCAGAGCAGTGGTGTTCGGGCAGTTTAGGGTCTCGTGCTGTGACTGGTGTTTGAGGGTTTAGGGCAGTGCAGTGGTGTTCGGGCAGTGTAGAGGGTCATGCTGGGGGTGGTGTTTCAGGGTTTAGGGCTGAGCAGTGGTGTGCGGGCAGTTTAGGGTCTCGTGCTGCTGTTGGTGTTTCAGGATTTAGGGCAGAGCAGTGGTGTTCGGCCAGTGTAGAGTGACGTGCTGTGGCTGGTGTTTCATGGTTTAGGGCAGAGCACTTGTGTTCGGGCAGTGTAGGGGGTCATGCTGGGAGTGGTGTTTCAGGGTTTAGAGCAGTGCAGTGGTGTTCAGGCAGTGTAGGGGGACGTGCTGGGGTGGTGTTTTAGGGTTTAGGGCACAGCAGTGGTGTTCGGGCAGTCTAGGGGGTCATGCAGGGGCTGGTGTTTCAGGGTTTAGGGCAGTGCAGTGGTTCGGGCAGAGTAGGGGGTCATGCAGGGGGTGTTGTTTCAGGGTTTAGGGCAGTGCAGGTGTTTTTAGGCAGTGTAGGTGGTCTTGCTGGGGTAGTGTTTCAGGGTTTAGGGCAGTGGTGTTCGGGAAGTGTAGGGGGTCTTGCTGGGGCTGGTGTTTCAGGGTTTAGGGCAGTGCAGTAGTTTTCGGGCAGTGTAGGGGGTCATACTGGAGGTGGTGTTTCAGGGTTTAGGGCAGTGCAGTGGTGTGCAGGCAGTGTGAAGGGTCATGCTGGGGCTGGTCTTTTAGGGATTATGGCAGAGCAGTGGTGTTCTGGCAGTGTAGTGGGACGTACTGGGGTGGTGTTTTAGGGTTTAGGGCAGAGCAGTGGTGTTAGGGCAGCGTAGGGGGTCATGCTGGGACTAGTGTTTCAGTGTTTAGGGCAGTGCAGTGGTGTACGGGCCTTGTAGGGGGTCATGCTGGGGCTGGTGTTTCAGGGTTAAGGCTAGAGCAGTGGTGTTCGGCAGTGTAGGTGGACTTCCTGGGGATGGTGTTTCAGGGTTTAGGGCAGTGCAGTGGTGTTAGAGCAGTGTAGGGGATGTGGTGGAGGTGGTGTTTCAGGGTTTGGGGCTATGCAGTGAGGTTCGGGCAGTGTAGGGGGTCGTGCTGGGGCTGGTGTTTCAGTGTTTAGGGCAGTGCAGTGGTGTTCGAGCAGTGTAGGGGGTCGTGCTGGGGCTGGTGTTTCAGGGTTTAGGGCAGTGCAGTGGTGTTCAGGTAGTGTAGGGGGTCATGGTGGGGCTGGTGTTTCAGGGTTTAGGGCACTGCAGTGGTGTTCGGGTAGTGTAGGGGTCATGCTGGGGCTGGTGTTTCAGGGTTTAGGGCAGTGCAGTAGTGTTCGGGCAGTGTAGGGGGTCGTGGTGGAGGTGGTGTTTCAGGGTTGAGGGCAGTGTAGTGGTGTTCAGGCAGTGTAGGGGTACATGCTGGGGGTGGTGTTTTAGGGTTTAGGGCACAGCAGTGGTGTTCGGGCTGTCTAGGGGGTCATGCAGGGTGTGGTGTTTCAGGGTTTAGGGCAGTGCAGTGGTTCGGGCAGAGTAGGGGGTCATGCAGGGAGTGTTGTTTCAGGGTTTAGAGCCGTGCAGGTGTTTTCGGGCAGTGTAGGGGGTCTTGCTGGGGTGGTGTTTCAGGGTTTAGGGCAGTGGTGTTCGGGCAGTGTAGGGGGTCTTGCTGGGGCTGGTGTTTCAGGGTTTAGGGCAGTGCAGTAGTTTTCGGGCAGTGTAGGGGGTCATACTGGAGGTGGTGTTTCAGGGTTTAGGGCAGTGCAGTGGTGTGCTGGCAATGTGAAGGGTCATGCTGGGGCTGGTGTTTTAGGGATTATGGCAGAGCAGTGGTGTTCGGGCAGTGTAGTGGGTCATGCTCAGGTTGGTGTTTCAGGATTTAGGGCAGAGCAGTTGTGTTCGGGCAGTGTAGGGGGGAACGTACTGGGGTGGTGTTTTAGGGTTTAGGGCAGAGCAGTGGTGTTCGGGCAGTGTAGGAGGCCGTGCTGGGGCTGGTGTTTCGGGGTTTAGGTCGGTGCAGTGGTGTTCGGCCAGTGTAGGGGGTCGTGCTGGGGCTGGTGTTTCAGGGTTTAGGTCGGTGCAGTGGTGTTCGGGCAGTGTAGGGGATCGTGCTGGGGTGATGTTTCTGGGTTTAGGGCAGTGCAGTGGTGTTCGGTGAGTGTAGGGGATTGTGCTGGGGCTGGTGTGTCAGGGTTTAGGGCAGTGCACTGGTGTTCGGGCAGTGTATGGGATCATGCTGGGGCTGGTGTTTCAGGGTTTAGGGCAGTGCAGTGGTGTTTGGTTGTGTAGGGGTCATGGTGGGGCTCGTGTTTCAGGGTTTAGTGCAGTGCAGTGGTGTTCAGGTAGTGTAGGAGGTCGTGCTGGGGCTGGGGTTTCAGGGTTTAGGGCAGTGCAGTGTTGTTTGGGCAGTGTAGGGGGTCAAGCTGGGGCTGGTGTTTCAGTGTATAGGGCAGTGCAGTGGTGTTCAGGCAGTGTAGGGGGTCGTGCTGGGGCTGGTGTTTCAGGTTTTAGGTCGGTGCAGTGGTGTTCGGGCAGAGTAGGGGGTTGTGCAGGTGGTGGTGTTTCAGGCTTTAGGGCAGGGCAGTTGTTTTCGGGCAGTGTAGGGGGATGTACTGGGTGTGGTCTTTCAGGTTTTAGGGCAGTGCAGTGGTGTTCGGGCAGTGTGGGGGGTCGTGCTGGGGCTAATGTTTCAGGGTTTAGGGCAGAGCAGTGGTGTTCAGGCAGTGTAGGGGGTCGTGCTGGGGCTGGTGTTTCAGGGTTTAGGGCAGTGCAGTGGTGTTCCGGCTGTTTAGGGTGTCGTGCTGGGGCTTGTGTTTCAGGGTTTAGGGCAGTGCAGTGGTGTTCGGGAAGTGTAGGGTGTCGTGCTGGGGGTGGTGCTTCAGGGTTTAGGGCAGAGCAGTGGTGTTCGGGCAGTTTAGGGTGTCGTGCTGGTGCTGGTGTTTCAGGATTTTGGGCAGAGCAGTGGTGTTCGGGAAGTCTAGGGGGTTGTGCAGGGGGTGGTGTTTCAGGGTTTAGGGCAGTGCAATGGTGTTCGGGCAGTGTAGGGGGTCATGCAGGGGGATGGTGTTTTAGGGTTTAGGGCAGTGCAGTGGTGTCCGGGCAGTGTAGCGGGTCTTGCTGGGTGTGGCGTTTCAGGGTTTAGGGCAGTGCAGTGGTGTTCAGGCAGTGTGAGGGGTCGTGCTGTGGCTGGTGTTTTAGGGATTAGGGCAGTGCAGTGGTGTTCGGGCAGTGTAGGGGGTCGTGATGGGGGTGGGGTTTCAGGGTTTAGGGCAGAGCAGTGATGTTCGGGCAGTGTAGGGGGTTGTGCTGGTTTTTCAGGATTTAGGGTAGAGCAGTGGTGTTCGGGAAGTGTAGGGGGATGTACTGGGGGTGGTATTTCAGGGTTTATTGCTGAGCAGTGGTGTTCGGGCAGTGTAGGGGGTCTTGCTGGGGATGGTGTTTCAGGGTTTAGGGCAGTGCGGTGGTGTTTGGGCAATGTAGTGGGTCGTGGTGGAGGTGGTGTTTCAGGGTTTTAGGGCAGGGCAGGGGTGTTCGGGCAGTGTAGGGGGCCGTGCTGGGGGTGGTGTTTCAGGGTTTAGGGCAGTGCAGTGGTGCTCGTGGAGTGTAGGGGATCGTGCTGGGGCTGGTGTTTCAGGGTTTAGGGCAGTGCAGTGGTGTTTAGGCAGTGTAGAGGGTCGTGCTGGGGCTGGTATTTCAGGTTTTAGGGCAGTGCAGTGGTGTTCGTGCAGTGTAGGGTGTCGTGCTGGGGGTGGTTTTTCAGGGTTTAGGGCAGAGCAGTGGTGTTCGGCCAGTGTAGGGGGACGTGCTGGGGATGGTGTTTTAGGGTTTAGGGCAGATCAGTGGTGTTCGACCAGTGTAGGGGTCGTGCTGTGGGTGGTGTTTCAGGGTTTAGGGCAGTGCAGTGGTGTTCGGGCAGTGTAGGGGATCTTGCTGGGGCTGGTGTTCCAGGGTTTAGGGCAGTGCAGTGGTGTTCGGGCAGTGTAGGGGGTCGTGCTGGGGTTGGTGTTTCTGGGTTTAGGGCAGTGCAGTGGTGTTCAGACAGTGTAGGGGGTCTTGCTGGGGCTGGTGTTTCAGGGTTTAGGGCAGTGCAGTGGTGTTCGGGCAGTATAGGGGCTCGTTCTGGGGGTGGGGTTTCAAGGTTTAGGGAAGAGCAGTGGTGTTCGGGCATTGTAGGTGGTAGTGCTGGTTTTTCAGGTTTTAGTGTAGAGCAGTGGTGTTCGGGCAGTGTAGGGGGACGTACTGGGGGTGGTGTTTCAGGGTTTAGTGCTGAGCAGTGGTGTTCGGGCAGTGTAGGGGTTCTTGCTGGGGATGGTGTTTCAGGGTTTAGGGCAGTACAGTGGAGTTCGGGCGATGTAGTGGGTCGTGGTGGAGGTGGTGTTTTAGGGTTTTAGGGCAGGGCACGGGTGTTCGGGCAGTGTAGGGGGCCGTGCTGGAGGTGGTGTTTCAGGGTTTAGGGCAGTGCAGTGGTGCTCGTGCAGTGTAGGGGATCGTGCTGGGGCTGGTGTTTCAGGGTTACGGAAGTACAGTGGTGTTCGAGCAGTGTAGGGGGTCGTGCTGCGGCTGGTGTTTTAGGGTTTAGAGCAGTGCAGTGGTGTTCGGGCAGTGTAGGGGGTTGTGCTGGGGCTGATGTATAAGGGTTTAGGGCAGTGCAGTGGTGTTCGTGCACTGTAGGAGGTCAAGGTGGGGCTCGTCATTCAGGGTTTAGGGCAGTGCAGTGGTGTTCGGGCAGTATAGGGGGTCATGCTGGGGCTGGTGTTTCAGTGTTTAGGGCAGTGCAGTGGTGTTTAGGCAGTGTGGAGGGTCGTGCTGGGGCTTGTATTTCAGGTTTTAGGGCAGTGCACTGGTGTTCGGGCAGTGTAGGGTGTCATGCTGGGGGTGGTTTTTCAGGGTTTAGGGCAGAGCAGTGGTGTTCGGCCAGTGTACGGGGACGTGCTGGGGGTGGTGTTTCAGGGTTTAGAGCAGATCAGTGGTGTTCGAGCAGTGTAGGGGTCGTGCTGGGGTGGTGTTTCAGGGTTTAGGGCAGTGCAGTGGTGTTCGGGCAGTGTAGGGGATCTTGCTGGGGCTGGTGTTTCAGGGTTTAGGGCAGTGCAGTGGTGTTTGGGCAGTGTAGGGGGTCATGCTGGGGTTGGTGTTTCTGGGTTTAGGGCAGTGCAGTGGTGTTCAGACAGTGTAGGGGGTCTTGCTGGGGCTGGTGTTTCAGGGTGTAGGGCAGTGCAGTGGTGTTCGGGCAGTATAGGGGCTCTTTCTGGGGGTGGGGTTTTAGGGTTTAGGGAAGAGCAGTGGTGTTCGGGCATTGTAGGTGGTAGTGCTGGTTTTTCAGGATTTAGTGTAGAGCAGTGGTGTTCGGGCAGTGTAGGGGGACGTACTGGGGGTGGTGTTTCAGGGTTTAGTGCTGAGCAGTGGTGTTCGGGCAGTGTTGGGGGTCTTGCTGGGGATGGTGTTTCAGGGTTCAGGGCAGTGCAGTGGTGTTCGGGCAGTGTAGTGGTTCGTGGTGGAGGTGGTGTTTCAGGGTTTTAGGGCAGGGCAGTGGTGTTCAGGCAGTGTAGGGGGTCGTGCTGGGGGTGGGGTTTCAGGGTTTAGGGCAGAGCAGTGGTGTTCGGGCAGTGTAGGTGGTAGTGCTGGTTTTTCAGGTTTTAGTGTAGAGCAGTGGTGTTCGGGCAGTGTAGGGGGACGTTCTGGGGGTGGTGTTTAAGGGTTTAGTGCTGAGCATTGGTGTTCGGGCAGGTAAGGGGGTCGTGCAGGAGGTGGTGTTTCAGGGTTTAGGGCAGTGCAGTGGTGTTTGGGGAGTGTAGGGGATCGTGCTGGGGCTGGTGTTTCAGTGTTACGTCAGTGCAGTGGTGTTCCGGCAGAGTAGGGGGTCATGCTGGGACTGGTGTTTGAGGGTTTAGGGCAGTGCAGTGGTGTTTGGGCTGTGTAGAGTCTCGTGCTGGTGCTCGTGTTTCAGGAGTTAGGGCAGAGCAGTGGTGTTCGGGCAGTGTAGGGGGACGTGCTGGGGCTGGTGTTTCAGGGTTTAGGGCAGAGCAGTGGTGTTCGGCCAGTGTAGGGGGACATGCTGGGGGTGGTGTTTCAGGGTTTAGGGCAGAGCAGTGGTGTTCGGGCAGTGGAGGGGGTCATGTTGGGAGTGGTGTTTCAGGGTTTAGGGCAGTGCAGTGGTGTTCAGGCAGTGTAGGGGTACGTGCTGGGGGTGGTGTTTTAGGGTTTAGGGCACAGCAGTGGTGTTCGGGCATTCTAGGGGGTCATGCAGGGGGTGGTGTTTCAGGGTTTAGGGCAGTGCAGTGGTGTTTGGGCAGAGTAGGGGGTCATGCAGGGGGTGTTGTTTCAGGGTTTAGGGCAGTGCAGGTGTTTTCGGGCAGTGTAGGGGGTATTGCTGGGGTGGTGCTTCAGGGTTTAGGGCAGTGCTGTAGTTTTTTTTGGCAGTGTAGGGGGTCATACTGGAAGTGGTGTTTCAGGGTTTAGGGAGGTGCAGTGGTGTGCAGGCAGTGTGAATGGTCATGCTGGGGCTGGTGTTTTAGGGATTATGGCAGAGGAGTGGTGTTCGGGCAGTGTAGGGGGTAATGCTCGGGTTGGTGTTTCAGGGTTTAGGGCAGAGCAGTGCTGTTAGGGCAGTGTAGGGGGTTGTGCTGGGACTAGTGTTTCAGTGTTTAGGACAGTGCAGTGGTGTACGGGCCGTGTAGGGGGTAATGCTGGGGCTGGTGATTCAGGGTTTAGGGCAGTGCAGTGGTGTTCGGGCAGTGTAGGGGGTCGTGCTGGGGCTGGTGTTTCAGGGTTTAGGGCAGTGCAGTGGTGTTCGGGTAGTGTAGGGGTCATGCTGGGGCTGGTGTTTCAGTGTTTAGGGCAGAGCAGTGGTGTTGGGCAGTGTAGGGGGACGTACTGGGGATGGTGTTTCAGGGTTTAGGGCAGTGCAGTGATGTTCGGGTAGTGTAGGGGGTCATGGTGGGGCTGGTGTTTCAGGGTTTAGGGCAGTGCAGTGGTGTTCGGGTAGTGTAGGGGTCATGCTGTGGCTGGTGTTTCAGGGTTTAGGGCAGTGCAGTGGTGTTCGGGCTGTGTAGGGGGTCCTGGTGGAGGTGGTGTTTCAGGGTTTTAGGGCAGGGCAGTGGTGTTCGAGTAGTGTAGGGGTTGTGCTGGGGTGGTGTTTAAGGGTTTAGGGCAGTGCAGTGGTGTTCGGTGAGTGTAGGGGATCGTGCCGGGCTGGTGTATCAGGGTTTAGGGCAGTGCACTGGTGTTTGGGCAGTGTAGGGGATCATGCTGGGGCTGGTGTTTCAGGGTTTAGGGCAGTGCACTGGTGTTCGGTTGTTTAGGTATCATAGTGGGGCTCGTGTTTCAGTGTGTAGGGCAGTGCAGTGGTGTTCAGGCAGTGTAGGGGATCGTGCCGGGGCTGGTGTGTCAGGGTTTAGGGCAGTGCACTGGTGTTCGGGCAGTGTAGGGGATCATGCTGGGGCTGGTGTTTCAGGGTTTAGGGCAGTGCACTGGTGTTCGGTTGTGTAGGTATCATAGTGGGGCTCGTGTTTCAGTGTGTAGGGCAGTGCAGTGGTGTTCAGGCAGTGTAGGGGGTCGTGCTGGGGCTGGTGTTTCAGGGTTTAGGTCGGTGCAGTGGTGTTCGGGCAGAGTAGGGGGTCGTGCAGGGGGTGGTGTTTCAGGCTTTAGGGCAGTGCAGTGGTGTTTGGGCTGTGTAGAGTCTCGTGCTGGTGCTCGTGTTTCAGGATTTAGGGCAGAGCAGTGGTGTTCGGGCAGTGTAGGGGGACGTGCTGGGGATGGTGTTTCAGGGTTTAGGGCAGAGCAGTGGTGTTCGGCCAGTGTAGGGGGACATGCTGGGGGTGGTGTTTCAGGGTTTAGGGCAGAGCAGTGGTGTTCGGGCAGTGGAGGGGGTGATGTTGGGAGTGGTGTTTCAGGATTAGGGCAGTGCAGTGGTGTTCAGGCAGTGTAGGGGTACGTGCTGGGGGTGGTGTTTTAGGGTTTAGGGCACAGCAGTGGTGTTCGGGCAGTCTAGGGGGTCATGCAGGGGGTGGTGTTTCAGGGTTTAGGGCAGTGCAGTGGTGTTTGGGCAGAGTAGGGGGTCATGCAGGGGGTGTTGTTTCAGGGTTTAGGGCATTGCAGGTGTTTTCGGGCTGTGTAGTGGGTATTGCTGGGGTGGTGCTTCAGGGTTTAGGGCAGTGCTGTAGTTTTTTTTGGCAGTGTAGGGGGTCATACTGGAAGTGGTGTTTCAGGGTTTAGGGAGGTGCAGTGGTGTGCAGGCAGTGTGAATGGTCATGCTGGGGCTGGTGTTTTAGGGATTATGGCAGAGGAGTGGTGTTCGGGCAGTGTAGGGGGTAATGCTCGGGTTGGTGTTTCAGGGTTTAGGGCAGAGCAGTGCTGTTAGGGCAGTGTAGGGGGTTGTGCTGGGACTAGTGTTTCAGTGTTTAGGACAGTGCAGTGGTGTACGGGCCGTGTAGGGGGTCATGCTGGGGCTGGTGATTCAGGGTTTAGGGCAGTGCAGTGGTGTTCGGGCAGTGTAGGGGGTCGTGCTGGGGCTGGTGTTTCAGGGTTTAGGGAAGAGCAGTGGTGTTGGGCAGTGTAGGGGGATGTACTGGGGATGGTGTTTCAGGGTTTAGGGCAGTGCAGTGGTGTTAGAGCAGTGTAGGGGGTTGTGGTGGAGGTGGTGTTTCAGGGTTTAGGGCTATGCAGTGAGGTTCGGGTAGTGTAGGGGTCATGCTGGGACTGGTGTTTCAGTGTTTAGGGCAGTGCAGTGGTGTTCAAGCAGAGTCGGGGGTCATGCTGGGGCTGGTGTTTCAGGGTTTAGGGCAGTGCAGTGGTGTTCGGGTAGTGTAGGGGGTCATGGTGGGGCTGGTGTTTCAGGGTTTAGGGCAGTGCAGTGGTGTTCGGGTAGTGTAGGGGTCATGCTGGGGCTGGTGTTTCAGGGTTTAGGGCAGTGCAGTGGTGTTCGGGCTGTGTAGGGGGTCATGGTGGAGGTGGCGTTTCAGGGTTTTAGGGCAGGGCAGTGGTGTTCGGGTAGTGTAGGGGTTGTGCTGGGGTGGTGTTTAAGGGTTTAGGGCAGTGCAGTGGTGTTCGGTGAGTGTAGGGGATCGTGCCGGGCTGGTGTATCAGGGTTTAGGGCAGTGCACTGGTGTTCGGGCAGTGTAGGGGATCATGCTGGGGCTGGTGTTTCAGGGTTTAGGGCAGTGCACTGGTGTTCGGTTGTTTAGGTATCATAGTGGGGCTCGTGTTTCAGTGTGTAGGGCAGTGCAGTGGTGTTCAGGCAGTGTAGGGGATCGTGCCGGGGCTGGTGTGTCAGGGTTTAGGGCAGTGCACTGGTGTTCGGGCAGTGTAGGGGATCATGCTGGGGCTGGTGTTTCAGGGTTTAGGGCAGTGCACTGGTGTTCGGTTGTGTAGGTATCATAGTGGGGCTCGTGTTTCAGTGTGTAGGGCAGTGCAGTGGTGTTCAGGCAGTGTAGGGGGTCGTGCTGGGGCTGGTGTTTCAGGGTTTAGGTCGGTGCAGTGGTGTTCGGGCAGAGTAGGGGGTCATGCAGGGGGTGGTGTTTCAGGCTTTAGGGCAGTGCAGTTGTTTTCGGGCAGTGTAGGGGGACGTACTGGGGGTGGTATTCAGGTTTTAGGGCAGTGCAATGGTGTTCGGGCAGGTGTAGGGGGTTGTGCTGGTGCTGGTTTTTCAGGATTTAGGGTAGAGCAGTGGTGTTCGGGCAATGTAGGGGGGCGTACTGGGGGTGGTGTTTCAGGCTTTAGTGCTGAGCAGTGGTATTCAGGCAGTGTAGGGGGTCTTGCTGGGGATTGTGTTTCAGGGTTTAGGGCAGTGCAGTGGTGCTCGTGGAGTGTAGGGGATCATGCTGGGGCTGGTGTTTCAGGTTTATGGAAGTGCAGTGGTGTTTAGGCAGTGTAGAGGGTCGTGCTGGGGCTTGTATTTCAGGTTTTAGGGTAGTGCAGTGGTGTTCGGGCAGTGTAGGGTGTCGTGCTGGGGGTGGTGTTTCAGGGTTTAGGGCAGTGCACTGGTGTTTGGGCAGTGTAGGGGATCATGCTGGGGCTGGTGTTTCAGGGTTTAGGGCAGTGCACTGGTGTTCGGTTGTTTAGGTATCATAGTGGGGCTCGTGTTTCAGTGTGTAGGGCAGTGCAGTGGTGTTCAGGCAGTGTAGGGGATCGTGCCGGGGCTGGTGTGTCAGGGTTTAGGGCAGTGCACTGGTGTTCGGGCAGTGTAGGGGATCATGCTGGGGCTGGTGTTTCAGGGTTTAGGGCAGTGCACTGGTGTTCGGTTGTGTAGGTATCATAGTGGGGCTCGTGTTTCAGTGTGTAGGGCAGTGCAGTGGTGTTCAGGCAGTGTAGGGGGTCGTGCTGGGGCTGGTGTTTCAGGGTTTAGGTCGGTGCAGTGGTGTTCGGGCAGAGTAGGGGGTCGTGCAGGGGGTGGTGTTTCAGGCTTTAGGGCAGTGCAGTGGTGTTTGGGCTGTGTAGAGTCTCGTGCTGGTGCTCGTGTTTCAGGATTTAGGGCAGAGCAGTGGTGTTCGGGCAGTGTAGGGGGACGTGCTGGGGATGGTGTTTCAGGGTTTAGGGCAGAGCAGTGGTGTTCGGCCAGTGTAGGGGGACATGCTGGGGGTGGTGTTTCAGGGTTTAGGGCAGAGCAGTGGTGTTCGGGCAGTGGAGGGGGTGATGTTGGGAGTGGTGTTTCAGGATTAGGGCAGTGCAGTGGTGTTCAGGCAGTGTAGGGGTACGTGCTGGGGGTGGTGTTTTAGGGTTTAGGGCACAGCAGTGGTGTTCGGGCAGTCTAGGGGGTCATGCAGGGGGTGGTGTTTCAGGGTTTAGGGCAGTGCAGTGGTGTTTGGGCAGAGTAGGGGGTCATGCAGGGGGTGTTGTTTCAGGGTTTAGGGCATTGCAGGTGTTTTCGGGCTGTGTAGTGGGTATTGCTGGGGTGGTGCTTCAGGGTTTAGGGCAGTGCTGTAGTTTTTTTTGGCAGTGTAGGGGGTCATACTGGAAGTGGTGTTTCAGGGTTTAGGGAGGTGCAGTGGTGTGCAGGCAGTGTGAATGGTCATGCTGGGGCTGGTGTTTTAGGGATTATGGCAGAGGAGTGGTGTTCGGGCAGTGTAGGGGGTAATGCTCGGGTTGGTGTTTCAGGGTTTAGGGCAGAGCAGTGCTGTTAGGGCAGTGTAGGGGGTTGTGCTGGGACTAGTGTTTCAGTGTTTAGGACAGTGCAGTGGTGTACGGGCCGTGTAGGGGGTCATGCTGGGGCTGGTGATTCAGGGTTTAGGGCAGTGCAGTGGTGTTCGGGCAGTGTAGGGGGTCGTGCTGGGGCTGGTGTTTCAGGGTTTAGGGAAGAGCAGTGGTGTTGGGCAGTGTAGGGGGATGTACTGGGGATGGTGTTTCAGGGTTTAGGGCAGTGCAGTGGTGTTAGAGCAGTATAGGGGGTTGTGGTGGAGGTGGTGTTTCAGGGTTTAGGGCTATGCAGTGAGGTTCGGGTAGTGTAGGGGTCATGCTGGGACTGGTGTTTCAGTGTTTAGGGCAGTGCAGTGGTGTTCAAGCAGAGTCGGGGGTCATGCTGGGGCTGGTGTTTCAGGGTTTAGGGCAGTGCAGTGGTGTTCGGGTAGTGTAGGGGGTCATGGTGGGGCTGGTGTTTCAGGGTTTAGGGCAGTGCAGTGGTGTTCGGGTAGTGTAGGGGTCATGCTGGGGCTGGTGTTTCAGGGTTTAGGGCAGTGCAGTGGTGTTCGGGCTGTGTAGGGGGTCATGGTGGAGGTGGCGTTTCAGGGTTTTAGGGCAGGGCAGTGGTGTTCGGGTAGTGTAGGGGTTGTGCTGGGGTGGTGTTTAAGGGTTTAGGGCAGTGCAGTGGTGTTCGGTGAGTGTAGGGGATCGTGCCGGGCTGGTGTATCAGGGTTTAGGGCAGTGCACTGGTGTTCGGGCAGTGTAGGGGATCATGCTGGGGCTGGTGTTTCAGGGTTTAGGGCAGTGCACTGGTGTTCGGTTGTTTAGGTATCATAGTGGGGCTCGTGTTTCAGTGTGTAGGGCAGTGCAGTGGTGTTCAGGCAGTGTAGGGGATCGTGCCGGGGCTGGTGTGTCAGGGTTTAGGGCAGTGCACTGGTGTTCGGGCAGTGTAGGGGATCATGCTGGGGCTGGTGTTTCAGGGTTTAGGGCAGTGCACTGGTGTTCGGTTGTGTAGGTATCATAGTGGGGCTCGTGTTTCAGTGTGTAGGGCAGTGCAGTGGTGTTCAGGCAGTGTAGGGGGTCGTGCTGGGGCTGGTGTTTCAGGGTTTAGGTCGGTGCAGTGGTGTTCGGGCAGAGTAGGGGGTCATGCAGGGGGTGGTGTTTCAGGCTTTAGGGCAGTGCAGTTGTTTTCGGGCAGTGTAGGGGGACGTACTGGGGGTGGTATTCAGGTTTTAGGGCAGTGCAATGGTGTTCGGGCAGGTGTAGGGGGTTGTGCTGGTGCTGGTTTTTCAGGATTTAGGGTAGAGCAGTGGTGTTCGGGCAATGTAGGGGGGCGTACTGGGGGTGGTGTTTCAGGCTTTAGTGCTGAGCAGTGGTATTCAGGCAGTGTAGGGGGTCTTGCTGGGGATTGTGTTTCAGGGTTTAGGGCAGTGCAGTGGTGCTCGTGGAGTGTAGGGGATCATGCTGGGGCTGGTGTTTCAGGTTTATGGAAGTGCAGTGGTGTTTAGGCAGTGTAGAGGGTCGTGCTGGGGCTTGTATTTCAGGTTTTAGGGTAGTGCAGTGGTGTTCGGGCAGTGTAGGGTGTCGTGCTGGGGGTGGTGTTTCAGGGTTTAGGGCAGAGCAGTGGTGTTCAGCCAGTGTAGGGGGACGTGCTGGGGGTGGTGTTTCAGGGTTTAGGGCAGATCAGTGGTGTTCGGGCAGTGTAGGGGTTGTGCTGGGGGTGGTGTTTCAGGGTTTAGGGCAGTGCAGTGGTGTTCGGGCAGTGTAGGGGATCTTGCTGGGGCTGGTGTTTCAGGGTTTAAAGGCAGTGCCGTGGTGTTCGGGCAGTGTAGGGAGTCTTGCTGGGGCTGGTGTTTCAGGGTTTAGGGCAGTGCAGTGGTGTTCGGGCAGTATAGGTGCTCGTTCTGGGGGTGGGGTTTCAGGGTTTAGGGAAGAGCAGTGGTGCTCGGGCATTGTAGGTGGTAGTGCTGGTTTTTCAGGATTTAGTGTAGAGCAGTGGTGTTCGGGCAGTGTATGGGGACGTACTGGGGGTGGTGCTTCAGGGTTTAGTGCTGAGCAGGTGTGTTGGGCAGTGTTGGGGGTATTGCTGGGGATGGTGTTTCAGGGTTTAGGGCAGTGCAGTGGTGTTCGGGCAATGTAGTGGTTCGTGGTGAAGGTGGTGTTTCAGGGTTTTAGGGCAGGGCAGTGGTGTTCAGGCAGTGTAGGGGGTCGTGCTGGGGGTGGGGTTTCAGGGATTAGGGCAGAGGAGTGGTGTTCGGGCAGTGTAGGTGGTAGTGCTGGTTTTTCAGGCTTTAGTGTAGAGCAGTGGTGTTCGGGCAGTGTAGGGGGACGTACTGGGGGTGGTGTTTAAGGGTTTAGTGCTGAGCAGTGGTGTTCGGGCAGTGTTGGGGTCTTGCTGGTGATGGTGTTTCAGGGTTTAGGGCATTGCAATGGTGTTCTCGCAGTGTAGTGTGTCGTGGTGGAGGTGGTGTTTCAGGGTTTTAGGGCAGGGAAGTGATGTTCGGGCAGGTAAGGGGATCGTGCAGGGGGTGGTGTTTCAGGGTTTAAGGCAGTGCATTGGTGTTTGGGGAGTGTAGGGGATCGTGCTGGGGCTGGTGTTTCAGTGTTACGTCAGTGCATTGGTGTTCGGGCAGTGTAGAGGGTCATGCTGGGACTGGTGTTTGAGGGTTTAGGGCAGAGCAGTGGTGTTCGGCCAGTGTAGGGGACGTGCTGGGGCTGGTGTTTCAGGGTTTAGGGCAGAGCAGTGGTGTTCGGGCAGTGTAGGGGGTCATGCTGGGAGTGGTGTTTCAGGGTTTAGGGCAGTGCAGTGGTGTTCAGGCAGTGTAGGGGGACGTGCTGGGGGTGGTGTTTTAGGGTTTAGGGCACAGCAGTGGTGTTTGGGCAGTCTAGGGGGTCATGCAGGGGGTGGTGTTTCAGGGTTTAGGGCAGTGCAGTGGTGTTCGGGCAGAGTAGGGGGTCATCCAGGGAGTGTTGTTTCAGGGTTTAGGGCAGTGCAGGTGTTTTCGGGTAGTGTAGGGGGTCTTGGTGGGGTGGTGTTTCAGGGTATAGGGCAGTGGTGTTCGGGCAGTGTAGGGGGTCTTGCTGGGGCTGGTGTTTCAGGGTTTAGGGCAGTGCAGTAGTTTTCGGGCAGTGTAGGGGGTCATACTGGAGGTGGTGTTTCAGGGTTTAGGGCAATGCATTGGTGTGCAGGCAGTGTGAAGGGTCATGCTGGGGCTTGTGTTTTAGGGATTATGGCAGAGCAGTGGTGTGCGGGCAGTGTAGGGGGTCATGCTCGGGTTGGTGTTTCAGGGTTTAGGGCAGTGCAGTGGTGTTCAGGCAGTGGAGGGGTACGTGCTGGGGGTGGTGTTTTAGGGTTTAGGGCACAGCAGTGGTGTTCGGGCAGTCTAGGGGGTCATGCAGGGGGTGGTGTTTCAGGGTTTAGGGCAGTGCAGTGGTGTTTGGGCAGAGTAGGGGGTCATGCAGGGGGTGTTGTTTCAGGGTTTAGGGCATTGCAGGTGTTTTCAAGCCGTGTAGGGGGTATTGCTGGGGTGGTGTTTCAGTGTTTAGGGCAGTGGTGTTCGGGCAGTGTAGGGGGTCTTGCTGGGGCTGGTGTTTCAGGGTTTAGGGCAGTGCAGAATTTTTTTTTGGCAGTGTAGGGGGTCATACTGGAGGTGGTGTTTCAGGGTTTGGCGAGGTGCAGTGGTGTGCAGGCAGTGTGAATGGTCATGCTGGGGCTGGTGTTTTAGGGATTATGGCAGAGAAGTGATGTTCGGGCAGTGTAGGGGGTCATGCTCGGGTTTGTGTTTCAGGGTTTAGGGCAGAGCAGTGCTGTTAGGGCAGTGTAGGGGGTTGTGCTGGGACTAGTGTTTCAGTGTTTAGGGCAGTGCAGTGGTGTACGGGCCGTGTAGGGGGTCATGCTGGGGCTGGTGATTCAGGGTTTAGGGCAGTGCAGTGGTGTTCGGGCAGTGTAGGGGGACGTGCTGGGGCTGGTGTTTCAGGGTTTACGGCAGAGCAATGGTGTTGGGCAGTGTAGGGGGACGTACTGGGGATGGTGTTTCAGGGTTTAGGGCAGTGCAGTGGTGTTAGAGCAGTGTAGGGGGTCGTGGTGGAGGTGGTGTTTCAGGGTTTAGGGCTATGCAGTGAGGTTTGGGTAGTGTAGGGGGTCATGTTGGGGCTGGTGTTTCAGTGTTTAGGGCAGTGCAGTGGTGTTCGAGCAGAGTCGGGGGTCATGCTGAGGCTGGTGTTTCAGGGTTTAGGGCAGTGCAGTGGTGTTCAGGTAGTGTAGGGGGTCACGGTGAGGCTGGTGTTTCAGGGTTTAGGGCAGTGCAGTGGTGTTCGGGTAGTGTAGGGGTCATGCTGGGGCTGGTGTTTCAGGGTTTAGGGCAGTGCAGTGGTGTTCGGGCAGTGTAGGGGGTCGTGGTGGAGGTGGTGTTTCAGGGTTTTAGGGCAGGGCAGTGGTGTTCGGGTAGTATAGGGGTTGTGCTGGGGTGGTGTTTCAGGGTTTAGGGCAGTGCAGTGGTGTTCGGTGAGTGTAGGGGATCGTGCTGGGGCTGGTGTGTCAGGGTTTAGGGCAGTGCACTGGTGTTCGGGCAGTGTAGGAGATCATGCTGGGGCTGGTGTTTCAGGGTTTAGGGCAGTGCACTGGTGTTCGGTTGTGTAGGTGTCATAGTTGGGCTCGTGTTTCAGGGTTTAGTGCAGTGGTGTTCAGGTAGTGTAGGAGGTCGTGCTGGGGCTGGTGTTTCAGGGTTTAGGGCAGTGCAGTGGTGTTTGAGCAGTGTAGGGGGTCGTGCTGGGGCTGGTGTTTCAGTGTGTAGGGCAGTGCAGTGGTGTTCAGGCAGTGTAGGGGGTCATGCTGGGGCTGGTGTTTCAGGGTTTAGGTTGGTGCAGTGGTGTTCGGGCAGAGTAGGGGGTCGTGCAGGGGGTGGTGTTTCAGGCTTTAGGGCAGTGTAGTTGTTTTCGGGCAGTGTAGGGGGACGTACTGGGGGTGGTGTTCAGGTTTTAGGGCAGTGCAATGGTGTTCGGGCAGTGTAGGGGGTTGTGCTGGTGCTGGTTTTTCAGGATTTAGGGTAGAGCAGTGGTGTTCGGGCAATGTAGGGGACGTACTGGGGGTGGTGTTTCAGGGTTTAGTGCTGAGCAGTGGTATTCAGGCAGTGTAGGGGTTCTTGCTGGGGATGGTGTTTCAGGCTTTAGGGCAGTGCAGTGGTGTTCGGGCAATGTAGTGGGTCGTTGTGGAGGTGGTGTTTCAGGGTTTTAGGGCTGGACAGGGGTGTTCGGGCAGTGTAGGGGGCCGTGCTGGGGGTGGTGTTTCAGGGTTTAGGGCAGTGCAGTGGTGCTCGTGGAGTGTAGGGGATCATGCTGGGGCTGGTGTTTCAGGGTTACGGAAGTGCAGTGGTGTTTAGGCAGTGTAGAGGGTCGTGCTGGGGCTTGTATTTCAGGTTTTAGGGTAGTGCCATGGTGTTCGGGCAGTGTAGGGTGTCGTGCTGGGGGTGGTGTTTCAGGGTTTAGGGCAGAGCAGTAGTGTTCAGCCAGTGTAGGGGACGTGCTGGGGGTGGTGTTTCAGGGTTTAGGGCAGATCAGTGGTGTTCGGGCAGTGTAGTGGTTGTGCTGGGGGTGGTGTTTCAGGGTTTAGGGCAGTGCAGTGGTGTTCGGGCAGTGTAGGGGATCTTGCTGGGGCTGGTGTTTCAGGGTTTAGGGCAGTGCCGTAGTGTTCAGGCAGTGTAGGGGGTCTTGCTGGGGCTGGTGTTTCAGGGTTTAGGGCAGTGCAGTGGTGTTCGGGCAGTATAGGGGCTCGTTCTGGGGGTGTGGTTTCATGGTTTAGGGAAGAGCAGTGGTGTTCGGGCATTGTAGGTGGTAGTGCTGGTTTTTCAGGATTTAGTGTAGAGCAGTGGTGTTCGGGCAGTGTATGGGGACGTACTGGGGGTGGTGCTTCAGGGTTTAGTGCTGAGCAGGTGTGTTCGGGCAGTGTTGGGGGTCTTGCTGGGGATGGTGTTTTAGGGTTTAGGGCAGTGCAGTGGTGTTCGGGCAGTGTAGTGGTTCGTGGTGAAGGTGGTGTTTCAGGGTTTTAGGGCAGAGCAGTGGTGTTCAGGCAGTTTAGGGGGTCATGCTGGGGGTGGGGTTTCAGGGATTAGGGCAGTGCAGTGGTGTTCGGGCAGTATAGGGGCTCGTTCTGGGGGTGTCGTTTCATGGTTTAGGGAAGAGCAGTGGTGTTCGGGCATTGTAGGTGGTAGTGCTGGTTTTTCAGGATTTAGTGTAGAGCAGTGGTGTTCGGGCAGTGTTGGGGGTCTTGCTGGGGATGGTGTTTCAGGGTTTAGTGCTGAGCAGTGGTGTTCGGGCAGTGTTGGGGGTCTTGCTGGGGATGGTGTTTCAGGGTTTAGGGCAGTGCAGTGGTGTTCGGGCAGTGTAGTGGTTCGTGGTGGAGGTGGTGTTTCAGGGTTTTAGGGCAGGGCAGTGGTGTTCAGGCAGTGTAGGGGGTCGTGCTGGGGGTGGGGTTTCAGGGATGAGGGCAGAGCAGGGGTGTTCGGGCAGTGTAGGTGGTAGTGCTGGTTTTTCAGGCTTTAGTGTAGAGCATTGGTGTTCGGGCAGTGTAGGGGGACGTACTGGGGTGGTATTTAAGGGTTTAGTGCTGAGCAGTGGTGTTCGGGCAGTGTTGGGGGTCTTGCTGGTGATGGTGTTTCAGGGTTTAGGGCAGTGCAGTGGTGTTCTAGCAGTGTAGTGGGTCGTGGTGGAGGTGGTGTTTCAGGGTTTTAGGGCAGGGCAGTGGTGTCCGGGCAGGTAAGGGGGTCGTGCAGGGGCTGGTGTTTCAGGGTTTAGGGCAGTGCAGTGGTGTTTGGGGAGTGTAGGGGATCGTGCTGGGGCTGGTGTTTCAGTGTTATGTCAGTGCAGTGGTGTTCGGGCAGTGTAGGGGGTCATGCTGTGACTGGTGTTTCAGGGTTTAGGGCAGTGCAGTGGTGTTCGGGCAGTGTAAAGGGTCATGCTGGGGGTGGTGTTTCAGGGTTTAGGGCTGAGCAGTGGTGTTCGGGCAGTTTAGGGTCTCGTGCTGCTGTTGGTGTTTCAGGATTTAGGGCAGAGCAGTGGTGTTCGGCCAGTGTAGAGTGACGTGCTGTGGCTGGTGTTTCATGGTTTAGGGCAGAGCACTTGTGTTCGGGCAGTGTAGGGGGTCATGCTGGGAGTGGTGTTTCAGGGTTTAGGGCAGTGCAGTGGTGTTCAGGCAGTGTAGGGGGACGCGCTAGGGGTGGTGTTTTAGGGTTTAGGGCACAGCAGTGCGGTTCGGGCAGTCTAGGGGGTCATGCAGGGGGTGGTGTTTCAGGGTTTAGGGCAGTGCAGTGGTGTTTGGGCAGAGTAGGGGGTCATGCAGGGGGTGTTGTTTCAGGGATTAGGGCAGTGCAGGTGTTTTCGGGCAGTGTAGGGGGTCTTGCTGGGGTGGTGTTTCAGGGTTTAGGGCAGTGGTGTTCGGGCAGTGTAGGGGGTCTTGCTGGGGCTGGTGTTTCAGGGTTTAGGGCAGTGCAGTTGTTTTCGGGCAGTGTAGGGGGTCATACTGGATGTGGTGTTTCAGGGTTTAGGGCAGTGCAGTGGTGTGCAGGCAGTGTGAAGGGTCATGCTGGGGCTGGTGTTTTAGGGATTATGGCAGAGCAGTGGTGTTCGGGCAGTGTAGGGGGTCATGCTCGGGTTGGTGTTTCAGGGTTTGGGGCAGAGCAGTGGTGTTCGGGCAGTGTAGGGAAACATTCTGGGGGTGGTGTTTTAGGGTTTAGGGCAGAGCAGTGGTGTTTTGGCAGTGTAGGGGTCGTGCTGGGGGTGGTGTTTCAGGGTTTAGAGCAGTGCAGGGGTGTTTGGGCAGTGTAGGGGATCTTTCTAGGGCTGGTGTTTCAGGGTTTAGGGCAGTGCAGTGGTGTTCGGACAGTGTAGGGGGTCTTGCTGGGGCTGGTGTTTCAGGGTTTAGGGCAGTGCAGTGGTGTTCGGGCAGTATAGGGGCTCGTTCTGGGGGTGGGGTTTCAGGGTTTAGGGAAGAGCAGTGGTGTTCGGGCATTGTAGGTGGTAGTGCTGGTTTTTCAGGATTTAGTGTAGAGCAGTGGTGTTCGGGCAGTGTAGGGGGACGTACTGGGGGTGGTGTTTCAGGGTTTAGTGCTGAGCAGTGGTGTTCGGGCAGTGTTGGGGGTCTTGCTGGGGATGGTGTTTCAGGGTTTGGGGCAGTGCAGTGGTGTTCGGGCAGTGTAGTGGTTCGTGGTGGAGGTGGTGTTTCAGGGTTTTAGGGCAGGGCAGTGGTGTTAAGGCAGTGTAGGGGGTCATGCTGGGGGTGGGGTTTCAGGGATTAGGGCAGAGCAGGGGTGTTCGGGCAGTGTAGGTGGTAGTGCTGGTTTTTCAGGTTTTAGTGTAGAGCTGTGGTGTTCAGGCAGTGTAGGGGGACGTACTGGGGTGGTATTTAAGGGTTTAGTGCTGAGCAGTGGTGTTCGGGCAGTGTTGGGGGTCTTGCTGGTGATGGTGTTTCAGGGTTTAGGGCAGTGCAGTGGTGTTCTAGCAGTGTAGTGGGTCGTGGTGGAGGTGGTGTTTCAGGGTTTTAGGGCAGGGCAGTGGTGTTCGGGCAGGTAAGGGGGTCGTGCAGGGGCTGGTGTTTCAGGGTTTAGGGCAGTGCAGTGGTGTTTGGAGAGTGTAGGGGATCGTGCTGGGGCTGGTGTTTCAGTGTTATGTCAGTGCAGTGGTGTTCGGGCAGTGTAGGGGGTCATGCTGGGACTGGTGTTTGAGGGTTTAGGGCAGAGCAGTGGTGTTCGGGCAGTGTAGAGGGTCATGCTGGGGGTGGTGTTTCAGGGTTTAGGGCAGAGCAGTGGTGTTCGGGCAGTTTAGGGTCTCGTGCTGTGACTGGTGTTTGAGGGTTTAGGGCAGTGCAGTGGTGTTCGGGCAGTGTAGAGGGTCATGCTGGGGGTGGTGTTTCAGGGTTTAGGGCTGAGCAGTGGTGTTCGGGCAGTTTAGGGTCTCGTGCTGCTGTTGGTGTTTCAGGATTTAGGGCAGAGCAGTGGTGTTCGGCCAGTGTAGGGGGACGTACTGGGGTGGTATTTAAGGGTTTAGTGCTGAGCAGTGGTGTTCGGGAAGTGTTGGGGGTCTTGCTGGTGATGGTGTTTCAGGGTTTAGGGCAGTGCAGTGGTATTCTAGCAGTGTAGTGGGTCATGGTGGAGGTGGTGTTTCAGGGTTTTAGGGCAGGGCAGTGGTGTTCGGGCAGGTAAGGGGGTCGTGCAGGGGGTGGTGTTTCAGTGTTTAGGGCAGTGGTATTCGGGCAGTGCAGGGGGTCTTGCTGGGGCTGGTGTTTCAGGGTTTAGGGCAGTGCAGTAGTTTTTTTGGGCAGTGTAGGGGGTCATACTGGAGGTGGTGTTTCAGGGTTTAGGGAGGTGCAGTGTTGTGCAGGCAGTGTGAATGGTCATGCTGGGGCTGGTGTTTTAGGGATTAGGGCAGAGCATTTGTGTTCGGGCAGTGTAGGGGGTCATGCTCAGGTTGGTGTTTCAGGGTTTAGGGCAGAGCAGTGCTGTTAGGGCAGTGTAGGGGGTTGTGCTGGGACTAGTGTTTCAGTGTTTAGGGCAGTGCAGTGTTGTACGGGCCATGTAGGGGGTCATGCTGGGGCTGGTGATTCAGGGTTTAGGGCAGTGCAGTGGTGTTCGGGCAGTGTAGGGGGACGTGCTGGGGCTGGTGTTTCAGGCTTTAGGGCAGAGCAATGGTGTTGGGCAGTGTAAGGGGACGTACTGTGGATGGTGTTTCAGGGTTTAGGGCAGTGCAGTGGTGTTAGAGCAGTGTAGGGGGTCGTGGTGGAGGTGGTGTTTCAGGGTTTAGGGCTATGCAGTGAGGTTCGGGTAGTGTAGGGGGTCATGTTGGGGCTGGTGTTTCAGTGTTTCGGGCAGTGCAGTGGTGTTCGAGCAGAGTCGGGGGTCATGCTGAGGCTGGTGTTTCAGGGTTTATGGTAGTGCAGTGGTGTTCAGGTAGTGTAGGGGGTCACGGTGAGGCTGGTGTTTCAGGGTGTAGGGCAGTGCAGTGGTGTTCGGGTACTGTAGGGGTCATGCTGGGGCTGGTGTTTCAGGGTTTAGGGCAGTGCAGTGGTGTTCGGGCAGTGTAGGGGGTCGTGGTGGAGGTGGTGTTTCAGGGTTTTAGGGCAGGGCAGTGGTGTTCGGGTAGTGTAGGGGTTGTGCTGGGGTTGTGATTCAGGGTTTAGGGCAGTGCAGTGGTGTTCGGTGAGTGTAGGGGCTGGTGTGCTGGGGCTGGTGTGTCAGGGTTTAGGGCAGTGCACTGGTGTTCGGGCAGTGTAGGGGATCATGCTGGGGCTGGTGTTTCAGGGTTTAGGGCAGTGCACTGGGGTTCGGTTGTGTAGGTGTCATAGTGGGGCTCGTGTTTCAGGGTTTAGTGCAGTGCAGTGGTGTTCAGGTAGTGTAGGAGGTCGTGCTGGGGCTGGTGTTTCAGGGTTTAGGGCCGTGCAGTGGTGTTCGAGCAGTGTAGGGGGTCATGCTGGGGCTGGTGTTTCAGTGTGTAGGGCAGTGCAGTGGTGTTCAGGCAGTGTAGGGGGTCATGCTGGGGCTGGTGTTTCAGGGTTTAGGTTGGTGCAGTGGTGTTCGGGCAGAGTAGGGGGTAATGCAGGGGGTGGTGTTTCAGGCTTTAGGGCAGTGTAGTTGTTTTTGGGCAGTGTAGGGGGACGTACTGGGGGTGGTGTTCGGGTTTTAGGGCAGTGCAATGGTGTTCGGGCAGTGTAGGGGGTTGTGCTGGTGCTGGTTTTTCAGGATTTAGGGTAGAGCAGTGGTGTTCGGGCAATGTAGGGGGACATACTGGGGGTGGTGTTTCAGGGTTTAGGGCTGAGCAGTGGTGTTCGGGCAGTGTAGAGGGTCATGCTGGGGGTGGTGTTTCAGGGTTTAGGGCTGAGCAGTGGTGTTCGGGCAGTTTAGGGTCTCGTGCTGCTGTTGGTGTTTCAGGATTTAGGGCAGAGCAGTGGTGTTCGGCCAGTGTAGAGTGACGTGCTGTGGCTGGTGTTTCATGGTTTAGGGCAGAGCACTTGTGTTCGGGCAGTGTAGGGGGTCATGCTGGGAGTGGTGTTTCAGGGTTTAGGGCAGTGCAGTGGTGTTCAGGCAGTGAAGGGGGACGCGCTAGGGGTGGTGTTTTAGGGTTTAGGGCACAGCAGTGCGGGTCGGGCAGTCTAGGGGGTCATGCAGGGGGTGGTGTTTCAGGGTTTAGGGCAGTGCAGTGGTGTTTGGGCAGAGTAGGGGGTCATGCAGGGGGTGTTGTTTCAGGGATTAGGGCAGTGCAGGTGTTTTCGGGCAGTGTAGGGGGTCTTGCTGGGGTGGTGTTTCAGGGTTTAGGGCAGTGGTGTTCGGGCAGTATAGGGGGTCTTGCTGGGGCTGGTGTTTCAGGGTTTAGGGCAGTGCAGTAGTTTTCGGGCAGTGTAGGGGGTCATACTGGAGGTGGTGTTTCAGGGTTTAGGGCAGTGCAGTGGTGTGCAGGCAGTGTGAAGGGTCATGCTGGGGCTGGTGTTTTAGGGATTATGGCAGAGCAGTGGTGTTCAGGCAGTGTAGGGGGTCATGCTCGGGTTGGTGTTTCAGGGTTTAGGGCAGAGCAGTGGTGTTCGGGCAGTGTAGGGGAACATTCTGGGGGTGGTGTTTTAGGGTTTAGGGCAGAGCAGTGGTGTTTTGGCAGTGTAGGGGTCGTGCTGGGGGTGGTGTTTCAGGGTTTAGAGCAGTGCAGGGGTGTTTGGGCAGTGTAGGGGATCTTTCTAGGGCTGGTGTTTCAGGGTTTAGGGCAGTGCAGTGGTGTTCGGACAGTGTAGGGGGTCTTGCTGGGGCTGGTGTTTCAGGGTTTAGGGCAGTGCAGTGGTGTTCGGGCAGTATAGGGGCTCGTTCTGGGGGTGGGGTTTCAGGGTTTAGGGAAGAGCAGTGGTGTTCGGGCATTGTAGGTGGTAGTGCTGGTTTTTCAGGATTTAGTGTAGAGCAGTGGTGTCCGGGCAGTGTAGGGGGACGTACTGGGCGTGGTGTTTCAGGGTTCAGTGCTGAGCAGTGGTGTTCGGGCAGTGTTGGGGGTCTTGCTGGGGATGGTGTTTCAGGGTTTAGGGCAGTGCAGTGGTGTTCGGGCAGTGTAGTGGTTCGTGGTGGAGGTGGTGTTTCAGGGTTTTAGGGCAGGGCAGTGGTGTTCAGGCAGTGTAGGGGGTCGTGCTGGGGGTGGGGTTTCAGGGATTAGGGCAGAGCAGGGGTGTTCGGGCAGTGTAGGTGGTAGTGCTGGTTTTTCAGGTTTTAGTGTAGAGCAGTGGTGTTCAGGCAGTGTAGGGGGACGTACTGGGGTGGTATTTAAGGGTTTAGTGCTGAGCAGTGGTGTTCGGGCAGTGTTGGGGGTCTTGCTGGTGATGGTGTTTCAGGGTTTAGGGCAGTGCAGTGGTGTTCTAGCAGTGTAGTGGGTCGTGGTGGAGGTGGTGTTTCAGGGTTTTAGGGCAGGGCAGTGGTGTTCGGGCAGGTAAGGGGGTCGTGCAGGGGCTGGTGTTTCAGGGTTTAGGGCAGTGCAGTGCTGTTTGGGGAGTGTAGGGGATCGTGCTGGGGCTGGTGTTTCAGTGTTATGTCAGTGCAGTGGTGTTCGGGCAGTGTAGGGGGTCATGCTGGGACTGGTGTTTGAGGGTTTAGGGCAGTGCAGTGGTGTTCGGGCAGTGTAGAGGGTCATGCTGGGGATGGTGTTTCAGGGTTTAGGGCAGAGCAGTGGTGTTCGGGCAGTTTAGGGTCTCGTGCTGTGACTGGTGTTTGAGGGTTTAGGGCAGTGCAGTGGTGTTCGGGCAGTGTAGAGGGTCATGCTGGGGGTGGTGTTTCAGGGTTTAGGGCTGAGCAGTGGTGTTCGGGCAGTTTAGGGTCTCGTGCTGCTGTTGGTGTTTCAGGATTTAGGGCAGAGCAGTGGTGTTCGGCCAGTGTAGAGTGGCGTGCTGTGGCTGGTGTTTCATGGTTTAGGGCAGAGCACTTGTGTTCGGGCAGTGTAGGGGGTCATGCTGGGAGTGGTGTTTCAGGGTTTAGAGCAGTGCAGTGGTGTTCAGGCAGTGTAGGGGGACGTGCTGGGGGTGGTGTTATAGGGTTTAGGACACAGCAGTGGTGTTCGGGCAGTCTAGGGGGTCATGCAGGGGGTGGTGTTTCAGGGTTTAGGGCAGTGCAGTGGTTCGGGCAGAGTAGGGGGTCATGCAGGGGGTGTTGTTTCAGGGTTGAGGGCAGTGCAGGTGTTTTTGGGCAGTGTAGGTGGTCTTGCTGGGGTGGTGTTTCAGGGTTTAGGGCAGTGGTGTTCGGGCAGTGTAGGGGGTCTTGCTGGGGCTGGTGTTTCAGGGTTTAGGGTAGTGCAGTAGTTTTCGGGCAGTGTAGGAGGTCATACTGGAGGGGGTGTTTCAGGGTTTAGGGCAGTGCCGTGGTGTGCAGGCAGTGTGAAGGGTCATGCTGGGGCTGGTCTTTTAGGGATTATGGCAGAGCAGTGGTGTTCTGGCAGTGTAGTGGGACGTACTGGGGGTGGTATTTTAGGGTTTAGGGCAGAGCAGTGGTGTTAGGGCAGCGTAGGAGGTCGTGCTGGGACTGGTGTTTCAGTGTTTAGGGCAGTGCAGTGGTGTACGGGCCTTGTAGGGGGTCATGCTGGGGCTGGTGATTCAGGGTTTAGGGCAGTGCAGTGGTGTTCGGGCAGTGTAGGGGGTCGTGCTGGGGCTGGTGTTTCAGGGTTTAGGCTAGAGCAGTGGTGTTCGGCAGTGTAGGTGGACTTCCTGGGGATGGTGTTTCAGGGTTTAGGGCAGTGCAGTGGTGTTAGAGCAGTGTAGGGGGTCTTGCTGGGGCTGGTGTTTCAGGGTTTAGGGCAGTGCAGTGGTGTTCGGGCAGTATAGGGGCTCGTTCTGGGGCTGGTGTTTCAGGGTTTAGGGCAGTGCAGTGCTGTTTGGGGAGTGTAGGGGATCGTGCTGGGGCTGGTGTTTCAGTGTTATGTCAGTGCAGTGGTGTTCGGGCAGTGTAGGGGGTCATGCTGGGACTGGTGTTTGAGGGTTTAGGGCAGTGCAGTGGTGTTCGGGCAGTGTAGAGGGTCATGCTGGGGGTGGTGTTTCAGGGTTTAGGGCAGAGCAGTGGTGTTCGGGCAGTTTAGGGTCTCGTGCTGTGACTGGTGTTTGAGGGTTTAGGGCAGTGCAGTGGTGTTCGGGCAGTGTAGAGGGTCATGCTGGGGGTGGTGTTTCAGGGTTTAGGGCTGAGCAGTGGTGTTCGGGCAGTTTAGGGTCTCGTGCTGCTGTTGGTGTTTCAGGATTTAGGGCAGAGCAGTGGTGTTCGGCCAGTGTAGAGTGGCGTGCTGTGGCTGGTGTTTCATGGTTTAGGGCAGAGCACTTGTGTTCGGGCAGTGTAGGGGGTCATGCTGGGAGTGGTGTTTCAGGGTTTAGAGCAGTGCAGTGGTGTTCAGGCAGTGTAGGGGGACGTGCTGGGGGTGGTGTTATAGGGTTTAGGACACAGCAGTGGTGTTCGGGCAGTCTAGGGGGTCATGCAGGGGGTGGTGTTTCAGGGTTTAGGGCAGTGCAGTGGTTCGGGCAGAGTAGGGGGTCATGCAGGGGGTGTTGTTTCAGGGTTGAGGGCAGTGCAGGTGTTTTTGGGCAGTGTAGGTGGTCTTGCTGGGGTGGTGTTTCAGGGTTTAGGGCAGTGGTGTTCGGGCAGTGTAGGGGGTCTTGCTGGGGCTGGTGTTTCAGGGTTTAGGGTAGTGCAGTAGTTTTCGGGCAGTGTAGGAGGTCATACTGGAGGGGGTGTTTCAGGGTTTAGGGCAGTGCCGTGGTGTGCAGGCAGTGTGAAGGGTCATGCTGGGGCTGGTCTTTTAGGGATTATGGCAGAGCAGTGGTGTTCTGGCAGTGTAGTGGGACGTACTGGGGGTGGTATTTTAGGGTTTAGGGCAGAGCAGTGGTGTTAGGGCAGCGTAGGGGGTCGTGCTGGGACTGGTGTTTCAGTGTTTAGGGCAGTGCAGTGGTGTACGGGCCTTGTAGGGGGTCATGCTGGGGCTGGTGATTCAGGGTTTAGGGCAGTGCAGTGGTGTTCCGGCAGTGTAGGGGGACGCGCTAGGGGTGGTGTTTTAGGGTTTAGGGCACAGCAGTGCGGTTCGGGCAGTCTAGGGGGTCATGCAGGGGGTGGTGTTTCAGGGTTTAGGGCAGTGCAGTGGTGTTTGGGCAGAGTAGGGGGTCATGCAGGGGGTGTTGTTTCAGGGATTAGGGCAGTGCAGGTGTTTTCGGGCAGTGTAGGGGGTCTTGCTGGGGTGGTGTTTCAGGGTTTAGGGCAGTGGTGTTCGGGCAGTGTAGGGGGTCTTGCTGGGGCTGGTGTTTCAGGGTTTAGGGCAGTGCAGTAGTTTCCGGGCAGTGTAGGGGGTCATACTGGAGGTGGTGTTTCAGGGTTTAGGGCAGTGCAGTGGTGTGCAGGCAGTGTGAAGGGTCATGCTGGGGCTGGTGTTTTAGGGATTATGGCAGAGCAGTGGTGTTCAGGCAGTGTAGGGGGTCATGCTCGGGTTGGTGTTTCAGGGTTTAGGGCAGAGCAGTGGTGTTCGGGCAGTGTAGGGGAACATTCTGGGGGTGGTGTTTTAGGGTTTAGGGCAGAGCAGTGGTGTTTTGGCAGTGTAGGGGTCGTGCTGGGGGTGGTGTTTCAGGGTTTAGAGCAGTGCAGGGGTGTTTGGGCAGTGTAGGGGATCTTTCTAGGGCTGGTGTTTCAGGGTTTAGGGCAGTGCAGTGGTGTTCGGACAGTGTAGGGGGTCTTGCTGGGGCTGGTGTTTCAGGGTTTAGGGCAGTGCAGTGGTGTTCGGGCAGTATAGGGGCTCGTTCTGGGGGTGGGGTTTCAGGGTTTAGGGAAGAGCAGTGGTGTTCGGGCATTGTAGGTGGTAGTGCTGGTTTTTCAGGATTTAGTGTAGAGCAGTGGTGTCCGGGCAGTGTAGGGGGACGTACTGGGCGTGGTGTTTCAGGGTTCAGTGCTGAGCAGTGGTGTTCGGGCAGTGTTGGGGGTCTTGCTGGGGATGGTGTTTCAGGGTTTAGGGCAGTGCAGTGGTGTTCGGGCAGTGTAGTGGTTCGTGGTGGAGGTGGTGTTTCAGGGTTTTAGGGCAGGGCAGTGGTGTTCAGGCAGTGTAGGGGGTCGTGCTGGGGGTGGGGTTTCAGGGATTAGGGCAGAGCAGGGGTGTTCGGGCAGTGTAGGTGGTAGTGCTGGTTTTTCAGGTTTTAGTGTAGAGCAGTGGTGTTCAGGCAGTGTAGGGGGACGTACTGGGGTGGTATTTAAGGGTTTAGTGCTGAGCAGTGGTGTTCGGGCAGTGTTGGGGGTCTTGCTGGTGATGGTGTTTCAGGGTTTAGGGCAGTGCAGTGGTGTTCTAGCAGTGTAGTGGGTCGTGGTGGAGGTGGTGTTTCAGGGTTTTAGGGCAGGGCAGTGGTGTTCGGGCAGGTAAGGGGGTCGTGCAGGGGCTGGTGTTTCAGGGTTTAGGGCAGTGCAGTGCTGTTTGGGGAGTGTAGGGGATCGTGCTGGGGCTGGTGTTTCAGTGTTATGTCAGTGCAGTGGTGTTCGGGCAGTGTAGGGGGTCATGCTGGGACTGGTGTTTGAGGGTTTAGGGCAGTGCAGTGGTGTTCGGGCAGTGTAGAGGGTCATGCTGGGGATGGTGTTTCAGGGTTTAGGGCAGAGCAGTGGTGTTCGGGCAGTTTAGGGTCTCGTGCTGTGACTGGTGTTTGAGGGTTTAGGGCAGTGCAGTGGTGTTCGGGCAGTGTAGAGGGTCATGCTGGGGGTGGTGTTTCAGGGTTTAGGGCTGAGCAGTGGTGTTCGGGCAGTTTAGGGTCTCGTGCTGCTGCTGGTGTTTCAGGATTTAGGGCAGAGCAGTGGTGTTCGGCCAGTGTAGAGTGGCGTGCTGTGGCTGGTGTTTCATGGTTTAGGGCAGAGCACTTGTGTTCGGGCAGTGTAGGGGGTCATGCTGGGAGTGGTGTTTCAGGGTTTAGAGCAGTGCAGTGGTGTTCAGGCAGTGTAGGGGGACGTGCTGGGGGTGGTGTTATAGGGTTTAGGACACAGCAGTGGTGTTCGGGCAGTCTAGGGGGTCATGCAGGGGGTGGTGTTTCAGGGTTTAGGGCAGTGCAGTGGTTCGGGCAGAGTAGGGGGTCATGCAGGGGGTGTTGTTTCAGGGTTGAGGGCAGTGCAGGTGTTTTTGGGCAGTGTAGGTGGTCTTGCTGGGGTGGTGTTTCAGGGTTTAGGGCAGTGGTGTTCGGGCAGTGTAGGGGGTCTTGCTGGGGCTGGTGTTTCAGGGTTTAGGGTAGTGCAGTAGTTTTCGGGCAGTGTAGGAGGTCATACTGGAGGGGGTGTTTCAGGGTTTAGGGCAGTGCCGTGGTGTGCAGGCAGTGTGAAGGGTCATGCTGGGGCTGGTCTTTTAGGGATTATGGCAGAGCAGTGGTGTTCTGGCAGTGTAGTGGGACGTACTGGGGGTGGTATTTTAGGGTTTAGGGCAGAGCAGTGGTGTTAGGGCAGCGTAGGAGGTCGTGCTGGGACTGGTGTTTCAGTGTTTAGGGCAGTGCAGTGGTGTACGGGCCTTGTAGGGGGTCATGCTGGGGCTGGTGATTCAGGGTTTAGGGCAGTGCAGTGGTGTTCGGGCAGTGTAGGGGGTCGTGCTGGGGCTGGTGTTTCAGGGTTTAGGCTAGAGCAGTGGTGTTCGGCAGTGTAGGTGGACTTCCTGGGGATGGTGTTTCAGGGTTTAGGGCAGTGCAGTGGTGTTAGAGCAGTGTAGGGGGTCTTGCTGGGGCTGGTGTTTCAGGGTTTAGGGCAGTGCAGTGGTGTTCGGGCAGTATAGGGGCTCGTTCTGGGGCTGGTGTTTCAGGGTTTAGGGCAGTGCAGTGCTGTTTGGGGAGTGTAGGGGATCGTGCTGGGGCTGGTGTTTCAGTGTTATGTCAGTGCAGTGGTGTTCGGGCAGTGTAGGGGGTCATGCTGGGACTGGTGTTTGAGGGTTTAGGGCAGTGCAGTGGTGTTCGGGCAGTGTAGAGGGTCATGCTGGGGGTGGTGTTTCAGGGTTTAGGGCAGAGCAGTGGTGTTCGGGCAGTTTAGGGTCTCGTGCTGTGACTGGTGTTTGAGGGTTTAGGGCAGTGCAGTGGTGTTCGGGCAGTGTAGAGGGTCATGCTGGGGGTGGTGTTTCAGGGTTTAGGGCTGAGCAGTGGTGTTCGGGCAGTTTAGGGTCTCGTGCTGCTGTTGGTGTTTCAGGATTTAGGGCAGAGCAGTGGTGTTCGGCCAGTGTAGAGTGGCGTGCTGTGGCTGGTGTTTCATGGTTTAGGGCAGAGCACTTGTGTTCGGGCAGTGTAGGGGGTCATGCTGGGAGTGGTGTTTCAGGGTTTAGAGCAGTGCAGTGGTGTTCAGGCAGTGTAGGGGGACGTGCTGGGGGTGGTGTTATAGGGTTTAGGACACAGCAGTGGTGTTCGGGCAGTCTAGGGGGTCATGCAAGGGGTGGTGTTTCAGGGTTTAGGGCAGTGCAGTGGTTCGGGCAGAGTAGGGGGTCATGCAGGGGGTGTTGTTTCAGGGTTGAGGGCAGTGCAGGTGTTTTTGGGCAGTGTAGGTGGTCTTGCTGGGGTGGTGTTTCAGGGTTTAGGGCAGTGGTGTTCGGGCAGTGTAGGGGGTCTTGCTGGGGCTGGTGTTTCAGGGTTTAGGGTAGTGCAGTAGTTTTCGGGCAGTGTAGGAGGTCATACTGGAGGGGGTGTTTCAGGGTTTAGGGCAGTGCCGTGGTGTGCAGGCAGTGTGAAGGGTCATGCTGGGGCTGGTCTTTTAGGGATTATGGCAGAGCAGTGGTGTTCTGGCAGTGTAGTGGGACGTACTGGGGGTGGTATTTTAGGGTTTAGGGCAGAGCAGTGGTGTTAGGGCAGCGTAGGGGGTCGTGCTGGGACTGGTGTTTCAGTGTTTAGGGCAGTGCAGTGGTGTACGGGCCTTGTAGGGGGTCATGCTGGGGCTGGTGATTCAGGGTTTAGGGCAGTGCAGTGGTGTTCCGGCAGTGTAGGGGGACGCGCTAGGGGTGGTGTTTTAGGGTTTAGGGCACAGCAGTGCGGTTCGGGCAGTCTAGGGGGTCATGCAGGGGGTGGTGTTTCAGGGTTTAGGGCAGTGCAGTGGTGTTTGGGCAGAGTAGGGGGTCATGCAGGGGGTGTTGTTTCAGGGATTAGGGCAGTGCAGGTGTTTTCGGGCAGTGTAGGGGGTCTTGCTGGGGTGGTGTTTCAGGGTTTAGGGCAGTGGTGTTCGGGCAGTGTAGGGGGTCTTGCTGGGGCTGGTGTTTCAGGGTTTAGGGCAGTGCAGTCGTTTTCGGGCAGTGTAGGGGGTCATACTGGATGTGGTGTTTCAGGGTTTAGGGCAGTGCAGTGGTGTGCAGGCAGTGTGAAGGGTCATGCTGGGGCTGGTGTTTTAGGGATTATGGCAGAGCAGTGGTGTTCGGGCAGTGTAGGGGGTCATGCTCGGGTTGGTGTTTCAGGGTTTGGGGCAGAGCAGTGGTGTTCGGGCAGTGTAGGGAAACATTCTGGGGGTGGTGTTTTAGGGTTTAGGGCAGAGCAGTGGTGTTTTGGCAGTGTAGGGGTCGTGCTGGGGGTGGTGTTTCAGGGTTTAGAGCAGTGCAGGGGTGTTTGGGCAGTGTAGGGGATCTTTCTAGGGCTGGTGTTTCAGGGTTTAGGGCAGTGCAGTGGTGTTCGGACAGTGTAGGGGGTCTTGCTGGGGCTGGTGTTTCAGGGTTTAGGGCAGTGCAGTGGTGTTCGGGCAGTATAGGGGCTCGTTCTGGGGGTGGGGTTTCAGGGTTTAGGGAAGAGCAGTGGTGTTCGGGCATTGTAGGTGGTAGTGCTGGTTTTTCAGGATTTAGTGTAGAGCAGTGGTGTTCGGGCAGTGTAGGGGGACGTACTGGGGGTGGTGTTTCAGGGTTTAGTGCTGAGCAGTGGTGTTCGGGCAGTGTTGGGGGTCTTGCTGGGGATGGTGTTTCAGGGTTTGGGGCAGTGCAGTGGTGTTCGGGCAGTGTAGTGGTTCGTGGTGGAGGTGGTGTTTCAGGGTTTTAGGGCAGGGCAGTGGTGTTAAGGCAGTGTAGGGGGTCATGCTGGGGGTGGGGTTTCAGGGATTAGGGCAGAGCAGGGGTGTTCGGGCAGTGTAGGTGGTAGTGCTGGTTTTTCAGGTTTTAGTGTAGAGCTGTGGTGTTCAGGCAGTGTAGGGGGACGTACTGGGGTGGTATTTAAGGGTTTAGTGCTGAGCAGTGGTGTTCGGGCAGTGTTGGGGGTCTTGCTGGTGATGGTGTTTCAGGGTTTAGGGCAGTGCAGTGGTGTTCTAGCAGTGTAGTGGGTCGTGGTGGAGGTGGTGTTTCAGGGTTTTAGGGCAGGGCAGTGGTGTTCGGGCAGGTAAGGGGGTCATGCAGGGGCTGGTGTTTCAGGGTTTAGGGCAGTGCAGTGGTGTTTGGAGAGTGTAGGGGATCGTGCTGGGGCTGGTGTTTCAGTGTTATGTCAGTGCAGTGGTGTTCGGGCAGTGTAGGGGGTCATGCTGGGACTGGTGTTTGAGGGTTTAGGGCAGAGCAGTGGTGTTCGGGCAGTGTAGAGGGTCATGCTGGGGGTGGTGTTTCAGGGTTTAGGGCAGAGCAGTGGTGTTCGGGCAGTTTAGGGTCTCGTGCTGTGACTGGTGTTTGAGGGTTTAGGGCAGTGCAGTGGTGTTCGGGCAGTGTAGAGGGTCATGCTGGGGGTGGTGTTTCAGGGTTTAGGGCTGAGCAGTGGTGTTCGGGCAGTTTAGGGTCTCGTGCTGCTGTTGGTGTTTCAGGATTTAGGGCAGAGCAGTGGTGTTCGGCCAGTGTAGGGGGACGTACTGGGGTGGTATTTAAGGGTTTAGTGCTGAGCAGTGGTGTTCGGGAAGTGTTGGGGGTCTTGCTGGTGATGGTGTTTCAGGGTTTAGGGCAGTGCAGTGGTGTTCTAGCAGTGTAGTGGGTCATGGTGGAGGTGGTGTTTCAGGGTTTTAGGGCAGGGCAGTGGTGTTCGGGCAGGTAAGGGGGTCGTGCAGGGGGTGGTGTTTCAGTGTTTAGGGCAGTGGTATTCGGGCAGTGTAGGGGGTCTTGCTGGGGCTGGTGTTTCAGGGTTTAGGGCAGTGCAGTAGTTTTTTTGGGCAGTGTAGGGGGTCATACTGGAGGTGGTGTTTCAGGGTTTAGGGAGGTGCAGTGGTGTGCAGGCAGTGTGAATGGTCATGCTGGGGCTGGTGTTTTAGGGATTATGGCAGAGCATTTGTGTTCGGGCAGTGTAGGGGGTCATGCTCAGGTTGGTGTTTCAGGGTTTAGGGCAGAGCAGTGCTGTTAGGGCAGTGTAGGGGGTTGTGCTGGGACTAGTGTTTCAGTGTTTAGGGCAGTGCAGTGGTGTACGGGCCATGTAGGGGGTCATGCTGGGGCTGGTGATTCAGGGTTTAGGGCAGTGCAGTGGTGTTCGGGCAGTGTAGGGGGACGTGCTGGGGCTGGTGTTTCAGGCTTTAGGGCAGAGCAATGGTGTTGGGCAGTGTAAGGGGACGTACTGTGGATGGTGTTTCAGGGTTTAGGGCAGTGCAGTGGTGTTAGAGCAGTGTAGGGGGTCGTGGTGGAGGTGGTGTTTCAGGGTTTAGGGCTATGCAGTGAGGTTCGGGTAGTGTAGGGGGTCATGTTGGGGCTGGTGTTTCAGTGTTTCGGGCAGTGCAGTGGTGTTCGAGCAGAGTCGGGGGTCATGCTGAGGCTGGTGTTTCAGGGTTTATGGTAGTGCAGTGGTGTTCAGGTAGTGTAGGGGGTCACGGTGAGGCTGGTGTTTCAGGGTGTAGGGCAGTGCAGTGGTGTTCGGGTACTGTAGGGGTCATGCTGGGGCTGGTGTTTCAGGGTTTAGGGCAGTGCAGTGGTGTTCGGGCAGTGTAGGGGGTCGTGGTGGAGGTGGTGTTTCAGGGTTTTAGGGCAGGGCAGTGGTGTTCGGGTAGTGTAGGGGTTGTGCTGGGGTTGTGATTCAGGGTTTAGGGCAGTGCAGTGGTGTTCGGTGAGTGTAGGGGCTGGTGTGCTGGGGCTGGTGTGTCAGGGTTTAGGGCAGTGCACTGGTGTTCGGGCAGTGTAGGGGATCATGCTGGGGCTGGTGTTTCAGGGTTTAGGGCAGTGCACTGGGGTTCGGTTGTGTAGGTGTCATAGTGGGGCTCGTGTTTCAGGGTTTAGTGCAGTGCAGTGGTGTTCAGGTAGTGTAGGAGGTCTTGCTGGGGCTGGTGTTTCAGGGTTTAGGGCCGTGCAGTGGTGTTCGAGCAGTGTAGGGGGTCATGCTGGGGCTGGTGTTTCAGTGTGTAGGGCAGTGCAGTGGTGTTCAGGCAGTGTAGGGGGTCATGCTGGGGCTGGTGTTTCAGGGTTTAGGTTGGTGCAGTGGTGTTCGGGCAGAGTAGGGGGTCATGCAGGGGGTGGTGTTTCAGGCTTTAGGGCAGTGTAGTTGTTTTTGGGCAGTGTAGGGGGACGTACTGGGGGTGGTGTTCGGGTTTTAGGGCAGTGCAATGGTGTTCGGGCAGTGTAGGGGGTTGTGCTGGTGCTGGTTTTTCAGGATTTAGGGTAGAGCAGTGGTGTTCGGGCAATGTAGGGGGACGTACTGGGGGTGGTGTTTCAGGGTTTAGTGCTGAGCAGTGGTGTTCGGGCAGTGTAGAGGGTCATGCTGGGGGTGGTGTTTCAGGGTTTAGGGCTGAGCAGTGGTGTTCGGGCAGTTTAGGGTCTCGTGCTGCTGTTGGTGTTTCAGGATTTAGGGCAGAGCAGTGGTGTTCGGCCAGTGTAGAGTGACGTGCTGTGGCTGGTGTTTCATGGTTTAGGGCAGAGCACTTGTGTTCGGGCAGTGTAGGGGGTCATGCTGGGAGTGGTGTTTCAGGGTTTAGGGCAGTGCAGTGGTGTTCAGGCAGTGAAGGGGGACATGCTAGGGGTGGTGTTTTAGGGTTTAGGGCACAGCAGTGCGGGTCGGGCAGTCTAGGGGGTCATGCAGGGGGTGGTGTTTCAGGGTTTAGGGCAGTGCAGTGGTGTTTGGGCAGAGTAGGGGGTCATGCAGGGGGTGTTGTTTCAGGGATTAGGGCAGTGCAGGTGTTTTCGGGCAGTGTAGGGGGTCTTGCTGGGGTGGTGTTTCAGGGTTTAGGGCAGTGGTGTTCGGGCAGTATAGGGGGTCTTGCTGGGGCTGGTGTTTCAGGGTTTAGGGCAGTGCAGTAGTTTTCGGGCAGTGTAGGGGGTCATACTGGAGGTGGTGTTTCAGGGTTTAGGGCAGTGCAGTGGTGTGCAGGCAGTGTGAAGGGTCATGCTGGGGCTGGTGTTTTAGGGATTATGGCAGAGCAGTGGTGTTCAGGCAGTGTAGGGGGTCATGCTCGGGTTGGTGTTTCAGGGTTTAGGGCAGAGCAGTGGTGTTCGGGCAGTGTAGGGGAACATTCTGGGGGTGGTGTTTTAGGGTTTAGGGCAGAGCAGTGGTGTTTTGGCAGTGTAGGGGTCGTGCTGGGGGTGGTGTTTCAGGGTTTAGAGCAGTGCAGGGGTGTTTGGGCAGTGTAGGGGATCTTTCTAGGGCTGGTGTTTCAGGGTTTAGGGCAGTGCAGTGGTGTTCGGACAGTGTAGGGGGTCTTGCTGGGGCTGGTGTTTCAGGGTTTAGGGCAGTGCAGTGGTGTTCGGGCAGTATAGGGGCTCGTTCTGGGGGTGGGGTTTCAGGGTTTAGGGAAGAGCAGTGGTGTTCGGGCATTGTAGGTGGTAGTGCTGGTTTTTCAGGATTTAGTGTAGAGCAGTGGTGTCCGGGCAGTGTAGGGGGACGTACTGGGCGTGGTGTTTCAGGGTTCAGTGCTGAGCAGTGGTGTTCGGGCAGTGTTGGGGGTCTTGCTGGGGATGGTGTTTCAGGGTTTAGGGCAGTGCAGTGGTGTTCGGGCAGTGTAGTGGTTCGTGGTGGAGGTGGTGTTTCAGGGTTTTAGGGCAGGGCAGTGGTGTTCAGGCAGTGTAGGGGGTCGTGCTGGGGGTGGGGTTTCAGGGATTAGGGCAGAGCAGGGGTGATCGGGCAGTGTAGGTGGTAGTGCTGGTTTTTCAGGTTTTAGTGTAGAGCAGTGGTGTTCAGGCAGTGTAGGGGGACGTACTGGGGTGGTATTTAAGGGTTTAGTGCTGAGCAGTGGTGTTCGGGCAGTGTTGGGGGTCTTGCTGGTGATGGTGTTTCAGGGTTTAGGGCAGTGCAGTGGTGTTCTAGCAGTGTAGTGGGTCGTGGTGGAGGTGGTGTTTCAGGGTTTTAGGGCAGGGCAGTGGTGTTCGGGCAGGTAAGGGGGTCGTGCAGGGGCTGGTGTTTCAGGGTTTAGGGCAGTGCAGTGCTGTTTGGGGAGTGTAGGGGATCGTGCTGGGGCTGGTGGTTCAGTGTTATGTCAGTGCAGTGGTGTTCGGGCAGTGTAGGGGGTCATGCTGGGACTGGTGTTTGAGGGTTTAGGGCAGTGTAGTGGTGTTCGGGCAGTGTAGAGGGTCATGCTGGGGGTGGTGTTTCAGGGTTTAGGGCAGAGCAGTGGTGTTCGGGCAGTTTAGGGTCTCGTGCTGTGACTGGTGTTTGAGGGTTTAGGGCAGTGCAGTGGTGTTCGGGCAGTGTAGAGGGTCATGCTGGGGGTGGTGTTTCAGGGTTTAGGGCTGAGCAGTGGTGTTCGGGCAGTTTAGGGTCTCGTGCTGCTGTTGGTGTTTCAGGATTTAGGGCAGAGCAGTGGTGTTCGGCCAGTGTAGAGTGGCGTGCTGTGGCTGGTGTTTCATGGTTTAGGGCAGAGCACTTGTGTTCGGGCAGTGTAGGGGGTCATGCTGGGAGTGGTGTTTCAGGGTTTAGAGCAGTGCAGTGGTGTTCAGGCAGTGTAGGGGGACGTGCTGGGGGTGGTGTTATAGGGTTTAGGACACAGCAGTGGTGTTCGGGCAGTCTAGGGGGTCATGCAGGGGGTGGTGTTTCAGGGTTTAGGGCAGTGCAGTGGTTCGGGCAGAGTAGGGGGTCATGCAGGGGGTGTTGTTTCAGGGTTGAGGGCAGTGCAGGTGTTTTTGGGCAGTGTAGGTGGTCTTGCTGGGGTGGTGTTTCAGGGTTTAGGGCAGTGGTGTTCGGGCAGTGTAGGGGGTCTTGCTGGGGCTGGTGTTTCAGGGTTTAGGGTAGTGCAGTAGTTTTCGGGCAGTGTAGGAGGTCATACTGGAGGGGGTGTTTCAGGGTTTAGGGCAGTGCCGTGGTGTGCAGGCAGTGTGAAGGGTCATGCTGGGGCTGGTCTTTTAGGGATTATGGCAGAGCAGTGGTGTTCTGGCAGTGTAGTGGGACGTACTGGGGGTGGTATTTTAGGGTTTAGGGCAGAGCAGTGGTGTTAGGGCAGCGTAGGAGGTCGTGCTGGGACTGGTATTTCAGTGTTTAGGGCAGTGCAGTGGTGTACGGGCCTTGTAGGGGGTCATGCTGGGGCTGGTGATTCAGGGTTTAGGGCAGTGCAGTGGTGTTCGGGCAGTGTAGGGGGTCGTGCTGGGGCTGGTGTTTCAGGGTTTAGGCTAGAGCAGTGGTGTTCGGCAGTGTAGGTGGACTTCCTGGGGATGGTGTTTCAGGGTTTAGGGCAGTGCAGTGGTGTTAGAGCAGTGTAGGGGGTCTTGCTGGGGCTGGTGTTTCAGGGTTTAGGGCAGTGCAGTGGTGTTCGGGCAGTATAGGGGCTCGTTCTGGGGCTGGTGTTTCAGGGTTTAGGGCAGTGCAGTGCTGTTTGGGGAGTGTAGGGGATCGTGCTGGGGCTGGTGTTTCAGTGTTATGTCAGTGCAGTGGTGTTCGGGCAGTGTAGGGGGTCATGCTGGGACTGGTGTTTGAGGGTTTAGGGCAGTGCAGTGGTGTTCGGGCAGTGTAGAGGGTCATGCTGGGGGTGGTGTTTCAGGGTTTAGGGCAGAGCAGTGGTGTTCGGGCAGTTTAGGGTCTCGTGCTGTGACTGGTGTTTGAGGGTTTAGGGCAGTGCAGTGGTGTTCGGGCAGTGTAGAGGGTCATGCTGGGGGTGGTGTTTCAGGGTTTAGGGCTGAGCAGTGGTGTTCGGGCAGTTTAGGGTCTCGTGCTGCTGTTGGTGTTTCAGGATTTAGGGCAGAGCAGTGGTGTTCGGCCAGTGTAGAGTGGCGTGCTGTGGCTGGTGTTTCATGGTTTAGGGCAGAGCACTTGTGTTCGGGCAGTGTAGGGGGTCATGCTGGGAGTGGTGTTTCAGGGTTTAGAGCAGTGCAGTGGTGTTCAGGCAGTGTAGGGGGACGTGCTGGGGGTGGTGTTATAGGGTTTAGGACACAGCAGTGGTGTTCGGGCAGTCTAGGGGGTCATGCAGGGGGTGGTGTTTCAGGGTTTAGGGCAGTGCAGTGGTTCGGGCAGAGTAGGGGGTCATGCAGGGGGTGTTGTTTCAGGGTTGAGGGCAGTGCAGGTGTTTTTGGGCAGTGTAGGTGGTCTTGCTGGGGTGGTGTTTCAGGGTTTAGGGCAGTGGTGTTCGGGCAGTGTAGGGGGTCTTGCTGGGGCTGGTGTTTCAGGGTTTAGGGTAGTGCAGTAGTTTTCGGGCAGTGTAGGAGGTCATACTGGAGGGGGTGTTTCAGGGTTTAGGGCAGTGCCGTGGTGTGCAGGCAGTGTGAAGGGTCATGCTGGGGCTGGTCTTTTAGGGATTATGGCAGAGCAGTGGTGTTCTGGCAGTGTAGTGGGACGTACTGGGGGTGGTATTTTAGGGTTTAGGGCAGAGCAGTGGTGTTAGGGCAGCGTAGGGGGTCGTGCTGGGACTGGTGTTTCAGTGTTTAGGGCAGTGCAGTGGTGTACGGGCCTTGTAGGGGGTCATGCTGGGGCTGGTGATTCAGGGTTTAGGGCAGTGCAGTGGTGTTCCGGCAGTGTAGGGGGACGCGCTAGGGGTGGTGTTTTAGGGTTTAGGGCACAGCAGTGCGGTTCGGGCAGTCTAGGGGGTCATGCAGGGGGTGGTGTTTCAGGGTTTAGGGCAGTGCAGTGGTGTTTGGGCAGAGTAGGGGGTCATGCAGGGGGTGTTGTTTCAGGGATTAGGGCAGTGCAGGTGTTTTCGGGCAGTGTAGGGGGTCTTGCTGGGGTGGTGTTTCAGGGTTTAGGGCAGTGGTGTTCGGGCAGTGTAGGGGGTCTTGCTGGGGCTGGTGTTTCAGGGTTTAGGGCAGTGCAGTAGTTTCCGGGCAGTGTAGGGGGTCATACTGGAGGTGGTGTTTCAGGGTTTAGGGCAGTGCAGTGGTGTGCAGGCAGTGTGAAGGGTCATGCTGGGGCTGGTGTTTTAGGGATTATGGCAGAGCAGTGGTGTTCAGGCAGTGTAGGGGGTCATGCTCGGGTTGGTGTTTCAGGGTTTAGGGCAGAGCAGTGGTGTTCGGGCAGTGTAGGGGAACATTCTGGGGGTGGTGTTTTAGGGTTTAGGGCAGAGCAGTGGTGTTTTGGCAGTGTAGGGGTCGTGCTGGGGGTGGTGTTTCAGGGTTTAGAGCAGTGCAGGGGTGTTTGGGCAGTGTAGGGGATCTTTCTAGGGCTGGTGTTTCAGGGTTTAGGGCAGTGCAGTGGTGTTCGGACAGTGTAGGGGGTCTTGCTGGGGCTGGTGTTTCAGGGTTTAGGGCAGTGCAGTGGTGTTCGGGCAGTATAGGGGCTCGTTCTGGGGGTGGGGTTTCAGGGTTTAGGGAAGAGCAGTGGTGTTCGGGCATTGTAGGTGGTAGTGCTGGTTTTTCAGGATTTAGTGTAGAGCAGTGGTGTCCGGGCAGTGTAGGGGGACGTACTGGGCGTGGTGTTTCAGGGTTCAGTGCTGAGCAGTGGTGTTCGGGCAGTGTTGGGGGTCTTGCTGGGGATGGTGTTTCAGGGTTTAGGGCAGTGCAGTGGTGTTCGGGCAGTGTAGTGGTTCGTGGTGGAGGTGGTGTTTCAGGGTTTTAGGGCAGGGCAGTGGTGTTCAGGCAGTGTAGGGGGTCGTGCTGGGGGTGGGGTTTCAGGGATTAGGGCAGAGCAGGGGTGTTCGGGCAGTGTAGGTGGTAGTGCTGGTTTTTCAGGTTTTAGTGTAGAGCAGTGGTGTTCAGGCAGTGTAGGGGGACGTACTGGGGTGGTATTTAAGGGTTTAGTGCTGAGCAGTGGTGTTCGGGCAGTGTTGGGGGTCTTGCTGGTGATGGTGTTTCAGGGTTTAGGGCAGTGCAGTGGTGTTCTAGCAGTGTAGTGGGTCGTGGTGGAGGTGGTGTTTCAGGGTTTTAGGGCAGGGCAGTGGTGTTCGGGCAGGTAAGGGGGTCGTGCAGGGGCTGGTGTTTCAGGGTTTAGGGCAGTGCAGTGCTGTTTGGGGAGTGTAGGGGATCGTGCTGGGGCTGGTGTTTCAGTGTTATGTCAGTGCAGTGGTGTTCGGGCAGTGTAGGGGGTCATGCTGGGACTGGTGTTTGAGGGTTTAGGGCAGTGCAGTGGTGTTCGGGCAGTGTAGAGGGTCATGCTGGGGATGGTGTTTCAGGGTTTAGGGCAGAGCAGTGGTGTTCGGGCAGTTTAGGGTCTCGTGCTGTGACTGGTGTTTGAGGGTTTAGGGCAGTGCAGTGGTGTTCGGGCAGTGTAGAGGGTCATGCTGGGGGTGGTGTTTCAGGGTTTAGGGCTGAGCAGTGGTGTTCGGGCAGTTTAGGGTCTCGTGCTGCTGCTGGTGTTTCAGGATTTAGGGCAGAGCAGTGGTGTTCGGCCAGTGTAGAGTGGCGTGCTGTGGCTGGTGTTTCATGGTTTAGGGCAGAGCACTTGTGTTCGGGCAGTGTAGGGGGTCATGCTGGGAGTGGTGTTTCAGGGTTTAGAGCAGTGCAGTGGTGTTCAGGCAGTGTAGGGGGACGTGCTGGGGGTGGTGTTATAGGGTTTAGGACACAGCAGTGGTGTTCGGGCAGTCTAGGGGGTCATGCAGGGGGTGGTGTTTCAGGGTTTAGGGCAGTGCAGTGGTTCGGGCAGAGTAGGGGGTCATGCAGGGGGTGTTGTTTCAGGGTTGAGGGCAGTGCAGGTGTTTTTGGGCAGTGTAGGTGGTCTTGCTGGGGTGGTGTTTCAGGGTTTAGGGCAGTGGTGTTCGGGCAGTGTAGGGGGTCTTGCTGGGGCTGGTGTTTCAGGGTTTAGGGTAGTGCAGTAGTTTTCGGGCAGTGTAGGAGGTCATACTGGAGGGGGTGTTTCAGGGTTTAGGGCAGTGCCGTGGTGTGCAGGCAGTGTGAAGGGTCATGCTGGGGCTGGTCTTTTAGGGATTATGGCAGAGCAGTGGTGTTCTGGCAGTGTAGTGGGACGTACTGGGGGTGGTATTTTAGGGTTTAGGGCAGAGCAGTGGTGTTAGGGCAGCGTAGGAGGTCGTGCTGGGACTGGTGTTTCAGTGTTTAGGGCAGTGCAGTGGTGTACGGGCCTTGTAGGGGGTCATGCTGGGGCTGGTGATTCAGGGTTTAGGGCAGTGCAGTGGTGTTCGGGCAGTGTAGGGGGTCGTGCTGGGGCTGGTGTTTCAGGGTTTAGGCTAGAGCAGTGGTGTTCGGCAGTGTAGGTGGACTTCCTGGGGATGGTGTTTCAGGGTTTAGGGCAGTGCAGTGGTGTTAGAGCAGTGTAGGGGGTCTTGCTGGGGCTGGTGTTTCAGGGTTTAGGGCAGTGCAGTGGTGTTCGGGCAGTATAGGGGCTCGTTCTGGGGCTGGTGTTTCAGGGTTTAGGGCAGTGCAGTGCTGTTTGGGGAGTGTAGGGGATCGTGCTGGGGCTGGTGTTTCAGTGTTATGTCAGTGCATTGGTGTTCGGGCAGTGTAGGGGGTCATGCTGGGACTGGTGTTTGAGGGTTTAGGGCAGTGCAGTGGTGTTCGGGCAGTGTAGAGGGTCATGCTGGGGGTGGTGTTTCAGGGTTTAGGGCAGAGCAGTGGTGTTCGGGCAGTTTAGGGTCTCGTGCTGTGACTGGTGTTTGAGGGTTTAGGGCAGTGCAGTGGTGTTCGGGCAGTGTAGAGGGTCATGCTGGGGGTGGTGTTTCAGGGTTTAGGGCTGAGCAGTGGTGTTCGGGCAGTTTAGGGTCTCGTGCTGCTGTTGGTGTTTCAGGATTTAGGGCAGAGCAGTGGTGTTCGGCCAGTGTAGAGTGGCGTGCTGTGGCTGGTGTTTCATGGTTTAGGGCAGAGCACTTGTGTTCGGGCAGTGTAGGGGGTCATGCTGGGAGTGGTGTTTCAGGGTTTAGAGCAGTGCAGTGGTGTTCAGGCAGTGTAGGGGGACGTGCTGGGGGTGGTGTTATAGGGTTTAGGACACAGCAGTGGTGTTCGGGCAGTCTAGGGGGTCATGCAGGGGGTGGTGTTTCAGGGTTTAGGGCAGTGCAGTGGTTCGGGCAGAGTAGGGGGTCATGCAGGGGGTGTTGTTTCAGGGTTGAGGGCAGTGCAGGTGTTTTTGGGCAGTGTAGGTGGTCTTGCTGGGGTGGTGTTTCAGGGTTTAGGGCAGTGGTGTTCGGGCAGTGTAGGGGGTCTTGCTGGGGCTGGTGTTTCAGGGTTTAGGGTAGTGCAGTAGTTTTCGGGCAGTGTAGGAGGTCATACTGGAGGGGGTGTTTCAGGGTTTAGGGCAGTGCCGTGGTGTGCAGGCAGTGTGAAGGGTCATGCTGGGGCTGGTCTTTTAGGGATTATGGCAGAGCAGTGGTGTTCTGGCAGTGTAGTGGGACGTACTGGGGGTGGTATTTTAGGGTTTAGGGCAGAGCAGTGGTGTTAGGGCAGCGTAGGGGGTCGTGCTGGGACTGGTGTTTCAGTGTTTAGGGCAGTGCAGTGGTGTACGGGCCTTGTAGGGGGTCATGCTGGGGCTGGTGATTCAGGGTTTAGGGCAGTGCAGTGGTGTTCCGGCAGTGTAGGGGGACGCGCTAGGGGTGGTGTTTTAGGGTTTAGGGCACAGCAGTGCGGTTCGGGCAGTCTAGGGGGTCATGCAGGGGGTGGTGTTTCAGGGTTTAGGGCAGTGCAGTGGTGTTTGGGCAGAGTAGGGGGTCATGCAGGGGGTGTTGTTTCAGGGATTAGGGCAGTGCAGGTGTTTTCGGGCAGTGTAGGGGGTCTTGCTGGGGTGGTGTTTCAGGGTTTAGGGCAGTGGTGTTCGGGCAGTGTAGGGGGTCTTGCTGGGGCTGGTGTTTCAGGGTTTAGGGCAGTGCAGTCGTTTTCGGGCAGTGTAGGGGGTCATACTGGATGTGGTGTTTCAGGGTTTAGGGCAGTGCAGTGGTGTGCAGGCAGTGTGAAGGGTCATGCTGGGGCTGGTGTTTTAGGGATTATGGCAGAGCAGTGGTGTTCGGGCAGTGTAGGGGGTCATGCTCGGGTTGGTGTTTCAGGGTTTGGGGCAGAGCAGTGGTGTTCGGGCAGTGTAGGGAAACATTCTGGGGGTGGTGTTTTAGGGTTTAGGGCAGAGCAGTGGTGTTTTGGCAGTGTAGGGGTCGTGCTGGGGGTGGTGTTTCAGGGTTTAGAGCAGTGCAGGGGTGTTTGGGCAGTGTAGGGGATCTTTCTAGGGCTGGTGTTTCAGGGTTTAGGGCAGTGCAGTGGTGTTCGGACAGTGTAGGGGGTCTTGCTGGGGCTGGTGTTTCAGGGTTTAGGGCAGTGCAGTGGTGTTCGGGCAGTATAGGGGCTCGTTCTGGGGGTGGGGTTTCAGGGTTTAGGGAAGAGCAGTGGTGTTCGGGCATTGTAGGTGGTAGTGCTGGTTTTTCAGGATTTAGTGTAGAGCAGTGGTGTTCGGGCAGTGTAGGGGGACGTACTGGGGGTGGTGTTTCAGGGTTTAGTGCTGAGCAGTGGTGTTCGGGCAGTGTTGGGGGTCTTGCTGGGGATGGTGTTTCAGGGTTTGGGGCAGTGCAGTGGTGTTCGGGCAGTGTAGTGGTTCGTGGTGGAGGTGGTGTTTCAGGGTTTTAGGGCAGGGCAGTGGTGTTAAGGCAGTGTAGGGGGTCATGCTGGGGGTGGGGTTTCAGGGATTAGGGCAGAGCAGGGGTGTTCGGGCAGTGTAGGTGGTAGTGCTGGTTTTTCAGGTTTTAGTGTAGAGCTGTGGTGTTCAGGCAGTGTAGGGGGACGTACTGGGGTGGTATTTAAGGGTTTAGTGCTGAGCAGTGGTGTTCGGGCAGTGTTGGGGGTCTTGCTGGTGATGGTGTTTCAGGGTTTAGGGCAGTGCAGTGGTGTTCTAGCAGTGTAGTGGGTCGTGGTGGAGGTGGTGTTTCAGGGTTTTAGGGCAGGGCAGTGGTGTTCGGGCAGGTAAGGGGGTCGTGCAGGGGCTGGTGTTTCAGGGTTTAGGGCAGTGCAGTGGTGTTTGGAGAGTGTAGGGGATCGTGCTGGGGCTGGTGTTTCAGTGTTATGTCAGTGCAGTGGTGTTCGGGCAGTGTAGGGGGTCATGCTGGGACTGGTGTTTGAGGGTTTAGGGCAGAGCAGTGGTGTTCGGGCAGTGTAGAGGGTCATGCTGGGGGTGGTGTTTCAGGGTTTAGGGCAGAGCAGTGGTGTTCGGGCAGTTTAGGGTCTCGTGCTGTGACTGGTGTTTGAGGGTTTAGGGCAGTGCAGTGGTGTTCGGGCAGTGTAGAGGGTCATGCTGGGGGTGGTGTTTCAGGGTTTAGGGCTGAGCAGTGGTGTTCGGGCAGTTTAGGGTCTCGTGCTGCTGTTGATGTTTCAGGATTTAGGGCAGAGCAGTGGTGTTCGGCCAGTGTAGGGGGACGTACTGGGGTGGTATTTAAGGGTTTAGTGCTGAGCAGTGGTGTTCGGGAAGTGTTGGGGGTCTTGCTGGTGATGGTGTTTCAGGGTTTAGGGCAGTGCAGTGGTGTTCTAGCAGTGTAGTGGGTCATGGTGGAGGTGGTGTTTCAGGGTTTTAGGGCAGGGCAGTGGTGTTCGGGCAGGTAAGGGGGTCGTGCAGGGGGTGGTGTTTCAGTGTTTAGGGCAGTGGTATTCGGGCAGTGTAGGGGGTCTTGCTGGGGCTGGTGTTTCAGGGTTTAGGGCAGTGCAGTAGTTTTTTTGGGCAGTGTAGGGGGTCATACTGGAGGTGGTGTTTCAGGGTTTAGGGAGGTGCAGTGGTGTGCAGGCAGTGTGAATGGTCATGCTGGGGCTGGTGTTTTAGGGATTATGGCAGAGCATTTGTGTTCGGGCAGTGTAGGGGGTCATGCTCAGGTTGGTGTTTCAGGGTTTAGGGCAGAGCAGTGCTGTTAGGGCAGTGTAGGGGGTTGTGCTGGGACTAGTGTTTCAGTGTTTAGGGCAGTGCAGTGGTGTACGGGCCATGTAGGGGGTCATGCTGGGGCTGGTGATTCAGGGTTTAGGGCAGTGCAGTGGTGTTCGGGCAGTGTAGGGGGACGTGCTGGGGCTGGTGTTTCAGGCTTTAGGGCAGAGCAATGGTGTTGGGCAGTGTAAGGGGACGTACTGTGGATGGTGTTTCAGGGTTTAGGGCAGTGCAGTGGTGTTAGAGCAGTGTAGGGGGTCGTGGTGGAGGTGGTGTTTCAGGGTTTAGGGCTATGCAGTGAGGTTCGGGTAGTGTAGGGGGTCATGTTGGGGCTGGTGTTTCAGTGTTTCGGGCAGTGCAGTGGTGTTCGAGCAGAGTCGGGGGTCATGCTGAGGCTGGTGTTTCAGGGTTTATGGTAGTGCAGTGGTGTTCAGGTAGTGTAGGGGGTCACGGTGAGGCTGGTGTTTCAGGGTGTAGGGCAGTGCAGTGGTGTTCGGGTACTGTAGGGGTCATGCTGGGGCTGGTGTTTCAGGGTTTAGGGCAGTGCAGTGGTGTTCGGGCAGTGTAGGGGGTCGTGGTGGAGGTGGTGTTTCAGGGTTTTAGGGCAGGGCAGTGGTGTTCGGGTAGTGTAGGGGTTGTGCTGGGGTTGTGATTCAGGGTTTAGGGCAGTGCAGTGGTGTTCGGTGAGTGTAGGGGCTGGTGTGCTGGGGCTGGTGTGTCAGGGTTTAGGGCAGTGCACTGGTGTTCGGGCAGTGTAGGGGATCATGCTGGGGCTGGTGTTTCAGGGTTTAGGGCAGTGCACTGGGGTTCGGTTGTGTAGGTGTCATAGTGGGGCTCGTGTTTCAGGGTTTAGTGCAGTGCAGTGGTGTTCAGGTAGTGTAGGAGGTCTTGCTGGGGCTGGTGTTTCAGGGTTTAGGGCCGTGCAGTGGTGTTCGAGCAGTGTAGGGGGTCATGCTGGGGCTGGTGTTTCAGTGTGTAGGGCAGTGCAGTGGTGTTCAGGCAGTGTAGGGGGTCATGCTGGGGCTGGTGTTTCAGGGTTTAGGTTGGTGCAGTGGTGTTCGGGCAGAGTAGGGGGTCATGCAGGGGGTGGTGTTTCAGGCTTTAGGGCAGTGTAGTTGTTTTTGGGCAGTGTAGGGGGACGTACTGGGGGTGGTGTTCGGGTTTTAGGGCAGTGCAATGGTGTTCGGGCAGTGTAGGGGGTTGTGCTGGTGCTGGTTTTTCAGGATTTAGGGTAGAGCAGTGGTGTTCGGGCAATGTAGGGGGACGTACTGGGGGTGGTGTTTCAGGGTTTAGTGCTGAGCAGTGGTGTTCGGGCAGTGTAGAGGGTCATGCTGGGGGTGGTGTTTCAGGGTTTAGGGCTGAGCAGTGGTGTTCGGGCAGTTTAGGGTCTCGTGCTGCTGTTGGTGTTTCAGGATTTAGGGCAGAGCAGTGGTGTTCGGCCAGTGTAGAGTGACGTGCTGTGGCTGGTGTTTCATGGTTTAGGGCAGAGCACTTGTGTTCGGGCAGTGTAGGGGGTCATGCTGGGAGTGGTGTTTCAGGGTTTAGGGCAGTGCAGTGGTGTTCAGGCAGTGAAGGGGGACACGCTAGGGGTGGTGTTTTAGGGTTTAGGGCACAGCAGTGCGGGTCGGGCAGTCTAGGGGGTCATGCAGGGGGTGGTGTTTCAGGGTTTAGGGCAGTGCAGTGGTGTTTGGGCAGAGTAGGGGGTCATGCAGGGGGTGTTGTTTCAGGGATTAGGGCAGTGCAGGTGTTTTCGGGCAGTGTAGGGGGTCTTGCTGGGGTGGTGTTTCAGGGTTTAGGGCAGTGGTGTTCGGGCAGTATAGGGGGTCTTGCTGGGGCTGGTGTTTCAGGGTTTAGGGCAGTGCAGTAGTTTTCGGGCAGTGTAGGGGGTCATACTGGAGGTGGTGTTTCAGGGTTTAGGGCAGTGCAGTGGTGTGCAGGCAGTGTGAAGGGTCATGCTGGGGCTGGTGTTTTAGGGATTATGGCAGGCAGTGGTGTTCAGGCAGTGTAGGGGGTCATGCTCGGGTTGGTGTTTCAGGGTTTAGGGCAGAGCAGTGGTGTTCGGGCAGTGTAGGGGAACATTCTGGGGGTGGTGTTTTAGGGTTTAGGGCAGAGCAGTGGTGTTTTGGCAGTGTAGGGGTCGTGCTGGGGGTGGTGTTTCAGGGTTTAGAGCAGTGCAGGGGTGTTTGGGCAGTGTAGGGGATCTTTCTAGGGCTGGTGTTTCAGGGTTTAGGGCAGTGCAGTGGTGTTCGGACAGTGTAGGGGGTCTTGCTGGGGCTGGTGTTTCAGGGTTTAGGGCAGTGCAGTGGTGTTCGGGCAGTATAGGGGCTCGTTCTGGGGGTGGGGTTTCAGGGTTTAGGGAAGAGCAGTGGTGTTCGGGCATTGTAGGTGGTAGTGCTGGTTTTTCAGGATTTAGTGTAGAGCAGTGGTGTCCGGGCAGTGTAGGGGGACGTACTGGGCGTGGTGTTTCAGGGTTCAGTGCTGAGCAGTGGTGTTCGGGCAGTGTTGGGGGTCTTGCTGGGGATGGTGTTTCAGGGTTTAGGGCAGTGCAGTGGTGTTCGGGCAGTGTAGTGGTTCGTGGTGGAGGTGGTGTTTCAGGGTTTTAGGGCAGGGCAGTGGTGTTCAGGCAGTGTAGGGGGTCGTGCTGGGGGTGGGGTTTCAGGGATTAGGGCAGAGCAGGGGTGATCGGGCAGTGTAGGTGGTAGTGCTGGTTTTTCAGGTTTTAGTGTAGAGCAGTGGTGTTCAGGCAGTGTAGGGGGACGTACTGGGGTGGTATTTAAGGGTTTAGTGCTGAGCAGTGGTGTTCGGGCAGTGTTGGGGGTCTTGCTGGTGATGGTGTTTCAGGGTTTAGGGCAGTGCAGTGGTGTTCTAGCAGTGTAGTGGGTCGTGGTGGAGGTGGTGTTTCAGGGTTTTAGGGCAGGGCAGTGGTGTTCGGGCAGGTAAGGGGGTCGTGCAGGGGCTGGTGTTTCAGGGTTTAGGGCAGTGCAGTGCTGTTTGGGGAGTGTAGGGGATCGTGCTGGGGCTGGTGGTTCAGTGTTATGTCAGTGCAGTGGTGTTCGGGCAGTGTAGGGGGTCATGCTGGGACTGGTGTTTGAGGGTTTAGGGCAGTGCAGTGGTGTTCGGGCAGTGTAGAGGGTCATGCTGGGGGTGGTGTTTCAGGGTTTAGGGCAGAGCAGTGGTGTTCGGGCAGTTTAGGGTCTCGTGCTGTGACTGGTGTTTGAGGGTTTAGGGCAGTGCAGTGGTGTTCGGGCAGTGTAGAGGGTCATGCTGGGGGTGGTGTTTCAGGGTTTAGGGCTGAGCAGTGGTGTTCGGGCAGTTTAGGGTCTCGTGCTGCTGTTGGTGTTTCAGGATTTAGGGCAGAGCAGTGGTGTTCGGCCAGTGTAGAGTGGCGTGCTGTGGCTGGTGTTTCATGGTTTAGGGCAGAGCACTTGTGTTCGGGCAGTGTAGGGGGTCATGCTGGGAGTGGTGTTTCAGGGTTTAGAGCAGTGCAGTGGTGTTCAGGCAGTGTAGGGGGACGTGCTCGGGGTGGTGTTATAGGGTTTAGGACACAGCAGTGGTGTTCGGGCAGTCTAGGGGGTCATGCAGGGGGTGGTGTTTCAGGGTTTAGGGCAGTGCAGTGGTTCGGGCAGAGTAGGGGGTCATGCAGGGGGTGTTGTTTCAGGGTTGAGGGCAGTGCAGGTGTTTTTGGGCAGTGTAGGTGGTCTTGCTGGGGTGGTGTTTCAGGGTTTAGGGCAGTGGTGTTCGGGCAGTGTAGGGGGTCTTGCTGGGGCTGGTGTTTCAGGGTTTAGGGTAGTGCAGTAGTTTTCGGGCAGTGTAGGAGGTCATACTGGAGGGGGTGTTTCAGGGTTTAGGGCAGTGCCGTGGTGTGCAGGCAGTGTGAAGGGTCATGCTGGGGCTGGTCTTTTAGGGATTATGGCAGAGCAGTGGTGTTCTGGCAGTGTAGTGGGACGTACTGGGGGTGGTATTTTAGGGTTTAGGGCAGAGCAGTGGTGTTAGGGCAGCGTAGGAGGTCGTGCTGGGACTGGTATTTCAGTGTTTAGGGCAGTGCAGTGGTGTACGGGCCTTGTAGGGGGTCATGCTGGGGCTGGTGATTCAGGGTTTAGGGCAGTGCAGTGGTGTTCGGGCAGTGTAGGGGGTCGTGCTGGGGCTGGTGTTTCAGGGTTTAGGCTAGAGCAGTGGTGTTCGGCAGTGTAGGTGGACTTCCTGGGGATGGTGTTTCAGGGTTTAGGGCAGTGCAGTGGTGTTAGAGCAGTGTAGGGGGTCTTGCTGGGGCTGGTGTTTCAGGGTTTAGGGCAGTGCAGTGGTGTTCGGGCAGTATAGGGGCTCGTTCTGGGGCTGGTGTTTCAGGGTTTAGGGCAGTGCAGTGCTGTTTGGGGAGTGTAGGGGATCGTGCTGGGGCTGGTGTTTCAGTGTTATGTCAGTGCAGTGGTGTTCGGGCAGTGTAGGGGGTCATGCTGGGACTGGTGTTTGAGGGTTTAGGGCAGTGCAGTGGTGTTCGGGCAGTGTAGAGGGTCATGCTGGGGGTGGTGTTTCAGGGTTTAGGGCAGAGCAGTGGTGTTCGGGCAGTTTAGGGTCTCGTGCTGTGACTGGTGTTTGAGGGTTTAGGGCAGTGCAGTGGTGTTCGGGCAGTGTAGAGGGTCATGCTGGGGGTGGTGTTTCAGGGTTTAGGGCTGAGCAGTGGTGTTCGGGCAGTTTAGGGTCTCGTGCTGCTGTTGGTGTTTCAGGATTTAGGGCAGAGCAGTGGTGTTCGGCCAGTGTAGAGTGGCGTGCTGTGGCTGGTGTTTCATGGTTTAGGGCAGAGCACTTGTGTTCGGGCAGTGTAGGGGGTCATGCTGGGAGTGGTGTTTCAGGGTTTAGAGCAGTGCAGTGGTGTTCAGGCAGTGTAGGGGGACGTGCTGGGGGTGGTGTTATAGGGTTTAGGACACAGCAGTGGTGTTCGGGCAGTCTAGGGGGTCATGCAGGGGGTGGTGTTTCAGGGTTTAGGGCAGTGCAGTGGTTCGGGCAGAGTAGGGGGTCATGCAGGGGGTGTTGTTTCAGGGTTGAGGGCAGTGCAGGTGTTTTTGGGCAGTGTAGGTGGTCTTGCTGGGGTGGTGTTTCAGGGTTTAGGGCAGTGGTGTTCGGGCAGTGTAGGGGGTCTTGCTGGGGCTGGTGTTTCAGGGTTTAGGGTAGTGCAGTAGTTTTCGGGCAGTGTAGGAGGTCATACTGGAGGGGGTGTTTCAGGGTTTAGGGCAGTGCCGTGGTGTGCAGGCAGTGTGAAGGGTCATGCTGGGGCTGGTCTTTTAGGGATTATGGCAGAGCAGTGGTGTTCTGGCAGTGTAGTGGGACGTACTGGGGGTGGTATTTTAGGGTTTAGGGCAGAGCAGTGGTGTTAGGGCAGCGTAGGGGGTCGTGCTGGGACTGGTGTTTCAGTGTTTAGGGCAGTGCAGTGGTGTACGGGCCTTGTAGGGGGTCATGCTGGGGCTGGTGATTCAGGGTTTAGGGCAGTGCAGTGGTGTTCGGGCAGTGTAGGGGGTCGTGCTGGGGCTGGTGTTTCAGGGTTTAGGCTAGAGCAGTGGTGTTCGGCAGTGTAGGTGGACTTCCTGGGGATGGTGTTTCAGGGTTTAGGGCAGTGCAGTGGTGTTAGAGCAGTGTAGGGGGTCTTGCTGGGGCTGGTGTTTCAGGGTTTAGGGCAGTGCAGTGGTGTTCGGGCAGTATAGGGGCTCGTTCTGGGGGTGGGGTTTCAGGGTTTAGGGAAGAGCAGTGGTGTTCGGGCATTGTAGGTGGTAGTGCTGGTTTTTCAGGATTTAGTGTAGAGCAGTGGTGTTCGGGCAGTGTAGGGGGACGTACTGGGGGTGGTGTTTCAGGGTTTAGTGCTGAGCAGTGGTGTTCGGGCAGTGTTGGGGGTCTTGCTGGGGATAGTGTTTCAGGGTTTAGGGCAGTGCAGTGGTGTTCGGGCAGTGTAGTGGTTCGTGGTGGAGGTGGTGTTTCAGGGTTTTAGGGCAGGGCAGTGCTGTTCAGGCAGTGTAGGGGGTCGTGCTGGGGGTGGGGTTTCAGGGATTAGGGCAGAGCCCGGGTGTTCGGGCAGTGTAGGTGGTAGTGCTGGTTTTTCAGGTTTTAGTGTAGAGCAGTGGTGTTCAGGCAGTGTAGGGGGACGTACTGGGGTGGTATTTAAGGGTTTAGTGCTTAGCAGTGGTGTTCGGGCAGTGTTGGGGGTCTTGCTGGTGATGGTGTTTCAGGGTTTAGGGCAGTGCAGTGGTGTTCTAGCAGTGTAGTGGGTCGTGGTGGAGGTGGTGTTTCAGGGTTTTAGGGCAGGGCAGTGGTGTTCGGGCAGGTAAGGGGGTCGTGCAGGGGCTGGTGTTTCAGGGTTTAGGGCAGTGCAGTGGTGTTTGGGGAGTGTAGGGGATCGTGCTGGGGCTGGTGTTTCAGTGTTATGTCAGTGCAGTGGTGTTCGGGCAGTGTAGGGGGTCATGCTGGGACTGGTGTTTGAGGGTTTAGGGCAGTGCAGTGGTGTTCGGGCAGTGTAGAGGGTCATGCTGGGGGTGGTGTATCAGGGTTTAGGGCAGAGCAGTGGTGTTCGGGCAGTTTAGGGTCTCGTGCTGTGACTGGTGTTTGAGGGTTTAGGGCAGTGCAGTGGTGTTCGGGCAGTGTAGAGGGTCATGCTGGGGGTGGTGTTTCAGGGTTTAGGGCTGAGCAGTGGTGTTCGGGCAGTTTAGGGTCTCGTGCTGCTGTTGGTGTTTCAGGATTTAGGGCAGAGCAGTGGTGTTCGGCCAGTGTAGAGTGACGTGCTGTGGCTGGTGTTTCATGGTTTAGGGCAGAGTGTAGGAAGGTGGATATCTGACTATGGTTACCCCCAAATTTTTGCCTAGTGTCTAGCTGGGTTTTCGACTTAGTTGGCCTGAGATCCTGCCATTCAGGCTCTCAGGCTATCTGCTCTCTCTGTAAAATGGACTCCATGTACCCTAGGTACATACCCAATTGGTTGGATCACCCTGTCAGCCCCTGTACCAGTGTACACTAGGTACCCAGGGCATTGGTGTATCCAAGGCCTGCCAGGGGCTGAAGCATGTATTATGCCACCCCAGGCTTGGCCTAACAATCTGACACAACTGGCTGATCACTCAGCTGGGGTAAGTTGGTGTAATCACCTCTTACTTAGGTGTAGTATACCTATACCTAAACTTAAATGGGACACCTGGTAACCTATAAGTCACTCCTATGGCAGGCCTTAACAATCCTGAAGGCAGAGTGCTTGGTTCCATGTGAGATGGTGCTCTGGCATGAGCTGAGCCTGTCTGCAGTGGTCGGAACAACTTCCTTCTACTGTTTCCAGATATCGTCATACCATATACTCTTAAGTGCATTATGAACCTCGCGGTTAAATGCTATCTTTGGTTTGGCTTTATCAAAACATGTCGAGTAAGGTGTCATACGAATTGGAATACTAACCCCTCGCCAATTCTGGCGACGGGGTTAGCATTCCACCCTTCTAGAGGGACACGACATGTACAGTGCCTGAAACCCGGGTAAAATCAGACATAGCCTCAGCTCCACAAAATGGATGCTGCCACCACAGACACAAGTCTGCCCTCCTGCTGCTGGGAGTCCTTCCAGCTTGGGAGGTGTGGACAAAGGGTTTCCTGCCAGGGGAGGTGCATGCACCACCCCAGACAGGATTTTGTGTATTGGTCAGGTAGGGCTTGAAAGAAACCAGACATGCCTGTGGCTCACAAGGAGCCTCGGGGCATATGCCAGTTCAAACCGGTCCTGGGGCACACCAGTCCCGGGCCTGGGGCGAGCTGGACAAAGGATTGGGGGTGTAACCACCCCCCTTCCTGGTCCCACCCATAGGGAGGGACCTAGCAGGTAGTCCGGCCCCTAGAATCCGCTTAAAGGTAGGAGCTGTGTCCTAAGACTTCAGACATCCTGGAATCAACTTGAAACTAAGAAGAAGACGGGAACTTCGACATTCTGCTGCACAGAAGACTGAAGAAAATCTCCCCTGTGGTCAGGGAGTGACCACCTTGCTAACGCAAGCACCATCCAGCGAATCACCGTCTGCTTTGCCGCCGCCTCCCGCCGGAGCCCGAGCCCAGAGACTGACAAGACCTGGACCTCCAGACCTCTCACCGCCCGATCCACAGTCCCTGAAAAGAGGAGACCCGTGGAGGCACCGAGACACGTGGAGCCAGCCATCTTGAAACGACTACGACAAGCTGACCAGTGCAACAACCGAGGCTCCCTCCAAGTTGTGCTTTGGGTCCTGAGAAGCCCAACCCTCGAGCAGCATCTGCACCAAAGGTGAGCCCTCCAGCATCTCCACGATCTGCGTGGGGCCCTTCTGCATTTTGCCACTCGACGCGCCTAACCGGTTGCTGGCCCGCTGGCTAGTGGCCATCTTGGCGACGAAATCTACGACAAACACCGCTGGTCTGGTTGCTCCAGACTGGCCCTTGCTCCCCTCCAAAGGAGCAATCCCTCTGACCTTGCTGGTCAGAACCAACAGCTGATTTCCGAATCCTCCTGCAATTGCTTTTGCCAAGGCTTGTTTGCTTCGATCAAGTCGCCGACACCGCCGACAGCGAGAGCCTGCGTGGGACAGCTCGTGAGCCGACTCCTGGACGTCGTCGACCTTCAGGGACCACGTGGCTGCGGAGACAAGCTACCCCTCATCACCTGTTTGCACCCGACATCGCCTGGTACCCACCTGGTGCCACGCTGGTCACTGGCTAGTGACTGTGAACACTGTCCCCTCTGCTTACAGGTCTTCAACATCTCCGATCCACTCTTGGATCCACTGCATCTCTTCCCGACCGACCGCCTGCAGCATCTTTGTCCCAGGCTCAACGGAACAGATAGAAGAAACCCGACGCACTTTGAGGCCTATGCACCCGCTTCCTGTGGGTGAGGTAAAGCTGGTACTCCGGTGCCCATGTGTAGTAATACATCTCTAGTGCCTGTGTTCCAAATCTTAAGTTCCTAGGTCATCCGGAAGATTCCTTTTGCAGTAACTTTGTACTTTTTACGCACCCATTGAAACCTATGGGAGCACGCGTGTGACTATTTGCTCTGCACACGCCACCCGTGGACCTCCTGGTCACTAACTGACGTTAGCTCCTTGTAGGCCCAGCGATTCTAGAGGCCCTAGGCCTTTTCCCTTTTCTGTTCGTGGTACTTATACCACTATTTTAGTATATGGTTTGAGTGGCCACCAGGGCCTATCCATATAACGTGCAACTTCTGTGTATTCTGTGATAATCTTGTTTGACGATTTGTGCTCCTGTGCTCATAAAGAGACTAGGGGTTACTTTGAGAAATAAATACATATATATTTTGAATATATATCTGTGTGGTGTCCTTTCATTGGTATAAAAGGGGGTTACTATTGGTAAAACAGCTTGCTTAACACGCATCACGAGTTTAGCCTCAAAGACTGCTTAGCCTACGCTACCACTAGGGCAGCTGGTCCGAAAAGGTTGACTTACAACCACACCATAAGGGTTGCTTGGCATGGTACAAGGTGGTCACTAGAACTAGTGATCAGCATATACCAGGCCAACTTCTCACATTGGTGAGCAGCGGTTGGATTTGAGCTTGCTGTGTTTTACCATTGTAATCTCTTGGTTACCAATTGAAAGATCACATAGGTACCTGTAGGTACATATAAAACAAGATTAGATATACCTAAGTTCTACTGAACTTAGTTGTTGTAGAGCAAAGGGAGTAGCACACCCTGACTACAACTACTAGATAGGTTTAGTAGGTAAACCCAAGTGTAGGTAGATTGCAACACATCCACCCACACTTAAGAGCAATGGCTGGGGCAGAGGGGTCCACTGTACCCATCTCTGTTGAGAGTGACCCCCCGAGGGCACCATCCATCTATGCTACCCTTAATCAGAATGAGCTCAGGCATTTGGCAACTCTTAGAGGCCTTAAACAGCCCAAGAACCCAAACTCTGCTGAGCTCAGAGAGCTCTTACAGAATGATGAGAATCAGAGAGCACTCAAGAAAGCTTCCCAGTTAGCCCCCTTAGGGACAGGAACAGGAGGCCCCCCTTCTAAAGATGCCACTGAAGTACCCCTTCCCAATAGTCACCCCTTAGATGGGATGCCTACTACAGGGGAGGAAAGTGGTGAGGATACAGAAAGTAGTGATGATGAAGGGAGAACTAGCCCAGTGCCAAGTATTATACTTGGCCCAGCTAAACTAAGGCTATTGGGGACTGACAATGGGTTCACCCCATTGGATCTCCCCAGTGGACTTAACACAGGGCTTGGGAGGCAAAGGAATCGCTCAGGTGACTCCAATGCTTCTCATGGCTCTAGAGGCTCTCAAGGTCACTCCAGGAAAAGGATGACCACCCCTCAGAGGAGGGAACATGAGGCCAGAATGCAGGAAGCCCAGCTGAGGATCAGGAAGCAGGAGCTAGAAGTAGCCCTGATGGAAGAAAAACTGAGCAAGGCTAGGCAGCATAGAGAGAGTGGGTCTATACCCACTGGTGGCAGCAATGTCCCTAGGGACAAAGATAGGGTCTTTGACAATAGGAACCTGTCCAAGATTGTGCCCCCCTACAAAAGTGGGGATGACATCCACAAATGGATGACTGCTCTTGAGAGAGCCTGCAAAGTGCAGCAGGTTCCTGAAGACCAGTGGGCAGCAATCTTATGGCTCTCCTTTGAGGGGAGAGGCAGAGATAGACTCCTCACTGTTAGAGAAGAGGATGTCAGAAATTACAGAGTCCTGAAGAGTGTCCTAGTTGATGGGTTAGGCTTAACCACTGAACAGTACAGGTTAATGTTCAGAGACACCCAGAAGACACAGACTCAGGACTGGTCTGAATATGTGGAATGTGCCACTAAGGCTTTGGAGGGTTGGTTGCTGGGAAGTAAGGTGTCTGATTATACAGGATTGTACAATTTGATGATGAGAGAGCAGATTTTAAGTAATTGTCAAAACCAGCTTCTCCATCAACACCTGGTAGACTCAGATTTGACCTCTCCCCAAGAATTGGGAAAGAGGGCAGATAAATGGGTCAGGACCAGGATCAGGCCTAAAAACCAGGGTGGTGACCAAAAGAAAGATACCACCAAGCCTCAAGAGAAGGGTGGGGATAAAGAAAAAGAGAAACCTTCCTCAGGGCCCCAAAACTCCACACAGGGTGGTGGGTCCCAAGCTCCCTCCTCTACCACAGCTAAAAAGCCCTACTGCCATGAGTGTAAAACTCCTGGGCATTGGAAAACTGACAGCGGTTGCCCAAGGGCTAAAAACAAAACTGTTCCTCCAATTACTCCTGTCACACCACCTATTACTGTCAGCAGTAATCCCCCAGGTGGTGGGAGTGCCCCCAGAAATCTGGGTGGGTTTACTTGGGGAACACAGGGGGACCCTGGCTTAGCCAATTCCCCTACAGCAACCACTCTTGTCTGTGATGGTGGCATGGGGTTTGCCAACTTCACTGCCTGTCCCAACACTTTGGGTAGGTACAGACAGGAGCCCTACATCAATGGTACAAAAGCTGAGGCCTACAGAGACACTGGGGCTAGCATCACAATGGTGGCCCATTGGCTAGTTCCCTCTGAGCAGCTTTTGCCCGGTTTCTCCTACCAGGTGACTAACATTGATGGCAAACAGAACAGTCATCCCATGGCAGAGGTATGTCTCAGCTGGGGAGGGGTCACTGGCCCTAAAAGGGTAGCAGTGTCCCCAACCTTGCCTGTAGACTGCTTACTGGGGAATGACTTAGAACTCTCAGCTTGGGCTGGAGTTGAACAAGACACCCATTCTAAAATGGTAGGCCTTTCACAAAAGGGTAGGGGGGTTGTGCCATTCACAACCCCTGTCCAAATAGATTTCCTCCCTGAAAAGGTTGGAAGGGCAGTGGTAGCCACAGCCCAGGCACAGACAGACTTCCCTGTAGGGACTGGCAGAGCTGTGACAGTCACAGCTCAAACACAAACTGAGTGCCCCCCTGAAAAGGTTGGCAAGGCTGTAATGGTCTCAGCCTATACTCAGACTGACATAGGTGTAGTGAAGCCTGAAACAATGGATCACTCCACACAAACTGAGAGTAGTGGGGAGGAAGAAAAGTCTCCCTCTCCCCAGACATTAGGAAAAGGTCAGCCTCCTCAGGGATCTGACCTCACCCCTTGTGAAGAAACTGCCCCAGAGGTAGCCAGGCCTGGCCTGGCAGAGCCTCTGATGTCAGTGGCCCCTTCCAAGGTGGGATCCAGTCTGGTGCAGGTAGCCTGCCTCTCTCTACCCTGCCTCAGTCAGCCCAGGGCTGCAGAGGTCAGGGAGGCCAGTGGACCCCCAGAGGGCCCCTGTCCACAAGAACCCCCCCATCAAAAGAATGAGGATTGCCTGGCTAGTCGCCCTAGTCAGGTGATGGGTAAAAACATTCCTGAGGGATCTCCTTTACAGGTAGTTAGGGACCTCCCCCAGGGGGATTCTGTTGGGCACAGGCAAACATGGGACCTTAGGGCCCCAAACCTGACCTGTCCCTCCAGTAAGCCCACAAAAGGGACCCAGCCTCCAGCTTTAGGTAGCCAGAGGCTGACCCTGAGAGCACAGTGCAACTCAGTTAAAGAAAGAAAGGCATCCATGGTGGAGGATGATTGGAGGAAGCTGAGGCCTCACTTTGAGGACACTCACTTCAGTACTCCATCTCAACACCAGCCTTTTACTTTGCCAAGACACACCACAGGTAGAGATTCCCTATGGTGGAGACCCTCTGATACCCTTAGGGTGAGGGATTGCTTAGTGGACCATGAGACAGGGGGTAACCATGCCAGTGCTGGTTCCTCCTTATATGGCCACTTGGGCAATATAGGCTTACCTGGTCAAGGTCAGCCTTATCTCCCTTCGTTTGGGGGGGGGTTGTGTAGGAAGGTGGATATCTGACTATGGTTACCCCCAAATTTTTGCCTAGTGTCTAGCTGGGTTTTCGACTTAGTTGGCCTGAGATCCTGCCATTCAGGCTCTCAGGCTATCTGCTCTCTCTGTAAAATGGACTCCATGTACCCTAGGTACATACCCAATTGGTTGGATCACCCTGTCAGCCCCTGTACCAGTGTACACTAGGTACCCAGGGCATTGGTGTATCCAAGGCCTGCCAGGGGCTGAAGCATGTATTATGCCACCCCAGGCTTGGCCTAACAATCTGACACAACTGGCTGATCACTCAGCTGGGGTAAGTTGGTGTAATCACCTCTTACTTAGGTGTAGTATACCTATACCTAAACTTAAATGGGACACCTGGTAACCTATAAGTCACTCCTATGGCAGGCCTTAACAATCCTGAAGGCAGAGTGCTTGGTTCCATGTGAGATGGTGCTCTGGCATGAGCTGAGCCTGTCTGCAGTGGTCGGAACAACTTCCTTCTACTGTTTCCAGATATCGTCATACCATATACTCTTAAGTGCATTATGAACCTCGCGGTTAAATGCTATCTTTGGTTTGGCTTTATCAAAACATGTCGAGTAAGGTGTCATACGAATTGGAATACTAACCCCTCGCCAATTCTGGCGACGGGGTTAGCATTCCACCCTTCTAGAGGGACACGACATGTACAGTGCCTGAAACCCGGGTAAAATCAGACATAGCCTCAGCTCCACAAAATGGATGCTGCCACCACAGACACAAGTCTGCCCTCCTGCTGCTGGGAGTCCTTCCAGCTTGGGAGGTGTGGACAAAGGGTTTCCTGCCAGGGGAGGTGCATGCACCACCCCAGACAGGATTTTGTGTATTGGTCAGGTAGGGCTTGAAAGAAACCAGACATGCCTGTGGCTCACAAGGAGCCTCGGGGCATATGCCAGTTCAAACCGGTCCTGGGGCACACCAGTCCCGGGCCTGGGGCGAGCTGGACAAAGGATTGGGGGTGTAACCACCCCCCTTCCTGGTCCCACCCATAGGGAGGGACCTAGCAGGTAGTCCGGCCCCTAGAATCCGCTTAAAGGTAGGAGCTGTGTCCTAAGACTTCAGACATCCTGGAATCAACTTGAAACTAAGAAGAAGACGGGAACTTCGACATTCTGCTGCACAGAAGACTGAAGAAAATCTCCCCTGTGGTCAGGGAGTGACCACCTTGCTAACGCAAGCACCATCCAGCGAATCACCGTCTGCTTTGCCGCCGCCTCCCGCCGGAGCCCGAGCCCAGAGACTGACAAGACCTGGACCTCCAGACCTCTCACCGCCCGATCCACAGTCCCTGAAAAGAGGAGACCCGTGGAGGCACCGAGACACGTGGAGCCAGCCATCTTGAAACGACTACGACAAGCTGACCAGTGCAACAACCGAGGCTCCCTCCAAGTTGTGCTTTGGGTCCTGAGAAGCCCAACCCTCGAGCAGCATCTGCACCAAAGGTGAGCCCTCCAGCATCTCCACGATCTGCGTGGGGCCCTTCTGCATTTTGCCACTCGACGCGCCTAACCGGTTGCTGGCCCGCTGGCTAGTGGCCATCTTGGCGACGAAATCTACGACAAACACCGCTGGTCTGGTTGCTCCAGACTGGCCCTTGCTCCCCTCCAAAGGAGCAATCCCTCTGACCTTGCTGGTCAGAACCAACAGCTGATTTCCGAATCCTCCTGCAATTGCTTTTGCCAAGGCTTGTTTGCTTCGATCAAGTCGCCGACACCGCCGACAGCGAGAGCCTGCGTGGGACAGCTCGTGAGCCGACTCCTGGACGTCGTCGACCTTCAGGGACCACGTGGCTGCGGAGACAAGCTACCCCTCATCACCTGTTTGCACCCGACATCGCCTGGTACCCACCTGGTGCCACGCTGGTCACTGGCTAGTGACTGTGAACACTGTCCCCTCTGCTTACAGGTCTTCAACATCTCCGATCCACTCTTGGATCCACTGCATCTCTTCCCGACCGACCGCCTGCAGCATCTTTGTCCCAGGCTCAACGGAACAGATAGAAGAAACCCGACGCACTTTGAGGCCTATGCACCCGCTTCCTGTGGGTGAGGTAAAGCTGGTACTCCGGTGCCCATGTGTAGTAATACATCTCTAGTGCCTGTGTTCCAAATCTTAAGTTCCTAGGTCATCCGGAAGATTCCTTTTGCAGTAACTTTGTACTTTTTACGCACCCATTGAAACCTATGGGAGCACGCGTGTGACTATTTGCTCTGCACACGCCACCCGTGGACCTCCTGGTCACTAACTGACGTTAGCTCCTTGTAGGCCCAGCGATTCTAGAGGCCCTAGGCCTTTTCCCTTTTCTGTTCGTGGTACTTATACCACTATTTTAGTATATGGTTTGAGTGGCCACCAGGGCCTATCCATATAACGTGCAACTTCTGTGTATTCTGTGATAATCTTGTTTGACGATTTGTGCTCCTGTGCTCATAAAGAGACTAGGGGTTACTTTGAGAAATAAATACATATATATTTTGAATATATATCTGTGTGGTGTCCTTTCATTGGTATAAAAGGGGGTTACTATTGGTAAAACAGCTTGCTTAACACGCATCACGAGTTTAGCCTCAAAGACTGCTTAGCCTACGCTACCACTAGGGCAGCTGGTCCGAAAAGGTTGACTTACAACCACACCATAAGGGTTGCTTGGCATGGTACAAGGTGATCACTTTAACTAGTGAGCATCATATACCAGGCCAACTTCTCACACAGAGCACTTGTGTTCGGGCAGTGTAGGGGGTCATGCTGGGAGTGGTGTTTCAGGGTTTAGAGCAGTGCAGTGGTGTTCAGGCAGTGTAGGGGGACGTGCTGGGGGTGGTATTATATGGTTTAGGACACAGCAGTGGTGTTCGGGCAGTCTAGGGGGTCATGCAGGGGGTGGTGTTTCAGGGTTTAGGGCAGTGCAGTGGTTCGGGCAGAGTAGGGGGTCATGCAGGGGGTGTTGTTTCAGGGTTGAGGGCAGTGCAGGTGTTTTTGGGCAGTGTAGGTGGTCTTGCTGGGGTGGTGTTTCAGGGTTTAGGGCAGTGGTGTTCGGGCAGTGTAGGGGGTCTTGCTGGGGCTGGTGTTTCAGGGTTTAGGGCAGTGCAGTAGTTTTCGGGCAGTGTAGGGGGTCATACTGGAGGTGGTGTTTCAGGGTTTAGGGCAGTGCCGTGGTGTGCAGGCAGTGTGAAGGGTCATGCTGGGGCTGGTCTTTTAGGGATTATGGCAGAGCAGTGGTGTTCTGGCAGTGTAGTGGGACGTACTGGGGGTGGTATTTTAGGGTTTAGGGCAGAGAAGTGGTGTTAGGGCAGCGTAGGGGGTCGTGCTGGGACTGGTGTTTCAGTGTTTAGGGCAGTGCAGTGGTGTACGGGCCTTGTAGGGGGTCATGCTGGGGCTGGTGATTCAGGGTTTAGGGCAGTGCAGTGGTGTTCGGGCAGTGTAGGGGGTCGTGCTGGGGCTGGTGTTTCAGGGTTTAGGCTAGAGCAGTGGTGTTCAGCAGTGTAGGTGGACTTCCTGGGGATGGTGTTTCAGGGTTTAGGGCAGTGCAGTGGTGTTAGAGCAGTGTAGGGGATGTGGTGGAGGTGGTGTTTCAGGGTTTAGGGCTATGCAGTGAGGTTCGGGCAGTGTAGGGGGTCGTGCTGGGGCTGGTGTTTCAGTGTTTAGGGCAGTGCAGTGGTGTTCGAGCAGTGTAGGGGGTCGTGCTGGGGCTGGTGTTTCAGGGTTTAGGGCAGTGCAGTGGTGTTCAGGTAGTGTAGGGGGTCATGGTGGGGCTGGTGTTTCAGGGTTTAGGGCACTGCAGTGGTGTTCGGGTAGTGTAGGGGTCATGCTGGGGCTGGTGTTTCAGGGTTTAGGGCAGTGCAGTAGTGTTCGGGCAGTGTAGGGGGTCGTGGTGGAGGTGGTGTTTCAGGGTTGAGGGCAGTGCAGTGGTGTTCAGGCAGTGTAGGGGTACATGCTGGGGGTGGTGTTTTAGGGTTTAGGGCACAGCAGTGGTGTTCGGGCTGTCTAGGGGGTCATGCAGGGTGTGGTGTTTCAGGGTTTAGGGCAGTGCAGTGGTTCGGGCAGAGTAGGGGGTCATGCAGGGAGTGTTGTTTCAGGGTTTAGGGCAGTGCAGGTGTTTTCGGGCAGTGTAGGGGGTCTTGCTGGGGTGGTGTTTCAGGGTTTAGGGCAGTGGTGTTCGGGCAGTGTAGGGGGTCTTGCTGGGGCTGGTGTTTCAGGGTTTAGGGCAGTGCAGTAGTTTTCGGGCAGTGTAGGGGGTCATACTGGAGGTGGTGTTTCAGGGTTTAGGGCAGTGCAGTGGTGTGCTGGCAATGTGAAGGGTCATGCTGGGGCTGGTGTTTTAGGGATTATGGCAGAGCAGTGGTGTTCGGGCAGTGTAGGGGGTCATGCTCAGGTTGGTGTTTCAGGATTAAGGGCAGAGCAGTGGTGTTCGGGCAGTGTAGGGGGGAACGTACTGGGGGTGGTGTTTTAGGGTTTAGGGCAGAGCAGTGGTGTTTGGGCAGTGTAGGAGGTCGTGCTGGGGCTGGTGTTTCAGGGTTTAGGTCGGTGCAGTGGTGTTCGGGCAGTGTAGGGGATCGTGCTGGGGTGATGTTTCTAGGTTTAGGGCAGTGCAGTGGTGTTCAGTGAGTGTAGGGGATCGTGCTGGGGCTGGTGTGTCAGGGTTTAGGGCAGTGCACTGGTGTTCGGGCAGTGTATGGGATCATGCTGGGGCTGGTGTTTCAGGGTTTAGGGCAGTGCAGTGGTGTTTGGTTGTGTAGGTGTCATGGTGGGGCTCGTGTTTCAGGGTTTAGTGCAATGCAGTGGTGTTCAGGTAGTGTAGGAGGTCGTGCTGGGGCTAATGTTTCAGGGTTTAGGGCAGAGTAGTGGTGTTCAGGCAGTGTAGGGGGTCATGCTGGGGCTGGTGTTTCAGGGTTTAGGGCAGTGCAGTGGTGTTCGGGCTGTTTAGGGTGTCGTGCTGGGGCTTGTGTTTCAGGGTTTAGGGCAGTGCAGTGGTGTTCGGGCAGTGTAGGGGTCGTGCTGGGGGTGGTGTTTCAGGGTTTAGAGCAGTGCAGTGGTGTTTGGGCAGTGTAGGGGATCTTTCTAGGGCTGGTGTTTCAGGGTTTAGGGCAGTGCAGTGGTGTTCGGACAGTGTAGGGGGTCTTGCTGGGGCTGGTGTTTCAGGGTTTAGGGCAGTGCAGTGGTGTTCGGGCAGTATAGGGGCTCGTTCTGGGGGTGGGGTTTCAGGGTTTAGGGAAGAGCAGTGGTGTTCGGGCATTGTAGGTGGTAGTGCTTGTTTTTCAGGATTTAGTGTAGAGCAGTGGTGTTCGGGCAGTGTAGGGGGACGTACTGGGGGTGGTGTTTCAGGGTTTAGTGCTGAGCAGTGGTGTTCGGGCAGTGTTGGGGGTCTTGCTGGGGATGGTGTTTCAGGGTTTAGGGCAGTGCAGTGGTGTTCGGGCAGTGTAGTGGTTCGTGGTGGAGGTGGTGTTTCAGGGTTTTAGGGCAGGGCAGTGGTGTTCAGGCAGTGTAGGGGGTCGTGCTGGGGGTGGGGTTTCAGGGATTAGGGCAGAGCAGGGGTGTTCGGGCAGTGTAGGTGGTAGTGCTGGTTTTTCAGGTTTTAGTGTAGAGCAGTGGTGTTCGGGCAGTGTAGGGGGACGTACTGGGGTGGTATTTAAGGGTTTAGTGCTGAGCAGTGGTGATGGTGTTTCAGGGTTTAGGGCAGTGCAGTGGTGTTCTAGCAGTGTAGTGGGTCGTGGTGGAGGTGGTGTTTCAGGGTTTTAGGGCAGGGCAGTGGTGTTCGGGCAGGTAAGGGGGTCGTGCAGGGGCTGGTGTTTCAGGGTTTAGGGCAGTGCAGTGGTGTTTGGGGAGTGTAGGGGATCGTGCTGGGGCTGGTGTTTCAGTGTTATGTCAGTGCAGTGGTGTTCGGGCAGTGTAGGGGGTCATGCTGGGACTGGTGTTTGAGGGTTTAGGGCAGTGCAGTGGTGTTCGGGCAGTGTAGAGGGTCATGCTGGGGGTGGTGTTTCAGGGTTTAGGGCAGAGCAGTGGTGTTCGGGCAGTTTAGGGTCTCGTGCTGTGACTGGTGTTTGAGGGTTTAGGGCAGTGCAGTGGTGTGCAGGCAGTGTGAAGGGTCATGCTGCGGCTGGTGTTTTAGGGATTATGGCAGAGCAGTGGTGTTCAGGCAGTGTAGGGGGTCATGCTCGGGTTGGTGTTTCAGGGTTTAGGGCAGAGCAGTGGTGTTCGGGCAGTGTAGGGGAACATTCTGGGGGTGGTGTTTTAGGGTTTAGGGCAGAGCAGTGGTGTTTTGGCAGTGTAGGGGTCGTGCTGGGGGTGGTGTTTCAGGGTTTAGACCAGTGCAGGGGTGTTTGGGCAGTGTAGGGGATCTTTCTAGGGCTGGTGTTTCAGGGTTTAGGGCAGTGCAGTGGTGTTCGGACAGTGTAGGGGGTCTTGCTGGGGCTGGTGTTTCAGGGTTTAGGGCAGTGCAGTGGTGTTCGGGCAGTATAGGGGCTCGTTCTGGGGGTGGGGTTTCAGGGTTTAGGGAAGAGCAGTGGTGTTCGGGCATTGTAGGTGGTAGTGCTGGTTTTTCAGGATTTAGTGTAGAGCAGTGGTGTCCGGGCAGTGTAGGGGGACGTACTGGGCGTGGTGTTTCAGGGTTTAGTGCTGAGCAGTGGTGTTCGGGCAGTGTTGGGGGTCTTGCTGGGGATGGTGTTTCAGGGTTTAGGGCAGTGCAGTGGTGTTCGGGCAGTGTAGTGGTTCGTGGTGGAGGTGGTGTTTCAGGGTTTTAGGGCAGGGCAGTGGTGTTCAGGCAGTGTAGGGGGTCGTGCTGGGGGTGGGGTTTCAGGGATTAGGGCAGAGCAGGGGTGTTCGGGCAGTGTAGGTGGTAGTGCTGGTTTTTCAGGTTTTAGTGTAGAGCAGTGGTGTTCAGGCAGTGTAGGGGGACGTACTGGGGTGGTATTTAAGGGTTTAGTGCTGAGCAGTGGTGTTCGGGCAGTGTTGGGGGTCTTGCTGGTGATGGTGTTTCAGGGTTTAGGGCAGTGCAGTGGTGTTCTAGCAGTGTAGTGGGTCGTGGTGGAGGTGGTGTTTCAGGGTTTTAGGGCAGGGCAGTGGTGTTCGGGCAGGTAAGGGGGCCGTGCAGGGGCTGGTGTTTCAGGGTTTAGGGCAGTGCAGTGCTGTTTGGGGAGTGTAGGGGATCGTGCTGGGGCTGGTGTTTCAGTGTTATGTCAGTGCAGTGGTGTTCGGGCAGTGTAGGGGGTCATGCTGGGACTGGTGTTTGAGGGTTTAGGGCAGTGCAGTGGTGTTCGGGCAGTGTAGAGGGTCATGCTGGGGGTGGTGTTTCAGGGTTTAGGGCAGAACAGTGGTGTTCGGGCAGTTTAGGGTCTCGTGCTGTGACTGGTGTTTGAGGGTTTAGGGCAGTGCAGTGGTGTTCGGGCAGTGTAGAGGGTCATGCTGGGGGTGGTGTTTCAGGGTTTAGGGCTGAGCAGTGGTGTTCGGGCAGTTTAGGGTCTCGTGCTGCTGTTGGTGTTTCAGGATTTAGGGCAGAGCAGTGGTGTTCGGCCAGTGTAGAGTGGCGTGCTGTGGCTGGTGTTTCATGGTTTAGGGCAGAGCACTTGTGTTCGGGCAGTGTAGGGGGTCATGCTGGGAGTGGTGTTTCAGGGTTTAGAGCAGTGCAGTGGTGTTCAGGCAGTGTAGGGGGACGTGCTGGGGGTGGTGTTATAGGGTTTAGGACACAGCAGTGGTGTTCGGGCAGTCTAGGGGGTCATGCAGGGGGTGGTGTTTCAGGGTTTAGGGCAGTGCAGTGGTTCGGGCAGAGTAGGGGCCATGCAGGGGGTGTTGTTTCAGGGTTGAGGGCAGTGCAGGTGTTTTTGGGCAGTGTAGGTGGTCTTGCTGGGGTGGTGTTTCAGGGTTTAGGGCAGTGGTGTTCGGGCAGTGTAGGGGGTCTTGCTGGGGCTGGTGTTTCAGGGTTTAGGGTAGTGCAGTAGTTTTCGGGCAGTGTAGGGGGTCATACTGGAGGGGGTGTTTCAGGGTTTAGGGCAGTGCCGTGGTGTGCAGGCAGTGTGAAGGGTCATGCTGGGGCTGGTCTTTTAGGGATTATGGCAGAGCAGTGGTGTTCTGGCAGTGTAGTGGGACGTACTGGGGGTGGTATTTTAGGGTTTAGGGCAGAGCAGTGGTGTTAGGGCAGCGTAGGGGGTCGTGCTGGGACTGGTGTTTCAGTGTTTAGGGCAGTGCAGTGGTGTACGGGCCTTGTAGGGGGTCATGCTGGGGCTGGTGATTCAGGGTTTAGGGCAGTGCAGTGGTGTTCGGGCAGTGTAGGGGGTCGTGCTGGGGCTGGTGTTTCAGGGTTTAGGCTAGAGCAGTGGTGTTCGGCAGTGTAGGTGGACTTCCTGGGGATGGTGTTTCAGGGTTTAGGGCAGTGCAGTGGTGTTAGAGCAGTGTAGGGGGTCTTGCTGGGGCTGGTGTTTCAGGGTTTAGGGCAGTGCAGTGGTGTTCGGGCAGTATAGGGGCTCGTTCTGGGGGTGGGGTTTCAGGGTTTAGGGAAGAGCAGTGGTGTTCGGGCATTGTAGGTGGTAGTGCTGGTTTTTCAGGATTTAGTGTAGAGCAGTGGTGTTCGGGCAGTGTAGGGGGACATACTGGGGGTGGTGTTAGAGGGTTTAGTGCTGAGCAGTGGTGTTCGGGCAGTGTTGGGGGTCTTGCTGGGGATAGTGTTTCAGGGTTTAGGGCAGTGCAGTGGTGTTCGGGCAGTGTAGTGGTTCGTGGTGGAGGTGGTGTTTCAGGGTTTTAGGGCAGGGCAGTGCTGTTCAGGCAGTGTAGGGGGTCGTGCTGGGGGTGGGGTTTCAGGGATTAGGGCAGAGCAGGGGTGTTCGGGCAGTGTAGGTGGTAGTGCTGGTTTTTCAGGTTTTAGTGTAGAGCAGTGGTGTTCAGGCAGTGTAGGGGGACGTACTGGGGTGGTATTTAAGGGTTTAGTGCTTAGCAGTGGTGTTCGGGCAGTGTTGGGGGTCTTGCTGGTGATGGTGTTTAAGGGTTTAGGGCAGTGCAGTGGTGTTCTAGCAGTGTAGTGGGTCGTGGTGGAGGTGGTGTTTCAGGGTTTTAGGGCAGGGCAGTGGTGTTCGGGCAGGTAAGGGGGTCGTGCAGGGGCTGGTGTTTCAGGGTTTAGGGCAGTGCAGTGGTGTTTGGGGAGTGTAGGGGATCGTGCTGGGGCTGGTGTTTCAGTGTTATGTCAGTGCAGTGGTGTTCGGGCAGTGTAGGGGGTCATGCTGGGACTGGTGTTTGAGGGTTTAGGGCAGTGCAGTGGTGTTCGGGCAGTGTAGAGGGTCATGCTGGGGGTGGTGTATCAGGGTTTAGGGCAGAGCAGTGGTGTTCGGGCAATTTAGGGTCTCGTGCTGTGACTGGTGTTTGAGGGTTTAGGGCAGTGCAGTGGTGTTCGGGCAGTGTAGAGGGTCATGCTGGGGGTGGTGTTTCAGGGTTTAGGGCTGAGCAGTGGTGTTCGGGCAGTTTAGGGTCTCGTGCTGCTGTTGGTGTTTCAGGATTTAGGGCAGAGCAGTGGTGTTCGGCCAGTGTAGAGTGACGTGCTGTGGCTGGTGTTTCATGGTTTAGGGCAGAGCACTTGTGTTCGGGCAGTGTAGGGGGTCATGCTGGGAGTGGTGTTTCAGGGTTTAGAGCAGTGCAGTGGTGTTCAGGCAGTGTAGGGGGACTTGCTGGGGGTGGTATTATAGGGTTTAGGACACAGCAGTGGTGTTCGGGCAGTCTAGGGGGTCATGCAGGGGGTGGTGTTTCAGGGTTTAGGGCAGTGCAGTGGTTCGGGCAGAGTAGGGGGTCATGCAGGGGGTGTTGTTTCAGGGTTGAGGGCAGTGCAGGTGTTTTTGGGCAGTGTAGGTGGTCTTGCTGGGGTGGTGTTTCAGGGTTTAGGGCAGTGGTGTTCGGGCAGTGTAGGGGGTCTTGCTGGGGCTGGTGTTTCAGGGTTTAGGGCAGTGCAGTAGTTTTCGGGCAGTGTAGGGGGTCATACTGGAGGTGGTGTTTCAGGGTTTAGGGCAGTGCCGTGGTGTGCAGGCAGTGTGAAGGGTCATGCTGGGGCTGGTCTTTTAGGGATTATGGCAGAGCAGTGGTGTTCTGGCAGTGTAGTGGGACGTACTGGGGGTGGTATTTTAGGGTTTAGGGCAGAGCAGTGGTGTTAGGGCAGCGTAGGGGGTCGTGCTGGGACTGGTGTTTCAGTGTTTAGGGCAGTGCAGTGGTGTACGGGCCTTGTAGGGGGTCATGCTGGGGCTGGTGATTCAGGGTTTAGGGCAGTGCAGTGGTGTTCGGGCAGTGTAGGGGGTCGTGCTGGGGCTGGTGTTTCAGGGTTTAGGCTAGAGCAGTGGTGTTCGGCAGTGTAGGTGGACTTCCTGGGGATGGTGTTTCAGGGTTTAGGGCAGTGCAGTGGTGTTAGAGCAGTGTAGGGGATGTGGTGGAGGTGGTGTTTCAGGGTTTAGGGCTATGCAGTGAGGTTCGGGCAGTGTAGGGGGTCGTGCTGGGGCTGGTGTTTCAGTGTTTAGGGCAGTGCAGTGGTGTTCGAGCAGTGTAGGGGGTCGTGCTGGGGCTGGTGTTTCAGGGTTTAGGGCAGTGCAGTGGTGTTCAGGTAGTGTAGGGGGTCATGGTGGGGCTGGTGTTTCAGGGTTTAGGGCACTGCAGTGGTGTTCGGGTAGTGTAGGGGTCATGCTGGGGCTGGTGTTTCAGGGTTTAGGGCAGTGCAGTAGTGTTCGGGCAGTGTAGGGGGTCGTGGTGGAGGTGGTGTTTCAGGGTTGAGGGCAGTGCAGTGGTGTTCAGGCAGTGTAGGGGTACATGCTGGGGGTGGTGTTTTAGGGTTTAGGGCACAGCAGTGGTGTTCGGGCTATCTAGGGGGTCATGCAGGGTGTGGTGTTTCAGGGTTTAGGGCAGTGCAGTGGTTCGGGCAGAGTAGGGGGTCATGCAGGGAGTGTTGTTTCAGGGTTTAGGGCAGTGCAGGTGTTTTCGGGCAGTGTAGGGGGTCTTGCTGGGGTGGTGTTTCAGGGTTTAGGGCAGTGGTGTTCGGGCAGTGTAGGGGGTCTTGCTGGGGCTGGTGTTTCAGGGTTTAGGGTAGTGCAGTAGTTTTCGGGCAGTGTAGGGGGTCATACTGGAGGTGATGTTTCAGGGTTTAGGGCAGTGCAGTGGTGTGCTGGCAATGTGAAGGGTCATGCTGGGGCTGGTGTTTTAGGGATTATGGCAGAGCAGTGGTGTTCGGGCAGTGTAGGGGGTCATGCTCAGGTTGGTGTTTCAGGATTTAGGGCAGAGCAGTGGTGTTCAGTGCAGTGTAGGGGGGAACGTACTGGGGGTGGTGTTTTAGGGTTTAGGGCAGAGCAGTGGTGTTCGGGCAGTGTAGGAGGTCGTGCTGGGGCTGGTGTTTTAGGGTTTAGGTCGGTGCAGTGGTGTTCGGGCAGTGTAGGGGGTCGTGCTGGGGCTGGTGTTTCAGGGTTTAGGTCGGTGCAGTGGTGTTCGGGCAGTGTAGGGGATCGTGCTGGGGTGATGTTTCTGGGCTTAGGGCAGTGCAGTGGTGTTCAGTGAGTGTAGGGGATCGTGCTGGGGCTGGTGTGTCAGGGTTTAGGGCAGTGCACTGGTGTTCGGGCAGTGTATGGGATCATGCTGGGGCTGGTGTTTCAGGGTTTAGGGCAGTGCAGTGGTGTTCGGGCAGTGTGGGGGGTCGTGCTGGGGCTAATGTTTCAGGGTTTAGGGCAGAGCAGTGGTGTTCAGGCAGTGTAGGGGGTCGTGCTGGGGCTGGTGTTTCAGGGTTTAGGGCAGTGCAGTGGTGTTCGGGCTGTTTAGGGTGTCGTGCTGGGGCTTGTGTTTCAGGGTTTAGGGAAGTGCAGTGGTGTTCGGGCAGTGTAGGGGTCGTGCTGAGGGTGGTGTTTCAGGGTTTAGAGCAGTGCAGTGGTGTTTGGGCAGTGTAGGGGATCGTGCTGGGGTGATGTTTCTGGGTTTAGGGCAGTGCAGTGGTGTTCAGTGAGTGTAGGGGATCGTGCTGGGGCTGGTGTGTCAGGGTTTAGGGCAGTGCACTGGTGTTCGGGCAGTGTATGGGATCATGCTGGGGCTGGTGTTTCAGGGTTTAGGGCAGTGCAGTGGTGTTTGGTTGTGTAGGTGTCATGGTGGGGCTCGTGTTTCAGGGTTTAGTGCAGTGCAGTGGTGTTCAGGTAGTGTAGGAGGTCGTGCTGGGACTGGTGTTTCAGGGTTTAGGGCAGTGCAGTGGTGTTTGGGCAGTGTAGGGGGTCAAGCTGGTGCTGGTGTTTCAGTGTATAGGGCAGTGCAGTGGTGTTCAGGCAGTGTAGGGGGTCGTGCTGGGGCTGGTGTTTCAGGTTTTAAGTCGGTGCAGTGGTGTTCGGGCAGAGTAGGGGGTTGTGCAGGGGGTGGTGTTTCAGGAGTTAGGGCAGTGCGATTGTTTTCGGGCAGTGTAGGGGGATGTACTGGGGTGGTGTTTCAGGATTTAGGGCAGTGCAGTGGTGTTCGGGCAGTGTGGGGGGTCGTGCTGGGGCTAATGTTTCAGGGTTTAGGGCAGAGCAGTGGTGTTCAGGCAGTGTAGGGGGTCGTGCTGGGGCTGGTGTTTCAGGGTTTAGGGCAGTGCAGTGGTGTTCGGGCTGTTTAGGGTGTCCTGCTGGGGCTTGTGTTTCAGGGTTTAGGGAAGTGCAGTGGTGTTCGGGGAGTGTAGGGGTCGTGCTGGGGGTGGTGTTTCAGGGTTTAGAGCAGTGCAGTGGTGTTTGCGCAGTGTAGGGGATCTTTCTAGGGCTGGTGTTTCAGGGTTTAGGGCAGTGCAGGGGTGTTTGGACAGTGTAGGGGGTCTTGCTGGGGCTGGTGTTTCAGGGTTTAGGGCAGTGCAGTGGTGTTCGGGCAGTATAGGGGCTCGTTTGGGGGCGGGGTTTCTGGGTTTAGGGCAGTGCAGTGGTGTTCAGTGAGTGTAGGGGATCGTGCTGGGGCTGGTGTGTCAGGGTTTAGGGCAGTGCACTGGTGTTCGGGAAGTGTATGGGATCATGCTGGGGCTGGTGTTTCAGGGTTTAGGGCAGTGCAGTGGTGTTTGGTTGTGTAGGTGTCATGGTGGGGCTCGTGTTTCAGGGTTTAGTGCAGTGCAGTGGTGTTCAGGTAGTGTAGGAGGTCGTGCTGGGACTGGTGTTTCAGGGTTTAGGGCAGTGCAGTGGTGTTTGGGCCGTGTAGGGGGTCAAGCTGGGGCTGGTGTTTCAGTGTATAGGGCAGTGCAGTGGTGTTCAGGCAGTGTAGGGAGTCGTGCTGGGGCTGGTGTTTCAGGTTTTAGGTCGGTGCAGTGGTGTTCGGGCAGAGTAGGGGGTTGTGCAGGGGGTGGTGTTTCAGGCTTTAGGGCAGTGCAGTTGTTTTCGGGCAGTGTAGGGGGATGTACTGGGGGTGGTGTTTCAGGGTTTAGAGCAGTGCAGTGGTGTTTGGGCAGTGTAGGGGATCTTTCCAGGGCTGGTGTTTCAGGGTTTAGGGCAGTGCAGTGGTGTAAGGACAGTGTAGGGGGTCTTGCTGGGGCTGGTGTTTCAGGGTTTAGGGCAGTGCAGTGGTGTTCGGGCAGTATAGGGGCTCGTTCTGGGGGTGGGGTTTCAGGGTTTAGGGAAGAGCAGTGGTGTTCGGGCATTGTAGGTGGTAGTGCTGGTTTTTCAGGATTTAGTGTAGAGCAGTGGTGTTCGGGCAGTGTAGGGGGACGTACTAGGGGTGGTGTTTCAAGGTTCAGTGCTGAGCAGTGGTGTTCGGGCAGTGTTGGGGGTCTTGCTGGGGATGGTGTTTCAGGGTTTAGGGCAGTGCAGTGGTGTTCGGGCAGTGTAGTGGTTCGTGGTGGAGGTGGTGTTTCAGGGTTTTAGGGCAGGGCAGTGGTGTTCAGGCAGTGTAGGGGGTCGTGCTGGGGGTGGGGTTTCAGGGATTAGGGCAGAGCAGGGGTGTTCGGGCAGTGTAGGTGGTAGTGCTGGTTTTTCAGGGTTTAGTGCTGAGCAGTGGTGTTCGGGCAGTGTTGGGGGTCTTGCTGGTGATGGTGTTTCAGGGTTTAGGGCAGTGCAGTGGTGTTCTAGCAGTGTAGTGGGTCATGGTGGAGGTGGTGTTTCAGGGTTTGAGGGCAGGGCAGTGGTGTTCGGGCAGGTAAGGGGGTCGTGCAGGGGCTGGTGTTTCAGGGTTTAGGGCAGTGCAGTGGTGTTTGGGGAGTGTAGGGGATCGTGCTGGGGCTGGTGTTTCAGTGTTATGTCAGTGCAGTGGTGTTCGGGCAGTGTAGGGGGTCATGCTGGGACTGGTGTTTGAGGGTTTAGGGCGGTGCAGTGGTGTTCGGGCAGTGTAGAGGTTCATGCTGGGGGTGGTGTTTCAGGGTTTAGGGCAGAGCAGTGGTGTTCGGGCAGTTTAGGGTCTCGTGCTGTGACTGGTGTTTGAGGGTTTAGGGCAGTGCAGTGGTGTTCAGGCAGTGTAGAGGGTCATGCTGGGGGTGGTGTTTCAGGGTTTAGGGCTGAGCAGTGGTGTTCGGGCAGTTTAGGGTCTCGTGCTGCTGTTGGTGTTTCAGGATTTAGGGCAGAGCAGTGGTGTTCGGCCAGTGTAGAGTGACGTGCTGTGGCTGGTGTTTCATGGTTTAGGGCAGAGCACTTGTGTTCGGGCAGTGTAGGGGGTCATGCTGGGAGTGGTGTTTCAGGGTTTAGAGCAGTGCAGTGGTGTTCAGGCAGTGTAGGGGGACGTGCTGGGGGTGGTGTTTTAGGGTTTAGGGCACAGCAGTGGTGTTCGGGCAGTCTAGGGGGTCATGCAGGGGGTGGTGTTTCAGGGTTTAGGGCAGTGCAGTGGTTCGGGCAGAGTAGGGGGTCATGCAGGGGGTGTTGTTTCAGGGTTTAGGGCAGTGCAGGTGTTTTTGGGCAGTGTAGGTGGTCTTGCTGGGGTGGTGTTTCAGGGTTTAGGGTAGTGGCGTTCGGGAAGTGTAGGGGGTCTTGCTGGGGCTGGTGTTTCAGGGTTTAGGGCAGTGCAGTAGTTTTCGGGCAGTGTAGGGGGTCATACTGGAGGTGGTGTTTCAGGGTTTAGGGCAGTGCAGTGGTGTGCAGGCAGTGTGAAGGGTCATGCTGGGGCTGGTCTTTTAGGGATTATGGCAGAGCAGTGGTGTTCTGGCAGTGTAGTGGGACGTACTGGGGGTTGTGTTTTATGGTCTAGGGCAGAGCAGTGGTGTTAGGGCAGCGTAGGGGGTCGTGCTGGGACTGGTGTTTCAGTGTTTAGGGCAGTGCAGTGGTGTACGGGCCTTGTAGGGGGTCATGCTGGGGCTGGTGATTCAGGGTTTAGGGCAGTGCAGTGGTGTTCGGGCAGTGTAGGGGGTCATGCTGGGGCTGGTGTTTCAGGGTTTAGGCTAGAGCAGTGGTGTTCGGCAGTGTAGGTGGACTTCCTGGGGATGGTGTTTCAGGGTTTAGGGCAGTGCAGTGGTGTTAGAGCAGTGTAGAGGATGTGGTGGAGGTGGTGTTTCAGGGTTTAGGGCTATGCAGTGAGGTTCGGGCAGTGTAGGGGGTCGTGCTGGGGCTGGTGTTTCAGTGTTTAGGGCAGTGCAGTGGTGTTCGAGCAGTGTAGGGGGTCATGCTGGGGCTGGTGTTTCAGGGTTTAGGGCAGTGCAGTGGTGTTCAGGTAGTGTAGGGGGTCATGGTGGGGCTGGTGTTTCAGGGTTTAGGGCACTGCAGTGGTGTTCGGGTAGTGTAGGGGTCATGCTGGGGCTGGTGTTTCAGGGTTTAGGGCAGTGCAGTAGTGTTCGGGCAGTGTAGGGGGTCGTGGTGGAGGTGGTGTTTCAGGGTTGAGGGCAGTGCAGTGGTGTTCAGGCAGTGTAGGGGTACATGCTGGGGGTGGTGTTTTAGGGTTTAGGGCACAGCAGTGGTGTTCGGGCTGTCTAGGGGGTCATGCAGGGTGTGGTGTTTCAGGGTTTAGGGCAGTGCAATGGTGCTCGGGCAGTGTAGGGGGTCTTGCCTGGGCTGATGTGTCAGGGTTTAGGGCAGTGCAGTGGTGTTCGGGCAGTATAGGGGGTAGTGCTAGTTTTTCAGGTTTTAGTGTAGAGCAGTGGTGTTCGGGCAGTGTAGGTGGACGTACTGGGGGTGGTGTTTCAGGGTTTAGTGCTGAGCAGTGGTGTTCGGGCAGTGTTGTGGGTCTTGGTGGTGGTGGTGTTTCAGGGTTTAGGGCAGTGCAGTGGTATTCTAGCAGTGTAGTGGGTCGTGGTGGAGGTGGTGTTTCGGGGTTTTAGGGCACGGCAGTGATGTTCGGGCAGGTAAGGGGGTCATGCAGGGGGTGGTGTTTCAGGGGTTAGGGCACTGCAGTGGTGTTCAGGGAGTGTAGGGGATCGTGCTGGGGCTGGTGTTTCAGTGTTATGTCAGTGCAGTGGTGCTCGGGTAGTGTAGGGGGTCGTGCTGGGACTGGTGTTTGAGGGTTTAGGGCAGTATAGTGGTGTTCGGGCAGTGTAGAGGGTCGTGCTGGGGCTCGTGTTTCAGGGTTTAGGGCAGTGCAGTGGTGATCGGGCAGTGTAGGGTGTCATGCTGGGGGTGGTATTCCATGGTTTAGGGCAGAGCAGTGGTGTTCGGGCAGTTTAGGGTCTCGTGCTGGTGCTGGTGTTTCAGGATTTAGGGCAGAGCAGTGGTGTTCGGGCAGTGTAGGGGGACATGCTGGGGGTGGTGTTTCAGGGTTTACGGCAGAGTAGTGGTGTTCGGGCAGTGTAGGGGGTCATGCTGGGAGTGCTGTTTCAGGGTTTTGGGCAGTGCAGTGGTGTTCGGACAGTGTAGGGGGACGTGCTGGGGTGGTGTTTTAGGGTTTAGGGCAGAGCAGTGGTGTTTGGGCAGTCTAGGGCGTCATGCAGGGGGTGTTGTTTCAGGGTTTAGGGCAGTGCAGTGGTGTTTGGGCGGTGTAGGGGGTCGTGCTGGGGCTGGTGTTTCAGGGTTTCGGGCAGTGCAGTGGTGTTCTGGCAGTGTAGGGGGTCATGCTGGGGGTGGGGTTTCAGGGTTTAGGGCAGAGCAGTGGTGTTCGAGCAGTGTAGGGGGTCGTGCTGGTGCTGGTTTTTCGGGATTTAGTGTAGAGCAGTGGTGTTAGGGCAGTGTAGGGGGACGTACTGGGGGTGGTGTTTCAGGGTTTAGTGCTGAGCAGTGGTGTTCGGGCAGTGTAGGGGGTGTTGCTGGGGGTGGTGTTTCGGGGTTTAGGGCAGTGCAGTTGTGTTCGGGCACTGTAGTTGGTCGTGGTGCAGAAGGTGTTTCAGGGTTTTAGGGCAGGGGTGTTTGGCCAGTGTAGAGGGTAGTGCTGGGGTGGTATTTCAGGGTTTAGGGCAGTACAGTGGTGTTCGTGGAGTGTGGGGGATCGTGCTGGGGCTGGGGTTTCAGGGTTACGGCAGTGCAGTGGTGTTCGGGCAGCGTAGGGGGTCGTGCTGGGGCTGCTGTTTTAGGGTCAGAGCAGTGCAGTGGTGTTCGGGCAGGGTAGGGGGTCGTGCTGGGGCTGGTGTTTAAGGGTTTAGGACAGTGCAGTGGTTTTCGGGCAGTGTAGGGGGTCGTTCTGGGACTGGTGTTTCAGGGTTTAGGGCACTGCAGTGGTGTTCGGGCAGTGCAGGGAGTCGTTCTGGGGCTGGTGTTTCAGGGTTTAGGGCAGTGCAGTGGTTTTCGGGCAGTGTAGGGGGTCGTTCTTGGACTGGTGTTTGAGGGCTTAGAGCAGAGCAGTGGTGTTCGGCCAGTGTAGGGGGATGTACTGGGGATGGTGTTTCAGGGTTTATGGCAGTGCAGTGGTGTTAGGGTAGTGTAGGGGTTGTGCTGGAGCTGGTCTTTCAGGATTTAGGGCAGTGCAGTGGTGTTCAGGCAGTGTAGGGGGTGGTGGTGGTGGTGGTGTTTCATGGTGTTAGGGCAGGGCAGTGGTGTTTGGGCAGTGTAGGGGGTCGAACTGGGGGTGGTGTTTCAGGGTTTAGGGCAGTGCAGTGGTGTTCGGTGAGCATAGGAGATCGTGCTGGGGCTGGTGTTTCAGGGTTTAGGGCAGTGCAGTGATGTTCGGGTAGTGTAGGGGGTTGTGCTGGGGCTGGTGTTTCAGAGTTTAGGGCAGTGCAGTTGTGTTCGGGCAGGGTAGGGGATCGTGCTGGGGCTGGTGTTTAAGGGTTTAGGACAGTGCAGTGGTTTTCGGGCAGTGTAGGGGGTCGTTCTGGGACTGGTGTTTCAGGGTTTAGGGCAGTGCAGTGGTGTTCGGGCAGTGAAGGGGGTCATGCTGGGGGTGGGGTTTCAGAGTTTAGGGCAGAGCAGTGGTGTTCGGGCTGTGTAGGGGGTCGTGCTGGTGCTGGTTTTTCAGGATTTAGTGGAGAGCAGTGGTGTTCGGGCAGTGTAGTGGGACATACTGGGGGTGGTGTTTCAGGGTTTAGTGCTGAGCAGTGGTGTTCGGGCAGTTTAGGGGGTCTTGCTGGGGATGGTGTTTCAGGGTTTAGGGCAGTGCAGTGGTGTTCGGGAGCTGTAGTGGGTCGTGGTGGAGGTGGTGTTTCAGGGTTTTAGTGCAGGGCAGGGGTGTTCGGGCAGTGTAGGGGGTCATTCTGGGACTGGTGTTTTAGGGTTTAGAGCAGTGCAGTGGTGTTCGGGCAGTGTAGGGGGTCGTGCTGGGGCTGGTGTTTAAGGGTTTAGGGCATTGCAGTGGTGTTCGGGAAATGTATGGGGTCGTGCTTAGGCTGGTGCTTCAGTGTTTAGGGCAGTGCAGTGGTGTTCAGGTAGTGTAGAGCGTCGTGCTGGGGCTTGTATTTTAGGGTTTAGGGCAGTGCAGTGGTGTTCGGGCAGTGTAGGGGGTCGTGCTGGGGCTGGTGTTTCAGGGTTTGGGGCAGTGCAGTGGTGTACTTGCAGTGTAGGGAGTCTTGCTGGGGCTGGTGTTTCAGTGTCTAGGGCAGTGCAGTGGTGTTCAGGCAGTGTAGGGGGTCGTTCTGGGACTGGTGTTTCAGGGTTTAGGGCACTGCAGTGGTGTTCGGGCAGTGCAGGGAGTCGTTCTGGGGCTGGTGTTTCAGGGTTTAGGGCAGTGCAGTGGTTTTCGGGCAGTGTAGGGGGTCGTTCTGGGACTGGTGTTTGAGGGCTTAGAGCAGAGCAGTGGTGTTCGGCCAGTGTAGGGGGATGTACTGGGGATGGTGTTTCAGGGTTTATGGCAGTGCAGTGGTGTTAGGGTAGTGTAGGGGTTGTGCTGGAGCTGGTCTTTCAGGATTTAGGGCAGTGCAGTGGTGTTCAGGCAGTGTAGGGGGTGGTGGTGGTGGTGGTGTTTCATGGTGTTAGGGCAGGGCAGTGGTGTTTGGGCAGTGTAGGGGGTCGAACTGGGGGTGGTGTTTCAGGGTTTAGGGCAGTGCAGTGGTGTTCGGTGAGCATAGGAGATCGTGCTGGGGCTGGTGTTTCAGGGTTTAGGGCAGTGCAGTGATGTTCGGGTAGTGTAGGGGGTTGTGCTGGGGCTGGTGTTTCAGAGTTTAGGGCAGTGCAGTTGTGTTCGGGCAGGGTAGGGGATCGTGCTGGGGCTGGTGTTTAAGGGTTTAGGACAGTGCAGTGGTTTTCGGGCAGTGTAGGGGGTCGTTCTGGGACTGGTGTTTCAGGGTTTAGGGCAGTGCAGTGGTGTTCGGGCAGTGAAGGGGGTCGTGCTGGGGGTGGGGTTTCAGAGTTTAGGGCAGAGCAGTGGTGTTCGGGCTGTGTAGGGGGTCGTGCTGGTGCTGGTTTTTCAGGATTTAGTGGAGAGCAGTGGTGTTCGGGCAGTGTAGTGGGACATACTGGGGGTGGTGTTTCAGGGTTTAGTGCAGAGCAGTGGTGTTCGGGCAGTTTAGGGGGTCTTGCTGGGGATGGTGTTTCAGGGTTTAGGGCAGTGCAGTGGTGTTCGGGAGCTGTAGTGGGTCGTGGTGGAGGTGGTGTTTCAGGGTTTTAGTGCAGGGCAGGGGTGTTCGGGCAGTGTAGGGGGTCATTCTGGGACTGGTGTTTTAGGGTTTAGAGCAGTGCAGTGGTGTTCGGGCAGTGTAGGGGGTCGTGCTGGGGCTGGTGTTTAAGGGTTTAGGGCATTGCAGTGGTGTTCGGGAAATGTATGGGGTCGTGCTTAGGCTGGTGCTTCAGTGTTTAGGGCAGTGCAGTGGTGTTCAGGTAGTGTAGAGCGTCGTGCTGGGGCTTGTATTTTAGGGTTTAGGGCAGTGCAGTGGTGTTCGGGCAGTGTAGGGGGTCGTGCTGGGGCTGGTGTTTCAGGGTTTGGGGCAGTGCAGTGGTGTACTTGCAGTGTAGGGAGTCTTGCTGGGGCTGGTGTTTCAGTGTCTAGGGCAGTGCAGTGGTGTTCAGGCAGTGTAGGGGGTCGTGCTGGGGCTGGTGTTTCAGGGTTTAGGGCAGTGCAGTGGATTTCAGGCAGTTTAGGGTGTCGTGCTGGGGCTTGTGCTTCAGGGTTTGGGGCAGTGCAGTGGTGTTCGTGCAGTGTAGGGTTTCGTGCTGGGGGTGGTGTTTCAGGGTTTAGGGCAGAGCAGTGGTGTTCGGGCAAATTAGGGTGTCGTGCTGGTGCTGGTGTTTCAGGATTTAGGGCAGAGCAGTGTTCGGGCAGTGAAGGGGGACGTGCTGGGCTGGTGTTTCAGGGTTTAGGGCAGAGCAGTGGTGTTTGGCCAGTGTAGGGGGACGTGCTGGGGGTAATGTTTCGGGGTTTAGGGCAGAGCAGTGGTGTTCGGGCAGTGTAGGTGTCGTGCTGGGGGTGGTGTTTCAGGGTTTACGGCAGTGCAGTGGTGTTCGGTCAGTGTAGGGGATCTTGCTGGGGCTGGTGTTTCAGGGTTTAGGGCAGTGCAGTGGTGTTCGGGCAGTGTAGGGGGTCGTGCTGGTGCTGGTTTTTCAGGATTTAGTGGAGAGCAGTGGTGTTCGGGCAGTGTAGTGGGACATACTGGGGGTGGTATTTCAGGGTTTAGTGCTGAGCAGTGGTGTTCGGGCAGTTTAGGGGGTCTTGCTGGGGATGGTGTTTCAGGGTTTAGGGCAGTGTAGTGGTGTTCGGGAGCTGTAGTGGGTCGTGGTGGAGGTGGTGTTTCAGGGTTTTAGTGCAGGGCAGGGGTGTTCGGGCAGTGTAGGGGGTCATTCTGGGACTGGTGTTTTAGGGTTTAGAGCAGTGCAGTGGTGTTCGGGCAGTGTAGGGGGTCGTGCTGGGGCTGGTGTTTAAGGGTTTAGGGCATTGCAGTGGTGTTCGGGAAATGTATGGGGTCGTGCTTAGGCTGGTGCTTCAGTGTTTAGGGCAGTGCAGTGGTGTTCAGGTAGTGTAGAGCGTCGTGCTGGGGCTTGTATTTCAGGGTTTAGGGCAGTGCAGTGGTGTTCGGGCAGTGTAGGGGGTCGTGCTGGGGCTGGTGTTTCAGGGTTCGGGGCAGTACAGTGGTGTACTTGCAGTGTAGGGATTCTTGCTGGGGCTGGTGTTTCAGTGTCTAGGGCAGTGCAGTGGTGTTCAGGCAGCGTAGGGGGTCGTGATGGGGCTGGTGTTTCAGGGTTTAGGGCAGTGCAGTGGTGTTCAGGCAGCGTAGGGGGTCGTGCTGGGGCTTGTGCTTCAGGGTTTGGGGCAGTGCAGTGGTGTTCGTGCAGTGTAGGGTTTCGTGCTGGGGGTGGTGTTTCAGGGTTTAGGGCAGAGCAGTGGTGTTCGGGCAAATTAGGGTGTCGTGCTGGTGCTGGTGTTTCAGGATTTAGGGCAGAGCAGTGGTGTTCGGGCAGTGAAGGGGGACGTGCTGGGCTGGTGTTTCAGGGTTTAGGGCAGAGCAGTGGTGTTTGGCCAGTGTAGGGGGACGTGCTGGGGGTAATGTTTCGGGGTTTAGGGCAGAGCAGTGGTGTTCGGGCAGTGTAGGTTTCGTGCTGGGGGTGGTGTTTCAGGGTTTACGGCAGTGCAGTGGTGTTCGGTCAGTGTAGGGGATCTTGCTGGGGCTGGTGTTTCAGGGTTTAGGGCAGTGCAGTGGTGTTCGGGCACTGTAGGAGTCGTGCTGGGGTGGTGTTTCAGGGTTCAGGGCAGTGCAGTGGTGTTCGGGCAGTGTAGGGGGTCTTGCTGGGGCTGGTGCTTCAGGATTTAGGGCAGTGCAGTGGTGTTCGGGCAGTATAGGGGGTCGTGCTGGGGGTGGGGTTTTAGGGTTTAGGGCAGAGCAGTGGTGTTCGGGTAGTGTAGGTGGTAGTGCTGGTTTTTCAGGTTTTAGTGTAGAGCAGTGGTGTTCGGGCAGTGTAGGGGGACATACTGGGGGTGGTGTTTCAGGGTTTAATGCTGAGTAGTGGTGTTCGGGTAGTGTTGGGGGTCTTGCTGGGGATGGTGTTTCAGGGTTTAGGGCAGTGCAGTGGTGTTCGGGCAGTGTAGTGGGTCGTGGTGAAGGTGGTGTTTCAGGGTTTTTGGGCAGGGCAGTGGTGTTCGGGCAGTGTAGGGGGTCCTGCTGGGGGTGGTGTTTCAGGGTTTAGGGCAGTGCAGTAGTGTTTGAGCAGTGTAGGGGGTCATGCGGGGGTGGTGTTTCAGGGATTAGGACAGTGCAGTGGTGTTCGGGTGGTGTAGGTGGTTGTGTTGGGGCTAGTGTTTTAGGGTTTAGGGCAGTGCAGTGGTGTTTCGGGAGTGTCGAGGTTGTGCTGGTGTTTCAGGGTTTAGGGCAGAGCAGTGGTGTTTAGGCAGTATAGGGGGACGTACTAGGGATGGTGTTTCAGGGTTTAGGGTAGTGCAGTGGTGTCAGGGGAATGTAGGGGGTAGTGGAGGATGTGGTGTTTCATGGTTTAGGGCAGTGGGGTGGTGTTCGGGCAGTGTAGGGGGTTGTGCTGGGGCTGGTGTTTCAGGGTTTAGGTCAGTGCAGTGGTGTTCGGGTAGTGTAGGGGAACGTGGTGGGGCTGGTGTTTCAGGGTTTAGGGCAGTGCAGTGGTGTTCGGGCAGTGTAGGTTCTCATGCTGGGGCTGGAGTTTCAGGGTTTTAGGGCAGTGCAGTGGTGTTCGGGCAGTGTAGGGGTTTGTGCTGGGGCTGGTGTTTCAGGGTTTAGGGGAGTGCATTGGTGTTCGGGCAGTATAGGGGGTCATGGTGGGGCTGGTGTTTCAGGGTTTAGGGCAGTGCAGTGGTGTTCGGGTAGTGTAGGGGGTCGTGCTCGGGTTGGTGTTCCAGGGTTTACAGCAGTGCAGTGGTGTACGGGCAGTGTAGGGGGTCATACTGGGGCTGGTGTTTCGGTGTTTAGGGCAGTGCAGTGGTGCTCGGGCACTATAGGAGGTCGTGCTGGGGATGGTGATTATGAGTTTAGGGCAGTACAGTGGTGTTCGGCAGGGTAGGGGGTCGTGCTGGGGCTGGTGTTTCAGGGTTTAGTGCAGTGCAGTGGTGTTCGGGCAGTGTAGGGGGTCATGCTGGCTCTGGTGTTTCAGGGTTTTGTGCAGTGCACTGGTGTTCAGGCAGTGTAGGGGGTTGTGCTGGGGCTGGTGTTTCAGGGTTTAGGGCAGTGCAGTGGTGTTCGGGTAGTTTAGGGTGTCGTGCTGGGGCTTGTGTTTCAGGGTTTACGGCAGTGCAGTGGTGTTCGGGAAGTGTTGGCTGTTGTGCTGGGTGTGGTGTTTCAGGGATTAGGGCAGAGCAGTGGTGTTCAGGCAGTTTAGGGTGTCGTGCTGGTGCTGGTGTTTCAGGGTTTAGGGCATGGCAGTGGTGTTCGGGCAGTGTAGGGGGTCGTGCTGCGGCTGGTGTTTCAGGGTTTAGGGCCGTGGAATGGTGTTCGGGCAGTGTAGGGGGTTGTGGTAGGGCTGGTGTTTCAGGGTTTAGGTCAGTGCAGTGGTGTTCGGGTAGTGTAGGGGGTTGTGGTGGGGCTGGTGTTTCAGGGTTTAGGGCAGTGCAGTGGTGTTCGGGCAGTGTAGGGGCTCGTGCTGGGGCTTGTGTTTCAGGGTTGAGGGCAGTGCAGTGGCGTTCTGGCAGTGTAGGGGTCGTGCTGGGGCTGGTGATTCAGGGTTTAGGGCAGTGAAGTGGTGTTCGGGCAGTGTAGGGCGTCGTGCTGGGGCTGGTGTTTCAGGGTTTAGGGCAGAGCAGTGGTGTTCGGGCAGTGTTGTGGGACGTACTGGGGATGGTGTCAGGGTTTAGGGCAGTGCAGTGGTGTTAGGGTAGTGTAGGGGTCGTGCTGGGGCTGGTGTTTCAGGGTTTAGGGCAGTGCAGTTGTGTTCAGGCAGTGTAGGGGGTCGTGGTGGAGGTGGTGTTTCAGGGTTTAGGGCACTGCAGTGGTGTTCGGACAGTGTAGGGTGTCATGCTGGTGGTGGTGTTTCAGGGTTTAGGGCACAGCAGTGGTGTTAGGGCAGTTTAGGGTCTCGTGCAGGTGCTGGTGTTTCAGGATTTAGGGCAGAGCAGTGGTCTTCGGGCAGTGTAGGGGGAAATGCTGGGGCTGGTGTTTCAGATTTTAGGGCAGAGCAGTGGTGTTCAGCCAGTGTAGGGGGACATGCTGGGGGTGGTGTTTCAGGGTTTAGTGCTGAGCAGTGGTGTTCGGGCAGTGTAGGGGGTCATGCTGGGAGTGGTGTTTCAGGGTTTAGGGCAGTGCAGTGGTGTTCGGGCATTGTATGGGTGGTGCTGGAGGTGGTGATTCAGGGTTTAGGGCAGTGCAGTGGTGTTCAGGCAGTGTAGGGGTCGTGCTGGGGGTGGTGATCCAGGGTTTAGGGCAGTGCAGTGGTGTTCGGGCAGTGTAGGGGATCTTGCTACGGCTGGTGTTTCTGGGTTAGGGCAGTGCAGTGGTGTTCAGGCAGTGTAGGGGTCTTGCTGGGGCTGGTGTTTCAGGGTTTAGGGCAGCGCAGTGGTGTTTGGGCAGTATAGGGGGTTGTGCTGGGGGTGGTGTTTCAGGGTTTAGGGCAGTGCAGTGGTGTACGGGCAGTTTAGGGGGTCGTGCTGGGGCTGGTGTTTCAGGGTTTAGAGCAGTGCAGTGGTGTTCGGGCAGTGGAGGGGGTCGTGCTAGGGGTGGGGTTTCTGGGTTTAAGGTAGAGCAGTGGTGTTCGGGCAGTGTAGGGGGTCATGCTGGTGCTGGTTTTTCAGGATTTAGTGTAGAGCAGTGGTGTTCGGGCAGTGTAGGGGGACGTACTGGGGTGGTGTTTCAGGGTTTAGTGCTGAGCAATGGTGTTCAGGCAGTGAAGGGGGTTTGCTAGGGATGGTGTTTCAGGGTTTAGGGCAGTGCAGTGGTGTTCGGGCAGTGTAGTGGGTTGTGGTGGAGGTGGTGTTTCAGGGTTTTAGGGCAGGGCAGGGGTGTTTGGGCAGTTTAGAGGGTCGTGCTGGGGGTGGTGTTTCAGGGTTTAGGGCAGTGCAGTGGTGTTCGTGGAGTGTAGGGGATCGTGCTGGGGCTGGTGTTTCAGGGTTACGGCAGTGCAGTGGTATTCGGGCAGTGTAGGGGGTCGTGCTGGGGCTGGTGTTTTAGGGTTTAACGCAGTGCAGTGGTGTTCGGGCAGTGTAGGGGTCGTGCTGGGGCTGGTGTTAAGGGTTTAGGGCAGTGCAGTGGTGTTCGGGCAGTGTAGGGTGTCTTGCTGGGGGTGGTGTTTCAAGATTTAGGGCAGAGCAGTGGTGTTCGGGCAGTGTAGGGGGACGTGCTGGGGCTGGTGTTTCAGGGTTTAAGGCAGAGCAGTGGTTTTCGGCCAGTGTAGGGGGACGTGCTGGGGGTGGTGTTTCAGGGTTTATGGCAGAGCAGTGGTGTTTGGGCAATGTAGGGGTCGTGCTGGGGCTGGTGTTTCAGGGTTTAGGGCAGTGCAGTGGTGTTTGGGCAGTGTAGGGGATCGTGCCGGGGCTGGTGTTTCAGGGTTACGGCAGTGCAGTGGTATTCGGGCAGTGTAGGGGGTCGTGCTGGGGCTGGTGTTTTAGGGTTTAACGCAGTGCAGTGGTGTTCGGGCAGTGTAGGGGGTCGTGCTGGGGCTGGTGTTAAGGGTTTAGGGCAGTGCAGTGGTGTTCGGGCAGTGTAGGGCGTCATGGTGTGGCTGGTGATTCAGGGTTTAGGGCAGTGCAGTGCTGTTCAGGCAGTGTAGAGGGTCGTGCTGGGGATTGTATTTCAGGGTTTAGGGCAGTGCAGTGGTGTTCGGGCAGTGTAGGGGGTCGTGCTGGGGCTGGTGTTTCAGGGTTTAGGGCAGTGCAGTGGTTTTCGGGCAGTTTAGGGTGTCGTGCTGGGGCTTGTGTTTCAGGGTTTAGGGCAGTGCAGTGGTGTTCGGGCAGTGTAGGGTGTCTTGCTGGGGGTGGTGTTTCAGGATTTAGGGCAGAGCAGTGGTGTTCGGGCAGTGTAGGGGGTCGTGCTGGGGCTGGTGTTTTAGGGTTTAACGCAGTGCAGTGGTGTTCGGGCAGTGTAGGGGGTCGTGCTGGGGCTGGTGTTAAGGGTTTAGGGCAGTGCAGTGGTGTTCGGGCAGTGTAGGGCGTCATGGTGTGGCTGGTGATTCAGGGTTTAGGGCAGTGCAGTGCTGTTCAGGCAGTGTAGAGGGTCGTGCTGGGGATTGTATTTCAGGGTTTAGGGCAGTGCAGTGGTGTTCGGGCAGTGTAGGGCGTCATGGTGTGGCTGGTGATTCAGGGTTTAGGGCAGTGCAGTGCTGTTCAGGCAGTGTAGAGGGTCGTGCTGGGGATTGTATTTCAGGGTTTAGGGCAGTGCAGTGGTGTTCGGGCAGTGTAGGGGGACGTGCTGGGGGTGGTGTTTCAGGGTTTATGGCAGAGCAGTGGTGTTTGGGCAATGTAGGGGTCATGCTGGGGCTGGTGTTTCAGGGTTTAGGGCAGTGCAGTGGTGTTCGGACAGTGTAGGGGATTTTGCTGGGGCTGGTGTTTCAGGATTTAGGGCAGCGCAGTGGTGTTTGGGCAGTGTAGGGGGTTGTGCTGGGGGTGGTGTTTCAGGGTTTAGGGCAGTGCAATGGTGCTCGGGCAGTGTAGGGGGTCTTGCCTGGGCTGATGTTTCAGGGTTTAGGGCAGTGCAGTGGTGTTCGGGCAGTATAGGGGGTAGTGCTAGTTTTTCAGGTTTTAGTGTAGAGCAGTGGTGTTCGGGCAGTGTAGGTGGACGTACTGGGGGTGGTGTTTCAGGGTTTAGTGCTGAGCAGTGGTGTTCGGGCAGTGTTCTGGGTCTTGGTGGTGGTGGTGTTTCAGGGTTTAGGGCAGTGCAGTGGTATTCTAGCAGTGTAGTGGGTCGTGGTGGAGGTGGTGTTTTGGGGTTTTAGGGCACGGCAGTGGTGTTCGGGCAGGTAAGGGGGTCGTGCAGGGGGTGGTGTGTCAGGGGTTAGGGCAGTGCAGTGGTGTTCAGGGAGTGTAGGGGATCGTGCTGGGGCTGGTGTTTCAGTGTTATGTCAGTGCAGTGGTGCTCGGGTAGTGTAGGGGGTCGTGCTGGGACTGGTGTTTGAGGGTTTAGGGCAGTATAGTGGTGTTCGGGCAGTGTAGAGGGTCGTGCTGGGGCTCGTGTTTCAGGGTTTAGGGCAGTGCAGTGGTGATCGGGCAGTGTAGGGTGTCATGCTGGGGGTGGTATTCCATGGTTTAGGGCAGAGCAGTGGTGTTCAGGCAGTTTAGGGTCTCGTGCTGGTGCTGGTGTTTCAGGATTTAGGGCAGAGCAGTGGTGTTCGGGCAGTGTAGGGGGACATGCTGGGGGTGGTGTTTCAGGGTTTACGGCAGAGTAGTGGTGTTCGGGCAGTGTAGGGGGTCATGCTGGGAGTGCTGTTTCAGGGTTTTGGGCAGTGCAGTGGTGTTCGGACAGTGTAGGGGGACGTGCTGGGGTGGTGTTCTAGGGTTTAGGGCAGAGCAGTGGTGTTTGGGCAGTCTAGGGCGTCATTCAGGGGGTGTTGTTTCAGGGTTTAGGGCAGTGCAGTGGTGTTTGGGCGGTGTAGGGGGTCGTGCTGGGGCTGGTGTTTCAGGGTTTCGGGCAGTGCAGTGGTGTTCTGGCAGTGTAGGGGGTCATGCTGGGGGTGGGGTTTCAGGGTTTAGGGCAGAGCAGTGGTGTTCGAGCAGTGTAGGGGGTCGTGCTGGTGCTGGTTTTTCGGGATTTAGTGTAGAGCAGTGGTGTTAGGGCAGTGTAGGGGGACGTACTGGGGGTGGTGTTTCAGGGTTTAGTGCTGAGCAGTGGTGTTCGGGCAGTGTAGGGGGTCTTGCTGGGGGTGGTGTTTCGGGGTTTAGGGCAGTGCAGTTGTGTTCGGGCACTGTAGTTGGTCGTGGTGCAGAAGGTGTTTCAGGGTTTTAGGGCAGGGGTGTTTGGCCAGTGTAGAGGGTAGTGCTGGGGTGGTATTTCAGGGTTTAGGGCAGTACAGTGGTGTTCGTGGAGTGTGGGGGATCGTGCTGGGGCTGGGGTTTCAGGGTTACGGCAGTGCAGTGGTGTTCGGGCAGCGTAGGGGGTCGTGCTGGGGCTGCTGTTTTAGGGTCAGAGCAGTGCAGTGGTGTTCGGGCAGGGTAGGGGGTCGTGCTGGGGCTGGTGTTTAAGGGTTTAGGACAGTGCAGTGGTTTTCGGGCAGTGTAGGGGGTCGTTCTGGGACTGGTGTTTCAGGGTTTAGGGCACTGCAGTGGTGTTCGGGCAGTGCAGGGAGTCGTTCTGGGGCTGGTGTTTCAGGGTTTAGGGCAGTGCAGTGGTTTTCGGGCAGTGTAGGGGGTCGTTCTGGGACTGGTGTTTGAGGGCTTAGAGCAGAGCAGTGGTGTTCGGCCAGTGTAGGGGGATGTACTGGGGAGGGTGTTTCAGGGTTTATGGCAGTGCAGTGGTGTTAGGGTAGTGTAGGGGTTGTGCTGGAGCTGGTCTTTCAGTATTTAGGGCAGTGCAGTGGTGTTCAGGCAGTGTAGGGGGTGGTGGTGGTGGTGTTTCATGGTGTTAGGGCAGGGCAGTGGTGTTTGGGCAGTGTAGGGGGTCGAACTGGGGTGGTGTTTCAGGGTTTAGGGCAGTGCAGTGGTGTTCGGTGAGCATAGGAGATCGTGCTGGGGCTGGTGTTTCAGGGTTTAGGGCAGTGCAGTGATGTTCGGGTAGTGTAGGGGGTTGTGCTGGGGCTGGTGTTTCAGAGTTTAGGGCAGTGCAGTTGTGTTCGGGCAGGGTAGGGGATCGTGCTGGGGCTGGTGTTTAAGGGTTTAGGACAGTGCAGTGGTTTTCGGGCAGTGTAGGGGGTCGTTCTGGGACTGGTGTTTCAGGGTTTAGGGCACTGCAGTGGTGTTCGGGCAGTGCAGGGAGTCGTTCTGGGGCTGGTGTTTCAGGGTTTAGGGCAGTGCAGTGGTACTTGGGCAGTGTAGGGGGTCGTGCTGGAGCTGGTGTTTCAGGATTTAGGGCAGAGCTGTGGTGTTTGGGCAGTGTAGGGGGATGTGCTGGGGCTGGTGTTTCAGGGTTTAGAGCAGAGCAGTGGTGTTCGGCCAGTGTAGGGGGAAGTACTGGGGATAGTGTTTCAGGGTTTATGGCAGTGCAGTAGTGTAGGGGTTGTGCTGGAGCTGGTCTTTCAGGATTTAGGGCAGTGCAGTGGTGTTCAGGCAGTGTAGGGGGTGGTGGTGGTGGTGGTGTTTCAGGGTTTTAGGGCAGGGCAGAGGTGTTTGGGCAGTGTAGGGGGTCGAACTGGGGGTGGTGTTTCAGGGTTTAGGGCAGTGCAGGTGTGTTCGGTGAGCATAGGGGATCGTGCTGGGGCTGGTGTTTCAGGGTTTAGGGCAGTGCAGTGGTGTTCGGGCAGTGTAGGGGGTTGTGCTGGGGCAGGTGTTTCAGTGCATAGGGCAGTGCAGTGGTGTTAGGGCAGTGTAGGGGGTCGTGCTGGGGCTAATGTTTCAGGGTTTAGGGCGGAGCAGTGGTGTTAGGGCAATGTAGGGGGTCGTGCTGGGGCTGGTGTTTCAGGGTTTAGGGCAGTGCAGTGGTGATCGGGCTGTTTAGGGTGTCGTGCTGGGGCTTGTGTTTCAGGGTTTAGGGCAGTGCAGTGGTGTTCGCGAAGTGTATGGTGTCATGCTTGGGGTGGTGCTTCAGGGTTTACGGCAGAGCAGTGGTGTTTGGGCAGTTTAGGTTGTCGTGATGGTGCTGGTGTTTCAGGGTTTAGAGCAGTGCAGTGGTGTTCGGGCAGAGTAGGGGGTCGTGCAGGGGGTGATGTTTCTGGCTTTAGGGCAGTGCAGTTGTTTTCGGGCAGTGGTGGGGTCTTGCTGGGGGTGGTGTTTCAGGGTTTAAGACAGTGCAGTGGTGTTCGGGCAGTGTAGGGGGTCGTGCTGGGGCTGGGGTTTTGCAGGGTTTAGGTCAGTGCAGTGGTGTTCATGCAGTGTAGGGGGACGTACTGGGGTGGTGTTTCAGGGTTTAGTGCTGAGCAGTGGTGTTCAGGCAGGGTAGAGGGTCTTGCTGGGGATGGTGTTTCAGGGTTTAGGGCAGTGCAGTGGTGTTCGGGCAGTGTAGTGGGTTGTGGTGGAGGTGGTGTTTCAGGATTTTAGGGCAGGGCAGGGGTGTTCGGGCAGTGTAGGGGGTCGTGCTGGGGGTGGTGTTTCAGGGTTTAGGGCAGTGCAGAGGTGTTCGTGGAGTGTAGGGGATCGTGCTGGGGCTGGTGTTTCAGGGTTACGGCAGTGCAGTGGTGTTCGGGCAGTGTCGGGGTTCGTGCTGGGGCTGGTGTTTTAGGGTTTAGAGCAGTGCAGTAGTGTTTGGGCAGTGTAGGGGGTCGTGCTGGGGCTGGTGTTTAAGGGTTTAGGGCAGTGCAGTGGTGTTCGGGCAGTGTAGGGTGTCATGGTGTGGCTGGTGATTCAGGGTTTAGGGCAGTGCAGTGGTGTTCGGGCAGTGTAGGGGGTCGTGCTGGGGCTGGTGTTTAAGGGTTTAGGGCAGTGCAGTTGTGTTCGGGAAATATATGGGTTCGTGCTTAGGCTGGTGTTTCAGTGTTTAGGGCAGTGCAGTAGTGTTCAGGCAGTGTAGAGGGTTGTGCTGGAGCTTGTATTTCAGGGTTTAGTGCAGTGGTGTTCGGGCAGTGTAGGGGGTCGTGCTGGGGCTGGTGTTTCAGGGTTTAGGGCAGTGCAGTGGTGTTCGGGCAGTGTAGGGAGTCGTGCTGGGGCTGGTGTTTCAGGGTTTAGGGCAGTGCAGTGGTTTTAGGGCAGTGTTGGGGTCATTCTGGGGCTGGTGTTTCAGGGTTTAGGGCAGAGCCGTGGTTTTCGGGCAGTTTAGGGTGTCGTGCTGGGGCTTGTGTTTCAGGGTTTAGGGAAGTGCAGTGGTGTTCGGGCAGTGTAGGGTGTCGTGCTGGGGGTGGTGTATCAGGGTTTAGGGCAGAGCAGTGGTGTTCGGGCAGATTAGGGTGTCGTGCTGGTGCTGGTTTTTCACGATTTAGGGCAGAGCAGTTGTGTTCGGGCAGTGTTGGGAAACGTGCTGGGGCTGGTGTTTCAGGGTTTGGGGCAGAGCAGTGGTGTTTGGCCAGTGTAGGGGACGTGCTGGGGGTGGTTTTTTAGGGTTTAGGGCAGAGCAGTGGTGTTCAGGCAGTGTAGGGGTCGTGCTGGGGGTGGTGATTCAGGGTTTAGGTGTCAAGAATTCCTGTCATGCGAGGGGAAGAAAACGGTAACCAGCGAAAACGGACTACATCTCCCAGGATGCTTAGCGGTTGAGAGGTTATGTAAACAGGAGAGCTGTTACATAACTCCAGGAAAACACGCCCTTATGTAAACAGGAGAGCTGTTACATAACTCAAGGAAAGCACGCCCTTATGTAAACAGGAGAGCTGTTACATAACTCAAGGAAAACACGCCCTATAAAGGGAGGAACCGGGAGGTACAACGCTGTCGGATATTGTGTTTACACCGACGTACCTGCTTCGTGAAGAGCAGTGTTCCGGAGTGGTGCTCCAGTAAGGCAAGAACGGAGGTAGGTCGAGTCGTTACTCCCTGGGCCGTGTCTTGCCCCATCGTCACCTGTGAAGGACCCGGAAGCTCTACCGGTCCACCATTGAGCTTCGCTTCTTGACTCGGCTGAGTCAAAGCGCAGTGGCGCTTTTGCTGGTTGGAGTCGTAACTCCCAGCCAGACCAGAGATACAGGGACTGCCAGCTGTAACGCACACCAGGAGGTGTTTGCCGCGTTACAGACTCGGAAGTCCACAGGATCGATCGAGCGGCTGCTCTCGGTTCAGTCTTCTTGCTATTTGATTGGGGAATCGGTGACGCATCACCAGGAGGTGACTCCGCGTCCCGGTGCAGTCTGAGGAAGAGGTTGAGCGGCTGCTCCCTTCAGGTAGAGACCCCGGCTGGGTGTTTCCCTGACTCCTCGATTCTCCCCAACACTCTTCGTGCCCCTCACAGCCTACCGATTGGCATTGTCGGCCATTTCATTTCTGCCCTCTGTTGGCATACGCCGGGATCGGCGTATATGCAGAGGACGGTTAGGACCATCCGTGCGGTGGGCTGGTAACGTACTTAGCCTGGAGGATTCCAGTGACTATAACTTTTGTTTATCTTTGTATTATTTTTTGCCTTCATTAAAATAACTAACCCTTCACAAGTGGTTGCGTCCTCATTATCGTGTTTGTTAAACGATCCTGAGGCGTTCAGGGCGTTACATTAGGGCAGTGCAGTGGTGTTCGGGCAGTGTAGGGGATCTTGCTAGGGCTGGTGTTTCAGGGTTTAGGGCAGTGCAGTGGTGTTCAGGCAGTGTAGGGGGTCATGCTGGGGGTAGTGTTTCAGGGTTTAGGGCAGTGCAGTGGTGTTCGGGCAGTGTAGGGGGTCTTGCTGGGGCTGGTGTTTCAGGGTTTAGGGCAGTGCAGTGGTGTTCGGGCAGTATAGGGGGTGGTGCTGGGGGTGGGGTTTCAGGGGTTAGGGCAGAGCAGTGGTGTTCGGGCAGTGTAGGTAGTAGTATTGGTTTTTCAGTTTTTAGTGTAGAGCAGTGGTGTTCGGGCTGTGTAGGGGGACGTACTGGGGGTGGTGTTTCAGGGCTTAGTGCTGAGCAGTGGTGTTCGGGCAGTGTTGGGGGTCTTGCTGGGATGGTGTTTCAGGGTTTAGGGCAGTTCAGTGGTGTTCGGGCAGTGTATTGAGTTGTGCTGGGGCTGGTGTTTCAGGGTTTAGGGCAGTGCAGTGGTGTTCGGGCAGTGTAGGGAGTCGTGCTGGGGGTGGTTTTTCAGGGTTTAGGGCAGAGCAGTGGTGTTCGGGCAGATTAGGGTGTCGTGCTGGTGCTGGTGTTTCAGGATTTAGGGCAGAGCAGTGGTGCTCGGGCAGTGTAGGGGGACGTGCTGGGGCTGGTGTTTCAGGGTTTAGGGCAGAGCAGTGGTGTTCGGCCAGTGTAGGGGGTCGTGCTGGGGGTGGGGTTTCAGGGTTTAGGGCAGAGCAGTGGTGTTCAGGCAGTGTAGGGGGACGTGCTGGGGCTGGTGATTCAGGGTTTAGGGCAGTGCAGTGGTGTTTGGGCATTGTAGGGGGTTGTGCTGGGGGTGGTGTTTCAGGGTTTTGGGCAGTGCAGTGGTGCTCGGGCAGTGTAGGGGGTCTTGCCTGGGCTGATGTTTCAGGTTTTAGGGCAGTGCAGTGGTGTTCGGGCAGTATAGGGGGTCGTGCTGGGGGTGGGGTTTCAGGTTTTAGGGCAGTGCAGTGGTGTTCGGGCAGTATAGGGGGTCGTGCTAGGATGGTGTTTCAGGGTTTAGGGCAGTTCAGTGGTGTTCGGGCAGTGTATTGAGTTGTGCTGGGGCTGGTGTTTCAGGGTTTAGGGCAGTGCAGTGGTGTTCGGGCAGTGTAGGGGGTCGTGCTGGGGCTGGGGTTTTGCAGGGTTTAGGTCAGTGCAGTGGTTTTCGGGCAGTGGTGGGGTCTTGCTGGGGGTGGTGTTTCAGGGTTTAAGACAGTGCAGTGGTGTTCGGGCAGTGTAGGGGGTCGTGCTGGGGCTGGGGTTTTGCAGGGTTTAGGTCAGTGCAGTGGTGTTCGGGCAGTGTAGGGGGTCGTGCTGGGGGTGAGGTTTCTGGGTTTAGGGCAGAGCAGTGGTGTTCAGGCAGTGTAGGGGGTCGTGCTGGTGCTGGTTTTTCAAGATTTAGTGTAGAGCAGTGGTGTTCATGCAGTGTAGGGGGACGTACTGGGGTGGTGTTTCAGGGTTTAGTGCTGAGCAGTGGTGTTCAGGCAGGGTAGAGGGTCTTGCTGGGGATGGTGTTTCAGGGTTTAGGGCAGTGCAGTGGTGTTCGGGCAGTGTAGTGGGTTGTGGTGGAGGTGGTGTTTCAGGATTTTAGGGCAGGGCAGGGGTGTTCGGGCAGTGTAGGGGGTCGTGCTGGGGGTGGTGTTTCAGGGTTTAGGGCAGTGCAGAGGTGTTCGTGGAGTGTAGGGGATCGTGCTGGGGCTGGTGTTTCAGGGTTACGGCAGTGCAGTGGTGTTCGGGCAGTGTCGGGGTTCGTGCTGGGGCTGGTGTTTTAGGGTTTAGAGCAGTGCAATAGTGTTTGGGCAGTGTAGGGGGTCGTGCTGGGGCTGGTGTTTAAGGGTTTAGGGCAGTGCAGTGGTGTTCGGGCAGTGTAGGGTGTCATGGTGTGGCTGGTGATTCAGGGTTTAGGGCAGTGCAGTGGTGTTCGGGCAGTGTAGGGGGTCGTGCTGGGGCTGGTGTTTAAGGGTTTAGGGCAGTGCAGTTGTGTTCGGGAAATATATGGGGTCGTGCTTAGGCTGGTGTTTCAGTGTTTAGGGCAGTGCAGTAGTGTTCAGGCAGTGTAGAGGGTTGTGCTGGGGCTTGTATTTCAGGGTTTAGTGCAGTGGTGTTCGGGCAGTGTAGGGGGTCGTGCTGGGGCTGGTGTTTCAGGGTTTAGGGCAGTGCAGTGGTGTTCGGGCAGTGTAGGGAGTCGTGCTGGGGCTGGTGTTTCAGGGTTTAGGGCAGTGCAGTGGTTTTAGGGCAGTGTTGGGGTCATTCTGGGGCTGGTGTTTCAGGGTTTAGGGCAGAGCCGTGGTTTTCGGGCAGTTTAGGGTGTCGTGCTGGGGCTTGTGTTTCAGGGTTTAGGGAAGTGCAGTGGTGTTCGGGCAGTGTAGGGTGTCGTGCTGGGGGTGGTGTATCAGGGTTTAGGACAGAGCAGTGGTGTTCGGGCAGATTAGGGTGTCGTGCTGGTGCTGGTTTTTCACGATTTAGGGCAGAGCAGTTGTGTTCGGGCAGTGTTGGGAAACGTGCTGGGGCTGGTGTTTCAGGGTTTGGGGCAGAGCAGTGGTGTTTGGCCAGTGTAGGGGACGTGCTGGGGGTGGTTTTTTAGGGTTTAGGGCAGAGCAGTGGTGTTCAGGCAGTGTAGGGGTCGTGCTGGGGGTGGTGATTCAGGGTTTAGGGCAGTGCAGTGGTGTTCGGGCAGTGTAGGGGATCTTGCTAGGGCTGGTGTTTCAGGGTTTAGGGCAGTGCAGTGGTGTTCAGGCAGTGTAGGGGGTCATGCTGGGGGTAGTGTTTCAGGGTTTAGGGCAGTGCAGTGGTGTTCGGGCAGTGTAGGATGGCGTGCTGGGGCTGGTGTTTCAGGGTTTAGGGCAGTGCAGTGGTTTTCAGGCAGTTTAGGGTGTCGTGCTGGGGCTTGTGTTTCAGGGATTAGGGCAGTGCAGTGGTGTTCGGGCAGTGTAGGGAGTCGTGCTGGGGGTGGTTTTTCAGGGTTTAAGGCAGAGCAGTGGTGTTCGGGCAGATTAGGGTGTCGTGCTGGTGCTGGTGTTTCAGGATTTAGGGCAGAGCAGTTGTGCTCGGGCAGTGTAGGGGGATGTGCTGGGGCTGGTGTTTCAGGGTTTAGGGCAGAGCAGTGGTGTTCGGCCAGTGTAGGGGGTCGTGCTGGGGGTGGGGTTTCAGGGTTTAGGGCAGAGCAGTGGTGTTCAGGCAGTGTAGGGGGACGTGCTGGGGCTGGTGATTCAGGGTTTTGGGCAGTGCAGTGGTGTTTGGGCATTGTAGGGGGTCGTGCTGGGGGTGGTGTTTCAGGGTTTTGGGCAGTGCAGTGGTGCTCGGGCAGTGTAGGGGGTCTTGCCTGGGCTGATGTTTCAGGTTTTAGGGCAGTGCAGTGGTGTTCGGGCAGTATAGGGGGTCGTGCTGGGGGTGGGGTTTCAGGTTTTATGGCAGTGCAGTGGTGTTCGGGCAGTATAGGGGGTCGTGCTGGGGGTGGGGTTTCAGGGTTTAGTGCTGAGCAGTGGTGTTCGGGCAGTGTTGTGGGTCTTGCTGGTGTTGGTGTTTCAGGGTTTAGGGCAGTGCAGTGGTGTTCTAGCAGTGTAGTGGGTCATGGTGGAGGTGGTGTTTCAGGGTTTTAGGGCAGGGCAGTGGTGTTTGGGCAGGTAAGGGGGTCGTGCAGGGGGTGGTGTTTCAGGGTTTAGGGCAGTGCAGTGGTGTTCGGGGAGTGTAGGGGATCGTGCCGGGGCTGGTGTTTCAGTGTTACGTCAGTGCAGTGGTGTTCGGGTAGTGTAGGGGGTCGTGCTGGGAATGGTGTTTGAGTGTTTAGGGCAGTATAGTGGTGTTCGGGCAGTGTAGAGGGTCGTGCTGGGGCTCGTGTTTCAGGGTTTAGGGAAGAGCAGTGGTGTTCGGGCAGTGTAGGGGGACGTGCTGGGGCTGGAGTTTCAGGGTTTAGGGCAGAGCAGTGGTGTTCGGCCAGTGTAGGGGGACATGCTGTGGGTGGTGTTTCAGGGTTTACGGCAGAGCAGTGGTGTTCAGGCAGTGTGGGGGTCATGCTGGGAGTGGTGTTTCAGGGTTTTGGGCAGTGCAGTGTAGGGTGTCGTGCTGGGGGTGGTGTTTCAGGGTTTAGGGCAGAGCAGTGGTGTTCGGGCAGATTAGGGTGTCGTGCTGGTGCTGGTGTTTCAGGATTTAGGGCAGAGCAGTGGTGTTCGGGCAGTGTAGGGGGACGTGCTGGTGTTTCAGGGTTTAGGGCAGAGCAGTGGTGTTCGGCCAGTGTAGGGGGACGTGTTGGGGGTGGTGTTTCAGGGTTTAGGGTAGAGCAGTTATGTTCGGGCAGTATAGGGGTCATGCGGGGGGTGGTGTTTCAGGGTTTAGGGCAGAGCAGTGGTGTTCGGCCAGTGTAGGGGGTCGTCCGGGGGGTGGTGATTCAGGGTTTAGGGCAGTGCAGTGGTGTTCGGACAGTGTAGGGGGTCGTGCAGGGGTGGTGTTTCAGGGATTAGGGCAGTTTAGTGTTGTTAGGGCAGTGTAGGGGGTCATGCAGGGGGTATTGTTTCAGGGTTTAGGGCAGTGGTGTTTGGGCAGTGTAGGGGGTCTTGCTGGGGGTGGTGTTTCAGGGTTTAGGACAGTGCACTGGAGTTCGGGCAGTGTAGGGGGTTGTGCTGGGGATGGTGTTTCAGCGTTTAGGGCAGTGCAGTGGTGTTTGGGCAGTGTAGAGGGTCATGCTGGGGGTGGTGTTCCAGGGTTTAGGGCAGTGGTGTTCGGGCAGTGTAGGGGGTCTTGTTGGGGCTGGTGTTTCAGGATTTAGGGCAGTGCAGTGGTGTTCAGGCAGTATAGGGGGTCGTGCTGGGGGTGGGGTTTCAGGGTTTAGGGCAGAGCAGTGGTGTTCGGGCAGTGTTGGGGGTCTTGCTGGGGATGGTGTTCGGGCAGTGTAGGTAGTAGTATTGGTTTTTCAGGTTTTAGTGTAGAGCAGTGGTGTTCGGGCAGTGTAGGGGGACGTACTGGGGGTGGTGTTTCAGGGCTTAGTGCTGAGCAGTGGTGTTCGGGCAGTGTTGGGGGTCTTGCTGGGGATGGTGTTTCAGGGTTTAGGGCAGTTCAGTGGTGTTCGGGCAGTGTACTGAGTTGTGCTGGGGCTGGTGTTTCAGGGTTTAGGGCAGTGCAGTGGTGTTCGGGCAGTGTAGGGGGTCGTGCTGGGGCTTGTGTTTCAGGGTTTAGGGCAGTGCAGTGGTGTTCGGGCAGTGTAGGGTGTCGTGCTGGGGGTGGTGTTTCAGGGTTTAGGGCAGAGCAGTGGTGTTCGGGCAGATTAGGGTGTCGTGCTGGTGCTGGTGTTTCAGGATTTAGGGCAGAGCAGTGGTGTTCAGGCAGGGTAGGGGGACGTGCTGGGGCCGGTGTTTCAGGGTTTAGGGCAGAGCAGTGGTGTTCGGCCAGTGTAGGGGGACGTGTTGGGGGTGGTGTTTCAGGGTTTAGGGTAGAGCAGTGGTGTTCGGGCAGTATAGGTGTCATGCTGGGGGTGGTGTTTCAGGGTTTAGGGCAGAGCAGTGGTGTTCGGCCAGTGTAGGGGGACGTGCTGGGGGTGGTGTTTCAGGGATTAGGGCAGAGCAGTGGTGTTTGGGCAGTGTAGGGGTCGTGCTGGGGGTAGTGTTTCAGGGTTTAGGGCAGTGCAGTGTTGTTCGGGCAGTGTAGGGGGTCGTGCTGGGGCTGGTGTTTCAAGGTTTAGGACAGTGCAGTGGTTTTCGGGCAGTTTAGGGTGTCGTGCTGGGGGTGGTGTTTCAGGATATAGGGCAGAGCAGTGGTGTTCGGCCAGTGTAGGGGACATGCTGGGGGTGGTGTTTCAGGGTGTAGGGCAGAGCAGATGTGTTCGGGCAGTGTAGGGGTCGTGCTGGGGGTGGTGTTTCAGGGTTTAGGGCAGAGCAGTGGTGTTCGGGCAGATTAGGGTGTCGTGCTGGTGCTGGTGTTTCAGGATTTAGGGCAGAGCAATGGTGTTCAGGCAGTGTAGGGGGACGTGCTGGGGCTTGTGTTTCAGGGTTTAGGGCAGAGCAGTGGTGTTCGGCCAGTGTAGGGGGACCTGCTGGGGGTGGTGTTTCAGGGTTTAGGGCAGAGCAGTGGTTCTGGCAGTGTAGGGGTCGTGCTGGGGGTGGTGTTTCATGGTTTAGGGCAGTGCAGTGGTGTTCGGGCAGTGTAGGGGATCTTGCTGGGGCTGGTGTTTCAGGGTTTAGGGCAGTGCAGTGGTGTTCGGGCAGTGTAGGGTGTAGTGCTGGGGGTGGTGTTTCAGGGTTTAGGGCAGTGCAGTGGTGTTCGGGCCGTGTAGGGTGTCTTGCTGGGGCTGGTGTTTCAGAGTTTAGGGCAGTGCAGTGGTGTTCGGGCAGTATAGGGGGTCGTGCTGGGGGTGGGGTTTCAGGGTTTAGGGCAGAGCAGTGGTGTTCGGGCAGTGTAGGTGGTAGTGCTGGATTTTCAGGTTTTAGTGTAGAGCAATGGTGTTCGGGCAGTGTAGGGGGGTGTACTGGGGGGTGTTTCAGGGTTTAGTGCTGAGCAGTGGTGTTCGGGCAGTGTTGAGGGTCTTGCTGGTGATGGTGTTGCAGGGTTTAGGGCAGTGCAATGGTGTTCTAGCAGTGTAGTGGGTCGTGGTGGAGATGGTGTTTCAGGGATTTAGGGCAGGGCAGTGGTGTTCGGTCAGGTAATGGGGTCGTGCAGTGGGTGGTGTTTCAGGGCTTAGGGCAGTGCAGTGGTGTTTGGGGAGTGTAGGAGATCTTACTGGGGATGGTGTTTCAGTGTTACGTCAGTGTAGTGGTGTTCGGGCAGTGTAGGGGGTCGTGCTGGGACTGGTGTTTGAGGGTTTAGTGCAGTACAATGGTGTTCGGGAAGCGTAGAGGGTCGTGCTGGGGTTCGTGTTTCAGGGTTTAGAGCAATGCAGTGGTGTTCGGGCAGCGTAAGCTGTCATGCTGGGGGAGGTGTTTCAGGGTTTAGGACAGAGCAGTGGTGTTCGGGCAGTTTAGGGTCTCGTGCTGGTGCTGGTGTTTCAGGATTTAGGGCAGAGCAGTGGTGTTCGGGCTGTGTAGGGGGACGTGCTGGGGCTGGTGTTTCAGGGTTTAGGGCAGAGCAGTGGTGTTCGGCCAGTGTAGGGGGACATTCTGGGGGTGGTGTTTCAGGGTTTAGGGCAGAGCAGTGGTGTTCGGGCAGTGTAGGGGGTCATGCTGGGAGTGGTGTTCCAGAGTTTAGGGCAGTGCAGTGATGTTCGGGCAGTGTAGGGGTTGTGCTGGGGGTGGTGATTCTGGGTTTAGGGCTGTGCAGTGGTGTTCAGGCAGTGTAGGGGTCGTGCTGGGGGTGGTGATTCAGGGGTTATGGCAGTGCAGTGGTGTTCGGGCAGTGTAGGGGATCTTGCTAGGGATGGTGTTTCAGGGTTTAGGGCAGTGCAGTGGTGTTCAGGCAGTGTAGGCGGTCATGCTGGGGGTGGTGTTTCAGGGTTTAGGGCCGTGCAGTGGTGTTTGGGCAGTGTAGGGGGTCTTGCTGGGGCTGGTGTTTCAAGGTTTAGGGCAGTGCAGTGGTGTTCGGGCAGTGTAGGGGGTCATGCTGGGAGTGGTGTTCCAGAGTTTAGGGCAGTGCAGTGATGTTCGGGCAGTGTAGGGGTTGTGCTGGGGGTGGTGATTCTGGGTTTAGGGCAGTGCAGTGGTGTTCAGGCAGTGTAGGGGTCGTGCTGGGGGTGGTGATTCAGGGGTTATGGCAGTGCAGTGGTGTTCGGGCAGTGTAGGGGATCTTGCTAGGGCTGGTGTTTCAGGGTTTAGGGCAGTGCAGTGGTGTTCAGGCAGTGTAGGCGGTCATGCTGGGGGTGGTGTTTCAGGGTTTAGGGCCGTGCAGGGGTGTTTGGGCAGTGTAGGGGGTCTTGCTGGGGCTGGTGTTTCAAGGTTTAGGGCAGTGCAGTGGTGTTCGGGCAGTATAGGGGGTTGTGCTGGGGTTTCAGGGTTTAGGGCAGAGCAGTGGTGTTCGGACAGTGTAGGTGGTAGTGCTGGTTTTTCAGATTTTAGTGTAGAGCATTGGTGTTCGGGCCGTGTAGGGGGACGTACTGGGGGTGGTGTTTCAGGGTTTAGTGCTGAGCAGTGGTATTCGGGCAGTGTTGGCGGTCTTGCTGGGGATGGTGTTAAAGGGTTTAGGGCAGTGCAGTGGTGTTCGGGCAGTGTAGGGACTTGTGCTGGGGCTGGTGTTTCAGGGTTTAGGGCAGTGCAGTGGTGTTCGGGCAGTGTAGGGGGTCGTGCTGGGGCTGGTGTTTCAGGGTTTAGGGCAGTGCAGTGGTTTTCGGGCAGTGTAGGGTGTCGTGCTGGTGGTGGTGTATCAGGGTTTAGGGCAGAGCAGTGGTGTTCGGGCAGTGTAGGGGACATGCTGGGGGTGGTGCTTCAGGGTTTAGGTCAGAGCAGTGGTGTTCGGGCAGTGTAGGGTTTGTGCTGGGGGTGGTGATTCAGGGTTTAGGGCAGTGCAGTGGTGTTCGGGCAGTGTAGGGGATCTTGCTAGGGCTGGTGTTTCAGGGTTTAAGGCAGTGCAGTGGTGTTCGGGCAGTGTAGGGGGTCATGCTGGGGGTGGTGTTTCAGGGTTTAGGGCACTGCAGTGGTGTTCGAGCAGTATAGGGGGTCTTGCTGGGGCTGGTGTTTCAGGGTTTAGGGCAGTGCAGTGGTGTTCGGGCAGTATAGGGGGTCATGCTGGGGGTGATGTTTCAGGGTTTAGGGCACTGCAGTGGTGTTCGGGCAGTATAGGGGGTCTTGCTGGGGCTGGTGTTTCAGGGTTTAGGGCAGTGCAGTGGTGTTCGGGCAGTATAGGGGGTCGTGCTGGGGATGGTGTTTCAGGGTTTAGGGCAGAGCAGTTGTGTTCTGGCAGATTAGGGTGTCGTGCTGGTGCTCGTGTTTCAGGGTTTAGGGCAGAGCACTGGTGTTCGGGGAGTGTAGGTGGTAGTTCTGGTTTTTCAGGTTTTAGTGTAGAGCAGTGGTGTTCGGGCAGTGTAGGGGGACGTACTGGGGGTGCTGTTTCAGGGTTTAGTGCTGAGCAGTGGTGTTCGGGCAGTGTTGGGGGTCTTGCTAGGGATGGTGTTTCAGGGTTTAGGGCAGTGCAGTGGTGTTCGGGCAGTGTAGGGGGTCGTGCTGGGGCTGGTATTTCAGGGTTTAGGGCAGTGCAGTGGTTTTCGGGCAGCTTAGGGTGTCGTGCTGGGGCTTGTGTTTCAGGGTTTAGGGCAGTGTAATGGTGTTCGAGCAGTGTAGGGTGTCGTGCTGGGGGTGGTGTTTCAGAGTTTAGGGCAGAGCAGTGGTGTTCGGGCAGATTAGGGTGTCGTGCTGGTGCTGGTGTTTCAGGATTTAGAGCAGAGCAGTGGTGTTCATGCAGTGTAGGGGGACGTGCTGGGGCTGGTGTTTTAGGGTTTAGGGCAGAGCAGTGGTGTTCGGCCAATTTAGGTGGTCCTGCTGGGGGTGGTGTTTCAGGGTTTAGGGCAGAGCAGTGGTGTTCGGGCAGTGTAGGGGTCGTGCTGGGGGTGGTGTTTCACGGTTTAGGGCAGTGCAGTGGTGTTCGGGCAGTGTAGGGGATCTTGCTGGGGCTGGTGTTTCAGGGTTTAGGGCAGTGCAGTGGTGTTCGGGCAGTGTAGGGTGTAGTGCTGTGGGTGGTGTTTCAGGGTTTAGGGCAGTGCAGTGGTGTTCGGGCCGTGTAGGGGGTCTTGCTGGGGCTGGTGTTTCAGGGTTTAGGGCAGTGCAGTGGTGTTCGGGCAGTATAGGGGGTCGTGCTGGGGGTGGGGTTTCAGGGTTTAGGGCAGAGCAGTGGTGTTCGGGCAGTGTAGGTGGTAGTGCTGGATTTTCAGGTTTTAGTGTAGAGCAATGGTGTTCGGGCAGTGTAGGGGGATGTACTGGGGGGTGTTTCAGGGTTTAGTGCTGAGCAGTGGTGTTCGGGCAGTGTTGGGGGTCTTGCTGGTGATGGTGTTTCAGGGTTTAGGGCAGTGCAATGGTGTTCTAGCAGTGTAGTGGGTCCTGGTGGAGATGGTGTTTCAGGGATTTAGGGCAGGGCAGTGGTGTTCGGGCAGGTAATGGGGTCGTGCAGTGGGTGGTGTTTCAGGGCTTAGGGCAGTCCAGTGGTGTTCGGGGAGTGTAGGGGATCTTACTGGGGATGGTGTTTCAATGTTACGTCAGTACAATGGTGTTCGGGCAGCGTAGAGGGTCGTGCTGGGGTTCGTGTTTCAGGGTTTAGGGCAATGCAGTGGTGTTCGGGCAGTGTAAGGTGTCAAGCTGGGGGAGGTGTTTCAGGGTTTAGGACAGAGCAGTGGTGTTCTGGCAGTTTAGGGTCTCGTGCTGGTGCTGGTGTTTCAGGATTTAGGGCAGAGCAGTGGTGTTCGGGCAGTGTAGGGGGACGTGCTGGGGCTGGTGTTTCAGGGTTTAGGGCAGAGCAGTGGTGTTCGGCCAGTGTAGGGGGACATTCTGGGGGTGGTGTTTCAGGGTTTAGGGCAGAGCAGTGGTGTTCGGGCAGTGTAGGGGGTCATGCTGGGAGTGGTGTTCCAGGGTTTAGGGCAGTGCTGTGATGTTCGGGCAGTGTAGGGGTCGTGCTGGGGGTGGTGATTCTGGGTTTAGGGCAGTGCAGTGGTGTTCAGGCAGTGTAGGGGTCGTGCTGGGGATGGTGATTCAGGGGTTATGGCAGTGCAGTGGTGTTCGGGCAGTGTAGGGGATCTTGCTAGGGCTGGTGTTTCAGGGTTTAGGGCAGTGCAGTGGTGTTCAGGCAGTGTAGGGGGTCATGCTGGGGGTGGTGTTTCAGGGTCTAGGGCAGTGCAGTGATGTTCGGGCAGTGTAGGAGTCGTCCTGGGGGTGGTGATTCTGGGTTTAGGGCAATGCAGTGGTGTTCAGGCAGTGTAGGGGTCGTGCTGGGGGTGGTGATTCAGGGGTTATGGCAGTGCAGTGGTGTTCGGGCAGTGTAGGGGATCTTGCTAGGGCTGGTGTTTCAGGGTTTAGGGCTGTGCATTGGTGTTCAGGCAGTGTAGGGGGTCATGCTGGGGGTGGTGTTTCAGGGTTTAGGGCAGTGCAGTGGTGTTCGGGCAGTATAGGGGGTCGTGCTGGGGTTGGGGATTCAGGGTTTAGGGCAGAGCAGTGGTGTTCGGGCAGTGTAGGTGGTAGTGCTGGTTTTTCAGATTTTAGTGTAGAGCAGTGGTGTTCGGGCCGTGTAGGGGGATGTACTGGGGGTGGTGTTTCAGGGTTTAGTGCTGAGCAGTGGTGTTCGGGCAGTGTTGGGGGTCTTGCTGGGGATGGTGTTAAAGGGTTTAGGGCAGTGCAGTGGTGTTCGGGCAGTGTAGGGAGTTGTGCTGGGGCTGGTGTTTCAGGGTTTAGGGCAGTGCAGTGGTGTTCGGGCAGTGTAGGGGATCGTGCTGGGGCTGGTGTTTCAGGGTTTAGGGCAGTGCAGTGGTTTTCGGGCAGTTTAGAGTGTCGTGCTGGGGCTTGTGTTTCAGGGTTTAGGGCAGAGCATTGGTGTTCGGGCAGGTTAGGGTGTCGTGCTGGTGCTGGTTTTTCCGGATTTAGGGCAGAGCAGTGGTGTTCGGGCAGTGTAGGGGGACGTGCTGGGGATGGTGTTTCAGGGTTTAGGGCAGAGCAGTGGTGTTCGGCCAGTGTAGGGGTTCTTGCTGGGGCTGGTGTTTCAGGGTTTAGGGCAGTGCAGAGGTGTACGGGCAGTATAGGGGGTCGTGCTGGGCGTGGGGTTTCAGGGTTTAGGGCAGAGCGGTGGTGTTCGGGCAGTGTAGGGGGACGTACTGCGGGTGGTGTCTCAGGGCTTAGTGCTGAGCAGTGGTGTTTGGGCAGTGTTGGGTGTCTTGCTAGGGATGGTGTTTCAGGGTTTAGGGCAGTTCAGTGGTGTTCGGGCAGTGTATTGAGTTGTGCTGGGGCTGGTGTTTCAGAGTTTAGGGCAGTGCAGTGGTGTTCGGGCAGTGTAGGGGGTCGTGCTGGGGCTGGTGTTTCAGTGTTTAGGGCAGTGCAGTGGTTTTAGGGCAGGTTAGGGTGTCGTGCTGGAGCTTGTGTTTCAGGGTTTAGGGCAGTGCAGTGGTGTTCGGGCAGTGTAGGGTGTTGTGCTGGGGGTGGTGTTTCAGGGTTTAGGGCAGAGCAGTGGTGTTCGGGCAGATTAGGGTGTCGTGCTGGTGCTGGTGTTTCAGAATTTAAGGCAGAGCAGTGGTGTTCGGGCAGTGTAGGGGGTCGTGCTGGGGCTGGTGTTTCAGTGTTTAGGGCAGTGCAGTGGTTTTCGGGCAGGTTAGGGTGTCGTGCTGGAGCTTGTGTTTCAGGGTTTAGGGCAGTGCAGTGGTTTTCGGGCAGTTTAGGGTGTCGTGCTGGGGGTGGTGTTTCAGGATATAGGGCAGAGCAGTGGTGTTCGGCCAGTGTAGGGGGTCTTGCTGGGGCTGGTGTTTCAGGGTTTAGGGCAGTGCAGTGGTGTTCGTGCAGTATAGGAGGTCGTGCTGGGGGTGGGATTTCAGGGTTTAGGGCAGAGCAGTGGGTTTCGGGGAGTGTAGGTGGTAGTTCTGGTTTTTCAGGTTTTAGTGTAGAGAAGTGGTGTTCGGGCAGTGTAGGGGGTCTTGCTGGGGATGGTGTTTCAGGGTTTAGGGCAGTGCAGTGGTGTTCGTGCAGTGTAGGGGGTCGTGCTGGGGCTGGTGTTTCAGGGATTAGGGCAGTGCAGTGGTTTTCGGGCAGTTTAGGGTGTCGTGCTGGGGCTTGTGTTTCAGGGTTTAGGGCAGTGGAGTGGAGTTCGAGCAGTGTAGGGTGTCGTGCTGGTGCTGGTGTTTCAGGATTTAGGGCAGAGCAGTGGTGTTCAGGCAGTGTAGGGGGACGTGCTGGGGCTGGTGTTTCAGGGTTTAGGGCAGTGCAGTGGTGTTCGGGCAGTGTAGGGTGTAGTGCTGGGGGTGGTGTTTCAGGGTTCAGGGCAGTGCAATTGTGTTCGGGCCATGTAGGGGGTCTTGCTGAGGCTGGTGTTTCAGGTTTTAGTGTAGAGCAATGGTGTTCGGGCAGTGTAGGGGGGTGTACTGGGGGGTGTTTCAGGGTTTAGTGCTGAGCAGTGGTGTTCGGGCAGTGTTGGGGGTCATGCTGGGGGTGCAGTTTCAGGGTTTAGTGCTGAGCAGTGGTGTTCGGGCAGTGTAGGGGACATGATGGGGGTGGTGTTTCAGGGTTTAGGTCAGAGCAGTGGTGTTCGGGCAGTGTAGGGGTTGTGCTGGGGGTGGTGATTCAGGGTTTAGGGCAGTGCAGTGGTGTTCGGGCAGTGTAGGGGATCTTGCTAGGGCTGGTGTTTCAGGGTTTAAGGCAGTGCAGTGGTGTTCGGGCAGTATAGGGGGTCGTGCTGGGGGTGGGGTTTCAGGGTTTAGGGCAGAGCAGTGGTGTTCGGGCAGTGTAGGTGGTAGTGCTGGGGGGGTGTTTCAGGGTTTAGTGCTGAGCAGTGGTGTTCGGGCAGTGTTGGGGGTCATGCTGGGGGTGCAGTTTCAGGGTTTAGTGCTGAGCAGTGGTGTTCGGGCAGTGTTGGGGGCCTTGCTGGGGATGGTGTTTCAGGGTTTAGGGCAGTGCAGTGGTGTTCGGGCAGTGTAGGGGGTTGTGCTGGGGCTGGTGTTTCAGGGTTTAGGGCAGTGCAGTGGTTTCGGGCAGTTTAGGGTGTCGTGCTGGGGCTTGTGTTTCAGGGTTTAGGGCAGTGCAGTGGAGTTAGAGCAGTGTAGGGTGTCGTGCTGGTGCTTGTGTTTCAGGATTTAGGGCAGAGCAGTGGTGTTCAGGCAGTGTAGGGGGACGTGCTGGGGCTGGTGTTTCAGGGTTTAGGGCAGTGCAGTGGTGTTCGGGCAGTGTAGGGTGTAGTGCTGGGGGTGGTGTTTCAGGGTTTAGGGCAGTGCAGTGGTGTTCGGGACGTGTAGGGGGTCTTGCTGGGGCTGGTGTTTCAGGGTTTAGGGCAGTGCAGTGGTGTTCGGGCAGCATAGGGGGTTGTGCTGGGGGTGGAGTTTCAGGGTTTAGGGCAGAGCAGTCGTGTTCGGGCAGTGTAGGTGGTAGTGCTGGATTTTCAGGTTTTAGTGTAGAGCAATGGTGTTCGGACAGTGTAGGGGGTGTACTGGGGGGGTGTTTCAGGGTTTAGTGCTGAGCAGTGGTGTTCGGGCAGTGTTGGGGGTTTTGCTGTTGATGGTGTTTCAGGGTTTAGGGCAGTGCAATGTTGTTCTAGCAGTGTAGTGGGTCGTGGTGGAGATGGTGTTTCAGGGATTTAGGGCAGGGCAGTGGTGTTCGGGCAGGTAATGGGGTCATGCAGTGGGTGGTGTTTCAGGGCTTAGGGCAGTGCAGTGGTGTTCGGGCAGTGTTGGGGATCTTACTGGGGATGGTGTTTCAGTGTTACGTCAGTGCAGTGGTGTTCGGGCAGTGTAGGGGGTCGTGCTGGGACTGGTGTTTGAGGGTTTAGTGCAGTACAATGGTGTTCGGGATGCGTAGAGGGTCGTGCTGGGGTTCGTGTTTCAGGGTTTAGGGCAATGCAGTGGTGTTCGGGCAGTGTAAGGTGTCATGCTGGGGGAGGTGTTTCAGGGTTTAGGACAGAGCAGTGGTGTTCGGCCAGTATAGGGGGACATTCTGGGGGTGGTGTTTCAGGGTTTAGGGCAGAGCAGTGGTGTTCGGGCAGTGTAGGGGGTCATGCTGGGAGTGGTGTTCCAGAGTTTAGGGCAGTGCAGTGATGTTCAGGCAGTGTAGGGGTCGTACTGGGGGTGGTGATTCTGGGTTTAGGGCAGTGCAGTGGTGTTCAGGCAGTGTAGGGGTCGTGCTGGGGGTGGTGATTCAGGGGTTATGGCAGTGCAGTGGTGTTCGGGCAGTGTAGGGGATCTTGCTAGGGCTGGTGTTTCAGGGTTTAGGGCAGTGCAGAGGTGTTCAGGCAGTGTAGGTGGTCATGCTGGGGGTGGTGTTTCAGGGTTTAGGGCAGTGCAGTGGTGTTTGGGCAGTGTAGGGGGTCTTGCTGGGGCTGGTGTTTCACGGTTTAGGGCAGTGCTGTGGTGTTCGGGCAGTGTAGGTGGTAGTGCTGGTTTTTCAGATTTTAGTGTAGAGCATTGGTGTTCGGGCCGTGTAGGGGGACGTACTGGGGGTGGTGTTTCAGGGTTTAGTGCTGAGCAGTGGTGTTCGGGCAATGTTGGGGGTCTTGCTGGGGATGGTGTTAAAGGGTGTAGGGCAGTGCAGTGGTGTTTGGGCAGTGTAGGGAGTCGTGCTGGGGCTGGTGTTTCAGGGTTTAGGGCAGTGCAGTGGTGTTCGAGCAGTGTAGGGGGTCGTGCTGGGGCTGGTGTTTCAGGGTTTAGGGCAGTGCAGTGGTTTTCGGGCAGTGTAGGGTGTCGTGCTGGGGGTGGTGTATCAGGGTTTAGGGCAGAGCAGTGGTGTTCGGGCAGTGTAGGGGACATGATGGGGGTGGTGTTTCAGGGTTTAGGTCAGAGCAGTGGTGTTCGGGCAGTGTAGGGGTTGTGCTGGCGGTGGTGATTCAGGGTTTAGGGCAGTGCAGTGGTGTTCGGGCAGTGTAGGGGATCTTGCTAGGGCTGGTGTTTCAGGGTTTAAGGCAGTGCAGTGGTGTTCGGGCAGTGTAGGGGGTCATGCTGGGGGTGGTGTTTCAGGGTTTAGGGCACTGCAGTGGTGTTCGAGCAGTATAGGGGGTCTTGCTGGGGCTGGTGTTTCAGGGTTTAGGGCAGTGCAGTGGTGTTCGGGCAGTATAGGGGGTCGTGCTGGGGGTGGTGTTTAAGGGTTTAGGGCACTGCAGTGGTGTTCGGGCAGTATAGGGGGTCTTGCTGGGGCTGGTGTTTCAGGGTTTAGGGCAGTGCAGTGGTGTTCGGGCAGTATAGGGGGTCGTGCTGGGGGTGGTGTTTCAGGGTTTAGGGCAGAGCAGTTGTGTTCGGGCAGATTAGGGTGTCGTGCTGGTGCTGGTGTTTCAGGGTTTAGGGCAGAGCAGTGGTGTTCGGGGAGTGTAGGTGGTAGTTCTGGTTTTTCAGGTTTTAGTGTAGAGCAGTGGTGTTCGGGCAGTGTAGGGGGATGTACTGGGGGTGCTGTTTCAGGGTTTAGTGCTGAGCAGTGGTGTTCGGGCAGTGTTGGGGTCTTGCTAGGGATGGTGTTTCAGGGTTTAGGGCAGTGCAGTGGTGTTCGGACAGTGTAGGGGGTCGTGCTGGGGCTGGTGTTTCAGGGTTTAGGGCAGTGCAGTGGTTTTCGGGCAGTGTAGGGGATCTTGCTGGGGCTGGTGTTTCGGGGTTTAGGGCAGTGCAGTGGTGTTCGGGCAGTGTAGGGTGTAGTGCTGGGGGTGGTCTTTCAGGGTGTAGGGCAGTGCAGTGGTGTTAGGGCCGTGTAGGGGGTCTTGCTGGGGCTGGTGTTTCAGGGTTTAGGGCAGTGCAGTGCTGTTCGGGAAGTATAGGGGGTCGTGCTGGGGGTGGGGTTTCAGGGTTTAGGGCAGAGCAGTGGTGTTCGGGCAGTGTAGGTGGTAGTGCTGGATTTTCAGGTTTTAGTGTAGAGCAATGGTGTTCGGGCAGTGTAGGGGGATGTACTGGGGGGGTGTTTCAGGGTTTAGTGCTGAGCAGCGGTGTTCGGGCAGTGTTGGGGGTCTTGCTGGTGATGGTGTTTCAGGGTTTAGGGCAGTGCAATGGTGTTCTAGCAGTGTAGTGGGTCGTGGTGGAGATGGTGTTTCAGGGATTTAGGGCAGGGCAGTGGTATTCGAGCAGGTAATGGGGTCATGCAGTGGGTGGTGTTTCAGGGCTTAGGGCGGTGCAGTGGTGTTCGAGACTGTAGGGGATCTTACTGGGGATGGTGTTTCAATGTTATGTCAGTGCAGTGGTGTTCGGGCAGTGTAGGGGGTCGTGCTGGGACTGGTGTTTGAGTGTTTAGTGCAGTACAATTGTGTTCGGGCAGCGTAGAGGGTCGTGCTGGGGTTCGTGTTTCAGGGTTTAGGGAAATGCAGTGGTGTTCGGGCAGTGTAAGGTGTCATGCTGGGGGAGGTGTTTCAGGGTTTAGGACAGAGCAGTGGTGTTCTGGCAGTTTAGGGTCTCGTGCTGGTGCTGGTGTTTCAGGATTTAGGGCAGAGCAGTGGTGTTCGGGCAGTGTAGGGGGACGTGCTGGGGCTGGTGTTTCAGGGTTTAGGGCAGAGCAGTGGTGTTTGGCCAGTGTAGGGGGACATTCTGGGGGTGGTGTTTCAGGGTTTAGGGCAGAGCAGTGGTGTTCGGGCAGTGTAGGGGGTCATGCTGGGAGTGGTGTTCCAGGGTTTAGGGCAGTGCAGTGATGTTCGGGCAGTGTAGGGGTCGTGCTGGGGGTGGTGATTCTGGGTTTAGGGCAGTGCAGTGGTGTTCAGGCAGTGTAGGGGTCGTGCTGGGGGTGGTGATTCAGGGGTTATGGCAGTGCAGTGGTGTTCGGGCAGTGTAGGGGATCTTGCTAGGGCTGGTGTTTCAGGGTTTAGGGCAGTGCAGTGGTGTTCAGGCAGTGTAGGGGTCATGCTGGGGGTGGTGTTTCAGGGTTTAGGGCAGTGCAGTGATGTTTGGGCAGTGTAGGGGTCGTGCTGGGGGTGGTGATGCTGGGTTTAGGGCAGTGCAGTGGTGTTCAGGCAGTGTAGGGGTCGTGCTGGGGGTGGTGATTCAGGGGTTATGGCAGTGCAGTGGTGTTCGGGCAGTGTAGGGGATCTTGCTAGGGCTGGTGTTTCAGGGTTTAGGGCAGTGCAGTGGTGTTCAGGCAGTGTAGGTGTCATGCTGGGGGTGGTGTTTCAGGATTTAGGGCAGTGCAGTGGTGTTCGGGCAGTGTAGGTGGTAGTGCTGGTTTTTCAGATTTTAGTGTAGAGCATTGGTGTTCGGGCCGTGTAGGGGGACGTACTGGGGGTGGTGTTTCAGGGTTTAGTGCTGAGCAGTGGTGTTCAGGCAGTGTTAGGGGTCTTGCTGGGGATGGTGTTAAAGGGTTTAGGGCAGTGCAGTGGTGTTCGGGAAGTGTAGTGAGTTGTGCTGGGGCTGGTGTTTCAGGGTTTAGGGCAGTGCAGTGGTGTTCGGGCAGTGTAGGGTGTCGTGCTGGGGGTGGTGTTTCAGGGTTTAGGGCAGTGCAGTGGTGTTCAGGCAGTGTAGGGGGTTGTGCTGGGGTTGCGGTTTCAGGGTTTAGGGCAGAGCAGTGGTGTTCAGGCAGTGTAGGTGGTAGTGCTGGTTTTTCTGATTTTAGTGTAGAGCATTGGTGTTCGGGCCGTGTAGGGGGACGTACTGGGGGTGGTATTTCAGGGTTTAGTGCTGAGCAGTGGTGTTCAGGCAGTGTTGGGGGTCTTGCTGGGGATGGTGTTAAAGGGTTTAGGGCAGTGCAGTGGTGTTCGGGCAGTGTAGGGAGTTGTGCTGGGGCTGGTGTTTCAGGGTTTAGGGCAGTGCAGTGGTGTTCGGGCAGTGTAGGGTGTCGTGCTGGGGGTGGTGTTTCAGGGTTTAGGGCAGTGCAGTGGTGTTCAGGCAGTGTAGGGGGTTGTGCTGGGGTTGGGGTTTCAGGGTTTAGGGCAGAGCAGTGGTGTTCAGGCAGTGTAGGTGGTAGTGCTGGTTTTTCAGATTTTAGTGTAGAGCATTGGTGTTCGGGCCGTGTAGGGGGTCTTGCTTGGGATGGTGTTAAAGGGTTTAGGGCAGTGCAGTGGTGTTCGGGCAGTGTAGGGAGTCGTGCTGGGGCTGGTGTTTCAGGGTTTAGGGCAGTGCAGTGGTTTTCGGGCAGTGTAGGGTGTCGTGCTGGGGGTGGTGTTTCAGGGTTTAGGGCAGTGCAGTGGTGTTCAGGCAGTGTAGGGGGTTGTGCTGGGGTTGGGGTTTCAGGGTTTAGGACAGAGCAGTGGTGTTCAGGCAGTGTAGGTGGTAGTGCTGGTTTTTCAGATTTTAGTGTAGAGCATTGGTGTTTGGGCCGTGTAGGGGGACGTACTGGGGGTGGTGTTTCAGGGTTTAGTGCTGAGCAGTGGTGTTCGGGCAGTGTTGGGGGTCTTGCTGGGGATGGTGTTAAAGGGTTTAGGGCAGTGCAGTGGTGTTCGGGCAGTGTAGGGAGTTGTGCTGGGGCTGGTGTTTCAGGGTTTAGGGCAGTGCAGTGGTGTTCGGGCAGTGTAGGGGGTCGTGCTGGGGCTGGTGTTTCAGGGTTTAGGGCAGTGCAGTGGTTTTCGGGCAGTGTAGGGTGTCGTGCTGGGGGTGGTGTATCAGGGTTTAGGGCAGAGCAGTGGTGTTCGGGCAGTGTAGGGGACATGATGGGGGTGGTGTTTCAGGGTTTAGGTCAGAGCAGTGGTGTTCGGGCAGTGTAGGGGTTGTGCTGGGGGTGGTGATTCAGGGTTTAGGGCAGTGCAGTGGTGTTTGGGCAGTGTAGGGGATCTTGCTAGGGCTGGTGTTTCAGGGTTTAAGGCAGTGCAGTGGTGTTCGGGCAGTGTAGGGGGTCATGCTGGGGGTGGTGTTTCAGGGTTTAGGGCACTGCAGTGGTGTTCGAGCAGTATAGGGGGTCTTGCTGGGGCTGGTGTTTCAGGGTTTAGGGCAGTGCAGTGGTGTTCGGGCAGTATAGGGGGTCGTGCTGGGGGTGGTGTTTAAGGGTTTAGGGCACTGCAGTGGTGTTCGGGCAGTATAGGGGGTCTTGCTGGGGAGGGTGTTTCAGGGTTTAGGGCAGTGCAGTGGTGTTCGGGCAGTATAGGGGGTCGTGCTGGGGGTGGTGTTTCAGGGTTTAGGGCAGAGCAGTTGTGTTCGGGCAGATTAGGGTGTCGTGCTGGTGCTGGTGTTTCAGGGTTTAGGGCAGAGCACTGGTGTTCGGGCAGTGTAGGGGGACGTACTGGGGGTGCTGTTTCAGGGTTTAGTGCTGAGCAGTGGTGTTCGGGCAGTGTTGGGGTCTTGTTGGCGAGGGTGTTTCAGGGTTTAGGGCAGTGCAGTGGTGTTCGGGCAGTGTAGGGGGTCTTGCTGGGGCTGGTGTTTCAGGGTTTAGGGCAGTGCAGTGGTTTTCGGGCAGTTTATGGTGTCGTGCTGGGGTTTGTGTTTCAGGGTTTAGGGCAGTGCAGTGGTGTTCGAGCAGTGTAGGGTGTCGTGCTGGGGGTGGTGTTTCAGGGTTTAGGGCAGAGCAGTGGTGTTCGGCCAATATAGGTGGTCCTGCTGGGGGTGGTGTTTCAGTGTTTAGGGCAGAGCAGTGGTGTTCGGGCAGTGTAGGGGTCGTGCTGGGGGTGGTGTTTCACGGTTTAGGGCAGTGCAGTGGTGTTCGGGCACTGTAGGGGATCTTGCTGGGGCTGGTGTTTCGGGGTTTAGGGCAGTGTAGTGGTGTTCGGGCAGTGTAGGGTGTAGTGCTGGGGTGGTCTTTCAGGGTTTAGAGCAGTGCAGTGGTGTTCGGGCCGTGTAGGGGGTCTTGCTGGGGCTGGTGTTTCAGGGTTTAGGGCAGTGCAGTGGTGTTCGGGAAGTATAGGGGGTCGTGCTGGGGGTGGGGTTTCAGGGTTTAGGGCAGAGCAGTGGTGTTCGGGCAGTGTAGGTGGTAGTGCTGGATTTTCAGGTTTTAGTGTAGAGCAATGGTGTTCGGGCAGTGTAGGGGGATGTACTGGGGGGGTGTTTCAGGGTTTAGTGCTGAGCAGCGGTGTTCGGGCAGTGTTGGGGGTCTTGCTGGTGATGGTGTTTCAGGGTTTAGGGCAGTGCAATGGTGTTCTAGCAGTGTAGTGGGTCGTGGTGGAGATGGTGTTTCAGGGTTTAGGGCAGTGCAGTGGTGTTCGGGCAGTGTAGGGGATCTTGCTAGGGCTGGTGTTTCAGGGTTTAAGGCAGTGGTGTTTGGACAGTGTAGGGGGTCTTGCTGGGGCTGTTGTTTCAGGGTTTAGGGCAGTGCAGTAGTTTTCGGGCAGTGTAGGGGGTCATGCTGGAGGTGGTGTTCCAGGGTTTAGGACAGTGCAGTGGTGTGCAGGCAGTGAAGGGTGTCATGCTCGGGTTGGTGTTTCAGGGTTTAGGGCAGAGCAGTGGTGTTCGGGCAGTGTAGGGGGACGTATTGGGGGTGGTGTATCAGGGTTTAGGGCAGTGCAGTGGTGTTCCGGCAGTGTAGGGGGTCATGCTGGGGCTGGTGATTCAGTGTATAGGGCAGTGCAGTGGTGTACAGGCAGTGTAGGGGGTCATGCTGGGGCTGGCGATTCAGGGTTTAGGGCAGTGCAGTGGTGTTCGGCAGTGTAGGGGGACATACTGGGGATGGTGTTTCAGGGTTTAGGGCAGTGCAGTGGTGTGAGAGCAGTGTAGGGGGTCGTGGTGGAGGTGGTGTTTCTGGGTTTAGGGCTATGCAGTGAGGTTCGGGCAGTGTAGGGTGTCGTACTGGGGCTGGGGTTTCAGTGTTTATGGCAGTGCAGTGGTGTTCGAGCAGTGTAGGGGGTCGTGCTGGGGCTGGTGTTTCAGTGTTTAGGGCAGTGCAGTTGTGTTCGGTTAGTATAGGGGGTCATGGTGGGGCTGGTGTTTCAGGTTTTAGGGCAGTGCAGTGGTGTTCGGGTAGTGTAGGGGTCGTGCTAGGGCTGGTGTTTCAGGGTTTAGGGCAGTGCAGTGGTGTTTGGGCAGTGTAGGGGACGTGCTGGGGGTGGTGTTTCAGGGTTTAGGGCAGAGCAGTGGTGTTCGGGCAGTGTAGGGGTCGTGCTGGGGGTGGTGATTCAGGGTTTAGGGCAGTGCAGTGGTGTTTGGGCAGTGTAGGGGATCTTGCTAGGGCTGGTGTTTCAGGATTTAGGGCAGTGCAGTGGTGTTTTGGCAGTGTAGGGGGGCATGCTGGGGGTGGTGTTTCAGGGTTTAGGGCAGTGCAGTGGTGTTCGGGCAGTGTTGGGGGTCTTGCTGGGGCTGGTGTTTCAGGGTTTAGGGCAGTGCAGTGGTGTTCGGGAAGTATAGGGGGTCGTGCTGGGGGTGGGGTTTCAGGGTTTAGGGCAGAGCAGTGGTGTTCGGGCAGTGTAGGTGGTAGTGCTGGATTTTCAGGTTTTAGTGTAGAGCAATGGTGTTCGGGCAGTGTAGGGGGATGTACTGGGGGGGTGTTTCAGGGTTTAGTGCTGAGCAGCGGTGTTCGGGCAGTGTTGGGGGTCTTGCTGGTGATGGTGTTTCAGGGTTTAGGGCAGTGCAATGGTGTTCTAGCAGTGTAGTGGGTCGTGGTGGAGATGGTGTTTCAGGGATTTAGGGCAGGGCAGTGGTATTCGGGCAGGTAATGGGGTCATGCAGTGGGTGGTGTTTCAGGGCTTAGGGCGGTGCAGTGGTGTTCGAGACTGTAGGGGATCTTACTGGGGATGGTGTTTCAATGTTATGTCAGTGCAGTGGTGTTCGGGCAGTGTAGGGGGTCGTGCTGGGACTGGTGTTTGAGTGTTTAGTGCAGTACAATGGTGTTCGGGCAGCGTAGAGGGTCGTGCTGGGGTTCGTGTTTCAGGGTTTAGGGAAATGCAGTGGTGTTCGGGCAGTGTAAGGTGTCATGCTGGGGGAGGTGTTTCATGGTTTAGGACAGAGCAGTGGTGTTCTGGCAGTTTAGGGTCTCGTGCTGGTGCTGGTGCTGGTGTTTAAGGATTTAGGGCAGAGCAGTGGTGTTCGGGCAGTGTAGGGGGACGTGCTGGGGCTGGTGTTTCAGGGTTTAGGGCAGAGCAGTGGTGTTCGGCCAGTGTAGGGGGACATTCTGGGGGTGGTGTTTCAGGGTTTAGGGCAGAGCAGTGGTGTTCGGGCAGTGTAGGGGGTCATGCTGGGAGTGGTGTTCCAGGGTTTAGGGCAGTGCAGTGATGTTCGGGCAGTGTAGGGGTCGTGCTGGGGGTGGTGATTCTGGGTTTAGGGCAGTGCAGTGGTGTTCAGGCTGTGTAGGGGTCGTGCTGGGGGTGGTGATTCAGGGGTTATGGCAGTGCAGTGGTGTTCGGGCAGTGTAGGGGATCTTGCTAGGGCTGGTGTTTCAGGGTTTAGGGCAGTGCAGTGGTGTTCAGGCAGTGTAGGGGTCATGCTGGGGGTGGTGTTTCAGGGTTTAGGGCAGTGCAGTGATGTTTGGGCAGTGTAGGGGTCATGCTGGGGGTGGTGATGCTGGGTTTAGGGCAGTGCAGTGGTGTTCAGGCAGTGTAGGGGTCGTGCTGGGGGTGGTGATTCAGGGGTTATGGCAGTGCAGTGGTGTTCGGGCAGTGTAGGGGATCTTGCTAGGGCTGGTGTTTCAGGGTTTAGGGCAGTGCAGTGGTGTTCAGGCAGTGTAGGGGGTCATGCTGGGGGTGGTGTTTCAGGATTTAGGGCAGTGCAGTGGTGTTCGGGCAGTGTAGGGGGTCTTGCTGGGGCTGGTGCTTCAAGGTTTAGGGCAGTGCAGTGGTGTTCGGGCAGTATAGGGGGTTGTGCTGGGGTTGGGGTTTCAGGGTTTAGGGCAGAGCAGTGGTGTTCGGGCAGTGTAGGTGGTAGTGCTGGTTTTTCAGATTTTATTGTAGAGCATTGGTGTTCGGGCCGTGTAGGGGGACGTACTGGGGGTGGTGTTTCAGGGTTTAGTGCTGAGCAGTGGTGTTCAGGCAGTGTTGGGGGTCTTGCTGGGGATGGTGTTAAAGGGTTTAGGGCAGTGCAGTGGTGTTCGGGCAGTGTAGGGAGTTGTGCTGGGGCTGGTGTTTCAGGGTTTAGGACAGTGCAGTGGTGTTCGGGCAGTGTAGGGGGTCGTGCTGGGGCTGGTGTTTCAAGGTTTAGGGCAGTGCAGTGGTTTTCGGGCAGGTTAGGGTGTCGTGCTGGGGCTTGTGTTTCAGGGTTTAGGGCAGTGCAGTGGTGTTCGGGCAGATTAGGGTGTCGTGCTGGTGCTGGTTTTTCCGGATTTAGGGCAGAGCAGTGGTGTTTGGGCAGTGTAGGGGGACGTGCTGGGGCTGGTGTTTCAGGGTTTAGGGCAGAGCAGTGGTGTTCGGGCAGATTAGGGTGTCGTGCTGGTGCTGGTGTTTCAGGATTTAGGGCAGAGCAGTGGTGTTCGGGCAGTGTAGGGGGACGTGCTGGGGCTGGTGTTTCAGGGTTTAGGGCAGAGCAGTGGTGTTCGGCCAGTGTAGGGGGTCTTGCTGGGGCTGGTGTTTCAGGGTTTAGGGCAGTGCAGAGGTGTTCGGGCAGTATAGGGGGTAGTGCTGGGGTGGGGTTTCAGGGTTTAGGGCAGAGCAGTGGTGTTCGGGCAGTGTAGGTGGTAGTGCTGGTTTTTCAGGTTTTAGTGTAGAGCAGTGGTGTTCGGGCAGTGTAGGGGGTCTTGCTGGTGATGGTGTTTCAGGGTTTAGGGCAGTGCAATGGTGTTCTAGCAGTGTAGTGGGTCATGGTGGAGGTGGTGTTTCAGGGTTTTAGGGCATGGCAGTGGTGTTCGGGCAGTGTTAGGTGTCATGCTGGTGGTGGTGTTTCACGGTTTAGAGCAGAGCAGTGGTGTTCGGGCACTTTAGGGTCTTGTGCTGGTGATTCAAGATTTAGGGCAGAGCAGTGGTGTTCGGGCACTGTAGGGGGACGTGCTGGGGCTGGTGTTTCAGGGTTTAGGGCAGATCAGTGGTGTTCGGGCAGATTAGGGTGTCGTGCTGGTGCTGGTGTTTCAGGATTTAGGGCAGAGCAGTCGTGTTCGGGCAGTGTAGGGGGTCATGCTGGGAGTGGTGTTTCAGGGTTTAGGGCAGTGCAGTGGTGTTCGGGTAGTCTAGGGATCGTGATGAGGGGGGTGATTCAGGGTTTAGGGCAGTGAAGTGGTGTTCAGACAGTGTAGGGGTTGTGCTGGGGGTGGTGATTCAGGGTTTAGGGCAGTGCAGTGGTGTTCGGGCAGTGTAGGGGATCTTGCTAGGGCTGGTGTTTCAGGGTTTAAGGCAGTGGTGTTTGGACAGTGTAGGGGGTCTTGCTGGGGCTGTTGTTTCAGGGTTTAGGGCAGTGCAGTAGTATTTGGGCAGTGTAGGGGGTCATGCTTGAGGTGGTGTTCCAGGGTTTAGGGCAGTGCAGTGGTGTGCAGGCAGTGTAGGGGGTCATGCTTGGGTTGGTGTTTCAGGGTTTAGGGCAGAGCAGTGGTGTCCGGGCAGTGTAGGGGGACGTATTGGGGTGGTGTTTCAGGGTTTAGGGCAGTGCAGTGGTGTTTGGGCTGTGTAGGGGGTCATGCTGCGGCTGGTGATTCAGTGTTTAGGGCAGTGCAGTGGTGTACGGGCCGTGTAGGGGGTCATGCTGGGGCTGGCGAATCAGGGTTTAGGGCAGTGCAGTGGTGTTCGGCAGTGTAGGGGGACGTACTGGGGATGGTGTTTCAAGGATTAGGGCAGTGCAGTGGTGTGAGAGCAGTGTAGGGGGTCGTGGTGGAGGTGGTGTTTCAGGGTTTAAGGCTATGCAGTGAGGTTCGGGCAGTTTAGGGTGTCGTGCTGGGGCTGGGGTTTCAGTGTTTAGGGCAGTGCAGTGGCTTCGAGCAGTGTAGGGGGTCGTGCTGGGGCTGGTGTTTCAGTGTTTAGGGCAGTGCAGTTGTGTTCGGGTAGTATAGGGGGTCATGGTGGGGCTGGTGTTTCAGGGTTTAGGGCAGTGCAGTGGTGTTCGGGCAGTGTGAGGGGTCGTGCTGGGGCTGGTGTTTTAGGGATTAAGGCAGTGCAGTGTTGTTTGGGCAGTGTAGGGGACGTGCTGGGGTGGTGTTTCAGGGTTTAGGGTAGAGCAGTGGTGTTCGGGCAGTGTAGGGGTCGTGCTGGGGTGGTGTTTCAGGGTTTAGGGTAGAGCAGTGGTGTTCGGGCAGTGTAGGGGTCGTGCTGGGGGTGGTGTTTCAGGGATTAGGGCAGTGCAGTGGTGTTTCGGCAGTATAGAGGGTCATGCTGGGGGTGGTGTTTCAGGGTTTAGGGCAGTGCAGTGGTGTTCGGGCAGTATTGGGGGTCTTGCTGGGGCTGGTGTTTCAGGGTTTAGGGCAGTGCAGTGGTGTTCAGGCACTATAGGGGTCATGCTGGGGGTGGGGTTTCAGGGTTTAGGCAGAGCAGTGGTGTTCGGGCAGTGTAGGTGGTAGTGCTGGTTTTTCTGATTTTAGTGTAGAGCAGTGGTGTTCGGGCCGTGTAGGGGGACTTACTGGGGGTGGTGTTTCAGGGTTTAGTGCTGGGCAGTGGTGTTCGGGCAGTGTTGGGGGTCTTGCTGGGGATGGTGTTAAAGGGTTTAGGGCAGTGCAGTGATGTTCGGGCATTTAGGGTGTTGTGCTGGGGCTTGTGTTTCAGGGTTTAGGGCAGTGCAGTGGTGTTCGGGCAGTGTAGGGTGTCGTGCTCGGGGTGGTGTTTCAGGGTGTAGGGCAGAGCAGTGGTGTTCGGGCAGATTAGGGTGTCGTGCTGGTGCTGGTGTTTCAGGATTTAGGGCAGAGCAGTGGTGTTCGGGCAGTGTAGGGGGACATGCTGGGGCTGCTGTTTCAGGGTTTAGGGAAGAGCAGTGGTGTTCGGCCAGTGTAGGGGGTCTTGCTGGGGGTGGTGTTTCAGGGTTTAAGGCAGAGCAGTGGTGTTCGGGCAGTGTAGGGGTCGTGCTGGGGGTGGTGATTCAGGGTTTAGGGCAGTGTAGTGGTGTTTGGGCAGTGTAGGGGATCTTGCTAGGGCTGGTGTTATTGGGATTAGGGCAGTGCAGTGGTGTTTCGGCAGTGTAGGGGGTCATGCTGGGGGTGGTGTTTCAGGGTTTAGGGCAGTGCAGTGGTGTTCAGGCAGTGTTGGGGGTCTTACTGGGGCTGGTGTTTCAGGGTTTAGGGCAGTGCAGTGGTGTTCGGGCACTATAGGGGTCATGCTGGGGGTGGGGTTTCAGAGTTTAGGCAGAGCAGTGGTGTTCGGGCAGTGTAGGTGGTAGTGCTGGTTTTTCAGATTTTAGTGTAGAGCAGTGGTGTTCGGGCCATGTAGGGGGACGTACTGGGGGTGGTGTTTCTGGGTTTAGTGCTGAGCAGTGGTGTTCGGGCAGTGTTGGGGGTCTTGCTGGGGATGGTGTTAAAGGGTTTAGGGCAGTGCAGTGGTGTTCGGGCAGTGTAGGGAGTTGTGCTGGGGCTGGTGTTTCAGGGTTTAGGGCAGTGCAGTGGTGTTCGGGCAGTGTAGGGGGTCGTGCTGGGGCTGGTGTTTCAGGGTTTAGGGCAGTGCAGTGGTTTTCGGGCAGTTTAGGGTGTCGTGCTGGGGCTTGTGTTTCAGGGTTTAGGGCAGTGCAGTTGTGATCGGGCAGTGTAGGGTGTCGTGCTCGGGGTGGTGTTTCAGGGTGTAGGGCAGAGCAGTGGTGTTCGGGCAGATTAGGGTGTCGTGCTGGTGCTGGTTTTTCCGGATTTAGGGCAGAGCAGTGGTGTTCGGACAGTGTAGGGGGACGTGCTGGGGCTGGTGTTTCAGGGTTTAGGGCAGAGCAGTGGTGTTCGGGCAGATTAGGGTGTCGTGCTGGTACTGGTGTTTCAGGATTTAGGGCAGAGCAGTGGTGTTTGGGCAGTGTAGGGGGACGTGCTGGGGCTGCTGTTTCAGGGTTTAGGGCAGAGCAGTGGTGTTCGGCCAGTGTAGGGGGTCTTGCTGGGGCTGGTGTTTCAGGGTTTATTACAGTGCAGAGGTGTTCGGGCAGTATAGGGGGTCATGCTGTGGTGGGGTTTCAGGGTTTAGGGCAGAGCAGTGGTGTTCGGGCAGTGTAGGTGGTAGTGCTGGTTTTTCAGGTTTTAGTGTAGAGCAGTGGTGTTCGGGCAGTGTAGGGGGTCTTGCTGGTGATGGTGGTTCAGGGTTTAGGGCAGTGCAATGGTGTTCTAGCAGTGTAGTGGGTCATGGTGGAGGTGGTGTTCAGGGTTTTAGGGCATGGCAGTGGTGTTCGGGCAGGTAAGGGGGTCGTGCAGGGGGTGGTTTTTCAGGGTTTAGGGCAGTGCAGTGGTGTTCGTGGAGTGTAGGGGATCGTACTGGGGCTGGTGTTTCAGTGTTACGTCAGTGCAGTGGTGTGAGGGCAGTGTAGGGGGTCGTGCTGGGGGTGGTGTTTCAGGGTTTAGTGCTGAGCAGTGGTGTTCGGGCAGTGTTGGGGGTCTTGCTGGGGATGGTGTTAAAGGGTTTAGGGCAGTGCAGTGGTGTTCGGGCAGTGTAGGGAGTTGTGCTGGGGCTGGTGTTTCAGGGTTTAGGGCAGTGCAGTGGTGTTCGGGCAGTGTAGGGGGTCGTGCTGGGGCTGGTGTTTCAGGGTTTAGGGCAGTGCAGTGGTTTTCGGGCAGTTTAGGGTGTCGTGCTGGGGCTTGTGTTTCAGGGTTTAGGGCAGTGCAGTGGTGTTCGGGCAGTGTAGGGTGTCATGCTCGGGGTGGTGTTTCAGGGTGTAGGGCAGAGCAGTGGTGTTCGGGCACATTGGGGTGTCGTGCTGGTGCTGGTTTTTCCGGATTTAGGGCAGAGCAGTGGTGTTCGGGCAGTGTAGGGGGACGTGCTGGGGCTGGTGTTTCAGGGTTTAGGGCAGAGCAGTGGTGTTCGGGCAGATTAGGGTGTCGTGCTGGTGCTGGTGTTTCAGGATTTAGGGCAGAGCAGTGGTGTTCGGGCAGTGTAGGGGGACGTGCTGGGGCTGGTGTTTCAGGGTGTAGGGCAGAGCAGTGGTGTTCGGCCAGTGTAGGGGGTCTTGCTGGGGCTGGTGTTTCAGGGTTTATTGCAGTGCAGAGGTGTTCGGGCAGTATAGGGGGTCGTGCTGTGGTGGGGTTTCAGGGTTTAGGGCAGAGCAGTGGTGTTCGGGCAGTGTAGGTGGTAGTGCTGTTTTTCAGGTTTTAGTGTAGAGCAGTGGTGTTCGGGCAGTGTTGGGGGTCTTGCTGGTGATGGTGGTTCAGGGTTTAGGGCAATGCAATGGTGTTCTAGCAGTGTAGTGGGTCATGGTGGAGGTGGTGTTCAGGGTTTTAGGGCATGGCAGTGGTGTTCGGGCAGGTAAGGGGGTCGTGCAGGGGGTGGTTTTTCAGGGTTTAGGGCAGTGCAGTGGTGTTTGTGGAGTGTAGGGGATCGTACTGGGGCTGGTGTTTCAGTGTTACGTCAGTGCAGTGGTGTGAGGGCTGTGTAGGGGGTCATGCTGGGACTGGTGTTTGAGGGTTTATGGCAGTCCAGTGGTGTTCGGGCAGCGTAGAGGGTCGTGCTCGGGCTCGTGTTTCAGGGTTTAGGGCAGTGCAGTGGTATTCCGGCAGTGTAAGGTGTCATGCTGGGGGTGGTGTTTCAGGGTTTAGGGCAGAGCAGTGGTGTTCGGGCAGTTTAGGGTCTCGTGCTGGTGATTCAGGATTTAGGGCAGAGCAGTGGTGTTCGGGCAGTGTAGGGGGACGTGCTGGGGCTGGTGTTTCAGGGTTTAGGGCAGAGCAGTGGTGTTCGGCCAGTGTAGGGGGACATTCTGGGGGTGGTTCTTCAGGGTTTAGGGCAGAGCAGAGGTGTTCAGACAGTGAAGGTGTCGTGCTGGGGGTGGTGATTCAGGGTTTAGGGCAGTGCAGTGGTGTTCGGGCAGTGTAGGGGATCTTGCTAGGGCTGGTGTTTCAGGGTTTAAGGCAGTGGTGTTTGGACAGTGTAGGGGGTCTTGCTGGGGCTGTTGTTTCAGGGTTTAGGGCAGTGCAGTAGTTTTCGGGCAGTGTAGGGGGTCATGCTGGAGGTGGTGTTCCAGGGTTTAGGGCAGTGCAGTGGTGTGCAGGCAGTGTAGGGTGTCATGCTCGGGTTGGTGTTTCAGGGTTTAGGGCAGAGCAGTGGTGTTCGGGCAGTGTAGGGGGACGTATTGGGGGTGGTGTTTCAGGGTTTAGGGCAGTACAGTGGTGTTCCGGCAGTGTAGGGGGTCATGCTGGGGCTGGTGATTCAGTGTATAGGGCAGTGCAGTGGTGTACAGGCAGTGTAGGGGGTCATGCTGGGGCTGGCGATTCAGGGTTTAGGGCAGTGCAGTGGTGTTCGGCAGTGTAGGGGGACGTACTGGGGATGGTGTTTCAGGGTTTAGGGCAGTGCAGTGGTGTGAGAGCAGTGTAGGGGGTCGTGGTGGAGGTGGTGTTTCTGGGTTTAGGGCTATGCAGTGAGGTTCGGGCAGTGTAGGGTGTCGTACTGGGGCTGGGGTTTCAGTGTTTATGGCAGTGCAGTGGTGTTCGAGCAGTGTAGGGGGTCGTGCTGGGGCTGGTGTTTCAGTGTTTAGGGCAGTGCAGTTGTGTTCGGTTAGTATAGGGGGTCATGGTGGGGCTGGTGTTTCAGGTTTTAGGGCAGTGCAGTGGTGTTCGGGTAGTGTAGGGGTCGTGCTAGGGCTGGTGTTTCAGGGTTTAGGGCAGTGCAGTGGTGTTTGGGCAGTGTAGGGGACGTGCTGGGGGTGGTGTTTCAGGGTTTAGGGCAGAGCAGTGGTGTTCGGGCAGTGTAGGGGTCGTGCTGGGGGTGGTGATTCAGGGTTTAGGGCAGTGCAGTGGTGTTTGGGCAGTGTAGGGGATCTTGCTAGGGCTGGTGTTTCAGGATTTAGGGCAGTGCAGTGGTGTTTCGGCAGTGTAGGGGGGCATGCTGGGGGTGGTGTTTCAGGGTTTAGGGCAGTGCAGTGGTGTTCGGGCAGTGTTGGGGGTCTTGCTGGGGCTGGTGTTTCAGGGTTTAGGGCAGTGCAGTGGTGTTCGGGCACTATAGGGTTCATGCTGGGGGTGGGGTTTCAGGGTTTAGGCAGAGCAGTGGTGTTCGGGCAGTGTAGGTGGTAGTGCTGGTTTTTCAGGTTTTAGTGTAGAGCAGTGGTGTTCGGGCAGTGTAGGGGGACGTACTGGGAGTGGTGTTTCAGGGTTTAGTGCTGAGCAGTGGTGTTCGGGCAGTGTTGGGGGTCTTGCTGGGGATGGTGTTTCAGGATTTAGGGCAGTGCAGTGGTGTTCGGGCAGTGTAGGGAGTTGTGCTGGGGCCGGTTGTTTCGGGATTTAGGGCAGTGCAGTGGTGTTCGGGCAGTGTAGGGGGTCGGGCTGGGGCTGGTGTTTCAGGGTTTAGGGCAGTGCAGTGGTTTTCAGGCAGTTTAGAGTGTCGTGCTGGGGCTTGTGTTTCAGGGTTTAGGGCAGTGTAGTTTTGTTCGGGCAGTGTAGGGAGTCGTACTGGGGGTGGTGTTTCAGGATTTAGGGCAGAGCAGTGGTGTTCGGGCAGATTAGGGTGTCTTGCTGGTGCTGGTGTTTCAGGATTTAGGGCAGAGCAATGGTGTTCGGGCAGTGTAGGGGGTCGAGCCAGGGCTGGTGTTTCAGGGTTTAGGGCAGAGCAGTGGTGTTCGGCCAGAGTAGGGGGATGTGCTGGGGGTGGTCTTTCAGGCATTATGGCAGAGCAGTGGTGTTCAGGCAGTGTAGGGGTCATGCTGGGGCTGGTGTTTCAGGGTTTAGGGCAGTGGAGTGGTGTTCGGGCAGTATAGGGGGTCGTGCTGGGGTGGGGTTTCAGGGTTTAGGGCAGAGCAGTGGTGTTCGGGCAGTGTAGGTGGTAGTGCTGGTTTTTCAGGTTTTAGTGTAGAGCAGTTTTGTTCGGGCAGAGTAGGGCGATGTACTGGGGGTGGTGTTTCAGGGTTTAGTGCTGAGCAGTGGTGTTCGGGCAGTGTTGGGGGTCTTGCTGGTGATAGTGTTTCAGGGTTTAGGGCAGTGCAGTGGTGTTCTAGTAGTGTAGTGGGTCGTGGTGGAGGTGGTGTTTCAGGGTTTTAGCGCAGGGCAGTGGTGTTTGGGCAGGTAAGGGGGAACTGCAGGGGGTGGTGTTTCAGGGTTTAGGGCAGTGCAGTGGTTTTTGGGGAGTGTAGGGGATCGTGCTGGGGCTGGTGTTTCAGTGTTATGTCAGTGCAGTGGTGTTCGGGCAGTGTAGGGGGTCATGCTGGGACTGGTGTTTGAGGGTTTAGGGCAGTGCAGCTGTGTTCGGGCAGTGTAGGGGGACGTGCTGGGGCTGGTGTTTCAGGGTTTAGGGCAGAACAGTGGTGTTCGGCCAGTGTAGGGGGACATTCTGGGGGTGGTTTTTCAGGGTTTAGGGCAGAGCAGTGGTGTTCGAGCAGTGTAGGGGGTCATGCTGGGAGTGGTGTTTCAGCGTTTAGGGCAGTGCAGTGGTGTTCAGGCAGTGTAGAGATCGTGATGAGGGGGATGATTTAGGGTTTAGGGCAGTGCAGTGGTGTTCAGACAGTGTAGGGGTCGTGCTGGGGGTGGTGATTCACGGTTTAGGGCAGTGCAGTGGTGTTCGGGCAGTTTAGGGGATCTTGCTAGGGCTGGTGTTTCAGGGTTTAAGGCAGTGGTGTTTGGACAGTGTAGGGGGTCTTGCTGGGGCTTTTGTTTCAGGGTTTAGGGCAGTGCAGTAGTTTTCGGGCAGTGTAGGGGGTCATGCTAGAGGTGGTATTCCAGGGTTTAGGGCAGTGCAGTGGTGTGCAGGCAGTGTAGGGTGTCATGCTCGGGTTGGTGTTTCAGGGTTTAGGGCAGAGCAGTGGTGTTCGGGCAGTGTAGGGGGACGTATTGGGGGTGGTGTTTCAGGGTTTAGGGCAGTGCAGTGGTGTTCGGGCAGTGTAGGGGGTCATGCTGGGGCTGGTGATTCAGTGTTTAGGGCAGTGCAGTGGTGTACGGGCCGTGTAGGGGGTCATGCTGGGGCTGGCGATTCAGGGTTTAGGGCAGTGCAGTGGTGTTCGGCAGTGTAGGGGGACGTACAGGGGATGGTGTTTCAGGGTTTAGGGCAGTGCAGTGGTGTGAGAGCAGTGTAGGGGGTCGTGGTGGAGGTGGTGTTTCAGGGTTTAGGGCTATGCAGTGAGGTTCGGGCAGTGTAGGGTGTCGTGCTGGGGCTGGGGTTTCAGTGTTTAGGGCAGTGCAGTGGTGTTCGAGCAGTGTAGGGGGTCATGCTGGGGCTGGTGTTTCAGTGTTTAGGGCAGTGCAGTTGTGTTCGGGTAGTATAGGGGGTCATGGTGGGGCTGGTGTTTCAGGGTTTAGGGCAGTGCAGTGGTGTTCAGGTAGTGTAGGGGTCATGCTGGGGCTGGTGTTTCAGGGTTTAGGGCAGTGCAGTTGTGTTCGGGCAGTGTAGGGGACGTGCAGGGGGTGGTGTTTCAGGGTTTAGGGCAGAGCAGTGGTGTTCGGGCAGTGTAGGGGTCATGCTGGGGGTGGTGATTCAGGGTTTAGGGCAGTGCAGTGGTGTTTGGGCAGTGTAGGGGATCTTGCTAGGGCTGGTGTTTAAGGGTTTAGGGCAGTGAAGTGGTGTTTCGGCAGTGTAGGGGGTCATGCTGGCGGTGGTGTTTCAGGGTTTAGGGCAGTGCAGTGGTGTTCGGGCAGTGTTGGGGGTCTTGCTGGGGCTGGTGTTTCAGGGTTTAGGGCAGTGCAGTGGTGTTCCGGCACTATAGGGGTCATGCTGGGGGTGGGGTTTCAGGGTTTAGGCAGAGCAGTGGTGTTCGGGCAGCGTAGGTGGTAGTGCTGGATTTTCAGATTTTAGTGTAGAGCAGTGGTGTTCGGGCTGTGTAGGGGGACGTACTGGGGGTGGTGTTTCAGGGTTTAGTGCTGAGCAGTGGTGTTCGGGCAGTGTTGGTGGTCTTGCTGGGGATGGTGTTAAAGGGTTTAGGGCAGTGCAGTGGTGTTCGGGCAGTGTAGGGAGTTGTGCTGGGGCTGGTGTTTCAAGGTTTAGGGCAGTGCAGTGGTGTTCGGGCAGTGTAGGGGGTCGTGCTGGGGCCGGTGTTTCAGGGTTTAGGGCAGTGCAGTGGTTTTCGGGCAGTTTAGGGTGTCGTGCTGGGGCTTGTGTTTCAGGGTTTAGGGCAGTGCAGTGGTGTTCGGGAAGTGTAGGGTGTCGTGCCGGGGTGGTGTTTCAGGGTGTAGGGCAGAGCAGTGGTGTTCGGGCAGATTAGGGTGTCGTGCTGGTGCTGGTTTTTCCGGATTTAGGGCAGACCAGTGGTGTTCGGGCAGTGTAGGGGGACGTGCTGGGGCTGGTGTTTCAGGGTTTAGGGCAGAGCAGTGGTGTTCGGCCAGTGTAGGGGGTCTTGCTGGGGCTGGTGTTTCAGGGTTTAGGGCAGTGCAGAGGTGTTCGGGCAGTATAGGGGGTCGTGCTGGGGTGGGGTTTCAGGGTTTAGGGCAGAGTAGTGGTGTTTGGGCAGTGTAGGTGGTAGTGCTGGTTTCTCAGGTTTTAGTGTAGAGCAGTGGTGTTCGGGCAGTGTAGGGGGTCTTGCTGGTGATGGTGTTTCAGGGTTTAGGGCAGTGCAATGGTGTTCTAGCAGTGTAGTGGGTCATGGTGGAGGTGGTGTTCATGGTTTTAGGGCATGGCAGTGTTGTTCGGGCAGGTAAGGGGGTCGTGCAGGGGGTGGTGTTTCAGGGTTTAGGGCAGTGCAGTGGTGTTCGTGGAGTGTAGGGTATCGTACTGGGGCTGGTGTTTCAGTGTTACGTCAGTGCAGTGGTGTGAGGGCTGTGTAGGGGGTCATGCTGGAACTGGTGTTTGAGGGTTTAGGGCTGTACAGTGGTGTTCGGGCAGCGTAGAGGGTCGTGCTGGGGCTCGTGTTTCAGGGTTGAGGGCAGTGCAGTGGTATTCGGGCAGTGTAAGGTGTCATGCTCGGTATGGTGTTTCAGGGTTTAGGGCAGAGCAGTGGTGTTCGGGCAGTTTAGGGTCTCGTGCTGGTGATTCAGGATTTAGGGCAGAGCAGTGTTGTTTGGGCAGTGTAGGGGTACGTGCTGGGGCTGGTGTTTCAGAGTTTAGGGCAGAGCAGTGGTGTTCGGCCAGTGTAGGGGGACATTCTGGGGGTGGTTTTTCAGGGTTTAGGGCAGAGCAGTGGTGTTCGAGCAGTGTAGGGGGTCATGCTGGGAGTGGTGTTTCAGGGTTTAGGGCAGTGCAGTGGTGTTCAGACAGTGTAGGGGTCGTGCTGGCGGTGGTGATTCAGGGTTTAGGACAGTGCAGTGGTGTTCGGGCAATGTAGGGGATCTTGCTAGGGCTGGTGTTTCAGGGTTTAAGGCAGTGGTGTTTGGACAGTGTAGGGGGTCTTGCTGGGGCTGTTGTTTCAGGATTTGGGGCAGTGCAGTAGTTTTTGGGCAGTGTAGGGGGTCATGCTGGAGGTGGTGTTCCAGGGTTTAGGGCAGTGCAGTGGTGTGCAGGCAGTGTAGGGGGTCATGCTCGGGTTGGTGTTTCAGGGTTTAGGGCAGAGCAGTGGTGTTCGGGCAGTGTAGGGGGACGTATTGGGGTGGTGTTTCAGGGTTTAGGGCAGTGCAGTGGTGTTTGGGCAGTGTAGGGGGTCATGCTGGGGCTGGTGATTCAGTGTTTAGGGCAGTGCAGTGGTGTACGGGCCGTGTAGGGGGTCATGCTGGGGATGGCAATTCAGGGTTTAGGGCAGTGCAGTGGTGTTCGGCAGTGTAGGGGGACGTACTGGGGATGGTGTTTCAGGGTTTAGGGCAGTGCAGTGGTTTTCGGGCAGTTTAGGGTGTCGTGCTGGGGCTTGTGTTTCAGGGTTTAGGGCAGTGCAGTTGTGATCGGGCAGTGTAGGGTGTCGTGCTCGGGGTGGTGTTTCAGGGTGTAGGGCAGAGCAGTGGTGTTCGGGCAGATTAGGGTGTCGTGCTGGTGCTGGTTTTTCTGGATTTAGGGCAGAGCAGTGGTGTTCGGGCAGTGTAGGGGGACGTGCTGGGGCTGGTGTTTCAGGGTTTAGGGCAGAGCAGTGGTGTTCGGGCAGATTAGGGTGTCGTGCTGGTACTGGTGTTTCAGGATTTAGGGCAGAGCAGTGGTGTTTGGGCAGTGTAGGGGGACGTGCTGGGGCTGCTGTTTCAGGGTTTAGGGCAGAGCAGTGGTGTTCGGCCAGTGTAGGGGGTCTTGCAGGGGCTGGTGTTTCAGGGTTTATTACAGTGCAGAGGAGTTCGGGCAGTATAGGGGGTCATGCTGTGGTGGGGTTTCAGGGTTTAGGGCAGAGCAGTGGTGTTCGGGCAGTGTAGGTGGTAGTGCTGGTTTTTCAGGTTTTAGTGTAGAGCAGTGGTGTTCGGGCAGTGTAGGGGGTCTTGCTGGTGATGGTGGTTCAGGGTTTAGGGCAGTGCAATGGTGTTCTAGCAGTGTAGTGGGTCATGGTGGAGGTGGAGGTGGTGTTAAGGGTTTTAGGGCATGGCAGTGGTGTTCGGGCAGGTAAGGGGGTCGTGCAGGGGGTGGTTTTTCAGGGTTTAGGGCAGTGCAGTGGTGTTCGTGGAGTGTAGGGGATCGTACTGGGGCTGGTGTTTCAGTGTTACGTCAGTGCAGTGGTGTGAGGGCAGTGTAGGGGGTCGTGCTGGGGGTGGTGTTTCAGGGTTTAGTGCTGAGCAGTGGTGTTCGGGCAGTGTTGGGGGTCTTGCTGGGGATGGTGTTAAAGGGTTTAGGGCAGTGCAGTGGTGTTCGGGCAGTGTAGGGAGTTGTGCTGGGGCTGGTGTTTCAGGGTTTAGGGCAGTGCAGTGGTGTTCGGGCAGTGTAGGGGGTCGTGCTGGGGCTGGTGTTTCAGGGTTTAGGGCAGTGCAGTGGTTTTCGGGCAGTTTAGGGTGTCGTGCTGGGGCTTGTGTTTCAGGGTTTAGGGCAGTGCAGTGGTGTTCGGGCAGTGTAGGGTGTCATGCTCGGGGTGGTGTTTCAGGGTGTAGGGCAGAGCAGTGGTGTTCGGGCACATTGGGGTGTCGTGCTGGTGCTGGTTTTTCCAGATTTAGGGCAGAGCAGTGGTGTTCGGGCAGTGTAGGGGGACGTGCTGGGGCTGGTGTTTCAGGGTTTAGGGCAGAGCAGTGGTGTTCGGGCAGATTAGGGTGTCGTGCTGGTGCTGGTGTTTCAGGATTTAGGGCAGAGCAGTGGTGTTCGGGCAGTGTAGGGGGACGTGCTGGGGCTGGTGTTTCAGGGTTTAGGGCAGAGCAGTGGTGTTCGGCCAGTGTAGGGGGTCTTGCTGGGGCTGGTGTTTCCGGATTTAGGGCAGAGCAGTGGTGTTCGGGCAGTGTAGGGGGACGTGCTGGGGCTGGTGTTTCAGGGTTTAGGGCAGAGCAGTGGTGTTCGGGCAGATTAGGGTGTCGTGCTGGTGCTGGTGTTTCAGGATTTAGGGCAGAGCAGTGGTGTTCGGGCAGTGTAGGGGGACGTGCTGGGGCTGGTGTTTCAGGGTTTAGGGCAGAGCAGTGGTGTTCGGCCAGTGTAGGGGGTCTTGCTGGGGCTGGTGTTTCAGGGTTTATTGCAGTGCAGAGGTGTTCGGGCAGTATAGGGGGTCGTGCTGTGGTGGGGTTTCAGGGTTTAGGGCAGAGCAGTGGTGTTCGGGCAGTGTAGGTGGTAGTGCTGGTGATGGTGGTTCAGGGTTTAGGGCAATGCAATGGTGTTCTAGCAGTGTAGTGGGTCATGGTGGAGGTGGTGTTCAGGGTTTTAGGGCATGGCAGTGGTGTTCGGGCAGGTAAGGGGGTCGTGCAGGGGGTGGTTTTTCAGGGTTTAGGGCAGTGCAGTGGTGTTCGTGGAGTGTAGGGGATCGTACTGGGGCTGGTGTTTCAGTGTTACGTCAGTGCAGTGGTGTGAGGGCTGTGTAGGGGGTCATGCTGGGACTGGTGTTTGAGGGTTTATGGCAGTACAGTGGTGTTCGGGCAGCGTAGAGGGTCGTGCTCGGGCTCGTGTTTCAGGGTTTAGGGCAGTGCAGTGGTATTCGGGCAGTGTAAGGTGTCATGCTGGGGGTGGTGTTTCAGGGTTTAGGGCAGAGCAGTGGTGTTCGGGCAGTTTAGGGTCTCGTGCTGGTGATTTAGGGCAGAGCAGTGGTGTTCGGGCAGTGTAGGGGGACGTGCTGGGGCTGGTGTTTCAGGGTTTAGGGCAGAGCAGTGGTGTTCGGCCAGTGTAGGGGGACATTCTGGGGGTGGTTCTTCAGGGTTTAGGGCAGAGCAGAGGTGTTCGAGCAGTGTAGGGGGTCATGCTGGGAGTGGTGTTTCAGGGTTAGGGCAGTGCAGTGGTGTTCTGGCAGTGTAGGGATCGTGATGAGGGGGTGATTCAGTGTTTAGGGCAGTGCAGTGGTGTTCAGACAGTGAAGGTGTCCTGCTGGGGGTGGTGATTCAGGGTTTAGGGCAGTGCAGTGGTGTTCGGGCAGTGTAGGGGATCTTGCTAGGGCTGGTGTTTCAGGGTTTAAGGCAGTGGTGTTCGGACAGTGTAGGGGGTCTTGCTGGGGCTGTTGTTTCAGGGTTTAGGGCAGTGCAGTAGTTTTCGGGCAGTGTAGGGGGTCATGCTGGAGGTGGTGTTCCAGGGTTTAGGGCAGTGCAGTGGTGTGCAGGCAGTGAAGGGTGTCATGCTCGGGTTGGTGTTTCAGGGTTTAGGGCAGAGCAGTGGTGTTCGGGCAGTGTAGGGGGACGTATTGGGGGTGGTGTATCAGGGTTTAGGGCAGTGCAGTGGTGTTCCGGCAGTGTAGGGGGTCATGCTGGGGCTGGTGATTCAGTGTATAGGGCAGTGCAGTGGTGTACAGGCAGTGTAGGGGGTCATGCTGGGGCTGGCGATTCAGGGTTTAGGGCAGTGCAGTGGTGTTCGGCAGTGTAGGGGGACATACTGGGGATGGTGTTTCAGGGTTTAGGGCAGTGCAGTGGTGTGAGAGCAGTGTAGGGGGTCGTGGTGGAGGTGGTGTTTCTGGGTTTAGGGCTATGCAGTGAGGTTCGGGCAGTGTAGGGTGTCGTACTGGGGCTGGGGTTTCAGTGTTTATGGCAGTGCAGTGGTGTTCGAGCAGTGTAGGGGGTCGTGCTGGGGCTGGTGTTTCAGTGTTTAGGGCAGTGCAGTTGTGTTCGGTTAGTATAGGGGGTCATGGTGGGGCTGGTGTTTCAGGTTTTAGGGCAGTGCAGTGGTGTTCGGGTAGTGTAGGGGTCGTGCTAGGGCTGGTGTTTCAGGGTTTAGGGCAGTGCAGTGGTGTTTGGGCAGTGTAGGGGACGTGCTGGGGGTGGTGTTTCAGGGTTTAGGGCAGAGCAGTGGTGTTCGGGCAGTGTAGGGGTCGTGCTGGGGGTGGTGATTCAGGGTTTAGGGCAGTGCAGTGGTGTTTGGGCAGTGTAGGGGATCTTGCTAGGGCTGGTGTTTCAGGATTTAGGGCAGTGCAGTGGTGTTTTGGCAGTGTAGGGGGGCATGCTGGGGGTGGTGTTTCAGGGTTTAGGGCAGTGCAGTGGTGTTCGGGCAGTGTTGGGGGTCTTGCTGGGGCTGGTGTTTCAGGGTTTAGGGCAGTGCAGTGGTGTTCGGGAAGTATAGGGGGTCGTGCTGGGGGTGGGGTTTCAGGGTTTAGGGCAAAGCAGTGGTGTTCGGGCAGTGTAGGTGGTAGTGCTGGATTTTCAGGTTTTAGTGTAGAGCAATGGTGTTCGGGCAGTGTAGGGGGATGTACTGGGGGGGTGTTTCAGGGTTTAGTGCTGAGCAGCGGTGTTCGGGCAGTGTTGGGGGTCTTGCTGGTGATGGTGTTTCAGGGTTTAGGGCAGTGCAATGGTGTTCTAGCAGTGTAGTGGGTCGTGGTGGAGATGGTGTTTCAGGCATTTAGGGCAGGGCAGTGGTATTCGGGCAGGTAATGGGGTCATGCAGTGGGTGGTGTTTCAGGGCTTAGGGCGGTGCAGTGGTGTTCGAGACTGTAGGGGATCTTACTGGGGATGGTGTTTCAATGTTATGTCAGTGCAGTGGTGTTCGGGCAGTGTAGGGGGTCGTGCTGGGACTGGTGTTTGAGTGTTTAGTGCAGTACAATGGTGTTCGGGCAGCGTAGAGGGTCGTGCTGGGGTTCGTGTTTCAGGGTTTAGGGAAATGCAGTGGTGTTCGGGCAGTGTAAGGTGTCATGCTGGGGGAGGTGTTTCATGGTTTAGGACAGAGCAGTGGTGTTCTGGCAGTTTAGGGTCTCGTGCTGGTGCTGGTGTTTAAGGATTTAGGGCAGAGCAGTGGTGTTCGGGCAGTGTAGGGGGACGTGCTGGGGCTGGTGTTTCAGGGTTTAGGGCAGAGCAGTGGTGTTCGGCCAGTGTAGGGGGACATTCTGGGGGTGGTGTTTCAGGGTTTAGGGCAGAGCAGTGGTGTTCGGGCAGTGTAGGGGGTCATGCTGGGAGTGGTGTTCCAGGGTTTAGGGCAGTGCAGTGATGTTCGGGCAGTGTAGGGGTCGTGCTGGGGGTGGTGATTCTGGGTTTAGGGCAGTGCAGTGGTGTTCAGGCTGTGTAGGGGTCGTGCTGGGGGTGGTGATTCAGGGGTTATGGCAGTGCAGTGGTGTTCGGGCAGTGTAGGGGATCTTGCTAGGGCTGGTGTTTCAGGGTTTAGGGCAGTGCAGTGGTGTTCAGGCAGTGTAGGGGTCATGCTGGGGGTGGTGTTTCAGGGTTTAGGGCAGTGCAGTGATGTTTGGGCAGTGTAGGGGTCATGCTGGGGGTGGTGATGCTGGGTTTAGGGCAGTGCAGTGGTGTTCAGGCAGTGTAGGGGTCGTGCTGGGGGTGGTGATTCAGGGGTTATGGCAGTGCAGTGGTGTTCGGGCAGTGTAGGGGATCTTGCTAGGGCTGGTGTTTCAGGGTTTAGGGCAGTGCAGTGGTGTTCAGGCAGTGTAGGGGGTCAAGCTGGGGCTGGTGTTTCAGGGTTACGGAAGTGCAGTGGTGTTCGGGCAGTGTAGGGGGTCGCGCTGGGACTGGTGTTTTAGGGTTTAGAGCAGTGCAGTGGTGTTCAGGCAGTGTACGGGGTTGTGCTGGGGCTGGTGATTCAGGGTTTAGGGCAGTGCAGTGGTGTTCGGGCATTGTAGGGGGACGTGCTGGGGGTGGTGTTTTAGGGTTTAGGGCAGAGCAGTGGTGTTCGGGCAGTCTAGGGGGTCATGCAGGGGGTGGTGTTTCAGGGTTTAGGGCAGTGCAGTGGTGTTCGGGCAGAGTAGGGGGTCATGCAGGGGGTGCTGTTTCAGGGTTTAGGGCAGTGGTGTTCGGGCAGTGTAGGGGGTCTTGCTGGGGCTGGTGTTTCAGGGTTTAGGTCGGTGCTGTGGTGTTCAGGCAGTGTAGGGGGTTGTGCTGGGGCTGGTGTTTCAGGGTTTAGGTCGGTGCAGTGGTGTTCGGGCAGAGTAGGGGGTCGTGCAGGGGGTGGTGTTTCAGGCTTTAGGGCAGTGCAGTTGTTTTCAGGCAGTGTAGGGGGACGTACTGGGGGTGGTGTTTCAGGTTTTAGGGCAGTGCAGTGGTGTTCGGACAGTGTAGGGGGTCGTGCTGGGGTTATTGTTTCAGGGTTTAGGGCGGAGCACTGGTGTTCGGGCTGTTTACGGTGTCATGCTGGGGCTTTTGTTTCAGGGTTTAGGGCAGTGCAGTGGTGTTCGGGAAGTGTAGGGTGTCGTGCTGGTGGTGGTGCTTCAGGGTTTAGGGCAGAGCAGTGGTGTTCGGGCAGTTTAGGGTGTCGTGCTGGTGATGGTGTTTCAGGATTTTGGGCAGAGCAGTGGTGCTCGGGCACTCTAGGGGGTCGTGCAGGGGGTGGTGTTTCAGGGTTTTGGGCAGTGCAGTGGTGTTCGGGCAGTGTAAGGGGATGTACTGGGAGTGGTGTTTCAGGGTTTAGTGCTGAGCAGTGGTGTTCGGGCAGTGTAGGGGGTCTTGATGGGGATGGTGTTTTAGGGTTTAGGGCAGTGCAGTGGTGTTCGGGCAGTGTAGTGGGTCGTGGTGGAGGTGGTGTTTAAAGGGTTTTAGGGCAGGGCAGGGGTGTTTGGGCAGAGTAGGGGGTCGTGCTGGGGCTGGTGTTTCAGGGTTTAGGGCAGTGCAGTGGTGTTTGGGCAGTGTAGGGGATCGTGCTGGGGCTGGTGTTTCAGGGTTTCGGAAGTGCAGTGGTGTTCGGGTAGTGTAGGGGGTCGTGCTGGGACTGTTGTTTTAGGGTTTAGAGCAGTGCAGTGGTGTTCGGGCAGTGCACGGGGTTGTGCTGGGGCTGGTGTTTAAGGGTTTAGGGCAGTGTAGTGGTGTTCGGGCAGTGTAAGGGGATGTACTGGGAGTGGTGTTTCAGGGTTTAGTGCTGAGCAGTGGTGTTCGGGCAGTGTAGGGGGTCTTGATGGGGATGGTGTTTCAGGGTTTAGGGCAGTGCAGTGGTGTTCGGGCAGAGTAGGGGGTCATGCAGGGGGTGTTGTTTCAGGGTTTAGGGCAGTGCAGGTGTTTTTGGGCAGTGTAGGTGGTCTTGCTGGGGTGGTGTTTCAGGGTTTAGGGCAGTGGTGTTCGGGCAGTGTAGGGGGTCTTGCTGGGGCTGGTGTTTCAGGGTTTAGGGCAGTGCAGTAGTTTTCGGGCAGTGTAGGGGGTCATACTGGAGGTGGTGTTTCAGGGTTTAGGGCAGTGCCGTGGTGTGCAGGCAGTGTGAAGGGTCATGCTGGGGCTGGTCTTTTAGGGATTATGGCAGAGCAGTGGTGTTCTGGCAGTGTAGTGGGACGTACTGGGGGTGGTATTTTAGGGTTTAGGGCAGAGCAGTGGTGTTAGGGCAGCGTAGGGGGTCGTGCTGGGACTGGTGTTTCAGTGTTTAGGGCAGTGCAGTGGTGTACGGGCCTTGTAGGGGGTCATGCTGGGGCTGGTGATTCAGGGTTTAGGGCAGTGCAGTGGTGTTCGGGCAGTGTAGGGGGTCGTGCTGGGGCTGGTGTTTCAGGGTTTAGGCTAGAGCAGTGGTGTTCGGCAGTGTAGGTGGACTTCCTGGGGATGGTGTTTCAGGGTTTAGGGCAGTGCAGTGGTGTTAGAGCAGTGTAGGGGATGTGGTGGAGGTGGTGTTTCAGGGTTTAGGGCTATGCAGTGAGGTTCGGGCAGTGTAGGGGGTCGTGCTGGGACTGGTGTTTTAGGGTTTAGAGCAGTGCAGTGGTGTTCGGGCAGTGTACGGGGTTGTGCTGGGGCTGGTGTTTAAGGGTTTAGGGCAGTGTAGTGGTGTTTGGGCAGTGTAGGGGCTCATGGTGGGGCTGGTGATTCAGGGTTTAGGGCAGAGCAGTGGTGTTCGGGCAGTGTAGGGGGTCATGCAGGGGGTTGTGTTTCAGGGTTTAGGGCAGTGCAGTGGTGTTTGGGCAGAGTAGGGGGTCATGCAGGGGGTGCAGTTTCAGGGTTTAGGGCAGGGCAGGAGTTTTCGGGCAGTGTAGGGGGTCTTGCTGGGGGTGGTGTTTCAGGGTTTAGGGCAGTGTTGTTCGGGCAGTTTAGGAGGTCTTGCTGGGGCTGGTGTTTTAGGGATTATGGCAGATCAGTGGTGTTCGGGCAGTGTAGGGGGTCATGCTCGGGTTGGTGTTTCAGGGTTTTGGGCAGAGCAGTGGTGTTCTGGCAGTGTAGGGGGACGTACTGTGGGTGGTGTTTCAGGGTTTAGGGCAGAGCAGTGGTGTTCGGGCAGTGTAGGTGGTCGTGCTGGAGCTGGTATTTGTGTTTAGGGCAGTGCAATGGTGTACGGGCCGTGTAGGGGGTCATGCTGGGGCTGGTGATTCAGGGTTTAGGGCAGTGCAGTGGTGTTTGGCAGTGTAGGGGGACGTACTGGGGATGTTGTTTCAGGGTTTAGGGCAGTGCAGTGGTGCTAGAGCAGTGTAGGTGGTCGTGGTGGAGGTGGTGTTTCAGTGTTTAGGGCAGTGCAGTGGTGTTCAAGTAGTCTAGGGGGTCGTGCTGGGGCTGGTGTTTCAGGGTTTAGGGCAGTGCAGTGGTGTTCGGGTATTGTAGTGGGTCATGGTGGGGCTGGTGTTTCAGGTTTCGGGCAGTGCAGTGGTGTTCAGGTAGTGTAGGGGTCGTGCTGGGGCTGGTGTTTCAGGGTTTAGGGCAGTGCAGTGGTGATCAGGCAGTGTAGGAGGTCGTGGTGGAGGTGGTGTTTCAGGGTTTTAGGGCAGGGCTGTGCTGTTTGGGCAATGTAGGGGTCATGCTGGGGTGGTGTTTCAGGGCTTAGGGCAGTGCAATTGTGTTCGGTGAGTGTAGGGGATCGTGATGGGGCTGGTGTTTCAGGGTTTAGGGCAGTGCAGTGGTGTTCGGTAGTGTAGGTGTCATGGTGGGGCTCGTGTTTCAGGGTTTAGTGCAGTGCAGTGGTGTTCAGGTAGTGTAGGAGGTCGTACTGGGGCTGGTGTTTCAGGGTTTAGGGAAGTGCAGTGGTGTTCGCGCAGTGTAGGGGGTCGTGCTGGGGCTGGTGTTTCAGGGTTTAGGTCGGTGCAGTGGTGTTCGGGCAGTGTAGGGTTCGTGCTGGGGCTGGTGTTTCAGCGTTTAGGTCGGTGCAGTGGTGTTCGGGCAGTGTAGGGGTCGTGCTGGTGCTGGTGTTTCAGGATTTAGGGCAGAGCAGTGGTGTTCAGGCAGTGTAGGGGGTCGTGGTGGAGGTGGTGTTTCAGGGTTTTAGGGTAGGGCAGTGGTGTTCGGGCAGTGTAGGGGGTGAGCTGGGGGTGGTTTTTCAGGGTTTAGGGCAGTGCCGTGGTGGTCGGTGAGTATACAGGATCGTGCTGGGGCTGGTGTTTCAGGGTTTAGGGCAGTGCAGTGGTGTTCGGGTAGTGTAGGGGGTCGTGCTGGGGCTGGTGTTTCAGGGTTTAGGGCAGTGCAGTGGTGTTTGGACAGTGTAGGGGGTCGTGCTGGGGCTGGTGTTTCATTGTTTAGAGCAGTGCAGTGGTGATCGGGCAGAGTAGGGTGTAGTGCAGGGGGTGGTGTTTCAGACTTTAGGGCAGTGCTGTTGTTTTTGCGCAGTGTAGGGGGTCTTGCTGGGGGTGGTGTTTCAGTGTTTAGTGCTGAGCAGTGGTGTTCGGGCAGTGTAGGGGACGTACTGGGGTGGTGTTTCAGGGTTTAGTGCTGAGCAGTGGTGTTCGGGCAGTGTAGGGGGTCTTGCTGGTGATGGTGTTTCAGTGTTTAGTGCTGAGCAGTGGTGTTCGGGCAGTGTAGGGGGACGTACTGGGGTGGTGTTTCAGGGTTTAGTGCTGAGCAGTGGTGTTCAGGCAGTGTAGGGGGTCTTGCTGGTGATGGTGTTCCAGGGTTTAGGGCAGTGCAGTGGTGTTCGGTAGTGTAGGTGTCATGGTGGGGCTCGTGTTTCAGGGTTTAGTGCAGTGCAGTGGTGTTCAGGTTGTGTAGGAGTTCGTGCTGTGGCTGGTGTTTCAGGGTTTAGGGCAGTGCAGTGGTGTTCGGGCAGTGTAGGGGGTCATGCTGGGGCTGGTCTTTCAGTGTATAGGGCAGTGCAGTGGTGTTCAGGCAGTGTAGGGGGTCGTGCTGGGGCTGGTGTTTCAGGGTTTAGGTCGGTGCTGTAGTGTTTGGGCAGTGTAGGGGGTCGTGCTGGGGCTGGTGTTTCAGGGTTTAGGTCGGTGCAGTAGTGTTCGGGCAGAGTAGGGGGTCGTGCAGGGGGTGGTGTTTCAGGCTTTAGGGCAGTGCAGTTGTTTTCGGGCAGTGTAGGGGGATGTACTGGGGGTGGTGTTTCAGGTTTTAGGGCAGTGCAGTGGTGTTCGGGCAGTGTAGGGGGTCATGCTGGGGCTAATGTTTCAGGGTTTAGGGCGGAGCAGTGGTGTTCGGGCAGTGTAGGGGGTTGTGCTGGGGTGGTGTTTCAGGGTTTAGTGCAGTGCAGTGGTGTTCGGGTTGTTTAGGGTGTCGTGCTGGGGCTTGTGTTTCAGGGTTTAGGGCAGTGCAGTGGTGTTCTGGAAGTGTAGGGTGTCGTGCTGGGGGTGGTGCTTCAGGGTTTAGGGCAGAGCAGTGGTGTTCGGGCAGTTTAGGGTGTCGTGCTGGTGATGGTGTTTCAGGATTTTGGGCAGAGCAGTGGTGTTCGGGCAGTCTAGGGGGTCGTGCAGGGGGTGGTGTTTCAGGGTTTAGGGCAGTGCAGTGGTGTTCGGGCAGTGTAGGGGGTCATGCAGGGGGGTGGTGTTTCAGGGTTTACGACAGTGCAGTGGTGTTCGGGCAGTGTAGCGGGTCGTGCTGGTTGTGGCGTTTTGGGTTTTAGGGCAGTGCAGTGGTGTTTGGGCAGTGTGAGGGGTCATGCTGGGGCTGGTGTTTTAGGGATTAGGGCAGTGCAGTGGTGTTCGGGCAGTGTGGGGGTCGTGCTGGGGGTAGGGTTTCAGGGTTTAGGGCAGAGCAGTGGTGTTCGGGCAGTGTAGGGGGTTGTGCTGGTGCTAGTTTTTCAGGATTTAGGGTAGAGCAGTGGTGTTCGGGCAGTGTAGGGGGAAGTACTGGGGGTGGTGTTTCAGGGTTTAGTGCTGAGCAGTGGTGTTCGGGCAGTGTAGGGGGTCTTGCTGGGGATGGTGTTTCAGGGTTTAGGGCAGTGCAGTGGTGTTCGGGCAGTGTAGTGGGTCGTGGTGGAGGTGGTGTTTAAAGGGTTTTAGGGCAGGGGTGTTTGGGCAGTGCAGGGGGTCGTGCTGGGGGTGGTGTTTCAGGGTTTAGTGCAGTGCAGTGGTGTTCGTGGAGTGTAGGGGATCGTGCTGGGGCTGGTGTTTCAGGGTTACGGAAGTGCAGTGGTGTTCGGGCATTGTAGGGGGTCGTGCTGGGGCTGCTGTTTTAGGGTTTAGAGCAGTGCAGTGGTGTTCGGGCAGTGTACGGGGTTGTGCTGGGGCTGGTGTTTAAGGATTTAGGGCAGTGCAGTCGTGTTCGGTCAATATATGGGGTCGTGCTTAGGCTGGTGTTTCAGTGTTTAGGGCAGTGCAGTGGTGTTTAGGCAGTGTAGAGGATCATGCTGGGGCTTGTATTTCAGGTTTTAGGGCAGTGCAGTGGTGTTCGGGCAGTGTAGGGGGTCGTGCTGGGGCTGGTGTTTCAGGGTTTAGGGCAGTGCAGTGGTGTTCGGGCAGTGTAGGGAGCCGTGCTGGGGCTGGTGTTTCAGGGTTTAGGGCAGTGTAGTGGTGTTCGGGCAGTGTAGGGGGTCGTACTGGGGCTGGTGTTTCAGGGTGTAGGGCAGTACAGTGGTTTTCGGGCAGTTTAGGGTGTCGTGCTGGGGCTTGTGTTTCAGGGTTTAGGGCAGTGCAGTGGTGTTCGGGCAGTGTAGGGTGTCGTGCTGGGGGTGGTGTTTCAGGGTTTAGGGCAGAGCAGTGCTGTTCGGCCAGTGTAGGGTACGTGCTGAGGGTGGTGTTTCAGGGTTTAGGGCAGAGCAGTGGTGTTCGGGCAGTGTAGGGGTCGTGCTGGGTGTGGTGTTTCAGGGTTTAGGGCAGTGCAGTGGTGTTCGGGCAGTGTAGGGGATCTTGCTGGGGCTGGTGTTTCAGGGTTTAGGGCAGTGCAGTGGTGTTCGGGCAGTGTAGGGGGTCGTGCTGGGGTTGGTGTTTCTGGGTTTAGGGCAGCGCAGTGGTGTTCGGGCATTGTAGGTGGTAGTGCGGGTTTTTCAGGATTTAGTGTAGAGCAGTGGTGTTCGGGCAGTGTAGGGGGACGTACTGGGGGTGGTGTTTCATGGTTTTGTGCTGAGCAGTGGTGTTCGGGCAGTGTTGGGGGTCTTGCTGGGGATGGTGTTTCAGGATTTAGGGCAGTGCAGTGGTGTTCGGGCATTGTAGTGGTTCATGGTGGAGGTGGTGTTTCAGGGTTTTAGGGCAGGGCAGTGGTGTTCGGGCAGTGTAGGGGGTCATGCTGGGGGTGGTGTTTCAGGGTTTAGGGCAGTGCAGTGGTGTTCGGGGAGTGAAGGGGATCGTGCTCGGGCTGGTGTTTCAGTGTCACATCAGTGCAGTAGGGTTCGTGCAGTGAAGGGGGTCGTGCTGAGACTGGTGTTTTAGGATTTAGGGCAGTGCAGTGGTGTTCGGGCAGTGTAGAGGGTCATGCTGGGGCTTGTGTTTCAGGGTTTAGGGCAGTGCAGTGGTGTTCGGGCAGTGTAGGGGGTCGTGCTGGGGCTGGTGTTTCAGGGTTTAGGGCAGTGCAGTGGTGTTCGGGCAGTGTGGGGAGTTGTGCTGGGGCTGGTGTTTCAGGGTTTAGGGCAGTGCAGTGGTGTTCGGGCAGTGTAGGGGGTCGTGGTGGAAGTGGTGTTTCATGGTTTAGGGCAGTGCAGTGATGTTCGGGTAGTGTAGGGGGTCATGGTGCGGCTGGTGTTTCAGGGTTTAGGGCATTGCAGTGGTGTTCGGGTAGTGTATGGGTCATGCTTGGGCTGGTGTTTCAGGGTTTAGGGCAGTGCAGTGGTGTTTGAGCAGTGTAGGGGGTCGTGGTGGAGGTGGTGTTTCAGGGTTTAGGGCAGTGCAGTGGTGTTTGGTGAGTGTAGGGGATCGTGCTGGGGCTGGTGTGTCAGGGTTTAGGGCAGTGCAGTGGTGTTTGGGCAGTGTAGGGGATCATGCTGGGGCTGGTGTTTCAGGGTTTAGGGCAGTGCAGTGGTGTTTGGTAGTGTAGGTGTCATGGTGGGGCTCGTGTTTCAGGGTTTAGGGCAGTGCAGTGGTGTTCGGGCAGTGTAGGGGGTCGTGCTGGGGCTGGTGTTTTAGTGTATAGGGCAGTGCAGTGGTGTTCAGGCAGTGTAGGGGTTCGTGCTGGGGCTGGTGTTTCAGGGTTTAGGTCGGTGCAGTGTTATTCGGGCAGTGTAGGGGCTCATGGTGGGGCTGCTGATTCAGGGTTTAGGGCAGTGCAGTGGTGTTCGGGCAGTGTAGGGAGTCGTGCTTGGGCTGGTGTTTAAGGTTTTAGGGCAGTGCAGTGGTGTTTAGGCAGTGTAGAGGTTCGTGCTGGGGCTTGTATTTCAGGGTTTAGGGCAGTGCAGTGGTGTTCGGGCAGTGTAGGGTGTCGTGCTGGGGCTGGTGTTTCAGGGTTTAGGGCAGTGCAGTGGTGTTCGGGCAGTGTAGTGAGTCGTTCTGGGGCTGGGGTTTCAGGGTTTAGGGCAGTGCAGTGGTGTTCGGGAAGTGTAGGGTGTCGTGCTGGGGGTGGTGCTTCAGGGTTTAGGGCAGAGCAGTGATGTTCGGGCAGTTTAGGGTGTCGTGCTGGTGCTGGTGTTTCAGGATTTTGGGCACAGCAGTGGTGTTCGGTCAGTCTAGGGGGTCGTGCAGGGGGTGTTGTTTCAGGGTTTAGGGCAGTGCAGTGGTGTTTGGGCAGTGTAGGGGGTCATGCAGGGGGGTGGTGTTTCAGGGTTTAGGTCACTGCAGTCGTGTTCGGGCAGTGTAGCGGGTCGTGCTGGGTGTGGCGTTTCAGGGTTTAGGGCAGTACAGTGGTGTTCGGGCAGTGTGAGGGGTCGTGCTGGGGCTGTTGTTTTAGGGATTAGGGCAGTGCAGTGTTGTTGGGAAGTTTAGGGGGTCGTGCTGGGGGTCGGGTTTCAGGGTTTAGGGCATAGCAGTGGTGTTCGGACAGTGTAGGGGCTTGTACTGGTGCTGGTTTTTCAGGATTTAGGGTAGAGCAGTGGTGTTCGAGCAGTGTAGGGGATCGTACTGGGGGTGGTGTTTCAGGGTTTAGTGCTGAGCAATGGTGTTCGGGCAGTGTAGTGGGTCTTGCTGGGGATGGTGTTTCAGGGTTTAGGGCAGTGCAGTGGTGTTCGGGCAGTGTAGTGGGTCGTGGTGGAGGTGGTGTTTCAGGGTTTTAGGGCAGGGCAGTGGTGTTCGGGCAGGTAAGGGGGTCGTGCAGGGGCTGGTGTTTCAGGGTTTAGGGCAGTGCAGTGGTGTTTGGGGAGTGTAGGGGATCGTGCTGGGGCTGGTGTTTCAGTGTTATGTCAGTGCAGTGGTGTTCGGGCAGTGTAGGGGGTCATGCTGGGACTGGTGTTTGAGGGTTTAGGGCAGTGCAGTGGTGTTCGGGCAGTGTAGAGGGTCATGCTGGGGGTGGTGTATCAGGGTTTAGGGCAGAGCAGTGGTGTTCGGGCAGTTTAGGGTCTTGTGCTGTGACTGGTGTTTGAGGGTTTAGGGCAGTGCAGTGGTGTTCGGGCAGTGTAGAGGGTCATGCTGGGGGTGGTGTTTCAGGGTTTAGGGCTGAGCAGTGGTGTTCGGGCAGTTTAGGGTCTCGTGCTGCTGTTGGTGTTTCAGGATTTAGGGCAGAGCAGTGGTGTTCGGCCAGTGTAGAGTGACGTGCTGTGGCTGGTGTTTCATGGTTTAGGGCAGAGCACTTGTGTTCGGGCAGTGTAGGGGGTCATGCTGGGAGTGGTGTTTCAGGGTTTAGAGCAGTGCAGTGGTGTTCAGGCAGTGTAGGGGGACGTGCTGGGGGTGGTATTATATGGTTTAGGACACAGCAGTGGTGTTCGGGCAGTCTAGGGGGTCATGCAGGGGGTGGTGTTTCAGGGTTTAGGGCAGTGCAGTGGTTCGGGCAGAGTAGGGGGTCATGCAGGGGGTGTTGTTTCAGGGTTGAGGGCAGTGCAGGTGTTTTTGGGCAGTGTAGGTGGTCTTGCTGGGGTGGTGTTTCAGGGTTTAGGGCAGTGGTGTTCGGGCAGTGTAGGGGGTCTTGCTGGGGCTGGTGTTTCAGGGTTTAGGGCAGTGCAGTAGTTTTCGGGCAGTGTAGGGGGTCATACTGGAGGTGGTGTTTCAGGGTTTAGGGCAGTGCCGTGGTGTGCAGGCAGTGTGAAGGGTCATGCTGGGGCTGGTCTTTTAGGGATTATGGCAGAGCAGTGGTGTTCTGGCAGTGTAGTGGGACGTACTGGGGGTGGTATTTTAGGGTTTAGGGCAGAGAAGTGGTGTTAGGGCAGCGTAGGGGGTCGTGCTGGGACTGGTGTTTCAGTGTTTAGGGCAGTGCAGTGGTGTACGGGCCTTGTAGGGGGTCATGCTGGGGCTGGTGATTCAGGGTTTAGGGCAGTGCAGTGGTGTTCGGGCAGTGTAGGGGGTCGTGCTGGGGCTGGTGTTTCAGGGTTTAGGCTAGAGCAGTGGTGTTCAGCAGTGTAGGTGGACTTCCTGGGGATGGTGTTTCAGGGTTTAGGGCAGTGCAGTGGTGTTAGAGCAGTGTAGGGGATGTGGTGGAGGTGGTGTTTCAGGGTTTAGGGCTATGCAGTGAGGTTCGGGCAGTGTAGGGGGTCGTGCTGGGGCTGGTGTTTCAGTGTTTAGGGCAGTGCAGTGGTGTTCGAGCAGTGTAGGGGGTCGTGCTGGGGCTGGTGTTTCAGGGTTTAGGGCAGTGCAGTGGTGTTCAGGTAGTGTAGGGGGTCATGGTGGGGCTGGTGTTTCAGGGTTTAGGGCACTGCAGTGGTGTTCGGGTAGTGTAGGGGTCATGCTGGGGCTGGTGTTTCAGGGTTTAGGGCAGTGCAGTAGTGTTCGGGCAGTGTAGGGGGTCGTGGTGGAGGTGGTGTTTCAGGGTTTAGGGCACTGCAGTGGTGTTCGGGTAGTGTAGGGGTCATGCTGGGGCTGGTGTTTCAGGGTTTAGGGCAGTGCAGTGGTTCGGGCAGAGTAGGGGGTCATGCAGGGAGTGTTGTTTCAGGGTTTAGGGCAGTGCAGGTGTTTTCGGGCAGTGTAGGGGGTCTTGCTGGGGTGGTGTTTCAGGGTTTAGGGCAGTGGTGTTCGGGCAGTGTAGGGGGTCTTGCTGGGGCTGGTGTTTCAAGGTTTAGGGCAGTGCAGTAGTTTTCGGGCAGTGTAGGGGGTCATACTGGAGGTGGTGTTTCAGGGTTTAGGGCAGTGCAGTGGTGTGCTGGCAATGTGAAGGGTCATGCTGGGGCTGGTGTTTTAGGGATTATGGCAGAGCAGTGGTGTTCGGGCAGTGTAGGGGGTCATGCTCAGGTTGGTGTTTCAGGATTAAGGGCAGAGCAGTGGTGTTCGGGCAGTGTAGGGGGGAACGTACTGGGGGTGGTGTTTTAGGGTTTAGGGCAGAGCAGTGGTGTTTGGGCAGTGTAGGAGGTCGTGCTGGGGCTGGTGTTTCAGGGTTTAGGTCGGTGCAGTGGTGTTCGGGCAGTGTAGGGGATCGTGCTGGGGTGATGTTTCTAGGTTTAGGGCAGTGCAGTGGTGTTCAGTGAGTGTAGGGGATCGTGCTGGGGCTGGTGTGTCAGGGTTTAGGGCAGTGCACTGGTGTTCGGGCAGTGTATGGGATCATGCTGGGGCTGGTGTTTCAGGGTTTAGGGCAGTGCAGTGGTGTTTGGTTGTGTAGGTGTCATGGTGGGGCTCGTGTTTCAGGGTTTAGTGCAATGCAGTGGTGTTCAGGTAGTGTAGGAGGTCGTGCTGGGGCTAATGTTTCAGGGTTTAGGGCAGAGTAGTGGTGTTCAGGCAGTGTAGGGGGTCATGCTGGGGCTGGTGTTTCAGGGTTTAGGGCAGTGCAGTGGTGTTCGGGCTGTTTAGGGTGTCGTGCTGGGGCTTGTGTTTCAGGGTTTAGGGCAGTGCAGTGGTGTTCGGGCAGTGTAGGGGTCGTGCTGGGGGTGGTGTTTCAGGGTTTAGAGCAGTGCAGTGGTGTTTGGGCAGTGTAGGGGATCTTTCTAGGGCTGGTGTTTCAGGGTTTAGGGCAGTGCAGTGGTGTTCGGACAGTGTAGGGGGTCTTGCTGGGGCTGGTGTTTCAGGGTTTAGGGCAGTGCAGTGGTGTTCGGGCAGTATAGGGGCTCGTTCTGGGGGTGGGGTTTCAGGGTTTAGGGAAGAGCAGTGGTGTTCGGGCATTGTAGGTGGTAGTGCTTGTTTTTCAGGATTTAGTGTAGAGCAGTGGTGTTCGGGCAGTGTAGGGGGACGTACTGGGGGTGGTGTTTCAGGGTTTAGTGCTGAGCAGTGGTGTTCGGGCAGTGTTGGGGGTCTTGCTGGGGATGGTGTTTCAGGGTTTAGGGCAGTGCAGTGGTGTTCGGGCAGTGTAGTGGTTCGTGGTGGAGGTGGTGTTTCAGGGTTTTAGGGCAGGGCAGTGGTGTTCAGGCAGTGTAGGGGGTCGTGCTGGGGGTGGGGTTTCAGGGATTAGGGCAGAGCAGGGGTGTTCGGGCAGTGTAGGTGGTAGTGCTGGTTTTTCAGGTTTTAGTGTAGAGCAGTGGTGTTCGGGCAGTGTAGGGGGACGTACTGGGGTGGTATTTAAGGGTTTAGTGCTGAGCAGTGGTGATGGTGTTTCAGGGTTTAGGGCAGTGCAGTGGTGTTCTAGCAGTGTAGTGGGTCGTGGTGGAGGTGGTGTTTCAGGGTTTTAGGGCAGGGCAGTGGTGTTCGGGCAGGTAAGGGGGTCGTGCAGGGGCTGGTGTTTCAGGGTTTAGGGCAGTGCAGTGGTGTTTGGGGAGTGTAGGGGATCGTGCTGGGGCTGGTGTTTCAGTGTTATGTCAGTGCAGTGGTGTTCGGGCAGTGTAGGGGGTCATGCTGGGACTGGTGTTTGAGGGTTTAGGGCAGTGCAGTGGTGTTCGGGCAGTGTAGAGGGTCATGCTGGGGGTGGTGTTTCAGGGTTTAGGGCAGAGCAGTGGTGTTCGGGCAGTTTAGGGTCTCGTGCTGTGACTGGTGTTTGAGGGTTTAGGGCAGTGCAGTGGTGTGCAGGCAGTGTGAAGGGTCATGCTGCGGCTGGTGTTTTAGGGATTATGGCAGAGCAGTGGTGTTCAGGCAGTGTAGGGGGTCATGCTCGGGTTGGTGTTTCAGGGTTTAGGGCAGAGCAGTGGTGTTCGGGCAGTGTAGGGGAACATTCTGGGGGTGGTGTTTTAGGGTTTAGGGCAGAGCAGTGGTGTTTTGGCAGTGTAGGGGTCGTGCTGGGGGTGGTGTTTCAGGGTTTAGACCAGTGCAGGGGTGTTTGGGCAGTGTAGGGGATCTTTCTAGGGCTGGTGTTTCAGGGTTTAGGGCAGTGCAGTGGTGTTCGGACAGTGTAGGGGGTCTTGCTGGGGCTGGTGTTTCAGGGTTTAGGGCAGTGCAGTGGTGTTCGGGCAGTATAGGGGCTCGTTCTGGGGGTGGGGTTTCAGGGTTTAGGGAAGAGCAGTGGTGTTCGGGCATTGTAGGTGGTAGTGCTGGTTTTTCAGGATTTAGTGTAGAGCAGTGGTGTCCGGGCAGTGTAGGGGGACGTACTGGGCGTGGTGTTTCAGGGTTTAGTGCTGAGCAGTGGTGTTCGGGCAGTGTTGGGGGTCTTGCTGGGGATGGTGTTTCAGGGTTTAGGGCAGTGCAGTGGTGTTCGGGCAGTGTAGTGGTTCGTGGTGGAGGTGGTGTTTCAGGGTTTTAGGGCAGGGCAGTGGTGTTCAGGCAGTGTAGGGGGTCGTGCTGGGGGTGGGGTTTCAGGGATTAGGGCAGAGCAGGGGTGTTCGGGCAGTGTAGGTGGTAGTGCTGGTTTTTCAGGTTTTAGTGTAGAGCAGTGGTGTTCAGGCAGTGTAGGGGGACGTACTGGGGTGGTATTTAAGGGTTTAGTGCTGAGCAGTGGTGTTCGGGCAGTGTTGGGGGTCTTGCTGGTGATGGTGTTTCAGGGTTTAGGGCAGTGCAGTGGTGTTCTAGCAGTGTAGTGGGTCGTGGTGGAGGTGGTGTTTCAGGGTTTTAGGGCAGGGCAGTGGTGTTCGGGCAGGTAAGGGGGCCGTGCAGGGGCTGGTGTTTCAGGGTTTAGGGCAGTGCAGTGCTGTTTGGGGAGTGTAGGGGATCGTGCTGGGGCTGGTGTTTCAGTGTTATGTCAGTGCAGTGGTGTTCGGGCAGTGTAGGGGGTCATGCTGGGACTGGTGTTTGAGGGTTTAGGGCAGTGCAGTGGTGTTCGGGCAGTGTAGAGGGTCATGCTGGGGGTGGTGTTTCAGGGTTTAGGGCAGAACAGTGGTGTTTGGGCAGTTTAGGGTCTCGTGCTGTGACTGGTGTTTGAGGGTTTAGGGCAGTGCAGTGGTGTTCGGGCAGTGTAGAGGGTCATGCTGGGGGTGGTGTTTCAGGGTTTAGGGCTGAGCAGTGGTGTTCGGGCAGTTTAGGGTCTCGTGCTGCTGTTGGTGTTTCAGGATTTAGGGCAGAGCAGTGGTGTTCGGCCAGTGTAGAGTGGCGTGCTGTGGCTGGTGTTTCATGGTTTAGGGCAGAGCACTTGTGTTCGGGCAGTGTAGGGGGTCATGCTGGGAGTGGTGTTTCAGGGTTTAGAGCAGTGCAGTGGTGTTCAGGCAGTGTAGGGGGACGTGCTGGGGGTGGTGTTATAGGGTTTAGGACACAGCAGTGGTGTTCGGGCAGTCTAGGGGGTCATGCAGGGGGTGGTGTTTCAGGGTTTAGGGCAGTGCAGTGGTTCGGGCAGAGTAGGGGCCATGCAGGGGGTGTTGTTTCAGGGTTGAGGGCAGTGCAGGTGTTTTTGGGCAGTGTAGGTGGTCTTGCTGGGGTGGTGTTTCAGGGTTTAGGGCAGTGGTGTTCGGGCAGTGTAGGGGGTCTTGCTGGGGCTGGTGTTTCAGGGTTTAGGGTAGTGCAGTAGTTTTCGGGCAGTGTAGGGGGTCATACTGGAGGGGGTGTTTCAGGGTTTAGGGCAGTGCCGTGGTGTGCAGGCAGTGTGAAGGGTCATGCTGGGGCTGGTCTTTTAGGGATTATGGCAGAGCAGTGGTGTTCTGGCAGTGTAGTGGGACGTACTGGGGGTGGTATTTTAGGGTTTAGGGCAGAGCAGTGGTGTTAGGGCAGCGCAGGGGGTCGTGCTGGGACTGGTGTTTCAGTGTTTAGGGCAGTGCAGTGGTGTACGGGCCTTGTAGGGGGTCATGCTGGGGCTGGTGATTCAGGGTTTAGGGCAGTGCAGTGGTGTTCGGGCAGTGTAGGGGGTCGTGCTGGGGCTGGTGTTTCAGGGTTTAGGCTAGAGCAGTGGTGTTCGGCAGTGTAGGTGGACTTCCTGGGGATGGTGTTTCAGGGTTTAGGGCAGTGCAGTGGTGTTAGAGCAGTGTAGGGGGTCTTGCTGGGACTGGTGTTTCAGGGTTTAGGGCAGTGCAGTGGTGTTCGGGCAGTATAGGGGCTCGTTCTGGGGGTGGGGTTTCAGGGTTTAGGGAAGAGCAGTGGTGTTCGGGCATTGTAGGTGGTAGTGCTGGTTTTTCAGGATTTAGTGTAGAGCAGTGGTGTTCGGGCAGTGTAGGGGGACATACTGGGGGTGGTGTTAGAGGGTTTAGTGCTGAGCAGTGGTGTTCGGGCAGTGTTGGGGGTCTTGCTGGGGATAGTGTTTCAGGGTTTAGGGCAGTGCAGTGGTGTTCGGGCAGTGTAGTGGTTCGTGGTGGAGGTGGTGTTTCAGGGTTTTAGGGCAGGGCAGTGCTGTTCAGGCAGTGTAGGGGGTCGTGCTGGGGGTGGGGTTTCAGGGATTAGGGCAGAGCAGGGGTGTTCGGGCAGTGTAGGTGGTAGTGCTGGTTTTTCAGGTTTTAGTGTAGAGCAGTGGTGTTCAGGCAGTGTAGGGGGACGTACTGGGGTGGTATTTAAGGGTTTAGTGCTTAGCAGTGGTGTTCGGGCAGTGTTGGGGGTCTTGCTGGTGATGGTGTTTAAGGGTTTAGGGCAGTGCAGTGGTGTTCTAGCAGTGTAGTGGGTCGTGGTGGAGGTGGTGTTTCAGGGTTTTAGGGCAGGGCAGTGGTGTTCGGGCAGGTAAGGGGGTCGTGCAGGGGCTGGTGTTTCAGGGTTTAGGGCAGTGCAGTGGTGTTTGGGGAGTGTAGGGGATCGTGCTGGGGCTGGTGTTTCAGTGTTATGTCAGTGCAGTGGTGTTCGGGCAGTGTAGGGGGTCATGCTGGGACTGGTGTTTGAGGGTTTAGGGCAGTGCAGTGGTGTTCGGGCAGTGTAGAGGGTCATGCTGGGGGTGGTGTATCAGGGTTTAGGGCAGAGCAGTGGTGTTCGGGCAATTTAGGGTCTCGTGCTGTGACTGGTGTTTGAGGGTTTAGGGCAGTGCAGTGGTGTTCGGGCAGTGTAGAGGGTCATGCTGGGGGTGGTGTTTCAGGGTTTAGGGCTGAGCAGTGGTGTTCGGGCAGTTTAGGGTCTCGTGCTGCTGTTGGTGTTTCAGGATTTAGGGCAGAGCAGTGGTGTTCGGCCAGTGTAGAGTGACGTGCTGTGGCTGGTGTTTCATGGTTTAGGGCAGAGCACTTGTGTTCTGGCAGTGTAGGGGGTCATGCTGGGAGTGGTGTTTCAGGGTTTAGAGCAGTGCAGTGGTGTTCAGGCAGTGTAGGGGGACTTGCTGGGGGTGGTATTATAGGGTTTAGGACACAGCAGTGGTGTTCGGGCAGTCTAGGGGGTCATGCAGGGGGTGGTGTTTCAGGGTTTAGGGCAGTGCAGTGGTTCGGGCAGAGTAGGGGGTCATGCAGGGGGTGTTGTTTCAGGGTTGAGGGCAGTGCAGGTGTTTTTGGGCAGTGTAGGTGGTCTTGCTGGGGTGGTGTTTCAGGGTTTAGGGCAGTGGTGTTCGGGCAGTGTAGGGGGTCTTGCTGGGGCTGGTGTTTCAGGGTTTAGGGCAGTGCAGTAGTTTTCGGGCAGTGTAGGGGGTCATACTGGAGGTGGTGTTTCAGGGTTTTGGGCAGTGCCGTGGTGTGCAGGCAGTGTGAAGGGTCATGCTGGGGCTGGTCTTTTAGGGATTATGGCAGAGCAGTGGTGTTCTGGCAGTGTAGTGGGACGTACTGGGGGTGGTATTTTAGGGTTTAGGGCAGAGAAGTGGTGTTAGGGCAGCGTAGGGGGTCCTGCTGGGACTGGTGTTTCAGTGTTTAGGGCAGTGCAGTGGTGTACGGGCCTTGTAGGGGGTCATGCTGGGGCTGGTGATTCAGGGTTTAGGGCAGTGCAGTGGTGTTCGGGCAGTGTAGGGGGTCGTGCTGGGGCTGGTGTTTCAGGGTTTAGGCTAGAGCAGTGGTGTTCGGCAGTGTAGGTGGACTTCCTGGGGATGGTGTTTCAGGGTTTAGGGCAGTGCAGTGGTGTTAGAGCAGTGTAGGGGATGTGGTGGAGGTGGTGTTTCAGGGTTTAGGGCTATGCAGTGAGGTTCGGGCAGTGTAGGGGGTCGTGCTGGGGCTGGTGTTTCAGTGTTTAGGGCAGTGCAGTGGTGTTCGAGCAGTGTAGGGGGTCGTGCTGGGGCTGGTGTTTCAGGGTTTAGGGCAGTGCAGTGGTGTTCAGGTAGTGTAGGGGGTCATGGTGGGGCTGGTGTTTCAGGGTTTAGGGCACTGCAGTGGTGTTCGGGTAGTGTAGGGGTCATGCTGGGGCTGGTGTTTCAGGGTTTAGGGCAGTGCAGTAGTGTTCGGGCAGTGTAGGGGGTCGTGGTGGAGGTGGTGTTTCAGGGTTGAGGGCAGTGCAGTGGTGTTCAGGCAGTGTAGGGGTACATGCTGGGGGTGGTGTTTTAGGGTTTAGGGCACAGCAGTGGTGTTCGGGCTATCTAGGGGGTCATGCAGGGTGTGGTGTTTCAGGGTTTAGGGCAGTGCAGTGGTTCGGGCAGAGTAGGGGGTCATGCAGGGAGTGTTGTTTCAGGGTTTAGGGCAGTGCAGGTGTTTTCGGGCAGTGTAGGGGGTCTTGCTGGGGTGGTGTTTCAGGGTTTAGGGCAGTGGTGTTCGGGCAGTGTAGGGGGTCTTGCTGGGGCTGGTGTTTCAGGGTTTAGGGCAGTGCAGTAGTTTTCGGGCAGTGTAGGGGGTCATACTGGAGGTGATGTTTCAGGGTTTAGGGCAGTGCAGTGGTGTGCTGGCAATGTGAAGGGTCATGCTGGGGCTGGTGTTTTAGGGATTATGGCAGAGCAGTGGTGTTCGGGCAGTGTAGGGGGTCATGCTCAGGTTGGTGTTTCAGGATTTAGGGCAGAGCAGTGGTGTTCAGTGCAGTGTAGGGGGGAACGTACTGGGGGTGGTGTTTTAGGGTTTAGGGCAGAGCAGTGGTGTTCGGGCAGTGTAGGAGGTCGTGCTGGGGCTGGTGTTTTAGGGTTTAGGTCGGTGCAGTGGTGTTCGGGCAGTGTAGGGGGTCGTGCTGGGGCTGGTGTTTCAGGGTTTAGGTCGGTGCAGTGGTGTTCGGGCAGTGTAGGGGATCGTGCTGGGGTGATGTTTCTGGGCTTAGGGCAGTGCAGTGGTGTTCAGTGAGTGTAGGGGATCGTGCTGGGGCTGGTGTGTCAGGGTTTAGGGCAGTGCACTGGTGTTCGGGCAGTGTATGGGATCATGCTGGGGCTGGTGTTTCAGGGTTTAGGGCAGTGCAGTGGTGTTCGGGCAGTGTGGGGGGTCGTGCTGGGGCTAATGTTTCAGGGTTTAGGGCAGAGCAGTGGTGTTCAGGCAGTGTAGGGGGTCGTGCTGGGGCTGGTGTTTCAGGGTTTAGGGCAGTGCAGTGGTGTTCGGGCTGTTTAGGGTGTCGTGCTGGGGCTTGTGTTTCAGGGTTTAGGGAAGTGCAGTGGTGTTCGGGCAGTGTAGGGGTCGTGCTGGGGGTGGTGTTTCAGGGTTTAGAGCAGTGCAGTGGTGTTTGGGCAGTGTAGGGGATCGTGCTGGGGTGATGTTTCTGGGTTTAGGGCAGTGCAGTGGTGTTCAGTGAGTGTAGGGGATCGTGCTGGGGCTGGTGTGTCAGGGTTTAGGGCAGTGCACTGGTGTTCGGGCAGTGTATGGGATCATGCTGGGGCTGGTGTTTCAGGGTTTAGGGCAGTGCAGTGGTGTTTGGTTGTGTAGGTGTCATGGTGGGGCTCGTGTTTCAGGGTTTAGTGCAGTGCAGTGGTGTTCAGGTAGTGTAGGAGGTCGTGCTGGGACTGGTGTTTCAGGGTTTAGGGCAGTGCAGTGGTGTTTGGGCAGTGTAGGGGGTCAAGCTGGTGCTGGTGTTTCAGTGTATAGGGCAGTGCAGTGGTGTTCAGGCAGTGTAGGGGGTCGTGCTGGGGCTGGTGTTTCAGGTTTTAGGTCGGTGCAGTGGTGTTCGGGCAGAGTAGGGGGTTGTGCAGGGGGTGGTGTTTCAGGAGTTAGGGCAGTGCGATTGTTTTCGGGCAGTGTAGGGGGATGTACTGGGGTGGTGTTTCAGGATTTAGGGCAGTGCAGTGGTGTTCGGGCAGTGTGGGGGGTCGTGCTGGGGCTAATGTTTCAGGGTTTAGGGCAGAGCAGTGGTGTTCAGGCAGTGTAGGGGGTCGTGCTGGGGCTGGTGTTTCAGGGTTTAGGGCAGTGCAGTGGTGTTCGGGCTGTTTAGGGTGTCCTGCTGGGGCTTGTGTTTCAGGGTTTAGGGAAGTGCAGTGGTGTTCGGGGAGTGTAGGGGTCGTGCTGGGGGTGGTGTTTCAGGGTTTAGAGCAGTGCAGTGGTGTTTGCGCAGTGTAGGGGATCTTTCTAGGGCTGGTGTTTCAGGGTTTAGGGCAGTGCAGGGGTGTTTGGACAGTGTAGGGGGTCTTGCTGGGGCTGGTGTTTCAGGGTTTAGGGCAGTGCAGTGGTGTTCGGGCAGTATAGGGGCTCGTTTGGGGGCGGGGTTTCTGGGTTTAGGGCAGTGCAGTGGTGTTCAGTGAGTGTAGGGGATCGTGCTGGGGCTGGTGTGTCAGGGTTTAGGGCAGTGCACTGGTGTTCGGGAAGTGTATGGGATCATGCTGGGGCTGGTGTTTCAGGGTTTAGGGCAGTGCAGTGGTGTTTGGTTGTGTAGGTGTCATGGTGGGGCTCGTGTTTCAGGGTTTAGTGCAGTGCAGTGGTGTTCAGGTAGTGTAGGAGGTCGTGCTGGGACTGGTGTTTCAGGGTTTAGGGCAGTGCAGTGGTGTTTGGGCCGTGTAGGGGGTCAAGCTGGGGCTGGTGTTTCAGTGTATAGGGCAGTGCAGTGGTGTTCAGGCAGTGTAGGGAGTCGTGCTGGGGCTGGTGTTTCAGGTTTTAGGTCGGTGCAGTGGTGTTCGGGCAGAGTAGGGGGTTGTGCAGGGGGTGGTGTTTCAGGCTTTAGGGCAGTGCAGTTGTTTTCGGGCAGTGTAGGGGGATGTACTGGGGGTGGTGTTTCAGGGTTTAGAGCAGTGCAGTGGTGTTTGGGCAGTGTAGGGGATCTTTCCAGGGCTGGTGTTTCAGGGTTTAGGGCAGTGCAGTGGTGTAAGGACAGTGTAGGGGGTCTTGCTGGGGCTGGTGTTTCAGGGTTTAGGGCAGTGCAGTGGTGTTCGGGCAGTATAGGGGCTCGTTCTGGGGGTGGGGTTTCAGGGTTTAGGGAAGAGCAGTGGTGTTCGGGCATTGTAGGTGGTAGTGCTGGTTTTTCAGGATTTAGTGTAGAGCAGTGGTGTTCGGGCAGTGTAGGGGGACGTACTAGGGGTGGTGTTTCAAGGTTCAGTGCTGAGCAGTGGTGTTCGGGCAGTGTTGGGGGTCTTGCTGGGGATGGTGTTTCAGGGTTTAGGGCAGTGCAGTGGTGTTCGGGCAGTGTAGTGGTTCATGGTGGAGGTGGTGTTTCAGGGTTTTAGGGCAGGGCAGTGGTGTTCAGGCAGTGTAGGGGGTCGTGCTGGGGGTGGGGTTTCAGGGATTAGGGCAGAGCAGGGGTGTTCGGGCAGTGTAGGTGGTAGTGCTGGTTTTTCAGGGTTTAGTGCTGAGCAGTGGTGTTCGGGCAGTGTTGGGGGTCTTGCTGGTGATGGTGTTTCAGGGTTTAGGGCAGTGCAGTGGTGTTCTAGCAGTGTAGTGGGTCATGGTGGAGGTGGTGTTTCAGGGTTTGAGGGCAGGGCAGTGGTGTTCGGGCAGGTAAGGGGGTCGTGCAGGGGCTGGTGTTTCAGGGTTTAGGGCAGTGCAGTGGTGTTTGGGGAGTGTAGGGGATCGTGCTGGGGCTGGTGTTTCAGTGTTATGTCAGTGCAGTGGTGTTCGGGCAGTGTAGGGGGTCATGCTGGGACTGGTGTTTGAGGGTTTAGGGCGGTGCAGTGGTGTTCGGGCAGTGTAGAGGTTCATGCTGGGGGTGGTGTTTCAGGGTTTAGGGCAGAGCAGTGGTGTTCGGGCAGTTTAGGGTCTCGTGCTGTGACTGGTGTTTGAGGGTTTAGGGCAGTGCAGTGGTGTTCAGGCAGTGTAGAGGGTCATGCTGGGGGTGGTGTTTCAGGGTTTAGGGCTGAGCAGTGGTGTTCGGGCAGTTTAGGGTCTCGTGCTGCTGTTGGTGTTTCAGGATTTAGGGCAGAGCAGTGGTGTTCGGCCAGTGTAGAGTGACGTGCTGTGGCTGGTGTTTCATGGTTTAGGGCAGAGCACTTGTGTTCGGGCAGTGTAGGGGGTCATGCTGGGAGTGGTGTTTCAGGGTTTAGAGCAGTGCAGTGGTGTTCAGGCAGTGTAGGGGGACGTGCTGGGGGTGGTGTTTTAGGGTTTAGGGCACAGCAGTGGTGTTCGGGCAGTCTAGGGGGTCATGCAGGGGGTGGTGTTTCAGGGTTTAGGGCAGTGCAGTGGTTCGGGCAGAGTAGGGGGTCATGCAGGGGGTGTTGTTTCAGGGTTTAGGGCAGTGCAGGTGTTTTTGGGCAGTGTAGGTGGTCTTGCTGGGGTGGTGTTTCAGGGTTTAGGGTAGTGGCGTTCGGGAAGTGTAGGGGGTCTTGCTGGGGCTGGTGTTTCAGGGTTTAGGGCAGTGCAGTAGTTTTCGGGCAGTGTAGGGGGTCATACTGGAGGTGGTGTTTCAGGGTTTAGGGCAGTGCAGTGGTGTGCAGGCAGTGTGAAGGGTCATGCTGGGGCTGGTCTTTTAGGGATTATGGCAGAGCAGTGGTGTTCTGGCAGTGTAGTGGGACGTACTGGGGGTTGTGTTTTATGGTCTAGGGCAGAGCAGTGGTGTTAGGGCAGCGTAGGGGGTCGTGCTGGGACTGGTGTTTCAGTGTTTAGGGCAGTGCAGTGGTGTACGGGCCTTGTAGGGGGTCATGCTGGGGCTGGTGATTCAGGGTTTAGGGCAGTGCAGTGGTGTTCGGGCAGTGTAGGGGGTCATGCTGGGGCTGGTGTTTCAGGGTTTAGGCTAGAGCAGTGGTGTTCGGCAGTGTAGGTGGACTTCCTGGGGATGGTGTTTCAGGGTTTAGGGCAGTGCAGTGGTGTTAGAGCAGTGTAGAGGATGTGGTGGAGGTGGTGTTTCAGGGTTTAGGGCTATGCAGTGAGGTTCGGGCAGTGTAGGGGGTCGTGCTGGGGCTGGTGTTTCAGTGTTTAGGGCAGTGCAGTGGTGTTCGAGCAGTGTAGGGGGTCATGCTGGGGCTGGTGTTTCAGGGTTTAGGGCAGTGCAGTGGTGTTCAGGTAGTGTAGGGGGTCATGGTGGGGCTGGTGTTTCAGGGTTTAGGGCACTGCAGTGGTGTTCGGGTAGTGTAGGGGTCATGCTGGGGCTGGTGTTTCAGGGTTTAGGGCAGTGCAGTAGTGTTCGGGCAGTGTAGGGGGTCGTGGTGGAGGTGGTGTTTCAGGGTTGAGGGCAGTGCAGTGGTGTTCAGGCAGTGTAGGGGTACATGCTGGGGGTGGTGTTTTAGGGTTTAGGGCACAGCAGTGGTGTTCGGGCTGTCTAGGGGGTCATGCAGGGTGTGGTGTTTCAGGGTTTAGGGCAGTGCAATGGTGCTCGGGCAGTGTAGGGGGTCTTGCCTGGGCTGATGTGTCAGGGTTTAGGGCAGTGCAGTGGTGTTCGGGCAGTATAGGGGGTAGTGCTAGTTTTTCAGGTTTTAGTGTAGAGCAGTGGTGTTCGGGCAGTGTAGGTGGACGTACTGGGGGTGGTGTTTCAGGGTTTAGTGCTGAGCAGTGGTGTTCGGGCAGTGTTGTGGGTCTTGGTGGTGGTGGTGTTTCAGGGTTTAGGGCAGTGCAGTGGTATTCTAGCAGTGTAGTGGGTCGTGGTGGAGGTGGTGTTTCGGGGTTTTAGGGCACGGCAGTGGTGTTCGGGCAGGTAAGGGGGTCATGCAGGGGGTGGTGTTTCAGGGGTTAGGGCACTGCAGTGGTGTTCAGGGAGTGTAGGGGATCGTGCTGGGGCTGGTGTTTCAGTGTTATGTCAGTGCAGTGGTGCTCGGGTAGTGTAGGGGGTCGTGCTGGGACTGGTGTTTGAGGGTTTAGGGCAGTATAGTGGTGTTCGGGCAGTGTAGAGGGTCGTGCTGGGGCTCGTGTTTCAGGGTTTAGGGCAGTGCAGTGGTGATCGGGCAGTGTAGGGTGTCATGCTGGGGGTGGTATTCCATGGTTTAGGGCAGAGCAGTGGTGTTCGGGCAGTTTAGGGTCTCGTGCTGGTGCTGGTGTTTCAGGATTTAGGGCAGAGCAGTGGTGTTCGGGCAGTGTAGGGGGACATGCTGGGGGTGGTGTTTCAGGGTTTACGGCAGAGTAGTGGTGTTCGGGCAGTGTAGGGGGTCATGCTGGGAGTGCTGTTTCAGGGTTTTGGGCAGTGCAGTGGTGTTCGGACAGTGTAGGGGGACGTGCTGGGGTGGTGTTTTAGGGTTTAGGGCAGAGCAGTGGTGTTTGGGCAGTCTAGGGCGTCATGCAGGGGGTGTTGTTTCAGGGTTTAGGGCAGTGCAGTGGTGTTTGGGCGGTGTAGGGGGTCGTGCTGGGGCTGGTGTTTCAGGGTTTCGGGCAGTGCAGTGGTGTTCTGGCAGTGTAGGGGGTCATGCTGGGGTTGGGGTTTCAGGGTTTAGGGCAGAGCAGTGGTGTTCGAGCAGTGTAGGGGGTCGTGCTGGTGCTGGTTTTTCGGGATTTAGTGTAGAGCAGTGGTGTTAGGGCAGTGTAGGGGGACGTACTGGGGGTGGTGTTTCAGGGTTTAGTGCTGAGCAGTGGTGTTCGGGCAGTGTAGGGGGTGTTGCTGGGGGTGGTGTTTCGGGGTTTAGGGCAGTGCAGTTGTGTTCGGGCACTGTAGTTGGTCGTGGTGCAGAAGGTGTTTCAGGGTTTTAGGGCAGGGGTGTTTGGCCAGTGTAGAGGGTAGTGCTGGGGTGGTATTTCAGGGTTTAGGGCAGTACAGTGGTGTTCGTGGAGTGTGGGGGATCGTGCTGGGGCTGGGGTTTCAGGGTTACGGCAGTGCAGTGGTGTTCGGGCAGCGTAGGGGGTCGTGCTGGGGCTGCTGTTTTAGGGTCAGAGCAGTGCAGTGGTGTTCGGGCAGGGTAGGGGGTCGTGCTGGGGCTGGTGTTTAAGGGTTTAGGACAGTGCAGTGGTTTTCGGGCAGTGTAGGGGGTCGTTCTGGGACTGGTGTTTCAGGGTTTAGGGCACTGCAGTGGTGTTCGGGCAGTGCAGGGAGTCGTTCTGGGGCTGGTGTTTCAGGGTTTAGGGCAGTGCAGTGGTTTTCGGGCAGTGTAGGGGGTCGTTCTGGGACTGGTGTTTGAGGGCTTAGAGCAGAGCAGTGGTGTTCGGCCAGTGTAGGGGGATGTACTGGGGATGGTGTTTCAGGGTTTATGGCAGTGCAGTGGTGTTAGGGTAGTGTAGGGGTTGTGCTGGAGCTGGTCTTTCAGGATTTAGGGCAGTGCAGTGGTGTTCAGGCAGTGTAGGGGGTGGTGGTGGTGGTGGTGTTTCATGGTGTTAGGGCAGGGCAGTGGTGTTTGGGCAGTGTAGGGGGTCGAACTGGGGGTGGTGTTTCAGGGTTTAGGGCAGTGCAGTGGTGTTCGGTGAGCATAGGAGATCGTGCTGGGGCTGGTGTTTCAGGGTTTAGGGCAGTGCAGTGATGTTCGGGTAGTGTAGGGGGTTGTGCTGGGGCTGGTGTTTCAGAGTTTAGGGCAGTGCAGTTGTGTTCGGGCAGGGTAGGGGATCGTGCTGGGGCTGGTGTTTAAGGGTTTAGGACAGTGCATTGGTTTTCGGGCAGTGTAGGGGGTCGTTCTGGGACTGGTGTTTCAGGGTTTAGGGCAGTGCAGTGGTGTTCGGGCAGTGAAGGGGGTCATGCTGGGGGTGGGGTTTCAGAGTTTAGGGCAGAGCAGTGGTGTTCGGGCTGTGTAGGGGGTCGTGCTGGTGCTGGTTTTTCAGGATTTAGTGGAGAGCAGTGGTGTTCGGGCAGTGTAGTGGGACATACTGGGGGTGGTGTTTCAGGGTTTAGTGCTGAGCAGTGGTGTTCGGGCAGTTTAGGGGGTCTTGCTGGGGATGGTGTTTCAGGGTTTAGGGCAGTGCAGTGGTGTTCGGGAGCTGTAGTGGGTCGTGGTGGAGGTGGTGTTTCAGGGTTTTAGTGCAGGGCAGGGGTGTTCGGGCAGTGTAGGGGGTCATTCTGGGACTGGTGTTTTAGGGTTTAGAGCAGTGCAGTGGTGTTCGGGCAGTGTAGGGGGTCGTGCTGGGGCTGGTGTTTAAGGGTTTAGGGCATTGCAGTGGTGTTCGGGAAATGTATGGGGTCGTGCTTAGGCTGGTGCTTCAGTGTTTAGGGCAGTGCAGTGGTGTTCAGGTAGTGTAGAGCGTCGTGCTGGGGCTTGTATTTTAGGGTTTAGGGCAGTGCAGTGGTGTTCGGGCAGTGTAGGGGGTCGTGCTGGGGCTGGTGTTTCAGGGTTTGGGGCAGTGCAGTGGTGTACTTGCAGTGTAGGGAGTCTTGCTGGGGCTGGTGTTTCAGTGTCTAGGGCAGTGCAGTGGTGTTCAGGCAGTGTAGGGGGTCGTTCTGGGACTGGTGTTTCAGGGTTTAGGGCACTGCAGTGGTGTTCGGGCAGTGCAGGGAGTCGTTCTGGGGCTGGTGTTTCAGGGTTTAGGGCAGTGCAGTGGTTTTCGGGCAGTGTAGGGGGTCGTTCTGGGACTGGTGTTTGAGGGCTTAGAGCAGAGCAGTGGTGTTCGGCCTGTGTAGGGGGATGTACTGGGGATGGTGTTTCAGGGTTTATGGCAGTGCAGTGGTGTTAGGGTAGTGTAGGGGTTGTGCTGGAGCTGGTCTTTCAGGATTTAGGGCAGTGCAGTGGTGTTCAGGCAGTGTAGGGGGTGGTGGTGGTGGTGGTGTTTCATGGTGTTAGGGCAGGGCAGTGGTGTTTGGGCAGTGTAGGGGGTCGAACTGGGGGTGGTGTTTCAGGGTTTAGGGCAGTGCAGTGGTGTTCGGTGAGCATAGGAGATCGTGCTGGGGCTGGTGTTTCAGGGTTTAGGGCAGTGCAGTGATGTTCGGGTAGTGTAGGGGGTTGTGCTGGGGCTGGTGTTTCAGAGTTTAGGGCAGTGCAGTTGTGTTCGGGCAGGGTAGGGGATCGTGCTGGGGCTGGTGTTTAAGGGTTTAGGACAGTGCAGTGGTTTTCGGGCAGTGTAGGGGGTCGTTCTGGGACTGGTGTTTCAGGGTTTAGGGCAGTGCAGTGGTGTTCGGGCAGTGAAGGGGGTCGTGCTGGGGGTGGGGTTTCAGAGTTTAGGGCAGAGCAGTGGTGTTCGGGCTGTGTAGGGGGTCGTGCTGGTGCTGGTTTTTCAGGATTTAGTGGAGAGCAGTGGTGTTCGGGCAGTGTAGTGGGACATACTGGGGGTGGTGTTTCAGGGTTTAGTGCTGAGCAGTGGTGTTCGGGCAGTTTAGGGGGTCTTGCTGGGGATGGTGTTTCAGGGTTTAGGGCAGTGCAGTGGTGTTCGGGAGCTGTAGTGGGTCGTGGTGGAGGTGGTGTTTCAGGGTTTTAGTGCAGGGCAGGGGTGTTCGGGCAGTGTAGGGGGTCATTCTGGGACTGGTGTTTTAGGGTTTAGAGCAGTGCAGTGGTGTTCGGGCAGTGTAGGGGGTCGTGCTGGGGCTGGTGTTTAAGGGTTTAGGGCATTGCAGTGGTGTTCGGGAAATGTATGGGGTCGTGCTTAGGCTGGTGCTTCAGTGTTTAGGGCAGTGCAGTGGTGTTCAGGTAGTGTAGAGCGTCGTGCTGGGGCTTGTATTTTAGGGTTTAGGGCAGTGCAGTGGTGTTCGGGCAGTGTAGGGGGTCGTGCTGGGGCTGGTGTTTCAGGGTTTGGGGCAGTGCAGTGGTGTACTTGCAGTGTAGGGAGTCTTGCTGGGGCTGGTGTTTCAGTGTCTAGGGCAGTGCAGTGGTGTTCAGGCAGTGTAGGGGGTCGTGCTGGGGCTGGTGTTTCAGGGTTTAGGGCAGTGCAGTGGATTTCAGGCAGTTTAGGGTGTCGTGCTGGGGCTTGTGCTTCAGGGTTTGGGGCAGTGCAGTGGTGTTCGTGCAGTGTAGGGTTTCGTGCTGGGGGTGGTGTTTCAGGGTTTAGGGCAGAGCAGTGGTGTTCGGGCAAATTAGGGTGTCGTGCTGGTGCTGGTGTTTCAGGATTTAGGGCAGAGCAGTGTTCGGGCAGTGAAGGGGGACGTGCTGGGCTGGTGTTTCAGGGTTTAGGGCAGAGCAGTGGTGTTTGGCCAGTGTAGGGGGACGTGCTGGGGGTAATGTTTCGGGGTTTAGGGCAGAGCAGTGGTGTTCGGGCAGTGTAGGTGTCGTGCTGGGGGTGGTGTTTCAGGGTTTACGGCAGTGCAGTGGTGTTCGGTCAGTGTAGGGGATCTTGCTGGGGCTGGTGTTTCAGGGTTTAGGGCAGTGCAGTGGTGTTCGGGCAGTGTAGGGGGTCGTGCTGGTGCTGGTTTTTCAGGATTTAGTGGAGAGCAGTGGTGTTCGGGCAGTGTAGTGGGACATACTGGGGGTGGTATTTCAGGGTTTAGTGCTGAGCAGTGGTGTTCGGGCAGTTTAGGGGGTCTTGCTGGGGATGGTGTTTCAGGGTTTAGGGCAGTGTAGTGGTGTTCGGGAGCTGTAGTGGGTCGTGGTGGAGGTGGTGTTTCAGGGTTTTAGTGCAGGACAGGGGTGTTCGGGCAGTGTAGGGGGTCATTCTGGGACTGGTGTTTTAGGGTTTAGAGCAGTGCAGTGGTGTTCGGGCAGTGTAGGGGGTCGTGCTGGGGCTGGTGTTTAAGGGTTTAGGGCATTGCAGTGGTGTTCGGGAAATGTATGGGGTCGTGCTTAGGCTGGTGCTTCAGTGTTTAGGGCAGTGCAGTGGTGTTCAGGTAGTGTAGAGCGTCGTGCTGGGGCTTGTATTTCAGGGTTTAGGGCAGTGCAGTGGTGTTCGGGCAGTGTAGGGGGTCGTGCTGGGGCTGGTGTTTCAGGGTTCGGGGCAGTACAGTGGTGTACTTGCAGTGTAGGGATTCTTGCTGGGGCTGGTGTTTCAGTGTCTAGGGCAGTGCAGTGGTGTTCAGGCAGCGTAGGGGGTCGTGATGGGGCTGGTGTTTCAGGGTTTAGGGCAGTGCAGTGGTGTTCAGGCAGCGTAGGGGGTCGTGCTGGGGCTTGTGCTTCAGGGTTTGGGGCAGTGCAGTGGTGTTCGTGCAGTGTAGGGTTTCGTGCTGGGGGTGGTGTTTCAGGGTTTAGGGCAGAGCAGTGGTGTTCGGGCAAATTAGGGTGTCGTGCTGGTGCTGGTGTTTCAGGATTTAGGGCAGAGCAGTGGTGTTCGGGCAGTGAAGCGGGACGTGCTGGGCTGGTGTTTCAGGGTTTAGGGCAGAGCAGTGGTGTTTGGCCAGTGTAGGGGGACGTGCTGGGGGTAATGTTTCGGGGTTTAGGGCAGAGCAGTGGTGTTCGGGCAGTGTAGGTGTCGTGCTGGGGGTGGTGTTTCAGGGTTTACGGCAGTGCAGTGGTGTTCGGTCAGTGTAGGGGATCTTGCTGGGGCTGGTGTTTCAGGGTTTAGGGCAGTGCAGTGGTGTTCGGGCACTGTAGGAGTCGTGCTGGGGTGGTGTTTCAGGGTTCAGGGCAGTGCAGTGGTGTTCGGGCAGTGTAGGGGGTCTTGCTGGGGCTGGTGCTTCAGGATTTAGGGCAGTGCAGTGGTGTTCGGGCAGTATAGGGGGTCGTGCTGGGGGTGGGGTTTTAGGGTTTAGGGCAGAGCAGTGGTGTTCGGGTAGTGTAGGTGGTAGTGCTGGTTTTTCAGGTTTTAGTGTAGAGCAGTGGTGTTCGGGCAGTGTAGGGGGACATACTGGGGGTGGTGTTTCAGGGTTTAATGCTGAGTAGTGGTGTTTGGGTAGTGTTGGGGGTCTTGCTGGGGATGGTGTTTCAGGGTTTAGGGCAGTGCAGTGGTGTTCGGGCAGTGTAGTGGGTCGTGGTGAAGGTGGTGTTTCAGGGTTTTTGGGCAGGGCAGTGGTGTTCGGGCAGTGTAGGGGGTCCTGCTGGGGGTGGTGTTTCAGGGTTTAGGGCAGTGCAGTAGTGTTTGAGCAGTGTAGGGGGTCATGCGGGGGTGGTGTTTCAGGGATTAGGACAGTGCAGTGGTGTTCGGGTGGTGTAGGTGGTTGTGTTGGGGCTAGTGTTTTAGGGTTTAGGGCAGTGCAGTGGTGTTTCGGGAGTGTCGAGGTTGTGCTGGTGTTTCAGGGTTTAGGGCAGAGCAGTGGTGTTTGGGCAGTATAGGGGGACGTACTAGGGATGGTGTTTCAGGGTTTAGGGTAGTGCAGTGGTGTCAGGGGAATGTAGGGGGTAGTGGAGGATGTGGTGTTTCATGGTTTAGGGCAGTGGGGTGGTGTTCGGGCAGTGTAGGGGGTTGTGCTGGGGCTGGTGTTTCAGGGTTTAGGTCAGTGCAGTGGTGTTCGGGTAGTGTAGGGGAACGTGGTGGGGCTGGTGTTTCAGGGTTTAGGGCAGTGCAGTGGTGTTCGGGCAGTGTAGGTTCTCATGCTGGGGCTGGAGTTTCAGGGTTTTAGGGCAGTGCAGTGGTGTTCGGGCAGTGTAGGGGTTTGTGCTGGGGCTGGTGTTTCAGGGTTTAGGGGAGTGCATTGGTGTTCGGGCAGTATAGGGGGTCATGGTGGGGCTGGTGTTTCAGGGTTTAGGGCAGTGCAGTGGTGTTCGGGTAGTGTAGGGGGTCGTGCTCGGGTTGGTGTTCCAGGGTTTACAGCAGTGCAGTGGTGTACGGGCAGTGTAGGGGGTCATACTGGGGCTGGTGTTTCGGTGTTTAGGGCAGTGCAGTGGTGCTCGGGCACTATAGGAGGTCGTGCTGGGGATGGTGATTATGAGTTTAGGGCAGTACAGTGGTGTTCGGCAGGGTAGGGGGTCGTGCTGGGGCTGGTGTTTCAGGGTTTAGTGCAGTGCAGTGGTGTTCGGGCAGTGTAGGGGGTCATGCTGGCTCTGGTGTTTCAGGGTTTAGTGCAGTGCACTGGTGTTCAGGCAGTGTAGGGGGTTGTGCTGGGGCTGGTGTTTCAGGGTTTAGGGCAGTGCAGTGGTGTTCGGGTAGTTTAGGGTGTCGTGCTGGGGCTTGTGTTTCAGGGTTTACGGCAGTGCAGTGGTGTTCGGGAAGTGTTGGCTGTTGTGCTGGGTGTGGTGTTTCAGGGATTAGGGCAGAGCAGTGGTGTTCAGGCAGTTTAGGGTGTCGTGCTGGTGCTGGTGTTTCAGGGTTTAGGGCATGGCAGTGGTGTTCGGGCAGTGTAGGGGGTCGTGCTGCGGCTGGTGTTTCAGGGTTTAGGGCCGTGGAATGGTGTTCGGGCAGTGTAGGGGGTTGTGGTAGGGCTGGTGTTTCAGGGTTTAGGTCAGTGCAGTGGTGTTCGGGTAGTGTAGGGGATTGTGGTGGGGCTGGTGTTTCGGGGTTTAGGGCAGTGCAGTGGTGTTCGGGCAGTGTAGGGGCTCGTGCTGGGGCTGGAGTTTCAGGGTTTTAGGGCAGGGCAGTGGTGTACGGGCAGTGTAGGGGTTCGTGCTGGGGCTGGTGTTTCAGGGTTTAGGGCAGTGCAGTGGTGTTCGGGGAGTGTAGGGGTCGTGCTGGGGCTGGTGTTTCATGGTTTAGGGCAGTGCAGTGGTGTTCGGGCAGTGTAGGGGGTCGTGCTGGGGCTGGTGTTTCAGGGTTTAGGGCAGTGAAATGGTGTTCGGGTATTGTAGGAGGTCATGGTGGGGCTGGTGTTTCAGGGTTTAGGGCAGTGCAGTGGTGTTCGGGCATTTTAGGGTGTCGTGCTGGGGCTTGTGTTTCAGGGTTGAGGGCAGTGCAGTGGCGTTCTGGCAGTGTAGGGGTCGTGCTGGGGCTGGTGATTCAGGGTTTAGGGCAGTGAAGTGGTGTTCGGGCAGTGTAGGGCGTCGTGCTGGGGCTGGTGTTTCAGGGTTTAGGGCAGAGCAGTGGTGTTCGGGCAGTGTTGTGGGACGTACTGGGGATGGTGTCAGGGTTTAGGGCAGTGCAGTGGTGTTAGGGTAGTGTAGGGGTCGTGCTGGGGCTGGTGTTTCAGGGTTTAGGGCAGTGCAGTTGTGTTCAGGCAGTGTAGGGGGTCGTGGTGGAGGTGGTGTTTCAGGGTTTAGGGCACTGCAGTGGTGTTCGGACAGTGTAGGGTGTCATGCTGGTGGTGGTGTTTCAGGGTTTAGGGCACAGCAGTGGTGTTAGGGCAGTTTAGGGTCTCGTACAGGTGCTGGTGTTTCAGGATTTAGGGCAGAGCAGTGGTCTTCGGGCAGTGTAGGGGGAAATGCTGGGGCTGGTGTTTCAGATTTTAGGGCAGAGCAGTGGTGTTCAGCCAGTGTAGGGGGACATGCTGGGGGTGGTGTTTCAGGGTTTAGTGCTGAGCAGTCGTGTTCGGGCAGTGTAGGGGGTCATGCTGGGAGTGGTGTTTCAGGGTTTAGGGCAGTGCAGTGGTGTTCGGGCATTGTATGGGTGGTGCTGGAGGTGGTGATTCAGGGTTTAGGGCAGTGCAGTGGTGTTCAGGCAGTGTAGGGGTCGTGCTGGGGGTGGTGATCCAGGGTTTAGGGCAGTGCAGTGGTGTTCGGGCAGTGTAGGGGATCTTGCTACGGCTGGTGTTTCTGGGTTAGGGCAGTGCAGTGGTGTTAGGCAGTGTAGGGGTCTTGCTGGGGCTGGTGTTTCAGGGTTTAGGGCAGCGCAGTGGTGTTTGGGCAGTATAGGGGGTTGTGCTGGGGGTGGTGTTTCAGGGTTTAGGGCAGTGCAGTGGTGTACGGGCAGTTTAGGGGGTCGTGCTGGGGCTGGTGTTTCAGGGTTTAGAGCAGTGCAGTGGTGTTCGGGCAGTGGAGGGGGTCGTGCTAGGGGTGGGGTTTCTGGGTTTAAGGTAGAGCAGTGGTGTTCGGGCAGTGTAGGGGGTCATGCTGGTGCTGGTTTTTCAGGATTTAGTGTAGAGCAGTGGTGTTCGGGCAGTGTAGGGGGACGTACTGGGGTGGTGTTTCAGGGTTTAGTGCTGAGCAATGGTGTTCAGGCAGTGAAGGGGGTTTTGCTAGGGATGGTGTTTCAGGGTTTAGGGCAGTGCACTGGTGTTCGGGCAGTGTAGTGGGTTGTGGTGGAGGTGGTGTTTCAGGGTTTTAGGGCAGGGCAGGGGTGTTTGGGCAGTTTAGAGGGTCGTGCTGGGGGTGGTGTTTCAGGGTTTAGGGCAGTGCAGTGGTGTTCCTGGAGTGTAGGGGATCGTGCTGGGGCTGGTGTTTCAGGGTTACGGCAGTGCAGTGGTATTCGGGCAGTGTAGGGGGTCGTGCTGGGGCTGGTGTTTTAGGGTTTAACGCAGTGCAGTGGTGTTCGGGCAGTGTAGGGGTCGTGCTGGGGCTGGTGTTAAGGGTTTAGGGCAGTGCAGTGGTGTTCGGGCAGTGTAGGGTGTCTTGCTGGGGGTGGTGTTTCAAGATTTAGGGCAGAGCAGTGGTGTTCGGGCAGTGTAGGGGGACGTGCTGGGGCTGGTGTTTCAGGGTTTAAGGCAGAGCAGTGGTTTTCGGCCAGTGTAGGGGGACGTGCTGGGGGTGGTGTTTCAGGGTTTATGGCAGAGCAGTGGTGTTTGGGCAATGTAGGGGTCGTGCTGGGGCTGGTGTTTCAGGGTTTAGGGCAGTGCAGTGGTGTTTGGGCAGTGTAGGGGATCGTGCCGGGGCTGGTGTTTCAGGGTTACGGCAGTGCAGTGGTATTCGGGCAGTGTAGGGGGTCGTGCTGGGGCTGGTGTTTTAGGGTTTAACGCAGTGCAGTGGTGTTCGGGCAGTGTAGGGGGTCGTGCTGGGGCTGGTGTTAAGGGTTTAGGGCAGTGCAGTGGTGTTCGGGCAGTGTAGGGCGTCATGGTGTGGCTGGTGATTCAGGGTTTAGGGCAGTGCAGTGCTGTTCAGGCAGTGTAGAGGGTCGTGCTGGGGATTGTATTTCAGGGTTTAGGGCAGTGCAGTGGTGTTCGGGCAGTGTAGGGGGTCGTGCTGGGGCTGGTGTTTCAGGGTTTAGGGCAGTGCAGTGGTTTTCGGGCAGTTTAGGGTGTCGTGCTGGGGCTTGTGTTTCAAGGTTTAGGGCAGTGCAGTGGTGTTCGGGCAGTGTAGGGTGTCTTGCTGGGGGTGGTGTTTCAGGATTTAGGGCAGAGCAGTGGTGTTCGGGCAGTGTAGGGGGACGTGCTGGGGCTGGTGTTTTAGGGTTTAGGGCAGAGCAGTGGTTTTCGGCCAGTGTAGGGGGACGTGCTGGGGGTGGTGTTTCAGGGTTTATGGCAGAGCAGTGGTGTTTGGGCAATGTAGGGGTCATGCTGGGGCTGGTGTTTCAGGGTTTAGGGCAGTGCAGTGGTGTTCGGACAGTGTAGGGGATTTTGCTGGGGCTGGTGTTTCAGGGTTTAGGGCAGTGCAGTGGTGTTTGGGCAGTGTAGGGGGTTGTGCTGGGGGTGGTGTTTCAGGGTTTAGGGCAGTGCAATGGTGCTCGGGCAGTGTAGGGGGTCTTGCCTGGGCTGATGTTTCAGGGTTTAGGGCAGTGCAGTGGTGTTCGGGCAGTATAGGGGGTAGTGCTAGTTTTTCAGGTTTTTGTGTAGAGCAGTGGTGTTCGGGCAGTGTAGGTGGACGTACTGGGGGTGGTGTTTCAGGGTTTAGTGCTGAGCAGTGGTGTTCGGGCAGTGTTCTGGGTCTTGGTGGTGGTGGTGTTTCAGGGTTTAGGGCAGTGCAGTGGTATTCTAGCAGTGTAGTGGGTCGTGGTGGAGGTGGTGTTTTGGGGTTTTAGGGCACGGCAGTGGTGTTCGGGCAGGTAAGGGGGTCGTGCAGGGGGTGGTGTGTCAGGGGTTAGGGCAGTGCAGTGGTGTTCAGGGAGTGTAGGGGATCGTGCTGGGGCTGGTGTTTCAGTGTTATGTCAGTGCAGTGGTGCTCGGGTAGTGTAGGGGGTCGTGCTGGGACTGGTGTTTGAGGGTTTAGGGCAGTATAGTGGTGTTCGGGCAGTGTAGAGGGTCGTGCTGGGGCTCGTGTTTCAGGGTTTAGGGCAGTGCAGTGGTGATCGGGCAGTGTAGGGTGTCATGCTGGGGGTGGTATTCCATGGTTTAGGGCAGAGCAGTGGTGTTCAGGCAGTTTAGGGTCTCGTGCTGGTGCTGGTGTTTCAGGATTTAGGGCAGAGCAGTGGTGTTCGGGCAGTGTAGGGGGACATGCTGGGGGTGGTGTTTCAGGGTTTACGGCAGAGTAGTGGTGTTCGGGCAGTGTAGGGGGTCATGCTGGGAGTGCTGTTTCAGGGTTTTGGGCAGTGCAGTGGTGTTCGGACAGTGTAGGGGGACGTGCTGGGGTGGTGTTCTAGGGTTTAGGGCAGAGCAGTGGTGTTTGGGCAGTCTAGGGCGTCATTCAGGGGGTGTTGTTTCAGGGTTTAGGGCAGTGCAGTGGTGTTTGGGCGGTGTAGGGGGTCGTGCTGGGGCTGGTGTTTCAGGGTTTCGGGCAGTGCAGTGGTGTTCTGGCAGTGTAGGGGGTCATGCTGGGGGTGGGGTTTCAGGGTTTAGGGCAAAGCAGTGGTGTTCGAGCAGTGTAGGGGGTCGTGCTGGTGCTGGTTTTTCGGGATTTAGTGTAGAGCAGTGGTGTTAGGGCAGTGTAGGGGGACGTACTGGGGGTGGTGTTTCAGGGTTTAGTGCTGAGCAGTGGTGTTCGGGCAGTGTAGGGGGTCTTGCTGGGGGTGGTGTTTCGGGGTTTAGGGCAGTGCAGTTGTGTTCGGGCACTGTAGTTGGTCGTGGTGCAGAAGGTGTTTCAGGGTTTTAGGGCAGGGGTGTTTGGCCAGTGTAGAGGGTAGTGCTGGGGTGGTATTTCAGGGTTTAGGGCAGTACAGTGGTGTTCGTGGAGTGTGGGGGATCGTGCTGGGGCTGGGGTTTCAGGGTTACGGCAGTGCAGTGGTGTTCGGGCAGCGTAGGGGGTCGTGCTGGGGCTGCTGTTTTAGGGTCAGAGCAGTGCAGTGGTGTTCAGGCAGGGTAGGGGGTCGTGCTGGGGCTGGTGTTTAAGGGTTTAGGACAGTGCAGTGGTTTTCGGGCAGTGTAGGGGGTCGTTCTGGGACTGGTGTTTCAGGGTTTAGGGCACTGCAGTGGTGTTCGGGCAGTGCAGGGAGTCGTTCTGGGGCTGGTGTTTCAGGGTTTAGGGCAGTGCAGTGGTTTTCGGGCAGTGTAGGGGGTCGTTCTGGGACTGGTGTTTGAGGGCTTAGAGCAGAGCAGTGGTGTTCGGCCAGTGTAGGGGGATGTACTGGGGATGGTGTTTCAGGGTTTATGGCAGTGCAGTGGTGTTAGGGTAGTGTAGGGGTTGTGCTGGAGCTGGTCTTTCAGTATTTAGGGCAGTGCAGTGGTGTTCAGGCAGTGTAGGGGGTGGTGGTGGTGGTGTTTCATGGTGTTAGGGCAGGGCAGTGGTGTTTGGGCAGTGTAGGGGGTCGAACTGGGGGTGGTGTTTCAGGGTTTAGGGCAGTGCAGTGGTGTTCGGTGAGCATAGGAGATCGTGCTGGGGCTGGTGTTTCAGGGTTTAGGGCAGTGCAGTGATGTTCGGGTAGTGTAGGGGGTTGTGCTGGGGCTGGTGTTTCAGAGTTTAGGGCAGTGCAGTTGTGTTCGGGCAGGGTAGGGGATCGTGCTGGGGCTGGTGTTTAAGGGTTTAGGACAGTGCAGTGGTTTTCGGGCAGTGTAGGGGGTCGTTCTGGGACTGGTGTTTCAGGGTTTAGGGCACTGCAGTGGTGTTCGGGCAGTGCAGGGAGTCGTTCTGGGGCTGGTGTTTCAGGGTTTAGGGCAGTGCAGTGGTACTTGGGCAGTGTAGGGGGTCGTGCTGGAGCTGGTGTTTCAGGATTTAGGGCAGAGCTGTGGTGTTTGGGCAGTGTAGGGGGATGTGCTGGGGCTGGTGTTTCAGGGTTTAGAGCAGAGCAGTGGTGTTCGGCCAGTGTAGGGGGAAGTACTGGGGATAGTGTTTCAGGGTTTATGGCAGTGCAGTAGTGTAGGGGTTGTGCTGGAGCTGGTCTTTCAGGATTTAGGGCAGTGCAGTGGTGTTCTGGCAGTGTAGGGGGTGGTGGTGGTGGTGGTGTTTCAGGGTTTTAGGGCAGGGCAGAGGTGTTTGGGCAGTGTAGGGGGTCGAACTGGGGGTGGTGTTTCAGGGTTTAGGGCAGTGCAGGTGTGTTCGGTGAGCATAGGGGATCGTGCTGGGGCTGGTGTTTCAGGGTTTAGGGCAGTGCAGTGGTGTTCGGGCAGTGTAGGGGGTTGTGCTGGGGCAGGTGTTTCAGTGCATAGGGCAGTGCAGTGGTGTTAGGGCAGTGTAGGGGGTCGTGCTGGGGCTAATGTTTCAGGGTTTAGGGCGGAGCAGTGGTGTTAGGGCAATGTAGGGGGTCGTGCTGGGGCTGGTGTTTCAGGGTTTAGGGCAGTGCAGTGGTGATCGGGCTGTTTAGGGTGTCGTGCTGGGGCTTGTGTTTCAGGGTTTAGGGCAGTGCAGTGGTGTTCGCGAAGTGTATGGTGTCATGCTTGGGGTGGTGCTTCAGGGTTTACGGCAGAGCAGTGGTGTTTGGGCAGTTTAGGTTGTCGTGATGGTGCTGGTGTTTCAGGGTTTAGAGCAGTGCAGTGGTGTTCGGGCAGAGTAGGGGGTCGTGCAGGGGGTGATGTTTCTGGCTTTAGGGCAGTGCAGTTGTTTTCGGGCAGTGGTGGGGTCTTGCTGGGGGTGGTGTTTCAGGGTTTAAGACAGTGCAGTGGTGTTCGGGCAGAGTAGGGGGTCGTGCTGGGGCTGGGGTTTTGCAGGGTTTAGGTCAGTGCAGTGGTGTTCATGCAGTGTAGGGGGACGTACTGGGGTGGTGTTTCAGGGTTTAGTGCTGAGCAGTGGTGTTCAGGCAGGGTAGAGGGTCTTGCTGGGGATGGTGTTTCAGGGTTTAGGGCAGTGCAGTGGTGTTCGGGCAGTGTAGTGGGTTGTGGTGGAGGTGGTGTTTCAGGATTTTAGGGCAGGGCAGGGGTGTTCGGGCAGTGTAGGGGGTCGTGCTGGGGGTGGTGTTTCAGGGTTTAGGGCAGTGCAGAGGTGTTCGTGGAGTGTAGGGGATCGTGCTGGGGCTGGTGTTTCAGGGTTACGGCAGTGCAGTGGTGTTCGGGCAGTGTCGGGGTTCGTGCTGGGGCTGGTGTTTTAGGGTTTAGAGCAGTGCAGTAGTGTTTGGGCAGTGTAGGGGGTCGTGCTGGGGCTGGTGTTTAAGGGTTTAGGGCAGTGCAGTGGTGTTCGGGCAGTGTAGGGTGTCATGGTGTGGCTGGTGATTCAGGGTTTAGGGCAGTGCAGTGGTGTTCGGGCAGTGTAGGGGGTCGTGCTGGGGCTGGTGTTTAAGGGTTTAGGGCAGTGCAGTTGTGTTCGGGAAATATATGGGGTCGTGCTTAGGCTGGTGTTTCAGTGTTTAGGGCAGTGCAGTAGTGTTCAGGCAGTGTAGAGGGTTGTGCTGGAGCTTGTATTTCAGGGTTTAGTGCAGTGGTGTTCGGGCAGTGTAGGGGGTCGTGCTGGGGCTGGTGTTTCAGGGTTTAGGGCAGTGCAGTGGTGTTCGGGCAGTGTAGGGAGTCGTGCTGGGGCTGGTGTTTCAGGGTTTAGGGCAGTGCAGTGGTTTTAGGGCAGTGTTGGGGTCATTCTGGGGCTGGTGTTTCAGGGTTTAGGGCAGAGCCGTGGTTTTCGGGCAGTTTAGGGTGTCGTGCTGGGGCTTGTGTTTCAGGGTTTAGGGAAGTGCAGTGGTGTTCGGGCAGTGTAGGGTGTCGTGCTGGGGGTGGTGTATCAGGGTTTAGGGCAGAGCAGTGGTGTTCGGGCAGATTAGGGTGTCGTGCTGGTGCTGGTTTTTCACGATTTAGGGCAGAGCAGTTGTGTTCGGGCAGTGTTGAGAAACGTGCTGGGGCTGGTGTTTCAGGGTTTGGGGCAGAGCAGTGGTGTTTGGCCAGTGTAGGGGACGTGCTGGGGGTGGTTTTTTAGGGTTTAGGGCAGAGCAGTGGTGTTCAGGCAGTGTAGGGGTCGTGCTGGGGGTGGTGATTCAGGGTTTAGGTGTCAAGAATTCCTGTCATGCGAGGGGAAGAAAACGGTAACCAGCGAAAACGGACTACATCTCCCAGGATGCTTAGCGGTTGAGAGGTTATGTAAACAGGAGAGCTGTTACATAACTCCAGGAAAACACGCCCTTATGTAAACAGGAGAGCTGTTACATAACTCAAGGAAAGCACGCCCTTATGTAAACAGGAGAGCTGTTACATAACTCAAGGAAAACACGCCCTATAAAGGGAGGAACCGGGAGGTACAACGCTGTCGGATATTGTGTTTACACCGACGTACCTGCTTCGTGAAGAGCAGTGTTCCGGAGTGGTGCTCCAGTAAGGCAAGAACGGAGGTAGGTCGAGTCGTTACTCCCTGGGCCGTGTCTTGCCCCATCGTCACCTGTGAAGGACCCGGAAGCTCTACCGGTCCACCATTGAGCTTCGCTTCTTGACTCGGCTGAGTCAAAGCGCAGTGGCGCTTTTGCTGGTTGGAGTCGTAACTCCCAGCCAGACCAGAGATACAGGGACTGCCAGCTGTAACGCACACCAGGAGGTGTTTGCCGCGTTACAGACTCGGAAGTCCACAGGATCGATCGAGCGGCTGCTCTCGGTTCAGTCTTCTTGCTATTTGATTGGGGAATCGGTGACGCATCACCAGGAGGTGACTCCGCGTCCCGGTGCAGTCTGAGGAAGAGGTTGAGCGGCTGCTCCCTTCAGGTAGAGACCCCGGCTGGGTGTTTCCCTGACTCCTCGATTCTCCCCAACACTCTTCGTGCCCCTCACAGCCTACCGATTGGCATTGTCGGCCATTTCATTTCTGCCCTCTGTTGGCATACGCCGGGATCGGCGTATATGCAGAGGACGGTTAGGACCATCCGTGCGGTGGGCTGGTAACGTACTTAGCCTGGAGGATTCCAGTGACTATAACTTTTGTTTATCTTTGTATTATTTTTTGCCTTCATTAAAATAACTAACCCTTCACAAGTGGTTGCGTCCTCATTATCGTGTTTGTTAAACGATCCTGAGGCGTTCAGGGCGTTACATTAGGGCAGTGCAGTGGTGTTCGGGCAGTGTAGGGGATCTTGCTAGGGCTGGTGTTTCAGGGTTTAGGGCAGTGCAGTGGTGTTCAGGCAGTGTAGGGGGTCATGCTGGGGGTAGTGTTTCAGGGTTTAGGGCAGTGCAGTGGTGTTCGGGCAGTGTAGGGGGTCTTGCTGGGGCTGGTGTTTCAGGGTTTAGGGCAGTGCAGTGGTGTTCGGGCAGTATAGGGGGTGGTGCTGGGGGTGGGGTTTCAGGGGTTAGGGCAGAGCAGTGGTGTTCGGGCAGTGTAGGTAGTAGTATTGGTTTTTCAGTTTTTAGTGTAGAGCAGTGGTGTTCGGGCTGTGTAGGGGGACGTACTGGGGGTGGTGTTTCAGGGCTTAGTGCTGAGCAGTGGTGTTCGGGCAGTGTTGGGGGTCTTGCTGGGATGGTGTTTCAGGGTTTAGGGCAGTTCAGTGGTGTTCGGGCAGTGTATTGAGTTGTGCTGGGGCTGGTGTTTCAGGGTTTAGGGCAGTGCAGTGGTGTTCGGGCAGTGTAGGGAGTCGTGCTGGGGGTGGTTTTTCAGGGTTTAGGGCAGAGCAGTGGTGTTCGGGCAGATTAGGGTGTCGTGCTGGTGCTGGTGTTTCAGGATTTAGGGCAGAGCAGTGGTGCTCGGGCAGTGTAGGGGGACGTGCTGGGGCTGGTGTTTCAGGGTTTAGGGCAGAGCAGTGGTGTTCGGCCAGTGTAGGGGGTCGTGCTGGGGGTGGGGTTTCAGGGTTTAGGGCAGAGCAGTGGTGTTCAGGCAGTGTAGGGGGACGTGCTGGGGCTGGTGATTCAGGGTTTAGGGCAGTGCAGTGGTGTTTGGGCATTGTAGGGGGTTGTGCTGGGGGTGGTGTTTCAGGGTTTTGGGCAGTGCAGTGGTGCTCGGGCAGTGTAGGGGGTCTTGCCTGGGCTGATGTTTCAGGTTTTAGGGCAGTGCAGTGGTGTTCGGGCAGTATAGGGGGTCGTGCTGGGGGTGGGGTTTCAGGTTTTAGGGCAGTGCAGTGGTGTTCGGGCAGTATAGGGGGTCGTGCTAGGATGGTGTTTCAGGGTTTAGGGCAGTTCAGTGGTGTTCGGGCAGTGTATTGAGTTGTGCTGGGGCTGGTGTTTCAGGGTTTAGGGCAGTGCAGTGGTGTTCGGGCAGTGTAGGGGGTCGTGCTGGGGCTGGGGTTTTGCAGGGTTTAGGTCAGTGCAGTGGTTTTTGGGCAGTGGTGGGGTCTTGCTGGGGGTGGTGTTTCAGGGTTTAAGACAGTGCAGTGGTGTTCGGGCAGTGTAGGGGGTCGTGCTGGGGCTGGGGTTTTGCAGGGTTTAGGTCAGTGCAGTGGTGTTCGGGCAGTGTAGGGGGTCGTGCTGGGGGTGAGGTTTCTGGGTTTAGGGCAGAGCAGTGGTGTTCGGGCAGTGTAGGGGGTCGTGCTGGTGCTGGTTTTTCAAGATTTAGTGTAGAGCAGTGGTGTTCATGCAGTGTAGGGGGACGTACTGGGGTGGTGTTTCAGGGTTTAGTGCTGAGCAGTGGTGTTCAGGCAGGGTAGAGGGTCTTGCTGGGGATTGTGTTTCAGGGTTTAGGGCAGTGCAGTGGTGTTCGGGCAGTGTAGTGGGTTGTGGTGGAGGTGGTGTTTCAGGATTTTAGGGCAGGGCAGGGGTGTTCGGGCAGTGTAGGGGGTCGTGCTGGGGGTGGTGTTTCAGGGTTTAGGGCAGTGCAGAGGTGTTCGTGGAGTGTAGGGGATCGTGCTGGGGCTGGTGTTTCAGGGTTACGGCAGTGCAGTGGTGTTCGGGCAGTGTCGGGGTTCGTGCTGGGGCTGGTGTTTTAGGGTTTAGAGCAGTGCAATAGTGTTTGGGCAGTGTAGGGGGTCGTGCTGGGGCTGGTGTTTAAGGGTTTAGGGCAGTGCAGTGGTGTTCGGGCAGTGTAGGGTGTCATGGTGTGGCTGGTGATTCAGGGTTTAGGGCAGTGCAGTGGTGTTCGGGCAGTGTAGGGGGTCGTGCTGGGGCTGGTGTTTAAGGGTTTAGGGCAGTGCAGTTGTGTTCGGGAAATATATGGGGTCGTGCTTAGGCTGGTGTTTCAGTGTTTAGGGCAGTGCAGTAGTGTTCAGGCAGTGTAGAGGGTTGTGCTGGGGCTTGTATTTCAGGGTTTAGTGCAGTGGTGTTCGGGCAGTGTAGGGGGTCGTGCTGGGGCTGGTGTTTCAGGGTTTAGGGCAGTGCAGTGGTGTTCGGGCAGTGTAGGGAGTCGTGCTGGGGCTGGTGTTTCAGGGTTTAGGGCAGTGCAGTGGTTTTAGGGCAGTGTTGGGGTCATTCTGGGGCTGGTGTTTCAGGGTTTAGGGCAGAGCCGTGGTTTTCGGGCAGTTTAGGGTGTCGTGCTGGGGCTTGTGTTTCAGGGTTTAGGGAAGTGCAGTGGTGTTCGGGCAGTGTAGGGTGTCGTGCTGGGGGTGGTGTATCAGGGTTTAGGGCAGAGCAGTGGTGTTCGGGCAGATTAGGGTGTCGTGCTGGTGCTGGTTTTTCACGATTTAGGGCAGAGCAGTTGTGTTCGGGCAGTGTTGGGAAACGTGCTGGGGCTGGTGTTTCAGGGTTTGGGGCAGAGCAGTGGTGTTTGGCCAGTGTAGGGGACGTGCTGGGGGTGGTTTTTTAGGGTTTAGGGCAGAGCAGTGGTGTTCAGGCAGTGTAGGGGTCGTGCTGGGGGTGGTGATTCAGGGTTTAGGGCAGTGCAGTGGTGTTCGGGCAGTGTAGGGGATCTTGCTAGGGCTGGTGTTTCAGGGTTTAGGGCAGTGCAGTGGTGTTCAGGCAGTGTAGGGGGTCATGCTGGGGGTAGTGTTTCAGGGTTTAGGGCAGTGCAGTGGTGTTCGGGCAGTGTAGGATGGCGTGCTGGGGCTGGTGTTTCAGGGTTTAGGGCAGTGCAGTGGTTTTCAGGCAGTTTAGGGTGTCGTGCTGGGGCTTGTGTTTCAGGGATTAGGGCAGTGCAGTGGTGTTCGGGCAGTGTAGGGAGTCGTGCTGGGGGTGGTTTTTCAGGGTTTAGGGCAGAGCAGTGGTGTTCGGGCAGATTAGGGTGTCGTGCTGGTGCTGGTGTTTCAGGATTTAGGGCAGAGCAGTGGTGCTCGGGCAGTGTAGGGGGATGTGCTGGGGCTGGTGTTTCAGGGTTTAGGGCAGAGCAGTGGTGTTCGGCCAGTGTAGGGGGTCGTGCTGGGGGTGGGGTTTCAGGGTTTAGGGCAGAGCAGTGGTGTTCAGGCAGTGTAGGGGGACGTGCTGGGGCTGGTGATTCAGGGTTTAGGGCAGTGCAGTGGTGTTTGGGCATTGTAGGGGGTCGTGCTGGGGGTGGTGTTTCAGGGTTTTGGGCAGTGCAGTGGTGCTCGGGCAGTGTAGGGGGTCTTGCCTGGGCTGATGTTTCAGGTTTTAGGGCAGTGCAGTGGTGTTCGGGCAGTATAGGGGGTCGTGCTGGGGGTGGGGTTTCAGGTTTTAGGGCAGTGCAGTGGTGTTCGGGCAGTATAGGGGGTCGTGCTGGGGGTGGGGTTTCAGGGTTTAGTGCTGAGCAGTGGTGTTCGGGCAGTGTTGTGGGTCTTGCTGGTGTTGGTGTTTCAGGGTTTAGGGCAGTGCAGTGGTGTTCTAGCAGTGTAGTGGGTCATGGTGGAGGTGGTGTTTCAGGGATTTAGGGCAGGGCAGTGGTGTTTGGGCAGGTAAGGGGGTCGTGCAGGGGGTGGTGTTTCAGGGTTTAGGGCAGTGCAGTGGTGTTCGGGGAGTGTAGGGGATCGTGCCGGGGCTGGTGTTTCAGTGTTACGTCAGTGCAGTGGTGTTCGGGTAGTGTAGGGGGTCGTGCTGGGAATGGTGTTTGAGGGTTTAGGGCAGTATAGTGGTGTTCGGGCAGTGTAGAGGGTCGTGCTGGGGCTCGTGTTTCAGGGTTTAGGGAAGAGCAGTGGTGTTCGGGCAGTGTAGGGGGACGTGCTGGGGCTGGAGTTTCAGGGTTTAGGGCAGAGCAGTGGTGTTCGGCCAGTGTAGGGGGACATGCTGTGGGTGGTGTTTCAGGGTTTACGGCAGAGCAGTGGTGTTCAGGCAGTGTGGGGGTCATGCTGGGAGTGGTGTTTCAGGGTTTTGGGCAGTGCAGTGTAGGGTGTCGTGCTGGGGGTGGTGTTTCAGGGTTTAGGGCAGAGCAGTGGTGTTCGGGCAGATTAGGGTGTCGTGCTGGTGCTGGTGTTTCAGGATTTAGGGCAGAGCAGTGGTGTTCGGGCAGTGTAGGGGGACGTGCTGGGGCTGGTGTTTCAGGGTTTAGGGCAGAGCAGTGGTGTTCGGCCAGTGTAGGGGGACGTGTTGGGGGTGGTGTTTCAGGGTTTAGGGTAGAGCAGTTATGTTCGGGCAGTATAGGGGTCATGCGGGGGGTGGTGTTTCAGGGTTTAGGGCAGAGCAGTGGTGTTCGGCCAGTGTAGGGGGTCGTCCGGGGGGTGGTGATTCAGGGTTTAGGGCAGTGCAGTGGTGTTCGGACAGTGTAGGGGGTCGTGCAGGGGTGGTGTTTCAGGGATTAGGGCAGTTTAGTGTTGTTAGGGCAGTGTAGGGGGTCATGCAGGGGGTATTGTTTCAGGGTTTAGGGCAGTGGTGTTTGGGCAGTGTAGGGGGTCTTGCTGGGGGTGGTGTTTCAGGGTTTAGGACAGTGCACTGGAGTTCGGGCAGTGTAGGGGGTTGTGCTGGGGATGGTGTTTCAGCGTTTAGGGCAGTGCAGTGGTGTTTGGGCAGTGTAGAGGGTCATGCTGGGGGTGGTGTTCCAGGGTTTAGGGCAGTGGTGTTCGGGCAGTGTAGGGGGTCTTGTTGGGGCTGGTGTTTCAGGATTTAGGGCAGTGCAGTGGTGTTCAGGCAGTATAGGGGGTCGTGCTGGGGGTGGGGTTTCAGGGTTTAGGGCAGAGCAGTGGTGTTCGGGCAGTGTTGGGGGTCTTGCTGGGGATGGTGTTCGGGCAGTGTAGGTAGTAGTATTGGTTTTTCAGGTTTTAGTGTAGAGCAGTGGTGTTCGGGCAGTGTAGGGGGACGTACTGGGGGTGGTGTTTCAGGGCTTAGTGCTGAGCAGTGGTGTTCGGGCAGTGTTGGGGGTCTTGCTGGGGATGGTGTTTCAGGGTTTAGGGCAGTTCAGTGGTGTTCGGGCAGTGTACTGAGTTGTGCTGGGGCTGGTGTTTCAGGGTTTAGGGCAGTGCAGTGGTGTTCGGGCAGTGTAGGGGGTCGTGCTGGGGCTTGTGTTTCAGGGTTTAGGGCAGTGCAGTGGTGTTCGGGCAGTGTAGGTGTAGGAAGGTGGATATCTGACTATGGTTACCCCCAAATTTTTGCCTAGTGTCTAGCTGGTTTTTCGACTTAGTTGGCCTGAGATCCTGCCATTCAGGCTCTCAGGCTATCTGCTCTCTCTTTAAAATGGACTCCATGTACCCTAGGTACATACCCAATTGGTTGGATCACCCTGTCAGCCCCTGTACCAGTGTACACTAGGTACCCAGGGCATTGGTGTACCCCAGGCCTGCCAAGGGCTGCAGCATGTATTATGCCACCCCAGGCTTGGCCTAACAATCTGACACAACTGGCTGATCACTCAGCTGGGGTAAGTTGGTGTAATCACCTCTTACTTAGGTGTAGTATACCTATACCTAAACTTAAATGGGACACCTGGTAACCTATAAGTCACTCCTATGGCAGGCCTTAACAATCCTGAAGGCAGAGTGCTTGGTTCCATGTGAGATGGTGCTCTGGCATGAGCTGAGCCTGTCTGCAGTGGTCGGAACAACTTCCTTCTACTGTTTCCAGATATCGTCATACCATATACTCTTAAGTGCATTATGAACCTCGCGGTTAAATGCTATCTTTGGTTTGGCTTTATCAAAACATGTCGAGTAAGGTGTCATACGAATTGGAATACTAACCCCTCGCCAATTCTGGCGACGGGGTTAGCATTCCACCCTTCTAGAGGGACACGACATGTACAGTACCTGAAACCCGGGTAAAATCAGACATAGCCTCAGCTCCACAAAATGGATGCTGCCACCACAGACACAAGTCTGCCCTCCTGCTGCTGGGAGTCCTTCCAGCTTGGGAGGTGTGGACAAAGGGTTTCCTGCCAGGGGAGGTGCGTGCACCACCCCAGACAGGATTTTGTGTATTGGTCAGGTAGGGCTTGAAAGAAACCAGACATGCCTGTGGCTCACAAGGAGCCTCGGTGCATATGCCAGTTCAAACCGGTCCTGGGGCACACCAGTCCCGGGCCTGGGGCGAGCTGGACAAAGGATTGGGGGTGTAACCACCCCCCTTCCTGGTCCCACCCATAGGGAGGGACCTAGCAGGTAGTCCGGCCCCTAGAATCCGCTTAAAGGTAGGAGCTGTGTCCTAAGACTTCAGACATCCTGGAATCAACTGGAAACTAAGAAGAAGACGGGAACTTCGACATTCTGCTGCACAGAAGACTGAAGAAAATCTCCCCTGTGGTCAGGGAGTGACCACCTTGCTAACGCAAGCACCATCCAGCGAATCAACGTCTGCTTTGCCGCCGCCTCCCGCCGGAGCCCGAGCCCAGAGACTGACAAGACCTGGACCTCCAGACCTCTCACCGCCCGATCCACAGTCCCTGAAAAGAGGAGACCCGTGGAGGCACCGAGACACGTGGAGCCAGCCATCTTGGAACGACTACGATAAGCTGACCAGTGCAACAACCGAGGCTCCCTCCAAGTTGTGCTTTGGGTCCTGAGAAGCCCAACCCTCGAGCAGCATCTGCACCAAAGGTGAGCCCTCCAGCATCTCCACGATCTGCGTGGGGCCCTTCTGCATTTTGCCACTCGACGCGCCTAACCGGTTGCTGGCCCGCTGGCTAGTGGCCATCTTGGCGACGAAATCTACGACAAACACCGCTGGTCTGGTTGCTCCAGACTGGCCCTTGCTCCCCTCCAAAGGAGCAATCCCTCTGACCTTGCTGGTCAGAACCAACAGCTGATTTCCGAATCCTCCTGCAATTGCTTTTGCCAAGGCTTGTTTGCTTCGATCAAGTCGCCGACACCGCCGACAGCGAGAGCCTGCGTGGGACAGCTCGTGAGCCGACTCCTGGACGTCGTCGACCTTCAGGGACCACGTGGCTGCGGAGACAAGCTACCCCTCATCACCTGTTTGCACCCGACATCGCCTGGTACCCACCTGGTGCCACGCTGGTCACTGGCTAGTGACTGTGAACACTGTCCCCTCTGCTTACAGGTCTTCAACATCTCCGATCCACTCTTGGATCCACTGCATCCCTTCCCGACCGACCGCCTGCAGCATCTTTGTCCCAGGCTCAACGGAACAGATAGAAGAAACCCGACGCACTTTGAGGCCTATGCACCCGCTTCCTGTGGGTGAGGTAAAGCTGGCACACCTGTGCCCATGTGTAGTAATACATCTCTAGTGCCTGTGTTCCAAATCTTAAGTTCCTAGGTCATCCGGAAGATTCCTTTTGCAGTAACTTTGTACTTTTTACGCACCCATTGAAACCTATGGGAGCCCGCGTGTGACTATTTGCTCTGCACACGCCACCCGTGGACCTCCTGGTCACTAACTGACGTTAGCTCCTTGTAGGCCCAGCGATTCTAGAGGCCCTAGGCCTTTTCCCTTTTCTGTTCGTGGTACTTATACCACTATTTTAGTATATGGTTCGAGTGGCCACCAGGGCCTATCCATATAAAGTGCAACTTCTGTGTATTCTGTGATAATCTTGTTTGACGATTTGTGCTCCTGTGCTCATAAAGAGACTAGGGGTTACTTTGAGAAATAAACACATATATATTTTGAATATATATCTGTGTGGTGTCCTTTCATTGGTATAAAAGGGGGTTACTATTGGTAAAACAGCTTGCTTAACACGCTTCACGAGTTTAGCCTCAAAGACTGCTTAGCCTACGCTACCACTAGGGCAGCTAGTCCGAAAAGGTTGACTTACAACCACACCATAAGGGTTGCTTGGCATGGTACAAGGTGATCACTTTAACTAGTGAGCATCATATACCAGGCCAACTTCTCACATTGGTGAGCAGCGGTTGGATTTGAGCTTGCTGTGTTTTACCATTGTAATCTCTTGGTTACCAATTGAAAGATCACATAGGTACCTGTAGGTACATATAAAAGAAGATTAGATATACTTAAGTTCTACTGAACTTAGTTGTTGTAGAGCAAAGGGAGTAGCACACCCTGACTACAACTACTAGATAGGTTTAGTAGGTAAACCCAAGTGTAGGTAGATTGCAACACATCCACCCACACTTAAGAGCAATGGCCGGGGCAGAGGGGTCCACTGTACCCATCTCTGTTGAGAGTGACCCCCAGAGGGCACCATCCAGCTTTGCTACCCTTAATCAGAATGAGCTCAGGCATTTGGCAACTCTTAGAGGCCTTAAACAGCCCAAGAACCCAAACTCTGCTGAGCTCAGAGAGCTCTTACAGAATGATGAGAATCAGAGAGCACTCAAGAAAGCTTCCCAGTTAGCCCCCTTAGGGTCAGGAACAGGAGGCCCCCCTTCTGAAGATACTACAGAGGTACCCAGTTCCAATAGCCATCCCTTAGATGAGAACCATACTACAGGGGAGGAAAGTGGTGAGGATACAGAAAGTAGTGATGATGAAGGGAGAACTAGCCCAGTGCCAAGTATTATACTTGGCCCAGCTAAACTAAGGCTATTGGGGACTGACAATGGGTTCCCCCCATTGGATCTCCCCAGTGGACTTAACACAGGGCTTGGGAGGCAAAGGAATCGCTCAGGTGACTCCAATGCTTCTCATGGCTCTAGAGGCTCTCAAGGTCACTCCAGGAAAAGGATGACCACCCCTCAGAGGAGGGAACATGAGGCCAGAATGCAGGAAGCCCAGCTGAGGATCAGGAAGCAGGAGCTAGAAGTAGCCCTGATGGAAGAAAAACTGAGCAAGGCTAGGCAGCATAGAGAGAGTGGGTCTATACCCACTGGTGGCAGCAATGTCCCTAGGGACAAAGATAGGGTCTTTGACAATAGGAACCTGTCCAAGATTGTGCCCCCCTACAAAAGTGGGGATGACATCCACAAATGGATGACTGCTCTTGAGAGAGCCTGCAAAGTGCAGCAGGTTCCTGAAGACCAGTGGGCAGCAATCTTATGGCTCTCCTTTGAGGGGAGAGGCAGAGATAGACTCCTCACTGTTAGAGAAGAGGATGTCAGAAATTACAGAGTCCTGAAGAGTGTCCTAGTTGATGGGTTAGGCTTAACCACTGAACAGTACAGGTTAATGTTCAGAGACACCCAGAAGACACAGACTCAGGACTGGTCTGAATATGTGGAATGTGCCACTAAGGCTTTGGAGGGTTGGTTGCTGGGAAGTAAGGTGTCTGATTATACAGGATTGTACAATTTGATGATGAGAGAGCAGATTTTAAGTAATTGTCAAAACCAGCTTCTCCATCAACACCTGGTAGACTCAGATTTGACCTCTCCCCAAGAATTGGGAAAGAGGGCAGATAAATGGGTCAGGACCAGGATCAGGCCTAAAAACCAGGGTGGTGACCAAAAGAAAGATACCACCAAGCCTCAAGAGAAGGGTGGGGATAAAGAAAAAGAGAAACCTTCCTCAGGGCCCCAAAACTCCACACAGGGTGGTGGGTCCCAAGCTCCCTCCTCTACCACAGCTAAAAAGCCCTACTGCCATGAGTGTAAAACTCCTGGGCATTGGAAAACTGACAGCGGTTGCCCAAGGGCTAAAAACAAAACTGTTCCTCCAATTACTCCTGTCACACCACCTATTACTGTTAGCAGTAATCCCCCAGGTGGTGGGAGTGCCCCCAGAAATCTGGGTGGGTTTACTTGGGGAACACAGGGGGACCCTGGCTTAGCCAATTCCCCTACAGCAACCACTCTTGTCTGTGATGGTGGCATGGGGTTTGCCAACTTCACTGCCTGTCCCAACACTTTGGGTAGGTACAGACAGGAGCCCTACATCAATGGTACAAAAGCTGAGGCCTACAGAGACACTGGGGCTAGCATCACAATGGTGGCCCATTGGCTAGTTCCCTCTGAGCAGCTTTTGCCCGGTTTCTCCTACCAGGTGACTAACATTGATGGCAAACAGAACAGTCATCCCATGGCAGAGGTATGTCTCAGCTGGGGAGGGGTCACTGGCCCTAAAAGGGTAGCAGTGTCCCCAACCTTGCCTGTAGACTGCTTACTGGGGAATGACTTAGAACTCTCAGCTTGGGCTGGAGTTGAACAAGACACCCATTCTAAAATGGTAGGCCTTTCACAAAAGGGTAGGGGGGTTGTGCCATTCACAACCCCTGTCCAAATAGATTTCCTCCCTGAAAAGGTTGGAAGGGCAGTGGTAGCCACAGCCCAGGCACAGACAGACTTCCCTGTAGGGACTGGCAGAGCTGTGACAGTCACAGCTCAAACACAAACTGAGTGCCCCCCTGAAAAGGTTGGCAAGGCTGTAATGGTCTCAGCCTATACTCAGACTGACATAGGTGTAGTGAAGCCTGAAACAATGGATCACTCCACACAAACTGAGAGTAGTGGGGAGGAAGAAAAGTCTCCCTCTCCCCAGACATTAGGAAAAGGTCAGCCTCCTCAGGGATCTGACCTCACCCCTTGTGAAGGAACTGCCCCAGAGGTAGCCAGGCCTGGCCTGGCAGAGCCTCTGATGTCAGTGGCCCCTTCCAAGGTGGGATCCAGTCTGGTGCAGGTAGCCTGCCTCTCTCTACCCTGCCTCAGTCAGCCCAGGGCTGCAGAGGTCAGGGAGGCCAGTGGACCCCCAGAGGGCCCCTGTCCACAAGAACCCCCCCATCAAAAGAATGAGGATTGCCTGGCTAGTAGCCCTAGTCAGGTGATGGGTAAAAACATTCCTGAGGGATCTCCTTTACAGGTAGTTAGGGACCTCCCCCAGGGGGATTCTGTTGGGCACAGGCAAACATGGGACCTTAGGGCCCCAAACCTGACCCGTCCCTCCAGTAAGCCCACAAAAGGGACCCAGCCTCCAGCTTTAGGTAGCCAGAGGCTGACCCTGAGAGCACAGTGCAACTCAGTTAAAGAAAGAAAGGCATCCATGGTGGAGGATGATTGGAGGAAGCTGAGGCCTCACTTTGAGGACACTCACTTCAGTACTCCATCTCAACACCAGCCTTTTACTTTGCCAAGACACACCACAGGTAGAGATTCCCTATGGTGGAGACCCTCTGATACCCTTAGGGTGAGGGATTGCTTAGTGGACCATGAGACAGGGGGTAACCATGCCAGTGCTGGTTCCTCCTTATATGGCCACTTGGGCAATATAGGCTTACCTGGTCAAGGTCAGCCTTATCTCCCTTCGTTTGGGGGGGGGTTGTGTAGGAAGGTGGATATCTGACTATGGTTACCCCCAAATTTTTGCCTAGTGTCTAGCTGGTTTTTCGACTTAGTTGGCCTGAGATCCTGCCATTCAGGCTCTCAGGCTATCTGCTCTCTCTTTAAAATGGACTCCATGTACCCTAGGTACATACCCAATTGGTTGGATCACCCTGTCAGCCCCTGTACCAGTGTACACTAGGTACCCAGGGCATTGGTGTACCCCAGGCCTGCCAAGGGCTGCAGCATGTATTATGCCACCCCAGGCTTGGCCTAACAATCTGACACAACTGGCTGATCACTCAGCTGGGGTAAGTTGGTGTAATCACCTCTTACTTAGGTGTAGTATACCTATACCTAAACTTAAATGGGACACCTGGTAACCTATAAGTCACTCCTATGGCAGGCCTTAACAATCCTGAAGGCAGAGTGCTTGGTTCCATGTGAGATGGTGCTCTGGCATGAGCTGAGCCTGTCTGCAGTGGTCGGAACAACTTCCTTCTACTGTTTCCAGATATCGTCATACCATATACTCTTAAGTGCATTATGAACCTCGCGGTTAAATGCTATCTTTGGTTTGGCTTTATCAAAACATGTCGAGTAAGGTGTCATACGAATTGGAATACTAACCCCTCGCCAATTCTGGCGACGGGGTTAGCATTCCACCCTTCTAGAGGGACACGACATGTACAGTACCTGAAACCCGGGTAAAATCAGACATAGCCTCAGCTCCACAAAATGGATGCTGCCACCACAGACACAAGTCTGCCCTCCTGCTGCTGGGAGTCCTTCCAGCTTGGGAGGTGTGGACAAAGGGTTTCCTGCCAGGGGAGGTGCGTGCACCACCCCAGACAGGATTTTGTGTATTGGTCAGGTAGGGCTTGAAAGAAACCAGACATGCCTGTGGCTCACAAGGAGCCTCGGTGCATATGCCAGTTCAAACCGGTCCTGGGGCACACCAGTCCCGGGCCTGGGGCGAGCTGGACAAAGGATTGGGGGTGTAACCACCCCCCTTCCTGGTCCCACCCATAGGGAGGGACCTAGCAGGTAGTCCGGCCCCTAGAATCCGCTTAAAGGTAGGAGCTGTGTCCTAAGACTTCAGACATCCTGGAATCAACTGGAAACTAAGAAGAAGACGGGAACTTCGACATTCTGCTGCACAGAAGACTGAAGAAAATCTCCCCTGTGGTCAGGGAGTGACCACCTTGCTAACGCAAGCACCATCCAGCGAATCAACGTCTGCTTTGCCGCCGCCTCCCGCCGGAGCCCGAGCCCAGAGACTGACAAGACCTGGACCTCCAGACCTCTCACCGCCCGATCCACAGTCCCTGAAAAGAGGAGACCCGTGGAGGCACCGAGACACGTGGAGCCAGCCATCTTGGAACGACTACGATAAGCTGACCAGTGCAACAACCGAGGCTCCCTCCAAGTTGTGCTTTGGGTCCTGAGAAGCCCAACCCTCGAGCAGCATCTGCACCAAAGGTGAGCCCTCCAGCATCTCCACGATCTGCGTGGGGCCCTTCTGCATTTTGCCACTCGACGCGCCTAACCGGTTGCTGGCCCGCTGGCTAGTGGCCATCTTGGCGACGAAATCTACGACAAACACCGCTGGTCTGGTTGCTCCAGACTGGCCCTTGCTCCCCTCCAAAGGAGCAATCCCTCTGACCTTGCTGGTCAGAACCAACAGCTGATTTCCGAATCCTCCTGCAATTGCTTTTGCCAAGGCTTGTTTGCTTCGATCAAGTCGCCGACACCGCCGACAGCGAGAGCCTGCGTGGGACAGCTCGTGAGCCGACTCCTGGACGTCGTCGACCTTCAGGGACCACGTGGCTGCGGAGACAAGCTACCCCTCATCACCTGTTTGCACCCGACATCGCCTGGTACCCACCTGGTGCCACGCTGGTCACTGGCTAGTGACTGTGAACACTGTCCCCTCTGCTTACAGGTCTTCAACATCTCCGATCCACTCTTGGATCCACTGCATCCCTTCCCGACCGACCGCCTGCAGCATCTTTGTCCCAGGCTCAACGGAACAGATAGAAGAAACCCGACGCACTTTGAGGCCTATGCACCCGCTTCCTGTGGGTGAGGTAAAGCTGGCACACCTGTGCCCATGTGTAGTAATACATCTCTAGTGCCTGTGTTCCAAATCTTAAGTTCCTAGGTCATCCGGAAGATTCCTTTTGCAGTAACTTTGTACTTTTTACGCACCCATTGAAACCTATGGGAGCCCGCGTGTGACTATTTGCTCTGCACACGCCACCCGTGGACCTCCTGGTCACTAACTGACGTTAGCTCCTTGTAGGCCCAGCGATTCTAGAGGCCCTAGGCCTTTTCCCTTTTCTGTTCGTGGTACTTATACCACTATTTTAGTATATGGTTCGAGTGGCCACCAGGGCCTATCCATATAAAGTGCAACTTCTGTGTATTCTGTGATAATCTTGTTTGACGATTTGTGCTCCTGTGCTCATAAAGAGACTAGGGGTTACTTTGAGAAATAAACACATATATATTTTGAATATATATCTGTGTGGTGTCCTTTCATTGGTATAAAAGGGGGTTACTATTGGTAAAACAGCTTGCTTAACACGCTTCACGAGTTTAGCCTCAAAGACTGCTTAGCCTACGCTACCACTAGGGCAGCTAGTCCGAAAAGGTTGACTTACAACCACACCATAAGGGTTGCTTGGCATGGTACAAGGTGATCACTTTAACTAGTGAGCATCATATACCAGGCCAACTTCTCACAGTAGGGTGTCGTGCTGGGGGTGGTGTTTCAGGGTTTAGGGCAGAGCAGTGGTGTTCGGGCAGATTAGGGTGTCGTGCTGGTGCTGGTGTTTCAGGATTTAGGGCAGAGCAGTGGTGTTCAGGCAGGGTAGGGGGACGTGCTGGGGCCGGTGTTTCAGGGTTTAGGGCAGAGCAGTGGTGTTCGGCCAGTGTAGGGGGACGTGTTGGGGGTGGTGTTTCAGGGTTTAGGGTAGAGCAGTGGTGTTCGGCCAGTGTAGGGGGACGTGCTGGGGGTGGTGTTTCAGGGATTAGGGCAGAGCAGTGGTGTTTGGGCAGTGTAGGGGTCGTGCTGGGGGTAGTGTTTCAGGGTTTAGGGCAGTGCAGTGTTGTTCGGGCAGTGTAGGGGGTCGTGCTGGGGCTGGTGTTTCAAGGTTTAGGACAGTGCAGTGGTTTTCGGGCAGTTTAGGGTGTCGTGCTGGGGGTGGTGTTTCAGGATATAGGGCAGAGCAGTGGTGTTCGGCCAGTGTAGGGGACATGCTGGGGGTGGTGTTTCAGGGTGTAGGGCAGAGCAGATGTGTTCGGGCAGTGTAGGGGTCGTGCTGGGGGTGGTGTTTCAGGGTTTAGGGCAGAGCAGTGGTGTTCGGGCAGATTAGGGTGTCGTGCTGGTGCTGGTGTTTCAGGATTTAGGGCAGAGCAATGGTGTTCAGGCAGTGTAGGGGGACGTGCTGGGGCTTGTGTTTCAGGGTTTAGGGCAGAGCAGTGGTGTTCGGCCAGTGTAGGGGGACCTGCTGGGGGTGGTGTTTCAGGGTTTAGGGCAGAGCAGTGGTTCTGGCAGTGTAGGGGTCGTGCTGGGGGTGGTGTTTCATGGTTTAGGGCAGTGCAGTGGTGTTCGGGCAGTGTAGGGGATCTTGCTGGGGCTGGTGTTTCAGGGTTTAGGGCAGTGCAGTGGTGTTCGGGCAGTGTAGGGTGTAGTGCTGGGGGTGGTGTTTCAGGGTTTAGGGCAGTGCAGTGGTGTTCGGGCCGTGTAGGGTGTCTTGCTGGGGCTGGTGTTTCAGAGTTTAGGGCAGTGCAGTGGTGTTCGGGCAGTATAGGGGGTCGTGCTGGGGTTGGGGTTTCAGGGTTTAGGGCAGAGCAGTGGTGTTCGGGCAGTGTAGGTGGTAGTGCTGGATTTTCAGGTTTTAGTGTAGAGCAATGGTGTTCGGGCAGTGTAGGGGGGTGTACTGGGGGGTGTTTCAGGGTTTAGTGCTGAGCAGTGGTGTTCGGGCAGTGTTGGGGGTCTTGCTGGTGATGGTGTTGCAGGGTTTAGGGCAGTGCAATGGTGTTCTAGCAGTGTAGTGAGTCGTGGTGGAGATGGTGTTTCAGGGATTTAGGGCAGGGCAGTGGTGTTCGGTCAGGTAATGGGGTCGTGCAGTGGGTGGTGTTTCAGGGCTTAGGGCAGTGCAGTGGTGTTTGGGGAGTGTAGGAGATCTTACTGGGGATGGTGTTTCAGTGTTACGTCAGTGTAGTGGTGTTCGGGCAGTGTAGGGGGTCGTGCTGGGACTGGTGTTTGAGGGTTTAGTGCAGTACAATGGTGTTCGGGAAGTGTAGAGGGTCGTGCTGGGGTTCGTGTTTCAGGGTTTAGAGCAATGCAGTGGTGTTCGGGCAGCGTAAGCTGTCATGCTGGGGGAGGTGTTTCAGGGTTTAGGACAGAGCAGTGGTGTTCGGGCAGTTTAGGGTCTCGTGCTGGTGCTGGTGTTTCAGGATTTAGGGCAGAGCAGTGGTGTTCGGGCTGTGTAGGGGGACGTGCTGGGGCTGGTGTTTCAGGGTTTAGGGCAGAGCAGTGGTGTTCGGCCAGTGTAGGGGGACATTCTGGGGGTGGTGTTTCAGGGTTTAGGGCAGAGCAGTGGTGTTCGGGCAGTGTAGGGGGTCATGCTGGGAGTGGTGTTCCAGAGTTTAGGGCAGTGCAGTGATGTTCGGGCAGTGTAGGGGTTGTGCTGGGGGTGGTGATTCTGGGTTTAGGGCTGTGCAGTGGTGTTCAGGCAGTGTAGGGGTCGTGCTGGGGGTGGTGATTCAGGGGTTATGGCAGTGCAGTGGTGTTCGGGCAGTGTAGGGGATCTTGCTAGGGCTGGTGTTTCAGGGTTTAGGGCAGTGCAGTGGTGTTCAGGCAGTGTAGGCGGTCATGCTGGGGGTGGTGTTTCAGGGTTTAGGGCCGTGCAGTGGTGTTTGGGCAGTGTAGGGGGTCTTGCTGGGGCTGGTGTTTCAAGGTTTAGGGCAGTGCAGTGGTGTTCGGGCAGTGTAGGGGGTCATGCTGGGAGTGGTGTTCCAGAGTTTAGGGCAGTGCAGTGATGTTCGGGCAGTGTAGGGGTTGTGCTGGGGGTGGTGATTCTGGGTTTAGGGCAGTGCAGTGGTGTTCAGGCAGTGTAGGGGTCGTGCTGTGGGTGGTGATTCAGGGGTTATGGCAGTGCAGTGGTGTTCGGGCAGTGTAGGGGATCTTGCTAGGGCTGGTGTTTCAGGGTTTAGGGCAGTGCAGTGGTGTTCAGGCAGTGTAGGCGGTCATGCTGGGGGTGGTGTTTCAGGGTTTAGGGCCGTGCAGGGGTGTTTGGGCAGTGTAGGGGGTCTTGCTGGGGCTGGTGTTTCAAGGTTTAGGGCAGTGCAGTGGTGTTCGGGCAGTATAGGGGAATGTGCTGGGGTTTCAGGGTTTAGGGCAGAGCAGTGGTGTTCGGACAGTGTAGGTGGTAGTGCTGGTTTTTCAGATTTTAGTGTAGAGCATTGGTGTTCGGGCCGTGTAGGGGGACGTACTGGGGGTGGTGTTTCAGGGTTTAGTGCTGAGCAGTGGTATTCGGGCAGTGTTGGCGGTCTTGCTGGGGATGGTGTTAAAGGGTTTAGGGCAGTGCAGTGGTGTTCGGGCAGTGTAGGGACTTGTGCTGGGGCTGGTGTTTCAGGGTTTAGGGCAGTGCAGTGGTGTTCGGGCAGTGTAGGGGGTCGTGCTGGGGCTGGTGTTTCAGGGTTTAGGGCAGTGCAGTGGTTTTCGGGCAGTGTAGGGTGTCGTGCTGGTGGTGGTGTATCAGGGTTTAGGGCAGAGCAGTGGTGTTCGGGCAGTGTAGGGGACATGCTGGGGGTGGTGCTTCAGGGTTTAGGTCAGAGCAGTGGTGTTCGGGCAGTGTAGGGTTCGTGCTGGGGGTGGTGATTCAGGGTTTAGGGCAGTGCAGTGGTGTTCGGGCAGTGTAGGGGATCTTGCTAGGGCTGGTGTTTCAGGGTTTAAGGCAGTGCAGTGGTGTTCGGGCAGTGTAGGGGGTCATGCTGGGGGTGGTGTTTCAGGGTTTAGGGCACTGCAGTGGTGTTCGAGCAGTATAGGGGGTCTTGCTGGGGCTGGTGTTTCAGGGTTTAGGGCAGTGCAGTGGTGTTCGGGCAGTATAGGGGGTCATGCTGGGGGTGATGTTTCAGGGTTTAGGGCACTGCAGTGGTGTTCGGGCAGTATAGGGGGTCTTGCTGGGGCTGGTGTTTCAGGGTTTAGGGCAGTGCAGTGGTGTTCGGGCAGTATAGGGGGTCGTGCTGGGGATGGTGTTTCAGGGTTTAGGGCAGAGCAGTTGTGTTCTGGCAGATTAGGGTGTCGTGCTGGTGCTCGTGTTTCAGGGTTTAGGGCAGAGCACTGGTGTTCGGGGAGTGTAGGTGGTAGTTCTGGTTTTTCAGGTTTTAGTGTAGAGCAGTGGTGTTCGGGCAGTGTAGGGGGACGTACTGGGGGTGCTGTTTCAGGGTTTAGTGCTGAGCAGTGGTGTTCGGGCAGTGTTGGGGGTCTTGCTAGGGATGGTGTTTCAGGGTTTAGGGCAGTGCAGTGGTGTTCGGGCAGTGTAGGGGGTCGTGCTGGGGCTGGTATTTCAGGGTTTAGGGCAGTGCAGTGGTTTTCGGGCAGCTTAGGGTGTCGTGCTGGGGCTTGTGTTTCAGGGTTTAGGGCAGTGTAATGGTGTTCGAGCAGTGTAGGGTGTCGTGCTGGGGGTGGTGTTTCAGAGTTTAGGGCAGAGCAGTGGTGTTCGGGCTGATTAGGGTGTCGTGCTGGTGCTGGTGTTTCAGGATTTAGAGCAGAGCAGTGGTGTTCATGCAGTGTAGGGGGACGTGCTGGGGCTGGTGTTTTAGGGTTTAGGGCAGAGCAGTGGTGTTCGGCCAATTTAGGTGGTCCTGCTGGGGGTGGTGTTTCAGGGTTTAGGGCAGAGCAGTGGTGTTCGGGCAGTGTAGGGGTCGTGCTGGGGGTGGTGTTTCACGGTTTAGGGCAGTGCAGTGGTGTTCGGGCAGTGTAGGGGATCTTGCTGGGGCTGGTGTTTCAGGGTTTAGGGCAGTGCAGTGGTGTTCGGGCAGTGTAGGGTGTAGTGCTGTGGGTGGTGTTTCAGGGTTTAGGGCAGTGCAGTGGTGTTCGGGCCGTGTAGGGGGTCTTGCTGGGGCTGGTGTTTCAGGGTTTAGGGCAGTGCAGTGGTGTTCGGGCAGTATAGGGGGTCGTGCTGGGGGTGGGGTTTCAGGGTTTAGGGCAGAGCAGTGGTGTTCGGGCAGTGTAGGTGGTAGTGCTGGATTTTCAGGTTTTAGTGTAGAGCAATGGTGTTCGGGCAGTGTAGGGGGATGTACTGGGGGGTGTTTCAGGGTTTAGTGCTGAGCAGTGGTGTTCGGGCAGTGTTGGGGGTCTTGCTGGTGATGGTGTTTCAGGGTTTAGGGCAGTGCAATGGTGTTCTAGCAGTGTAGTGGGTCCTGGTGGAGATGGTGTTTCAGGGATTTAGGGCAGGGCAGTGGTGTTCGGGCAGGTAATGGGGTCGTGCAGTGGGTGGTGTTTCAGGGCTTAGGGCAGTCCAGTGGTGTTCGGGGAGTGTAGGGGATCTTACTGGGGATGGTGTTTCAATGTTACGTCAGTACAATGGTGTTCGGGCAGCGTAGAGGGTCGTGCTGGGGTTCGTGTTTCAGGGTTTAGGGCAATGCAGTGGTGTTCGGGCAGTGTAAGGTGTCAAGCTGGGGGAGGTGTTTCAGGGTTTAGGACAGAGCAGTGGTGTTCTGGCAGTTTAGGGTCTCGTGCTGGTGCTGGTGTTTCAGGATTTAGGGCAGAGCAGTGGTGTTCGGGCAGTGTAGGGGGACGTGCTGGGGCTGGTGTTTCAGGGTTTAGGGCAGAGCAGTGGTGTTCGGCCAGTGTAGGGGGACATTCTGGGGGTGGTGTTTCAGGGTTTAGGGCAGAGCAGTGGTGTTCGGGCAGTGTAGGGGGTCATGCTGGGAGTGGTGTTCCAGGGTTTAGGGCAGTGCTGTGATGTTCGGGCAGTGTAGGGGTCGTGCTGGGGGTGGTGATTCTGGGTTTAGGGCAGTGCAGTGGTGTTCAGGCAGTGTAGGGGTCGTGCTGGGGATGGTGATTCAGGGGTTATGGCAGTGCAGTGGTGTTCGGGCAGTGTAGGGGATCTTGCTAGGGCTGGTGTTTCAGGGTTTAGGGCAGTGCAGTGGTGTTCAGGCAGTGTAGGGGGTCATGCTGGGGGTGGTGTTTCAGGGTCTAGGGCAGTGCAGTGATGTTCGGGCAGTGTAGGAGTCGTCCTGGGGGTGGTGATTCTGGGTTTAGGGCAATGCAGTGGTGTTCAGGCAGTGTAGGGGTCGTGCTGGGGGTGGTGATTCAGGGGTTATGGCAGTGCAGTGGTGTTCGGGCAGTGTAGGGGATCTTGCTAGGGCTGGTGTTTCAGGGTTTAGGGCTGTGCATTGGTGTTCAGGCAGTGTAGGGGGTCATGCTGGGGGTGGTGTTTCAGGGTTTAGGGCAGTGCAGTGGTGTTCGGGCAGTATAGGGGGTCGTGCTGGGGTTGGGGATTCAGGGTTTAGGGCAGAGCAGTGGTGTTCGGGCAGTGTAGGTGGTAGTGCTGGTTTTTCAGATTTTAGTGTAGAGCAGTGGTGTTCGGGCCGTGTAGGGGGATGTACTGGGGGTGGTGTTTCAGGGTTTAGTGCTGAGCAGTGGTGTTCGGGCAGTGTTGGGGGTCTTGCTGGGGATGGTGTTAAAGGGTTTAGGGCAGTGCAGTGGTGTTCGGGCAGTGTAGGGAGTTGTGCTGGGGCTGGTGTTTCAGGGTTTAGGGCAGTGCAGTGGTGTTCGGGCAGTGTAGTGGATCGTGCTGGGGCTGGTGTTTCAGGGTTTAGGGCAGTGCAGTGGTTTTCGGGCAGTTTAGAGTGTCGTGCTGGGGCTTGTGTTTCAGGGTTTAGGGCAGTGCAGTGGTGTTTGGGCAGTGTAGGCTGTCATGCTCGGGGTGGTGTTTCAGGGTTTAGGGCAGAGCAGTGGTGTTCGGGCAGGTTAGGGTGTCGTGCTGGTGCTGGTTTTTCCGGATTTAGGGCAGAGCAGTGGTGTTCGGGCAGTGTAGGGGGACGTGCTGGGGATGGTGTTTCAGGGTTTAGGGCAGAGCAGTGGTGTTCGGCCAGTGTAGGGGTTCTTGCTGGGGCTGGTGTTTCAGGGTTTAGGGCAGTGCAGAGGTGTACGGGCAGTATAGGGGGTCGTGCTGTGCGTGGGGTTTCAGGGTTTAGGGCAGAGCGGTGGTGTTCGGGCAGTGTAGGGGGACGTACTGCGGGTGGTGTCTCAGGGCTTAGTGCTGAGCAGTGGTGTTTGGGCAGTGTTGGGTGTCTTGCTAGGGATGGTGTTTCAGGGTTTAGGGCAGTTCAGTGGTGTTCGGGCAGTGTATTGAGTTGTGCTGGGGCTGGTGTTTCAGAGTTTAGGGCAGTGCAGTGGTGTTCGGGCAGTGTAGGGGGTCGTGCTGGGGCTGGTGTTTCAGTGTTTAGGGCAGTGCAGTGGTTTTAGGGCAGGTTAGGGTGTCGTGCTGGAGCTTGTGTTTCAGGGTTTAGGGCAGTGCAGTGGTGTTCGGGCAGTGTAGGGTGTTGTGCTGGGGGTGGTGTTTCAGGGTTTAGGGCAGAGCAGTGGTGTTCGGGCAGATTAGGGTGTCGTGCTGGTGCTGGTGTTTCAGAATTTAAGGCAGAGCAGTGGTGTTCGGGCAGTGTAGGGGGTCGTGCTGGGGCTGGTGTTTCAGTGTTTAGGGCAGTGCAGTGGTTTTCGGGCAGGTTAGGGTGTCGTGCTGGAGCTTGTGTTTCAGGGTTTAGGGCAGTGCAGTGGTTTTCGGGCAGTTTAGGGTGTCGTGCTGGGGGTGGTGTTTCAGGATATAGGGCAGAGCAGTGGTGTTCGGCCAGTGTAGGGGGTCTTGCTGGGGCTGGTGTTTCAGGGTTTAGGGCAGTGCAGTGGTGTTCGTGCAGTATAGGAGGTCGTGCTGGGGGTGGGATTTCAGGGTTTAGGGCAGAGCAGTGGGTTTCGGGGAGTGTAGGTGGTAGTTCTGGTTTTTCAGGTTTTAGTGTAGAGAAGTGGTGTTCGGGCAGTGTAGGGGGTCTTGCTGGGGATGGTGTTTCAGGGTTTAGGGCAGTGCAGTGGTGTTCGTGCAGTGTAGGGGGTCGTGCTGGGGCTGGTGTTTCAGGGATTAGGGCAGTGCAGTGGTTTTCGGGCAGTTTAGGGTGTCGTGCTGGGGCTTGTGTTTCAGGGTTTAGGGCAGTGGAGTGGAGTTCGAGCAGTGTAGGGTGTCGTGCTGGTGCTGGTGTTTCAGGATTTAGGGCAGAGCAGTGGTGTTCAGGCAGTGTAGGGGGACGTGCTGGGGCTGGTGTTTCAGGGTTTAGGGCAGTGCAGTGGTGTTCGGGCAGTGTAGGGTGTAGTGCTGGGGGTGGTGTTTCAGGGTTTAGGGCAGTGCAATGGTGTTCGGGCCATGTAGGGGGTCTTGCTGAGGCTGGTGTTTCAGGTTTTAGTGTAGAGCAATGGTGTTCGGGCAGTGTAGGGGGGTGTACTGGGGGGTGTTTCAGGGTTTAGTGCTGAGCAGTGGTGTTCGGGCAGTGTTGGGGGTCATGCTGGGGGTGCAGTTTCAGGGTTTAGTGCTGAGCAGTGGTGTTCGGGCAGTGTAGGGGACATGATGGGGGTGGTGTTTCAGGGTTTAGGTCAGAGCAGTGGTGTTCGGGCAGTGTAGGGGTTGTGCTGGGGGTGGTGATTCAGGGTTTAGGGCAGTGCAGTGGTGTTCGGGCAGTGTAGGGGATCTTGCTAGGGCTGGTGTTTCAGGGTTTAAGGCAGTGCAGTGGTGTTCGGGCAGTATAGGGGGTCGTGCTGGGGGTGGGGTTTCAGGGTTTAGGGCAGAGCAGTGGTGTTCGGGCAGTGTAGGTGGTAGTGCTGGATTTTCAGGTTTTAGTGTAGAGCAATGGTGTTCGGGCAGTGTAGGGGGGTGTACTGGGGGGGTGTTTCAGGGTTTAGTGCTGAGCAGTGGTGTTCGGGCAGTGTTGGGGGTCATGCTGGGGGTGCAGTTTCAGGGTTTAGTGCTGAGCAGTGGTGTTCGGGCAGTGTTGGGGGCCTTGCTGGGGATGGTGTTTCAGGGTTTAGGGCAGTGCAGTGGTGTTCGGGCAGTGTAGGGGGTTGTGCTGGGGCTGGTGTTTCAGGGTTTAGGGCAGTGCAGTGGTTTCGGGCAGTTTAGGGTGTCGTGCTGGGGCTTGTGTTTCAGGGTTTAGGGCAGTGCAGTGGAGTTAGAGCAGTGTAGGGTGTCGTGCTGGTGCTTGTGTTTCAGGATTTAGGGCAGAGCAGTGGTGTTCAGGCAGTGTAGGGGGACGTGCTGGGGCTGGTGTTTCAGGGTTTAGGGCAGTGCAGTGGTGTTCGGGCAGTGTAGGGTGTAGTGCTGGGGGTGGTGTTTCAGGGTTTAGGGCAGTGCAGTGGTGTTCGGGACGTGTAGGGGGTCTTGCTGGGGCTGGTGTTTCAGGGTTTAGGGCAGTGCAGTGGTGTTCGGGCAGCATAGGGGGTTGTGCTGGGGGTGGAGTTTCAGGGTTTAGGGCAGAGCAGTCGTGTTCGGGCAGTGTAGGTGGTAGTGCTGGATTTTCAGGTTTTAGTGTAGAGCAATGGTGTTCGGACAGTGTAGGGGGTGTACTGGGGGGGTGTTTCAGGGTTTAGTGCTGAGCAGTGGTGTTCGGGCAGTGTTGGGGGTTTTGCTGTTGATGGTGTTTCAGGGTTTAGGGCAGTGCAATGTTGTTCTAGCAGTGTAGTGGGTCGTGGTGGAGATGGTGTTTCAGGGATTTAGGGCAGGGCAGTGGTGTTCGGGCAGGTAATGGGGTCATGCAGGGGGTGGTGTTTCAGGGCTTAGGGCAGTGCAGTGGTGTTCGGGCAGTGTTGGGGATCTTACTGGGGATGGTGTTTCAGTGTTACGTCAGTGCAGTGGTGTTCGGGCAGTGTAGGGGGTCGTTCTGGGACTGGTGTTTGAGGGTTTAGTGCAGTACAATGGTGTTCGGGATGCGTAGAGGGTCGTGCTGGGGTTCGTGTTTCAGGGTTTAGGGCAATGCAGTGGTGTTCGGGCAGTGTAAGGTGTCATGCTGGGGGAGGTGTTTCAGGGTTTAGGACAGAGCAGTGGTGTTCGGCCAGTATAGGGGGACATTCTGGGGGTGGTGTTTCAGGGTTTAGGGCAGAGCAGTGGTGTTCGGGCAGTGTAGGGGGTCATGCTGGGAGTGGTGTTCCAGAGTTTAGGGCAGTGCAGTGATGTTCAGGCAGTGTAGGGGTCGTACTGGGGGTGGTGATTCTGGGTTTAGGGCAGTGCAGTGGTGTTCAGGCAGTGTAGGGGTCGTGCTGGGGGTGGTGATTCAGGGGTTATGGCAGTGCAGTGGTGTTCGGGCAGTGTAGGGGATCTTGCTAGGGCTGGTGTTTCAGGGTTTAGGGCAGTGCAGAGGTGTTCAGGCAGTGTAGGTGGTCATGCTGGGGGTGGTGTTTCAGGGTTTAGGGCAGTGCAGTGGTGTTTGGGCAGTGTAGGGGGTCTTGCTGGGGCTGGTGTTTCAAGGTTTAGGGCAGTGCTGTGGTGTTCGGGCAGTGTAGGTGGTAGTGCTGGTTTTTCAGATTTTAGTGTAGAGCATTGGTGTTCGGGCCGTGTAGGGGGACGTACTGGGGGTGGTGTTTCAGGGTTTAGTGCTGAGCAGTGGTGTTCGGGCAATGTTGGGGGTCTTGCTGGGGATGGTGTTAAAGGGTGTAGGGCAGTGCAGTGGTGTTTGGGCAGTGTAGGGAGTTGTGCTGGGGCTGGTGTTTCAGGGTTTAGGGCAGTGCAGTGGTGTTCGGGCAGTGTAGGGGGTCGTGCTGGGGCTGGTGTTTCAGGGTTTAGGGCAGTGCAGTGGTTTTCGGGCAGTGTAGGGTGTCGTGCTGGGGGTGGTGTATCAGGGTTTAGGGCAGAGCAGTGGTGTTCGGGCAGTGTAGGGGACATGATGGGGGTGGTGTTTCAGGGTTTAGGTCAGAGCAGTGGTGTTCGGGCAGTGTAGGGGTTGTGCTGGCGGTGGTGATTCAGGGTTTAGGGCAGTGCAGTGGTGTTCGGGCAGTGTAGGGGATCTTGCTAGGGCTGGTGTTTCAGGGTTTAAGGCAGTGCAGTGGTGTTCGGGCAGTGTAGGGGGTCATGCTGGGGGTGGTGTTTCAGGGTTTAGGGCACTGCAGTGGTGTTCGAGCAGTATAGGGGGTCTTGCTGGGGCTGGTGTTTCAGGGTTTAGGGCAGTGCAGTGGTGTTCGGGCAGTATAGGGGGTCGTGCTGGGGGTGGTGTTTAAGGGTTTAGGGCACTGCAGTGGTGTTCGGGCAGTATAGGGGGTCTTGCTGGGGCTGGTGTTTCAGGGTTTAGGGCAGTGCAGTGGTGTTCGGGCAGTATAGGGGGTCGTGCTGGGGGTGGTGTTTCAGGGTTTAGGGCAGAGCAGTTGTGTTCGGGCAGATTAGGGTGTCGTGCTGGTGCTGGTGTTTCAGGGTTTAGGGCAGAGCAGTGGTGTTCGGGGAGTGTAGGTGGTAGTTCTGGTTTTTCAGGTTTTAGTGTAGAGCAGTGGTGTTCGGGCAGTGTAGGGGGATGTACTGGGGGTGCTGTTTCAGGGTTTAGTGCTGAGCAGTGGTGTTCGGGCAGTGTTGGGGTCTTGCTAGGGATGGTGTTTCAGGGTTTAGGGCAGTGCAGTGGTGTTCGGGCAGTGTAGGGGGTCGTGCTGGGGCTGGTGTTTCAGGGTTTAGGGCAGTGCAGTGGTTTTCGGGCAGTGTAGGGGATCTTGCTGGGGCTGGTGTTTCAGGGTTTAGGGCAGTGCAGTGGTGTTCGGGCAGTGTAGGGTGTAGTGCTGGGGGTGGTCTTTCAGGGTGTAGGGCAGTGCAGTGGTGTTAGGGCCGTGTAGGGGGTCTTGCTGGGGCTGGTGTTTCAGGGTTTAGGGCAGTGCAGTGCTGTTCGGGAAGTATAGGGGGTCGTGCTGGGGGTGGGGTTTCAGGGTTTAGGGCAGAGCAGTGGTGTTCGGGCAGTGTAGGTGGTAGTGCTGGATTTTCAGGTTTTAGTGTAGAGCAATGGTGTTCGGGCAGTGTAGGGGGATGTACTGGGGGGGTGTTTCAGGGTTTAGTGCTGAGCAGCGGTGTTCGGGCAGTGTTGGGGGTCTTGCTGGTGATGGTGTTTCAGGGTTTAGGGCAGTGCAATGGTGTTCTAGCAGTGTAGTGGGTCGTGGTGGAGATGGTGCTTCAGGGATTTAGGGCAGGGCAGTGGTATTCGAGCAGGTAATGGGGTCATGCAGTGGGTGGTGTTTCAGGGCTTAGGGCGGTGCAGTGGTGTTCGAGACTGTAGGGGATCTTACTGGGGATGGTGTTTCAATGTTATGTCAGTGCAGTGGTGTTCGGGCAGTGTAGGGGGTCGTGCTGGGACTGGTGTTTGAGTGTTTAGTGCAGTACAATTGTGTTCGGGCAGCGTAGAGGGTCGTGCTGGGGTTCGTGTTTCAGGGTTTAGGGAAATGCAGTGGTGTTCGGGCAGTGTAAGGTGTCATGCTGGGGGAGGTGTTTCAGGGTTTAGGACAGAGCAGTGGTGTTCTGGCAGTTTAGGGTCTCGTGCTGGTGCTGGTGTTTCAGGATTTAGGGCAGAGCAGTGGTGTTCGGGCAGTGTAGGGGGACGTGCTGGGGCTGGTGTTTCAGGGTTTAGGGCAGAGCAGTGGTGTTTGGCGAGTGTAGGGGGACATTCTGGGGGTGGTGTTTCAGGGTTTAGGGCAGAGCAGTGGTGTTCGGGCAGTGTAGGGGGTCATGCTGGGAGTGGTGTTCCAGGGTTTAGGGCAGTGCAGTGATGTTCGGGCAGTGTAGGGGTCGTGCTGGGGGTGGTGATTCTGGGTTTAGGGCAGTGCAGTGGTGTTCAGGCAGTGTAGGGGTCGTGCTGGGGGTGGTGATTCAGGGGTTATGGCAGTGCAGTGGTGTTCGGGCAGTGTAGGGGATCTTGCTAGGGCTGGTGTTTCAGGGTTTAGGGCAGTGCAGTGGTGTTCAGGCAGTGTAGGGGTCATGCTGGGGGTGGTGTTTCAGGGTTTAGGGCAGTGCAGTGATGTTTGGGCAGTGTAGGGGTCGTGCTGGGGGTGGTGATGCTGGGTTTAGGGCAGTGCAGTGGTGTTCAGGCAGTGTAGGGGTCGTGCTGGGGGTGGTGATTCAGGGGTTATGGCAGTGCAGTGGTGTTCGGGCAGTGTAGGGGATCTTGCTAGGGCTGGTGTTTCAGGGTTTAGGGCAGTGCAGTGATGTTCAGGCAGTGTAGGGGTCATGCTGGGGGTGGTGTTTCAGGATTTAGGGCAGTGCAGTGGTGTTCGGGCAGTGTAGGTGGTAGTGCTGGTTTTTCAGATTTTAGTGTAGAGCATTGGTGTTCGGGCCGTGTAGGGGGACGTACTGGGGGTGGTGTTTCAGGGTTTAGTGCTGAGCAGTGGTGTTCAGGCAGTGTTAGGGGTCTTGCTGGGGATGGTGTTAAAGGGTTTAGGGCAGTGCAGTGGTGTTCGGGAAGTGTAGTGAGTTGTGCTGGGGCTGGTGTTTCAGGGTTTAGGGCAGTGCAGTGGTGTTCGGGCAGTGTAGGGTGTCGTGCTGGGGGTGGTGTTTCAGGGTTTAGGGCAGTGCAGTGGTGTTCAGGCAGTGTAGGGGGTTGTGCTGGGGTTGCGGTTTCAGGGTTTAGGGCAGAGCAGTGGTGTTCAGGCAGTGTAGGTGGTAGTGCTGGTTTTTCAGATTTTAGTGTAGAGCATTGGTGTTCGGGCCGTGTAGGGGGACGTACTGGGGGTGGTATTTCAGGGTTTAGTGCTGAGCAGTGGTGTTCAGGCAGTGTTGGGGGTCTTGCTGGGGATGGTGTTAAAGGGTTTAGGGCAGTGCAGTGGTGTTCGGGCAGTGTAGGGAGTTGTGCTGGGGCTGGTGTTTCAGGGTTTAGGGCAGTGCAGTGGTGTTCGGGCAGTGTAGGGTGTCGTGCTGGGGGTGGTGTTTCAGGGTTTAGGGCAGTGCAGTGGTGTTCAGGCAGTGTAGGGGGTTGTGCTGGGGTTGGGGTTTCAGGGTTTAGGGCAGAGCAGTGGTGTTCAGGCAGTGTAGGTGGTAGTGCTGGTTTTTCAGATTTTAGTGTAGAGCATTGGTGTTCGGGCCGTGTAGGGGGTCTTGCTTGGGATGGTGTTAAAGGGTTTAGGGCAGTGCAGTGGTGTTCGGGCAGTGTAGGGAGTCGTGCTGGGGCTGGTGTTTCAGGGTTTAGGGCAGTGCAGTGGTTTTCGGGCAGTGTAGGGTGTCGTGCTGGGGGTGGTGTTTCAGGGTTTAGGGTAGTGCAGTGGTGTTCAGGCAGTGTAGGGGGTTGTGCTGGGGTTGGGGTTTCAGGGTTTAGGACAGAGCAGTGGTGTTCAGGCAGTGTAGGTGGTAGTGCTGGTTTTTCAGATTTTAGTGTAGAGCATTGGTGTTTGGGCCGTGTAGGGGGACGTACTGGGGGTGGTGTTTCAGGGTTTAGTGCTGAGCAGTGGTGTTCGGGCAGTGTTGGGGGTCTTGCTGGGGATGGTGTTAAAGGGTTTAGGGCAGTGCAGTGGTGTTCGGGCAGTGTAGGGAGTTGTGCTGGGGCTGGTGTTTCAGGGTTTAGGGCAGTGCAGTGGTGTTCGGGCAGTGTAGGGGGTCGTGCTGGGGCTGGTGTTTCAGGGTTTAGGGCAGTGCAGTGGTTTTCGGGCAGTGTAGGGTGTCGTGCTGGGGGTGGTGTATCAGGGTTTAGGGCAGAGCAGTGGTGTTCGGGCAGTGTAGGGGACATGATGGGGGTGGTGTTTCAGGGTTTAGGTCAGAGCAGTGGTGTTCGGGCAGTGTAGGGGTTGTGCTGGGGGTGGTGATTCAGGGTTTAGGGCAGTGCAGTGGTGTTTGGGCAGTGTAGGGGATCTTGCTAGGGCTGGTGTTTCAGGGTTTAAGGCAGTGCAGTGGTGTTCGGGCAGTGTAGGGGGTCATGCTGGGGGTGGTGTTTCAGGGTTTAGGGCACTGCAGTGGTGTTCGAGCAGTATAGGGGGTCTTGCTGGGGCTGGTGTTTCAGGGTTTAGGGCAGTGCAGTGGTGTTCGGGCAGTATAGGGGGTCGTGCTGGGGGTGGTGTTTAAGGGTTTAGGGCACTGCAGTGGTGTTCGGGCAGTATAGGGGGTCTTGCTGGGGAGGGTGTTTCAGGGTTTAGGGCAGTGCAGTGGTGTTCGGGCAGTGTAGGGGGTCGTGCTGGGGTGGTGTTTCAGGGTTTAGGGCAGAGCAGTTGTGTTCGGGCAGATTAGGGTGTCGTGCTGGTGCTGGTGTTTCAGGGTTTAGGGCAGAGCAGTGGTGTTCGGGGAGTGTAGGTGGTAGTTCTGGTTTTTCAGGTTTTAGTGTAGAGCACTGGTGTTCGGGCAGTGTAGGGGGACGTACTGGGGGTGCTGTTTCAGGGTTTAGTGCTGAGCAGTGGTGTTCGGGCAGTGTTGGGGTCTTGCTAGGGATGGTGTTTCAGGGTTTAGGGCAGTGCAGTGGTGTTCGGGCAGTGTAGGGGGTCGTGCTGGGGCTGGTGTTTCAGGGTTTAGGGCAGTGCAGTGGTTTTCGGGCAGTTTATGGTGTCGTGCTGGGGTTTGTGTTTCAGGGTTTAGGGCAGTGCAGTGGTGTTCGAGCAGTGTAGGGTGTCGTGCTGGGGGTGGTGTTTCAGGGTTTAGGGCAGAGCAGTGGTGTTCGGCCAATATAGGTGATCCTGCTGGGGGTGGTGTTTCAGTGTTTAGGGCAGAGCAGTGGTGTTCGGGCAGTGTAGGGGTCGTGCTGGGGGTGGTGTTTCACGGTTTAGGGCAGTGCAGTGGTGTTCGGGCACTGTAGGGGATCTTGCTGGGGCTGGTGTTTCGGGGTTTAGGGCAGTGCAGTGGTGTTCGGGCAGTGTAGGGTGTAGTGCTGGGGTGGTCTTTCAGGGTTTAGAGCAGTGCAGTGGTGTTCGGGCCGTGTAGGGGGTCTTGCTGGGGCTGGTGTTTCAGGGTTTAGGGCAGTGCAGTGGTGTTCGGGAAGTATAGGGGGTCGTGCTGGGGGTGGGGTTTCAGGGTTTAGGGCAGAGCAGTGGTGTTCGGGCAGTGTAGGTGGTAGTGCTGGATTTTCAGGTTTTAGTGTAGAGCAATGGTGTTCGGGCAGTGTAGGGGGATGTACTGGGGGGGTGTTTCAGGGTTTAGTGCTGAGCAGCGGTGTTCGGGCAGTGTTGGGGGTCTTGCTGGTGATGGTGTTTCAGGGTTTAGGGCAGTGCAATGGTGTTCTAGCAGTGTAGTGGGTCGTGGTGGAGATGGTGTTTCAGGGTTTAGGGCAGTGCAGTGGTGTTCGGGCAGTGTAGGGGATCTTGCTAGGGCTGGTGTTTCAGGGTTTAAGGCAGTGGTGTTTGGACAGTGTAGGGGGTCTTGCTGGGGCTGTTGTTTCAGGGTTTAGGGCAGTGCAGTAGTTTTCGGGCAGTGTAGGGGGTCATGCTGGAGGTGGTGTTCCAGGGTTTAGGGCAGTGCAGTGGTGTGCAGGCAGTGAAGGGTGTCATGCTCGGGTTGGTGTTTCAGGGTTTAGGGCAGAGCAGTGGTGTTCGGGCAGTGTAGGGGGACGTATTGGGGGTGGTGTATCAGGGTTTAGGGCAGTGCAGTGGTGTTCCGGCAGTGTAGGGGGTCATGCTGGGGCTGGTGATTCAGTGTATAGGGCAGTGCAGTGGTGTACAGGCAGTGTAGGGGGTCATGCTGGGGCTGGCGATTCAGGGTTTAGGGCAGTGCAGTGGTGTTCGGCAGTGTAGGGGGACATACTGGGGATGGTGTTTCAGGGTTTAGGGCAGTGCAGTGGTGTGAGAGCAGTGTAGGGGGTCGTGGTGGAGGTGGTGTTTCTGGGTTTAGGGCTATGCAGTGAGGTTCGGGCAGTGTAGGGTGTCGTACTGGGGCTGGGGTTTCAGTGTTTATGGCAGTGCAGTGGTGTTCGAGCAGTGTAGGGGGTCGTGCTGGGGCTGGTGTTTCAGTGTTTAGGGCAGTGCAGTTGTGTTCGGTTAGTATAGGGGGTCATGGTGGGGCTGGTGTTTCAGGTTTTAGGGCAGTGCAGTGGTGTTCGGGTAGTGTAGGGGTCGTGCTAGGGCTGGTGTTTCAGGGTTTAGGGCAGTGCAGTGGTGTTTGGGCAGTGTAGGGGACGTGCTGGGGGTGGTGTTTCAGGGTTTAGGGCAGAGCAGTGGTGTTCGGGCAGTGTAGGGGTCGTGCTGGGGGTGGTGATTCAGGGTTTAGGGCAGTGCAGTGGTGTTTGGGCAGTGTAGGGGATCTTGCTAGGGCTGGTGTTTCAGGATTTAGGGCAGTGCAGTGGTGTTTTGGCAGTGTAGGGGGGCATGCTGGGGGTGGTGTTTCAGGGTTTAGGGCAGTGCAGTGGTGTTCGGGCAGTGTTGGGGGTCTTGCTGGGGCTGGTGTTTCAGGGTTTAGGGCAGTGCAGTGGTGTTCGGGAAGTATAGGGGGTCGTGCTGGGGGTGGGGTTTCAGGGTTTAGGGCAGAGCAGTGGTGTTCGGGCAGTGTAGGTGGTAGTGCTGGATTTTCAGGTTTTAGTGTAGAGCAATGGTGTTCGGGCAGTGTAGGGGGATGTACTGGGGGGGTGTTTCAGGGTTTAGTGCTGAGCAGCGGTGTTCGGGCAGTGTTGGGGGTCTTGCTGGTGATGGTGTTTCAGGGTTTAGGGCAGTGCAATGGTGTTCTAGCAGTGTAGTGGGTCGTGGTGGAGATGGTGTTTCAGGGATTTAGGGCAGGGCAGTGGTATTCGGGCAGGTAATGGGGTCATGCAGTGGGTGGTGTTTCAGGGCTTAGGGCGGTGCAGTGGTGTTCGAGACTGTAGGGGATCTTACTGGGGATGGTGTTTCAATGTTATGTCAGTGCAGTGGTGTTCGGGCAGTGTAGGGGGTCGTGCTGGGACTGGTGTTTGAGTGTTTAGTGCAGTACAATGGTGTTCGGGCAGCGTAGAGGGTCGTGCTGGGGTTCGTGTTTCAGGGTTTAGGGAAATGCAGTGGTGTTCGGGCAGTGTAAGGTGTCATGCTGGGGGAGGTGTTTCATGGTTTAGGACAGAGCAGTGGTGTTCTGGCAGTTTAGGGTCTCGTGCTGGTGCTGGTGCTGGTGTTTAAGGATTTAGGGCAGAGCAGTGGTGTTCGGGCAGTGTAGGGGGACGTGCTGGGGCTGGTGTTTCAGGGTTTAGGGCAGAGCAGTGGTGTTCGGCCAGTGTAGGGGGACATTCTGGGGGTGGTGTTTCAGGGTTTAGGGCAGAGCAGTGGTGTTCGGGCAGTGTAGGGGGTCATGCTGGGAGTGGTGTTCCAGGGTTTAGGGCAGTGCAGTGATGTTCGGGCAGTGTAGGGGTCGTGCTGGGGGTGGTGATTCTGGGTTTAGGGCAGTGCAGTGGTGTTCAGGCTGTGTAGGGGTCGTGCTGGGGGTGGTGATTCAGGGGTTATGGCAGTGCAGTGGTGTTCGGGCAGTGTAGGGGATCTTGCTAGGGCTGGTGTTTCAGGGTTTAGGGCAGTGCAGTGGTGTTCAGGCAGTGTAGGGGTCATGCTGGGGGTGGTGTTTCAGGGTTTAGGGCAGTGCAGTGATGTTTGGGCAGTGTAGGGGTCATGCTGGGGGTGGTGATGCTGGGTTTAGGGCAGTGCAGTGGTGTTCAGGCAGTGTAGGGGTCGTGCTGGGGGTGGTGATTCAGGGGTTATGGCAGTGCAGTGGTGTTCGGGCAGTGTAGGGGATCTTGCTAGGGCTGTGTTTCAGGGTTTAGGGCAGTGCAGTGGTGTTCAGGCAGTGTAGGGGGTCATGCTGGGGGTGGTGTTTCAGGATTTAGGGCAGTGCAGTGGTGTTCGGGCAGTGTAGGGGGTCTTGCTGGGGCTGGTGCTTCAAGGTTTAGGGCAGTGCAGTGGTGTTCGGGCAGTATAGGGGGTTGTGCTGGGGTTGGGGTTTCAGGGTTTAGGGCAGAGCAGTGGTGTTCGGGCAGTGTAGGTGGTAGTGCTGGTTTTTCAGATTTTATTGTAGAGCATTGGTGTTCGGGCCGTGTAGGGGGACGTACTGGGGGTGGTGTTTCAGGGTTTAGTGCTGAGCAGTGGTGTTCAGGCAGTGTTGGGGGTCTTGCTGGGGATGGTGTTAAAGGGTTTAGGGCAGTGCAGTGGTGTTCGGGCAGTGTAGGGAGTTGTGCTGGGGCTGGTGTTTCAGGGTTTAGGACAGTGCAGTGGTGTTTGGGCAGTGTAGGGGGTCGTGCTGGGGCTGGTGTTTCAAGGTTTAGGGCAGTGCAGTGGTTTTTGGGCAGGTTAGGGTGTCGTGCTGGGGCTTGTGTTTCAGGGTTTAGGGCAGTGCAGTGGTGTTCGGGCAGATTAGGGTGTCGTGCTGGTGCTGGTTTTTCCGGATTTAGGGCAGAGCAGTGGTGTTTGGGCAGTGTAGGGGGACGTGCTGGGGCTGGTGTTTCAGGGTTTAGGGCAGAGCAGTGGTGTTCGGGCAGATTAGGGTGTCGTGCTGGTGCTGGTGTTTCAGGATTTAGGGCAGAGCAGTGGTGTTCGGGCAGTGTAGGGGGACGTGCTGGGGCTGGTGTTTCAGGGTTTAGGGCAGAGCAGTGGTGTTCGGCCAGTGTAGGGGGTCTTGCTGGGGCTGGTGTTTCAGGGTTTAGGGCAGTGCAGAGGTGTTCGGGCAGTATAGGGGGTAGTGCTGGGGTGGGGTTTCAGGGTTTAGGGCAGAGCAGTGGTGTTCGGGCAGTGTAGGTGGTAGTGCTGGTTTTTCAGGTTTTAGTGTAGAGCAGTGGTGTTCGGGCAGTGTAGGGGGTCTTGCTGGTGATGGTGTTTCAGGGTTTAGGGCAGTGCAATGGTGTTCTAGCAGTGTAGTGGGTCATGGTGGAGGTGGTGTTTCAGGGTTTTAGGGCATGGCAGTGGTGTTCGGGCAGTGTTAGGTGTCATGCTGGTGGTGGTGTTTCACGGTTTAGAGCAGAGCAGTGGTGTTCGGGCACTTTAGGGTCTTGTGCTGGTGATTCAAGATTTAGGGCAGAGCAGTGGTGTTCGGGCACTGTAGGGGGACGTGCTGGGGCTGGTGTTTCAGGGTTTAGGGCAGATCAGTGGTGTTCGGGCAGATTAGGGTGTCGTGCTGGTGCTGGTGTTTCAGGATTTAGGGCAGAGCAGTCGTGTTCGGGCAGTGTAGGGGGTCATGCTGGGAGTGGTGTTTCAGGGTTTAGGGCAGTGCAGTGGTGTTCGGGTAGTCTAGGGATCGTGATGAGGGGGGTGATTCAGGGTTTAGGGCAGTGAAGTGGTGTTCAGACAGTGTAGGGGTTGTGCTGGGGGTGGTGATTCAGGGTTTAGGGCAGTGCAGTGGTGTTCGGGCAGTGTAGGGGATCTTGCTAGGGCTGGTGTTTCAGGGTTTAAGGCAGTGGTGTTTGGACAGTGTAGGGGGTCTTGCTGGGGCTGTTGTTTCAGGGTTTAGGGCAGTGCAGTAGTATTTGGGCAGTGTAGGGGGTCATGCTTGAGGTGGTGTTCCAGGGTTTAGGGCAGTGCAGTGGTGTGCAGGCAGTGTAGGGGGTCATGCTTGGGTTGGTGTTTCAGGGTTTAGGGCAGAGCAGTGGTGTCCGGGCAGTGTAGGGGGACGTATTGGGGTGGTGTTTCAGGGTTTAGGGCAGTGCAGTGGTGTTTGGGCTGTGTAGGGGGTCATGCTGCGGCTGGTGATTCAGTGTTTAGGGCAGTGCAGTGGTGTACGGGCCGTGTAGGGGGTCATGCTGGGGCTGGCGAATCAGGGTTTAGGGCAGTGCAGTGGTGTTCGGCAGTGTAGGGGGACGTACTGGGGATGGTGTTTCAAGGATTAGGGCAGTGCAGTGGTGTGAGAGCAGTGTAGGGGGTCGTGTTGGAGGTGGTGTTTCAGGGTTTAAGGCTATGCAGTGAGGTTCGGGCAGTTTAGGGTGTCGTGCTGGGGCTGGGGTTTCAGTGTTTAGGGCAGTGCAGTGGCTTCGAGCAGTGTAGGGGGTCGTGCTGGGGCTGGTGTTTCAGTGTTTAGGGTAGTGCAGTTGTGTTCGGGTAGTATAGGGGGTCATGGTGGGGCTGGTGTTTCAGGGTTTAGGGCAGTGCAGTGGTGTTCGGGCAGTGTGAGGGGTCGTGCTGGGGCTGGTGTTTTAGGGATTAAGGCAGTGCAGTGTTGTTTGGGCAGTGTAGGGGACGTGCTGGGGTGGTGTTTCAGGGTTTAGGGTAGAGCAGTGGTGTTCGGGCAGTGTAGGGGTCGTGCTGGGGTGGTGTTTCAGGGTTTAGGGTAGAGCAGTGGTGTTCGGGCAGTGTAGGGGTCGTGCTGGGGGTGGTGTTTCAGGGATTAGGGCAGTGCAGTGGTGTTTCGGCAGTATAGAGGGTCATGCTGGGGGTGGTGTTTCAGGGTTTAGGGCAGTGCAGTGGTGTTCGGGCAGTGTTGGGGGTTTTGCTGGGGCTGGTGTTTCAGGGTTTAGGGCAGTGCAGTGGTGTTCAGGCACTATAGGGGTCATGCTGGGGGTGGGGTTTCAGGGTTTAGGCAGAGCAGTGGTGTTCGGGCAGTGTAGGTGGTAGTGCTGGTTTTTCTGATTTTAGTGTAGAGCAGTGGTGTTCGGGCCGTGTAGGGGGACTTACTGGGGGTGGTGTTTCAGGGTTTAGTGCTGGGCAGTGGTGTTCGGGCAGTGTTGGGGGTCTTGCTGGGGATGGTGTTAAAGGGTTTAGGGCAGTGCAGTGATGTTCGGGCATTTAGGGTGTTGTGCTGGGGCTTGTGTTTCAGGGTTTAGGGCAGTGCAGTGGTGTTCGGGCAGTGTAGGGTGTCGTGCTCGGGGTGGTGTTTCAGGGTGTAGGGCAGAGCAGTGGTGTTCGGGCAGATTAGGGTGTCGTGCTGGTGCTGGTGTTTCAGGATTTAGGGCAGAGCAGTGGTGTTCGGGCAGTGTAGGGGGACATGCTGGGGCTGCTGTTTCAGGGTTTAGGGAAGAGCAGTGGTGTTCGGCCAGTGTAGGGGGTCTTGCTGGGGGTGGTGTTTCAGGGTTTAGGGCAGAGCAGTGGTGTTCGGGCAGTGTAGGGGTCGTGCTGGGGGTGGTGATTCAGGGTTTAGGGCAGTGTAGTGGTGTTTGGGCAGTGTAGGGGATCTTGCTAGGGCTGGTGTTATTGGGATTAGGGCAGTGCAGTGGTGTTTCGGCAGTGTAGGGGGTCATGCTGGGGGTGATGTTTCAGGGTTTAGGGCAGTGCAGTGGTGTTCAGGCAGTGTTGGGGGTCTTACTGGGGCTGGTGTTTCAGGGTTTAGGGCAGTGCAGTGGTGTTCGGGCACTATAGGGGTCATGCTGGGGGTGGGGTTTCAGAGTTTAGGCAGAGCAGTGGTGTTCGGGCAGTGTAGGTGGTAGTGCTGGTTTTTCAGATTTTAGTGTAGAGCAGTGGTGTTCGGGCCATGTAGGGGGACGTACTGGGGGTGGTGTTTCTGGGTTTAGTGCTGAGCAGTGGTGTTCGGGCAGTGTTGGGGGTCTTGCTGGGGATGGTGTTAAAGGGTTTAGGGCAGTGCAGTGGTGTTCGGGCAGTGTAGGGAGTTGTGCTGGGGCTGGTGTTTCAGGGTTTAGGGCAGTGCAGTGGTGTTCGGGCAGTGTAGGGGGTCGTGCTGGGGCTTGTGTTTCAGGGTTTAGGGCAGTGCAGTTGTGATCGGGCAGTGTAGGGTGTCGTGCTCGGGGTGGTGTTTCAGGGTGTAGGGCAGAGCAGTGGTGTTCGGGCAGATTAGGGTGTCGTGCTGGTGCTGGTTTTTCCGGATTTAGGGCAGAGCAGTGGTGTTCGGACAGTGTAGGGGGACGTGCTGGGGCTGGTGTTTCAGGGTTTAGGGCAGAGCAGTGGTGTTCGGGCAGATTAGGGTGTCGTGCTGGTACTGGTGTTTCAGGATTTAGGGCAGAGCAGTGGTGTTTGGGCAGTGTAGGGGGACGTGCTGGGGCTGCTGTTTCAGGGTTTAGGGCAGAGCAGTGGTGTTCGGCCAGTGTAGGGGGTCTTGCTGGGGCTGGTGTTTCAGGGTTTATTACAGTGCAGAGGTGTTCGGGCAGTATAGGGGGTCATGCTGTGGTGGGGTTTCAGGGTTTAGGGCAGAGCAGTGGTGTTCGGGCAGTGTAGGTGGTAGTGCTGGTTTTTCAGGTTTTAGTGTAGAGCAGTGGTGTTCGGGCAGTGTTGGGGGTCTTGCTGGTGATGGTGGTTCAGGGTTTAGGGCAGTGCAATGGTGTTCTAGCAGTGTAGTGGGTCATGGTGGAGGTGATGTTCAGGGTTTTAGGGCATGGCAGTGGTGTTCGGGCAGGTAAGGGGGTCGTGCAGGGGGTGGTTTTTCAGGGTTTAGGGCAGTGCAGTGGTGTTCGTGGAGTGTAGGGGATCGTACTGGGGCTGGTGTTTCAGTGTTACGTCAGTGCAGTGGTGTGAGGGCAGTGTAGGGGGTCGTGCTGGGGGTGGTGTTTCAGGGTTTAGTGCTGAGCAGTGGTGTTCGGGCAGTGTTGGGGGTCTTGCTGGGGATGGTGTTAAAGGGTTTAGGGCAGTGCAGTGGTGTTCGGGCAGTGTAGGGAGTTGTGCTGGGGCTGGTGTTTCAGGGTTTAGGGCAGTGCAGTGGTGTTCGGGCAGTGTAGGGGGTCGTGCTGGGGCTGGTGTTTCAGGGTTTAGGGCAGTGCAGTGGTTTTCGGGCAGTTTAGGGTGTCGTGCTGGGGCTTGTGTTTCAGGGTTTAGGGCAGTGCAGTGGTGTTCGGGCAGTGTAGGGTGTCATGCTCGGGGTGGTGTTTCAGGGTGTAGGGCAGAGCAGTGGTGTTCGGGCACATTGGGGTGTCGTGCTGGTGCTGGTTTTTCCGGATTTAGGGCAGAGCAGTGGTGTTCGGGCAGTGTAGGGGGACGTGCTGGGGCTGGTGTTTCAGGGTTTAGGGCAGAGCAGTGGTGTTCGGGCAGATTAGGGTGTCGTGCTGGTGCTGGTGTTTCAGGATTTAGGGCAGAGCAGTGGTGTTCGGGCAGTGTAGGGGGACGTGCTGGGGCTGGTGTTTCAGGGTGTAGGGCAGAGCAGTGGTGTTCGGCCAGTGTAGGGGGTCTTGCTGGGGCTGGTGTTTCAGGGTTTATTGCAGTGCAGAGGTGTTCGGGCAGTATAGGGGGTCGTGCTGTGGTGGGGTTTCAGGGTTTAGGGCAGAGCAGTGGTGTTCGGGCAGTGTAGGTGGTAGTGCTGTTTTTCAGGTTTTAGTGTAGAGCAGTGGTGTTCGGGCAGTGTAGGGGGTCTTGCTGGTGATGGTGGTTCAGGGTTTAGGGCAATGCAATGGTGTTCTAGCAGTGTAGTGGGTCATGGTGGAGGTGGTGTTCAGGGTTTTAGGGCATGGCAGTGGTGTTCGGGCAGGTAAGGGGGTCGTGCAGGGGGTGGTTTTTCAGGGTTTAGGGCAGTGCAGTGGTGTTTGTGGAGTGTAGGGGATCGTACTGGGGCTGGTGTTTCAGTGTTACGTCAGTGCAGTGGTGTGAGGGCTGTGTAGGGGGTCATGCTGGGACTGGTGTTTGAGGGTTTATGGCAGTCCAGTGGTGTTCGGGCAGCGTAGAGGGTCGTGCTCGGGCTCGTGTTTCAGGGTTTAGGGCAGTGCAGTGGTATTCCGGCAGTGTAAGGTGTCATGCTGGGGGTGGTGTTTCAGGGTTTAGGGCAGAGCAGTGGTGTTCGGGCAGTTTAGGGTCTCGTGCTGGTGATTCAGGATTTAGGGCAGAGCAGTGGTGTTCGGGCAGTGTAGGGGGACGTGCTGGGGCTGGTGTTTCAGGGTTTAGGGCAGAGCAGTGGTGTTCGGCCAGTGTAGGGGGACATTCTGGGGGTGGTTCTTCAGGGTTTAGGGCAGAGCAGAGGTGTTCGAGCAGTGTAGGGGGTCATGCTGGGAGTGGTGTTTCAGGGTTAGGGCAGTGCAGTGGTGTTCTGGCAGTGTAGGGATCGTGATGAGGGGGTGATTCAGTGTTTAGGGCAGTGCAGTGGTGTTCAGACAGTGAAGGTGTCGTGCTGGGGGTGGTGATTCAGGGTTTAGGGCAGTGCAGTGGTGTTCGGGCAGTGTAGGGGATCTTGCTAGGGCTGGTGTTTCAGGGTTTAAGGCAGTGGTGTTTGGACAGTGTAGGGGGTCTTGCTGGGGCTGTTGTTTCAGGGTTTAGGGCAGTGCAGTAGTTTTCGGGCAGTGTAGGGGGTCATGCTGGAGGTGGTGTTCCAGGGTTTAGGGCAGTGCAGTGGTGTGCAGGCAGTGTAGGGTGTCATGCTCGGGTTGGTGTTTCAGGGTTTAGGGCAGAGCAGTGGTGTTCGGGCAGTGTAGGGGGACGTATTGGGGGTGGTGTTTCAGGGTTTAGGGCAGTACAGTGGTGTTCCGGCAGTGTAGGGGGTCATGCTGGGGCTGGTGATTCAGTGTATAGGGCAGTGCAGTGGTGTACAGGCAGTGTAGGGGGTCATGCTGGGGCTGGCGATTCAGGGTTTAGGGCAGTGCAGTGGTGTTCGGCAGTGTAGGGGGACGTACTGGGGATGGTGTTTCAGGGTTTAGGGCAGTGCAGTGGTGTGAGAGCAGTGTAGGGGGTCGTGGTGGAGGTGGTGTTTCTGGGTTTAGGGCTATGCAGTGAGGTTCGGGCAGTGTAGGGTGTCGTACTGGGGCTGGGGTTTCAGTGTTTATGGCAGTGCAGTGGTGTTCGAGCAGTGTAGGGGGTCGTGCTGGGGCTGGTGTTTCAGTGTTTAGGGCAGTGCAGTTGTGTTCGGTTAGTATAGGGGGTCATGGTGGGGCTGGTGTTTCAGGTTTTAGGGCAGTGCAGTGGTGTTCGGGTAGTGTAGGGGTCGTGCTAGGGCTGGTGTTTCAGGGTTTAGGGCAGTGCAGTGGTGTTTGGGCAGTGTAGGGGACGTGCTGGGGGTGGTGTTTCAGGGTTTAGGGCAGAGCAGTGGTGTTCGGGCAGTGTAGGGGTCGTGCTGGGGGTGGTGATTCAGGGTTTAGGGCAGTGCAGTGGTGTTTGGGCAGTGTAGGGGATCTTGCTAGGGCTGGTGTTTCAGGATTTAGGGCAGTGCAGTGGTGTTTCGGCAGTGTAGGGGGGCATGCTGGGGGTGGTGTTTCAGGGTTTAGGGCAGTGCAGTGGTGTTCGGGCAGTGTTGGGGGTCTTGCTGGGGCTGGTGTTTCAGGGTTTAGGGCAGTGCAGTGGTGTTCGGGCACTATAGGGTTCATGCTGGGGGTGGGGTTTCAGGGTTTAGGCAGAGCAGTGGTGTTCGGGCAGTGTAGGTGGTAGTGCTGGTTTTTCAGGTTTTAGTGTAGAGCAGTGGTGTTCGGGCAGTGTAGGGGGACGTACTGGGAGTGGTGTTTCAGGGTTTAGTGCTGAGCAGTGGTGTTCGGGCAGTGTTGGGGGTCTTGCTGGGGATGGTGTTTCAGGATTTAGGGCAGTGCAGTGGTGTTCGGGCAGTGTCGGGAGTTGTGCTGGGGCCGGTTGTTTCGGGATTTAGGGCAGTGCAGTGGTGTTCGGGCAGTGTAGGGGGTCGGGCTGGGGCTGGTGTTTCAGGGTTTAGGGCAGTGCAGTGGTTTTCAGGCAGTTTAGAGTGTCGTGCTGGGGCTTGTGTTTCAGGGTTTGGGGCAGTGTAGTTTTGTTCGGGCAGTGTAGGGAGTCGTACTGGGGGTGGTGTTTCAGGATTTAGGGCAGAGCAGTGGTGTTCGGGCAGATTAGGGTGTCGTGCTGGTGCTGGTGTTTCAGGATTTAGGGCAGAGCAATGGTGTTCGGGCAGTGTAGGGGGACGAACTAGGGCTGGTGTTTCAGGGATTAGGGCAGAGCAGTGGTGTTTAGCCAGAGTAGGGGGATGTGCTGGGGGTGGTCTTTCAGGCATTAGGGCAGAGCAGTGGTGTTCGGGCAGTGTAGGGGTCGTGCTGGGGCTTGTGTTTCAGGGTTTAGGGCAGTGTAGTTTTGTTCGGGCAGTGTAGGGAGTCGTACTGGGGGTGGTGTTTCAGGATTTAGGGCAGAGCAGTGGTGTTCGGGCAGATTAGGGTGTCTTGCTGGTGCTGGTGTTTCAGGATTTAGGGCAGAGCAATGGTGTTCGGGCAGTGTAGGGGGTCGAGCCAGGGCTGGTGTTTCAGGGTTTAGGGCAGAGCAGTGGTGTTCGGCCAGAGTAGGGGGATGTGCTGGGGGTGGTCTTTCAGGCATTATGGCAGAGCAGTGGTGTTCAGGCAGTGTAGGGGTCATGCTGGGGCTGGTGTTTCAGGGTTTAGGGCAGTGGAGTGGTGTTCGGGCAGTATAGGGGGTCGTGCTGGGGTGGGGTTTCAGGGTTTAGGGCAGAGCAGTGGTGTTCGGGCAGTGTAGGTGGTAGTGCTGGTTTTTCAGGTTTTAGTGTAGAGCAGTTTTGTTCGGGCAGAGTAGGGCGATGTACTGGGGGTGGTGTTTCAGGGTTTAGTGCTGAGCAGTGGTGTTCGGGCAGTGTTGGGGGTCTTGCTGGTGATAGTGTTTCAGGGTTTAGAGCAGTGCAGTGGTGTTCTAGTAGTGTAGTGGGTCGTGGTGGAGGTGGTGTTTCAGGGTTTTAGCGCAGGGCAGTGGTGTTTGGGCAGGTAAGGGGGAACTGCAGGGGGTGGTGTTTCAGGGTTTAGGGCAGTGCAGTGGTTTTTGGGGAGTGTAGGGGATCGTGCTGGGGCTGGTGTTTCAGTGTTATGTCAGTGCAGTGGTGTTCGGGCAGTGTAGGGGGTCATGCTGGGACTGGTGTTTGAGGGTTTAGGGCAGTGCAGCTGTGTTCGGGCAGTGTAGGGGGACGTGCTGGGGCTGGTGTTTCAGGGTTTAGGGCAGAACAGTGGTGTTCGGCCAGTGTAGGGGGACATTCTGGGGGTGGTTTTTCAGGGTTTAGGGCAGAGCAGTGGTGTTCGAGCAGTGTAGGGGGTCATGCTGGGAGTGGTGTTTCAGCGTTTAGGGCAGTGCAGTGGTGTTCAGGCAGTGTAGAGATCGTGATGAGGGGGATGATTTAGGGTTTAGGGCAGTGCAGTGGTGTTCAGACAGTGTAGGGGTCGTGCTGGGGGTGGTGATTCACGGTTTAGGGCAGTGCAGTGGTGTTCGGGCAGTTTAGGGGATCTTGCTAGGGCTGGTGTTTCAGGGTTTAAGGCAGTGGTGTTTGGACAGTGTAGGGGGTCTTGCTGGGGCTTTTGTTTCAGGGTTTAGGGCAGTGCAGTAGTTTTCGGGCAGTGTAGGGGGTCATGCTAGAGGTGGTATTCCAGGGTTTAGGGCAGTGCAGTGGTGTGCAGGCAGTGTAGGGTGTCATGCTCGGGTTGGTGTTTCAGGGTTTAGGGCAGAGCAGTGGTGTTCGGGCAGTGTAGGGGGACGTATTGGGGGTGGTGTTTCAGGGTTTAGGGCAGTGCAGTGGTGTTCGGGCAGTGTAGGGGGTCATGCTGGGGCTGGTGATTCAGTGTTTAGGGCAGTGCAGTGGTGTACGGGCCGTGTAGGGGGTCATGCTGGGGCTGGCGATTCAGGGTTTAGGGCAGTGCAGTGGTGTTCGGCAGTGTAGGGGGACGTACAGGGGATGGTGTTTCAGGGTTTAGGGCAGTGCAGTGGTGTGAGAGCAGTGTAGGGGGTCGTGGTGGAGGTGGTGTTTCAGGGTTTAGGGCTATGCAGTGAGGTTCGGGCAGTGTAGGGTGTCGTGCTGGGGCTGGGGTTTCAGTGTTTAGGGCAGTGCAGTGGTGTTCGAGCAGTGTAGGGGGTCATGCTGGGGCTGGTGTTTCAGTGTTTAGGGCAGTGCAGTTGTGTTCGGGTAGTATAGGGGGTCATGGTGGGGCTGGTGTTTCAGGGTTTAGGGCAGTGCAGTGGTGTTCAGGTAGTGTAGGGGTCATGCTGGGGCTGGTGTTTCAGGGTTTAGGGCAGTGCAGTTGTGTTCGGGCAGTGTAGGGGACGTGCAGGGGGTGGTGTTTCAGGGTTTAGGGCAGAGCAGTGGTGTTCGGGCAGTGTAGGGGTCATGCTGGGGGTGGTGATTCAGGGTTTAGGGCAGTGCAGTGGTGTTTGGGCAGTGTAGGGGATCTTGCTAGGGCTGGTGTTTAAGGGTTTAGGGCGGTGAAGTGGTGTTTCGGCAGTGTAGGGGGTCATGCTGGCGGTGGTGTTTCAGGGTTTAGGGCAGTGCAGTGGTGTTCGGGCAGTGTTGGGGGTCTTGCTGGGGCTGGTGTTTCAGGGTTTAGGGCAGTGCAGTGGTGTTCCGGCACTATAGGGGTCATGCTGGGGGTGGGGTTTCAGGGTTTAGGCAGAGCAGTGGTGTTCGGGCAGCGTAGGTGGTAGTGCTGGATTTTCAGATTTTAGTGTAGAGCAGTGGTGTTCGGGCTGTGTAGGGGGACGTACTGGGGTTGGTGTTTCAGGGTTTAGTGCTGAGCAGTGGTGTTCGGGCAGTGTTGGTGGTCTTGCTGGGGATGGTGTTAAAGGGTTTAGGGCAGTGCAGTGGTGTTCGGGCAGTGTAGGGAGTTGTGCTGGGGCTGGTGTTTCAAGGTTTAGGGCAGTGCAGTGGTGTTCGGGCAGTGTAGGGGTCGTGCTGGGGCCGGTGTTTCAGGGTTTAGGGCAGTGCAGTGGTTTTCGGGCAGTTTAGGGTGTCGTGCTGGGGCTTGTGTTTCAGGGTTTAGGGCAGTGCAGTGGTGTTCGGGAAGTGTAGGGTGTCGTGCCGGGGTGGTGTTTCAGGGTGTAGGGCAGAGCAGTGGTGTTCGGGCAGATTAGGGTGTCGTGCTGGTGCTGGTTTTTCCGGATTTAGGGCAGACCAGTGGTGTTCGGGCAGTGTAGGGGGACGTGCTGGGGCTGGTGTTTCAGGGTTTAGGGCAGAGCAGTGGTGTTCGGCCAGTGTAGGGGGTCTTGCTGGGGCTGGTGTTTCAGGGTTTAGGGCAGTGCAGAGGTGTTCGGGCAGTATAGGGGGTCGTGCTGGGGTGGGGTTTCAGGGTTTAGGGCAGAGTAGTGGTGTTCGGGCAGTGTAGGTGGTAGTGCTGGTTTCTCAGGTTTTAGTGTAGAGCAGTGGTGTTCGGGCAGTGTAGGGGGTCTTGCTGGTGATGGTGTTTCAGGGTTTAGGGCAGTGCAATGGTGTTCTAGCAGTGTAGTGGGTCATGGTGGAGGTGGTGTTCATGGTTTTAGGGCATGGCAGTGTTGTTCGGGCAGGTAAGGGGGTCGTGCAGGGGGTGGTGTTTCAGGGTTTAGGGCAGTGCAGTGGTGTTCGTGGAGTGTAGGGTATCGTACTGGGGCTGGTGTTTCAGTGTTATGTCAGTGCAGTGGTGTGAGGGCAGTGTAGGGGGTCATGCTGGAACTGGTGTTTGAGGGTTTAGGGCTGTACAGTGGTGTTCGGGCAGCGTAGAGGGTCGTGCTGGGGCTCGTGTTTCAGGGTTGAGGGCAGTGCAGTGGTATTCGGGCAGTGTAAGGTGTCATGCTCGGTATGGTGTTTCAGGGTTTAGGGCAGAGCAGTGGTGTTCGGGCAGTTTAGGGTCTCGTGCTGGTGATTCAGGATTTAGGGCAGAGCAGTGTTGTTTGGGCAGTGTAGGGGTACGTGCTGGGGCTGGTGTTTCAGAGTTTAGGGCAGAGCAGTGGTGTTCGGCCAGTGTAGGGGGACATTCTGGGGGTGGTTTTTCAGGGTTTAGGGCAGAGCAGTGGTGTTCGAGCAGTGTAGGGGGTCATGCTGGGAGTGGTGTTTCAGGGTTTAGGGCAGTGCAATGTAGGGGATCTTGCTAGGGCTGGTGTTTCAGGGTTTAAGGCAGTGGTGTTTGAACAGTGTAGGGGGTCTTGCTGGGGCTGTTGTTTCAGGGTTTGGGGCAGTGCAGTAGTTTTTGGGCAGTGTAGGGGGTCATGCTGGAGGTGGTGTTCCAGGGTTTAGGGCAGTGCAGTGGTGTGCAGGCAGTGTAGGGGGTCATGCTCGGGTTGGTGTTTCAGGGTTTAGGGCAGAGCAGTGGTGTTCGGGCAGTGTAGGGGGACGTATTGGGGTGGTGTTTCAGGGTTTAGGGCAGTGCAGTGGTGTTTGGGCAGTGTAGGGGGTCATGCTGGGGCTGGTGATTCAGTGTTTAGGGCAGTGCAGTGGTGTACGGGCCGTGTAGGGGGTCATGCTGGGGATGGCAATTCAGGGTTTAGGGCAGTGCAGTGGTGTTCGGCAGTGTAGGGGGACGTACTGGGGATGGTGTTTCAGGGTTTAGGGCAGTGCAGTGGTTTTCGGGCAGTTTAGGGTGTCGTGCTGGGGCTTGTGTTTCAGGGTTTAGGGCAGTGCAGTTGTGATCGGGCAGTGTAGGGTGTCGTGCTCGGGGTGGTGTTTCAGGGTGTAGGGCAGAGCAGTGGTGTTCGGGCAGATTAGGGTGTCGTGCTGGTGCTGGTTTTTCTGGATTTAGGGCAGAGCAGTGGTGTTCGGGCAGTGTAGGGGGACGTGCTGGGGCTGGTGTTTCAGGGTTTAGGGCAGAGCAGTGGTGTTCGGGCAGATTAGGGTGTCGTGCTGGTACTGGTGTTTCAGGATTTAGGGCAGAGCAGTGGTGTTTGGGCAGTGTAGGGGGACGTGCTGGGGCTGCTGTTTCAGGGTTTAGGGCAGAGCAGTGGTGTTCGGCCAGTGTAGGGGGTCTTGCAGGGGCTGGTGTTTCAGGGTTTATTACAGTGCAGAGGAGTTCGGGCAGTATAGGGGGTCATGCTGTGGTGGGGTTTCAGGGTTTAGGGCAGAGCAGTGGTGTTCGGGCAGTGTAGGTGGTAGTGCTGGTTTTTCAGGTTTTAGTGTAGAGCAGTGGTGTTCGGGCAGTGTAGGGGGTCTTGCTGGTGATGGTGGTTCAGGGTTTAGGGCAGTGCAATGGTGTTCTAGCAGTGTAGTGGGTCATGGTGGAGGTGGAGGTGGTGTTAAGGGTTTTAGGGCATGGCAGTGGTGTTCGGGCAGGTAAGGGGGTCGTGTAGGGGGTGGTTTTTCAGGGTTTAGGGCAGTGCAGTGGTGTTCGTGGAGTGTAGGGGATCGTACTGGGGCTGGTGTTTCAGTGTTACGTCAGTGCAGTGGTGTGAGGGCAGTGTAGGGGGTCGTGCTGGGGGTGGTGTTTCAGGGTTTAGTGCTGAGCAGTGGTGTTCGGGCAGTGTTGGGGGTCTTGCTGGGGATGGTGTTAAAGGGTTTAGGGCAGTGCAGTGGTGTTCGGGCAGTGTAGGGAGTTGTGCTGGGGCTGGTGTTTCAGGGTTTAGGGCAGTGCAGTGGTGTTCGGGCAGTGTAGGGGGTCGTGCTGGGGCTGGTGTTTCAGGGTTTAGGGCAGTGCAGTGGTTTTCGGGCAGTTTAGGGTGTCGTGCTGGGGCTTGTGTTTCAGGGTTTAGGGCAGTGCAGTGGTGTTCGGGCAGTGTAGGGTGTCATGCTCGGGGTGGTGTTTCAGGGTGTAGGGCAGAGCAGTGGTGTTCGGGCACATTGGGGTGTCGTGCTGGTGCTGGTTTTTCCAGATTTAGGGCAGAGCAGTGGTGTTCGGGCAGTGTAGGGGGACGTGCTGGGGCTGGTGTTTCAGGGTTTAGGGCAGAGCAGTGGTGTTCGGGCAGATTAGGGTGTCGTGCTGGTGCTGGTGTTTCAGGATTTAGGGCAGAGCAGTGGTGTTCGGGCAGTGTAGGGGGACGTGCTGGGGCTGGTGTTTCAGGGTTTAGGGCAGAGCAGTGGTGTTCGGCCAGTGTAGGGGGTCTTGCTGGGGCTGGTGTTTCCGGATTTAGGGCAGAGCAGTGGTGTTCGGGCAGTGTAGGGGGACGTGCTGGGGCTGGTGTTTCAGGGTTTAGGGCAGAGCAGTGGTGTTCGGGCAGATTAGGGTGTCGTGCTGGTGCTGGTGTTTCAGGATTTAGGGCAGAGCAGTGGTGTTCGGGCAGTGTAGGGGGACGTGCTGGGGCTGGTGTTTCAGGGTTTAGGGCAGAGCAGTGGTGTTCGGCCAGTGTAGGGGGTCTTGCTGGGGCTGGTGTTTCAGGGTTTATTGCAGTGCAGAGGTGTTCGGGCAGTATAGGGGGTCGTGCTGTGGTGGGGTTTCAGGGTTTAGGGCAGAGCAGTGGTGTTCGGGCAGTGTAGGTGGTAGTGCTGGTGATGGTGGTTCAGGGTTTAGGGCAATGCAATGGTGTTCTAGCAGTGTAGTGGGTCATGGTGGAGGTGGTGTTCAGGGTTTTAGGGCATGGCAGTGGTGTTCGGGCAGGTAAGGGGGTCGTGCAGGGGGTGGTTTTTCAGGGTTTAGGGCAGTGCAGTGGTGTTCGTGGAGTGTAGGGGATCGTACTGGGGCTGGTGTTTCAGTGTTACGTCAGTGCAGTGGTGTGAGGGCTGTGTATGGGGTCATGCTGGGACTGGTGTTTGAGGGTTTATGGCAGTACAGTGGTGTTCGGGCAGCGTAGAGGGTCGTGCTCGGGCTCGTGTTTCAGGGTTTAGGGCAGTGCAGTGGTATTCGGGCAGTGTAAGGTGTCATGCTGGGGGTGGTGTTTCAGGGTTTAGGGCAGAGCAGTGGTGTTCGGGCAGTTTAGGGTCTCGTGCTGGTGATTTAGGGCAGAGCAGTGGTGTTCGGGCAGTGTAGGGGGACGTGCTGGGGCTGGTGTTTCAGGGTTTAGGGCAGAGCAGTGGTGTTCGGCCAGTGTAGGGGGACATTCTGGGGGTGGTTCTTCAGGGTTTAGGGCAGAGCAGAGGTGTTCGAGCAGTGTAGGGGGTCATGCTGGGAGTGGTGTTTCAGGGTTAGGGCAGTGCAGTGGTGTTCTGGCAGTGTAGGGATCGTGATGAGGGGGTGATTCAGTGTTTAGGGCAGTGCAGTGGTGTTCAGACAGTGAAGGTGTCCTGCTGGGGGTGGTGATTCAGGGTTTAGGGCAGTGCAGTGGTGTTCGGGCAGTGTAGGGGATCTTGCTAGGGCTGGTGTTTCAGGGTTTAAGGCAGTGGTGTTTGGACAGTGTAGGGGGTCTTGCTGGGGCTGTTGTTTCAGGGTTTAGGGCAGTGCAGTAGTTTTCGGGCAGTGTAGGGGGTCATGCTGGAGGGGGTGTTCCAGGGTTTAGGGCAGTGCAGTGGTGTGCAGGCAGTGAAGGGTGTCATGCTCGGGTTGGTGTTTCAGGGTTTAGGGCAGAGCAGTGGTGTTCGGGCAGTGTAGGGGGACGTATTGGGGGTGGTGTATCAGGGTTTAGGGCAGTGCAGTGGTGTTCCGGCAGTGTAGGGGGTCATGCTGGGGCTGGTGATTCAGTGTATAGGGCAGTGCAGTGGTGTACAGGCAGTGTAGGGGGTCATGCTGGGGCTGGCGATTCAGGGTTTAGGGCAGTGCAGTGGTGTTCGGCAGTGTAGGGGGACATACTGGGGATGGTGTTTCAGGGTTTAGGGCAGTGCAGTGGTGTGAGAGCAGTGTAGGGGGTCGTGGTGGAGGTAGTGTTTCTGGGTTTAGGGCTATGCAGTGAGGTTCGGGCAGTGTAGGGTGTCGTACTGGGGCTGGGGTTTCAGTGTTTATGGCAGTGCAGTGGTGTTCGAGCAGTGTAGGGGGTCGTGCTGGGGCTGGTGTTTCAGTGTTTAGGGCAGTGCAGTTGTGTTCGGTTAGTATAGGGGGTCATGGTGGGGCTGGTGTTTCAGGTTTTAGGGCAGTGCAGTGGTGTTCGGGTAGTGTAGGGGTCGTGCTAGGGCTGGTGTTTCAGGGTTTAGGGCAGTGCAGTGGTGTTTGGGCAGTGTAGGGGACGTGCTGGGGGTGGTGTTTCAGGGTTTAGGGCAGAGCAGTGGTGTTCGGGCAGTGTAGGGGTCGTGCTGGGGGTGGTGATTCAGGGTTTAGGGCAGTGCAGTGGTGTTTGGGCAGTGTAGGGGATCTTGCTAGGGCTGGTGTTTCAGGATTTAGGGCAGTGCAGTGGTGTTTTGGCAGTGTAGGGGGGCATGCTGGGGGTGGTGTTTCAGGGTTTAGGGCAGTGCAGTGGTGTTCGGGCAGTGTTGGGGGTCTTGCTGGGGCTGGTGTTTCAGGGTTTAGGGCAGTGCAGTGGTGTTCGGGAAGTATAGGGGGTCGTGCTGGGGGTGGGGTTTCAGGGTTTAGGGCAGAGCAGTGGTGTTCAGGCAGTGTAGGTGGTAGTGCTGGATTTTCAGGTTTTAGTGTAGAGCAATGGTGTTCGGGCAGTGTAGGGGGATGTACTGGGGGGGTGTTTCAGGGTTTAGTGCTGAGCAGCGGTGTTCGGGCAGTGTTGGGGGTCTTGCTGGTGATGGTGTTTCAGGGTTTAGGGCAGTGCAATGGTGTAATAGCAGTGTAGTGGGTCGTGGTGGAGATGGTGTTTCAGGGATTTAGGGCAGGGCAGTGGTATTCGGGCAGGTAATGGGGTCATGCAGTGGGTGGTGTTTCAGGGCTTAGGGCGGTGCAGTGGTGTTCGAGACTGTAGGGGATCTTACTGGGGATGGTGTTTCAATGTTATGTCAGTGCAGTGGTGTTCGGGCAGTGTAGGGGGTCGTGCTGGGACTGGTGTTTGAGTGTTTAGTGCAGTACAATGGTGTTCGGGCAGCGTAGAGGGTCGTGCTGGGGTTCGTGTTTCAGGGTTTAGGGAAATGCAGTGGTGTTCGGGCAGTGTAAGGTGTCATGCTGGGGGAGGTGTTTCATGGTTTAGGACAGAGCAGTGGTGTTCTGGCAGTTTAGGGTCTCGTGCTGGTGCTGGTGCTGGTGTTTAAGGATTTAGGGCAGAGCAGTGGTGTTCGGGCAGTGTAGGGGGACGTGCTGGGGCTGGTGTTTCAGGGTTTAGGGCAGAGCAGTGGTGTTCGGCCAGTGTAGGGGGACATTCTGGGGGTGGTGTTTCAGGGTTTAGGGCAGAGCAGTGGTGTTCGGGCAGTGTAGGGGGTCATGCTGGGAGTGGTGTTCCAGGGTTTAGGGCAGTGCAGTGATGTTCGGGCAGTGTAGGGGTCGTGCTGGGGGTGGTGATTCTGGGTTTAGGGCAGTGCAGTGGTGTTCAGGCTGTGTAGGGGTCGTGCTGGGGGTGGTGATTCAGGGGTTATGGCAGTGCAGTGGTGTTCGGGCAGTGTAGGGGATCTTGCTAGGGCTGGTGTTTCAGGGTTTAGGGCAGTGCAGTGGTGTTCAGGCAGTGTAGGGGTCATGCTGGGGGTGGTGTTTCAGGGTTTAGGGCAGTGCAGTGATGTTTGGGCAGTGTAGGGGTCATGCTGGGGGTGGTGATGCTGGGTTTAGGGCAGTGCAGTGGTGTTCAGGCAGTGTAGGGGTCGTGCTGGGGGTGGTGATTCAGGGGTTATGGCAGTGCAGTGGTGTTCGGGCAGTGTAGGGGATCTTGCTAGGGCTGGTGTTTCAGGGTTTAGGGCAGTGCAGTGGTGTTCAGGCAGTGTAGGGGGTCAAGCTGGGGCTGGTGTTTCAGGGTTACGGAAGTGCAGTGGTGTTCGGGCAGTGTAGGGGGTCGCGCTGGGACTGGTGTTTTAGGGTTTAGAGCAGTGCAGTGGTGTTCAGGCAGTGTACGGGGTTGTGCTGGGGCTGGTGATTCAGGGTTTAGGGCAGTGCAGTGGTGTTCGGGCATTGTAGGGGGACGTGCTGGGGGTGGTGTTTTAGGGTTTAGGGCAGAGCAGTGGTGTTCGGGCAGTCTAGGGGGTCATGCAGGGGGTGGTGTTTCAGGGTTTAGGGCAGTGCAGTGGTGTTCGGGCAGAGTAGGGGGTCATGCAGGGGGTGCTGTTTCAGGGTTTAGGGCAGTGGTGTTCGGGCAGTGTAGGGGGTCTTGCTGGGGCTGGTGTTTCAGGGTTTAGGTCGGTGCTGTGGTGTTCAGGCAGTGTAGGGGGTTGTGCTGGGGCTGGTGTTTCAGGGTTTAGGTCGGTGCAGTGGTGTTCGGGCAGAGTAGGGGGTCGTGCAGGGGGTGGTGTTTCAGGCTTTAGGGCAGTGCAGTTGTTTTCAGGCAGTGTAGGGGGACGTACTGGGGGTGGTGTTTCAGGTTTTAGGGCAGTGCAGTGGTGTTCGGACAGTGTAGGGGGTCGTGCTGGGGTTATTGTTTCAGGGTTTAGGGCGGAGCACTGGTGTTCGGGCTGTTTACGGTGTCATGCTGGGGCTTTTGTTTCAGGGTTTAGGGCAGTGCAGTGGTGTTCGGGAAGTGTAGGGTGTCATGCTGGTGGTGGTGCTTCAGGGTTTAGGGCAGAGCAGTGGTGTTCGGGCAGTTTAGGGTGTCGTGCTGGTGATGGTGTTTCAGGATTTTGGGCAGAGCAGTGGTGCTCGGGCACTCTAGGGGGTCGTGCAGGGGGTGGTGTTTCAGGGTTTTGGGCAGTGCAGTGGTGTTCGGGCAGTGTAAGGGGATGTACTGGGAGTGGTGTTTCAGGGTTTAGTGCTGAGCAGTGGTGTTCGGGCAGTGTAGGGGGTCTTGATGGGGATGGTGTTTTAGGGTTTAGGGCAGTGCAGTGGTGTTCGGGCAGTGTAGTGGGTCGTGGTGGAGGTGGTGTTTAAAGGGTTTTAGGGCAGGGCAGGGGTGTTTGGGCAGAGTAGGGGGTCGTGCTGGGGCTGGTGTTTCAGGGTTTAGGGCAGTGCAGTGGTGTTTGGGCAGTGTAGGGGATCGTGCTGGGGCTGGTGTTTCAGGGTTTCGGAAGTGCAGTGGTGTTCGGGTAGTGTAGGGGGTCATGCTGGGACTGTTGTTTTAGGGTTTAGAGCAGTGCAGTGGTGTTCGGGCAGTGTACGGGGTTGTGCTGGGGCTGGTGTTTAAGGGTTTAGGGCAGTGTAGTGGTGTTTGGGCAGTGTAAGGGGATGTACTGGGAGTGGTGTTTCAGGGTTTAGTGCTGAGCAGTGGTGTTCGGGCAGTGTAGGGGGTCTTGATGGGGATGGTGTTTCAGGGTTTAGGGCAGTGCAGTGGTGTTCGGGCAGAGTAGGGGGTCATGCAGGGGGTGTTGTTTCAGGGTTTAGGGCAGTGCAGGTGTTTTTGGGCAGTGTAGGTGGTCTTGCTGGGGTGGTGTTTCAGGGTTTAGGGCAGTGGTGTTCGGGCAGTGTAGGGGGTCTTGCTGGGGCTGGTGTTTCAGGGTTTAGGGCAGTGCAGTAGTTTTCGGGCAGTGTAGGGGGTCATACTGGAGGTGGTGTTTCAGGGTTTAGGGCAGTGCCGTGGTGTGCAGGCAGTGTGAAGGGTCATGCTGGGGCTGGTCTTTTAGGGATTATGGCAGAGCAGTGGTGTTCTGGCAGTGTAGTGGGACGTACTGGGGGTGGTATTTTAGGGTTTAGGGCAGAGCAGTGGTGTTAGGGCAGCGTAGGGGGTCGTGCTGGGACTGGTGTTTCAGTGTTTAGGGCAGTGCAGTGGTGTACGGGCCTTGTAGGGGGTCATGCTGGGGCTGGTGATTCAGGGTTTAGGGCAGTGCAGTGGTGTTCGGGCAGTGTAGGGGGTCGTGCTGGGGCTGGTGTTTCAGGGTTTAGGCTAGAGCAGTGGTGTTCGGCAGTGTAGGTGGACTTCCTGGGGATGGTGTTTCAGGGTTTAGGGCAGTGCAGTGGTGTTAGAGCAGTGTAGGGGATGTGGTGGAGGTGGTGTTTCAGGGTTTAGGGCTATGCAGTGAGGTTCGGGCAGTGTAGGGGGTCGTGCTGGGACTGGTGTTTTAGGGTTTAGAGCAGTGCAGTGGTGTTCGGGCAGTGTACGGGGTTGTGCTGGGGCTGGTGTTTAAGGGTTTAGGGCAGTGTAGTGGTGTTTGGGCAGTGTAGGGGCTCATGGTGGGGCTGGTGATTCAGGGTTTAGGGCAGAGCAGTGGTGTTCGGGCAGTGTAGGGGGTCATGCAGGGGGTTGTGTTTCAGGGTTTAGGGCAGTGCAGTGGTGTTTGGGCAGAGTAGGGGGTCATGCAGGGGGTGCAGTTTCAGGGTTTAGGGCAGGGCAGGAGTTTTCGGGCAGTGTAGGGGGTCTTGCTGGGGGTGGTGTTTCAGGGTTTAGGGCAGTGTTGTTCGGGCAGTTTAGGAGGTCTTGCTGGGGCTGGTGTTTTAGGGATTATGGCAGATCAGTGGTGTTCGGGCAGTGTAGGGGGTCATGCTCGGGTTGGTGTTTCAGGGTTTTGGGCAGAGCAGTGGTGTTCTGGCAGTGTAGGGGGACGTACTGTGGGTGGTGTTTCAGGGTTTAGGGCAGAGCAGTGGTGTTCGGGCAGTGTAGGTGGTCGTGCTGGAGCTGGTATTTGTGTTTAGGGCAGTGCAATGGTGTACGGGCCGTGTAGGGGGTCATGCTGGGGCTGGTGATTCAGGGTTTAGGGCAGTGCAGTGGTGTTTGGCAGTGTAGGGGGACGTACTGGGGATGTTGTTTCAGGGTTTAGGGCAGTGCAGTGGTGCTAGAGCAGTGTAGGTGGTCGTGGTGGAGGTGGTGTTTCAGTGTTTAGGGCAGTGCAGTGGTGTTCAAGTAGTCTAGGGGGTCGTGCTGGGGCTGGTGTTTCAGGGTTTAGGGCAGTGCAGTGGTGTTCGGGTATTGTAGTGGGTCATGGTGGGGCTGGTGTTTCAGGTTTCGGGCAGTGCAGTGGTGTTCAGGTAGTGTAGGGGTCGTGCTGGGGCTGGTGTTTCAGGGTTTAGGGCAGTGCAGTGGTGATCAGGCAGTGTAGGAGGTCGTGGTGGAGGTGGTGTTTCAGGGTTTTAGGGCAGGGCTGTGCTGTTTGGGCAATGTAGGGGTCATGCTGGGGTGGTGTTTCAGGGCTTAGGGCAGTGCAATTGTGTTCGGTGAGTGTAGGGGATCGTGATGGGGCTGGTGTTTCAGGGTTTAGGGCAGTGCAGTGGTGTTCGGTAGTGTAGGTGTCATGGTGGGGCTCGTGTTTCAGGGTTTAGTGCAGTGCAGTGGTGTTCAGGTAGTGTAGGAGGTCGTACTGGGGCTGGTGTTTCAGGGTTTAGGGAAGTGCAGTGGTGTTCGCGCAGTGTAGGGGGTCGTGCTGGGGCTGGTGTTTCAGGGTTTAGGTCGGTGCAGTGGTGTTCGGGCAGTGTAGGGTTCGTGCTGGGGCTGGTGTTTCAGCGTTTAGGTCGGTGCAGTGGTGTTCGGGCAGTGTAGGGGTCGTGCTGGTGCTGGTGTTTCAGGATTTAGGGCAGAGCCGTGGTGTTCAGGCAGTGTAGGGGGTCGTGGTGGAGGTGGTGTTTCAGGGTTTTAGGGTAGGGCAGTGGTGTTCGGGCAGTGTAGGGGGTGAGCTGGGGGTGGTTTTTCAGGGTTTAGGGCAGTGCCGTGGTGGTCGGTGAGTATACAGGATCGTGCTGGGGCTGGTGTTTCAGGGTTTAGGGCAGTGCAGTGGTGTTCGGGTAGTGTAGGGGGTCGTGCTGGGGCTGGTGTTTCAGGGTTTAGGGCAGTGCAGTGGTGTTTGGACAGTGTAGGGGGTCGTGCTGGGGCTGGTGTTTCATTGTTTAGAGCAGTGCAGTGGTGATCGGGCAGAGTAGGGTGTAGTGCAGGGGGTGGTGTTTCAGACTTTAGGGCAGTGCTGTTGTTTTTGCGCAGTGTAGGGGGTCTTGCTGGGGGTGGTGTTTCAGTGTTTAGTGCTGAGCAGTGGTGTTCGGGCAGTGTAGGGGACGTACTGGGGTGGTGTTTCAGGGTTTAGTGCTGAGCAGTGGTGTTCGGGCAGTGTAGGGGGTCTTGCTGGTGATGGTGTTTCAGTGTTTAGTGCTGAGCAGTGGTGTTCGGGCAGTGTAGGGGGACGTACTGGGGTGGTGTTTCAGGGTTTAGTGCTGAGCAGTGGTGTTCAGGCAGTGTAGGGGGTCTTGCTGGTGATGGTGTTCCAGGGTTTAGGGCAGTGCAGTGGTGTTCGGTAGTGTAGGTGTCATGGTGGGGCTCGTGTTTCAGGGTTTAGTGCAGTGCAGTGGTGTTCAGGTTGTGTAGGAGTTCGTGCTGTGGCTGGTGTTTCAGGGTTTAGGGCAGTGCAGTGGTGTTCGGGCAGTGTAGGGGGTCATGCTGGGGCTGGTCTTTCAGTGTATAGGGCAGTGCAGTGGTGTTCAGGCAGTGTAGGGGGTCGTGCTGGGGCTGGTGTTTCAGGGTTTAGGTCGGTGCTGTAGTGTTTGGGCAGTGTAGGGGGTCGTGCTGGGGCTGGTGTTTCAGGGTTTAGGTCGGTGCAGTAGTGTTCGGGCAGAGTAGGGGGTCGTGCAGGGGGTGGTGTTTCAGGCTTTAGGGCAGTGCAGTTGTTTTCGGGCAGTGTAGGGGGATGTACTGGGGGTGGTGTTTCAGGTTTTAGGGCAGTGCAGTGGTGTTCGGGCAGTGTAGGGGGTCATGCTGGGGCTAATGTTTCAGGGTTTAGGGCGGAGCAGTGGTGTTCGGGCAGTGTAGGGGGTTGTGCTGGGGTGGTGTTTCAGGGTTTAGTGCAGTGCAGTGGTGTTCGGGTTGTTTAGGGTGTCATGCTGGGGCTTGTGTTTCAGGGTTTAGGGCAGTGCAGTGGTGTTCTGGAAGTGTAGGGTGTCGTGCTGGGGGTGGTGCTTCAGGGTTTAGGGCAGAGCAGTGGTGTTCGGGCAGTTTAGGGTGTCGTGCTGGTGATGGTGTTTCAGGATTTTGGGCAGAGCAGTGGTGTTCGGGCAGTCTAGGGGGTCGTGCAGGGGGTGGTGTTTCAGGGTTTAGGGCAGTGCAGTGGTGTTCGGGCAGTGTAGGGGGTCATGCAGGGGGGTGGTGTTTCAGGGTTTACGACAGTGCAGTGGTGTTCGGGCAGTGTAGCGGGTCGTGCTGGTTGTGGCGTTTTGGGTTTTAGGGCAGTGCAGTGGTGTTTGGGCAGTGTGAGGGGTCATGCTGGGGCTGGTGTTTTAGGGATTAGGGCAGTGCAGTGGTGTTCGGGCAGTGTGGGGGTCGTGCTGGGGGTAGGGTTTCAGGGTTTAGGGCAGAGCAGTGGTGTTCGGGCAGTGTAGGGGGTTGTGCTGGTGCTAGTTTTTCAGGATTTAGGGTAGAGCAGTGGTGTTCGGGCAGTGTAGGGGGAAGTACTGGGGGTGGTGTTTCAGGGTTTAGTGCTGAGCAGTGGTGTTCGGGCAGTGTAGGGGGTCTTGCTGGGGATGGTGTTTCAGGGTTTAGGGCAGTGCAGTGGTGTTCGGGCAGTGTAGTGGGTCGTGGTGGAGGTGGTGTTTAAAGGGTTTTAGGGCAGGGGTGTTTGGGCAGTGCAGGGGGTCGTGCTGGGGGTGGTGTTTCAGGGTTTAGTGCAGTGCAGTGGTGTTCGTGGAGTGTAGGGGATCGTGCTGGGGCTGGTGTTTCAGGGTTACGGAAGTGCAGTGGTGTTCGGGCATTGTAGGGGGTCGTGCTGGGGCTGCTGTTTTAGGGTTTAGAGCAGTGCAGTGGTGTTCGGGCAGTGTACGGGGTTGTGCTGGGGCTGGTGTTTAAGGATTTAGGGCAGTGCAGTCGTGTTCGGTCAATATATGGGGTCGTGCTTAGGCTGGTGTTTCAGTGTTTAGGGCAGTGCAGTGGTGTTTAGGCAGTGTAGAGGATCATGCTGGGGCTTGTATTTCAGGTTTTAGGGCAGTGCAGTGGTGTTCGGGCAGTGTAGGGGGTCGTGCTGGGGCTGGTGTTTCAGGGTTTAGGGCAGTGCAGTGGTGTTCGGGCAGTGTAGGGAGCCGTGCTGGGGCTGGTGTTTCAGGGTTTAGGGCAGTGTAGTGGTGTTCGGGCAGTGTAGGGGGTCGTACTGGGGCTGGTGTTTCAGGGTGTAGGGCAGTACAGTGGTTTTCGGGCAGTTTAGGGTGTCGTGCTGGGGCTTGTGTTTCAGGGTTTAGGGCAGTGCAGTGGTGTTCGGGCAGTGTAGGGTGTCGTGCTGGGGGTGGTGTTTCAGGGTTTAGGGCAGAGCAGTGCTGTTCGGCCAGTGTAGGGTACGTGCTGAGGGTGGTGTTTCAGGGTTTAGGGCAGAGCAGTGGTGTTCGGGCAGTGTAGGGGTCGTGCTGGGTGTGGTGTTTCAGGGTTTAGGGCAGTGCAGTGGTGTTCGGGCAGTGTAGGGGATCTTGCTGGGGCTGGTGTTTCAGGGTTTAGGGCAGTGCAGTGGTGTTCGGGCAGTGTAGGGGGTCGTGCTGGGGTTGGTGTTTCTGGGTTTAGGGCAGCGCAGTGGTGTTCGGGCATTGTAGGTGGTAGTGCGGGTTTTTCAGGATTTAGTGTAGAGCAGTGGTGTTCGGGCAGTGTAGGGGGACGTACTGGGGGTGGTGTTTCATGGTTTTGTGCTGAGCAGTGGTGTTCGGGCAGTGTTGGGGGTCTTGCTGGGGATGGTGTTTCAGGATTTAGGGCAGTGCAGTGGTGTTCGGGCATTGTAGTGGTTCATGGTGGAGGTGGTGTTTCAGGGTTTTAGGGCAGGGCAGTGGTGTTCGGGCAGTGTAGGGGGTCATGCTGGGGGTGGTGTTTCAGGGTTTAGGGCAGTGCAGTGGTGTTCGGGGAGTGAAGGGGATCGTGCTCGGGCTGGTGTTTCAGTGTCACATCAGTGCAGTAGGGTTCGTACAGTGAAGGGGGTCGTGCTGAGACTGGTGTTTTAGGATTTAGGGCAGTGCAGTGGTGTTCGGGCAGTGTAGAGGGTCATGCTGGGGCTCGTGTTTCAGGGTTTAGGGCAGTGCAGTGGTGTTCGGGCAGTGTTGGGGGTCGTGCTGGGGCTGGTGTTTCAGGGTTTAGGGCAGTGCAGTGGTGTTCGGGCAGTGTGGGGAGTTGTGCTGGGGCTGGTGTTTCAGGGTTTAGGGCAGTGCAGTGGTGTTCGGGCAGTGTAGGGGGTCGTGGTGGAAGTGGTGTTTCATGGTTTAGGGCAGTGCAGTGATGTTCGGGTAGTGTAGGGGGTCATGGTGCGGCTGGTGTTTCAGGGTTTAGGGCATTGCAGTGGTGTTCGGGTAGTGTATGGGTCATGCTTGGGCTGGTGTTTCAGGGTTTAGGGCAGTGCAGTGGTGTTTGAGCAGTGTAGGGGGTCGTGGTGGAGGTGGTGTTTCAGGGTTTAGGGCAGTGCAGTGGTGTTTGGTGAGTGTAGGGGATCGTGCTGGGGCTGGTGTGTCAGGGTTTAGGGCAGTGCAGTGGTGTTTGGGCAGTGTAGGGGATCATGCTGGGGCTGGTGTTTCAGGGTTTAGGGCAGTGCAGTGGTGTTTGGTAGTGTAGGTGTCATGGTGGGGCTCGTGTTTCAGGGTTTAGGGCAGTGCAGTGGTGTTCGGGCAGTGTAGGGGGTCGTGCTGGGGCTGGTGTTTTAGTGTATAGGGCAGTGCAGTGGTGTTCGGACAGTGTAGGGGCTCATGGTGGGGCTGCTGATTCAGGGTTTAGGGCAGTGCAGTGGTGTTCGGGCAGTGTAGGGAGTCGTGCTTGGGCTGGTGTTTAAGGGTTTAGGGCAGTGCAGTAGTGTTTAGGCAGTGTAGAGGTTCGTGCTGGGGCTTGTATTTCAGGGTTTAGGGCAGTGCAGTGGTGTTCGGGCAGTGTAGGGTGTCGTGCTGGGGCTGGTGTTTCAGGGTTTAGGGCAGTGCAGTGGTGTTCGGGCAGTGTAGTGAGTCGTTCTGGGGCTGGGGTTTCAGGGTTTAGGGCAGTGCAGTGGTGTTCGGGAAGTGTAGGGTGTCGTGCTGGGGGTGGTGCTTCAGGGTTTAGGGCAGAGCAGTGATGTTCGGGCAGTTTAGGGTGTCGTGCTGGTGCTGGTGTTTCAGGATTTTGGGCACAGCAGTGGTGTTCGGTCAGTCTAGGGGGTCGTGCAGGGGGTGTTGTTTCAGGGTTTAGGGCAGTGCAGTGGTGTTTTGGGCAGTGTAGGGGGTCATGCAGGGGGGTGGTGTTTCAGGGTTTAGGTCACTGCAGTCGTGTTCGGGCAGTGTAGCGGGTCGTGCTGGGTGTGGCGTTTCAGGGTTTAGGGCAGTACAGTGGTGTTCGGGCAGTGTGAGGGGTCGTGCTGGGGCTGTTGTTTTAGGGATTAGGGCAGTGCAGTGTTGTTGGGAAGTTTAGGGGGTCGTGCTGGGGGTCGGGTTTCAGGGTTTAGGGCATAGCAGTGGTGTTCGGACAGTGTAGGGGCTTGTACTGGTGCTGGTTTTTCAGGATTTAGGGTAGAGCAGTGGTGTTCGAGCAGTGTAGGGGATCGTACTGGGGGTGGTGTTTCAGGGTTTAGTGCTGAGCAATGGTGTTCGGGCAGTGTAGTGGGTCTTGCTGGGGATGGTGTTTCAGGGTTTAGGGCAGTGCAGTGGTGTTCGGGCAGTGTAGTGGGTCATGGTGGAGGTGGTGATTCAGGGTTTTAGGGCAGGGGTGTTCGGGCAGTGTAGGGGTCGTGCTGGGGGTGGTGTTTCAGGGCTTAGGGCAGTGCAGTGGTGTTCTTGGAGTGTAGGGGATCGTGCTGGGGCTGGTGTTTCAGGGTTATGGAAGTGCAGTGGTGTTCGGGCAGTGTAGGGGGTCGTGCTAGGGCTGGTGTTTCAGGGTTTAGGGCAGTGCAGTGGTTTTCGGGCAGTATAGGGGGTCATGCTGGGGCTGGTGTTTCAGGGTTTAGGGCAGAACAGTGATGTTCGGGCAGATTAGGGTGTCGTGCTGGTGCTGGTGTTTCAGGATTTAGGGCAGAGCCGTCGTGTTCGGGCAGTGTAGGGGGACGTGCTGGGGCTGGTGTTTCAGGGTTTAGGGCAGAGCAGTGGTGTTCTGCCAGTGTAGGGGGATGTGCTGGGGTGGTGTTTCAGGGTTTAGGGCAGAGCAGTGGTGTTCTGGCAGTGTAGGGGTCATGCTGGGGGTGGTGTTTCAGGGTTTAGGGCAGTGCAGTGGTGTTCGGGCCGTGTAGGGGATCTTGCTGGGGCTAATGTTTCAGGGTTTAGGGCAGAGCAGTGGTGTTCGGGCAGTGTAGGGGGTCATGCTGGGGTGGTGTTTCAGGGTTTAGGGCAGTGCAGTGGTGTTCGGGCAGTGTAGGGGGTCTTGCTGGGGCTGATGTTTCAGGGTTTAGAGCAGTGCAGTGGTGTTCGGAGAGTATAGGGGGTCGATCTGGGGGTGGGGTTTCAGGGTTTAGGGAAGATCAGTGGTGTTCGGGCATTGTAGGTGGTAGTGCTGGTTTTTCAGGATTTAGTGTAGAGCAGTGGTGTTCGGGCAGTGTAGGGGGACATACTGGGGGTGGTGTTTCAGGGTTTAGTGCTGAGCAGTGGTGTTCAGGCAGTGTTGGGGGTCTTGCTGGGGCTGGTGTTTGAGAGTTTAGGGCAGTGCAGTGGTGTTCGGGGAGCGTAGGGGATCGTGCTGGGACTGGTGTTTGAGAGTTTAGGGCAGTGCAGTGGTGTTCGGGCAGTGTAGAGGGTCATGCTGGGGCTCGTGTATCAGGGTTTAGGGCAGTGCAGTGGTGTTCGGGCAGTGTAGGGGGTCGTGCTGGGGCTGGTGTTTCAAGGTTTAGGGCAGTGCAGTGGTGTTCGGGCAGTGTAGGGAGTTGTGCTGGGGCTGGTGTTTCAGGGTTTAGGGCAGTGCAGTGTTGTTCGGGCCGTGTAGGGGATCGAGTGGGGGGTGGTGTTTCAGGGTTTAGGGCAGTGCAGTGGTGTTTGAGCAGTGTAGGGGGTCGTGCGGGGTGGTGTTTCAGGGTTTAGGACAGTGCAGTTGTGTTCGAGCGGTGTAGGTGGTTGTGCTGGGGCTGGTATTATTGGGTTTAGGGCAGTGCAGTGGTGTTTGGGCAGTGTCAGGGTCATGCTGGTGTTTCAGGGTTTAGGGCAGAGCAGTGGTGTTTGGGCAGTGTAGGGGGACGTACTGGGGATGGTGTTTCAGGGTTTAGAGCAGAGCAGTTGTGTTCGGACAGTGTAGGGGGTTGTGGTGTGGGTGGTGTTTCAGGGTTTTGGGCAGTGCAGTGGTGTTAGGGCAGTGTAGGGGGTAGTGGAGGAGGTGGTGTTTCAGGGTGTTAGGGCAGTTCAGTGGTGTTCGGGCAGTGTAGGGGGTCATGCTGGGGGTGGTGTTTCAGGATTTAGGGCAGTTCAGTGGTGTTCAGGGAGTGTAGGGGTTCGCGCTGGGGCTGGTGTTTCACAGTTTAAGGCAGTGCAGTGGTGTTCGGGCAGTGTAGGGGGTCGTGCTGGGGCTGGTGTTTAAGGGTTTAGGGCAGTGCAGTGATGATCGGGCAGTGTAGGGGGTTGTGCTGGGGCTGGTGTTTCAGGGTTTAAGGCAGTGCAGTGGTGTTCGGGCAGCATAGGGGGTCATGGTGGGGCTGGTGTTTCAGGGTTTAGGGCAGTGCAGTGGTGTTCGTGGAGTGTAGGGGATCGTGCTGGGGCTGGTGTTTCAGGGTTACGGAAGTGCAGTGGTGTTCAGGCATTGTAGGGGGTCGTGCTGGGGCTGGTGTTTTAGGGTTTAGAGCAGTGCAGTGGTGTTCGGGCAGTGTACGGGGTTGTGCTGGGGCTGGTGTTTAAGGATTTAGGGCAGTGCAGTCGTGTTCGGTCAATATATGGGGTCGTGCTTAGGCTGGTGTTTCAGTGTTTAGGGCAGTGCAGTGGTGTTTAGGCAGTGTAGAGGATCATGCTGGGGCTTGTATTTCAGGTTTTAGGGCAGTGCAGTGGTGTTCGGGCAGTGTAGGGGGTCGTGCTGGGGCTGGTGTTTCAGGGTTTAGGGCAGTGCAGTGGTGTTCGGGCAGTGTAGGGAGCCGTGCTGGGGCTGGTGTTTCAGGGTTTAGGGCAGTGTAGTGGTGTTCGGGCAGTGTAGGGGGTCGTACTGGGGCTGGTATTTCAGGGTGTAGGGCAGTACAGTGGTTTTCGGCCAGTGTAGGGTACGTGCTGAGGGTGGTGTTTCAGGGTTTAGGGCAGAGCAGTGGTGTTCGGGCAGTGTAGGGGTCGTGCTGGGTGTGGTGTTTCAGGGTTTAGGGCAGTGCAGTGGTGTTCGGGCAGTGTAGGGGGTCGTGCTGGGGTTGGTGTTTCTGGGTTTAGGGCAGCGGGGTGGTGTTTGGGCATTGTAGGTGGTAGTGCGGGTTTTTCAGGATTTAGTGTAGAGCAGTGGTGTTCGGGCAGTGTAGGGGGACGTACTGGGGGTGGTGTTTCATGGTTTAGTGCTGAGCAGTGGTGTTCGGGCAGTGTTGGGGGTCTTGCTGGGGAGGGTGTTTCAGGATTTAGGGCAGTGCAGTGGTGTTCGGGCAGTGTAGTGGTTCATGGTGGAGGTGGTGTTTCAGGGTTTTAGGGCAGGGCAGTGGTGTTCGGGCAGTGTAGGGGGTCATGCTGGGGGTGGTGTTTCAGGGTTTAGGGCAGTGCAGTGGTGTTCGGGGAGTGAAGGGGATCGTGCTCGGGCTGGTGTTTCAGTGTCACGTCAGTGCAGTGGTGTTCGGGCAGTGAAGGGGGTCGTGCTGAGACTGGTGTTTTAGGATTTAGGGCAGTGCAGTGGTGTTCGGGCAGTGTAGAGGGTCATGCTGGGGCTCGTGTTTCAGGGTTTAGGGCAGTGCAGTGGTGTTCGGGCAGTGTAGGGGGTCGTGCTGGGGCTGGTGTTTCAGGGTTTAGGGCAGTGCAGTGGTGTTCGGGCAGTGTGGGGAGTTGTGCTGTGGCTGGTGTTTCAGGGTTTAGGGCAGTGCAGTGGTGTTTGGGCAGTGTAGGGGGTCGTGGTGGAAGTGGTGTTTCATGGTTTAGGGCAGTGCAGTGATGTTCGGGTAGTGTAGGGGGTCATGGTGCGGCTGGTGTTTCAGGGTTTAGGGCATTGCAGTGGTGTTCGGGTAGTGTATGGGTCATGCTTGGGCTGGTGTTTCAGGGTTTAGGGCAGTGCAGTGGTGTTTGGGCAGTGTAGGGGGTCATGGTGGAGGTGGTGTTTCAGGGTTTAGGGCAGTGCAGTGGTGTTTGGTGAGTGTAGGGGATCGTGCTGGGGCTGGTGTGTCAGGGTTTAGGGCAGTGCAGTGGTGTTTGGGCAGTGTAGGGGATCATGCTGGGGCTGGTGTTTCAGGGTTTAGGGCAGTGCAGTGGTGTTTGGTAGTGTAGGTGTCATGGTGGGACTCGTGTTTCAGGGTTTAGTGCAGTACAGTGGTGTTCAGGTAGTGTAGGAGGTCGGGCTGGGGCAGGTGTTTCAGGGTTTAGGGCAGTGCAGTGGTGTTCGGGCAGTGTAGGGGGTCGTGCTGGGGCTGGTGTTTTAGTGTATAGGGCAGTGCAGTGGTGTTCAGGCAGTGTAGGGGTTCGTGCTGGGGCTGGTGTTTCAGGGTTTAGGTCGGTGCAGTGTTATTCGGGCAGTGTAGGGGGTCATGCTGATGCTGGTGTTTCAGGGTTTAGGTCGGTGCAGTGGTGTTCGGCCAGTGTAAGGGGTCGTGCAAGGGGTGGAGTTTCAGGCTTTAGGGCAGTGCAGTTGTTTTCGGGCAGTGTAGGGGGATGTACTGGGGGTGGTGTTTCAGGTTTTAGGGCAGTGCAGTGGTGTTCGGGCAGTGTAGGGTGTCGTGCTGGGGCTAATGTTTCAGGGTTTAGGGCGGAGCAGTAGTGTTGGGGCAGTGTAGGGGGTCGTGCTGGGGCTGGTGTTTCAGGGTTTAGGGCAGTGCAGTGGTGTTCGGGCTGTTTAGGGTGTCGTGCTGGTGCTTGTGTTTCAGGGTTTAGGGCAGTGCAGTGGTGTTCGGGAAGTGTAGGATGTCGTGCTGGGGGTGGTGCTTCAGGGTTTAGGGCAGAGCAGTGATGTTCGGGCAGTTTAAGGTGTCGTGCTGGTGCTGGTGTTTCAGGATTTTGGGCAGTGCAGTGGTGTTGGTTGATTGTAGGGGATCCTGCTGGGGCTGGTGTTTCAAGGTTACAGAAGTGCAGTGGTGTTCGGGCAGTGTAGGGGGTCGTGCTGGGGCTGGTGTTTTAGGGTTTAGAGCAGTGCAGTGGTGTTCGGGCAGTGTAGGGGGTCGTGCTGGGGCTGGTGTTTAAGGGTTTAGGGCAGTGCAGTGGTGTTCGGACAGTGTAGGGGCTCATGGTGGGGCTGCTGATTCAGGGTTTAGGGGGGTGCAGTGGTGTTCGGGCAGTGTAGGGAGTCGTGCTTGGGCTGGTGTTTAAGGGTTTAGGGCAGTGCAGTAGTGTTTAGGCAGTGTAGAGGTTCGTGCTGGGGCTTGTATTTCAGGGTTTAGGGCAGTGCAGTGGTGTTCGGGCAGTGTAGGGTGTCGTGCTGGGGCTGGTGTTTCAGGGTTTAGGGCAGTGCAGTGGTGTTCAGGCAGTGTAGTGAGTCGTTCTGGGGCTGGGGTTTCAGGGTTTAGGGCAGTGCAGTGGTGTTCGGGAAGTGTAGGGTGTCGTGCTGGGGGTGGTGCTTCAGGGTTTAGGGCAGAGCAGTGATGTTCGGGCAGTTTAGGGTGTCGTGCTGGTGCTGGTGTTTCAGGATTTTGGGCACAGCAGTGGTGTTCGGGCAGTGTAGGGGGTCGTGCAGGGGGTGTTGTTTCAGGGTTTAGGGCAGTGCAGTGGTGTTCGGGGAGTGTAGGGGGTCATGCAGGGGGGTGGTGTTTCAGGGTTTAGGTCACTGCAGTCATGTTCAGGCAGTGTAGCGGGTCGTGCTGGGTGTGGCGTTTCAGGGTTTAGGGCAGTACAGTGGTGTTTGGGCAGTGTGAGGGGTCGTGCTGGGGCTGTTGTTTTAGGGATTAGGGCAGTGCAGTGGTGTTGGGAAGTGTAGGGGGTCGTGCTGGGGGTTGGGTTTCAGGGTTTAGGGCAGAGCAGTGGTGTTCGGACAGTGTAGGGGCTTGTACTGGTGCTGGTTTTTCAGGATTTAGGGTAGAGCAGTGGTGTTCGAGCAGTGTAGGGGGACGTACTGGGGGTGGTGTTTCAGGGTTTAGTGCTGAGCAATGGTGTTCGGGCAGTGTAGTGGGTCTTGCTGGGGATGGTGTTTCAGGGTTTAGGGCAGTGCAGTGGTGTTCGAGCAATGTAGTGGGTCGTGGTGGAGGTGGTGATTCAGGGTTTTAGGGTAGGGCAGTGGTGTTCGGGCAGCATAGGGGGTCATGGTGGGGCTGGTGTTTCAGGGTTTAGGGCAGTGCAGTGGTGTTCGTGGAGTGTAGGGGATCGTGCTAGGGCTGGTGTTTCAGGGTTACGGAAGTGCAGTGGTGTTCAGGCATTGTAGGGGGTCGTGCTGGGGCTGGTGTTTTAGGGTTTAGAGCAGTGCAGTGGTGTTCGGGCAGTGTACGGGGTTGTGCTGGGGCTGGTGTTTAAGGATTTAGGGCAGTGCAGTCGTGTTCGGTCAATATATGGGGTCGTGCTTAGGCTGGTGTTTCAGTGTTTAGGGCAGTGCAGTGGTGTTTAGGCAGTGTAGAGGATCATGCTGGGGCTTGTATTTCAGGTTTTAGGGCAGTGCAGTGGTGTTCGGGCAGTGTAGGGGGTCGTGCTGGGGCTGGTGTTTCAGGGTTTAGGGCAGTGCAGTGGTGTTCGGGCAGTGTAGGGAGCCGTGCTGGGGCTGGTGTTTCAGGGTTTAGGGCAGTGTAGTGGTGTTCGGGCAGTGTAGGGGGTCGTACTGGGGCTGGTATTTCAGGGTGTAGGGCAGTACAGTGGTTTTCGGGCAGTTTAGGGTGTCGTGCTGGGGCTTGTGTTTCAGGGTTTAGGGCAGTGCAGTGGTGTTCGGGCAGTGTAGGGTGTCGTGCTGGGGTTGGTGTTTCAGGGTTTAGGGCAGAGCAGTGCTGTTCGGCCAGTGTAGGGTACGTGCTGAGGGTGGTGTTTCAGGGTTTAGGGCAGAGCAGTGGTGTTCGGGCAGTGTAGGGGTCGTGCTGGGTGTGGTGTTTCAGGGTTTAGGGCAGTGCAGTGGTGTTCGGGCAGTGTAGGGGGTCGTGCTGGGGTTGGTGTTTCTGGGTTTAGGGCAGCGCAGTGGTGTTTGGGCATTGTAGGTGGTAGTGCGGGTTTTTCAGGATTTAGTGTAGAGCAGTGGTGTTCGGGCAGTGTAGGGGGACATACTGGGGGTGGTGTTTCATGGTTTAGTGCTGAGCAGTGGTGTTCGGGCAGTGTTGGGGGTCTTGCTGGGGATGGTGTTTCAGGATTTAGGGCAGTGCAGTGGTGTTCGGGCAGTGTAGTGGTTCATGGTGGAGGTGGTGTTTCAGGGTTTTAGGGCAGGGCAGTGGTGTTCGGGCAGTGTAGGGGGTCATGCTGGGGGTGGTGTTTCAGGGTTTAGGGCAGTGCAGTGGTGTTCGGGGAGTGAAGGGGATCGTGCTCGGGCTGGTGTTTCAGTGTCACGTCAGTGCAGTGGTGTTCGGGCAGTGAAGGGGGTCGTGCTGAGACTGGTGTTTTAGGATTTAGGGCAGTGCAGTGGTGTTCGGGCAGTGTAGAGGGTCATGCTGGGGCTCGTGTTTCAGGGTTAAGGGCAGTGCAGTGGTGTTCGGGCAGTGTAGGGGGTCGTGCTGGGGCTGGTGTTTCAGGGTTTAGGGCAGTGCAGTGGTGTTCGGGCAGTGTGGGGAGTTGTGCTGTGGCTGGTGTTTCAGGGTTTAGGGCAGTGCAGTGGTGTTTGGGCAGTGTAGGGGGTCGTGGTGGAAGTGGTGTTTCATGGTTTAGGGCAGTGCAGTGATGTTCGGGTAGTGTAGGGCGTCATGGTGCGGCTGGTGTTTCAGGGTTTAGGGCATTGCAGTGGTGTTCGGGTAGTGTATGGGTCATGCTTGGGCTGGTGTTTCAGGGTTTAGGGCAGTGCAGTGGTGTTTGGGCAGTGTAGGGGGTCATGGTGGAGGTGGTGTTTCAGGGTTTAGGGCATTGGTGTTTGGTGAGTGTAGGGGATCGTGCTGGGGCTGGTGTGTCAGGGTTTAGGGCAGTGCAGTGGTGTTTGGGCAGTGTAGGGGATCATGCTGGGGCTGGTGTTTCAGGGTTTAGGGCAGTGCAGTGGTGTTTGGTAGTGTAGGTGTCATGGTGGGACTCGTGTTTCAGGGTTTAGTGCAGTACAGTGGTGTTCAGGTAGTGTAGGAGGTCGGGCTGGGGCAGGTGTTTCAGGGTTTAGGGCAGTGCAGTGGTGTTCGGGCAGTGTAGGGGGTCGTGCTGGGGCTGGTGTTTTAGTGTATAGGGCAGTGCAGTGGTGTTCAGGCAGTGTAGGGGTTCGTGCTGGGGCTGGTGTTTCAGGGTTTAGGTCGGTGCAGTGTTATTTGGGCAGTGTAGGGGGTCATGCTGATGCTGGTGTTTCAGGGTTTAGGTCGGTGCAGTGGTGTTCGGCCAGAGTAAGGGGTCGTGCAAGGGGTGGAGTTTCAGGCTTTAGGGCAGTGCAGTTGTTTTCGGGCAGTGTAGGGGGATGTACTGGGGGTGGTGTTTCAGGTTTTAGGGCAGTGCAGTGGTGTTCGGGCAGTGTAGGGTGTCGTGCTGGGGCTAATGTTTCAGGGTTTAGGGCGGAGCAGTAGTGTTGGGGCAGTGTAGGGGGTCGTGCTGGGGCTGGTGTTTCAGGGTTTAGGGCAGTGCAGTGGTGTTCGGGCTGTTTAGGGTGTCGTGCTGGTGCTTGTGTTTCAGGGTTTAGGGCAGTGCAGTGGTGTTCGGGAAGTGTAGGATGTCGTGCTGGGGGTGGTGCTTCAGGGTTTAGGGCAGAGCAGTGATGTTCGGGCAGTTTAAGGTGTCGTGCTGGTGCTGGTGTTTCAGGATTTTGGGCAGTGCAGTGGTGTTGGTTGATTGTAGGGGATCCTGCTGGGGCTGGTGTTTCAAGGTTACAGAAGTGCAGTGGTGTTCGGGCAGTGTAGGGGGTCGTGCTGGGGCTGGTGTTTTAGGGTTTAGAGCAGTGCAGTGGTGTTCGGGCAGTGTAGGGGGTCGTGCTGGGGCTGGTGTTTAAGGGTTTAGGGCAGTGCAGTGGTGTTCGGACAGTGTAGGGGCTCATGGTGGGGCTGCTGATTCAGGGTTTAGGGGGGGTGCAGTGGTGTTCGGGCAGTGTAGGGAGTCGTGCTTGGGCTGGTGTTTAAGGGTTTAGGGCAGTGCAGTAGTGTTTAGGCAGTGTAGAGGTTCGTGCTGGGGCTTGTATTTCAGGGTTTAGGGCAGTGCAGTGGTGTTCGGGCAGTGTAGGGTGTCGTGCTGGGGCTGGTGTTTCAGGGTTTAGGGCAGTGCAGTGGTGTTCAGGCAGTGTAGTGAGTCGTTCTGGGGCTGGGGTTTCAGGGTTTAGGGCAGTGCAGTGGTGTTCGGGAAGTGTAGGGTGTCGTGCTGGGGGTGGTGCTTCAGGGTTTAGGGCAGAGCAGTGATGTTCGGGCAGTTTAGGGTGTCGTGCTGGTGCTGGTGTTTCAGGATTTTGGGCACAGCAGTGGTGTTCGGGCAGTCCAGGGGGTCATGCAGGGGGGTGGTGTTTCAGGGTTTAGGTCACTGCAGTCATGTTCAGGCAGTGTAGCGGGTCGTGCTGGGTGTGGCGTTTCAGGGTTTAGGGCAGTACAGTGGTGTTTGGGCAGTGTGAGGGGTCGTGCTGGGGCTGTTGTTTTAGGGATTAGGGCAGTGCAGTGGTGTTGGGAAGTGTAGGGGGTCGTGCTGGGGGTTGGGTTTCAGGGTTTAGGGCAGAGCAGTGGTGTTCGGACAGTGTAGGGGCTTGTACTGGTGCTGGTTTTTCAGGATTTAGGGTAGAGCAGTGGTGTTCGAGCAGTGTAGGGGGACGTACTGGGGTGGTGTTTCAGGGTTTAGTGCTGAGCAATGGTGTTCGGGCAGTGTAGTGGGTCTTGCTGGGGATGGTGTTTCAGGGTTTAGGGCAGTGCAGTGGTGTTCGAGCAATGTAGTGGGTCGTGGTGGAGGTGGTGATTCAGGGTTTTAGGGTAGGGCAGGGGTGTTCGGGCAGTGTAGGGGGTCGTGCTGGGGGTGGTGTTTCAGGGCTTAGGGCAGTGCAGTGGTGTTCGTGGAGTGTAGGGGATCGTGCTGGGGATGGTGTTTCAGGGTTATGGAAGTGCAGTGGTGTTCGGGCAGTGTAGGGGGTCGTGCTAGGGCTGGTGTTTCAGGGTTTAGGGCAGTGCAGTGGTTTTCGGGCAGTGTAGGGGGTCATGCTGGGGCTGGTGTTTCAGGGTTTAGGGCAGTGCAGTGGTGTTCGGGCAGTGTAGGGTGTCGTGCTGGGGCTTGTGTTTCAGGGTTTAGGGCAGTGCAGTGGTGTTCGGGCAGTGTAGGGTGTCGTGCTGGGGGTGGTGTTTCAGGGTTTAGGGCAGAACAGTGATGTTCGGGCAGATTAGGGTGTCGTGCTGGTGCTGGTGTTTCAGGATTTAGGGCAGAGCCGTCGTGTTCGGGCAGTGTAGGGGGACGTGCTGGGGCTGGTGTTTTAGGGTTTAGGGCAGAGCAGTGGTGTTCGGCCAGTGTAGGGGGATGTGCTGGGGTGGTGTTTCAGGGTTTAGGGCAGAGCAGTGGTGTTCTGGCAGTGTAGGGGTCAAGCTGGGGGTGGTGTTTCAGGGTTTAGGGCAGTGCAGTGGTGTTCGGGCCGTGTAGGGGATCTTGCTGGGGCTGGTGTTTCAGGGTTTAGGGCAGAGCAGTGGTGTTCGGGCAGTGTAGGGGGTCGTGCTGGGGTGGTGTTTCAGGGTTTAGAGCAGTGCAGTGGTGTTCGGGCCGTGTAGGGGGTCTTGCTGGGGCTGATGTTTCAGGGTTTAGAGCAGTGCAGTGGTGTTCGGAGAGTATAGGGGGTTGTTCTGGGGGTGGGGTTTCAGGGTTTAGGGAAGATCAGTGGTGTTCGGGCATTGTAGGTGGTAGTGCTGGTTTTTCAGGATTTAGTGTAGAGCAGTGGTGTTCGGGCAGTGTAGGGGGACATACTGGGGGTGGTGTTTCAGGGTTTAGTGCTGAGCAGTGGTGTTCAGGCAGTGTTGGGGGTCTTGCTGGGGATGGTGTTTCACGGTTTAGTGCAGTGGTGTTCGGGCAGTGTAGTTGTTCGTGCTGGGGGTGGTGTTTCAGGGTTTAGGGCAGTGCAGTGGTGTTCGGGGAGCGTAGGGGATCGTGCTGGGACTGGTGTTTGAGGGTTTAGGGCAGTGCAGTGGTGTTCGGGCAGTGTAGAGGGTCATGCTGGGGCTCGTGTTTCAGGGTTTAGGGCAGTGCAGTGGTGTTCGGGCAGTGTAGGGGGTCGTGCTGGGGCTGGTGTTTCAAGTTTTAGGGCAGTGCAGTGGTGTTCGGGCAGTGTAGGGAGTTGTGCTGGGGCTGGTGTTTCAGGGTTTAGGGCAGTGCAGTGGTGATCGGGCAGTGTAGGGTTAGTGCTGTATGTGGTCTTTCAGGGTTTTAGGGCAGTGCAGTGGTGTTCGGGCCGTGTAGGGGATCGAGTGGGGGGTGGTGTTTCAGGGTTTAGGGCAGTGCAGTGGTGTTTGAGCAGTGTAGGGGGTCGTGCGGGGTGGTGTTTCAGGGTTTAGGACAGTGCAGTTGTGTTCGAGCGGTGTAGGTGGTTGTGCTGGGGCTGGTACTATTGGGTTTAGGGCAGAACAGTGATGTTCGGGCAGATTAGGGTGTCGTGCTGGTGCTGGTGTTTCAGGATTTAGGGCAGAGCCGTCGTGTTCGGGCAGTGTAGGGGGACGTGCTGGGGCTGGTGTTTCAGGGTTTAGGGCAGAGCAGTGGTGTTCGGCCAGTGTATGGGGATGTGCTGGGGTGGTGTTTCAGGGTTTAGGGCAGAGCAGTGGTGTTCTGGCAGTGCAGGGGTCATGCTGGGGGTGGTGTTTCAGGGTTTAGGGCAGTGCAGTGGTGTTCGGGCCGTGTAGGGGATCTTGCTGGGGCTGGTGTTTCAGGGTTTAGGGCAGGGCAGTGGTGTTCGGGCAGTGTAGGGGGTCGTGCTGGGGTGGTGTTTCAGGGTTTAGGGCAGTGCAGTGGTGTTCGGGCAGTGTAGGGGGTCTTGCTGGGGCTGATGTTTCAGGGTTTAGAGCAGTGCAGTGGTGTTCGGAGAGTATAGGGGGTCGTTCTGGGGGTGGGGTTTCAGGGTTTAGGGAAGATCAGTGGTGTTTGGGCATTGTAGGTGGTAGTGCTGGTTTTTCAGGATTTAGTGTAGAGTAGTGGTGTTCGGGCAGTGTAGGGGGACATACTGGGGGTGGTGTTTCAGGGTTTAGTGCTGAGCAGTGGTGTTCAGGCAGTGTTGGGGGTCTTGCTGGGGATGGTGTTTCAGGGTTTAGTGCAGTGGTGTTCGGGCAGTGTAGTGGTTCGTGCTGGGGGTAGTGTTTCAGGGTTTAGGGCAGTGCAGTGGTGTTCGGGGAGCGTAGGGGATCATGCTGGGACTGGTGTTTGAGGGTTTAGGGCAGTGCAGTGGTGTTCGGGCAGTGTAGAGGGTCATGCTGGGGCTCGTGTTTCAGGGTTTAGGGCAGTGCAGTGGTGTTCGGGTAGTGTAGGGGGTCGTGCTGGAGCTGGTGTTTCAAGGTTTACGGCAGTGCAGTGGTGTTCGGGCAATGTAGGGAGTTGTGCTGGGGCTGGTGTTTCAGGGTTTAGGGCAGTGCAGTGGTGATCGGGCAGTGTAGGGTTCGTGCTGTATGTGGTCTTTCAGGGTTTTAGGGCAGTGCAGTGGTGTTCGGGCCATGTAGCGGATCGAGTGGGGGGTGGTGTTTCAGGGTTTAGGGCAGTGCAGTGGTGTTTGAGCAGTGTAGGGGGTCGTGCGGGGTGGTGTTTCAGGGTTTAGGACAGTGCAGTTTTGTTCGAGCGGTGTAGGTGGTTGTGCTGGGGCTGGTATTATTGGGTTTAGGGCAGTGCAGTGGTGTTTGGGCAGTGTCGGGGTCATGCTGGTGTTTCAGGGTTTAGGGCAGAGCAGTTGTGTTCGGACAGTGTAGGGGGTTGTGGTGTGGGTGGTGTTTCAGGGTTTTGGGCAGTGCAGTGGTGTTAGGGCAGTGTAGGGGGTAGTGGAGGAGGTGGTGTTTCAGGGTTTTAGGGCAGTGCAGTGGTGTTCGGGCAGTGTAGGGGGTCATGCTGGGGGTGGTGTTTCAGGATTTAGGGCAGTTCAGTGGTGTTCAGGGAGTGTAGGGGTTCGCGCTGGGGCTGGTGTTTCACAGTTTAAGGCAGTGCAGTGGTGCTCGGGCAGTGTAGGGGGTCGTGCTGGGGCTGGTGTTTCAGGGTTTAGGGCAGTGCAGTGATGTTCGGGCAGTGTAGGGGGTTGTGCTGGGGCTGGTGTTTCAGGGTTTAAGGCAGTGCAGTGGTGTTCGGGAAGCATAGGGGGTCATGGTGGGGCTGGTGTTTCAGGGTTTAGGGCAGTGCAGTGGTGTTCTGGTAGTGTAGGGGGTCATGCTGGGGGTGGTGTTTCAGGATTTACAGCAGTGCAGTGGTGTTCGGGCAGTGTAGGGGGTCGTGCTGGGGCTGGTGTTTCGGTGTTTAGGGCAGTGCAGTGGTGTTCGGGCAGTGTAGGGGGTCGTGCTGGGGCTGGTGATTATGGGTTTAGGGCAGTGCAGTGGTGTTCGGCAGTGTAGGGGGTCGTGCTGGGGCTGGTGTTTCAGGGTTTAGGGCAGTGCAGTGGTGTTAGGGCAGTGTAGGGGTCATGCTGGGGCTGGTGTTTCAGGGTTTAGTGCAGTGCAGTGGTGTTGGGGCAGTGTAGGGGGTTGTGCTGGGGCTGGTGTTTCAGGGTTTAGGGCAGTGCAGAGGTGTTCGGGCAGTTTAGGGTGTCGTGCTGGGGCTTGTGTTTCTGGGTTTACGGCAGTGCACTGGTGTTCGGGAAGTGTTGGCTGTTGTGCTGGGGGTGGTGTTTCAGGGATTAGCACAGAGCAGTGGTGTTCGGGCAGTTTAGTGTGTCGTGCGGGTGCTGGTGTTTCAGGGTTTAGGGCATGGCAGTGGTGTTCGGGCAGTGTAGGGGGTCGTGCTGCAGCTGGTGTTTCAGGGTTTAGGGCAGTGCAGTGGTGTTCGGGCAGTGTAGGGGGTTGTGCTGGGGCTGGTGTTTCAGGGTTTAGGTCAGTGCAGTGGTGTTTGGGTAGTGTAGGGGGTCGTGCTGGGGCTGGTGTTTCAGGGTTTAGGGCAGTGCAGTGTTGTTAGGGGAGTGTAGGGGTCGTGCTGGGACTGGTGTTTCAGGGTTTAGGGCAGTGCAGTGGTGTTCGGGCAGTGTAGGGGGTCGTGCTGGGGCTGGTGTTTCAGGGTTCAGGGCAGTGCAGTGGTGTTCGGGTAGTGTAGGAGGTCATGGTGGGGCTGGTGTTTCAGGGTTTAGGGCAGTGCAGTGGTGTTCAGGCAGTTTAGGGTGTCGTGCTGGGGCTTGTGTTTCAGGGATTAGGGCAGTGCAGTGGTGTTCTGGCAGTGTAGGGGGTCGTGCTGGGGCTGGTGAGTCAGGGTTTAGGGCAGTGAAGTGGTGTTCGGGCAGTGTAGGGCGTCGTGCTGGGGCTGGTGTTTCAGGGTTTAGGGCAGAGCAGTGGTGTTCGGGCAGTGTTGGGGGACGTACTGGGGATGGTGTTTCAGGGTGTAGGGCAGTGCAGTGGTGTTAGGGTAGTGTAGGGGTCGTGCTGGGGCTGGTGTTTCAGGGTTTAGGGCAGTTCAGCAGTGTTCAGGCAGTGTAGGGGGCCGTGGTGGAGGTGGTGTTTCAGGGTTTTAGGGCAGGGCAGTGTTGTTCGGGCAGTGTAGGGGGTCAAGCTGGGGGTGGTGTTTCAGGGTTTAGGGCAGTGCAGTGGTGTTTGGTGAGTATAGGGGATCATGCTGGGGTTGGTGTTTCAGGGTTTAGGGCAGTGCAGTGGTGTTTGGGCAGTGTAGGGGGTCGTGCTGGGGCTGGTGTTTCAGGGTTTAGGGCAGTGTAGTGGTGTTTGGGCAGTGTAGGGGGTCGTGCTGGGGCTGGTGTTTCAGGGTTTAGGGCAGTGCAGTGGTGTTCAGGTAGTGTAGGGTTCAGGGTGGGGCTCATGATGCAGGGTTGAGTGCAGTGCATTGGTGTTAGGGTAGTGTAGGGGGTCGTGCTGGGGCTGGGGCTGGTGTTTCAGGGTTTAGGGCAGTGCAGTGGTGTTCGGGCAGTGTAGGGGGTCGTGCTGGGGCTGGTGTTTCAGTGTATAGGGCAGTGCAGTGGTGTTAGGGCAGTGTAGGAGGTCGTGCTGGGGCTAGTTTTTCAGGATTTAGGGCGAAGCAGTGGTGTTCGGGCAGTGTAGGGGGTCGTGCTGGTGCTGGTGTTTCAGGGTTTACAGCAGTGCAGTGGTGTTCAGGAAGTGTAGGGGGTCGTGCTGGGGCTGGTGTTTTGGTGTTTAGGGCAGTGGAGTGGTGTTCGGCCACTGTAGGGGGTCGTGCTGGGGCTGGTGATTATGGGTTTAGGGCAGTGAAGTGGTGTTCGGCAGTGTGGAGGGTCGTGCTGAGCTGGTGTTTCAGGGTTTAAGGCAGTGCAGTGGGGTTCGGGCAGTGTAGGGGGTTGTGCTGGGGCTGGTGTTTCAGGGTTTTGGGCAGTGCAGTGGTGTTCGGGCAGTTTAGGGTGTCGTGCTGGGGCTTGTGTTTCAGGGTTTACGGCATTGCAGTGGTGTTCGGGAAGTGTTGGGTGTCGTGCTGGGGGTGGTGTTTCAGGGATTAGGGCAGAGCAGTGGTGTTCGGGCAGTTTAGGGTGTCGTGCTGGTGCTGGTGTTTCAGGGTTTAGGGCATGGCAGCGGTGTTCGGGCAGTGTAGGGGGTCGTGCTGCGGCTGGTGTTTCAGGGTTTAGGGCAGTGCAGTGGTGTTCGGGCAGTGTAGGGGGTTGTGCTGGGGCTGGTGTTTCAGGGTTTAGGTCAGTGCAGTGGTGTCCAGGTAGTGTAGGGGGTCATGGTGGGGCTGGTGTTTCAGGGTTTAGGGCAGTGCAGTGGTGTTCGGGCAGTGTAGGGGCTCATGCTGGGGCTGGAGTATAAGGGTTTTAGGGCAGGGTAGTGGTGTTCGGGCAGTGTAGGGGTTCTTGCTGGGGCTGGTGTTTCAGGGTTTAGGGCAGAGCAGTGGTGTTCGGGGAGTGTAGGGGTCGTGCTGGGGATGGTGTTTCAGGGTTTAGGGCAGTGCAGTGGTGTTCGGGTAGTGTAGGAGGTCATGGTGGGGCTGGTTTTTCAGGGTATAGGGCAGTGCAGTGGTGTTCGGGCAGTTTAGGGTGTCGTGCTGGGGCTTGTGTTTCAGGGTTTAGGGCAGTGCAGTGGTGTTCTGGCAGTGTAGGGGGTCGTGCTGGGGCTGGTGATTCAGGTGTTTAGGGCAGTGAAGTGGTGTTCGGGCAGTGTAGGGCGTAGTGCTGGGGCTGGTGTTTCAGGGTTTAGGGCAGAGCAGTGGTGTTCGGGCAGTGTTGGGGGACGTACTAGGGATGGTGTTTCAGGGTTTAGGGCAGGGCAGTGGTGTTAGGGTAGTGTAGGGGTCGTGCTGGGGCTGGTGTTTCAGGGTTTAGGGCAGTGCAGTAGTGTTCAGGCAGTGTAGGGGGTCGTGGTGAAGGTGGTGTTTCAGGGTTTTAGGGCAGGGCAGTGGTGTTTGGACAGTGTAGGGGGTCAAGCTGGGGGTGGTGTTTCAGGGTTTAGGGCAGTGCAGTAGTGTTTGGTAAGTATAAGGGATCATGCTGGGGTTGGAGTTTCAGGGTTTAGGGCAGTGCAGTGGTGTTCGGGCAGTGTAGGGGTCGTGCTGGGGCTGGTGTTTCAGTGTATTGGTCAGTGCAGTGGTGTTAGGGCAGTGTAGGGGGTAGTACTGGGACTAGTGTTTCAGGGTCTAGGGTGGAGCAGTGCTGTTCGGGCAGTGTAGGGGGTCGTGCTGGGGCTGGTGTTTCAGGGTTTCAGGCAGTGGTGTTCGGGCAGTATAGGTGGTCGTGCTGGGGCTGGTGTTTCAGGGTTTAGGGCAGTGCAGTGGTGTTCGGGCAGTTTAGGGTGTCGTGCTGGGACTTGTGTTTCAAGGTTTAGGGCTGTGCAGTGGTATTCGGGAAGTGTAGGGTGTCGTGCTTGGGGTGGTGCTTTAGGGTTTAGGGCAGAGCCGTGGTGTTCAGGAAGTTTAGGGTGTCGTGCTGGTGCTGGTGTTTCAGGGTTTAGAGCAGTGCAGTGGTGATCCGGCAGAGTAGGGGGTCATGCAGGGGGTGGTGTTTCAGGGTTTAGGGCAGTGCAGTGGTGTTCGGGCAGTGAAGGGGGTCGTGCTGGGGGTGGGGTTTCAGAGTTTAGGGCAGAGCAGTGGTGTTCGGGCTGTGTAGGGGGTCGTGCTGGTGCTGGTTTTTCAGGATTTAGTGGAGAGCAGTGGTGTTCGGGCAGTGTAGTGGGACATACTGGGGGTGGTGTTTCAGGGTTTAGTGCTGAGCAGTGGTGTTCGGGCAGTTTAGGGGGTCTTGCTGGGGATGGTGTTTCAGGGTTTAGGGCAGTGCAGTGGTGTTCGGGAGCTGTAGTGGGTCGTGGTGGAGGTGGTGTTTCAGGGTTTTAGTGCAGGGCAGGGGTGTTCGGGCAGTGTAGGGGGTCATTCTGGGACTGGTGTTTTAGGGTTTAGAGCAGTGCAGTGGTGTTCGGGCAGTGTAGGGGGTCGTGCTGGGGCTGGTGTTTAAGGGTTTAGGGCATTGCAGTGGTGTTCGGGAAATGTATGGGGTCGTGCTTAGGCTGGTGCTTCAGTGTTTAGGGCAGTGCAGTGGTGTTCAGGTAGTGTAGAGCGTCGTGCTGGGGCTTGTATTTTAGGGTTTAGGGCAGTGCAGTGGTGTTCGGGCAGTGTAGGGGGTCGTGCTGGGGCTGGTGTTTCAGGGTTTGGGGCAGTGCAGTGGTGTACTTGCAGTGTAGGGAGTCTTGCTGGGGCTGGTGTTTCAGTGTCTAGGGCAGTGCAGTGGTGTTCAGGCAGTGTAGGGGGTCGTGCTGGGGCTGGTGTTTCAGGGTTTAGGGCAGTGCAGTGGATTTCAGGCAGTTTAGGGTGTCGTGCTGGGGCTTGTGCTTCAGGGTTTGGGGCAGTGCAGTGGTGTTCGTGCAGTGTAGGGTTTCGTGCTGGGGTGGTGTTTCAGGGTTTAGGGCAGAGCAGTGGTGTTTGGGCAAATTAGGGTGTCGTGCTGGTGCTGGTGTTTCAGGATTTAGGGCAGAGCAGTGGTGTTCGGGCAGTGAAGGGGGACGTGCTGGGCTGGTGTTTCAGGGTTTAGGGCAGAGCAGTGGTGTTTGGCCAGTGTAGGGGGACGTGCTGGGGGTAATGTTTCGGGGTTTAGGGCAGAGCAGTGGTGTTCGGGCAGTGTAGGTGTCGTGCTGGGGGTGGTGTTTCAGGGTTTACGGCAGTGCAGTGGTGTTCGGTCAGTGTAGGGGATCTTGCTGGGGCTGGTGTTTCAGGGTTTAGGGCAGTGCAGTGGTGTTCGGGCACTGTAAGAGTCGTGCTGGGGGTGGTGTTTCAGGGTTCAGGGCAGTGCAGTGGTGTTCGGGCAGTGTAGGGGGTCGTGCTGGTGCTGGTTTTTCAGGATTTAGTGGAGAGCAGTGGTGTTCGGGCAGTGTAGTGGGACATACTGGGGGTGGTATTTCAGGGTTTAGTGCTGAGCAGTGGTGTTCGGGCAGTTTAGGGGGTCTTGCTGGGGATGGTGTTTCAGGGTTTAGGGCAGTGTAGTGGTGTTCGGGAGCTGTAGTGGGTCGTGGTGGAGGTGGTGTTTCAGGGTTTTAGTGCAGGGCAGGGGTGTTCGGGCAGTGTAGGGTTTCGTGCTGGGGGTGGTGTTTCAGGGTTTAGGGCAGAGCAGTGGTGTTCGGGCAAATTAGGGTGTCGTGCTGGTGCTGGTGTTTCAGGATTTAGGGCAGAGCAGTGGTGTTCGGGCAGTGTAGGTGTCGTGCTGGGGGTGGTGTTTCAGGGTTTACGGCAGTGCAGTGGTGTTCGGTCAGTGTAGGGGATCTTGCTGGGGCTGGTGTTTCAGGGTTTAGGGCAGTGCAGTGGTGTTCGGGCACTGTAGGAGTCGTGCTGGGGTGGTGTTTCAGGGTTCAGGGCAGTGCAGTGGTGTTCGGGCAGTGTAGGGGGTCTTGCTGGGGCTGGTGCTTCAGGATTTAGGGCAGTGCAGTGGTGTTCGGGCAGTATAGGGGGTCGTGCTGGGGGTGGGGTTTTAGGGTTTAGGGCAGAGCAGTGGTGTTCGGGTAGTGTAGGTGGTAGTGCTGGTTTTTCAGGTTTTAGTGTAGAGCAGTGGTGTTCGGGCAGTGTAGGGGGACATACTGGGGGTGGTGTTTCAGGGTTTAATGCTGAGTAGTGGTGTTCGGGTAGTGTTGGGGGTCTTGCTGGGGATGGTGTTTCAGGGTTTAGGGCAGTGCAGTGATGTTCGGGCAGTGTAGTGGGTCGTGGTGAAGGTGGTGTTTCAGGGTTTTTGGGCAGGGCAGTGGTGTTCGGGCAGTGTAGGGGGTCCTGCTGGGGGTGGTGTTTCAGGGTTTAGGGCAGTGCAGTAGTGTTTGAGCAGTGTAGGGGGTCATGCGGGGGTGGTGTTTCAGGGATTAGGACAGTGCAGTGGTGTTCGGGTGGTGTAGGTGGTTGTGTTGGGGCTAGTGTTTTAGGGTTTAGGGCAGTGCAGTGGTGTTTCGGGAGTGTCGAGGTTGTGCTGGTGTTTCAGGGTTTAGGGCAGAGCAGTGGTGTTTGGGCAGTATAGGGGGACGTACTAGGGATGGTGTTTCAGGGTTTAGGGTAGTGCAGTGGTGTCAGGGGAATGTAGGGGGTAGTGGAGGATGTGGTGTTTCATGGTTTAGGGCAGTGGGGTGGTGTTCGGGCAGTGTAGGGGGTTGTGCTGGGGCTGGTGTTTCAGGGTTTAGGTCAGTGCAGTGGTGTTCGGGTAGTGTAGGGGAACGTGGTGGGGCTGGTGTTTCAGGGTTTAGGGCAGTGCAGTGGTGTTCGGGCAGTGTAGGTTCTCATGCTGGGGCTGGAGTTTCAGGGTTTTAGGGCAGTGCAGTGGTGTTCGGGCAGTGTAGGGGTTTGTGCTGGGGCTGGTGTTTCAGGGTTTAGGGGAGTGCATTGGTGTTCGGGCAGTATAGGGGGTCATGGTGGGGCTGGTGTTTCAGGGTTTAGGGCAGTGCAGTGGTGTTCGGGTAGTGTAGGGGGTCGTGCTCGGGTTGGTGTTCCAGGGTTTACAGCAGTGCAGTGGTGTACGGGCAGTGTAGGGGGTCATACTGGGGCTGGTGTTTCGGTGTTTAGGGCAGTGCAGTGGTGCTCGGGCACTATAGGAGGTCTTGCTGGGGATGGTGATTATGAGTTTAGGGCAGTACAGTGGTGTTCGGCAGGGTAGGGGGTCGTGCTGGGGCTGGTGTTTCAGGGTTTAGTGCAGTGCAGTGGTGTTCGGGCAGTGTAGGGGGTCATGCTGGCTCTGGTGTTTCAGGGTTTAGTGCAGTGCACTGGTGTTCAGGCAGTGTAGGGGGTTGTGCTGGGGCTGGTGTTTCAGGGTTTAGGGCAGTGCAGTGGTGTTCGGGTAGTTTAGGGTGTCGTGCTGGGGCTTGTGTTTCAGGGTTTACGGCAGTGCAGTGGTGTTCGGGAAGTGTTGGCTGTTGTGCTGGGTGTGGTGTTTCAGGGATTAGGGCAGAGCAGTGGTGTTCAGGCAGTTTAGGGTGTCGTGCTGGTGCTGGTGTTTCAGGGTTTAGGGCATGGCAGTGGTGTTCGGGCAGTGTAGGGGGTCGTGCTGCGGCTGGTGTTTCAGGGTTTAGGGCCGTGGAATGGTGTTCGGGCAGTGTAGGGGGTTGTGGTGGGGCTGGTGTTTCAGGGTTTAGGTCAGTGCAGTGGTGTTCGGGTAGTGTAGGGGGTTGTGGTGGGGCTGGTGTTTCAGGTGTTTAGGGCAGTGAAGTGGTGTTCGGGCAGTGTAGGGCGTAGTGCTGGGGCTGGTGTTTCAGGGTTTAGGGCAGAGCAGTGGTGTTCGGGCAGTGTTGGGGGACGTACTAGGGATGGTGTTTCAGGGTTTAGGGCAGGGCAGTGGTGTTAGGGTAGTGTAGGGGTCGTGCTGGGGCTGGTGTTTCAGGGTTTAGGGCAGTGCAGTAGTGTTCAGGCAGTGTAGGGGGTCGTGGTGAAGGTGGTGTTTCAGGGTTTTAGGGCAGGGCAGTGGTGTTTGGACAGTGTAGGGGGTCAAGCTGGGGGTGGTGTTTCAGGGTTTAGGGCAGTGCAGTAGTGTTTGGTAAGTATAAGGGATCATGCTGGGGTTGGAGTTTCAGGGTTTAGGGCAGTGCAGTGGTGTTCGGGCAGTGTAGGGGTCGTGCTGGGGCTGGTGTTTCAGTGTATTGGTCAGTGCAGTGGTGTTAGGGCAGTGTAGGGGGTAGTACTGGGACTAGTGTTTCAGGGTCTAGGGTGGAGCAGTGCTGTTCGGGCAGTGTAGGGGGTCGTGCTGGGGCTGGTGTTTCAGGGTTTCAGGCAGTGCAGTGGTGTTCGGGCAGTATAGGTGGTCGTGCTGGGGCTGGTGTTTCAGGGTTTAGGGCAGTGCAGTGGTGTTCGGGCAGTTTAGGGTGTCGTGCTGGGACTTGTGTTTCAAGGTTTAGGGCTGTGCAGTGGTATTCGGGAAGTGTAGGGTGTCGTGCTTGGGGTGGTGCTTTAGGGTTTAGGGCAGAGCCGTGGTGTTCAGGAAGTTTAGGGTGTCGTGCTGGTGCTGGTGTTTCAGGGTTTAGAGCAGTGCAGTGGTGATCCGGCAGAGTAGGGGGTCATGCAGGGGGTGGTGTTTCAGGGTTTAGGGCAGTGCAGTGGTGTTTTGGCAGTGTAGGGGGTCATGCTGGGGCTGGTGTTTCAGGGTTTAGGGCAGTGCAGTGGTGTTCAGGCAGTGAAGGGGGTCGTGCTGGGGGTTGGGTTTCAGAGTTTAGGGCAGAGCAGTGGTGTTCGGGCTGTGTAGGGGGTCGTGCTGGTGCTGGTTTTTCAGGATTTAGTGGAGAGCAGTGGTGTTCGGGCAGTGTAGTGGGACATACTGGGGGTGGTGTTTCAGGGTTTAGTGCTGAGCAGTGGTGTTCGGGCAGTTTAGGGGGTCTTGCTGGGGATGGTGTTTCAGGGTTTAGGGCAGTGCAGTGGTGTTCGGGAGCTGTAGTGGGTCGTGGTGGAGGTGGTGTTTCAGGGTTTTAGTGCAGGGCAGGGGTGTTCGGGCAGTGTAGGGGGTCATTCTGGGACTGGTGTTTTAGGGTTTAGAGCAGTGCAGTGGTGTTCGGGCAGTGTAGGGGGTCGTGCTGGGGCTGGTGTTTAAGGGTTTAGGGCATTGCAGTGGTGTTCGGGAAATGTATGGGGTCGTGCTTAGGCTGGTGCTTCAGTGTTTAGGGCAGTGCAGTGGTGTTCAGGTAGTGTAGAGCGTCGTGCTGGGGCTTGTATTTTAGGGTTTAGGGCAGTGCAGTGGTGTTCGGGCAGTGTAGGGGGTCGTGCTGGGGCTGGTGTTTCAGGGTTTGGGGCAGTGCAGTGGTGTACTTGCAGTGTAGGGAGTCTTGCTGGGGCTGGTGTTTCAGTGTCTAGGGCAGTGCAGTGGTGTTCAGGCAGTGTAGGGGGTCGTGCTGGGGCTGGTGTTTCAGGGTTTAGGGCAGTGCAGTGGATTTCAGGCAGTTTAGGGTGTCGTGCTGGGGCTTGTGCTTCAGGGTTTGGGGCAGTGCAGTGGTGTTCGTGCAGTGTAGGGTTTCGTGCTGGGGGTGGTGTTTCAGGGTTTAGGGCAGAGCAGTGGTGTTCGGGCAAATTAGGGTGTCGTGCTGGTGCTGGTGTTTCAGGATTTAGGGCAGAGCAGTGGTGTTCGGGCAGTGAAGGGGGACGTGCTGGGCTGGTGTTTCAGGGTTTAGGGCAGAGCAGTGGTGTTTGGCCAGTGTAGGGGGACGTGCTGGGGGTAATGTTTCGGGGTTTAGGGCAGAGCAGTGGTGTTCGGGCAGTGTAGGTGTCGTGCTGGGGGTGGTGTTTCAGGGTTTACGGCAGTGCAGTGGTGTTCGGTCAGTGTAGGGGATCTTGCTGGGGCTGGTGTTTCAGGGTTTAGGGCAGTGCAGTGGTGTTCGGGCACTGTAAGAGTCGTGCTGGGGGTGGTGTTTCAGGGTTCAGGGCAGTGCAGTGGTGTTCGGGCAGTGTAGGGGGTCGTGCTGGTGCTGGTTTTTCAGTGTTTAGTGGAGAGCAGTGGTGTTCGGGCAGTGTAGTGGGACATACTGGGGGTGGTATTTCAGGGTTTAGTGCTGAGCAGTGGTGTTCGGGCAGTTTAGGGGGTCTTGCTGGGGATGGTGTTTCAGGGTTTAGGGCAGTGTAGTGGTGTTCGGGAGCTGTAGTGGGTCGTGGTGGAGGTGGTGTTTCAGGGTTTTAGTGCAGGGCAGGGGTGTTCGGGCAGTGTAGGGGGTCATTCTGGGACTGGTGTTTTAGGGTTTAGAGCAGTGCAGTGGTGTTCGGGCAGTGTAGGGGGTCGTGCTGGGGCTGGTGTTTAAGGGTTTAGGGCATTGCAGTGGTGTTCGGGAAATGTATGGGGTCGTGCTTAGGCTGGTGCTTCAGTGTTTAGGGCAGTGCAGTGGTGTTCGGGCAGTGTAGGGGGTCGTGCTGGGGCTGGTGTTTCAGGGTTTGGGGCAGTACAGTGGTGTACTTGCAGTGTAGGGATTCTTGCTGGGGCTGGTGTTTCAGTGTCTAGGGCAGTGCAGTGGTGTTCAGGCAGCGTAGGGGGTCGTGCTGGGGCTGGTGTTTCAGGGTTTAGGGCAGTGCAGTGGTGTTCAGGCAGCGTAGGGGGTCGTGCTGGGGCTTGTGCTTCAGGGTTTGGGGCAGTGCAGTGGTGTTCGTGCAGTGTAGGGTTTCGTGCTGGGGGTGGTGTTTCAGGGTTTAGGGCAGAGCAGTGGTGTTCGGGCAAATTAGGGTGTCGTGCTGGTGCTGGTGTTTCAGGATTTAGGGCAGAGCAGTGGTGTTCGGGCAGTGTAGGTGTCGTGCTGGGGGTGGTGTTTCAGGGTTTACGGCAGTGCAGTGGTGTTCGGTCAGTGTAGGGGATCTTGCTGGGGCTGGTGTTTCAGGGTTTAGGGCAGTGCAGTGGTGTTCGGGCACTGTAGGAGTCGTGCTGGGGTGGTGTTTCAGGGTTCAGGGCAGTGCAGTGGTGTTCGGGCAGTGTAGGGGGTCTTGCTGGGGCTGGTGCTTCAGGATTTAGGGCATGCAGTGGTGTTCGGGCAGTATAGGGGGTCGTGCTGGGGGTGGGGTTTTAGGGTTTAGGGCAGAGCAGTGGTGTTCGGGTAGTGTAGGTGGTAGTGCTGGTTTTTCAGGTTTTAGTGTAGAGCAGTGGTGTTCGGGCAGTGTAGGGGGACATACTGGGGGTGGTGTTTCAGGGTTTAATGCTGAGTAGTGGTGTTCGGGTAGTGTTGGGGGTCTTGCTGGGGATGGTGTTTCAGGGTTTAGGGCAGTGCAGTGGTGTTCGGGCAGTGTAGTGGGTCGTGGTGAAGGTGGTGTTTCAGGGTTTTTGGGCAGGGCAGTGGTGTTCGGGCAGTGTAGGGGGTCCTGCTGGGGGTGGTGTTTCGGGGTTTAGGGCAGTGCAGTAGTGTTTGAGCAGTGTAGGGGGTCATGCGGGGGTGGTGTTTCAGGGATTAGGACAGTGCAGTGGTGTTCGGGTGGTGTAGGTGGTTGTGTTGGGGCTAGTGTTTTAGGGTTTAGGGCAGTGCAGTGGTGTTTCGGGAGTGTCGAGGTTGTGCTGGTGTTTCAGGGTTTAGGGCAGATCAGTGGTGTTTGGGCAGTATAGGGGGACGTACTAGGGATGGTGTTTCAGGGTTTAGGGTAGTGCAGTGGTGTCAGGGGAATGTAGGGGGTAGTGGAGGATGTGGTGTTTCATGGTTTAGGGCAGTGGGGTGGTGTTCGGGCAGTGTAGGGGGTTGTGCTGGGGCTGGGGTTTCAGGGTTTAGGTCAGTGCAGTGGTGTTCGGGTAGTGTAGGGGAACGTGGTGGGGCTGGTGTTTCAGGGTTTAGGGCAGTGCAGTGGTGTTCGGGCAGTGTAGGTTCTCATGCTGGGGCTGGAGTTTCAGGGTTTTAGGGCAGTGCAGTGGTGTTCGGGCAGTGTAGGGGTTTGTGCTGGGGCTGGTGTTTCAGGGTTTAGGGGAGTGCATTGGTGTTCGGGCAGTATAGGGGGTCATGGTGGGGCTGGTGTTTCAGGGTTTAGGGCAGTGCAGTGGTGTTCGGGTAGTGTAGGGGGTCGTGCTCGGGTTGGTGTTCCAGGGTTTACAGCAGTGCAGTGGTGTACGGGCAGTGTAGGGGGTCATACTGGGGCTGGTGTTTCGGTGTTTAGGGCAGTGCAGTGGTGCTCGGGCACTATAGGAGGTCGTGCTGGGGATGGTGATTATGAGTTTAGGGCAGTACAGTGGTGTTCGGCAGGGTAGGGGGTCGTGCTGGGGCTGGTGTTTCAGGGTTTAGTGCAGTGCAGTGGTGTTCGGGCAGTGTAGGGGGTCATGCTGGCTCTGGTGTTTCAGGGTTTAGTGCAGTGCACTGGTGTTCAGGCAGTGTAGGGGGTTGTGCTGGGGCTGGTGTTTCAGGGTTTAGGGCAGTGCAGTGGTGTTCGGGTAGTTTAGGGTGTCGTGCTGGGGCTTGTGTTTCAGGGTTTACGGCAGTGCAGTGGTGTTCGGGAAGTGTTGGCTGTTGTGCTGGGTGTGGTGTTTCAGGGATTAGGGCAGAGCAGTGGTGTTCAGGCAGTTTAGGGTGTCGTGCTGGTGCTGGTGTTTCAGGGTTTAGGGCATGGCAGTGGTGTTCGGGCAGTGTAGGGGGTCGTGCTGCGGCTGGTGTTTCAGGGTTTAGGGCCGTGGAATGGTGTTCGGGCAGTGTAGGGGGTTGTGGTGGGGCTGGTGTTTCAGGGTTTAGGTCAGTGCAGTGGTGTTCGGGTAGTGTAGGGGGTTGTGGTGGGGCTGGTGTTTCAGGGTTTAGGGCAGTGCAGTGGTGTTCGGGCAGTGTAGGGGCTCGTGCTGGGGCTGGAGTTTCAGGGTTTTAGGGCAGGGCAGTGGTGTATGGGCAGTGTAGGGGTTCGTGCTGGGGCTGGTGTTTCAGGGTTTAGGGCAGTGCAGTGGTGTTCGGGGAGTGTAGGGGTCGTGCTGGGGCTGGTGTTTCATGGTTTAGGGCAGTGCAGTGGTGTTCGGGCAGTGTAGGGGGTCGTGCTGGGGCTGGTGTTTCAGGGTTTAGGGCAGTGAAATGGTGTTCGGGTATTGTAGGAGGTCATGGTGGGGCTGGTGTTTCAGGGTTTAGGGCAGTGCAGTGGTGTTCGGGCATTTTAGGGTGTCGTGCTGGGGCTTGTGTTTCAGGGTTGAGGGCAGTGCAGTGGTGTTCTGGCAGTGTAGGGGTCGTGCTGGGGCTGGTGATTCAGGGTTTAGGGCAGTGAAGTGGTGTTCGGGCAGTGTAGGGCGTCGTGCTGGGGCTGGTGTTTCAGGGTTTAGGGCAGAGCAGTGGTGTTCGGGCAGTGTTGTGGGACGTACTGGGGATGGTGTCAGGGTTTAGGGCAGTGCAGTGGTGTTAGGGTAGTGTAGGGGTCGTGCTGGGGCTGGTGTTTCAGGGTTTAGGGCAGTGCAGTTGTGTTCAGGCAGTGTAGGGGGTCGTGGTGGAGGTGGTGTTTCAGGGTTTAGGGCACTGCAGTGGTGTTCGGACAGTGTAGGGTGTCATGCTGGTGGTGGTGTTTCAGGGTTTAGGGCACAGCAGTGGTGTTAGGGCAGTTTAGGGTCTCGTGCTGGTGTTTCAGGATTTAGGGCAGAGCAGTGGTCTTCGGGCAGTGTAGGGGGAAATGCTGGGGCTGGTGTTTCAGATTTTAGGGCAGAGCAGTGGTGTTCAGCCAGTGTAGGGGGACATGCTGGGGGTGGTGTTTCAGGGTTTAGTGCTGAGCAGTGGTGTTCGGGCAGTGTAGGGGGTCATGCTGGGAGTGGTGTTTCAGGGTTTAGGGCAGTGCAGTGGTGTTCGGGCATTGTATGGGTGGTGCTGGAGGTGGTGATTCAGGGTTTAGGGCAGTGCAGTGGTGTTCAGGCAGTGTAGGGGTCGTGCTGGGGGTGGTGATCCAGGGTTTAGGGCAGTGCAGTGGTGTTCGGGCAGTGTAGGGGATCTTGCTACGGCTGGTGTTTCTGGGTTAGGGCAGTGCAGTGGTGTTCAGGCAGTGTAGGGGTCTTGCTGGGGCTGGTGTTTCAGGGTTTAGGGCAGCGCAGTGGTGTTTGGGCAGTATAGGGGGTTGTGCTGGGGGTGGTGTTTCAGGGTTTAGGGCAGTGCAGTGGTGTACGGGCAGTTTAGGGGGTCGTGCTGGGGCTGGTGTTTCAGGGTTTAGAGCAGTGCAGTGGTGTTCGGGCAGTGGAGGGGGTCGTGCTAGGGGTGGGGTTTCTGGGTTTAAGGTAGAGCAGTGGTGTTCGGGCAGTGTAGGGGGTCATGCTGGTGCTGGTTTTTCAGGATTTAGTGTAGAGCAGTGGTGTTCGGGCAGTGTAGGGGGACGTACTGGGGTGGTGTTTCAGGGTTTAGTGCTGAGCAATGGTGTTCAGGCAGTGAAGGGGGTTTTGCTAGGGATGGTGTTTCAGGGTTTAGGGCAGTGCAGTGGTGTTCGGGCAGTGTAGTGGGTTGTGGTGGAGGTGGTGTTTCAGGGTTTTAGGGCAGGGCAGGGGTGTTTGGGCAGTTTAGAGGGTTGTGCTGGGGGTGGTGTTTCAGGGTTTAGGGCAGTGCAGTGGTGTTCGTGGAGTGTAGGGGATCGTGCTGGGGCTGGTGTTTCAGGGTTACGGCAGTGCAGTGGTATTCGGGCAGTGTAGGGGGTCGTGCTGGGGCTGGTGTTTTAGGGTTTAACGCAGTGCAGTGGTGTTCGGGCAGTGTAGGGGTCGTGCTGGGGCTGGTGTTAAGGGTTTAGGGCAGTGCAGTGGTGTTCGGGCAGTGTAGGGTGTCTTGCTGGGGGTGGTGTTTCAAGATTTAGGGCAGAGCAGTGGTGTTCGGGCAGTGTAGGGGGATGTGCTGGGGCTGGTGTTTCAGGGTTTAAGGCAGAGCAGTGGTTTTCGGCCAGTGTAGGGGGACGTGCTGGGGGTGGTGTTTCAGGGTTTATGGCAGAGCAGTGGTGTTTGGGCAATGTAGGGGTCGTGCTGAGGCTGGTGTTTCAGGGTTTAGGGCAGTGCAGTGGTGTTTGGGCAGTGTAGGGGATCGTGCTGGGGCTGGTGTTTCAGGGTTACGGCAGTGCAGTGGTATTCGGGCAGTGTAGGGGGTCGTGCTGGGGCTGGTGTTTTAGGGTTTAACGCAGTGCAGTGGTGTTCGGGCAGTGTAGGGGGTCGTGCTGGGGCTGGTGTTAAGGGTTTAGGGCAGTGCAGTGGTGTTCGGGCAGTGTAGGGCGTCATGGTGTGGCTGGTTATTCAGGGTTTAGGGCAGTGCAGTGCTGTTCAGGCAGTGTTGAGGGTCGTGCTGGGGATTGTATTTCAGGGTTTAGGGCAGTGCAGTGGTGTTCGGGCAGTGTAGGGGGTCGTGCTGGGGCTGGTGTTTCAGGGTTTAGGGCAGTGCAGTGGTTTTCGGGCAGTTTAGGGTGTCGTGCTGGGGCTTGTGTTTCAGGGTTTAGGGCAGTGCAGTGGTGGTCGGGCAGTGTAGGGTGTCTTGCTGGGGGTGGTGTTTCAGGATTTAGGGCAGAGCAGTGGTGTTCGGGCAGTGTAGGGGGACGTGCTGGGGCTGGTGTTTTAGGGTTTAGGGCAGAGCAGTGGTTTTCGGCCAGTGTAGGGGGACGTGCTGGGGGTGGTGTTTCAGGGTTTATGGCAGAGCAGTGGTGTTTGGGCAATGTAGGGGTCATGCTGGGGCTGGTGTTTCAGGGTTTAGGGCAGTGCAGTGGTGTTCGGACAGTGTAGGGGATTTTGCTGGGGCTGGTGTTTCAGGGTTTAGGGCAGTGCAGTGGTGTTCGGGCAGTGTAGGGGGTCTTGCTGGGGCTGGTGCTTCAAGGTTTAGGGCAGTGCAGTGGTGTTCGGGCAGTATAGGGGGTTGTGCTGGGGTTGGGGTTTCAGGGTTTAGGGCAGAGCAGTGGTGTTCGGGCAGTGTAGGTGGTAGTGCTGGTTTTTCAGATTTTATTGTAGAGCATTGGTGTTCGGGCCGTGTAGGGGGACGTACTGGGGGTGGTGTTTCAGGGTTTAGTGCTGAGCAGTGGTGTTCAGGCAGTGTTGGGGGTCTTGCTGGGGATGGTGTTAAAGGGTTTAGGGCAGTGCAGTGGTGTTCGGGCAGTGTAGGGAGTTGTGCTGGGGCTGGTGTTTCAGGGTTTAGGACAGTGCAGTGGTGTTCGGGCAGTGTAGGGGGTCGTGCTGGGGCTGGTGTTTCAAGGTTTAGGGCAGTGCAGTGGTTTTCGGGCAGGTTAGGGTGTCGTGCTGGGGCTTGTGTTTCAGGGTTTAGGGCAGTGCAGTGGTGTTCGGGCAGATTAGGGTGTCGTGCTGGTGCTGGTGTTTCAGGGTTTAGGGCAGAGCAGTGGTGTTCGGGCAGTGTAGGGGTCGTGCTGGGGGTGGTGATTCAGGGTTTAGGGCAGTGCAGTGGTGTTTGGGCAGTGTAGGGGATCTTGCTAGGGCTGGTGTTATTGGGATTAGGGCAGTGCAGTGGTGTTTTGGCAGTGTAGGGGGTCATGCTGGGGGTGGTGTTTCAGGGTTTAGGGCAGTGCAGTGGTGTTCAGGCAGTGTTGGGGGTCTTACTGGGGCTGGTGTTTCAGGGTTTAGGGCAGTGCAGTGGTGTTCGGGCACTATAGGGGTCATGCTGGGGGTGGGGTTTCAGGGTTTAGGCAGAGCAGTGGTGTTCGGGCAGTGTAGGTGGTAGTGCTGGTTTTTCAGATTTTAGTGTAGAGCAGTGGTGTTCGGGCCATGTAGGGGGACGTACTGGGGGTGGTGTTTCACGGTTTAGAGCAGAGCAGTGGTGTTCGGGCACTTTAGGGTCTTGTGCTGGTGATTCAAGATTTAGGGCAGAGCAGTGGTGTTCGGGCACTGTAGGGGGACGTGCTGGGGCTGGTGTTTCAGGGTTTAGGGCAGATCAGTGGTGTTCGGGCAGATTAGGGTGTCGTGCTGGTGCTGGTGTTTCAGGATTTAGGTCAGAGCAGTCGTGTTCGGGCAGTGTAGGGGGTCATGCTGGGAGTGGTGTTTCAGGGTTTAGGGCAGTGCAGTGGTGTTCGGGTAGTGTAGGGATCGTGATGAGGGGGGTGATTCAGGGTTTAGGGCAGTGAAGTGGTGTTCAGACAGTGTAGGGGTTGTGCTGGGGGTGGTGATTCAGGGTTTAGGGCAGTGCAGTGGTGTTCGGGCAGTGTAGGGGATCTTGCTAGGGCTGGCGTTTCAGGGTTTAAGGCAGTGGTGTTTGGACAGTGTAGGGGGTCTTGCTGGGGCTGTTGTTTCAGGGTTTAGGGCAGTGCAGTAGTATTTGGGCAGTGTAGGGGGTCATGCTTGAGGTGGTGTTCCAGGGTTTAGGGCAGTGCAGTGGTGTGCAGGCAGTGTAGGGGGTCATGCTTGGGTTGGTGTTTCAGGGTTTAGGGCAGAGCAGTGGTGTTCGGGCAGTGTAGGGGGACGTATTGGGGTGGTGTTTCAGGGTTTAGGGCAGTGCAGTGGTGTTTGGGCTGTGTAGGGGGTCATGCTGCGGCTGGTGATTCAGTGTTTAGGGCAGTGCAGTGGTGTACGGGCCGTGTAGGGGGTCATGCTGGGGCTGGCGAATCAGGGTTTAGGGCAGTGCAGTGGTGTTCGGCAGTGTAGGGGGACGTACTGGGGATGGTGTTTCAAGGATTAGGGCAGTGCAGTGGTGTGAGAGCAGTGTAGGGGGTCGTGGTGGAGGTGGTGTTTCAGGGTTTAAGGCTATGCAGTGAGGTTCGGGCAGTTTAGGGTGTCGTGCTGGGGCTGGGGTTTCAGTGTTTAGGGCAGTGCAGTGGTGTTCGAGCAGTGTAGGGGGTCGTGCTGGGGCTGGTGTTTCAGTGTTTAGGGCAGTGCAGTTGTGTTCGGGTAGTATAGGGGGTCATGGTGGGGCTGGTGTTTCAGGGTTTAGGGCAGTGCAGTGGTGTTCGGGCAGTGTGAGGGGTCGTGCTGGGGCTGGTGTTTTAGGGATTAAGGCAGTGCAGTGTTGTTTGGGCAGTGTAGGGGACGTGCTGGGGTGGTGTTTCAGGGTTTAGGGTAGAGCAGTGGTGTTCGGGCAGTGTAGGGGTCGTGCTGGGGGTGGTGTTTTAGGGATTAAGGCAGTGCAGTGTTGTTTGGGCAGTGTAGGGGACGTGCTGGGGTGGTGTTTCAGGGTTTAGGGCAGTGCAGTGGTGTTCGGGCAGATTAGGGTGTCGTGCTGGTGCTGGTTTTTCCGGATTTAGGGCAGAGCAGTGGTGTTTGGGCAGTGTAGGGGGACGTGCTGGGGCTGGTGTTTCAGGGTTTAGGGCAGAGCAGTGGTGTTCGGGCAGATTAGGGTGTCGTGCTGGTGCTGGTGTTTCAGGATTTAGGGCAGAGCAGTGGTGTTCGGGCAGTGTAGGGGGACGTGCTGGGGCTGGTGTTTCAGGGTTTAGGGCAGAGCAGTGGTGTTCGGCCAGTGTAGGGGGTCTTGCTGGGGCTGGTGTTTCAGGGTTTAGTGCAGTGCACTGGTGTTCAGGCAGTGTAGGGGGTTGTGCTGGGGCTGGTGTTTCAGGGTTTAGGGCAGTGCAGTGGTGTTCGGGTAGTTTAGGGTGTCGTGCTGGGGCTTGTGTTTCAGGGTTTACGGCAGTGCAGTGGTGTTCGGGAAGTGTTGGCTGTTGTGCTGGGTGTGGTGTTTCAGGGATTAGGGCAGAGCAGTGGTGTTCAGGCAGTTTAGGGTGTCGTGCTGGTGCTGGTGTTTCAGGGTTTAGGGCATGGCAGTGGTGTTCGGGCAGTGTAGGGGGTCGTGCTGCGGCTGGTGTTTCAGGGTTTAGGGCCGTGGAATGGTGTTCGGGCAGTGTAGGGGGTTGTGGTGGGGCTGGTGTTTCAGGGTTTAGGTCAGTGCAGTGGTGTTCGGGTAGTGTAGGGGGTTGTGGTGGGGCTGGTGTTTCAGGTGTTTAGGGCAGTGAAGTGGTGTTCGGGCAGTGTAGGGCGTAGTGCTGGGGCTGGTGTTTCAGGGTTTAGGGCAGAGCAGTGGTGTTCGGGCAGTGTTGGGGGACGTACTAGGGATGGTGTTTCAGGGTTTAGGGCAGGGCAGTGGTGTTAGGGTAGTGTAGGGGTCGTGCTGGGGCTGGTGTTTCAGGGTTTAGGGCAGTGCAGTAGTGTTCAGGCAGTGTAGGGGGTCGTGGTGAAGGTGGTGTTTCAGGGTTTTAGGGCAGGGCAGTGGTGTTTGGACAGTGTAGGGGGTCAAGCTGGGGGTGGTGTTTCAGGGTTTAGGGCAGTGCAGTAGTGTTTGGTAAGTATAAGGGATCATGCTGGGGTTGGAGTTTCAGGGTTTAGGGCAGTGCAGTGGTGTTCGGGCAGTGTAGGGGTCGTGCTGGGGCTGGTGTTTCAGTGTATTGGTCAGTGCAGTGGTGTTAGGGCAGTGTAGGGGGTAGTACTGGGACTAGTGTTTCAGGGTCTAGGGTGGAGCAGTGCTGTTCGGGCAGTGTAGGGGGTCGTGCTGGGGCTGGTGTTTCAGGGTTTCAGGCAGTGCAGTGGTGTTCGGGCAGTATAGGTGGTCGTGCTGGGGCTGGTGTTTCAGGGTTTAGGGCAGTGCAGTGGTGTTCGGGCAGTTTAGGGTGTCGTGCTGGGACTTGTGTTTCAAGGTTTAGGGCTGTGCAGTGGTATTCGGGAAGTGTAGGGTGTCGTGCTTGGGGTGGTGCTTTAGGGTTTAGGGCAGAGCCGTGGTGTTCAGGAAGTTTAGGGTGTCGTGCTGGTGCTGGTGTTTCAGGGTTTAGAGCAGTGCAGTGGTGATCCGGCAGAGTAGGGGGTCATGCAGGGGGTGGTGTTTCAGGGTTTAGGGCAGTGCAGTGGTGTTTTGGCAGTGTAGGGGGTCATGCTGGGGCTGGTGTTTCAGGGTTTAGGGCAGTGCAGTGGTGTTCAGGCAGTGAAGGGGGTCGTGCTGGGGGTGGGGTTTCAGAGTTTAGGGCAGAGCAGTGGTGTTCGGGCTGTGTAGGGGGTCGTGCTGGTGCTGGTTTTTCAGGATTTAGTGGAGAGCAGTGGTGTTCGGGCAGTGTAGTGGGACATACTGGGGGTGGTGTTTCAGGGTTTAGTGCTGAGCAGTGGTGTTCGGGCAGTTTAGGGGGTCTTGCTGGGGATGGTGTTTCAGGGTTTAGGGCAGTGCAGTGGTGTTCGGGAGCTGTAGTGGGTCGTGGTGGAGGTGGTGTTTCAGGGTTTTAGTGCAGGGCAGGGGTGTTCGGGCAGTGTAGGGGGTCATTCTGGGACTGGTGTTTTAGGGTTTAGAGCAGTGCAGTGGTGTTCGGGCAGTGTAGGGGGTCGTGCTGGGGCTGGTGTTTAAGGGTTTAGGGCATTGCAGTGGTGTTCGGGAAATGTATGGGGTCGTGCTTAGGCTGGTGCTTCAGTGTTTAGGGCAGTGCAGTGGTGTTCAGGTAGTGTAGAGCGTCGTGCTGGGGCTTGTATTTTAGGGTTTAGGGCAGTGCAGTGGTGTTCGGGCAGTGTAGGGGGTCGTGCTGGGGCTGGTGTTTCAGGGTTTGGGGCAGTGCAGTGGTGTACTTGCAGTGTAGGGAGTCTTGCTGGGGCTGGTGTTTCAGTGTCTAGGGCAGTGCAGTGGTGTTCAGGCAGTGTAGGGGGTCGTGCTGGGGCTGGTGTTTCAGGGTTTAGGGCAGTGCAGTGGATTTCAGGCAGTTTAGGGTGTCGTGCTGGGGCTTGTGCTTCAGGGTTTGGGGCAGTGCAGTGGTGTTCGTGCAGTGTAGGGTTTCGTGCTGGGGGTGGTGTTTCAGGGTTTAGGGCAGAGCAGTGGTGTTCGGGCAAATTAGGGTGTCGTGCTGGTGCTGGTGTTTCAGGATTTAGGGCAGAGCAGTGGTGTTCGGGCAGTGAAGGGGGACGTGCTGGGCTGGTGTTTCAGGGTTTAGGGCAGAGCAGTGGTGTTTGGCCAGTGTAGGGGGACGTGCTGGGGGTAATGTTTCGGGGTTTAGGGCAGAGCAGTGGTGTTCGGGCAGTGTAGGTGTCGTGCTGGGGGTGGTGTTTCAGGGTTTACGGCAGTGCAGTGGTGTTCGGTCAGTGTAGGGGATCTTGCTGGGGCTGGTGTTTCAGGGTTTAGGGCAGTGCAGTGGTGTTCGGGCACTGTAAGAGTCGTGCTGGGGGTGGTGTTTCAGGGTTCAGGGCAGTGCAGTGGTGTTCGGGCAGTGTAGGGGGTCGTGCTGGTGCTGGTTTTTCAGTGTTTAGTGGAGAGCAGTGGTGTTCGGGCAGTGTAGTGGGACATACTGGGGGTGGTATTTCAGGGTTTAGTGCTGAGCAGTGGTGTTCGGGCAGTTTAGGGGGTCTTGCTGGGGATGGTGTTTCAGGGTTTAGGGCAGTGTAGTGGTGTTCGGGAGCTGTAGTGGGTCGTGGTGGAGGTGGTGTTTCAGGGTTTTAGTGCAGGGCAGGGGTGTTCGGGCAGTGTAGGGGGTCATTCTGGGACTGGTGTTTTAGGGTTTAGAGCAGTGCAGTGGTGTTCGGGCAGTGTAGGGGGTCGTGCTGGGGCTGGTGTTTAAGGGTTTAGGGCATTGCAGTGGTGTTCGGGAAATGTATGGGGTCGTGCTTAGGCTGGTGCTTCAGTGTTTAGGGCAGTGCAGTGGTGTTCAGGTAGTGTAGAGCGTCGTGCTGGGGCTTGTATTTCAGGGTTTAGGGCAGTGCAGTGGTGTTCGGGCAGTGTAGGGGGTCGTGCTGGGGCTGGTGTTTCAGGGTTTGGGGCAGTACAGTGGTGTACTTGCAGTGTAGGGATTCTTGCTGGGGCTGGTGTTTCAGTGTCTAGGGCAGTGCAGTGGTGTTCAGGCAGCGTAGGGGGTCGTGCTGGGGCTGGTGTTTCAGGGTTTAGGGCAGTGCAGTGGTGTTCAGGCAGCGTAGGGGGTCGTGCTGGGGCTTGTGCTTCAGGGTTTGGGGCAGTGCAGTGGTGTTCGTGCAGTGTAGGGTTTCGTGCTGGGGGTGGTGTTTCAGGGTTTAGGGCAGAGCAGTGGTGTTCGGGCAAATTAGGGTGTCGTGCTGGTGCTGGTGTTTCAGGATTTAGGGCAGAGCAGTGGTGTTCGGGCAGTGTAGGTGTCGTGCTGGGGGTGGTGTTTCAGGGTTTACGGCAGTGCAGTGGTGTTCGGTCAGTGTAGGGGATCTTGCTGGGGCTGGTGTTTCAGGGTTTAGGGCAGTGCAGTGGTGTTCGGGCACTGTAGGAGTCGTGCTGGGGTGGTGTTTCAGGGTTCAGGGCAGTGCAGTGGTGTTCGGGCAGTGTAGGGGGTCTTGCTGGGGCTGGTGCTTCAGGATTTAAGGCAGTGCAGTGGTGTTCGGGCAGTATAGGGGGTCGTGCTGGGGGTGGGGTTTTAGGGTTTAGGGCAGAGCAGTGGTGTTCGGGTAGTGTAGGTGGTAGTGCTGGTTTTTCAGGTTTTAGTGTAGAGCAGTGGTGTTCGGGCAGTGTAGGGGGACATACTGGGGGTGGTGTTTCAGGGTTTAATGCTGAGTAGTGGTGTTCGGGTAGTGTTGGGGGTCTTGCTGGGGATGGTGTTTCAGGGTTTAGGGCAGTGCAGTGGTGTTCGGGCAGTGTAGTGGGTCGTGGTGAAGGTGGTGTTTCAGGGTTTTTGGGCAGGGCAGTGGTGTTCGGGCAGTGTAGGGGGTCCTGCTGGGGGTGGTGTTACAGGGTTTAGGGCAGTGCAGTAGTGTTTGAGCAGTGTAGGGGGTCATGCGGGGGTGGTGTTTCAGGGATTAGGACAGTGCAGTGGTGTTCGGGTGGTGTAGGTGGTTGTGTTGGGGCTAGTGTTTTAGGGTTTAGGGCAGTGCAGTGGTGTTTCGGGAGTGTCGAGGTTGTGCTGGTGTTTCAGGGTTTAGGGCAGATCAGTGGTGTTTGGGCAGTATAGGGGGACGTACTAGGGATGGTGTTTCAGGGTTTAGGGTAGTGCAGTGGTGTCAGGGGAATGTAGGGGGTAGTGGAGGATGTGGTGTTTCATGGTTTAGGGCAGTGGGGTGGTGTTCGGGCAGTGTAGGGGGTTGTGCTGGGGCTGGGGTTTCAGGGTTTAGGTCAGTGCAGTGGTGTTCGGGTAGTGTAGGGGAACGTGGTGGGGCTGGTGTTTCAGGGTTTAGGGCAGTGCAGTGGTGTTCGGGCAGTGTAGGTTCTCATGCTGGGGCTGGAGTTTCAGGGTTTTAGGGCAGTGCAGTGGTGTTCGGGCAGTGTAGGGGTTTGTGCTGGGGCTGGTGTTTCAGGGTTTAGGGGAGTGCATTGGTGTTCGGGCAGTATAGGGGGTCATGGTGGGGCTGGTGTTTCAGGGTTTAGGGCAGTGCAGTGGTGTTCGGGTAGTGTAGGGGGTCGTGCTCGGGTTGGTGTTCCAGGGTTTACAGCAGTGCAGTGGTGTACGGGCAGTGTAGGGGGTCATACTGGGGCTGGTGTTTCGGTGTTTAGGGCAGTGCAGTGGTGCTCGGGCACTATAGGAGGTCGTGCTGGGGATGGTGATTATGAGTTTAGGGCAGTACAGTGGTGTTCGGCAGGGTAGGGGGTCGTGCTGGGGCTGGTGTTTCAGGGTTTAGTGCAGTGCAGTGGTGTTCGGGCAGTGTAGGGGGTCATGCTGGCTCTGGTGTTTCAGGGTTTAGTGCAGTGCACTGGTGTTCAGGCAGTGTAGGGGGTTGTGCTGGGGCTGGTGTTTCAGGGTTTAGGGCAGTGCAGTGGTGTTCGGGTAGTTTAGGGTGTCATGCTGGGGCTTGTGTTTCAGGGTTTACGGCAGTGCAGTGGTGTTCGGGAAGTGTTGGCTGTTGTGCTGGGTGTGGTGTTTCAGGGATTAGGGCAGAGCAGTGGTGTTCAGGCAGTTTAGGGTGTCGTGCTGGTGCTGGTGTTTCAGGGTTTAGGGCATGGCAGTGGTGTTCGGGCAGTGTAGGGGGTCGTGCTGCGGCTGGTGTTTCAGGGTTTAGGGCCGTGGAATGGTGTTCGGGCAGTGTAGGGGGTTGTGGTGGGGCTGGTGTTTCAGGGTTTAGGTCAGTGCAGTGGTGTTCGGGTAGTGTAGGGGGTTGTGGTGGGGCTGGTGTTTCAGGGTTTAGGGCAGTGCAGTGGTGTTCGGGCAGTGTAGGGGCTCGTGCTGGGGCTGGAGTTTCAGGGTTTTAGGGCAGGGCAGTGGTGTATGGGCAGTGTAGGGGTTCGTGCTGGGGCTGGTGTTTCAGGGTTTAGGGCAGTGCAGTGGTGTTCGGGGAGTGTAGGGGTCGTGCTGGGGCTGGTGTTTCATGGTTTAGGGCAGTGCAGTGGTGTTCGGGCAGTGTAGGGGGTCGTGCTGGGGCTGGTGTTTCAGGGTTTAGGGCAGTGAAATGGTGTTCGGGTATTGTAGGAGGTCATGGTGGGGCTGGTGTTTCAGGGTTTAGGGCAGTGCAGTGGTGTTCGGGCATTTTAGGGTGTCGTGCTGGGGCTTGTGTTTCAGGGTTGAGGGCAGTGCAGTGGTGTTCTGGCAGTGTAGGGGTCGTGCTGGGGCTGGTGATTCAGGGTTTAGGGCAGTGAAGTGGTGTTCGGGCAGTGTAGGGCGTCGTGCTGGGGCTGGTGTTTCAGGGTTTAGGGCAGAGCAGTGGTGTTCGGGCAGTGTTGTGGGACGTACTGGGGATGGTGTCAGGGTTTAGGGCAGTGCAGTGGTGTTAGGGTAGTGTAGGGGTCGTGCTGGGGCTGGTGTTTCAGGGTTTAGGGCAGTGCAGTTGTGTTCAGGCAGTGTAGGGGGTCGTGGTGGAGGTGGTGTTTCAGGGTTTAGGGCACTGCAGTGGTGTTCGGACAGTGTAGGGTGTCATGCTGGTGGTGGTGTTTCAGGGTTTAGGGCACAGCAGTGGTGTTAGGGCAGTTTAGGGTCTCGTGCTGGTGTTTCAGGATTTAGGGCAGAGCAGTGGTCTTCGGGCAGTGTAGGGGGAAATGCTGGGGCTGGTGTTTCAGATTTTAGGGCAGAGCAGTGGTGTTCAGCCAGTGTAGGGGGACATGCTGGGGGTGGTGTTTCAGGGTTTAGTGCTGAGCAGTGGTGTTCGGGCAGTGTAGGGGGTCATGCTGGGAGTGGTGTTTCAGGGTTTAGGGCAGTGCAGTGGTGTTCGGGCATTGTATGGGTGGTGCTGGAGGTGGTGATTCAGGGTTTAGGGCAGTGCAGTGGTGTTCAGGCAGTGTAGGGGTCGTGCTGGGGGTGGTGATCCAGGGTTTAGGGCAGTGCAGTGGTGTTCGGGCAGTGTAGGGGATCTTGCTACGGCTGGTGTTTCTGGGTTAGGGCAGTGCAGTGGTGTTCAGGCAGTGTAGGGGTCTTGCTGGGGCTGGTGTTTCAGGGTTTAGGGCAGCGCAGTGGTGTTTGGGCAGTATAGGGGGTTGTGCTGGGGGTGGTGTTTCAGGGTTTAGGGCAGTGCAGTGGTGTACGGGCAGTTTAGGGGGTCGTGCTGGGGCTGGTGTTTCAGGGTTTAGAGCAGTGCAGTGGTGTTCGGGCAGTGGAGGGGGTCGTGCTAGGGGTGGGGTTTCTGGGTTTAAGGTAGAGCAGTGGTGTTCGGGCAGTGTAGGGGGTCATGCTGGTGCTGGTTTTTCAGGATTTAGTGTAGAGCAGTGGTGTTCGGGCAGTGTAGGGGGACGTACTGGGGTGGTGTTTCAGGGTTTAGTGCTGAGCAATGGTGTTCAGGCAGTGAAGGGGGTTTTGCTAGGGATGGTGTTTCAGGGTTTAGGGCAGTGCAGTGGTGTTCGGGCAGTGTAGTGGGTTGTGGTGGAGGTGGTGTTTCAGGGTTTTAGGGCAGGGCAGGGGTGTTTGGGCAGTTTAGAGGGTTGTGCTGGGGGTGGTGTTTCAGGGTTTAGGGCAGTGCAGTGGTGTTCGTGGAGTGTAGGGGATCGTGCTGGGGCTGGTGTTTCAGGGTTACGGCAGTGCAGTGGTATTCGGGCAGTGTAGGGGGTCGTGCTGGGGCTGGTGTTTTAGGGTTTAACGCAGTGCAGTGGTGTTCGGGCAGTGTAGGGGTCGTGCTGGGGCTGGTGTTAAGGGTTTAGGGCAGTGCAGTGGTGTTCGGGCAGTGTAGGGTGTCTTGCTGGGGGTGGTGTTTCAAGATTTAGGGCAGAGCAGTGGTGTTCGGGCAGTGTAGGGGGATGTGCTGGGGCTGGTGTTTCAGGGTTTAAGGCAGAGCAGTGGTTTTCGGCCAGTGTAGGGGGACGTGCTGGGGGTGGTGTTTCAGGGTTTATGGCAGAGCAGTGGTGTTTGGGCAATGTAGGGGTCGTGCTGGGGCTGGTGTTTCAGGGTTTAGGGCAGTGCAGTGGTGTTTGGGCAGTGTAGGGGATCGTGCTGGGGCTGGTGTTTCAGGGTTACGGCAGTGCAGTGGTATTCGGGCAGTGTAGGGGGTCGTGCTGGGGCTGGTGTTTTAGGGTTTAACGCAGTGCAGTGGTGTTCGGGCAGTGTAGGGGGTCGTGCTGGGGCTGGTGTTAAGGGTTTAGGGCAGTGCAGTGGTGTTCGGGCAGTGTAGGGCGTCATGGTGTGGCTGGTTATTCAGGGTTTAGGGCAGTGCAGTGCTGTTCAGGCAGTGTAGAGGGTCGTGCTGGGGATTGTATTTCAGGGTTTAGGGCAGTGCAGTGGTGTTCGGGCAGTGTAGGGGGTCGTGCTGGGGCTGGTGTTTCAGGGTTTAGGGCAGTGCAGTGGTTTTCGGGCAGTTTAGGGTGTCGTGCTGGGGCTTGTGTTTCAGGGTTTAGGGCAGTGCAGTGGTGGTCGGGCAGTGTAGGGTGTCTTGCTGGGGGTGGTGTTTCAGGATTTAGGGCAGAGCAGTGGTGTTCGGGCAGTGTAGGGGGACGTGCTGGGGCTGGTGTTTTAGGGTTTAGGGCAGAGCAGTGGTTTTCGGCCAGTGTAGGGGGACGTGCTGGGGGTGGTGTTTCAGGGTTTATGGCAGAGCAGTGGTGTTTGGGCAATGTAGGGGTCATGCTGGGGCTGGTGTTTCAGGGTTTAGGGCAGTGCAGTGGTGTTCGGACAGTGTAGGGGATTTTGCTGGGGCTGGTGTTTCAGGGTTTAGGGCAGTGCAGTGGTGTTCGGGCAGTGTAGGGGGTCTTGCTGGGGCTGGTGCTTCAAGGTTTAGGGCAGTGCAGTGGTGTTCGGGCAGTATAGGGGGTTGTGCTGGGGTTGGGGTTTCAGGGTTTAGGGCAGAGCAGTGGTGTTCGGGCAGTGTAGGTGGTAGTGCTGGTTTTTCAGATTTTATTGTAGAGCATTGGTGTTCGGGCCGTGTAGGGGGACGTACTGGGGGTGGTGTTTCAGGGTTTAGTGCTGAGCAGTGGTGTTCAGGCAGTGTTGGGGGTCTTGCTGGGGATGGTGTTAAAGGGTTTAGGGCAGTGCAGTGGTGTTCGGGCAGTGTAGGGAGTTGTGCTGGGGCTGGTGTTTCAGGGTTTAGGACAGTGCAGTGGTGTTCGGGCAGTGTAGGGGGTCGTGCTGGGGCTGGTGTTTCAAGGTTTAGGGCAGTGCAGTGGTTTTCGGGCAGGTTAGGGTGTCGTGCTGGGGCTTGTGTTTCAGGGTTTAGGGCAGTGCAGTGGTGTTCGGGCAGATTAGGGTGTCGTGCTGGTGCTGGTGTTTCAGGGTTTAGGGCAGAGCAGTGGTGTTCGGGCAGTGTAGGGGTCGTGCTGGGGGTGGTGATTCAGGGTTTAGGGCAGTGCAGTGGTGTTTGGGCAGTGTAGGGGATCTTGCTAGGGCTGGTGTTATTGGGATTAGGGCAGTGCAGTGCAGTGGTGTTTCGGCAGTGTAGGGGGTCATGCTGGGGGTGGTGTTTCAGGGTTTAGGGCAGTGCAGTGGTGTTCAGGCAGTGTTGGGGGTCTTACTGGGGCTGGTGTTTCAGGGTTTAGGGCAGTGCAGTGGTGTTCGGGCACTATAGGGGTCATGCTGGGGGTGGGGTTTCAGGGTTTAGGCAGAGCAGTGGTGTTCGGGCAGTGTAGGTGGTAGTGCTGGTTTTTCAGATTTTAGTGTAGAGCAGTGGTGTTCGGGCCATGTAGGGGGACGTACTGGGGGTGGTGTTTCACGGTTTAGAGCAGAGCAGTGGTGTTCGGGCACTTTAGGGTCTTGTGCTGGTGATTCAAGATTTAGGGCAGAGCAGTGGTGTTCGGGCACTGTAGGGGGACGTGCTGGGGCTGGTGTTTCAGGGTTTAGGGCAGATCAGTGGTGTTCGGGCAGATTAGGGTGTCGTGCTGGTGCTGGTGTTTCAGGATTTAGGTCAGAGCAGTCGTGTTCGGGCAGTGTAGGGGGTCATGCTGGGAGTGGTGTTTCAGGGTTTAGGGCAGTGCAGTGGTGTTCGGGTAGTGTAGGGATCGTGATGAGGGGGGTGATTCAGGGTTTAGGGCAGTGAAGTGGTGTTCAGACAGTGTAGGGGTTGTGCTGGGGGTGGTGATTCAGGGTTTAGGGCAGTGCAGTGGTGTTCGGGCAGTGTAGGGGATCTTGCTAGGGCTGGCGTTTCAGGGTTTAAGGCAGTGGTGTTTGGACAGTGTAGGGGGTCTTGCTGGGGCTGTTGTTTCAGGGTTTAGGGCAGTGCAGTAGTATTTGGGCAGTGTAGGGGGTCATGCTTGAGGTGGTGTTCCAGGGTTTAGGGCAGTGCAGTGGTGTGCAGGCAGTGTAGGGGGTCATGCTTGGGTTGGTGTTTCAGGGTTTAGGGCAGAGCAGTGGTGTTCGGGCAGTGTAGGGGGACGTATTGGGGTGGTGTTTCAGGGTTTAGGGCAGTGCAGTGGTGTTTGGGCTGTGTAGGGGGTCATGCTGCGGCTGGTGATTCAGTGTTTAGGGCAGTGCAGTGGTGTACGGGCCGTGTAGGGGGTCATGCTGGGGCTGGCGAATCAGGGTTTAGGGCAGTGCAGTGGTGTTCGGCAGTGTAGGGGGACGTACTGGGGATGGTGTTTCAAGGATTAGGGCAGTGCAGTGGTGTGAGAGCAGTGTAGGGGGTCGTGGTGGAGGTGGTGTTTCAGGGTTTAAGGCTATGCAGTGAGGTTCGGGCAGTTTAGGGTGTCGTGCTGGGGCTGGGGTTTCAGTGTTTAGGGCAGTGCAGTGGTGTTCGAGCAGTGTAGGGGGTCGTGCTGGGGCTGGTGTTTCAGTGTTTAGGGCAGTGCAGTTGTGTTCGGGTAGTATAGGGGGTCATGGTGGGGCTGGTGTTTCAGGGTTTAGGGCAGTGCAGTGGTGTTCGGGCAGTGTGAGGGGTCGTGCTGGGGCTGGTGTTTTAGGGATTAAGGCAGTGCAGTGTTGTTTGGGCAGTGTAGGGGACGTGCTGGGGTGGTGTTTCAGGGTTTAGGGTAGAGCAGTGGTGTTCGGGCAGTGTAGGGGTCGTGCTGGGGGTGGTGTTTTAGGGATTAAGGCAGTGCAGTGTTGTTTGGGCAGTGTAGGGGACGTGCTGGGGTGGTGTTTCAGGGTTTAGGGCAGTGCAGTGGTGTTCGGGCAGATTAGGGTGTCGTGCTGGTGCTGGTTTTTCCGGATTTAGGGCAGAGCAGTGGTGTTTGGGCAGTGTAGGGGGACGTGCTGGGGCTGGTGTTTCAGGGTTTAGGGCAGAGCAGTGGTGTTCGGGCAGATTAGGGTGTCGTGCTGGTGCTGGTGTTTCAGGATTTAGGGCAGAGCAGTGGTGTTCGGGCAGTGTAGGGGGACGTGCTGGGGCTGGTGTTTCAGGGTTTAGGGCAGAGCAGTGGTGTTCGGCCAGTGTAGGGGGTCTTGCTGGGGCTGGTGTTTCAGGGTTTAGGGCAGTGCAGAGGTGTTCGGGCAGTATAGGGGGTAGTGCTGGGGTGGGGTTTCAGGGTTTAGGGCAGAGCAGTGGTGTTCGGGCAGTGTAGGTGGTAGTGCTGGTTTTTCAGGTTTTAGTGTAGAGCAGTGGTGTTCGGGCAGTGTAGGGGGTCTTGCTGGTGATGGTGTTTCAGGGTTTAGGGCAGTGCAATGGTGTTCTAGCAGTGTAGTGGGTCATGGTGGAGGTGGTGTTTCAGGGTTTTAGGGCATGGCAGTGGTGTTCGGGCAGTGTTAGGTGTCATGCTGGTGGTGGTGTTTCACGGTTTAGAGCAGAGCAGTGGTGTTCGGGCACTTTAGGGTCTTGTGCTGGTGATTCAAGATTTAGGGCAGAGCAGTGGTGTTCGGGCACTGTAGGGGGACGTGCTGGGGCTGGTGTTTCAGGGTTTAGGGCAGATCACTGGTGTTCGGGCAGATTAGGGTGTCGTGCTGGTGCTGGTGTTTCAGGATTTAGGGCAGAGCAGTCGTGTTCGGGCAGTGTAGGGGGTCATGCTGGGAGTGGTGTTTCAGGGTTTAGGGCAGTGCAGTGGTGTTCGGGTAGTGTAGGGATCGTGATGAGGGGGGTGATTCAGGGTTTAGGGCAGTGAAGTGGTGTTCAGACAGTGTAGGGGTTGTGCTGGGGGTGGTGATTCAGGGTTTAGGGCAGTGCAGTGGTGTTCGGGCAGTGTAGGGGATCTTGCTAGGGCTGGTGTTTCAGGGTTTAAGGCAGTGGTGTTTGGACAGTGTAGGGGGTCTTGCTGGGGCTGTTGTTTCAGGGTTTAGGGCAGTGCAGTAGTATTTGGGCAGTGTAGGGGGTCATGCTTGAGGTGGTGTTCCAGGGTTTAGGGCAGTGCAGTGGTGTGCAGGCAGTGTAGGGGGTCATGCTTGGGTTGGTGTTTCAGGGTTTAGGGCAGAGCAGTGGTGTTCGGGCAGTGTAGGGGGACGTATTGGGGTGGTGTTTCAGGGTTTAGGGCAGTGCAGTGGTGTTTGGGCTGTGTAGGGGGTCATGCTGCGGCTGGTGATTCAGTGTTTAGGGCAGTGCAGTGGTGTACGGGCCGTGTAGGGGGTCATGCTGGGGCTGGCGAATCAGGGTTTAGGGCAGTGCAGTGGTGTTCGGCAGTGTAGGGGGACGTACTGGGGATGGTGTTTCAAGGATTAGGGCAGTGCAGTGGTGTGAGAGCAGTGTAGGGGGTCGTGGTGGAGGTGGTGTTTCAGGGTTTAAGGCTATGCAGTGAGGTTCGGGCAGTTTAGGGTGTCGTGCTGGGGCTGGGGTTTCAGTGTTTAGGGCAGTGCAGTGGTGTTCGAGCAGTGTAGGGGGTCGTGCTGGGGCTGGTGTTTCAGTGTTTAGGGCAGTGCAGTTGTGTTCGGGTAGTATAGGGGGTCATGGTGGGGCTGGTGTTTCAGGGTTTAGGGCAGTGCAGTGGTGTTCGGGCAGTGTGAGGGGTCGTGCTGGGGCTGGTGTTTTAGGGATTAAGGCAGTGCAGTGTTGTTTGGGCAGTGTAGGGGACGTGCTGGGGTGGTGTTTCAGGGTTTAGGGTAGAGCAGTGGTGTTCGGGCAGTGTAGGGGTCGTGCTGGGGGTGGTGAGTCAGGGTTTAGGGCAGTGCAGTGGTGTTCGGGCAGTGTAGGGGATCTTGCTAGGGCTGGTGTTTCAGGGATTAGGGCAGTGCAGTGGTGTTTCGGCAGTATAGAGGGTCATGCTGGGGGTGGTGTTTCAGGGTTTAGGGCAGTGCAGTGGTGTTCGGGCAGTGTTGGGGGTCTTGCTGGGGCTGGTGTTTCAGGGTTTAGGGCAGTGCAGTGGTGTTCAGGCACTATAGGGGTCATGCTGGGGGTGGGGTTTCAGGGTTTAGGCAGAGCAGTGGTGTTCGGGCAGTGTAGGTGGTAGTGCTGGTTTTTCTGATTTTAGTGTAGAGCAGTGGTGTTCGGGCCGTGTAGGGGGACTTACTGGGGGTGGTGTTTCAGGGTTTAGTGCTGAGCAGTGGTGTTCGGGCAGTGTTGGGGGTCTTGCTGGGGATGGTGTTAAAGGGTTTAGGGCAGTGCAGTGATGTTCGGGCATTTAGGGTGTCGTGCTGGGGCTTGTGTTTCAGGGTTTAGGGCAGTGCAGTGGTGTTCGGGCAGTGTAGGGTGTCGTGCTCGGGGTGGTGTTTCAGGGTGTAGGGCAGAGCAGTGGTGTTCGGGCAGATTAGGGTGTCGTGCTGGTGCTGGTGTTTCAGGATTTAGGGCAGAGCAGTGGTGTTCGGGCAGTGTAGGGGGACATGCTGGGGCTGCTGTTTCAGGGTTTAGGGCAGAGCAGTGGTGTTCGGCCAGTGTAGGGGGTCTTGCTGGGGGTGGTGTTTCAGGGTTTAGGGCAGAGCAGTGGTGTTCGGGCAGTGTAGGGGTCGTGCTGGGGGTGGTGATTCAGGGTTTAGGGCAGTGCAGTGGTGTTTGGGCAGTGTAGGGGATCTTGCTAGGGCTGGTGTTATTGGGATTAGGGCAGTGCAGTGGTGTTTCGGCAGTGTAGGGGGTCATGCTGGGGGTGGTGTTTCAGGGTTTAGGGCAGTGCAGTGGTGTTCAGGCAGTGTTGGGGGTCTTACTGGGGCTGGTGTTTCAGGGTTTAGGGCAGTGCAGTGGTGTTCGGGCACTATAGGGGTCATGCTGGGGGTGGGGTTTCAGGGTTTAGGCAGAGCAGTGGTGTTCGGGCAGTGTAGGTGGTAGTGCTGGTTTTTCAGATTTTAGTGTAGAGCAGTGGTGTTCGGGCCATGTAGGGGGACGTACTGGGGGTGGTGTTTCTGGGTTTAGTGCTGAGCAGTGGTGTTCGGGCAGTGTTGGGGGTCTTGCTGGGGATGGTGTTAAAGGGTTTAGGGCAGTGCAGTGGTGTTCGGGCAGTGTAGGGAGTTGTGCTGGGGCTGGTTTTTCCGGATTTAGGGCAGAGCAGTGGTGTTCGGACAGTGTAGGGGGACGTGCTGGGGCTGGTGTTTCAGGGTTTAGGGCAGAGCAGTGGTGTTCGGGCAGATTAGGGTGTCGTGCTGGTACTGGTGTTTCAGGATTTAGGGCAGAGCAGTGGTGTTTGGGCAGTGTAGGGGGACGTGCTGGGGCTGCTGTTTCAGGGTTTAGGGCAGAGCAGTGGTGTTCGGCCAGTGTAGGGGGTCTTGCTGGGGCTGGTGTTTCAGGGTTTATTACAGTGCAGAGGTGTTCGGGCAGTATAGGGGGTCATGCTGTGGTGGGGTTTCAGGGTTTAGGGCAGAGCAGTGGTGTTCGGGCAGTGTAGGTGGTAGTGCTGGTTTTTCAGGTTTTAGTGTAGAGCAGTGGTGTTCGGGCAGTGTAGGGGGTCTTGCTGGTGATGGTGGTTCAGGGTTTAGGGCAGTGCAATGGTGTTCTAGCAGTGTAGTGGGTCATGGTGGAGGTGGTGTTCAGGGTTTTAGGGCATGGCAGTGGTGTTCGGGCAGGTAAGGGGGTCGTGCAGGGGGTGGTTTTTCAGGGTTTAGGGCAGTGCAGTGGTGTTCGTGGAGTGTAGGGGATCGTACTGGGGCTGGTGTTTCAGTGTTACATCAGTGCAGTGGTGTGAGGGCAGTGTAGGGGGTCGTGCTGGGGGTGGTGTTTCAGGGTTTAGTGCTGAGCAGTGGTGTTCGGGCAGTGTTGGGGGTCTTGCTGGGGATGGTGTTAAAGGGTTTAGGGCAGTGCAGTGGTGTTCGGGCAGTGTAGGGAGTTGTGCTGGGGCTGGTGTTTCAGGGTTTAGGGCAGTGCAGTGGTGTTCGGGCAGTGTAGGGGGTCGTGCTGGGGCTGGTGTTTCAGGGTTTAGGGCAGTGCAGTGGTTTTCGGGCAGTTTAGGGTGTCGTGCTGGGGCTTGTGTTTCAGGGTTTAGGGCAGTGCAGTGGTGTTCGGGCAGTGTAGGGTGTCATGCTCGGGGTGGTGTTTCAGGGTGTAGGGCAGAGCAGTGGTGTTCGGGCACATTGGGGTGTCGTGCTGGTGCTGGTTTTTCCGGATTTAGGGCAGAGCAGTGGTGTTCGGGCAGTGTAGGGGGACGTGCTGGGGCTGGTGTTTCAGGGTTTAGGGCAGAGCAGTGGTGTTCGGGCAGATTAGGGTGTCGTGCTGGTGCTGGTGTTTCAGGATTTAGGGCAGAGCAGTGGTGTTCGGGCAGTGTAGGGGGACGTGCTGGGGCTGGTGTTTCAGGGTGTAGGGCAGAGCAGTGGTGTTCGGCCAGTGTAGGGGGTCTTGCTGGGGCTGGTGTTTCAGGGTTTATTGCAGTGCAGAGGTGTTCGGGCAGTATAGGGGGTCGTGCTGTGGTGGGGTTTCAGGGTTTAGGGCAGAGCAGTGGTGTTCGGGCAGTGTAGGTGGTAGTGCTGTTTTTCAGGTTTTAGTGTAGAGCAGTGGTGTTCGGGCAGTGTAGGGGGTCTTGCTGGTGATGGTGGTTCAGGGTTTAGGGCAATGCAATGGTGTTCTAGCAGTGTAGTGGGTCATGGTGGAGGTGGTGTTCAGGGTTTTAGGGCATGGCAGTGGTGTTCGGGCAGGTAAGGGGGTCGTGCAGGGGGTGGTTTTTCAGGGTTTAGGGCAGTGCAGTGGTGTTCGTGGAGTGTAGGGGATCGTACTGGGGCTGGTGTTTCAGTGTTACGTCAGTGCAGTGGTGTGAGGGCTGTGTAGGGGGTCATGCTGGGACTGGTGTTTGAGGGTTTATGGCAGTACAGTGGTGTTCGGGCAGCGTAGAGGGTCGTGCTCGGGCTCGTGTTTCAGGGTTTAGGGCAGTGCAGTGGTATTCCGGCAGTGTAAGGTGTCATGCTGGGGGTGGTGTTTCAGGGTTTAGGGCAGAGCAGTGGTGTTCGGGCAGTTTAGGGTCTCGTGCTGGTGATTCAGGATTTAGGGCAGAGCAGTGGTGTTCGGGCAGTGTAGGGGGACGTGCTGGGGCTGGTGTTTCAGGGTTTAGGGCAGAGCAGTGGTGTTCGGCCAGTGTAGGGGGACATTCTGGGGGTGGTTCTTCAGGGTTTAGGGCAGAGCAGAGGTGTTCGAGCAGTGTAGGGGGTCATGCTGGGAGTGGTGTTTCAGGGTTAGGGCAGTGCAGTGGTGTTCTGGCAGTGTAGGGATCGTGATGAGGGGGTGATTCAGTGTTTAGGGCAGTGCAGTGGTGTTCAGACAGTGAAGGTGTCGTGCTGGGGGTGGTGATTCAGGGTTTAGGGCAGTGCAGTGGTGTTCGGGCAGTGTAGGGGATCTTGCTAGGGCTGGTGTTTCAGGGTTTAAGGCAGTGGTGTTTGGACAGTGTAGGGGGTCTTGCTGGGGCTGTTGTTTCAGGGTTTAGGGCAGTGCAGTAGTTTTCGGGCAGTGTAGGGGGTCATGCTGGAGGTGGTGTTCCAGGGTTTAGGGCAGTGCAGTGGTGTGCAGGCAGTGTAGGGTGTCATGCTCGGGTTGGTGTTTCAGGGTTTAGGGCAGAGCAGTGGTGTTCGGGCAGTGTAGGGGGACGTATTGGGGGTGGTGTTTCAGGGTTTAGGGCAGTACAGTGGTGTTCCGGCAGTGTAGGGGGTCATGCTGGGGCTGGTGATTCAGTGTATAGGGCAGTGCAGTGGTGTACAGGCAGTGTAGGGGGTCATGCTGGGGCTGGCGATTCAGGGTTTAGGGCAGTGCAGTGGTGTTCGGCAGTGTAGGGGGACGTACTGGGGATGGTGTTTCAGGGTTTAGGGCAGTGCAGTGGTGTGAGAGCAGTGTAGGGGGTTGTGGTGGAGGTGGTGTTTCTGGGTTTAGGGCTATGCAGTGAGGTTCGGGCAGTGTAGGGTGTCGTACTGGGGCTGGGGTTTCAGTGTTTATGGCAGTGCAGTGGTGTTCGAGCAGTGTAGGGGGTCGTGCTGGGGCTGGTGTTTCAGTGTTTAGGGCAGTGCAGTTGTGTTCGGTTAGTATAGGGGGTCATGGTGGGGCTGGTGTTTCAGGTTTTAGGGCAGTGCAGTGGTGTTCGGGTAGTGTAGGGGTCGTGCTAGGGCTGGTGTTTCAGGGTTTAGGGCAGTGCAGTGGTGTTTGGGCAGTGTAGGGGACGTGCTGGGGGTGGTGTTTCAGGGTTTAGGGCAGAGCAGTGGTGTTCGGGCAGTGTAGGGGTCGTGCTGGGGGTGGTGATTCAGGGTTTAGGGCAGTGCAGTGGTGTTTGGGCAGTGTAGGGGATCTTGCTAGGGCTGGTGTTTCAGGATTTAGGGCAGTGCAGTGGTGTTTCGGCAGTGTAGGGGGGCATGCTGGGGGTGGTGTTTCAGGGTTTAGGGCAGTGCAGTGGTGTTCGGGCAGTGTTGGGGGTCTTGCTGGGGCTGGTGTTTCAGGGTTTAGGGCAGTGCAGTGGTGTTCGGGCACTATAGGGTTCATGCTGGGGGTGGGGTTTCAGGGTTTAGGCAGAGCAGTGGTGTTCGGGCAGTGTAGGTGGTAGTGCTGGTTTTTCAGGTTTTAGTGTAGAGCAGTGGTGTTCGGGCAGTGTAGGGGGACGTACTGGGAGTGGTGTTTCAGGGTTTAGTGCTGAGCAGTGGTGTTCGGGCAGTGTTGGGGGTCTTGCTGGGGATGGTGTTTCAGGATTTAGGGCAGTGCAGTGGTGTTCGGGCAGTGTAGGGAGTTGTGCTGGGGCCGGTTGTTTCGGGATTTAGGGCAGTGCAGTGGTGTTCGGGCAGTGTAGGGGGTCGGGCTGGGGCTGGTGTTTCAGGGTTTAGGGCAGTGCAGTGGTTTTCAGGCAGTTTACAGTGCCGTGCTGGGGCTTGTGTTTCAGGGTTTAGGGCAGTTTAGTTTTGTTCGGGCAGTGTAGGGAGTCGTACTGGGGGTGGTGTTTCAGGATTTAGGGCAGAGCAGTGGTGTTCGGGCAGATTAGGGTGTCGTGCTGGTGCTGGTGTTTCAGGATTTAGGGCAGAGCAATGGTGTTCGGGCAGTGTAGGGGGACGAACTAGGGCTGGTGTTTCAGGGATTAGGGCAGAGCAGTGGTGTTTGGCCAGAGTAGGGGGATGTGCTGGGGGTGGTCTTTCAGGCATTAGGGCAGAGCAGTGGTGTTCGGGCAGTGTAGGGGTCGTGCTGGGGCTTGTGTTTCAGGGTTTAGGGCAGTGTAGTTTTGTTCGGGCAGTGTAGGGAGTCGTACTGGGGGTGGTGTTTCAGGATTTAGGGCAGAGCAGTGGTGTTCGGGCAGATTAGGGTGTCTTGCTGGTGCTGGTGTTTCAGGATTTAGGGCAGAGCAATGGTGTTCGGGCAGTGTAGGGGGTCGAGCCAGGGCTGGTGTTTCAGGGTTTAGGGCAGAGCAGTGGTGTTCGGCCAGAGTAGGGGGATGTGCTGGGGGTGGTCTTTCAGGCATTAGGGCAGAGCAGTGGTGTTCAGGCAGTGTAGGGGTCATGCTGGGGCTGGTGTTTCAGGGTTTAGGGCAGTGGAGTGGTGTTCGGGCAGTATAGGGGGTCGTGCTGGGGTGGGGTTTCAGGGTTTAGGGCAGAGCAGTGGTGTTCGGGCAGTGTAGGTGGTAGTGCTGGTTTTTCAGGTTTTAGTGTAGAGCAGTTTTGTTCGGGCAGAGTAGGGCGATGTACTGGGGGTGGTGTTTCAGGGTTTAGTGCTGAGCAGTGGTGTTCGGGCAGTGTTGGGGGTCTTGCTGGTGATAGTGTTTCAGGGTTTAGGGCAGTGCAGTGGTGTTCTAGTAGTGTAGTGGGTCGTGGTGGAGGTGGTGTTTCAGGGTTTTAGCGCAGGGCAGTGGTGTTTGGGCAGGTAAGGGGGAACTGCAGGGGGTGGTGTTTCAGGGTTTAGGGCAGTGCAGTGGTTTCTGGGGAGTGTAGGGGATCGTGCTGGGGCTGGTGTTTCAGTGTTATGTCAGTGCAGTGGTGTTCGGGCAGTGTAGGGGGTCATGCTGGGACTGGTGTTTGAGGGTTTAGGGCAGTGCAGTGGTGTTCGGGCAGTGTAGGGGGACGTGCTGGGGCTGGTGTTTCAGGGTTTAGGGCAGAACAGTGGTGTTCGGCCAGTGTAGGGGGACATTCTGGGGGTGGTTTTTCAGGGTTTAGGGCAGAGCAGTGGTGTTCGAGCAGTGTAGGGGGTCATGCTGGGAGTGGTGTTTCAGCGTTTAGGGCAGTGCAGTGGTGTTCAGGCAGTGTAGAGATCGTGATGAGGGGGATGATTTAGGGTTTAGGGCAGTGCAGTGGTGTTCAGACAGTGTAGGGGTCGTGCTGGGGGTGGTGATTCACGGTTTAGGGCAGTGCAGTGGTGTTCGGGCAGTGTAGGGGATCTTGCTAGGGCTGGTGTTTCAGGGTATAAGGCAGTGGTGTTTGGACAGTGTAGGGGGTCTTGCTGGGGCTTTTGTTTCAGGGTTTAGGGCAGTGCAGTAGTTTTCAGGCAGTGTAGGGGGACATGCTAGAGGTGGTATTCCAGGGTTTAGGGCAGTGCAGTGGTGTGCAGGCAGTGTAGGGTGTCATGCTCGGGTTGGTGTTTCAGGGTTTAGGGCAGAGCAGTGGTGTTCGGGCAGTGTAGGGGGACGTATTGGGGGTGGTGTTTCAGGGTTTAGGGCAGTGCAGTGGTGTTCGGGCAGTGTAGGGGGTCATGCTGGGGCTGGTGATTCAGTGTTTAGGGCAGTGCAGTGGTGTACGGGCCGTGTAGGGGGTCATGCTGGGGCTGGCGATTCAGGGTTTAGGGCAGTGCAGTGGTGTTCGGCAGTGTAGGGGGACGTACTGGGGATGGTGTTTCAGGGTTTAGGGCAGTGCAGTGGTGTGAGAGCAGTGTAGGGGGTCGTGGTGGAGGTGGTGTTTCAGGGTTTAGGGCTATGCAGTGAGGTTCGGGCAGTGTAGGGTGTCGTGCTGGGGCTGGGGTTTCAGTGTTTAGGGCAGTGCAGTGGTGTTCGAGCAGTGTAGGGGGTCATGCTGGGGCTGGTGTTTCAGTGTTTAGGGCAGTGCAGTTGTGTTCGGGTAGTATAGGGGGTCATGGTGGGGCTGGTGTTTCAGGGTTTAGGGCAGTGCAGTGGTGTTCAGGTAGTGTAGGGGTCATGCTGGGGCTGGTGTTTCAGGGTTTAGGGCAGTGCAGTTGTGTTCGGGCAGTGTAGGGGACGTGCAGGGGGTGGTGTTTCAGGGTTTAGGGCAGAGCAGTGGTGTTCGGGCAGTGTAGGGGTCATGCTGGGGGTGGTGATTCAGGGCTTAGGGCAGTGCAGTGGTGTTTGGGCAGTGTAGGGGATCTTGCTAGGGCTGGTGTTTAAGGGTTTAGGGCAGTGAAGTGGTGTTTCGGCAGTGTAGGGGGTCATGCTGGCGGTGGTGTTTCAGGGTTTAGGGCAGTGCAGTGGTGTTCGGGCAGTGTTGGGGGTCTTGCTGGGGCTGGTGTTTCAGGGTTTAGGGCAGTGCAGTGGTGTTCCGGCACTATAGGGGTCATGCTGGGGGTGGGGTTTCAGGGTTTAGGCAGAGCAGTGGTGTTCGGGCAGCGTAGGTGGTAGTGCTGGATTTTCAGATTTTAGTGTAGAGCAGTGGTGTTCGGGCCGTGTAGGGGGACGTACTGGGGGTGGTGTTTCAGGGTTTAGTGCTGAGCAGTGGTGTTCGGGCAGTGTTGGTGGTCTTGCTGGGGATGGTGTTAAAGGGTTTAGGGCAGTGCAGTGGTGTTCGGGCAGTGTAGGGAGTTGTGCTGGGGCTGGTGTTTCAAGGTTTAGGGCAGTGCAGTGGTGTTCGGGCAGTGTAGGGGGTCGTGCTGGGGCCGGTGTTTCAGGGTTTAGGGCAGTGCAGTGGTTTTCGGGCAGTTTAGGGTGTCGTGCTGGGGCTTGTGTTTCAGGGTTTAGGGCAGTGCAGTGGTGTTCGGGAAGTGTAGGGTGTCGTGCCGGGGTGGTGTTTCAGGGTGTAGGGCAGAGCAGTGGTGTTCGGGCAGATTAGGGTGTCGTGCTGGTGCTGGTTTTTCCGGATTTAGGGCAGACCAGTGGTGTTCGGGCAGTGTAGGGGGACGTGCTGGGGCTGGTGTTTCAGGGTTTAGGGCAGAGCAGTGGTGTTCGGCCAGTGTAGGGGGTCTTGCTGGGGCTGGTGTTTCAGGGTTTAGGGCAGTGCAGAGGTGTTCGGGCAGTATAGGGGGTCGTGCTGGGGTGGGGTTTCAGGGTTTAGGGCAGAGTAGTGGTGTTCGGGCAGTGTAGGTGGTAGTGCTGGTTTCTCAGGTTTTAGTGTAGAGCAGTGGTGTTCGGGCAGTGTAGGGGGTCTTGCTGGTGATGGTGTTTCAGGGTTTAGGGCAGTGCAATGGTGTTCTAGCAGTGTAGTGGGTCATGGTGGAGGTGGTGTTCATGGTTTTAGGGCATGGCAGTGTTGTTCGGGCAGGTAAGGGGGTCGTGCAGGGGGTGGTGTTTCAGGGTTTAGGGCAGTGCAGTGGTGTTCGTGGAGTGTAGGGTATCGTACTGGGGCTGGTGTTTCAGTGTTACGTCAGTGCAGTGGTGTGAGGGCAGTGTAGGGGGTCATGCTGGAACTGGTGTTTGAGGGTTTAGGGCTGTACAGTGGTGTTCGGGCAGCGTAGAGGGTCGTGCTGGGGCTCGTGTTTCAGGGTTGAGGGCAGTGCAGTGGTATTCGGGCAGTGTAAGGTGTCATGCTCGGTATGGTGTTTCAGGGTTTAGGGCAGAGCAGTGGTGTTCGGGCAGTTTAGGGTCTCGTGCTGGTGATTCAGGATTTAGGGCAGAGCAGTGTTGTTTGTGCAGTGTAGGGGTACGTGCTGGGGCTGGTGTTTCAGAGTTTAGGGCAGAGCAGTGGTGTTCGGCCAGTGTAGGGGGACATTCTGGGGGTGGTTTTTCAGGGTTTAGGGCAGAGCAGTGGTGTTCGAGCAGTGTAGGGGGTCATGCTGGGAGTGGTGTTTCAGGGTTTAGGGCAGTGCAGTGGTGTTCAGACAGTGTAGGGGTCGTGCTGGCGGTGGTGATTCAGGGTTTAGGACAGTGCAGTGGTGTTCGGGCAATGTAGGGGATCTTGCTAGGGCTGGTGTTTCAGGGTTTAAGGCAGTGGTGTTTGGACAGTGTAGGGGGTCTTGCTGGGGCTGTTGTTTCAAGGTTTGGGGCAGTGCAGTAGTTTTTGGGCAGTGTAGGGGGTCATGCTGGAGGTGGTGTTCCAGGGTTTAGGGCAGTGCAGTGGTGTGCAGGCAGTGTAGGGGGTCATGCTCGGGTTGGTGTTTCAGGGTTTAGGGCAGAGCAGTGGTGTTCGGGCAGTGTAGGGGGACGTATTGGGGTGGTGTTTCAGGGTTTAGGGCAGTGCAGTGGTGTTTGGGCAGTGTAGGGGGTCATGCTGGGGCTGGTGATTCAGTGTTTAGGGCAGTGCAGTGGTGTACGGGCCGTGTAGGGGGTCATGCTGGGGATGGCAATTCAGGGTTTAGGGCAGTGCAGTGGTGTTCGGGCAGTGTAGGGAGTTGTGCTGGGGCCGGTTGTTTCGGGATTTAGGGCAGTGCAGTGGTGTTCGGGCAGTGTAGGGGGTCGGGCTGGGGCTGGTGTTTCAGGGTTTAGGGCAGTGCAGTGGTTTTCAGGCAGTTTACAGTGCCGTGCTGGGGCTTGTGTTTCAGGGTTTAGGGCAGTTTAGTTTTGTTCGGGCAGTGTAGGGAGTCGTACTGGGGGTGGTGTTTCAGGATTTAGGGCAGAGCAGTGGTGTTCGGGCAGATTAGGGTGTCGTGCTGGTGCTGGTGTTTCAGGATTTAGGGCAGAGCAATGGTGTTCGGGCAGTGTAGGGGGACGAACTAGGGCTGGTGTTTCAGGGATTAGGGCAGAGCAGTGGTGTTTGGCCAGAGTAGGGGGATGTGCTGGGGGTGGTCTTTCAGGCATTAGGGCAGAGCAGTGGTGTTCGGGCAGTGTAGGGGTCGTGCTGGGGCTTGTGTTTCAGGGTTTAGGGCAGTGTAGTTTTGTTCGGGCAGTGTAGGGAGTCGTACTGGGGGTGGTGTTTCAGGATTTAGGGCAGAGCAGTGGTGTTCGGGCAGATTAGGGTGTCTTGCTGGTGCTGGTGTTTCAGGATTTAGGGCAGAGCAATGGTGTTCGGGCAGTGTAGGGGGTCGAGCCAGGGCTGGTGTTTCAGGGTTTAGGGCAGAGCAGTGGTGTTCGGCCAGAGTAGGGGGATGTGCTGGGGGTGGTCTTTCAGGCATTAGGGCAGAGCAGTGGTGTTCAGGCAGTGTAGGGGTCATGCTGGGGCTGGTGTTTCAGGGTTTAGGGCAGTGGAGTGGTGTTCGGGCAGTATAGGGGGTCGTGCTGGGGTGGGGTTTCAGGGTTTAGGGCAGAGCAGTGGTGTTCGGGCAGTGTAGGTGGTAGTGCTGGTTTTTCAGGTTTTAGTGTAGAGCAGTTTTGTTCGGGCAGAGTAGGGCGATGTACTGGGGGTGGTGTTTCAGGGTTTAGTGCTGAGCAGTGGTGTTCGGGCAGTGTTGGGGGTCTTGCTGGTGATAGTGTTTCAGGGTTTACGGCAGTGCAGTGGTGTTCTAGTAGTGTAGTGGGTCGTGGTGGAGGTGGTGTTTCAGGGTTTTAGCGCAGGGCAGTGGTGTTTGGGCAGGTAAGGGGGAACTGCAGGGGGTGGTGTTTCAGGGTTTAGGGCAGTGCAGTGGTTTTTGGGGAGTGTAGGGGATCGTGCTGGGGCTGGTGTTTCAGTGTTATGTCAGTGCAGTGGTGTTCGGGCAGTGTAGGGGGTCATGCTGGGACTGGTGTTTGAGGGTTTAGGGCAGTGCAGTGGTGTTCGGGCAGTGTAGGGGGACATTCTGGGGGTGGTTTTTCAGGGTTTAGGGCAGAGCAGTGGTGTTCGAGCAGTGTAGGGGGTCATGCTGGGAGTGGTGTTTCAGCGTTTAGGGCAGTGCAGTGGTGTTCAGGCAGTGTAGAGATCGTGATGAGGGGGATGATTTAGGGTTTAGGGCAGTGCAGTGGTGTTCAGACAGTGTAGGGGTCGTGCTGGGGGTGGTGATTCACGGTTTAGGGCAGTGCAGTGGTGTTCGGGCAGTGTAGGGGATCTTGCTAGGGCTGGTGTTTCAGGGTATAAGGCAGTGGTGTTTGGACAGTGTAGGGGGTCTTGCTGGGGCTTTTGTTTCAGGGTTTAGGGCAGTGCAGTGGTGTACGGGCCGTGTAGGGGGTCATGCTGGGGATGGCAATTCAGGGTTTAGGGCAGTGCAGTGGTGTTCGGCAGTGTAGGGGGACGTACTGGGGATGGTGTTTCAGGGTTTAGGGCAGTGCAGTGGTTTTCGGGCAGTTTAGGGTGTCGTGCTGGGGCTTGTGTTTCAGGGTTTAGGGCAGTGCAGTTGTGATCGGGCAGTGTAGGGTGTCGTGCTCGGGGTGGTGTTTCAGGGTGTAGGGCAGAGCAGTGGTGTTCGGGCAGATTAGGGTGTCGTGCTGGTGCTGGTTTTTCTGGATTTAGGGCAGAGCAGTGGTGTTCGGGCAGTGTAGGGGGACGTGCTGGGGCTGGTGTTTCAGGGTTTAGGGCAGAGCAGTGGTGTTCGGGCAGATTAGGGTGTCGTGCTGGTACTGGTGTTTCAGGATTTAGGGCAGAGCAGTGGTGTTTGGGCAGTGTAGGGGGACGTGCTGGGGCTGCTGTTTCAGGGTTTAGGGCAGAGCAGTGGTGTTCGGCCAGTGTAGGGGGTCTTGCAGGGGCTGGTGTTTCAGGGTTTATTACAGTGCAGAGGTGTTGGGGCAGTATAGGGGGTCATGCTGTGGTGGGGTTTCAGGGTTTAGGGCAGAGCAGTGGTGTTCGGGCAGTGTAGGTGGTAGTGCTGGTTTTTCAGGTTTTAGTGTAGAGCAGTGGTGTTCGGGCAGTGTAGGGGGTCTTGCTGGTGATGGTGGTTCAGGGTTTAGGGCAGTGCAATGGTGTTCTAGCAGTGTAGTGGGTCATGGTGGAGGTGGAGGTGGTGTTAAGGGTTTTAGGGCATGGCAGTGGTGTTCGGGCAGGTAAGGGGGTCGTGCAGGGGGTGGTTTTTCAGGGTTTAGGGCAGTGCAGTGGTGTTCGTGGAGTGTAGGGGATCGTACTGGGGCTGGTGTTTCAGTGTTACGTCAGTGCAGTGGTGTGAGGGCAGTGTAGGGGGTCGTGCTGGGGGTGGTGTTTCAGGGTTTAGTGCTGAGCAGTGGTGTTCGGGCAGTGTTGGGGGTCTTGCTGGGGATGGTGTTAAAGGGTTTAGGGCAGTGCAGTGGTGTTCGGGCAGTGTAGGGAGTTGTGCTGGGGCTGGTGTTTCAGGGTTTAGGGCAGTGCAGTGGTGTTCGGGCAGTGTAGGGGGTCGTGCTGGGGCTGGTGTTTCAGGGTTTAGGGCAGTGCAGTGGTTTTCGGGCAGTTTAGGGTGTCGTGCTGGGGCTTGTGTTTCAGGGTTTAGGGCAGTGCAGTGGTGTTCGGGCAGTGTAGGGTGTCATGCTCGGGGTGGTGTTTCAGGGTGTAGGGCAGAGCAGTGGTGTTCGGGCACATTGGGGTGTCGTGCTGGTGCTGGTTTTTCCAGATTTAGGGCAGAGCAGTGGTGTTCGGGCAGTGTAGGGGGACGTGCTGGGGCTGGTGTTTCAGGGTTTAGGGCAGAGCAGTGGTGTTCGGGCAGATTAGGGTGTCGTGCTGGTGCTGGTGTTTCAGGATTTAGGGCAGAGCAGTGGTGTTCGGGCAGTGTAGGGGGACGTGCTGGGGCTGGTGTTTCAGGGTTTAGGGCAGAGCAGTCGTGTTCGGCCAGTGTAGGGGGTCTTGCTGGGGCTGGTGTTTCCGGATTTAGGGCAGAGCAGTGGTGTTCGGGCAGTGTAGGGGGACGTGCTGGGGCTGGTGTTTCAGGGTTTAGGGCAGAGCAGTGGTGTTCGGGCAGATTAGGGTGTCGTGCTGGTGCTGGTGTTTCAGGATTTAGGGCAGAGCAGTGGTGTTCGGGCAGTGTAGGGGGACGTGCTGGGGCTGGTGTTTCAGGGTTTAGGGCAGAGCAGTGGTGTTCGGCCAGTGTAGGGGGTCTTGCTGGGGCTGGTGTTTCAGGGTTTATTGCAGTGCAGAGGTGTTCGGGCAGTATAGGGGGTCGTGCTGTGGTGGGGTTTCAGGGTTTAGGGCAGAGCAGTGGTGTTCGGGCAGTGTAGGTGGTAGTGCTGTTTTTCAGGTTTTAGTGTAGAGCAGTGGTGTTCGGGCAGGTAAGGGGGTCGTGCAGGGGGTGGTTTTTCAGGGTTTAGGGCAGTGCAGTGGTGTTCGTGGAGTGTAGGGGATCGTACTGGGGCTGGTGTTTCAGTGTTACGTCAGTGCAGTGGTGTGAGGGCTGTGTAGGGGGTCATGCTGGGACTGGTGTTTGAGGGTTTATGGCAGTACAGTGGTGTTCGGGCAGCGTAGAGGGTCGTGCTCGGGCTCGTGTTTCAGGGTTTAGGGCAGTGCAGTGGTATTCGGGCAGTGTAAGGTGTCATGCTGGGGGTGGTGTTTCAGGGTTTAGGGCAGAGCAGTGGTGTTCGGGCAGTTTAGGGTCTCGTGCTGGTGATTTAGGGCAGAGCAGTGGTGTTCGGGCAGTGTAGGGGGACGTGCTGGGGCTGGTGTTTCAGGGTTTAGGGCAGAGCAGTGGTGTTCGGCCAGTGTAGGGGGACATTCTGGGGGTGGTTCTTCAGGGTTTAGGGCAGAGCAGAGGTGTTCGAGCAGTGTAGGGGGTCATGCTGGGAGTGGTGTTTCAGGGTTAGGGCAGTGCAGTGGTGTTCTGGCAGTGTAGGGATCGTGATGAGGGGGTGATTCAGTGTTTAGGGCAGTGCAGTGGTGTTCAGACAGTGAAGGTGTCGTGCTGGGGGTGGTGATTCAGGGTTTAGGGCAGTGCAGTGGTGTTCAGGCAGTGTAGGGGATCTTGCTATGGCTGGTGTTTCAGGGTTTAAGGCAGTGGTGTTTGGACAGTGTAGGGGGTCTTGCTGGGGCTGTTGTTTCAGGGTTTAGGGCAGTGCAGTAGTTTTCGGGCAGTGTAGGGGGTCATGCTGGAGGTGGTGTTCCAGGGTTTAGGGCAGTGCAGTGGTGTGCAGGCAGTGAAGGGTGTCATGCTCGGGTTGGTGTTTCAGGGTTTAGGGCAGAGCAGTGGTGTTCGGGCAGTGTAGGGGGACGTATTGGGGGTGGTGTTTCAGGGTTTAGGGCAGTGCAGTGGTGTTCCGGCAGTGTAGGGGGTCATGCTGGGGCTGGTGATTCAGTGTATAGGGCAGTGCAGTGGTGTACAGGCAGTGTAGGGGGTCATGCTGGGGCTGGCGATTCAGGGTTTAGGGCAGTGCAGTGGTGTTCGGCAGTGTAGGGGGACATACTGGGGATGGTGTTTCAGGGTTTAGGGCAGTGCAGTGGTGTGAGAGCAGTGTAGGGGGTCGTGGTGGAGGTGGTGTTTCTGGGTTTAGGGCTATGCAGTGAGGTTCGGGCAGTGTAGGGTGTCGTACTGGGGCTGGGGTTTCAGTGTTTATGGCAGTGCAGTGGTGTTCGAGCAGTGTAGGGGGTCGTGCTGGGGCTGGTGTTTCAGTGTTTAGGGCAGTGCAGTTGTGTTCGGTTAGTATAGGGGGTCATGGTGGGGCTGGTGTTTCAGGTTTTAGGGCAGTGCAGTGGTGTTCGGGTAGTGTAGGGGTCGTGCTAGGGCTGGTGTTTCAGGGTTTAGGGCAGTGCAGTGGTGTTTGGGCAGTGTAGGGGACGTGCTGGGGGTGGTGTTTCAGGGTTTAGGGCAGAGCAGTGGTGTTCGGGCAGTGTAGGGGTCGTGCTGGGGGTGGTGATTCAGGGTTTAGGGCAGTGCAGTGGTGTTTGGGCAGTGTAGGGGATCTTGCTAGGGCTGGTGTTTCAGGATTTAGGGCAGTGCAGTGGTGTTTTGGCAGTGTAGGGGGGCATGCTGGGGGTGGTGTTTCAGGGTTTAGGGCAGTGCAGTGGTGTTCGGGCAGTGTTGGGGGTCTTGCTGGGGCTGGTGTTTCAGGGTTTAGGGCAGTGCAGTGGTGTTCGGGCACTATAGGGTTCATGCTGGGGGTGGGGTTTCAGGGTTTAGGCAGAGCAGTGGTGTTCGGGCAGTGTAGGTGGTAGTGCTGGTTTTTCAGGTTTTAGTGTAGAGCAGTGGTGTTCGGGCAGTGTAGGGGGATGTACTGGGAGTGGTGTTTCAGGGTTTAGTGCTGAGCAGTGGTGTTCGGGCAGTGTTGGGGGTCTTGCTGGGGATGGTGTTTCAGGATTTAGGGCAGTGCAGTGGTGTTCGGGCAGTGTAGGGAGTTGTGCTGGGGCCGGTTGTTTCGGGATTTAGGGCAGTGCAGTGGTGTTCGGGCAGTGTAGGGGGTCGGGCTGGGGCTGGTGTTTCAGGGTTTAGGGCAGTGCAGTGGTTTTCAGGCAGTTTAGAGTGTCGTGCCTGGGCTTGTTTTTCAGGGTTTAGGGCAGTGTAGTTTTGTTCGGGCAGTGTAGGGAGTCGTACTGGGGGTGGTGTTTCAGGATTTAGGGCAGAGCAGTGGTGTTCGGGCAGATTAGGGTGTCGTGCTGGTGCTGGTGTTTCAGGATTTAGGGCAGAGCAATGGTGTTCGGGCAGTGTAGGGGGACGAACTAGGGCTGGTGTTTCAGGGATTAGGGCAGAGCAGTGGTGTTTGGCCAGAGTAGGGGGATGTGCTGGGGGTGGTCTTTCAGGCATTAGGGCAGAGCAGTGGTGTTCGGGCAGTGTAGGGGTCGTGCTGGGGCTTGTGTTTCAGGGTTTAGGGCAGTGTAGTTTTGTTCGGGCAGTGTAGGGAGTCGTACTGGGGGTGGTGTTTCAGGATTTAGGGCAGAGCAGTGGTGTTCGGGCAGATTAGGGTGTCTTGCTGGTGCTGGTGTTTCAGGATTTAGGGCAGAGCAATGGTGTTCGGGCAGTGTAGGGGGTCGAGCCAGGGCTGGTGTTTCAGGGTTTAGGGCAGAGCAGTGGTGTTCGGCCAGAGTAGGGGGATGTGCTGGGGGTGGTCTTTCAGGCATTAGGGCAGAGCAGTGGTGTTCAGGCAGTGTAGGGGTCATGCTGGGGCTGGTGTTTCAGGGTTTAGGGCAGTGGAGTGGTGTTCGGGCAGTATAGGGGGTCGTGCTGGGGTGGGGTTTCAGGGTTTAGGGCAGAGCAGTGGTGTTCGGGCAGTGTAGGTGGTAGTGCTGGTTTTTCAGGTTTTAGTGTAGAGCAGTTTTGTTCGGGCAGAGTAGGGCGATGTACTGGGGGTGGTGTTTCAGGGTTTAGTGCTGAGCAGTGGTGTTCGGGCAGTGTTGGGGGTCTTGCTGGTGATAGTGTTTCAGGGTTTAGGGCAGTGCAGTGGTGTTCTAGTAGTGTAGTGGGTCGTGGTGGAGGTGGTGTTTCAGGGTTTTAGCGCAGGGCAGTGGTGTTTGGGCAGGTAAGGGGGAACTGCAGGGGGTGGTGTTTCAGGGTTTAGGGCAGTGCAGTGGTTTTTGGGGAGTGTAGGGGATCGTGCTGGGGCTGGTGTTTCAGTGTTATGTCAGTGCAGTGGTGTTCGGGCAGTGTAGGGGGTCATGCTGGGACTGGTGTTTGAGGGTTTAGGGCAGTGCAGTGGTGTTCGGGCAGTGTAGGGGGACGTGCTGGGGCTGGTGTTTCAGGGTTTAGGGCAGAACAGTGGTGTTCGGCCAGTGTAGGGGGACATTCTGGGGGTGGTTTTTCAGGGTTTAGGGCAGAGCAGTGGTGTTCGAGCAGTGTAGGGGGTCATGCTGGGAGTGGTGTTTCAGCGTTTAGGGCAGTGCAGTGGTGTTCAGGCAGTGTAGAGATCGTGATGAGGGGGATGATTTAGGGTTTAGGGCAGTGCAGTGGTGTTCAGACAGTGTAGGGGTCGTGCTGGGGGTGGTGATTCACGGTTTAGGGCAGTGCAGTGGGGTTCGGGCAGTGTAGGGGATCTTGCTAGGGCTGGTTTTTCAGGGTATAAGGCAGTGGTGTTCGGACAGTGTAGGGGGTCTTGCTGGGGCTTTTGTTTCAGGGTTTAGGGCAGTGCAGTAGTTTTCGGGCAGTGTAGGGGGTCATGCTAGAGGTGGTATTCCAGGGTTTAGGGCAGTGCAGTGGTGTGCAGGCAGTGTAGGGTGTCATGCTCGGGTTGGTGTTTCAGGGTTTAGGGCAGAGCAGTGGTGTTCGGGCAGTGTAGGGGGACGTATTGGGGGTGGTGTTTCAGGGTTTAGGGCAGTGCAGTGGTGTTCGGGCAGTGTAGGGGGTCATGCTGGGGCTGGTGATTCAGTGTTTAGGGCAGTGCAGTGGTGTACGGGCCGTGTAGGGGGTCATGCTGGGGCTGGCGATTCAGGGTTTAGGGCAGTGCAGTGGTGTTCGGCAGTGTAGGGGGACGTACTGGGGATGGTGTTTCAGGGTTTAGGGCAGTGCAGTGGTGTGAGAGCAGTGTAGGGGGTCGTGGTGGAGGTGGTGTTTCAGGGTTTAGGGCTATGCAGTGAGGTTCGGGCAGTGTAGGGTGTCGTGCTGGGGCTGGGGTTTCAGTGTTTAGGGCAGTGCAGTGGTGTTCGAGCAGTGTAGGGGGTCATGCTGGGGCTGGTGTTTCAGTGTTTAGGGCAGTGCAGTTGTGTTCGGGTAGTATAGGGGGTCATGGTGGGGCTGGTGTTTCAGGGTTTAGGGCAGTGCAGTGGTGTTCAGGTAGTGTAGGGGTCATGCTGGGGCTGGTGTTTCAGGGTTTAGGGCAGTGCAGTTGTGTTCGGGCAGTGTAGGGGACGTGCAGGGGATGGTGTTTCAGGGTTTAGGGCAGAGCAGTGGTGTTCGGGCAGTGTAGGGGTCATGCTGGGGGTGGTGATTCAGGGTTTAGGGCAGTGCAGTGGTGTTTGGGCAGTGTAGGGGATCTTTCTAGGGCTGGTGTTTAAGGGTTTAGGGCAGTGAAGTGGTGTTTCGGCAGTGTAGGGGGTCATGCTGGCGGTGGTGTTTCAGGGTTTAGGGCAGTGCAGTGGTGTTCGGGCAGTGTTGGGGGTCTTGCTGGGGCTGGTGTTTCAGGGTTTAGGGCAGTGCAGTGGTGTTCCGGCACTATAGGGGTCATGCTGGGGGTGGGGTTTCAGGGTTTAGGCAGAGCAGTGGTGTTCGGGCAGCGTAGGTGGTAGTGCTGGATTTTCAGATTTTAGTGTAGAGCAGTGGTGTTCGGGCCGTGTAGGGGGACGTACTGGGGTGGTGTTTCAGGGTTTAGTGCTGAGCAGTGGTGTTCGGGCAGTGTTGGTGGTCTTGCTGGGGATGGTGTTAAAGGGTTTAGGGCAGTGCAGTGGTGTTCGGGCAGTGTAGGGAGTTGTGCTGGGGCTGGTGTTTCAAGGTTTAGGGCAGTGCAGTGGTGTTCGGGCAGTGTAGGGGGTCGTGCTGGGGCCGGTGTTTCAGGGTTTAGGGCAGTGCAGTGGTGTTCGGGAAGTGTAGGGTGTCGTGCCGGGGTGGTGTTTCAGGGTGTAGGGCAGAGCAGTGGTGTTCGGGCAGATTAGGGTGTCGTGCTGGTGCTGGTTTTTCCGGATTTAGGGCAGACCAGTGGTGTTCGGGCAGTGTAGGGGGACGTGCTGGGGCTGGTGTTTCAGGGTTTAGGGCAGAGCAGTGGTGTTCGGCCAGTGTAGGGGGTCTTGCTGGGGCTGGTGTTTCAGGGTTTAGGGCAGTGCAGAGGTGTTCGGGCAGTATAGGGGGTCGTGCTGGGGTGGGGTTTCAGGGTTTAGGGCAGAGTAGTGGTGTTCGGGCAGTGTAGGTGGTAGTGCTGGTTTCTCAGGTTTTAGTGTAGAGCAGTGGTGTTCGGGCAGTGTAGGGGGTCTTGCTGGTGATGGTGTTTCAGGGTTTAGGGCAGTGCAATGGTGTTCTAGCAGTGTAGTGGGTCATGGTGGAGGTGGTGTTCATGGTTTTAGGGCATGGCAGTGTTGTTCGGGCAGGTAAGGGGGTCGTGCAGGGGGTGGTGTTTCAGGGTTTAGGGCAGTGCAGTGGTGTTCGTGGAGTGTAGGGTATCGTACTGGGGCTGGTGTTTCAGTGTTACGTCAGTGCAGTGGTGTGAGGGCAGTGTAGGGGGTCATGCTGGGACTGGTGTTTGAGGGTTTAGGGCTGTACAGTGGTGTTCGGGCAGCGTAGAGGGTCGTGCTGGGGCTCGTGTTTCAGGGTTGAGGGCAGTGCAGTGGTATTCGGGCAGTGTAAGGTTTCATGCTCGGTATGGTGTTTCAGGGTTTAGGGCAGAGCAGTGGTGTTCGGGCAGTTTAGGGTCTCGTGCTGGTGATTCAGGATTTAGGGCAGAGCAGTGTTGTTTGGGCAGTGTAGGGGTACGTGCTGGGGCTGGTGTTTCAGAGTTTAGGGCAGAGCAGTGGTGTTCGGCCAGTGTAGGGGGACATTCTGGGGGTGGTTTTTCAGGGTTTAGGGCAGAGCAGTGGTGTTCGAGCAGTGTAGGGGGTCATGCTGGGAGTGGTGTTTCAGGGTTTAGGGCAGTGCAGTGGTGTTCAGACAGTGTAGGGGTCGTGCTGGCGGTGGTGATTCAGGGTTTAGGACAGTGCAGTGGTGTTCGGGCAATGTAGGGGATCTTGCTAGGGCTGGTGTTTCAGGGTTTAAGGCAGTGGTGTTTGGACAGTGTAGGGGGTCTTGCTGGGGCTGTTGTTTCAGGGTTTGGGGCAGTGCAGTAGTTTTTGGGCAGTGTAGGGGGTCATGCTGGAGGTGGTGTTCCAGGGTTTAGGGCAGTGCAGTGGTGTGCAGGCAGTGTAGGGGGTCATGCTCGGGTTGGTGTTTCAGGGTTCAGGGCAGAGCAGTGGTGTTCGGGCAGTGTAGGGGGACGTATTGGGGTGGTGTTTCAGGGTTTAGGGCAGTGCAGTGGTGTTTGGGCAGTGTAGGGGGTCATGCTGGGGCTGGTGATTCAGTGTTTAGGGCAGTGCAGTGGTGTACGGGCCGTGTAGGGGGTCATGCTGGGGATGGCAATTCTGGGTTTAGGGCAGTGCAGTGGTGTTCGGCAGTGTAGGGGGACGTACTGGGGATGGTGTTTCAGGGTTTAGGGCAGTGCAGTGGTTTTCGGGCAGTTTAGGGTGTCGTGCTGGGGCTTGTGTTTCAGGGTTTAGGGCAGTGCAGTTGTGATCGGGCAGTGTAGGGTGTCGTGCTCGGGGTGGTGTTTCAGGGTGTAGGGCAGAGCAGTGGTGTTCGGGCAGATTAGGGTGTCGTGCTGGTGCTGGTTTTTCCGGATTTAGGGCAGAGCAGTGGTGTTCGGGCAGTGTAGGGGGACGTGCTGGGGCTGGTGTTTCAGGGTTTAGGGCAGAGCAGTGGTGTTCGGGCAGATTAGGGTGTCGTGCTGGTACTGGTGTTTCAGGATTTAGGGCAGAGCAGTGGTGTTTGGGCAGTGTAGGGGGACGTGCTGGGGCTGCTGTTTCAGGGTGTAGGGCAGAGCAGTGGTGTTCGGCCAGTGTCGGGGGTCTTGCAGGGGCTGGTGTTTCAGGGTTTATTACAGTGCAGAGGTGTTCGGGCAGTATAGGGGGTCATGCTGTGGTGGGGTTTCAGGGTTTAGGGCAGAGCAGTGGTGTTCGGGCAGTGTAGGTGGTAGTGCTGGTTTTTCAGGTTTTAGTGTAGAGCAGTGGTGTTCGGGCAGTGTAGGGGGTCTTGCTGGTGATGGTGGTTCAGGGTTTAGGGCAGTGCAATGGTGTTCTAGCAGTGTAGTGGGTCATGGTGGAGGTGGAGGTGGTGTTAAGGGTTTTAGGGCATGGCAGTGGTGTTCGGGCAGGTAAGGGGGTCGTGCAGGGGGTGGTTTTTCAGGGTTTAGGGCAGTGCAGTGGTGTTCGTGGAGTGTAGGGGATCGTACTGGGGCTGGTGTTTCAGTGTTACGTCAGTGCAGTGGTGTGAGGGCAGTGTAGGGGGTCGTGCTGGGGGTGGTGTTTCAGGGTTTAGTGCTGAGCAGTGGTGTTCGGGCAGTGTTGGGGGTCTTGCTGGGGATGGTGTTAAAGGGTTTAGGGCAGTGCAGTGGTGTTCGGGCAGTGTAGGGAGTTGTGCTGGGGCTGGTGTTTCAGGGTTTAGGGCAGTGCAGTGGTGTTCGGGCAGTGTAGGGGGTCGTGCTGGGGCTGGTGTTTCAGGGTTTAGGGCAGTGCAGTGGTTTTCGGGCAGTTTAGGGTGTCGTGCTGGGGCTTGTGTTTCAGGGTTTAGGGCAGTGCAGTGGTGTTCGGGCAGTGTAGGGTGTCATGCTCGGGGTGGTGTTTCAGGGTGTAGGGCAGAGCAGTGGTGTTCGGGCACATTGGGGTGTCGTGCTGGTGCTGGTTTTTCCAGATTTAGGGCAGAGCAGTGGTGTTCGGGCAGTGTAGGGGGACGTGCTGGGGCTGGTGTTTCAGGGTTTAGGGCAGAGCAGTGGTGTTCGGGCAGATTAGGGTGTCGTGCTGGTGCTGGTGTTTCAGGATTTAGGGCAGAGCAGTGGTGTTCGGGCAGTGTAGGGGGACGTGCTGGGGCTGGTGTTTCAGGGTTTAGGGCACAGCAGTGGTGTTCGGCCAGTGTAGGGGGTCTTGCTGGGGCTGGTGTTTCAGGGTTTATTGCAGTGCAGAGGTGTTCGGGCAGTATAGGGGGTCGTGCTGTGGTGGGGTTTCAGGGTTTAGGGCAGAGCAGTGGTGTTCGGGCAGTGTAGGTGGTAGTGCTGTTTTTCAGGTTTTAGTGTAGAGCAGTGGTGTTCGGGCAGTGTAGGGGGTCTTGCTGGTGATGGTGGTTCAGGGTTTAGGGCAATGCAATGGTGTTCTAGCAGTGTAGTGGGTCATGGTGGAGGTGGTGTTCAGGCTTTTAGGGCATGGCAGTGGTGTTCGGGCAGGTAAGGGGGTCGTGCAGGGGGTGGTTTTTCAGGGTTTAGGGCAGTGCAGTGGTGTTCGTCGAGTGTAGGGGATCGTACTGGGGCTGGTGTTTCAGTGTTACGTCAGTGCAGTGGTGTGAGGGCTGTGTAGGGCGTTGTGCTGGGACTGGTGTTTGAGGGTTTATGGCAGTACAGTGGTGTTCGGGCAGCGTAGAGGGTCGTGCTGGGGCTCGTGTTTCAGGGTTTAGGGCAGTGCAGTGGTATTCGGGCAGTGTAAGGTGTCATGCTGGGGGTGGTGTTTCAGGGTTTAGGGCAGAGCAGTGGTGTTCGGGCAGTTTAGGGTCTCGTGCTGGTGATTCAGGATTTAGGGCAGAGCAGTGGTGTTCGGGCAGTGTAGGGGGACGTGCTGGGCCTGGTGTTTCAGGGTTTAGGGCAGAGCAGTGGTGTTCGGCCAGTGTAGGGGGACATTCTGGGGGTGGTTCTTCAGGGTTTAGGGCAGAGCAGAGGTGTTCGAGCAGTGTAGGGGGTCATGCTGGGAGTGGTGTTTCAGGGTTAGGGCAGTGCAGTGGTGTTCTGGCAGTGTAGGGATCGTGATGAGGGGGTGATTCAGTGTTTAGGGCAGTGCAGTGGTGTTCAGACAGTGAAGGTGTCGTGCTGGGGGTGGTGATTCAGGGTTTAGGGCAGTGCAGTGGTGTTCGGGCAGTGTAGGGGATCTTGCTAGGGCTGGTGTTTCAGGGTTTAAGGCAGTGGTGTTTGGACAGTGTAGGGGGTCTTGCTGGGGCTGTTGTTTCAGGGTTTAGGGCAGTGCAGTAGTTTTCGGGCAGTGTAGGGGGTCATGCTGGAGGTGGTGTTCCAGGGTTTAGGGCAGTGCAGTGGTGTGCAGGCAGTGTAGGGTGTCATGCTCGGGTTGGTGTTTCAGGGTTTAGGGCAGAGCAGTGGTGTTCGGGCAGTGTAGGGGGACGTATTGGGGGTGGTGTTTCAGGGTTTAGGGCAGTGCAGTGGTGTTCCGGCAGTGTAGGGGGTCATGCTGGGGCTGGTGATTCAGTGTATAGGGCAGTGCAGTGGTGTACAGGCAGTGTAGGGGGTCATGCTGGGGCTGGCGATTCAGGGTTTAGGGCAGTGCAGTGGTGTTCGGCAGTGTAGGGGGACGTACTGGGATGGTGTTTCAGGGTTTAGGGCAGTGCAGTGGTGTGAGAGCAGTGTAGGGGGTCGTGGTGGAGGTGGTGTTTCTGGGTTTAGGGCTATGCAGTGAGGTTCGGGCAGTGTAGGGTGTCGTACTGGGGCTGGGGTTTCAGTGTTTATGGCAGTGCAGTGGTGTTCGAGCAGTGTAGGGGGTCGTGCTGGGGCTGGTGTTTCAGTGTTTAGGGCAGTGCAGTTGTGTTCGGTTAGTATAGGGGGTCATGGTGGGGCTGGTGTTTCAGGTTTTAGGGCAGTGCAGTGGTGTTCGGGTAGTGTAGGGGTCGTGCTAGGGCTGGTGTTTCAGGGTTTAGGGCAGTGCAGTGGTGTTTGGGCAGTGTAGGGGATGTGCTGGGGGTGGTGTTTCAGGGTTTAGTGTCAGGGTTTGAGAGCCAGGGCGCCTACGTAGTTGCGCGGAGGAACCCAGCGGAACTACACGCCCCAGCTGCCCCGGACCGAGGGGGCGGGGCGAAAGACTTTATTAACACGAACAACGCGTTAGGACGTTGTTCGTGATTCTGGATTCTGAGCGAAGCCGTCAGCGTCCGACGGCAGTGTTGGTGAGCAGCTCTTCTGGGACTGGGAGAGTGCTCCGAGAGCTGGAAACCGGTCTGAGACGGCCGGAGTGGAGTCGTAGGAGGGTAGAGCTGGCGAGGTGATTTCGGGTGCGTCCTTCTGTGCACCTTCAACCCCGCCGCGCGCGTTTTCCCTTAGCGGACTTCAGGCGAGGAGCTCCGGGTGCTTCTTGACTGCGCACCTCAACCTCGTCGCGAGCCAAGCAGACATAAGCTACTGGCAGCAGGTAAGCCGTGTGTGTTAACACGGCAGCCCGAACAGTGGCAGGGGCTTGTGTTTTTCTTAGAGACTGTTCACGGCCATCTGGCAGCCATGTGGGTGGAGCCGGCCAAGTACGTTCTGTTTGTTTAGTTTATTTTCCTTGATGCAGCGGCCCTCTGGCAGCCAATGAGGTGGAGCCGGGCCCCCTGTTAGAGGAGTTCGAGACTTTCCCAAGAGGGAGGAGTACCGTGTTGACTTTCCTGCTTTTCTGGTGATACGGGTCCTCCATGGACTAGTAGAAGAACCTTGACTGAAAGGGTTCTCTCGTTTTCTTTCCTTCTTTCTTCAGTTGTGGATTACATGCGAGTGGGGGATAGGAGTGGGTACGTATGTGGACACGGGAGAGTGGAGGGCTTTGACCTGGAGGGTGTGATTGGACCGAATTAACCTTCTGATATTTGTTGGTTTTGGCACAGGTCCGGGTGCCGCTGTCTGCGAGATACGCCTGGGTATACTAGAGGAACGATTGGCAGGGACACGTCTTACCAGGTAGGAGGCGGAACTAGTGAGACCACCTGAGAGTAGTCCGGGTCTGAGAGGTTATTAATTACCTGTTTTTGTTTTCCAGGTGTCCCTTCCCACGCTGACCCTACCCTATCCTTCCCTCACCTGATCGCCGCAACACTCTGTGACATTAGAATCAGAGTGTGGGGAGGTCGGGAGGGGGACCCCATTGAGCATCGCCCCGATCCTGAGGAGAACCGGAAGATCGTGACAGAATCACGAACCCACGTTATATTTCTCCTCCCGGTCGGGGCGATTCACCAAGATGGCGACCCTCGAGGAAGTGCTACAGGCCTTAGCCGCGATACAGCAAGAGTTGGTGGCATCTCGAGCTGAGACAGCAGCATTGCGGGATAGGGTGGATAGACAAGCTAGGAATCCTTTCGACGCTATGGCGGGCTCATCCCAAATTCAGGTCACCTTACCTCCGCCCATTCCCTTGGCTAGCCCTGAACGGTATGCGGGTGACCCCTTTAAGATCCAGACGTTCCTAACCCAGATTACGCTTCACTTCTCGTGTCGTCCGGCATCATTTCCCAATAACCTATCGAGGGTGGCTTTTGCCATCTCCTACCTGACCGGAGATGCCGCCGACTGGGCGGTTCCACTGGTCAGGAACGATGATCCGCTACTGTCGGACTGGAACGCCTTCCGAACGGAATTCGAGAGGGTGTTCGACCGCCGGGCTACCACGCTAAGTGCAGATAGAGGACAACTACTGCCATTGCCAACACCGCCTCAACCTTGGCACACGATAAGCTTGGACTTCGTTCTCGGCCTGCCCCTGGACCAAGGGTTCAACGCCATTTTAGTAGTAGTGGATAGCCTGACGAAGATGGGGCATTTTGTACCCTGCAAGAACCTCCCCACGGCAGGGCAGACAGCACAGATGCTCTTGACGCAGGTGGTGCGTTTACATGGTCTCCCCAGGGTTATTGTTTCCGACAGAGGCCCGCAATTTGTGGCCCGCTTCTGGCGCATGTGGTGCAAGGCTCTTCAGGTGACTGCCGCTCTGTCCACCAGCTTCCACCCACAGACCGATGGGCAGACCGAGCGTGTAAATCAGACACTGAAAAAATATCTGCGCTGCTTTTCGGAGGAGGCCAAGGACTCTTGGGTTTCGTTGTTATGGTTAGCAGAACTGTCGTACAATAACACCTGGCATAGCTCCATTAACGAAACGCCATTCCGAGCCAACCACGGCTTTCATGCTTCTACCTTGCCAGTGGTCGTTCCTAGAGAAATTCAAAACCAACCCACCGTGATGGAACAAGTCAACCGTCTCTTGCAACTCCATTCGAAACTACAGGCCAATCTGCAGCGGGCTAAGCAGCAGTACAAGAAATGGGCCGATCGCCACAGGCAAGAAGGGCCGAGTTACCAGGTGGGAGATCGTGTATGGCTCTCCACCAAGAACATCCGCTTTCGATGGCGTAGCATATTCCATCCCAGATTCATTGGGCCCTATACAGTGGTGCGGAAGATCAACCCAGTGGTCTATCAGTTGAAACTGCCGGCATCCTTGAGAATACATCCCATGTTCCACTGCAGCCTTCTGAAACCAGCCAGGAACGTCAGAAGCCGAGCCACGCCGCCCGTGGAGCGGGACGGCCAGTTGGAATACGAAGTGAGACGAATCGTGGATTCCAAATGGAGAAACGGAAAGCTATGGTACCTGATTTCCTGGAAGGGGTACCCGACCGAAGACGACTCCTGGGAACCCTGCACCAATGTCCACGCCCCACGGGCTACTCGTCTGTTCCATGCCCGCCACCCGGGGAAGCCAGGGCCAAGGAGGCGCTGGGGAGGGGGGCGTACTGTCAGGGTTTGAAAGCCAGGGCGCCTACGTAGTTGCGCGGAGGAACCCAGCGGAACTACACGCCCCAGCTGCCCCGGACCCAGGGGGCGGGGCGAAAGACTTTATTAACACGAACAACGCGTTAGGACGTTGTTCGTGATTCTGGATTCTGAGCGAGGCCGTCAGCGTCCGACGGCAGTGTTGGTGAGCAGCTCTTCTGGGACTGGGAGAGTGCTCCGAGAGCTGGAAACCGGTCTGAGACGGCCGGAGTGGAGTCGTAGGAGGGTAGAGCTGGCGAGGTGATTTCGGGTGCGTCCTTCTGTGCACCTTCAACCCCGCCGCGCGCGTTTTCCCTTAGCGGACTTCAGGCGAGGAGCTCCGGGTGCTTCTTGACTGCGCACCTCAACCTCGTCGCGAGCCAAGCAGACATCAGCTACTGGCAGCAGGTAAGCCGTGTGTGTTAACACGGCAGCCCGAACAGTGGCAGGGGCTTGTGTTTTTCTTAGAGACTGTTCACGGCCATCTGGCAGCCATGTGGGTGGAGCCGGCCAAGTACGTTCTGTTTGTTTAGTTTATTTTCCTTGATGCAGCGGCCCTCTGGCAGCCAATGAGGTGGAGCCGGGCCCCCTGTTAGAGGAGTTCGAGACTTTCCCAAGAGGGAGGAGTACCGTGTTGACTTTCCTGCTTTTCTGGTGATACGGGTCCTCCATGGACTAGTAGAAGAACCTTGACTGAAAGGGTTCTCTCGTTTTCTTTCCTTCTTTCTTCAGTTGTGGATTACATGCGAGTGGGGGATAGGAGTGGGTACGTATGTGGACACGGGAGAGTGGAGGGCTTTGACCTGGAGGGTGTGATTGGACCGAATTAACCTTCTGATATTTGTTGGTTTTGGCACAGGTCCGGGTGCCGCTGTCTGCGAGATACGCCTGGGTATACTAGAGGAACGATTGGCAGGGACACGTCTTACCAGGTAGGAGGCGGAACTAGTGAGACCACCTGAGAGTAGTCAGGGTCTGAGAGGTTATTAATTACCTGTTTTTGTTTTCCAGGTGTCCCTTCCCACGCTGACCCTACCCTATCCTTCCCTCGCCTGATCGCCGCAACACTCTGTGACATTAGAATCAGAGTGTGGGGAGGTCGGGAGGGGGACCCCATTGAGCATCGCCCCGATCCTGAGGAGAACCGGAAGATCGTGACATTTAGGGCAGAGCAGTGGTGTTCGGGCAGTGTAGGGGTCGTGCTGGGGGTGGTGATTCAGGGTTTAGGGCAGTGCAGTGGTGTTTGGGCAGTGTAGGGGATCTTGCAAGGGCTGGTGTTTCAGGATTTAGGGCAGTGCAGTGGTGTTTCGGCAGTGTAGGGGGGCATGCTGGGGGTGGTGTTTCAGGGTTTAGGGCAGTGCAGTGGTGTTCGGGCAGTGTTGGGGGTCTTGCTGGGGCTGGTGTTTCAGGGTTTAGGGCAGTGCAGTGGTGTTCGGGCACTATAGGGTTCATGCTGGGGGTGGGGTTTCAGGGTTTAGGCAGAGCAGTGGTGTTCGGGCAGTGTAGGTGGTAGTGCTGGTTTTTCAGGTTTTAGTGTAGAGCAGTGGTGTTCGGGAAGTGTAGGGGGACGTACTGGGAGTGGTGTTTCAGGGTTTAGTGCTGAGCAGTGGTGTTCGGGCAGTGTTGGGGGTCTTGCTGGGGATGGTGTTTCAGGATTTAGGGCAGTGCAGTGGTGTTCGGGCAGTGTAGGGAGTTGTGCTGGGGCCGGTTGTTTCGGGATTTAGGGCAGTGCAGTGGTGTTCGGGCAGTGTAGGGGGTCGGGCTGGGGCTGGTGTTTCAGGGTTTAGGGCAGTGCAGTGGTTTTCAGGCAGTTTAGAGTGTCGTGCTGGGGCTTGTGTTTCAGGGTTTAGGGCAGTGTAGTTTTGTTCGGGCAGTGTAGGGAGTCGTGCTGGTGCTGGTGTTTCAGGATTTAGGGCAGAGCAATGGTGTTCGGGCAGTGTAGGGGGACGAACTAGGGCTGGTGTTTCAGGGATTAGGGCAGAGCAGTGGTGTTCGGCCAGAGTAGGGGGATGTGCTGGGGGTGGTCTTTCAGGCATTAGGGCAGAGCAGTGGTGTTCGGGCAGTGTAGGGGTCATGCTGGGGCTTGTGTTTCAGGGTTTAGGGCAGTGTAGTTTTGTTCGGGCAGTGTAGGGAGTCGTACTGGGGGTGGTGTTTCAGGATTTAGGGCAGAGCAGTGGTGTTCGGGCAGATTAGGGTGTCTTGCTGGTGCTGGTGTTTCAGGATTTAGGGCAGAGCAATGGTGTTCGGGCAGTGTAGGGGGTCGAGCCAGGGCTGGTGTTTCAGGGTTTAGGGCAGAGCAGTGGTGTTCGGCCAGAGTAGGGGGATGTGCTGGGGGTGGTCTTTCAGGCATTAGGGCAGAGCAGTGGTGTTCAGGCAGTGTAGGGGTCATGCTGGGGCTGGTGTTTCAGGGTTTAGGGCAGTGGAGTGGTGTTCGGGCAGTATAGGGGGTCATGCTGGGGTGGGGTTTCAGGGTTTAGGGCAGAGCAGTGGTGTTCGGGCAGTGTAGGTGGTAGTGCTGGTTTTTCAGGTTTTAGTGTAGAGCAGTTTTGTTCGGGCAGAGTAGGGCGATGTACTGGGGGTGGTGTTTCAGGGTTTAGTGCTGAGCAGTGGTGTTCGGGCAGTGTTGGGGATCTTGCTGGTGATAGTGTTTCAGGGTTTAGGGCAGTGCAGTGGTGTTCTAGTAGTGTAGTGGGTCGTGGTGGAGGTGGTGTTTCAGGGTTTTAGCGCAGGGCAGTGGTGTTTGGGCAGGTAAGGGAGAACTGCAGGGGGTGGTGTTTCAGGGTTTAGGGCAGTGCAGTGGTTTTTGGGGAGTGTAGGGGATCGTGCTGGGGCTGGTGTTTCAGTGTTATGTCAGTGCAGTGGTGTTCGGGCAGTGTAGGGGGTCATGCTGGGACTGGTGTTTGAGGGTTTAGGGCAGTGCAGTGGTGTTCGGGCAGTGTAGGGGGACGTGCTGGGGCTGGTGTTTCAGGGTTTAGGGCAGAACAGTGGTGTTCGGCCAGTGTAGGGGGACATTCTGGGGGTGGTTTTTCAGGGTTTAGGGCAGAGCAGTGGTGTTCGAGCAGTGTAGGGGGTCATGCTGGGAGTGGTGTTTCAGCGTTTAGGGCAGTGCAGTGGTGTTCAGGCAGTGTAGAGATCGTGATGAGGGGGATGATTTAGGGTTTAGGGCAGTGCAGTGGTGTTCGGGCAGTGTAGGGGATCTTGCTAGGGCTGGTGTTTCAGGGTATAAGGCAGTGGTGTTTGGACAGTGTAGGGGGTCTTGCTGGGGCTTTTGTTTCAGGGTTTAGGGCAGTGCAGTAGTTTAGGGCAGTGTAGGGGGTCATGCTAGAGGTGGTATTCCAGGGTTTAGGGCAGTGCAGTGGTGTGCAGGCAGTGTAGGGTGTCATGCTCGGGTTGGTGTTTCAGGGTTTAGGGCAGAGCAGTGGTGTTCGGGCAGTGTAGGGGGACATATTGGGGGTGGTGTTTCAGGGTTTAGGGCAGTGCAGTGGTGTTCGGGCAGTGTAGGGGGTCATGCTGGGGCTGGTGATTCAGTGTTTAGGGCAGTGCAGTGGTGTACGGGCCGTGTAGGGGGTCATGCTGGGGCTGGCGATTCAGGGTTTAGGGCAGTGCAGTGGTGTTCGGCAGTGTAGGGGGACGTACTGGGGATGGTGTTTCAGGGTTTAGGGCAGTGCAGTGGTGTGAGAGCAGTGTAGGGGGTCGTGGTGGAGGTGGTGTTTCAGGGTTTAGGGCTATGCAGTGAGGTTCGGGCAGTGTAGGGTGTCGTGCTGGGGCTGGGGTTTCAGTGTTTAGGGCAGTGCAGTGGTGTTCGAGCAGTGTAGGGGGTCATGCTGGGGCTGGTGTTTCAGTGTTTAGGGCAGTGCAGTTGTGTTCGGGTAGTATAGGGGGTCATGGTGGGGCTGGTGTTTCAGGGTTTAGGGCAGTGCAGTGGTGTTCAGGTAGTGTAGGGGTCATGCTGGGGCTGGTGTTTCAGGGTTTAGGGCAGTGCAGTTGTGTTCGGGCAGTGTAGGGGACGTGCAGGGGGTGGTGTTTCAGGGTTTAGGGCAGAGCAGTGGTGTTCGGGCAGTGTAGGGGTCATGCTGGGGGTGGTGTTTCAGGGTTTAGGGCAGTGCAGTGGTGTTCGGGCAGCGTAGGTGGTAGTGCTGGATTTTCAGATTTTAGTGTAGAGCAGTGGTGTTCGGGCCGTGTAGGGGACGTACTGGGGGTGGTGTTTCAGGGTTTAGTGCTGAGCAGTGGTGTTCGGGCAGTGTAGGGAGTTGTGCTGGGGCTGGTGTTTCAAGGTTTAGGGCAGTGCAGTGTTGTTCGGGCAGTGTAGGGGGTCGTGCTGGGGCCGGTGTTTCAGGGTTTAGGGCAGTGCAGTGGTTTTCGGGCAGTTTAGGGTGTCGTGCTGGGGCTTGTGTTTCAGGGTTTAGGGCAGTGCAGTGGTGTTCGGGAAGTGTAGGGTGTCGTGCCGGGGTGGTGTTTCAGGGTGTAGGGCAGAGCAGTGGTGTTCGGGCAGATTAGGGTGTCGTGCTGGTGCTGGTTTTTCCGGATTTAGGGCAGACCAGTGGTGTTCGGGCAGTGTAGGGGGACGTGCTGGGGCTGGTGTTTCAGGGTTTAGGGCAGAGCAGTGGTGTTCGGCCAGTGTAGGGGGTCTTGCTGGGGCTGGTGTTTCAGGGTTTAGGGCAGTGCAGAGGTGTTCCGGCAGTATAGGGGGTCGTGCTGGGGTGGGGTTTCAGGGTTTAGGGCAGAGTAGTGGTGTTCGGGCAGTGTAGGTGGTAGTGCTGGTTTCTCAGGTTTTAGTGTAGAGCAGTGGTGTTCGGGCAGTGTAGGGGGTCTTGCTGGTGATGGTGTTTCAGGGTTTAGGGCAGTGCAATGGTGTTCTAGCAGTGTAGTGGGTCATGGTGGAGGTGGTGTTCATGGTTTTAGGGCATGGCAGTGTTGTTCGGGCAGGTAAGGGGGTCGTGCTGGGGCTCGTGTTTCAGGGTTGAGGGCAGTGCAGTGGTATTCGGGCAGTGTAAGGTGTCATGCTCGGTATGGTGTTTCAGGGTTTAGGGCAGAGCAGTGGTGTTCGGGCAGTTTAGGGTCTCGTGCTGGTGATTCAGGATTTAGGGCAGTGCAGTGTTGTTCGGGCAGTGTAGGGGTATGTGCTGGGGCTGGTGTTTCAGAGTTTAGGGCAGAGCAGTGGTGTTCGGCCAGTGTAGGGGGACATTCTGGGGGTGGTTTTTCAGGGTTTAGGGCAGAGCAGTGGTGTTCGAGCAGTGTAGGGGGTCATGCTGGGAGTGGTGTTTCAGGGTTTAGGGCAGTGCAGTGGTGTTCAGACAGTGTAGGGGTCGTGCTGGCGGTGGTGATTCAGGGTTTAGGGCAGTGCAGTGGTGTTCAGACAGTGTAGGGGGTCTTGCTGGGGCTGTTGTTTCAGGGTTTAGGGCAGTGCAGTAGTTTTTGGGCAGTGTAAGGGGTCATGCTGGAGGTGGTGTTCCAGGGTTTAGGGCAGTGCAGTGGTGTGCAGGCAGTGTAGGGGGTCATGCTCGGGTTGGTGTTTCAGGGTTTAGGGCAGAGCAGTGGTGTTCGGGCAGTGTAGGGGGACGTATTGGGGTGGTGTTTCAGGGTTTAGGGCAGTGCAGTGGTGTTTGGGCAGTGTAGGGGGTCATGCTGGGGCTGGTGATTCAGTGTTTAGGGCAGTGCAGTGGTGTACGGGCCGTGTAGGGGGTCATGCTGGGGATGGCAATTCAGGGTTTAGGGCAGTGCAGTGGTGTTCGGCAGTGTAGGGGGACGTACTGGGGATGGTGTTTCAGGGTTTAGGGCAGTGCAGTGGAGTGAGAGCAGTGTAGGGGGTCATGGTGGAGGTGGTGTTTCAGGGTTTAGGGCTATGCAGTGAGGTTCGGGCAGTGTAGGGTGTCGTGCTTGGGCTGGGGTTTCAGTGTTTAGGGCAGTGCAGTGGTGTTCGAGCAGTGTAGGGGGTCGTGCTGGGGCTGGTGTTTTAGTGTTTAGGGCAGTGCAGTTGTGTTCGGGTAGTATAGGGGGTCATGGTGGGGCTGGTGTTTCAGGGTTTAGGGCAGTGCAGTGGTGTTCAGGTAGTGTAGGGGTTGTGCTGGGGCTGGTGTTTCAGGGTTTAGGGCAGTGCAGTGGTGTTCGGGCAATGTAGGGGACGTGCAGGGGGTGACGTTTCAGGGTTTAGGGCAGAGCAGTAGTGTTCGGGCAGTGTAGGGGTCATGCTAGGGATGGTGATTCAGGGTTTAGGGCAGTGCAGTGGTGTTTGGGCAGTGTAGGGGATCTTTCTAGGGCTGGTGTTTCAGGGTTTAGGGCAGTGCAGTGGTGTTTCGGCAGTGTAGGGGGGTCATGCTGGGGGTGGTGTTTCAGGGTTTAGGGCAGTGCAGTGGTGTTCGGGCAGTGTTGGGGGTCTTGCTGGGGCTGGTGTTTCAGGGTTTAGGGCAGTGCAGTGGTGTTCGGGCACTATAGGGGTCATGCTGGGGGTGGGGTTTCAGGGTTTAGGCAGAGCAGTGGTGTTCCGGCAGTGTAGGTGGTAGTGCTGGTTTTTCAGGTTTTAGTGTAGAGCAGTTGTGTTCGGGCAGTGTAGGGGGACGTACTGGGAGTGGTGTTTCAGGGTTTAGTGCTGAGCAGTGGTGTTCGGGCAGTGTAGGGAGTTGTGCTGGGGCTTGTGTTTCAGGGTTTAGGGCAGTGTAGTTTTGTTCGGGCAGTGTAGAGCGTCGTACTGGGGGTGGTGTTTCAGGATTTAGGGCAGAGCAATGGTGTTCGGGCAGTGTAGGGGGACGTGCTGGGGCTGGTGTTTCAGGGTTTAGGGCAGAGCAATGGTGTTCGGCCAGAGTAGGGGGATGTGCTGGGGGTGGTCTTTCAGGCATTAGGGCAGAGCAGTGGTGTTCGGGCAGTGTAGGGGTCGTGCTGGGGGTGGTGTTTCAGGGTTTAGGGCAGAGCAGTGGTGTTCGGGCAGTTTAGGGTCTCGTGCTGGTGATTCAGGATTTAGGGCAGAGCAGTGTTGTTCGGGCAGTGTAGGGGTACGTGCTGGGGCTGGTGTTTCAGAGTTTAGGGCAGAGCAGTGGTGTTCGGCCAGTGTAGGGGGACATTCTGGGGGTGGTTTTTCAGGGTTTAGGGCAGAGCAGTGGTGTTCGAGCAGTGTAGGGGGTCATGCTGGGAGTGGTGTTTCAGGGTTTAGGGCAGTGCAGTGGTGTTCAGACAGTGTAGGGGTCGTGCTGGCGGTGGTGATTCAGGGTTTAGGGCAGTGCAGTGGTGTTCAGACAGTGTAGGGGGTCTTGCTGGGGCTGTTGTTTCAGGGTTTAGGGCAGTGCAGTAGTTTTTGGGCAGTGTAGGGGGTCATGCTGGAGTTAGTGTTCCAGGGTTTAGGGCAGTGCAGTGGTGTGCAGGCAGTGTAGGGGGTCATGCTCGGGTTGGTGTTTCAGGGTTTAGGGCAGAGCAGTGGTGTTCGGGCAGTGTAGGGGGACGTATTGGGGTGGTGTTTCAGGGTTTAGGGCAGTGCAGTGGTGTTTGGGCAGTGTAGGGGGTCATGCTGGGGCTGGTGATTCAGTGTTTAGGGCAGTGCAGTGGTGTACGGGCCGTGTAGGGGGTCATGCTGGGGATGGCAATTCAGGGTTTAGGGCAGTGCAGTGGTGTTCGGCAGTGTAGGGGGACGTACTGGGGATGGTGTTTCAGGGTTTAGGGCAGTGCAGTGGTGTGAGAGCAGTGTAGGGGGTCATGGTGGAGGTGGTGTTTCAGGGTTTAGGGCTATGCAGTGAGGTTCGGGCAGTGTAGGGTGTCGTGCTTGGGCTGGGGTTTCAGTGTTTAGGGCAGTGCAGTGGTGTTCGAGCAGTGTAGGGGGTCGTGCTGGGGCTGGTGTTTCAGTGTTTAGGGCAGTGCAGTTGTGTTCGGGTAGTATAGGGGGTCATGGTGGGGCTGGTGTTTCAGGGTTTAGGGCAGTGCAGTGGTGTTCAGGTAGTGTAGGGGTTGTGCTGGGGCTGGTGTTTCAGGGTTTAGGGCAGTGCAGTGGTGTTCGGGCAATGTAGGGGACGTGCAGGGGGTGACGTTTCAGGGTTTAGGGCAGAGCAGTAGTGTTCGGGCAGTGTAGGGGTCATGCTAGGGATGGTGATTCAGGGTTTAGGGCAGTGCAGTGGTGTTTGGGCAGTGTAGGGGATCTTTCTAGGGCTGGTGTTTCAGGGTTTAGGGCAGTGCAGTGGTGTTTCGGCAGTGTAGGGGGGTCATGCTGGGGGTGGTGTTTCAGGGTTTAGGGCAGTGCAGTGGTGTTCGGGCAGTGTTGGGGGTCTTGCTGGGGCTGGTGTTTCAGGGTTTAGGGCAGTGCAGTGGTGTTCGGGCACTATAGGGGTCATGCTGGGGGTGGGGTTTCAGGGTTTAGGCAGAGCAGTGGTGTTCCGGCAGTGTAGGTGGTAGTGCTGGTTTTTCAGGTTTTAGTGTAGAGCAGTTGTGTTCGGGCAGTGTAGGGGGACGTACTGGGAGTGGTGTTTCAGGGTTTAGTGCTGAGCAGTGGTGTTCGGGCAGTGTAGGGAGTTGTGCTGGGGCCGGATGTTTCAGGGTTTAGGGCAGTGCAGTGGTTTTCGGGCCGTTTAGAGTGTCGTGCTGGGGCTTATGTTTCAGGGTTTAGGGCAGTGTAGTTTTGTTCGGGCAGTGTAGAGCGTCGTACTGGGGGTGGTGTTTCAGGATTTAGGGCAGAGCAATGGTGTTCGGGCAGTGTAGGGGGACGTGCTGGGGCTGGTGTTTCAGGGTTTAGGGCAGAGCAATGGTGTTCGGCCAGAGTAGGGGGATGTGCTGGGGGTGGTCTTTCAGGCATTAGGGCAGAGCAGTGGTGTTCGGGCAGTGTAGGGGTCGTGCTGGGGGTGGTGTTTCAGGGTTTAGGGCAGTGCAGTGGTGTTCGGGCAGTGTAGGGGATCTTGCTGGGACTGGTGTTTCAGGGTTTAGGGCAGCGCAGTGGGGTTCGGGCAGTGTAGGGGGTCGTGCTGGGGGTGGTGTTTCAGGGTTTAGGGCAGTGCAGTGGTGCTCGGGCAGTGTAGAGGGTCTTGCTGGGGCTGGGGTTTCAGAGTTTAGGGCAGTGCAGTGGTGTTCGAGCAGTGTAGGGGGTCGTGCTGGGGCTGGTGTTTTAGTGTTTAGGGCAGTGCAGTTGTGTTCGGGTAGTATAGTGGGTCATGGTTGGGCTGGTGTTTCAGGGTTTAGGGCAGTGCAGTGGTGTTCAGGTAGTGTAGGGGTCGTGCTGGGGCTGGTGTTTCAGGGTTTAGTGCTGAGCAGTGGTGTTCGGGCAGTGTTGGGGGTCTTGCTGGTGATGGTGTTTCAGGGTTTAGAGCAGTGCAGTGGTGTTCTAGCAGTGTAGTGTGTCGTGGTGGAGGTGGTGTTTCAGGGTTTTAGCGCAGGGCAGTTGTGTTCGGGCAGGTAAGGGGGAACTGCAGAGGGTGGTGTTTCAGGGTTTAGGGCAGTGCAGTGGTTTTTGGGGAGTGTAGGGGATCGTGCTGGGGCTGGTGTTTCAGTGTTACGTCAGTGCAGTGGTGTTCGGACAGTGTAGGGGGTCTTGCTGGGGCTGGTGTTTCAGGGTTTAGGGCAGTGCAGTGGTGTTCGGGCAGTATAGGGGCTCGTTCTGGGGGTGGGATTTCAGGGTTTAGGGAAGAGCAGTGGTGTTCGGGCATTGTAGGTGGTAGTGCTGGTTTTTCAGGATTTAGTGTAGAGCAGTGGTGTTCGGGCAGTGTAGGGGGACGTACTGGGGGTGGTGTTTCAGGGTTTAGTGCTGAGCAGTGGTGTTCGGGCAGTGTAGGGGTCATGCTGGGGATGGTGATTCAGGGTTTAGGGCAGTGCAGTGGTGTTTGGGCAGTGTAGGGGATCTTTCTAGGGCTGGTGTTTCAGGGTTTAGTGCAGTGCAGTGGTGTTTCGGCAGTGTAGGGGGTCATGCTGGGAGTGGTGTTTCAGGGTTAGGGCAGTGCAGTGGTGTTCTGGCAGTGTAGGGATCGTGATGAGGGGGTGATTCAGTGTTTAGGGCAGTGCAGTGGTGTTCAGACAGTGAAGGTGTCGTGCTGGGGGTGGTGATTCAGGGTTTAGGGCAGTGCAGTGGTGTTCGGGCAGTGTAGGGGATCTTGCTAGGGCTGGTGTTTCAGGGTTTAAGGCAGTGGTGTTTGGACAGTGTAGGGGGTCTTGCTGGGGCTGTTGTTTCAGGGTTTAGGGCAGTGCAGTAGTTTTCGGGCAGTGTAGGGGGTCATGCTGGAGGTGGTGTTCCAGGGTTTAGGGCAGTGCAGTGGTGTGCAGGCAGTGTAGGGTGTCATGCTCGGGTTGGTGTTTCAGGGTTTAGGGCAGAGCAGTGGTGTTCGGGCAGTGTAGGGGGACGTATTGGGGGTGGTGTTTCAGGGTTTAGGGCAGTGCAGTGGTGTTCCGGCAGTGTAGGGGGTCATGCTGGGGCTGGTGATTCAGTGTATAGGGCAGTGCAGTGGTGTACAGGCAGTGTAGGGGGTCATGCTGGGGCTGGCGATTCAGGGTTTAGGGCAGTGCAGTGGTGTTCGGCAGTGTAGGGGGACGTACTGGGGATGGTGTTTCAGGGTTTAGGGCAATGCAGTGGTGTGAAAGCAGTGTAGGGGGTCGTGGTGGAGGTGGTGTTTCTGGGTTTAGGGCTATGCAGTGAGGTTCGGGCAGTGTAGGGTGTCGTACTGGGGCTGGGGTTTCAGTGTTTATGGCAGTGCAGTGGTGTTCGAGCAGTGTAGGGGGTCGTGCTGGGGCTGGTGTTTCAGTGTTTAGGGCAGTGCAGTTGTGTTCGGTTAGTATAGGGGGTCATGGTGGGGCTGGTGTTTCAGGTTTTAGGGCAGTGCAGTGGTGTTCGGGTAGTGTAGGGGTCGTGCTAGGGCTGGTGTTTCAGGGTTTAGGGCAGTGCAGTGGTGTTTGGGCAGTGTAGGGGACGTGCTGGGGGTGGTGTTTCAGGGTTTAGGGCAGAGCAGTGGTGTTCGGGCAGTGTAGGGGTCGTGCTGGGGGTGGTGATTCAGGGTTTAGGGCAGTGCAGTGGTGTTTGGGCAGTGTAGGGGATCTTGCTAGGGCTGGTGTTTCAGGATTTAGGGCAGTGCAGTGGTGTTTCGGCAGTGTAGGGGGGCATGCTGGGGGTGGTGTTTCAGGGTTTAGGGCAGTGCAGTGGTGTTCGGGCAGTGTTGGGGGTCTTGCTGGGGCTGGTGTTTCAGGGTTTAGGGCAGTGCAGTGGTGTTCGGGCACTATAGGGTTCATGCTGGGGGTGGGGTTTCAGGGTTTAGGCAGAGCAGTGGTGTTCGGGCAGTGTAGGTGGTAGTGCTGGTTTTTCAGGTTTTAGTGTAGAGCAGTGGTGTTCGGGCAGTGTAGGGGGACGTACTGGGAGTGGTGTTTCAGGGTTTAGTGCTGAGCAGTGGTGTTCGGGCAGTGTTGGGGGTCTTGCTGGGGATGGTGTTTCAGGATTTAGGGCAGTGCAGTGGTGTTCGGGCAGTGTAGGGAGTTGTGCTGGGGCCGGTTGTTTCGGGATTTAGGGCAGTGCAGTGGTGTTCGGGCAGTGTAGGGGGTCGGGCTGGGGCTGGTGTTTCAGGGTTTAGGGCAGTGCAGTGGTTTTCAGGCAGTTTAGAGTGTCGTGCTGGGGCTTGTGTTTCAGGGTTTAGGGCAGTGTAGTTTTGTTCGGGCAGTGTAGGGAGTCGTACTGGGGTGGTGTTTCAGGATTTAGGGCAGAGCAGTGGTGTTCGGGCAGATTAGGGTGTCGTGCTGGTGCTGGTGTTTCAGGATTTAGGGCAGAGCAATGGTGTTCGGGCAGTGTAGGGGGACGAACTAGGGCTGGTGTTTCAGGGATTAGGGCAGAGCAGTGGTGTTCGACCAGAGTAGGGGGATGTGCTGGGGGTGGTCTTTCAGGCATTAGGGCAGAGCAGTGGTGTTTGGGCAGTGTAGGGGTCGTGCTGGGGCTTGTGTTTCAGGGTTTAGGGCAGTGTAGTTTTGTTAGGGCAGTGTAGGGAGTCGTACTGGGGGTGGTGTTTCAGGATTTAGGGCAGAGCAGTGGTGTTCGGGCAGATTAGGGTGTCTTGCTGGTGCTGGTGTTTCAGGATTTAGGGCAGAGCAATGGTGTTCGGGCAGTGTAGGGGGTCGAGCCAGGGCTGGTGTTTCAGGGTTTAGGGCAGAGCAGTGGTGTTCGGCCAGAGTAGGGGGATGTGCTGGGGGTGGTCTTTCAGGCATTAGGGCAGAGCAGTGGTGTTCAGTCAGTGTAGGGGTCATGCTGGGGCTGGTGTTTCAGGGTTTAGGGCAGTGGAGTGGTGTTCGGGCAGTATAGGGGGTCGTGCTGGGGTGGGGTTTCAGGGTTTAGGGCAGAGCAGTGGTGTTCGGGCAGTGTAGGTGGTAGTGCTGGTTTTTCAGGTTTTAGTGTAGAGCAGTTTTGTTCGGGCAGAGTAGGGCGATGTACTGGGGGTGGTGTTTCAGGGTTTAGTGCTGAGCTGTGGTGTTCGGGCAGTGTTGGGGGTCTTGCTGGTGATAGTGTTTCAGGGTTTAGGGCAGTGCAGTGGTGTTCTAGTAGTGTAGTGGGTCGTGGTGGAGGTGGTGTTTCAGTGTTTTAGCGCAGGGCAGTGGTGTTTGGGCAGGTAAGGGAGAACTGCAGGGGGTGGTGTTTCAGGGTTTAGGGCAGTGCAGTGGTTTTTGGGGAGTGTAGTAGATCGTGCTGGGGCTGGTGTTTCAGTGTTATGTCAGTGCAGTGGTGTTCGGGCAGTGTAGGGGGTCATGCTGGGACTGGTGTTTGAGGGTTTAGGGCAGTGCAGTGGTGTTCGGCCAGTGTAGGGGGACGTGCTGGGGCTGGTGTTTCAGGGTTTAGGGCAGAACAGTGGTGTTCAGCCAGTGTAGGGGGACATTCTGGGGGTGGTTTTTCAGGGTTTAGGGCAGAGCAGTGGTGTTCGAGCAGTGTAGGGGGTCATGCTGGGAGTGGTGTTTCAGCGTTTAGGGCAGTGCAGTGGTGTTCAGGCAGTGTAGAGATCGTGATGAGGGGGATGATTTAGGGTTTAGGGCAGTGCAGTGGTGTTCAGACAGTGTAGGGGTCGTGCTGGGGGTGGTGATTCACGGTTTAGGGCAGTGCAGTGGTGTTCGGGCAGTGTAGGGGATCTTGCTAGGGCTGGTGTTTCAGGGTATAAGGCAGTGGTGTTTGGACAGTGTAGGGGGTCTTGCTGGGGCTTTTGTTTCAGGGTTTAGGGCAGTGCAGTAGTTTAGGGCAGTGTAGGGGGTCATGCTAGAGGTGGTATTCCAGGGTTTAGGGCAGTGCAGTGGTGTGCAGGCAGTGTAGGGTGTCATGCTCGGGTTGGTGTTTCAGGGTTTAGGGCAGAGCAGTGGTGTTCGGGCAGTGTAGGGGGACGTATTGGGGGTGGTGTTTCAGGGTTTAGGGCAGTGCAGTGGTGTTCGGGCAGTGTAGGGGGTCATGCTGGGGCTGGTGATTCAGTGTTTAGGGCAGTGCAGTGGTGTACGGGCCGTGTAGGGGGTCATGCTGGGGCTGGCGATTCAGGGTTTAGGGCAGTGCAGTGGTGTTCGGCAGTGTAGGGGGACGTACTGGGGATGGTTTTTCAGGGTTTAGGGCAGTGCAGTGGTGTGAGAGCAGTGTAGGGGGTCGTGGTGGAGGTGGTGTTTCAGGGTTTAGGGCTATGCAGTGAGGTTCGGGCAGTGTAGGGTGTCGTGCTGGGGCTGGGGTTTCAGTGTTTAGGGCAGTGCAGTGGTGTTCGAGCAGTGTAGGGGGTCATGCTGGGGCTGGTGTTTCAGTGTTTAGGGCAGTGCAGTTGTGTTCGGGTAGTATAGGGGGTCATGGTGGGGCTGGTGTTTCAGGGTTTAGGGCAGTGCAGTGGTGTTCAGGTAGTGTAGGGGTCATGCTGGGGCTGGTGTTTCAGGGTTTAGGGCAGTGCAGTTGTGTTCGGGCAGTGTAGGGGACGTGCAGGGGGTGGTGTTTCAGGGTTTAGGGCAGAGCAGTGGTGTTCGGGCAGTGTAGGGGTCATGCTGGGGGTGGTGATTCAGGGTTTAGGGCAGTGCAGTGGTGTTTGGGCAGTGTAGGGGATCTTGCTAGGGCTGGTGTTTAAGGGTTTAGGGCAGTGAAGTGGTGTTTCGGCAGTGTAGGGGGTCATGCTGGGGGTGGTGTTTCAGGGTTTAGGGCAGTGCAGTGGTGTTCGGGCAGCGTAGGTGGTAGTGCTGGATTTTCAGATTTTAGTGTAGAGCAGTGGTGTTCGGGCCGTGTAGGGGGACGTACTGGGGGTGGTGTTTCAGGGTTTAGTGCTGAGCAGTAGTGTTCGGGCAGTGTTGGTGGTCTTGCTGGGGATGGTGTTAAAGGGTTTAGGGCAGTGCAGTGGTGTTCGGGCAGTGTAGGGAGTTGTGCTGGGGCTGGTGTTTCAAGGTTTAGGGCAGTGCAGTGGTGTTCGGGCAGTGTAGGGGGTCGTGCTGGGGCCGGTGTTTCAGGGTTTAGGGCAGTGCAGTGGTTTTCGGGCAGTTTAGGGTGTCGTGCTGGGGCTTGTGTTTCAGGGTTTAGGGCAGTGCAGTGGTGTTCGGGAAGTGTAGGGTGTCGTGCCGGGGTGGTGTTTCAGGGTGTAGGGCAGAGCAGTGGTGTTCGGGCAGATTAGGGTGTCGTGCTGGTGCTGGTTTTTCCGGATTTAGGGCAGACCAGTGGTGTTCGGGCAGTGTAGGGGGACGTGCTGGGGCTGGTGTTTCAGGGTTTAGGGCAGTGCAGAGGTGTTCGGGCAGTATAGGGGGTCGTGCTGGGGTGGGGTTTCAGGGTTTAGGGCAGAGTAGTGGTGTTCGGGCAGTGTAGGTGGTAGTGCTGGTTTCTCAGGTTTTAGTGTAGAGCAGTGGTGTTCGGGCAGTGTAGGGGGTCTTGCTGGTGATGGTGTTTCAGGGTTTAGGGCAGTGCAATGGTGTTCTAGCAGTGTAGTGGGTCATGGTGGAGGTGGTGTTCATGGTTTTAGGGCATGGCAGTGTTGTTCTGGCAGGTAAGGGGGTCGTGCAGGGGGTGGTGTTTCAGGGTTTAGGGCAGTGCAGTGGTGTTCGTGGAGTGCAGGGTATCGTACTGGGGCTGGTGTTTCAGTGTTACGTCAGTGCAGTGGTGTGAGGGCAGTGTAGGGGGTCATGCTGGGACAGGTGTTTGAGGGTTTAGGGCTGTACAGTGGTGTTCGGGCAGCGTAGAGGGTCGTGCTGGGGCTCGTGTTTCAGGGTTGAGGGCAGTGCAGTGGTATTCGGGCAGTGTAAGGTGTCATGCTCGGTATGGTGTTTCAGGGTTTAGGGCAGAGCAGTGGTGTTCGGGCAGTTTAGGGTCTCGTGCTGGTGATTCAGGATTTAGGGCAGAGCAGTGTTGTTCGGGCAGTGTAGGGGTACGTGCTGGGGCTGGTGTTTCAGAGTTTAGGGCAGAGCAGTGGTGTTCGGCCAGTGTAGGGGGACATTCTGGGGGTGGTTTTTCAGGGTTTAGGGCAGAGCAGTGGTGTTCGAGCAGTGTAGGGGGTCATGCTGGGAGTGGTGTTTCAGGGTTTAGGGCAGTGCAGTGGTGTTCAGACAGTGTAGGGGTCGTGCTGGCGGTGGTGATTCAGGGTTTAGGGCAGTGCAGTGGTGTTCGGGCAATGTAGGGGATCTTGCTAGGGCTGGTGTTTCAGGGTTTAAGGCAGTGGTGTTTGGACAGTGTAGGGGGTCTTGCTGGGGCTGTTGTTTCAGGGTTTAGGGCAGTGCAGTAGTTTTTGGGCAGTGTAGGGGGTCATGCTGGAGGTGGTGTTCCAGGGTTTAGGGCAGTGCAGTGGTGTGCAGGCAGTGTAGGGTGTCATGCTCGGGTTGGTGTTTCAGGGTTTAGGGCAGAGCAGTGGTGTTCGGGCAGTGTAGGGGGACGTATTGGGGTGGTGTTTCAGGGTTTAGGGCAGTGCAGTGGTGTTTGGGCAGTGTAGGGGGTCATGCTGGGGCTGGTGATTCAGTGTTTAGGGCAGTGCAGTGGTGTACGGGCCGTGTAGGGGGTCATGCTGGGGATGGCAATTCAGGGTTTAGGGCAGTGCAGTGGTGTTCGGCAGTGTAGGGGGACGTACTGGGGATGGTGTTTCAGGGTTTAGGGCAGTGCAGTGGTGTGAGAGCAGTGTAGGGGGTCATGGTGGAGGTGGTGTTTCAGGGTTTAGGGCTATACAGTGAGGTTCGGGAAGTGTAGGGTGTCGTGCTTGGGCTGGGGTTTCAGTGTTTAGGGCAGTGCAGTGGTGTTCGAGCAGTGTAGGGGGTCGTGCTGGGGCTGGTGTTTCAGTGTTTAGGGCAGTGCAGTTGTGTTCGGGTAGTATAGGGGGTCATGGTGGGGCTGGTGTTTCAGGGTTTAGGGCAGTGCAGTGGTGTTCAGGTAGTGTAGGGGTTGTGCTGGGGCTGGTGTTTCAGGGTTTAGGGCAGTGCAGTGGTGTTCGGGCAGTGTAGGGGTCATGCTAGGGATGGTGATTCAGGGTTTAGGGCAGTGCAGTGGTGTTTGGGCAGTGTAGGGGATCTTTCTAGGGCTGGTGTTTCAGGGTTTAGGGCAGTGCAGTGGTGTTTCGGCAGTGTAGGGGGTCATGCTGGGGGTGGTGTTTCAGGGTTTAGGGCAGTGCAGTGGTGTTCGGGCAGTGTTGGGGGTCTTGCTGGGGCTGGTGTTTCAGGGTTTAGGGCAGTGCAGTGGTGTTCGGGCACTATAGGGGTCATGCTGGGGGTGGGGTTTCAGGGTTTAGGCAGAGCAGTGGTGTTCCGGCAGTGTAGGTGGTAGTGCTGGTTTTTCAGGTTTTAGTGTAGAGCAGTTGTGTTCGGGCAGTGTAGGGGGACGTACTGGGAGTGGTGTTTCAGGGTTTAGTGCTGAGCAGTGGTGTTCGGGCAGTGTAGGGAGTTGTGCTGGGGCTTGTGTTTCAGGGTTTAGGGCAGTGTAGTTTTGTTCGGGCAGTGTAGAGCGTCGTACTGGGGGTGGTGTTTCAGGATTTAGGGCAGAGCAATGGTGTTCGGGCAGTGTAGGGGGACGTGCTGGGGCTGGTGTTTCAGGGTTTAGGGCAGAGCAATGGTGTTCGGCCAGAGTAGGGGGATGTGCTGGGGGTGGTCTTTCAGGCATTAGGGCAGAGCAGTGGTGTTCGGGCAGTGTAGGGGTCGTGCTGGGGGTGGTGTTTCAGGGTTTAGGGCAGTGCAGTGGTGTTCGGGCAGTGTAGGGGATCTTGCTGGGGCTGGTGTTTCAGGGTTTAGGGCAGCGCAGTGGGGTTCGGGCAGTGTAGGGTGTCGTGCTGGGGGTGGTGTTTCAGGGTTTAGGGCAGTGCAGTGGTGCTCGGGCAGTGTAGAGGGTCTTGCTGGGGCTGGGGTTTCAGAGTTTAGGGCAGTGCAGTGGTGTTCGAGCAGTGTAGGGGGTCGTGCTGGGGCTGGTGTTTTAGTGTTTAGGGCAGTGCAGTTGTGTTCGGGTAGTATAGTGGGTCATGGTTGGGCTGGTGTTTCAGGGTTTAGGGCAGTGCAGTGGTGTTCAGGTAGTGTAGGGGTCGTGCTGGGGCTGGTGTTTCAGGGTTTAGTGCTGAGCAGTGGTGTTCGGGCAGTGTTGGGGGTCTTGCTGGTGATGGTGTTTCAGGGTTTTAGCGCAGGGCAGTTGTGTTCGGGCAGGTAAGGGGGAACTGCAGGGGGTGGTTTTTCAGGGTTTAGGGCAGTGCAGTGGTTTTTGGGGAGTGTAGGGGATCGTGCTGGGGCTGGTGTTTCAGTGTTACGTCAGTGCAGTGGTGTTCGGACAGTGTAGGGGGTCTTGCTGGGGCTGGTGTTTCAGGGTTTAGGGCAGTGCAGTGGTGTTCGGGCAGTATAGGGGCTCGTTCTGGGGGTGGGATTTCAGGGTTTAGGGAAGAGCAGTGGTGTTCGGGCATTGTAGGTGGTAGTGCTGGTTTTTCAGGATTTAGTGTAGAGCAGTGGTGTTTGGGCAGTGTAGGGGGACGTACTGGGGGTGGTGTTTCAGGGTTTAGTGCTGAGCAGTGGTGTTCGGGCAGTGTAGGGGTCATGCTGGGGATGGTGATTCAGGGTTTAGGGCAGTGCAGTGGTGTTTGGGCAGTGTAGGGGATCTTTCTAGGGCTGGTGTTTCAGGGTTTAGGGCAGTGCAGTGGTGTTTCGGCAGTGTAGGGGGTCATGCTGGGGGTGGTGTTTCAGGGTTTAGGGCAGTGCAGTGTTGTTCGGGCAGTGTTGGGGGTCTTGCTGGGGCTGGTGTTTCAGGGTTTAGGGCAGTGCAGTGGTGTTCGGGCACTATAGGGGTCATGCTGGGGGTGGGGTTTCAGGGTTTAGGCAGAGCAGTGGTGTTCCGGCAGTGTAGGTGGTAGTGCTGGTTTTTCAGGTTTTAGTGTAGAGCAGTTGTGTTCGGGCAGTGTAGGGGGACGTACTGGGAGTGGTGTTTCAGGGTTTAGTGCTGAGCAGTGGTGTTCGGGCAGTGTAGGGAGTTGTGCTGGGGCCGGTTGTTTCAGGGTTTAGGGCAGTGCAGTGGTGTTCGGGCAGTGTAGGGGGTCATGCTGGGGCTGGTGTTTCAGGGTTTAGGGCAGTGCAGTGGTTTTCGGGCAGTGTAGAGCGTCGTACTGGGAGTGGTGTTTCAGGATTTAGGGCAGAGCAATGGTGTTCGGGCAGTGTAGGGGGACGTGCTGGGGCTGGTGTTTCAGGGTTTAGGGCAGAGCAATGGTGTTCGGCCAGAGTAGGGGGATGTGCTGGGGGTGGTCTTTCAGGCATTAGGGCAGAGCAGTGGTGTTCGGGCAGTGTAGGGGTCGTGCTGGGGGTGGTGTTTCAGGGTTTAGGGCAGTGCAGTGGTGTTCGGGCAGTGTAGGGGATCTTGCTGGGGCTGGTGTTTCAGGGTTTAGGGCAGCGCAGTGGGGTTCGGGCAGTGTAGGGGGTCGTGCTGGGGGTGGTGTTTCAGGGTTTAGGGCAGTGCAGTGGTGCTCGGGCAGTGTAGAGGGTCTTGCTGGGGCTGGGGTTTCAGAGTTTATGGCAGTGCAGTGGTGTTCGAGCAGTGTAGGGGGTCGTGCTGGGGCTGGTGTTTTAGTGTTTAGGGCAGTGCAGTTGTGTTCGGGTAGTATAGTGGGTCATGGTGGGGCTGGTGTTTCAGGGTTTAGGGCAGTGCAGTGGTGTTCAGGTAGTGTAGGGGTCGTGCTGGGGCTGGTGTTTCAGGGTTTAGTGCTGAGCAGTGGTGTTCGGGCAGTGTTGGGGGTCTTGCTGGTGATGGTGTTTCAGGGTTTAGGGCAGTGCAGTGGTGTTCTAGCAGTGTAGTGGGTCGTGGTGGAGGTGGTGTTTCAGGGTTTTAGCGCAGGGCAGTTGTGGTCGGGCAGGTAAGGGGGAACTGCAGGGGGTGGTGTTTCAGGGTTTAGGGCAGTGCAGTGGTTTTTGGGGAGTGTAGGGGATCGTGCTGGGGCTGGTGTTTCAGTGTTACGTCAGTGCAGTGGTGTTCGGGCAGTGTAGGGGGTCATGCTGGGACTGGTGTTTGAGGGTTTAGGGCAGTGCAGTGGTGTTTGGGCAGTGTAGAGGGTCATGCTGGGAGTGGTGTTTCAGGATTTAGGGCAGAGCAGTGGTGTGCGGGCAGTGTAGGGAGATGTGCTGGGGCTGGTGTTTCAGGGTTTAGGGCAGAGCAGTGGTGTTCGACCAGTGTAGGGGGACATGCTGGGGGTGGTGTTTCAGGGTTTAGGGCAGAGCAGTGGTGTTCGGGCAGTGTAGGGGGTCATGCTGGGAGTGGTGTTTCAGGGTTTAGGGCAGTGCAGTGGTGTTCAGGCAGTGTAGAGGGACGTGCTGGGAATGGTGTTTTAGGGTTTAGGGCACAGCAGTGATGTTTGGGCAGTCTAGGGGGTCATGCAGGGGGTGGTGTTTCAGGATTTAGGGCAGTGCAGTGGTGTTCGGGCAGAGTAGGGGGTCATGCAGGGGGTGTTGTTTCAGGGTATAGGGCAGTGCAGGTTTTTTTGGGCAGTGTAGGGGGTCTTGCTGGGGTGGTGTTTCAGGGTTTAGGGCAGTGGTTTTTGGACAGTGTAGGGGGTCTTGCTGGGGCTGGTGTTTCAGGGTTTAGGGCAGAGCAGTGGTGTTCGGACAATATAGGGGTCGTGCTGGGGGTGGTGATTCAGGGTTGAGGGCAGTGCAGTGGTGTTCGGGCAGTGTAGGGGACGTGCTGGGGGTGGTGTTTCAGGGTTTAGGGCAGAGCAGTGGTGTTCGGACAATATAGGGGTCGTGCTGGGGGTGGTGATTCTGGGTTTAGGGCAGTGCAGTGGTGTTCGGGCAGTGTAGGTGATCTTGCTAGGACTGGTGCTTCAGGGTATAGGGCAGTGCAGTGGTGTTCGGGCAGTGTAGGGGGTCATGCTGGGGGTGGTGTTTCAGGGTTTAGGGCAGTGCAGTGGTGTTCGGGCAGTATAGGGGGTCTTGCTGGGGCTGGTGTTTCTGGGTTTAGGGCAGTGCAGTGGTGTTCGGGCAGTATAGGGGGTCGTGCTGGGGGTGGGGTTTCAGGGTTTAGGGCAGAGCAGTGGTGTTCGGGTAGTGTAGGTGGTAGTGCTGGTTTTTCAGGTTTTAGTGTAGAGCAGTGGTGTTCGGGCAGTGTAGGGGGACGTACTGGGGGTGGTGTTTCAGGGTTTAGTGCTGAGCAGTGGTGTTCGGGCAGTGTTGGGGGTCTTGCTGGGGATGGTGTTTCAGGGTTTAGGGCAGTGCAGGTGCTTTCGGGCAGTGTAGGGGGTCTTGCTGGGGGTGGTGTTTCAGGGTTTAGGGCAGTGGTGTTTGGGCAGTGTAGGCGGTCTTGCTGGGGCTGTTGTTTCAGGGTTTAGGGCAGTGCAGTACTTTTCGGGCAGTGTAGGGGGTCATGCTGGAGGTGGTGTTTCAGGGTTTAGGGCAGTGCAGTGGTGTGCAGGCAGTGTGAAGGGTCATGCTGGGGCTGGAGTTTTAGGCATTATGGCAGAGCAGTGGTGTTCGGGCAGTGTAGGGGGTCATGCTCAGGTTGGTGTTTCAGGGTTTAGGGCAGAGCAGTGGTGTTCGGGCAGTGTAGGGGGATGTACTGGGGGTGGTGTTTCAGGGTTTAGGGCAGAGCAGTGATGTTCGGGCAGTGTAGGGGGTCATGCTGGGGCTGGTGTTTCAGTGTTTAGGGCAGTGCAGTGGTGTATGGGCCGTGTAGGGGGTCATGCTGGGGCTGGTGATTCAGGGTTTAGGGCAGTGCAGTGGTGTTCGGGCAGTGTAGGGGGTCGTGCTGGGGTTGGTCTTTCAGGGTTTAGGGCAGAGCAGTGATGTTCGGCAGTGTAGGGGGTCGTAATGGGGATGGTGTTTCAGGGTTTAGGGCAGTGCAGTGGTGTTAGAGCAGTGTAGGGGGTCGTGGTGGAGGTGGTGTTTCAGGGTTTAGGGCTATGCAGTGAGGTTCGGGCAGTGTAGGGGGTCGTGCTGGGGCTGGGGTTTCAGTGTTTAGGGCAGTGCAGTGGTGTTCGAGCAGTGTAGGGGTCATGCTGGGGCTGGTGTTTCAGTGTTTAGGGCAGTGCAGTGGTGTTCGTGTAGTGTAGGGTGTCATGGTGGCGCTGGTGTTTCAGGGTTTAGGGAAGTGCAGTGTTATTCAGGTAGTGTAGGGGTCGTGCTGAGGCTGGTGTTTCAGGGTTTAGGGCAGTGCAGTAGTGTTCAAGGCAGTGTAGGGGGTCGTGGTGGAGGTGGTGTTTCAGGGTTTTAGGGCAGGGCAGTGGTGTTCGGGCAGTGTAGGGGTCGTGCTGGGGTGGTGTTTCAGGGATTAGGGCAGTGCAATTGTGTTCGGTGAGTGTAGGGGATCGTGCTGAGGCTGGTGTGTCAAGGTTTAGGGCAGTGCAGTTGTGTTCGGGCAGTTAAGGGGATCATGCTGGGGCTGGTGTTTTAGGGTGTAGGGCAGTGCAGTGGTGTTCCGGCAGTTAAGGGGATCATGCTGGGGCTGGTGTTTCAGGGTTTATTTCGGTGCAGTGGTGTTCAGGCAGTGTAGGGGGTCATGCTGGTGCTGGTGATTCAGGATTTAGGGAAGAGCAGTGGTGTTCAGGCAGTGTAGGGGGTTGTGGTGGAGGTGGTGTTTCAGGGTTTTAGGGCAGGGCAGTGGTGTCCGGGCAGTGTAGGGGGTCAAGCTGGGGGTGGTGTTTCAGGGTTTAGGGCAGTGCAGTGGTGTTCGGTGAGTATAGGGGATCATGCTGGGGCTGGTGTTTCAGGGTTTAGGGCAGTGCAGTGCTGTTCGGGTAGTGTAGGGGGTCGTGCTGGGGCTGGTGTTTCAGGGTTTAGGGCAGTGCAATGGTGTTCGGGCAGTGTAGGGGTCGTGCTGGGGCTGGTGTTTCAGGGTTTAGAGCAGTGCAGTGGTGATCGGGCAGAGTAGGGGGTCGTGCAGGGGGTGGTGTTTCAGGCTTTAGGGCAGTGCAGTTGTTTTCGGGCAGTGTAGGGGGTCTTGCTGGGGGTGGTGTTTCAGGGTTTAGTGCTGAGCAGTGGTGTTCGGGCAGTGTAGGGGGACGTACTGGGGGTGGTGTTTCAGGGTTTAGTGCTGAGCAGTGGTGTTCGGGCAGTGTAGGGAGTCTTGCTGGGGGTGGTGTTTCAGGGTTTAGTGCTGAGCAGTGGTGTTCGGGCAGTGTAGGGGGACGTACTGGGGGTGGTGTTTCAGGGTTTAGTGCTGAGCAGTGGTGTTCGGGCAGTGTAGGGAGTCTTGCTGGGGATGGTGTTTCAGGGTTTAGGGCAGTGCAGTGGTGTTCGGGCAGTGTAGGGGGTCATGGTGGAGGTGGTGTTTCAGGGTTTTAGGGCAGGGCAGTGGTGTTCGGGCAGTGTAGGGGTCGTGCTGGGGTGGTGTTTCAGGGTTTAGGGCAGTGCAATTGTGTTCGGTGAGTGTAGGGGATCGTGCTGAGGCTGGTGTGTCAAGGTTTAGGGCAGTGCAGTTGTGTTCGGGCAGTTAAGGGGATCATGCTGGGGCTGGTGTTTTAGGTTTTAGGGCAGTGCAGTGGTGTTCCGGCAGTTAAGGGGATCATGCTGGGGCTGGTGTTTCAGGGTTTATTTCGGTGCAGTGGTGTTCAGGCAGTGTAGGGGGTCATGCTGGTGCTGGTGATTCAGGATTTAGGGAAGAGCAGTGGTGTTCAGGCAGTGTAGGGGGTTGTAGTGGAGGTGGTGTTTTAGGGCAGGGCAGTGGTGTCCGGGCAGTGTAGGGGGTCAAGCTGGGGGTGGTGTTTCAGGGTTTAGGGCAGTGCAGTGGTGTTCGGTGAGTATAGGGGATCGTGCTGGGGCTGGTGTTTCATGGTTTAGGGCAGTGCAGTGCTGTTCGGGTAGTGTAGGGGGTCGTGCTGGGGCTGGTGTTTCAGGGTTTAGGGCAGTGCAGTGGTGTTCGGGCAGTGTAGGGGTCGTGCTGGGGCTGGTGTTTCAGTGTGTAGGGCAGTGCAGTGGTATTAGGGCAGTGTAGGGGGTTGTGCTGGGGCTAATGTTTCAGGGTTTAGGTCAGTGCAGTGGTGTTCGGGCAGTGTAGGGGGTCGTGCTGGGACTGGTGTTTCAGGGTTTAGAGCAGTGCAGTGGTGATCGGGCAGAGTAGGGGGTCGTGCAGGGGGTGGTGTTTCAGGCTTTAGGGCAGTGCAGTTGTTTTCGGGCAGTGTAGGGGGTCTTGCTGGGGGTGGTGTTTCAGGGTTTAGTGCTGAGCAGTGGTGTTCGGGCAGTGTAGGGGGACGTACTGGGGGTGGTGTTTCAGGGTTTAGTGCTGAGCAGTGGTGTTCGGGCAGTGTAGGGAGTCTTGCTGGGGGTGGTGTTTCAGGGTTTAGTGCTGAGCAGTGGTGTTCGGGCAGTGTAGGGGGACATACTGGGGGTGGTGTTTCAGGGTTTAGTGCTGAGCAGTGGTGTTCGGGCAGTGTAGGGAGTCTTGCTGGGGATGGTGTTTCAGGGTTTAGGGCAGTGCAGTGGTGTTTGGGCAGTGTAGGGGGTCATGGTGGAGGTGGTGTTTCAGTGTTTAGGGCAGTGCAGTGGTGTTCGGGTAGTGTAGGGTGTCATTGGGGCGCTGGTGTTTCAGGGTTTAGGGCAGTGAAGTGGTGTTCAGGTAGTGTAGGGGTCGTGCTGGGGCTGGTGTTTCAGGGTTTAGGGCAGTGCAGTGGTGTTCGGGCAGTTAAGGGGATCATGCTGGGGCTGGTGTTTCAGGGTTTAGGGCAGTGCAGTGGTGTTCGGGCAGTTAAGGGGATCATGCTGGGGCTGGTGTTTCAGAGTTTAGGTCTGTGCAGTGGTGTTCAGGCAGTGTAGGGGGTCGTGCTGGTGCTGGTGATTCAGGATTTAGGGCAGAGCAGTGGTGTTCAGGCAGTGTAGGGGGTCGTGGTGGAGGTGGTGTTTCAGGGTTTTAGGGCAGGGCAGTGGTGTCCGGGCAGTGTAGGAGGTCAAGCTGGGGTGGTGATTCAGGATTTAGGGCAGAGCAGTGGTGTTCAGGCAGTGTAGGGGGTCGTGGTGGAGGTGGTGTTTCAGGGTTTTAGGGCAGGGCAGTGGTGTCCGGGCAGTGTAGGAGGTCAAGCTGGGGGTGGTGTTTTAGGGTTTAGGGCAGTGCAGTGGTGTTCGGGCAGTGTAGGGGGTCGTGCTGGGGCTGGTGTTTAAGTGTGTAGGGCAGTGCAGTGGTGTTAGGGCAGTGTAGGGGGTCGTGCTGGGGATGGTGTTTCAGGGTTTAGAGCAGTGTAGTGGTGATCGGACAGAGTAGTGGGTCGTGCAGGGGTGGTGTTTCAGGCTTTAGGGCAGTGCAGTTGTTTTCGGGCAGTGTAGGGGTCTTGCTGGGGGTGGTGTTTCAGGGCTTAGTGCTGAGCAGTGGTGTTCGGGCAGTGTAGGGGGACGTACTGGGGGTGGTATTTCAGGGTTTAGTGCTGAGCAGTGGTGTTCGGGCAGTGTAGGGAGTCTTGCTGGGGATGGTGTTTCAGGGTTTAGGGCAGTGCAGTGGTGTTCGGGCAGTGTAGGGGGTCGTGGTGGAGGTGGTGTTTCAGGGTTTAGGGCTGTGCAGTGGTGTTCGGGTAGTGTAGGGGGTCATGGTGGGGCTGGTGTTTCAGGGTTTAGGGCAGTGCAGTGGTGTTCGGGCAGTATAGTGAGTCGTGCTGGGGGTGGGGTTTCAGGGTTTAGGGCAGAGCAGTGGTGTTCGGGCAGTGTAGGTGGTAGTGCTGGTTTTTCAGGTTTTAGTGTAGAGCAGTGGTGTTCGGGCAGTGTAGGGGGACGTACTGGGGGTGGTGTTTCAGGGTTTAGTGCTGAGCAGTGGTGTTCAGGCAGTGTTGGGGGTCTTGCCTGGGATGGTGTTTCAGGGATTAGGGCAGTGCAGTGGTGTTCGGGCAGTGTAGGGAGTTGTGCTGGGGCTGGTGTTTCAGGGTTACGGCAGTGCAGTGGTGTTCGGGCAGTGTAGGGGGAGTGCTGGGGCTGGTGTTTCAGGGTTTAGGGCAGTGCAGTGGTTTTCGGGCAGTTTAGGGTGTCGTGCTGGGGCTTGTGTTTCAGGGTTTAGGGCAGTGCAGTGGTGTTCGGGCAGTGTAGGGTTTCGTGCTGGGGGTGATGTTTCGGGATTTAGGGCAAAGCAGTGGTGTTCGGGCAGTGTAGGGGGACGTGCTGGGGCTGGTGTTTCAGGGTTTACGGCAGAGCAGTGGTGTTTGGCCAGTGTAGGGGGATGTGCTGGGGGTGGTGTTTCAGGGTATAGGGCAGAGCAGTGGTGTTCGGGCAGTGTAGGGGTCGTGCTGGGGGTGGTGTTGCAGGGTTTAGGGCAGTGCAGTGGTGTTCGGACAGTGTAGGGGATCTTGCTGGGGCTGGTGTTTCAGGGTTTAGGGCAGTGCAGTGGTGTTCGGGCAGTGTAGGGGGTCATGCAGGGGGTGGTGTTTCAGAGTTTAGGGCAGTGCAGTAGTGTTCGGGCAGTATAGGGGGTCTTGCTGGGGCTGAGGTTTCAGGGTTTAGGGCAGTGCAGTGGTGTTCGGACAGTATAGGGGGTCGTGCTGGGGGTGGGGTTTCAGGGTTTAGGGCAGAGCAGTGGTGTTCGGGCATTTTAGGTGGTAGTGCTGGTTTTTCAGGTTTTAGTGTAGAGCAGTGGTGTTCGGGCAGTGTAGGGGGACATACTGGGGGTGGTGTTTAAGGGTTTAGTGCTGAGCAGTGGTGTTCGGGCAGTGTTGGGGGTCTTGCTGGTGATGGTTTTTCTGGTTTTTGGGCAGGGCAGTGGTGTTCGGGCAGGTAAGGGGGTCATGCAGGGGGTGGTGTTTCAGGGTTTAGGGCAATGCAGTGGTGTTTGGTCAGTGTAGGGGTCGTGCTGGGGCTGGTGTTTCAGTGTAGAGGGCAGTGCAGTGGTGTTAGGGCAGTGTAGGGGTTCGTGCTGGGGCTAATGTTTCAGGGTTTAGGTCCGTGCAGTGGTGTTAGGGCAGTGTAGGGGGTCGTGCTGGGGCTGGTGTTTCAGGGTTTAGAGCAGTGCAGTGGTGATCAGGCAGAGTAAGGGGTCGTGCAGGGGGTGGTGTTTAAGGCTTTAGGGCAGTGCAGTTGTTTGCGGGCAGTATAGGGGGTCTTGCTGGGGGTAATGTTTCAGGGTTTAGTGCTGAGCAGTGGTGTTCGGGCAGTTTAGGGGGACTTACTGGGGGTAGTGTTTCAGGGTTTAGTGCTGAGCAGTGGTGTTCGGGCAGTGTAGGGGGTCTTGCTGGGGATGGTGTTTCAGGGTTTAGGGCAGTGCAGTGGTGTTTGGGCAGTGTAGGGGGTCGTGGTGGAGGTGGTGTTTCAGGGTTTAGGGCAGTGCAGTGGTGTTCGGGTAGTGTAGGGGGTCATGGTGGGGCTGGTGTTTCAGGGTTTAGGGCAGTGCAGTGGTGTTCGGTGAGTATAGGGGATCGTGCTGGGGCTGGTGTTTCAGGCTTTAGGGCAGTGCAGTGGTGTTCGGGTAGTGTAGGGAGTCGTGCTGGGGATGGTGTTTCAGGGTTTAGGGCAGTGCAGTGGTGTTCGGGCAGTGTAGGGGGTCGTGGTGGTGGTGGTGTTTCAGGGTTTAGGGCTGTGCAGTGGTGTTCGGGTAGTGTAGGGGGTCATGGTGGGGCTGGTGTTTCAGGGTTTAGGGCAGTGCAGTGGTGTTCTGAAACTGCACTGAAACTGCTTTGCTCTTTATGACCGAGCATTTGCGGTCAGTGTTGGATGCGGGGCAGACTGCGGCGCTCCTACTGTTAGACCTGAGCGCCGCGTTTGACACGGTGTCTCATGACATTCTGATGCGGCGCTTGGAGGAAGTGGGTATTGCGGGGAAGGCTCTTCAGTGGTTCCGCTCCTTCCTCTCGGACCGGTCTTTCAAAGTAGCCATTCCTCCTGGCCAGTCCTCTTTCCATTCTTTGGAACTGGGAGTCCGTCAGGGCTCTGCTTTAAGCCCCACATTGTTCAACTTGTATGTGAAACCGTTGGCTGCTGTCGTCAGGCAATGTGGCCTTACCATGACATCGTATGCCGACGACACGCAGCTAGCGGTGACACTTAGTGGGGACCCTGAGGTGACTGCGCCCAGGTTCCGTGCAGGACTTATAGCTGTGGCTAGCTGGATGCGTAGCAACTGCCTACAGCTTAATGCTAAGAAAACCGAGGTCCTGGTTGTGGGGAAGCAGGCGGAACTTTGGGGAGACCAGTGGTGGCCTTCTGAACTGGGGGTGTCCCCCATTCCAGCGGCCGTAGTTAAAAATCTGGGGGGTTGGCTGGATTCTAATCTTTCTTATACCAGCCATACAAAGAAGACAGCAGCTACCTGTTTTGGTATTCTGCGAGGGCTGAGGTCAGTCCTCAAATTCTTTGACCCCCCCACTCGGCAACTAGTGGTTCAGGCCTCTATTCTTTCCCGGTTGGACTACGGGAGTGCCTTGCTACTTGGAGTCAACCAGGCTGAGGCTACTAGGCTTCAGAGGGTGCAGAACGCTGCTGCATGGGCCATTGTTGGCCTTCCGAGACGTTGCTCGGTCTCTGCTGTTCTGACCTCTCTTCATTGGCTTCCGGTCAGACAGAGAATCAAATTTAAGGCTCTCTGTCTGACATTTAAGATCCTGAAGCTTTCCTCTCCCCCTGCCTTGGCGGGCCTTATTTCTCCTTACGTCCCCACGCGGTCTCTCAGGTCTGAATCTTACCATCTGGCGATTAAGCCTAGGTTCAGGCTGAGTAGGATGGGAGGACGCTCCTTCCGTGTTCAGGCGGCTGATCTATGGAATTCCCTTCCTTTACGTATTTGCGCCCTAAATAGCCTGACTCTCTTTAGACGCGCCATTAAAACACATCTGTTTGCCCCTGCTATTTGATTTCTCTTTTTCTTAGCCTTGACCTGTTGTGTTGTGTGCCTGATCAGGCGCCAGGACGCCCCTTCGCTGGGGCAGCTGTGCACCTAATAAAAGTTATTAACATAACATAACATAACATAACATAGTGTAGGGGGTCATGTTGGGGCTGGTGTTTCAGTGTTTAGGGCAGTATAGTGGTGTTCGAGCAGAGTCGGGGGTCATGCTGAGGCTGGTGTTTCAGGGTTTAGGGCAGTGCAGTGGTGTTCAGGTAGTGTAGGGGGTCACGGTGAGGCTGGTGTTTCAGGGTTTAGGGCAGTGCAGTGGTGTTCGGGTAGTGTAGGGGTTGTGCTGGGGTGGTGTTTCAGGGTTTAGGGCAGTGCAGTGGTGTTCGGTGAGTGTAGGGGATCGTGCTGGGGCTGGTGTGTCAGGGTTTAGGGCAGTGCACTGGTGTTCGGGCAGTGTAGTGGATCATGCTGGGGCTGGTGTTTCAGGGTTTAGGGCAGTGCACTGGTGTTCGGTTGTGTAGGTGTCATAGTGGGGCTCGTGTTTCAGGGTTTAGTGCAGTGCAGTGGTGTTCAGGTAGTGTAGGAGGTTGTGCTGGGGCTGGTGTTTCAGCGTTTAGGGCCGTGCAGTGGTGTTCGAGCAGTGTAGGGGGTCGTGCTGGGGCTGGTGTTTCAGTGTGTAGGGCAGTGCAGTGGTGTTCAGGCAGTGTAGGGGGTCATGCTGGGGCTGGTGTTTCAGGGTTTAGGTTGGTGCAGTGGTGTTCGGGCAGAGTAGGGGGTCGTGCAGGGGGTGGTGTTTCAGGCTTTAGGGCAGTGTAGTTGTTTTCGGGCAGTGTAGGGGGACGTACTGGGGGTGGTGTTCAGGTTTTAGGGCAGTGCAATGGTGTTCGGGCAGTGTAGTGGGTTGTGCTGGTGCTGGTGTTTCAGGGTTTTAGGGCAGGGCAGTGGTGTTCGGGCAATGTAGGGGGACGTACTGGGGGTGGTGTTTCAGGGTTTAGTGCTGAGCAGTGGTGTTCGGGCAGTGTAGGTGGTAGTGCTGGTTTTTCAGGCTTTAGTGTAGAGCAGTGGTGTTCGGGCAGTGTAGGGGGATGTACTGGGGGTGGTGTTTAAGGGTTTGGTGCTGAGCAGTGGTGTTCGGGCAGTGTTGGGGTCTTGCTGGTGATGGTGTTTCAGGGTTTAGGGCAGTGCAGTGGTGTTCTCGCAGTGTAGTGGGTCGTGGTGGAGGTGGTGTTTCAGGGTTTTAGGGTAGGGAAGTGGTGTTCGGGCAGGTAAGGGGGTCGTGCAGGGGGTGGTGTTTCAGGGTTTAGGGCAGTGCAGTGGTGTTTGGGGAGTGTAGGGGATCGTGCTGGGGCTGGTGTTTCAGTGTTACGTCAGTGCATTGGTATTCGGGCAGTGTAGAGGGTCATGCTGGGACTGTTGTTTGAGGGTTTAGGGCAGAGCAGTGGTGTTCGGCCAGTGTAGGGGACGTGCTGGGGCTGGTGTTTCAGAGTTTAGGGCAGAGCAGTGGTGTTCGGGCAGTGTAGGGGGTCATGCTGGGAGTGGTGTTTCAAGGTTTAGGGCAGTGCAGTGATGTTCAGGCAGTGTAGGGGGACGTGCTGGGGGTGGTGTTTTAGGGTTTAGGGCAGTGCAGTGGTGTTCGGGCAGAGTAGGGGGTCATCCAGGGAGTGTTGTTTCAGGGTTTAGGGCAGTGCAGGTGTTTTCGGGTAGTGTAGGGGGTCTTGGTGGGGTGGTGTTTCAGGGTATAGGGCAGTGGTGTTCGGGCAGTGTAGGGGGTCTTGCTGGGGCTGGTGTTTTAGGGTTTAGGGCAGTGCAGTAGTTTTCGGGCAGTTTAGGGGGTCATACTGGAGGTGGTGTTTCAGGGTTTATGGCAATGCATTGGTGTGCAGGCAGTGTGAAGGGTCATGCTGGGGCTTGTGTTTTAGGGATTATGGCAGAGCAGTGGTGTGCGGGCAGTGTAGGGGGTCATGCTCAGGTTGGTGTTTCAGGGTTTAGGGCAGTGCAGTGGTGTTCAGGCAGTGTAGAGGTACGTGCTGGGGGTGGTGTTTTTGGGTTTAGGGCACAGCAGTGGTGTTCGGGCAGTCTAGGGGGTCATGCAGGGGGTGGTGTTTCAGGGTTTAGGGCAGTGCAGTGGTGTTTGGGCAGAGTAGGGGGTCATGCAGGGGGTGTTGTTTCAGGGTTTAAGGCATTGCAGGTGTTTTCAAGCCGTGTAGGGGGTATTGCTGGGGTGGTGTTTCAGTGTTTAGGGCAGTGGTGTTCGGGCAGTGTAGGGGGTCTTGCTGGGGCTGGTGTTTCAGGGTTTAGGGCAGTGCAGTAGTTTTTTTTGGCAGTGTAGGGGGTCATACTGGAGGTGGTGTTTCAGGGTTTAGGGAGGTGCAGTGGTGTGCAGTCAGTGTGAATGGTCATGCTGGGGCTGGTGTTTTAGGGATTATGGCAGAGCAGTGGTGTTCGGGCAGTGTAGGGGGTCATGCTCGGGTTGGTGTTTCAGGGTTTAGGGCAGAGCAGTGCTGTTAGGGCAGTGTAGGGGGTTGTGCTGGGACTAGTGTTTCAGTGTTTAGGGCAGTGCAGTGGTGTACGGGCCATGTAGGGGGTCATGCTGGGGCTGGTGATTCAGGGTTTAGGGCAGTGCAGTGGTGTTCGGGCAGTGTAGGGGGACGTGCTGGGGCTGGTGCTTCAGGGTTTAGGGCAGAGCAATGGTGTTGGGCAGTGTAGGGGGACGTACTGGGGATGGTGTTTCAGGGTTTAGGGCAGTGCAGTGGTGTTAGAGCAGTGTAGGGGGTCGTGGTGGAGGTGGTGTTTCAGGGTTTAGGGCTATGCAGTGAGGTTCGGGTAGTGTAGGGGGTCATGTTGGGGCTGGTGTTTCAGTGTTTAGGGCAGTGCAGTGGTGTTTGAGCAGAGTCGGGGGTCATGCTGAGGCTGGTGTTTCAGGGTTTAGGGCAGTGCAGTGGTGTTCAGGTAGTGTAGGGGGTCACGGTGAGGCTGGTGTTTCAGGGTTTAGGGCAGTGCAGTGGTGTTCGGGTAGTGTAGAGGTCATGCTGGGGCTGGTGTTTCAGGGTTTAGGGCTGTGCAGTTGTGTTCGGGCAGTGTAGGGGGTCGTGGTGGAGGTGGTGTTTCAGGGTTTTAGGGCAGGGCAGTGGTGTTCGGGTAGTGTAGGGGTTGTGCTGGGGTGGTGTTTCAGGGTTTAGGGCAGTGCAGTGGTGTTGCGTGAGTGTAGGGGATCGTGCTGGGGCTGGTGTGTCAGGGTTTAGGGCAGTGCACTGGTGTTCGGGCAGTGTAGGGGATCATGCTGGGGCTGGTGTTTCAGGGTTTAGGGCAGTGCACTGGTGTTCGGTTGTGTAGGTGTCATAGTGGGGCTCGTGTTTCAGGGTTTAGTGAAGTGCAGTGGTGTTCAGGTAGTGTAGGAGGTCGTGCTGGGGCTGGTGTTTCAGGGTTTAGGGCAGTGCAGTGGTGTTCGAGCAGTGTAGGGGGTCATGCTGGGGCTGGTGTTTCAGTGTGTAGGGCAGTGCAGTGGTGTTCAGGCAGTGTAGGGGGTCATGCTGGGGCTGGTGTTTCAGGGTTTAGGTTGGTGCAGTGGTGTTCGGGCAGAGTAGGGGGTCGTGCAGGGGGTGGTGTTTCAGGCTTTAGGGCAGTGTAGTTGTTTTCGGGCAGTGTGGGGGGACGTACTGGGGGTGGTGTTCAGGTTTTAGGGCAGTGCAATGGTGTTCGGGCAGTGTAGGGGGTTGTGCTGGTGCTGGTTTTTCAGCATTTAGGGTAGAGCAGTGGTGTTCGGGCAATGTAGGGGGACGTACTGGGGGTGGTGTTTGAGGGTTTAGTGCTGAGCAGTGGAATTCAGGCAGTGTAGGGGGTCTTGCTGGGGATGGTGTTTCAGGGTTTAGGGCAGTGCAGTGGTGTTCGGGCAATGTAGTGGGTCGTTGTGGAGGTGGTGTTTCAGGGTTTTAGGGCTGGACAGGGGTGTTCGGGCAGTGTAGGGGGCCGTGCTGGGGGTGGTGTTTCAGGGTTTAGGGCAGTGCAGTGGTGCTCGTGGAGTGTAGGGGATCATGCTGGGGCTGGTGTTTCAGGGTTACGGAAGTGCAGTGTAGGGGGACGTGCTGGGTGTGGTGTTTCAGGGTTTAGGGCAGATCAGTGGTGTTCGGGCAGTGTAGTGGTTGTGCTGGGGCTGGTGTTTCAGGGTTTAGGGCAGTGCCGTGGTGTTCGGGCAGTGTAGGGGGACGTACTGGGGATGGTGTTTCAGGGTTTAGGGCAGTGCAGTGGTGTTAGAGCAGTGTAGGGGGTCGTGGTGGAGGTGGTGTTTCAGGGTTTAGGGCTATGCAGTGAGGTTCGGGTAGTGTAGGGGGTCATGTTGGGGCTGGTGTTTCAGTGTTTAGGGCAGTGCAGTGGTGTTCGAGCAGAGTCGGGGGTCATGCTGAGGCTGGTGTTTCAGGGTTTAGGGCAGTGCAGTGGTGTTCAGGTAGTGTAGGGGGTCACGGTGAGGCTGGTGTTTCAGGGTTTAGGGCAGTGCAGTGGTGTTCGGGTAGTGTAGAGGTCATGCTGGGGCTGGTGTTTCAGGGTTTAGGGCAGTGCAGTTGTGTTCGGGCAGTGTAGGGGGTCGTGGTGGAGGTGGTGTTTCAGGGTTTTAGGGCAGGGCAGTGGTGTTCGGGTAGTGTAGGGGTTGTGCTGGGGTGGTGTTTCAGGGTTTAGGGCAGTGCAGTGGTGTTCCGTGAGTGTAGGGGATCGTGCTGGGGCTGGTGTGTCAGGGTTTAGGGCAGTGCACTGGTGTTCGGGCAGTGTAGGGGATCATGCTGGGGCTGGTGTTTCAGGGTTTAGGGCAGTGCACTGGTGTTCGGTTGTGTAGGTGTCATAGTGGGGCTCGTGTTTCAGGGTTTAGTGAAGTGCAGTGGTGTTCAGGTAGTGTAGGAGGTCGTGCTGGGGCTGGTGTTTCAGGGTTTAGGGCAGTGCAGTGGTGTTCGAGCAGTGTAGGGGGTCATGCTGGGGCTGGTGTTTCAGTGTGTAGGGCAGTGCAGTGGTGTTCAGGCAGTGTAGGGGGTCATGCTGGGGCTGGTGTTTCAGGGTTTAGGTTGGTGCAGTGGTGTTCGGGCAGAGTAGGGGGTCGTGCAGGGGGTGGTGTTTCAGGCTTTAGGGCAGTGTAGTTGTTTTCGGGCAGTGTGGGGGGACGTACTGGGGGTGGTGTTCAGGTTTTAGGGCAGTGCAATGGTGTTCGGGCAGTGTAGGGGGTTGTGCTGGTGCTGGTTTTTCAGCATTTAGGGTAGAGCAGTGGTGTTCGGGCAATGTAGGGGGACGTACTGGGGGTGGTGTTTGCGGGTTTAGTGCTGAGCAGTGGAATTCAGGCAGTGTAGGGGGTCTTGCTGGGGATGGTGTTTCAGGGTTTAGGGCAGTGCAGTGGTGTTCGGGCAATGTAGTGGGTCGTTGTGGAGGTGGTGTTTCAGGGTTTTAGGGCTGGACAGGGGTGTTCGGGCAGTGTAGGGGGCCGTGCTGGGGGTGGTGTTTCAGGGTTTAGGGCAGTGCAGTGGTGCTCGTGGAGTGTAGGGGATCATGCTGGGGCTGGTGTTTCAGGGTTACGGAAGTGCAGTGTAGGGGGACGTGCTGGGTGTGGTGTTTCAGGGTTTAGGGCAGATCAGTGGTGTTCGGGCAGTGTAGTGGTTGTGCTGGGGCTGGTGTTTCAGGGTTTAGGGCAGTGCCGTGGTGTTCGGGCAGTGTAGGGGGTCTTGCTGGGGCTGGTGTTTCAGGGTGTAGGGCAGTGCAGTGGTGTTCGGGCAGTATAGGGGCTCGTTCTGGGGGTGTGGTTTCATGGTTTAGGGAAGAGCAGTGGTGATCGGGCATTGTAGGTGGTAGTGCTGGTTTTTCAGGATTTAGTGTAGAGCACTGGTGTTCGGGTAGTGTATGGGGACGTACTGGGGGTGGTGCTTCAGGGTTTAGTGCTGAGCAGGTGTGTTCGGGCAGTGTTGGGGGTCTTGCTGGGGATGGTGTTTTAGGGTTTAGGGCAGTGCAGTGGTGTTCGGGCAGTGTAGTGGTTCGTGGTGAAGGTGGTGTTTCAGGGTTTTAGGGCAGAGCAGTGGTGTTCAGGCAGTTTAGGGGGTCGTGCTGGGGGTGGGGTTTCAGGGATTAGGGCAGAGCAGTGGTGTTCGGGCAGTGTAGGTGGTAGTGCTGGTTTTTCAGGTTTTAGTGTAGAGCAGTGGTGTTCGGCCAGTGTAGGGGGACGTACTGGGGGTGGTGTTTAAGGGTTTAGTGCTGAGCAGTGGTGTTCGGGCAGTATTGGGGGTCTTGCTGGTGATGGTGTTTCAGGGTTTAGGGCAGTGCAGTGGTGTTCTCGCAGTGTAGTGGGTCGTGGTGGAGGTGGTGTTTCAGGGTTTTAGGGCAGGGAAGTGGTGTTCGGGCAGGTAAGGGGGTCGTGCAGGGGGTGGTGTTTCAGGGTTTAGGGCAGTGCAGTGGTGTTTGGGGAGTGTAGGGGATCGTGCTGGGGCTGGTGTTTGAGGGTTTAGGGCAGAGCAGTGGTGTTCGGCCAGTGTAGGGGACGTGCTGGGGCTGGTGTTTCAGGGTTTAGGGCTAAGCAGTGGTGTTCGGGCAGTGTAGGGGGTCATGCTGGGAGTGGTGTTTCAGGGTTTAGGGCAGTGCAGTGGTGTTCGGGCAGAGTAGGGGGTCATGCAGGGAGTGTTGATTCAGGGTTTAGGGCAGTGCAGGTGTTTTCGGGTAGTGTAGGGGGTCTTGCTGGGGTGGTGTTTCAGGGTATAGGCCAGTGGTGTTCGGGCAGTGTCGGGGGTCTTGCTGGAGGTGGTGTTTCAGGGTTTAGGGCAATGCATTGGTGTGCAGGCAGTGTGAAGGGTCATGCTGGGGCTTGTGCTTTAGGGATTATGGCAGAGCAGTGGTGTGCGGGCAGTGTAGGGGGTCATGCTCGGGTTGGTGTTTCAGGGTTTAGGGCAGAGCAGTGGTGTTTGGGCAGTGTAGGGGGACGTACTGGGGGTGGTGTTTCGGTGTTTAGGGCAGTGCAGTGGTGTACGGGCCGTGTAGGGGGACGTGCTGGGGCTGGTGTTTCAGGGTTTAGGGCAGTGCAGTGGTGTTCAGGCAGTGTAGGGGGACGCGCTAGGGGTGGTGTTTTAGGGTTTAGGGCACAGCAGTGCGGTTCGGGCAGTCTAGGGGGTCATGCAGGGGGTGGTGTTTCAGGGTTTAGGGCAGTGCAGTGGTGTTTGGGCAGAGTAGGGGGTCATGCAGGGGGTGTTGTTTCAGGGATTAGGGCAGTGCAGGTGTTTTCGGGCAGTGTAGGGGGTCTTGCTGGGGTGGTGTTTCAGGGTTTAGGGCAGTGGTGTTCGGGCAGTGTAGGGGGTCTTGCTGGGGCTGGTGTTTCAGGGTTTAGGGCAGTGCAGTAGTTTTCGGGCAGTGTAGGAGGTCATACTGGAGATGGTGTTTCAGGGTTTAGGGAGGAGCAGTGGTGTGCAGGCAGTGTGAATGGTCATGCTGGGGCTGGTGTTTTAGGGATTATGGCAGAGCAGTGGTGTTCAGGCAGTGTAGGGGGTCATGCTCGGGTTGGTGTTTCAGGGTTTAGGGCAGAGCAGTGCTGTTAGGGCAGTGTAGGGGTTTGTGCTGGGACTAGTGTTTCAGTGTTTAGGGCAGTGCAGTGGTGTTAGAGCAGTGTAGGGGGTCGTGGTGGAGGTGGTGTTTCAGGGTTTAGGGCTATGCAGTGAGGTTCGGGTAGTGTAGGGGGTCATGTTGGGGCTGGTGTTTCAGTGTTTAGGGCAGTGCAGTGGTGTTCGAGCAGAGTCGGGGGTCATGCTGAGGCTGGTGTTTCAGGGTTTAGGGCAGTGCAGTGGTGTTCAGGTAGTGTAGGGGGTCACGGTGAGGCTGGTGTTTCAGGGTTTAGGGCAGTGCAGTGGTGTTCGGGTAGTGTAGGGGTCATGCTGGGGCTGGTGTTTCAGGGTTTAGGGCAGTGCAGTGGTGTTCGGGCAGTGTAGGGGGTCGTGGTGGAGGTGGTGTTTCAGGGTTTTAGGGCAGGGCAGTGGTGTTCGGGTAGTGTAGGGGTTGTGCTGGGGTGGTGTTTCAGGGTTTAGGGCAGTGCAGTGGTGTTCGGTGAGTGTAGGGGATCGTGCTGGGGCTGGTGTGTCAGGGTTTAGGGCAGTGCACTGGTGTTCGGGCAGTGTAGGGGATCATGCTGGGGCTGGTGTTTCAGGGTTTAGGGCAGTGCACTGGTGTTCGGTTGTGTAGGTGTCATAGTGGGGCTCGTGTTTCAGGGTTTAGTGCAGTGCAGTGGTGTTCAGGTAGTGTAGGAGGTCGTGCTGGGCCTCGTGTTTCATGGTTTAGGGCCGTGCAGTGGTGTTCGAGCAGTGTAGGGGGTCGTGCTGGGGCTGGTGTTTCAGTGTGTAGGGCAGTGCAGTGGTGTTCAGGCAGTGTAGGGGGTCATGCTGGGGCTGGTGTTTCAGGGTTTAGGTTGGTGCAGTGGTGTTCGGGCAGAGTAGGGGGTCGTGCAGGGGGTGGTGTTTCAGGCTTTAGGGCAGTGTAGTTGTTTTTGGGCAGTGTAGGGGGACGTACTGGGGGTGGTGTTCAGGTTTTAGGGCAGTGCAATGGTGTTCGGGCAGTGTAGGGGGTTGTGCTGGTGCTGGTGTTTCAGGGTTTTAGGGCAGGGCAGTGGTGTTTGGGCAATGTAGGGGGACGTACTGGGGGTGGTGTTTCAGGGTTTAGTGCTGAGCAGTGGTGTTCGGGCAGTGTAGGTGGTAGTGCTGGTTTTTCAAGCTTTAGTGTAGAGCAGTGGTGTTCGGGCAGTGTAGGGGGACGTACTGGGGGTGGTGTTTAAGGGTTTAGTGCTGAGCAGTGGTGTTCGGGCAGTGTTGGGGTCTTGCTGGTGATGGTGTTTCAGGGTTTAGGGCAGTGCAGTGGTGTTCTCGCAGTGTAGTGGGTCGTGGTGGAGGTGGTGTTTCAGGGTTTTGGGGTAGGGAAGTGGTGTTCGGGCAGGTAAGGGGGTCGTGCAGGGGGTGGTGTTTCAGGGTTTAGGGCAGTGCAGTGGTGTTTGGGGAGTGTAGGGGATCGTGCTGGGGCTGGTGTTTCAGTGTTACGTCAGTGCATTGGTATTCGGGCAGTGTAGAGGGTCATGCTGGGACTGTTGTTTGAGGGTTTAGGGCAGAGCAGTGGTGTTCGGCCAGTGTAGGGGACGTGCTGGGGCTGGTGTTTCAGGGTTTAGGGCAGAGCAGTGGTGTTCGGGCAGTGTAGGGGGTCATGCTGGGAGTGGTGTTTCAGGGTTTAGGGCAGTGCAGTGGTGTTCAGGCAGTGTAGGGGGACGTGCTGGGGGTGGTGTTTTAGGATTTAGGGCACAGCAGTGGTGTTCGGGCAGTCTAGGGGGTCATGCAGGGGGTGGTGTTTCAGGGTTTAGGGCAGTGCAGTGGTGTTCGGGCAGAGTAGGGGGTCATCCAGGGAGTGTTGTTTCAGGGTTTAGGGCAGTGCAGGTGTTTTCGGGTAGTGTAGGGGGTCTTGGTGGGGTGGTGTTTCAGGGTATAGGGCAGTGGTGTTCGGGCAGTGTAGGGGGTCTTGCTGGGGCTGGTGTTTCAGGGTTTAGGGCAGTGCAGTAGTTTTCGGGCAGTGTAGGGGGTCATACTGGAGGTGGTGTTTCAGGGTTTAGGGCAATGCATTGGTGTGCAGGCAGAGTGAAGGGTCATGCTGGGGCTTGTGTTTTAGGGATTATGGCAGAGCAGTGGTGTGCGGGCAGTGTAGGGGGTCATGCTCGGGTTGGTGTTTCAGGGTTTAGGGCAGTGCAGTGGTGTTCAGGCAGTGTAGGGGTACGTGCTGGGGGTGGTGTTTTAGGGTTTAGGGCACAGCAGTGGTGTTCGGGCAGTCTAGGGGGTTATGCAGGGGGTGGTGTTTCAGGGTTTAGGGCAGTGCAGTGGTGTTTGGGCAGAGTAGGGGGTCATGCAGGGGGTGTTGTTTCAGGGTTTAGGGCATTGCGGGTGTTTTCAAGCCGTGTAGGGGGTATTGCTGGGGTGGTGTTTCAGTGTTTAGGGCAGTGGTGTTCGGGCAGTGTAGGGGGTCTTGCTGGGGCTGGTGTTTCAGGGTTTAGGGCAGTGCAGTAGTTTTTTTGGGCAGTGTAGGGGGTCATACTGGAGGTGGTGTTTCAGGGTTTAGGGAGGTGCAGTGGTGTGCAGGCAGTGTGAATGGTCATGCTGGGGCTGGTGTTTTAGGGATTATGGCAGAGCATTTGTGTTCGGGCAGTGTAGGGGGTCATGCTCAGGTTGGTGTTTCAGGGTTTAGGGCAGAGCAGTGCTGTTAGGGCAGTGTAGGGGGTTGTGCTGGGACTAGTGTTTCAGTGTTTAGGGCAGTGCAGTGGTGTACGGGCCATGTAGGGGGTCATGCTGGGGCTGGTGATTCAGGGTTTAGGGCAGTGCAGTGGTGTTCGGGCAGTGTAGGGGGACGTGCTGGGGCTGGTGTTTCAGGGTTTAGGGCAGAGCAATGGTGTTGGGCAGTGTAGGGGGACGTACTGTGGATGGTGTTTCAGGGTTTAGGGCAGTGCAGTGGTGTTAGAGCAGTGTAGGGGGTCGTGGTGGAGGTGGTGTTTCAGGGTTTAGGGCTATGCAGTGCGGTTCGGGTAGTGTAGGGGGTCATGTTGGGGCTGGTGTTTCAGTGTTTAGGGCAGTGCAGTGGTGTTCGAGCAGAGTCGGGGGTCATGTTGGGGCTGGTGTTTCAGTGTTTAGGGCAGTGCAGTGGTGTTCGAGCAGAGTCGGGGGTCATGCTGAGGCTGGTGTTTCAGGGTTTAGGGCAGTGCAGTGGTGTTCGGGTAGTGTAGGGGTCATGCTGGGGCTGGTGTTTCAGGGTTTAGGGCAGTGCAGTGGTGTTCGGGCAGTGTAGGGGGTCGTGGTGGAGGTGGTGTTTCAGGGTTTTAGGGCAGGGCAGTGGTGTTCGGGTAGTGTAGGGGTTGTGCTGGGGTGGTGTTTCAGGGTTTAGGGCAGTGCAGTGGTGTTCGGTGAGTGTAGGGGATCATGCTGGGGCTGGTGTGTCAGGGTTTAGGGCAGTGCACTGGTGTTCGGGCAGTGTAGGGGATCATGCTGGGGCTGGTGTTTCAGGGTTTAGGGCAGTGCACTGGGGTTCGGTTGTGTAGGTGTCATAGTGGGGCTCGTGTTTCAGGGCTTAGTGCAGTGCAGTGGTGTTCAGGTAGTGTAGGAGGTCGTGCTGGGGCTGGTGTTTCAGGGTTTAGGGCCGTGCAGTGGTGTTCGAGCAGTGTAGGGGGTCATGCTGGGGCTGGTGTTTCAGTGTGTAGGGCAGTGCAGTGGTGTTCAGGCAGTGTAGGGGGTCATGCTGGGGCTGGTGTTTCAGGGTTTAGGTTGGTGCAGTGGTGTTCGGGCAGAGTAGGGGGTCGTGCAGGGGGTGGTGTTTCAGGCTTTAGGGCAGTGTAGTTGTTTTTGAGGAGTGTAGGGGGACGTACTGGGGGTGGTGTTCAGGTTTTAGGGCAGTGCAATGGTGTTCGGGCAGTGTAGGGGATTGTGCTGGTGCTGGTTTTTCAGGATTTAGGGTAGAGCAGTGGTGTTCGGGCAATGTAGGGGGACGTACTGGGGGTGGTGTTTCAGGGTTTAGTGCTGAGCAGTGGTATTCAGGCAGTGTAGGGGGTCTTGCTGGGGATGGTGTTTCAGGGTTTAGGGCACAGCAGTGCGGTTCGGGCAGTCTAGGGGGTCATGCAGGGGTGGTGTTTCAGGGTTTAGGGCAGTGCAGTGGTGTTTGGGCAGAGTAGGGGGTCATGCAGGGGGTGTTGTTTCAGGGATTAGGGCAGTGCAGGTGTTTTCGGGCAGTGTAGGGGGTCTTTCTGGGGTGGTGTTTCAGGGTTTAGGGCAGTGGTGTTCGGGCAGTGTAGGGGGTCTTGCTGGAGCTGGTGTTTCAGGGTTTTAGGGCAGTGCAGTAGTTTTCGGGCAGTGTAGGGGGTCATACTGGAGGTGGTGTTTCAGGGTTTAGGGCAGTGCAGTGGTGTGCAGGCAGTGTGAAGGGTCATGCTGGGGCTGGTGTTTTAGGGATTATGGCAGAGCAGTGGTGTTCGGGCAGTGTAGGGGGTCATGTTCGTGTTGGTGTTTCAGGGTTTAGGGCAGAGCAGTGGTGTTCGGGCAGTGTAGGGGAACATTCTGGGGGTGGTGTTTTAGGGGTTAGGGCAGAGCAGTGGTGTTCGGGCAGTGTAGGGGTCGTGCTGGGGGTGGTGTTTCAGGGTTTAGAGCAGTGCAGTGGTGTTTGGGCAGTGTAGGGGATCTTTCTAGGGCTGGTGTTTCAGGGTTTAGGGCAGTGCAGTGGTGTTCGGACAGTGTAGGGGGTCTTGCTGGGGCTGGTGTTTCAGGGTTTAGGGCAGTGCAGTGGTGTTCGGGCAGTATAGGGGCTCGTTCTGGGGGTGGGATTTCAGGGTTTAGGGAAGAGCAGTGGTGTTCGGGCATTGTAGGTGGTAGTGCTGGTTTTTCAGGATTTAGTGTAGAGCAGTGGTGTTCGGGCAGTGTAGGGGGACGTACTGGGGGTGGTGTTTCAGGGTTTAGTGCTGAGCAGTGGTGTTCGGGCAGTGTTGGGGGTCTTGCTGGGGATGGTGTTTCAGGGTTTAGGGCAGTGCAGTGGTGTTCGGGTAGTGTAGTGGTTCGCGGTGGAGGTGGTGTTTCAGGGTTTTAGGGCAGGGCAGTGGTGTTCAGGCAGTGTAGGGGGTCGTGCTGGGGGTGGGGTTTCAGGGATTAGGGCAGAGCAGGGGTGTTCGGGCAGTGTAGGTGGTAGTGCTCGTTTTTCAGGCTTTAGTGTAGAGCAGTGGTGTTCGGGCAGTGTAGGGGGACGTACTGGGGTGGTATTTAAGGGTTTAGTGCTGAGCAGTGGTGTTCGGGCAGTGTTGGGGGTCTTGCTGGTGATGGTGTTTCAGGGTTTAGGGCAGTGCAGTGGTGTTCTAGCAGTGTAGTGGGTCGTGGTGGAGGTGGTGTTTCAGGGTTTTAGGGCAGGGCAGTGGTGTTCGGGCAGGTAAGGGGGTCGTGCAGGGGCTGGTGTTTCAGGGTTTAGGGCAGTGCAGTGGTGTTTGGGGAGTGTAGGGGATCGTGCTGGGGCTGGTGTTTCAGTGTTATGTCAGTGCAGTGGTGTTCGGGCAGTGTAGGGGGTCATGCTGTGACTGGTGTTTGAGGGTTTAGGGCAGTGCAGTGGTGTTCGGGCAGTGTAAAGGGTCATGCTGGGGGTGGTGTTTCAGGGTTTAGGGCTGAGCAGTGGTGTTCGGGCAGTTTAGGGTCTCGTGCTGCTGTTGGTGTTTCAGGATTTAGGGCAGAGCAGTGGTGTTCGGCCAGTGTAGAGTGACGTGCTGTGGCTGGTGTTTCATGGTTTAGGGCAGAGCACTTGTGTTCGGGCAGTGTAGGGGGTCATGCTGGGAGTGGTGTTTCAGGGTTTAGGGCAGTGCAGTGGTGTTCAGGCAGTGTAGGGGGACGCGCTAGGGGTGGTGTTTTAGGGTTTAGGGCACAGCAGTGCGGTTCGGGCAGTCTAGGGGGTCTTGCAGGGGGTGGTGTTTCAGGGTTTAGGGCAGTGCAGTGGTGTTTGGGCAGAGTAGGGGGTCATGCAGGGGGTGTTGTTTCAGGGATTAGGGCAGTGCAGGTGTTTTCGGGCAGTGTAGGGGGTCTTGCTGGGGCTGGTGTTTCAGGGTTTAGGGCAGTGCAGTAGTTTTCGGGCAGTGTAGGGGGTCATACTGGATGTGGTGTTTCAGGGTTTAGGGCAGTGCAGTGGTGTGCAGGCAGTGTGAAGGGTCATGCTGGGGCTGGTGTTTTAGGGATTATGGCAGAGCAGTGGTGTTCGGGCAGTGTAGGGGGTCATGCTCGGGTTGGTGTTTCAGGGTTTAGGGCAGAGCAGTGGTGTTCGGGCAGTGTAGGGGAACATTCTGGGGGTGGTGTTTTAGGGTTTAGGGCAGAGCAGTAGTGTTTTGGCAGTGTAGGGGTCGTGCTGGGCGTGGTGTTTCAGGGTTTAGAGCAGTGCAGGGGTGTTTGGGCAGTGTAGGGGATCTTTCTAGGGCTGGTGTTTCAGGGTTTAGGGCAGTGCAGTGGTGTTCGGACAGTGTAGGGGGTCTTGCTGGGGCTGGTGTTTCAGGGTTTAGGGCAGTGCAGTGGTGTTCGGGCAGTATAGGGGCTCGTTCTGGGGGTGGGGTTTCAGGGTTTAGGGAAGAGCAGTGGTGTTCGGGCATTGTAGGTGGTAGTGCTGGTTTTTCAGGATTTAGTGTAGAGCAGTGGTGTTCGGGCAGTGTAGGGGGACGTACTGGGGGTGGTGTTGCAGGGTTTAGTGCTGAGCAGTGGTGTTCGGGCAGTGTTGGGGGTCTTGCTGGGGCTGGTGTTTCAGGGTTTAGGGCAGTGCAGTAGTTTTCGGGCAGTGTAGGGGGTCATACTGGATGTGGTGTTTCAGGGTTTAGGGCAGTGCAGTGGTGTGCAGGCAGTGTGAAGGGTCATGCTGGGGCTGGTGTTTTAGGGATTATGGCAGAGCAGTGGTGTTCGGGCAGTGTAGGGGGTCATGCTCGGGTTGGTGTTTCAGGGTTTAGGGCAGAGCAGTGGTGTTCGGGCAGTGTAGGGGAACATTCTGGGGGTGGTGTTTTAGGGTTTAGGGCAGAGCAGTAGTGTTTTGGCAGTGTAGGGGTCGTGCTGGGCGTGGTGTTTCAGGGTTTAGAGCAGTGCAGGGGTGTTTGGGCAGTGTAGCGGATCTTTCTAGGGCTGGTGTTTCAGGGTTTAGGGCAGTGCAGTGGTGTTCGGACAGTGTAGGGGGTCTTGCTGGGGCTGGTGTTTCAGGGTTTAGGGCAGTGCAGTGGTGTTCGGGCAGTATAGGGGCTCGTTCTGGGGGTGGGGTTTCAGGGTTTAGGGAAGAGCAGTGGTGTTCGGGCATTGTAGGTGGTAGTGCTGGTTTTTCAGGATTTAGTGTAGAGCAGTGGTGTTCGGGCAGTGTAGGGGGACGTACTGGGGGTGGTGTTGCAGGGTTTAGTGCTGAGCAGTGGTGTTCGGGCAGTGTTGGGGGTCTTGCTGGGGATGGTGTTTCAGGGTTTGGGGCCGTGCAGTGGTGTTCGGGCAGTGTAGTGGTTCGTGGTGGAGGTGGTGTTTCAGGGTTTTAGGGCAGGGCAGTGGTGTTCAGGCAGTGTAGGGGGTCGTGCTGGGGGTAGGGTTTCAGGGATTAGGGCAGAGCAGGGGTGTTCGGGCAGTGTAGGTGGTAGTGCTGGTTTTTCAGGTTTTAGTGTAGAGCAGTGGTGTTCAGGCAGTGTAGGGGGACGTACTGGGGTGGTATTTAAGGGTTTAGTGCTGAGCAGTGGTGTTCGGGCAGTGTTGGGGGTCTTGCTGGTGATGGTGTTTCAGGGTTTAGGGCAGTGCAGTGGTGTTCTAGCAGTGTAGTGGGTCGTGGTGGAGGTGGTGTTTCAGGGTTTTAGGGCAGGGCAGTGGTGTTCGGGCAGGTAAGGGGGTCGTGCAGGGGCTGGTGTTTCAGGGTTTAGGGCAGTGCAGTGGTGTTTGGGGAGTGTAGGGGATCGTGCTGGGGCTGGTGTTTCAGTGTTATGTCAGTGCAGTGGTGTTCGGGCAGTGTAGGGGGTCATGCTGGGACTGGTGTTTGAGGGTTTAGGGCAGTGCAGTGGTGTTCGGGCAGTGTAGAGGGTCATGCTGGGGGTGGTGTTTCAGGGTTTAGGGCTGAGCAGTGGTGTTTGGGCAGTTTAGGGTCTCGTGCTGCTGTTGGTGTTTCAGGATTTAGGGCAGAGCAGTGGTGTTCGGCCAGTGTAGGGGGACGTACTGGGGTGGTATTTAAGGGTTTAGTGCTGAGCAGTGGTGTTCGGGCAGTGTTGGGGGTCTTGCTGGTGATGGTGTTTCAGGGTTTAGGGCAGTGCAGTGGTGTTCTAGCAGTGTAGTGGGTCGTGGTGGAGGTGGTGTTTCAGGGTTTTAGGGCAGGGCAGTGGTGTTCGGGCAGGTAAGGGGGTCGTGCAGGGGGTGGTGTTTCAGTGTTTAGGGCAGTGGTGTTCGGGCAGTGTAGGGGGTCTTGCTGGGGCTGGTGTTTCAGGGTTTAGGGCAGTGCAGTAGTTTTTTTGGGCAGTGTAGGGGGTCATACTGGAGGTGGTGTTTCAGGGTTTAGGGAGGTGCAGTGGTGTGCAGGCAGTGTGAATGGTCATGCTGGGGCTGGTGTTTTAGGGATTATGGCAGAGCATTTGTGTTCGGGCAGTGTAGGGGGTCATGCTCAGGTTGGTGTTTCAGGGTTTAGGGCAGAGCAGTGCTGTTAGGGCAGTGTAGGGGGTTGTGCTGGGACTAGTGTTTCAGTGTTTAGGGCAGTGCAGTGGTGTACGGGCCATGTAGGGGGTCATGCTGGGGCTGGTGATTCAGGGTTTAGGGCAGTGCAGTGGTGTTCGGGCAGTGTAGGGGGACGTGCTGGGGCTGGTGTTTCAGGGTTTAGGGCAGAGCGATGGTGTTGGGCAGTGTAAGGGGACGTACTGTGGATGGTGTTTCAGGGTTTAGTGCAGTGCAGTGGTGTTAGAGCAGTGTAGGGGGTCGTGGTGGAGGTGGTGTTTCAGGGTTTAGGGCTATGCAGTGAGGTTCGGGTAGTGTAGGGGGTCATGTTGGGGCTGGTGTTTCAGTGTTTCGGGCAGTGCAGTGGTGTTCGAGCAGAGTCGGGGGTCATGCTGAGGCTGGTGTTTCAGGGTTTATGGTAGTGCAGTGGCGTTCAGGTAGTGTAGGGGGTCACGGTGAGGCTGGTGTTTCAGGGTTTAGGGCAGTGCAGTGGTGTTCGGGTAGTATAGGGGTCATGCTGGGGCTGGTGTTTCAGGGTTTAGGGCAGTGCAGTGGTGTTCGGGCAGTGTAGGGGGTCGTGGTGGAGGTGGTGTTTCAGGGTTTTAGGGCAGGGCAGTGGTGTTCGGGTAGTGTAGGGGTTGTGCTGGGGTGGTGCTTCAGGGTTTAGGGCAGTGCAGTGGTGTTCGGTGAGTGTAGGGGCTGGTGTGCTGGGGCTGGTGTGTCAGGGTTTAGGGCAGTGCACTGGTGTTCGGGCAGTGTAGGGGATCATGCTGGGGCTGGTGTTTCAGGGTTTAGGGCAGTGCACTGGGGTTCGGTTGTGTAGGTGTCATAGTGGGGCTCGTGTTTCAGGGTTTAGTGCAGTGCAGTGGTGTTCAGGTAGTGTAGGAGGTCGTGCTGGGGCTGGTGTTTCAGGGTTTAGGGCCGTGCAGTGGTGTTCGAGCAGTGTAGGGGGTCATGCTGGGGCTGGTGTTTGTGTGTAGGGCAGTGCAGTGGTGTTCAGGCAGTGTAGGGGGTCATGCTGGGGCTGGTGTTTCAGGGTTTAGGTTGGTGCAGTGGTGTTCGGGCAGAGTAGGGGGTCGTGCAGGGGGTGGTGTTTCAGGCTTTAGGGCAGTGTAGTTGTTTTTGGGCAGTGTAGGGGGACGTACTGGGGGTGGTGTTCAGGTTTTAGGGCAGTGCAATGGTGTTCGGGCAGTGTAGGGGGTTGTGCTGGTGCTGGTTTTTCAGGATTTAGGGTAGAGCAGTGGTGTTCGGGCAATGTAGGAAGACGTACTGGGGGTGGTGTTTCAGGGTTTAGTGCTGAGCAGTGGTATTCAGGCAGGGTAGGGGGTCTTGCTGGGGATGGTGTTTCAGGGTTTAGGGCACAGCAGTGCGGTTCGGGCAGTCTAGGGGGTCATGCAGGGGTGGTGTTTCAGGGTTTAGGGCAGTGCAGTGGTGTTTGGGCAGAGTAGGGGGTCATGCAGGGGGTGTTGTTTCAGGGATTAGGGCAGTGCAGGTGTTTTCGGGCAGTGTAGGGGGTCTTGCTGGGGTGGTGTTTCAGGGTTTAGGGCAGTGGTGTTCGGGCAGTGTAGGGGGTCTTGCTGGGGCTGGTGTTTCAGGGTTTTAGGGCAGTGCAGTAGTTTTCGGGCAGTGTAGGGGGTCATACTGGAGGTGGTGTTTCAGGGTTTAGGGCAGTGCAGTGGTGTGCAGGCAGTGTGAAGGGTCATGCTGGGGCTGGTGTTTTAGGGATTATGGCAGAGCAGTGGTGTTCGGGCAGTGTAGGGGGTCATGTTCGTGTTGGTGTTTCAGGGTTTAGGGCAGAGCAGTGGTGTTCGGGCAGTGTAGGGGAACATTCTGGGGGTGGTGTTTTAGGGGTGAGGGCAGAGCAGTGGTGTTCGGGCAGTGTAGGGGTCGTGCTGGGGGTGGTGTTTCAGGGTTTAGAGCAGTGCAGTGGTGTTTGGGCAGTGTAGGGGATCTTTCTAGGGCTGGTGTTTCAGGGTTTAGGGCAATGCAGTGGTGTTCGGACAGTGTAGGGGGTCTTGCTGGGGCTGGTGTTTCAGGGTTTAGGGCAGTGCAGTGGTGTTCGGGCAGTATAGGAGCTCGTTCTGGGGGTGGGATTTCAGGGTTTAGGGAAGAGCAGTGGTGTTCGGGCATTGTAGGTGGTAGTGCTGGTTTTTCAGGATTTAGTGTAGAGCAGTGGTGATCGGGCAGTGTAGGGGGACGTACTGGGGGTGGTGTTTCAGGGTTTAGTGCTGAGCAGTGGTGTTCGGGCAGTGTTGGGGGTTTTGCTGGGGATGGTGTTTCAGGGTTTAGGGCAGTGCAGTGGTGTTCGGGCAGTGTAGTGGTTCGTGGTGGAGGTGGTGTTTCAGGGTTTTAGGGCAGGGCAGTGGTGTTCAGGCAGTGTAGGGGGTCGTGCTGGGGGTGGGGTTTCAGGGATTAGGGCAGAGCAGGGGTGTTCGGGCAGTGTAGGTGGTAGTGCTGGTTTTTCAGGCTTTAGTGTAGAGCAGTGGTGTTCGGGCAGTGTAGGGGGACGTACTGGGGTGGTATTTAAGGGTTTAGTGCTGAGCAGTGGTGTTCGGGCAGTGTTGGGGGTCTTGCTGGTGATGGTGTTTCATTGTTTAGGGCAGTGCAGTGGTGTTCTAGCAGTGTAGTGGGTCGTGGTGGAGGTGGTGTTTCAGGGTTTTAGGGCAGGGCAGTGGTGTTCGGGCAGGTAAGGGGGTCGTGCAGGGGCTGGTGTTTCAGGGTTTAGGGCAGTGCAGTGGTGTTTGGGGAGTGTAGGGGATCGTGCTGGGGCTGGTGTTTCAGTGTTATGTCAGTGCAGTGGTGTTCGGGCTGTGTAGGGGGTCATGCTGTGACTGGTGTTTGAGGGTTTAGGGCAGTGCAGTGGTGTTCGGGCAGTGTAGAGGGTCATGCTGGGGGTGGTGTTTCAGGGTTTAGGGCTGAGCAGTGGTGTTCGGGCAGTTTAGGGTCTCGTGCTGCTGTTGGTGTTTCAGGATTTAGGGCAGAGCAGTGGTGTTCGGCCAGTGTAGAGTGACGTGCTGTGGCTGGTGTTTCATGGTTTAGGGCAGAGCACTTGTGTTCGGGCAGTGTAGGAGGTCATGCTGGGAGTGGTGTTTCAGGGTTTAGGGCAGTGCAGTGGTGTTCAGGCAGTGTAGGGGGACGCGCTAGGGGTGGTGTTTTAGGGTTTAGGGCACAGCAGTGCGGGTCGGGCAGTCTAGGGGGTCATGCAGGGGGTGGTGTTTCAGGGTTTAGGGCAGTGCAGTGGTGTTTGGGCAGAGTAGGGGGTCATGCAGGGGGTGTTGTTTCAGGGATTAGGGCAGTGCAGGTGTTTTCGGGCAGTGTAGGGGGTCTTGCTGGGGTGGTGTTTCAGGGTTTAGGGCAGTGGTGTTCGGGCAGTGTAGGGGGTCTTGCTGGGGCTGGTGTTTCAGGGTTTAGGGCAGTGCAGTAGTTTTCGGGCAGTGTAGGGGGTCATACTGGAGGTGGTGTTTCAGGGTTTAGGGCAGTGCAGTGGTGTGCAGGCAGTGTGAAGGGTCATGCTGGGGCTGGTGTTTTAGGGATTATGGCAGAGCAGTGGTGTAGGAAGGTGGATATCTGACTATGGTTACCCCCAAATTTTTGCCTAGTGTCTAGCTGGTTTTTCGACTTAGTTGGCCTGAGATCCTGCTATTCAGGATCTCAGCCTGGCTGTTCTCTCTTTAAAATGGACTCCATGTACCCTAGGTACATACCCAATTGGTTGGATCACCCTGTCAGCCCCTGTACCAGTGTACACTAGGTACCCAGGGCATTGGTGTACCCAAGGCCTGCCAAGGGCTGCAGCATGTATTATGCCACCCCAGGCTTGGCCTAACAATTTGACACAACTGGCTGATCACTCAGCTGGGGTAAGTTGGTGTAATCACCTCTTACTTAGGTGTAGTATACCTATACCTAACCTTAAATGGGACACCTGGTAACCTATAAGTCACTCCTATGGCAGGCCTTAACAATCCTGAAGGCAGAGTGCTTGGTTCCATGTGAGATGGTGCTCTGGCATGAGCTGAGCCTGTCTGCAGTGGTCGGAACAACTTCCTTCTACTGTTTCCAGATATCGTCATACCATATACTCTTAAGTGCATTATGAACCTCGCGGTTAAATGCTATCTTTGGTTTGGCTTTATCAAAACATGTCGAGTAAGGTGTCATACGAATTGGAATACTAACCCCTCGCCAATTCTGGCGACGGGGTTAGCATTCCACCCTTCTAGAGGGACACGACATGTACAGTGCCTGAAACCCGGGTAAAATCAGACATAGCCTCAGCTCCACAAAATGGATGCTGCCACCACAGACACAAGTCTGCCCTCCTGCTGCTGGGAGTCCTTTCAGCTTGGGAGGTGTGGACAAAGGGTTTCCTGCCAGGGGAGGTGCGTGCACCACCCCAGACAGGATTTTGTGTATTGGTCAGGTAGGGCTTGAAAGAAACCAGACATGCCTGTGGCTCACAAGGAGCCTCGGTGCATATGCCAGTTCAAACCGGTCCTGGGGCACACCAGTCCCGGGCCTGGGGCGAGCTGGACAAAGGATTGGGGGTGTAACCACCCCCCTTCCTGGTCCCACCCATAGGGAGGGACCTAGCAGGTAGTCCGGCCCCTAGAATCCGAATAAAGGTAGGAGCTGTGTCCTAAGACTTCAGACATCCTGGAATCAACTTAAAACTAAGAAGAAGACGGGAACTTCGACGCTCTGCTGCACAGAGGACTGAAGCCAATCTCCCCTGTGGTCAGGGAGTGACCACCTTGCTAACGCAAGCACCATCCAGCGAATCAACGTCTGCTTTGCCGCCGCCTCCCGCCGGAGCCCGAGCCCAGAGACTGACAAGACCTGGACCTCCAGACCTCTCACCGCCCGATCCACAGTCCCTGCAAAGAGGAGACCCGTGGAGGCACCGAGACACGTGGAGCCAGCCATCTTGAAACGACTACGACAAGCTGACCAGTGCAACAACCGAGGCTCCCTCCAAGTTGTGCTTTGAGTCCTGAGAAGCCCAACCCTCGAGCAGCATCTGCACCAAAGGTGAGCCCTCCAGCATCTCCACGATCTGCGTGGGGCCCTTCTGCATTTTGCCACTCGACGCGCCTAACCGGTTGCTGGCCCGCTGGCTAGTGGCCATCTTGGCGACGAAATCTACGACAAACACCGCTGGTCTGGTTGCTCCAGACTGGCCCTTGCTCCCCTCCAAAGGAGCAGTTCCTCTGACCTTGCTGGTCAGAACCATCAGCTTAAACTCCTTGCCTACAACAATTGCTTTTGCCAAGGCTTGTTTGCTTCGATCAAGTCGCCGACACCGCCGACAGCGAGAGCCTGCGTGGGACAGCTCGTGACTCGACTCCTGGACGTCGTCGACCTTCAGGGACCACGTGGCTGCAGAGTCAAGCTACACCTTCCTTCCTGTTTGCACCCGACATCGCCTGGTACCCACCTGGTGCCACGCTGGTCACTGGCTAGTGACTGTGAACACTGTCCCCTCTGCTTACAGATCTTCAACATCTCCGATCCACTCTTGGATCCACTGCATCTCTTCCCGACCGACCGCCTGCAGCACTTTTGTCTACAGGCCCCACGGAACAGATAGAAGAAACCCGACGCACTTCGAGGCCTATGCACCCGCTTCCTGTGGGTGAGGTAAAGCTGGCACACCTGTGCCCAAGTGTAGTATTACATCTCTAGTGCCTGTGTTCCAAATCTTAAGTTCCTAGGTCATCCGGAAGATTCCTTTTGCAGTAACTTTGTACTTTTTACGCACCCATTGAAACCTATGGGAGCACGCGTGTGACTATTTGCTCTGCACACGCCACCCGTGGACCTCCTGGTCACTAACTGACGTTAGCTCCTTGTAGGCCCAGCGATTCTAGAGGCCCTAGGCCTTTTCCCTTTTCTGTTCGTGGTACTTATACCACTATTTTAGTATATGGTTCGAGTGGCCACCAGGGCCTATCCATATAAAGTGCAACTTCTGTGTATTCTGTGATAATCTTGTTTGACGATTTGTGCTCCTGTGCTCATAAAGAGACTAGGGGTTACTTTGAGAAATAAATACATATATATTTTGAATATATATCTGTGTGGTGTCCTTTCATTGGTATAAAAGGGGGTTACTATTGGTAAAACAGCTTGCTTAACACGCATCACGAGTTTAGCCTCAAAGACTGCTTAGCCTACGCTACCACTAGGGCAGCTAGTCCGAAAAGGTTGACTTACAACCACACCATAAGGGTTGCTTGGCATGGTACAAGGTGGTCACTAGAACTAGTGAACAGCATATACCAGGCCAACTTCTCACATTGGTGAGCAGCGGTTGGATTTGAGCTTGCTGTGTTTTACCATTGTAATCTCTTGGTTACCAATTGAAAGATCACATAGGTACCTGTAGGTACATATAAAACAAGATTAGATATACTTAAGTTCTACTGAACTTAGTTGTGGTAGAGCAAAGGGAGTAGCACACCCTGACTACAACTACTAGATAGGTTTAGTAGGTAAACCCAAGTGTAGGTAGATTGCAACACATCCACCCACACTTAAGAGCAATGGCTGGGGCAGAGGGGTCCACTGTACCCATCTCTGTTGAGAGTGACCCCCCGAGGGCACCATCCATCTATGCTACCCTTAATCAAAATGAGCTCAGGCAGCTGGCAACTCTTAGAGGCCTTAAACAGCCCAAGAACCCTACCTCTGCTTTGCTCAGAGAGCTCTTGCAAGAAGATGAAAATCAAAAAGAGCTCAGGAAAGCTTCCCAGTTAGCCCCCTTAGGGACAGGAACAGGAGGCCCCCCTTCTGAAGATGCCACTGAGGTACCCCTTTCCAATAGTCACCCCTTAGATGGGATGCCTACCACAGAGGATGAGAGTGAAAAGGATACTGACAGTAGTGAGGATGAAGGGAGAACTAGCCCAGTGCCAAGTGTTATACTTGGCCCAGCTAAACTAAGGCTATTGGGGACTGACAGTGGGTTCACCCCACTGGATCTCCCCAGTGGACTTAACACAGGGCTTGGAAGGCAAAGGAATCGCTCAGGTGACTCCAATGCTTCCCATGGCTCTAGAGGCTCTCAAGGTCACTCCAGGAGAAGGATGACCACCCCTCAGAGGAGGGAACATGAGGCCAAGATGCAAGAAGCCCAGCTGAGGATCAGGAAGCAGGAGCTAGAAGTAGCCCTGATGGAAGAAAAACTGAGCAAGGCTAGGCAGCATAGAGAGAGTGGGTCTATACCCACTGGTGGCAGCAATGTCCCTAGGGACAAAGATAGGGTCTTTGACAATAGGAACCTGTCCAAGATTGTGCCCCCCTACAAAAGTGGGGATGACATCCACAAATGGATGACTGCTCTTGAGAGAGCCTGCAAAGTGCAGCAGGTTCCTGAAGACCAGTGGGCAGCAATCTTATGGCTCTCCTTTGAGGGGAGAGGCAGAGATAGACTCCTCACTGTTAGAGAAGAGGATGTCAGAAATTACAGAGTCCTGAAGAGTGTCCTAGTTGATGGGTTAGGCTTAACCACTGAACAGTACAGGTTAATGTTCAGAGACACCCAGAAGACACAGACTCAGGACTGGTCTGAATATGTGGAATGTGCCACTAAGGCTTTGGAGGGTTGGTTGCTGGGAAGTAAGGTGTCTGATTATACAGGATTGTACAATTTGATGATGAGAGAGCAGATTTTAAGTAATTGTCAAAACCAGCTTCTCCATCAACACCTGGTAGACTCAGATTTGACCTCTCCCCAAGAATTGGGAAAGAGGGCAGATAAATGGGTCAGGACCAGGATCAGGCCTAAAAACCAGGGTGGTGACCAAAAGAAAGATACCACCAAGCCTCAAGAGAAGGGTGGGGATAAAGAAAAAGAGAAACCTTCCTCAGGGCCCCAAAACTCCACACAGGGTGGTGGGTCCCAAGCTCCCTCCTCTACCACAGCCAAAAAGCCCTACTGCCATGAGTGTAAAACTCCTGGGCATTGGAAAACTGACAGCGGTTGCCCAAGGGCTAAAAACAAAACTGTTCCTCCAATTACTCCTGTCACACCACCTATTACTGTCAGCAGTAATCCCCCAGGTGGTGGGAGTGCCCCCAGAAATCTGGGTGGGTTTACTTGGGGAACACAGGGGGACCCTGGCTTAGCCAATTCCCCTGCAGCAGATACTCTTGTCTGTGATGGTGGCATGGGGTTTGCCAACTTCACTGCCTGTCCCAACACTTTGGGTAGGTACAGACAGGAGCCCTACATCAATGGTACAAAAGCTGAGGCCTACAGAGACACTGGAGCTAGCATCACAATGGTGGCCCATTGGCTAGTTCTCTCTGAGCAGCTTTTGCCTGGTTTCTCCTACCAGGTGACCAACATTGATGGCAAACAGAACAGTCATCCCATGGCAGAGGTATGTCTCAGCTGGGGAGGTGTCACTGGCCCTAAAAGGGTGGCAGTGTCCCCAACCTTGCCTGTAGACTGCTTACTGGGGAATGACTTAGAACTCTCAGCTTGGGCTGGAGTTGAACAAGACACCCATTCTAAAATGGTAGGCCTGTCACAAAAGGGTAGGGGGGTTGTGCCATTCACAACCCCTGTCCAAATAGATTTCCTCCCTGAAAAGGTTGGAAGGGCAGTGGTAGCCACAGCCCAGGCACAGACAGACTTCCCTGTAGAGACTGGCAGAGCTGTGACAGTCACAGCTCAAACACAAACTGAGTGCCCCCCTGAAAAGGTTGGCAAGGCTGTAATGGTCTCAGCCTATACTCAGACTGACATAGGTGTAGTGAAGCCTGAAACAATGGATCACTCCACACAAACTGAGAGTAGTGGGGAGGAAGAAAAGTCTCCCTCTCCCCAGACATTAGGAAAAGGTCAGCCTCCTCAGGGATCTGACCTCACCCCTTGTGAAGGAACTGCCCCAGAGGTAGCCAGGCCTGGCCTGGCAGAGCCTCTGATGTCAGTGGCCCCTTCCAAGGTGGGACCCAGTCTGGTGCAGGTAGCCTGCCTCTCTCTACCCTGCCTCAGTCAGCCCAGGGCTGCAGAGGTCAGGGAGGCCAGTGGACCCCCAGAGGGCCCCTGTCCACAAGAACCCCCCCATCAAAAGAATGAGGATTGCCTGGCTAGTAGCCCTAGTCAGGTGATGGGTAAAAACATTCCTGAGGGATCTCCTTTACAGGTAGTTAGGGACCTCCCCCAGAGGGATTCTGTTGGGCACAGGCAAACCTGGGACCTTAGGGCCCCAAACCTGACCTGTCCCTCCAGTAAGCCCACAAAAGGGACCCAGCCTCCAGCTTTAGGTAGCCAGAGGCTGACCCTGAGAGCACAGTGCAACTCAGTTAAGGAAAGAAAGGCATCCATGGTGGAGGGGGATTGGAGGAAGCTGAGGCCTCACTTTGAGGACACTCACTTCAGTACTCCATCTCAACACCAGCCTTTTACTTTGCCAAGACACACCAAAGGTAGAGATTCCCTATGGTGGAGACCCTCTGATACCCTTAGGGTGAGGGATTGCTTAGTGGACCATGAGACAGGGGGTAACCATGCCAGTGCTGGTTCCTCCTTATATGGCCACTTGGGCAATATAGGCTTACCTGGTCAAGGTCAGCCTTATCTCCCTTCGTTTGGGGGGGGGTTGTGTAGGAAGGTGGATATCTGACTATGGTTACCCCCAAATTTTTGCCTAGTGTCTAGCTGGTTTTTCGACTTAGTTGGCCTGAGATCCTGCTATTCAGGATCTCAGCCTGGCTGTTCTCTCTTTAAAATGGACTCCATGTACCCTAGGTACATACCCAATTGGTTGGATCACCCTGTCAGCCCCTGTACCAGTGTACACTAGGTACCCAGGGCATTGGTGTACCCAAGGCCTGCCAAGGGCTGCAGCATGTATTATGCCACCCCAGGCTTGGCCTAACAATTTGACACAACTGGCTGATCACTCAGCTGGGGTAAGTTGGTGTAATCACCTCTTACTTAGGTGTAGTATACCTATACCTAACCTTAAATGGGACACCTGGTAACCTATAAGTCACTCCTATGGCAGGCCTTAACAATCCTGAAGGCAGAGTGCTTGGTTCCATGTGAGATGGTGCTCTGGCATGAGCTGAGCCTGTCTGCAGTGGTCGGAACAACTTCCTTCTACTGTTTCCAGATATCGTCATACCATATACTCTTAAGTGCATTATGAACCTCGCGGTTAAATGCTATCTTTGGTTTGGCTTTATCAAAACATGTCGAGTAAGGTGTCATACGAATTGGAATACTAACCCCTCGCCAATTCTGGCGACGGGGTTAGCATTCCACCCTTCTAGAGGGACACGACATGTACAGTGCCTGAAACCCGGGTAAAATCAGACATAGCCTCAGCTCCACAAAATGGATGCTGCCACCACAGACACAAGTCTGCCCTCCTGCTGCTGGGAGTCCTTTCAGCTTGGGAGGTGTGGACAAAGGGTTTCCTGCCAGGGGAGGTGCGTGCACCACCCCAGACAGGATTTTGTGTATTGGTCAGGTAGGGCTTGAAAGAAACCAGACATGCCTGTGGCTCACAAGGAGCCTCGGTGCATATGCCAGTTCAAACCGGTCCTGGGGCACACCAGTCCCGGGCCTGGGGCGAGCTGGACAAAGGATTGGGGGTGTAACCACCCCCCTTCCTGGTCCCACCCATAGGGAGGGACCTAGCAGGTAGTCCGGCCCCTAGAATCCGAATAAAGGTAGGAGCTGTGTCCTAAGACTTCAGACATCCTGGAATCAACTTAAAACTAAGAAGAAGACGGGAACTTCGACGCTCTGCTGCACAGAGGACTGAAGCCAATCTCCCCTGTGGTCAGGGAGTGACCACCTTGCTAACGCAAGCACCATCCAGCGAATCAACGTCTGCTTTGCCGCCGCCTCCCGCCGGAGCCCGAGCCCAGAGACTGACAAGACCTGGACCTCCAGACCTCTCACCGCCCGATCCACAGTCCCTGCAAAGAGGAGACCCGTGGAGGCACCGAGACACGTGGAGCCAGCCATCTTGAAACGACTACGACAAGCTGACCAGTGCAACAACCGAGGCTCCCTCCAAGTTGTGCTTTGGGTCCTGAGAAGCCCAACCCTCGAGCAGCATCTGCACCAAAGGTGAGCCCTCCAGCATCTCCACGATCTGCGTGGGGCCCTTCTGCATTTTGCCACTCGACGCGCCTAACCGGTTGCTGGCCCGCTGGCTAGTGGCCATCTTGGCGACGAAATCTACGACAAACACCGCTGGTCTGGTTGCTCCAGACTGGCCCTTGCTCCCCTCCAAAGGAGCAGTTCCTCTGACCTTGCTGGTCAGAACCATCAGCTTAAACTCCTTGCCTACAACAATTGCTTTTGCCAAGGCTTGTTTGCTTCGATCAAGTCGCCGACACCGCCGACAGCGAGAGCCTGCGTGGGACAGCTCGTGACTCGACTCCTGGACGTCGTCGACCTTCAGGGACCACGTGGCTGCAGAGTCAAGCTACACCTTCCTTCCTGTTTGCACCCGACATCGCCTGGTACCCACCTGGTGCCACGCTGGTCACTGGCTAGTGACTGTGAACACTGTCCCCTCTGCTTACAGATCTTCAACATCTCCGATCCACTCTTGGATCCACTGCATCTCTTCCCGACCGACCGCCTGCAGCACTTTTGTCTACAGGCCCCACGGAACAGATAGAAGAAACCCGACGCACTTCGAGGCCTATGCACCCGCTTCCTGTGGGTGAGGTAAAGCTGGCACACCTGTGCCCAAGTGTAGTATTACATCTCTAGTGCCTGTGTTCCAAATCTTAAGTTCCTAGGTCATCCGGAAGATTCCTTTTGCAGTAACTTTGTACTTTTTACGCACCCATTGAAACCTATGGGAGCACGCGTGTGACTATTTGCTCTGCACACGCCACCCGTGGACCTCCTGGTCACTAACTGACGTTAGCTCCTTGTAGGCCCAGCGATTCTAGAGGCCCTAGGCCTTTTCCCTTTTCTGTTCGTGGTACTTATACCACTATTTTAGTATATGGTTCGAGTGGCCACCAGGGCCTATCCATATAAAGTGCAACTTCTGTGTATTCTGTGATAATCTTGTTTGACGATTTGTGCTCCTGTGCTCATAAAGAGACTAGGGGTTACTTTGAGAAATAAATACATATATATTTTGAATATATATCTGTGTGGTGTCCTTTCATTGGTATAAAAGGGGGTTACTATTGGTAAAACAGCTTGCTTAACACGCATCACGAGTTTAGCCTCAAAGACTGCTTAGCCTACGCTACCACTAGGGCAGCTAGTCCGAAAAGGTTGACTTACAACCACACCATAAGGGTTGCTTGGCATGGTACAAGGTGGTCACTAGAACTAGTGAACAGCATATACCAGGCCAACTTCTCACAAGTGGTGTTCGGGCAGTGTAGGGGGTCATGCTCGGGTTGGTGTTTCAGGGTTTAGGGCAGAGCAGTGGTGTTCGGGCAGTGTAGGGGAACATTCTGGGGGTGGTGTTTCAGGGTTTAGAGCAGTGCAGGGGTGTTTGGGCAGTGTAGGGGATCTTTCTAGGGCTGGTGTTTCAGGGTTTAGGGCAGTGCAGTGGTGTTCGGACAGTGTAGGGGGTCTTGCTGGGGCTGGTGTTTCAGGGTTTAGGGCAGTGCAGTGGTGTTCGGGCAGTATAGGGGCTCGTTCTGGGGGTGGGGTTTCAGGGTTTAGGGAAGAGCAGTGGTGTTCGGGCATTGTAGGTGGTAGTGCTGGTTTTTCAGGATTTAGTGTAGAGCAGTGGTGTTCGGGCAGTGTAGGGGGACGTACTGGGCGTGGTGTTTCAGGGTTCAGTGCTGAGCAGTGGTGTTCGGGCAGTGTTGGGGGTCTTGCTGGGGATGGTGTTTCAGGGTTTAGGGCAGTGCAGTGGTGTTCGGGCAGTGTAGTGGTTCGTGGTGGAGGTGGTGTTTCAGGGTTTTAGGGCAGGGCAGTGGTGTTCAGGCAGTGTAGGGGGTCGTGCTGGGGGTGGGGCTTCAGGGATTAGGGCAGAGCAGGGGTGTTCGGGCAGTGTAGGTGGTAGTGCTGGTTTTTCAGGTTTTAGTGTAGAGCAGTGGTGTTCAGGCAGTGTAGGGGGACGTACTGGGGTGGTATTTAAGGGTTTAGTGCTGAGCAGTGGTGTTCGGGCAGTGTTGGGGGTCTTGCTGGTGATGGTGTTTCAGGGTTTAGGGCAGTGCAGTGGTGTTCTAGCAGTGTAGTGGGTCGTGGTGGAGGTGGTGTTTCAGGGTTTTAGGGCAGGGCAGTGGTGTTTGGGCAGGTAAGGGGGTCGTGCAGGGGCTGGTGTTTCAGGGTTTAGGGCAGTGCAGTGGTGTTTGGGTAGTGTAGGGGATCGTGCTGGGGCTGGTGTTTCAGTGTTATGTCAGTGCAGTGGTGTTCGGGCAGTGTAGGGGGTCATGCTGGGACTGGTGTTTGAGGGTTTAGGGCAGTGCAGTGGTGTTCGGGCAGTGTAGAGGGTCATGCTGGGGGTGGTGTTTGAGGGTTTAGGGCAGTGCAGTGGTGTTCGGGCAGTGTAGAGTGACGTGCTGTGGCTGGTGTTTCATGGTTTAGGGCAGAGCACTTGTGTTCGGGCAGTGTAGGGGGTCATGCTGGGAGTGGTGTTTCAGGGTTTAGAGCAGTGCAGTGGTTTTCAGGCAGTGTAGGGGGACGTGCTGGGGGTGGTGTTATAGGGTTTAGGACACAGCAGTGGTGTTCGGGCAGTCTAGGGGGTCATGCAGGGGGTGGTGTTTCAGGGTTTAGGGCAGTGCAGTGGTTCGGGCAGAATAGGGGGTCATGCAGGGGGTGTTGTTTCAGGGTTGAGGGCAGTGCAGGTGTTTTTGGGCAGTGTAGGTGGTCTTTCTGGGGTGGTGTTTCAGGGTTTAGGGCAGTGGTGTTCGGGCAGTGTAGGGGGTCTTGCTGGGGCTGGTGTTTCAGGGTTTAGGGTAGTGCAGTAGTTTTCGGGCAGTGTAGGGGGTCATACTGGAGGTGGTGTTTCAGGGTTTAGGGCAGTGCCGTGGTGTGCAGGCAGTGTGAAGGGTCATGCTGGGGCTGGTCTTTTAGGGATTATGGCAGAGCAGTGGTGTTCTGGCAGTGTAGTGGGACGTACTGGGGTGGTATTTTAGGGTTTAGGGCAGAGCAGTGGTGTTAGGGCAGCGTAGGGGGTCATGCTGGGACTAGTGTTTCAGTGTTTAGGGCAGTGCAGTGGTGTACGGGCCTTGTAGGGGGTCATGCTGGGGCTGGTGATTCAGGCTTTAGTGTAGAGCAGTGGTGTTCGGGCAGTGTAGGGGGACGTACTGGGGTGGTATTTAAGGGTTTAGTGCTGAGCAGTGGTGTTCGGGCAGTGTTGGGGGTCTTGCTGGTGATGGTGTTTCAGGGTTTAGGGCAGTGCAGTGGTGTTCTAGCAGTGTAGTGGGTCGTGGTGGAGGTGGTGTTTCAGGGTTTTAGGGCAGGGCAGTGGTGTTCGGGCAGGTAAGGGGGTCGTGCAGGGGCTGGTGTTTCAGGGTTTAGGGCAGTGCAGTGGTGTTTGGGGCGTGTAGGGGATCGTGCTGGGGCTGGTGTTTCAGTGTTATGTCAGTGCAGTGGTGTTCGGGCAGTGTAGGGGGTCATGCTGTGACTGGTGTTTGAGGGTTTAGGGCAGTGCAGTGGTGTTCGGGCAGTGTAAAGGGTCATGCTGGGGGTGGTGTTTCAGGGTTTAGGGCTGAGCAGTGGTGTTCGGGCAGTTTAGGGTCTCGTGCTGCTGTTGGTGTTTCAGGATTTAGGGCAGAGCAGTGGTGTTCGGCCAGTGTAGAGTGACGTGCTGTGGCTGGTGTTTCATGGTTTAGGGCAGAGCACTTGTGTTCGGGCAGTGTAGGGGGTCATGCTGGGAGTGGTGTTTCAGGGTTTAGGGCAGTGCAGTGGTGTTCAGGCAGTGTAGGGGGACGCGCTAGGGGTGGTGTTTTAGGGTTTAGGGCACAGCAGTGCGGTTCGGGCAGTCTAGGGGGTCTTGCAGGGGGTGGTGTTTCAGGGTTTAGGGCAGTGCAGTGGTGTTTGGGCAGAGTAGGGGGTCATGCAGGGGGTGTTGTTTCAGGGATTAGGGCAGTGCAGGTGTTTTCGGGCAGTGTAGGGGGTCTTGCTGGGGCTGGTGTTTCAGGGTTTAGGGCAGTGCAGTAGTTTTCGGGCAGTGTAGGGGGTCATACTGGATGTGGTGTTTCAGGGTTTAGGGCAGTGCAGTGGTGTGCAGGCAGTGTGAAGGGTCATGCTGGGGCTGGTGTTTTAGGGATTATGGCAGAGCAGTGGTGTTCGGGCAGTGTAGGGGGTCATGCTCGGGTTGGTGTTTCAGGGTTTAGGGCAGAGCAGTGGTGTTCGGGCAGTGTAGGGGAACATTCTGGGGGTGGTGTTTTAGGGTTTAGGGCAGAGCAGTAGTGTTTTGGCAGTGTAGGGGTCGTGCTGGGCGTGGTGTTTCAGGGTTTAGAGCAGTGCAGGGGTGTTTGGGCAGTGTAGGGGATCTTTCTAGGGCTGGTGTTTCAGGGTTTAGGGCAGTGCAGTGGTGTTCGGACAGTGTAGGGGGTCTTGCTGGGGCTGGTGTTTCAGGGTTTAGGGCAGTGCAGTGGTGTTCGGGCAGTATAGGGGCTCGTTCTGGGGGTGGGGTTTCAGGGTTTAGGGAAGAGCAGTGGTGTTCGGGCATTGTAGGTGGTAGTGCTGGTTTTTCAGGATTTAGTGTAGAGCAGTGGTGTTCGGGCAGTGTAGGGGGACGTACTGGGGGTGGTGTTGCAGGGTTTAGTGCTGAGCAGTGGTGTTCGGGCAGTGTTGGGGGTCTTGCTGGGGCTGGTGTTTCAGGGTTTAGGGCAGTGCAGTAGTTTTCGGGCAGTGTAGGGGGTCATACTGGATGTGGTGTTTCAGGGTTTAGGGCAGTGCAGTGGTGTGCAGGCAGTGTGAAGGGTCATGCTGGGGCTGGTGTTTTAGGGATTATGGCAGAGCAGTGGTGTTCGGGCAGTGTAGGGGGTCATGCTCGGGTTGGTGTTTCAGGGTTTAGGGCAGAGCAGTGGTGTTCGGGCAGTGTAGGGGAACATTCTGGGGGTGGTGTTTTAGGGTTTAGGGCAGAGCAGTAGTGTTTTGGCAGTGTAGGGGTCGTGCTGGGCGTGGTGTTTCAGGGTTTAGAGCAGTGCAGGGGTGTTTGGGCAGTGTAGGGGATCTTTCTAGGGCTGGTGTTTCAGGGTTTAGGGCAGTGCAGTGGTGTTCGGACAGTGTAGGGGGTCTTGCTGGGGCTGGTGTTTCAGGGTTTAGGGCAGTGCAGTGGTGTTCGGGCAGTATAGGGGCTCGTTCTGGGGGTGGGGTTTCAGGGTTTAGGGAAGAGCAGTGGTGTTCGGGCATTGTAGGTGGTAGTGCTGGTTTTTCAGGATTTAGTGTAGAGCAGTGGTGATCGGGCAGTGTAGGGGGACGTACTGGGGGTGGTGTTTCAGGGTTTAGTGCTGAGCAGTGGTGTTCGGGCAGTGTTGGGGGTTTTGCTGGGGATGGTGTTTCAGGGTTTAGGGCAGTGCAGTGGTGTTCGGGCAGTGTAGTGGTTCGTGGTGGAGGTGGTGTTTCAGGGTTTTAGGGCAGGGCAGTGGTGTTCAGGCAGTGTAGGGGGTCGTGCTGGGGGTGGGGTTTCAGGGATTAGGGCAGAGCAGGGGTGTTCGGGCAGTGTAGGTGGTAGTGCTGGTTTTTCAGGCTTTAGTGTAGAGCAGTGGTGTTCGGGCAGTGTAGGGGGACGTACTGGGGTGGTATTTAAGGGTTTAGTGCTGAGCAGTGGTGTTCGGGCAGTGTTGGGGGTCTTGCTGGTGATGGTGTTTCATTGTTTAGGGCAGTGCAGTGGTGTTCTAGCAGTGTAGTGGGTCGTGGTGGAGGTGGTGTTTCAGGGTTTTAGGGCAGGGCAGTGGTGTTCGGGCAGGTAAGGGGGTCGTGCAGGGGCTGGTGTTTCAGGGTTTAGGGCAGTGCAGTGGTGTTTGGGGAGTGTAGGGGATCGTGCTGGGGCTGGTGTTTCAGTGTTATGTCAGTGCAGTGGTGTTCGGGCTGTGTAGGGGGTCATGCTGTGACTGGTGTTTGAGGGTTTAGGGCAGTGCAGTGGTGTTCGGGCAGTGTAGAGGGTCATGCTGGGGGTGGTGTTTCAGGGTTTAGGGCTGAGCAGTGGTGTTCGGGCAGTTTAGGGTCTCGTGCTGCTGTTGGTGTTTCAGGATTTAGGGCAGAGCAGTGGTGTTCGGCCAGTGTAGAGTGACGTGCTGTGGCTGGTGTTTCATGGTTTAGGGCAGAGCACTTGTGTTCGGGCAGTGTAGGGGGTCATGCTGGGAGTGGTGTTTCAGGGTTTAGGGCAGTGCAGTGGTGTTCAGGCAGTGTAGGGGGACGCGCTAGGGGTGGTGTTTTAGGGTTTAGGGCACAGCAGTGCGGGTCGGGCAGTCTAGGGGGTCATGCAGGGGGTGGTGTTTCAGGGTTTAGGGCAGTGCAGTGGTGTTTGGGCAGAGTAGGGGGTCATGCAGGGGGTGTTGTTTCAGGGATTAGGGCAGTGCAGGTGTTTTCGGGCAGTGTAGGGGGTCTTGCTGGGGTGGTGTTTCAGGGTTTAGGGCAGTGGTGTTCGGGCAGTGTAGGGGGTCTTGCTGGGGCTGGTGTTTCAGGGTTTAGGGCAGTGCAGTAGTTTTCGGGCAGTGTAGGGGGTCATACTGGAGGTGGTGTTTCAGGGTTTAGGGCAGTGCAGTGGTGTGCAGGCAGTGTGAAGGGTCATGCTGGGGCTGGTGTTTTAGGGATTATGGCAGAGCAGTGGTGTTCGGGCAGTGTAGGGGGTCATGCTCGGGTTGGTGTTTCAGGGTTTAGGGCAGAGCAGTGGTGTTCGGGCAGTGTAGGGGAACATTCTGGGGGTGGTGTTTCAGGGTTTAGAGCAGTGCAGGGGTGTTTGGGCAGTGTAGGGGATCTTTCTAGGGCTGGTGTTTCAGGGTTTAGGGCAGTGCAGTGGTGTTCGGACAGTGTAGGGGGTCTTGCTGGGGCTGGTGTTTCAGGGTTTAGGGCAGTGCAGTGGTGTTCGGGCAGTATAGGGGCTCGTTCTGGGTGTGGGGTTTCAGGGTTTAGGGAAGAGCAGTGGTGTTCGGGCCTTGTAGGTGGTAGTGCTGGTTTTTCAGGATTTAGTGTAGAGCAGTGGTGTTCGGGCAGTGTAGGGGGACGTACTGGGCGTGGTGTTTCAGGGTTCAGTGCTGAGCAGTGGTGTTCGGGCAGTGTTGGGGGTCTTGCTGGGGATGGTGTTTCAGGGTTTAGGGCAGTGCAGTGGTGTTCGGGCAGTGTAGTGGTTCGTGGTGGAGGTGGTGTTTCAGGGTTTTAGGGCAGGGCAGTGGTGTTCAGGCAGTGTAGGGGGTCGTGCTGGGGGTGGGGCTTCAGGGATTAGGGCAGAGCAGGGGTGTTCGGGCAGTGTAGGTGGTAGTGCTGGTTTTTCAGGTTTTAGTGTAGAGCAGTGGTGTTCAGGCAGTGTAGGGGGACGTACTGGGGTGGTATTTAAGGGTTTAGTGCTGAGCAGTGGTGTTCGGGCAGTGTTGGGGGTCTTGCTGGTGATGGTGTTTCAGGGTTTAGGGCAGTGCAGTGGTGTTCTAGCAGTGTAGTGGGTCGTGGTGGAGGTGGTGTTTCAGGGTTTTAGGGCAGGGCAGTGGTGTTTGGGCAGGTAAGGGGGTCGTGCAGGGGCTGGTGTTTCAGGGTTTAGGGCAGTGCAGTGGTGTTTGGGTAGTGTAGGGGATCGTGCTGGGGCTGGTGTTTCAGTGTTATGTCAGTGCAGTGGTGTTCGGGCAGTGTAGGGGGTCATGCTGGGACTGGTGTTTGAGGGTTTAGGGCAGTGCAGTGGTGTTCGGGCAGTGTAGAGGGTCATGCTGGGGGTGGTGTTTCAGGGTTTAGGGCAGAGCAGTGGTGTTCGGGCAGTTTAGGGTCTCGTGCTGTGACTGGTGTTTGAGGGTTTAGGGCAGTGCAGTGGTGTTCGGGCAGTGTAGAGTGACGTGCTGTGGCTGGTGTTTCATGGTTTAGGGCAGAGCACTTGTGTTCGGGCAGTGTAGGGGGTCATGCTGGGAGTGGTGTTTCAGGGTTTAGAGCAGTGCAGTGGTTTTCAGGCAGTGTAGGGGGACGTGCTGGGGGTGGTGTTATAGGGTTTAGGACACAGCAGTGGTGTTCGGGCAGTCTAGGGCGTCATGCAGGGGGTGGTGTTTCAGGGTTTAGGGCAGTGCAGTGGTTCGGGCAGAATAGGGGGTCAAACCACTAGAAAAGGGGAACCCCTGAATGAATGAAGGTAGAGCAGCAGGGGAAAATTCACAAGTAAATACAAAAAATATCTGCTGTACCTATAGTTATTTTATAAACGCATCTAAGTCGTTTCTTAAGACAGAGAGGAACCACTCTTACTGGACTGTGTAAGGATTACAAAACACATAAAAATGAGGTATTAATCCATATTTTAATTTTTGACCTTGTTAGAAAAATACTTATTCAATGAATACGTGAGATTTAGACATTATACCACCATTTTCATACAAACTAAACCCAGGACCTATTTGTCCTACAATACATTGGTGCCCATGGACAATCTGTGGAATAAAATTATTCACACATACTCATTCATACTCAGACGCATTCATACATTATAACAAAAGACACATGACCCTAACTACTAAAATTAGAACAAAATGCAGGCCCAAGATAATGGTAAGCGAGTCTTCTTAAGTGTTAAACATAAACCAAGGGGTGCAAAAGAAGAATGGCATATGGTAAACAGAATGGGGTAACAAGAAAAATGTTCTTGTAGTATCTTAATAAATCTGTGTAGTGAACAATCCAGTTCAATATGCCGACGCGCGTTTCGGTGTGACGCCCCCTTATAACCGGGGCAACACCTTCTTCAGGGCAAGAAATTATTCAGACATAAGTTCCATGGGACCTATCAAGTGATAAATAACAATTAGTGAACACAAAACTGTTAATTCTAAACATATCTATTAGATGACACTGATTATTTATAAAGTTACAACATACAAAAAACATCTAAGATAGACACTGGTCCAGATAAATGAGTGGTTGAGCATTAAACATATTAATTATATTATGAACGTTGCACACATAATGGAAAATAACGAACAGAAAATCAAATTTGAGAGAAGTTTATGAAAGAATACACATGCAACAATTGGTTAGGTCATATTGGCAATTGATCAAAAGGAATCCTGAATATATAGCTAGGACTGGATACCGTTGCATAAAATCTGGTAAACAGCATTTAGATAAACTCAGTAAATAAAAGATATCATTTGGGGATTCATATATCTTCAAGAGAATGATATCAATTGAGGGATAGGTGAGTTTCGAGGACAGTAATAAAAAGTAGGGGTGCTATATCTGCATGAAGCTGATGGTTAGGAAAAGGAAGATAAGAGACATGCTCACCAAGGGATCAGATGGGAAGATGAGAATAATTATCTCTCTTTCTCCTTAAGTAATGCAACCTCAGTACTTCTAGTGGTACACATATATAGCAATGTAGAGAGAATAGGGGGTCATGCAGGGGGTGTTGTTTCAGGGTTGAGGGCAGTGCAGGTGTTTTTGGGCAGTGTAGGTGGTCTTTCTGGGGTGGTGTTTCAGGGTTTAGGGCAGTGGTGTTCGGGCAGTGTAGGGGGTCTTGCTGGGGCTGGTGTTTCAGGGTTTAGGGTAGTGCAGTAGTTTTCGGGCAGTGTAGGGGGTCATACTGGAGGTGGTGTTTCAGGGTTTAGGGCAGTGCCGTGGTGTGCAGGCAGTGTGAAGGGTCATGCTGGGGCTGGTCTTTTAGGGATTATGGCAGAGCAGTGGTGTTCTGGCAGTGTAGTGGGACGTACTGGGGTGGTATTTTAGGGTTTAGGGCAGAGCAGTGGTGTTAGGGCAGCGTAGGGGGTCATGCTGGGACTAGTGTTTCAGTGTTTAGGGCAGTGCAGTGGTGTACGGGCCTTGTAGGGGGTCATGCTGGGGCTGGTGATTCAGGCTTTAGTGTAGAGCAGTGGTGTTCGGGCAGTGTAGGGGGACGTACTGGGGTGGTATTTAAGGGTTTAGTGCTGAGCAGTGGTGTTCGGGCAGTGTTGGGGGTCTTGCTGGTGATGGTGTTTCAGGGTTTAGGGCAGTGCAGTGGTGTTCTAGCAGTGTAGTGGGTCGTGGTGGAGGTGGTGTTTCAGGGTTTTAGGGCAGGGCAGTGGTGTTCGGGCAGGTAAGGGGGTCGTGCAGGGGCTGGTGTTTCAGGGTTTAGGGCAGTGCAGTGGTGTTTGGGGAGTGTAGGGGATCGTGCTGGGGCTGGTGTTTCAGTGTTATGTCAGTGCAGTGGTGTTCGGGCAGTGTAGGGGGTCATGCTGTGACTGGTGTTTGAGGGTTTAGGGCAGTGCAGTGGTGTTCGGGCAGTGTAGAGGGTCATGCTGGGGGTGGTGTTTCAGGGTTTAGGGCTGAGCAGTGGTGTTCGGGCAGTTTAGGGTCTCGTGCTGCTGTTGGTGTTTCAGGATTTAGGGCAGAGCAGTGGTGTTCGGCCAGTGTAGAGTGACGTGCTGTGGCTGGTGTTTCATGGTTTAGGGCAGAGCACTTGTGTTCGGGCAGTGTAGGGGGTCATGCTGGGAGTGGTGTTTCAGGGTTTAGGGCAGTGCAGTGGTGTTCAGGCAGTGTAGGGGGACGCGCTAGGGGTGGTGTTTTAGGGTTTAGGGCACAGCAGTGCGGTTCGGGCAGTCTAGGGGGTCTTGCAGGGGGTGGTGTTTCAGGGTTTAGGGCAGTGCAGTGGTGTTTGGGCAGAGTAGGGGGTCATGCAGGGGGTGTTGTTTCAGGGATTAGGGCAGTGCAGGTGTTTTCGGGCAGTGTAGGGGGTCTTGCTGGGGCTGGTGTTTCAGGGTTTAGGGCAGTGCAGTAGTTTTCGGGCAGTGTAGGGGGTCATACTGGATGTGGTGTTTCAGGGTTTAGGGCAGTGCAGTGGTGTGCAGGCAGTGTGAAGGGTCATGCTGGGGCTGGTGTTTTAGGGATTATGGCAGAGCAGTGGTGTTCGGGCAGTGTAGGGGGTCATGCTCGGGTTGGTGTTTCAGGGTTTAGGGCAGAGCAGTGGTGTTCGGGCAGTGTAGGGGAACATTCTGGGGGTGGTGTTTTAGGGTTTAGGGCAGAGCAGTAGTGTTTTGGCAGTGTAGGGGTCGTGCTGGGCGTGGTGTTTCAGGGTTTAGAGCAGTGCAGGGGTGTTTGGGCAGTGTAGGGGATCTTTCTAGGGCTGGTGTTTCAGGGTTTAGGGCAGTGCAGTGGTGTTCGGACAGTGTAGGGGGTCTTGCTGGGGCTGGTGTTTCAGGGTTTAGGGCAGTGCAGTGGTGTTCGGGCAGTATAGGGGCTCGTTCTGGGGGTGGGGTTTCAGGGTTTAGGGAAGAGCAGTGGTGTTCGGGCATTGTAGGTGGTAGTGCTGGTTTTTCAGGATTTAGTGTAGAGCAGTGGTGTTCGGGCAGTGTAGGGGGACGTACTGGGGGTGGTGTTGCAGGGTTTAGTGCTGAGCAGTGGTGTTCGGGCAGTGTTGGGGGTCTTGCTGGGGCTGGTGTTTCAGGGTTTAGGGCAGTGCAGTAGTTTTCGGGCAGTGTAGGGGGTCATACTGGATGTGGTGTTTCAGGGTTTAGGGCAGTGCAGTGGTGTGCAGGCAGTGTGAAGGGTCATGCTGGGGCTGGTGTTTTAGGGATTATGGCAGAGCAGTGGTGTTCGGGCAGTGTAGGGGGTCATGCTCGGGTTGGTGTTTCAGGGTTTAGGGCAGAGCAGTGGTGTTCGGGCAGTGTAGGGGAACATTCTGGGGGTGGTGTTTTAGGGTTTAGGGCAGAGCAGTAGTGTTTTGGCAGTGTAGGGGTCGTGCTGGGCGTGGTGTTTCAGGGTTTAGAGCAGTGCAGGGGTGTTTGGGCAGTGTAGGGGATCTTTCTAGGGCTGGTGTTTCAGGGTTTAGGGCAATGCAGTGGTGTTCGGACAGTGTAGGGGGTCTTGCTGGGGCTGGTGTTTCAGGGTTTAGGGCAGTGCAGTGGTGTTCGGGCAGTATAGGGGCTCGTTCTGGGGGTGGGGTTTCAGGGTTTAGGGAAGAGCAGTGGTGTTCGGGCATTGTAGGTGGTAGTGCTGGTTTTTCAGGATTTAGTGTAGAGCAGTGGTGTTCGGGCAGTGTAGGGGGACGTACTGGGGGTGGTGTTGCAGGGTTTAGTGCTGAGCAGTGGTGTTCGGGCAGTGTTGGGGGTCTTGCTGGGGATGGTGTTTCAGGGTTTGGGGCAGTGCAGTGGTGTTCGGGCAGTGTAGTGGTTCGTGGTGGAGGTGGTGTTTCAGGGTTTTAGGGCAGGGCAGTGGTGTTCAGGCAGTGTAGGGGGTCGTGCTGGGGGTAGGGTTTCAGGGATTAGGGCAGAGCAGGGGTGTTCGGGCAGTGTAGGTGGTAGTGCTGGTTTTTCAGGTTTTAGTGTAGAGCAGTGGTGTTCAGGCAGTGTAGGGGGACGTACTGGGGTGGTATTTAAGGGTTTAGTGCTGAGCAGTGGTGTTCGGGCAGTGTTGGGGGTCTTGCTGGTGATGGTGTTTCAGGGTTTAGGGCAGTGCAGTGGTGTTCTAGCAGTGTAGTGGGTCGTGGTGGAGGTGGTGTTTCAGGGTTTTAGGGCAGGGCAGTGGTGTTCGGGCAGGTAAGGGGGTCGTGCAGGGGCTGGTGTTTCAGGGTTTAGGGCAGTGCAGTGGTGTTTGGGGAGTGTAGGGGATCGTGCTGGGGCTGGTGTTTCAGTGTTATGTCAGTGCAGTGGTGTTCGGGCAGTGTAGGGGGTCATGCTGGGACTGGTGTTTGAGGGTTTAGGGCAGTGCAGTGGTGTTCGGGCAGTGTAGAGGGTCATGCTGGGGGTGGTGTTTCAGGGTTTAGGGCTGAGCAGTGGTGTTTGGGCAGTTTAGGGTCTCGTGCTGCTGTTGGTGTTTCAGGATTTAGGGCAGAGCAGTGGTGTTCGGCCAGTGTAGGGGGACGTACTGGGGTGGTATTTAAGGGTTTAGTGCTGAGCAGTGGTGTTCGGGCAGTGTTGGGGGTCTTGCTGGTGATGGTGTTTCAGGGTTTAGGGCAGTGCAGTGGTGTTCTAGCAGTGTAGTGGGTCGTGGTGGAGGTGGTGTTTCAGGGTTTTAGGGCAGGGCAGTGGTGTTCGGGCAGGTAAGGGGGTCGTGCAAGGGGTGGTGTTTCAGTGTTTAGGGCAGTGGTGTTCGGGCAGTGTAGGGGGTCTTGCTGGGGCTGGTGTTTCAGGGTTTAGGGCAGTGCAGTAGTTTTTTTGGGCAGTGTAGGGGGTCATACTGGAGGTGGTGTTTCAGGGTTTAGGGAGGTGCAGTGGTGTGCAGGCAGTGTGAATGGTCATGCTGGGGCTGGTGTTTTAGGGATTATGGCAGAGCATTTGTGTTCGGGCAGTGTAGGGGGTCATGCTCAGGTTGGTGTTTCAGGGTTTAGGGCAGAGCAGTGCTGTTAGGGCAGTGTAGGGGGTTGTGCTGGGACTAGTGTTTCAGTGTTTAGGGCAGTGCAGTGGTGTACGGGCCATGTAGGGGGTCATGCTGGGGCTGGTGATTCAGGGTTTAGGGCAGTGCAGTGGTGTTCGGGCAGTGTAGGGGGACGTGCTGGGGCTGGTGTTTCAGGGTTTAGGGCAGAGCGATGGTGTTGGGCAGTGTAAGGGGACGTACTGTGGATGGTGTTTCAGGGTTTAGTGCAGTGCAGTGGTGTTAGGGCAGTGTAGGGGGTCGTGGTGGAGGTGGTGTTTCAGGGTTTAGGGCTATGCAGTGAGGTTCGGGTAGTGTAGGGGGTCATGTTGGGGCTGGTGTTTCAGTGTTTCGGGCAGTGCAGTGGTGTTCGAGCAGAGTCGGGGGTCATGCTGAGGCTGGTGTTTCAGGGTTTATGGTAGTGCAGTGGTGTTCAGGTAGTGTAGGGGGTCACGGTGAGGCTGGTGTTTCAGGGTTTAGGGCAGTGCAGTGGTGTTCGGGTAGTATAGGCGTCATGCTGGGGCTGGTGTTTCAGGGTTTAGGGCAGTGCAGTGGTGTTCGGGCAGTGTAGGGGGCCGTGGTGGAGGTGGTGTTTCAGGGTTTTAGGGCAGGGCAGTGGTGTTCGGGTAGTGTAGGGGTTGTGCTGGGGTGGTGCTTCAGGGTTTAGGGCAGTGCAGTGGTGTTCGGTGAGTGTAGGGGCTGGTGTGCTGGGGCTGGTGTGTCAGGGTTTAGGGCAGTGCACTGGTGTTCGGGCAGTGTAGGGGATCATGCTGGGGCTGGTGTTTCAGGGTTTAGGGCAGTGCACTGGGGTTCGGTTGTGTAGGTGTCATAGTGGGGCTCGTGTTTCAGGGTTTAGTGCAGTGCAGTGGTGTTCAGGTAGTGTAGGAGGTCGTGCTGGGGCTGGTGTTTCAGGGTTTAGGGCCGTGCAGTGGTGTTCGAGCAGTGTAGGGGGTCATGCTGGGGCTGGTGTTTGTGTGTAGGGCAGTGCAGTGGTGTTCAGGCAGTGTAGGGGGTCATGCTGGGGCTGGTGTTTCAGGGTTTAGGTTGGTGCAGTGGTGTTCGGGCAGAGTAGGGGGTCGTGCAGGGGGTGGTGTTTCAGGCTTTAGGGCAGTGTAGTTGTTTTTGGGCAGTGTAGGGGGACGTACTGGGGGTGGTGTTCAGGTTTTAGGGCAGTGCAATGGTGTTCGGGCAGTGTAGGGGGTTGTGCTGGTGCTGGTTTTTCAGGATTTAGGGTAGAGCAGTGGTGTTCGGGCAATGTAGGAAGACGTACTGGGGGTGGTGTTTCAGGGTTTAGTGCTGAGCAGTGGTATTCAGGCAGGGTAGGGGGTCTTGCTGGGGATGGTGTTTCAGGGTTTAGGGCACAGCAGTGCGGTTCGGGCAGTCTAGGGGGTCATGCAGGGGTGGTGTTTCAGGGTTTAGGGCAGTGCAGTGGTGTTTGGGCAGAGTAGGGGGTCATGCAGGGGGTGTTGTTTCAGGGATTAGGGCAGTGCAGGTGTTTTCGGGCAGTGTAGGGGGTCTTGCTGGGGTGGTGTTTCAGGGTTTAGGGCAGTGGTGTTCGGGCAGTGTAGGGGGTCTTGCTGGGGCTGGTGTTTCAGGGTTTTAGGGCAGTGCAGTAGTTTTCGGGCAGTGTAGGGGGTCATACTGGAGGTGGTGTTTCAGGGTTTAGGGCAGTGCAGTGGTGTGCAGGCAGTGTGAAGGGTCATGCTGGGGCTGGTGTTTTAGGGATTATGGCAGAGCAGTGGTGTTCGGGCAGTGTAGGGGGTCATGTTCGTGTTGGTGTTTCAGGGTTTAGGGCAGAGCAGTGGTGTTCGGGCAGTGTAGGGGAACATTCTGGGGGTGGTGTTTTAGGGGTGAGGGCAGAGCAGTGGTGTTCGGGCAGTGTAGGGGTCGTGCTGGGGGTGGTGTTTCAGGGTTTAGAGCAGTGCAGTGGTGTTTGGGCAGTGTAGGGGATCTTTCTAGGGCTGGTGTTTCAGGGTTTAGGGCAATGCAGTGGTGTTCGGACAGTGTAGGGGGTCTTGCTGGGGCTGGTGTTTCAGGGTTTAGGGCAGTGCAGTGGTGTTCGGGCAGTATAGGAGCTCGTTCTGGGGGTGGGATTTCAGGGTTTAGGGAAGAGCAGTGGTGTTCGGGCATTGTAGGTGGTAGTGCTGGTTTTTCAGGATTTAGTGTAGAGCAGTGGTGATCGGGCAGTGTAGGGGGACGTACTGGGGGTGGTGTTTCAGGGTTTAGTGCTGAGCAGTGGTGTTCGGGCAGTGTTGGGGGTTTTGCTGGGGATGGTGTTTCAGGGTTTAGGGCAGTGCAGTGGTGTTCGGGCAGTGTAGTGGTTCGTGGTGGAGGTGGTGTTTCAGGGTTTTAGGGCAGGGCAGTGGTGTTCAGGCAGTGTAGGGGGTCGTGCTGGGGGTGGGGTTTCAGGGATTAGGGCAGAGCAGGGGTGTTCGGGCAGTGTAGGTGGTAGTGCTGGTTTTTCAGGCTTTAGTGTAGAGCAGTGGTGTTCGGGCAGTGTAGGGGGACGTACTGGGGTGGTATTTAAGGGTTTAGTGCTGAGCAGTGGTGTTCGGGCAGTGTTGGGGGTCTTGCTGGTGATGGTGTTTCATTGTTTAGGGCAGTGCAGTGGTGTTCTAGCAGTGTAGTGGGTCGTGGTGGAGGTGGTGTTTCAGGGTTTTAGGGCAGGGCAGTGGTGTTCGGGCAGGTAAGGGGGTCGTGCAGGGGCTGGTGTTTCAGGGTTTAGGGCAGTGCAGTGGTGTTTGGGGAGTGTAGGGGATCGTGCTGGGGCTGGTGTTTCAGTGTTATGTCAGTGCAGTGGTGTTCGGGCTGTGTAGGGGGTCATGCTGTGACTGGTGTTTGAGGGTTTAGGGCAGTGCAGTGGTGTTCGGGCAGTGTAGAGGGTCATGCTGGGGGTGATGTTTCAGGGTTTAGGGCTGAGCAGTGGTGTTCGGGCAGTTTAGGGTCTCGTGCTGCTGTTGGTGTTTCAGGATTTAGGGCAGAGCAGTGGTGTTCGGCCAGTGTAGAGTGACGTGCTGTGGCTGGTGTTTCATGGTTTAGGGCAGAGCACTTGTGTTCGGGCAGTGTAGGGGGTCATGCTGGGAGTGGTGTTTCAGGGTTTAGGGCAGTGCAGTGGTGTTCAGGCAGTGTAGGGGGACGCGCTAGGGGTGGTGTTTTAGGGTTTAGGGCACAGCAGTGCGGGTCGGGCAGTCTAGGGGGTCATGCAGGGGGTGGTGTTTCAGGGTTTAGGGCAGTGCAGTGGTGTTTGGGCAGAGTAGGGGGTCATGCAGGGGGTGTTGTTTCAGGGATTAGGGCAGTGCAGGTGTTTTCGGGCAGTGTAGGGGGTCTTGCTGGGGTGGTGTTTCAGGGTTTAGGGCAGTGGTGTTCGGGCAGTGTAGGGGGTCTTGCTGGGGCTGGTGTTTCAGGGTTTAGGGCAGTGCAGTAGTTTTCGGGCAGTGTAGGGGGTCATACTGGAGGTGGTGTTTCAGGGTTTAGGGCAGTGCAGTGGTGTGCAGGCAGTGTGAAGGGTCATGCTGGGGCTGGTGTTTTAGGGATTATGGCAGAGCAGTGGTGTTCGGGCAGTGTAGGGGGTCATGCTCGGGTTGGTGTTTCAGGGTTTAGGGCAGAGCAGTGGTGTTCGGGCAGTGTAGGGGAACATTCTGGGGGTGGTGTTTCAGGGTTTAGAGCAGTGCAGGGGTGTTTGGGCAGTGTAGGGGATCTTTCTAGGGCTGGTGTTTCAGGGTTTAGGGCAGTGCAGTGGTGTTCGGACAGTGTAGGGGGTCTTGCTGGGGCTGGTGTTTCAGGGTTTAGGGCAGTGCAGTGGTGTTCGGGCAGTATAGGGGCTCGTTCTGGGGGTGGGGTTTCAGGGTTTAGGGAAGAGCAGTGGTGTTCGGGCATTGTAGGTGGTAGTGCTGGTTTTTCAGGATTTAGTGTAGAGCAGTGGTGTTCGGGCAGTGTAGGGGGACGTACTGGGCGTGGTGTTTCAGGGTTCAGTGCTGAGCAGTGGTGTTCGGGCAGTGTTGGGGGTCTTGCTGGGGATGGTGTTTCAGGGTTTAGGGCAGTGCAGTGGTGTTCGGGCAGTGTAGTGGTTCGTGGTGGAGGTGGTGTTTCAGGGTTTTAGGGCAGGGCAGTGGTGTTCAGGCAGTGTAGGGGGTCGTGCTGGGGGTGGGGCTTCAGGGATTAGGGCAGAGCAGGGGTGTTCGGGCAGTGTAGGTGGTAGTGCTGGTTTTTCAGGTTTTAGTGTAGAGCAGTGGTGTTCAGGCAGTGTAGGGGGACGTACTGGGGTGGTATTTAAGGGTTTAGTGCTGAGCAGTGGTGTTCGGGCAGTGTTGGGGGTCTTGCTGGTGATGGTGTTTCAGGGTTTAGGGCAGTGCAGTGGTGTTCTAGCAGTGTAGTGGGTCGTGGTGGAGGTGGTGTTTCAGGGTTTTAGGGCAGGGCAGTGGTGTTTGGGCAGGTAAGGGGGTCGTGCAGGGGCTGGTGTTTCAGGGTTTAGGGCAGTGCAGTGGTGTTTGGGTAGTGTAGGGGATCGTGCTGGGGCTGGTGTTTCAGTGTTATGTCAGTGCAGTGGTGTTCGGGCAGTGTAGGGGGTCATGCTGGGACTGGTGTTTGAGGGTTTAGGGCAGTGCAGTGGTGTTCGGGCAGTGTAGAGGGTCATGCTGGGGGTGGTGTTTCAGGGTTTAGGGCAGAGCAGTGGTGTTCGGGCAGTTTAGGGTCTCGTGCTGTGACTGGTGTTTGAGGGTTTAGGGCAGTGCAGTGGTGTTCGGGCAGTGTAGAGTGATGTGCTGTGGCTGGTGTTTCATGGTTTAGGGCAGAGCACTTGTGTTCGGGCAGTGTAGGGGGTCATGCTGGGAGTGGTGTTTCAGGGTTTAGAGCAGTGCAGTGGTTTTCAGGCAGTGTAGGGGGACGTGCTGGGGGTGGTGTTATAGGGTTTAGGACACAGCAGTGGTGTTCGGGCAGTCTAGGGGGTCATGCAGGGGGTGGTGTTTAAGGTTTAGGGCAGTGCAGTGGTTCGGGCAGAATAGGGGGTCATGCAGGGGGTGTTGTTTCAGGGTTGAGGGCAGTGCAGGTGTTTTTGGGCAGTGTAGGTGGTCTTTCTGGGGTGGTGTTTCAGGGTTTAGGGCAGTGGTGTTCGGGCAGTGTAGGGGGTCTTGCTGGGGCTGGTGTTTCAGGGTTTAGGGTAGTGCAGTAGTTTTCGGGCAGTGTAGGGGGTCATACTGGAGGTGGTGTTTCAGGGTTTAGGGCAGTGCCGTGGTGTGCAGGCAGTGTGAAGGGTCATGCTGGGGCTGGTCTTTTAGGGATTATGGCAGAGCAGTGGTGTTCTGGCAGTGTAGTGGGACGTACTGGGGTGGTATTTTAGGGTTTAGGGCAGAGCAGTGGTGTTAGGGCAGCGTAGGGGGTCATGCTGGGACTAGTGTTTCAGTGTTTAGGGCAGTGCAGTGGTGTACGGGCCTTGTAGGGGGTCATGCTGGGGCTGGTGATTCAGGGTTTAGGGCAGTGCAGTGGTGTTCGGGCAGTGTAGGGGGTCGTGCTGGGGCTGGTGTTTCAGGGTTTAGGCTAGAGCAGTGGTGTTCGGCAGTGTAGGTGGACTTCCTGGGGATGGTGTTTCAGGGTTTAGGGCAGTGCAGTGGTGTTAGAGCAGTGTAGGGGATATGGTGGAGGTGGTGTTTCAGGGTTTAGGGCTATGCAGTGAGGTTCGGGCAGTGTAGGGGGTCGTGCTGGGGCTGGTGTTTCAGTGTTTAGGGCAGTGCAGTGGTGTTCGAGCAGTGTAGGGGGTCGTGCTGGGGCTGGTGTTTCAGGGTTTAGGGCAGTGCAGTGGTGTTCAGGTAGTGTAGGGGGTCATGGTGGGGCTGGTGTTTCAGGGTTTAGGGCACTGCAGTGGTGTTCGGGTAGTGTAGGGGTCATGCTGGGGCTGGTGTTTCAGGGTTTAGGGCAGTGCAGTAGTGTTCGGGCAGTGTAGGGGGTCATGGTGGAGGTGGTGTTTCAGGGTTGAGGGCAGTGCAGTGGTGTTCAGGCAGTGTAGGGGTACATGCTGGGGGTGGTGTTTTAGGGTTTAGGGCACAGCAGTGGTGTTCGGGCTGTCTAGGGGGTCATGCAGGGTGTGGTGTTTCAGGGTTTAGGGCAGTGCAGTGGTTCGGGCAGAGTAGGGGGTCATGCAGGGAGTGTTGTTTCAGGGTTTAGGGCAGTGCAGGTGTTTTCGGGTAGTGTAGGGGGTCTTGCTGGGGTGGTGTTTCAGGGTTTAGGGCAGTGGTGTTCGGGCAGTGTAGGGGGTCTTGCTGGGGCTGGTGTTTCAGGGTTTAGGGCAGTGCAGTAGTTTTCGGGCAGTGTAGGAGGTCATACTGGAGGTAATGTTTCAGGGTTTAGGGCAGTGCAGTGGTGTGCTGGCAATGTGAAAGGTCATGCTGGGGCTGGTGTTTTAGGGATTATGGCAGAGCAGTGGTGTTCGGGCAGTGTAGGGGGTCATGCTCAGGTTGGTGTTTCAGGATTTAGGGCAGAGCAGTGGTGTTCAGTGCAGTGTAGGGCGGAACGTACTGGGGGTGGTGTTTTAGGGTTTAGGGCAGAGCAGTGGTGTTCGGGCAGTGTAGGAGGTCGTGCTGGGGCTGGTGTTTTAGGGTTTAGGTCGGTGCAGTGGGGTTCGGGCAGTGTAGGGGGTCGTGCTGGGGCTGGTGTTTCAGGGTTTAGGTCGGTGCAGTGGTGTTCGGGCAGTGTAGGGGATCGTGTTGGGGTGATGTTTCTGGGTTTAGGGCAGTGCAGTGGTGTTCAGTGAGTGTAGGGGATCGTGCTGGGGCTGGTGTGTCAGGGTTTAGGGCAGTGCACTGGTGTTCGGGCAGTGTATGGGATCATGCTGGGGCTGGTGTTTCAGGGTTTAGGGCAGTGCAGTGGTGTTCGGGCAGTGTGGGGGGTCGTGCTGGGGCTAATGTTTCAGGGTTTAGGGCAGAGCAGTGGTGTTCAGGCAGTGTAGGGGGTCGTGCTGGGGCTGGTGTTTCAGGGTTTAGGGCAGTGCAGTGGTGTTCGGGCTATTTAGGGTGTCGTGCTGGGGCTTGTGTTTCAGGGTTTAGGGAAGTGCAGTGGTGTTCGGGCAGTGTAGGGGTCGTGCTGGGGGTGGTGTTTCAGGGTTTAGAGCAGTGCAGTGGTGTTTGGGCAGTGTAGGGGATCTTTCTAGGGCTGGTGTTTCAGGGTTTAGGGCAGTGCAGTGGTGTTCGGACAGTGTAGGGGATCGTGCTGGGGTGATGTTTCTGGGTTTAGGGCAGTGCAGTGGTGTTCAGTGAGTGTAGGGGATCGTGCTGGGGCTGGTGTGTCAGGGTTTAGGGCAGTGCACTGGTGTTCGGGCAGTGTATGGGATCATGCTGGGGCTGGTGTTTCAGGGTTTAGGGCAGTGCAGTGGTGTTTGGTTGTGTAGGTGTCATGGTGGGGCTCGTGTTTCAGGGTTTAGTGCAGTGCAGTGGTGTTCAGGTAGTGTAGGAGGTCGTGCTGGGACTGGTGTTTCAGGGTTTAGGGCAGTGCAGTGGTGTTTGGGCAGTGTAGGGGGTCAAGCTGGTGCTGGTGTTTCAGTGTATAGGGCAGTGCAGTGGTGTTCAGGCAGTGTAGGGGGATGTACTGGGGGTGGTGTTTCAGGTTTTAGGGCAATGCAGTGGTGTTCGGGCAGTGTGGGGGGTCGTGCTGGGGCTAATGTTTCAGGGTTTAGGGCAGAGCAGTGGTGTTCAGGCAGTGTAGGGGGTCGTGCTGGGGCTGGTGTTTCAGGGTTTAGGGCAGTGCAGTGGTGTTCGGGCTGTTTAGGGTGTCGTGCTGGGGCTTGTGTTTCAGGGTTTAGGGAAGTGCAGTGGTGTTCGGGCAGTGTAGGGGTCGTGCTGGGGGTGGTGTTTCAGGGTTTAGAGCAGTGCAGTGGTGTTTGCGCAGTGTAGGGGATCTTTCTAGGGCTGGTGTTTCAGGGTTTAGGGCAGTGCAGTGGTGTTCGGACAGTGTAGGGGGTCTTGCTGGGGCTGGTGTTTCAGGGTTTAGGGCAGTGCAGTGGTGTTCGGGCAGTATAGGGGCTCGTTTGGGGGTGGGGTTTCTGGGTTTAGGGCAGTGCAGTGGTGTTCAGTGAGTGTAGGGGATCGTGCTGGGGCTGGTGTGTCAGGGTTTAGGGCAGTGCACTGGTGTTCGGGAAGTGTATGGGATCATGCTGGGGCTGGTGTTTCAGGGTTTAGGGCAGTGCAGTGGTGTTTGGTTGTGTAGGTGTCATGGTGGGGCTAGTGTTTCAGGGTTTAGTGCAGTGCAGTGGTGTTCAGGTAGTGTAGGAGGTCGTGCTGGGACTGGTGTTTCAGGGTTTAGGGCAGTGCAGTGGTGTTTGGGCAGTGTAGGGGGTCAAGCTGGGGCTGGTGTTTCAGTGTATAGGGCAGTGCAGTGGTGTTCAGGCAGTGTAGGGAGTCGTGCTGGGGCTGGTGTTTCAGGGTTTAGGTCGGTGCAGTGGTGTTCGGGCAGAGTAGGGGGTTGTGCAGGGGGTGGTGTTTCAGGCTTTAGGGCAGTGCAGTTGTTTTCGGGCAGTGTAGGGGGATGTACTGGGGTGGTGTTTCAGGTTTTAGGTCAGTGCTGTGGTGTTCGGGCAGTGTGGGGGGTCGTGCTGGGGCTAATGTTTCAGGGTTTAGGGCAGAGCAGTGGTGTTCAGGCAGTGTAGGGGGTCGTGCTGGGGCTGGTATTTCAGGGTTTAGGGCAGTGCAGTGGTGTTCCGGCTGTTTAGGGAGTCGTGCTGGGGCTTGTGTTTCAGGGTTTAGGGCAGTGCAGTGCTGTTCGGGCAGTGTAGGGGTCGTGCTGGGGGTGGTGTTTCAGGGTTTGGAGCAGTGCAGTGGTGTTCGGACAGTGTAGGGGGTCTTGCTGGGGTTGGTGTTTCAGGGTTTAGGGCAGTGCAGTGGTGTTCGGGCAGTATAGGGGCTCGTTCTGGGGGTGGGGTTTCAGGGTTTAGGGAAGAGCAGTGGTGTTCCGGCATTGTAGGTGGTAGTGCTGGTTTTTCAGGATTTAGTGTAGAGCAGTGGTGTTCGGGCAGTGTAGGGGGACGTACTGGGGGTGGTGTTTCAGGGTTCAGTGCTGAGCAGTGGTGTTCGGGCAGTGTTGGGGGTCTTGCTGGGGATGGTGTTTCAGGGTTTAGGGCAGTGCAGTGGTGTTCGGGCAGTGTAGTGGTTCGTGGTGGAGGTGGTGTTTCAGGGTTTTAGGGCAGGGCAGTGGTGTTCAGGCAGTGTAGGGGGTCGTGCTGGGGGTGGGGTTTCAGGGATTAGGGCAGAGCAGGGGTGTTCGGGCAGTGTAGGTGGTAGTGCTGGTTTTTCAGGGTTTAGTGCTGAGCAGTGGTGTTCGGGCAGTGTTGGGGGTCTTGCTGGTGATGGTGTTTCAGGGTTTAGGGCAGTGCAGTGGTGTTCTAGCAGTGTAGTGGGTCGTGGTGGAGGTGGTGTTTCAGGGTTTGAGGGCAGGGCAGTGGTGTTCGGGCAGGTAAGGGGGTCGTGCAGGGGCTGGTGTTTCAGGGTTTAGGGCAGTGCAGTGGTGTTTGGGGAGTGTAGGGGATCGTGCTGGGGCTGGTGTTTCAGTGTTATGTCAGTGCAGTGGTGTTCGGGCAGTGTAGGGGGTCATGCTGGGACTGGTGTTTGAGGGTTTAGGGCAGTGCAGTGGTGTTCGGGCAGTGTAGAGGTTCATGCTGGGGGTGGTGTTTCAGGGTTTAGGGCAGAGCAGTGGTGTTCGGGCAGTTTAGGGTCTCGTGCTGTGACTGGTGTTTGAGGGTTTAGGGCAGTGCAGTGGTGTTCGGGCAGTGTAGAGGGTCATGCTGGGGGTGGTGTTTCAGGGTTTAGGGCTGAGCAGTGGTGTTCGGGCAGTTTAGGGTCTCGTGCTGCTGTTGGTGTTTCAGGATTTAGGGCAGAGCAGTGGTGTTCGGCCAGTGTAGAGTGACGAGCTGTGGCTGGTGTTTCATGGTTTAGGGCAGAGCACTTGTGTTCGGGCAGTGTAGGGGGTCATGCTGGGAGTCGTGTTTCAGGGTTTAGAGCAGTGCAGTGGTGTTCAGGCAGTGTAGGGGGACGTGCTGGGGGTGGTGTTTGAGGGTTTAGGGCACAGCAGTGGTGTTCGGGCAGTCTAGGGGGTCATGCAGGGGGTGGTGTTTCAGGGTTTAGGGCAGTGCAGTGGTTCGGGCAGAGTAGGGGGTCATGCAGGGGGTGTTGTTTCAGGGTTTAGGGCAGTGCAGGTGTTTTTGGGCAGTGTAGGTGGTCTTGCTGGGGTGGTGTTTCAGGGTTTAGGGTAGTGGCGTTCGGGAAGTGTAGGGGGTCTTGCTGGGGCTGGTGTTTCAGGGTTTAGGGCAGTGCAGTAGTTTTCTGGCAGTGTAGGGGGTCATACTGGAGGTGGTGTTTCAGGGTTTAGGGCAGTGCAGTGGTGTGCAGGCAGTGTGAAGGGTCATGCTGGGGCTGGTCTTTTAGGGATTATGGCAGAGCAGTGGTGTTCTGGCAGTGTAGTGGGACGTACTGGGGGTGGTGTTTTAGGGTCTAGGGCAGAGCAGTGGTGTTAGGGCAGCGTAGGGGGTCGTGCTGGGACTGGTGTTTCAGTGTTTAGGGCAGTGCAGTGGTGTACGGGCCTTGTAGGGGGTCATGCTGGGGCTGGTGATTCAGGGTTTAGGGCAGTGCAGTGGTGTTCGGGCAGTGTAGGGGGTCATGCTGGGGCTGGTGTTTCAGGGTTTAGGCTAGAGCAGTGGTGTTCGGCAGTGTAGGTGGACTTCCTGGGGATGGTGTTTCAGGGTTTAGGGCAGTGCAGTGGTGTTAGAGCAGTGTAGAGGATGTGGTGGAGGTGGTGTTTCAGGGTTTAGGGCTATGCAGTGAGGTTCGGGCAGTGTAGGGGGTCGTGCTGGGGCTGGTGTTTCAGTGTTTAGGGCAGTGCAGTGGTGTTCGAGCAGTGTAGGGGGTCATGCTGGGGCTGGTGTTTCAGGGTTTAGGGCAGTGCAGTGGTGTTCGAGCAGTGTAGGGGGTCATGGTGGGGCTGGTGTTTCAGGGTTTAGGGCACTGCAGTGGTGTTCGGGTAGTGTAGGGGTCATGCTGCGGCTGGTGTTTCAGGGTTTAGGGCAGTGCAGTAGTGTTTGGGCAGTGTAGGGGGTCGTGGTGGAGGTGGTGTTTCAGGGTTGAGGGCAGTGCAGTGGTGTTCAGGCGGTGTAGGGGTACATGCTGGGGGTGGTGTTTTAGGGTTTAGGGCACAGCAGTGGTGTTCGGGCTGTCTAGGGGGTCATGCAGGGTGTGGTGTTTCAGGGTTTAGGGCAGTGCAGTGGTTCGGGCAGAGTAGGGGGTCATGCAGGGAGTGTTGTTTCAGGGTTTAGGGCAGTGCAGGTGTTTTCGGGCAGTGTAGGGGGTCTTGCTGGGGTGGTGTTTCAGGGTTTAGGGCAGTGGTGTTCGGGCAGTGTAGGGGGTCTTGCTGGGGCTGGTGTTTCAGGGTTTAGGGCAGTGCAGTAGTTTTCGGGCAGTGTAGGGGGTCATACTGGAGGTGGTGTTTCAGGGTTTAGGGCAGTGCAGTGGTGTGCTGGCAATGTGAAGGGTCATGCTGGGGCTGGTGTTTTAGGGATTATGGCAGAGCAGTGGTGTTCGGGCAGTGTAGGGGGTCATGCTCAGGTTGGTGTTTCAGGATTAAGGGCAGAGCAGTGGTGTTCGGGCAGTGTAGGGGGGAACGTACTGGGGTGGTGTTTTAGGGTTTAGGGCAGAGCAGTGGTGTTCGGGCAGTATAGGAGGTCGTGCTGGGGCTGGTGTTTCAGGGTTTAGGTCAGTGCAGTGGTGTTCGGGCAGTGTAGGGGATCGTGCTGGGGTGATGTTTCTGGGTTTAGGGCAGTGCAGTGGTGTTCAGTGAGTGTAGGGGATCGTGCTGGGGCTGGTGTGTCAGGGTTTAGGGCAGTGCACTGGTGTTCGGGCAGTGTATGGGATCATGCTGGGGCTGGTGTTTCAGGGTTTAGGGCAGTGCAGTGGTGTTTGGTTGTGTAGGTGTCATGGTGGGGCTCGTGTTTCAGGGTTTAGTGCAATGCAGTGGTGTTCAGGTAGTGTAGGAGGTCGTGCTGGGGCTAATGTTTCAGGGTTTAGGGCAGAGCAGTGGTGTTCAGGCAGTGTAGGGGGTCATGCTGGGGCTGGTGTTTCAGGGTTTAGGGCAGTGCAGTGGTGTTCGGGCTGTTTAGGGTGTCGTGCTGGGGCTTGTGTTTCAGGGTTTAGGGCAGTGCAGTGGTGTTCGGGCAGTGTAGGGGTCGTGCTGGGGGTGGTGTTTCAGGGTTTAGAGCAGTGCAGTGGTGTTTGGGCAGTGTAGGGGATCTTTCTAGGGCTGGTGTTTCAGGGTTTAGGGCAGTGCAGTGGTGTTCGGACAGTGTAGGGGGTCTTGCTGGGGCTGGTGTTTCAGGGTTTAGGGCAGTGCAGTGTTGTTCGGGCAGTATAGGGGCTCGTTCTGGGGGTGGGGTTTCAGGGTTTAGGGAAGAGCAGTGGTGTTCGGGCATTGTAGGTGGTAGTGCTGGTTTTTCAGGATTTAGTGTAGAGCAGTGGTGTTCGGGCAGTGTAGGGGGACGTACTGGGGGTGGTGTTTCAGGGTTTAGTGCTGAGCAGTGGTGTTCGGGCAGTGTTGGGGGTCTTGCTGGGGATGGTGTTTCAGGGTTTAGGGCAGTGCAGTGGTGTTCGGGCAGTGTAGTGGTTCGTGGTGGAGGTGGTGTTTCAGGGTTTTAGGGCAGGGCAGTGGTGTTCAGGCAGTGTAGGGGGTCGTGCTGGGGGTGGGGTTTCAGGGATTAGGGCAGAGCAGGGGTGTTCGGGCAGTGTAGGTGGTAGTGCTGGTTTTTCAGGTTTTAGTGTAGAGCAGTGGTGTTCGGGCAGTGTAGGGGGACGTACTGGGGTGGTATTTAAGGGTTTAGTGCTGAGCACTGGTGTTCGGGCAGTGTTGGGGGTCTTGCTGGTGATGGTGTTTCAGGGTTTAGGGCAGTGCAGTGGTGTTCTAGCAGTGTAGTGGGTCGTGGTGGAGGTGGTGTTTCAGGGTTTTAGGGCAGGGCAGTGGTGTTCGGGCAGGTAAGGGGGTCGTGCAGGGGCTGGTGTTTCAGGGTTTAGGGCAGTGCAGTGGTGTTTGGGGAGTGTAGGGGATCGTGCTGGGGCTGGTGTTTCAGTGTTATGTCAGTGCAGTGGTGTTCGGGCAGTGTAGGGGGTCATGCTGGGACTGGTGTTTGAGGGTTTAGGGCAGTGCAGTGGTGTTCGGGCAGTGTAGAGGGTCATGCTGGGGGTGGTGTTTCAGGGTTTAGGGTAGAGCAGTGGTGTTCGGGCAGTTTAGGGTCTCGTGCTGTGACTGGTGTTTGAGGGTTTAGGGCAGTGCAGTGGTGTTCGGGCAGTGTAGAGGGTCATGCTGGGGGTGGTGTTTCAGGGTTTAGGGCTGAGCAGTGGTGTTCGGGCAGTTTAGGGTCTCGTGCTGCTGTTGGTGTTTCAAGATTTAGGGCAGAGCAGTGGTGTTCGGCCAGTATAGAGTGACGTGCTGTGGCTGGTGTTTCATGGTTTAGGGCAGAGCACTTGTGTTCGGGCAGTGTAGGGGGTCATGCTGGGAGTGGTGTTTCAGGGTTTAGAGCAGTGCAGTGGTGTTCAGGCAGTGTAGGGGGACGTGCTGGGGGTGGTGTTTTAGGGTTTAGGGCACAGCAGTGGTGTTCGGGCAGTCTAGGGGGTCATGCAGGGGGTGGTGTTTCAGGGTTTAGGGCAGTGCAGTGGTTCGGGCAGATTAGGGGGTCATGCAGGGGGTGTTGTTTCAGGGTTTAGGGCAGTGCAGGTGTTTTTGGGCAGTGTAGGTGGTCTTGCTGGGGTGGTGTTTCAGGGTTTAGGGCAGTGGTGTTCGGGAAGTGTAGGGGGTCTTGCTGGGGCTGGTGTTTCAGGGTTTAGGGCGGTGCAGTAGTTTTCGGGCAGTGTAGGGGGTCATACTGGAGGTGGTGTTTCAGGGTTTAGGGCAGTGCAGTGGTGTGCAGGCAGTGTGAAGGGTCATGCTGGGGCTGGTCTTTTAGGGATTATGGCAGAGCAGTGGTGTTCTGGCAGTGTAGTGGGACATACTGGGGGTGGTGTTTTAGGGTTTCGGGCAGAGCAGTGGTGTTAGGGCAGCGTAGGGGGTCGTGCTGGGACTGGTGTTTCAGTTTTAGGGCAGTGCAGTGGTGTACGGGCCTTGTAGGGGGTCATGCTGGGGCTGGTGATTCAGGGTTTAGGGCAGTGCAGTGGTGTTCGGGCAGTGTAGGGGGTCATGCTGGGGCTGGTTTTTCAGGGTTTAGGCTAGAGCAGTGGTGTTCGGCAGTGTAGGTGGACTTCCTGGGGATGGTGTTTCAGGGTTTAGGGCAGTGCAGTGGTGTTAGAGCAGTGTTGGGGATGTGGTGGAGGTGGTGTTTCAGGGTTTAGGGCTATGCAGTGAGGTTCGGGCAGTGTAGGGGGTCGTGCTGGGGCTGGTGTTTCAGTGTTTAGGGCAGTGCAGTGGTATTCGAGCAGTGTAGGGGGTCGTGCTGGGGCTGGTGTTTCAGGGTTTAGGGCAGTGCAGTGGTGTTCAGGTAGTGTAGGGGGTCATGGTGGGGCTGGTGTTTCAGGGTTTAGGGCACTGCAGTGGTGTTCGGGTAGTGTAGGGGTCATGCTGGGGCTGGTGTTTCAGGGTTTAGGGCAGTGCAGTAGTGTTCGGGCAGTGTAGGGGGTCGTGGTGGAGGTGGTGTTTCAGGGTTGAGGGCAGTGCAGTGGTGTTCAGGCAGTGTAGGGGTACATGCTGGGGGTGGTGTTTTAGGGTTTAGGGCACAGCAGTGGTGTTCGGGCTGTCTAGGGGGTCATGCAGGGTGTGGTGTTTCAGGGTTTAGGGCAGTGCAGTGGTTCGGGCAGAGTAGGGGGTCATGCAGGAAGTGTTGTTTCAGGGTTTAGGGCAGTGCAGGTGTTTTCGGGCAGTGTAGGGGGTCTTGCTGGGGTGGTGTTTCAGGGTTTAGGGCAGTGGTGTTCGGGCAGTGTAGGGGGTCATACTGGAGGTGGTGTTTCAGGGTTTAGGGCAGTGCAGTGGTGTGCTGGCAATGTGAAGGGTCATGCTGGGGCTGGTGTTTTAGGGATTATGGCAGAGCAGTGGTGTTTGGGCAGTGTAGGGGGTCATGCTCAGGTTGGTGTTTCAGGATTTAGGGCAGAGCAGTGGTGTTCGGGCAGTGTAGGGGGGAACGTACTGGGGGTGGTGTTTTAGGGTTTAGGGCAGAGCAGTGGTGTTCGGGCAGTGTAGGGGGTCATGCTCAGGTTGGTGTTTCAGGATTTAGGGCAGAGCAGTGGTGTTCGGGCAGTGTAGGGGGAACGTACTGGGGGTGGTGTTTTAGGGTTTAGGGCAGAGCAGTGCGGGTCGGGCAGTCTAGGGGGTCATGCAGGGGGTGGTGTTTCAGGGTTTAGGGCAGTGCAGTGGTGTTTGGGCAGAGTAGGGGGTCATGCAGGGGGTGTTGTTTCAGGGATTAGGGCAGTGCAGGTGTTTTCGGGCAGTGTAGGGGGTCTTGCTGGGGTGGTGTTTCAGGGTTTAGGGCAGTGGTGTTCGGGCAGTGTAGGGGGTCTTGCTGGGGCTGGTGTTTCAGGGTTTAGGGCAGTGCAGTAGTTTTCGGGCAGTGTAGGGGGTCATACTGGAGGTGGTGTTTCAGGGTTTAGGGCAGTGCAGTGGTGTGCAGGCAGTGTGAAGGGTCATGCTGGGGCTGGTGTTTTAGGGATTATGGCAGAGCAGTGGTGTTCGGGCAGTGTAGGGGGTCATGCTCGGGTTGGTGTTTCAGGGTTTAGGGCAGAGCAGTGGTGTTTGGGCAGTGTAGGGGAACATTCTGGGGGTGGTGTTTCAGGGTTTAGAGCAGTGCAGGGGTGTTTGGGCAGTGTAGGGGATCTTTCTAGGGCTGGTGTTTCAGGGTTTAGGGCAGTGCAGTGGTGTTCGGACAGTGTAGGGGGTCTTGCTGGGGCTGGTGTTTCAGGGTTTAGGGCAGTGCAGTGGTGTTCGGGCAGTATAGGGGCTCGTTCTGGGGGTGGGGTTTCAGGGTTTAGGGAAGAGCAGTGGTGTTCGGGCATTGTAGGTGGTAGTGCTGGTTTTTCAGGATTTAGTGTAGAGCAGTGGTGTTCGGGCAGTGTAGGGGGACGTACTGGGCGTGGTGTTTCAGGGTTCAGTGCTGAGCAGTGGTGTTCGGGCAGTGTTGGGGGTCTTGCTGGGGATGGTGTTTCAGGGTTTAGGGCAGTGCAGTGGTGTTCGGGCAGTGTAGTGGTTCGTGGTGGAGGTGGTGTTTCAGGGTTTTAGGGCAGGGCAGTGGTGTTCAGGCAGTGTAGGGGGTCGTGCTGGGGGTGGGGCTTCAGGGATTAGGGCAGAGCAGGGGTGTTCGGGCAGTGTAGGTGGTAGTGCTGGTTTTTCAGGTTTTAGTGTAGAGCAGTGGTGTTCAGGCAGTGTAGGGGGACGTACTGGGGTGGTATTTAAGGGTTTAGTGCTGAGCAGTGGTGTTCGGGCAGTGTTGGGGGTCTTGCTGGTGATGGTGTTTCAGGGTTTAGGGCAGTGCAGTGGTGTTCTAGCAGTGTAGTGGGTCGTGGTGGAGGTGGTGTTTCAGGGTTTTAGGGCAGGGCAGTGGTGTTTGGGCAGGTAAGGGGGTCGTGCAGGGGCTGGTGTTTCAGGGTTTAGGGCAGTGCAGTGGTGTTTGGGTAGTGTAGGGGATCGTGCTGGGGCTGGTGTTTCAGTGTTATGTCAGTGCAGTGGTGTTCGGGCAGTGTAGGGGGTCATGCTGGGACTGGTGTTTGAGGGTTTAGGGCAGTGCAGTGGTGTTCGGGCAGTGTAGAGGGTCATGCTGGGGGTGGTGTTTCAGGGTTTAGGGCAGAGCAGTGGTGTTCGGGCAGTTTAGGGTCTCGTGCTGTGACTGGTGTTTGAGGGTTTAGGGCAGTGCAGTGGTGTTCGGGCAGTGTAGAGTGATGTGCTGTGGCTGGTGTTTCATGGTTTAGGGCAGAGCACTTGTGTTCGGGCAGTGTAGGGGGTCATGCTGGGAGTGGTGTTTCAGGGTTTAGAGCAGTGCAGTGGTTTTCAGGCAGTGTAGGGGGACGTGCTGGGGGTGGTGTTATAGGGTTTAGGACACAGCAGTGGTGTTCGGGCAGTCTAGGGGGTCATGCAGGGGGTGGTGTTTAAGGTTTAGGGCAGTGCAGTGGTTCGGGCAGAATAGGGGGTCATGCAGGGGGTGTTGTTTCAGGGTTGAGGGCAGTGCAGGTGTTTTTGGGCAGTGTAGGTGGTCTTTCTGGGGTGGTGTTTCAGGGTTTAGGGCAGTGGTGTTCGGGCAGTGTAGGGGGTCTTGCTGGGGCTGGTGTTTCAGGGTTTAGGGTAGTGCAGTAGTTTTCGGGCAGTGTAGGGGGTCATACTGGAGGTGGTGTTTCAGGGTTTAGGGCAGTGCCGTGGTGTGCAGGCAGTGTGAAGGGTCATGCTGGGGCTGGTCTTTTAGGGATTATGGCAGAGCAGTGGTGTTCTGGCAGTGTAGTGGGACGTACTGGGGTGGTATTTTAGGGTTTAGGGCAGAGCAGTGGTGTTAGGGCAGCGTAGGGGGTCATGCTGGGACTAGTGTTTCAGTGTTTAGGGCAGTGCAGTGGTGTACGGGCCTTGTAGAGGGGGCATGCTGGGGCTGGTGATTCAGGGTTTAGGGCAGTGCAGTGGTGTTCGGGCAGTGTAGGGGGTCGTGCTGGGGCTGGTGTTTCAGGGTTTAGGCTAGAGCAGTGGTGTTCGGCAGTGTAGGTGGACTTCCTGGGGATGGTGTTTCAGGGTTTAGGGCAGTGCAGTGGTGTTAGAGCAGTGTAGGGGATATGGTGGAGGTGGTGTTTCAGGGTTTAGGGCTATGCAGTGAGGTTCGGGCAGTGTAGGGGGTCCTGCTGGGGCTGGTGTTTCAGTGTTTAGGGCAGTGCAGTGGTGTTCGAGCAGTGTAGGGGGTCGTGCTGGGGCTGGTGTTTCAGGGTTTAGGGCAGTGCAGTGGTGTTCAGGTAGTGTAGGGGGTCATGGTGGGGCTGGTGTTTCAGGGTTTAGGGCACTGCAGTGGTGTTCGGGTAGTGTAGGGGTCATGCTGGGGCTGGTGTTTCAGGGTTTAGGGCAGTGCAGTAGTGTTCGGGCAGTGTAGGGGGTCATGGTGGAGGTGGTGTTTCAGGGTTGAGGGCAGTGCAGTGGTGTTCAGGCAGTGTAGGGGTACATGCTGGGGGTGGTGTTTTAGGGTTTAGGGCACAGCAGTGGTGTTCGGGCTGTCTAGGGGGTCAAGCAGGGTGTGGTGTTTCAGGGTTTAGGGCAGTGCAGTGGTTCGGGCAGAGTAGGGGGTCATGCAGGGAGTGTTGTTTCAGGGTTTAGGGCAGTGCAGGTGTTTTCGGGTAGTGTAGGGGGTCTTGCTGGGGTGGTGTTTCAGGGTTTAGGGCAGTGGTGTTCGGGCAGTGTAGGGGGTCTTGCTGGGGCTGGTGTTTCAGGGTTTAGGGCAGTGCAGTAGTTTTCGGGCAGTGTAGGAGGTCATACTGGAGGTGATGTTTCAGGGTTTAGGGCAGTGCAGTGGTGTGCTGGCAATGTGAAAGGTCATGCTGGGGCTGGTGTTTTAGGGATTATGGCAGAGCAGTGGTGTTCGGGCAGTGTAGGGGGTCATGCTCAGGTTGGTGTTTCAGGATTTAGGGCAGAGCAGTGGTGTTCAGTGCAGTGTAGGGCGGAACGTACTGGGGGTGGTGTTTTAGGGTTTAGGGCAGAGCAGTGGTGTTCGGGCAGTGTAGGAGGTCGTGCTGGGGCTGGTGTTTTAGGGTTTAGGTCGGTGCAGTGGGGTTCGGGCAGTGTAGGGGGTCGTGCTGGGGCTGGTGTTTCAGGGTTTAGGTCGGTGCAGTGGTGTTCGGGCAGTGTAGGGGATCGTGCTGGGGTGATGTTTCTGGGTTTAGGGCAGTGCAGTGGTGTTCAGTGAGTGTAGGGGATCGTGCTGGGGCTGGTGTGTCAGGGTTTAGGGCAGTGCACTGGTGTTCGGGCAGTGTATGGGATCATGCTGGGGCTGGTGTTTCAGGGTTTAGGGCAGTGCAGTGGTGTTCGGGCAGTGTGGGGGGTCGTGCTGGGGCTAATGTTTCAGGGTTTAGGGCAGAGCAGTGGTGTTCAGGCAGTGTAGGGGGTCGTGCTGGGGCTGGTGTTTCAGGGTTTAGGGCAGTGCAGTGGTGTTCGGGCTATTTAGGGTGTCGTGCTGGGGCTTGTGTTTCAGGGTTTAGGGAAGTGCAGTGGTGTTCGGGCAGTGTAGGGGTCGTGCTGGGGGTGGTGTTTCAGGGTTTAGAGCAGTGCAGTGGTGTTTGGGCAGTGTAGGGGATCTTTCTAGGGCTGGTGTTTCAGGGTTTAGGGCAGTGCAGTGGTGTTCGGACAGTGTAGGGGATCGTGCTGGGGTGATGTTTCTGGGTTTAGGGCAGTGCAGTGGTGTTCAGTGAGTGTAGGGGATCGTGCTGGGGCTGGTGTGTCAGGGTTTAGGGCAGTGCACTGGTGTTCGGGCAGTGTATGGGATCATGCTGGGGCTGGTGTTTCAGGGTTTAGGGCAGTGCAGTGGTGTTTGGTTGTGTAGGTGTCATGGTGGGGCTCGTGTTTCAGGGTTTAGTGCAGTGCAGTGGTGTTCAGGTAGTGTAGGAGGTCGTGCTGGGACTGGTGTTTCAGGGTTTAGGGCAGTGCAGTGGTGTTTGGGCAGTGTAGGGGGTCAAGCTGGTGCTGGTGTTTCAGTGTATAGGGCAGTGCAGTGGTGTTCAGGCAGTGTAGGGGGTCGTGCTGGGGCTGGTGTTTCAGGTTTTAGGTCGGTGCAGTGGTGTTCGGGCAGAGTAGGGGGTTGTGCAGGGGGTGGTGTTTCAGGCGTTAGGGCAGTGCAGTTGTTTTCGGGCAGTGTAGGGGGATGTACTGGGGGTGGTGTTTCAGGTTTTAGGGCAATGCAGTGGTGTTCGGGCAGTGTGGGGGGTCGTGCTGGGGCTAATGTTTCAGGGTTTAGGGCAGAGCAGTGGTGTTCAGGCAGTGTAGGGGGTCGTGCTGGGGCTGGTGTTTCAGGGTTTAGGGCAGTGCAGTGGTGTTCGGGCTGTTTAGGGTGTCGTGCTGGGGCTTGTGTTTCAGGGTTTAGGGAAGTGCAGTGGTGTTCGGGCAGTGTAGGGGTCGTGCTGGGGGTGGTGTTTCAGGGTTTAGAGCAGTGCAGTGGTGTTTGCGCAGTGTAGGGGATCTTTCTAGGGCTGGTGTTTCAGGGTTTAGGGCAGTGCAGTGGTGTTCGGACAGTGTAGGGGGTCTTGCTGGGGCTGGTGTTTCAGGGTTTAGGGCAGTGCAGTGGTGTTCGGGCAGTATAGGGGCTCGTTTGGGGGTGGGGTTTCTGGGTTTAGGGCAGTGCAGTGGTGTTCAGTGAGTGTAGGGGATCGTGCTGGGGCTGGTGTGTCAGGGTTTAGGGCAGTGCACTGGTGTTCGGGAAGTGTATGGGATCATGCTGGGGCTGGTGTTTCAGGGTTTAGGGCAGTGCAGTGGTGTTTGGTTGTGTAGGTGTCATGGTGGGGCTAGTGTTTCAGGGTTTAGTGCAGTGCAGTGGTGTTCAGGTAGTGTAGGAGGTCGTGCTGGGACTGGTGTTTCAGGGTTTAGGGCAGTGCAGTGGTGTTTGGGCAGTGTAGGGGGTCAAGCTGGGGCTGGTGTTTCAGTGTATAGCGCAGTGCAGTGGTGTTCAGGCAGTGTAGGGAGTCGTGCTGGGGCTGGTGTTTCAGGGTTTAGGTCGGTGCAGTGGTGTTCGGGCAGAGTAGGGGGTTGTGCAGGGGGTGGTGTTTCAGGCTTTAGGGCAGTGCAGTTGTTTTCGGGCAGTGTAGGGGGATGTACTGGGGTGGTGTTTCAGGTTTTAGGTCAGTGCAGTGGTGTTCGGGCAGTGTGGGGGGTCGTGCTGGGGCTAATGTTTCAGGGTTTAGGGCAGAGCAGTGGTGTTCAGGCAGTGTAGGGGGTCGTGCTGGGGCTGGTGTTTCAGGGTTTAGGGCAGTGCAGTGGTGTTCCGGCTGTTTAGGGTGTCGTGCTGGGGCTTGTGTTTCAGGGTTTAGGGCAGTGCAGTGCTGTTCGGGCAGTGTAGGGGTCGTGCTGGGGGTGGTGTTTCAGGGTTTAGAGCAGTGCAGTGGTGTTCGGACAGTGTAGGGGGTCTTGCTGGGGTTGGTGTTTCAGGGTTTAGGGCAGTGCAGTGGTGTTCGGGCAGTATAGGGGCTCGTTCTGGGGGTGGGGTTTCAGGGTTTAGGGAAGAGCAGTGGTATTCCGACATTGTAGGTGGTAGTGCTGGTTTTTCAGGATTTAGTGTAGAGCAGTGGTGTTCGGGCAGTTTAGGGGGACGTACTGGGGGTGGTGTTTCAGGGTTCAGTGCTGAGCAGTGGTGTTCGGGCAGTGTTGGGGGTCTTGCTGGGGATGGTGTTTCAGGGTTTAGGGCAGTGCAGTGGTGTTCAGGCAGTGTAGGGGGTCGTGCTGGGGCTGGTGTTTCAGGGTTTAGGGCAGTGCAGTGGTGTTCGGGCTGTTTAGGGTGTCGTGCTGGGGCTTGTGTTTCAGGGTTTAGGGAAGTGCAGTGGTGTTCGGGCAGTGTAGGGGTCGTGCTGGGGGTGGTGTTTCAGGGTTTAGAGCAGTGCAGTGGTGTTTGGGCAGATTAGGGTGTCGTGCTGGTGCTGGTTTTTCCGGATTTAGGGCAGACCAGTGGTGTTCGGGCAGTGTAGGGGGACGTGCTGGGGCTGGTGTTTCAGGGTTTAGGGCAGAGCAGTGGTGTTCGGCCAGTGTAGGGGGTCTTGCTGGGGCTGGTGTTTCAGGGTTTAGGGCAGTGCAGTGGTGTTCGGGCAGTATAGGGGCTCGTTCTGGGGGTGGGGTTTCAGGGTTTAGGGAAGAGCAGTGGTGTTCCGGCATTGCAGGTGGTAGTGCTGGTTTTTCAGGATTTAGTGTAGAGCAGTGGTGTTCGGGCAGTGTAGGGGGACGTACTGGGGGTGGTGTTTCAGGGTTCAGTGCTGAGCAGTGGTGTTCGGGCAGTGTTGGGGGTCTTGCTGGGGATGGTGTTTCAGGGTTTAGGGCAGTGCAGTGGTGTTCGGGCAGTGTAGTGGTTCGTGGTGGAGGTGGTGTTTCAGGGTTTTAGGGCAGGGCAGTGGTGTTCAGGCAGTGTAGGGGGTCGTGCTGGGGGTGGGGTTTCAGGGATTAGGGCAGAGCAGGGGTGTTCGGGCAGTGTAGGTGGTAGTGCTGGTTTTTCAGGGTTTAGTGCTGAGCAGTGGTGTTCGGGCAGTGTTGGGGGTCTTGCTGGTGATGGTGTTTCAGGGTTTAGGGCAGTGCAGTGGTGTTCTAGCAGTGTAGTGGGTCGTGGTGGAGGTGGTGTTTCAGGGTTTGAGGGCAGGGCAGTGGTGTTCGGGCAGGTAAGGGGGTCGTGCAGGGGCTGGTGTTTCAGGGTTTAGGGCAGTGCAGTGGTGTTTGGGGAGTGTAGGGGATCGTGCTGGGGCTGGTGTTTCAGTGTTATGTCAGTGCAGTGGTGTTCGGGCAGTGTAGGGGGTCATGCTGGGACTGGTGTTTGAGGGTTTAGGGCAGTGCAGTGGTGTTCGGGCAGTGTAGAGGTTCATGCTGGGGGTGGTGTTTCAGGGTTTAGGGCAGAGCAGTGGTGTTCGGGCAGTTTAGGGTCTCGTGCTGTGACTGGTGTTTGAGGGTTTAGGGCAGTGCAGTGGTGTTCGGGCAGTGTAGGGGATGTGGTGGAGGTGGTGTTTCAGGGTTTAGGGCTATGCAGTGAGGTTCGGGCCGTGTAGGGGGTCGTGCTGGGGCTGGTGTTTCAGGGTTTAGGGCAGTGCAGTGGTGTTTGGGCAGTGTAGGGGGTCAAGCTGGGGCTGGTGTTTCAGTGTATAGCGCAGTGCAGTGGTGTTCAGGCAGTGTAGGGAGTCATGCTGGGGCTGGTGTTTCAGGGTTTAGGTCGGTGCAGTGGTGTTCGGGCAGAGTAGGGGGTTGTGCAGGGGGTGGTGTTTCAGGCTTTAGGGCAGTGCAGTTGTTTTCGGGCAGTGTAGGGGGATGTACTGGGGTGGTGTTTCAGGTTTTAGGTCAGTGCAGTGGTGTTCGGGCAGTGTGGGGGGTCGTGCTGGGGCTAATGTTTCAGGGTTTAGGGCAGAGCAGTGGTGTTCAGGCAGTGTAGGGGGTCGTGCTGGGGCTGGTGTTTCAGGGTTTAGGGCAGTGCAGTGGTGTTCCGGCTGTTTAGGGTGTCGTGCTGGGGCTTGTGTTTCAGGGTTTAGGGCAGTGCAGTGCTGTTCGGGCAGTGTAGGGGTCGTGCTGGGGGTGGTGTTTCAGGGTTTAGAGCAGTGCAGTGGTGTTCGGACAGTGTAGGGGGTCTTGCTGGGGTTGGTGTTTCAGGGTTTAGGGCAGTGCAGTGGTGTTCGGGCAGTATAGGGGCTCGTTCTGGGGGTGGGGTTTCAGGGTTTAGGGAAGAGCAGTGGTATTCCGACATTGTAGGTGGTAGTGCTGGTTTTTCAGGATTTAGTGTAGAGCAGTGGTGTTCGGGCAGTTTAGGGGGACGTACTGGGGGTGGTGTTTCAGGGTTCAGTGCTGAGCAGTGGTGTTCGGGCAGTGTTGGGGGTCTTGCTGGGGATGGTGTTTCAGGGTTTAGGGCAGTGCAGTGGTGTTCAGGCAGTGTAGGGGGTCGTGCTGGGGCTGGTGTTTCAGGGTTTAGGGCAGTGCAGTGGTGTTCGGGCTGTTTAGGGTGTCGTGCTGGGGCTTGTGTTTCAGGGTTTAGGGAAGTGCAGTGGTGTTCGGGCAGTGTAGGGGTCGTGCTGGGGGTGGTGTTTCAGGGTTTAGAGCAGTGCAGTGGTGTTTGGGCAGATTAGGGTGTCGTGCTGGTGCTGGTTTTTCCGGATTTAGGGCAGACCAGTGGTGTTCGGGCAGTGTAGGGGGACGTGCTGGGGCTGGTGTTTCAGGGTTTAGGGCAGAGCAGTGGTGTTCGGCCAGTGTAGGGGGTCTTGCTGGGGCTGGTGTTTCAGGGTTTAGGGCAGTGCAGTGGTGTTCGGGCAGTATAGGGGCTCGTTCTGGGGGTGGGGTTTCAGGGTTTAGGGAAGAGCAGTGGTGTTCCGGCATTGCAGGTGGTAGTGCTGGTTTTTCAGGATTTAGTGTAGAGCAGTGGTGTTCGGGCAGTGTAGGGGGACGTACTGGGGGTGGTGTTTCAGGGTTCAGTGCTGAGCAGTGGTGTTCGGGCAGTGTTGGGGGTCTTGCTGGGGATGGTGTTTCAGGGTTTAGGGCAGTGCAGTGGTGTTTGGGCAGTGTAGTGGTTCGTGGTGGAGGTGGTGTTTCAGGGTTTTAGGGCAGGGCAGTGGTGTTCAGGCAGTGTAGGGGGTCGTGCTGGGGGTGGGGTTTCAGGGATTAGGGCAGAGCAGGGGTGTTCGGGCAGTGTAGGTGGTAGTGCTGGTTTTTCAGGGTTTAGTGCTGAGCAGTGGTGTTCGGGCAGTGTTGGGGGTCTTGCTGGTGATGGTGTTTCAGGGTTTAGGGCAGTGCAGTGGTGTTCTAGCAGTGTAGTGGGTCGTGGTGGAGGTGGTGTTTCAGGGTTTGAGGGCAGGGCAGTGGTGTTCGGGCAGGTAAGGGGGTCGTGCAGGGGCTGGTGTTTCAGGGTTTAGGGCAGTGCAGTGGTGTTTGGGGAGTGTAGGGGATCGTGCTGGGGCTGGTGTTTCAGTGTTATGTCAGTGCAGTGGTGTTCGGGCAGTGTAGGGGGTCATGCTGGGACTGGTGTTTGAGGGTTTAGGGCAGTGCAGTGGTGTTCGGGCAGTGTAGAGGTTCATGCTGGGGGTGGTGTTTCAGGGTTTAGGGCAGAGCAGTGGTGTTCGGGCAGTTTAGGGTCTCGTGCTGTGACTGGTGTTTGAGGGTTTAGGGCAGTGCAGTGGTGTTCGGGCAGTGTAGAGGGTCATGCTGGGGGTGGTGTTTCAGGGTTTAGGGCTGAGCAGTGGTGTTCGGGCAGTTTAGGGTCTCGTGCTGCTGTTGGTGTTTCAGGATTTAGGGCAGAGCAGTGGTGTTCGGCCAGTGTAGAGTGACGAGCTGTGGCTGGTGTTTCATGGTTTAGGGCAGAGCACTTGTGTTCGGGCAGTGTAGGGGGTCATGCTGGGAGTGGTGTTTCAGGGTTTAGAGCAGTGCAGTGGTGTTCAGGCAGTGTAGGGGGACGTGCTGGGGGTGGTGTTTTAGGGTTTAGGGGACAGCAGTGGTGTTCGGGCAGTCTAGGGGGTCATGCAGGGGGTGGTGTTTCAGGGTTTAGGGCAGTGCAGTGGTTCGGGCAGAGTAGGGGGTCATGCAGGGGGTGTTGTTTCAGGGTTTAGGGCAGTGCAGGTGTTTTTGGGCAGTGTAGGTGGTCTTGCTGGGGTGGTGTTTCAGGGTTTAGGGTAGTGGCGTTCGGGAAGTGTAGGGGGTCTTGCTGGGGCTGGTGTTTCAGGGTTTAGGGCAGTGCAGTAGTTTTCGGGCAGTGTAGGGGGTCATACTGGAGGTGGTGTTTCAGGGTTTAGGGCAGTGCAGTGGTGTGCAGGCAGTGTGAAGGGTCATGCTGGGGCTGGTCTTTTAGGGATTATGGCAGAGCAGTGGTGTTCTGGCAGTGTAGTGGGACGTACTGGGGGTGGTGTTTTAGGGTCTAGGGCAGAGCAGTGGTGTTAGGGCAGCGTAGGGGGTCGTGCTGGGACTGGTGTTTCAGTGTTTAGGGCAGTGCAGTGGTGTACGGGCCTTGTAGGGGGTCATGCTGGGGCTGGTGATTCAGGGTTTAGGGCAGTGCAGTGGTGTTCGGGCAGTGTAGGGGGTCATGCTGGGGCTGGTGTTTCAGGGTTTAGGCTAGAGCAGTGGTGTTCGGCAGTGTAGGTGGACTTCCTGGGGATGGTGTTTCAGGGTTTAGGGCAGTGCAGTGGTGTTAGAGCAGTGTAGAGGATGTGGTGGAGGTGGTGTTTCAGGGTTTAGGGCTATGCAGTGAGGTTCGGGCAGTGTAGGGGGTCGTGCTGGGGCTGGTGTTTCAGTGTTTAGGGCAGTGCAGTGGTGTTCGAGCAGTGTAGGGGGTCATGCTGGGGCTGGTGTTTCAGGGTTTAGGGCAGTGCAGTGGTGTTCGAGCAGTGTAGGGGGTCATGGTGGGGCTGGTGTTTCAGGGTTTAGGGCACTGCAGTGGTGTTCGGGTAGTGTAGGGGTCATGCTGCGGCTGGTGTTTCAGGGTTTAGGGCAGTGCAGTAGTGTTTGGGCAGTGTAGGGGGTCGTGGTGGAGGTGGTGTTTCAGGGTTGAGGGCAGTGCAGTGGTGTTCAGGCGGTGTAGGGGTACATGCTAGGGGTGGTGTTTTAGGGTTTAGGGCACAGCAGTGGTGTTCGGGCTGTCTAGGGGGTCATGCAGGGTGTGGTGTTTCAGGGTTTAGGGCAGTGCAGTGGTTCGGGCAGAGTAGGGGGTCATGCAGGGAGTGTTGTTTCAGGGTTTAGGGCAGTGCAGGTGTTTTCGGGCAGTGTAGGGGGTCTTGCTGGGGTGGTGTTTCAGGGTTTAGGGCAGTGGTGTTCGGGCAGTGTAGGGGGTCTTGCTGGGGCTGGTGTTTCAGGGTTTAGGGCAGTGCAGTAGTTTTCGGGCAGTGTAGGGGGTCATACTGGAGGTGGTGTTTCAGGGTTTAGGGCAGTGCAGTGGTGTGCTGGCAATGTGAAGGGTCATGCTGGGGCTGGTGTTTTAGGGATTATGGCAGAGCAGTGGTGTTCGGGCAGTGTAGGGGGTCATGCTCAGGTTGGTGTTTCAGGATTAAGGGCAGAGCAGTGGTGTTCGGGCAGTGTAGGGGGGAACGTACTGGGGTGGTGTTTTAGGGTTTAGGGCAGAGCAGTGGTGTTCGGGCAGTATAGGAGGTCGTGCTGGGGCTGGTGTTTCAGGGTTTAGGTCAGTGCAGTGGTGTTCGGGCAGTGTAGGGGATCGTGCTGGGGTGATGTTTCTGGGTTTAGGGCAGTGCAGTGGTGTTCAGTGAGTGTAGGGGATCGTGCTGGGGCTGGTGTGTCAGGGTTTAGGGCAGTGCACTGGTGTTCGGGCAGTGTATGGGATCATGCTGGGGCTGGTGTTTCAGGGTTTAGGGCAGTGCAGTGGTGTTTGGTTGTGTAGGTGTCATGGTGGGGCTCGTGTTTCAGGGTTTAGTGCAATGCAGTGGTGTTCAGGTAGTGTAGGAGGTCGTGCTGGGGCTAATGTTTCAGGGTTTAGGGCAGAGCAGTGGTGTTCAGGCAGTGTAGGGGGTCATGCTGGGGCTGGTGTTTCAGGGTTTAGGGCAGTGCAGTGGTGTTCGGGCTGTTTAGGGTGTCGTGCTGGGGCTTGTGTTTCAGGGTTTAGGGCAGTGCAGTGGTGTTCGGGCAGTGTAGGGGTCGTGCTGGGGGTGGTGTTTCAGGGTTTAGAGCAGTGCAGTGGTGTTTGGGCAGTGTAGGGGATCTTTCTAGGGCTGGTGTTTCAGGGTTTAGGGCAGTGCAGTGGTGTTCGGACAGTGTAGGGGGTCTTGCTGGGGCTGGTGTTTCAGGGTTTAGGGCAGTGCAGTGTTGTTCGGGCAGTATAGGGGCTCGTTCTGGGGGTGGGGTTTCAGGGTTTAGGGAAGAGCAGTGGTGTTCGGGCATTGTAGGTGGTAGTGCTGGTTTTTCAGGATTTAGTGTAGAGCAGTGGTGTTCGGGCAGTGTAGGGGGACGTACTGGGGGTGGTGTTTCAGGGTTTAGTGCTGAGCAGTGGTGTTCGGGCAGTGTTGGGGGTCTTGCTGGGGATGGTGTTTCAGGGTTTAGGGCAGTGCAGTGGTGTTCGGGCAGTGTAGTGGTTCGTGGTGGAGGTGGTGTTTCAGGGTTTTAGGGCAGGGCAGTGGTGTTCAGGCAGTGTAGGGGGTCGTGCTGGGGGTGGGGTTTCAGGGATTAGGGCAGAGCAGGGGTGTTCGGGCAGTGTAGGTGGTAGTGCTGGTTTTTCAGGTTTTAGTGTAGAGCAGTGGTGTTCGGGCAGTGTAGGGGGACGTACTGGGGTGGTATTTAAGGGTTTAGTGCTGAGCACTGGTGTTCGGGCAGTGTTGGGGGTCTTGCTGGTGATGGTGTTTCAGGGTTTAGGGCAGTGCAGTGGTGTTCTAGCAGTGTAGTGGGTCGTGGTGGAGGTAGTGTTTCAGGGTTTTAGGGCAGGGCAGTGGTGTTCGGGCAGGTAAGGGGGTCGTGCAGGGGCTGGTGTTTCAGGGTTTAGGGCAGTGCAGTGGTGTTTGGGGAGTGTAGGGGATCGTGCTGGGGCTGGTGTTTCAGTGTTATGTCAGTGCAGTGGTGTTCGGGCAGTGTAGGGGGTCATGCTGGGACTGGTGTTTGAGGGTTTAGGGCAGTGCAGTGGTGTTCGGGCAGTGTAGAGGGTCATGCTGGGGGTGGTGTTTCAGGGTTTAGGGTAGAGCAGTGGTGTTCGGGCAGTTTAGGGTCTCGTGCTGTGACTGGTGTTTGAGGGTTTAGGGCAGTGCAGTGGTGTTCGGGCAGTGTAGAGGGTCATGCTGGGGGTGGTGTTTCAGGGTTTAGGGCTGAGCAGTGGTGTTCGGGCAGTTTAGGGTCTCGTGCTGCTGTTGGTGTTTCAAGATTTAGGGCAGAGCAGTGGTGTTCGGCCAGTATAGAGTGACGTGCTGTGGCTGGTGTTTCATGGTTTAGGGCAGAGCACTTGTGTTCGGGCAGTGTAGGGGGTCATGCTGGGAGTGGTGTTTCAGGGTTTAGAGCAGTGCAGTGGTGTTCAGGCAGTGTAGGGGGACGTGCTGGGGGTGGTGTTTTAGGGTTTAGGGCACAGCAGTGGTGTTCGGGCAGTCTAGGGGGTCATGCAGGGGGTGGTGTTTCAGGGTTTAGGGCAGTGCAGTGGTTCGGGCAGATTAGGGGGTCATGCAGGGGGTGTTGTTTCAGGGTTTAGGGCAGTGCAGGTGTTTTTGGGCAGTGTAGGTGGTCTTGCTGGGGTGGTGTTTCAGGGTTTAGGGCAGTGGTGTTCGGGAAGTGTAGGGGGTCTTGCTGGGGCTGGTGTTTCAGGGTTTAGGGCGGTGCAGTAGTTTTCGGGCAGTGTAGGGGGTCATACTGGAGGTGGTGTTTCAGGGTTTAGGGCAGTGCAGTGGTGTGCAGGCAGTGTGAAGGGTCATGCTGGGGCTGGTCTTTTAGGGATTATGGCAGAGCAGTGGTGTTCTGGCAGTGTAGTGGGACATACTGGGGGTGGTGTTTTAGGGTTTAGGGCAGAGCAGTGGTGTTAGGGCAGCGTAGGGGGTCGTGCTGGGACTGGTGTTTCAGTTTTAGGGCAGTGCAGTGGTGTACGGGCCTTGTAGGGGGTCATGCTGGGGCTGGTGATTCAGGGTTTAGGGCAGTGCAGTGGTGTTCGGGCAGTGTAGGGGGTCATGCTGGGGCTGGTTTTTCAGGGTTTAGGCTAGAGCAGTGGTGTTCGGCAGTGTAGGTGGACTTCCTGGGGATGGTGTTTCAGGGTTTAGGGCAGTGCAGTGGTGTTAGAGCAATGTTGGGGATGTGGTGGAGGTGGTGTTTCAGGGTTTAGGGCTATGCAGTGAGGTTCGGGCAGTGTAGGGGGTCGTGCTGGGGCTGGTGTTTCAGTGTTTAGGGCAGTGCAGTGGTATTCGAGCAGTGTAGGGGGTCGTGCTGGGGCTGGTGTTTCAGGGTTTAGGGCAGTGCAGTGGTGTTCAGGTAGTGTAGGGGGTCATGGTGGGGCTGGTGTTTCAGGGTTTAGGGCACTGCAGTGGTGTTCGGGTAGTGTAGGGGTCATGCTGGGGCTGGTGTTTCAGGGTTTAGGGCAGTGCAGTAGTGTTCGGGCAGTGTAGGGGGTCGTGGTGGAGGTGGTGTTTCAGGGTTGAGGGCAGTGCAGTGGTGTTCAGGCAGTGTAGGGGTACATGCTGGGGGTGGTGTTTTAGGGTTTAGGGCACAGCAGTGGTGTTCGGGCTGTCTAGGGGGTCATGCAGGGTGTGGTGTTTCAGGGTTTAGGGCAGTGCAGTGGTTCGGGCAGAGTAGGGGGTCATGCAGGAAGTGTTGTTTCAGGGTTTAGGGCAGTGCAGGTGTTTTCGGGCAGTGTAGGGGGTCTTGCTGGGGTGGTGTTTCAGGGTTTAGGGCAGTGGTGTTCGGGCAGTGTAGGGGGTCATACTGGAGGTGGTGTTTCAGGGTTTAGGGCAGTGCAGTGGTGTGCTGGCAATGTGAAGGGTCATGCTGGGGCTGGTGTTTTAGGGATTATGGCAGAGCAGTGGTGTTTGGGCAGTGTAGGGGGTCATGCTCAGGTTGGTGTTTCAGGATTTAGGGCAGAGCAGTGGTGTTCGGGCAGTGTAGGGGGGAACGTACTGGGGGTGGTGTTTTAGGGTTTAGGGCAGAGCAGTGGTGTTCGGGCAGTGTAGGGGGTCATGCTCAGGTTGGTGTTTCAGGATTTAGGGCAGAGCAGTGGTGTTCGGGCAGTGTAGGGGGAACGTACTGGGGGTGGTGTTTTAGGGTTTAGGGCAGAGCAGTGGTGTTCGGGCAGTGTAGGAGGTCGTGCTGGGGCTGGTGTTTCGGGGTTTAGGTCGGTGCAGTGGTGTTCGGGCAGTGTAGGGGGTCGTGCTGGGGCTGGTGTTTCAGGGTTTAGGTCGGTGCAGTGGTGTTCGGGCAGTGTAGGGGATCGTGCTGGGGTGATGTTTCTGGGTTTAGGGCAGTGCAGTGGTGTTCAGTGAGTGTAGGGGATTGTGCTGGGGCTGGTGTGTCAGGGTTTAGGACAGTGCACTGGTGTTCGGGCAGTGCATGGGATCATCCTGGGGCTGGTGTTTCAGGGTTTAGGGCAGTGCAGTGGTGTTTGGTTGTGTAGGTGTCATGGTGGGGCTCGTGTTTCAGGGTTTAGTGCAGTGCAGTGGTGTTCAGGTAGTGTAGGAGGTCGTGCTGGGGCTGGTGTTGCAGGGTTTAGGGCAGTGCAGTGTTGTTTTGGCAGTGTAGGGGGTCAAGCTGGGGCTGGTGTTTCAGTGTATAGGGCAGTGCAGTGGTGTTCAGGCAGTGTAGGGGGTCGTGCTGGGGCTGGTGTTTCAGGTTTTAGGTCGGTGCAGTGGTGTTCGGGCAGAGTAGGGGGTTGTGCAGGGGGTGGTGTTTCAGGCTTTAGGGCAGTGCAGTTGTTTTCGGGCAGTGTAGGGGGATGTACTGGGGGTGGTGTTTCAGGTTTTAGGGCAGTGCAGTGGTGTTCGGGCAGTGTGGGTGGTCGTGCTGGGGCTAATGTTTCAGGGTTTAGGGCAGAGCAGTGGTGTTCAGGCAGTGTAGGGGGTCGTGCTGGGGCTGGTGTTTCAGGGTTTAGGGCAGTGCAGTGGTGTTCGGGCTGTTTAGGGTGTCGTGCTGGGGGTGGTGCTTCAGGGTTTAGGGCAGAACAGTGGTGTTCGGGCAGTTTAGGGTGTCGTGCTGGTGCTGGTGTTTCAGGATTTTGGGCAGAGCAGTGGTGTTCGGGCAGTGTAGGGGGTCATGCAGGGGGATGGTGTTTCAGGGTTTAGGGCAGTGCAGTGGTGTTCGGGCAGTGTAGGGGGTCATGCAGGGGGATGGTGTTTCAGGGTTTAGGGCAGTGCAGTGGTGTTCGGGCAGTGTAGCGGGTCATGCTGGGTGTGGCGTTTCAGGGTTTTGGGCAGTGCAGTGGTGTTCAGGCAGTGTGAGGGGTCGTGCTGGGGCTGGTGTTTTAGGGATTAGGGCAGTGCAGTGGTGTTCGGGCAGTGTAGGGGGTCGTGATGGGGGTGGGGTTTCAGGGTTTAGGGCAGAGCAGTGATGTTCGGGCAGTGTAGGGGGTTGTGCTGGTGCTGGTTTTTCAGGATTTAGGGTAGAGCAGTGGTGTTCGGGCAGTGTAGGGGGACGTACTCGGGGTGGTATTTCAGGGTTTATTGCTGAGCAGTGGTGTTCGGGCAGTGTAGGGGGTCTTGCTGGGGATGGTGTTTCAGGGTTTAGGGCAGTGCAGTGGTGTTTGGGCAATGTAGTGGGTCGTGGTGGAGGTGGTGTTTCAGGGTTTTAGGGCAGGGCAGGGGTGTTCGGGCAGTGTAGGGGGCCATGCTGGGGGTGGTGTTTCAGGGTTTAGGGCAGTGCAGCGGTGCTCGTGGAGTGTAGGGGATCCTGCTGGGGCTGGTGTTTCAGGGTTACGGAAGTGCAGTGGTGTTCGGGCAGTGTAGGGGGTCGTGCTGGGGCTGATGTTTAAGGGTTTAGGGCAGTGCAGTGGTGTTTGGGCACTGTAGGAGGTCAAGGTGGGGCTCGTCATTCAGGGTTTAGGGCAGTGCAGTGGTGTTCAGGCAGTATAAGGGGTCATGCTGGGGCTGGTGTTTCAGTGTTTAGGGCAGTGCAGTGGTGTTTAGGCAGTGTAGAGGGTCGTGCTGGGGCTGGTATTTCAGGTTTTAGGGCAGTGCAGTGGTGTTCATGCAGTGTAGTGTGTCGTGCTGGGGGTGGTTTTTCAGGGTTTAGGGCAGAGCAGTGGTGTTCGGCCAGTGTAGGGGGACGTGCTGGGGATGGTGTTTTAGGGTTTAGGGCAGATCAGTGGTGTTCGACCAGTGTAGGGGTCGTGCTGGGGGTGGTGTTTCAGGGTTTAGGGCAGTGCAGGGGTGTTCAGGCAGTGTAGGGGTACATGCTGGGGGTGGTGTTTTAGGGTTTAGGGCACAGCAGTGGTGTTCGGGCTGTCTAGGGGGTCATGCAGGGTGTGGTGTTTCAGGGTTTAGGGCAGTGCAGTGGTTCGGGCAGAGTAGGGGGGTCATGCAGGGAGTGTTGTTTCAGGGTTTAGGGCAGTGCAGGTGTTTTCGGGCAGTGTAGGGGGTCTTGCTGGGGTGGTGTTTCAGGGTTTAGGGCAGTGGTGTTCGGGCAGTGTAGGGGTTCTTGCTGGGGCTGGTGTTTCAGGGTTTAGGGCAGTGCAGTAGTTTTCGGGCAGTGTAGGGGGTCATACTGGAGGTGGTGTTTCAGGGTTTAGGGCAGTGCAGTGGTGTGCTGGCAATGTGAAGGGTCATGCTGGGGCTGGTGTTTTAGGGATTATGGCAGAGCAGTGGTGTTCGGGCAGTGTAGGGGGTCATGCTCAGGTTGGTGTTTCAGGATTTAGGGCAGAGCAGTGGTGTTCGGTGCAGTGTAGGGGGGAACGTACTGGGGGTGGTGTTTTAGGGTTTAGGGCAGAGCAGTGGTGTTCGGGCAGTGTAGGAGGTCGTGCTGGGGCTGGTGTTTCAGGGTTTAGGTCGGTGCAGTGGTGTTCGGGCAGTGTAGGGGGTCGTGCTGGGGCTGGTGTTTCAGGGTTTAGGTCGGTGCAGTGGTGTTCGGGCAGTGTAGGGGATCGTGCTTGGGTGATGTTTCTGGGTTTAGGGCAGTGCAGTGGTGTTCAGTGAGTGTAGGGGATCGTGCTGGGGCTGGTGTGTCAGGGTTTAGGGCAGTGCACTGGTGTTCGGGCAGTGTATGGGATCATGCTGGGGCTGGTGTTTCAGGGTTTAGGGCAGTGCAGTGGTGTTTGGTTGTGTAGGTGTCATGGTGGGGCTCGTGTTTCAGGGTTTAGTGCAGTGCAGTGGTGTTCAGGTAGTGTAGGAGGTCGTGTTGGGACTGGTGTTTCAGGGTTTAGGGCAGTGGTGTTTGGGCAGTGTAGGGGGTCAAGCTGGGGCTGGTGTTTCAGTGTATAGGGCAGTGCAGTGGTGTTCAGGTAGTGTAGGGGGTCGTGCTGGGGCTGGTGTTTCAGGTTTTAGGTTGGTGCAGTGGTGTTCGGGCAGAGTAGGGGGTTGTGCAGGGGGTGGTGTTTCAGGCTTTAGGGCAGTGCAGTTGTTTTCTGGCAGTGTAGGGGGGTGTACTGGGGGTGGTGTTTCAGGTTTTAGGGCAGTGCAGTGGTGTTCGGGCAGTGTGGGGGGTCGTGCTGGGGCTAATGATTCAGGGTTTAGGGCAGAGCAGTGGTGTTCAGGCAGTGTAGGGGTCGTGCTGGGGCTGGTGTTTCAGGGTTTAGGGCAGTGCAGTGGTGTTCGGGCTGTTTAGGGTGTCGTGCTGGGGCTTGTGTTTCAGGGTTTAGGGCAGTGCAGTGGTGTTCGGGCAGTGTAGGGGTCGTGCTGGGGGTGGTGTTTCAGGGTTTAGAGCAGTGCAGTGGTGTTTGGGCAGTGTAGGGGATCTTTCTAGGGCTGGTGTTTCAGGGTTTAGGGCAGTGCAGTGGTGTTCGGACAGTGTAGGGGGTCTTGCTGGGGCTGGTGTTTCAGGGTTTAGGGCAGTGCAGTGGTGTTCGGGCAGTATAGGGGCTCGTTCTGGGGGTGGGGTTTCAGGGTTTAGGGAAGAGCAGTGGTGTTCGGGCATTGTAGGTGGTAGTGCTGGTTTTTCAGGATTTAGTGTAGAGCAGTGGTGTTCGGGCAGTGTTGGGGGTCTTGCTGGGGATGGTGTTTCAGGGTTTAGGGCAGTGCAGTGGTGTTCGGGCAGTGTAGTGGTTCATGGTGGAGGTGGTGTTTCAGGGTTTTAGGGCAGGGCAGTGGTGTTCAGGCAGTGTAGGGGGTCGTGCTGGGGGTGGGGTTTCAGGGATTAGGGCAGAGCAGGGGTGTTCGGGCAGTGTAGGTGGTAGTGCTGGTTTTTCAGGTTTTAGTGTAGAGCAGTGGTGTTCGGGCAGTGTAGGGGGACGTACTGGGGTGGTATTTAAGGGTTTAGTGCTGAGCAGTGGTGTTCGGGCAGTGTTGGGGGTCTTGCTGGTGATGGTGTTTCAGGGTTTAGGGCAGTGCAGTGGTGTTCTAGCAGTGTAGTGGGTCGTGGTGGAGGTGGTGTTTCAGGGTTTTAGGGCAGGGCAGTGGTGTTCGGGCAGGTAAGGGGGTCGTGCAGGGGCTGGTGTTTCAGGGTTTAGGGCAGTGCAGTGGTGTTTGGGGAGTGTAGGGGATCGTGCTGGGGCTGGTGTTTCAGTGTTATGTCAGTGCAGTGGTGTTCGGGCAGTGTAAGGGGTCATGCTGGGACTGGTGTTTGAGGGTTTAGGGCAGTGCAGTGGTGTTCGGGCAGTGTAGAGGGTCATGCTGGGGGTGGTGTTTCAGGGTTTAGGGCAGAGCAGTGGTGTTCGGGCAGTTTAGGGTCTCGTGCTGTGACTGGTGTTTGAGGGGTTAGGGCAGTGCAGTGGTGTTAGGGCAGTGTAGAGGGTCATGCTGGGGGTGGTGTTTCAGGGTTTAGGGCTGAGCAGTGGTGTTCGGGCAGTTTAGGGTCTCGTGCTGCTGTTGGTGTTTCAGGATTTAGGGCAGAGCAGTGGTGTTCGGCCAGTGTAGAGTGACGTGCTGTGGCTGGTGTTTCATGGTTTAGGGCAGAGCACTTGTGTTCGGGCAGTGTAGGGGGTCATGCTGGGAGTGGTGTTTCAGGGTTTAGAGCAGTGCAGTGGTGTTCAGGCAGTGTAGGGGGATGTGCTGGGGGTGGTGTTTTAGGGTTTAGGGCACAGCAGTGGTGTTCAGGCAGTCTAGGGGGTCATGCAGGGGGTGGTGTTTCAGGGTTTAGGGCAGTGCAGTGGTTCGGGCAGAGTAGGGGTCATGCAGGGGGTGTTGTTTCAGGGGTTAGGGCAGTGCAGGTGTTTTTGGGCAGTGTAGGTGGTCTTGCTGGGGTGGTGTTTCAGGGTTTAGGGCAGTGGTGTTCAAGAAGTGTAGGGGGTCATACTGGAGGTGGTGTTTCAGGGTTTAGGGCAGTGCAGTGGTGTGCAGGCAGTGTGAAGGGTCATGCTGGGGCTGGTCTTTTAGGGATTATGGCAGAGCAGTGGTGTTCTGGCAGTGTAGTGGGACGTACTGGGGGTGGTGTTTTAGGGTTTAGGGCAGAGCAGTGGTGTTAGGGGAGCGTAGGGGGTCGTGCTGGGACTGGTGTTTCAGTGTTTAGGGCAGTGCAGTGGTGTACGGGCCTTGTAGGGGGTCATGCTGGGGCTGGTGATTCAGGGTTTAGGGCAGTGCAGTGGTGTTCGAGCAGTGTAGGGGGTCATGCTGGGGCTGGTGTTTCAGGGTTTAGGCTAGAGCAGTGGTGTTCGGCAGTGTAGGTGGACTTCCTGGGGATGGTGTTTCAGGGTTTAGGGCAGTGCAGTGGTGTTAGAGCAGTGTAGGGGATGTGGTGGAGGTGGTGTTTCAGGGTTTAGGGCTATGCAGTGAGGTTCGGGCAGTGTAGGGGGTCGTGCTGGGGCTGGTGTTTCAGTGTTTAGGGCAGTGCAGTGGTGTTCGAGCAGTGTAGGGGGTCGTGCTGGGGCTGGTGTTTCAGGGTTTAGGGCAGTGCAGTGGTGTTCAGGTAGTGTAGGGGGTCATGGTGGGGCTGGTGTTTCAGGGTTTAGGGCACTGCAGTGGTGTTCGGGTAGTGTAGGGGTCATGCTGGGGCTGGTGTTTCAGGGTTTAGGGCAGTGTAGTAGTGTTCGGGCAGTGTAGGGGGTCGTGGTGGAGGTGGTGTTTCAGGGTTGAGGGCAGTGCAGTGGTGTTCAGGCAGTGTAGGGGTACATGCTGGGGGTGGTGTTTTAGGGTTTAGGGCACAGCAGTGGTGTTCGGGCTGTCTAGGGGGTCATGCAGGGTGTGGTGTTTCAGGGTTTAGGGCAGTGCAGTGGTTTGGGCAGAGTAGGGGGTCATGCAGGGAGTGTTGTTTCAGGGTTTAGGGCAGTGCAGGTGTTTTCGGGCAGTGTATGGGGTCTTGCTGGGGTGGTGTTTCAGGGTTTAGGGCAGTGGTGTTCGGGCAGTGTAGGGGGTCTTGCTGGGGCTGGTGTTTCAGGGTTTAAGGCAGTGCAGTAGTTTTCGGGCAGTGTAGGGGGTCATACTGGAGGTGGTGTTTCAGGGTTTAGGGCAGTGCAGTGGTGTGCTGGCAATGTGAAGGGTCATGCTGGGGCTGGTGTTTTAGGGATTATGGCAGAGCAGTGGTGTTCGGGCAGTGTAGGGGGTCATGCTCAGGTTGGTGTTTCAGGATTTAGGGCAGAGCAGTGGTGTTCGGGCAGTGTAGGGGGAACGTACTGGGGGTGGTGTTTTAGGGTTTAGGGCAGAGCAGTGGTGTTCGGGCAGTGTAGGAGGTCGTGCGGGGGCTGGTGTTTCAGGGTTTAGGTCGGTGCAGTGGTGTTCGGGCAGTGTAGGGGATCGTGCTGGGGTGATGTTTCTGGGTTTAGGGCAGTGCAGTGGTGTTCAGTGAGTGTAGGGGATCGTGCTGGGGCTGGTGTGTCAGGGTTTAGGGCAGTGCACTGGTGTTCGGGCAGTGTATGGGATCATGCTGGGGCTGGTGTTTCAGGGTTTAGGGCAGTGCAGTGGTGTTTGGTTGTGTAGGTGTCATGGTGGGGCTCGTGTTTCAGGGTTTAGTGCAGTGCAGTGGTGTTCAGGTAGTGTAGGAGGTCGTGCTGGGACTGGTGTTTCAGGGTTTAGGGCAGTGCAGTGGTGTTTGGGCAGTGTAGGGGGTCAAGCTGGGGCTGGTGTTTCAGTGTATAGGGCAGTGCAGTGGTGTTCAGGCAGTGTAGGGGGTCGTGCTGGGGCTGGTGTTTCAGGTTTTAGGTCGGTGCAGTGGTGTTCGGGCAGAGTAGGGGGTTGTGCAGGGGGTGGTGTTTCAGGCTTTAGGGCAGTGCAGTTGTTTTCGGGCAGTGTAGGGGGATGTACTGGGGGTGGTGTTTCAGGTTTTAGGGCAGTGCAGTGGTGTTCGGGCAGTGTGGGGGGTCGTGCTGGGGCTAATGTTTCAGGGTTTAGGGCAGAGCAGTGGTGTTCAGGCAGTGTAGGGGGTCGTGCTGGGGCTGGTGTTTCAGGGTTTAGGGCAGTGCAGTGGTGTTCGGGCAGTGTAGGGGTCGTGCTGGGGGTGGTGTTTCAGGGTTTAGAGCAGTGCAGTGGTGTTTGGCAGTGTAGGGGATCTTTCTAGGGCTGGTGTTTCAGGGTTTAGGGCAGTGCAGTGGTGTTCGGACAGTGTAGCGGGTCTTGCTGGGGCTGGTGTTTCAGGGTTAAGGGCAGTGCAGTGGTGTTCGGGCAGTATAGGGGCTCGTTCTGGGGGTGGGGTTTCAGGGTTTAGGGAAGAGCAGTGGTGTTCGGGCATTGTAGGTGGTAGTGCTGGTTTTTCTGGATTTAGTGTAGAGCAGTGGTGTTCGGGCAGTGTAGGGGGACGTACTGGGGGTGGTGTTTCAGGGTTTAGTGCTGAGCAGTGGTGTTCGGGCAGTGTTGGGGGTCTTGCTGGGGATGGTGTTTCAGGGTTTAGGGCAGTGCAGTGGTGTTCGGGCAGTGTAGTGGTTCGTGGTGGAGGTGGTGTTTCAGGGTTTTAGGGCAGGGCAGTGGTGTTCAGGCAGTGTAGGGGGTCGTGCTGGGGGTGGGGTTTCAGGGATTAGGGCAGAGCAGGGGTGTTCGGGCAGTGTACGTGGTAGTGCTGGTTTTTCAGGTTTTAGTGTAGAGCAGTGGTGTTCGGGCAGTGTAGGGGGACGTACTGGGGTGGTATTTAAGGGTTTAGTGCTGAGCACTGGTGTTCGGGCAGTGTTGGGGGTCTTGCTGGTGATGGTGTTTCAGGGTTTAGGGCAGTGCAGTGGTGTTCTAGCAGTGTAGTGGGTCGTGGTGGAGGTGGTGTTTCAGGGTTTTAGGGTAGGGCAGTGGTGTTCGGGCAGGTAAGGGGGTCGTGCAGGGGCTGGTGTTTCAGGGTTTAGGGCAGTGCAGTGGTGATTGGGGAGTGTAGGGGATCGTGCTGGGGCTGGTATTTCAGTGTTATGTCAGTGCAGTGGTGTTCTGGCAGTGTAGGGGGTCATGCTGGGACTGGTGTTTGAGGGTTTAGGGCAGTGCAGTGGTGTTCGGGCAGTGTAGAGGGTCATGCTGGGGGTGGTGTTTCAGGGTTTAGGGCAGAGCAGTGGTGTTCGGGCAGTTTAGGGTCTCGTGCTGTGACTGGTGTTTGAGGGTTTAGGGCAGTGCAGTGGTGTTCGGGCAGTGTAGAGGGTCATGCTGGGGGTGGTGTTTCAGGGTTTAGGGCTGAGCAGTGGTGTGCGGGCAGTTTAGGGTCTCGTGCTGCTGTTGGTGTTTCAGGATTTAGGGCAGAGCAGTGGTGTTCGGCCAGTGTAGAGTGACGTGCTGTGGCTGGTGTTTCATGGTTTAGGGCAGAGCACTTGTGTTTGGGCAGTGTAGGGGGTCATGCTGGGAGTGGTGTTTCAGGGTTTAGAGCAGTGCAGTGGTGTTCAGGCAGTGTAGGGGGACGTGCTGGGGGTGGTGTTTTAGGGTTTAGGGCACAGCAGTGGTGTTCGGGCAGTCTAGGGTGTCATGCAGGGGGTGGTGTTTCAGGGTTTAGGGCAGTGCAGTGGTTCGGGCAGAGTAGGGGGTCATGCAGGGGGTGTTGTTTCAGGGTTTAGGGCAGTGCAGGTGTTTTTGGGCAGTGTAGGTGGTCTTGCTGGGGTGGTGTTTCAGGGTTTAGGGCAGTGGTGTTCGGGAAGTGTAGGGGGTCTTGCTGGGGCTGGTGTTTCAGGGTTTAGGGCAGTGCAGTAGTTTTCGGGCAGTGTAGGGGGTCATACTGGAGGTGGTGTTTCAGGGTTTAGGGCAGTGCAGTGGTGTGCAGGCAGTGTGAAGGGTCATGCTGGGGCTGGTCTTTTAGGGATTATGGCAGAGCAGTGGTGTTCTGGCAGTGTAGTGGGACGTACTGGGGGTGGTGTTTTAGGGTTTAGGGCAGAGCAGTGGTGTTAGGGCAGCGTAGGGGGTCATGCTGGGACTAGTGTTTCAGTGTTTAGGGCAGTGCAGTGGTGTACGGGCCTTGTAGGGGGTCATGCTGGGGCTGGTGATTCAGGGTTTAGGGCAGTGCAGTGGTGTTCAGGCAGTGTAGGGGGTCATGCTGGGGCTGGTGTTTCAGGGTTAAGGCTAGAGCAGTGGTGTTCGGCAGTGTAGGTGGACTTCCTGGGGATGGTGTTTCAGGGTTTAGGGCAGTGCAGTGGTGTTAGAGCAGTGTAGGGGATGTGGTGGAGGTGGTGTTTCAGGGTTTAGGGCTATGCAGTGAGGTTCGGGAAGTGTAGGGGGTCGTGCTGGGGCTGGTGTTTCAGTGTTTAGGGCAGTGCAGTGGTGTTCGAGCAGTGTAGGGGGTCGTGCTGGGGCTGGTGTTTCAGGGTTTAGGGCAGTGCAGTGGTGTTCAGGTAGTGTAGGGGGTCATGGTGGGGCTGGTGTTTCAGGGTTTAGGGCACTGCAGTGGTGTTCGGGTAGTGTAGGGGTCATGCTGGGGCTGGTGTTTCAGGGTTTAGGGCAGTGCAGTAGTGTTCGGGCAGTGTAGGGGGTCGTGGTGGAGGTGGTGTTTCAGGGTTGAGGGCAGTGTAGTGGTGTTCAGGCAGTGTAGGGGTACATGCTGGGGGTGGTGTTTTAGGGTTTAGGGCACAGCAGTGGTGTTCGGGCTGTCTAGGGGGTCATGCAGGGTGTGGTGTTTCAGGGTTTAGGGCAGTGCAGTGGTTCGGGCAGAGTAGGGGGTCATGCAGGGAGTGTTGTTTCAGGGTTTAGGGCAGTGCAGGTGTTTTCGGGCAGTGTAGGGGGTCTTGCTGGGGTGGTGTTTCAGGGTTTAGGGCAGTGGTGTTCGGGCAGTGTAGGGGGTCTTGCTGGGGCTGGTGTTTCAGGGTTTAGGGCAGTGCAGTAGTTTTCGGGCAGTGTAGGGGGTCATACTGGAGGTGGTGTTTCAGGGTTTAGGGCAGTGCAGTGGTGTGCTGGCAATGTGAAGGGTCATGCTGGGGCTGGTGTTTTAGGGATTATGGCAGAGCAGTGGTGTTCGGGCAGTGTAGGGGGTCATGCTCAGGTTGGTGTTTCAGGATGTAGGGCAGAGCAGTGGTGTTCGGGCAGTGTAGGAGGGAACGTACTGGGGGTGGTGTTTTAGGGTTTAGGGCAGAGCAGTGGTGTTCGGGCAGTGTAGGAGGTCGTGCTGGGGCTGGTGTTTCAGGGTTTAGGTCGGTGCAGTGGTGTTCGGGCAGTGTAGGGGGTCGTGCTGGGGCTGGTGTTTCAGGGTTTAGGTCGGTGCAGTGGTGTTCGGGCAGTGTAGGGGATCGTGCTGGGGTGATGTTTCTGGGTTTAGGGCAGTGCAGTGGTGTTCGGTGAGTGTAGGGGATTGTGCTGGGGCTGGTGTGTCAGGGTTTAGGGCAGTGCACTGGTGTTCGAGCAGTGTATGGGATCATGCTGGGGCTGGTGTTTCAGGGTTTAGGGCAGTGCAGTGGTGTTTGGTTGTGTAGGGGTCATGGTGGGGCTCGTGTTTCAGGGTTTAGTGCAGTGCAGTGGTGTTCAGGTAGTGTAGGAGGTCGTGCTGGGGCTGGTGTTTCAGGGTTTAGGGCAGTGCAGTGTTGTTTGGGCAGTGTAGGGGGTCAAGCTGGGGCTGGTGTTTCAGTGTATAGGGCAGTGCAGTGGTGTTCAGGCAGTGTAGGGGGTCGTGCTGGGGCTGGTGTTTCAGGTTTTAGGTCGGTGCAGTGGTGTTCAGGCAGAGTAGGGGGTTGTGCAGGGGGTGGTGTTTCAGGCTTTAGGGCAGTGCAGTTGTTTTCGGGCAGTGTAGGGGGATGTACTGGGGGTGGTGTTTCAGGTTTTAGGGCAGTGCAGTGGTGTTCGGGCAGTGTGGGGGGTCGTGCTGGGGCTAATGTTTCAGGGTTTAGGGCAGAGCAGTGGTGTTCAGGCAGTGTAGGGGGTCGTGCTGGGGCTGGTGTTTCAGGGTTTAGGGCAGTGCAGTGGTGTTCGGGCTGTTTAGGGTGTCGTGCTGGGGCTTGTGTTTCAGGGTTTAGGGCAGTGCAGTGGTGTTCGGGAAGTGTAGGGTGTCGTGCTGGGGGTGGTGCTTCAGGGTTTAGGGCAGGGCAGTGGTGTTCGGGCAGTTTAGGGTGTCGTGCTGGTGCTGGTGTTTCAGGATTTTGGGCAGAGCAGTGGTGTTCGGGAAGTTTAGGGGGTTGTGCAGGGGGTGGTGTTTCAGGGTTTAGGGGAGTGCAGTGGTGTTCGGGCAGTGTAGGGGGTCATGCAGGGGGATGGTGTTTCAGGGTTTAGGGCAGTGCAGTGGTGTCCGGGCTGTGTAGCGGGTCGTGCTGGGTGTGGCGTTTCAGGGTTTAAGGCAGTGCAGTGGTGTTCAGGCAGTGTGAGGGGTCGTGCTGGGGCTGGTGTTTTAGGGATTAGGGCAGTGCAGTGGTGTTCGGGCAGTGTAGGGGGTCGTGATGGGGGTGGGGTTTCAGGGTTTAGGGCAGAGCAGTGATGTTCGGGCAGTGTAGGGGGTTGTGCTGGTACTGGTTTTTCAGGATTTAGGGTAGAGCAGTGGTGTTCGGGCAGTGTAGGGGGACGTACTGGGGGTGGTATTTCAGGGTTTATTGCTGAGCAGTGGTGTTCGGGCAGTGTAGGGGGTCTTGCTGGGGATGGTGTTTCAGGGTTTAGGGCAGTGCAGTGGTGTTTGGGCAATGTAGTGGGTCGTGGTGGAGGTGGTGTTTCAGGGTTTTAGGGCAGGGCAGGGGTGTTCGGGCAGTGTAGGGGGCCGTGCTGGGGGTGGTGTTTCAGGGTTTAGGGCAGTGCAGTGGTGCTCGTGGAGTGTAGGGGATCGTGCTGGGGCTGGTGTTTCAGGGTTTAGGGCAGTGCAGTGGTGTTCGTGCAGTGTAGGGTGTCGTGCTGGGGGTGGTTTTTCAGGGTTTAGGGCAGAGCAGTGGTGTTCGGCCAGTGTAGGGGGATGTGCTGGGGATGGTGTTTTAGGGTTTAGGGCAGATCAGTGGTGTTCGACCAGTGTAGGGGTCGTGCTGGGGGTGGTGTTTCAGGGTTTAGGGCAGTGCAGTGGTGTTCGGGCAGTGTAGGGGATCTTGCTGGGGCTGGTGTTTCAGGGTTTAGGGCAGTGCAGTGGTGTTCGGGCAGTGTAGGGGGTCTTGCTGGGGCTGGTGTTTCAGGGTTTAGGGCAGTGCAGTGGTGTTCGGGCAGTATAGGGGCTCGTTCTGGGGGTGGGGTTTCAAGGTTTAGGGAAGAGAAGTGGTGTTCGGGCATTGTAGGTGGTAGTGCTGGTTTTTCAGGTTTTAGTGTAGAGCAGTGGTGTTCGGGCAGTGTAGGGGGACGTACTGGGGGTGGTGTTTCAGGGTTTAGTGCTGAGCAGTGGTGTTCGGGCAGTGTTGGGGGTCTTGCTGGGGATGGTGTTTCAGGGTTTAGGCAGTGCAGTGGAGTTCGGGCGATGTAGTGGGTCGTGGTGGAGGTGGTGTTTTAGGGTTTTAGGGCAGGGCACGGGTGTTCGGGCAGTGTAGGGGGCCGTGCTGGAGGTGGTGTTTCAGGGTTTAGGGCAGTGCAGTGGTGCTCGTGCAGTGTAGGGGATCGTGCTGGGGCTGGTGTTTCAGGGTTACGGAAGTACAGTGGTGTTCGAGCAGTGTAGGGGGTCGTGCTGCGGCTGGTGTTTTAGGGTTTAGAGCAGTGCAGTGGTGTTCGGGCAGTGTAGGGGGTTGTGCTGGGGCTGATGTATAAGGGTTTAGGGCAGTGCAGTGGTGTTCGTGCACTGTAGGAGGTGAAGGTGGGGCTCGTCATTCAGGGTTTAGGGCAGTGCAGTGGTGTTCGGGCAGTATAGGGGGTCATGCTGGGGCTGGTGTTTCAGTGTTTAGGGCAGTGCAGTGGTGTTTAGGCAGTGTGGAGGGTCGTGCTGGGGCTTGTATTTCAGGTTTTAGGGCAGTGCACTGGTGTTCGGGCAGTGTAGGGTGTCATGCTGGGGGTGGTTTTTCAGGGTTTAGGGCAGAGCAGTGGTGTTCGGCCAGTGTACGGGGACGTGCTGGGGGTGGTGTTTCAGGGTTTAGAGCAGATCAGTGGTGTTCGAGCAGTGTAGGGGTCGTGCTGGGGTGGTGTTTCAGGGTTTAGGGCAGTGCAGTGGTGTTCGGGCAGTGTAGGGGATCTTGCTGGGGCTGGTGTTTCAGGGTTTAGGGCAGTGCAGTGGTGTTTGGGCAGTGTAGGGGGTCATGCTGGGGTTGGTGTTTCTGGGTTTAGGGCAGTGCAGTGGTGTTCAGACAGTGTAGGGGGTCTTGCTGGGGCTGGTGTTTCAGGGTTTAGGGCAGTGCAGTGGTGTTCGGGCAGTATAGGGGCTCTTTCTGGGGGTGGGGTTTCAGGGTTTAGGGAAGAGCAGTGGTGTTCGGGCATTGTAGGTGGTAGTGCTGGTTTTTCAGGATTTAGTGTAGAGCAGTGGTATTCGGGCAGTGTAGGGGGACGTACTGGGGGTGGTGTTTCAGGGTTTAGGGCAGTGCAGTGGTGTTCGGGCAGTGTAGTGGTTCGTGGTGGAGGTGGTGTTTCAGGGTTTTAGGGCAGGGCAGTGGTGTTCAGGCAGTGTAGGGGGTCGTGCTGGGGGTGGGGTTTCAGGGATTAGGGCAGAGCAGGGGTGTTCGGGCAGTGTAGGTGGTAGTGCTGGTTTTTCAGGTTTTAGTGTAGAGCAGTGGTGTTCGGGCAGTGTAGGGGGACGTACTGGGGTGGTATTTAAGGGTTTAGTGCTGAGCAGTGGTGTTCGGGCAGTGTTGGGGGTCTTGCTGGTGATGGTGTTTCAGGGTTTAGGGCAGATCAGTGGTGTTCTAGCAGTGTAGTGGGTCGTGGTGGAGGTGGTGTTTCAGGGTTTTAGGGTAGGGCAGTGGTGTTCGGGCAGGTAAGGGGGTCGTGCAGGGGCTGGTGTTTCAGGGTTTAGGGCAGTGCAGTGGTGTTTGGGGAGTGTAGGGGATCGTGCTGGGGCTGGTATTTCAGTGTTATGTCAGTGCAGTGGTGTTCTGGCAGTGTAGGGGGTCATGCTGTGACTGGTGTTTGAGGGTTTAGGGCAGTGCAGTGGTGTTCGGGCAGTGTAGAGGGTCATGCTGGGGGTGGTGTTTCAGGGTTTAGGGCAGAGCAGTGGTGTTCGGGCAGTTTAGGGTCTCGTGCTGTGACTGGTGTTTGAGGGTTTAGGGCAGTGCAGTGGTGTTCGGGCAGTGTAGAGGGTCATGCTGGGGGTGGTGTTTCAGGGTTTAGGGCTGAGCAGTGGTGTGCGGGCAGTTTAGGGTCTCGTGTTGCTGTTGGTGTTTCAGGATTTAGGGCAGAGCAGTGGTGTTCGGCCAGTGTAGAGTGACGTGCTGTGGCTGGTGTTTCATGGTTTAGGGCAGAGCACTTGTGTTCGGGCAGTGTAGGGGGTCATGCTGGGAGTGGTGTTTCAGGGTTTAGAGCAGTGCAGTGGTGTTCAGGCAGTATAGGGGGACGTGCTGGGGTTGGTGTTTTAGGGTTTAGGGCACAGCAGTGGTGTTCGGGCAGTCTAGGGGGTCATGCAGGGGGTGGTGTTTCAGGGTTTAGGGCAGTGCAGTGGTTCGGGCAGAGTAGGGGGTCATGCAGGGGGTGTTGTTTCAGGGTTTAGGGCAGTGCAGGTGTTTTTGGGCAGTGTAGGTGGTCTTGCTGGGGTGGTGTTTCAGGGTTTAGGGCAGTGGTGTTAGGGAAGTGTAGGGGGTCTTGCTGGGGCTGGTGTTTCAGGGTTTAGGGCAGTGCAGTAGTTTTCGGGCAGTGTAGGGGGTCATACTGGAGGTGGTGTTTTAGGGTTTAGGGCAGTGCAGTGGTGTGCAGGCAGTGTGAAGGGTCATGCTGGGGCTGGTCTTTTAGGGATTATGGCAGAGCAGTGGTGTTCTGGCAGTGTAGTGGGACGTACTGGGGGTGGTGTTTTAGGGTTTAGGGCAGAGCAGTGGTGTTAGGGCAGCGTAGGGGGTCATGCTGGGACTAGTGTTTCAGTGTTAAGGGCAGTGCAGTGGTGTACGGGCCTTGTAGGGGGTCATGCTGGGGCTGGTGATTCAGGGTTTAGGGCAGTGCAGTGGTGTTCGGGCAGTGTAGGGGGTCATGCTGGGGCTGGTGTTTCAGGGTTAAGGCTAGAGCAGTGGTGTTCGGCAGTGTAGGTGGACTTCCTGGGGATGGTGTTTCAGGGTTTAGGGCAGTGCAGTGGTGTTAGAGCAGTGTAGGGGATGTGGTGGAGGTGGTGTTTCAGGGTTTAGGGCTATGCAGTGAGGTTCGGGCCGTGTAGGGGGTCGTGCTGGGGCTGGTGTTTCAGTGTTTAGGGCAGTGCAGTGGTGTTCGAGCAGTGTAGGGGGTCGTGCTGGGGCTGGTGTTTCAGGGTTTAGGGCAGTGCAGTGGTGTTCAGGTAGTGTAGGGGGTCATGGTGGGGCTGGTGTTTCAGGGTTTAGGGCACTGCAGTGGTGTTCGGGTAGTGTAGGGGTCATGCTGGGGCTGGTGTTTCAGGGTTTAGGGCAGTGCAGTAGTGTTCGGGCAGTGTAGGGGGTCGTGGTGGAGGTGGTGTTTCAGGGTTGAGGGCAGTGTAGTGGTGTTCAGGCAGTGTAGGGGTACATGCTGGGGGTGGTGTTTTAGGGTTTAGGGCACAGCAGTGGTGTTCGGGCTGTCTAGGGGGTCATGCAGGGTGTGGTGTTTCAGGGTTTAGGGCAGTGCAGTGGTTCGGGCAGAGTAGGGGGTCATGCAGGGAGTGTTGTTTCAGGGTTTAGGGCAGTGCAGGTGTTTTCGGGCAGTGTAGGGGGTCTTGCTGGGGTGGTGTTTCAGGGTTTAGGGCAGTGGTGTTCGGGCAGTGTAGGGGGTCTTGCTGGGGCTGGTGTTTCAGGGTTTAGGGCAGTGCAGTAGTTTTCGGGCAGTGTAGGGGGTCATACTGGAGGTGGTGTTTCAGGGTTTAGGGCAGTGCAGTGGTGTGCTGGCAATGTGAACGGTCATGCTGGGGCTGGTGTTTTAGGGATTATGGCAGAGCAGTGGTGTTCGGGCAGTGTAGGGGGGAACGTACTGGGGGTGGTGTTTTAGGGTTTAGGGCAGAGCAGTGGTGTTCGGGCAGTGTAGGAGGTCGTGCTGGGGCTGGTGTTTCAGGGTTTAGGTCGGTGCAGTGGTGTTCGGGCAGTGTAGGGGGTCGTGCTGGGGCTGGTGTGTCAGGGTTTAGGGCAGTGCACTGGTGTTCGGGCAGTGTATAGGATCATGCTGGGGCTGGTGTTTCAGGGTTTAGGGCAGTGCAGTGGTGTTTGGTTGTGTAGGGGTCATGGTGGGGCTCGTGTTTCAGGGTTTAGTGCAGTGCAGTGGTGTTCAGGTAGTGTAGGAGGTCGTGCTGGGGCTGGTGTTTCAGGGTTTAGGGCAGTGCAGTGGTGTTCAGGCAGTGTAGGGGGTCGTGCTGGGGCTGGTGTTTCAGGTTTTAGGTCGGTGCAGTGGTGTTCGGGCAGAGTAGGGGGTTGTGCAGGGGGTTGTGTTTCAGGCTTTAGGGCAGTGCAGTTGTTTTCGGGCAGTGTAGGGGGATGTACTGGGGGTGGTGTTTCAGGTTTTAGGGCAGTGCAGTGGTGTTCGGGCAGTGTGGGGGGTCGTGCTGGGGCTAATGTTTCAGGGTTTAGGGCAGAGCAGTGGTGTTCAGGCAGTGTAGGGGGTCGTGCTGGGGCTGGTGTTTCAGGGTTTAGGGCAGTGCAGTGGTGTTCGGGCTGTTTAGGGTGTCGTGCTGGGGCTTGTGTTTCAGGGTTTAGGGCAGTGCAGTGGTGTTCGGGAAGTGTAGGGTGTCGTGCTGGGGGTGGTGCTTCAGGGTTTAGGGCAGAGCAGTGGTGTTCGGGCAGTTTAGGGTGTCGTGCTGGTGCTGGTGTTTCAGGATTTTGGGCAGAGCAGTGGTGTTCGGGAAGTCTAGGGGGTTGTGCAGGGGGTGGTGTTTCAGGGTTTAGGGCAGTGCAGTGGTGTTCGGGCAGTGTAGGGGGTCATGCAGGGGGATGGTGTTTCAGGGTTTAGGGCAGTGCAGTGGTGTCCGGGCAGTGTAGCGGGTCGTGCTGGGTGTGGCGTTTCAGGGTTTAGGGCAGTGCAGTGGTGTTCAGGCAGTGTGAGGGGTCGTGCTGGGGCTGGTTTTTCAGGATTTAGGGTAGAGCAGTGGTGTTCGGGCAGTGTAGGGGGACGTACTGGGGGTGGTATTTCAGGGTTTATTGCTGAGCAGTGGTGTTCGGGCAGTGTAGGGGGTCGTGCTGGGGATGGTGTTTCAGGGTTTAGGGCAGTGCAGTGGTGTTTGGGCAATGTAATGGGTCGTGGTGGAGGTGGTGTTTCAGGGTTTTAGGGCAGGGCAGGGGTGTTCGGGCAGTGTAGGGGGCCGTGCTGGGGGTGGTGTTTCAGGGTTTAGGGCAGTGCAGTGGTGCTCGTGGAGTGTAGGGGATCGTGCTGGGGCTGGTGTTTCAGGGTTTAGGGCAGTGCAGTGGTGTTTAGGCAGTGTAGAGGGTCGTGCTGGGGCTGGTATTTCAGGTTTTAGGGCAGTGCAGTGGTGTTCGTGCAGTGTAGGGTTTCGTGCTGGGGGTGGTTTTTCAGGGTTTAGGGCAGATCAGTGGTGTTCGACCAGTGTAGGGGTCGTGCTGGGGGTGGTGTTTCGGGGTTTAGGGCAGTGCAGTGGTGTTCGGGCAGTGTAGGGGATCTTGCTGGGGCTGGTGTTTCAGGGTTTAGGGCAGTGCAGTGGTGTTCGGGCAGTGTAGGGGGTCGTGCTGGGGTTGGTGTTTCTGGGTTTAGGGCAGTGCATTGGTGTTCAGACAGTGTAGGGGGTCTTGCTGGGGCTGGTGTTTCAGGGTTTAGGGCAGTGCAGTGGTGTTCGGGCAGTATAGGGGCTCGTTCTGGGGGTGGGGTTTCAAGGTTTAGGGAAGAGCAGTGGTGTTCGGGCATTGTAGGTGGTAGTGCTGGTTTTTCAGGTTTTAGTGTAGAGCAGTGGTGTTCGGGCAGTGTAGGGGGACGTACTGGGGGTGGTGTTTCAGGGTTTAGTGCTGAGCAGTGGTGTTCGGGCAGTGTTGGGGGTCTTGCTGGGGATGGTGTTTCAGGGTTTAGGGCAGTGCAGTGGAGTTCGGGCGATGTAGTGGGTCGTGGTGGAGGTGGTATTTTAGGGTTTTAGGGCAGGGCACGGGTGTTCGGGCAGTGTAGGGGGCCGTGCTGGAGGTGGTGTTTCAGGGTTTAGGGCAGTGCAGTGGTGCTCGTGCAGTGTAGGGGATCGTGCTGGGGCTGGTGTTTCAGGGTTACGGAAGTACAGTGGTGTTCGAGCAGTGTAGGGGGTCGTGCTGCGGCTGGTGTTTTAGGGTTTAGAGCAGTGCAGTGGTGTTCGGGCAGTGTAGGGGGTTGTGCTGGGGCTGATGTATAAGGGTTTAGGGCAGTGCAGTGGTGTTCGTGCACTGTAGGAGGTCAAGGTGGGGCTCGTCATTCAGGGTTTAGGGCAGTGCAGTGGTGTTCGGGCAGTATAGGGGGTCATGCTGGGGCTGGTGTTTCAGTGTTTAGGGCAGTGCAGTGGTGTTTAGGCAGTGTGGAGGGTCGTGCTGGGGCTTGTATTTCAGGTTTTAGGGCAGTGCACTGGTGTTCGGGCAGTGTAGGGTGTCATGCTGGGGGTGGTTTTTCGGGGTTTAGGGCAGAGCAGTGGTGTTCGGCCAGTGTACGGGGACGTGCTGGGGGTGGTGTTTCAGGGTTTAGAGCAGATCAGTGGTGTTCGAGCAGTGTAGGGGTCGTGCTGGGGTGGTGTTTCAGGGTTTAGGGCAGTGCAGTGGTGTTCGGGCAGTGTAGGGGATCTTGCTGGGGCTGGTGTTTCAGGGTTTAGGGCAGTGCAGTGGTGTTTGGGCAGTGTAGGGGGTCATGCTGGGGTTGGTGTTTCTGGGTTTAGGGCAGTGCAGTGGTGTTCAGACAGTGTAGGGGGTCTTGCTGGGGCTGGTGTTTCAGGGTTTAGGGCAGTGCAGTGGTGTTCGGGCAGTATAGGGGCTCTTTCTGGGGGTGGGGTTTCAGGGTTTAGGGAAGAGCAGTGGTGTTCGGGCATTGTAGGTGGTAGTGCTGGTTTTTCAAGATTTAGTGTAGAGCAGTGGTATTCGGGCAGTGTAGGGGGACGTACTGGGGGTGGTGTTTCAGGGTTTAGTGCTGAGCAGTGGTGTTCGGGCAGCGTTGGGGGTCTTGCTGGGAATGGTGTTATAGGGTTCAGGGCAGTGCAGTGGTGTTCGGGCAGTGTAGTGGTTCGTGGTGGAGGTGGTGTTTCAGGGTTTTAGGGCAGGGCAGTGGTGTTCAGGCAGTGTAGGGGGTTGTGCTGGGGGTGGGGTTTCAGGGTTTAGGGCAGAGCAGTGGTGTTCGGGCAGTGTAGGTGGTAGTGCTGGTTTTTCAGGTTTTAGTGTAGAGCAGCGGTGTTTGGGCAGTGTAGGGGGACGTACTGGGGTGGTGTTTAAGGGTTTAGTGCTGAGCATTGGTGTTCGGGCAGGTAAGGGGGTCATGCAGGAGGTGGTGTTTCAGGGTTTAGGGCAGTGCAGTGGTGTTTGGGGAGTGTAGGGGATCGTGCTGGGGCTGGTGTTTCAGTGTTACGTCAGTGCAGTGGTGTTCGGGCAGTGTAGGGGGACGTGCTGGGACTGGTGTTTCAGGGTTTAGGGCAGAGCAGTGGTGTTCGGCCAGTGTAGGGGGACATGCTGGGGGTGGTGTTTCAGGGTTTAGGGCAGAGCAGTGGTGTTCGGGCAGTGGAGGGGGTCATGTTGGGAGTGGTGTTTCAGGGTTTAGGGCAGTGCAGTGGTGTTCAGGCAGTGTAGGGGTACGTGCTGGGGGTGGTGTTTTAGGGTTTAGCGCACAGCAGTGGTGTTCGGGCAGTCTAGGGGGTCATGCAGGGGGTGGTGTTTCAGGGTTTAGGGCAGTGCAGTGGTGTTTGGGCAGAGTAGGGGGTCATGCAGGGGGTGTTGTTTCAGGGTTTAGGGCATTGCAGGTTTTTCAGGCTGTGTAGTGGGTATTGCTGGGGTGGTGCTTCAGGGTTTAGGGCAGTGCTGGAATTTTTTTTTTGGCAGTGTAGGGGGTCATATTGGAAGTGGTGTTTCAGGGTTTCGGGAGGTGCAGTGGTGTGCAGGCAGTGTGAATGGTCATGCTGGGGCTGGTGTTTTAGGGATTATGGCAGAGGAGTGGTGTTCGGGCAGTGTAGGGGGTAATGCTCGGGTTGGTGTTTCAGGGTTTAGGGCAGAGCAGTGCTGTTAGGGCAGTGTAGGGGGTTGTGCTGGGACTAGTGTTTCAGTGTTTAGGACAGTGCAGTGGTGTACGGGCCGTGTAGGGGGTCATGCTGGGGCTGGTGATTCAGGGTTTAGGGCAGTGCAGTGGTGTTCGGGCAGTGTAGGGGGTCGTGCTGGGGCTGGTGTTTCAGGGTTTAGGGCAGAGCAGTGGTGTTGGGCAGTGTAGGGGGACGTACTGTGGATGGTGTTTCAGGGTTTAGGGCAGTGCAGTGGTGTTAGAGCAGTGTAGGGGGTTGTGGTGGAGGTGGTGTTTCAGGGTTTAGGGCTATGCAGTGAGGTTCGGGTAGTGTAGGGGTCATGGTGGGACTGGTGATTCAGGGTTTAGGGCAGTACAGTGGTGTTCGGGCAGTGTAGGGGGTCGTGCTGGGGCTGGTGTTTCAGGGTTTAGGGCAGAGCAGTGGTGTTGGGTAGTGTAGGGGGACGTACTGGGGATGGTGTTTCAGGGTTTAGGGCAGTGCAGTGGTGTTAGAGTGGTGTTAGAGCAGTGTAGGGGGTTGTGGTGGAGGTGGTGTTTCAGGGTTTAGGGCTATGCAGTGAGGTTCGGGTAGTGTAGGGGTCATGCTGGGACTGGTGTTTCAGTGTTTAGGGCAGTGCAGTGGTGTTCGAGCAGAGTCGGGGGTCATGCTGGGGCTGGTGTTTCAGGGTTTGGGGCAGTGCAGTGGTGTTCGGGTAGTGTAGGGGGTCATGGTGGGGCTGGTGTTTCAGGGTTTAGGGCAGTGCAGTGGTGTTCGGGTAGTGTAGGGGTCATGCTGGGGCTGGTGTTTCAGGGTTTAGGGCAGTGCAGTGCAGTGGTGTTCGGGCTGTGTAGGGGGTCGTGGTGGAGGTGGTGTTTCAGGGTTTTAGGGCAGGGCAGTGGTGTTCGGGTAGTGTAGGGGTTGTGCTGGGGTGGTGTTTAAGGGTTTAGGGCAGTGCAGTGGTGTTCGGTGAGTGTAGGGGATCGTGCTGGGCTGGTGTATCAGGGTTTAGGGCAGTGCACTGGTGTTCGGGCAGTGTAGGGGATCATGCTGGGGCTGGTGTTTCAGGGTTTAGGGCAGTGCACTGGTGTTCGGTTGTTTAGGTATCATAGTGGGGCTCGTGTTTCAGTGTATAGGGCAGTGCAGTGGTGTTCAGGCAGTGTAGGGGATCGTGCCAGGGCTGGTGTGTCAGGGTTTAGGGCAGTGCACTGGTGTTCGGTTGTGTAGGTATCATAGTGGGGCTCGTGTTTCAGTGTGTAGGGCAGTGCAGTGGTGTTCAGGCAGTGTAGGGGGTCGTGCTGGGGCTGGTGTTTCAGGGTTGAGGTCGGTGCAGTGGTGTTCGGGCAGAGTAGGGGGTCGTGCAGGGGGTGGTGTTTCAGGCTTTAGGGCAGTGCAGTTGTTTTCGGGCAGTGTAGGGGGACGTACTGGGGGTGGTGTTCAGGTTTTAGGGCAGTGCAATGGTGTTCGGGCAGGTGTAGGGGGTTGTGCTGGTGCTGGTTTTTCAGGATTTAGGGTAGAGCAGTGGTGTTCGGGCAATGTAGGGGGACGTACTGGGGGTGGTGTTTCAGGCTTTAGTGCTGAGCAGTGGCATTCAGGCAGTGTAGGGGGTCTTGCTGGGGATGGTGTTTCAGGGTTTAGGGCAGTGCAGTTGTTTTCGGGCAGTGTAGGGGGATGTACTGGGGTGGTGTTTCAGGTTTTAGGGCAGTGCAGTGGTGTTCGGGCAGTGTGGGGGGTCGTGCTGGGGCTAATGTTTCAGGGTTTAGGGCAGAGCAGTGGTGTTCAGGCAGTGTAGGGGGTCGTGCTGGGGCTGGTGTTTCAGGGTTTAGGGCAGTGCAGTGGTGTTCGGGCTGTTTAGGGTGTCGTGCTGGGGCTTGTGTTTCAGGGTTTAGGGCAGTGCAGTGGTGTTCGGGCAGTGTAGGGGTCCTGCTGGGGGTGGTGTTTCAGGGTTTAGAGCAGTGCAGTGGTGTTTGGGCAGTGTAGGGGATCTTTCTAGGGCTGGTGTTTCAGGGTTTAGGGCAGTGCAGTGGTGTTCGGACAGTGTAGGGGGTCTTGCTGGGGCTGGTGTTTCAGGGTTTAGGGCAGTGCAGTGGTGTTCGGGCAGTATAGGGGCTTGTTCTGGGGGTGGGGTTTCAGGGTTTAGGGAAGAGCAGTGGTGTTCGGGCATTGTAGGTGGTAGTGCTGGTTTTTCAGGATTTAGTTTAGAGCAGTGGTGTTTGGGCAGTGTAGGGGGACGTACTGGGGGTGGTGTTTTAGGGTTCAGTGCTGAGCAGTGGTGTTCGGGCAGTGTTGGGGGTCTTGCTGGGGATGGTGTTTCAGGGTTTAGGGCAGTGCAGTGGTGTTCGGGCAGTGTAGTGGTTCGTGGTGGAGGTGGTGTTTCAGGGTTTTAGGGCAGGGCAGTGGTGTTCAGGCAGTGTAGGGGGTTGTGCTGGGGGTGGGGTTTCAGGGATTAGGGCAGAGCAGGGGTGTTCGGGCAGTGTAGGTGGTAGTGCTGGTTTTTCAGGTTTTAGTGTAGAGCAGTGGTGTTCGGGCAGTGTAGGGGGACGTACTGGGGTGGTATTTAAGGGTTTAGTGCTAAGCAGTGGTGTTCGGGCAGTGTAGTGGGACGTACTGGGGGTGGTGTTTTAGGGTCTAGGGCAGAGCAGTGGTGTTAGGGCAGCGTAGGGGGTCGTGCTGGGACTGGTGTTTCAGTGTTTAGGGCAGTGCAGTGGTGTACGGGCCTTGTAGGGGTCATGCTGGGGCTGGTGATTCAGGGTTTAGGGCAGTGAAGTGGTGTTCGGGCAGTGTAGGGGGTCATGCTGGGGCTGGTGTTTCAGGGTTTAGGCTAGAGCAGTGGTGTTCGGCAGTGTAGGTGGACTTCCTGGGGATGGTGTTTCAGGGTTTAGGGCAGTGCAGTGGTGTTAGAGCAGTGTAGAGGATGTGGTGGAGGTGGTGTTTCAGGGTTTAGGGCTATGCAGTGAGGTTCGGGCAGTGTAGGGGTCGTGCTGGGGCTGGTGTTTCAGTGTTTAGGGCAGTGCAGTGGTGTTCGAGCAGTGTAGGGGGTCATGCTGGGGCTGGTGTTTCAGGGTTTAGGGCAGTGCAGTGGTGTTCAGGTAGTGTAGGGGGTCATGGAGCGGCTGGTGTTTCAGGGTTTAGGGCACTGCAGTGGTGTTCGGGTAGTGTAGGGGTCATGCTGGGGCTGGTGTTTCAGGGTTTAGGGCAGTGCAGTAGTGTTCGGGCAGTGTAGGGGGTCGTGGTGGAGGTGGTGTTTCAGGGTTGAGGGCAGTGCAGTGGTGTTCAGGCAGTGTAGGGGTACATGCTGGGGGTGGTGTTTTAGGGTTTAGGGCACAGCAGTGGTGTTCGGGCTGTCTAGGGGGTCATGCAGGGTGTGGTGTTTCAGGGTTTAGGGCAGTGCAGTGGTTCGGGCAGAGTAGGGGGTCATGCAGGGAGTGTTGTTTCAGGGTTTAGGGCAGTGCAGGTGTTTTCGGGCAGTGTAGGGGGTCTTGCTGGGGCTGGTGTTTCAGGGTTTAGGGCAGTGCAGTAGTTTTCGGGCAGTGTAGGGGGTCATACTGGAGGTGGTGTTTCAGGGTTTAGGGCAGTGCAGTGGTGTGCTGGCAATGTGAAGGGTCATGCTGGGGCTGGTGTTTTAGGGATTATGGCAGAGCAGTGGTGTTCGGGCAGTGTAGGGGGTCCTGCTCAGGTTGGTGTTTCAGGATTAAGGGCAGAGCAGTGGTGTTCGGGCAGTGTAGGGGGGAACGTACTGGGGGTGGTGTTTTAGGGTTTAGGGCAGAGCAGTGGTGTTCGGGCAGTGTAGGAGGTCGTGCTGGGGCTGGTTTTTCGGGGTTTAGGTCGGTGCAGTGGTGTTCGGGCAGTGTAGGGGGTCGTGCTGGGGCTGGTGTTTCAGGGTTTAGGTCGGTGCAGTGGTGTTCGGGCTGTGTAGGGGATCGTGCTGGGGTGATGTTTCTGGGTTTAGGGCAGTGCAGTGGTGTTCAGTGAGTGTAGGGGATCGTGCTGGGGCTGGTGTGTCAGGGATTAGGGCAGTGCACTGGTGTTCGGGCAGTGTATGGGATCATGCTGGGGCTGGTGTTTCAGGGTTTAGGGCAGTGCAGTGGTGTTTGGTTGTGTAGGTGTCATGGTGGGGCTCGTGTTTCAGGGTTTAGTGCAATGCAGTGGTGTTCAGGTAGTGTAGGAGGTCGTGCTGGGGCTAATGTTCAGGGTTTAGGGCAGAGCAGTGGTGTTCAGGCAGTGTAGGGGGTCATGCTGGGGCTGGTGTTTCAGGGTTTAGGGCAGTGCAGTGGTGTTCGGGCTGTTTAGGGTGTCGTGCTGGGGCTTGTGTTTCAGGGTTTAGGGTAGTGCAGTGGTGTTCGGGCAGTGTAGGGGTCGTGCTGGGGGTGGTGTTTCAGGGTTTAGAGCAGTGCAGTGGTGTTTGGGCAGTGTAGGGGATCTTTCTAGGGCTGGTGTTTCAGGGTTTAGGGCAGAGCAGTGGTGTTCGGGCAGATTAGGGTGTCGTGCTGGTGCTGGTGTTTCAGGATTTAGGGCAGAGCAATGGTGTTCGGGCAGTGTAGGGGGACGAACTAGGGCTGGTGTTTCAGGGATTAGGGCAGAGCAGTGGTGTTTGGCCAGAGTAGGGGGATGTGCTGGGGGTGGTCTTTCAGGCATTAGGGCAGAGCAGTGGTGTTCGGGCAGTGTAGGGGTCGTGCTGGGGCTTGTGTTTCAGGGTTTAGGGCAGTGTAGTTTTGTTCGGGCAGTGTAGGGAGTCGTACTGGGGGTGGTGTTTCAGGATTTAGGGCAGAGCAGTGGTGTTCGGGCAGATTAGGGTGTCTTGCTGGTGCTGGTGTTTCAGGATTTAGGGCAGAGCAATGGTGTTCGGGCAGTGTAGGGGGTCGAGCCAGGGCTGGTGTTTCAGGGTTTAGGGCAGAGCAGTGGTGTTCGGCCAGAGTAGGGGGATGTGCTGGGGGTGGTCTTTCAGGCATTAGGGCAGAGCAGTGGTGTTCAGGCAGTGTAGGGGTCATGCTGGGGCTGGTGTTTCAGGGTTTAGGGCAGTGGAGTGGTGTTCGGGCAGTATAGGGGGTCGTGCTGGGGTGGGGTTTCAGGGTTTAGGGCAGAGCAGTGGTGTTCGGGCAGTGTAGGTGGTAGTGCTGGTTTTTCAGGTTTTAGTGTAGAGCAGTTTTGTTCGGGCAGAGTAGGGCGATGTACTGGGGGTGGTGTTTCAGGGTTTAGTGCTGAGCAGTGGTGTTCGGGCAGTGTTGGGGGTCTTGCTGGTGATAGTGTTTCAGGGTTTAGGGCAGTGCAGTGGTGTTCTAGTAGTGTAGTGGGTCGTGGTGGAGGTGGTGTTTCAGGGTTTTAGCGCAGGGCAGTGGTGTTTGGGCAGGTAAGGGGGAACTGCAGGGGGTGGTGTTTCAGGGTTTAGGGCAGTGCAGTGGTTTTTGGGGAGTGTAGGGGATCGTGCTGGGGCTGGTGTTTCAGTGTTATGTCAGTGCAGTGGTGTTCGGGCAGTGTAGGGGGTCATGCTGGGACTGGTGTTTGAGGGTTTAGGGCAGTGCAGTGGTGTTCGGGCAGTGTAGGGGGACGTGCTGGGGCTGGTGTTTCAGGGTTTAGGGCAGAACAGTGGTGTTCGGCCAGTGTAGGGGGACATTCTGGGGGTGGTTTTTCAGGGTTTAGGGCAGAGCAGTGGTGTTCGAGCAGTGTAGGGGGTCATGCTGGGAGTGGTGTTTCAGCGTTTAGTGCAGTGCAGTGATGTTCAGGCAGTGTAGAGATCGTGATGAGGGGGATGATTTAGGGTTTAGGGCAGTGCAGTGGTGTTCAGACAGTGTAGGGGTCGTGCTGGGGGTGGTGATTCACGGTTTAGGGCAGTGCAGTGGTGTTCGGGCAGTGTAGGGGATCTTGCTAGGGCTGGTGTTTCAGGGTATAAGGCAGTGGTGTTTGGACAGTGTAGGGGGTCTTGCTGGGGCTTTTGTTTCAGGGTTTAGGGCAGTGCAGTAGTTTTCGGGCAGTGTAGGGGGTCATGCTAGAGGTGGTATTCCAGGGTTTAGGGCAGTGCAGTGGTGTGCAGGCAGTGTAGGGTGTCATGCTCGGGTTGGTGTTTCAGGGTTTAGGGCAGAGCAGTGGTGTTCGGGCAGTGTAGGGGGACGTATTGGGGGTGGTGTTTCAGGGTTTAGGGCAGTGCAGTGGTGTTCGGGCAGTGTAGGGGGTCATGCTGGGGCTGGTGATTCAGTGTTTAGGGCAGTGCAGTGGTGTACGGGCCGTGTAGGGGGTCATGCTGGGGCTGGCGATTCAGGGTTTAGGGCAGTGCAGTGGTGTTCGGCAGTGTAGGGGGACGTACTGGGGATGGTGTTTCAGGGTTTAGGGCAGTGCAGTGGTGTGAGAGCAGTGTAGGGGGTCGTGGTGGAGGTGGTGTTTCAGGGTTTAGGGCTATGCAGTGAGGTTCGGGCAGTGTAGGGTGTCGTGCTGGGGCTGGGGTTTCAGTGTTTAGGGCAGTGCAGTGGTGTTCGAGCAGTGTAGGGGGTCATGCTGGGGCTGGTGTTTCAGTGTTTAGGGCAGTGCAGTTGTGTTCGGGTAGTATAGGGGGTCATGGTGGGGCTGGTGTTTCAGGGTTTAGGGCAGTGCAGTGGTGTTCAGGTAGTGTAGGGGTCATGCTGGGGCTGGTGTTTCAGGGTTTAGGGCAGTGCAGTTGTGTTCGGGCAGTGTAGGGGACGTGTAGGGGGTGGTGTTTCAGGGTTTAGGGCAGAGCAGTGGTGTTCGGGCAGTGTAGGGGTCATGCTGGGGGTGGTGATTCAGGGTTTAGGGCAGTGCAGTGGTGTTTGGGCAGTGTAGGGGATCTTGCTAGGGCTGGTGTTTAAGGGTTTAGGGCAGTGAAGTGGTGTTTCGGCAGTGTAGGGGGTCATGCTGGCGGTGGTGTTTCAGGGTTTAGGGCAGTGCAGTGGTGTTCGGGCAGTGTTGGGGGTCTTGCTGGGGCTGGTGTTTCAGGGTTTAGGGCAGTGCAGTGGTGTTCCGGCACTATAGGGGTCATGCTGGGGGTGGGGTTTCAGGGTTTAGGCAGAGCAGTGGTGTTCGGGCAGCGTAGGTGGTAGTGCTGGATTTTCAGATTTTAGTGTAGAGCAGTGGTGTTCGGGCCGTGTAGGGGGACGTACTGGGGGTGGTGTTTCAGGGTTTAGTGCTGAGCAGTGGTGTTCGGGCAGTGTTGGTGGTCTTGCTGGGGATGGTGTTAAAGGGTTTAGGGCAGTGCAGTGGTGTTCGGGTAGTATAGTGGGTCATGGTTGGGCTGGTGTTTCAGGGTTTAGGGCAGTGCAGTGGTGTTCAGGTAGTGTAGGGGTCGTGCTGGGGCTGGTGTTTCAGGGTTTAGTGCTGAGCAGTGGTGTTCGGGCAGTGTTGGGGGTCTTGCTGGTGATGGTGTTTCAGGGTTTAGGGCAGTGCAGTGGTGTTCTAGCAGTGTAGTGTGTCGTGGTGGAGGTGGTGTTTCAGGGTTTTAGCGCAGGGCAGTTGTGTTCGGGCAGGTAAGGGGGAACTGCAGAGGGTGGTGTTTTAGGGTTTAGGGCAGTGCAGTGGTTTTTGGGGAGTGTAGGGGATCGTGCTGGGGCTGGTGTTTCAGTGTTACGTCAGTGCAGTGGTGTTCGGACAGTGTAGGGGGTCTTGCTGGGGCTGGTGTTTCAGGGTTTAGGGCAGTGCAGTGGTGTTCGGGCAGTATAGGGGCTCGTTCTGGGGGTGGGATTTCAGGGTTTAGGGAAGAGCAGTGGTGTTCGGGCATTGTAGGTGGTAGTGCTGGTTTTTCAGGATTTAGTGTAGAGCAGTGGTGTTCGGGCAGTGTAGGGGGACGTACTGGGGGTGGTGTTTCAGGGTTTAGTGCTGAGCAGTGGTGTTCGGGCAGTGTTGGTGGTCTTGCTGGGGATGGTGTTAAAGGGTTTAGGGCAGTGCAGTGGTGTTCGGGCAGTGTAGGGAGTTGTGCTGGGGCTGGTGTTTCAAGGTTTAGGGCAGTGCAGTGGTGTTCGGGCAGTGTAGGGGGTCGTGCTGGGGCCGGTGTTTCAGGGTTTAGGGCAGTGCAGTGGTTTTCGGGCAGTTTAGGGTGTCGTGCTGGGGCTTGTGTTTCAGGGTTTAGGGCAGTGCAGTGGTGTTCGGGAAGTGTAGGGTGTCGTGCCGGGGTGGTGTTTCAGGGTGTAGGGCAGAGCAGTGGTGTTCGGGCAGATTAGGGCGTCGTGCTGGTGCTGGTTTTTCCGGATTTAGGGCAGACCAGTTGTGTTCGGGCAGTGTAGGGGGACGTGCTGGGGCTGGTGTTTCAGGGTTTAGGGCAGAGCAGTGGTGTTCGGCCAGTGTAGGGGGTCTTGCTGGGGCTGGTGTTTCAGGGTTTAGGGCAGTGCAGAGGTGTTCGGGCAGTATAGGGGGTCGTGCTGGGGTGGGGTTTCAGGGTTTAGGGCAGAGTAGTGGTGTTCGGGCAGTGTAGGTGGTAGTGCTGGTTTCTCAGGTTTTAGTGTAGAGCAGTGGTGTTCGGGCAGTGTAGGGGGTCTTGCTGGTGATGGTGTTTCAGGGTTTAGGGCAGTGCAATGGTGTTCTAGCAGTGTAGTGGGTCATGGTGGAGGTGGTGTTCATGGTTTTAGGGCATGGCAGTGTTGTTCGGGCAGGTAAGGGGGTCGTGCAGGGGGTGGTGTTTCAGGGTTTAGGGCAGTGCAGTGGTGTTCGTGGAGTGTAGGGTATCGTACTGGGGCTGGTGTTTCAGTGTTACGTCAGTGCAGTGGTGTGAGGGCAGTGTAGGGGGTCATACTGGGACTGGTGTTTGAGGGTTTAGGGCTGTACAGTGGTGTTCGGGCAGCGTAGAGGGTCGTGCTGGGGCTCGTGTTTCAGGGTTGAGGGCAGTGCAGTGGTATTCGGGCAGTGTAAGGTGTCATGCTCGGTATGGTGTTTCAGGGTTTAGGGCAGAGCAGTGGTGTTCGGGCAGTTTAGGGTCTCGTGCTGGTGATTCAGGATTTAGGGCAGAGCAGTGTTGTTTGGGCAGTGTAGGGGTACGTGCTGGGGCTGGTGTTTCAGAGTTTAGGGCAGAGCAGTGGTGTTCGGCCAGTGTAGGGGGACATTCTGGGGGTGGTTTTTCAGGGTTTAGGGCAGAGCAGTGGTGTTCGAGCAGTGTAGGGGGTCATGCTGGGAGTGGTGTTTCAGGGTTTAGGGCAGTGCAGTGGTGTTCAGACAGTGTAGGGGTCGTGCTGGCGGTGGTGATTCAGGGTTTAGGACAGTGCAGTGGTGTTCGGGCAATGTAGGGGATCTTGCTAGGGCTGGTGTTTCAGGGTTTAAGGCAGTGGTGTTTGGACAGTGTAGGGGGTCTTGCTGGGGCTGTTGTTTCAGGGTTTGGGGCAGTGCAGTAGTTTTTGGGCAGTGTAGGGGGTCATGCTGGAGGTGGTGTTCCAGGGTTTAGGGCAGTGCAGTGGTGTGCAGGCAGTGTAGGGGGTCATGCTCGGGTTGGTGTTTCAGGGTTTAGGGCAGAGCAGTGGTGTTCGGGCAGTGTAGGGGGACGTATTGGGTGGTGTTTCAGGGTTTAGGGCAGTGCAGTGGTGTTTGGGCAGTGTAGGGGGTCATGCTGGGGCTGGTGATTCAGTGTTTAGGGCAGTGCAGTGGTGTACGGGCCGTGTAGGGGGTCATGCTGGGGATGGCAATTCAGGGTTTAGGGCAGTGCAGTGGTGTTCGGCAGTGTAGGGGGACGTACTGGGGATGGTGTTTCAGGGTTTAGGGCAGTGCAGTGGTTTTCGGGCAGTTTAGGGTGTCGTGCTGGGGCTTGTGTTTCAGGGTTTAGGGCAGTGCAGTTGTGATCGGGCAGTGTAGGGTGTCGTGCTCGGGGTGGTGTTTCAGGGTGTAGGGCAGAGCAGTGGTGTTCGGGCAGATTAGGGTGTCGTGCTGGTGCTGGTTTTTCTGGATTTAGGGCAGAGCAGTGGTGTTCGGGCAGTGTAGGGGGACGTGCTGGGGCTGGTGTTTCAGGGTTTAGGGCAGAGCAGTGGTGTTCGGGCAGATTAGGGTGTCGTGCTGGTACTGGTGTTTCAGGATTTAGGGCAGAGCAGTGGTGTTTGGGCAGTGTAGGGGGACGTGCTGGGGCTGCTGTTTCAGGGTTTAGGGCAGAGCAGTGGTGTTCGGCCAGTGTAGGGGGTCTTGCAGGGGCTGGTGTTTCAGGGTTTATTACAGTGCAGAGGTGTTCGGGCAGTATAGGGGGTCATGCTGTGGTGGGGTTTCAGGGTTTAGGGCAGAGCAGTGGTGTTCGGGCAGTGTAGGTGGTAGTGCTGGTTTTTCAGGTTTTAGTGTAGAGCAGTGGTGTTCGGGCAGTGTAGGGGGTCTTGCTGGTGATGGTGGTTCAGGGTTTAGGGCAGTGCAATGGTGTTCTAGCAGTGTAGTGGGTCATGGTGGAGGTGGAGGTGGTGTTAAGGGTTTTAGGGCATGGCAGTGGTGTTCGGGCAGGTAAGGGGGTCGTGCAGGGGGTGGTTTTTCAGGGTTTAGGGCAGTGCGGTGGTGTTCGTGGAGTGTAGGGGATCGTACTGGGGCTGGTGTTTCAGTGTTACGTCAGTGCAGTGGTGTGAGGGCAGTGTAGGGGGTCGTGCTGGGGGTGGTGTTTCAGGGTTTAGTGCTGAGCAGTGGTGTTCGGGCAGTGTTGGGGGTCTTGCTGGGGATGGTGTTAAAGGGTTTAGGGCAGTGCAGTGGTGTTCGGGCAGTGTAGGGAGTTGTGCTGGGGCTGGTGTTTCAGGGTTTAGGGCAGTGCAGTGGTGTTCGGGCAGTGTAGGGGGTCGTGCTGGGGCTGGTGTTTCAGGGTTTAGGGCAGTGCAGTGGTTTTCGGGCAGTTTAGGGTGTCGTGCTGGGGCTTGTGTTTCAGGGTTTAGGGCAGTGCAGTGGTGTTCGGGCAGTGTAGGGTGTCATGCTCGGGGTGGTGTTTCAGGGTGTAGGGCAGAGCAGTGGTGTTCGGGCACATTGGGGTGTCGTGCTGGTGCTGGTTTTTCCAGATTTAGGGCAGAGCAGTGGTGTTCGGGCAGTGTAGGGGGACGTGCTGGGGCTGGTGTTTCAGGGTTTAGGGCAGAGCAGTGGTGTTCGGGCAGATTAGGGTGTCGTGCTGGTGCTGGTGTTTCAGGATTTAGGGCAGAGCAGTGGTGTTCGGGCAGTGTAGGGGGACGTGCTGGGGCTGGTGTTTCAGGGTTTAGGGCAGAGCAGTGGTGTTCGGCCAGTGTAGGGGGTCTTGCTGGGGCTGGTGTTTCCGGATTTAGGGCAGAGCAGTGGTGTTCGGGCAGTGTAGGGGGACGTGCTGGGGCTGGTGTTTCAGGGTTTAGGGCAGAGCAGTGGTGTTCGGGCAGATTAGGGTGTCGTGCTGGTGCTGGTGTTTCAGGATTTAGGGCAGAGCAGTGGTGTTCGGGCAGTGTAGGGGGACGTGCTGGGGCTGGTGTTTCAGGGTTTAGGGCAGAGCAGTGGTGTTCGGCCAGTGTAGGGGGTCTTGCTGGGGCTGGTGTTTCAGGGTTTATTGCAGTGCAGAGGTGTTCGGGCAGTATAGGGGGTCGTGCTGTGGTGGGGTTTCAGGGTTTAGGGCAGAGCAGTGGTGTTCGGGCAGTGTAGGTGGTAGTGCTGTTTTTCAGGTTTTAGTGTAGAGCAGTGGTGTTCGGGCAGTGTAGGGGGTCTTGCTGGTGATGGTGGTTCAGGGTTTAGGGCAATGCAATGGTGTTCTAGCAGTGTAGTGGGTCATGGTGGAGGTGGTGTTCAGGGTTTTAGGGCATGGCAGTGGTGTTCGGGCAGGTAAGGGGGTCGTGCAGGGGGTGGTTTTTCAGGGTTTAGGGCAGTGCAGTGGTGTTCGTGGAGTGTAGGGGATCGTACTGGGGCTGGTGTTTCAGTGTTACGTCAGTGCAGTGGTGTGAGGGCTGTGTAGGGGTCATGCTGGGACTGGTGTTTGAGGGTTTATGGCAGTACAGTGGTGTTCGGGCAGCGTAGAGGGTCGTGCTCGGGCTCGTGTTTCAGGGTTTAGGGCAGTGCAGTGGTATTCGGGCAGTGTAAGGTGTCATGCTGGGGGTGGTGTTTCAGGGTTTAGGGCAGAGCAGTGGTGTTCGGGCAGTTTAGGGTCTCGTGCTGGTGATTTAGGGCAGAGCAGTGGTGTTCGGGCAGTGTAGGGGGACGTGCTGGGGCTGGTGTTTCAGGGTTTAGGGCAGAGCAGTGGTGTTCGGCCAGTGTAGGGGGACATTCTGGGGGTGGTTCTTCAGGGTTTAGGGCAGAGCAGAGGTGTTCGAGCAGTGTAGGGGGTCATGCTGGGAGAGGTGTTTCAGGGTTAGGGCAGTGCAGTGGTGTTCTGGCAGTGTAGGGATCGTGATGAGGGGGTGATTCAGTGTTTAGGGCAGTGCAGTGGTGTTCAGACAGTGAAGGTGTCGTGCTGGGGGTGGTGATTCAGGGTTTAGGGCAGTGCAGTGGTGTTCGGGCAGTGTAGGGGATCTTGCTAGGGCTGGTGTTTCAGGGTTTAAGGCAGTGGTGTTTGGACAGTGTAGGGGGTCTTGCTGGGGCTGTTGTTTCAGGGTTTAGGGCAGTGCAGTAGTTTTCGGGCAGTATAGGGGGTCATGCTGGAGGTGGTGTTCCAGGGTTTAGGGCAGTGCAGTGGTGTGCAGGCAGTGAAGGGTGTCATGCTCGGGTTGGTGTTTCAGGGTTTAGGGCAGAGCAGTGGTGTTCGGGCAGTGTAGGGGGACGTATTGGGGGTGGTGTTTCAGGGTTTAGGGCAGTGCAGTGGTGTTTCGGCAGTGTAGGGGGTCATGCTGGGGCTGGTGATTCAGTGTATAGGGCAGTGCAGTGGTGTACAGGCAGTGTAGGGGGTCATGCTGGGGCTGGCGATTCAGGGTTTAGGGCAGTGCAGTGGTGTTCGGCAGTGTAGGGGGACATACTGGGGATGGTGTTTCAGGGTTTAGGGCAGTGCAGTGGTGTGAGAGCAGTGTAGGGGGTCGTGGTGGAGGTGGTGTTTCTGGGTTTAGGGCTATGCAGTGAGGTTCGGGCAGTGTAGGGTGTCGTACTGGGGCTGGGGTTTCAGTGTTTATGGCAGTGCAGTGGTGTTCGAGCAGTGTAGGGGGTCGTGCTGGGGCTGGTGTTTCAGTGTTTAGGGCAGTGCAGTTGTGTTCGGTTAGTATAGGGGGTCATGGTGGGGCTGGTGTTTCAGGTTTTAGGGCAGTGCAGTGGTGTTCGGGTAGTGTAGGGGTCATGCTAGGGCTGGTGTTTCAGGGTTTAGGGCAGTGCAGTGGTGTTTGGGCAGTGTAGGGGACGTGCTGGGGGTGGTGTTTCAGGGTTTAGGGCAGAGCAGTGGTGTTCGGGCAGTGTAGGGGTCGTGCTGGGGGTGGTGATTCAGGGTTTAGGGCAGTGCAGTGGTGTTTGGGCAGTGTAGGGGATCTTGCTAGGGCTGGTGTTTCAGGATTTAGGGCAGTGCAGTGGTGTTTTGGCAGTGTAGGGGGGCATGCTGGGGGTGGTGTTTCAGGGTTTAGGGCAGTGCAGTGGTGTTCGGGCAGTGTTGGGGGTCTTGCTGGGGCTGGTGTTTCAGGGTTTAGGGCAGTGCAGTGGTGTTCGGGCACTATAGGGTTCATGCTGGGGGTGGGGTTTCAGGGTTTAGGCAGAGCAGTGGTGTTCGGGCAGTGTAGGTGGTAGTGCTGGTTTTTCAGGTTTTAGTGTAGAGCAGTGGTGTTCGGGCAGTGTAGGGGGACGTACTGGGAGTGGTGTTTCAGGGTTTAGTGCTGAGCAGTGGTGTTCGGGCAGTGTTGGGGGTCTTGCTGGGGATGGTGTTTCAGGATTTAGGGCAGTGCAGTGGTGTTCGGGCAGTGTAGGGAGTTGTGCTGGGGCCGGTTGTTTCGGGATTTAGGGCAGTGCAGTGGTGTTCGGGCAGTGTAGGGGGTCGGGCTGGGGCTGGTGTTTCAGGGTTTAGGGCAGTGCAGTGGTTTTCAGGCAGTTTAGAGTGTCGTGCTGGGGCTTGTGTTTCAGGATTAGGGCAGTGTAGTTTTGTTCGGGCAGTGTAGGGAGTCGTACTGGGGGTGGTGTTTCAGGATTTAGGGCAGAGCAGTGGTGTTCGGGCAGATTAGGGTGTCGTGCTGGTGCTGGTGTTTCAGGATTTAGGGCAGAGCAATGGTGTTCGGGCAGTGTAGGGGGACGAACTAGGGCTGGTGTTTCAGGGATTAGGGCAGAGCAGTGGTGTTTGGCCAGAGTAGGGGGATGTGCTGGGGGTGGTCTTTCAGGCATTAGGGCAGAGCAGTGGTGTTCGGGCAGTGTAGGGGTCGTGCTGGGGCTTGTGTTTCAGGGTTTAGGGCAGTGTAGTTTTGTTCGGGCAGTGTAGGGAGTCGTACTGGGGGTGGTGTTTCAGGATTTAGGGCAGAGCAGTGGTGTTCGGGCAGATTAGGGTGTCTTGCTGGTGCTGGTGTTTCAGGATTTAGGGCAGAGCAATGGTGTTCGGGCAGTGTAGGGGGTCGAGCCAGGGCTGGTGTTTCAGGGTTTAGGGCAGAGCAGTGGTGTTCGGCCAGAGTAGGGGGATGTGCTGGGGGTGGTCTTTCAGGCATTAGGGCAGAGCAGTGGTGTTCAGGCAGTGTAGGGGTCATGCTGGGGCTGGTGTTTCAGGGTTTAGGGCAGTGGAGTGGTGTTCGGGCAGTATAGGGGGTCGTGCTGGGGTGGGGTTTCAGGGTTTAGGGCAGAGCAGTGGTGTTCGGGCAGTGTAGGTGGTAGTGCTGGTTTTTCAGGTTTTAGTGTAGAGCAGTTTTGTTCGGGCAGAGTAGGGCGATGTACTGGGGGTGGTGTTTCAGGGTTTAGTGCTGAGCAGTGGTGTTCGGGCAGTGTTGGGGGTCTTGCTGGTGATAGTGTTTCAGGGTTTAGGGCAGTGCAGTGGTGTTCTAGTAGTGTAGTGGGTCGTGGTGGAGGTGGTGTTTCAGGGTTTTAGCGCAGGGCAGTGGTGTTTGGGCAGGTAAGGGGGAACTGCAGGGGGTGGTGTTTCAGGGTTTAGGGCAGTGCAGTGGTTTTTGGGGAGTGTAGGGGATCGTGCTGGGGCTGGTGTTTCAGTGTTATGTCAGTGCAGTGGTGTTCGGGCAGTGTAGGGGGTCATGCTGGGACTGGTGTTTGAGGGTTTAGGGCAGTGCAGTGGTGTTCGGGCAGTGTAGGGGGACGTGCTGGGGCTGGTGTTTCAGGGTTTAGGGCAGAACAGTGGTGTTCGGCCAGTGTAGGGGGACATTCTGGGGGTGGTTTTTCAGGGTTTAGGGCAGAGCAGTGGTGTTCGAGCAGTGTAGGGGGTCATGCTGGGAGTGGTGTTTCAGCGTTTAGGGCAGTGCAGTGGTGTTCAGGCAGTGTAGAGATCGTGATGCGGGGGATGATTTAGGGTTTAGGGCAGTGCAGTGGTGTTCAGACAGTGTAGGGGTCGTGCTGGGGGTGGTGATTCACGGTTTAGGGCAGTGCAGTGGGGTTCGGGCAGTGTAGGGGATCTTGCTAGGGCTGGTGTTTCAGGGTATAAGGCAGTGGTGTTCGGACAGTGTAGGGGGTCTTGCTGGGGCTTTTGTTTCAGGGTTTAGGGCAGTGCAGTAGTTTTCGGGCAGTGTAGGGGGTCATGCTAGAGGTGGTATTCCAGGGTTTAGGGCAGTGCAGTGGTGTGCAGGCAGTGTAGGGTGTCATGCTCGGGTTGGTGTTTCAGGGTTTAGGGCAGAGCAGTGGTGTTCGGGCAGTGTAGGGGGACGTATTGGGGGTGGTGTTTCAGGGTTTAGGGCAGTGCAGTGGTGTTCGGGCAGTGTAGGAGGTCATGCTGGGGCTGGTGATTCAGTGTTTAGGGCAGTGCAGTGGTGTACGGGCCGTGTAGGGGGTCATGCTGGGGCTGGCGATTCAGGGTTTAGGGCAGTGCAGTGGTGTTCGGCAGTGTAGGGGGACGTACTGGGGATGGTGTTTCAGGGTTTAGGGCAGTGCAGTGGTGTGAGAGCAGTGTAGGGGGTCGTGGTGGAGGTGGTGTTTCAGGGTTTAGGGCTATGCAGTGAGGTTCGGGCAGTGTAGGGTGTCGTGCTGGGGCTGGGGTTTCAGTGTTTAGGGCAGTGCAGTGGTGTTCGAGCAGTGTAGGGGGTCATGCTGGGGCTGGTGTTTCAGTGTTTAGGGCAGTGCAGTTGTGTTCGGGTATTATAGGGGGTCATGGTGGGGCTGGTGTTTCAGGGTTTAGGGCAGTGCAGTGGTGTTCAGGTAGTGTAGGGGTCATGCTGGGGCTGGTGTTTCAGGGTTTAGGGCAGTGCAGTTGTGTTCGGGCAGTGTAGGGGACGTGCAGGGGGTGGTGTTTCAGGGTTTAGGGCAGAGCAGTGGTGTTCGGGCAGTGTAGGGGTCATGCTGGGGGTGGTGATTCAGGGTTTAGGGCAGTGCAGTGGTGTTTGGGCAGTGTAGGGGATCTTGCTAGGGCTGGTGTTTAAGGGTTTAGGGCAGTGAAGTGGTGTTTTGGCAGTGTAGGGGGTCATGCTGGCGGTGGTGTTTCAGGGTTTAGGGCAGTGCAGTGGTGTTCGGGCAGTGTTGGGGTCTTGCTGGGGCTGGTGTTTCAGGGTTTAGGGCAGTGCAGTGGTGTTCCGGCACTATAGGGGTCATGCTGGGGGTGGGGTTTCAGGGTTTAGGCAGAGCAGTGGTGTTCGGGCAGCGTAGGTGGTAGTGCTGGATTTTCAGATTTTAGTGTAGAGCAGTGGTGTTCGGGCCGTGTAGGGGGACGTACTGGGGGTGGTGTTTCAGGGTTTAGTGCTGAGCAGTGGTGTTCGGGCAGTGTTGGTGGTCTTGCTGGGGATGGTGTTAAAGGGTTTAGGGCAGTGCAGTGGTGTTCGGGCAGTGTAGGGAGTTGTGCTGGGGCTGGTGTTTCAAGGTTTAGGGCAGTGCAGTGGTGTTCGGGCAGTGTAGGGGGTCGTGCCGGGGCCGGTGTTTCAGGGTTTAGGGCAGTGCAGTGGTGTTCGGGAAGTGTAGGGTGTTGTGCCGGGGTGGTGTTTCAGGGTGTAGGGCAGAGCAGTGGTGTTCGGGCAGATTAGGGTGTCGTGCTGGTGCTGGTTTTTCCGGATTTAGGGCAGACCAGTGGTGTTCGGGCAGTGTAGGGGGACGTGCTGGGGCTGGTGTTTCAGGGTTTAGGGCAGAGCAGTGGTGTTCGGCCAGTGTAGGGGGTCTTGCTGGGGCTGGTGTTTCAGGGTTTAGGGCAGTGCAGAGGTGTTCGGGCAGTATAGGGGGTCGTGCTGGGGTGGGGTTTCAGGGTTTAGGGCAGAGTAGTGGTGTTCGGGCAGTGTAGGTGGTAGTGCTGGTTTCTCAGGTTTTAGTGTAGAGCAGTGGTGTTCGGGCAGTGTAGGGGGTCTTGCTGGTGATGGTGTTTCAGGGTTTAGGGCAGTGCAATGATGTTCTAGCAGTGTAGTGGGTCATGGTGGAGGTGGTGTTCATGGTTTTAGGGCATGGCAGTGTTGTTCGGGCAGGTAAGGGGGTCGTGCTGGGGGTGGTGTTTCAGGGTTTAGGGCAGTGCAGTGGTGTTCGTGGAGTGTAGGGTATCGTACTGGGGCTGGTGTTTCAGTGTTACGTCAGTGCAGTGGTGTGAGGGCAGTGTAGGGGGTCATGCTGGGACTGGTGTTTGAGGGTTTAGGGCTGTACAGTGGTGTTCGGGCAGCGTAGAGGGTCGTGCTGGGGCTCGTGTTTCAGGGTTGAGGGCAGTGCAGTGGTATTCGGGCAGTGTAAGGTGTCATGCTCGGTATGGTGTTTCAGGGTTTAGGGCAGAGCAGTGGTGTTCGGGCAGTTTAGGGTCTCGTGCTGGTGATTCAGGATTTAGGGCAGAGCAGTGTTGTTTGGGCAGTGTAGGGGTACGTGCTGGGGCTGGTGTTTCAGAGTTTAGGGCAGAGCAGTGGTGTTCGGCCAGTGTAGGGGGACATTCTGGGGGTGGTTTTTCAGGGTTTAGGGCAGAGCAGTGGTGTTCGAGCAGTGTAGGGGGTCATGCTGGGAGTGGTGTTTCAGGGTTTAGGGCAGTGCAGTGGTGTTCAGACAGTGTAGGGGTCGTGCTGGCGGTGGTGATTCAGGGTTTAGGACAGTGCAGTGGTGTTCGGGCAATGTAGGGGATCTTGCTAGGGCTGGTGTTTCAGGGTTTAAGGCAGTGGTGTTTGGACAGTGTAGGGGGTCTTGCTGGGGCTGTTGTTTCAGGGTTTGGGGCAGTGCAGTAGTTTTTGGGCAGTGTAGGGGGTCATGCTGGAGGTGGTGTTCCAGGGTTTAGGGCAGTGCAGTGGTGTGCAGGCAGTGTAGGGGGTCATGCTCGGGTTGGTGTTTCAGGGTTTAGGGCAGAGCAGTGGTGTTCGGGCAGTGTAGGGGGATGTATTGGGGTGGTGTTTCAGGGTTTAGGGCAGTGCAGTGGTGTTTGGGCAGTGTAGGGGGTCATGCTGGGGCTGGTGATTCAGTGTTTAGGGCAGTGCAGTGGTGTACGGGCCGTGTAGGGGGTCATGCTGGGGATGGCAATTCAGGGTTTAGGGCAGTGCAGTGGTGTTCGGCAGTGTAGGGGGACGTACTGGGGATGGTGTTTCAGGGTTTAGGGCAGTGCAGTGGTTTTCGGGCAGTTTAGGGTGTCGTGCTGGGGCTTGTGTTTCAGGGTTTAGGGCAGTGCAGTTGTGATCGGGCAGTGTAGGGTGTCGTGCTCGGGGTGGTGTTTCAGGGTGTAGGGCAGAGCAGTGGTGTTCGGGCAGATTAGGGTGTCGTGCTGGTGCTGGTTTTTCCGGATTTAGGGCAGAGCAGTGGTGTTCGGGCAGTGTAGGGGGACGTGCTGGGGCTGGTGTTTCAGGGTTTAGGGCAGAGCAGTGGTGTTCGGGCAGATTAGGGTGTCGTGCTGGTACTGGTGTTTCAGGATTTAGGGCAGAGCAGTGGTGTTTGGGCAGTGTAGGGGGACGTGCTGGGGCTGCTGTTTCAGGCTGTAGGGCAGAGCAGTGGTGTTCGGCCAGTGTAGGGGGTCTTGCAGGGGCTGGTGTTTCAGGGTTTATTACAGTGCAGAGGTGTTCGGGCAGTATAGGGGGTCATGCTGTGGTGGGGTTTCAGGGTTTAGGGCAGAGCAGTGGTGTTCGGGCAGTGTAGGTGGTAGTGCTGGTTTTTCAGGTTTTAGTGTAGAGCAGTGGTGTTCGGGCAGTGTAGGGGGTCTTGCTGGTGATGGTGGTTCAGGGTTTAGGGCAGTGCAATGGTGTTCTAGCAGTGTAGTGGGTCATGGTGGAGGTGGAGGTGGTGTTAAGGGTTTTAGGGCATGGCAGTGGTGTTCGGGCAGGTAAGGGGGTCGTGCAGGGGGTGGTTTTTCAGGGTTTAGGGCAGTGCAGTGGTGTTCGTGGAGTGTAGGGGATCGTACTGGGGCTGGTGTTTCAGTGTTACGTCAGTGCAGTGGTGTGAGGGCAGTGTAGGGGGTCGTGCTGGGGGTGGTGTTTCAGGGTTTAGTGCTGAGCAGTGGTGTTCGGGCAGTGTTGGGGGTCTTGCTGGGGATGGTGTTAAAGGGTTTAGGGCAGTGCAGTGGTGTTCGGGCAGTGTAGGGAGTTGTGCTGGGGCTGGTGTTTCAGGGTTTAGGGCAGTGCAGTGGTGTTCGGGCAGTGTAGTGGGTCGTGCTGGGGCTGGTGTTTCAGGGTTTAGGGCAGTGCAGTGGTTTTCGGGCAGTTTAGGGTGTCGTGCTGGGGCTTGTGTTTCAGGGTTTAGGGCAGTGCAGTGGTGTTCGGGCAGTGTAGGGTGTCATGCTCGGGGTGGTGTTTCAGGGTGTAGGGCAGAGCAGTGGTGTTCGGGCACATTGGGGTGTCGTGCTGGTGCTGGTTTTTCCAGATTTAGGGCAGAGCAGTGGTGTTCGGGCAGTGTAGGGGGACGTGCTGGGGCTGGTGTTTCAGGGTTTAGGGCAGAGCAGTGGTGTTCGGGCAGATTAGGGTGTCGTGCTGGTGCTGGTGTTTCAGGATTTAGGGCAGAGCAGTGGTGTTCGGGCAGTGTAGGGGGACGTGCTGGGGCTGGTGTTTCAGGGTTTAGGGCAGAGCAGTGGTGTTCGGCCAGTGTAGGGGGTCTTGCTGGGGCTGGTGTTTCAGGGTTTATTGCAGTGCAGATGTGTTCGGGCAGTATAGGGGGTCGTGCTGTGGTGGGGTTTCAGGGTTTAGGGCAGAGCAGTGGTGTTCGGGCAGTGTAGGTGGTAGTGCTGTTTTTCAGGTTTTAGTGTAGAGCAGTGGTGTTCGGGCAGTGTAGGGGGTCTTGCTGGTGATGGTGGTTCAGGGTTTAGGGCAATGCAATGGTGTTCTAGCAGTGTAGTGGGTCATGGTGGAGGTGGTGTTCAGGCTTTTAGGGCATGGCAGTGGTGTTCGGGCAGGTAAGGGGGTCGTGCAGGGGGTGGTTTTTCAGGGTTTAGGGCAGTGCAGTGGTGTTCGTGGAGTGTAGGGGATCGTACTGGGGCTGGTGTTTCAGTGTTACGTCAGTGCAGTGGTGTGAGGGCTGTGTAGGGCGTCGTGCTGGGACTGGTGTTTGAGGGTTTATGGCAGTACAGTGGTGTTCGGGCAGCGTAGAGGGTCGTGCTGGGGCTCGTGTTTCAGGGTTTAGGGCAGTGCAGTGGTATTCGGGCAGTGTAAGGTGTCATGCTGGGGGTGGTGTTTCAGGGTTTAGGGCAGAGCAGTGGTGTTCGGGCAGTTTAGGGTCTCGTGCTGGTGATTCAGGATTTAGGGCAGAGCAGTGGTGTTCGGGCAGTGTAGGGGGACGTGCTGGGGCTGGTGTTTCAGGGTTTAGGGCAGAGCAGTGGTGTTCGGCCAGTGTAGGGGGACATTCTGGGGGTGGTTCTTCAGGGTTTAGGGCAGAGCAGAGGTGTTCGAGCAGTGTAGGGGGTCATGCTGGGAGTGGTGTTTCAGGGTTAGGGCAGTGCAGTGGTGTTCTGGCAGTGTAGGGATCGTGATGAGGGGGTGATTCAGTGTTTAGGGCAGTGCAGTGGTGTTCAGACAGTGAAGGTGTCGTGCTGGGGGTGGTGATTCAGGGTTTAGGGCAGTGCAGTGGTGTTCGGGCAGTGTAGGGGATCTTGCTAGGGCTGGTGTTTCAGGGTTTAAGGCAGTGGTGTTTGGACAGTGTAGGGGGTCTTGCTGGGTCTGTTGTTTCAGGGTTTAGGGCAGTGCAGTAGTTTTCGGGCAGTGTAGGGGATCATGCTGGAGGTGGTGTTCCAGGGTTTAGGGCAGTGCAGTGGTGTGCAGGCAGTGTAGGGTGTCATGCTCGGGTTGGTGTTTCAGGGTTTAGGGCAGAGCAGTGGTGTTCGGGCAGTGTAGGGGGACGTATTGGGGGTGGTGTTTCAGGGTTTAGGGCAGTGCAGTGGTGTTCCGGCAGTGTAGGGGGTCATGCTGGGGCTGGTGATTCAGTGTATAGGGCAGTGCAGTGGTGTACAGGCAGTGTAGGGGGTCATGCTGGGGCTGGCGATTCAGGGTTTAGGGCAGTGCAGTGGTGTTCGGCAGTGTAGGGGGACGTACTGGGGATGGTGTTTCAGGGTTTAGGGCAGTGCAGTGGTGTGAGAGCAGTGTAGGGGGTCGTGGTGGAGGTGGTGTTTCTGGGTTTAGGGCTATGCAGTGAGGTTCGGGCAGTGTAGGGTGTCGTACTGGGGCTGGGGTTTCAGTGTTTATGGCAGTGCAGTGGTGTTCGAGCAGTGTAGGGGGTCGTGCTGGGGCTGGTGTTTCAGTGTTTAGGGCAGTGCAGTTGTGTTCGGTTAGTATAGGGGGTCATGGTGGGGCTGGTGTTTCAGGTTTTAGGGCAGTGCAGTGGTGTTCGGGTAGTGTAGGGGTCGTGCTAGGGCTGGTGTTTCAGGGTTTAGGGCAGTGCAGTGGTGTTTGGGCAGTGTAGGGGACGTGCTGGGGTGGTGTTTCAGGGTTTAGGGCAGAGCAGTGGTGTTCGGGCAGTGTAGGGGTCGTGCTGGGGGTGGTGATTCAGGGTTTAGGGCAGTGCAGTGGTGTTTGGGCAGTGTAGGGGATCTTGCTAGGGCTGGTGTTTCAGGATTTAGGGCAGTGCAGTGGTGTTTCGGCAGTGTAGGGGGGCATGCTGGGGGTGGTGTTTCAGGGTTTAGGGCAGTGCAGTGGTGTTCGGGCAGTGTTGGGGGTCCTGCTGGGGCTGGTGTTTCAGGGTTTAGGGCAGTGCAGTGGTGTTCGGGCACTATAGGGTTCATGCTGGGGGTGGGGTTTCAGGGTTTAGGCAGAGCAGTGGTGTTCGGGCAGTGTAGATGGTAGTGCTGGTTTTTCAGGTTTTAGTGTAGAGCAGTGGTGTTCGGGCAGTGTAGGGGGACGTACTGGGAGTGGTGTTTCAGGGTTTAGTGCTGAGCAGTGGTGTTCGGGCAGTGTTGGGGGTCTTGCTGGGGATGGTGTTTCAGGATTTAGGGCAGTGCAGTGGTGTTCGGGCAGTGTAGGGAGTTGTGCTGGGGCCGGTTGTTTCGGGATTTAGGGCAGTGCAGTGGTGTTCGGGCAGTGTAGGGGGTCGGGCTGGGGCTGGTGTTTCAGGGTTTAGGGCAGTGCAGTGGTTTTCAGGCAGTTTAGAGTGTCGTGCTGGGGCTTGTGTTTCAGGGTTTAGGGCAGTGTAGTTTTGTTCGGGCAGTGTAGGGAGTCGTGCTGGTGCTGGTGTTTCAGGATTTAGGGCAGAGCAATGGTGTTCGGGCAGTGTAGGGGGACGAACTAGGGCTGGTGTTTCAGGGATTAGGGCAGAGCAGTGGTGTTCGGCCAGAGTAGGGGGATGTGCTGGGGGTGGTCTTTCAGGCATTAGGGCAGAGCAGTGGTGTTCGGGCAGTGTAGGGGTCATGCTGGGGCTTGTGTTTCAGGGTTTAGGGCAGTGTAGTTTTGTTCGGGCAGTGTAGGGAGTCGTACTGGGGGTGGTGTTTCAGGATTTAGGGCAGAGCAGTGGTGCTCGGGCAGATTAGGGTGTCTTGCTGGTGCTGGTGTTTCAGGATTTAGGGCAGAGCAATGGTGTTCGGGCAGTGTAGGGGGTCGAGCCAGGGCTGGTGTTTCAGGGTTTAGGGCAGAGCAGTGGTGTTCGGCCAGAGTAGGGGGATGTGCTGGGGGTGGTCTTTCAGGCATTAGGGCAGAGCAGTGGTGTTCAGGCAGTGTAGGGGTCATGCTGGGGCTGGTGTTTCAGGGTTTAGGGCAGTGGAGTGGTGTTCGGGCAGTATAGGGGGTCGTGCTGGGGTGGGGTTTCAGGGTTTAGGGCAGAGCAGTGGTGTTCGGGCAGTGTAGGTGGTAGTGCTGGTTTTTCAGGTTTTAGTGTAGAGCAGTTTTGTTCGGGCAGAGTAGGGCGATGTACTGGGGGTGGTGTTTCAGGGTTTAGTGCTGAGCAGTGGTGTTCGGGCAGTGTTGGGGGTCTTGCTGGTGATAGTGTTTCAGGGTTTAGGGCAGTGCAGTGGTGTTCTAGTAGTGTAGTGGGTCGTGGTGGAGGTGGTGTTTCAGGGTTTTAGCGCAGGGCAGTGGTGTTTGGGCAGGTAAGGGAGAACTGCAGGGGGTGGTGTTTCAGGGTTTAGGGCAGTGCAGTGGTGTTTGGGGAGTGTAGGGGATCGTGCTGGGGCTGGTGTTTCAGTGTTATGTCAGTGCAGTGGTGTTCGGGCAGTGTAGGGGGTCATGCTGGGACTGGTGTTTGAGGGTTTAGGGCAGTGCAGTGGTGTTCGGGCAGTGTAGGGGGACGTGCTGGGGCTGGTGTTTCAGGGTTTAGGGCAGAACAGTGGTGTTAGGCCAGTGTAGGGGGACATTCTGGGGGTGGTTTTTCAGGGTTTAGGGCAGAGCAGTGGTGTTCGAGCAGTGTAGGGGGTCATGCTGGGAGTGGTGTTTCAGCGTTTAGGGCAGTGCAGTGGTGTTCAGGCAGTGTAGAGATCGTGATGAGGGGGATGATTTAGGGTTTAGGGCAGTGCAGTGGTGTTCGGGCAGTGTAGGGGATCTTGCTAGGGCTGGTGTTTCAGGGTATAAGGCAGTGGTGTTTGGACAGTGTAGGGGGTCTTGCTGGGGCTTTTGTTTCAGGGTTTAGGGCAGTGCAGTAGTTTAGGGCAGTGTAGGGGGTCATGCTAGAGGTGGTATTCCAGGGTTTAGGGCAGTGCAGTGGTGTGCAGGCAGTGTAGGGTGTCATGCTCGGGTTGGTGTTTCAGGGTTTAGGGCAGAGCAGTGGTGTTCGGGCAGTGTAGGGGGACGTATTGGGGGTGGTGTTTCAGGGTTTAGGGCAGTGCAGTGGTGTTCGGGCAGTGTAGGGGGTCATGCTGGGGCTGGTGATTCAGTGTTTAGGGCAGTGCAGTGGTGTACGGGCCGTGTAGGGGGTCATGCTGGGGCTGGCGATTCAGGGTTTAGGGCAGTGCAGTGGTGTTCGGCAGTATAGGGGGACGTACTGGGGATGGTGTTTCAGGGTTTAGGGCAGTGCAGTGGTGTGAGAGCAGTGTAGGGGGTCGTGGTGGAGGTGGTGTTTCAGGGTTTAGGGCTATGCAGTGAGGTTCGGGCAGTGTAGGGTGTCGTGCTGGGGCTGGGGTTTCAGTGTTTAGGGCAGTGCAGTGGTGTTCGAGCAGTGTAGGGGGTCATGCTGGGGCTGGTGTTTCAGTGTTTAGGGCAGTGCAGTTGTGTTCGGGTAGTATAGGGGGTCATGGTGGGGCTGGTGTTTCAGGGTTTAGGGCAGTGCAGTGGTGTTCAGGTAGTGTAGGGGTCATGCTGGGGCTGGTGTTTCAGGGTTTAGGGCAGTGCAGTTGTGTTCGGGCAGTGTAGGGGACGTGCAGGGGGTGGTGTTTCAGGGTTTAGGGCAGAGCAGTGGTGTTCGGGCAGTGTAGGGGTCATGCTGGGGGTGGTGATTCAGGGTTTAGGGCAGTGCAGTGGTGTTTGGGCAGTGTAGGGGATCTTGCTAGGGCTGGTGTTTAAGGGTTTAGGGCAGTGAAGTGGTGTTTCGGCAGTGTAGGGGGTCATGCTGGGGGTGGTGTTTCAGGGTTTAGGGCAGTGCAGTGGTGTTCGGGCAGCGTAGGTGGTAGTGCTGGATTTTCAGATTTTAGTGTAGAGCAGTGGTGTTCGGGCCGTGTAGGGGACGTACTGGGGGTGGTGTTTCAGGGTTTAGTGCTGAGCAGTGGTGTTCGGGCAGTGTAGGGAGTTGTGCTGGGGCTGGTGTTTCAAGGTTTAGGGCAGTGCAGTGGTGTTCGGGCAGTGTAGGGGGTCGTGCTGGGGCCGGTGTTTCAGGGTTTAGGGCAGTGCAGTGGTTTTCGGGCAGTTTAGGGTGTCGTGCTGGGGCTTGTGTTTCAGGGTTTAGGGCAGTGCAGTGGTGTTCGGGAAGTGTAGGGTGTCGTGCCGGGGTGGTGTTTCAGGGTGTAAGGCAGAGCAGTGGTGTTCGGGCAGATTAGGGTGTCGTGCTGGTGCTGGTTTTTCCGGATTTAGGGCAGACCAGTGGTGTTCGGGCAGTGTAGGGGGACGTGCTGGGGCTGGTGTTTCAGGGTTTAGGGCAGAGCAGTGGTGTTCGGCCAGTGTAGGGGGTCTTGCTGGGGCTGGTGTTTCAGGGTTTAGGGCAGTGCAGAGGTGTTCGGGCAGTATAGGGGGTCGTGCTGGGGTGGGGTTTCAGGGTTTAGGGCAGAGTAGTGGTGTTCGGGCAGTGTAGGTGGTAGTGCTGGTTTCTCAGGTTTTAGTGTAGAGCAGTGGTGTTCGGGCAGTGTAGGGGGTCTTGCTGGTGATGGTGTTTCAGGGTTTAGGGCAGTGCAATGGTGTTCTAGCAGTGTAGTGGGTCATGGTGGAGGTGGTGTTCATGGTTTTAGGGCATGGCAGTGTTGTTCGGGCAGGTAAGGGGGTCGTGCTGGGGCTCGTGTTTCAGGGTTGAGGGCAGTGCAGTGGTATTCGGGCAGTGTAAGGTGTCATGCTCGGTATGGTGTTTCAGGGTTTAGGGCAGAGCAGTGGTGTTCGGGCAGTTTAGGGTCTCGTGCTGGTGATTCAGGATTTAGGGCAGAGCAGTGTTGTTCGGGCAGTGTAGGGGTACGTAATGGGGCTGGTGTTTCAGAGTTTAGGGCAGAGCAGTGGTGTTCGGCCAGTGTAGGGGGACATTCTGGGGGTGGTTTTTCAGGGTTTAGGGCAGAGCAGTGGTGTTCGAGCAGTGTAGGGGGTCATGCTGGGAGTGGTGTTTCAGGGTTTAGGGCAGTGCAGTGGTGTTCAGACAGTGTAGGGGTCGTGCTGGCGGTGGTGATTCAGGGTTTAGGGCAGTGCAGTGGTGTTCAGACAGTGTAGGGGGTCTTGCTGGGGCTGTTGTTTCAGGGTTTAGGGCAGTGCAGTAGTTTTTGGGCAGTGTAGGGGGTCATGCTGGAGGTGGTGTTCCAGGGTTTAGGGCAGTGCAGTGGTGTGCAGGCAGTGTAGGGGGTCATGCTCGGGTTGGTGTTTCAGGGTTTAGGGCAGAGCAGTGGTGTTCGGGCAGTGTAGGGGGACGTATTGGGGTGGTGTTTCAGGGTTTAGGGCAGTGCAGTGGTGTTTGGGCAGTGTAGGGGGTCATGCTGGGGCTGGTGATTCAGTGTTTAGGGCAGTGCAGTGGTGTACGGGCCGTGTAGGGGGTCATGCTGGGGATGGCAATTCAGGGTTTAGGGCAGTGCAGTGGTGTTCGGCAGTGTAGGGGAACGTACTGGGGATGGTGTTTCAGGGTTTAGGGCAGTGCAGTGGTGTGAGAGCAGTGTAGGGGGTCATGGTGGAGGTGGTGTTTCAGGGTTTAGGGCTATGCAGTGAGGTTCGGGCAGTGTAGGGTGTCGTGCTTGGGCTGGGGTTTCAGTGTTTAGGGCAGTGCAGTGGTGTTCAAGCAGTGTAGGGGGTCGTGCTGGGGCTGGTGTTTCAGTGTTTAGGGCAGTGCAGTTGTGTTCGGGTAGTATAGGGGGTCATGGTGGGGCTGGTGTTTCAGGGTTTAGGGCAGTGCAGTGGTGTTCAGGTAGTGTAGGGGTTGTGCTGGGGCTGGTGTTTCAGGGTTTAGGGCAGTGCAGTGGTGTTCGGGCAATGTAGGGGACGTGCAGGGGGTGACGTTTCAGGGTTTAGGGCAGAGCAGTAGTGTTCGGGCAGTGTAGGGGTCCTGTTAGGGATGGTGATTCAGGGTTTAGGGCAGTGCAGTGGTGTTTGGGCAGTGTAGGGGATCTTTCTAGGGCTGGTGTTTCAGGGTTTAGGGCAGTGCAGTGGTGTTTCGGCAGTGTAGGGGGGTCATTCTGGGGGTGGTGTTTCAGGGTTTAGGGCAGTGCAGTGGTGTTCGGGCAGTGTTGGGGGTCTTGCTGGGGCTGGTGTTTCAGGGTTTAGGGCAGTGCAGTGGTGTTCGGGCACTATAGGGGTCATGCTGGGGGTGGGGTTTCAGGGTTTAGACAGAGCAGTGGTGTTCCGGCAGTGTAGGTGGTAGTGCTGGTTTTTCAGGTTTTAGTGTAGAGCAGTTGTGTTCGGGCAGTGTAGGGGGACGTACTGGGAGTGGTGTTTCAGGGTTTAGTGCTGAGCAGTGGTGTTCGGGCAGTGTAGGGAGTTGTGCTGGGGCCGGATGTTTCAGGGTTTAGGGCAGTGCAGTGGTTTTCGGGCAGTTTAGAGTGTCGTGCTGGGGCTTATGTTTCAGGGTTTAGGGCAGTGTAGTTTTGTTCGGGCAGTGTAGAGCGTCGTACTGGGGGTGGTGTTTCAGGATTTAGGGCAGAGCAATGGTGTTCGGGCAGTGTAGGGGGACGTGCTGGGGCTGGTGTTTCAGGGTTTAGGGCAGAGCAATGGTGTTCGGCCAGAGTAGGGGGATGTGCTGGGGGTGGTCTTTCAGGCATTAGGGCAGAGCAGTGGTGTTCGGGCAGTGTAGGGGTCGTGCTGGGGGTGGTGTTTCAGGGTTTAGGGCAGTGCAGTGGTGTTCGCGCAGTGTAGGGGATCTTGCTGGGGCTGGTGTTTCAGGGTTTAGGGCAGCGCAGTGGGGTTCGGGCAGTGTAGGGGGTCGTGCTGGGGGTGGTGTTTCAGGGTTTAGGGCAGTGCAGTGGTGCTCGGGCAGTGTAGAGGGTCTTGCTGGGGCTGGGGTTTCAGAGTTTAGGGCAGTGCAGTGGTGTTCGAGCAGTGTAGGGGGTCGTGCTGGGGCTGGTGTTTTAGTGTTTAGGGCAGTGCAGTTGTGTTCGGGTAGTATAGTGGGTCATGGTTGGGCTGGTGTTTCAGGGTTTAGGGCAGTGCAGTGGTGTTCAGGTAGTGTAGGGGTCGTGCTGGGGCTGGTGTTTCAGGGTTTAGTGCTGAGCAGTGGTGTTCGGGCAGTGTTGGGGGTCTTGCTGGTGATGGTGTTTCAGGGTTTAGGGCAGTGCAGTGGTGTTCTAGCAGTGTAGTGTGTCGTGGTGGAGGTGGTGTTTCAGGGTTTTAGCGCAGGGCAGTTGTGTTCGGGCAGGTAAGGGGGAACTGCAGAGGGTGGTGTTTTAGGGTTTAGGGCAGTGCAGTGGTTTTTGGGGAGTGTAGGGGATCGTGCTGGGGCTGGTGTTTCAGTGTTACGTCAGTGCAGTGGTGTTCGGACAGTGTAGGGGGTCTTGCTGGGGCTGGTGTTTCAGGGTTTAGGGCAGTGCAGTGGTGTTCGGGCAGTATAGGGGCTCGTTCTGGGGGTGGGATTTCAGGGTTTAGGGAAGAGCAGTGGTGTTCGGGCATTGTAGGTGGTAGTGCTGGTTTTTCAGGATTTAGTGTAGAGCAGTGGTGTTCGGGCAGTGTAGGGGGACGTACTGGGGGTGGTGTTTCAGGGTTTAGTGCTGAGCAGTGGTGTTCGGGCAGTGTAGGGGTCATGCTGGGGATGGTGATTCAGGGTTTAGGGCAGTGCAGTGGTGTTTGGGCAGTGTAGGGGATCTTTCTAGGGCTGGTGTTTTAGGGTTTAGTGCAGTGCAGTGGTGTTTCGGCAGTGTAGGGGGTCATGCTGGGAGTGGTGTTTCAGGGTTAGGGCAGTGCAGTGGTGTTCTGGCAGTGTAGGGATCGTGATGAGGGGGTGATTCAGTGTTTAGGGCAGTGCAGTGGTGTTCGGGTAGTGTAGGGGATCTTGCTAGGGCTGGTGTTTCAGGGTTTAAGGCAGTGGTGTTTGGACAGTGTAGGGGGTCTTGCTGGGGCTGTTGTTTCAGGGTTTAGGGCAGTGCAGTAGTTTTCGGGCAGTGTAGGGGGTCATGCTGGAGGTGGTGTTCCAGGGTTTAGGGCAGTGCAGTGGTGTGCAGGCAGTGTAGGGTGTCATGCTCGGGTTGGTGTTTCAGGGTTTAGGGCAGAGCAGTGGTGTTCGGGCAGTGTAGGGGGACGTATTGGGGGTGGTGTTTCAGGGTTTAGGGCAGTGCAGTGGTGTTCCGGCAGTGTAGGGGGCATGCTGGGGCTGGTGATTCAGTGTATAGGGCAGTGCAGTGGTGTACAGGCAGTGTAGGGGGTCATGCTGGGGCTGGCGATTCAGGGTTTAGGGCAGTGCAGTGGTGTTCGGCAGTGTAGGGGGACGTACTGGGGATGGTGTTTCAGGGTTTAGGGCAATGCAGTGGTGTGAGAGCAGTGTAGGGGGTCGTGGTGGAGGTGGTGTTTCTGGGTTTAGGGCTATGCAGTGAGGTTCGGGCAGTGTAGGGTGTCGTACTGGGGCTGGGGTTTCAGTGTTTATGGCAGTGCAGTGGTGTTCGAGCAGTGTAGGGGGTCGTGCTGGGGCTGGTGTTTCAGTGTTTAGGGCAGTGCAGTTGTGTTCGGTTAGTATAGGGGGTCATGGTGGGGCTGGTGTTTCAGGTTTTAGGGCAGTGCAGTGGTGTTCGGGTCGTGTAGGGGTCGTGCTAGGGCTGGTGTTTCAGGGTTTAAGGCAGTGCAGTGGTGTTTGGGCAGTGTAGGGGACGTGCTGGGGGTGGTGTTTCAGGGTTTAGGGCAGAGCAGTGGTGTTCGGGCAGTGTAGGGGTCGTGCTGGGGGTGGTGATTCAGGGTTTAGGGCAGTGCAGTGGTGTTTGGGCAGTGTAGGGGATCTTGCTAGGGCTGGTGTTTCAGGATTTAGGGCAGTGCAGTGGTGTTCGGGCACTATAGGGTTCATGCTGGGGGTGGGGTTTCAGGGTTTAGGCAGAGCAGTGGTGTTCGGGCAGTGTAGGTGGTAGTGCTGGTTTTTCAGGTTTTAGTGTAGAGCAGTGGTGTTCGGGCAGTGTAGGGGGACGTACTGGGAGTGGTGTTTCAGGGTTTAGTGCTGAGCAGTGGTGTTCGGGCAGTGTTGGGGGTCTTGCTGGGGATGGTGTTTCAGGATTTAGGGCAGTGCAGTGGTGTTCGGGCAGTGTAGGGAGTTGTGCTGGGGCCGGTTGTTTCGGGATTTAGGGCAGTGCAGTGGTGTTCGGGCAGTGTAGGGGGTCGGGCTGGGGCTGGTGTTTCAGGGTTTAGGGCAGTGCAGTGGTTTTCAGGCAGTTTAGAGTGTCGTGCTGGGGCTTGTGTTTCAGGGTTTAGGGCAGTGTAGTTTTGTTCGGGCAGTGTAGGGAGTCGTACTGGGGGTGGTGTTTCAGGATTTAGGGCAGAGCAGTGGTGTTCGGGCAGATTAGGGTGTCGTGCTGGTGCTGGTGTTTCAGGATTTAGGGCAGAGCAATGGTGTTCGGGCAGTGTAGGGGGACGAACTAGGGCTGGTGTTTCAGGGATTAGGGCAGAGCAGTGGTGTTCGACCAGAGTAGGGGGATGTGCTGGGGGTGGTCTTTCAGGCATTAGGGCAGAGCAGTGGTGTTCGGGCAGTGTAGGGGTCGTGCTGGGGCTTGTGTTTCAGGGTTTAGGGCAGTGTAGTTTTGTTCGGGCAGTGTAGGGAGTCGTACTGGGGGTGGTGTTTCAGGATTTAGGGCAGAGCAGTGGTGTTCGGGCAGATTAGGGTGTCTTGCTGGTGCTGGTGTTTCAGGATTTAGGGCAGAGCAATGGTGTTCGGGCAGTGTAGGGGGTCGAGCCAGGGCTGGTGTTTCAGGGTTTAGGGCAGAGCAGTGGTGTTCGGCCAGAGTAGGGGGATGTGCTGGGGGTGGTCTTTCAGGCATTAGGGCAGAGCAGTGGTGTTCAGGCAGTGTAGGGGTCATGCTGGGGCTGGTGTTTCAGGGTTTAGGGCAGTGGAGTGGTGTTCGGGCAGTATAGGGGGTCGTGCTGGGGTGGGGTTTCAGGGTTTAGGGCAGAGCAGTGGTGTTCGGGCAGTGTAGGTGGTAGTGCTGGTTTTTCAGGTTTTAGTGTAGAGCAGTTTTGTTCGGGCAGAGTAGGGCGATGTACTGGGGGTGGTGTTTCAGGGTTTAGTGCTGAGCTGTGGTGTTCGGGCAGTGTTGGGGGTCTTGCTGGTGATAGTGTTTCAGGGTTTAGGGCAGTGCAGTGGTGTTCTAGTAGTGTAGTGGGTCGTGGTGGAGGTGGTGTTTCAGTGTTTTAGCGCAGGGCAGTGGTGTTTGGGCAGGTAAGGGAGAACTCAGGGGGTGGTGTTTCAGGGTTTAGGGCAGTGCAGTGGTTTTTGGGGAGTGTAGTAGATCGTGCTGGGGCTGGTGTTTCAGTGTTATGTTAGTGCAGTGGTGTTCGGGCAGTGTAGGGGGTCATGCTGGGACTGGTGTTTGAGGGTTTAGGGCAGTGCAGTGGTGTTCGGCCAGTGTAGGGGGACGTGCTGGGGCTGGTGTTTCAGGGTTTAGGGCAGAACAGTGGTGTTCGGCCAGTGTAGGGGGACATTCTGGGGGTGGTTTTTCAGGGTTTAGGGCAGAGCAGTGGTGTTCGAGCAGTGTAGGGGGTCATGCTGGGAGTGGTGTTTCAGCGTTTAGGGCAGTGCAGTGGTGTTCAGGCAGTGTAGAGATCGTGATGAGGGGGGTGATTTAGGGTTTAGGGCAGTGCAGTGGTGTTCAGACAGTGTAGGGGTCGTGCTGGGGGTGGTGATTCACGGTTTAGGGCAGTGCAGTGGTGTTCGGGCAGTGTAGGGGATCTTGCTAGGGCTGGTGTTTCAGGGTATAAGGCAGTGGTGTTTGGACAGTGTAGGGGGTCTTGCTGGGGCTTTTGTTTCAGGGTTTAGGGCAGTGCAGTAGTTTAGGGCAGTGTAGGGGGTCATGCTAGAGGTGGTATTCCAGGGTTTAGGGCAGTGCAGTGGTGTGCAGGCAGTGTAGGGTGTCATGCTCGGGTTGGTGTTTCAGGGTTTAGGGCAGAGCAGTGGTGTTCGGGCAGTGTAGGGGGACGTATTGGGGGTGGTGTTTCAGGGTTTAGGGCAGTGCAGTGGTGTTCGGGCAGTGTAGGGGGTCATGCTGGGGCTGGTGATTCAGTGTTTAGGGCAGTGCAGTGGTGTACGGGCCGTGTAGGGGGTCATGCTGGGGCTGGCGATTCAGGGTTTAGGGCAGTGCAGTGGTGTTCGGCAGTGTAGGGGGACGTACTGGGGATGGTGTTTCAGGGTTTAGGGCAGTGCAGTGGTGTGAGAGCAGTGTAGGGGGTCGTGGTGGAGGTGGTGTTTCAGGGTTTAGGGCTATGCAGTGAGGTTCGGGCAGTGTAGGGTGTCGTGCTGGGGCTGGGGTTTCAGTGTTTAGGGCAGTGCAGTGGTGTTCGAGCAGTGTAGGGGGTCATGCTGGGGCTGGTGTTTCAGTGTTTAGGGCAGTGCAGTTGTGTTCGGGTAGTATAGGGGGTCATGGTGGGGCTGGTGTTTCAGGGTTTAGGGCAGTGCAGTGGTGTTCAGGTAGTGTAGGGGTCATGCTGGGGCTGGTGTTTCAGGGTTTAGGGCAGTGCAGTTGTGTTCGGGCAGTGTAGGGGACGTGCAGGGGGTGGTGTTTCAGGGTTTAGGGCAGAGCAGTGGTGTTCGGGCAGTGTAGGGGTCATGCTGGGGGTGGTGATTCAGGGTTTAGGGCAGTGCAGTGGTGTTTGGGCAGTGTAGGGGATCTTGCTAGGGCTGGTGTTTAAGGGTTTAGGGCAGTGAAGTGGTGTTTCGGCAGTGTAGGGGGTCATGCTGGGGGTGGTGTTTCAGGGTTTAGGGCAGTGCAGTGGTGTTCGGGCAGCGTAGGTGGTAATGCTGGATTTTCAGATTTTAGTGTAGAGCAGTGGTGTTCGGGCCGTGTAGGGGGACGTACTGGGGGTGGTGTTTCAGGGTTTAGTGCTGAGCAGTGGTGTTCGGGCAGTGTTGGTGGTCTTGCTGGGGATGGTGTTAAAGGGTTTAGGGCAGTGCAGTGGTGTTCGGGCAGTGTAGGGAGTTGTGCTGGGGCTGGTGTTTCAAGGTTTAGGGCAGTGCAGTGGTGTTCGGGCAGTGTAGGGGGTCGTGCTGGGGCCGGTGTTTCAGGGTTTAGGGCAGTGCAGTGGTTTTCGGGCAGTTTAGGGTGTCGTGCTGGGGCTTGTGTTTCAGGGTTTAGGGCAGTGCAGTGGTGTTCGGGAAGTGTAGGGTGTCGTGCCGGGGTGGTGTTTCAGGGTGTAGGGCAGAGCAGTGGTGTTCGGGCAGATTAGGGTGTCGTGCTGGTGCTGGTTTTTCCGGATTTAGGGCAGACCAGTGGTGTTCGGGCAGTGTAGGGGGACGTGCTGGGGCTGGTGTTTCAGGGTTTAGGGCAGTGCAGAGGTGTTCGGGCAGTATAGGGGGTCGTGCTGGGGTGGGGTTTCAGGGTTTAGGGCAGAGTAGTGGTGTTCGGGCAGTGTAGGTGGTAGTGCTGGTTTCTCAGGTTTTAGTGTAGAGCAGTGGTGTTCGGGCAGTGTAGGGGGTCTTGCTGGTGATGGTGTTTCAGGGTTTAGGGCAGTGCAATGGTGTTCTAGCAGTGTAGTGGGTCATGGTGGAGGTGGTGTTCATGGTTTTAGGGCATGGCAGTGTTGTTCTGGCAGGTAAGGGGGTCGTGCAGGGGGTGGTGTTTCAGGGTTTAGGGCAGTGCAGTGGTGTTCGTGGAGTGCAGGGTATCGTACTGGGGCTGGTGTTTCAGTGTTACGTCAGTGCAGTGGTGTGAGGGCAGTGTAGGGGGTCATGCTGGGACTGGTGTTTGCGGGTTTAGGGCTGTACAGTGGTGTTCGGGCAGCGTAGAGGGTCGTGCTGGGGCTCGTGTTTCAGGGTTGAGGGCAGTGCAGTGGTATTCGGGCAGTGTAAGGTGTCATGCTCGGTATGGTGTTTCAGGGTTTAGGGCAGAGCAGTGGTGTTCGGGCAGTTTAGGGTCTCGTGCTGGTGATTCAGGATTTAGGGCAGAGCAGTGTTGTTCGGGCAGTGTAGGGGTACGTGCTGGGGCTGGTGTTTCAGAGTTTAGGGCAGAGCAGTGGTGTTCGGCCAGTGTAGGGGGACATTCTGGGGGTGGTTTTTCAGGGTTTAGGGCAGAGCAGTGGTGTTCGAGCAGTGTAGGGGGTCATGCTGGGAGTGGTGTTTCAGGGTTTAGGGCAGTGCAGTGGTGTTCAGACAGTGTAGGGGTCGTGCTGGCGGTGGTGATTCAGGGTTTAGGGCAGTGCAGTGGTGTTCGGGCAATGTAGGGGATCTTGCTAGGGCTGGTGTTTCAGGGTTTAAGGCAGTGGTGTTTGGACAGTGTAGGGGGTCTTGCTGGGGCTGTTGTTTCAGGGTTTAGGGCAGTGCAGTAGTTTTTGGGCAGTGTAGGGGGTCATGCTGGAGGTGGTGTTCCAGGGTTTAGGGCAGTGCAGTGGTGTGCAGGCAGTGTAGGGTGTCATGCTCGGGTTGGTGTTTCAGGGTTTAGGGCAGAGCAGTGGTGTTCGGGCAGTGTAGGGGGACGTATTGGGGTGGTGTTTCAGGGTTTAGGGCAGTGCAGTGGTGTTTGGGCAGTGTAGGGGGTCATGCTGGGGCTGGTGATTCAGTGTTTAGGGCAGTGCAGTGGTGTACGGGCCGTGTAGGGGGTCATGCTGGGGATGGCAATTCAGGGTTTAGGGCAGTGCAGTGGTGTTCGGCAGTGTAGGGGGACGTACTGGGGATGGTGTTTCAGGGTTTAGGGCAGTGCAGTGGTGTGAGAGCAGTGTAGGGGGTCATGGTGGAGGTGGTGTTTCAGGGTTTAGGGCTATGCAGTGAGGTTCGGGAAGTGTAGGGTGTCGTGCTTGGGCTGGGGTTTCAGTGTTTAGGGCAGTGCAGTGGTGTTCGAGCAGTGTAGGGGGTCGTGCTGGGGCTGGTGTTTCAGTGTTTAGGGCAGTGCAGTTGTGTTCGGGTAGTATAGGGGGTCATGGTGGGGCTGGTGTTTCAGGGTTTAGGGCAGTGCAGTGGTGTTCAGGTAGTGTAGGGGTTGTGCTGGGGCTGGTGTTTCAGGGTTTAGGGCAGTGCAGTGGTGTTCGGGCAATGTAGGGGACGTGCAGGGGGTGACATTTCAGGGTTTAGGGCAGAGCAGTAGTGTTCGGGCAGTGTAGGGTTCATGCTAGGGATGGTGATTCAGGGTTTAGGGCAGTGCAGTGGTGTTTGGGCAGTGTAGGGGATCTTTCTAGGGCTGGTGTTTCAGGGTTTAGGGCAGTGCAGTGGTGTTTCGGCAGTGTAGCGGGTCATGCTGGGGGTGGTGTTTCAGGGTTTAGGGCAGTGCAGTGGTGTTCGGGCAGTGTTGGGGGTCTTGCTGGGGCTGGTGTTTCAGGGTTTAGGGCAGTGCAGTGGTGTTCGGGCACTATAGGGGTCATGCTGGGGGTGGGGTTTCAGGGTTTAGGCAGAGCAGTGGTGTTCCGGCAGTGTAGGTGGTAGTGCTGGTTTTTCAGGTTTTAGTGTAGAGCAGTTGTGTTCGGGCAGTGTAGGGGGACGTACTGGGAGTGGTGTTTCAGGGTTTAGTGCTGAGCAGTGGTGTTCGGGCAGTGTAGGGAGTTGTGCTGGGGCTTGTGTTTCAGGGTTTAGGGCAGTGTAGTTTTGTTCGGGCAGTGTAGAGCGTCGTACTGGGGGTGGTGTTTCAGGATTTAGGGCAGAGCAATGGTGTTCGGGCAGTGTAGGGGGACGTGCTGGGGCTGGTGTTTCAGGGTTTAGGGCAGAGCAATGGTGTTCGGCCAGAGTAGGGGGATGTGCTGGGGGTGGTCTTTCAGGCATTAGGGCAGAGCAGTGGTGTTCGGGCAGTGTAGGGGTCGTGCTGGGGGTGGTGTTTCAGGGTTTAGGGCAGTGCAGTGGTGTTCGGGCAGTGTAGGGGATCTTGCTGGGGCTGGTGTTTCAGGGTTTAGGGCAGCGCAGTGGGGTTCGGGCAGTGTAGGGGGTCGTGCTGGGGGTGGTGTTTCAGGGTTTAGGGCAGTGCAGTGGTGCTCGGGCAGTGTAGAGGGTCTTGCTGGGGCTGGGGTTTCAGAGTTTAGGGCAGTGCAGTGGTGTTCGAGCAGTGTAGGGGGTCGTGCTGGGGCTGGTGTTTTAGTGTTTAGGGCAGTGCAGTTGTGTTCGGGTAGTATAGTGGGTCATGGTTGGGCTGGTGTTTCAGGGTTTAGGGCAGTGCAGTGGTGTTCAGGTAGTGTAGGGGTCGTGCTGGGGCTGGTGTTTCAGGGTTTAGTGCTGAGCAGTGGTGTTCGGGCAGTGTTGGGGGTCTTGCTGGTGATGGTGTTTCAGGGTTTTAGCGCAGGGCAGTTGTGTTCGGGCAGGTAAGGGGGAACTGCAGGGGGTGGTGTTTCAGGGTTTAGGGCAGTGCAGTGGTTTTTGGGGAGTGTAGGGGATCGTGCTGGGGCTGGTGTTTCAGTGTTACGTCAGTGCAGTGGTGTTCGGACAGTGTAGGGGGTCTTGCTGGGGCTGGTGTTTCAGGGTTTAGGGCAGTGCAGTGGTGTTCGGGCAGTATAGGGGCTCGTTCTGGGGGTGGGATTTCAGGGTTTAGGGAAGAGCAGTGGTGTTCGGGCATTGTAGGTGGTAGTGCTGGTTTTTCAGGATTTAGTGTAGAGCAGTGGTGTTTGGGCAGTGTAGGGGGACGTACTGGGGGTGGTGTTTCAGGGTTTAGTGCTGAGCAGTGGTGTTCGGGCAGTGTAGGGGTCATGCTGGGGATAGTGATTCAGGGTTTAGGGCAGTGCAGTGGTGTTTGGGCAGTGTAGGGGATCTTTCTAGGGCTGGTGTTTCAGGGTTTAGGGCAGTGCAGTGGTGTTTCGGCAGTGTAGGGGGTCATGCTGGGGGTGGTGTTTCAGGGTTTAGGGCAGTGCAGTGTTGTTCGGGCAGTGTTGGGGGTCTTGCTGGGGCTGGTGTTTCAGGGTTTAGGGCAGTGCAGTGGTGTTCGGGCACTATAGGGGTCATGCTGGGGGTGGGGTTTCAGGGTTTAGGCAGAGCAGTGGTGTTCCGGCAGTGTAGGTGGTAGTGCTGGTTTTTCAGGTTTTAGTGTAGAGCAGTTGTGTTCGGGCAGTGTAGGGGGACGTACTGGGAGTGGTGTTTCAGGGTTTAGTGCTGAGCAGTGGTGTTCGGGCAGTGTAGGGAGTTGTGCTGGGGCCGGTTGTTTCAGGGTTTAGGGCAGTGCAGTGGTGTTCGGGCAGTGTAGGGGGTCATGCTGGGGCTGGTGTTTCAGGGTTTAGGGCAGTGCAGTGGTTTTCGGGCAGTGTAGAGCGTCGTACTGGGAGTGGTGTTTCAGGATTTAGGGCAGAGCAATGGTGTTCGGGCAGTGTAGGGGGACGAGCTGGGGCTGGTGTTTCAGGGTTTAGGGCAGAGCAATGGTGTTCGGCCAGAGTAGGGGGATGTGCTGGGGGTGGTCTTTCAGGCATTAGGGCAGAGCAGTGGTGTTCGGGCAGTGTAGGGGTCGTGCTGGGGGTGGTGTTTCAGGGTTTAGGGCAGTGCAGTGGTGTTCGGGCAGTGTAGGGGATCTTGCTGGGGCTGGTGTTTCAGGGTTTAGGGCAGCGAAGTGGGGTTCGGGCAGTGTAGGGGGTCGTGCTGGGGGTGGTGTTTCAGGGTTTAGGGCAGTGCAGTGGTGCTCGGGCAGTGTAGAGGGTCTTGCAGGGGCTGGGGTTTCAGAGTTTAAGGCAGTGCAGTGGTGTTCGAGCAGTGTAGGGGGTCGTGCTGGGGCTGGTGTTTTAGTGTTTAGGGCAGTGCAGTTGTGTTCGGGTAGTATAGTGGGTCATGGTGGGGCTGGTGTTTCAGGGTTTAGGGCAGTGCAGTGGTGTTCAGGTAGTGTAGGGGTCGTGCTGGGGCTGGTGTTTCAGGGTTTAGTGCTGAGCAGTGGTGTTCGGGCAGTGTTGGGGGTCTTGCTGGTGATGGTGTTTCAGGGTTTAGGGCAGTGCAGTGGTGTTCTAGCAGTGTAGTGGGTCGTGGTGGAGGTGGTGTTTCAGGGTTTTAGCGCAGGGCAGTTGTGGTCGGGCAGGTAAGGGGGAACTGCAGGGGGTGGTGTTTCAGGGTTTAGGGCAGTGCAGTGGTTTTTGGGGAGTGTAGGGGATCGTGCTGGGGCTGGTATTTCAGTGTTACGTCAGTGCAGTGGTGTTCGGGCAGTGTAGGGGGTCATGCTGGGACTGGTGTTTGAGGGTTTAGGGCAGTGCAGTGGTGTTTGGGCAGTGTAGAGGGTCATGCTGGGAGTGGTGTTTCAGGATTTAGGGCAGAGCAGTGGTGTGCGGGCAGTGTAGGGAGATGTGCTGGGGCTGGTGTTTCAGGGTTTAGGGCAGAGCAGTGGTGTTCGACCAGTGTAGGGGGACATGCTGGGGGTGGTGTTTCAGGGTTTAGGGCAGAGCAGTGGTGTTCGGGCAGTGTAGGGGGTCATGCTGGGAGTGGTGTTTCAGGGTTTAGGGCAGTGCAGTGGTGTTCAGGCAGTGTAGAGGGACGTGCTGGGAATGGTGTTTTAGGGTTTAGGGCACAGCAGTGATGTTTGGGCAGTCTAGGGGGTCATGCAGGGGGTGGTGTTTCAGGATTTAGGGCAGTGCAGTGGTGTTCGGGCAGAGTAGGGGGTCTTGCTGGGGTGGTGTTTCAGGGTTTAGGGCAGTGGTTTTTGGACAGTGTAGGGGGTCTTGCTGGGGCTGGTGTTTCAGGGTTTAGGGCAGAGCAGTGGTGTTCGGACAATATAGGGGTCGTGCTGGGGGTGGTGATTCAGGGTTGAGGGCAGTGCAGTGGTGTTCGGGCAGTGTAGGGGATGTGCTGGGGGTGGTGTTTCAGGGTTTAGGGCAGAGCAGTGGTGTTCGGGCAGTGTATGGGTCGTGCTGGGGGTGGTGATTCTGGGTTTAGGGCAGTGCAGTGGTGTTCGGGCAGTGTAGGTGATCTTGCTAGGACTGGTGCTTCAGGGTATAGGGCAGTGCAGTGGTGTTCGGGCAGTGTAGGGGGTCATGCTGGGGGTGGTGTTTCAGGGTTTAGGGCAGTGCAGTGGTGTTCGGGCAGTATAGGGGGTCTTGCTGGGGCTGGTGTTTCTGGGTTTAGGGCAGTGCAGTGGTGTTCGGGCAGTATAGGGGGTCGTGCTGGGGGTGGGGTTTCAGGGTTTAGGGCAGAGCAGTGGTGTTCGGGTAGTGTAGGTGGTAGTGCTGGTTTTTCAGGTTTTAGTGTAGAGCAGTGGTGTTCGGGCAGTGTAGGGGGACGTACTGGGGGTGGTGTTTCAGGGTTTAGTGCTGAGCAGTGGTGTTCGGGCAGTGTTGGGGGTCTTGCTGGGGATGGTGTTTCAGGGTTTAGGGCAGTGCAGGTGCTTTCGGGCAGTGTAGGGGGTCTTGCTGGGGGTGGTGTTTCAGGGTTTAGGGCAGTGGTGTTTGGGCAGTGTAGGCCGTCTTGCTGGGGCTGTTGTTTCAGGGTTTAGGGCAGTGCAGTACTTTTCGGGCAGTGTAGGGGGTCATGCTGGAGGTGGTGTTTCAGGGTTTAGGGCAGTGCAGTGGTGTGCAGACAGTGTGAAGGGTCATGCTGGGGCTGGAGTTTTAGGCATTATGGCAGAGCAGTGGTGTTCGGGCAGTGTAGGGGGTCATGCTCAGGTTGGTGTTTCAGGGTTTAGGGCAGAGCAGTGGTGTTCGGGCAGTGTAGGGGGATGTACTGGGGGTGGTGTTTCAGGGTTTAGGGCAGAGCAGTGATGTTCGGGCAGTGTAGGGGGTCATGCTGGGGCTGGTGTTTCAGTGTTTAGGGCAGTGCAGTGGTGTATGGGCCGTGTAGGGGGTCATGCTGGGGCTGGTGATTCAGGGTTTAGGGCAGTGCAGTGGTGTTCGGGCAGTGTAGGGGGTCGTGCTGGGGTTGGTCTTTCAGGGTTTAGGGCAGAGCAGTGATGTTCGGCAGTGTAGGGGGTCGTAATGGGGATGGTGTTTCAGGGTTTAGGGCAGTGCAGTGGTGTTAGAGCAGTGTAGGGGGTCGTGGTGGAGGTGGTGTTTCAGGGTTTAGGGCTATGCAGTGAGGTTCGGGCAGTGTAGGGGGTCGTGCTGGGGCTGGGGTTTCAGTGTTTAGGGCAGTGCAGTGGTGTTCGAGCAGTGTAGGGGTCATGCTGGGGCTGGTGTTTCAGTGTTTAGGGCAGTGCAGTGGTGTTCGTGTAGTGTAGGGTGTCATGGTGGCGCTGGTGTTTCAGGGTTTAGGGAAGTGCAGTGTTATTCAGGTAGTGTAGGGGTCGTGCTGAGGCTGGTGTTTCAGGGTTTAGGGCAGTGCAGTAGTGTTCAAGGCAGTGTAGGGGGTCGTGGTGGAGGTGGTGTTTCAGGGTTTTAGGGCAGGGCAGTGGTGTTCGGGCAGTGTAGGGGTCGTGCTGGGGTGGTGTTTCAGGGATTAGGGCAGTGCAATTGTGTTCGGTGAGTGTAGGGGATCGTGCTGAGGCTGGTGTGTCAAGGTTTAGGGCAGTGCAGTTGTGTTCGGGCAGTTAAGGGGATCATGCTGGGGCTGGTGTTTTAGGGTGTAGGGCAGTGCAGTGGTGTTCCGGCAGTTAAGGGGATCATGCTGGGGCTGGTGTTTCAGGGTTTATTTCGGTGCAGTGGTGTTCAGGCAGTGTAGGGGGTCATGCTGGTGCTGGTGATTCAGGATTTAGGGAAGAGCAGTGGTGTTCAGGCAGTGTAGGGGGTTGTGGTGGAGGTGGTGTTTCAGGGTTTTAGGGCAGGGCAGTGGTGTCCGGGCAGTGTAGGGGGTCAAGCTGGGGGTGGTGTTTCAGGGTTTAGGGCAGTGCAGTGGTGTTCGGTGAGTATAGGGGATCATGCTGGGGCTGGTGTTTCAGGGTTTAGGGCAGTGCAGTGCTGTTCGGGTAGTGTAGGGGGTCGTGCTGGGGCTGGTGTTTCAGGGTTTAGGGCAGTGCAATGGTGTTCGGGCAGTGTAGGGGTCGTGCTGGGGCTGGTGTTTCAGTGTGTAGGGCAGTGCAGTGGTATTAGGGCAGTGTAGGGGGTCGTGCTGGGGCTAATGTTTCAGGGTTTAGGTCAGTGCAGTGGTGTTCGGGCAGTGTAGGGGGTCGTGCTGGGACTGGTGTTTCAGGGTTTAGAGCAGTGCAGTGGTGATCGGGCAGAGTAGGGGGTCGTGCAGGGGGTGGTGTTTCAGGCTTTAGGGCAGTGCAGTTGTTTTCGGGCAGTGTAGGGGGTCTTGCTGGGGGTGGTGTTTCAGGGTTTAGTGCTGAGCAGTGGTGTTCGGGCAGTGTAGGGGGACATACTGGGGGTGGTGTTTCAGGGTTTAGTGCTGAGCAGTGGTGTTCGGGCAGTGTAGGGAGTCTTGCTGGGGGTGGTGTTTCAGGGTTTAGTGCTGAGCAGTGGTGTTCGGGCAGTGTAGGGGGACGTACTGGGGGTGGTGTTTCAGGGTTTAGTGCTGAGCAGTGGTGTTCGGGCAGTGTAGGGAGTCTTGCTGGGGATGGTGTTTCAGGGTTTAGGGCAGTGCAGTGGTGTTCGGGCAGTGTAGGGGGTCATGGTGGAGGTGGTGTTTCAGGGTTTTAGGGCAGGGCAGTGGTGTTCGGGCAGTGTAGGGGTCGTGCTGGGGTGGTGTTTCAGGGTTTAGGGCAGTGCAATTGTGTTCGGTGAGTGTAGGGGATCGTGCTGAGGCTGGTGTGTCAAGGTTTAGGGCAGTGCAGTTGTGTTCGGGCAGTTAAGGGGATCATGCTGGGGCTGGTGTTTTAGGTTTTAGGGCAGTGCAGTGGTGTTCCGGCAGTTAAGGGGATCATGCTGGGGCTGGTGTTTCAGGGTTTATTTCGGTGCAGTGGTGTTCAGGCAGTGTAGGGGGTCATGCTGGTGCTGGTGATTCAGGATTTAGGGAAGAGCAGTGGTGTTCAGGCAGTGTAGGGGGTTGTGGTGGAGGTGGTGTTTTAGGGCAGGGCAGTGGTGTCCGGGCAGTGTAGGGGGTCAAGCTGGGGGTGGTGTTTCAGGGTTTAGGGCAGTGCAGTGGTGTTCGGTGAGTATAGGGGATCGTGCTGGGGCTGGTGTTTCAGGGTTTAGGGCAGTGCAGTGCTGTTCGGGTAGTGTAGGGGGTCGTGCTGGGGCTGGTGTTTCAGGGTTTAGGGCAGTGCAGTGGTGTTCGGGCAGTGTAGGGGTCGTGCTGGGGCTGGTGTTTCAGTGTGTAGGGCAGTGCAGTGGTATTAGGGCAGTGTAGGGGGTCGTGCTGGGGCTAATGTTTCAGGGTTTAGGTCAGTGCAGTGGTGTTCGGGCAGTGTAGGGGGTCGTGCTGGGACTGGTGTTTCAGGGTTTAGAGCAGTGCAGTGGTGATCGGGCAGAGTAGGGGGTCGTGCAGGGGGTGGTGTTTCAGGCTTTAGGGCAGTGCAGTTGTTTTCGGGCAGTGTAGGGGGTCTTGCTGGGGGTGGTGTTTCAGGGTTTAGTGCTGAGCAGTGGTGTTCGGGCAGTGTAGGGGGACGTACTGGGGGTGGTGTTTCAGGGTTTAGTGCTGAGCAGTGGTGTTCGGGCAGTGTAGGGAGTCTTGCTGGGGGTGGTGTTTCAGGGTTTAGTGCTGAGCAGTGGTGTTCGGGCAGTGTAGGGGGACGTACTGGGGGTGGTGTTTCAGGGTTTAGTGCTGAGCAGTGGTGTTCGGGCAGTGTAGGGAGTCTTGCTGGGGATGGTGTTTCAGGGTTTAGGGCAGTGCAGTGGTGTTTGGGCAGTGTAGGGGGTCATGGTGGAGGTGGTGTTTCAGTGTTTAGGGCAGTGCAGTGGTGTTCGGGTAGTGTAGGGTGTCATTGGGGCGCTGGTGTTTCAGGGTTTAGGGCAGTGAAGTGGTGTTCAGGTAGTGTAGGGGTCGTGCTGGGGCTGGTGTTTCAGGGTTTAGGGCAGTGCAGTGGTGTTCGGGCAGTTAAGGGGATCATGCTGGGGCTGGTGTTTCAGGGTTTAGGGCAGTGCAGTGGTGTTCGGGCAGTTAAGGGGATCATGCTGGGGCTGGTGTTTCAGAGTTTAGGTCTGTGCAGTGGTGTTCAGGCAGTGTAGGGGGTCGTGCTGGTGCTGGTGATTCAGGATTTAGGGCAGAGCAGTGGTGTTCAGGCAGTGTAGGGGGTCGTGGTGGAGGTGGTGTTTCAGGGTTTTAGGGCAGGGCAGTGGTGTCCGGGCAGTGTAGGAGGTCAAGCTGGGGGTGGTGATTCAGGATTTAGGGCAGAGCAGTGGTGTTCAGGCAGTGTAGGGGGTCGTGGTGGAGGTGGTGTTTCAGGGTTTTAGGGCAGGGCAGTGGTGTCCGGGCAGTGTAGGAGGTCAAGCTGGGGGTGGTGTTTTAGGGTTTAGGGCAGTGCAGTGGTGTTCGGGCAGTGTAGGGGGTCGTGCTGGGGCTGGTGTTTCAGTGTGTAGGGCAGTGCAGTGGTGTTAGGGCAGTGTAGGGGGTCGTGCTGGGGATGGTGTTTCAGGGTTTAGAGCAGTGTAGTGGTGATCGGACAGAGTAGTGGGTCGTGCAGGGGTGGTGTTTAGGCTTTAGGGCAGTGCAGTTGTTTTCGGGCAGTGTAGGGGTCTTGCTGGGGGTGGTGTTTCAGGGTTTAGTGCTGAGCAGTCGTGTTCGGGCAGTGTAGGGGGACGTACTGGGGGTGGTATTTCAGGGTTTAGTGCTGAGCAGTGGTGTTCGGGCAGTGTAGGGAGTCTTGCTGGGGATGGTGTTTCAGGGTTTAGGGCAGTGCAGTGGTGTTCGGGCAGTGTAGGGGGTCGTGGTGGAGGTGGTGTTTCAGGGTTTAGGGCTGTGCAGTGGTGTTCGGGTAGTGTAGGGGGTCATGGTGGGGCTGGTGTTTCAGGGTTTAGGGCAGTGCAGTGGTGTTCGGGCAGTATAGTGAGTCGTGCTGGGGGTGGGGTTTCAGGGTTTAGGGCAGAGCAGTGGTGTTCGGGCAGTGTAGGTGGTAGTGCTGGTTTTTCAGGTTTTAGTGTAGAGCAGTGGTGTTCGGGCAGTGTAGGGGGACGTACTGGGGGTGGTGTTTCAGGGTTTAGTGCTGAGCAGTGGTGTTCAGGCAGTGTTGGGGGTCTTGCCTGGGATGGTGTTTCAGGGATTAGAGCAGTGCAGTGGTGTTCGGGCAGTGTAGGGAGTTGTGCTGGGGCTGGTGTTTCAGGGTTACGGCAGTGCAGTGGTGTTCGGGCAGTGTAGGGGGAGTGCTGGGGCTGGTGTTTCAGGGTTTAGGGCAGTGCAGTGGTTTTCGGGCAGTTTAGGGTGTCGTGCTGGGGCTTGTGTTTCAGGGTTTAGGGCAGTGCAGTGGTGTTCGGGCAGTGTAGGGTTTCGTGCTGGGGGTGGTGTTTCGGGATTTAGGGCAAAGCAGTGGTGTTCGGGCAGTGTAGGGGGACGTGCTGGGGCTGGTGTTTCAGGGTTTACGGCAGAGCAGTGGTGTTTGGCCAGTGTAGGGGGATGTGCTGGGGGTGGTGTTTCAGGGTATAGGGCAGAGCAGTGGTGTTCGGGCAGTGTAGGGGTCGTGCTGGGGGTGGTGTTGCAGGGTTTAGGGCAGTGCAGTGGTGTTCGGACAGTGTAGGGGATCTTGCTGGGGCTGGTGTTTCAGGGTTTAGGGCAGTGCAGTGGTGTTCGGGCAGTGTAGGGGGTCATGCAGGGGGTGGTGTTTCAGAGTTTAGGGCAGTGCAGTAGTGTTCGGGCAGTGTAGGGGGTCTTGCTGGGGCTGAGGTTTCAGGGTTTAGGGCAGTGCAGTGGTGTTCGGACAGTATAGGGGGTCATGCTGGGGGTTTGGTTTCAGGGTTTAGGGCAGAGCAGTGGTGTTCGGGCATTTTAGGTGGTAGTGCTGGTTTTTCAGGTTTTAGTGTAGAGCAGTGGTGTTCGGGCAGTGTAGGGGGACATACTGGGGGTGGTGTTTAAGGGTTTAGTGCTGAGCAGTGGTGTTCGGGCAGTGTTGGGGGTCTTGCTGGTGATGGTTTTTCTGGTTTTTGGGCAGGGCAGTGGTGTTCGGGCAGGTAAGGGGGTCATGCAGGGGGTGGTGTTTCAGGGTTTAGGGCAGTGCAGTGGTGTTTGGTCAGTGTAGGGGTTGTGCTGGGGCTGGTGTTTCAGTGTAGAGGGCAGTGCAGTGGTGTTAGGGCAGTGTAGGGGTTCGTGCTGGGGCTAATGTTTCAGGGTTTAGGTCCGTGCAGTGGTGTTAGGGCAGTGTAGGGGGTCGTGCTGGGGCTGGTGTTTCAGGGTTTAGAGCAGTGCAGTGGTGATCAGGCAGAGTAAGGGGTCGTGCAGGGGGTGGTGTTTAAGGCTTTAGGGCAGTGCAGTTGTTTGCGGGCAGTATAGGGGGTCTTGCTGGGGGTAATGTTTCAGGGTTTAGTGCTGAGCAGTGGTGTTCGGGCAGTTTAGGGGGACTTACTGGGGGTAGTGTTTCAGGGTTTAGTGCTGAGCAGTGGTGTTCGGGCAGTGTAGGGGGTCTTGCTGGGGATGGTGTTTCAGGGTTTAGGGCAGTGCAGTGGTGTTTGGGCAGTGTAGGGGGTCGTGGTGGAGGTGGTGTTTCAGGGTTTAGGGCAGTGCAGTGGTGTTCGGGTAGTGTAGGGGGTCATGGTGGGGCTGGTGTTTCAGGGTTTAGGGCAGTGCAGTGGTGTTCGGTGAGTATAGGGGATCGTGCTGGGGCTGGTGTTTCAGGCTTTAGGGCAGTGCAGTGGTGTTCGGGTAGTGTAGGGAGTCGTGCTGGGGCTGGTGTTTCAGGGTTTAGGGCAGTGCAGTGGTGTTCGGGCAGTGTAGGGGGTCGTAGTGGTGGTGGTGTTTCAGGGTTTAGGGCTGTGCAGTGGTGTTCGGGTAGTGTAGGGGGTCATGGTGGGGCTGGTGTTTCAGGGTTTAGGGCAGTGCAGTGGTGTTCGGGCAGTATAGTGAGTCGTGCTGGGGGTGGGGTTTCAGGGTTTAGGGCAGAGCAGTGGTGTTCGGGCAGTGTAGGTGGTAGTGCTGGTTTTTCAGGTTTAATGTAAAGCAGTGGTGTTCGGGCAGTGTAGGGGGACGTACTGGGGTGGTGTTTCAGGGTTTAGTGCTGAGCAGTGGTGTTCAGGCAGTGTTGGGGGTCTTGCTGGGGATGGTGTTTCAGGGTTTAGGGCAGTGCAGTGGTTTTCAGGCAGTTTAGGGTGTCGTGCTGGGGCTTGTGTTTCAGGGTTTAGGGCAGTGCAGTGGTGTTCGGGCAGTGTAGGGTTTCGTGCTGGGGGTGGTGTTTCGGGATTTAGGGCAAAGCAGTGGTGTTCGGGCAGTGTAGGGGGATGTGCTGGGGGTGGTGTTTCAGGGTATAGGGCAGAGCAGTGGTGTTCGGGCAGTGTAGGGGTCGTGCTGGGGGTGGTGTTTCAGGGTTTAGGGCAGTGCAGTGGTGTTCGGGCAGTGTAGGGGATCTTGCTGGGGCTGGTGTTTCAGGGTTTAGGGCAGTGCAGTGGTGTTCGGGCAGTGAAGGGGGTCGTGCAGGGGGTGGTGTTTCAGAGTTTAGGGCAGTGCAGTAGTGTTCGGGCAGTGTAAGGGGTCTTGCTGGGGCTGATGTTTCAGGGTTTAGGGCAGTGCAGTGGTGTTCGGACAGTATAGGGGGTCGTGCTGGGGGTGGGGTTTCAGGGTTTAGGGCAGAGCAGTGGTGTTCGGGCATTTTAGGTGGTAGTGCTGGTTTTTCAGGTTTTAGTGTAGAGCAGTGGTGTTCGGGCAGTGTAGGGGGACATACTGGTGGTGGTGTTTAAGGGTTTAGTGCTGAGCAGTGGTGTTCGGGCAGTGTTGGGGGTCTTGCTGGTGATGGTTTTTCGGGTTTTTGGGCAGGGCAGTGGTGTTCGGGCAGGTAAGGGGGTCATGCAGGGGCTGGTGTTTCAGGGTTTAGGGCAGTGCAGTGGTGTTTGGTCAGTGTAGGGGTCGTGCTGGGGCTGGTGTTTCAGTGTATAGGGCAGTGCAGTTGTGTTAGGGCAGTGTAGGGGGTCGTGCTGGGGCTAATGTTTCAGGGTTTAGGTCCGTGCAGTGGTGTTCGGGCAGTGTAGGGGGTCGTGCTGGGGCTGGTGTTTCAGGGTTTAGAGCAGTGCAGTGGTGATCAGGCAGAGTAGGGGGTCGTGCAGGGGGTGGTGTTTAAGGCTTTAGGGCAGTGCAGTTGTTTTCGGGCAGTATAGGGGGTCTTGCTGGGGGTGGTGTTTCAGGGTTTAGTGCTGAGCAGTGGTGTTCGGGCAGTGTAGGGGGAATTACTGGGGGTAGTGTTTCAGGGTTTAGTGCTGAGCAGTGGTGTTCGGGCAGTGTAGGGGGTCTTGCTGGGGATGGTGTTTCAGGGTTTAGGGCAGTGCAGTGGTGTTTGGGCAGTGTAGGGGGTCGTGGTGGAGGTGGTGTTTCAGGGTTTAGGGCAGTGCAGTGGTGTTCGGGTAGTGTAGGGGGTCATGGTGGGGCTGGTGTTTCAGGGTTTAGGGCAGTGCAGTGGTGTTCGGTGAGTATAGGGGATCGTGCTGGGGCTGGTGTTTCAGGGTTTAGGGCAGTGCAGTGGTGTTCGGGTAGTGTAGGGAGTCGTGCTGGGGCTGGTGTTTCAGGGTTTAGGGCAGTGCAGTGGTGTTTGGGCAGTGTAGGGGGTCGTGCTGGGGCTGGTGTTTCAGTGTATAGGGCAGTGCAGTGGTGTTAGGGCAGTGTAGGGGGTCGTGCTGGGGCTAATGTTTCAGGATTTAGGTCCGTTCAGTGGTGTTCGGGCAGTGTGGGGGGTCGTGATGGGACTGGTGTTTCAGGGTTTAGGGCAGTGCAGTGGTGATCGGGCAGAGTAGGGGGTCATGCAGGGGGTGGTGTTTCAGGCTTTAGGGCAGTGCAGTTGTTTTTGGGCAGTATAGGGGGTCTTGCTGGCGGTGGTGTTTCAGGGTTTAGTGCTGAGCAGTGGTGTTCAGGCAGTGTAGGGGGTCTTGCTGGGGATGGTGTTTCAGGGTTTAGGGCACTGCAGTGGTGTTCGGGCAGTGTATGGGGTCATGGTGGGGCTGGTGTTTCAGGGTTTAGGGCAGTGCAGTGGTGTTCGGGTAGTGTAGGGGTCATGCTGGGGCTGGTGTTTCAGGGTTTTGGGCAGTGCAGTGGTGTTCGGTGAGTGTAGGGGATCATGCTGGGGCTGGTGTGTCAGGGTTTAGGGCAGTGCACTGGTGTTCGGGCAGTGTAGTGGATCATGCTGGGGCTGGTGTTTCAGGGTTTAGGGCAGTGCAGTGGTGTTCGGTTGTGTAGGTGTCATGGTGGGGCTCGTGTTTCAGGGTTTAGTGCAGTGCAGTAGTGTTCAGGTAGTGTTGGAGGTCGTGCTGGGGCTGGTGTTTCAGGGTTTAGGGCAGTGCAGAGGTGTTTGGGCAGTGTACGGGGTCGTGCTGGGGCTGGTATTTCAGTGTATAGGGCAGTGCAGTGGTGTTCAGGCAGTGCAGGGGGTCGTGCTGGGGCTGGTGTTTCAGGGTTTAGGTCGGTGTAGTGGTGTTCGGGCAGAGTAGGGGGTTGTGCAGGGGGTGGTGTTTCAGGCTTTAGGGCAGTGCAGTTATTTTCGGGCAGTGTAGGGGGATGTACTGGGGGTGGTGTTTCAGGTTTTAGGGCAGTGCAGTGGTGTTTGGGCAGTGTAGGGGGTCGTGCTGGGGCTGGTGTTTCAGTGTATAAGGCAGTGCAGTGGTGTTCATGCAGTGTAGGGGGTCGTGCTGGGGCTGGTGTTTCAAGGTTTAGGTCGGTGTAGTGGTGTTCGGGCAGAGTAGGGGGTCTTGCTGGGGATGGTGTTTCAGGGTTTAGGGCAGTGCAGTGGTGTTCGGGCAGTGTAGGGGTCGTGGAGGAGGTGGTGTTTCAGGGTTTAGGGCAGTGCAGTGGTGTTCGGGTAGTGTAGGGAGTCGTGCTGGGGCTGGTATTTCAGGGTTTAGGGCAGTGCAGTGGTGTTTGGGCAGTGTAGGGGTCGTGCTGGGGCTGGTGTTTCAGTGTATAGGGCAGTGCAGTGGTGTTAGGGCAGTGTAGGGGGTCGTGCTGGGGCTAATGTTTCAGGGTTTAGGTCCGTGCAGTGGTGTTCGGGCAGTGTAGGGGGTCGTGCTGGGGCTGGTGTTTCAGGGTTTAGGGCAGTGCAGTGGTTTTCGGGCAGTGTAGGGTGTCGTGCTGGGGCTTGTGTTTCAGGGTTTAGGGCAGTGCAGTGGTGTTCGGGCAGTGTAGGGTGTCGTGCTCGGGGTGGTGTTTTAGGGTTTAGGGCAGAGCAGTGGTGTTCGGGCAGTGTAGGAGGTCGAGCTGGGGCTGGTGTTTCGGGGTTTAGGTCGGTGCAGTGGTGTTCGGGCAGTGTAGGGGGTCGTGCTGGGGCTAGTGTTTCTGGGTTTAGGGCAGTGCAGTGGTGTTCAGTGAGTGTAGGGGATTGTGCTGGGGCTGGTGTGTCAGGGTTTAGGGCAGTGCACTGGTGTTCGGGCAGTGTATGGGATCATGCTGGGGCTGGTGTTTCAGTGTTTAGTCAGTGGTGTTCGGGCAGTGTAGGGGGTCTTGCTGGGGCTGGTGTTTCAGGGTTTAGGGCAGTGCAGTAGTTTTTTTTGGCAGTGTAGGGGGTCATACTGGAGGCGGTGTTTCAGGGTTTAGGGAGGTGCAGTGGTGTGCAGGCAGTGTGAATGGTCATGCTGGGGCTGGTGTTTTAGGGATTATGGCAGAGCAGTGGTGTTCGGGCAGTGTAGGGGGTCATGCTCGGGTTGGTGTTTCAGGGTTTAGGGCAGAGCAGTGGTGTACGGGCCATGTAGGGGGTCATACTGGGGCTGGTGATTCAGGGTTTAGGGCAGTGCAGTGGTGTTCGGGCAGTGTAGGGGGACGTGCTGGGGCTGGTGTTTCAGGGTTTAGGGCAGAGCAATGGTGTTGGGCAGTGTAGGGGGACGTACTGGGGATGGTGTTTCAGGGTTTAGGGCAGTGCAGTGGTGTTAGAGCAGTGTAGGGGGTCGTGGTGGAGGTGGTGTTTCAGGGGTTAGGGCTATGCAGTGAGGTTCGGGTTACCTCGCAAGAAATCTGCACGGACTCTCACTGTGAAAGTCTGGCATCCTTTTTCGTGGGGAAGGTGCAGACAATCTATCGAGGATTTATACCATCTGTCTCCGGGGATGCTCTTAGTGATATGAAGGTCTCGGTGTCCGAAACTCTGTCCATCCTGCCGGCTATGTCTAACGAGGTATTTGACACTCTGAGCCTTAAAATTAAATCTGGCTCCCCCTTAGACCCACTGAAACCGGAGTTCTTTATCCGTCTCCCGCCTCTCTGTCGTGAACCCATTTTGGACGTGATTAATCTTTCTCTCAGTGAGGGCGTGGTCCCGCCATCCTGGAAGCAAGCTGTGGTCAGTCCTATTCTGAAGAAACCCAACTCTGACCCCTTGCTCCCGGAGAATTACCGGCCCATCTCCCTCCTGCCTTGGACCGCCAAGGTCACTGAGGCACACGTGAATTCCATCCTGTCTGCCCACCTCTCTCGTAATAACATTCTTGACGAGAGTCAAAATGGTTTCCGCGCCCAACACAGCACTGAAACTGCTTTGCTCTTTATGACCGAGCATTTGCGGTCAGTGTTGGATGCGGGGCAGACTGCGGCGCTCCTACTGTTAGACCTGAGCGCCGCGTTTGACACGGTGTCTCATGACATTCTGATGCGGCGCTTGGAGGAAGTGGGTATTGCGGGGAAGGCTCTTCAGTGGTTCCGCTCCTTCCTCTCGGACCGGTCTTTCAAAGTAGCCATTCCTCCTGGCCAGTCCTCTTTCCATTCTTTGGAACTGGGAGTCCGTCAGGGCTCTGCTTTAAGCCCCACATTGTTCAACTTGTATGTGAAACCGTTGGCTGCTGTCGTCAGGCAATGTGGCCTTACCATGACATCGTATGCCGACGACACGCAGCTAGCGGTGACACTTAGTGGGGACCCTGAGGTGACTGCGCCCAGGTTCCGTGCAGGACTTATAGCTGTGGCTAGCTGGATGCGTAGCAACTGCCTACAGCTTAATGCTAAGAAAACCGAGGTCCTGGTTGTGGGGAAGCAGGCGGAACTTTGGGGAGACCAGTGGTGGCCTTCTGAACTGGGGGTGTCCCCCATTCCAGCGGCCGTAGTTAAAAATCTGGGGGGTTGGCTGGATTCTAATCTTTCTTATACCAGCCATACAAAGAAGACAGCAGCTACCTGTTTTGGTATTCTGCGAGGGCTGAGGTCAGTCCTCAAATTCTTTGACCCCCCCACTCGGCAACTAGTGGTTCAGGCCTCTATTCTTTCCCGGTTGGACTACGGGAGTGCCTTGCTACTTGGAGTCAACCAGGCTGAGGCTACTAGGCTTCAGAGGGTGCAGAACGCTGCTGCATGGGCCATTGTTGGCCTTCCGAGACGTTGCTCGGTCTCTGCTGTTCTGACCTCTCTTCATTGGCTTCCGGTCAGACAGAGAATCAAATTTAAGGCTCTCTGTCTGACATTTAAGATCCTGAAGCTTTCCTCTCCCCCTGCCTTGGCGGGCCTTATTTCTCCTTACGTCCCCACGCGGTCTCTCAGGTCTGAATCTTACCATCTGGCGATTAAGCCTAGGTTCAGGCTGAGTAGGATGGGAGGACGCTCCTTCCGTGTTCTGGCGGCTGATCTATGGAATTCCCTTCCTTTACGTATTCGCGCCCTAAATAGCCTGACTCTCTTTAGACGCGCCATTAAAACACATCTGTTTGCCCCTGCTATTTGATTTCTCTTTTTCTTAGCCTTGACCTGTTGTGTTGTGTGCCTGATCAGGCGCCAGGACGCCCCTTCGCTGGGGCAGCTGTGCACCTAATAAAAGTTATTAACATAACATAACATAACATAACATAGTGTAGGGGGTCATGTTGGGGCTGGTGTTTCAGTGTTTAGGGCAGTATAGTGGTGTTCGAGCAGAGTCGGGGGTCATGCTGAGGCTGGTGTTTCAGGGTTTAGGGCAGTGCAGTGGTGTTCAGGTAGTGTAGGGGGTCACGGTGAGGCTGGTGTTTCAGGGTTTAGGGCAGTGCAGTGGTGTTCGGGTAGTGTAGGGGTTGTGCTGGGGTGGTGTTTCAGGGTTTAGGGCAGTGCAGTGGTGTTCGGTGAGTGTAGGGGATCGTGCTGGGGCTGGTGTGTCAGGGTTTAGGGCAGTGCACTGGTGTTCGGGCAGTGTAGTGGATCATGCTGGGGCTGGTGTTTCAGGGTTTAGGGCAGTGCACTGGTGTTCGGTTGTGTAGGTGTCATAGTGGGGATCGTGTTTCAGGGTTTAGTGCAGTGCAGTGGTGTTCAGGTAGTGTAGGAGGTTGTACTGGGGCTGGTGTTTCAGCGTTTAGGGCCGTGCAGTGGTGTTCGAGCAGTGTAGGGGTCGTGCTGGGGCTGGTGTTTCAGTGTGTAGGGCAGTGCAGTGGTGTTCAGGCAGTGTAGGGGGTCATGCTGGGGCTGGTGTTTCAGGGTTTAGGTTGGTGCAGTGGTGTTCGGGCAGAGTAGGGGGTCGTGCAGGGGGTGGTGTTTCAGGCTTTAGGGCAGTGTAGTTGTTTTCGGGCAGTGTAGGGGGACGTACTGGGGGTGGTGTTCAGGTTTTAGGGCAGTGCAATGGTGTTCGGGCAGTGTAGTGGGTTGTGCTGGTGCTGGTGTTTCAGGGTTTTAGGGCAGGGCAGTGGTGTTCGGGCAATGTAGGGGGACGTACTGGGGGTGGTGTTTCAGGGTTTAGTGCTGAGCAGTGGTGTTCGGGCAGTGTAGGTGGTAGTGCTGGTTTTTCAGGCTTTAGTGTAGAGCAGTGGTGTTCGGGCAGTGTAGGGGGATGTACTGGGGGTGGTGTTTAAGGGTTTAGTGCTGAGCAGTGGTGTTCGGGCAGTGTTGGGGTCTTGCTGGTGATGGTGTTTCAGGGTTTAGGGCAGTGCAGTGGTGTTCTCGCAGTGTAGTGGGTCGTGGTGGAGGTGGTGTTTCAGGGTTTTAGGGTAGGGAAGTGGTGTTCGGGCAGGTAAGGGGGTCGTGCAGGGGGTGGTGTTTCAGGGTTTAGGGCAGTGCAGTGGTGTTTGGGGAGTGTAGGGGATCGTGCTGGGGCTGGTGTTTCAGTGTTACGTCAGTGCATTGGTATTCGGGCAGTGTAGAGGGTCATGCTGGGACTGTTGTTTGAGGGTTTAGGGCAGAGCAGTGGTGTTCGGCCAGTGTAGGGGACGTGCTGGGGCTGGTGTTTCAGAGTTTAGGGCAGAGCAGTGGTGTTCAGACAGTGTAGGGGGTCATGCTGGGAGTGGTGTTTCAAGGTTTAGGGCAGTGCAGTGATGTTCAGGCAGTGTAGGGGGACGTGCTGGGGGTGGTGTTTTAGGGTTTAGGGCACAGCAGTGGTGTTCGGGCAGTCTAGGGGGTCATGCAGGGGGTGGTGTTTCAGGGTTTAGGGCAGTGCAGTGGTGTTCGGGCAGAGTAGGGGGTCATCCAGGGAGTGTTGTTTCAGGGTTTAGGGCAGTGCAGGTGTTTTCGGGTAGTGTAGGGGGTCTTGGTGGGGTGGTGTTTCAGGGTATAGGGCAGTGGTGTTCGGGCAGTGTAGGGGGTCTTGCTGGGGCTGGTGTTTCAGGGTTTAGGGCAGTGCAGTAGTTTTCGGGCAGTTTAGGGGGTCATGCTGGAGGTGGTGTTTCAGGGTTTATGGCAATGCATTGGTGTGCAGGCAGTGTGAAGGGTCATGCTGGGGCTTGTGTTTTAGGGATTATGGCAGAGCAGTGGTGTGCGGGCAGTGTAGGGGGTCATGCTCAGGTTGGTGTTTCAGGGTTTAGGGCAGTGCAGTGGTGTTCAGGCAGTGTAGAGGTACGTGCTGGGGGTGGTGTTTTTGGGTTTAGGGCACAGCAGTGGTGTTCGGGCAGTCTAGGGGGTCATGCAGGGGGTGGTGTTTCAGGGTTTAGGGCAGTGCAGTGGTGTTTGGGCAGAGTAGGGGGTCATGCAGGGGGTGTTGTTTCAGGGTTTAAGGCATTGCAGGTGTTTTCAAGCCGTGTAGGGGGTATTGCTGGGGTGGTGTGAGAAGTTGGCCTGGTATATGCTGTTCACTAGTTCTAGTGACCACCTTGTACCATGCCAAGCAACCCTTATGGTGTGGTTGTAAGTCAACCTTTTTGGACTAGCTGCCCTAGTGGTAGCGTAGGCTAAGCAGTCTTTGAGGCTAAACTCGTGAAGCGTGTTAAGCAAGCTGTTTTACCAATAGTAACCCCCTTTTATACCAATGAAAGGACACCACACAGATATATATTCAAAATATATATGTATTTATTTCTCAAAGTAACCCCTAGTCTCTTTATGAGCACAGGAGTACAAATCGTCAAACAAGATTATCACAGAATACACAGAAGTTGCACTTTATATGGATAGGCCCTGGTGGCCACTCGAACCATATACTAAAATAGTGGTATAAGTACCACGAACAGAAAAGGGAAAAGGCCTAGGGCCTCTAGAATCGCTGGGCCTACAAGGAGCTAACGTCAGTTAGTGACCAGGAGGTCCACGGGTGGCGTGTGCAGAGCAAATAGTCACACGCGTGCTCCCATAGGTTTCAATGGGTGCGTAAAAAGTACAAAGTTACTGCAAAAGGAATCTTCCGGATGACCTAGGAACTTAAGATTTGGAACACAGGCACTAGAGATGTATTACTACACATGGGCACCGGAGTACCAGCTTTACCTCACCCACAGGAAGCGGGTGCATAGGCCTCAAAGTGCGTCGGGTTTCTTCTATCTGTTCCGTTGAGCCTGGGACAAAGATGCTGCAGGCGGTCGGTCGGGAAGAGATGCAGTGGATCCAAGAGTGGATCGGAGCTGTTGAAGACCTGTAAGCAGAGGGGACAGTGTTCACAGTCACTAGCCAGTGACCAGCGTGGCACCAGGTGGGTACCAGGCGATGTCGGGTGCAAACAGGTGATGAGGGGTAGCTTGTCTCCGCAGCCACGTGGTCCCTGAAGGTCGACGACGTCCAGGAGTCGGCTCACGAGCTGTCCCACGCAGGCTCTCGCTGTCGGCGGTGTCGGCGACTTGATCGAAGCAAACAAGCCTTGGCAAAAGCAATTGCAGGAGGATTCGGAAATCAGCTGTTGGTTCTGACCAGCAAGGTCAGAGGGATTGCTCCTTTGGAGGGGAGCAAGGGCCAGTCTGGAGCAACCAGACCAGCGGTGTTTGTCGTAGATTTCGTCGCCAAGATGGCCACTAGCCAGCGGGCCAGCAACCGGTTAGGCGCGTCGAGTGGCAAAATGCAGAGGGGCCCCACGCAGATCGTGGAGATGCTGGAGGGCTCACCTTTGGTGCAGATGCTGCTCGAGGGTTGGGCTTCTCAGGACCCAAAGCACAACTTGGAGGGAGCCTCGGTTGTTGCACTGGTCAGCTTGTCGTAGTCGTTCCAAGATGGCTGGCTCCACGTGTCTCGGTGCCTCCACGGGTCTCCTCTTTTCAGGGACTGTGGATCGGGCGGTGAGAGGTCTGGAGGTCCAGGTCTTGTCAGTCTCTGGGCTCGGGCTCCGGCGGGAGGCGGCGGCAAAGCAGACGGTGATTCGCTGGATGGTGCTTGCGTTAGCAAGGTGGTCACTCCCTGACCACAGGGGAGATTTTCTTCAGTCTTCTGTGCAGCAGAATGTCGAAGTTCCCGTCTTCTTCTTAGTTTCAAGTTGATTCCAGGATGTCTAAAGTCTTAGGACACAGCTCCTACCTTTATTCGGATTCTAGGGGCCGGACTACCTGCTAGGTCCCTCCCTATGGGTGGGACCAGGAAGGGGGGTGGTTACACCCCCAATCCTTTGTCCAGCTCGCCCCAGGCCCGGGACTGGTGTGCCCCAGGACCGGTTTGAACTGGCATATGCACCGAGGCTCCTTGTGAGCCACAGGCATGTCTGGTTTCTTTCAAGCCCTACCTGACCAATACACAAAATCCTGTCTGGGGTGGTGCACGCACCTCCCCTGGCAGGAAACCCTTTGTCCACACCTCCCAAGCTGGAAGGACTCCCAGCAGCAGGAGGGCAGACTTGTGTCTGTGGTGGCAGCATCCATTTTGTGGAGCTGAGGCTATGTCTGATTTTACCCGGGTTTCAGGCACTGTACATGTCGTGTCCCTCTAGAAGGGTGGAATGCTAACCCCGTCGCCAGAATTGGCGAGGGGTTAGTATTCCAATTCGTATGACACCTTACTCGACATGTTTTGATAAAGCCAAACCAAAGATAGCATTTAACCGCGAGGTTCATAATGCACTTAAGAGTATATGGTATGACGATATCTGGAAACAGTAGAAGGAAGTTGTTCCGACCACTGCAGACAGGCTCAGCTCATGCCAGAGCACCATCTCACATGGAACCAAGCACTCTGCCTTCAGGATTGTTAAGGCCTGCCATAGGAGTGACTCATAGGTTACCAGGTGTCCCATTTAAGGTTAGGTATAGGTATACTACACCTAAGTAAGAGGTGATTACACCAACTTACCCCAGCTGAGTGATCAGCCAGTTGTGTCAGATTGTTAGGCCAAGCCTGGGGTGGCATAATACATGCTTCAGCCCCTGGCAGGCCTTGGATACACCAATGCCCTGGGTACCTAGTGTACACAGGTACAGGGGCTGACAGGGTGATCCAACCAATTGGGTATGTACCTAGGGTACATGGAGTCCATTTTACAGAGAGAGCAGATAGCCTGAGAGCCTGAATGGCAGGATCTCAGGCCAACTAAGTCGAAAAACCAGCTAGACACTAGGCAAAAATTTGGGGGTAACCATAGTCAGATATCCACCTTCCTACACAACCCCCCCCCAAACGAAGGGAGATAAGGCTGACCTTGACCAGGTAAGCCTATATTGCCCAAGTGGCCATATAAGGAGGAACCAGCACTGGCATGGTTACCCCCTGTCTCATGGTCCACTAAGCAATCCCTCACCCTAAGGGTATCAGAGGGTCTCCACCATAGGGAATCTCTACCTGTGGTGTGTCTTGGCAAAGTAAAAGGCTGGTGTTGAGATGGAGTACTGAAGTGAGTGTCCTCAAAGTGAGGCCTCAGCTTCCTCCAATCATCCTCCACCATGGATGCCTTTCTTTCTTTAACTGAGTTGCACTGTGCTCTCAGGGTCAGCCTCTGGCTACCTAAAGCTGGAGGCTGGGTCCCTTTTGTGGGCTTACTGGAGGGACAGGTCAGGTTTGGGGCCCCAAGGTCCCATGTTTGCCTGTGCCCAACAGAATCCCCCTGGGGGAGGTCCCTAACTACCTGTAAAGGAGATCCCTCAGGAATGTTTTTACCCATCACCTGACTAGGGCTACTAGCCAGGCAATCCTCATTCTTTTGATGGGGGGGTTCTTGTGGACAGGGGCCCTCTGGGGGTCCACTGGCCTCCCTGACCTCTGCAGCCCTGGGCTGACTGAGGCAGGGTAGAGAGAGGCAGGCTACCTGCACCAGACTGGATCCCACCTTGGAAGGGGCCACTGACATCAGAGGCTCTGCCAGGCCAGGCCTGGCTACCTCTGGGGCAGTTCCTTCACAAGGGGTGAGGTCAGATCCCTGAGGAGGCTGACCTTTTCCTAATGTCTGGGGAGAGGGAGACTTTTCTTCCTCCCCACTACTCTCAGTTTGTGTGGAGTGATCCATTGTTTCAGGCTTCACTACACCTATGTCAGTCTGAGTATAGGCTGAGACCATTACAGCCTTGCCAACCTTTTCAGGGGGGCACTCAGTTTGTGTTTGAGCTGTGACTGTCACAGCTCTGCCAGTCTCTACAGGGAAGTCTGTCTGTGCCTGGGCTGTGGCTACCACTGCCCTTCCAACCTTTTCAGGGAGGAAATCTATTTGGACAGGGGTTGTGAATGGCACAACCCCCCTACCCTTTTTTGACAGGCCTACCATTTTAGAATGGGTGTCTTGTTCAACTCCAGCCCAGGCTGAGAGTTCTAAGTCATTCCCCAGTAAGCAGTCTACAGGCAAGGTTGGGGACACTGCTACCCTTTTAGGGCCAGTGACCCCTCCCCAGCTGAGACATACCTCTGCCATGGGATGACTGTTTTGTTTGCCATCAATGTTAGTCACCTGGTAGGAGAAACCAGGCAAAAGCTGCTCAGAGGGAACTAGCCAATGGGCCACCATTGTGATGCTAGCTCCAGTGTCTCTGTAGGCCTCAGCTTTTGTACCATTGATGTAGGGCTCCTGTCTGTACCTACCCAAGGTGTTGGGACAGGCAGTGAAGTTGGCAAACCCCATGCCACCATCACAGACAAGAGTGGTTGCTGTAGGGGAATTGGCTAAGCCAGGGTCCCCCTGTGTTCCCCAAGTAAACCCACCCAGATTTCTGGGGGAACTCCCACCACCTGGGGGATTACTGCTGACAGTAATAGGTGGTGTGACAGGAGTAATTGGAGGAACAGTTTTGTTTTTAGCCCTTGGGCAACCGCTGTCAGTTTTCCAATGCCCAGGAGTTTTACACTCATGGCAGTAGGGCTTTTTAGCTGTGGTAGAGGAGGGAGCTTGGGACCCACCACCCTGTGTGGAGTTTTGGGGCCCTGAGGAAGGTTTCTCTTTTTCTTTATCCCCACCCTTCTCTTGAGGCTTGGTGGTATCTTTCTTTTGGTCACCACCCTGGTTTTTAGGCCTGATCCTGGTCCTGACCCATTTATCTGCCCTCTTTCCCAATTCTTGGGGAGAGGTCAAATCTGAGTCTACCAGGTGTTGATGGAGAAGCTGGTTTTGACAATTACTTAAAATCTGCTCTCTCATCATCAAATTGTACAATCCTGTATAATCAGACACCTTACTTCCCAGCAACCAACCCTCCAAAGCCTTAGTGGCACATTCCACATATTCAGACCAGTCCTGAGTCTGTGTCTTCTGGGTGTCTCTGAACATTAACCTGTACTGTTCAGTGGTTAAGCCTAACCCATCAACTAGGACACTCTTCAGGACTCTGTAATTTCTGACATCCTCTTCTCTAACAGTGAGGAGTCTATCTCTGCCTCTCCCCTCAAAGGAGAGCCATAAGATTGCTGCCCACTGGTCTTCAGGAACCTGCTGCACTTTGCAGGCTCTCTCAAGAGCAGTCATCCATTTGTGGATGTCATCCCCACTTTTGTAGGGGGGCACAATCTTGGACAGGTTCCTATTGTCAAAGACCCTATCTTTGTCCCTAGGGACATTGCTGCCACCAGTGGGTATAGACCCACTCTCTCTATGCTGCCTAGCCTTGCTCAGTTTTTCTTCCATCAGGGCTACTTCTAGCTCCTGCTTCCTGATCCTCAGCTGGGCTTCCTGCATTCTGGCCTCATGTTCCCTCCTCTGAGGGGTGGTCATCCTTTTCCTGGAGTGACCTTGAGAGCCTCTAGAGCCATGAGAAGCATTGGAGTCACCTGAGCGATTCCTTTGCCTTCCAAGCCCTGTGTTAAGTCCACTGGGGAGATCCAATGGGGTGAACCCACTGTCAGTCCCCAATAGCCTTAGTTTAGCTGGGCCAAGTATAACACTTGGCACTGGGCTAGTTCTCCCTTCATCCCCACTCACATCTGTATCCCCATCACTTTCTTCCTCTGTGGTAGGCATCCCATCTAAGGGGTGACTATTGGGAAGGGGTACTTCAGTGGCATCTTCAGAAGGGGGGCCTCCTGTTCCTGTCCCTAAGGGGGCTAACTGGGAAGCTTTCTTGAGTGCTCTCTGATTCTCATCATTCTGTAAGAGCTCTCTGAGCTCAGCAGAGTTTGGGTTCTTGGGCTGTTTAAGGCCTCTAAGAGTTGCCAAATGCCTGAGCTCATTCTGATTAAGGGTAGCAAAGCTGGTTGGTGCCCTCTGGGGGTCACTCTCGACAGAGATGGGTACAGTGGACCCCTCTGCCCCGGCCATTGCTCTTAAGTGTGGGTGGATGTGTTGCAATCTACCTACACTTGGGTTTACCTACTAAACCTATCTAGTAGTTGTAGTCAGGGTGTGCTACTCCCTTTGCTCTACAACAACTAAGTTCAGTAGAACTTAAGTATATCTAATCTTGTTTTATATGTACCTACAGGTACCTATGTGATCTTTCAATTGGTAACCAAGAGATTACAATGGTAAAACACAGCAAGCTCAAATCCAACCGCTGCTCACCAATGTGAGAAGTTGGCCTGGTATATGCTGTTCACTAGTTCTAGTGACCACCTTGTACCATGCCAAGCAACCCTTATGGTGTGGTTGTAAGTCCACCTTTTTGGACTAGCTGCCCTAGTGGTAGCGTAGGCTAAGCAGTCTTTGAGGCTAAACTCGTGAAGCGTGTTAAGCAAGCTGTTTTACCAATAGTAACCCCCTTTTATACCAATGAAAGGACACCACACAGATATATATTCAAAATATATATGTATTTATTTCTCAAAGTAACCCCTAGTCTCTTTATGAGCACAGGAGTACAAATCGTCAAACAAGATTATCACAGAATACACAGAAGTTGCACTTTATATGGATAGGCCCTGGTGGCCACTCGAACCATATACTAAAATAGTGGTATAAGTACCACGAACAGAAAAGGGAAAAGGCCTAGGGCCTCTAGAATCGCTGGGCCTACAAGGAGCTAACGTCAGTTAGTGACCAGGAGGTCCACGGGTGGCGTGTGCAGAGCAAATAGTCACACGCGTGCTCCCATAGGTTTCAATGGGTGCGTAAAAAGTACAAAGTTACTGCAAAAGGAATCTTCCGGATGACCTAGGAACTTAAGATTTGGAACACAGGCACTAGAGATGTATTACTACACATGGGCACCGGAGTACCAGCTTTACCTCACCCACAGGAAGCGGGTGCATAGGCCTCAAAGTGCGTCGGGTTTCTTCTATCTGTTCCGTTGAGCCTGGGACAAAGATGCTGCAGGCGGTCGGTCGGGAAGAGATGCAGTGGATCCAAGAGTGGATCGGAGCTGTTGAAGACCTGTAAGCAGAGGGGACAGTGTTCACAGTCACTAGCCAGTGACCAGCGTGGCACCAGGTGGGTACCAGGCGATGTCGGGTGCAAACAGGTGATGAGGGGTAGCTTGTCTCCGCAGCCACGTGGTCCCTGAAGGTCGACGACGTCCAGGAGTCGGCTCACGAGCTGTCCCACGCAGGCTCTCGCTGTCGGCGGTGTCGGCGACTTGATCGAAGCAAACAAGCCTTGGCAAAAGCAATTGCAGGAGGATTCGGAAATCAGCTGTTGGTTCTGACCAGCAAGGTCAGAGGGATTGCTCCTTTGGAGGGGAGCAAGGGCCAGTCTGGAGCAACCAGACCAGCGGTGTTTGTCGTAGATTTCGTCGCCAAGATGGCCACTAGCCAGCGGGCCAGCAACCGGTTAGGCGCGTCGAGTGGCAAAATGCAGAGGGGCCCCACGCAGATCGTGGAGATGCTGGAGGGCTCACCTTTGGTGCAGATGCTGCTCGAGGGTTGGGCTTCTCAGGACCCAAAGCACAACTTGGAGGGAGCCTCGGTTGTTGCACTGGTCAGCTTGTCGTAGTCGTTCCAAGATGGCTGGCTCCACGTGTCTCGGTGCCTCCACGGGTCTCCTCTTTTCAGGGACTGTGGATCGGGCGGTGAGAGGTCTGGAGGTCCAGGTCTTGTCAGTCTCTGGGCTCGGGCTCCGGCGGGAGGCGGCGGCAAAGCAGACGGTGATTCGCTGGATGGTGCTTGCGTTAGCAAGGTGGTCACTCCCTGACCACAGGGGAGATTTTCTTCAGTCTTCTGTGCAGCAGAATGTCGAAGTTCCCGTCTTCTTCTTAGTTTCAAGTTGATTCCAGGATGTCTAAAGTCTTAGGACACAGCTCCTACCTTTATTCGGATTCTAGGGGCCGGACTACCTGCTAGGTCCCTCCCTATGGGTGGGACCAGGAAGGGGGGTGGTTACACCCCCAATCCTTTGTCCAGCTCGCCCCAGGCCCGGGACTGGTGTGCCCCAGGACCGGTTTGAACTGGCATATGCACCGAGGCTCCTTGTGAGCCACAGGCATGTCTGGTTTCTTTCAAGCCCTACCTGACCAATACACAAAATCCTGTCTGGGGTGGTGCACGCACCTCCCCTGGCAGGAAACCCTTTGTCCACACCTCCCAAGCTGGAAGGACTCCCAGCAGCAGGAGGGCAGACTTGTGTCTGTGGTGGCAGCATCCATTTTGTGGAGCTGAGGCTATGTCTGATTTTACCCGGGTTTCAGGCACTGTACATGTCGTGTCCCTCTAGAAGGGTGGAATGCTAACCCCGTCGCCAGAATTGGCGAGGGGTTAGTATTCCAATTCGTATGACACCTTACTCGACATGTTTTGATAAAGCCAAACCAAAGATAGCATTTAACCGCGAGGTTCATAATGCACTTAAGAGTATATGGTATGACGATATCTGGAAACAGTAGAAGGAAGTTGTTCCGACCACTGCAGACAGGCTCAGCTCATGCCAGAGCACCATCTCACATGGAACCAAGCACTCTGCCTTCAGGATTGTTAAGGCCTGCCATAGGAGTGACTCATAGGTTACCAGGTGTCCCATTTAAGGTTAGGTATAGGTATACTACACCTAAGTAAGAGGTGATTACACCAACTTACCCCAGCTGAGTGATCAGCCAGTTGTGTCAGATTGTTAGGCCAAGCCTGGGGTGGCATAATACATGCTTCAGCCCCTGGCAGGCCTTGGATACACCAATGCCCTGGGTACCTAGTGTACACAGGTACAGGGGCTGACAGGGTGATCCAACCAATTGGGTATGTACCTAGGGTACATGGAGTCCATTTTACAGAGAGAGCAGATAGCCTGAGAGCCTGAATGGCAGGATCTCAGGCCAACTAAGTCGAAAAACCAGCTAGACACTAGGCAAAAATTTGGGGGTAACCATAGTCAGATATCCACCTTCCTACAGGTGGTGTTTCAGTGTTTAGGGCAGTGGTGTTCGGGCAGTGTAGGGGGTCTTGCTGGGGCTGGTGTTTCAGGGTTTAGGGCAGTGCAGTAGTTTTTTTTGGCAGTGTAGGGGGTCATACTGGAGGTGGTGTTTCAGGGTTTAGGGAGGTGCAGTGGTGTGCAGTCAGTGTGAATGGTCATGCTGGGGCTGGTGTTTTAGGGATTATGGCAGAGCAGTGGTGTTCGGGCAGTGTAGGGGGTCATGCTCGGGTTGGTGTTTCAGGGTTTAGGGCAGAGCAGTGCTGTTAGGGCAGTGTAGGGGGTTGTGCTGGGACTAGTGTTTCAGTGTTTAGGGCAGTGCAGTGGTGTACGGGCCATGTAGGGGGTCATGCTGGGGCTGGTGATTCAGGGTTTAGGGCAGTGCAGTGGTGTTCGGGCAGTGTAGGGGGACGTGCTGGGGCTGGTGTTTCAGGGTTTAGGGCAGAGCAATGGTGTTGGGCAGTGTAGGGGGACGTACTGGGGATGGTGTTTCAGGGTTTAGGGCAGTGCAGTGGTGTTAGAGCAGTGTAGGGGGTCGTGGTGGAGGTGGTGTTTCAGGGTTTAGGGCTATGCAGTGAGGTTCGGGTAGTGTAGGGGGTCATGTTGGGGCTGGTGTTTCAGTGTTTAGGGCAGTGCAGTGGTGTTCGAGCAGAGTCGGGGGTCATGCTGAGGCTGGTGTTTCAGGGTTTAGGGCAGTGCAGTGGTGTTCAGGTAGTGTAGGGGGTCACGGTGAGGCTGGTGTTTCAGGGTTTAGGGCAGTGCAGTGGTGTTCGGGTAGTGTAGAGGTCATGCTGGGGCTGGTGTTTCAGGGTTTAGGGCAGTGCAGTTGTGTTCGGGCAGTGTAGGGGGTCGTGGTGGAGGTGGTGTTTCAGGGTTTTAGGGCAGGGCAGTGGTGTTCGGGTAGTGTAGGGGTTGTGCTGGGGTGGTGTTTCACGGTTTAGGGCAGTGCAGTGGTGTTCCGTGAGTGTAGGGGATCGTGCTGGGGCTGGTGTGTCAGGGTTTAGGGCAGTGCACTGGTGTTCGGGCAGTGTAGGGGATCATGCTGGGGCTGGTGTTTCAGGGTTTAGGGCAGTGCACTGGTGTTCGGTTGTGTAGGTGTCATAGTGGGGCTCGTGTTTCAGGGTTTAGTGCAGTGCAGTGGTGTTCAGGTAGTGTAGGAGGTCGTGCTGGGGCTGGTGTTTCAGGGTTTAGGGCAGTGCAGTGGTGTTCGAGCAGTGTAGGGGGTCATGCTGGGGCTGGTGTTTCAGTGTGTAGGGCAGTGCAGTGGTGTTCAGGCAGTGTAGGGGGTCATGCTGGGGCTGGTGTTTCAGGGTTTAGGTTGGTGCAGTGGTGTTCGGGCAGAGTAGGGGGTCGTGCAGGGGGTGGTGTTTCAGGCTTTAGGGCAGTGTAGTTGTTTTCGGGCAGTGTGGGGGGACGTACTGGGGGTGGTGTTCAGGTTTTAGGGCAGTGCAATGGTGTTCGGGCAGTGTAGGGGTTTGTGCTGGTGCTGGTTTTTCAGCATTTAGGGTAGAGCAGTGGTGTTCGGGCAATGTAGGGGGACGTACTGGGGGTGGTGTTTGAGGGTTTAGTGCTGAGCAGTGGAATTCAGGCAGTGTAGGGGGTCTTGCTGGGGATGGTGTTTCAGGGTTTAGGGCAGTGCAGTGGTGTTCGGGCAATGTAGTGGGTCGTTGTGGAGGTGGTGTTTCAGGGTTTTAGGGCTGGACAGGGGTGTTCGGGCAGTGTAGGGGGCCGTGCTGGGGGTGGTGTTTCAGGGTTTAGGGCAGTGCAGTGGTGCTCGTGGAGTGTAGGGGATCATGCTGGGGCTGGTGTTTCAGGGTTACGGAAGTGCAGTGTAGGGGGACGTGCTGGGTGTGGTGTTTCAGGGTTTAGGGCAGATCAGTGGTGTTCGGGCAGTGTAGTGGTTGTGCTGGGGCTGGTGTTTCAGGGTTTAGGGCAGTGCCGTGGTGTTCGGGCAGTGTAGGGGGTCTTGCTGGGGCTGGTGTTTCAGGGTTTAGGGCAGTGCAGTGGTGTTCGGGCAGTATAGGGGCTCGTTCTGGGGGTGTGGTTTCATGGTTTAGGGAAGAGCAGTGGTGATCGGGCATTGTAGGTGGTAGTGCTGGTTTTTCAGGATTTAGTGTAGAGCACTGGTGTTCGGGTAGTGTATGGGGACGTACTGGGGGTGGTGCTTCAGGGTTTAGTGCTGAGCAGGTGTGTTCGGGCAGTGTTGGGGGTCTTGCTGGGGATGGTGTTTTAGGGTTTAGGGCAGTGCAGTGGTGTTCGGGCAGTGTAGTGGTTCGTGGTGAAGGTGGTGTTTCAGGGTTTTAGGGCAGAGCAGTGGTGTTCAGGCAGTTTAGGGGGTCGTGCTGGGGGTGGGGTTTCAGGGATTAGGGCAGAGCAGTGGTGTTCGGGCAGTGTAGGTGGTAGTGCTGGTTTTTCAGGTTTTAGTGTAGAGCAGTGGTGTTCGGCCAGTGTAGGGGGACGTACTGGGGGTGGTGTTTAAGGGTTTAGTGCTGAGCAGTGGTGTTCGGGCAGTATTGGGGGTCTTGCTGGTGATAGTGTTTCAGGGTTTAGGGCAGTGCAGTGGTGTTCTCGCAGTGTAGTGGGTCGTGGTGGAGGTGGTGTTTCAGGGTTTTAGGGCAGGGAAGTGGTGTTCGGGCAGGTAAGGGGGTCGTGCAGGGGGTGGTGTTTCAGGGTTTAGGGCAGTGCAGTGGTGTTTGGGGAGTGTAGGGGATCGTGCTGGGGCTGGTGTTTGAGGGTTTAGGGCAGAGCAGTGGTGTTCGGCCAGTGTAGGGGACGTGCTGGGGCTGGTGTTTCAGGGTTTAGGGCTAAGCAGTGGTGTTCGGGCAGTGTAGGGGGTCATGCTGGGAGTGGTGTTTCAGGGTTTAGGGCAGTGCAGTGGTGTTCGGGCAGAGTAGGAGGTCATGCAGGGAGTGTTGATTCAGGGTTTAGGGCAGTGCAGGTGTTTTCGGGTAGTGTAGGGGGTCTTGCTGGGGTGGTGTTTCAGGGTATAGGCCAGTGGTGTTCGGGCAGTGTCGGGGGTCTTGCTGGAGGTGGTGTTTTAGGGTTTAGGGCAATGCATTGGTGTGCAGGCAGTGTGAAGGGTCATGCTGGGGCTTGTGCTTTAGGGATTATGGCAGAGCAGTGGTGTGCGGGCAGTGTAGGGGGTCATGCTCGGGTTGGTGTTTCAGGGTTTAGGGCAGAGCAGTGGTGTTTGGGCAGTGTAGGGGGACGTACTGGGGGTGGTGTTTTAGGGTTTAGGGCAGAGAAGTGGTGTTCGGGCAGTGTAGGGGGTCGTGCTGGGACTGGTGTTTCGGTGTTTAGGGCAGTGCAGTGGTGTACGGGCCGTGTAGGGGGACGTGCTGGGGCTGGTGTTTCAGGGTTTAGGGCAGTGCAGTGGTGTTCAGGCAGTGTAGGGGGACGCGCTAGGGGTGGTGTTTTAGGGTTTAGGGCACAGCAGTGCGGTTCGGGCAGTCTAGGGGGTCATGCAGGGGGTGGTGTTTCAGGGTTTAGGGCAGTGCAGTGGTGTTTGGGCAGAGTAGGGGGTCATGCAGGGGGTGTTGTTTCAGGGATTAGGGCAGTGCAGGTGTTTTCGGGCAGTGTAGGGGGTCTTGCTGGGGTGGTGTTTCAGGGTTTAGGGCAGTGGTGTTCGGGCAGTGTAGGGGGTCTTGCTGGGGCTGGTGTTTCAGGGTTTAGGGCAGTGCAGTAGTTTTCGGGCAGTGTAGGAGGTCATACTGGAGATGGTGTTTCAGGGTTTAGGGCAGAGCAGTGCTGTTAGGGCAGTGTAGGGGTTTGTGCTGGGACTAGTGTTTCAGTGTTTAGGGCAGTGCAGTGGTGTACGGGCCATGTAGGGGGTCATGCTGGGGCTGGTGATTCAGGGTTTAGGGCAGTGCAGTGGTGTTCGGGCAGTGTAGGGGGACATGCTGGGGCTGGTGTTTCAGGGTTTAGGGCAGAGCAATGGTGTTGGGCAGTGTAGGGGGACGTACTGGGGATGGTGTTTCAGGGTTTAGGGCAGTGCAGTGGTGTTAGAGCAGTGTAGGGGGTCGTGGTGGAGGTGGTGTTTCAGGGTTTAGGGCTATGCAGTGAGGTTCGGGTAGTGTAGGGGGTCATGTTGGGGCTGGTGTTTCAGTGTTTAGAGCAGTGCAGTGGTGTTCGAGCAGAGTCGGGGGTCATGCTGAGGCTGGTGTTTCAGGGTTTAGGGCAGTGCAGTGGTGTTCAGGTAGTGTAGGGGGTCACGGTGAGGCTGGTGTTTCAGGGTTTAGGGCAGTGCAGTGGTGTTCGGGTAGTGTAGGGGTCATGCTGGGGCTGGTGTTTCAGGGTTTAGGGCAGTGCAGTGGTGTTCGGGCAGTGTAGGGGGTCGTGGTGGAGGTGGTGTTTCAGGGTTTTAGGGCAGGGCAGTGGTGTTCGGGTAGTGTAGGGGTTGTGCTGGGGTGGTGTTTCAGGGTTTAGGGCAGTGCAGTGGTGTTCGGTGAGTGTAGGGGATCGTGCTGGGGCTGGTGTGTCAGGGTTTAGGGCAGTGCACTGGTGTTCGGGCAGTGTAGGGGATCATGCTGGGGCTGGTGTTTCAGGGTTTAGGGCAGTGCACTGGTGTTCGGTTGTGTAGGTGTCATAGTGGGGCTCGTGTTTCAGGGTTTAGTGCAGTGCAGTGGTGTTCAGGTAGTGTAGGAGGTCGTGCTGGGCCTCGTGTTTCATGGTTTAGGGCCGTGCAGTGGTGTTCGAGCAGTGTAGGGGGTCGTGCTGGGGCTGGTGTTTCAGTGTGTAGGGCAGTGCAGTGGTGTTCAGGCAGTGTAGGGGGTCATGCTGGGGCTGGTGTTTCAGGGTTTAGGTTGGTGCAGTGGTGTTCGGGCAGAGTAGGGGGTCGTGCAGGGGGTGGTGTTTCAGGCTTTAGGGCAGTGTAGTTGTTTTTGGGCAGTGTAGGGGGACGTACTGGGGGTGGTGTTCAGGTTTTAGGGCAGTGCAATGGTGTTCGGGCAGTGTAGGGGGTTGTGCTGGTGCTGGTGTTTCAGGGTTTTAGGGCAGGGCAGTGGTGTTTGGGCAATGTAGGGGGACGTACTGGGGGTGGTATTTCAGGGTTTAGTGCTGAGCAGTGGTGTTCGGGCAGTGTAGGTGGTAGTGCTGGTTTTTCAAGCTTTAGTGTAGAGCAGTGGTGTTCGGGCAGTGTAGGGGGACGTACTGGGGGTGGTGTTTAAGGGATTAGTGCTGAGCAGTGGTGTTCGGGCAGTGTTGGGGTCTTGCTGGTGATGGTGTTTCAGGGTTTAGGGCAGTGCAGTGGTGTTCTCGCAGTGTAGTGGGTCGTGGTGGAGGTGGTGTTTCAGGGTTTTAGGGTAGGGAAGTGGTGTTCGGGCAGGTAAGGGGGTCGTGCAGGGGGTGGTGTTTCAGGGTTTAGGGCAGTGCAGTGGTGTTTGGGGAGTGTAGGGGATCGTGCTGGGGCTGGTGTTTCAGTGTTACGTCAGTGCATTGGTATTCGGGCAGTGTAGAGGGTCATGCTGGGACGTTTGTTTGAGGGTTTAGGGCAGAGCAGTGGTGTTCGGCCAGTGTAGGGGACGTGCTGGGGCTGGTGTTTCAGGGTTTAGGGCAGAGCAGTGGTGTTCGGGCAGTGTAGGGGGTCATGCTGGGAGTGGTGTTTCAGGGTTTAGGGCAGTGCAGTGGTGTTCAGGCAGTGTAGGGGGACGTGCTGGGGGTGGTGTTTTAGGGTTTAGGGCACAGCAGTGGTGTTCGGGCAGTCTAGGGGGTCATGCAGGGGGTGGTGTTTCAGGGTTTAGGGCAGTGCAGTGGTGTTCGGGCAGAGTAGGGGGTCATCCAGGGAGTGTTGTTTCAGGGTTTAGGGCAGTGCAGGTGTTTTCGGGTAGTGTAGGGGGTCTTGGTGGGGTGGTGTTTCAGGGTATAGGGCAGTGGTGTTCGGGCAGTGTAGGGGGTCTTGCTCGGGCTGGTGTTTCAGGGTTTAGGGCAGTGCAGTAGTTTTCGGGCAGTGTAGGGGGTCATACTGGAGGTGGTGTTTCAGGGTTTAGGGCAATGCATTGGTGTGCAGGCAGAGTGAAGGGTCATGCTGGGGCTTGTGTTTTAGGGATTATGGCAGAGCAGTGCTGTGCGGGCAGTGTAGGGGGTCATGCTCGGGTTGGTGTTTCAGGGTTTAGGGCAGTGCAGTGGTGTTCAGGCAGTGTAGGGGTACGTGCTGGGGGTGGTGTTTTAGGGTTTAGGGCACAGCAGTGGTGTTCGGGCAGTCTAGGGGGTTATGCAGGGGGTGGTGTTTCAGGGTTTAGGGCAGTGCAGTGGTGTTTGGGCAGAGTAGGGGGTCATGCAGGGGGTGTTGTTTCAGGGTTTAGGGCATTGCGGGTGTTTTCAAGCCGTGTAGGGGGTATTGCTGGGGTGGTGTTTCAGTGTTTAGGGCAGTGGTGTTCGGGCAGTGTAGGGGGTCTTGCTGGGGCTGGTGTTTCAGGGTTTAGGGCAGTGCAGTAGTTTTTTTGGGCAGTGTAGGGGGTCATACTGGAGGTGGTGTTTCAGGGTTTAGGGAGGTGCAGTGGTGTGCAGGCAGTGTGAATGGTCATGCTGGGGCTGGTGTTTTAGGGATTATGGCAGAGAATTTGTGTTCGGGCAGTGTAGGGGGTCATGCTCAGGTTGGTGTTTCAGGGTTTAGGGCAGAGCAGTGCTGTTAGGGCAGTGTAGGGGGTTGTGCTGGGACTAGTGTTTCAGTGTTTAGGGCAGTGCAGTGGTGTACGGGCCATGTAGGGGGTCATGCTGGGGCTGGTGATTCAGGGTTTAGGGCAGTGCAGTGGTGTTCGGGCAGTGTAGGGGGACATGCTGGGGCTGGTGTTTCAGGGTTTAGGGCAGAGCAATGGTGTTGGGCAGTGTAGGGGGACGTACTGGGGATGGTGTTTCAGGGTTTAGGGCAGTGCAGTGGTGTTAGAGCAGTGTAGGGGGTCGTGGTGGAGGTGGTGTTTCAGGGTTTAGGGCTATGCAGTGAGGTTCGGGTAGTGTAGGGGGTCATGTTGGGGCTGGTGTTTCAGTGTTTAGAGCAGTGCAGTGGTGTTCGAGCAGAGTCGGGGGTCATGCTGAGGCTGGTGTTTCAGGGTTTAGGGCAGTGCAGTGGTGTTCAGGTAGTGTAGGGGGTCACGGTGAGGCTGGTGTTTCAGGGTTTAGGGCAGTGCAGTGGTGTTCGGGTAGTGTAGGGGTCATGCTGGGGCTGGTGTTTCAGGGTTTAGGGCAGTACAGTGGTGTTCGGGCAGTGTAGGGGGTCGTGGTGGAGGTGGTGTTTCAGGGTTTTAGGGCAGGGCAGTGGTGTTCGGGTAGTGTAGGGGTTGTGCTGGGGTGGTGTTTCAGGGTTTAGGGCAGTGCAGTGGTGTTCGGTGAGTGTAGGGGATCGTGCTGGGGCTGGTGTGTCAGGGTTTAGGGCAGTGCACTGGTGTTCGGGCAGTGTAGGGGATCATGCTGGGGCTGGTGTTTCAGGGTTTAGGGCAGTGCACTGGTGTTCGGTTGTGTAGGTGTCATAGTGGGGCTCGTGTTTCAGGGTTTAGTGCAGTGCAGTGGTGTTCAGGTAGTGTAGGAGGTCGTGCTGGGCCTCGTGTTTCATGGTTTAGGGCCGTGCAGTGGTGTTCGAGCAGTGTAGGGGGTCGTGCTGGGGCTGGTGTTTCAGTGTGTAGGGCAGTGCAGTGGTGTTCAGGCAGTGTAGGGGGTCATGCTGGGGCTGGTGTTTCAGGGTTTAGGTTGGTGCAGTGGTGTTCGGGCAGAGTAGGGGGTCGTGCAGGGGGTGGTGTTTCAGGCTTTAGGGCAGTGTAGTTGTTTTTGGGCAGTGTAGGGGGACGTACTGGGGGTGGTGTTCAGGTTTTAGGGCAGTGCAATGGTGTTCGGGCAGTGTAGGGGGTTGTGCTGGTGCTGGTGTTTCAGGGTTTTAGGGCAGGGCAGTGGTGTTTGGGCAATGTAGGGGGACGTACTGGGGGTGGTGTTTCAGGGTTTAGTGCTGAGCAGTGGTGTTCGGGCAGTGTAGGTGGTAGTGCTGGTTTTTCAAGCTTTAGTGTAGAGCAGTGGTGTTCGGGCAGTGTAGGGGGACGTACTGGGGGTGGTGTTTAAGGGTTTAGTGCTGAGCAGTGGTGTTCGGGCAGTGTTGGGGTCTTGCTGGTGATGGTGTTTCAGGGTTTAGGGCAGTGCAGTGGTGTTCTCGCAGTGTAGTGGGTCGTGGTGGAGGTGGTGTTTCAGGGTTTTAGGGTAGGGAAGTGGTGTTCGGGCAGGTAAGGGGGTCGTGCAGGGGGTGGTGTTTCAGGGTTTAGGGCAGTGCAGTGGTGTTTGGGGAGTGTAGGGGATCGTGCTGGGGCTGGTGTTTCAGTGTTACGTCAGTGCATTGGTATTCGGGCAGTGTAGAGGGTCATGCTGGGACGTTTGTTTGAGGGTTTAGGGCAGAGCAGTGGTGTTCGGCCAGTGTAGGGGACGTGCTGGGGCTGGTGTTTCAGGGTTTAGGGCAGAGCAGTGGTGTTCGGGCAGTGTAGGGGGTCATGCTGGGAGTGGTGTTTCAGGGTTTAGGGCAGTGCAGTGGTGTTCAGGCAGTGTAGGGGGACGTGCTGGGGGTGGTGTTTTAGGGTTTAGGGCACAGCAGTGGTGTTCGGGCAGTCTAGGGGGTCATGCAGGGGGTGGTGTTTCAGGGTTTAGGGCAGTGCAGTGGTGTTCGGGCAGAGTAGGGGGTCATCCAGGGAGTGTTGTTTCAGGGTTTAGGGCAGTGCAGGTGTTTTCGGGTAGTGTAGGGGGTCTTGGTGGGGTGGTGTTTCAGGGTATAGGGCAGTGGTGTTCGGGCAGTGTAGGGGGTCTTGCTCGGGCTGGTGTTTCAGGGTTTAGGGCAGTGCAGTAGTTTTCGGGCAGTGTAGGGGGTCATACTGGAGGTGGTGTTTCAGGGTTTAGGGCAATGCATTGGTGTGCAGGCAGAGTGAAGGGTCATGCTGGGGCTTGTGTTTTAGGGATTATGGCAGAGCAGTGCTGTGCGGGCAGTGTAGGGGGTCATGCTCGGGTTGGTGTTTCAGGGTTTAGGGCAGTGCAGTGGTGTTCAGGCAGTGTAGGGGTACGTGCTGGGGGTGGTGTTTTAGGGTTTAGGGCACAGCAGTGGTGTTCGGGCAGTCTAGGGGGTTATGCAGGGGGTGGTGTTTCAGGGTTTAGGGCAGTGCAGTGGTGTTTGGGCAGAGTAGGGGGTCATGCAGGGGGTGTTGTTTCAGGGTTTAGGGCATTGCGGGTGTTTTCAAGCCGTGTAGGGGGTATTGCTGGGGTGGTGTTTCAGTGTTTAGGGCAGTGGTGTTCGGGCAGTGTAGGGGGTCTTGCTGGGGCTGGTGTTTCAGGGTTTAGGGCAGTGCAGTAGTTTTTTTGGGCAGTGTAGGGGGTCATACTGGAGGTGGTGTTTCAGGGTTTAGGGAGGTGCAGTGGTGTGCAGGCAGTGTGAATGGTCATGCTGGGGCTGGTGTTTTAGGGATTATGGCAGAGAATTTGTGTTCGGGCAGTGTAGGGGGTCATGCTCAGGTTGGTGTTTCAGGGTTTAGGGCAGAGCAGTGCTGTTAGGGCAGTGTAGGGGGTTGTGCTGGGACTAGTGTTTCAGTGTTTAGGGCAGTGCAGTGGTGTACGGGCCATGTAGGGGGTCATGCTGGGGCTGGTGATTCAGGGTTTAGGGCAGTGCAGTGGTGTTCGGGCAGTGTAGGGGGACGTGCTGGGGCTGGTGTTTCAGGGTTTAGGGCAGAGCAATGGTGTTGGGCAGTGTAGGGGGACGTACTGTGGATGGTGTTTCAGGGTTTAGGGCAGTGCAGTGGTGTTAGAGCAGTGTAGGGGGTCGTGGTGGAGGTGGTGTTTCAGGGTTTAGGGCTATGCAGTGCGGTTCGGGTAGTGTAGGGGGTCATGTTGGGGCTGGTGTTTCAGTGTTTAGGGCAGTGCAGTGGTGTTCGAGCAGAGTCGGGGGTCATGTTGGGGCTGGTGTTTCAGTGTTTAGGGCAGTGCAGTGGTGTTCGAGCAGAGTCGGGGGTCATGCTGAGGCTGGTGTTTCAGGGTTTAGGGCAGTGCAGTGGTGTTCGGGTAGTGTAGGGGTCATGCTGGGGCTGGTGTTTCAGGGTTTAGGGCAGTGCAGTGGTGTTCGGGCAGTGTAGGGGGTCGTGGTGGAGGTGGTGTTTCAGGGTTTTAGGGCAGGGCAGTGGTGTTCGGGTAGTGTAGGGGTTGTGCTGGGGTGGTGTTTCAGGGTTTAGGGCAGTGCAGTGGTGTTCGGTGAGTGTAGGGGATCATGCTGGGGCTGGTGTGTCAGGGTTTAGGGCAGTGCACTGGTGTTCGGGCAGTGTAGGGGATCATGCTGGGGCTGGTGTTTCAGGGTTTAGGGCAGTGCACTGGGGTTCGGTTGTGTAGGTGTCATAGTGGGGCTCGTGTTTCAGGGCTTAGTGCAGTGCAGTGGTGTTCAGGTAGTGTAGGAGGTCGTGCTGGGGCTGGTGTTTCAGGGTTTAGGGCCGTGCAGTGGTGTTCGAGCAGTGTAGGGGGTCATGCTGGGGCTGGTGTTTCAGTGTGTAGGGCAGTGCAGTGGTGTTCAGGCAGTGTAGGGGGTCATGCTGGGGCTGGTGTTTCAGGGTTTAGGTTGGTGCAGTGGTGTTCGGGCAGAGTAGGGGGTCGTGCAGGGGGTGGTGTTTCAGGCTTTAGGGCAGTGTAGTTGTTTTTGGGGAGTGTAGGGGGACGTACTGGGGGTGGTGTTCAGGTTTTAGGGCAGTGCAATGGTGTTCGGGCAGTGTAGGGGGTTGTGCTGGTGCTGGTTTTTCAGGATTTAGGGTAGAGCAGTGGTGTTCGGGCAATGTAGGGGGACGTACTGGGGGTGGTGTTTCAGGGTTTAGTGCTGAGCAGTGGTATTCAGGCAGTGTAGGGGGTCTTGCTGGGGATGGTGTTTCAGGGTTTAGGGCACAGCAGTGCGGTTCGGGCAGTTTAGGGGGTCATGCAGGGGTGGTGTTTCAGGGTTTAGGGCAGTGCAGTGGTGTTTGGGCAGAGTAGGGGGTCATGCAGGGGGTGTTGTTTCAGGGATTAGGGCAGTGCAGGTGTTTTCGGGCAGTGTAGGGGGTCTTTCTGGGGTGGTGTTTCAGGGTTTAGGGCAGTGGTGTTCGGGCAGTGTAGGGGGTCTTGCTGGGGCTGGTGTTTCAGGGTTTTAGGGCAGTGCAGTAGTTTTCGGGCAGTGTAGGGGGTCATACTGGAGGTGGTGTTTCAGGGTTTAGGGCAGTGCAGTGGTGTGTAGGCAGTGTGAAGGGTCATGCTGGGGCTGGTGTTTTAGGGATTATGGCAGAGCAGTGGTGTTCGGGCAGTGTAGGGGGTCATGTTCGTGTTGGTGTTTCAGGGTTTAGGGCAGAGCAGTGGTGTTCGGGCAGTGTAGGGGAACATTCTGGGGGTGGTGTTTTAGGGGTTAGGGCAGAGCAGTGGTGTTCGGGCAGTGTAGGGGTCGTGCTGGGGGTGGTGTTTCAGGGTTTAGAGCAGTGCAGTGGTGTTTGGGCAGTGTAGGGGATCTTTCTAGGGCTGGTGTTTCAGGGTTTAGGGCAGTGCAGTGGTGTTCGGACAGTGTAGGGGGTCTTGCTGGGGCTGGTGTTTCAGGGTTTAGGGCAGTGCAGTGGTGTTCGGGCAGTATAGGGGCTCGTTCTGGGGGTGGGATTTCAGGGTTTAGGGAAGAGCAGTGGTGTTCGGGCATTGTAGGTGGTAGTGCTGGTTTTTCAGGATTTAGTGTAGAGCAGTGGTGTTCGGGCAGTGTAGGGGGACGTACTGGGGGTGGTGTTTCAGGGTTTAGTGCTGAGCAGTGGTGTTCGGGCAGTGTTGGGGGTCTTGCTGGGGATGGTGTTTCAGGGTTTAGGGCAGTGCAGTGGTGTTCGGGCAGTGTAGTGGTTCGCGGTGGAGGTGGTGTTTCAGGGTTTTAGGGCAGGGCAGTGGTGTTCAGGCAGTGTAGGGGATCGTGCTGGGGGTGGGGTTTCAGGGATTAGGGCAGAGCAGGGGTGTTCGGGCAGTGTAGGTGGTAGTGCTGGTTTTTCAGGCTTTAGTGTAGAGCAGTGGTGTTCGGGCAGTGTAGGGGGACGTACTGGGGTGGTATTTAAGGGTTTAGTGCTGAGCAGTGGTGTTCGGGCAGTGTTGGGGGTCTTGCTGGTGATGGTGTTTCAGGGTTTAGGGCAGTGCAGTGGTGTTCTAGCAGTGTAGTGGGTCGTGGTGGAGGTGGTGTTTCAGGGTTTTAGGGCAGGGCAGTGGTGTTCGGGCAGGTAAGGGGGTCGTGCAGGGGCTGGTGTTTCAGGGTTTAGGGCAGTGCAGTGGTGTTTGGGGAGTGTAGGGGATCGTGCTGGGGCTGGTGTTTCAGTGTTATGTCAGTGCAGTGGTGTTCGGGCAGTGTAGGGAGTCATGCTGTGACTGGTGTTTGAGGGTTTAGGGCAGTGCAGTGGTGTTCGGGCAGTGTAAAGGGTCATGCTGGGGGTGGTGTTTCAGGGTTTAGGGCTGAGCAGTGGTGTTCGGGCAGTTTAGGGTCTCGTGCTGCTGTTGGTGTTTCAGGATTTAGGGCAGAGCAGTGGTGTTCGGCCAGTGTAGAGTGACGTGCTGTGGCTGGTGTTTCATGGTTTAGGGCAGAGCACTTGTGTTCGGGCAGTGTAGGGGGTCATGCTGGGAGTGGTGTTACAGGGTTTAGGGCAGTGCAGTGGTGTTCAGGCAGTGTAGGGGGACGCGCTAGGGGTGGTGTTTTAGGGTTTAGGGCACAGCAGTGCGGTTCGGGCAGTCTAGGGGGTCATGCAGGGGGTGGTGTTTCAGGGTTTAGGGCAGTGCAGTGGTGTTTGGGCAGAGTAGGGGGTCATGCAGGGGGTGTTGTTTCAGGGATTAGGGCAGTGCAGGTGTTTTCGGGCAGTGTAGGGGGTCTTGCTGGGGTGGTGTTTCAGGTTTAGGGCAGTGGTGTTCGGGCAGTGTAGGGGGTCTTGCTGGGGCTGGTGTTTCAGGGTTTAGGGCAGTGCAGTAGTTTTCGGGCAGTGTAGGGGGTCATACTGGATGTGGTGTTTCAGGGTTTAGGGCAGTGCAGTGGTGTGCAGGCAGTGTGAAGGGTCATGCTGCGGCTGGTGTTTTAGGGATTATGGCAGAGCAGTGGTGTTCGGGCAGTGTAGGGGGTCATGCTCGGGTTGGTGTTTCAGGGTTTAGGGCAGAGCAGTGGTGTTCGGGCAGTGTAGGGGAACATTCTGGGGGTGGTGTTTTAGGGTTTAGGGCAGAGCAGTGGTGTTTTGGCAGTGTAGGGGTCGTGCTGGGGGTGGTGTTTCAGGGTTTAGAGCAGTGCAGGGGTGTTTGGGCAGTGTAGGGGATCTTTCTAGGGCTGGTGTTTCAGGGTTTAGGGCAGTGCAGTGGTGTTCGGGCAGTATAGGGGCTCGTTCTGGGGGTGGGGTTTCAGGGTTTAGGGAAGAGCAGTGGTGTTCGGGCATTGTAGGTGGTAGTGCTGGTTTTTCAGGATTTAGTGTAGAGCAGTGGTGTTCGGGCAGTGTAGGGGAAAGTACTGGGGTGGTGTTTCAGGGTTTAGTGCTGAGCAGTGGTGTTCGGGCAGTGTTGGGGGTCTTGCTGGGGATGGTGTTTCAGGGTTTGGGGCAGTGCAGTGGTGTTCGGGCAGTGTAGTGGTTCGTGGTGGAGGTGGTGTTTCAGGGTTTTAGGGCAGGGCAGTGGTGTTCAGGCAGTGTAGGGGGTCGTGCTGGGGGTGGGGTTTCAGGGATTAGGGCAGAGCAGGGGTGTTCGGGCAGTGTAGGTGGTAGTGCTGGTTTTTCAGGTTTTAGTGTAGAGCAGTGGTGTTCAGGCAGTGTAGGGGGACGTACTGGGGTGGTATTTAAGGGTTTAGTGCTGAGCAGTAGTGTTCGGGCAGTGTTGGGGGTCTTGCTGGTGATGGTGTTTCAGGGTTTAGGGCAGTGCAGTGGTGTTCTAGCAGTGTAGTGGGTTGTGGTGGAGGTGGTGTTTCAGGGTTTTAGGGCAGGGCAGTGGTGTTCGGGCAGGTAAGGGGGTCGTGCAGGGGCTGGTGTTTCAGGGTTTAGGGCAGTGCAGTGGTGTTTGGGGAGTGTAGGGGATCGTGCTGGGGCTGGTGTTTCAGTGTTATGTCAGTGCAGTGGTGTTCGGGCAGTGTAGGGGGTCATGCTGGGACTGGTGTTTGAGGGTTTAGGGCAGTGCAGTGGTGTTCAGGCAGTGTAGAGGGTGATGCTGGGGGTGGTGTTTCAGGGTTTAGGGCAGAGCAGTGGTGTTCGGGCAGTTTAGGGTCTCGTGCTGTGACTGGTGTTTGAGGGTTTAGGGCAGTGCAGTGGTGTTCGGGCAGTGTAGAGGGTCATGCTGGGGGTGGTGTTTCAGGGTTTAGGGCTGAGCAGTGGTGTTCGGGCAGTTTAGGGTCTCGTGCTGCTGTTGGTGTTTCAGGATTTAGGGCAGAGCAGTGGTGTTCGGCCAGTGTAGGGGGACGTACTGGGGTGGTATTTAAGGGTTTAGTGCTGAGCAGTGGTGTTCGGGCAGTGTTGGGGGTCTTGCTGGTGATGGTGTTTCAGGGTTTAGGGCAGTGCAGTGGTGTTCTAGCAGTGTAGTGGGTCGTGGTGGAGGTGGTGTTTCAGGGTTTTAGGGCAGGGCAGTGGTGTTCGGGCAGGTAAGGGGGTCGTGCAGGGGGTGGTGTTTCAGTGTTTAGGGCAGTGGTGTTCGGGCAGTGTAGGGGGTCTTGCTGGGGCTGGTGTTTCAGGGTTTAGGGCAGTGCAGTAGTTTTTTTGGGCAGTGTAGGGGGTCATACTGGAGGTGGTGTTTCAGGGTTTAGGGAGGTGCAGTGGTGTGCAGGCAGTGTGAATGGTCATGCTGGGGCTGGTGTTTTAGGGATTATGGCAGAGCATTTGTGTTCGGGCAGTGTAGGGGGTCATGCTCAGGTTGGTGTTTCAGGGTTTAGGGCAGAGCAGTGCTGTTAGGGCAGTGTAGGGTGTTGTGCTGGGACTAGTGTTTCAGTGTTTAGGGCAGTGCAGTGGTGTACTGGCCATGTAGGGGGTCATGCTGGGGCTGGTGATTCAGGGTTTAGGGCAGTGCAGTGGTGTTCGGGCAGTGTAGGGGGACGTGCTGGGGCTGGTGTTTCAGGGTTTAGGGCAGAGCAATGGTGTTGGGCAGTGTAAGGGGACGTACTGTGGATGGTGTTTCAGGGTTTAGGGCAGTGCAGTGGTGTTAGAGCAGTGTAGGGGGTCGTGGTGGAGGTGGTGTTTCAGGGTTTGGGGCTATGCAGTGAGGTTTGGGTAGTGTAGGGGGTCATGTTGGGGCTGGTGTTTCAGTGTTTCGGGCAGTGCAGTGGTGTTCGAGCAGAGTCGGGGGTCATGCTGAGGCTGGTGTTTCAGGGTTTATGGTAGTGCAGTGGTGTTCAGGTAGTGTAGGGGGTCACGGTGAGGCTGGTGTTTCAGGGTTTAGGGCAGTGCAGTGGTGTTCGGGTAGTGTAGGGGTCATGCTGGGGCTGGTGTTTCAGGGTTTAGGGCAGTGCAGTGGTGTTCGGGCAGTGTAGGGGGTCGTGGTGGAGGTGGTGTTTCAGGGTTTTAGGGCAGGGCAGTGGTGTTCGGGTAGTGTAGGGGTTGTGCTGGGGTGGTGCTTCAGGGTTTAGGGCAGTGCAGTGTTGTTCGGTGAGTGTAGGGGCTGGTGTGCTGGGGCTGGTGTGTCAGGGTTTAGGGCAGTGCACTGGTGTTCGGGCAGTGTAGGGGATCATGCTGGGGCTGGTGTTTCAGGGTTTAGGGCAGTGCACTGGGGTTTGGTTGTGTAGGTGTCATAGTGGGGCTCGTGTTTCAGGGTTTAGTGCAGTGCAGTGGTGTTCAGGTAGTGTAGGAGGTCGTGCTGGGGCTGGTGTTTCAGGGTTTAGGGCCGTGCAGTGGTGTTCGAGCAGTGTAGGGGGTCATGCTGGGGCTGGTGTTTCAGTGTGTAGGGCAGTGCAGTGGTGTTCAGGCAGTGTAGGGGGTCATGCTGGGGCTGGTGTTTCAGGGTTTAGGTTGGTGCAGTGGTGTTCGGGCAGAGTAGGGGGTCATGCAGGGGGTGGTGTTTCAGGCTTTAGGGCAGTGTAGTTGTTTTTGGGCAGTGTAGGGGGACGTACTGGGGGTGGTGTTCAGGTTTTAGGGCAGTGCAATGGTGTTCGGGCAGTGTAGGGGGTTGTGCTGGTTTTTCAGGATTTAGGGTAGAGCAGTGGTGTTCGGGCAATGTAGGGGGACGTACTGGGGGTGGTGTTTCAGGGTTTAGTGCTGAGCAGTGGTATTCAGGCAGTGTAGGGGGTCTTGCTGGGGATGGTGTTTCAGGGTTTAGGGCACAGCAGTGCGGTTCGGGCAGTCTAGGGGGTCATGCAGGGGTGGTGTTTCTGGGTTTAGGGCAGTGCAGTGGTGTTTGGGCAGAGTAGGGGGTCATGCAGGGGGTGTTGTTTCAGGGATTAGGGCAGTGCAGGTGTTTTCGGGCAGTGTAGGTGGTCTTGCTGGGGTGGTGTTTCAGGGTTTAGGGCAGTGGTGTTCGGGCAGTGTAGGGGGTCTTGCTGGGGCTAGTGTTTCAGGGTTTTAGGGCAGTGCAGTAGTTTTCGGGCAGTGTAGGGGGTCATACTGGAGGTGGTGTTTCAGGGTTTAGGGCAGTGCAGTGGTGTGCAGGCAGTGTGAAGGGTCATGCTGGGGCTGGTGTTTTAGGGATTATGGCAGAGCAGTGGTGTTCGGGCAGTGTAGGGGGTCATGTTCGTGTTGGTGTTTCAGGGTTTAGGGCAGAGCAGTGGTGTGCAGGCAGTGTGAAGGGTCATGCTGGGGCTGGTGTTTTAGGGATTATGGCAGAGCAGTGGTGTTCGGGCAGTGTAGGGGGTCATGTTCGTGTTGGTGTTTCAGGGTTTAGGGCAGAGCAATGGTGTTCGGGCAGTGTAGGGGAACATTCTGGGGGTGGTGTTTCAGGGTTTAGGGCAGTGCAGTGGTGTTTGGGCAGAGTAGGGGGTCATGCAGGGGGTGTTGTTTCAGGGATTAGGGCAGTGCAGGTGTTTTCGGGCAGTGTAGGGGGTCTTGCTGGGGTGGTGTTTCAGGGTTTAGGGCAGTGGTGTTCGGGCAGTTTAGGGGGTCTTGCTGGGGCTGGTGTTTCAGGGTTTTAGGGCAGTGCAGTAGTTTTCGGGCAGTGTAGGGGGTCATACTGGAGGTGGTGTTTCAGGGTTTAGGGCAGTGCAGTGGTGTGCAGGCAGTGTGAAGGGTCATGCTGGGGCTGGTGTTTTAGGGATTATGGCAGTGCAGTGGTGTTCGAGCAGAGTCGGGGGTCATGCTGAGGCTGGTGTTTCAGGGTTTATGGTAGTGCAGTGGTGTTCAGGTAGTGTAGGGGGTCACGGTGAGGCTGGTGTTTCAGGTTTTAGGGCAGTGCAGTGGTGTTCGGGTAGTGTAGGGGTCATGCTGGGGCTGGTGTTTCAGGGTTTAGGGCAGTGCAGTGGTGTTCGGGCAGTGTAGGGGGTCGTGGTGGAGGTGGTGTTTCAGGGTTTTAGGGCAGGGCAGTGGTGTTCGGGTAGTGTAGGGGTTGTGCTGTGGAAATTTAGCTCGCAAACTGAACATTATCTGCGCCATCTTGCCTCTCCCCAGCGCTACGCACAGCGAGCACACGGTAGCCATTTTGGGCACCCCACTCTCTCCCCCGCTCATTGTCAATCGCCAGCGCGTTCCCCTGACACTGCAAGCATCCCCCGCGCGCCGGCCACCCCCGCTCTCTCATACAGGCCGTAAACCCTCTCCTTCTGCGCGACCCTGCTACGGAACCACATCCGACCGACATCCCATACATGGTCGTGCCTCTCCTTTGATAACCCCCTTCCTCTGCGCCCCATTGTCCGAACTGGTCCCAGGCCATCACCTAGCCCTGCGGATGCAGTTTATTGCCCCTACTGTAAGGGAAACACCCCACATCAAAGGGATTACAGTAGATCAAAGCCCCTACCCCCTGAGACCCGACCGGTCACACACACCCCCGGGAATTGGCGGAATACCCTGCTGCGCGATAGCCATCTCCTACTGCGGGTAAGGTGGGAACTTCTACTGTAGCTATGTGTGGGATCGGATCTGAGCCGGGGCTTCAGGGCATGTTCTCTCATGCATCAAGGGAATCTCAAGAATGTACTATGTGTAATAAAGCAATAAACCTGTGTATAAGAGACCAGGTCTCAGAGATGCAGTTAGAGCACCTCGTGACGATACCTTGCTGTCTGATCTGATGTGTTCTGCTCCGACGGAATAAAACTTTGTTTCCTGCCTTCCAGTCTCCGGCGCCTGCCTCTTTCATTGGTAAATTATCGAGTGGTATGAGAGGCGATTACCGCCGGGCAAATACTTGAAAGGTTATCGATTGAAACTGCCGCTACCATTTAACAATTGGCGTCCCAAACGTGGGGCCCATCAGCGACACGTGGATCCAGTGGGAGAGGTCCCGACGACAGAGTGAACGACTGCAACGATCGGGAGAGCTCCTGCCCAATAGACCCTCGTCTGGCAGCCGATCATCCGAACTTCACTGGTTCCGAGCAGACCTCTCTCGAGTGATCTACGGTCCTGACTGGGAACCATCAGGAGTGCCGCGGCAAATACGGAGAGTAGAGGACGATCGGGCGCTGGAGGCGGAAGACGAGAAACTGTCCACGCGGTCCGGGTAAGGTCGTGATACACGACAAATTGCGAAATAATTGATTGATTGTTTGAAGTTTTGGAAATACTAGTATTGCTCATTGATTGTTCTCTTTGAGATATTCGCTGTCTACAAACGGGGAGGAGTAGAAATACTCTCTCTCTCTCTCCCTTTGCAGATAGTGAAGGGTAGGTAACGCAGACTTTTGTCCCCGTTGTAACCCGTCGTGCCTATCTTTATCTCCCCACTGATTGATTGTCCGAACATTGATTGTTTTGAAGAATAGTGCTCTTTGAGATATTCTCTGTTTGCAAATAACGTAGAATAGAAATATTCTGTCTAGTCTTTGCAAATAGTGAAAGGTAGGTAACGCAGACTTTTGTCCCCGTTGAAACCCGTCGTGCCTATCTTTATCTCCCCATTGATTGATTGATTGATTGTCCGAACACTAGTTGTTCGATATTGGTTCTTTGGAGGTATTCTCTGCTTACAAATAACGAGGAATAGAGATATTCTGTCTAGTCTTTGCAAGCAGTGAAAAGATAGGTAGTGCTGACTTTTGTCCCCGTTGAAACCCGTCATGCCTATCTTCTCCCCACTGATTGGTAGTTGGTTCTGCCCGGACCGCTTATTAGAGGTGAACCATCCGGCTCCACTGGAGGGCACCCCTAATAAGGACATGTTCACTAAATATGGACTAGTCGCCGTAGCTTATAGCAAGCTGTGGCATAAATATACCAAGAAGGACCCCGAGAGTCAGTGGCCACTGATGGGATCCTTCGCGACCATAAGATAGAAGCGCTAGAAGTAGCTCTGCGTAGCAATAAGACGACGCCTACTATGCTTGACAGTATTGGCATGTGGCGCAAAGAAGCAACGCAACGGAAAAAGAGGGAAGAAGTAAAAGCAGAAAAGGAAATACGAAAGGCAGCCCACCTTGCCGCTAGAAGGTTAGAAGAAGAAATAAAGGAGAGAAGGGAAACTAAACTAAGGCAGGAGCCCGAAACATCAGGCCAGTACGCTGTTAGGACCCCTTCTTTGCTCTACCCTGAGTTGTCCTCCAAGCAGCGAACGAATGACGAATTACTGTTAGGTCCCCCGATCATTTACATGCCCCCTCCATATGCACCCTCCCAGTCAGTAGTGCAACACCCACAACCCCCGAACACGAGCGAAAGCAGTACAGGGGCCTCGGTCCTCACGGCCTCCGCGCCGGCTGAGCCTCTTGTACTGAACCCAATGTCGGCTATAACGCTAGATGACCATGAGATGGGAAAGAAAGATTCCACCAGAATGAATCGATTAACAAAGGATGAACGAGCAGGAATTGATAAGATAGTAGGGACACTGGTGGAGGGAAAAGAAAGTGAGGAGTATATAACAGACGTGTATAACTCGTATGCCGACAGCCGCAGACGACACTTTGTCGTACGGCTCTGTTATCACGCCCTGAATGCATATGAGGATAGATACCACGATAAAGGTCCCGAAGGCTTAGCGGCCCTATATAGGAAGGTAGACATCGGAGAAGAAAGAGAGGGCGACGTGACGAACCTCTTCACTCGTACACTCGAGGTCTACCGACACCTTAAAGAACATAGACAGACCACCAAAGCAGAAACCCCCATAGCGACTAAGCCCCAGGAAGGAAGGGCTGATGCCATGATGCCCATCAAAGAAGCTGCCCCCTACTGGGTCCCCCCACGAGGTCAGGGAACACATGACGACATCAACCACCAAGATGCGAAGGGAAGGGTTGTATATAACTGGGTCTACCAGCCGTGGGACCGGCAAGATATTTTGACCTTTAGAAAAACTCTACCCGACTTGAGAAAGAACCCGACTGCCTTCTACACTGAACTGGGTATAGCCTTAGGCTCAACGATAATGACTTTAGCAGATATCGACTTGTTCTTTGGGCTATGCCTACAGGCTGATGTGTGGAAACAAATCCGGAAAGTTGACCACGCTGAGCCGTTCGGATATACCTGGGTACAACTCGATACCGTAGATAAACAGCGAGAACCAGGACAGAAACCCCCGAAAGCCATATTAGAGCTCCCAGACAAGATTGTACAAAAGCTGAAGACTCTAATCCCAGAAAGAAAGGTAGACTGGTCGATAGTGACGGCTTGCCGCCAGAAACCCCAGGAGGATGTGTCTGAATACTTCTCCCGATTCGAGACTGTGTTTTCCGATTACAGTGGCCAAGACATGACCACCGCAACCGGACATCACCTCTTTGTCCAGAATTATGTGAAGGGTCTGTCACAAGAAGTTTCCCAGAAACTACAGACCAGCGAGAGTAGTTGGGCAGCCTCCAAACCCGCAGCAATTCTCCAGATGGCCCAATACTATGAAAACCAGAAAAACGAGAACGATAGGGCGTCAGAGAAGAAGAAAAAGGAACTAAAGGAGAGGGTAATGATAGCACAGTTGCAAGGGGTGACCATAGGAAGGGAACCCCCGAAAGAGAATTACCAACCAACCGCCCCTAGAAAGCTACCCCCTAGAGACCATACCCCTACACCCTACAACGGACGGAGAGACTTAGATGGGAACCAATGTGCGTTCTGTAGAGGGTTCGGACACTGGAAATCCCAGTGCCCGGTCCTTCTGGAACTTAACAAAAATAGGGATCCCAGAAACACCGCATATGACCCCAGAAATAGAGGACAGGGACGAGGGCACACGAACGACGCCATCAACGACAGGCCAGGCAGACCAAACACCTTTGATCGCCCCCGACAAAACCAGTGTCAGCAGTCCGACTACGAAAGCACTCATGACTTCGCATAGGACCGCCAGGGGCAAGGGAGGGATCCAGTCGAACTCCGTGTTGACCAGCAAGGTCCTTACGTCACCGCTAAGGTCCTGGGCACGAAATCTCCATTCCTGGTAGATACTGGGGCGACACGTAGCGCGTTATCTAAACGACTGATTCCTAGGGCACCCTTGTCTGGCTCACACGTAACCTCAATAGGCTTCGATGGAACGCCCTCCACTAACCCCTTATCAGCACCAATCTCCTTTGACTTAGACGATAACGTCACTGACACGACCTTTCTGCTCTCCTCCAACACCCCCGATGCTATTATGGGACTTGACTTACTAAAACATTTTCGAGCTACCATCAGATGCTCCCCAGACGGAGTTCGGGTCATCTTGCACGATAACCCAGATCTGTCCAGACCCTGTCACACACGACGTATGCTCTCTATAACTGATGCTGACCTGTCCCTACTCGACACATTACCTTCACATCTATGGGCTAAAACCGACTCAGATGTAGGGCGCATGGTGATTGACCCAGTACACATAACCGTCCGACCGGACGCAGTGCTCCCAAAGCTTCCACAGTATCGGATATCGCCTGAAGGCGAGAAGGCGTTGGTGGAAATCATCGAGTCCCTAGTTGATGCAGGAGTGGTAGAAGAAGTAGTCAGTAATGTTTGCAACAGCCCTATCCTACCCATTGTTAAGAAGCAAGGCGAGGGAGATGAGAAAGCATACCGCTTTATTGTTGACTTACGAGAAGTTAACAAAATAGTCATACCTCAGTACCCCGTGGTCTCAGACATCACCACCATCCTCACCCTGATTCCGTCCACTGCCACTACCTTTACCGTTATTGATCTCAAGAACGCATTCTTTTCCATCCCCATCCACCCGGACAGCCGTTACCTCTTCGGCTTCACCCTAAAAGCCCGTTCATACAGATTCTGTAGGGCACCCCAAGGCTACACTGAGAGTCCCAGCATTTATAGCCAAGCCCTCAAGAGACAACTAGATGCAGTCCAACTACCCGATGGAGTAGTGTTAATACAGTACGTCGATGACATCCTTTTGGCGGCCGACACCACTCCCCTTGCAGTCACAGCCACCATTCACCTTCTCCGCTTCCTCGCGGAGAATGGTCACAAGGTCTCCAGGAAGAAATTACAATTCTGCCAACCCCAAGTAACATATTTAGGCCACCTACTATCCAAAGACGGGAGAAAACTTACCCCTGACCGAATTCAGACCATCCTAGAAACCCCTGTTCCCAAAACTCAGAAGCAAGTACGGTCCCTAGTAGGCCTCACCTCCTTTTGTCGACAATGGTTGCCAAACTTCAGTCTTATCGTAAAACCCCTGCTTTCCCTGCTGGCTAAAGATGTCCCCTTCCCCCTCCCTTGGACACCCGAATGTCAATCCTCCTTCAAAGAATTACGAGACGCCCTCTGCTCAGCCCCAGTCCTAGGAACCCCAGACTACACTAAACCTTTTTCCCTCTACACCCACGAAAGGGAGGGGTGTGCGTTGTCTGTCCTAACCCAGTCCATAGGCCCTAAACAACGCCCTTGTGCCTACTTCTCTGCCACTCTTGACCCCGTAGCCAGAGCTTTGCCCGCCTGCCTTCGAGCAGTGGCCGCCGCCGCTGTCTCTATCCGGCAAAGCGAGGGGATTGTGCTCTCGAACTCCCTCACTGTATTGGTACCCCATGCGGTTGACACCCTCCTGAACCAAACCAAGACTCAACACCTGACTAGCGCACGATTGACCGGTTACGAACTGACTCTGCTTGCACCCCACATCACATTGAAACGATGCACCACTCTGAATCCAGCTACTCTACTACCTCTCCCTGACGCTGACCCCAATGCGTCCCCTATACATGACTGCGTGACCCTCACCGACGAACAGACCAAGAGTAGGGTTGACCTCCGAGATACTGCCTTCCCGAACCCTGACGGAGAACTGTGGGTGGATGGCTCATGTATCAAGCTCCCCGATGGCACCACCTCAGCTGCCTATGCAGTCACCACGGCCCGAACAGTTGTTGAGACAGCCCGCATCACACAGCGATCCGCACAGGCGGCGGAACTAATAGCTCTCACACGAGCATGCATTCTGGCAGCAGGGACAACCGCAAACATTTACACAGACAGTCAGTATGCCTTCGGGGTAGTTCACCACTTTGGGCTCTTATGGAAAGAGAGGGGATTCCTGACCTCTCATGGCACACCCATCCTGCATGGAGATCTAGTCTCTGCCCTGACCGAAGCAGTCCTCCTACCCACACGGCTGGCCGTGATCAAATGCCAGGCACACCAGAAGGTGACAGACATTATAGGACAGGGAAATGCACTAGCTGACATTACTGCCCGAACCACAGCCGAGAATAGGTCCACGACCCGTATGTACGTGACCAGGTCACAAACTGAGAGATGGAAGGATGCTAGGGAAACGATTAGGGATATCCAACTAGCCAGCACACCTCACGAATTAGCTGAATGGGCCCGGGTGGGATTGAAGGACGATGACGGTTGCTGGCGAACTAAAGACTTGAACAAATGGTTGCTTCCAGACTCATACTTGATCCCCATGCTGACCATGGCACACTCCCCCGCACACATAGGGTCTGCCCCCATGATCGAACTCGTCTCCAAAGTCTGGCACAACGACAAGATCCCAGACTCAGCCAAACGTCTGGTCCAACAATGCCTAGTATGCCTCCAACACAACCCTGGGAAAGGAACTGCTGTACCCCGGGGAGGGTTTGGGGTCCCCAATCACCCTTTTGAAGTCCTACAAATGGACTATGTCCAGTTAGAAAGGTGCCAGGGTTTGAAGTACGTACTTGTTGTTGTATGTGCCTTCAGCAAGTGGGTGGAAGCCTATCCAACCCACGACAACACCGCTATGACTACTGCAAAAGTACTACTGAAGGAATTCTTCCCCCGATACGGCCTTTGTCGAATTTTGTGGAGCGACAACGGCCCCCACTTCGTAGCCGAAGTTATCCAACTCATCTTAAAAGGGTTGGGTGTAAAACAGAAATTCCATGCGGTCTTCCATCCCCAATCTGCAGGCCTGGTTGAGCGACACAATGCCACATTGAAGCTTAAGATAGCAAAAATAGTCACCACCACAGGACTAAGATGGCCAGACGCTCTCCCACTAGCATTGCTATCAATGCGTTCCACCCCCACCAAACACCACTTAACCCCCTACGAGGTCGTCTTCGGGCGGCCCATGAACCTTTGGACTGCACCAAAACCAACATCCATCCACGACGTCCCGGACGTCCTCATGTCTGATTATCTGTACAATCTAACTAAAACGTTGTCTGTTATCCATCAGCAGGTGCTGCACGCCATTCCCGATGTTTCCAGGGGCCCCGGACACGACATCCAACCCGGTGACTTCGTCTTAGTGCGTAACTTCCAGCGCACCAAGAGTCTGGAGCCCTGGTGGACGGGCCCCCTGCAAGTCCTGATCACCACCCGAACAGCTCTTCGAGTGGAGGGGAAACGCAATTGGCTGCATGCACACCACTGCAAGAAGGTATCACCGACCCTGACAACCACGGACAACATCACCGCCCAAGAGGAACTTCTGGACAAAGACCGACCATCCCTGAGCCGCTGCCCGGATACAGAGACACTTGAATTGACTGAATATCCCGATCCCACTGTGCCATCCAAAGAAGGGTATAACTTGCGACGAAAGGAGAGAACTTCGGCTAAGCAGACCACAAACTAAGTTAAAATCTCAGAGCGGTTGCCTAGTCCCCTCAAAGGCCATCAGGAGAGAAACTAAACAAAGTCTGTGGTTCTGCCCGCTACCGAGTTCCTTGAAGGTGATGGAAGCGCCCGACACGAAGATGATGGAAGCAACCATACGTCCGAAGACCTACTACAAAAACCCAAAGACTGACAGAATACACAGCTCGAAGATTATTATACTTTTCGTCACCCTTCTCTTTTGCCTTCTCCTCATGGTCACCTTCTGGATCATGGAGGAGAGCGCCCCTGCTCATAGGACATTGCTGACCACCGTCCAACCTACCACCATGAAAGAACACCATCTGATCTCACTTTCACCCCAACTCCGAGAAAGACGTAAGGAGTTCTGGAATAACTCTTTTGTGCAGTTGCTCCACCAACACAATCTTGCCGCCAACGCCACTAACTGCTGGATCTGTGGATTGCTACCACATGCCACTGGGCACTCAATCCCTTTCATCCCTTCACCTTTTTCTGTCCATGGTTCCTGCCTCGCCTGGCTGATCCTCCTGCAGGAGAGCTACAAGGACAATGCCACTTCCGGCAAAACTGTGTCACACTTCTACCATGGGTTCTGGCTGAACAAAACTGGAAAAACCTCTGCCCTCTTCTGCCCTCTGAAGTCAAACACTTCCTTCCACCTGGACATCCCTGCCAAAGAACGAGTTGAAATGCAAGTGTTCAACAACCCAGCCAGACCTACCTTCTCTTACCTCCGGAAACGAACGGCCGCCACCCTGACAGTGGCCCTAACCGTCGTCAACATCACTGGATTTGTGTGCCTCGAAGGCCTAGGGGCGCAGCTGGTGGGCCACAGCTCCTGCCTCATCACCCGAACATTGGACTCAGTCGATCCACCCTCCTTTGTTGCCTCCCCGAATATGTACTTCATCTGTGGTACTAAGGCCTACACCTGGCTCCCGAAAGGTTGGGGAGGCACCTGCTACATTGCTTTTGTCCTTCCCCCGACATTTGTGGCTCCAGCAAACCATCACCGACAGAAACGTGCCAAAGACATTGTACAAGCCGACTCCACCGGAGCACAGTTCCTGGATGCAGTAAAGGGACTCGTTCCACTCTGGGGTCCAATGGTAAACAGCCGTGCCATCCGCCACTTAACCCAGGCAGTCGAAACAGCAATGAACATTACAGCTGGCGCCCTCGCCAACAACACCGCTGAGCTTCAGGCCGTCCGCCTGGTGGCTCTTCAGAACCGCCTTGTTCTAGATGTGGTTCTGGCTGATCGTGGAGGAGCATGCCGCATCATTGGGTCCAGCTGTTGTACCTACGTACCGGATAACTCACCCTCAGTCTACAAAGCAATTGAACACCTCCACAGACTTTCCGCAGAGGTCCATCAGGAGCAAGAAGGGTGGTCACTTGGGAGCTGGTTTTGGGACACTATTAAAAGTTGGGGATGGAGGCTGTTTTCATTTATCCTAATACCGGTTGTGATACTATGTGGATGTTGCTTGGGGATTCAGTGTCTGCCACCTTTATGTTCGCTTTTTATGAACTGCATCTGCCCTAAGACTTTGAACTTTGAAACAGAGCGGATGAAAGCCCTTTATGAGGTGGAAGTCCGTAGTATTATGGGGATAAATCCGAACTAGACAAGCTGGCGAGATATGTTAAAAGGGAGGACTGTGGAAATTTAGCTCGCAAACTGAACATTATCTGCGCCATCTTGCCTCTCCCCAGCGCTACGCACAGCGAGCACACGGTAGCCATTTTGGGCACCCCACTCTCTCCCCCGCTCATTGTCAATCGCCAGCGCATTCCCCCGACACTGCAAGCATCCCCCGCACGCCGGCCACCCCCGCTCTCTCATACAGGCCGTAAACCCTCTCCTTCTGCGCGACCCTGCTACGGAACCACATCCGACCGACATCCCATACATGGTCGTGCCTCTCCTTTGATAACCCCCTTCCTCTGCGCCCCATTGTCCGAACTGGTCCCAGGCCATCACCTAGCCCTGCGGATGCAGTTTATTGCCCCTAGTGTAAGGGAAACACCCCACATCAAAGGGATTACAGTAGATCAAAGCCCCTACCCCCTGAGACCCGACCGGTCACACACACCCCCGGGAATTGGCGGAATACCCTGCTGCGCGATAGCCATCTCCTACTGCGGGTAAGGTGGGAACTTCTACTGTAGCTATGTGTGGGATCGGATCTGAGCCGGGGCTTCAGGGGATGTTCTCTCATGCATCAAGGGAATCTCAAGAATGTACTATGTGTAATAAAGCAATAAACCTGTGTATAAGAGACCAAGTCTCAGAGATGCAGTTAGAGCACCTCGTGACGATACCTTGCTGTCTGATCTGATGTGTTCTGCTCCGACGGAATAAAACTTTGTTTCCTGCCTTCCAGTCTCCGGCGCCTGCCTCTTTCATTGGTAAATTATCGAGTGGTATGAGAGGCGATTACCGCCGGGCAAATACTTGAAAGGTTATCGATTGAAACTGCCGCTACCATTTAACAGTGCTGGGGTGGTGCTTCAGGGTTTAGGGCAGTGCAGTGGTGTTCGGTGAGTGTAGGGGCTGGTGTGCTGGGGCTGGTGTGTCAGGGTTTAGGGCAGTGCACTGGTGTTCGGGCAGTGTAGGGGATCATGCTGGGGCTGGTGTTTCAGGGTTTAGGGCAGTGCACTGGGGTTCGGTTGTGTAGGTGTCATAGTGGGGCTCGTGTTTCAGGGTTTAGTGCAGTGCAGTGGTGTTCAGGTAGTGTAGGAGGTCGTGCTGGGGCTGGTGTTTCAGGGTTTAGGGCCGTGCAGTGGTGTTCGAGCAGTGTAGGGGGTCATGCTGGGGCTGGTGTTTCAGTGTGTAGGGCAGTGCAGTGGTGTTTAGGCAGTGTAGGGGGTCATGCTGGGGCTGGTGTTTCAGGGTTTAGGTTGGTGCAGTGGTGTTCGGGCAGAGTAGGGGGTCATGCAGGGGGTGGTGTTTCAGGCTTTAGGGCAGTGTAGTTGTTTTTGGGCAGTCTAGGGGGACGTACTGGGGGTGGTGTTCAGGTTTTAGGGCAGTGCAATGGTGTTCGGGCAGTGTAGGGGGTTGTGCTGGTGCTGGTTTTTCAGGATTTAGGGTAGAGCAGTGGTGTTCGGGCAATGTAGGGGGACGTGCTGGGGATGGTGTTTCAGGGTTTAGGGCACAGCAGTGCGGTTCGGGCAGTCTAGGGGGTCATGCAGGGGTGGTGTTTCAGGGTTTAGGGCAGTGCAGTGGTGTTTGGGCAGAGTAGGGGGTCATGCAGGGGGTGTTGTTTCAGGGATTAGGGCAGTGCAGGTGTTTTCGGGCAGTGTAGGGGGTCTTGCTGGGGTGGTGTTTCAGGGTTTAGGGCAGTGGTGTTCGGGCAGTCTAGGGGGTCTTGCTGGGGCTGGTGTTTCAGGGTTTTAGGGCAGTGCAGTAGTTTTCGGGCAGTGTAGGGGGTCATACTGGAGGTGGTGTTTCAGGGTTTAGGGCAGTGCAGTGGTGTGCAGGCAGTGTGAAGGGTCATGCTGGGGCTGGTGTTTTAGGGATTATGGCAGAGCAGTGGTGTTCGGGCAGTGTAGGGGGTCATGTTCGTGTTGGTGTTTCAGGGTTTAGGGCAGAGCAGTGGTGTTCGGGCAGTGTAGGGGAACATTCTGGGGGTGGTGTTTTAGGGGTTAGGGCAGAGCAGTGGTGTTCGGGCAGTGTAGGGGTCGTGCTGGGGGTAGTGTTTCAGGGTTTAGAGCAGTGCAGTGGTGTTTGGGCAGTGTAGGGGATCTTTCTAGGGCTGGTGTTTCAGGGTTTAGGGCAATGCAGTGGTGTTCGGACAGTGTAGGGGGTCTTGCTGGGGCTGGTGTTTCAGGGTTTAGGGCAGTGCAGTGGTGTTCGGGCAGTATAGGAGCTCGTTCTGGGGGTGGGATTTCAGGGTTTAGGGAAGAGCAGTGGTGTTCGGGCATTGTAGGTGGTAGTGCTGGTTTTTCAGGATTTAGTGTAGAGCAGTGGTGTTCGGGCAGTGTAGGGGGACGTACTGGGGGTGGTGTTTCAGGGTTTAGTGCTGAGCAGTGGTGTTCGGGCAGTGTTGGGGGTTTTGCTGGGGATGGTGTTTCAGGGTTTAGGGCAGTGCAGTGGTGTTCGGGCAGTGTAGTGGTTCGTGGTGGAGGTGGTGTTTCAGGGTTTTAGGGCAGGGCAGTGGTGTTCAGGCAGTGTAGGGGGTCGTGCTGGGGGTGGGGTTTCAGGGATTAGGGCAGAGCAGGGGTGTTCGGGCAGTGTAGGTGGTAGTGCTGGTTTTTCAGGCTTTAGTGTAGAGCAGTGGTGTTCGGGCAGTGTAGGGGGACGTACTGGGGTGGTATTTAAGGGTTTAGTGCTGAGCAGTGGTGTTCGGGCAGTGTTGGGGGTCTTGCTGGTGATGGTGTTTCAGGGTTTAGGGCAGTGCAGTGGTGTTCTAGCAGTGTAGTGGGACGTGGTGGAGGTGGTGTTTCAGGGTTTTAGGGCAGGGCAGTGGTGTTCGGGCAGGGAATGGGGGGCCTTCAAGGGGCTGGTGTTTCAGGGTTTAGGGCAGTGCAGTGGTGTTTGGGGAGTGTAGGGGATCATGCTGGGGCTGGTGTTTCAGTGTTATGTCAGTGCAGTGGTGTTCGGGCAGTGTAGGGGGTCATGCTGGGGGTGGTGTTTCAGGGTTTAGGGCTGAGCAGTGGTGTTCGGGCAATTTAGGGTCTCGTGCTGCTGTTGGTGTTTCAGGATTTAGGGCAGAGCAGTGGTGTTCGGCCAGTGTAGAGTGACGTGCTGTGGCTGGTGTTTCATGGTTTAGGGCAGAGCACTTGTGTTCGGGCAGTGTAGGGGGTCATGCTGGGAGTGGTGTTTCAGGGTTTAGGGCAGTGCAGTGGTGTTCAGGCAGTGTAGGGGGACGCGCTAGGGGTGGTGTTTTAGGGTTTAGGGCACAGCAGTGCGGGTCGGGCAGTCTAGGGGGTCATGCAGGGGGTGGTGTTTCAGGGTTTAGGGCAGTGCAGTGGTGTTTGGGCAGAGTAGGGGGTCATGCAGGGGGTGTTGTTTCAGGGATTAGGGCAGTGCAGGTGTTTTCGGGCAGTGTAGGGGGTCTTGCTGGGGTGGTGTTTCAGGGTTTAGGGCAGTGGTGTTCGGGCAGTGTAGGGGGTCTTGCTGGGGCTGGTGTTTCAGGGTTTAGGGCAGTGCAGTAGTTTTCGGGCAGTGTAGGGGGTCATACTGGAGGTGGTGTTTCAGGGTTTAGGGCAGTGCAGTGGTGTGCAGGCAGTGTGAAGGGTCATGCTGGGGCTGGTGTTTTAGGGATTATGGCAGAGCAGTGGTGTTCGGGCAGTGTAGGGGGTCATGCTCGGGTTGGTGTTTCAGGGTTTAGGGCAGAGCAGTGGTGTTCGGGCAGTGTAGGGGAACATTCTGGGGGTGGTGTTTTAGGGTTTAGGGCAGAGCAGTGGTGTTTTGGCAGTGTAGGGGTCGTGCTGGGGGTGGTGTTTCAGGGTATAGAGCAGTGCAGGGGTGTTTGGGCAGTGTAGGGGATCTTTCTAGGGCTGGTGTTTCAGGGTTTAGGGCAGTGCAGTGGTGTTCGGACAGTGTAGGGGGTCTTGCTGGGGCTGGTGTTTCAGGGTTTAGGGCAGTGCAGTGCTGTTCGGGCAGTGTAGTGGTTCGTGGTGGAGGTGGTGTTTCAGGGTTTTAGGGCAGGGCAGTGGTGTTCAGGCAGTGTAGGGGGTCGTGCTGGGGGTGGGGTTTCAGGGATTAGGGCAGAGCAGGGGTGTTCGGGCAGTGTAGGTGGTAGTGCTGGTTTTTCAGGTTTTAGTGTAGAGCAGTGGTGTTCAGGCAGTGTAGGGGGACGTACTGGGGTGGTATTTAAGGGTTTAGGTCGGAGCAGTGGTGTTCGGGCAGTGTAGGGGATCGTGCTGGCGTGATGTTTCTGGGTTTAGGGCAGTGCAGTGGTGTTCAGTGAGTGTAGGGGATCGTGCTGGGGCTGGTGTGTCAGGGTTTAGGGCAGTGCACTGGTGTTCGGGCAGTGTATGGGATCATGCTGGGGCTGGTGTTTCAGGGTTTAGGGCAGTGCAGTGGTGTTCGGGCAGTGTGTGGGGTCGTGCTGGGGCTAATGTTTCAGGGTTTAGGGCAGTGCAGTGGTGTTCTAGCAGTGTAGTGGGTCGTGGTGGAGGTGGTGTTTCAGGGTTTTAGGGCAGGGCAGTGGTGTTCGGGCAGGTAAGGGGGTCGTGCAGGGGCTGGTGTTTCAGGGTTTAGGGCAGTGCAGTGGTGTTTGGGGAGTGTAGGGGATCGTGCTGGGGCTGGTGTTTCAGTGTTATGTCAGTGCAGTGGTGTTCGGGCAGTGTAGGGGGTCATGCTGGGACTGGTGTTTGAGGGTTTAGGGCAGTGCAGTGGTGTTCGGGCAGTGTAGAGGGTCATGCTGGGGGTGGTGTTTCAGGGTTTAGGGCAGAGCAGTGGTGTTCGGGCAGTTTAGGGTCTCGTGCTGTGACTGGTGTTTGAGGGTTTAGGGCAGTGCAGTGGTGTTCGGGCAGTGTAGAGGGTCATGCTGGGGGTGGTGTTTCAGGGTTTAGGGCTGAGCAGTGGTGTTCGGGCAGTTTAGGGTCTCGTGCTGCTGTTGGTGTTTCAGGATTTAGGGCAGAGCAGTGGTGTTCGGCCAGTGTAGAGTGACGTGCTGTGGCTGGTGTTTCATGGTTTAGGGCAGAGCACTTGTGTTCGGGCAGTGTAGGGGGTCATGCTGGGAGTGGTGTTTCAGGGTTTAGAGCAGTGCAGTGGTGTTCAGGCAGTGTAGGGGGACGTGCTGGGGGTGGTATTATAGGGTTTAGGACACAGCAGTGGTGTTCGGGCAGTCTAGGGGGTCATGCAGGGGGTGGTGTTTCAGGGTTTAGGGCAGGGCAGTGGTTCGGGCAGAGTAGGGGGTCATGCAGGGGGTGTTGTTTCAGGGTTGAGGGCAGTGCAGGTGTTTTTGGGCAGTGTAGGTGGTCTTGCTGGGGTGGTGTTTCAGGGTTTAGGGCAGTGGTGTTCGGGCAGTGTAGGGGGTCTTGCTGGGGCTGGTGTTTCAGGGTTTAGGGCAGTGCAGTAGTTTTCGGGCAGTGTAGGGGGTCATACTGGAGGTGGTGTTTCAGGGTTTAGGGCAGTGCCGTGGTGTGCAGGCAGTGTGAAGGGTCATGCTGGGGCTGGTCTTTTAGGGATTATGGCAGAGCAGTGGTGTTCTGGCAGTGTAGTGGGACGTACTGGGGGTGGTATTTTAGGGTTTAGGGCAGAGCAGTGGTGTTAGGGCAGCGTAGGGGGTCGTGCTGGGACTGGTGTTTCAGTGTTTAGGGCAGTGCAGTGGTGTACGGGCCTTGTAGGGGGTCATGCTGGGGCTGGTGATTCAGGGTTTAGGGCAGTGCAGTGCTGTTCGGGCAGTGTAGGGGGTCGTGCTGGGGCTGGTGTTTCAGGGTTTAGGCTAGAGCAGTGGTGTTCGGCAGTGTAGGTGGACTTCCTGGGGATGGTGTTTCAGGGTTTAGGGCAGTGCAGTGGTGTTAGAGCAGTGTAGGGGATGTGGTGGAGGTGGTGTTTCAGGGTTTAGGGCTATGCAGTGAGGTTCGGGCAGTGTAGGGGGTCGTGCTGGGGCTGGTGTTTCAGTGTTTAGGGCAGTGCAGTGGTGTTCGAGCAGTGTAGGGGGTCGTGCTGGGGCTGGTGTTTCAGGGTTTAGGGCAGTGCAGTGGTGTTCAGGTAGTGTAAGGGGTCATGGTGGGGCTGGTGTTTCAGGGTTTAGGGCACTGCAGTGGTGTTCGGGTAGTGTAGGGGTCATGCTGGGGCTGGTGTTTCAGGGTTTAGGGCAGTGCAGTAGTGTTCGGGCAGTGTAGGGGGTCGTGGTGGAGGTGGTGTTTCAGGGTTGAGGGCAGTGCAGTGGTGTTCAGGCAGTGTAGGGGTACATGCTGGGGGTGGTGTTTTAGGGTTTAGGGCACAGCAGTGGTGTTCGGGCTGTCTACGGGGTCATGCAGGGTGTGGTGTTTCAGGGTTTAGGGCAGTGCAGTGGTTCGGGCAGAGTAGGGGGTCATGCAGGGAGTGTTGTTTCAGGGGTTAGGGCAGTGCAGGTGTTTTCGGGCAGTGTAGGGGGTCTTGCTGGGGTGGTGTTTCAGGGTTTAGGGCAGTGGTGTTCGGGCAGTGTAGGGGGTCTTGCTGGGGCTGGTGTTTCAGGGTTTAGGGCAGTGCAGTAGTTTTCGGGCAGTGTAGGGGGTCATACTGGAGGTGATGTTTCAGGGTTTAGGGCAGTGCAGTGGTGTGCTGGCAATGTGAAGGGTCATGCTGGGGCTGGTGTTTTAGGGATTATGGCAGAGCAGTGGTGTTCGGGCAGTGTAGGGGGTCATGCTCAGGTTGGTGTTTCAGGATTTAGGGCAGAGCAGTGGTGTTCAGTGCAGTGTAGGGGGGAACGTACTGGGGGTGGTGTTTTAGGGTTTAGGGCAGAGCAGTGGTGTTCGGGCAGTGTAGGAGGTCGTGCTGGGGCTGGTGTTTTAGGGTTTAGGTCGGTGCAGTGGTGTTCGGGCAGTGTAGGGGGTCGTGCTGGGGCTGGTGTTTCAGGGTTTAGGTCGGAGCAGTGGTGTTCGGGCAGTGTAGGGGATCGTGCTGGCGTGATGTTTCTGGGTTTAGGGCAGTGCAGTGGTGTTCAGTGAGTGTAGGGGATCGTGCTGGGGCTGGTGTGTCAGGGTTTAGGGCAGTGCACTGGTGTTCGGGCAGTGTATGGGATCATGCTGGGGCTGGTGTTTCAGGGTTTAGGGCAGTGCAGTGGTGTTCGGGCAGTGTGGGGGGTCGTGCTGGGGCTAATGTTTCAGGGTTTAGGGCAGAGCAGTGGTGTTCAGGCAGTGTAGGGGTCGTGCTGGGGCTGGTGTTTCAGGGTTTAGGGCAGTGCAGTGGTGTTCGGGCTGTTTAGGGTGTCGTGCTGGGGCTTGTGTTTCAGGGTTTAGGGAAGTGCAGTGGTGTTCGGGCAGTGTAGGGGTCGTGCTGGGGGTGGTGTTTCAGGGTTTAGAGCAGTGCAGTGGTGTTTGGGCAGTGTAGGGGATCTTTCTAGGGCTGGTGTTTCAGGGTTTAGGGCAGTGCAGTGGTGTTCGGACAGTGTAGGGGATCGTGCTGGGGTGATGTTTCAGGGTTTAGGGCAGTGCAGTGGTGTTCGGTGAGTGTAGGGGATCGTGCTGGGGCTGGTGTGTCAGGGTTTAGGGCAGTGCACTGGTGTTCGGGCAGTGTATGGGATCATGCTGGGGCTGGTGTTTCAGGGTTTAGGGCAGTGCAGTGGTGTTTGGTTGTGTAGGTGTCATGGTGGGGCTCGTGTTTCAGGGTTTAGTGCAGTGCAGTGGTGTTCAGGTAGTGTAGGAGGTCGTGCTGGGACTGGTGTTTCAGGGTTTAGGGCAGTGCAGTGGTGTTTGGGCAGTGTAGGGGGTCAAGCTGGTGCTGGTGTTTCAGTGTATAGGGCAGTGCAGTGGTGTTCAGGCAGTGCAGGGGGTCGTGCTGGGGCTGGTGTTTCAGGTTTTAGGTCGGTGCAGTGGTGTTCGGGCAGAGTAGGGGGTTGTGCAGGGGGTGGTGTTTCAGGCGTTAGGGCAGTGCAGTTGTTTTCGGGCAGTGTAGGGGGATGTACTGGGGTGGTGTTTCAGGTTTTAGGGCAGTGCAGTGGTGTTCGGGCAGTGTGGGGGGTCGTGCTGGGGCTAATGTTTCAGGGTTTAGGGCAGAGCAGTGGTGTTCAGGCAGTGTAGGGGGTCGTGCTGGGGCTGGTGTTTCAGGGTTTAGGGCAGTGCAGTGGTGTTCGGGCTGTTTAGGGTGTCGTGCTGGGGCTTGTGTTTCAGGGTTTAGGGAAGTGCAGTGGTGTTCGGGCAGTGTAGGGGTCGTGCTGGGGGTGGTGTTTCAGGGTTTACAGCAGTGCAGTGGTGTTTGCGCAGTGTAGGGGATCTTTCTAGGGCTGGTGTTTCAGGGTTTAGGGCAGTGCAGTGGTGTTCGAACAGTGTAGGGGGTCTTGCTGGGGCTGGTGTTTCAGGGTTTAGGGCAGTGCAGTGGTGTTCGGGCAGTATAGGGGCTTGTTTGGGGGTGGGGTTTCTGGGTTTAGGGCAGTGCAGTGGTGTTCAGTGAGTGTAGGGGATCGTGCTGGGGCTGGTGTGTCAGGGTTTAGGGCAGTGCACTGGTGTTCGGGAAGTGTATGGGATCATGCTGGGGCTGGTGTTTCAGGGTTTAGGGCAGTGCAGTGGTGTTTGGTTGTGTAGGTGTCATGGTGGGGCTCGTGTTTCAGGGTTTAGTGCAGTGCAGTGGTGTTCAGGTAGTGTAGGAGGTCGTGCTGGGACTGGTGTTTCAGGGTTTAGGGCAGTGCAGTGGTGTTTGGGCAGTGTAGGGGGTCAAGCTGGGGCTGGTGTTTCAGTGTATAGGGCAGTGCAGTGGTGTTCAGGCAGTGTAGGGAGTCGTGCTGGGGCTGGTGTTTCAGGTTTTAGGTCGGTGCAGTGGTGTTCGGGCAGAGTAGGGGGTTGTGCAGGGGGTGGTGTTTCAGGCTTTAGGGCAGTGCAGTTGTTTTCGGGCAGTGTAGGGGGATGTACTGGGGTGGTGTTTCAGGTTTTAGGTCAGTGCAGTGGTGTTCGGGCAGTGTGGGGGGTCGTGCTGGGGCTAATGTTTCAGGGTTTAGGGCAGAGCAGTGGTGTTCAGGCAGTGTAGGGGGTCGTGCTGGGGCTGGTGTTTCAGGGTTTAGGGCAGTGCAGTGGTGTTCGGGCTGTTTAGGGTGTCGTGCTGGGGCTTGTGTTTCAGGGTTTAGGGCAGTGCAGTGGTGTTCGGGCAGTGTAGGGGTCGTGCTGGGGGTGGTGTTTCAGGGTTTAGACCAGTGCAGTGGTGTTTGGGCAGTGTAGGGGATCTTTCCAGGGCTGGTGTTTCAGGGTTTAGGGCAGTGCAGTGGTGTTCGGACAGTGTAGGGGGTCTTGCTGGGGCTGGTGTTTCAGGGTTTAGGGCAGTGCAGTGGTGTTCGGGCAGTATAGGGGCTCGTTCTGGGGGTGGGGTTTCAGGGTTTAGGGAAGAGCAGTGGTGTTCGGGCATTGTAGGTGGTAGTGCTGGTTTTTCAGGATTTAGTGTAGAGCAGTGGTGTTCGGGCACTGTAGGGGGACGTACTGGGGGTGGTGTTTCAGGGTTCAGTGCTGAGCAGTGGTGTTCGGGCAGGGTTGGGGGTCTTGCTGGGGATGGTGTTTCAGGGTTTAGGGCAGTGCAGTGGTGTTCGGGCAGTGTAGTGGTTCGTGGTGGAGGTGGTGTTTCAGGGTTTTAGGGCAGGGCAGTGGTGTTCAGGCAGTGTAGGGGGTTGTGCTGGGGGTGGGGTTTCAGGGATTAGGGCAGAGCAGGGGTGTTCGGGCAGTGTAGGTGGTAGTGCTGGTTTTTCAGGTTTTAGTGTAGAGCAGTGGTGTTCGGGCAGTGTAGGGGGACGTACTGGGGTGGTATTTAAGGGTTTAGTGCTGAGCAGTGGTGTTCGGGCAGTGTTGGGGGTCGTGGTGGAGGTGGTGTTTCAGGGTTTTAGGGCAGGGCAGTGGTGTTCGGGCAGGTAAGGGGGTCGTGCAGGGGCTGGTGTTTCAGGGTTTAGGGCAGTGCAGTGGTGTTTGGGGAGTGTAGGGGATCGTGCTGGGGCTGGTGTTTCAGTGTTATGTCAGTGCAGTGGTGTTCGGGCAGTGTAGGGGGTCATGCTGGGGCTGGTGTTTCAGGGTTTAGGCTAGAGCAGTGGTGTTCGGCAGTGTAGGTGGACTTCCTGGGGATGGTGTTTCAGGGTTTAGGGCAGTGCAGTGGTGTTAGAGCAGTGTAGAGGATGTGGTGGAGGTGGTGTTTCAGGGTTTAGGGCTATGCAGTGAGGTTCGGGCAGTGTAGGGGTCGTGCTGGGGCTGGTGTTTCAGTGTTTAGGGCAGTGCAGTGGTGTTCGAGCAGTGTAGGGGGTCATGCTGGGGCTGGTGTTTCAGGGTTTAGGGCAGTGCAGTGGTGTTCAGGTAGTGTAGGGGGTCATGGAGCGGCTGGTGTTTCAGGGTTTAGGGCACTGCAGTGGTGTTCGGGTAGTGTAGGGGTCATGCTGGGGCTGGTGTTTCAGGGTTTAGGGCAGTGCAGTAGTGTTCGGGCAGTGTAGGGGGTCGTGGTGGAGGTGGTGTTTCAGGGTTGAGGGCAGTGCAGTGGTGTTCAGGCAGTGTAGGGGTACATGCTGGGGGTGGTGTTTTAGGGTTTAGGGCACAGCAGTGGTGTTCGGGCTGTCTAGGGGGTTATGCAGGGTGTGGTGTTTCAGGGTTTAGGGCAGTGCAGTGGTTCGGGCAGAGTAGGGGGTCATGCAGGGAGTGTTGTTTCAGGGTTTAGGGCAGTGCAGGTGTTTTCGGGCAGTGTAGGGGGTCTTGCTGGGGCTGGTGTTTCAGGGTTTAGGGCAGTGCAGTAGTTTTCGGGCAGTGTAGGGGGTCATACTGGAGGTGGTGTTTCAGGGTTTAGGGCAGTACAGTGGTGTGCTGGCAATGTGAAGGGTCATGCTGGGGCTGGTGTTTTAGGGATTATGGCAGAGCAGTGGTGTTCGGGCAGTGTAGGGGGTCATGCTCAGGTTGGTGTTTCAGGATTAAGGGCAGAGCAGTGGTGTTCGGGCAGTGTAGGGGGGAACGTACTGGGGTGGTGTTTTAGGGTTTAGGGCAGAGCAGTGGTGTTCGGGCAGTGTAGGAGGTCGTGCTGGGGCTGGTGTTTCGGGGTTTAGGTCGGTGCAGTGGTGTTCGGGCAGTGTAGGGGGTCGTGCTGGGGCTGGTGTTTCAGGGTTTAGGTCGGTGCAGTGGTGTTCGGGCAGTGTAGGGGATCGTGCTGGGGTGATGTTTCTGGGTTTAGGGCAGTGCAGTGGTGTTCAGTGAGTGTAGGGGATCGTGCTGGGGCTGGTGTGTCAGGGTTTAGGGCAGTGCACTGGTGTTCGGGCAGTGTATGGGATCATGCTGGGGCTGGTGTTTCAGGGTTTAGGGCAGTGCAGTGGTGTTTGGTTGTGTAGGTGTCATGGTGGGGCTCGTGTTTCAGGGTTTAGTGCAATGCAGTGGTGTTCAGGTAGTGTAGGAGGTCGTGCTGGGGCTAATGTTTCAGGGTTTAGGGCAGAGCAGTGGTGTTCAGGCAGTGTAGGGGGTCATGCTGGGGCTGGTGTTTCAGGGTTTAGGGCAGTGCAGTGGTGTTCGGGCTGTTTAGGGTGTCGTGCTGGGGCTTGTGTTTCAGGGTTTAGGGCAGTGCAGTGGTGTTCGGGCAGTGTAGGGGTCGTGCTGGGGGTGGTGTTTCAGGGTTTAGAGCAGTGCAGTGGTGTTTGGGCAGTGTAGGGGATCTTTCTAGGGCTGGTGTTTCAGGGTTTAGGGCAGTGCAGTGGTGTTCGGACAGTGTAGGGGGTCTTGCTGGGGCTGGTGTTTCAGGGTTTAGGGCAGTGCAGTGGTGTTCGGGCAGTATAGGGGCTCGTTCTGGGGGTGGGGTTTCAGGGTTTAGGGAAGAGCAGTGGTGTTCGGGCATTGTAGGTGGTAGTGCTGGTTTTTCAGGATTTAGTGTAGAGCAGTGGTGTTCGGGCAGTGTAGGGGGACGTACTGGGGGTGGTGTTTCAGGGTTTAGTGCTGAGCAGTGGTGTTCGGGCAGTGTTGGGGGTCTTGCTGGGGATGGTGTTTCATGGTTTAGGGCAGTGCAGTGTTGTTCGGGCAGTGTAGTGGTTCGTGGTGGAGGTGGTGTTTCAGGGTTTTAGGCAGGGCAGTGGTGTTCAGGCAGTGTAGGGGGTCGTGCTGGGGGTGGGGTTTCAGGGATTAGGGCAGAGCAGGGGTGTTCGGGCAGTGTAGGTGGTAGTGCTGGTTTTTCAGGTTTTAGTGTAGAGCAGTGGTGTTCGGGCAGTGTAGGGGGACGTACTGGGGTGGTATTTAAGGGTTTAGTGCTGAGCAGTGGTGTTCGGGCAGTGTTGGGGGTCTTGCTGGTGATGGTGTTTCAGGGTTTAGGGCAGTGCAGTGGTGTTCTAGCAGTGTAGTGGGTCGTGGTGGAGGTGGGGTTTCAGGGTTTTAGGGCAGGGCAGTGGTGTTTGGGCAGGTAAGGGGGTCGTGCAGGGGCTGGTGTTTCAGGGTTTAGGGCAGTGCAGTGGTGTTTGGGGAGTGTAGGGGATCGTGCTGGGGCTGGTGTTTCAGTGTTATGTCAGTGCAGTGGTGTTCGGGCAGTGTAGGGGGTCATGCTGGGACTGGTGTTTGAGGGTTTAGGGCAGTGCAGTGGTGTTCGGGCAGTGTAGAGGGTCATGCTGGGGGTGGTGTTTCAGGGTTTAGGGTAGAGCAGTGGTGTTCGGGCAGTTTAGGGTCTCCTGCTGTGACTGGTGTTTGAGGGTTTAGGGCAGTGCAGTGGTGTTCGGGCAGTGTAGAGGGTCATGCTGGGGGTGGTGTTTCAGGGTTTAGGGCTGAGCAGTGGTGTTCGGGCAGTTTAGGGTCTCGTGCTGCTGTTGGTGTTTCAGGATTTAGGGCAGAGCAGTGGTGTTCGGCCAGTGTAGAGTGACGTGCTGTGGCTGGTGTTTCATGGTTTAGGGCAGAGCACTTGTGTTCGGGCATTGTAGGGGGTCATGCTGGGAGTGGTGTTTCAGGGTTTAGAGCAGTGCAGTGGTGTTCAGGCAGTGTAGGGGGACGTGCTGGGGGTGGTGTTTTAGGGTTTAGGGCACAGCAGTGGTGTTCGGGCAGTCTAGGGGGTCATGCAGGGGGTGGTGTTTCAGGGTTTAGGGCAGTGCAGTGGTTCGGGCAGAGTAGGGGGTCATGCAGGGGGTGTTGTTTCAGGGTTTAGGGCAGTGCAGGTGTTTTTGGGCAGTGTAGGTGGTCTTGCTGGGGTGGTGTTTCAGGGTTTAGGGCAGTGGTGTTCGGGAAGTGTAGGGGGTCTTGCTGGGGCTGGTTTTTCAGGGTTTAGGGCGGTGCAGTAGTTTTCGGGCAGTGTAGGGGGTCATACTGGAGGTGGTGTTTCAGGGTTTAGGGCAGTGCAGTGGTGTACGGGCCTTGTAGGGGGTCATGCTGGGGCTGGTGATTCAGGGTTTAGGGCAGTGCAGTGGTGTTCGGGCAGTGTAGGGGGTCATGCTGGGGCTGGTGTTTCAGGGTTTAGGCTAGAGCAGTGGTGTTCGGCAGTGTAGGTGGACTTCCTGGGGATGGTGTTTCAGGGTTTAGGGCAGTGCAGTGGTGTTAGAGCAGTGTTGGGGATGTGGTGGAGGTGGTGTTTCAGGGTTTAGGGCTATGCAGTGAGGTTCGGGCAGTGTAGGGGGTCGTGCTGGGGCTGGTGTTTCAGTGTTTAGGGCAGTGTAGTGGTATTCGAGCAGTGTAGGGGGTCGTGCTGGGGCTGGTGTTTCAGGGTTTAGGGCAGTGCAGTGGTGTTCAGGTAGTGTAGGGGATCATGGTGGGGCTGGTGTTTCAGGGTTTAGGGCACTGCAGTGGTGTTGGGGTAGTGTAGGGGTCATGCTGGGGCTGGTGTTTCAGGGTTTAGGGCAGTGCAGTAGTGTTCGGGCAGTGTAGGGGGTCGTGGTGGAGGTGGTGTTTCAGGGTTGAGGGCAGTGCAGTGGTGTTCAGGCAGTGTAGGGGTACATGCTGGGGGTGGTGTTTTAGGGTTTAGGGCACAGCAGTGGTGTTCGGGCTGTCTAGGGGTCATGCAGGGTGTGGTGTTTCAGGGTTTAGGGCAGTGCAGTGGTTCGGGCAGAGTAGGGGGTCATGCAGGGAGTGTTGTTTCAGGGTTTAGGGCAGTGCAGGTGTTTTCGGGCAGTGTAGGGGGTCTTGCTGGGGTGGTGTTTCAGGGTTTAGGGCAGTGGTGTTCGGGCAGTGTAGGGGGTCTTGCTGGGGCTGGTGTTTCAGGGTTTAGGGCAGTGCAGTAGTTTTCGGGCAGTGTAGGGGGTCATACTGGAGGTGGTGTTTCAGGGTTTAGGGCAGTGCAGTGGTGTGCTGGCAATGTGAAGGGTCATGCTGGGGCTGGTGTTTTAGGGATTATGGCAGAGCAGTGGTGTTTGGGCAGTGTAGGGGGTCATGCTCAGGTTGGTGTTTCAGGATTTAGGGCAGAGCAGTGGTGTTCGGGCAGTGTAGGGGGGAACGTACTGGGGGTGGTGTTTTAGGGTTTAGGGCAGAGCAGTGGTGTTCGGGCAGTGTAGGAGGTCGTGCTGGGGCTGGTGTTTCGGGGTTGAGGTCGGTGCAGTGGTGTTCGGGCAGTTAGGGGGTCATGCTGGGGCTGCTGTTTCAAGGTATTGGTCGGTGCAGTGGTGTTTCGGGCAGTGTAGGGGATCATGCTGGGGTGATGTTTCTGGGTTTAGGGCAGTGCAGTGGTGTTCAGTGAGTGTAGGGGATTGTGCTGGGGCTGGTTTGTCAGGGTTTAGGGCAGTGCACTGGTGTTCTGGCAGTGTATGGGATCATGCTGGGGCTGGTGTTTCAGGGTTTAGGGCAGTGCAGTGGTGTTTGGTTGTGTAGGTGTCATGGTGGCGCTCGTGTTTCAGGGTTTAGTGCAGTGCAGTGGTGTTCAGGTAGTGTAGGAGGTCGTGCTGGGGCTGGTGTTGCAGGGTTTAGGGCAGCGCAGTGTTGTTTTGGCAGTGTAGGGGGTCAAGCTGGGGCTGGTGTTTCAGTGTATAGGGCAGTGCAGTGGTGTTCAGGCAGTGTAGGGGGTCGTGCTGGGGCTGGTGTTTCAGGTTTTAGGTCGGTGCAGTGGTGTTCGGGCAGAATAGGGGGTTGTGCAGGGGGTGGTGTTTCAGGCTTTAGGGCAGTGCAGTTGTTTTCGGGCAGTGTAGGGGGATGTACTGGGGGTGGTGTATCAGGTTTTAGGGCAGTGCAGTGGTGTTCGGGCAGTGTGGGGGGTCGTGCTGGGGCTAATGTTTCAGGGTTTAGGACAGAGCAGTGGTGTTCAGGCAGTGTAGGGGGTCCTGCTGGGGCTGATGTTTCAGGGTTTAGGGCAGTGCAGTGGTGTTCGGGCTGTTTAGGGTGTCGTGCTGGGGGTGGTGCTCCAGGGTTTAGGGCAGAACAGTGGTGTTCGGGCAGTTTAGGGTGTCGTGCTGGTGCTGGTGTTTCAGGATTTTGGGCAGAGCAGTGGTGTTCGGGCAGTGTAGGGGGTCATGCAGGGGGATGGTGTTTCAGGGTTTAGGGCAGTGCAGTGGTGTTCGGGCAGTGTAGGGGGTCATGCAGGGGGATGGTGTTTCAGGGTTTAGGGCAGTGCAGTGGTGTTCGGGCAGTGTAGCAGGTCGTGCTGGGTGTGGCGTTTCAGGGTTTAGGGCAGTGCAGTGGTGTTCAGGCAGTGTGAGGGGTCGTGCTGGGGCTGGTGTTTTAGGGATTAGGGCAGTGCAGTGGTGTTCGGGCAGTGTAGGGGGTCGTGATGGGGGTGGGGTTTCAGGGTTTAGGGCAGAGCAGTGATGTTCGGGCAGTGTAGGGGGTTGTGCTGGTGCTGGTTTTTCAGGATTTAGGGTAGAGCAGTGGTGTTCGGGCAGTGTAGGGGGACGTACTGGGAGTGGTATTTCAGGGTTTATTGCTGAGCAGTGGTGTTCGGGCAGTGTAGGGGGTCTTGCTGGGGATGGTGTTTCAGGGTTTAGGGCAGTGCAGTGGTGTTTGGGCAATGTAGTGGGTCGTGGTGGAGGTGGTGTTTCAGGGTTTTAGGGCAGGGCAGGGGTGTTCGGGCAGTGTAGGGGGCCGTGCTGGGGGTGGTGTTTCAGGGTTTAGGGCAGTGCAGTGGTGCTCGTGGAGTGTAGGGGATCGTGCTGGGGCTGGTGTTTCAGGGTTACGGAAGTGCAGTGGTGTTCGGGCAGTGTAGGGGGTCGTGCTGGGGCTGATGTTTAAGGGTTTAGGGCAGTGCAGTGGTGTTTGGGCACTGTAGGAGGTCAAGGTGGGGCTCGTCATTCAGGGTTTAGGGCAGTGCAGTGGTGTTTGGGCAGTATAAGGGGTCATGCTGGGGCTGGTGTTTCAGTGTTTAGGGCAGTGCAGTGGTGTTTAGGCAGTGTAGAGGGTCGTGCTGGGGCTGGTATTTCAGGTTTTAGGGCAGTGCAGTGGTGTTCGACCAGTGTAGGGGTCGTGCTGGGGGTGGTGTTTCAGGGTTTAGGGCAGTGCAGGGGTGTTCAGGCAGTGTAGGGGTACATGCTGGGGGTGGTGTTTTAGGGTTTAGGGCACAGCAGTGGTGTTCGGGCAGTCTAGGGGGTCATGCAGGGGGTGGTGTTTCAGGGTTTAGGGCAGTGCAGTGGTTCGGGCAGAGTAGGGGGTCATGCAGGGGGTGTTGTTTCAGGGTTTAGGGCAGTGCAGGTGTTTTTGGGCAGTGTAGGTGGTCTTGCTGGGGTGGTGTTTCAGGGTTTAGGGCAGTGGTGTTCGGGAAGTGTAGGGGGTCTTGCTGGGGCTGGTTTTTCAGGGTTTAGGGCGGTGCAGTAGTTTTCGGGCAGTGTAGGGGGTCATACTGGAGGTGGTGTTTCAGGGTTTAGGGCAGTGCAGTGGTGTGCAGGCAGTGTGAAGGGTCATGCTGGGGCTGGTGTTTTAGGGATTATGGCAGAGCAGTGGTGTTCTGGCAGTGTAGTGGGACGTACTGGGGGTGGTGTTTTAGGGTTTAGGGCAGAGCAGTGGTGTTAGGGCAGCGTAGGGGGTCGTGCTGGGACTGGTGTTTCAGTGTTTAGGGCAGTGCAGTGGTGTACGGGCCTTGTAGGGGGTCATGCTGGGGCTGGTGATTCAGGGTTTAGGGCAGTGCAGTGGTGTTCGGGCAGTGTAGGGGGTCATGCTGGGGCTGGTGTTTCAGGGTTTAGGCTAGAGCAGTGGTGTTCGGCAGTGTAGGTGGACTTCCTGGGGATGGTGTTTCAGGGTTTAGGGCAGTGCAGTGGTGTTAGAGCAGTGTTGGGGATGTGGTGGAGGTGGTGTTTCAGGGTTTAGGGCTATGCAGTGAGGTTCGGGCAGTGTAGGGGGTCGTGCTGGGGCTGGTGTTTCAGTGTTTAGGGCAGTGCAGTGGTATTCGAGCAGTGTAGGGGGTCGTGCTGGGGCTGGTGTTTCAGGGTTTAGGGCAGTGCAGTGGTGTTCAGGTAGTGTAGGGGGTCATGGTGGGGCTGGTGTTTCAGGGTTTAGGGCACTGCAGTGGTGTTCGGGTAGTGTAGGGGTCATGCTGGGGCTGGTGTTTCAGGGTTTAGGGCAGTGCAGTAGTGTTCGGGCAGTGTAGGGGGTCGTGGTGGAGGTGGTGTTTCAGGGTTGAGGGCAGTGCAGTGGTGTTCAGGCAGTGTAGGGGTCCATGCTGGGGGTGGTGTTTTAGGGTTTAGGGCACAGCAGTGGTGTTCGGGCTGTCTAGGGGGTCATGCAGGGTGTGGTGTTTCAGGGTTTAGGGCAGTGCAGTGGTTCGGGCAGAGTAGGGGGTCATGCAGGGAGTGTTGTTTCAGGGTTTAGGGCAGTGCAGGTGTTTTCGGACAGTGTAGGGGGTCTTGCTGGGGTGGTGTTTCAGGGTTTAGGGCAGTGGTGTTCGGGCAGTGTAGGGGGTCTTGCTGGGGCTGGTGTTTCAGGGTTTAGGGCAGTGCAGTAGTTTTCGGGCAGTGTAGGGGGTCATACTGGAGGTGGTGTTTCAGGGTTTAGGGCAGTGCAGTGGTGTGCTGGCAATGTGAAGGGTCATGCTGGGGCTGGTGTTTTAGGGATTATGGCAGAGCAGTGGTGTTTGGGCAGTGTAGGGGGTCATGCTCAGGTTGGTGTTTCAGGATTTAGGGCAGAGCAGTGGTGTTCGGGCAGTGTAGGGGGGAACGTACTGGGGGTGGTGTTTTAGGGTTTAGGGCAGAGCAGTGGTGTTCGGGCAGTGTAGGAGGTCGTGCTGGGGCTGGTGTTTCGGGGTTGAGGTCGGTGCAGTGGTGTTCGGGCAGTTAGGGGGTCGTGCTGGGGCTGGTGTTTCAGGGTTTAGGTCGGTGCAGTGGTGTTCGGGCAGTGTAGGGGATCATGCTGGGGTGATGTTTCTGGGTTTAGGGCAGTGCAGTGGTGTTCAGTGAGTGTAGGGGATTGTGCTGGGGCTGGTGTGTCAGGGTTTAGGGCAGTGCACTGGTGTTCGGGCAGTGTATGGGATCATGCTGGGGCTGGTGTTTCAGGGTTTAGGGCAGTGCAGTGGTGTTTGGTTGTGTAGGTGTCATGGTGGGGCTCGTGTTTCAGGGTTTAGTGCAGTGCAGTGGTGTTCAGGTAGTGTAGGAGGTCGTGCTGGGGCTGGTGTTGCAGGGTTTAGGGCAGTGCACTGGTGTTCGGGCAGTGTATGGGATCATGCTGGGGCTGGTGTTTCAGGGTTTAGGGCAGTGCAGTGGTGTTTGGTTGTGTAGGTGTCATGGTGGGGCTCGTGTTTCAGGGTTTAGTGCAGTGGAGTGGTGTTCAGGTAGTGTAGGAGGTCGTGCTGGGGCTGGTGTTGCAGGGTTTAGGGCAGTGCAGTGGTGTTCAGGCAGTGTAGGGGGTCGTGCTGGGGCTGGTGTTTCAGGTTTTAGGTCGGTGCAGTGGTGTTCGGGCAGAGTAGGGGGTTGTGCAGGGGGTGGTGTTTCAGGCTTTAGGGCAGTGCAGTTGTTTTCGGGCAGTGTAGGGGGATGTACTGGGGGTGGTGTTTCAGGTTTTAGGGCAGTGCAGTGGTGTTCGGGCAGTGTGGGGGGTCATGCTGGGGCTAATGTTTCAGGGTTTAGGGCAGAGCAGTGGTGTTCAGGCAGTGTAGGGGGTCCTGCTGGGGCTGGTGTTTCAGGGTTTAGGGCAGTGCAGTGGTGTTTGGGCTGTTTAGGGTGTCGTGCTGGGGGTTGTGCTCCAAGGTTTAGGGCAGAACAGTGGTGTTCGGGCAGTTTAGGGTGTCGTGCTGGTGTTTCAGGATTTTGGGCAGAGCAGTGGTGTTCGGGCAGTGTAGGGGGTCATGCAGGGGGATGGTGTTTCAGGGTTTAGGGCAGTGCAGTGGTGTTCGGGCAGTGTAGGGGGTCATGCAGGGGGATGGTGTTTCAGGGTTTAGGGCAGTGCAGTGGTGTTCGGGCAGTGTAGCGGGTCGTGCTGGGTGTGGCGTTTCAGGGTTTAGGGCAGTGCAGTGGTGTTCAGGCAGTGTGAGGGGTCGTGCTGGGGCTGGTGTTTTAGGGATTAGGGGAGTGCAGTGGTGTTCGGGCAGTGTAGGGGGTCGTGATGGGGGTGGGGTTTCAGGGTTTAGGGCAGAGCAGTGATGTTCGGGCAGTGTAGGGGGTTGTGCTGGTGCTGGTTTTTCAGGATTTAGGGTAGAGCAGTGGTGTTCGGGCAGTGTAGGGGGACGTACTGGGGGTGGTATTTCAGGGTTTATTGCTGAGCAGTGGTGTTCGGGCAGTGTAGGGGGTCTTGCTGGGGATGGTGTTTCAGGGTTTAGGGCAGTGCAGTGGTGTTTGGGCAATGTAGTGGGTCGTGGTGGAGGTGGTGTTTCAGGGTTTTAGGGCAGGGCAGGGGTATTCGGGCAGTGTAGGGGGCCGTGCTGGGGGTGGTGTTTCAGGGTTTAGGGCAGTGCAGTGGTGCTCGTGGAGTGTAGGGGATCGTGCTGGGGCTGGTGTTTCAGGGTTACGGAAGTGCAGTGGTGTTCGGGCAGTGTAGGGGGTCGTGCTGGGGCTGATGTTTAAGGGTTTAGGGCAGTGCAGTGGTGTTTGGGCACTGTAGGAGGTCAAGGTGGGGCTCGTCATTCAGGGTTTAGGGCAGTGCAGTGGTGTTCGGGCAGTATAAGGGGTCATGCTGGGGCTGGTGTTTCAGTGTTTAGGGCAGTGCAGTGGTGTTTAGGCAGTGTAGAGGGTCGTGCTGGGGCTGGCATTTCAGGTTTTAGGGCAGTGCAGTGGCGTTCGTGCAGTGTAGTGTGTCGTGCTGGGGGTGGTTTTTCAGGGTTTAGGGCAGAGCAGTGGTGTTCGACCAGTGTAGGGGTCGTGCTGGGGGTGGTGTTTCAGGGTTTAGGGCAGTGCAGGGGTGTTCAGGCAGTGTAGGGGTACATGCTGGGGGTGGTGTTTTAGGGTTTAGGGCACAGCAGTGGTGTTCGGGCTGTCTAGGGGGTCATGCAGGGTGTGGTGTTTCAGGGTTTAGGGCAGTGCAGTGGTTCGGGCAGAGTAGGGGGGTCATGCAGGGAGTGTTGTTTCAGGGTTTAGGGCAGTGCAGGTGTTTTTGGGCAGTGTAGGGTGTCTTGCTGGTGCTGGTGTTTCAGGGTTTAGGGCAGTGCAGTAGTTTTCGGGCAGTGTAGGGGGTCATACTGGAGGTGGTGTTTCAGGGTTTAGGGCAGTGCAGTGGTGTGCTGGCAATGTGAAGGGTCATGCTGGGGCTGTTGTTTTAGGGATTATGGCAGAGCAGTGGTGTTCGGGCAGTGTAGGGGGTCATGCTCAGGTTGGTGTTTCAGGATTTAGGGCAGAGCAGTGGTGTTCGGTGCAGTGTAGGGGGGAACGTACTGGGGGTGGTGTTTTAGGGTTTAGGGCAGAGCAGTGGTGTTCGGGCAGTGTAGGAGGTCGTGCTGGGGCTGGTGTTTCAGGGTTTAGGTCGGTGCAGTGGTGTTCGGGCAGTGTAGGGGGTCGTGCTGGGGCTGGTGTTTCAGGGTTTAGGTCGGTGCAGTGGTGTTCGGGCAGTGTAGGGGATCGTGCTTGGGTGATGTTTCTGGGTTTAGGGCAGTGCAGTGGTGTTCAGTGAGTGTAGGGGATCGTGCTGGGGCGGGTGTGTCAGGGTTTAGGGCAGTGCACTGGTGTTCGGGCAGTGTATGGGATCATGCTGGGGCTGGTGTTTCAGGGTTTAGGGCAGTGCAGTGGTGTTTGGTTGTGTAGGTGTCATGGTGGGGCTCGTGTTTCAGGGTTTAGTGCAGTGCAGTGGTGTTCAGGTAGTGTAGGAGGTCGTGTTGGGACTGGTGTTTCAGGGTTTAGGGCAGTGCAGTGGTGTTTGGGCAGTGTAGGGGGTCAAGCTGGGGCTGGTGTTTCAGTGTATAGGGCAGTGCAGTGGTGTTCAGGTAGTGTAGGGGGTCGTGCTGGGGCTGGTGTTTCAGGTTTTAGGTTGGTGCAGTGGTGTTCGGGCAGAATAGGGGGTTGTGCAGGGGGTGGTTGTAGGAGAGTAGGGTCTGCTATCCTATGGTCACCCCAAATTTTTGCTTTTTGCTTCACTGGTTTTTGACATATTGAGGCTGTGGGCCTGCCAATCAGACCCCCAGCCTGCTGTTCTCTCTACTAAATTAAAACTATGCACCCTAGGTGCATAACCAATTGGAAGTGGATCACCCTGTCAGCCCCTGTACCAGTGTACACTAGGTACCCAGGGCATTGGTGTACCCAAGGCCTGCCAGGGGCTGCAGCATGTATTATGCCACCCCAGGCTTGGCCTAACAATCTGACACAACTGGCTGATCACTCAGCTGGGGTAAGTTGGTGTAATCACCTCTTACTTAGGTGTAGTATACCTATACCTAACCTTAAATGGGACACCTGGTAACCTCTAAGTCACTCCTATGGCAGGCCTTAACAATCCTGAAGGCAGAGTGCTTGGTTCCATGTGAGATGGTGCTCTGGCATGAGCTGAGCCTGTCTGCAGTGGTCGGAACAACTTCCTTCTACTGTTTCCAGATATCGTCATACCATATACTCTTAAGTGCATTATGAACCTCGCGGTTAAATGCTATCTTTGGTTTGGCTTTATCAAAACATGTCGAGTAAGGTGTCATACGAATTGGAATACTAACCCCTCGCCAATTCTGGCGACGGGGTTAGCATTCCACCCTTCTAGAGGGACACGACATGTACAGTACCTGAAACCCGGGTAAAATCAGACATAGCCTCAGCTCCACAAAATGGATGCTGCCACCACAGACACAAGTCTGCCCTCCTGCTGCTGGGAGTCCTTCCAGCTTGGGAGGTGTGGACAAAGGGTTTCCTGCCAGGGGAGGTGCGTGCACCACCCCAGACAGGATTTTGTGTATTGGTCAGGTAGGGCTTGAAAGAAACCAGACATGCCTGTGGCTCACAAGGAGCCTCGGTGCATATGCCAGTTCAAACCGGTCCTGGGGCACACCAGTCCCGGGCCTGGGGCGAGCTGGACAAAGGATTGGGGGTGTAACCACCCCCCTTCCTGGTCCCACCCATAGGGAGGGACCTAGCAGGTAGTCCGGCCCCTAGAATCCGCTTAAAGGTAGGAGCTGTGTCCTAAGACTTCAGACATCCTGGAATCAACTTGAAACTAAGAAGAAGACGGGAACTTCGACATTCTGCTGCACAGAAGACTGAAGAAAATCTCCCCTGTGGTCAGGGAGTGACCACCTTGCTAACGCAAGCACCATCCAGCGAATCACCGTCTGCTTTGCCGCCGCCTCCCGCCGGAGCCCGAGCCCAGAGACTGACAAGACCTGGACCTCCAGACCTCTCACCGCCCGATCCACAGTCCCTGAAAAGAGGAGACCCGTGGAGGCACCGAGACACGTGGAGCCAGCCATCTTGGAACGACTACGACAAGCTGACCAGTGCAACAACCGAGGCTCCCTCCAAGTTGTGCTTTGGGTCCTGAGAAGCCCAACCCTCGAGCAGCATCTGCACCAAAGGTGAGCCCTCCAGCATCTCCACGATCTGCGTGGGGCCCTTCTGCATTTTGCCACTCGACGCGCCTAACCGGTTGCTGGCCCGCTGGCTAGTGGCCATCTTGGCGACGAAATCTACGACAAACACCGCTGGTCTGGTTGCTCCAGACTGGCCCTTGCTCCCCTCCAAAGGAGCAATCCCTCTGACCTTGCTGGTCAGAACCAACAGCTGATTTCCGAATCCTCCTGCAATTGCTTTTGCCAAGGCTTGTTTGCTTCGATCAAGTCGCCGACACCGCCGACAGCGAGAGCCTGCGTGGGACAGCTCGTGAGCCGACTCCTGGACGTCGTCGACCTTCAGGGACCACGTGGCTGCGGAGACAAGCTACCCCTCATCACCTGTTTGCACCCGACATCGCCTGGTACCCACCTGGTGCCACGCTGGTCACTGGCTAGTGACTGTGAACACTGTCCCCTCTGCTTACAGGTCTTCAACATCTCCGATCCACTCTTGGACCCACTGCATCTCTTCCCGACCGACCGCCTGCAGCATCTTTGTCCCAGGCTCAACGGAACAGATAGAAGAAACCCGACGCACTTTGAGGCCTATGCACCCGCTTCCTGTGGGTGAGGTAAAGCTGGCACTCCGGTGCCCATGTGTAGTAATACATCTCTAGTGCCTGTGTTCCAAATCTTAAGTTCCTAGGTCATCCGGAAGATTCCTTTTGCAGTAACTTTGTACTTTTTACGCACCCATTGAAACCTATGGGAGCCCGCGTGTGACTATTTGCTCTGCACACGCCACCCGTGGACCTCCTGGTCACTAACTGACGTTAGCTCCTTGTAGGCCCAGCGATTCTAGAGGCCCTAGGCCTTTTCCCTTTTCTGTTCGTGGTACTTATACCACTATTTTAGTATATGGTTCGAGTGGCCACCAGGGCCTATCCATATAAAGTGCAACTTCTGTGTATTCTGTGATAATCTTGTTTGACGATTTGTGCTCCTGTGCTCATAAAGAGACTAGGGGTTACTTTGAGAAATAAATACATATATATTTTGAATATATATCTGTGTGGTGTCCTTTCATTGGTATAAAAGGGGGTTACTATTGGTAAAACAGCTTGCTTAACACGCATCACGAGTTTAGCCTCAAAGACTGCTTAGCCTACGCTACCACTAGGGCAGCTAGTCCAAAAAGGTTGACTTACAACCACACCATAAGGGTTGCTTGGCATGGTACAAGGTGGTCACTAGAACTAGTGAACAGCATATACCAGGCCAACTTCTCACATTGGTGAGCAGCGGTTGGATTTGAGCTTGCTGTGTTTTACCATTGTAATCTCTTGGTTACCAATTGAAAGATCACATAGGTACCTGTAGGTACATATAAAACAAGATTAGATATACTTAAGTTCTACTGAACTTAGTTGTTGTAGAGCAAAGGGAGTAGCACACCCTGACTACAACTACTAGATAGGTTTAGTAGGTAAACCCAAGTGTAGGTAGATTGCAACACATCCACCCACACTTAAGAGCAATGGCCGGGGCAGAGGGGTCCACTGTACCCATCTCTGTTGAGAGTGACCCCCAGAGGGCACCATCCAGCTTTGCTACCCTTAATCAGAATGAGCTCAGGCATTTGGCAACTCTTAGAGGCCTTAAACAGCCCAAGAACCCAAACTCTGCTGAGCTCAGAGAGCTCTTACAGAATGATGAGAATCAGAGAGCACTCAAGAAAGCTTCCCAGTTAGCCCCCTTAGGGACAGGAACAGGAGGCCCCCCTTCTAAAGATGCCACTGAAGTACCCCTTCCCAATAGTCACCCCTTAGATGGGATGCCTACCACAGAGGATGAGAGTGAAAAGGATACTGACAGTAGTGAGGATGAAGGGAGAACTAGCCCAGTGCCAAGTATTATACTTGGCCCAGCTAAACCAAGGCTATTGGGGACTGACAGTGGGTTCAACCCACTGGATCTCCCCAGTGGACTTAACACAGGGCTTGGAAGGCAAAGGAATCGCTCAGGTGACTCCAATGCTTCCCATGGCTCTAGAGGCTCTCAAGGTCACTCCAGGAGAAGGATGACCACCCCTCAGAGGAGGGAACATGAGGCCAAGATGCAAGAGGCTCAGCTGAGGATCAGGAAGCAGGAGCTAGAAGTAGCCCTGATGGAAGAGAAACTTAGCAAGGCTAGACAGCATAAAGAGAGTGGGTCTATACCCACTGGTGGCAGCATTGTCCCTAAGGACAAAGATAGGGTCTTTGACAATAGGAACCTGTCTAAGGTTGTGCCCCCCTACAAAAGTGGGGATGACATCCACAAATGGATAACTGCTCTTGAGAGAGCCTGCAAAGTACAGCAGGTTCCTGAAGACCAGTGGGCAGCAATCCTCTGGCTCTCCTTTGAAGGAAGAGGCAGAGACAGACTCCTCACTGTTAGAGAAGAGGATGTCAGAAACTACAGAGTCCTGAAGAGTGTTCTGGTAGATGGGTTAGGCTTAACCACTGAACAGTACAGGTTAATGTTCAGAGACACCCAAAAGACACAGACTCAGGACTGGTCTGAATACATTGAATGTGCCACTAAGGCTTTGGAGGGTTGGTTGCTGGGAAGTAAGGTATCTGATTTTACAGGATTGTATAATTTGATGATGAGAGAGCAGATTTTAAATAACTGTCAAAACCAGCAACTGCATCAACACTTGGTTGACTCTGATCTGACCTCTCCCCAAGAATTGGGAAAGAAGGCAGACAAATGGGTCAGAACCAGGGTTAAGCAAAAGAACCAGAACCAGGGCCAAGGGGGTGATCAGAAGAAAACAGACCAAAAGGGTGGAGATCAGAAACCTAAAGACCAGAAGTCTTCAACAGGGCCCCAAACTACTACTAAGGAGGGTGGGTCCCAACAGTCCAAAAAGAAGAAAGAAGGTCAGAAGAAACCCTGGTGCAATCATTGTAAAAATACAACTCACTGGACTAGTGATTGCAAAAAGGGTGGAGCCCCCAACACTGTTGCCCCTAAGGCACCTGCTCCCAGTACTACTGTTAGCAGTGTTGGTCCCCAGACAAAGGGTGTAGTGGGAATCACTATGGGAACTGAAGGAGATTCTGACTTAGACAGAACCCTTACACAGGCAGTCTTGATCTGTGATGGGGACATTGATTTGTCCCTGACTGTGAGCCCCAGTAACCTGGGCAAGTACAGACAGACTCCTTTAATTAATGACAAAGTGGCTCAAGCCTACAGGGACACATGTGCCAGTGTCACTATGGTGACACCAGGCTTTGTGGATCCTGGACAGTACATACCAGGTGAGAACTACCTGGTGACCAATGCCAGCAATGCCACTACTTCACATAGTGTGGCAGTTGTTAACTTCTCATGGGGAGGGGTAACTGGCCTCAAAAGGGTTGTGGTTAGTGCAGACCTCCCAGTAGAATGTTTGTTGGGCAATGACCTAGAGAGTTCTCTATGGTCAGAAGTGGAGTACAGGACTCATGCAGAGATGTTAGGTATATCATCACATGTCCTTGCTGTGACCAGGTCACAGGCCAAAAAGTGCCTCACTGAACCACAGGTCTTGGATCCTGGAACAATGGACCAAGCACCTACCAAGAAGAAGAACAGGAGGGTCAAGGCTGTGCCTTCCCCCCTGCCTCAGAGTGATGATCAGCCTTCCCAGGAAGCTGATCTAGAGGACCCTGAAGGAACTGTCCCTGAAGAGCTTGAACCTGATCAGGTTGAGTTTCTGGGGACAGGGGGACCTTCAAGGGCTGACTTGAGGCAGGCTCAGTTATCCTGTCCCTCTCTTGAACCCCTCAGACAGCTGGCTGCTGCTGAGGCTGCTGGGAATGCTCAAGGTACCCATAAAGTGTATTGGGATGAAGGGCTCCTTTATTCAGAGGCTAGAGACCCCAAGCCTGGTGCAACCAGGAGGTTGGTCATACCTCTGCAATTTAGGGGCTTCCTTCTTACCTTGGCCCATGACATTCCTTTAGCAGGACACTTAGGCCAGAACAAGACTTGGGACAGGCTTGTCCCTCACTTTCACTGGCCTCATATGAATGAAGATACAAAGGAGTTTTGTCGCTCCTGTGTTACCTGCCAAGCCAGTGGCAAATCAGGTGGCACAACAAAGGCCCCCCTAATACCACTACCTGTGGTGGGGGTCCCCTTTGAAAGAGTGGGAATAGACATAGTGGGTCCCATGGATCCTCCCACTGCATCTGGACACAGATTTATACTGGTGGTAGTGGATCATGCCACCAGGTATCCAGAGGCAATTCCCCTTAGGACCACTACAGCTCCTGTTGTGGCCAGGGCCCTGCTGGGAGTATTCTCCAGAGTGGGGTTTCCTAAGGAGGTAGTATCTGACAGAGGTACCAACTTTATGTCAGGATACTTGACAGCTATGTGGAAGGAATGTGGTGTCAACTACAAGTTCACCACCCCTTATCACCCACAATGCAATGGGCTTGTTGAGAGATTCAACAAGACCCTAAAGGGTATGATCAAAGGATTACCTGAAAAGCTCAGGCGAAGATGGGATATCCTTCTACCCTGCCTTCTGTTTGCTTACAGAGAGGTCCCACAAAAAGGAGTTGGCTACAGCCCCTTTGAATTGTTGTTTGGGCACCCTGTGAGAGGCCCACTGTGTTTGGTGAAGGAAGGATGGGAGTTACCTCTCAAAAAGCCTAAGCTAGACATAGTGGACTATGTACTTGGTCTCCGCTCCAGGATGGCTGAGTATATGGAGAAGGCATCTAAAAACCTTGAGGCAAGCCAGGCCTTACAGAAAGCTTGGCATGACCAAAAGGCTGTCTTGGTTGAGTATCAGCCAGGACAGAAGGTATGGGTGTTGGAGCCGGTGGCCCCAGCAGCACTCCAAGACAAATGGTCTGGACCCCATACAATCCTGGAAAAGAAGGGAGAGGTCACCTACTTGGTCGACCTAGGAACTCCCAGGAGTCCCCACAGGGTACTCCATGTTAACAGGCTTAAAGCATATGTTGACAGGGCAGACATGGGCTTGCTCATGGCTACAGATGAGGGACAGGAGGAAGAGAGTGACCCTCTCCCAGACCTGTTGTCTCAGAACCCTGAAGATGGCTCAGTTGAAGGAGTGACCCTTGGAGGCAACCTCACTGCCCATCAGCAGACTGAATGTAGACAGGTTCTACAATCATTTTCACATATGTTTTCCTTGATACCTAGTCAAACTGACTGGTGTACCCATGTTGTGGACACTGGTGACAGTCTGCCTGTAAAGAACAAACTTTACAGACAACCTGACCACGTCAGGGACTGTATAAAGGCTGAGGTACATAAAATGCTGGAATTAGGTGTCATTGAACCCTCAGAGAGCCCCTGGGCTAGCCCAGTGGTTCTGGTCCCCAAACCTCACACCAAAGATGGCAAGAGAGAGATGAGGTTCTGTGTGGATTACAGAGGACTCAATGCTGTCACCAGGACAGATGCACACCCTATTCCAAGGGCAGATGAGCTCATAGACAAACTAGCTTCTGCAAAGTTTTTGAGCACATTTGACTTGACAGCTGGCTATTGGCAAATCAGGTTAGCTGAGGAGTCTAAGGCCAAAACAGCATTCTCAACCCCAGGTGGGCATTATCAGTTTGTGGTGATGCCCTTTGGTCTGAAGAATGCACCTGCCACCTTCCAAAGGCTGGTGAACCAAGTCCTTACTGGGTTGGATGACTTTTGCGCAGCATATCTTGATGACATTGCTGTCTTTAGTTCCACCTGGGAGGATCACCTGATCCACCTGAAGAAGGCTCTTGAGGCTCTGCAAAGGGCAGGCCTCACTATCAAGGCTACTAAGTGCCAGATAGGGCAGAGTAAGGTTGTGTATTTGGGCCACCTTGTAGGTGGGGGCCAAGTTCAACCACTGGAGAGTAAGATACAGTCCATCAAGGATTGGTCCCCTCCAACCACCCAGACTCAAGTTCGAGCTTTCTTGGGCTTGACTGGGTATTACAGGAAGTTTGTTAAGAACTATGGGTCCATTGTGACTCCTCTTAATGATCTGACATCCAAGAAGATGCCCAAAAAGGTTCAGTGGACAGTAAGCTGTCAAAAGGCATTTGATGACCTGAAGGAGGCCATGTGCTCTGCACCTATCCTGAAAAGTCCTGACTACTCCAAAGAGTTTATTGTCCAAACAGATGCTTCTGAGTTGGGTGTGGGAGCTGTGCTGTCACAACTTAATGTAGATGGTCAAGACCAACCCATTGCTTTTATTAGCAGAAGGTTGACCCCCAGAGAGAAGAATTGGTCAGCTATTGAGAGGGAGGCCTTTGCTGTGGTGTGGGCCCTGAAGAAGCTGAGGCCATACTTGTTTGGCACTCACTTCAAGATTCAGACCGACCATAAGCCCCTCTTGTGGCTAAATCAGATGAAGGGTGAAAACCCCAAACTGCTTAGGTGGTCCATTTCCCTACAGGGGATGGACTTTACAGTGGAGCACCGGCCAGGTACTGACCATGGGAATGCAGATGGTCTCTCCAGGTACTTCCACTTAGGACATGAAGACGAGACTGGTCAAGGCTAGTTTAATGTCCCAGCGTTTGGGGGGGGGTTGTGTAGGAGAGTAGGGTCTGCTATCCTATGGTCACCCCAAATTTTTGCTTTTTGCTTCACTGGTTTTTGACATATTGAGGCTGTGGGCCTGCCAATCAGACCCCCAGCCTGCTGTTCTCTCTACTAAATTAAAACTATGCACCCTAGGTGCATAACCAATTGGAAGTGGATCACCCTGTCAGCCCCTGTACCAGTGTACACTAGGTACCCAGGGCATTGGTGTACCCAAGGCCTGCCAGGGGCTGCAGCATGTATTATGCCACCCCAGGCTTGGCCTAACAATCTGACACAACTGGCTGATCACTCAGCTGGGGTAAGTTGGTGTAATCACCTCTTACTTAGGTGTAGTATACCTATACCTAACCTTAAATGGGACACCTGGTAACCTCTAAGTCACTCCTATGGCAGGCCTTAACAATCCTGAAGGCAGAGTGCTTGGTTCCATGTGAGATGGTGCTCTGGCATGAGCTGAGCCTGTCTGCAGTGGTCGGAACAACTTCCTTCTACTGTTTCCAGATATCGTCATACCATATACTCTTAAGTGCATTATGAACCTCGCGGTTAAATGCTATCTTTGGTTTGGCTTTATCAAAACATGTCGAGTAAGGTGTCATACGAATTGGAATACTAACCCCTCGCCAATTCTGGCGACGGGGTTAGCATTCCACCCTTCTAGAGGGACACGACATGTACAGTACCTGAAACCCGGGTAAAATCAGACATAGCCTCAGCTCCACAAAATGGATGCTGCCACCACAGACACAAGTCTGCCCTCCTGCTGCTGGGAGTCCTTCCAGCTTGGGAGGTGTGGACAAAGGGTTTCCTGCCAGGGGAGGTGCGTGCACCACCCCAGACAGGATTTTGTGTATTGGTCAGGTAGGGCTTGAAAGAAACCAGACATGCCTGTGGCTCACAAGGAGCCTCGGTGCATATGCCAGTTCAAACCGGTCCTGGGGCACACCAGTCCCGGGCCTGGGGCGAGCTGGACAAAGGATTGGGGGTGTAACCACCCCCCTTCCTGGTCCCACCCATAGGGAGGGACCTAGCAGGTAGTCCGGCCCCTAGAATCCGCTTAAAGGTAGGAGCTGTGTCCTAAGACTTCAGACATCCTGGAATCAACTTGAAACTAAGAAGAAGACGGGAACTTCGACATTCTGCTGCACAGAAGACTGAAGAAAATCTCCCCTGTGGTCAGGGAGTGACCACCTTGCTAACGCAAGCACCATCCAGCGAATCACCGTCTGCTTTGCCGCCGCCTCCCGCCGGAGCCCGAGCCCAGAGACTGACAAGACCTGGACCTCCAGACCTCTCACCGCCCGATCCACAGTCCCTGAAAAGAGGAGACCCGTGGAGGCACCGAGACACGTGGAGCCAGCCATCTTGGAACGACTACGACAAGCTGACCAGTGCAACAACCGAGGCTCCCTCCAAGTTGTGCTTTGGGTCCTGAGAAGCCCAACCCTCGAGCAGCATCTGCACCAAAGGTGAGCCCTCCAGCATCTCCATGATCTGCGTGGGGCCCTTCTGCATTTTGCCACTCGACGCGCCTAACCGGTTGCTGGCCCGCTGGCTAGTGGCCATCTTGGCGACGAAATCTACGACAAACACCGCTGGTCTGGTTGCTCCAGACTGGCCCTTGCTCCCCTCCAAAGGAGCAATCCCTCTGACCTTGCTGGTCAGAACCAACAGCTGATTTCCGAATCCTCCTGCAATTGCTTTTGCCAAGGCTTGTTTGCTTCGATCAAGTCGCCGACACCGCCGACAGCGAGAGCCTGCGTGGGACAGCTCGTGAGCCGACTCCTGGACGTCGTCGACCTTCAGGGACCACGTGGCTGCGGAGACAAGCTACCCCTCATCACCTGTTTGCACCCGACATCGCCTGGTACCCACCTGGTGCCACGCTGGTCACTGGCTAGTGACTGTGAACACTGTCCCCTCTGCTTACAGGTCTTCAACATCTCCGATCCACTCTTGGACCCACTGCATCTCTTCCCGACCGACCGCCTGCAGCATCTTTGTCCCAGGCTCAACGGAACAGATAGAAGAAACCCGACGCACTTTGAGGCCTATGCACCCGCTTCCTGTGGGTGAGGTAAAGCTGGCACTCCGGTGCCCATGTGTAGTAATACATCTCTAGTGCCTGTGTTCCAAATCTTAAGTTCCTAGGTCATCCGGAAGATTCCTTTTGCAGTAACTTTGTACTTTTTACGCACCCATTGAAACCTATGGGAGCCCGCGTGTGACTATTTGCTCTGCACACGCCACCCGTGGACCTCCTGGTCACTAACTGACGTTAGCTCCTTGTAGGCCCAGCGATTCTAGAGGCCCTAGGCCTTTTCCCTTTTCTGTTCGTGGTACTTATACCACTATTTTAGTATATGGTTCGAGTGGCCACCAGGGCCTATCCATATAAAGTGCAACTTCTGTGTATTCTGTGATAATCTTGTTTGACGATTTGTGCTCCTGTGCTCATAAAGAGACTAGGGGTTACTTTGAGAAATAAATACATATATATTTTGAATATATATCTGTGTGGTGTCCTTTCATTGGTATAAAAGGGGGTTACTATTGGTAAAACAGCTTGCTTAACACGCATCACGAGTTTAGCCTCAAAGACTGCTTAGCCTACGCTACCACTAGGGCAGCTAGTCCAAAAAGGTTGACTTACAACCACACCATAAGGGTTGCTTGGCATGGTACAAGGTGGTCACTAGAACTAGTGAACAGCATATACCAGGCCAACTTCTCACAGTGGTGTTTCAGGCTTTAGGGCAGTGCAGTTGTTTTCAGGCAGTGTAGGGGGATGTACTGGGGGTGGTGTTTCAGGTTTTAGGGCAGTGCAGTGGTGTTCGGGCAGTGTGGGGGGTCGTGCTGGGGCTAATGATTCAGGGTTTAGGGCAGAGCAGTGGTGTTCAGGCAGTATAGGGGGTCGTGCTGGGGCTGGTGTTTCAGGGTTTAGGGCAGTGCAGTGGTGTTCGGGCTGTTTAGGGTGTCGTGCTGGGGCTTGTGTTTCAGGGTTTAGGGCAGTGCAGTGGTGTTCTGGCAGTGTAGGGGTCGTGCTGGGGGTGGTGTTTCAGGGTTTAGAGCAGTGCAGTGGTGTTTGGGCAGTGTAGGGGATCTTTCTAGGGCTGGTGTTTCAGGGTTTAGGGCAGTGCAGTGGTGTTCGGACAGTGTAGGGGGTCTTGCTGGGGCTGGTGTTTCAGGGTTTAGGGCAGTGCAGTGGTGTTCGGGCAGTATAGGGGCTTGTTCTGGGGTGGGGTTTCAGGGTTTAGGGAAGAGCAGTGGTGTTCGGGCATTGTAGGTGGTAGTGCTGGTTTTTCAGGATTTAGTGTAGAGCAGTGGTGTTCGGGCAGTGTAGGGGGACGTACTGGGGGTGGTGTTTCAGGGTATAGTGCTGAGCAGTGGTGTTCGGGCAGTGTTGGGGGTCTTGCTGGGGATGGTGTTTCAGGGTTTAGGGCAGTGCAGTGGTGTTCGGGCAGTGTAGTGGTTCATGGTGGAGGTGGTGTTTCAGGGTTTTAGGGCAGGGCAGTGGTGTTCAGGCAGTGTAGGGGGTCGTGCTGGGGGTGGGGTTTCAGGGATTAGGGCAGAGCAGGGGTGTTCGGGCAGTGTAGGTGGTAGTGCTGGTTTTTCAGGTTTTAGTGTAGAGCAGTGGTGTTCGGGCAGTGTAGGGGGACGTACTGGGGTGGTATTTAAGGGTTTAGTGCTGAGCAGTGGTGTTCGGGCAGTGTTGGGGGTCTTGCTGGTGATGGTTTTTCAGGGTTTAGGGCAGTGCAGTGGTGTTCTAGCAGTGTAGTGGGTCGTGGTGGAGGTGGTGTTTCAGGGTTTTAGGGCAGGGCAGTGGTGTTCGGGCAGGTAAGGGGGTTGTGCAGGGGCTGGTGTTTCAGGGTTTAGGGCAGTGCAGTGGTGTTTGGGGAGTGTAGGGGATCGTGCTGGGGCTGGTGTTTCAGTGTTATGTCAGTGCAGTGGTGTTTGGGCAGTGTAGGGGGTCATGCTGGGACTGGTGTTTGAGGGTTTAGGGCAGTGCAGTGGTGTTCGGGCAGTGTAGAGGGTCATGCTGGGGATGGTGTTTCAGGGTTTAGGGCAGAGCAGTGGTGTTCGGGCAGTTTAGGGTCTCGTGCTGTGACTGGTGTTTGAGGGCAGTGCAGTGGTGTTCGGGCAGTGTAGAGGGTCATGCTGGGGGTGGTGTTTCAGGGTTTAGGGCTGAGCAGTGGTGTTCGGGCAGTTTAGGGTCTCGTGCTGCTGTTGGTGTTTCAGGATTTAGGGCAGAGCAGTGGTGTTCGGCCAGTGTAGAGTGACGTGCTGTGGCTGGTGTTTCATGGTTTAGGGCAGAGCACTTGTGTTTGGGCAGTGTAGGGGGTCATGCTGGGAGTGGTGTTTCAGGGTTTAGAGCAGTGCAGTGGTGTTCAGGCAGTGTAGGGGGACGTGCTGGGGGTGGTGTTTTAGGGTTTAGGGCACAGCAGTGGTGTTCGGGCAGTCTAGGGTGTCATACAGGGGGTGGTGTTTCAGGGTTTAGGGCAGTGCAGTGGTTCGGGCAGAGTAGGGGGTCATGCAGGGGGTGTTGTTTCAGGGTTTAGGGCAGTGCAGGTGTTTTTGGGCAGTGTAGGTGGTCTTGCTGGGGTGGTGTTTCAGGGTTTAGGGCAGTGGTGTTCGGGAAGTGTAGGGGGTCTTGCTGGGGCTGGTGTTTCAGGGTTTAGGGCAGTGCAGTAGTTTTCGGGCAGTATAGGGGGTCATACTGGAGGGGGTGTTTCAGGGTTTAGGGCAGTGCAGTGGTGTGCAGGCAGTGTGAAGGGTCATGCTGGGGCTGGTCTTTTAGGGATTATGGCAGAGCAGTGGTGTTCTGGCAGTGTAGTGGGACGTACTGGGGTGGTGTTTTAGGGTTTAGGGCAGAGCAGTGGTGTTAGGGCAGCGTAGGGGGTCGTGCTGGGACTGGTGTTTCAGTGTTTAGGGCAGTGCAGTGGTGTACGGGCCTTGTAGGGGGTCATGCTGGGGCTGGTGATTCAGGGTTTAGGGCAGTGCACTGGTGTTCGGGCAGTGTATGGGATCATGCTGGGGCTGGTGTTTCAGGGTTTAGGGCAGTGCAGTGGTGTTTGGTTGTGTAGGTGTCATGGTGGGGCTCGTGTTTCAGGGTTTAGTGCAGTGCAGTGGTGTTCAGGTAGTGTAGGAGGTCGTGCTGGGACTGGTGTTTCAGGGTTTAGGGCAGTGCAGTGGTGTTTGGGCAGTGTAGGGGGTCAAGCTGGTGCTGGTGTTTCAGTGTATAGGGCAGTGCAGTGGTGTTCAGGCAGTGTAGGGGGTCGTGCTGGGGCTGGTGTTTCAGGTTTTAGGTCAGTGCAGTGGTGTTCGGGCAGAGTAGGGGGTTGTGCAGGGGGTGGTGTTTCAGGCATTAGGGCAGTGCAGTTGTTTTCGGGCAGTGTAGGGGGATGTACTGGGGGTGGTGTTTCAGGTTTTAGGGCAGTGCAGTGGTGTTCGGGCAGTGTGGGGGGTCGTGCTGGGGCTAATGTTTCAGGGTTTAGGGCAGAGCAGTGGTGTTCAGGCTGTGTAGGGGGTCGTGCTGGGGCTGGTGTTTCAGGGTTTAGGGCAGTGCAGTGGTGTTCGGGCTGTTTAGGGTGTCGTGCTGGGGCTTGTGTTTCAGGGTTTAGGGAAGTGCAGTGGTGTTCGGGCAGTGTAGGGGTCGTGCTGGGGGTGGTGTTTCAGGGTTTAGAGCAGTGCAGTGGTGTTTGCGCAGTGTAGGGGATCTTTCTAGGGCTGGTGTTTCAGGGTTTAGGGCAGTGCAGTGGTGTTCGGACAGTGTAGGGGGTCTTGCTGGGGCTGGTGTTTCAGGGTTTAGGGCAGTGCAGTGGTGTTCGGGCAGTATAGGGGCTCGTTTGGGGGTGGGGTTTCTGGGTTTAGGGCAGTGCAGTGGTGTTCAGTAAGTGTAGGGGATCGTGCTGGGGCTGGTGTGTCAGGGTTTAGGGCAGTGCACTGGTGTTCGGGAAGTGTATGGGATCATGCTGAGGCTGGTGTTTCAGGGTTTAGGGCAGTGCAGTGGTGTTTGTTTGTGTAGGTGTCATGGTGGGGCTCGTGTTTCAGGGTTTAGTGCAGTGCAGTGGTGTTCAGGTAGTGTAGGAGGTCGTGCTGGGACTGGTGTTTCAGGGTTTAGGGCAGTGCAGTGGTGTTTGGGCAGTGTAGGGGGTCAAGCTGGGGCTGGTGTTTCAGTGTATAGGGCAGTGCAGTGGTGTTCAGGCAGTGTAGGGAGTCGTGCTGGGGCTGGTGTTTCAGGTTTTAGGTCGGTGCAGTGGTGTTCGGGCAGAGTAGGGGGTTGTGCAGGGCTGGTGTTTCAGGCTTTAGGGCAGTGCAGTTGTTTTCGGGCAGTGTAGGGGGATGTACTGGGGTGGTGTTTCAGGTTTTAGGTCAGTGCAGTGGTGTTCGGGCAGTGTGGGGGGTCGTGCTGGGGCTAATGTTTCAGGGTTTAGGGCAGAGCAGTGGTGTTCAGGCAGTGTAGGGGGTCGTGCTGGGGCTGGTGTTTCAGGGTTTAGGGCAGTGCAGTGGTGTTCGGGCTGTTTAGGGTGTCGTGCTGGGGCTTGTGTTTCAGGGTTTAGGGCAGTGCAGTGGTGTTCGGGCAGTGTAGGGGTCGTGCTGGGGGTGGTGTTTCAGGGTTTAGAGCAGTGCAGTGGTGTTTGGGCAGTGTAGGGGATCTTTCCAGGGCTGGTGTTTCAGGGTTTAGGGCAGTGCAGTGGTGTTCGGACAGTGTAGGGGGTCTTGCTGGGGCTGGTGTTTCAGGGTTTAGGGCAGTGCAGTGGTGTTCGGGCAGTATAGGGGCTCGTTCTGGGGGTGGGGTTTCAGGGTTTAGGGAAGAGCAGTGGTGTTCGGGCATTGTAGGTGGTATTGCTGGTTTTTCAGGATTTAGTGTAGAGCAGTGGTGTTCGGGCAGTGTAGGGGGACGTACTGGGGGTGGTGTTTCAGGGTTCAGTGCTGAGCAGTGGTGTTCGGGCAGTGTTGGGGGTCTTGCTGGGGATGGTGTTTCAGGGTTTAGGGCAGTGCAGTGGTGTTCGGGCAGTGTAGTGGTTCGTGGTGGAGGTGGTGTTTCAGGGTTTTAGGGCAGGGCAGTGGTGTTCAGGCAGTGTAGGGGGTCGTGCTGGGGGTGGGGTTTCAGGGATTAGGGCAGAGCAGGGGTGTTCGGGCAGTGTAGGTGTTAGTGCTGGTTTTTCAGGGTTTAGTGCTGAGCAGTGGTGTTCGGGCAGTGTTGGGGGTCTTGCTGGTGATGGTGTTTCAGGGTTTAGGGCAGTGCAGTGGTGTTCTAGCAGTGTAGTGGGTCGTGGTGGAGGTGGTGTTTCAGGGTTTGAGGGCAGGGCAGTGGTGTTTGGGCAGGTAAGGGGGTCGTGCAGGGGCTGGTGTTTCAGGGTTTAGGGCAGTGCAGTGGTGTTTGGGGAGTGTAGGGGATCGTGCTGGGGCTGGTGTTTCAGTGTTATGTCAGTGCAGTGGTGTTCGGGCAGTGTAGGGGGTCATGCTGGGACTGGTGTTTGAGGGTTTAGGGCAGTGCAGTGGTGTTCGGGCAGTGTAGAGGTTCATGCTGGGGGTGGTGTTTCAGGGTTTAGGGCAGAGCAGTGGTGTTCGGGCAGTTTAGGGTCTCGTGCTGTGACTGGTGTTTGAGGGTTTAGGGCAGTGCAGTGGTGTTCAGGCAGTGTAGAGGGTCATGCTGGGGGTGGTGTTTCAGGGTTTAGGGCTGAGCAGTGGTGTTCGGGCAGTTTAGGGTCTCGTGCTGCTGTTGGTGTTTCAGGATTTAGGGCAGAGCAGTGGTGTTCGGCCAGTGTAGAGTGACGTGCTGTGGCTGGTGTTTCATGGTTTAGGGCAGAGCACTTGTGTTCGGGCAGTGTAGGGGGTCATGCTGGGAGTGGTGTTTCAGGGTTTAGAGCAGTGCAGTGGTGTTCAGGCAGTGTAGGGGGACGTGCTGGGGGTGGTGTTTTAGGGTTTAGGGCACAGCAGTGGTGTTCGGGCAGTCTAGGGGGTCATGCAGGGGGTGGTGTTTCAGGGTTTAGGGCAGTGCAGTGGTTCGGGCAGAGTCGGGGGTCATGCAGGGGGTGTTGTTTCAGGGTTTAGGGCAGTGCAGGTGTTTTTGGGCAGTGTAGGTGGTCTTGCTGGGGTGGTGTTTCAGGGTTTAGGGTAGTGGCGTTCGGGAAGTGTAGGGGGTCTTGCTGGGGCTGGTGTTTCAGGGTTTAGGGCAGTGCAGTAGTTTTCGGGCAGTGTAGGGGGTCATACTGGAGGTGGTGTTTCAGGGTTTAGGGCAGTGCAGTGGTGTGCAGGCAGTGTGAAGGGTCATGCTGGGGCTGGTCTTTTAGGGATTATGGCAGAGCAGTGGTGTTCTGGCAGTGTAGTGGGACGTACTGGGGGTTGTGTTTTAGGGTCTAGGGCAGAGCAGTGGTGTTAGGGCAGCGTAGGGGGTCGTGCTGGGACTGGTGTTTCAGTGTTTAGGGCAGTGCAGTGGTGTACGGGCCTTGTAGGGGGTCATGCTGGGGCTGGTGATTCAAGGTTTAGGGCAGTGCAGTGGTGTTCGGGCAGTGTAGGGGGTCATGCTGGGGCTGGTGTTTCAGGGTTTAGGCTAGAGCAGTGGTGTTCGGCAGTGTAGGTGGACTTCCTGGGGATGGTGTTTCAGGGTTTAGGGCAGTGCAGTGGTGTTAGAGCAGTGTAGAGGATGTGGTGGAGGTGGTGTTTCAGGGTTTAGGGCTATGCAGTGAGGTTCGGGCAGTGTAGGGGGTCGTGCTGGGGCTGGTGTTTCAGTGTTTAGGGCAGTTCCTTCGTGTTCGAGCAGTGTAGGGGGTCATGCTGGGGCTGGTGTTTCAGGGTTTAGGGCAGTGCAGTGGTGTTCAGGTAGTGGAGGGGGTCATGGTGGGGCTGGTGTTTCAGGGTTTAGGGCACTGCAGTGGTGTTCGGGTAGTGTAGGGGTCATGCTGGGGCTGGTGTTTCAGGGTTTAGGGCAGTGCAGTAGTGTTCGGGCAGTGTAGGGGGTCGTGGTGGAGGTGGTGTTTCAGGGTTGAGGGCAGTGCAGTGGTGTTCAGGCAGTGTAGGGGTACATGCTGGGGGTGGTGTTTTAGGGTTTAGGGCACAGCAGTGGTGTTCGGGCTGTCTAGGGGGTCATGCAGGGTGTGGTGTTTCAGGGTTTAGGGCAGTGCAGTGGTTCGGGCAGAGTAGGGGGTCATGCAGGGAGTGTTGTTTCAGGGTTTAGGGCAGTGCAGGTGTTTTCGGGCAGTGTAGGGGGTCTTGCTGGGGTGGTGTTTCAGGGTTTAGGGCAGTGGTGTTCGGGCAGTGTAGGGGGTCTTGCTGGGGCTGGTGTTTCAGGGTTTAGGGCAGTGCAGTAGTTTTCGGGCAGTGTAGGGGGTCATACTGGAGGTGGTGTTTCAGGGTTTAGGGCAGTGCAGTGGTGTGCTGGCAATGTAAAGGGTCATGCTGGGGCTGGTGTTTTAGGGATTATGGCAGAGCAGTGGTGTTCGGGCAGTGTAGGGGGTCATGCTCAGGTTGGTGTTTCAGGATTAAGGGCAGAGCAGTGGTGTTCGGGCAGTGTAGGGGGGAACGTACTGGGGGTGGTGTTTTAGGGTTTAGGGCAGAGCAGTGGTGTTTGGGCAGTGTAGGAGGTCGTGCTGGGGCTGGTGTTTCAGGGTTTAGGTCGGTGCAGTGGTGTTCGGGCAGTGTAGGGGATCGTGCTGGGGTGATGTTTCTGGGTTTAGGGCAGTGCAGTGGTGTTCAGTGAGTGTAGGGGATCGTGCTGGGGCTGGTGTGTCAGGGTTTAGGGCAGTGCACTGGTGTTCGGGCAGTGTATGGGATCATGCTGGGGCTGGTGTTTCAGGGTTTAGGGCAGTGCAGTGGTGTTTGGTTGTGTAGGTGTCATGGTGGGGCTCGTGTTTCAGGGTTTAGTGCAATGCAGTGGTGTTCAGGTAGTGTAGGAGGTCGTGCTGGGGCTAATGTTTCAGGGTTTAGGGCAGAGCAGTGGTGTTCAGGCAGTGTAGGGGGTCATGCTGGGGCTGGTGTTTCAGGGTTTAGGGCAGTGCAGTGGTGTTCGGGCTGTTTAGGGTGTCGTGCTGGGGCTTGTGTTTCAGGGTTTAGGGCAGTGCAGTGGTGTTCGGGCAGTGTAGGGGTCGTGCTGGGGGTGGTGTTTCAGGGTTTAGAGCAGTGCAGTGGTGTTTGGGCAGTGTAGGGGATCTTTCTAGGGCTGGTGTTTCAGGGTTTAGGGCAGTGCAGTGGTGTTCGGACAGTGTAGGGGGTCTTGCTGGGGCTGGTGTTTCAGGGTTTAGGGCAGTGCAGTGGTGTTCGGGCAGTATAGGGGCTCGTTCTGGGGGTGGGGTTTCAGGGTTTAGGGAAGAGCAGTGGTGTTCGGGCATTGTAGGTGGTAGTGCTGGTTTTTCAGGATTTAGTGTAGAGCAGTGGTGTTCGGGCAGTGTAGGGGGACGTACTGGGGGTGGTGTTTCAGGGTTTAGTGCTGAGCAGTGGTGTTCGGGCAGTGTTGGGGGTCTTGCTGGGGATGGTGTTTCAGGGTTTAGGGCAGTGCAGTGGTGTTCGGGCAGTGTAGTGGTTCGTGGTGGAGGTGGTGTTTCAGGGTTTTAGGGCAGGGCAGTGGTGTTCAGGCAGTGTAGGGGGTCGTGCTGGGGGTGGGGTTTCAGGGATTAGGGCAGAGCAGGGGTGTTCGGGCAGTGTAGGTGGTAGTGCTGGTTTTTCAGGTTTTAGTGTAGAGCAGTGGTGTTCGGGCAGTGTAGGGGGACGTACTGGGGTGGTATTTAAGGGTTTAGTGCTGAGCAGTGGTGTTCGGGCAGTGTTGGGGGTCTTGCTGGTGATGGTGTTTCAGGGTTTAGGGCAGTGCAGTGGTGTTCTAGCAGTGTAGTGGGTCGTGGTGGAGGTGGTGTTTCAGGGTTTTAGGGCAGGGCAGTGGTGTTCGGGCAGGTAAGGGGGTCGTGCAGGGGCTGGTGTTTCAGGGTTTAGGGCAGTGCAGTGGTGTTTGGGGAGTGTAGGGGATCGTGCTGGGGCTGGTGTTTCAGTGTTATGTCAGTGCAGTGGTGTTCGGGCAGTGTAGGGGGTCATGCTGGGACTGGTGTTTGAGGGTTTAGGGCAGTGCAGTGGTGTTCGGGCAGTGTAGAGGGTCATGCTGGGGGTGGTGTTTCAGGGTTTAGGGTAGAGCAGTGGTGTTCGGGCAGTTTAGGGTCTCGTGCTGTGACTGGTGTTTGAGGGTTTAGGGCAGTGCAGTGGTGTTCGGGCAGTGTAGAGGGTCATGCTGGGGGTGGTGTTTCAGGGTTTAGGGCTGAGCAGTGGTGTTCGGGCAGTTTAGGGTCTCGTGCTGCTGTTGGTGTTTCAGGATTTAGGGCAGAGCAGTCGTGTTCGGCCAGTGTAGAGTGATGTGCTGTGGCTGGTGTTTCATGGTTTAGGGCAGAGCACTTGTGTTCGGGCAGTGTAGGGGGTCATGTTGGGAGTGGTGTTTCAGGGTTTAGAGCAGTGCAGTGGTGTTCAGGCAGTGTAGGGGGACGTGCTGGGGGTGGTGTTTTAGGGTTTAGGGCACAGCAGTGGTGTTCGGGCAGTCTAGGGGGTCATGCAGGGGGTGGTGTTTCAGGGTTTAGGGCAGTGCAGTGGTTCGGGCAGAGTAGGGGGTCATGCAGGGGGTGTTGTTTCAGGGTTTAGGGCAGTGCAGGTGTTTTTGGGCAGTGTAGGTGGTCTTGCTGAGGTGGTGTTTAAGGGTTTAGGGCAGTGGTGTTCGGGAAGTGTAGGGGGTCTTGCTGGGGCTGGTGTTTCAGGGTTTAGGGCGCTGCAGTAGTTTTCGGGCAGTGTAGGGGGTCATACTGGAGGTGGTGTTTCAGGGTTTAGGGCAGTGCAGTGGTGTGCAGGCAGTGTGAAGGGTCATGCTGGGGCTGGTCTTTTAGGGATTATGGCAGAGCAGTGGTGTTCTGGCAGTGTAGTGGGACGTACTGGGGGTGGTGTTTTGGGGTTTAGGGCAGAGCAGTGGTGTTAGGGCAGCGTAGGGGGTCGTGCTGGGACTGGTGTTTCAGTTTTAGGGCAGTGCAGTGGTGTACGGGCCTTGTAGGGGGTCATGCTGGGGCTGGTGATTCAGGGTTTAGGGCAGTGCAGTGGTGTTCGGGCAGTGTAGGGGGTCATGCTGGGGCTGGTGTTTCAGGGTTTAGGCTAGAGCAGTGGTGTTCGGCAGTGTAGGTGGACTTCCTGGGGATGGTGTTTCAGGGTTTAGGGCAGTGCAGTGGTGTTAGAGCAGTGTTGGGGATGTGGTGGAGGTGGTGTTTCAGGGTTTAGGGCTATGCAGTGAGGTTCGGGCAGTGTAGGGGGTCGTGCTGGGGCTGGTGTTTCAGTGTTTAGGGCAGTGCAGTGGTATTCGAGCAGTGTAGGGGGTCATGCTGGGGCTGCTGTTTCAGGGTTTAGGGCAGTGCAGTGGTGTTCAGGTAGTGTAGGGGGTCATGGTGGGGCTGGTGTTTCAGGGTTTAGGGCACTGCAGTGGTGTTCGGGTAGTGTAGGGGTCATGCTGGGGCTGGTGTTTCAGGGTTTAGGGCAGTGCAGTAGTGTTCGGGCAGTGTAGGGGGTCGTGGTGGAGGTGGTGTTTCAGGGTTGAGGGCAGTGCAGTGGTGTTCAGGCAGTGTAGGGGTACATGCTGGGGGTGGTGTTTTAGGGTTTAGGGCACAGCAGTGGTGTTCGGGCTGTCTAGGGGGTCATGCAGGGTGTGGTGTTTCAGGGTTTAGGGCAGTGCAGTGGTTCGGGCAGAGTAGGGGGTCATGCAGGGGGTGTTGTTTCAGGGTTTAGGGCAGTGCAGGTGTTTTCGGGCAGTGTAGGGGGTCTTGCTGGGGTGGTGTTTCAGGGTTTAGGGCAGTGGTGTTCGGGCAGTGTAGGGGGTCTTGCTGGGGCTGGTGTTTCAGGGTTTAGGGCAGTGCAGTAGTTTTCAGGCAGTGTAGGGGGTCATACTGGAGGTGGTGTTTCAGGGTTTAGGGCAGTGCAGTGGTGTGCTGGCAATGTGAAGGGTCATGCTGGGGCTGGTGTTTTAGGGATTATGGCAGAGCAGTGGTGTTTGGGCAGTGTAGGGGGTCATGCTCAGGTTGGTGTTTCAGGATTTAGGGCAGAGCAGTGGTGTTCGGGCAGTGTAGGGGGGAACGTACTGGGGGTGGTGTTTTAGGGTTTAGGGCAGAGCAGTGGTGTTCGGGCAGTGTAGGAGGTCGTGCTGGGGCTGGTGTTTCGGGGTTTACGTCGGTGCAGTGGTGTTCGGGCAGTTAGGGGGTCGTGCTGGGGCTGGTGTTTCAGGGTTTAGGTCGGTGCAGTGGTGTTCGCGCAGTGTAGGGGATCGTGCTGGGGTGATGTTTCTGGGTTTAGGGCAGTGCAGTGGTGTTCAGTGAGTGTAGGGGATTGTGCTGGGGCTGGTGTGTCAGGGTTTAGGGCAGTGCACTGGTGTTCGGGCAGTGCATGGGATCATGCTGGGGCTGGTGTTTCAGGGTTTAGGGCAGTGCAGTGGTGTTTGGTTGTGTAGGTGTCATGGTGGGGCTCGTGTTTCAGGGTTTAGTGCAGTGCAGTGGTGTTCAGGTAGTGTAGGAGGTCGTGCTGGGGCTGGTGTTGCAGGGTTTAGGGCAGTGCAGTGTTGTTTTGGCAGTGTAGGGGGTCAAGCTGGGGCTGGTGTTTCAGTGTATAGGGCAGTGCAGTGGTGTTCAGGCAGTGTAGGGGGTCGTGCTGGGGCTGGTGTTTCAGGTTTTAGGTCGGTGCAGTGGTGTTCGGGCAGAGTAGGGGGTTGTGCAGGGGGTGGTGTTTCAGGCTTTAGGGCAGTGCAGTGGTGTTCGGGCAGTGTAGGGGGATGTACTGGGGGTGGTGTTTCAGGTTTTAGGGCAGTGCAGTGGTGTTCGGGCAGTGTGGGGGGTCGTGCTGGGGCTAATGTTTCAGGGTTTAGGGCAGAGCAGTGGTGTTCAGGCAGTGTAGGGGGTCGTGCTGGGGCTGGTATTTCAGGGTTTAGGGCAGTGCAGTGGTGTTCGGGCTGTTTAGGGTGTCGTGCTGGGGGTGGTGCTTCAGGGTTTAGGGCAGAACAGTGGTGTTCGGGCAGTTTAGGGTGTCGTGCTGGTGCTGGTGTTTCAGGATTTTGGGCAGAGCAGTGGTGTTCGGGCAGTGTAGGGGGTCATGCAGGGGGATGGTGTTTCAGGGTTTAGGGCAGTGCAGTGGTGTTCGGGCAGTGTAGGGGGTCATGCAGGGGGATGGTGTTTCAGGGTTTAGGGCAGTGCAGTGGTGTTCGGGCAGTGTAGCGGGTCGTGCTGGGTGTGTTGTTTCAGGGTTTAAGGCAGTGCAGTGGTGTTCAGGCAGTGTGAGGGGTCGTGCTGGGGCTGGTGTTTTAGGGATTAGGGCAGTGCAGTGGTGTTCGGGCAGTGTAGGGGGTCGTGATGGGGGTGGGGTTTCAGGGTTTAGGGCAGAGCAGTGATGTTCGGGCAGTGTAGGGGGTTGTGCTGGTGCTGGTTTTTCAGGATTTAGGGTAGAGCAGTGGTGTTCGGGCAGTGAAGGGGGACGTACTCGGGGTGGTATTTCAGGGTTTATTGCTGAGCAGTGGTGTTCGGGCAGTGTAGGGGGTCTTGCTGGGGATGGTGTTTCAGGGTTTAGGGCAGTGCAGTGGTGTTTGGGCAATGTAGTGGGTCGTGGTGGAGGTGGTGTTTCAGGGTTTTAGGGAAGGGCAGGGGTGGTCGGGCAGTGTAGGGGGCCGTGCTGGGGGTGGTGTTTCAGGGTTTAGGGCAGTGCAGTGGTGTTCGGGCTGTTTAGGGTGTCGTGCTGGGGGTGGTGCTTCAGGGTTTAGGGCAGAACAGTGGTGTTCGGGCAGTTTAGGGTGTCGTGCTGGTGCTGGTGTTTCAGGATTTTGGGCAGAGCAGTGGTGTTCGGGCAGTGTAGGGGGTCATGCAGGGGGATGGTGTTTCAGGGTTTAGGGCAGTGCAGTGGTGTTCGGGCAGTGTAGGGGGTCATGCAGGGGGATGGTGTTTCAGGGTTTAGGGCAGTGCAGTGGTGTTCGGGCAGTGTAGCGGGTCGTGCTGGGTGTGTTGTTTCAGGGTTTAAGGCAGTGCAGTGGTGTTCAGGCAGTGTGAGGGGTCGTGCTGGGGCTGGTGTTTTAGGGATTAGGGCAGTGCAGTGGTGTTCGGGCAGTGTAGGGGGTCGTGATGGGGGTGGGGTTTCAGGGTTTAGGGCAGAGCAGTGATGTTCGGGCAGTGTAGGGGGTTGTGCTGGTGCTGGTTTTTCAGGATTTAGGGTAGAGCAGTGGTGTTCGGGCAGTGAAGGGGGACGTACTCGGGGTGGTATTTCAGGGTTTATTGCTGAGCAGTGGTGTTCGGGCAGTGTAGGGGGTCTTGCTGGGGATGGTGTTTCAGGGTTTAGGGCAGTGCAGTGGTGTTTGGGCAATGTAGTGGGTCGTGGTGGAGGTGGTGTTTCAGGGTTTTAGGGAAGGGCAGGGGTGGTCGGGCAGTGTAGGGGGCCGTGCTGGGGGTGGTGTTTCAGGGTTTAGGGCAGTGCAGTGGTGCTCGTGGAGTGTAGGGGATCGTGCTGGGGCTGGTGTTTCAGGGTTACGGAAGTGCAGTGGTGTTCGGGCAGTGTAGGGGGTCGTGCTGGGGCTGATGTTTAAGGGTTTAGGGCAGTGCAGTGGTGTTTGGGCACTGTAGGAGGTCAAGGTGGGGCTCGTCATTCAGGGTTTAGGGCAGTGCAGTGGTGTTCAGGCAGTATAAGGGGTCATGCTGGGGCTGGTGTTTCAGTGTTTAGGGCAGTGCAGTGGTGTTTAGGCAGTGTAGAGGGTCGTGCTGGGGCTGGTATTTCAGGTTTTAGGGCAGTGCAGTGGTGTTCATGCAGTGTAGTGTGTCGTGCTGGGGGTGGTTTTTCAGGGTTTAGGGCAGAGCAGTGGTGTTCGGCCAGTGTAGGGGGACGTGCTGGGGATGGTGTTTTAGGGTTTAGGGCAGATCAGTGGTGTTTGACCAGTGTAGGGGTCGTGCTGGGGGTGGTGTTTCAGGGTTTAGGGCAGTGCAGGGGTGTTCAGGCAGTGTAGGGGTACATGCTGGGGGTGGTGTTTTAGGGTTTAGGGCACAGCAGTGGTGTTCGGGCTGTCTAGGGGGTCATGCAGGGTGTGGTGTTTCAGGGTTTAGGGCAGTGCAGTGGTTCGGGCAGAGTAGGGGGGTCATGCAGGGAGTGTTGTTTCAGGGTTTAGGGCAGTGCAGGTGTTTTCGGGCAGTGTAGGGGGTCTTGCTGGGGTGGTGTTTCAGGGTTTAGGGCAGTGGTGTTCGGGCAGTGTAGGAGGTCGTGCTGGGGCTAATGTTTCAGGGTTTAGGGCAGAGCAGTGGTGTTCAGGCAGTGTAGGGGGTCATGCTGGGGCTGGTGTTTCAGGGTTTAGGGCAGTGCAGTGGTGTTCGGGCTGTTTAGGGTGTCGTGCTGGGGCTTGTGTTTCAGGGTTTAGGGCAGTGCAGTGGTGTTCGGGCAGTGTAGGGGTCGTGCTGGGGGTGGTGTTTCAGGGTTTAGAGCAGTGCAGTGGTGTTTGGGCAGTGTAGGGGATCTTTCTAGGGCTGGTGTTTCAGGGTTTAGGGCAGTGCAGTGGTGTTCGGACAGTGTAGGGGGTCTTGCTGGGGCTGGTGTTTCAGGGTTTAGGGCAGTGCAGTGGTGTTCGGGCAGTATAGGGGCTCGTTCTGGGGGTGGGGTTTCAGGGTTTAGGGAAGAGCAGTGGTGTTCGGGCATTGTAGGTGGTAGTGCTGGTTTTTCAGGATTTAGTGTAGAGCAGTGGTGTTCGGGCAGTGTAGGGGGACGTACTGGGGGTGGTGTTTCAGGGTTTAGTGCTGAGCAGTGGTGTTCGGGCAGTGTTGGGGGTCTTGCTGGGGATGGTGTTTCAGGGTTTAGGGCAGTGCAGTGGTGTTCGGGCAGTGTAGTGGTTCGTGGTGGAGGTGGTGTTTCAGGGTTTTAGGGCAGGGCAGTGGTGTTCAGGCAGTGTAGGGGGTCGTGCTGGGGGTGGGGTTTCAGGGATTAGGGCAGAGCAGGGGTGTTCTGGCAGTGTAGGTGGTAGTGCTGGTTTTTCAGGTTTTAGTGTAGAGCAGTGGTGTTCGGGCAGTGTAGGGGGACGTACTGGGGTGGTATTTAAGGGTTTAGTGCTGAGCAGTGGTGTTCGGGCAGTGTTGGGGGTCTTGCTGGTGATGGTGTTTCAGGGTTTAGGGCAGTGCAGTGGTGTTCTAGCAGTGTAGTGGGTCGTGGTGGAGGTGGTGTTTCAGGGTTTTAGGGCAGTGCAGTGGTGTTTGGGGAGTGTAGGGGATCGTGCTGGGGCTGGTGTTTCAGTGTTATGTCAGTGCAGTGGTGTTCGGGCAGTGTAGGGGGTCATGCTGGGACTGGTGTTTGAGGGTTTAGGGCAGTGCAGTGGTGTTCGGGCAGTGTAGAGGGTCATGCTGGGGGTGGTGTTTCAGGGTTTAGGGTAGAGCAGTGGTGTTCGGGCAGTTTAGGGTCTCGTGCTGTGACTGGTATTTGAGGGTTTAGGGCAGTGCAGTGGTGTTCGGGCAGTGTAGAGGGTCATGCTGGGGGTGGTGTTTCAGGGTTTAGGGCTGAGCAGTGGTGTTCGGGCTGTTTAGGGTCTCGTGCTGCTGTTGGTGTTTCAGGATTTAGGGCAGAGCAGTGGTGTTCGGCCAGTGTAGAGTGACGTGCTGTGGCTGGTGTTTCATGGTTTAGGGCAGAGCACTTGTGTTCGGGCAGTGTAGGGGGTCATGCTGGGAGTGGTGTTTCAGGGTTTAGAGCAGTGCAGTGGTGTTCAGGCAGTGTAGGGGGACGTGCTGGGGGTGGTGTTTTAGGGTTTAGGGCACAGCAGTGGTGTTCGGGCAGAGTAGGGGGTCATGCAGGGGGTGTTGTTTCAGGGTTTAGGGCAGTGCAGGTGTTTTTGGGCAGTGTAGGTGGTCTTGCTGGGGTGGTGTTTCAGGGTTTAGGGCAGTGGTGTTCGGGAAGTGTAGGGGGTCTTGCTGGGGCTGGTTTTTCAGGGTTTAGGGCGGTGCAGTAGTTTTCGGGCAGTGTAGGGGGTCATACTGGAGGTGGTGTTTCAGGGTTTAGGGCAGTGCAGTGGTGTGCAGGCAGTGTGAAGGGTCATGCTGGAGCTGGTCTTTTAGGGATTATGGCAGAGCAGTGGTGTTCTGGCAGTGTAGTGGGACGTACCCGGGGTGGTGTTTTAGGGTTTAGGGCAGAGCAGTGGTGTTAGGGCAGCGTAGGGGGTCGTGCTGGGACTGGTGTTTCAGTGTTTAGGGCAGTGCAGTGGTGTACGGGCCTTGTAGGGGGTCATGCTGGGGCTGGTGATTCAGGGTTTAGGGCAGTGCAGTGGTGTTCGGGCAGTGTAGGGGGTCATGCTGGGGCTGGTGTTTCAGGGTTTAGGCTAGAGCAGTGGTGTTCGGCAGTGTAGGTGGACTTCCTGGGGATGGTGTTTCAGGGTTTAGGGCAGTGCAGTGGTGTTAGAGCAGTGTTGGGGATGTGGTGGAGGTGGTGTTTCAGGGTTTAGGGCTATGCAGTGAGGTTCGGGCAGTGTAGGGGGTCGTGCTGGGGCTGGTGTTTCAGTGTTTAGGGCAGTGCAGTGGTATTCGAGCAGTGTAGGGGGTCGTGCTGGGGCTGGTGTTTCAGGGTTTAGGGCAGTGCAGTGGTGTTCAGGTAGTGTAGGGGGTCATGGTGGGGCTGGTGTTTCAGGGTTTAGGGCACTGCAGTGGTGTTCGGGTAGTGTAGGGGTCATGCTGGGGCTGGTGTTTCAGGGTTTAGGGCAGTGCAGTAGTGTTCGGGCAGTGTAGGGGGTCGTGGTGGAGGTGGTGTTTCAGGGTTGAGGGCAGTGCAGTGGTGTTCAGGCAGTGTAGGGGTACATGCTGGGGGTGGTGTTTTAGGGTTTAGGGCACAGCAGTGGTGTTCGGGCTGTCTAGGGGGTCATGCAGGGTGTGGTGTTTCAGGGTTTAGGGCAGTGCAGTGGTTCGGGCAGAGTAGGGGGTCATGCAGGGGGTGTTGTTTCAGGGTTTAGGGCAGTGCAGGTGTTTTCGGGCAGTGTAGGGGGTCTTGCTGGGGTGGTGTTTCAGGGTTTAGGGCAGTGGTGTTCGGGCAGTGTAGGGGGTCTTGCTGGGGCTGGTGTTTCAGGGTTTAGGGCAGTGCAGTAGTTTTCAGGCAGTGTAGGGGGTCATACTGGAGGTGGTGTTTCAGGGTTTAGGGCAGTGCAGTGGTGTGCTGGCAATGTGAAGGGTCATGCTGGGGCTGGTGTTTTAGGGATTATGGCAGAGCAGTGGTGTTTGGGCAGTGTAGGGGGTCATGCTCAGGTTGGTGTTTCAGGATTTAGGGCAGAGCAGTGGTGTTCGGGCAGTGTAGGGGGGAACGTACTGGGGGTGGTGTTTTAGGGTTTAGGGCAGAGCAGTGGTGTTCGGGCAGTGTAGGAGGTCGTGCTGGGGCTGGTGTTTCGGGGTTTACGTCGGTGCAGTGGTGTTCGGGCAGTTAGGGGGTCGTGCTGGGGCTGGTGTTTCAGGGTTTAGGTCGGTGCAGTGGTGTTCGCGCAGTGTAGGGGATCGTGCTGGGGTGATGTTTCTGGGTTTAGGGCAGTGCAGTGGTGTTCAGTGAGTGTAGGGGATTGTGCTGGGGCTGGTGTGTCAGGGTTTAGGGCAGTGCACTGGTGTTCGGGCAGTGCATGGGATCATGCTGGGGCTGGTGTTTCAGGGTTTAGGGCAGTGCAGTGGTGTTTGGTTGTGTAGGTGTCATGGTGGGGCTCGTGTTTCAGGGTTTAGTGCAGTGCAGTGGTGTTCAGGTAGTGTAGGAGGTCGTGCTGGGGCTGGTGTTGCAGGGTTTAGGGCAGTGCAGTGTTGTTTTGGCAGTGTAGGGGGTCAAGCTGGGGCTGGTGTTTCAGTGTATAGGGCAGTGCAGTGGTGTTCAGGCAGTGTAGGGGGTCGTGCTGGGGCTGGTGTTTCAGGTTTTAGGTCGGTGCAGTGGTGTTCGGGCAGAGTAGGGGGTTGTGCAGGGGGTGGTGTTTCAGGCTTTAGGGCAGTGCAGTGGTGTTCGGGCAGTGTAGGGGGATGTACTGGGGGTGGTGTTTCAGGTTTTAGGGCAGTGCAGTGGTGTTCGGGCAGTGTGGGGGGTCGTGCTGGGGCTAATGTTTCAGGGTTTAGGGCAGAGCAGTGGTGTTCAGGCAGTGTAGGGGGTCGTGCTGGGGCTGGTATTTCAGGGTTTAGGGCAGTGCAGTGGTGTTCGGGCTGTTTAGGGTGTCGTGCTGGGGGTGGTGCTTCAGGGTTTAGGGCAGAACAGTGGTGTTCGGGCAGTTTAGGGTGTCGTGCTGGTGCTGGTGTTTCAGGATTTTGGGCAGAGCAGTGGTGTTCGGGCAGTGTAGGGGGTCATGCAGGGGGATGGTGTTTCAGGGTTTAGGGCAGTGCAGTGGTGTTCGGGCAGTGTAGGGGGTCATGCAGGGGGATGGTGTTTCAGGGTTTAGGGCAGTGCAGTGGTGTTCGGGCAGTGTAGCGGGTCGTGCTGGGTGTGTTGTTTCAGGGTTTAAGGCAGTGCAGTGGTGTTCAGGCAGTGTGAGGGGTCGTGCTGGGGCTGGTGTTTTAGGGATTAGGGCAGTGCAGTGGTGTTCGGGCAGTGTAGGGGGTCGTGATGGGGGTGGGGTTTCAGGGTTTAGGGCAGAGCAGTGATGTTCGGGCAGTGTAGGGGGTTGTGCTGGTGCTGGTTTTTCAGGATTTAGGGTAGAGCAGTGGTGTTCGGGCAGTGAAGGGGGACGTACTCGGGGTGGTATTTCAGGGTTTATTGCTGAGCAGTGGTGTTCGGGCAGTGTAGGGGGTCTTGCTGGGGATGGTGTTTCAGGGTTTAGGGCAGTGCAGTGGTGTTTGGGCAATGTAGTGGGTCGTGGTGGAGGTGGTGTTTCAGGGTTTTAGGGAAGGGCAGGGGTGGTCGGGCAGTGTAGGGGGCCGTGCTGGGGGTGGTGTTTCAGGGTTTAGGGCAGTGCAGTGGTGCTCGTGGAGTGTAGGGGATCGTGCTGGGGCTGGTGTTTCAGGGTTACGGAAGTGCAGTGGTGTTCGGGCAGTGTAGGGGGTCGTGCTGGGGCTGATGTTTAAGGGTTTAGGGCAGTGCAGTGGTGTTTGGGCACTGTAGGAGGTCAAGGTGGGGCTCGTCATTCAGGGTTTAGGGCAGTGCAGTGGTGTTCAGGCAGTATAAGGGGTCATGCTGGGGCTGGTGTTTCAGTGTTTAGGGCAGTGCAGTGGTGTTTAGGCAGTGTAGAGGGTCGTGCTGGGGCTGGTATTTCAGGTTTTAGGGCAGTGCAGTGGTGTTCATGCAGTGTAGTGTGTCGTGCTGGGGGTGGTTTTTCAGGGTTTAGGGCAGAGCAGTGGTGTTCGGCCAGTGTAGGGGGACGTGCTGGGGATGGTGTTTTAGGGTTTAGGGCAGATCAGTGGTGTTTGACCAGTGTAGGGGTCGTGCTGGGGGTGGTGTTTCAGGGTTTAGGGCAGTGCAGGGGTGTTCAGGCAGTGTAGGGGTACATGCTGGGGGTGGTGTTTTAGGGTTTAGGGCACAGCAGTGGTGTTCGGGCTGTCTAGGGGGTCATGCAGGGTGTGGTGTTTCAGGGTTTAGGGCAGTGCAGTGGTTCGGGCAGAGTAGGGGGGTCATGCAGGGAGTGTTGTTTCAGGGTTTAGGGCAGTGCAGGTGTTTTCGGGCAGTGTAGGGGGTCTTGCTGGGGTGGTGTTTCAGGGTTTAGGGCAGTGGTGTTCGGGCAGTGTAGGAGGTCGTGCTGGGGCTAATGTTTCAGGGTTTAGGGCAGAGCAGTGGTGTTCAGGCAGTGTAGGGGGTCATGCTGGGGCTGGTGTTTCAGGGTTTAGGGCAGTGCAGTGGTGTTCGGGCTGTTTAGGGTGTCGTGCTGGGGCTTGTGTTTCAGGGTTTAGGGCAGTGCAGTGGTGTTCGGGCAGTGTAGGGGTCGTGCTGGGGGTGGTGTTTCAGGGTTTAGAGCAGTGCAGTGGTGTTTGGGCAGTGTAGGGGATCTTTCTAGGGCTGGTGTTTCAGGGTTTAGGGCAGTGCAGTGGTGTTCGGACAGTGTAGGGGGTCTTGCTGGGGCTGGTGTTTCAGGGTTTAGGGCAGTGCAGTGGTGTTCGGGCAGTATAGGGGCTCGTTCTGGGGGTGGGGTTTCAGGGTTTAGGGAAGAGCAGTGGTGTTCGGGCATTGTAGGTGGTAGTGCTGGTTTTTCAGGATTTAGTGTAGAGCAGTGGTGTTCGGGCAGTGTAGGGGGACGTACTGGGGGTGGTGTTTCAGGGTTTAGTGCTGAGCAGTGGTGTTCGGGCAGTGTTGGGGGTCTTGCTGGGGATGGTGTTTCAGGGTTTAGGGCAGTGCAGTGTTGTTCGGGCAGTGTAGTGGTTCGTGGTGGAGGTGGTGTTTCAGGGTTTTAGGGCAGGGCAGTGGTGTTCAGGCAGTGTAGGGGGTCGTGCTGGGGGTGGGGTTTCAGGGATTAGGGCAGAGCAGGGGTGTTCTGGCAGTGTAGGTGGTAGTGCTGGTTTTTCAGGTTTTAGTGTAGAGCAGTGGTGTTCGGGCAGTGTAGGGGGACGTACTGGGGTGGTATTTAAGGGTTTAGTGCTGAGCAGTGGTGTTCGGGCAGTGTTGGGGGTCTTGCTGGTGATGGTGTTTCAGGGTTTAGGGCAGTGCAGTGGTGTTCTAGCAGTGTAGTGGGTCGTGGTGGAGGTGGTGTTTCAGGGTTTTAGGGCAGTGCAGTGGTGTTTGGGGAGTGTAGGGGATCGTGCTGGGGCTGGTGTTTCAGTGTTATGTCAGTGCAGTGGTGTTCGGGCAGTGTAGGGGGTCATGCTGGGACTGGTGTTTGAGGGTTTAGGGCAGTGCAGTGGTGTTCGGGCAGTGTAGAGGGTCATGCTGGGGGTGGTGTTTCAGGGTTTAGGGTAGAGCAGTGGTGTTCGGGCAGTTTAGGGTCTCGTGCTGTGACTGGTATTTGAGGGTTTAGGGCAGTGCAGTGGTGTTCGGGCAGTGTAGAGGGTCATGCTGGGGGTGGTGTTTCAGGGTTTAGGGCTGAGCAGTGGTGTTCGGGCTGTTTAGGGTCTCGTGCTGCTGTTGGTGTTTCAGGATTTAGGGCAGAGCAGTGGTGTTCGGCCAGTGTAGAGTGACGTGCTGTGGCTGGTGTTTCATGGTTTAGGGCAGAGCACTTGTGTTCGGGCAGTGTAGGGGGTCATGCTGGGAGTGGTGTTTCAGGGTTTAGAGCAGTGCAGTGGTGTTCAGGCAGTGTAGGGGGACGTGCTGGGGGTGGTGTTTTAGGGTTTAGGGCACAGCAGTGGTGTTCGGGCAGAGTAGGGGGTCATGCAGGGGGTGTTGTTTCAGGGTTTAGGGCAGTGCAGGTGTTTTTGGGCAGTGTAGGTGGTCTTGCTGGGGTGGTGTTTCAGGGTTTAGGGCAGTGGTGTTCGGGAAGTGTAGGGGGTCTTGCTGGGGCTGGTTTTTCAGGGTTTAGGGCGGTGCAGTAGTTTTCGGGCAGTGTAGGGGGTCATACTGGAGGTGGTGTTTCAGGGTTTAGGGCAGTGCAGTGGTGTGCAGGCAGTGTGAAGGGTCATGCTGGAGCTGGTCTTTTAGGGATTATGGCAGAGCAGTGGTGTTCTGGCAGTGTAGTGGGACGTACTGGGGGTGGTGTTTTAGGGTTTAGGGCAGAGCAGTGGTGTTAGGGCAGCGTAGGGGGTCGTGCTGGGACTGGTGTTTCAGTGTTTAGGGCAGTGCAGTGGTGTACGGGCCTTGTAGGGGGTCATGCTGGGGCTGGTGATTCAGGGTTTAGGGCAGTGCAGTGGTGTTCGGGCAGTGTAGGGGGTCATGCTGGGGCTGGTGTTTCAGGGTTTAGGCTAGAGCAGTGGTGTTCGGCAGTGTAGGTGGACTTCCTGGGGATGGTGTTTCAGGGTTTAGGGCAGTGCAGTGGTGTTAGAGCAGTGTTGGGGATGTGGTGGAGGTGGTGTTTCAGGGTTTAGGGCTATGCAGTGAGGTTCGGGCAGTGTAGGGGGTCGTGCTGGGGCTGGTGTTTCAGTGTTTAGGGCAGTGCAGTGGTATTCGAGCAGTGTAGGGGGTCGTGCTGGGGCTGGTGTTTCAGGGTTTAGGGCAGTGCAGTGGTGTTCAGGTAGTGTAGGGGGTCATGGTGGGGCTGGTGTTTCAGGGTTTAGGGCACTGCAGTGGTGTTCGGGTAGTGTAGGGGTCATGCTGGGGCTGGTGTTTCAGGGTTTAGGGCAGTGCAGTAGTGTTCGGGCAGTGTAGGGGGTCGTGGTGGAGGTGGTGTTTCAGGGTTGAGGGCAGTGCAGTGGTGTTCAGGCAGTGTAGGGGTACATGCTGGGGGTGGTGTTTTAGGGTTTAGGGCACAGCAGTGGTGTTCGGGCTGTCTAGGGGGTCATGCAGGGTGTGGTGTTTCAGGGTTTAGGGCAGTGCAGTGGTTCGGGCAGAGTAGGGGGTCATGCAGGGAGTGTTGTTTCAGGGTTTAGGGCAGTGTAGGTGTTTTCGGGCAGTGTAGGGGGTCTTGCTGGGGTGGTGTTTCAGGGTTTAGGGCAGTGGTGTTCGGGCAGTGTAGGGGGTCTTGCTGGGGCTGGTGTTTCAGGGTTTAGGGCAGTGCAGTAGTTTTCGGGCAGTGTAGGGGGTCATACTGGAGGTGGTGTTTCAGGGTTTAGGGCAGTGCAGTGGTGTGCTGGCAATGTGAAGGGTCATGCTGGGGCTGGTGTTTTAGGGATTATGGCAGAGCAGTGGTGTTTGGGCAGTGTAGGGGGTCATGCTCAGGTTGGTGTTTCAGGATTTAGGGCAGAGCAGTGGTGTTCGGGCAGTGTAGGGGGAACGTACTGGGGGTGGTGTTTTAGGGTTTAGGGCAGAGCAGTGATGTTCGGGCAGTGTAGGAGGTCGTGCTGGGGCTGGTGTTTCGGGGTTGAGGTCGGTGCAGTGGTGTTCGGGCAGTGTAGGGGATCATGCTGGGGTGATGTTTCTGGGTTTAGGGCAGTGCAGTGGTGTTCAGTGAGTGTAGGGGATTGTGCTGGGGCTGGTGTGTCAGGGTTTAGGGCAGTGCACTGGTGTTCGGGCAGTGTATGGGATCATGCTGGGGCTGGTGTTTCAGGGTTTAGGGCAGTGCAGTGGTGTTTGGTTGTGTAGGTGTCATGGTGGGGCTCGTGTTTCAGGGTTTAGTGCAGTGCAGTGGTGTTCAGGTAGTGTAGGAGGTCGTGCTGGGGCTGGTGTTGCAGGGTTTAGGGCAGTGCAGTGTTGTTTTGGCAGTGTAGGGGGTCAAGCTGGGGCTGGTGTTTCAGTGTATAGGGCAGTGCAGTGGTGTTCAGGCAGTGTAGGGGGTCGTGCTGGGGCTGGTGTTTCAGGTTTTAGGTCGGTGCAGTGGTGTTCGGGCAGAGTAGGGGGTTGTGCAGGGGGTGGTGTTTCAGGCTTTAGGGCAGTGCAGTTGTTTTCGGGCAGTGTAGGGGGATGTACTGGGGGTGGTGTTTCAGGTTTTAGGGCAGTGCAGTGGTGTTCGGGCAGTGTGGGGGGTCGTGCTGGGGCTAATGTTTCAGGGTTTAGGGCAGAGCAGTGGTGTTCAGGTAGTGTAGGGGGTCCTGCTGGGGCTGGTGTTTCAGGGTTTAGGGCAGTGCAGTGGTGTTCGGGCTGTTTAGGGTGTCGTGCTGGGGGTGGTGCTCCAGGGTTTAGGGCAGAACAGTGGTGTTCGGGCAGTTTAGGGTGTCGTGCTGGTGCTGGTGTTTCAGGATTTTGGGCAGAGCAGTGGTGTTCGGGCATTGTAGGGGGTCATGCAGGGGGATGGTGTTTCAGGGTTTAGGGCAGTGCAGTGGTGTTCGGGCAGTGTAGGGGGTCATGCAGGGGGATGGTGTTTCAGGGTTTAGGGCAGTGCAGTGGTGTTCGGGCAGTGTAGCGGGTCATGCTGGGTGTGGCGTTTCAGGGTTTAGGGCAGTGCAGTGGTGTTCTGGCAGTGTAGGGGGTCGTGATGGGGGTGGGGTTTCAGGGTTTAGGGCAGAGCAGTGATGTTCGGGCAGTGTAGGGGGTTGTGCTGGTGCTGGTTTTTCAGGATTTAGGGTAGAGCAGTGGTGTTCGGGCAGTGTAGGGGGACGTACTGGGGGTGGTATTTCAGGGTTTATTGCTGAGCAGTGGGTTTCAGGCAGTGTAGGGGGTCTTGCTGGGGATGGTGTTTCAGGGTTTAGGGCAGTGCAGTGGTGTTTGGGCAATGTAGTGGGTCGTGGTGGGGGTGGTGTTTCAGGGTTTTAGGGCAGGGCAGGGGTGTTCGGGCAGTGTAGGGGGCCGTGCTGGGGGTGGTGTTTCAGGGTTTAGGGCAGTGCAGTGTTGCTCGTGGAGTGTAGGGGATCGTGCTGGGGCTGGTGTTTCAGGGTTACGGAAGTGCAGTGGTGTTCGGGCAGTGTAGGGGGTCGTGCTGGGGCTGATGTTTAAGGGTTTAGGGCAGTGCAGTGGTGTTTGGGCACTGTAGGAGGTCAAGGTGGGGCTCGTCATTCAGGGTTTAGGGCAGTGCAGTGGTGTTCGGGCAGTATAAGGGGTCATGCTGGGGCTGGTATTTCAGGGTTTAGGGCAGTGCAGTGGTGTTTAGGCAGTGTAGAGGGTCGTGCTGGGGCTGGTATTTCAGGTTTTAGGGCAGTGCAGTGGTGTTCGTGCAGTGTAGTGTGTCGTGCTGGGGGTGGTTTTTCAGGGTTTAGGGCAGAGCAGTGGTGTTCGACCAGTGTAGGGGGACGTGCTGGGGGTGGTGTTTTAGGGTTTAGGGCAGATCAGTGGTGTTCGACCAGTGTAGGGGTCGTGCTGGGGGTGGTGTTTCAGGGTTTAGGGCAGTGCAGGGGTGTTCAGGCAGTGTAGGGGTACATGCTGGGGGTGGTGTTTTAGGGTTTAGGGCACAGCAGTGGTGTTCGGGCTGTCTAGGGGGTCATGCAGGGTGTGGTGTTTCAGGGTTTAGGGCAGTGCAGTGGTTCGGGCAGAGTAGGGGGGTCATGCAGGGAGTGTTGTTTCAGGGTTTAGGGCAGTGCAGGTGTTTTCGGGCAGTGTAGGGGGTCTTGCTGGGGCTGGTGTTTCAGGGTTTAGGGCAGTGCAGTAGTTTTCGGGCAGTGTAGGGGGTCATACTGGAGGTGGTGTTTCAGGGTTTAGGGCAGTGCAGTGGTGTGCTGGCAATGTGAAGGGTCATGCTGGGGCTGGTGTTTTAGGGATTATGGCAGAGCAGTGGTGTTCGGGCAGTGTAGGGGGTCATGCTCAGGTTGGTGTTTCAGGATTTAGGGCAGAGCAGTGGTGTTCGGTGCAGTGTAGGGGGGAACGTACTGGGGGTGGTGTTTTAGGGTTTAGGGCAGAGCAGTGGTGTTCGGGCAGTGTAGGAGGTCGTGCTGGGGCTGGTGTTTCAGGGTTTAGGTTGGTGCAGTGGTGTTCCGGCAGTGTAGGGGGTCGTGCTGGGGCTGGTGTTTCAGGGTTTAGGTCGGTGCAGTGGTGTTCGGGCAGTGTAGGGGATCGTGCTTGGGTGATGTTTCTGGGTTTAGGGCAGTGCAGTGGTGTTCAGTGAGTGTAGGGGATCGTGCTGGGGCTGGTGTGTCAGGGTTTAGGGCAGTGCACTGGTGTTCGGGCAGTGTATGGGATCATGCTGGGGCTGGTGTTTCAGGGTTTAGGGCAGTGCAGTAGTGTTTGGTTGTGTAGGTGTCATGGTGGGGCTCGTGTTTCAGGGTTTAGTGCAGTGCAGTGGTGTTCAGGTAGTGTAGGAGGTCGTGTTGGGACTGGTGTTTCAGGGTTACGGAAGTGCAGTGGTGTTCGGGCAGTGTAGGGGGTCGTGCTGGGGCTGATGTTTAAGGGTTTAGGGCAGTGCAGTGGTGTTTGGGCACTGTAGGAGGTCAAGGTGGGGCTCGTCATTCAGGGTTTAGGGCAGTGCAGTGGTGTTCGGGCAGTATAAGGGGTCATGCTGGGGCTGGTGTTTGAGTTTAGGGCAGTGCAGTGGTGTTTAGGCAGTGTAGAGGGTCGTGCTGGGGCTGGTATTTCAGGTTTTAGGGCAGTGCAGTGGTGTTCGTGCAGTGTAGTGTGTCGTGCTGGGGGTGGTTTTTCAGGGTTTAGGGCAGATCAGTGGTGATCGACCAGTGTAGGGGTCGTGCTGGGGGTGGTGTTTCAGGGTTTAGGGCAGTGCAGGGGTGTTCAGGCAGTGTAGGGGTACATGCTGGGGGTGGTGTTTTAGGGTTTAGGGCACAGCAGTGGTGTTCGGGCTGTCTAGGGGGTCATGCAGGGTGTGGTGTTTCAGGGTTTAGGGCAGTGCAGTGGTTCGGGCAGAGTAGGGGGGTCATGCAGGGAGTGTTGTTTCAGGGTTTAGGGCAGTGCAGGTGTTTTCGGGCAGTGTAGGGGGTCTTGCTGGGGCTGGTGTTTCAGGGTTTAGGGCAGTGCAGTAGTTTTCGGGCAGTGTAGGGGGTCATACTGGAGGTGGTGTTTCAGGGTTTAGGGCAGTGCAGTGGTGTGCTGGCAATGTGAAGGGTCATGCTGGGGCTGGTGTTTTAGGGATTATGGCAGAGCAGTGGTGTTCGGGCAGTGTAGGGGGTCATGCTCAGGTTGGTGTTTCAGGATTTAGGGCAGAGCAGTGGTGTTCGGTGCAGTGTAGGGGGGAACGTACTGGGGGTGGTGTTTTAGGGTTTAGGGCAGAGCAGTGGTGTTCGGGCAGTGTAGGAGGTCGTGCTGGGGCTGGTGTTTCAGGGTTTAGGTTGGTGCAGTGGTGTTCGGGCAGTGTAGGGGGTCGTGCTGGGGCTGGTGTTTCAGGGTTTAGGTCGGTGCAGTGGTGTTCGGGCAGTGTAGGGGATCGTGCTTGGGTGATGTTTCTGGGTTTAGGGCAGTGCAGTGGTGTTCAGTGAGTGTAGGGGATCGTGCTGGGGCTGGTGTGTCAGGGTTTAGGGCAGTGCACTGGTGTTCGGGCAGTGTATGGGATCATGCTGGGGCTGGTGTTTCAGGGTTTAGGGCAGTGCAGTGGTGTTTGGTTGTGTAGGTGTCATGGTGGGGCTCGTGTTTCAGGGTTTAGTGCAGTGCAGTGGTGTTCAGGTAGTGTAGGAGGTCGTGATGGGACTGGTGTTTCAGGGTTTAGGGCAGTGCAGTGGTGTTTGGGCAGTGTAGGGGGTCAAGCTGGGGCTGGTGTTTCAGTGTATAGGGCAGTGCAGTGGTGTTCAGGTGGTGTAGGGGGTCGTGCTGGGGCTGGTGTTTCAGGTTTTAGGTTGGTGCAGTGGTGTTCGGGCAGAATAGGGGGTTGTGCAGGGGGTGGTGTTTCAGGCTTTAGGGCAGTGCAGTTGTTTTCGGGCAGTGTAGGGGATGTACTGGGGGTGGTGTTTCAGGTTTTAGGGCAGTGCAGTGGTGTTCGGGCAGTGTGGGGGGTCGTGCTGGGGCTAATGATTCAGGGTTTAGGGCAGAGCAGTGGTGTTCAGGCAGTATAGGGGGTCGTGCTGGGGCTGGTGTTTTAGGGTTTAGGGCAGTGCAGTGGTGTTCGGGCTGTTTAGGGTTTCGTGCTGGGGCTTGTGTTTCAGGGTTTAGGGCAGTGCAGTGTTGTTCGGGCAGTGTAGGGGTCGTGCTGGGGGTGGTGTTTCAGGGTTTAGAGCAGTGCAGTGGTGTTTGGGCAGTGTAGGGGATCTTTCTAGGGCTGGTGTTTCAGGGTTTAGGGCAGTGCAGTGGTGTTCGGACAGTGTAGGGGGTCTTGCTGGGGCTGGTGTTTCAGGGTTTAGGGCAGTGCAGTGGTGTTCGGGCAGTATAGGGGCTTGTTCTGGGGCTGGGGTTTCAGGGTTTAGGGCAGTGCAGTGGTGTTCGGGCAGTGTAGTGGTTCGTGGTGGAGGTGGTGTTTCAGGGTTTTAGGGCAGGGCAGTGGTGTTCAGGCAGTGTAGGGGGTCGTGCTGGGGGTGGGGTTTCAGGGTTTAGGGCAGAGCAGTGGTGTTCGGGCAGTGTAGGTGGTAGTGCTGGTTTTTCAGGTTTTAGTGTAGAGCAGTGGTGTTCGGGCAGTGTAGGGGGACGTACTGGGGGTGGTGTTTAAGGGTTTAGTGCTGAGCATTGGTGTTCGGGCAGGTAAGGGGGTCGTGCAGGAGGTGGTGTTTCAGGGTTTAGGGCAGTGCAGTGGTGTTTGGGGAGTGTAGGGGATCGTGCTGGGGCTGGTGTTTCAGTGTTACGTCAGTGCAGTGGTGTTCGGGCAGAGTAGGGGGTCATGCTGGGACTGGTGTTTGAGGGTTTAGGGCAGTGCAGTGGTGTTTGGGCTGTGTAGAGTCTCGTGCTGGTGCTCGTGTTTCAGGAGTTAAGGCAGAGCAGTGGTGTTCGGGCAGTGTAGGGGGACGTGCTGGGGCTGGTGTTTCAGGGTTTAGGGCAGAGCAGTGGTGTTCGGCCAGTGTAGGGGGACATGCTGGGGGTGGTGTTTCAGGGTTTAGGGCAGAGCAGTGGTGTTCGGGCAGTGGAGGGGGTCATGTTGGGAGTGGTGTTTCAGGGTTTAGGGCAGTGCAGTGGTGTTCAGGCAGTGTAGGGGTACGTGCTGGGGGTGGTGTTTTAGGGTTTAGGGCACAGCAGTGGTGTTCGGGCAGTCTAGGGGGTCATGCAGGGGGCGGTGTTTCAGGGTTTAGGGCAGTGCAGTGGTGTTTGGGCAGAGTAGGGGGTCATGCAGGGGGTGTTGTTTCAGGGTTTAGGGCATTGCAGGTGTTTTCAGGCTGTGTAGTGGGTATTGCTGGGGTGGTGCTTCAGGGTTTAGGGCAGTGCTGTAGTTTTTTTTGGCAGTGTAGGGGGTCATACTGGAAGTGGTGTTTCAGGGTTTAGGGAGGTGCAGTGGTGTGCAGGCAGTGTGAATGGTCATGCTGGGGCTGGTGTTTTAGGGATTATGGCAGAGGAGTGGTGTTCGGGCAGTGTAGGGGGTAATGCTCGGGTTGGTGTTTCAGGGTTTAGGGCAGAGCAGTGCTGTTAGGGCAGTGTAGGGGGTTGTGCTGGGACTAGTGTTTCAGTGTTTAGGACAGTGCAGTGGTGTACGGGCCGTGTAGGGGGTCATGCTGGGGCTGGTGATTCAGGGTTTAGGGCAGTGCAGTGGTGTTCGGGCAGTGTAGGGGGTCGTGCTGGGGCTGGTGTTTCAGGGTTTAGGGCAGAGCAGTGGTGTTGGGCAGTGTAGGGGGACGTACTGGGGATGGTGTTTCAGGGTTTAGGGCAGTGCAGTGATGTTCGGGTAGTGTAGGGGGTCATGGTGGGGCTGGTGTTTCAGGGTTTAGGGCAGTGCAGTGGTGTTCGGGTAGTGTAGGGGTCATGCTGGGGCTGGTGTTTCAGGGTTTAGGGCAGTGCAGTGGTGTTCAGGTGGTGTAGGGGGTCGTGCTGGGGCTGGTGTTTCAGGTTTTAGGTTGGTGCAGTGGTGTTCGGGCAGAATAGGGGGTTGTGCAGGGGGTGGTGTTTCAGGCTTTAGGGCAGTGCAGTTGTTTTCGGGCAGTGTAGGGGATGTACTGGGGGTGGTGTTTCAGGTTTTAGGGCAGTGCAGTGGTGTTCGGGCAGTGTGGGGGGTCGTGCTGGGGCTAATGATTCAGGGTTTAGGGCAGAGCAGTGGTGTACAGGCAGTATAGGGGGTCGTGCTGGGGCTGGTGTTTCAGGGTTTAGGGCAGTGCAGTGGTGTTCGGGCTGTTTAGGGTGTCGTGCTGGGGCTTGTGTTTCAGGGTTTAGGGCAGTGCAGTGTTGTTCGGGCAGTGTAGGGGTCGTGCTGGGGGTGGTGTTTCAGGGTTTAGAGCAGTGCATTGGTGTTTGGGCAGTGTAGGGGATCTTTCTAGGGCTGGTGTTTCAGGGTTTAGGGCAGTGCAGTGGTGTTCGGACAGTGTAGGGGGTCTTGCTGGGGCTGGTGTTTCAGGGTTTAGGGCAGTGCAGTGGTGTTCGGGCAGTATAGGGGCTTGTTCTGGGGCTGGGGTTTCAGGGTTTAGGGCAGTGCAGTGGTGTTCGGGCAGTGTAGTGGTTCGTGGTGGAGGTGGTGTTTCAGGGTTTTAGGGCAGGGCAGTGGTGTTCAGGCAGTGTAGGGGGTCGTGCTGGGGGTGGGGTTTCAGGGTTTAGGGCAGAGCAGTGGTGTTCGGGCAGTGAAGGTGGTAGTGCTGGTTTTTCAGGTTTTAGTGTAGAGCAGTGGTGTTCGGGCAGTGTAGGGGGACGTACTGGGGGTGGTGTTTAAGGGTTTAGTGCTGAGCATTGGTGTTCGGGCAGGTAAGGGGGTCGTGCAGGAGGTGGTGTTTCAGGGTTTAGGGCAGTGCAGTGGTGTTTGGGGAGTGTAGGGGATCGTGCTGGGGCTGGTGTTTCAGTGTTACGTCAGTGCAGTGGTGTTTCGGCAGTGTAGCGGGTCATGCTGGGGGTGGTGTTTCAGGGTTTAGGGCAGTGCAGTGGTGTTCGGGCAGTGTTGGGGGTCTTGCTGGGACTGGTGTTTGAGGGTTTAGGGCAGTGCAGTGGTGTTTGGGCTGTGTAGAGTCTCGTGCTGGTGCTGGTGTTTCAGGGTTTAGGGCAGAGCAGTGGTGTTCGGCCAGTGTAGGGGGACATGCTGGGGGTGGTGTTTCAGGGTTTAGGGCAGAGCAGTGGTGTTCGGGCAGTGGAGGGGGTCATGTTGGGAGTGGTGTTTCAGGGTTTAGGGCAGTGCAGTGGTGTTCAGGCAGTGTAGGGGTACGTGCTGGGGGTGGTGTTTTAGGGTTTAGGGCACAGCAGTGGTGTTCGGGCAGTCTAGGGGGTCATGCAGGGGGCGGTGTTTCAGGGTTTAGGGCAGTGCAGTGGTGTTTGGGCAGAGTAGGGGGTCATGCAGGGGGTGTTGTTTCAGGGTTTAGGGCATTGGAGGTGTTTTCAGGCTGTGTAGTGGGTATTGCTGGGGTGGTGCTTCAGGGTTTAGGGCAGTGCTGTAGTTTTTTTTGGCAGTGTAGGGGGTCATACTGGAAGTGGTGTTTCAGGGTTTAGGGAGGTGCAGTGGTGTGCAGGCAGTGTGAATGGTCATGCTGGGGCTGGTGTTTTAGGGATTATGGCAGAGGAGTGGTGTTCGGGCAGTGTAGGGGTAATGCTCGGGTTGGTGTTTCAGGGTTTAGGGCAGAGCAGTGCTGTTAGGGCAGTGTAGGGGGTTGTGCTGGGACTAGTGTTTCAGTGTTTAGGACAGTGCAGTGGTGTACGGGCCGTGTAGGGGGTCATGCTGGGGCTGGTGATTCAGGGTTTAGGGCAGTGCAGTGGTGTTCGGGCAGTGTAGGGGGTCGTGCTGGGGCTGGTGTTTCAGGGTTTAGGGCAGAGCAGTGGTGTTCGGCAGTGTAGCGGGACGTACTGGGGATGGTGTTTCAGGGTTTAGGGCAGTGCAGTGATGTTCGGGTAGTGTAGGGGGTCATGGTGGGGCTGGTGTTTCAGGGTTTAGGGCAGTGCAGTGGTGTTCGGGTAGTGTAGGGGTCATGCTGGGGCTGGTGTTTCAGGGTTTAGGGCAGTGCAGTGGTGTTCGGGCTGTGTAGGGGGTCGTGGTGGAGGTGGTGTTTCAGGGTTTTAGGGCAGGGCAGTGGTGTTCGGGTAGTGTAGGGGTTGTGCTGGGGTGGTGTTTAAGGGTTTAGGGCAGTGCAGTGGTGTTCGGTGAGTGTAGGGGATCGTGCCGGGCTGGTGTTTCAGGGTTTAGGGCAGTGCACTGGTGTTCGGTTGTTTAGGTATCATTGTGGGGCTCGTGTTTCAGTGTGTAGGGCAGTGCAGTGGTGTTCAGGCAGTGTAGGGGATCGTGCCGGGGCTGGTGTGTCAGGGTTTAGGGCAGTGCACTGGTGTTCGGGCAGTGTAGGGGATCATGCTGGGGCTGGTGTTTCAGGGTTTAGGGCAGTGCACTGGTGTTCGGTTGTGTAGGTATCATAGTGGGGCTCGTGTTTCAGTGTGTAGGGCAGTGCAGTGGTGTTCAGGCAGTGGAGGGGGTCGTGCTGGGGCTGGTGTTTCAGGGTTTAGGTCGGTGCAGTGGTGTTCGGGCAGAGTAGGGGGTCGTGCAGGGGGTGGTGTTTCAGGCTTTAGGGCAGTGCAGTGGTGTTTGGGCTGTGTAGAGTCTCGTGCTGGTGCTCGTGTTTCAGGATTTAGGGCAGAGCAGTGGTGTTCGGGAAGTGTAGGGGGACGTGCTTGGGCTGGTGTTTCAGGGTTTAGGGCAGAGCAGTGGTGTTCGGCCAGTGTAGGGGGACATGCTGGGGGTGGTGTTTCAGGGTTTAGGGCAGAGCAGTGGTGTTCGGGCAGTGGAGGGGGTCATGTTGGGAGTGGTGTTTCAGGGTTTAGGGCAGTGCAGTGGTGTTCAGGCAGTGTAGGGGTATGTGCTGGGGGTGGTGTTTTAGGGTTTAGGGCACAGCAGTGGTGTTCGGGCAGTCTAGGGGGTCATGCAGGGGGTGGTGTTTCAGGGTTTAGGGCAGTGCAGTGGTGTTTGGGCAGAGTAGGGGGTCATGCAGGGGGTGTTGTTTCAGGGTTTAGGGCATTGCAGGTGTTTTCGGGCTGTGTAGTGGGTATTGCTGGGGTGGTGCTTCAGGGTTTAGGGCAGTGCTGTAGTTTTTTTTGGCAGTGTAGGGGGTCATACTGGAAGTGGTGTTTCAGGGTTTAGGGAGGTGCAGTGGTGTGCAGGCAGTGTGAATGGTCCTGCTGGGGCTGGTGTTTTAGGGATTATGGCAGAGGAGTGGTGTTCGGGCAGTGTAGGGGGTAATGCTCGGGTTGGTGTTTCAGGGTTTAGGGCAGAGCAGTGCTGTTAGGGCAGTGTAGGGGGTTGTGCTGGGACTAGTGTTTCAGTGTTTAGGACAGTGCAGTGGTGTACGGGCCATGTAGGGGGTCATGCTGGGGCTGGTGATTCAGGGTTTAGGGCAGTGCAGTGGTGTTCGGGCAGTGTAGGGGGTCGTGCTGGGGCTGGTGTTTCAGGGTTTAGGGCAGAGCAGTGGTGTTGGGCAGTGTAGGGGGACGTACTGGGGATGGTGTTTCAGGGTTTAGGGCAGTGCAGTGGTGTTAGAGCAGTGTAGGGGGTTGTGGTGGAGGTGGTGTTTCAGGGTTTAGGGCTATGCAGTGAGGTTCGGGTAGTGTAGGGGTCATGCTGGGACTGGTGTTTCAGTGTTTAGGGCAGTGCAGTGGTGTTCAAGCAGAGTCGGGGGTCATGCTGGGGCTGGTGTTTCAGGGTTTAGGGCAGTGCAGTGGTGTTCGGGTAGTGTAGGGGGTCATGGTGGGGCTGGTGTTTCAGGGTTTAGGGCAGTGCAGTGGTGTTCGGGTAGTGTAGGGGTCATGCTGGGGCTGGTGTTTCAGGGTTTAGGACAGTGCAGTGGTGTTCGGGCTGTGTAGGGGGTCATGGTGGAGGTGGTGTTTCAGGGTTTTAGGGCAGGGCAGTGGTGTTCGGGTAGTGTAGGGGTTGTGCTGGGGTGGTGTTTAAGGGTTTAGGGCAGTGCAGTGGTGTTCGGTGAGTGTAGGGGATCGTGCCGGGCTGGTGTATCAGGGTTTAGGGCAGTGCACTGGTGTTCGGGCAGTGTAGGGGATCATGCTGGGGCTGGTGTTTCAGGGTTTAGGGCAGTGCACTGGTGTTCGGTTGTTTAGGTATCATAGTGGGGCTCGTGTTTCAGTGTGTAGGGCAGTGCAGTGGTGTTCAGGCAGTGTAGGGGATCGTTCCGGGGCTGGTGTGTCAGGGTTTAGGGCAGTGCACTGGTGTTCGGGCAGTGTAGGGGATCATGCTGGGGCTGGTGTTTCAGGGTTTAGGGCAGTGCACTGGTGTTCGGTTGTGTAGGTATCATAGTGGGGCTCGTGTTTCAGTGTGTAGGGCAGTGCAGTGGTGTTCAGGCAGTGTAGGGGTACGTGCTGGGGGTGGTGTTTTAGGGTTTAGGGCACAGCAGTGATGTTCGGGCAGTCTAGGGGGTCATGCAGGGGGTGGTGTTTCAGGGTTTAGGGCAGTGCAGTGGTGTTTGGGCAGAGTAGGGGGTCATGCAGGGGGTGTTGTTTCAGGGTTTAGGGCATTGCAGGTGTTTTCAGGCTGTGTAGTGGGTATTGCTGGGGTGGTGCTTCAGGGTTTAGGGCAGTGCTGTAGTTTTTTTTGGCAGTGTAGGGGGTCATACTGGAAGTGGTGTTTCAGGGTTTAGGGAGGTGCAGTGGTGTGCAGGCAGTGTGAATGGTCATGCTGGGGCTGGTGTTTTAGGGATTATGGCAGAGGAGTGGTGTTCGGGCAGTGTAGGGGGTAATGCTCAGGTTGGTGTTTCAGGGTTTAGGGCAGAGCAGTGCTGTTAGGGCAGTGTAGGGGGTTGTGCTGGGACTAGTGTTTCAGTGTTTAGGACAGTGCAGTGGTGTACGGGCCGTGTAGGGGGTCATGCTGGGGCTGGTGATTCAGGGTTTAGGGCAGTGCAGTGGTGTTCGGGCAGTGTAGGGGGTCGTGCTGGGGCTGGTGTTTCAGGGTTTAGGGCAGAGCAGTGGTGTTGGGCAGTGTAGGGGACGTACTGGGGATGGTGTTTCAGGGTTTAGGGCAGTGCAGTGATGTTCGGGTAGTGTAGGGGGTCATGGTGGGGCTGGTGTTTCAGGGTTTAGGGCAGTGCACTGGTGTTCGGTTGTTTAGGTATCATAGTGGGGCTCGTGTTTCAGTGTGTAGGGCAGTGCAGTGGTGTTCCGGCAGTGTAGGGGATCGTGCCGGGGCTGGTGTGTCAGGGTTTAGGGCAGTGCACTGGTGTTCGGGCAGTGTAGGGGATCATGCTGGGGCTGGTGTTTCAGGGTTTAGGGCAGTGCACTGGTGTTCGGTTGTGTAGGTATCATAGTGGGGCTCGTGTTTCAGTGTGTAGGGCAGTGCAGTGGTGTTCAGGCAGTGTAGGGGGTCGTGCTGGGGCTGGTGTTTCAGGGTTTAGGTCGGTGCAGTGGTGTTCGGGCAGAGTAGGGGGTCGTGCAGGGGGTGGTGTTTCAGGCTTTAGGGCAGTGCAGTGGTGTTTGGGCTGTGTAGAGTCTCGTGCTGGTGCTCGTGTTTCAGGATTTAGGGCAGAGCAGTGGTGTTCGGGAAGTGTAGGGGGACGTGCTGGGGCTGGTGTTTCAGGGTTTAGGGCAGAGCAGTGGTGTTCGGCCAGTGTAGGGGGACATGCTGGGGGTGGTGTTTCAGGGTTTAGGGCAGAGCAGTGGTGTTCGGGCAGTGGAGGGAGTCATGTTGGGAGTGGTGTTTCAGGGTTTAGGGCAGTGCAGTGGTGTTCAGGCAGTGTAGGGGTACGTGCTGGGGGTGGTGTTTTAGGGTTTAGGGCACAGCAGTGGTGTTCGGGCAGTCTAGGGGGTCATGCAGGGGGTGGTGTTTCAGGGTTTAGGGCATTGCAGGTGTTTTCGGGCTGTGTAGTGGGTATTGCTGGGGTGGTGCTTCAGGGTTTAGGGCAGTGCTGTAGTTTTTTTTGGCAGTGTAGGGGGTCATACTGGAAGTGGTGTTTCAGGGTTTAGGGAGGTGCAGTGGTGTGCAGGCAGTGTGAAGGGTCATGCTGGGGCTGGTGTTTTAGGGATTATGGCAGAGGAGTGGTGTTCGGGCAGTGTAGGGGGTAATGCTCGGGTTGGTGTTTCAGGGTTTAGGGCAGAGCAGTGCTGTTAGGGCAGTGTAGGGGGTTGTACTGGGACTAGTGTTTCAGTGTTTAGGACAGTGCAGTGGTGTACAGGCCTTGTAGGGGGTCATGCTGGGGCTGGTGATTCAGGGTTTAGGGCAGTGCAGTGGTGTTCGGGCAGTGTAGGGGGTCGTGCTGGGGCTGGTGTTTCAGGGTTTAGGGCAGAGCAGTGGTGTTGGGCAGTGTAGGGGGACGTACTGGGGATGGTGTTTCAGGGTTTAGGGCAGTGCAGTGGTGTTAGAGCAGTGTAGGGGGTTGTGGTGGAGGTGGTGTTTCAGGGTTTAGGGCTATGCAGTGCGGTTCGGGTAGTGTAGGGGGTCATGTTGGGGCTGGTGTTTCAGTGTTTAGGGCAGTGCAGTGGTGTTCGAGCATAGTCGGGGGTCATGCTGAGGCTGGTGTTTCAGGGTTTAGGGCAGTGCAGTGGTGTTCAGGTAGTGTAGGGGGTCACGGTGAGGCTGGTGTTTCAGGGTTTAAGGCAGTGCAGTGGTGTTCGGGCAGTGTAGTGGGTCGTGCTGGGGCTGGTGTTTCAGGGTTTAGGGCAGAGCAGTGGTGTTCGGCAGTGTAGGTGGACTTCCTGGGGATGGTGTTTCAGGGTTTAGGGCAGTGCAGTGGTGTTAGAGCAGTGTAGGGGATGTGGTGGAGGTGGTGTTTCAGGGTTTAGGGCTATGCAGTGAGGTTCGGGCAGTGTAGGGGGTCGTGCTGGGGCTGGTGTTTCAGTGTTTAGGGCAGTGCAGTGGTGTTTGAGCAGTGTAGGGGGTCGTGCTGGGGCTGGTGTTTCAGGGTTTAGGGCAGTGCAGTGGTGTTCAGGTAGTGTAGGGGGTCATGGTGGGGCTGGTGTTTCAGGGTTTAGGGCACTGCAGTGGTGTTCGGGTAGTGTAGGGGTCATGCTGGGGCTGGTGTTTCAGGGTTTAGGGCAGTGCAGTAGTGTTCGGGCAGTGTAGGGGGTCGTGGTGGAGGTGGTGTTTCAGGGTTGAGGGCAGTGCAGTGGTGTTCAGGCAGTGTAGGGGTACATGCTGGGGGTGGTGTTTTAGGGTTTAGGGCACAGCAGTGGTGTTCGGGCTGTCTAGGGGGTCATGCAGGGTGTGGTGTTTCAGGGTTTAGGGCAGTGCAGTGGTTTGGGCAGTGTAGGGGGTCTTACTGGCGTGGTGTTTCAGGGTTTAGGGCAGTGGTGTTCGGGCAGTGTAGGGGGTCTTGCTGGGGCTGGTGTTTCAGGGTTTAGGGCAGTGCAGTAGTTTTCGGGCAGTGTAGGGGGTCATACTGGAGGTGGTGTTTCAGGGTTTAGGGCAGTGCAGTGGTGTGCTGGCAATGTGAAGGGTCATGCTGGGGCTGGTGTTTTAGGGATTATGGCAGAGCAGTGGTGTTCGGGCAGTGTAGGGGGTCATGCTCAGGTTGGTGTTTCAGGATTTAGGGCAGAGCAGTGGTGTTCGGGCAGTGTAGGGGGGAACATACTGGGGGTGGTGTTTTAGGGTTTAGGGCAGAGCAGTGGTGTGCAGGCAGTGTGAAGGGTCATGCTGGGGCTGGTGTTTTAGGGATTATGGCAGAGGAGTGGTGTTCGGGCAGTGTAGGGGGTAATGCTCGGGTTGGTGTTTCAGGGTTTAGGGCAGAGCAGTGCTGTTAGGGCAGTGTAGGGGGTTGTGCTGGGACTAGTGTTTCAGTGTTTAGGACAGTGCAGTGGTGTACAGGCCTTGTAGGGGGTCATGCTGGGGCTGGTGATTCAGGGTTTAGGGCAGTGCAGTGGTGTTCGGGCAGTGTAGGGGGTCGTGCTGGGGCTGGTGTTTCAGGGTTTAGGGCAGAGCAGTGGTGTTGGGCAGTGTAGGGGGACGTACTGGGGATGGTGTTTCAGGGTTTAGGGCAGTGCAGTGGTGTTAGAGCAGTGTAGGGGGTTGTGGTGGAGGTGGTGTTTCAGGGTTTAGGGCTATGCAGTGCGGTTCGGGTAGTGTAGGGGGTCATGTTGGGGCTGGTGTTTCAGTGTTTAGGGCAGTGCAGTGGTGTTCGAGCATAGTCGGGGGTCATGCTGGGGGTGGTGTTTTAGGGTTTAGGGCAGAGCAGTGGTGTTCGGGCAGTGTAGGAGGTCGTGCTGGGGCTGGTGTTTCGGGGTTTAGGTCGGTGCAGTGGTGTTCGGGCAGTGTAGGGGGTCGTGCTGGGGCTGGTGTTTCAGGGTTTAGGTCGGTGCAGTGGTGTTCGGGCAGTGTAGGGGGTCATGCTGGTGCTGGTGTTTCTGGATTTAGGGCAGAGCAGTGGTGTTCAGGCAGTGTAGGGGGTCGTGGTGGAGGTGGTGTTTCAGGGTTTTATGGCAGGGCAGTGGTGTTCGGGCAGTGTAGGGGGTCGAGGTGGGGGTTGTGTTTCAGGGTTTAGGGCAGTGCAGTGGTGTTCAGTGAGTATAGTGGATCGTGCTGGGGCTGGTGTTTCAGGGTTTAGGGCAGTGCAGTGGTGTTTGGGCAGTGTGGGGGATCGTGCTGGGGCTGGTGTGTCAGGGTTTAGGGCAGTGCAGGGGTGTTCGGGCAGTGTAGGTGGTAGTGCTAGTTTTTCAGGTTTTAGTGTAGGGCAGTGGTGTTCGGGCAGTGTACGGGGACATACTGGGGGTGGTGTTTAAGGGTTTAGTGCTGAGCAGTGGTGTTGGGGCAGTGTTGGGGGTCTTGCTGGTGATGGTTTTTCAGGGTTTAGGGCAGTGCAGTGGTGTTCTAGCAGTGTAGTGGGTCGTGGTGGAGGTGGTGTTTCAGGGTTTTAGGGCAGGGCAGTGGTGTTCGGGCAGTGTAGAGGGTCATGCTGGGGGAGGTGTTTCAGGGTTTAGGGCAGAACAGTGGTGTTCGGGCAGTTTAGGGTCTCGTGCTGGTGTTTCAGGATTTAGGGCAGAGAAGTGGTGTTCGGCCAGTGTAGGGGGACGTGCTGGGGCTGGTGTTTTAGGGTTTAGGGCACAGCAGTGGGGTTCGGGCAGTCAAGGGGGTCATGCAGGGGGTGGTGTTTCAGGGTTTAGGGCAGAACAGTGGTGTTTGGGCAGAGTAGGGGGTCATGCAGGGGGTGTTGTTTCAGGGTTTAGGGCAGTGCAGGTGTTTTCGGGCAGTGTAGGGGGTCTTGCTGGGGTGGTGTTTCAGGGTTTAGGGCAGTGGTGTTCGGGCAGTGTAGGGGGTCTTGCTGGGGCTGGTGTTTTAGGGATTATGGCAGAGCAGTGGTGTTCGGGCAGTGTAGGGGGTCATGCTCGGGTTGGTGTTTCAGTGTTTAGGGCAGAGCAGTGGTGTTCGGGCAGTGTAGGGGGACGTACTGGGGGTGGTGTTTTAGGGTTTAGGGCAGAGCAGTGGTGTTAGGGCAGTGTAGGGGTCGTGCTGGGACTGGTGTTTCAGTGTTTAGGGCAGTGCAGTGGTGTACGGGCCGTGTAGGGGTCATGCTGGGGCTGGTGATTCAGGGTTTAGGGCAGTGCAGTGGTGTTCGGGCAGTGTAGGGGGTCGTGCTGGGGCTAGTGTTTCAGGGTTTAGGGCAGAGCAGTGGTGTTCGGCAGTGTAGGGGGACGTACTGGGGATGGTGTTTCAGGGTTTAGGGCAGTGCAGTGGTGTTAGAGCAGTGTAGGGGGACGTGGTGGAGGTAGTGTTTCAGGGTTTAGGGCTATGCAGTGAAGTTCGAGCAGTGTAGGGGTCGTGCTGGGGCTGGTGTTTCAGTGTTTAGGGCTGTGCAGTGGTATTTGAGCAGTGTAGGGGGTCGTGCTGGGGCTGGTGTTTCAGGGTTTAGGGCAGTGCAGTGGTGTTCGGGTAGTGTAGGGGGTCATGGTGGGGCTGGTGTTTCAGGGTTTAGGGCAGTGAAGTGGTGTTCAGGTAGTGTAGGGGTCGTGCTGGGGCTGGTGTTTCAGTGTTTAGGGCAGTGCAGTGGTGTTCGGGCAGTGTAGGGGTCGTGGTGGAGGTGGTGTTTCAGGGTGTTGGGGCAGTGCAGTGGGGTTCGGGCAGTGTAGGGGGTCGTGCTGGGGTGGTGTTTCAGGGTTTAGGGCAGTGCAATTGTGTTCGGTGAGTGTAGGGGATCGTGCTGGGGCTGGTTTGTCAAGGTTTAGGGCAGTGCAGTGGTGTTCGGGCAGTGTAGGGGATCATGCTGGGGCTGGTGTTTCAGGGTTTAGGGCAGTGCAGTGGTGTTCGGTAGTGTAGGTGTCATGGTGGGGTTCGTGTTTCAGGGTTTAGGGCAGTGCAGTGGTGTTCAGGTAGTGTAGGGGGTCGTACTGGGGCTGGTGTTTCAGGGTTTAGGGCAGTGCAGTGGTGTTCGGGCAGTGTGGGGTGTCGTGCTGGGGCTGGTGTTTCAATGTATAGGGCAGTGCAGTGGTGTTCAGGCAGTGTAGGGGGTCATACTGGGGCTAGTGTTTCAGGGTTTAGGTCGGTACAGTGGTGTTCGGGCAGTGTAGGGGGTCGTGCTTGGGCTGGTGTTTCAGGGTTTTGGTCGGTGCAGTGGTGTTCGGGCAGTGTAGGGGGTCATTCTGGTGCTGGTGTTTCAGGATTTAGGGCAGAGCAGTGGTGTTCAGGCAGTGTAGGGGGACGTGCTGGGGCTGGTGTTTCAGGGTTTAGGGCAGAGCAGTGGTGTTCGGGCAGTGTAGGGGGTCATGCTGGGAGTGGTGTTTCAGGGTTTAGGGCAGTGCAGTGGTGTACGGGCCGTGTAGGGGTCATGCTGGGGCTGGTGATTCAGGGTTTAGGGCAGTGCAGTGGTGTTCGGGCAGTGTAGGGGGTCGTGCTGGGGCTAGTGTTTCAGGGTTTAGGGCAGAGCAGTGGTGTTCGGCAGTGTAGGGGGACGTACTGGGGATGGTGTTTCAGGGTTTAGGGCAGTGCAGTGGTGTTAGAGCAGTGTAGGGGGACGTGGTGGAGGTAGTGTTTCAGGGTTTAGGGCTATGCAGTGAAGTTCGAGCAGTGTAGGGGTCGTGCTGGGGCTGGTGTTTCAGTGTTTAGGGCTGTGCAGTGGTATTTGAGCAGTGTAGGGGGTCGTGCTGGGGCTGGTGTTTCAGGGTTTAGGGCAGTGCAGTGGTGTTCGGGTAGTGTAGGGGGTCATGGTGGGGCTGGTGTTTCAGGGTTTAGGGCAGTGAAGTGGTGTTCAGGTAGTGTAGGGGTCGTGCTGGGGCTGGTGTTTCAGTGTTTAGGGCAGTGCAGTGGTGTTCGGGCAGTGTAGGGGTCGTGGTGGAGGTGGTGTTTCAGGGTGTTGGGGCAGTGCAGTGGGGTTCGGGCAGTGTAGGGGGTCGTGCTGGGGTGGTGTTTCAGGGTTTAGGGCAGTGCAATTATGTTCGGTGAGTGTAGGGGATCGTGCTGGGGCTGGTTTGTCAAGGTTTAGGGCAGTGCAGTGGTGTTCGGGCAGTGTAGGGGATCATGCTGGGGCTGGTGTTTCAGGGTTTAGGGCAGTGCAGTGGTGTTCGGTAGTGTAGGTGTCATGGTGGGGTTCGTGTTTCAGGGTTTAGGGCAGTGCAGTGGTGTTCAGGTAGTGTAGGGGGTCGTACTGGGGCTGGTGTTTCAGGGTTTAGGGCAGTGCAGTGGTGTTCGGGCAGTGTGGGGTGTCGTGCTGGGGCTGGTGTTTCAATGTATAGGGCAGTGCAGTGGTGTTCAGGCAGTGTAGGGGGTCATACTGGGGCTAGTGTTTCAGGGTTTAGGTCGGTACAGTGGTGTTCGGGCAGTGTAGGGGGTCGTGCTTGGGCTGGTGTTTCAGGGTTTTGGTCGGTGCAGTGGTGTTCGGGCAGTGTAGGGGGTCATTCTGGTGCTGGTGTTTCAGGATTTAGGGCAGAGCAGTGGTGTTCAGGCAGTGTAGGGGGACGTGCTGGGGCTGGTGTTTCAGGGTTTAGGGCAGAGCAGTGGTGTTCGGGCAGTGTAGGGGGTCATGCTGGGAGTGGTGTTTCAGGGTTTAGGGCAGTGCACTGGTGTTCAGGCAGTGTAGGGGGACGTGCTAGGGGTAGTGTTTTAGGGTTTAGGGCACAGCAGCGGTGTTCGGGCAGTATAGGGGGTCATGCAGGGGGTGGTGTTTCAGGGTTTAGGGCAGTGCAGTGGTTCGGGCAGAGTAGGGGGTCATGCAGGGGGTGTTTTCTCAGGGTTTAGGGCAGTGCAAGTGTTTTCGGGTAGTGTAGGGGGTCTTGCTGGGGTGGTGTTTCAGGGTTTAGGGCAGTGGTGTTCGGGCAGTGTAGGGGGTCTTGCTGGGGCTGGTGTTTCAGGGATTAGGGCAGTGCAGTAGTTTTCGGGCAGTGTAGCAGGTAATACTGGAGGTGGTGTTTCAGGGTTTAGGGCAGTGCAGTGGTGTGCAGGCAGTGTGAAGGGTCATGCTGGGGCTGGTGTGTTAGGGATTATGGCTGAGCAGTGGTGTTCGGGCAGTGTAGGGGGTCATGCTCGGGTTGGTGTTTCATAGTTTAGGGCAGAGCAGTGGTATTCGGGCAGTGTAGGGGGACGTACTGGGGTGGTGTTTTAGGGTTTAGGGCAGAGCAGTGGTGTTCGGGCAGTGTAGGGAGTCGTGCTGGGACTGGTGTTTCAGTGTTTAGTGCAGTGCAGTGGTGTACGGGCCGTGTAGGGGGTCATGCTGGGGCTGGTGATTCAGGGTTTAGGGCAGCGCAGTGGTGTTCGGGCAGTGTAGGGGGTCGTGCTGGGGCTGGTGTTTCAGGGCTTAGGGCAGAGCAGTGGTGTTCGGCAGTGTAGGGGGACGTACTGGGGATGGTGTTTCAGGGTTAAGGGCAGTGCAGTGGTGTTAGAGCAGTGTAGGGGGATGTGGTGGAGGTGGTGATTCAGGGTTTAGGGCTATGCAGTGAGGTTCGGGCAGTGTAGGGGGTCGTGCTGGGGCTGGTGTTTCAGTGTTTAGGGCAGTGGAGTGGTGTTCGAGCAATGTAGGGGGTCGTGCTGGGGCTGGTGTTTTAGGGTTTAGGGCAGTGCAGTGGTGTTCGGGTAGTGTAGGGGGTCATGGTGGGGCTGGTGTTTCAGGGTTTAGGGCAGTGTAGTGGTGTTCAGGTAGTGTGGGGGTCGTGCTGGGGCTGGTGTTTCAGGGTTTAGGGCAGTGCAGTGGTGTTCGGGCAGTGTAGGGGGTCGTGGTGGAGGTGGTGTTTCAGGGTTTTAGGCCAGGGCAGTGGTGTTCGGGCAGTGTAGGGGGTCATGCTGGGGTGGTGTTTCAGGGTTTAGGGCAGTGTAATTGAGTTCGGTGAGTGTAGAGGATCGTGCTGGGGCTGGTGTGTCAAGGTTTACGGCAGTGCAGTGGTGTTCGGGCAGTGTAGTGGATCATGCTGGGGCTGGTGTTTCAGGGTTTAGGGCAGTGCAGTGGTGTTCGGATAGTGTAGGGGGTCATGGTGGGGCTGGTGTTTCAGGGTTTAGGGCAGTGCAGTGGAGTTCAGGTAGTGTAGGGGGTCGTACTGGGGCTGGTGTTTCAGGGTTTAGGGCAGTGCAGTGGTGTTCGGGCAGTGTAGGGGGTTGTGCTGGGGCTGGTGTTTCAGTGTATAGGGCAGTGCAGTGGTCTTCAGGCAGTGTAGGGGTCGTGCTGGGCTGGTGTTTCAGGGTTTAGGTCGGTGCAGTGTAGGGGGTCGTGCTGGGGCTGGTGTTTCAGGGTTTAGGTCGGTGCAGTGGTGTTCGGGCAGTATAGGAGGTCATGCTGTTGCTGGTGTTTCAGGATTTAGGGCAGAGCAGTGGTGTTTAGGCAGTGTAGAGGGTCGTGATGGGGCTTGTATTTCAGGTTTTAGGGCAGTGCAGTGGTGTTCGGGCAGTGTAGGGGGTCGTGCTGGGGCTCATGTTTCAGTGTATAGGGCAGTGCAGTGGTGTTCAGGCAGTGTAGGGGGTCGTGCTGGGGCTGGTGTTTCAGGTTTTAGGTCGGTGCAGTGGTGTTCGGGCAGAGTAGGGGGTTGTGCAGGGGGTGGTGTTTCAGGCTTTAGGGCAGTGCAGTTGTTTTCGGGCAGTGTAGGGGGATGTACTGGGGGTGGTGTTTCAGGTTTTAGGGCAGTGCAGTGGTGTTCGGGCAGTGTGGGGGGTCGTGCTGGGGCTAATGTTTCAGGGTTTAGGGCAGAGCAGTGGTGTTCAGGCAGTGTAGGGGGTCGTGCTGGGGCTGGTGTTTCAGGGTTTAGGGCAGTGCAGTGGTGTTCGGGCTGTTTAGGGTGTCGTGCTGGGGCTTGTGTTTCAGGGTTTAGGGCAGTGCAGTGGTGTTCGGGCAGTGTAGGGGTCGTGCTGGGGGTGGGGTTTCAGGGTTTAGAGCAGTGCAGTGGTGTTTGGGCAGTGTAGGGGATCTTTCTAGGGCTGGTGTTTCAGGGTTTAGGGCAGTGCAGTGGTGTTCGGACAGTGTAGGGGGTCTTGCTGGGGCTGGTGTTTCAGGGTTTAGGGCAGTGCAGTGGTGTTCGGGCAGTATAGGGGCTCGTTCTGGGGGTGGGGTTTCAGGGTTTACTGAAGAGCAGTGGTGTTCGGGCATTGTAGGTGGTAGTGCTGGTTTTTCTGGATTTAGTGTAGAGCAGTGGTGTTCGGGCAGTGTAGGGGGACGTACTGGGGGTGGTGTTTCAGGGTTTAGTGCTGAGCAGTGGTGTTCGGGCAGTGTTGGGGGTCTTGCTGGGGATGGTGTTTCAGGGTTTAGGGCAGTGCAGTGGTGTTCGGGCAGTGTAGTGAATCGTGGTGGAGGTGGTGTTTCAGGGTTTTAGGGCAGGGCAGTGGTGTTCAGGCAGTGTAGGGGGTCGTGCTGGGGGTGGGGTTTCAGGGATTAGGGCAGAGCAGGGGTGTTCGGGCAGTGTAGATGGTAGTGCTGGTTTTTCAGGTTTTAGTGTAGAGCAGTGGTGTTCGGGCAGTGTAGGGGGACGTACTGGGGTGGTATTTAAGGGTTTAGTGCTGAGCAGTGGTGTTCGGGCAGTGTTGGGGGTCTTGCTGGTGATGGTGTTTCAGGGTTTAGGGCAGTGCAGTGGTGTTCTAGCAGTGTAGTGGGTCGTGGTGGAGGTGGTGTTTCAGGGTTTTAGGGTAGGGCAGTGGTGTTCGGGCAGGTAAGGGGGTCGTGCAGGGGCTGGTGTTTCAGGGTTTAGGGCAGTGCAGTGGTGTTTGGGGAGTGTAGGGGATCGTGCTGGGGCTGGTGTTTCAGTGTTATGTCAGTGCAGTGGTGTTCTGGCAGTGTAGGGGGTCATGCTGGGACTGGTGTTTGAGGGTTTAGGGCAGTGCAGTGGTGTTCGGGCAGTGTAGAGGGTCATGCTGGGGGTGGTGTTTCAGGGTTTAGGGCAGAGCAGTGGTGTTCGGGCAGTTTAGGGTCTCGTGCTGTGACTGGTGTTTGAGGGTTTAGGGCAGTGCAGTGGTGTTCGGGCAATGTAGAGGGTCATGCTGGGGGTGGTGTTTCAGGGTTTAGGGCTGAGCAGTGGTGTGCGGGCAGTTTAGGGTCTCGTGCTGCTGTTGGTGTTTCAGGATTTAGGGCAGAGCAGTGGTGTTCGGCCAGTGTAGAGTGACGTGCTGTGGCTGGTGTTTCATGGTTTAGGGCAGAGCACTTGTGTTCGGGCAGTGTAGGGGGTCATGTTGGGAGTGGTGTTTCAGGGTTTAGAGCAGTGCAGTGGTGTTCAGGCAGTGTAGGGGGACGTGCTGGGGTGGTGTTTTAGGGTTTAGGGCACAGCAGTGGTGTTCGGGCAGTCTAGGGGGTCATGCAGGGGGTGGTGTTTCAGGGTTTAGGGCAGTGCAGTGGTTCGGGCAGAGTAGGGGGTCATGCAGGGGGTGTTGTTTCAGGGTTTAGGGCAGTGCAGGTGTTTTTAGACAGTGTAGGTGGTCTTGCTGGGGTGGTGTTTCAGGGTTTAGGGCAGTGGTGTTCGGGAAGTGTAGGGGGTCTTGCTGGGGCTGGTGTTTCAGGGTTTAGGGCAGTGCAGTAGTTTTTGGGCAGTGTAGGGGGTCATACTGGAGGTGGTGTTTCAGGGTTTAGGGCAGTGCAGTGGTGAGCAGGCAGTGTGAAGGGTCATGCTGGGGCTGGTCTTTTAGGGATTATGGCAGAGCAGTGGTGTTCTGGCAGTGTAGTGGGACGTACTGGGGGTGGTGTTTTAGGGTTTAGGGCAGAGCAGTGGTGTTAGGGCAGCGTAGGGGGTCATGCTGAGACTAGTGTTTCAGTGTTTAGGGCAGTGCAGTGGTGTACGGGCCTTGTAGGGGGTCATGCTGGGGCTGGTGTTTCAGGGTTAAGGCTAGAGCAGTGGTGTTCGGCAGTGTAGGTGGACTTCCTGGGGATGGTGTTTCAGGGTTTAGGGCAGTGCAGTGGTGTTAGAGCAGTGTAGGGGATGTGGTGGAGGTGGTGTTTCAGGGTTTAGGGCTATGCAGTGAGGTTCGGGCAGTGTAGGGGGTCGTGCTGGGGCTGGTGTTTCAGTGTTTAGGGCAGTGCAGTGGTGTTCGAGCAGTGTAGGGGGTCGTGCTGGGGCTGGTGTTTCAGGGTTTAGGGCAGTGCAGTGGTGTTCAGGTAGTGTAGGGGGTCATGGTGGGGCTGGTGTTTCAGGGTTTAGGGCACTGCAGTGGTGTTCGGGTAGTGTAGGGGTCATGCTGGGGGCTGGTGTTTCAGGGTTTAGGGCAGTGCAGTAGTGTTCGGGCAGTGTAGGGGGTCGTGGTGGAGGTGGTGTTTCAGGGTTGAGGGCAGTGTAGTGGTGTTCAGGCAGTGTAGGGGTACATGCTGGGGGTGGTGTTTTAGGGTTTAGGGCACAGCAGTGGTGTTCGGGCTGTCTAGGGGGTCATGCAGGGTGTGGTGTTTCAGGGTTTAGGGCAGTGCAGTGGTTCGGGCAGAGTAGGGGGTCATGCAGGGAGTGTTGTTTCAGGGTTTAGGGCAGTGCAGGTGTTTTCGGGCAGTGTAGGGGGTCTTGCTGGGGTGGTGTTTCAGGGTTTAGGACAGTGGTGTTCGGGCAGTGTAGGGGGTCTTGCTGGGGCTGGTGTTTCAGGGTTTAGGGCAGTGCAGTAGTTTTCGGGCAGTGTAGGGGGTCATACTGGAGGTGGTGTTTCAGGGTTTAGGGCAGTGCAGTGGTGTGCTGGCAATGTGAAGGGTCATGCTGGGGCTGGTGTTTTAGGGATTATGGCAGAGCAGTGGTGTTCGGGCAGTGTAGGGGGTCATGCTCAGGTTGGTGTTTCAGGATTTAGGGCAGAGCAGTGGTGTTCGGGCAGTGTAGGGGGGAACGTACTGGGGGTGGTGTTTTAGGGTTTAGGGCAGAGCAGTGGTGTTCGGGCAGTGTAGGAGGTCGTGCTGGGGCTGGTGTTTCGGGGTTTAGGTCGGTGCAGTGGTGTTCGGCCAGTGTAGGGGGTCGTGCTGGGGCTGGTGTTTCAGGGTTTAGGTCGGTGCAGTGGTGTTCGGGCAGTGTAGGGGATCGTGCTGGGGTGATAATTCTGGGTTTAAGGCAGTGGTGTTCGGTGAGTGTAGGGGATAATGCTGGGGCTGGTGTGTCAGGGTTTAGGGCAGTGCACTGGTGTTCGGGCAGTGTATGGGATCATGCTGGGGCTGGTGTTTCAGGGTTTAGGGCAGTGCAGTGGTGTTTGGTTGTGTAGGGGTCATGGTGGGGCTCGTGTTTCAGGGTTTAGTGCAGTGCAGTGGTGTTCAGGTAGTGTAGGAGGTCGTGCTGGGGCTGGTGTTTCAGGGTTTAGGGCAGTGCAGTGTTGTTTGGGCAGTGTAGGGGGTCAAGCTGGGGCTGGTGTTTCAGTGTATAGGGCAGTGCAGTGGTGTTCAGGCAGTGTAGGGGGTCGTGCTGGGGCTGGTGTTTCAGGTTTTAGGTCGGTGCAGTGGTGTTCGGGCAGAGTAGGGGGTTGTGCAGGGGGTGGTGTTTCAGGCTTTAGGGCAGTGCAGTTGTTTTCGGGCAGTGTAGGGGGATGTACTGGGTGTGGTGTTTCAGGTTTTAGGGCAGTGCAGTGGTGTTCGGGCAGTGTGGGGGGTCGTGCTGGGGCTAATGTTTCAGGGTTTAGGGCAGAGCAGTGGTGTTCAGGCAGTGTAGGGGGTCGTGCTGGGGCTGGTGTTTCAGGGTTTAGGGCAGTGCAGTGGTGTTCGGGCTGTTTAGGGTGTCGTGCTGGGGGTGGTGCTTCAGGGTTTAGGGCAGAGCAGTGGTGTTCGGGCAGTTTAGGGTGTCGTGCTGGTGCTGGTGTTTCAGGATTTTGGGCAGAGAAGTGGTGTTCGGGAAGTCTAGGGGGTTGTGCAGGGGGTGGTGTTTCAGGGTTTAGGGCAGTGCAATGGTGTTCGGGCAGTGTAGGGGGTCATGCAGGGGGATGGTGTTTCAGGGTTTAGGGCAGTGCAGTGGTGTCCGGGCAGTGTAGCGGGTCTTGCTGGGTGTGGCGTTTCAGGGTTTAGGGCAGTGCAGTGGTGTTCAGGCAGTGTGAGGAGTCATGCTGGGGCTGGTGTTTTAGGGATTAGGGCAGTGCAGTGGTGTTCGGGCAGTGTAGGGGGTCGTGATGGGGTGGGGTTTCAGGGTTTAGGGCAGAGCAGTGATGTTCGGGCAGTGTAGGGGGTTGTGCTGGTGCTGGTTTTTCAGGATTTAGGGTAGAGCAGTGGTGTTCGGGCAGTGTAGGGGGACGTACTGGGGGTGGTATTTCAGGGTTTATTGCTGAGCAGTGGTGTTCGGGCAGTGTAGGGGGTCTTGCTGGGGATGGTGTTTCAGGGTTTAGGGCAGTGCAGTGGTGTTTGGGCAATGTAGTGGGTCGTGGTGGAGGTGGTGTTTCAGGGTTTTAGGGCAGGGCAGGGGTGTTCGGGCAGTGTAGGGGGCCGTGCTGGGGGTGGTGTTTCAGGGTTTAGGGCAGTGCAGTGGTGCTCGTGGAGTGTAGGGGATCGTGCTGGGGCTGGTGTTTCAGGGTTTAGGGCAGTGCAGTGGTGTTTAGGCAGTGTAGAGGGTCGTGCTGGGGCTGGTATTTCAGGTTTTAGGGCAGTGCAGTGGTGTTCGTGCAGTGTAGGGTGTCGTGCTGGGGGTGGTTTTTCAGGGTTTAGGGCAGAGCAGTGGTGTTCGGCCAGTGTAGGGGGACGTGCTGGGGATGGTGTTTTAGGGTTTAGGGCAGATCAGTGGTGTTCGACCAGTGTAGGGGTCGTGCTGTGGGTGGTGTTTCAGGGTTTAGGGCAGTGCAGTGGTGTTCGGGCAGTGTAGGGGATCTTGCTGGGGCTGGTGTTTCAGGGTTTAGGGCAGTGCAGTGGTGTTCGGGCAGTGTAGGGGGTCGTGCTGGGGTTGGTGTTTCTGGGTTTAGGGCAGTGCAGTGGTGTTCAGACAGTGTAGGAGGTCTTGCTGGGGCTGGTGTTTCAGGGTTTAGGGCAGTGCAGTGGTGTTCGGGCAGTATAGGGGCTCGTTCTGGGGGTGGGGTTTCAAGGTTTAGGGAAGAGCAGTGGTGTTCGGGCATTGTAGGTGGTAGTGCTGGTTTTTCAGGTTTTAGTGTAGAGCAGTGGTGTTCGGGCAGTGTAGGGGGATGTACTGGGGGTGGTGTTTCAGGGTTTAGTGCTGAGCAGTGGTGTTCGGGCAGTGTTGGGGGTCTTGCTGGGGATGGTGTTTTAGGGTTTAGGGCAGTGCAGTGGAGTTCGGGCGATGTAGTGGGTCGTGGTGGAGGTGGTGTTTTAGGGTTTTAGGGCAGGGCACGGGTGTTCGGGCAGTCTAGGGGGCCGTGCTGGAGGTGGTGTTTCAGGGTTTAGGTTAGTGCAGTGGTGCTCGTGCAGTGTAGGGGATCGTGCTGGGGCTGGTGTTTCAGGGTTACGGAAGTAGAGTGGTGTTCGAGCAGTGTAGGGGGTCGTGCTGCGGCTGGTGTTTTAGGGTTTAGAGCAGTGCAGTGGTGTTCGGGCAGTGTAGGGGGTTGAGCTGGGGCTGATGTATAAGGGTTTAGGGCAGTGCAGTGGTGTTCGTGCACTGTAGGAGGTCAAGGTGGGGCTCGTCATTCAGGGTTTAGGGCAGTGCAGTGGTGTTCGGGCAGTATAGGGGGTCATGCTGGGGCTGGTGTTTCAGTGTTTAGGGCAGTGCAGTGGTGTTTAGGCAGTGTGGAGGGTCGTGCTGGGGCTTGTATTTCAGGTTTTAGGGCAGTGCACTGGTGTTCGGGCAGTGTAGGGTGTCATGCTGGGGGTGGTTTTTCAGGGTTTAGGGCAGATCAGTGGTGTTCGAGCAGTGTAGGGGTCGTGCTGGGGTGGTGTTTCAGGGTTTAGGGCAGTGCAGTGGTGTTCGGGCAGTGTAGGGGATCTTGCTGGGGCTGGTGTTTCAGGGTTTAGGGCAGTGCAGTGGTGTTTGGGCAGTGTAGGGGGTCATGCTGGGGTTGGTGTTTCTGGGTTTAGGGCAGTGCAGTGGTGTTCAGACAGTGTAGGGGGTCTTGCTGGGGCTGGTGTTTCAGGGTTTAGGGCAGTGCAGTGGTGTTCGGGCAGTATAGGGGCTCTTTCTGGGGGTGGGGTTTCAGGGTTTAGGGAAGAGCAGTGGTGTTCGGGCATTGTAGGTGGTAGTGCTGGTTTTTCAGGATTTAGTGTAGAGCAGTGGTGTTCGGGCAGTGTAGGGGGACGTACTGGGGGTGGTGTCTCAGGGTTTAGTGCTGAGCAGTGGTGTTCGGGCAGTGTTGGGGGTCTTGCTGGGGATGGTGTTTCAGGGTTCAGGGCAGTGCAGTGGTGTTCGGGCAGTGTAGTGGTTCGTGGTGGAGGTGGTGTTTCAGGGTTTTAGGGCAGGGCAGTGGTGTTCAGGCAGTGTAGGGGGTCGTGCTGGGGGTGGTGTTTCAGGGTTTAGGGCAGAGCAGTGGTGTTCGGGCAGTGTAGGTGGTATTGCTGGTTTTTCAGGTTTTAGTGTAGAGCAGTGGTGTTCGGGCAGTGTAGGGGGACGTACTGGGGGTGGTGTTTAAGGGTTTAGTGCTGAGCATTGGTGTTCGGGCAGGTAAGGGGGTCGTGCAGGAGGTGGTGTTTCAGGGTTTAGGGCAGTGCAGTGGTGTTTGGGGAGTGTAGGGGATCGTGCTGGGGCTGGTGTTTCAGTGTTACGTCAGTGCAGTGGTGTTCGGGCAGAGTAGGGGGTCATGCTGGGACTGGTGTTTGAGGGTTTAGGGCAGTGCAGTCGTGTTTGGGCTGTGTAGAGTCTCGTGCTGGTGCTCGTGTTTCAGGAGTTAGGGCAGAGCAGTGGTGTTCGGGCAGTGTAGGGGGACGTGCTGGGGCTGGTGTGTTAGGGTTTAGGGCAGAGCAGTGGTGTTCGGCCAGTGTAGGGGGACATGCTGGGAGTGGTGTTTCAGGGTTTAGGGCAGAGCAGTGGTGTTCGGGCAGTGGAGGGGGTCATGTTGGGAGTGGTGTTTCAGGGTTTAGGGCAGTGCAGTGGTGTTCAGGCAGTGTAGGGGTACGTGCTGGGGTGGTGTTTTAGGGTTTAGGGCACAGCAGTGGTGTTCGGGCAGTCTAGGGGGTCATGCAGGGGGTGGTGTTTCAGGGTTTAGGGCAGTGCAGTGGTGTTTGGGCAGAGTAGGGGGTCATGCAGGGGGTGTTGTTTCAGGGTTTAGGGCATTGCAGGTGTTTTCAGGCTGTGTAGTGGGTATTGCTGGGGTGGTGCTTCAGGGTTTAGGGCAGTGCTGTAGTTTTTTTTGCCAGTGTAGGGGGTCATACTGGAAGTGGTGTTTCAGGGTTTAGGGAGGTGCAGTGGTGTGCAGGCAGTGTGAATGGTCATGCTGGGGCTGGTGTTTTAGGGATTATGGCAGAGGAGTGGTGTTCGGGCAGTGTAGGGGGTAATGCTCGGGTTGGTGTTTCAGGGTTTAGGGCAGAGCAGTGCTGTTAGGGCAGTGTAGGGGGTTGTGCTGGGACTAGTGTTTCAGTGTTTAGGACAGTGCAGTGGTGTACGGGCCGTGTAGGGGGTCATGCTGGGGCTGGTGTTTCAGGGTTTAGGGCAGAGCAGTGGTGTTGGGCAGTGTAGGGGGACGTACTGGGGATGGTGTTTCAGGGTTTAGGGCAGTGCAGTGATGTTAGGGCAGTGTAGGGGGTCATGGTGGGGCTGGTGTTTCAGGGTTTAGGGCAGTGCAGTGGTGTTCGGGTAGTGTAGGGGTCATGCTGGGGCTGGTGTTTCAGGGTTTAGGGCAGTGCAGTGGTGTTCGGGCTGTGTAGGGGGTCGTGGTGGAGGTGGTGTTTCAGGGTTTTAGGGCAGGGCAGTGGTGTTCGGGTAGTGTAGGGGTTGTGCTGGGGTGGTGTTTAAGGGTTTAGGGCAGTGCAGTGGTGTTCGGTGAGTGTAGGGGATCGTGCCGGGCTGGTGTATCAGGGTTTAGGGCAGTGCACTGGTGTTCGGGCAGTGTAGGGGATCACGCTGGGGCTGGTGTTTCAGGGTTTAGGGCAGTGCACTGGTGTTCGGTTGTTTAGGTATCATAGTGGGGCTCGTGTTTCAGTGTGTAGGGCAGTGCAGTGGTGTTCAGGCAGTGTAGGGGATCGTGCCGGGGCTGGTGTGTCAGGGTTTAGGGCAGTGCACTGGTGTTTGGGCAGTGTAGGGGATCATGCTGGGGCTGGTGTTTCAGGGTTTAGGGCAGTGCACTGGTGTTCGGTTGTGTAGGTATCATAGTGGGGCTGGTGTTTCAGTGTGTAGGGCAGTGCAGTGGTGTTCAGGCAGTGTAGGGGGTCGTGCTGGGGCTGGTGTTTCAGGGTTTAGGTCGGTGCAGTGGTGTTCGGGCAGAGTAGGGGGTCGTGCAGGGGGTGGTGTTTCAGGCTTTAGGGCAGTGCAGTGGTGTTTGGGCTGTGTAGAGTCTCGTGCTGGTGCTCGTGTTTCAGGATTTAGGGCAGAGCAGTGGTGTTCGGGCAGTGTAGGGGGACGTGCTGGGGCTGGTGTTTCAGGGTTTAGGGCAGAGCAGTGGTGTTCGGCCAGTGTAGGGGGACATGCTGGGGGTGGTGTTTCAGGGTTTAGGGCAGAGCAGTGGTGTTCGGGCAGTGGAGGGGGTCATGTTGGGAGTGGTGTTTCAGGGTTCAGGGCAGTGCAGTGGTGTTCAGGCAGTGTAGGGGTACGTGCTGGGGGTGGTGTTTTAGGGTTTAGGGCACAGCAGTGGTGTTCGGGCAGTCTAGGGGGTCATGCAGGGGGTGGTGTTTCAGGGTTTAGGGCAGTGCAGTGGTGTTTGGGCAGAGTAGGGGGTCATGCAGGGGGTGTTGTTTCAGGGTTTAGGGCATTGCAGGTGTTTTCGGGCTGTGTAGTGGGTATTGCTGGGGTGGTGCTTCAGGGTTTAGGGCAGTGCTGTAGTTTTTTTTGGCAGTGTAGGGGGTCATACTGGAAGTGGTGTTTCAGGGTTTAGGGAGGTGCAGTGGTGTGCAGGCAGTGTGAATGGTCATGCTGGGGCTGGTGTTTTAGGGATTATGGCAGAGGAGTGGTGTTCGGGCAGTGTAGGGGGTAATGCTCGGGTTGGTGTTTCAGGGTTTAGGGCAGAGCAGTGCTGTTAGGGCAGTGTAGGGGGTTGTGCTGGGACTAGTGTTTCAGTGTTTAGGACAGTGCAGTGGTGTACGGGCCGTGTAGGGGTTCATGCTGGGGCTGGTGATTCAGGGTTTAGGGCAGTGCAGTGGTGTTCGGGCAGTGTAGGGGGTCGTGCTGGGGCTGGTGTTTCAGGGTTTAGGGCAGAGCAGTGGTGTTGGGCAGTGTAGGGGGACGTACTGGGGATGGTGTTTCAGGGTTTAGGGCAGTGCAGTGGTGTTCAAGCAGAGTCGGGGGTCATGCTGGGGCTGGTGTTTCAGGGTTTAGGGCTATGCAGTGAGGTTCGGGTAGTGTAGGGGTCATGCTGGGACTGGTGTTTCAGTGTTTAGGGCAGTGCAGTGGTGTTCAAGCAGAGTCAGGGGTCATGCTGGGGCTGGTGTTTCAGGGTTTAGGGCAGTGCAGTGGTGTTCGGGTAGTGTAGGGGGTCATGGTGGGGCTGGTGTTTCAGGGTTTAGGGCAGTGCAGTGGTGTTCAAGCAGAGTCGGGGGTCATGCTGGGGCTGGTGTTTCAGGGTTTAGGGCAGTGCAGTGGTGTTCGGGTAGTGTAGGGGGTCATGGTGGGGCTGGTGTTTCAGGGTTTAGGGCAGTGCAGTGGTGTTCGGGTAGTGTAGGGGTCATGCTGGGGCTGGTGTTTCAGGGTTTAGGTCAGTGCAGTGGTGTTCGGGCTGTGTAGGGGGTCATGGTGGAGGTGGTGTTTCAGGGTTTTAGGGCAGGGCAGTGGTGTTCGGGTAGTGTAGGGGTTGTGCTGGGGTGGTGTTTAAGGGTTTAGGGCAGTGTAGTGGTGTTCGGTGAGTGTAGGGGATCGTGCCGGGCTGGTGTATCAGGGTTTAGGGCAGTGCACTGGTGTTCGGGCAGTGTAGGGGATCATGCTGGGGCTGGTGTTTCAGGGTTTAGGGCAGTGCACTGGTGTTCGGTTGTTTAGGTATCATAGTGGGGCTCGTGTTTCAGTGTGTAGGGCAGTGCAGTGGTGTTCAGGCAGTGTAGGGGATCGTGCCGGGGCTGGTGTGTCAGGGTTTAGGGCAGTGCACTGGTGTTCGGGCAGTGTAGGGGATCATGCTGGGGCTGGTGTTTCAGGGTTTAGGGCAGTGCACTGGTGTTCGGTTGTGTAGGTATCATAGTGGGGCTCGTGTTTCAGTGTGTAGGGCAGTGCAGTGGTGTTCAGGCAGTGTAGGGGGTCGTGCTGGGGCTGGTGTTTCAGGGTTTAGGTCGGTGCAGTGGTGTTCGGGCAGAGTAGGGGGTCGTGCAGGGGGTGGTGTTTCAGGCTTTAGGGCAGTGCAGTTGTTTTCGGGCAGTGTAGGGGGACGTACTGGGGGTGGTGTTCAGGTTTTAGGGCAGTGCAATGGTGTTCGGGCAGGTGTAGGGGGTTGTGCTGGTGCTGGTTTTTCAGGATTTAGGGTAGAGCAGTGGTGTTCGGGCAATGTAGGGGGGCGTACTGGGGGTGGTGTTTCAGGCTTTAGTGCTGAGCAGTGGTATTCAGGCAGTGTAGGGGGTCTTGCTGGGGATGGTGTTTCAGGGTTTAGGGCAGTGCAGTGGTGCTCGTGGAGTGTAGGGGATCATGCTGGGGCTGGTGTTTCAGGTTTATGGAAGTGCAGTGGTGTTTAGGCAGTGTAGAGGGTCGTGCCGGGGGTGGTGTTTCAGGGTTTAGGGCAGAGCAGTGGTGTTCAGCCAGTGTAGGGGGACGTGCTGGGGGTGGTGTTTCAGGGTTTAGGGCAGATCAGTGGTGTTCGGGCAGTGTAGGGGTTGTGCTGGGGGTGGTGTTTCAGGGTTTAGGGCAGTGCAGTGGTGTTCGGGCAGTGTAGGGGATCTTGCTGGGGCTGGTGTTTCAGGGTTTAAAGGCAGTGCCGTGGTGTTCGGGCAGTGTAGGGGGTCTTGCTGGGGCTGGTGTTTCAGGGTTTAGGGCAGTGCAGTGGTGTTCGGGCAGTATAGGGGCTTGTTCTGGGGGTGGGGTTTCAGGGTTTAGGGAAGAGCAGTGGTGTTCGGGCATTGTAGGTGGTAGTGCTGGTTTTTCAGGATTTATTGTAGAGCAGTGGTGTTCGGGCAGTGTATGGGGACGTACTGGGGGTGGTGCTTCAGGGTTTAGTGCTGAGCAGGTGTGTTGGGCAGTGTTGGGGGTATTGCTGGGGATGGTGTTTCAGGGTTTAGGGCAGTGCAGTGGTGTTCGGGCAGTGTAGTGGTTCGTGGTGAAGGTGGTGTTTCAGGGTTTTAGGGCAGGGCAGTGGTGTTCAGGCAGTGTAGGGGGTCGTGCTGGGGGTGGGGTTTCAGGGATTAGGGCAGAGCAGTGGTGTTCGGGCAGTGTAGGTGGTAGTGCTGGTTTTTCAGGCTTTAGTGTAGAGCAGTGGTGTTCGGGCAGTGTAGGGGGACGTACTGGGGGTGGTGTTTAAGGGTTTAGTGCTGAGCAGTGGTGTTCGGGCAGTGTTGGGGTCTTGCTGGTGATGGTGTTTCAGGGTTTAGGGCAGTGCAGTGGTGTTCTCGCAGTGTAGTGTGTCGTGGTGGAGGTGGTGTTTCAGGGTTTTAGGGCAGGGAAGTGGTGTTCGGGCAGGTAAGGGGATCGTGCAGGGGGTGGTGTTTCAGGGTTTAAGGCAGTGCATTGGTGTTTGGGGAGTGTAGGGGATTGTGCTGGGGCTGGTGTTTCAGTGTTATGTCAGTGCATTGGTGTTCGGGCAGTGTAGAGGGTCATGCTGGGACTGGTGTTTCAGGGTTTAGGGCAGAGCAGTGGTGTTCGGCCAGTGTAGGGGACGTGCTGGGGCTGGTGTTTCAGGGTTTAGGGCAGAGCAGTGGTGTTCGGGCAGTGTAGGGGGTCATGCTGGGAGTGGTGTTTCAGGGTTTAGGGCAGTGCAGTGGTGTTCAGGCAGTGTAGGGGGACGTGCTGGGGGTGGTGTTTTAGGGTTTAGGGCACAGCAGTGGTGTTTGGGCAGTCTAGGGGGTCATGCAGGGGGTGGTGTTTCAGGGTTTAGGGCAGTGCAGTGGTGTTCGGGCAGAGTAGGGGGTCATCCAGGGAGTGTTGTTTCAGGGTTTAGGGCAGTGCAGGTGTTTTCGGGTAGTGTAGGGGGTCTTGGTGGGGTGGTGTTTCAGGGTATAGGGCAGTGGTGTTCGGGCAGTGTAGGGGGTCTTGCTGGGGCTGGTGTTTCAGGGTTTAGGGCAGTGCAGTAGTTTTCGGGCAGTGTAGGGGGTCATACTGGAGGTGGTGTTTCAGGGTTTAGGGCAATGCATTGATGTGCAGGCAGTGTGAAGGGTCATGCTGGGGCTTGTGTTTTAGGGATTATGGCAGAGCAGTGGTGTGCGGGCAGTGTAGGGGGTCATGCTCGGGTTGGTGTTTCAGGGTTTAGGGCAGTGCAGTGGTGTTCAGGCAGTGGAGGGGTACGTGCTGGGGGTGGTGGTTTAGGGTTTAGGGCACAGCAGTGGTGTTCGGGCAGTCTAGGGGGTCATGCAGGGGGTGGTGTTTCAGGGTTTAGGGCAGTGCAGTGGTGTTTGGGCAGAGTAGGGGGTCATGCAGGGGGTGTTGTTTCAGGGTTTAGGGCATTGCAGGTGTTTTCAAGCCGTGTAGGGGGTATTGCTGGGGTGGTGTTTCAGTGTTTAGGGCAGTGGTGTTCGGGCAGTGTAGGGGGTCTTGCTGGGGCTGGTGTTTCAGGGTTTAGGGCAGAGCAGAAGTTTTTTTTGGCAGTGTAGGGGGTCATACTGGAGGTGGTGTTTCAGGGTTTAGGGAGGTGCAGTGGTGTGCAGGCAGTGTGAATGGTCATGCTGGGTCTGGTGTTTTAGGGATTATGGCAGGGCAGTGGTGTTCGGGCAGTGTAGGGGGTCATGCTCGGGTTGGTGTTTCAGGGTTTAGGGCAGAGCAGTGCTGTTAGGGCAGTGTAGGGGGTTGTGCTGGGACTAGTGTTTCAGTGTTTAGGGCAGTGCAGTGCAGTGGTGTACGGGCCGTGTAGGGGGTCATGCTGGGGCTGGTGATTCAGGGTTTAGGGCAGTGCAGTGGTGTTCGGGCAGTGTAGGGGGACGTGCTGGGGCTGGTGTTTCAGGGTTTAGGGCAGAGCAATGGTGTTGGGCAGTGTAGGGGGACGTACTGGGGATGGTGTTTCAGGGTTTAGGGCAGTGCAGTGGTGTTAGAGCAGTGTAGGGGGTCGTGGTGGAGGTGGTGTTTCAGGGTTTAGGGCTATGCAGCGAGGTTCGGGTAGTGTAGGGGGTCATGTTGGGGCTGGTGTTTCAGTGTTTAGGGCAGTGCAGTGGTGTTCGAGCAGAGTCGGGGGTCATGCTGAGGCTGGTGTTTCAGGGTTTAGGGCAGTGCAGTGGTGTTCAGGTAGTGTAGGGGGTCACGGTGAGGCTGGTGTTTCAGGGTTTAGGGCAGTGCAGTGGTGTTCGGGTAGTGTAGGGGTCATGCTGGGGCTGGTGTTTCAGGGTTTAGGGCAGTGCAGTGGTGTTCGGGCAGTGTAGGGGGTCGTGGTGGAGGTGGTGTTTCAGGGTTTTAGGGCAGGGCAGTGGTGTTCGGGTAGTATAGGGGTTGTGCTGGGGTGGTGTTTCAGGGTTTAGGGCAGTGCAGTGGTGTTCGGTGAGTGTAGGGGATCGTGCTGGGGCTGGTGTGTCAGGGTTTAGGGCAGTGCACTGGTGTTCGGGCAGTGTAGGGGATCATGCTGGGGCTGGTGTTTCAGGGTTTAGGGCAGTGCACTGGTGTTCGGTTGTGTAGGTGTCATAGTTGGGCTCGTGTTTCAGGGTTTAGTGCAGTGCAGTGGTGTTCAGGTAGTGTAGGAGGTCGTGCTGGGGCTGGTGTTTCAGGGTTTAGGGCAGTGCAGTGGTGTTTGAGCAGTGTAGGGGGTCGTGCTGGGGCTGGTGTTTCAGTGTGTAGGGCAGTGCAGTGGTGTTCAGGCAGTGTAGGGGGTCATGCTGGGGCTGGTGTTTCAGGGTTTAGGTTGGTGCAGTGGTGTTCGGGCAGAGTAGGGGGTCGTGCAGGGGGTGGTGTTTCAGGCTTTAGGGCAGTGTAGTTGTTTTCGGGCAGTGTAGGGGGTTGTGCTGGTGCTGGTTTTTCAGGATTTAGGGTAGAGCAGTGGTGTTCGGGCAATGTAGGGGGACGTACTGGGGGTGGTGTTTCAGGGTTTAGTGCTGAGCAGTGGTATTCAGGCAGTGTAGGGGGTCTTGCTGGGGATGGTGTTTCAGGGTTTAGGGCAGTGCAGTGGTGTTCGGGCAATGAAGTGGGTCGTTGTGGAGGTGGTGTTTCAGGGTTTTAGGGCTGGACAGGGGTGTTCGGGCAGTGTAGGGGGCCGTGCTGGGGGTGGTGTTTCAGGGTTTTAGGGCTGGACAGGGGTGTTCGGGCAGTGTAGGGGGCCGTGCTGGGGGTGGTGTTTCAGGGTTTAGGGCAGTGCAGTGGTGTTCAGGCAGTGTAGGGGGACGTGCTGGGGCTTGTATTTCAGGTTTTAGGGTAGTGCCATGGTGTTCGGGCAGTGTAGGGTGTCGTGCTGGGGGTGGTGTTTCAGGGTGTAGGGCAGAGCAGTGGTGTTCAGCCAGTGTAGGGGGACGTGCTGGGGGTGGTGTTTCAGGGTTTAGGGCAGATCAGTGGTGTTCGGGCAGTGTAGTGGTTGTGCTGGGGGTGGTGTTTCAGGGTTTAGGGCAGTGCAGTGGTGTTCGGGCAGTGTAGGGGATCTTGCTGGGGCTGGTGTTTCAGGGTTTAGGGCAGTGCCGTAGTGTTCAGGCAGTGTAGGGGGTCTTGCTGGGGCTGGTGTTTCAGGGTTTAGGGCAGTGCAGTGCAGTGGTGTTCGGGCAGTATAGGGGCTCGTTCTGGGGGTGTGGTTTCATGGTTTAGGGAAGAGCAGTGGTGTTCGGGCATTGTAGGTGGTAGTGCTGGTTTTTCAGGATTTAGTGTAGAACAGTGGTGTTCGGGCAGTGTATGGGGACGTACTGGGGGTGGTGCTTCAGGGTTTAGTGCTGAGCAGGTGTGTTCGGGCAGTGTTGGGGGTCTTGCTGGGGATGGTGTTTTAGGGTTTAGGGCAGTGCAGTGGTGTTCGGGCAGTGTAGTGGTTCGTGGTGAAGGTGGTGTTTCAGGGTTTTAGGGCAGAGCAGTGGTGTTCAGGCAGTTTAGGGGGTCATGCTGGGGGTGGGGTTTCAGGGATTAGGGCAGTGTAGGGGTGTTCGGGCAGTATAGGGGCTCGTTCTGGGGGTGTCGTTTCATGGTTTAGGGAAGAGGAGTGGTGTTCGGGCATTGTAGGTGGTAGTGCTGGTTTTTCAGGATTTAGTGTAGAGCAGTGGTGTTCGGGCAGTGTTGGGGGTCTTGCTGGGGATGGTGTTTCAGGGTTTAGTGCTGAGCAGTGGTGTTCGGGCAGTGTTGGGGGTCTTGCTGGGGATGGTGTTTCAGGGTTTAGTGCTGAGCAGTGGTGTTCGGGCAGTGTTGGGGGTCTTGCTGGGGATGGTGTTTCAGGGTTTAGGGCAGTGCAGTGGTGTTCGGGCAGTGTAGTGGTTCGTGGTGGAGGTGGTGTTTCAGGGTTTTAGGGCAGGGCAGTGGTGTTCAGGCAGTGTAGGGGGTCATGCTGGGGGTGGGGTTTCAGGGATTAGGGCAGAGCAGGGGTGTTCGGGCAGTGTAGGTGGTAGTGCTGGTTTTTCAGGCTTTAGTGTAGAGCAGTGGTGTTCGGGCAGTGTAGGGGGACGTACTGGGGTGGTATTTAAGGGTTTAGTGCTGAGCAGAGGTGTTCGGGCAGTGTTGGGGGTCTTGCTGGTGATGGTGTTTCAGGGTTTAGGGCAGTGCAGTGGTGTTCTAGCAGTGTAGTGGGTCGTGGTGGAGGTGGTGTTTCAGGGTTTTAGGGCAGGGCAGTGGTGTTCGGGCAGGTAAGGGGGTCGTGCAGGGGCTGGTGTTTCAGGGTTTAGGGCAGTGCAGTGGTGTTTGGGGAGTGTAGGGGATCGTGCTGGGGCTGGTGTTTCAGTGTTATGTCAGTGCAGTGGTGTTCGGGCAGTGTAGGGGGTCATGCTGTGACTGGTGTTTGAGGGTTTAGGGCAGTGCAGTGGTGTTCGGGCAGTGTAAAGGGTCATGCTGGGGGTGGTGTTTCAGGATTTAGGGCAGAGCAGTGGTGTTCGGCCAGTGTAGAGTGACGTGCTGTGGCTGGTGTTTCATGGTTTAGGGCAGAGCACTTGTGTTCGGGCAGTGTAGGGGGTCATGCTGGGAGTGGTGTTTCAGGGTTTAGGGCAGTGCAGTGGTGTTCAGGCAGTGTAGGGGGACGCGCTAGGGGTGGTGTTTTAGGGTTTAGGGCACAGCAGTGCGGTTCGGGCAGTCTAGGGGGTCATGCAGGGGGTGGTGTTTCAGGGTTTAGGGCAGTGCAGTGGTGTTTGGGCAGAGTAGGGGGTCATGCAGGGGGTGTTGTTTCAGGGATTAGGGCAGTGCAGGTGTTTTCGGGCAGTGTAGGGGGTCTTGCTGGGGTGGTGTTTCAGGGTTTAGGGCAGTGGTGTTCGGGCAGTGTAGGGGGTCTTGCTGGGGCTGGTGTTTCAGGGTTTAGGGCAGTGCAGTAGTTTTCGGGCAGTGTAGGGGGTCATACTGGATGTGGTGTTTCAGGGTTTAGGGCAGTGCAGTGGTGTGCAGGCAGTGTGAAGGGTCATGCTGCGGCTGGTGTTTTAGGGATTATGGCAGAGCAGTGGTGTTCGGGCAGTGTAGGGGGTCATGCTCGGGTTGGTGTTTCAGGGTTTAGGGCAGAGCAGTGGTGTTCGGGCAGTGTAGGGGAACATTCTGGGGGTGGTGTTTTAGGGTTTAGGGCAGAGCAGTGGTGTTTTGGCAGTGTAGGGGTCGTGCTGGGGGTGGTGTTTCAGGGTTTAGAGCAGTGCAGGGGTGTTTGGGCAGTGTAGGGGATCTTTCTAGGGCTGGTGTTTCAGGGTTTAGGGCAGTGCAGTGGTGTTCGGACAGTGTAGGGGGTCTTGCTGGGGCTGGTGTTTCAGGGTTTAGGGCAGTGCAGTGGTGTTCGGGCAGTATAGGGGCTCGTTCTGGGGGTGGGGTTTCAGGGTTTAGGGAAGAGCAGTGGTGTTTGGGCATTGTAGGTGGTAGTGCTGGTTTTTCAGGATTTAGTGTAGAGCAGTGGTGTTCGGGCAGTGTAGGGGGACGTACTGGGGGTGGTGTTTCAGGGTTTAGTGCTGAGCAGTGGTGTTCGGGCAGTGTTGGGGGTCTTGCTGGGGATGGTGTTTCAGGGTTTAGGGCAGTGCACTGGTGTTCGGGCAGTGTAGGGGATCATGCTGGGGCTGGTGTTTCAGGGTTTAGGGCAGTGCACTGGTGTTCGGTTGTGTAGGTGTCATAGTGGGGCTCGTGTTTCAGGGTTTAGTGCAGTGCAGTGGTGTTCAGGTAGTGTAGGAGGTCGTGCTGGGGCTGGTGTTTCAGGGTTTAGGGCAGTGCAGTGGTGTTCGAGCAGTGTAGGGGGTCATGCTGGGGCTGGTGTTTCAGTGTGTAGGGCAGTGCAGTGGTGTTCAGGCAGTGTAGGGGGTCATGCTGGGGCTGGTGTTTCAGGGTTTAGGTTGGTGCAGTGGTGTTCGGGCAGAGTAGGGGGTCGTGCAGGGGGTGGTGTTTCAGGCTTTAGGGCAGTGTAGTTGTTTTCGGGCAGTGTGGGGGGACGTACTGGGGGTGGTGTTCAGGTTTTAGGGCAGTGCAATGGTGTTCGGGCAGTGTAGGGGTTTGTGCTGGTGCTGGTTTTTCAGCATTTAGGGTAGAGCAGTGGTGTTCGGGCAATGTAGGGGGACGTACTGGGGGTGGTGTTTGAGGGTTTAGTGCTGAGCAGTGGAATTCAGGCAGTGTAGGGGGTCTTGCTGGGGATGGTGTTTCAGGGTTTAGGGCAGTGCAGTGGTGTTCGGGCAATGTAGTGGGTCGTTGTGGAGGTGGTGTTTCAGGGTTTTAGGGCTGGACAGGGGTGTTCGGGCAGTGTAGGGGGCCGTGCTGGGGGTGGTGTTTCAGGGTTTAGGGCAGTGCAGTGGTGCTCGTGGAGTGTAGGGGATCATGCTGGGGCTGGTGTTTCAGGGTTACGGAAGTGCAGTGTAGGGGGACGTGCTGGGTGTGGTGTTTCAGGGTTTAGGGCAGATCAGTGGTGTTCGGGCAGTGTAGTGGTTGTGCTGGGGCTGGTGTTTCAGGGTTTAGGGCAGTGCCGTGGTGTTCGGGCAGTGTAGGGGGTCTTGCTGGGGCTGGTGTTTCAGGGTTTAGGGCAGTGCAGTGGTGTTCGGGCAGTATAGGGGCTCGTTCTGGGGGTGTGGTTTCATGGTTTAGGGAAGAGCAGTGGTGATCGGGCATTGTAGGTGGTAGTGCTGGTTTTTCAGGATTTAGTGTAGAGCACTGGTGTTCGGGTAGTGTATGGGGACGTACTGGGGGTGGTGCTTCAGGGTTTAGTGCTGAGCAGGTGTGTTCGGGCAGTGTTGGGGGTCTTGCTGGGGATGGTGTTTTAGGGTTTAGGGCAGTGCAGTGGTGTTCGGGCAGTGTAGTGGTTCGTGGTGAAGGTGGTGTTTCAGGGTTTTAGGGCAGAGCAGTGGTGTTCAGGCAGTTTAGGGGGTCGTGCTGGGGGTGGGGTTTCAGGGATTAGGGCAGAGCAGTGGTGTTCGGGCAGTGTAGGTGGTAGTGCTGGTTTTTCAGGTTTTAGTGTAGAGCAGTGGTGTTCGGCCAGTGTAGGGGGACGTACTGGGGGTGGTGTTTAAGGGTTTAGTGCTGAGCAGTGGTGTTCGGGCAGTATTGGGGGTCTTGCTGGTGATAGTGTTTCAGGGTTTAGGGCAGTGCAGTGGTGTTCTCGCAGTGTAGTGGGTCGTGGTGGAGGTGGTGTTTCAGGGTTTTAGGGCAGGGAAGTGGTGTTCGGGCAGGTAAGGGGGTCGTGCAGGGGGTGGTGTTTCAGGGTTTAGGGCAGTGCAGTGGTGTTTGGGGAGTGTAGGGGATCGTGCTGGGGCTGGTGTTTGAGGGTTTAGGGCAGAGCAGTGGTGTTCGGCCAGTGTAGGGGACGTGCTGGGGCTGGTGTTTCAGGGTTTAGGGCTAAGCAGTGGTGTTCGGGCAGTGTAGGGGGTCATGCTGGGAGTGGTGTTTCAGGGTTTAGGGCAGTGCAGTGGTGTTCGGGCAGAGTAGGAGGTCATGCAGGGAGTGTTGATTCAGGGTTTAGGGCAGTGCAGGTGTTTTCGGGTAGTGTAGGGGGTCTTGCTGGGGTGGTGTTTCAGGGTATAGGCCAGTGGTGTTCGGGCAGTGTCGGGGGTCTTGCTGGAGGTGGTGTTTTAGGGTTTAGGGCAATGCATTGGTGTGCAGGCAGTGTGAAGGGTCATGCTGGGGCTTGTGCTTTAGGGATTATGGCAGAGCAGTGGTGTGCGGGCAGTGTAGGGGGTCATGCTCGGGTTGGTGTTTCAGGGTTTAGGGCAGAGCAGTGGTGTTTGGGCAGTGTAGGGGGACGTACTGGGGGTGGTGTTTTAGGGTTTAGGGCAGAGAAGTGGTGTTCGGGCAGTGTAGGGGGTCGTGCTGGGACTGGTGTTTCGGTGTTTAGGGCAGTGCAGTGGTGTACGGGCCGTGTAGGGGGACGTGCTGGGGCTGGTGTTTCAGGGTTTAGGGCAGTGCAGTGGTGTTCAGGCAGTGTAGGGGGACGCGCTAGGGGTGGTGTTTTAGGGTTTAGGGCACAGCAGTGCGGTTCGGGCAGTCTAGGGGGTCATGCAGGGGGTGGTGTTTCAGGGTTTAGGGCAGTGCAGTGGTGTTTGGGCAGAGTAGGGGGTCATGCAGGGGGTGTTGTTTCAGGGATTAGGGCAGTGCAGGTGTTTTCGGGCAGTGTAGGGGGTCTTGCTGGGGTGGTGTTTCAGGGTTTAGGGCAGTGGTGTTCGGGCAGTGTAGGGGGTCTTGCTGGGGCTGGTGTTTCAGGGTTTAGGGCAGTGCAGTAGTTTTCGGGCAGTGTAGGAGGTCATACTGGAGATGGTGTTTCAGGGTTTAGGGCAGAGCAGTGCTGTTAGGGCAGTGTAGGGGTTTGTGCTGGGACTAGTGTTTCAGTGTTTAGGGCAGTGCAGTGGTGTACGGGCCATGTAGGGGGTCATGCTGGGGCTGGTGATTCAGGGTTTAGGGCAGTGCAGTGGTGTTCGGGCAGTGTAGGGGGACATGCTGGGGCTGGTGTTTCAGGGTTTAGGGCAGAGCAATGGTGTTGGGCAGTGTAGGGGGACGTACTGGGGATGGTGTTTCAGGGTTTAGGGCAGTGCAGTGGTGTTAGAGCAGTGTAGGGGGTCGTGGTGGAGGTGGTGTTTCAGGGTTTAGGGCTATGCAGTGAGGTTCGGGTAGTGTAGGGGGTCATGTTGGGGCTGGTGTTTCAGTGTTTAGAGCAGTGCAGTGGTGTTCGAGCAGAGTCGGGGGTCATGCTGAGGCTGGTGTTTCAGGGTTTAGGGCAGTGCAGTGGTGTTCAGGTAGTGTAGGGGGTCACGGTGAGGCTGGTGTTTCAGGGTTTAGGGCAGTGCAGTGGTGTTCGGGTAGTGTAGGGGTCATGCTGGGGCTGGTGTTTCAGGGTTTAGGGCAGTGCAGTGGTGTTCGGGCAGTGTAGGGGGTCGTGGTGGAGGTGGTGTTTCAGGGTTTTAGGGCAGGGCAGTGGTGTTCGGGTAGTGTAGGGGTTGTGCTGGGGTGGTGTTTCAGGGTTTAGGGCAGTGCAGTGGTGTTCGGTGAGTGTAGGGGATCGTGCTGGGGCTGGTGTGTCAGGGTTTAGGGCAGTGCACTGGTGTTCGGGCAGTGTAGGGGATCATGCTGGGGCTGGTGTTTCAGGGTTTAGGGCAGTGCACTGGTGTTCGGTTGTGTAGGTGTCATAGTGGGGCTCGTGTTTCAGGGTTTAGTGCAGTGCAGTGGTGTTCAGGTAGTGTAGGAGGTCGTGCTGGGCCTCGTGTTTCATGGTTTAGGGCCGTGCAGTGGTGTTCGAGCAGTGTAGGGGGTCGTGCTGGGGCTGGTGTTTCAGTGTGTAGGGCAGTGCAGTGGTGTTCAGGCAGTGTAGGGGGTCATGCTGGGGCTGGTGTTTCAGGGTTTAGGTTGGTGCAGTGGTGTTCGGGCAGAGTAGGGGGTCGTGCAGGGGGTGGTGTTTCAGGCTTTAGGGCAGTGTAGTTGTTTTTGGGCAGTGTAGGGGGACGTACTGGGGGTGGTGTTCAGGTTTTAGGGCAGTGCAATGGTGTTCGGGCAGTGTAGGGGGTTGTGCTGGTGCTGGTGTTTCAGGGTTTTAGGGCAGGGCAGTGGTGTTTGGGCAATGTAGGGGGACGTACTGGGGGTGGTGTTTCAGGGTTTAGTGCTGAGCAGTGGTGTTCGGGCAGTGTAGGTGGTAGTGCTGGTTTTTCAAGCTTTAGTGTAGAGCAGTGGTGTTCGGGCAGTGTAGGGGGACGTACTGGGGGTGGTGTTTAAGGGTTTAGTGCTGAGCAGTGGTGTTCGGGCAGTGTTGGGGTCTTGCTGGTGATGGTGTTTCAGGGTTTAGGGCAGTGCAGTGGTGTTCTCGCAGTGTAGTGGGTCGTGGTGGAGGTGGTGTTTCAGGGTTTTAGGGTAGGGAAGTGGTGTTCGGGCAGGTAAGGGGGTCGTGCAGGGGGTGGTGTTTCAGGGTTTAGGGCAGTGCAGTGGTGTTTGGGGAGTGTAGGGGATCGTGCTGGGGCTGGTGTTTCAGTGTTACGTCAGTGCATTGGTATTCGGGCAGTGTAGAGGGTCATGCTGGGACGTTTGTTTGAGGGTTTAGGGCAGAGCAGTGGTGTTCGGCCAGTGTAGGGGACGTGCTGGGGCTGGTGTTTCAGGGTTTAGGGCAGAGCAGTGGTGTTCGGGCAGTGTAGGGGGTCATGCTGGGAGTGGTGTTTCAGGGTTTAGGGCAGTGCAGTGGTGTTCAGGCAGTGTAGGGGGACGTGCTGGGGGTGGTGTTTTAGGGTTTAGGGCACAGCAGTGGTGTTCGGGCAGTCTAGGGGGTCATGCAGGGGGTGGTGTTTCAGGGTTTAGGGCAGTGCAGTGGTGTTCGGGCAGAGTAGGGGGTCATCCAGGGAGTGTTGTTTCAGGGTTTAGGGCAGTGCAGGTGTTTTCGGGTAGTGTAGGGGGTCTTGGTGGGGTGGTGTTTCAGGGTATAGGGCAGTGGTGTTCGGGCAGTGTAGGGGGTCTTGCTCGGGCTGGTGTTTCAGGGTTTAGGGCAGTGCAGTAGTTTTCGGGCAGTGTAGGGGGTCATACTGGAGGTGGTGTTTCAGGGTTTAGGGCAATGCATTGGTGTGCAGGCAGAGTGAAGGGTCATGCTGGGGCTTGTGTTTTAGGGATTATGGCAGAGCAGTGCTGTGCGGGCAGTGTAGGGGGTCATGCTCGGGTTGGTGTTTCAGGGTTTAGGGCAGTGCAGTGGTGTTCAGGCAGTGTAGGGGTACGTGCTGGGGGTGGTGTTTTAGGGTTTAGGGCACAGCAGTGGTGTTCGGGCAGTCTAGGGGGTTATGCAGGGGGTGGTGTTTCAGGGTTTAGGGCAGTGCAGTGGTGTTTGGGCAGAGTAGGGGGTCATGCAGGGGGTGTTGTTTCAGGGTTTAGGGCATTGCGGGTGTTTTCAAGCCGTGTAGGGGGTATTGCTGGGGTGGTGTTTCAGTGTTTAGGGCAGTGGTGTTTGGGCAGTGTAGGGGGTCTTGCTGGGGCTGGTGTTTCAGGGTTTAGGGCAGTGCAGTAGTTTTTTTGGGCAGTGTAGGGGGTCATACTGTAGGTGGTTTTTCAGGGTTTAGGGAGGTGCAGTGGTGTGCAGGCAGTGTGAATGGTCATGCTGGGGCTGGTGTTTTAGGGATTATGGCAGAGAATTTGTGTTCGGGCAGTGTAGGGGGTCATGCTCAGGTTGGTGTTTCAGGGTTTAGGGCAGAGCAGTGCTGTTAGGGCAGTGTAGGGGGTTGTGCTGGGACTAGTGTTTCAGTGTTTAGGGCAGTGCAGTGGTGTACGGGCCATGTAGGGGGTCATGCTGGGGCTGGTGATTCAGGGTTTAGGGCAGTGCAGTGGTGTTCGGGCAGTGTAGGGGGACATGCTGGGGCTGGTGTTTCAGGGTTTAGGGCAGAGCAATGGTGTTGGGCAGTGTAGGGGGACGTACTGGGGATGGTGTTTCAGGGTTTAGGGCAGTGCAGTGGTGTTAGAGCAGTGTAGGGGGTCGTGGTGGAGGTGGTGTTTCAGGGTTTAGGGCTATGCAGTGAGGTTCGGGTAGTGTAGGGGGTCATGTTGGGGCTGGTGTTTCAGTGTTTAGAGCAGTGCAGTGGTGTTCGAGCAGAGTCGGGGGTCATGCTGAGGCTGGTGTTTCAGGGTTTAGGGCAGTGCAGTGGTGTTCAGGTAGTGTAGGGGGTCACGGTGAGGCTGGTGTTTCAGGGTTTAGGGCAGTGCAGTGGTGTTCGGGTAGTGTAGGGGTCATGCTGGGGCTGGTGTTTCAGGGTTTAGGGCAGTGCAGTGGTGTTCGGGCAGTGTAGGGGGTCGTGGTGGAGGTGGTGTTTCAGGGTTTTAGGGCAGGGCAGTGGTGTTCGGGTAGTGTAGGGGTTGTGCTGGGGTGGTGTTTCAGGGTTTAGGGCAGTGCAGTGGTGTTCGGTGAGTGTAGGGGATCGTGCTGGGGCTGGTGTGTCAGGGTTTAGGGCAGTGCACTGGTGTTCGGGCAGTGTAGGGGATCATGCTGGGGCTGGTGTTTCAGGGTTTAGGGCAGTGCACTGGTGTTCGGTTGTGTAGGTGTCATAGTGGGGCTCGTGTTTCAGGGTTTAGTGCAGTGCAGTGGTGTTCAGGTAGTGTAGGAGGTCGTGCTGGGCCTCGTGTTTCATGGTTTAGGGCCGTGCAGTGGTGTTCGAGCAGTGTAGGGGGTCGTGCTGGGGCTGGTGTTTCAGTGTGTAGGGCAGTGCAGTGGTGTTCAGGCAGTGTAGGGGGTCATGCTGGGGCTGGTGTTTCAGGGTTTAGGTTGGTGCAGTGGTGTTCGGGCAGAGTAGGGGGTCGTGCAGGGGGTGGTGTTTCAGGCTTTAGGGCAGTGTAGTTGTTTTTGGGCAGTGTAGGGGGACGTACTGGGGGTGGTGTTCAGGTTTTAGGGCAGTGCAATGGTGTTCGGGCAGTGTAGGGGGTTGTGCTGGTGCTGGTGTTTCAGGGTTTTAGGGCAGGGCAGTGGTGTTTGGGCAATGTAGGGGGACGTACTGGGGGTGGTGTTTCAGGGTTTAGTGCTGAGCAGTGGTGTTCGGGCAGTGTAGGTGGTAGTGCTGGTTTTTCAAGCTTTAGTGTAGAGCAGTGGTGTTCGGGCAGTGTAGGGGGACGTACTGGGGGTGGTGTTTAAGGGTTTAGTGCTGAGCAGTGGTGTTCGGGCAGTGTTGGGGTCTTGCTGGTGATGGTGTTTCAGGGTTTAGGGCAGTGCAGTGGTGTTCTCGCAGTGTAGTGGGTCGTGGTGGAGGTGGTGTTTCAGGGTTTTAGGGTAGGGAAGTGGTGTTCGGGCAGGTAAGGGGGTCGTGCAGGGGGTGGTGTTTCAGGGTTTAGGGCAGTGCAGTGGTGTTTGGGGAGTGTAGGGGATCGTGCTGGGGCTGGTGTTTCAGTGTTACGTCAGTGCATTGGTATTCGGGCAGTGTAGAGGGTCATGCTGGGACGTTTGTTTGAGGGTTTAGGGCAGAGCAGTGGTGTTCGGCCAGTGTAGGGGACGTGCTGGGGCTGGTGTTTCAGGGTTTAGGGCAGAGCAGTGGTGTTCGGGCAGTGTAGGGGGTCATGCTGGGAGTGGTGTTTCAGGGTTTAGGGCAGTGCAGTGGTGTTCAGGCAGTGTAGGGGGACGTGCTGGGGGTGGTGTTTTAGGGTTTAGGGCACAGCAGTGGTGTTCGGGCAGTCTAGGGGGTCATGCAGGGGGTGGTGTTTCAGGGTTTAGGGCAGTGCAGTGGTGTTCGGGCAGAGTAGGGGGTCATCCAGGGAGTGTTGTTTCAGGGTTTAGGGCAGTGCAGGTGTTTTCGGGTAGTGTAGGGGGTCTTGGTGGGGTGGTGTTTCAGGGTATAGGGCAGTGGTGTTCGGGCAGTGTAGGGGGTCTTGCTCGGGCTGGTGTTTCAGGGTTTAGGGCAGTGCAGTAGTTTTCGGGCAGTGTAGGGGGTCATACTGGAGGTGGTGTTTCAGGGTTTAGGGCAATGCATTGGTGTGCAGGCAGAGTGAAGGGTCATGCTGGGGCTTGTGTTTTAGGGATTATGGCAGAGCAGTGCTGTGCGGGCAGTGTAGGGGGTCATGCTCGGGTTGGTGTTTCAGGGTTTAGGGCAGTGCAGTGGTGTTCAGGCAGTGTAGGGGTACGTGCTGGGGGTGGTGTTTTAGGGTTTAGGGCACAGCAGTGGTGTTCGGGCAGTCTAGGGGGTTATGCAGGGGGTGGTGTTTCAGGGTTTAGGGCAGTGCAGTGGTGTTTGGGCAGAGTAGGGGGTCATGCAGGGGGTGTTGTTTCAGGGTTTAGGGCATTGCGGGTGTTTTCAAGCCGTGTAGGGGGTATTGCTGGGGTGGTGTTTCAGTGTTTAGGGCAGTGGTGTTCGGGCAGTGTAGGGGGTCTTGCTGGGGCTGGTGTTTCAGGGTTTAGGGCAGTGCAGTAGTTTTTTTGGGCAGTGTAGGGGGTCATACTGGAGGTGGTGTTTCAGGGTTTAGGGAGGTGCAGTGGTGTGCAGGCAGTGTGAATGGTCATGCTGGGGCTGGTGTTTTAGGGATTATGGCAGAGAATTTGTGTTCGGGCAGTGTAGGGGGTCATGCTCAGGTTGGTGTTTCAGGGTTTAGGGCAGAGCAGTGCTGTTAGGGCAGTGTAGGGGGTTGTGCTGGGACTAGTGTTTCAGTGTTTAGGGCAGTGCAGTGGTGTACGGGCCATGTAGGGGGTCATGCTGGGGCTGGTGATTCAGGGTTTAGGGCAGTGCAGTGGTGTTCGGGCAGTGTAGGGGGACGTGCTGGGGCTGGTGTTTCAGGGTTTAGGGCAGAGCAATGGTGTTGGGCAGTGTAGGGGACGTACTGTGGATGGTGTTTCAGGGTTTAGGGCAGTGCAGTGGTGTTAGAGCAGTGTAGGGGGTCGTGGTGGAGGTGGTGTTTCAGGGTTTAGGGCTATGCAGTGCGGTTCGGGTAGTGTAGGGGGTCATGTTGGGGCTGGTGTTTCAGTGTTTAGGGCAGTGCAGTGGTGTTCGAGCAGAGTCGGGGGTCATGTTGGGGCTGGTGTTTCAGTGTTTAGGGCAGTGCAGTGGTGTTCGAGCAGAGTCGGGGGTCATGCTGAGGCTGGTGTTTCAGGGTTTAGGGCAGTGCAGTGGTGTTCGGGTAGTGTAGGGGTCATGCTGGGGCTGGTGTTTCAGGGTTTAGGGCAGTGCAGTGGTGTTCGGGCAGTGTAGGGGGTCGTGGTGGAGGTGGTGTTTCAGGGTTTTAGGGCAGGGCAGTGGTGTTCGGGTAGTGTAGGGGTTGTGCTGGGGTGGTGTTTCAGGGTTTAGGGCAGTGCAGTGGTGTTCGGTGAGTGTAGGGGATCATGCTGGGGCTGGTGTGTCAGGGTTTAGGGCAGTGCACTGGTGTTCGGGCAGTGTAGGGGATCATGCTGGGGCTGGTGTTTCAGGGTTTAGGGCAGTGCACTGGGGTTCGGTTGTGTAGGTGTCATAGTGGGGCTCGTGTTTCAGGGCTTAGTGCAGTGCAGTGGTGTTCAGGTAGTGTAGGAGGTCGTGCTGGGGCTGGTGTTTCAGGGTTTAGGGCCGTGCAGTGGTGTTCGAGCAGTGTAGGGGGTCATGCTGGGGCTGGTGTTTCAGTGTGTAGGGCAGTGCAGTGGTGTTCAGGCAGTGTAGGGGGTCATGCTGGGGCTGGTGTTTCAGGGTTTAGGTTGGTGCAGTGGTGTTCGGGCAGAGTAGGGGGTCGTGCAGGGGGTGGTGTTTCAGGCTTTAGGGCAGTGTAGTTGTTTTTGGGGAGTGTAGGGGGACGTACTGGGGGTGGTGTTCAGGTTTTAGGGCAGTGCAATGGTGTTCGGGCAGTGTAGGGGGTTGTGCTGGTGCTGGTTTTTCAGGATTTAGGGTAGAGCAGTGGTGTTCGGGCAATGTAGGGGGACGTACTGGGGGTGGTGTTTCAGGGTTTAGTGCTGAGCAGTGGTATTCAGGCAGTGTAGGGGGTCTTGCTGGGGATGGTGTTTCAGGGTTTAGGGCACAGCAGTGCGGTTCGGGCAGTTTAGGGGGTCATGCAGGGGTGGTGTTTCAGGGTTTAGGGCAGTGCAGGTGTTTTCGGGCAGTGTAGGGGGTCTTTCTGGGGTGGTGTTTCAGGGTTTAGGGCAGTGGTGTTCGGGCAGTGTAGGGGGTCTTGCTGGGGCTGGTGTTTCAGGGTTTTAGGGCAGTGCAGTAGTTTTCGGGCAGTGTAGGGGGTCATACTGGAGGTGGTGTTTCAGGGTTTAGGGCAGTGCAGTGGTGTGTAGGCAGTGTGAAGGGTCATGCTGGGGCTGGTGTTTTAGGGATTATGGCAGAGCAGTGGTGTTCGGGCAGTGTAGGGGGTCATGTTCGTGTTGGTGTTTCAGGGTTTAGGGCAGAGCAGTGGTGTTCGGGCAGTGTAGGGGAACATTCTGGGGGTGGTGTTTTAGGGGTTAGGGCAGAGCAGTGGTGTTCGGGCAGTGTAGGGGTCGTGCTGGGGGTGGTGTTTCAGGGTTTAGAGCAGTGCAGTGGTGTTTGGGCAGTGTAGGGGATCTTTCTAGGGCTGGTGTTTCAGGGTTTAGGGCAGTGCAGTGGTGTTCGGACAGTGTAGGGGGTCTTGCTGGGGCTGGTGTTTCAGGGTTTAGGGCAGTGCAGTGGTGTTCGGGCAGTATAGGGGCTCGTTCTGGGGGTGGGATTTCAGGGTTTAGGGAAGAGCAGTGGTGTTCGGGCATTGTAGGTGGTAGTGCTGGTTTTTCAGGATTTAGTGTAGAGCAGTGGTGTTCGGGCAGTGTAGGGGGACGTACTGGGGGTGGTGTTTCAGGGTTTAGTGCTGAGCAGTGGTGTTCGGGCAGTGTTGGGGGTCTTGCTGGGGATGGTGTTTCAGGGTTTAGGGCAGTGCAGTGGTGTTCGGGCAGTGTAGTGGTTCGCGGTGGAGGTGGTGTTTCAGGGTTTTAGGGCAGGGCAGTGGTGTTCAGGCAGTGTAGGGGGTCGTGCTGGGGGTGGGGTTTCAGGGATTAGGGCAGAGCAGGGGTGTTCGGGCAGTGTAGGTGGTAGTGCTGGTTTTTCAGGCTTTAGTGTAGAGCAGTGGTGTTCGGGCAGTGTAGGGGGACGTACTGGGGTGGTATTTAAGGGTTTAGTGCTGAGCAGTGGTGTTCGGGCAGTGTTGGGGGTCTTGCTGGTGATGGTGTTTCAGGGTTTAGGGCAGTGCAGTGGTGTTCTAGCAGTGTAGTGGGTCGTGGTGGAGGTGGTGTTTCAGGGTTTTAGGGCAGGGCAGTGGTGTTCGGGCAGGTAAGGGGGTCGTGCAGGGGCTGGTGTTTCAGGGTTTAGGGCAGTGCAGTGGTGTTTGGGGAGTGTAGGGGATCGTGCTGGGGCTGGTGTTTCAGTGTTATGTCAGTGCAGTGGTGTTCGGGCAGTGTAGGGAGTCATGCTGTGACTGGTGTTTGAGGGTTTAGGGCAGTGCAGTGGTGTTCGGGCAGTGTAAAGGGTCATGCTGGGGGTGGTGTTTCAGGGTTTAGGGCTGAGCAGTGGTGTTCGGGCAGTTTAGGGTCTCGTGCTGCTGTTGGTGTTTCAGGATTTAGGGCAGAGCAGTGGTGTTCGGCCAGTGTAGAGTGACGTGCTGTGGCTGGTGTTTCATGGTTTAGGGCAGAGCACTTGTGTTCGGGCAGTGTAGGGGGTCATGCTGGGAGTGGTGTTACAGGGTTTAGGGCAGTGCAGTGGTGTTCAGGCAGTGTAGGGGGACGCGCTAGGGGTGGTGTTTTAGGGTTTAGGGCACAGCAGTGCGGTTCGGGCAGTCTAGGGGGTCATGCAGGGGGTGGTGTTTCAGGGTTTAGGGCAGTGCAGTGGTGTTTGGGCAGAGTAGGGGGTCATGCAGGGGGTGTTGTTTCAGGGATTAGGGCAGTGCAGGTGTTTTCGGGCAGTGTAGGGGGTCTTGCTGGGGTGGTGTTTCAGGTTTAGGGCAGTGGTGTTCGGGCAGTGTAGGGGGTCTTGCTGGGGCTGGTGTTTCAGGGTTTAGGGCAGTGCAGTAGTTTTCGGGCAGTGTAGGGGGTCATACTGGATGTGGTGTTTCAGGGTTTAGGGCAGTGCAGTGGTGTGCAGGCAGTGTGAAGGGTCATGCTGCGGCTGGTGTTTTAGGGATTATGGCAGAGCAGTGGTGTTCGGGCAGTGTAGGGGGTCATGCTCGGGTTGGTGTTTCAGGGTTTAGGGCAGAGCAGTGGTGTTCGGGCAGTGTAGGGGAACATTCTGGGGGTGGTGTTTTAGGGTTTAGGGCAGAGCAGTGGTGTTTTGGCAGTGTAGGGGTCGTGCTGGGGGTGGTGTTTCAGGGTTTAGAGCAGTGCAGGGGTGTTTGGGCAGTGTAGGGGATCTTTCTAGGGCTGGTGTTTCAGGGTTTAGGGCAGTGCAGTGGTGTTCGGGCAGTATAGGGGCTCGTTCTGGGGGTGGGGTTTCAGGGTTTAGGGAAGAGCAGTGGTGTTCGGGCATTGTAGGTGGTAGTGCTGGTTTTTCAGGATTTAGTGTAGAGCAGTGGTGTTCGGGCAGTGTAGGGGAAAGTACTGGGGTGGTGTTTCAGGGTTTAGTGCTGAGCAGTGGTGTTCGGGCAGTGTTGGGGGTCTTGCTGGGGATGGTGTTTCAGGGTTTGGGGCAGTGCAGTGGTGTTCGGGCAGTGTAGTGGTTCGTGGTGGAGGTGGTGTTTCAGGGTTTTAGGGCAGGGCAGTGGTGTTCAGGCAGTGTAGGGGGTCGTGCTGGGGGTGGGGTTTCAGGGATTAGGGCAGAGCAGGGGTGTTCGGGCAGTGTAGGTGGTAGTGCTGGTTTTTCAGGTTTTAGTGTAGAGCAGTGGTGTTCAGGCAGTGTAGGGGGACGTACTGGGGTGGTATTTAAGGGTTTAGTGCTGAGCAGTAGTGTTCGGGCAGTGTTGGGGGTCTTGCTGGTGATGGTGTTTCAGGGTTTAGGGCAGTGCAGTGGTGTTCTAGCAGTGTAGTGGGTTGTGGTGGAGGTGGTGTTTCAGGGTTTTAGGGCAGGGCAGTGGTGTTCGGGCAGGTAAGGGGGTCGTGCAGGGGCTGGTGTTTCAGGGTTTAGGGCAGTGCAGTGGTGTTTGGGGAGTGTAGGGGATCGTGCTGGGGCTGGTGTTTCAGTGTTATGTCAGTGCAGTGGTGTTCGGGCAGTGTAGGGGGTCATGCTGGGACTGGTGTTTGAGGGTTTAGGGCAGTGCAGTGGTGTTCAGGCAGTGTAGAGGGTGATGCTGGGGGTGGTGTTTCAGGGTTTAGGGCAGAGCAGTGGTGTTCGGGCAGTTTAGGGTCTCGTGCTGTGACTGGTGTTTGAGGGTTTAGGGCAGTGCAGTGGTGTTCGGGCAGTGTAGAGGGTCATGCTGGGGGTGGTGTTTCAGGGTTTAGGGCTGAGCAGTGGTGTTCGGGCAGTTTAGGGTCTCGTGCTGCTGTTGGTGTTTCAGGATTTAGGGCAGAGCAGTGGTGTTCGGCCAGTGTAGGGGGACGTACTGGGGTGGTATTTAAGGGTTTAGTGCTGAGCAGTGGTGTTCGGGCAGTGTTGGGGGTCTTGCTGGTGATGGTGTTTCAGGGTTTAGGGCAGTGCAGTGGTGTTCTAGCAGTGTAGTGGGTCGTGGTGGAGGTGGTGTTTCAGGGTTTTAGGGCAGGGCAGTGGTGTTCGGGCAGGTAAGGGGGTCGTGCAGGGGGTGGTGTTTCAGTGTTTAGGGCAGTGGTGTTCGGGCAGTGTAGGGGGTCTTGCTGGGGCTGGTGTTTCAGGGTTTAGGGCAGTGCAGTAGTTTTTTTGGGCAGTGTAGGGGGTCATACTGGAGGTGGTGTTTCAGGGTTTAGGGAGGTGCAGTGGTGTGCAGGCAGTGTGAATGGTCATGCTGGGGCTGGTGTTTTAGGGATTATGGCAGAGCATTTGTGTTCGGGCAGTGTAGGGGGTCATGCTCAGGTTGGTGTTTCAGGGTTTAGGGCAGAGCAGTGCTGTTAGGGCAGTGTAGGGTGTTGTGCTGGGACTAGTGTTTCAGTGTTTAGGGCAGTGCAGTGGTGTACTGGCCATGTAGGGGGTCATGCTGGGGCTGGTGATTCAGGGTTTAGGGCAGTGCAGTGGTGTTCGGGCAGTGTAGGGGGACGTGCTGGGGCTGGTGTTTCAGGGTTTAGGGCAGAGCAATGGTGTTGGGCAGTGTAAGGGGACGTACTGTGGATGGTGTTTCAGGGTTTAGGGCAGTGCAGTGGTGTTAGAGCAGTGTAGGGGGTCGTGGTGGAGGTGGTGTTTCAGGGTTTGGGGCTATGCAGTGAGGTTTGGGTAGTGTAGGGGGTCATGTTGGGGCTGGTGTTTCAGTGTTTCGGGCAGTGCAGTGGTGTTCGAGCAGAGTCGGGGGTCATGCTGAGGCTGGTGTTTCAGGGTTTATGGTAGTGCAGTGGTGTTCAGGTAGTGTAGGGGGTCACGGTGAGGCTGGTGTTTCAGGGTTTAGGGCAGTGCAGTGGTGTTCGGGTAGTGTAGGGGTCATGCTGGGGCTGGTGTTTCAGGGTTTAGGGCAGTGCAGTGGTGTTCGGGCAGTGTAGGGGGTCGTGGTGGAGGTGGTGTTTCAGGGTTTTAGGGCAGGGCAGTGGTGTTCGGGTAGTGTAGGGGTTGTGCTGGGGTGGTGCTTCAGGGTTTAGGGCAGTGCAGTGTTGTTCGGTGAGTGTAGGGGCTGGTGTGCTGGGGCTGGTGTGTCAGGGTTTAGGGCAGTGCACTGGTGTTCGGGCAGTGTAGGGGATCATGCTGGGGCTGGTGTTTCAGGGTTTAGGGCAGTGCACTGGGGTTTGGTTGTGTAGGTGTCATAGTGGGGCTCGTGTTTCAGGGTTTAGTGCAGTGCAGTGGTGTTCAGGTAGTGTAGGAGGTCGTGCTGGGGCTGGTGTTTCAGGGTTTAGGGCCGTGCAGTGGTGTTCGAGCAGTGTAGGGGGTCATGCTGGGGCTGGTGTTTCAGTGTGTAGGGCAGTGCAGTGGTGTTCAGGCAGTGTAGGGGGTCATGCTGGGGCTGGTGTTTCAGGGTTTAGGTTGGTGCAGTGGTGTTCGGGCAGAGTAGGGGGTCATGCAGGGGGTGGTGTTTCAGGCTTTAGGGCAGTGTAGTTGTTTTTGGGCAGTGTAGGGGGACGTACTGGGGGTGGTGTTCAGGTTTTAGGGCAGTGCAATGGTGTTCGGGCAGTGTAGGGGGTTGTGCTGGTTTTTCAGGATTTAGGGTAGAGCAGTGGTGTTCGGGCAATGTAGGGGGACGTACTGGGGGTGGTGTTTCAGGGTTTAGTGCTGAGCAGTGGTATTCAGGCAGTGTAGGGGGTCTTGCTGGGGATGGTGTTTCAGGGTTTAGGGCACAGCAGTGCGGTTCGGGCAGTCTAGGGGGTCATGCAGGGGTGGTGTTTCTGGGTTTAGGGCAGTGCAGTGGTGTTTGGGCAGAGTAGGGGGTCATGCAGGGGGTGTTGTTTCAGGGATTAGGGCAGTGCAGGTGTTTTCGGGCAGTGTAGGTGGTCTTGCTGGGGCGGTGTTTCAGGGTTTAGGGCAGTGGTGTTCGGGCAGTGTAGGGGGTCTTGCTGGGGCTAGTGTTTCAGGGTTTTAGGGCAGTGCAGTAGTTTTCGGGCAGTGTAGGGGGTCATACTGGAGGTGGTGTTTCAGGGTTTAGGGCAGTGCAGTGGTGTGCAGGCAGTGTGAAGGGTCATGCTGGGGCTGGTGTTTTAGGGATTATGGCAGAGCAGTGGTGTTCGGGCAGTGTAGGGGGTCATGTTCGTGTTGGTGTTTCAGGGTTTAGGGCAGAGCAGTGGTGTGCAGGCAGTGTGAAGGGTCATGCTGGGGCTGGTGTTTTAGGGATTATGGCAGAGCAGTGGTGTTCGGGCAGTGTAGGGGGTCATGTTCGTGTTGGTGTTTCAGGGTTTAGGGCAGAGCAATGGTGTTCGGGCAGTGTAGGGGAACATTCTGGGGGTGGTGTTTCAGGGTTTAGGGCAGTGCAGTGGTGTTTGGGCAGAGTAGGGGGTCATGCAGGGGGTGTTGTTTCAGGGATTAGGGCAGTGCAGGTGTTTTCGGGCAGTGTAGGGGGTCTTGCTGGGGTGGTGTTTCAGGGTTTAGGGCAGTGGTGTTCGGGCAGTTTAGGGGGTCTTGCTGGGGCTGGTGTTTCAGGGTTTTAGGGCAGTGCAGTAGTTTTCGGGCAGTGTAGGGGGTCATACTGGAGGTGGTGTTTCAGGGTTTAGGGCAGTGCAGTGGTGTGCAGGCAGTGTGAAGGGTCATGCTGGGGCTGGTGTTTTAGGGATTATGGCAGTGCAGTGGTGTTCGAGCAGAGTCGGGGGTCATGCTGAGGCTGGTGTTTCAGGGTTTATGGTAGTGCAGTGGTGTTCAGGTAGTGTAGGGGGTCACGGTGAGGCTGGTGTTTCAGGGTTTAGGGCAGTGCAGTGGTGTTCGGGTAGTGTAGGGGTCATGCTGGGGCTGGTGTTTCAGGGTTTAGGGCAGTGCAGTGGTGTTCGGGCAGTGTAGGGGGTCGTGGTGGAGGTGGTGTTTCAGGGTTTTAGGGCAGGGCAGTGGTGTTCGGGTAGTGTAGGGGTTGTGCTGTGGAAATTTAGCTCGCAAACTGAACATTATCTGCGCCATCTTGCCTCTCCCCAGCGCTACGCACAGCGAGCACACGGTAGCCATTTTGGGCACCCCACTCTCTCCCCCGCTCATTGTCAATCGCCAGCGCGTTCCCCTGACACTGCAAGCATCCCCCGCGCGCCGGCCACCCCCGCTCTCTCATACAGGCCGTAAACCCTCTCCTTCTGCGCGACCCTGCTACGGAACCACATCCGACCGACATCCCATACATGGTCGTGCCTCTCCTTTGATAACCCCCTTCCTCTGCGCCCCATTGTCCGAACTGGTCCCAGGCCATCACCTAGCCCTGCGGATGCAGTTTATTGCCCCTACTGTAAGGGAAACACCCCACATCAAAGGGATTACAGTAGATCAAAGCCCCTACCCCCTGAGACCCGACCGGTCACACACACCCCCGGGAATTGGCGGAATACCCTGCTGCGCGATAGCCATCTCCTACTGCGGGTAAGGTGGGAACTTCTACTGTAGCTATGTGTGGGATCGGATCTGAGCCGGGGCTTCAGGGGATGTTCTCTCATGCATCAAGGGAATCTCAAGAATGTACTATGTGTAATAAAGCAATAAACCTGTGTATAAGAGACCAGGTCTCAGAGATGCAGTTAGAGCACCTCGTGACGATACCTTGCTGTCTGATCTGATGTGTTCTGCTCCGACGGAATAAAACTTTGTTTCCTGCCTTCCAGTCTCCGGCGCCTGCCTCTTTCATTGGTAAATTATCGAGTGGTATGAGAGGCGATTACCGCCGGGCAAATACTTGAAAGGTTATCGATTGAAACTGCCGCTACCATTTAACAATTGGCGTCCCAAACGTGGGGCCCATCAGCGACACGTGGATCCAGTGGGAGAGGTCCCGACGACAGAGTGAACGACTGCAACGATCGGGAGAGCTCCTGCCCAATAGACCCTCGTCTGGCAGCCGATCATCCGAACTTCACTGGTTCCGAGCAGACCTCTCTCGAGTGATCTACGGTCCTGACTGGGAACCATCAGGAGTGCCGCGGCAAATACGGAGAGTAGAGGACGATCGGGCGCTGGAGGCGGAAGACGAGAAACTGTCCACGCGGTCCGGGTAAGGTCGTGATACACGACAAATTGCGAAATAATTGATTGATTGTTTGAAGTTTTGGAAATACTAGTATTGCTCATTGATTGTTCTCTTTGAGATATTCGCTGTCTACAAACGGGGAGGAGTAGAAATACTCTCTCTCTCTCTCCCTTTGCAGATAGTGAAGGGTAGGTAACGCAGACTTTTGTCCCCGTTGTAACCCGTCGTGCCTATCTTTATCTCCCCACTGATTGATTGTCCGAACATTGATTGTTTTGAAGAATAGTGCTCTTTGAGATATTCTCTGTTTGCAAATAACGTAGAATAGAAATATTCTGTCTAGTCTTTGCAAATAGTGAAAGGTAGGTAACGCAGACTTTTGTCCCCGTTGAAACCCGTCGTGCCTATCTTTATCTCCCCATTGATTGATTGATTGATTGTCCGAACACTAGTTGTTCGATATTGGTTCTTTGGAGGTATTCTCTGCTTACAAATAACGAGGAATAGAGATATTCTGTCTAGTCTTTGCAAGCAGTGAAAAGATAGGTAGTGCTGACTTTTGTCCCCGTTGAAACCCGTCATGCCTATCTTCTCCCCACTGATTGGTAGTTGGTTCTGCCCGGACCGCTTATTAGAGGTGAACCATCCGGCTCCACTGGAGGGCACCCCTAATAAGGACATGTTCACTAAATATGGACTAGTCGCCGTAGCTTATAGCAAGCTGTGGCATAAATATACCAAGAAGGACCCCGAGAGTCAGTGGCCACTGATGGGATCCTTCGCGACCATAAGATAGAAGCGCTAGAAGTAGCTCTGCGTAGCAATAAGACGACGCCTACTATGCTTGACAGTATTGGCATGTGGCGCAAAGAAGCAACGCAACGGAAAAAGAGGGAAGAAGTAAAAGCAGAAAAGGAAATACGAAAGGCAGCCCACCTTGCCGCTAGAAGGTTAGAAGAAGAAATAAAGGAGAGAAGGGAAACTAAACTAAGGCAGGAGCCCGAAACATCAGGCCAGTACGCTGTTAGGACCCCTTCTTTGCTCTACCCTGAGTTGTCCTCCAAGCAGCGAACGAATGACGAATTACTGTTAGGTCCCCCGATCATTTACATGCCCCCTCCATATGCACCCTCCCAGTCAGTAGTGCAACACCCACAACCCCCGAACACGAGCGAAAGCAGTACAGGGGCCTCGGTCCTCACGGCCTCCGCGCCGGCTGAGCCTCTTGTACTGAACCCAATGTCGGCTATAACGCTAGATGACCATGAGATGGGAAAGAAAGATTCCACCAGAATGAATCGATTAACAAAGGATGAACGAGCAGGAATTGATAAGATAGTAGGGACACTGGTGGAGGGAAAAGAAAGTGAGGAGTATATAACAGACGTGTATAACTCGTATGCCGACAGCCGCAGACGACACTTTGTCGTACGGCTCTGTTATCACGCCCTGAATGCATATGAGGATAGATACCACGATAAAGGTCCCGAAGGCTTAGCGGCCCTATATAGGAAGGTAGACATCGGAGAAGAAAGAGAGGGCGACGTGACGAACCTCTTCACTCGTACACTCGAGGTCTACCGACACCTTAAAGAACATAGACAGACCACCAAAGCAGAAACCCCCATAGCGACTAAGCCCCAGGAAGGAAGGGCTGATGCCATGATGCCCATCAAAGAAGCTGCCCCCTACTGGGTCCCCCCACGAGGTCAGGGAACACATGACGACATCAACCACCAAGATGCGAAGGGAAGGGTTGTATATAACTGGGTCTACCAGCCGTGGGACCGGCAAGATATTTTGACCTTTAGAAAAACTCTACCCGACTTGAGAAAGAACCCGACTGCCTTCTACACTGAACTGGGTATAGCCTTAGGCTCAACGATAATGACTTTAGCAGATATCGACTTGTTCTTTGGGCTATGCCTACAGGCTGATGTGTGGAAACAAATCCGGAAAGTTGACCACGCTGAGCCGTTCGGATATACCTGGGTACAACTCGATACCGTAGATAAACAGCGAGAACCAGGACAGAAACCCCCGAAAGCCATATTAGAGCTCCCAGACAAGATTGTACAAAAGCTGAAGACTCTAATCCCAGAAAGAAAGGTAGACTGGTCGATAGTGACGGCTTGCCGCCAGAAACCCCAGGAGGATGTGTCTGAATACTTCTCCCGATTCGAGACTGTGTTTTCCGATTACAGTGGCCAAGACATGACCACCGCAACCGGACATCACCTCTTTGTCCAGAATTATGTGAAGGGTCTGTCACAAGAAGTTTCCCAGAAACTACAGACCAGCGAGAGTAGTTGGGCAGCCTCCAAACCCGCAGCAATTCTCCAGATGGCCCAATACTATGAAAACCAGAAAAACGAGAACGATAGGGCGTCAGAGAAGAAGAAAAAGGAACTAAAGGAGAGGGTAATGATAGCACAGTTGCAAGGGGTGACCATAGGAAGGGAACCCCCGAAAGAGAATTACCAACCAACCGCCCCTAGAAAGCTACCCCCTAGAGACCATACCCCTACACCCTACAACGGACGGAGAGACTTAGATGGGAACCAATGTGCGTTCTGTAGAGGGTTCGGACACTGGAAATCCCAGTGCCCGGTCCTTCTGGAACTTAACAAAAATAGGGATCCCAGAAACACCGCATATGACCCCAGAAATAGAGGACAGGGACGAGGGCACACGAACGACGCCATCAACGACAGGCCAGGCAGACCAAACACCTTTGATCGCCCCCGACAAAACCAGTGTCAGCAGTCCGACTACGAAAGCACTCATGACTTCGCATAGGACCGCCAGGGGCAAGGGAGGGATCCAGTCGAACTCCGTGTTGACCAGCAAGGTCCTTACGTCACCGCTAAGGTCCTGGGCACGAAATCTCCATTCCTGGTAGATACTGGGGCGACACGTAGCGCGTTATCTAAACGACTGATTCCTAGGGCACCCTTGTCTGGCTCACACGTAACCTCAATAGGCTTCGATGGAACGCCCTCCACTAACCCCTTATCAGCACCAATCTCCTTTGACTTAGACGATAACGTCACTGACACGACCTTTCTGCTCTCCTCCAACACCCCCGATGCTATTATGGGACTTGACTTACTAAAACATTTTCGAGCTACCATCAGATGCTCCCCAGACGGAGTTCGGGTCATCTTGCACGATAACCCAGATCTGTCCAGACCCTGTCACACACGACGTATGCTCTCTATAACTGATGCTGACCTGTCCCTACTCGACACATTACCTTCACATCTATGGGCTAAAACCGACTCAGATGTAGGGCGCATGGTGATTGACCCAGTACACATAACCGTCCGACCGGACGCAGTGCTCCCAAAGCTTCCACAGTATCGGATATCGCCTGAAGGCGAGAAGGCGTTGGTGGAAATCATCGAGTCCCTAGTTGATGCAGGAGTGGTAGAAGAAGTAGTCAGTAATGTTTGCAACAGCCCTATCCTACCCATTGTTAAGAAGCAAGGCGAGGGAGATGAGAAAGCATACCGCTTTATTGTTGACTTACGAGAAGTTAACAAAATAGTCATACCTCAGTACCCCGTGGTCTCAGACATCACCACCATCCTCACCCTGATTCCGTCCACTGCCACTACCTTTACCGTTATTGATCTCAAGAACGCATTCTTTTCCATCCCCATCCACCCGGACAGCCGTTACCTCTTCGGCTTCACCCTAAAAGCCCGTTCATACAGATTCTGTAGGGCACCCCAAGGCTACACTGAGAGTCCCAGCATTTATAGCCAAGCCCTCAAGAGACAACTAGATGCAGTCCAACTACCCGATGGAGTAGTGTTAATACAGTACGTCGATGACATCCTTTTGGCGGCCGACACCACTCCCCTTGCAGTCACAGCCACCATTCACCTTCTCCGCTTCCTCGCGGAGAATGGTCACAAGGTCTCCAGGAAGAAATTACAATTCTGCCAACCCCAAGTAACATATTTAGGCCACCTACTATCCAAAGACGGGAGAAAACTTACCCCTGACCGAATTCAGACCATCCTAGAAACCCCTGTTCCCAAAACTCAGAAGCAAGTACGGTCCCTAGTAGGCCTCACCTCCTTTTGTCGACAATGGTTGCCAAACTTCAGTCTTATCGTAAAACCCCTGCTTTCCCTGCTGGCTAAAGATGTCCCCTTCCCCCTCCCTTGGACACCCGAATGTCAATCCTCCTTCAAAGAATTACGAGACGCCCTCTGCTCAGCCCCAGTCCTAGGAACCCCAGACTACACTAAACCTTTTTCCCTCTACACCCACGAAAGGGAGGGGTGTGCGTTGTCTGTCCTAACCCAGTCCATAGGCCCTAAACAACGCCCTTGTGCCTACTTCTCTGCCACTCTTGACCCCGTAGCCAGAGCTTTGCCCGCCTGCCTTCGAGCAGTGGCCGCCGCCGCTGTCTCTATCCGGCAAAGCGAGGGGATTGTGCTCTCGAACTCCCTCACTGTATTGGTACCCCATGCGGTTGACACCCTCCTGAACCAAACCAAGACTCAACACCTGACTAGCGCACGATTGACCGGTTACGAACTGACTCTGCTTGCACCCCACATCACATTGAAACGATGCACCACTCTGAATCCAGCTACTCTACTACCTCTCCCTGACGCTGACCCCAATGCGTCCCCTATACATGACTGCGTGACCCTCACCGACGAACAGACCAAGAGTAGGGTTGACCTCCGAGATACTGCCTTCCCGAACCCTGACGGAGAACTGTGGGTGGATGGCTCATGTATCAAGCTCCCCGATGGCACCACCTCAGCTGCCTATGCAGTCACCACGGCCCGAACAGTTGTTGAGACAGCCCGCATCACACAGCGATCCGCACAGGCGGCGGAACTAATAGCTCTCACACGAGCATGCATTCTGGCAGCAGGGACAACCGCAAACATTTACACAGACAGTCAGTATGCCTTCGGGGTAGTTCACCACTTTGGGCTCTTATGGAAAGAGAGGGGATTCCTGACCTCTCATGGCACACCCATCCTGCATGGAGATCTAGTCTCTGCCCTGACCGAAGCAGTCCTCCTACCCACACGGCTGGCCGTGATCAAATGCCAGGCACACCAGAAGGTGACAGACATTATAGGACAGGGAAATGCACTAGCTGACATTACTGCCCGAACCACAGCCGAGAATAGGTCCACGACCCGTATGTACGTGACCAGGTCACAAACTGAGAGATGGAAGGATGCTAGGGAAACGATTAGGGATATCCAACTAGCCAGCACACCTCACGAATTAGCTGAATGGGCCCGGGTGGGATTGAAGGACGATGACGGTTGCTGGCGAACTAAAGACTTGAACAAATGGTTGCTTCCAGACTCATACTTGATCCCCATGCTGACCATGGCACACTCCCCCGCACACATAGGGTCTGCCCCCATGATCGAACTCGTCTCCAAAGTCTGGCACAACGACAAGATCCCAGACTCAGCCAAACGTCTGGTCCAACAATGCCTAGTATGCCTCCAACACAACCCTGGGAAAGGAACTGCTGTACCCCGGGGAGGGTTTGGGGTCCCCAATCACCCTTTTGAAGTCCTACAAATGGACTATGTCCAGTTAGAAAGGTGCCAGGGTTTGAAGTACGTACTTGTTGTTGTATGTGCCTTCAGCAAGTGGGTGGAAGCCTATCCAACCCACGACAACACCGCTATGACTACTGCAAAAGTACTACTGAAGGAATTCTTCCCCCGATACGGCCTTTGTCGAATTTTGTGGAGCGACAACGGCCCCCACTTCGTAGCCGAAGTTATCCAACTCATCTTAAAAGGGTTGGGTGTAAAACAGAAATTCCATGCGGTCTTCCATCCCCAATCTGCAGGCCTGGTTGAGCGACACAATGCCACATTGAAGCTTAAGATAGCAAAAATAGTCACCACCACAGGACTAAGATGGCCAGACGCTCTCCCACTAGCATTGCTATCAATGCGTTCCACCCCCACCAAACACCACTTAACCCCCTACGAGGTCGTCTTCGGGCGGCCCATGAACCTTTGGACTGCACCAAAACCAACATCCATCCACGACGTCCCGGACGTCCTCATGTCTGATTATCTGTACAATCTAACTAAAACGTTGTCTGTTATCCATCAGCAGGTGCTGCACGCCATTCCCGATGTTTCCAGGGGCCCCGGACACGACATCCAACCCGGTGACTTCGTCTTAGTGCGTAACTTCCAGCGCACCAAGAGTCTGGAGCCCTGGTGGACGGGCCCCCTGCAAGTCCTGATCACCACCCGAACAGCTCTTCGAGTGGAGGGGAAACGCAATTGGCTGCATGCACACCACTGCAAGAAGGTATCACCGACCCTGACAACCACGGACAACATCACCGCCCAAGAGGAACTTCTGGACAAAGACCGACCATCCCTGAGCCGCTGCCCGGATACAGAGACACTTGAATTGACTGAATATCCCGATCCCACTGTGCCATCCAAAGAAGGGTATAACTTGCGACGAAAGGAGAGAACTTCGGCTAAGCAGACCACAAACTAAGTTAAAATCTCAGAGCGGTTGCCTAGTCCCCTCAAAGGCCATCAGGAGAGAAACTAAACAAAGTCTGTGGTTCTGCCCGCTACCGAGTTCCTTGAAGGTGATGGAAGCGCCCGACACGAAGATGATGGAAGCAACCAGACGTCCGAAGACCTACTACAAAAACCCAAAGACTGACAGAATACACAGCTCGAAGATTATTATACTTTTCGTCACCCTTCTCTTTTGCCTTCTCCTCATGGTCACCTTCTGGATCATGGAGGAGAGCGCCCCTGCTCATAGGACATTGCTGACCACCGTCCAACCTACCACCATGAAAGAACACCATCTGATCTCACTTTCACCCCAACTCCGAGAAAGACGTAAGGAGTTCTGGAATAACTCTTTTGTGCAGTTGCTCCACCAACACAATCTTGCCGCCAACGCCACTAACTGCTGGATCTGTGGATTGCTACCACATGCCACTGGGCACTCAATCCCTTTCATCCCTTCACCTTTTTCTGTCCATGGTTCCTGCCTCGCCTGGCTGATCCTCCTGCAGGAGAGCTACAAGGACAATGCCACTTCCGGCAAAACTGTGTCACACTTCTACCATGGGTTCTGGCTGAACAAAACTGGAAAAACCTCTGCCCTCTTCTGCCCTCTGAAGTCAAACACTTCCTTCCACCTGGACATCCCTGCCAAAGAACGAGTTGAAATGCAAGTGTTCAACAACCCAGCCAGACCTACCTTCTCTTACCTCCGGAAACGAACGGCCGCCACCCTGACAGTGGCCCTAACCGTCGTCAACATCACTGGATTTGTGTGCCTCGAAGGCCTAGGGGCGCAGCTGGTGGGCCACAGCTCCTGCCTCATCACCCGAACATTGGACTCAGTCGATCCACCCTCCTTTGTTGCCTCCCCGAATATGTACTTCATCTGTGGTACTAAGGCCTACACCTGGCTCCCGAAAGGTTGGGGAGGCACCTGCTACATTGCTTTTGTCCTTCCCCCGACATTTGTGGCTCCAGCAAACCATCACCGACAGAAACGTGCCAAAGACATTGTACAAGCCGACTCCACCGGAGCACAGTTCCTGGATGCAGTAAAGGGACTCGTTCCACTCTGGGGTCCAATGGTAAACAGCCGTGCCATCCGCCACTTAACCCAGGCAGTCGAAACAGCAATGAACATTACAGCTGGCGCCCTCGCCAACAACACCGCTGAGCTTCAGGCCGTCCGCCTGGTGGCTCTTCAGAACCGCCTTGTTCTAGATGTGGTTCTGGCTGATCGTGGAGGAGCATGCCGCATCATTGGGTCCAGCTGTTGTACCTACGTACCGGATAACTCACCCTCAGTCTACAAAGCAATTGAACACCTCCACAGACTTTCCGCAGAGGTCCATCAGGAGCAAGAAGGGTGGTCACTTGGGAGCTGGTTTTGGGACACTATTAAAAGTTGGGGATGGAGGCTGTTTTCATTTATCCTAATACCGGTTGTGATACTATGTGGATGTTGCTTGGGGATTCAGTGTCTGCCACCTTTATGTTCGCTTTTTATGAACTGCATCTGCCCTAAGACTTTGAACTTTGAAACAGAGCGGATGAAAGCCCTTTATGAGGTGGAAGTCCGTAGTATTATGGGGATAAATCCGAACTAGACAAGCTGGCGAGATATGTTAAAAGGGAGGACTGTGGAAATTTAGCTCGCAAACTGAACATTATCTGCGCCATCTTGCCTCTCCCCAGCGCTACGCACAGCGAGCACACGGTAGCCATTTTGGGCACCCCACTCTCTCCCCCGCTCATTGTCAATCGCCAGCGCATTCCCCCGACACTGCAAGCATCCCCCGCACGCCGGCCACCCCCGCTCTCTCATACAGGCCGTAAACCCTCTCCTTCTGCGCGACCCTGCTACGGAACCACATCCGACCGACATCCCATACATGGTCGTGCCTCTCCTTTGATAACCCCCTTCCTCTGCGCCCCATTGTCCGAACTGGTCCCAGGCCATCACCTAGCCCTGCGGATGCAGTTTATTGCCCCTAGTGTAAGGGAAACACCCCACATCAAAGGGATTACAGTAGATCAAAGCCCCTACCCCCTGAGACCCGACCGGTCACACACACCCCCGGGAATTGGCGGAATACCCTGCTGCGCGATAGCCATCTCCTACTGCGGGTAAGGTGGGAACTTCTACTGTAGCTATGTGTGGGATCGGATCTGAGCCGGGGCTTCAGGGGATGTTCTCTCATGCATCAAGGGAATCTCAAGAATGTACTATGTGTAATAAAGCAATAAACCTGTGTATAAGAGACCAAGTCTCAGAGATGCAGTTAGAGCACCTCGTGACGATACCTTGCTGTCTGATCTGATGTGTTCTGCTCCGACGGAATAAAACTTTGTTTCCTGCCTTCCAGTCTCCGGCGCCTGCCTCTTTCATTGGTAAATTATCGAGTGGTATGAGAGGCGATTACCGCCGGGCAAATACTTGAAAGGTTATCGATTGAAACTGCCGCTACCATTTAACAGTGCTGGGGTGGTGCTTCAGGGTTTAGGGCAGTGCAGTGGTGTTCGGTGAGTGTAGGGGCTGGTGTGCTGGGGCTGGTGTGTCAGGGTTTAGGGCAGTGCACTGGTGTTCGGGCAGTGTAGGGGATCATGCTGGGGCTGGTGTTTCAGGGTTTAGGGCAGTGCACTGGGGTTCGGTTGTGTAGGTGTCATAGTGGGGCTCGTGTTTCAGGGTTTAGTGCAGTGCAGTGGTGTTCAGGTAGTGTAGGAGGTCGTGCTGGGGCTGGTGTTTCAGGGTTTAGGGCCGTGCAGTGGTGTTCGAGCAGTGTAGGGGGTCATGCTGGGGCTGGTGTTTCAGTGTGTAGGGCAGTGCAGTGGTGTTTAGGCAGTGTAGGGGGTCATGCTGGGGCTGGTGTTTCAGGGTTTAGGTTGGTGCAGTGGTGTTCGGGCAGAGTAGGGGGTCATGCAGGGGGTGGTGTTTCAGGCTTTAGGGCAGTGTAGTTGTTTTTGGGCAGTCTAGGGGGACGTACTGGGGGTGGTGTTCAGGTTTTAGGGCAGTGCAATGGTGTTCGGGCAGTGTAGGGGGTTGTGCTGGTGCTGGTTTTTCAGGATTTAGGGTAGAGCAGTGGTGTTCGGGCAATGTAGGGGGACGTGCTGGGGATGGTGTTTCAGGGTTTAGGGCACAGCAGTGCGGTTCGGGCAGTCTAGGGGGTCATGCAGGGGTGGTGTTTCAGGGTTTAGGGCAGTGCAGTGGTGTTTGGGCAGAGTAGGGGGTCATGCAGGGGGTGTTGTTTCAGGGATTAGGGCAGTGCAGGTGTTTTCGGGCAGTGTAGGGGGTCTTGCTGGGGTGGTGTTTCAGGGTTTAGGGCAGTGGTGTTCGGGCAGTCTAGGGGGTCTTGCTGGGGCTGGTGTTTCAGGGTTTTAGGGCAGTGCAGTAGTTTTCGGGCAGTGTAGGGGGTCATACTGGAGGTGGTGTTTCAGGGTTTAGGGCAGTGCAGTGGTGTGCAGGCAGTGTGAAGGGTCATGCTGGGGCTGGTGTTTTAGGGATTATGGCAGAGCAGTGGTGTTCGGGCAGTGTAGGGGGTCATGTTCGTGTTGGTGTTTCAGGGTTTAGGGCAGAGCAGTGGTGTTCGGGCAGTGTAGGGGAACATTCTGGGGGTGGTGTTTTAGGGGTTAGGGCAGAGCAGTGGTGTTCGGGCAGTGTAGGGGTCGTGCTGGGGGTGGTGTTTCAGGGTTTAGAGCAGTGCAGTGGTGTTTGGGCAGTGTAGGGGATCTTTCTAGGGCTGGTGTTTCAGGGTTTAGGGCAATGCAGTGGTGTTCGGACAGTGTAGGGGGTCTTGCTGGGGCTGGTGTTTCAGGGTTTAGGGCAGTGCAGTGGTGTTCGGGCAGTATAGGAGCTCGTTCTGGGGGTGGGATTTCAGGGTTTAGGGAAGAGCAGTGGTGTTCGGGCATTGTAGGTGGTAGTGCTGGTTTTTCAGGATTTAGTGTAGAGCAGTGGTGTTCGGGCAGTGTAGGGGGACGTACTGGGGGTGGTGTTTCAGGGTTTAGTGCTGAGCAGTGGTGTTCGGGCAGTGTTGGGGGTTTTGCTGGGGATGGTGTTTCAGGGTTTAGGGCAGTGCAGTGGTGTTCGGGCAGTGTAGTGGTTCGTGGTGGAGGTGGTGTTTCAGGGTTTTAGGGCAGGGCAGTGGTGTTCAGGCAGTGTAGGGGGTCGTGCTGGGGGTGGGGTTTCAGGGATTAGGGCAGAGCAGGGGTGTTCGGGCAGTGTAGGTGGTAGTGCTGGTTTTTCAGGCTTTAGTGTAGAGCAGTGGTGTTCGGGCAGTGTAGGGGGACGTACTGGGGTGGTATTTAAGGGTTTAGTGCTGAGCAGTGGTGTTCGGGCAGTGTTGGGGGTCTTGCTGGTGATGGTGTTTCAGGGTTTAGGGCAGTGCAGTGGTGTTCTAGCAGTGTAGTGGGTCGTGGTGGAGGTGGTGTTTCAGGGTTTTAGGGCAGGGCAGTGGTGTTCGGGCAGGGAATGGGGGGCCTTCAAGGGGCTGGTGTTTCAGGGTTTAGGGCAGTGCAGTGGTGTTTGGGGAGTGTAGGGGATCATGCTGGGGCTGGTGTTTCAGTGTTATGTCAGTGCAGTGGTGTTCGGGCAGTGTAGGGGGTCATGCTGGGGGTGGTGTTTCAGGGTTTAGGGCTGAGCAGTGGTGTTCGGGCAATTTAGGGTCTCGTGCTGCTGTTGGTGTTTCAGGATTTAGGGCAGAGCAGTGGTGTTCGGCCAGTGTAGAGTGACGTGCTGTGGCTGGTGTTTCATGGTTTAGGGCAGAGCACTTGTGTTCGGGCAGTGTAGGGGGTCATGCTGGGAGTGGTGTTTCAGGGTTTAGGGCAGTGCAGTGGTGTTCAGGCAGTGTAGGGGGACGCGCTAGGGGTGGTGTTTTAGGGTTTAGGGCACAGCAGTGCGGGTCGGGCAGTCTAGGGGGTCATGCAGGGGGTGGTGTTTCAGGGTTTAGGGCAGTGCAGTGGTGTTTGGGCAGAGTAGGGGGTCATGCAGGGGGTGTTGTTTCAGGGATTAGGGCAGTGCAGGTGTTTTCGGGCAGTGTAGGGGGTCTTGCTGGGGTGGTGTTTCAGGGTTTAGGGCAGTGGTGTTCGGGCAGTGTAGGGGGTCTTGCTGGGGCTGGTGTTTCAGGGTTTAGGGCAGTGCAGTAGTTTTCGGGCAGTGTAGGGGGTCATACTGGAGGTGGTGTTTCAGGGTTTAGGGCAGTGCAGTGGTGTGCAGGCAGTGTGAAGGGTCATGCTGGGGCTGGTGTTTTAGGGATTATGGCAGAGCAGTGGTGTTCGGGCAGTGTAGGGGGTCATGCTCGGGTTGGTGTTTCAGGGTTTAGGGCAGAGCAGTGGTGTTCGGGCAGTGTAGGGGAACATTCTGGGGGTGGTGTTTTAGGGTTTAGGGCAGAGCAGTGGTGTTTTGGCAGTGTAGGGGTCGTGCTGGGGGTGGTGTTTCAGGGTATAGAGCAGTGCAGGGGTGTTTGGGCAGTGTAGGGGATCTTTCTAGGGCTGGTGTTTCAGGGTTTAGGGCAGTGCAGTGGTGTTCGGACAGTGTAGGGGGTCTTGCTGGGGCTGGTGTTTCAGGGTTTAGGGCAGTGCAGTGCTGTTCGGGCAGTGTAGTGGTTCGTGGTGGAGGTGGTGTTTCAGGGTTTTAGGGCAGGGCAGTGGTGTTCAGGCAGTGTAGGGGGTCGTGCTGGGGGTGGGGTTTCAGGGATTAGGGCAGAGCAGGGGTGTTCGGGCAGTGTAGGTGGTAGTGCTGGTTTTTCAGGTTTTAGTGTAGAGCAGTGGTGTTCAGGCAGTGTAGGGGGACGTACTGGGGTGGTATTTAAGGGTTTAGGTCGGAGCAGTGGTGTTCGGGCAGTGTAGGGGATCGTGCTGGCGTGATGTTTCTGGGTTTAGGGCAGTGCAGTGGTGTTCAGTGAGTGTAGGGGATCGTGCTGGGGCTGGTGTGTCAGGGTTTAGGGCAGTGCACTGGTGTTCGGGCAGTGTATGGGATCATGCTGGGGCTGGTGTTTCAGGGTTTAGGGCAGTGCAGTGGTGTTCGGGCAGTGTGTGGGGTCGTGCTGGGGCTAATGTTTCAGGGTTTAGGGCAGTGCAGTGGTGTTCTAGCAGTGTAGTGGGTCGTGGTGGAGGTGGTGTTTCAGGGTTTTAGGGCAGGGCAGTGGTGTTCGGGCAGGTAAGGGGGTCGTGCAGGGGCTGGTGTTTCAGGGTTTAGGGCAGTGCAGTGGTGTTTGGGGAGTGTAGGGGATCGTGCTGGGGCTGGTGTTTCAGTGTTATGTCAGTGCAGTGGTGTTCGGGCAGTGTAGGGGGTCATGCTGGGACTGGTGTTTGAGGGTTTAGGGCAGTGCAGTGGTGTTCGGGCAGTGTAGAGGGTCATGCTGGGGGTGGTGTTTCAGGGTTTAGGGCAGAGCAGTGGTGTTCGGGCAGTTTAGGGTCTCGTGCTGTGACTGGTGTTTGAGGGTTTAGGGCAGTGCAGTGGTGTTCGGGCAGTGTAGAGGGTCATGCTGGGGGTGGTGTTTCAGGGTTTAGGGCTGAGCAGTGGTGTTCGGGCAGTTTAGGGTCTCGTGCTGCTGTTGGTGTTTCAGGATTTAGGGCAGAGCAGTGGTGTTCGGCCAGTGTAGAGTGACGTGCTGTGGCTGGTGTTTCATGGTTTAGGGCAGAGCACTTGTGTTCGGGCAGTGTAGGGGGTCATGCTGGGAGTGGTGTTTCAGGGTTTAGAGCAGTGCAGTGGTGTTCAGGCAGTGTAGGGGGACGTGCTGGGGGTGGTATTATAGGGTTTAGGACACAGCAGTGGTGTTCGGGCAGTCTAGGGGGTCATGCAGGGGGTGGTGTTTCAGGGTTTAGGGCAGGGCAGTGGTTCGGGCAGAGTAGGGGGTCATGCAGGGGGTGTTGTTTCAGGGTTGAGGGCAGTGCAGGTGTTTTTGGGCAGTGTAGGTGGTCTTGCTGGGGTGGTGTTTCAGGGTTTAGGGCAGTGGTGTTCGGGCAGTGTAGGGGGTCTTGCTGGGGCTGGTGTTTCAGGGTTTAGGGCAGTGCAGTAGTTTTCGGGCAGTGTAGGGGGTCATACTGGAGGTGGTGTTTCAGGGTTTAGGGCAGTGCCGTGGTGTGCAGGCAGTGTGAAGGGTCATGCTGGGGCTGGTCTTTTAGGGATTATGGCAGAGCAGTGGTGTTCTGGCAGTGTAGTGGGACGTACTGGGGGTGGTATTTTAGGGTTTAGGGCAGAGCAGTGGTGTTAGGGCAGCGTAGGGGGTCGTGCTGGGACTGGTGTTTCAGTGTTTAGGGCAGTGCAGTGGTGTACGGGCCTTGTAGGGGGTCATGCTGGGGCTGGTGATTCAGGGTTTAGGGCAGTGCAGTGCTGTTCGGGCAGTGTAGGGGGTCGTGCTGGGGCTGGTGTTTCAGGGTTTAGGCTAGAGCAGTGGTGTTCGGCAGTGTAGGTGGACTTCCTGGGGATGGTGTTTCAGGGTTTAGGGCAGTGCAGTGGTGTTAGAGCAGTGTAGGGGATGTGGTGGAGGTGGTGTTTCAGGGTTTAGGGCTATGCAGTGAGGTTCGGGCAGTGTAGGGGGTCGTACTGGGGCTGGTGTTTCAGTGTTTAGGGCAGTGCAGTGGTGTTCGAGCAGTGTAGGGGGTCGTGCTGGGGCTGGTGTTTCAGGGTTTAGGGCAGTGCAGTGGTGTTCAGGTAGTGTAGGGGGTCATGGTGGGGCTGGTGTTTCAGGGTTTAGGGCACTGCAGTGGTGTTCGGGTAGTGTAGGGGTCATGCTGGGGCTGGTGTTTCAGGGTTTAGGGCAGTGCAGTAGTGTTCGGGCAGTGTAGGGGGTCGTGGTGGAGGTGGTGTTTCAGGGTTGAGGGCAGTGCAGTGGTGTTCAGGCAGTGTAGGGGTACATGCTGGGGGTGGTGTTTTAGGGTTTAGGGCACAGCAGTGGTGTTCGGGCTGTCTACGGGGTCATGCAGGGTGTGGTGTTTCAGGGTTTAGGGCAGTGCAGTGGTTCGGGCAGAGTAGGGGGTCATGCAGGGAGTGTTGTTTCAGGGGTTAGGGCAGTGCAGGTGTTTTCGGGCAGTGTAGGGGGTCTTGCTGGGGTGGTGTTTCAGGGTTTAGGGCAGTGGTGTTCGGGCAGTGTAGGGGGTCTTGCTGGGGCTGGTGTTTCAGGGTTTAGGGCAGTGCAGTAGTTTTCGGGCAGTGTAGGGGGTCATACTGGAGGTGATGTTTCAGGGTTTAGGGCAGTGCAGTGGTGTGCTGGCAATGTGAAGGGTCATGCTGGGGCTGGTGTTTTAGGGATTATGGCAGAGCAGTGGTGTTCGGGCAGTGTAGGGGGTCATGCTCAGGTTGGTGTTTCAGGATTTAGGGCAGAGCAGTGGTGTTCAGTGCAGTGTAGGGGGGAACGTACTGGGGGTGGTGTTTTAGGGTTTAGGGCAGAGCAGTGGTGTTCGGGCAGTGTAGGAGGTCGTGCTGGGGCTGGTGTTTTAGGGTTTAGGTCGGTGCAGTGGTGTTCGGGCAGTGTAGGGGGTCGTGCTGGGGCTGGTGTTTCAGGGTTTAGGTCGGAGCAGTGGTGTTCGGGCAGTGTAGGGGATCGTGCTGGCGTGATGTTTCTGGGTTTAGGGCAGTGCAGTGGTGTTCAGTGAGTGTAGGGGATCGTGCTGGGGCTGGTGTGTCAGGGTTTAGGGCAGTGCACTGGTGTTCGGGCAGTGTATGGGATCATGCTGGGGCTGGTGTTTCAGGGTTTAGGGCAGTGCAGTGGTGTTCGGGCAGTGTGGGGGGTCGTGCTGGGGCTAATGTTTCAGGGTTTAGGGCAGAGCAGTGGTGTTCAGGCAGTGTAGGGGTCGTGCTGGGGCTGGTGTTTCAGGGTTTAGGGCAGTGCAGTGGTGTTCGGGCTGTTTAGGGTGTCGTGCTGGGGCTTGTGTTTCAGGGTTTAGGGAAGTGCAGTGGTGTTCGGGCAGTGTAGGGGTCGTGCTGGGGGTGGTGTTTCAGGGTTTAGAGCAGTGCAGTGGTGTTTGGGCAGTGTAGGGGATCTTTCTAGGGCTGGTGTTTCAGGGTTTAGGGCAGTGCAGTGGTGTTCGGACAGTGTAGGGGATCGTGCTGGGGTGATGTTTCAGGGTTTAGGGCAGTGCAGTGGTGTTCGGTGAGTGTAGGGGATCGTGCTGGGGCTGGTGTGTCAGGGTTTAGGGCAGTGCACTGGTGTTCGGGCAGTGTATGGGATCATGCTGGGGCTGGTGTTTCAGGGTTTAGGGCAGTGCAGTGGTGTTTGGTTGTGTAGGTGTCATGGTGGGGCTCGTGTTTCAGGGTTTAGTGCAGTGCAGTGGTGTTCAGGTAGTGTAGGAGGTCGTGCTGGGACTGGTGTTTCAGGGTTTAGGGCAGTGCAGTGGTGTTTGGGCAGTGTAGGGGGTCAAGCTGGTGCTGGTGTTTCAGTGTATAGGGCAGTGCAGTGGTGTTCAGGCAGTGCAGGGGGTCGTGCTGGGGCTGGTGTTTCAGGTTTTAGGTCGGTGCAGTGGTGTTCGGGCAGAGTAGGGGGTTGTGCAGGGGGTGGTGTTTCAGGCGTTAGGGCAGTGCAGTTGTTTTCGGGCAGTGTAGGGGGATGTACTGGGGTGGTGTTTCAGGTTTTAGGGCAGTGCAGTGGTGTTCGGGCAGTGTGGGGGGTCGTGCTGGGGCTAATGTTTCAGGGTTTAGGGCAGAGCAGTGGTGTTCAGGCAGTGTAGGGGGTCGTGCTGGGGCTGGTGTTTCAGGGTTTAGGGCAGTGCAGTGGTGTTCGGGCTGTTTAGGGTGTCGTGCTGGGGCTTGTGTTTCAGGGTTTAGGGAAGTGCAGTGGTGTTCGGGCAGTGTAGGGGTCGTGCTGGGGGTGGTGTTTCAGGGTTTACAGCAGTGCAGTGGTGTTTGCGCAGTGTAGGGGATCTTTCTAGGGCTGGTGTTTCAGGGTTTAGGGCAGTGCAGTGGTGTTCGAACAGTGTAGGGGGTCTTGCTGGGGCTGGTGTTTCAGGGTTTAGGGCAGTGCAGTGGTGTTCGGGCAGTATAGGGGCTTGTTTGGGGGTGGGGTTTCTGGGTTTAGGGCAGTGCAGTGGTGTTCAGTGAGTGTAGGGGATCGTGCTGGGGCTGGTGTGTCAGGGTTTAGGGCAGTGCACTGGTGTTCGGGAAGTGTATGGGATCATGCTGGGGCTGGTGTTTCAGGGTTTAGGGCAGTGCAGTGGTGTTTGGTTGTGTAGGTGTCATGGTGGGGCTCGTGTTTCAGGGTTTAGTGCAGTGCAGTGGTGTTCAGGTAGTGTAGGAGGTCGTGCTGGGACTGGTGTTTCAGGGTTTAGGGCAGTGCAGTGGTGTTTGGGCAGTGTAGGGGGTCAAGCTGGGGCTGGTGTTTCAGTGTATAGGGCAGTGCAGTGGTGTTCAGGCAGTGTAGGGAGTCGTGCTGGGGCTGGTGTTTCAGGTTTTAGGTCGGTGCAGTGGTGTTCGGGCAGAGTAGGGGGTTGTGCAGGGGGTGGTGTTTCAGGCTTTAGGGCAGTGCAGTTGTTTTCGGGCAGTGTAGGGGGATGTACTGGGGTGGTGTTTCAGGTTTTAGGTCAGTGCAGTGGTGTTCGGGCAGTGTGGGGGGTCGTGCTGGGGCTAATGTTTCAGGGTTTAGGGCAGAGCAGTGGTGTTCAGGCAGTGTAGGGGGTCGTGCTGGGGCTGGTGTTTCAGGGTTTAGGGCAGTGCAGTGGTGTTCGGGCTGTTTAGGGTGTCGTGCTGGGGCTTGTGTTTCAGGGTTTAGGGCAGTGCAGTGGTGTTCGGGCAGTGTAGGGGTCGTGCTGGGGGTGGTGTTTCAGGGTTTAGACCAGTGCAGTGGTGTTTGGGCAGTGTAGGGGATCTTTCCAGGGCTGGTGTTTCAGGGTTTAGGGCAGTGCAGTGGTGTTCGGACAGTGTAGGGGGTCTTGCTGGGGCTGGTGTTTCAGGGTTTAGGGCAGTGCAGTGGTGTTCGGGCAGTATAGGGGCTCGTTCTGGGGGTGGGGTTTCAGGGTTTAGGGAAGAGCAGTGGTGTTCGGGCATTGTAGGTGGTAGTGCTGGTTTTTCAGGATTTAGTGTAGAGCAGTGGTGTTCGGGCACTGTAGGGGGACGTACTGGGGGTGGTGTTTCAGGGTTCAGTGCTGAGCAGTGGTGTTCGGGCAGGGTTGGGGGTCTTGCTGGGGATGGTGTTTCAGGGTTTAGGGCAGTGCAGTGGTGTTCGGGCAGTGTAGTGGTTCGTGGTGGAGGTGGTGTTTCAGGGTTTTAGGGCAGGGCAGTGGTGTTCAGGCAGTGTAGGGGGTTGTGCTGGGGGTGGGGTTTCAGGGATTAGGGCAGAGCAGGGGTGTTCGGGCAGTGTAGGTGGTAGTGCTGGTTTTTCAGGTTTTAGTGTAGAGCAGTGGTGTTCGGGCAGTGTAGGGGGACGTACTGGGGTGGTATTTAAGGGTTTAGTGCTGAGCAGTGGTGTTCGGGCAGTGTTGGGGGTCGTGGTGGAGGTGGTGTTTCAGGGTTTTAGGGCAGGGCAGTGGTGTTCGGGCAGGTAAGGGGGTCGTGCAGGGGCTGGTGTTTCAGGGTTTAGGGCAGTGCAGTGGTGTTTGGGGAGTGTAGGGGATCGTGCTGGGGCTGGTGTTTCAGTGTTATGTCAGTGCAGTGGTGTTCGGGCAGTGTAGGGGGTCATGCTGGGGCTGGTGTTTCAGGGTTTAGGCTAGAGCAGTGGTGTTCGGCAGTGTAGGTGGACTTCCTGGGGATGGTGTTTCAGGGTTTAGGGCAGTGCAGTGGTGTTAGAGCAGTGTAGAGGATGTGGTGGAGGTGGTGTTTCAGGGTTTAGGGCTATGCAGTGAGGTTCGGGCAGTGTAGGGGTCGTGCTGGGGCTGGTGTTTCAGTGTTTAGGGCAGTGCAGTGGTGTTCGAGCAGTGTAGGGGGTCATGCTGGGGCTGGTGTTTCAGGGTTTAGGGCAGTGCAGTGGTGTTCAGGTAGTGTAGGGGGTCATGGAGCGGCTGGTGTTTCAGGGTTTAGGGCACTGCAGTGGTGTTCGGGTAGTGTAGGGGTCATGCTGGGGCTGGTGTTTCAGGGTTTAGGGCAGTGCAGTAGTGTTCGGGCAGTGTAGGGGGTCGTGGTGGAGGTGGTGTTTCAGGGTTGAGGGCAGTGCAGTGGTGTTCAGGCAGTGTAGGGGTACATGCTGGGGGTTGTGTTTTAGGGTTTAGGGCACAGCAGTGGTGTTCGGGCTGTCTAGGGGGTCATGCAGGGTGTGGTGTTTCAGGGTTTAGGGCAGTGCAGTGGTTCGGGCAGAGTAGGGGGTCATGCAGGGAGTGTTGTTTCAGGGTTTAGGGCAGTGCAGGTGTTTTCGGGCAGTGTAGGGGGTCTTGCTGGGGCTGGTGTTTCAGGGTTTAGGGCAGTGCAGTAGTTTTCGGGCAGTGTAGGGGGTCATACTGGAGGTGGTGTTTCAGGGTTTAGGGCAGTACAGTGGTGTGCTGGCAATGTGAAGGGTCATGCTGGGGCTGGTGTTTTAGGGATTATGGCAGAGCAGTGGTGTTCGGGCAGTGTAGGGGGTCATGCTCAGGTTGGTGTTTCAGGATTAAGGGCAGAGCAGTGGTGTTCGGGCAGTGTAGGGGGGAACGTACTGGGGTGGTGTTTTAGGGTTTAGGGCAGAGCAGTGGTGTTCGGGCAGTGTAGGAGGTCGTGCTGGGGCTGGTGTTTCGGGGTTTAGGTCGGTGCAGTGGTGTTCGGGCAGTGTAGGGGGTCGTGCTGGGGCTGGTGTTTCAGGGTTTAGGTCGGTGCAGTGGTGTTCGGGCAGTGTAGGGGATCGTGCTGGGGTGATGTTTCTGGGTTTAGGGCAGTGCAGTGGTGTTCAGTGAGTGTAGGGGATCGTGCTGGGGCTGGTGTGTCAGGGTTTAGGGCAGTGCACTGGTGTTCGGGCAGTGTATGGGATCATGCTGGGGCTGGTGTTTCAGGGTTTAGGGCAGTGCAGTGGTGTTTGGTTGTGTAGGTGTCATGGTGGGGCTCGTGTTTCAGGGTTTAGTGCAATGCAGTGGTGTTCAGGTAGTGTAGGAGGTCGTGCTGGGGCTAATGTTTCAGGGTTTAGGGCAGAGCAGTGGTGTTCAGGCAGTGTAGGGGGTCATGCTGGGGCTGGTGTTTCAGGGTTTAGGGCAGTGCAGTGGTGTTCGGGCTGTTTAGGGTGTCGTGCTGGGGCTTGTGTTTCAGGGTTTAGGGCAGTGCAGTGGTGTTCGGGCAGTGTAGGGGTCGTGCTGGGGGTGGTGTTTCAGGGTTTAGAGCAGTGCAGTGGTGTTTGGGCAGTGTAGGGGATCTTTCTAGGGCTGGTGTTTCAGGGTTTAGGGCAGTGCAGTGGTGTTCGGACAGTGTAGGGGGTCTTGCTGGGGCTGGTGTTTCAGGGTTTAGGGCAGTGCAGTGGTGTTCGGGCAGTATAGGGGCTCGTTCTGAGGGTGGGGTTTCAGGGTTTAGGGAAGAGCAGTGGTGTTCGGGCATTGTAGGTGGTAGTGCTGGTTTTTCAGGATTTAGTGTAGAGCAGTGGTGTTCGGGCAGTGTAGGGGGACGTACTGGGGGTGGTGTTTCAGGGTTTAGTGCTGAGCAGTGGTGTTCGGGCAGTGTTGGGGGTCTTGCTGGGGATGGTGTTTCAGGGTTTAGGGCAGTGCAGTGTTGTTCGGGCAGTGTAGTGGTTCGTGGTGGAGGTGGTGTTTCAGGGTTTTAGGCAGGGCAGTGGTGTTCAGGCAGTGTAGGGGGTCGTGCTGGGGGTGGGGTTTCAGGGATTAGGGCAGAGCAGGGGTGTTCGGGCAGTGTAGGTGGTAGTGCTGGTTTTTCAGGTTTTAGTGTAGAGCAGTGGTGTTCGGGCAGTGTAGGGGGACGTACTGGGGTGGTATTTAAGGGTTTAGTGCTGAGCAGTGGTGTTCGGGCAGTGTTGGGGGTCTTGCTGGTGATGGTGTTTCAGGGTTTAGGGCAGTGCAGTGGTGTTCTAGCAGTGTAGTGGGTCGTGGTGGAGGTGGGGTTTCAGGGTTTTAGGGCAGGGCAGTGGTGTTTGGGCAGGTAAGGGGGTCGTGCAGGGGCTGGTGTTTCAGGGTTTAGGGCAGTGCAGTGGTGTTTGGGGAGTGTAGGGGATCGTGCTGGGGCTGGTGTTTCAGTGTTATGTCAGTGCAGTGGTGTTCGGGCAGTGTAGGGGGTCATGCTGGGACTGGTGTTTGAGGGTTTAGGGCAGTGCAGTGGTGTTCGGGCAGTGTAGAGGGTCATGCTGGGGGTGGTGTTTCAGGGTTTAGGGTAGAGCAGTGGTGTTCGGGCAGTTTAGGGTCTCCTGCTGTGACTGGTGTTTGAGGGTTTAGGGCAGTGCAGTGGTGTTCGGGCAGTGTAGAGGGTCATGCTGGGGGTGGTGTTTCAGGGTTTAGGGCTGAGCAGTGGTGTTCGGGCAGTTTAGGGTCTCGTGCTGCTGTTGGTGTTTCAGGATTTAGGGCAGAGCAGTGGTGTTCGGCCAGTGTAGAGTGACGTGCTGTGGCTGGTGTTTCATGGTTTAGGGCAGAGCACTTGTGTTCGGGCATTGTAGGGGGTCATGCTGGGAGTGGTGTTTCAGGGTTTAGAGCAGTGCAGTGGTGTTCAGGCAGTGTAGGGGGACGTGCTGGGGGTGGTGTTTTAGGGTTTAGGGCACAGCAGTGGTGTTCGGGCAGTCTAGGGGGTCATGCAGGGGGTGGTGTTTCAGGGTTTAGGGCAGTGCAGTGGTTCGGGCAGAGTAGGGGGTCATGCAGGGGGTGTTGTTTCAGGGTTTAGGGCAGTGCAGGTGTTTTTGGGCAGTGTAGGTGGTCTTGCTGGGGTGGTGTTTCAGGGTTTAGGGCAGTGGTGTTCGGGAAGTGTAGGGGGTCTTGCTGGGGCTGGTTTTTCAGGGTTTAGGGCGGTGCAGTAGTTTTCGGGCAGTGTAGGGGGTCATACTGGAGGTGGTGTTTCAGGGTTTAGGGCAGTGCAGTGGTGTACGGGCCTTGTAGGGGGTCATGCTGGGGCTGGTGATTCAGGGTTTAGGGCAGTGCAGTGGTGTTCGGGCAGTGTAGGGGGTCATGCTGGGGCTGGTGTTTCAGGGTTTAGGCTAGAGCAGTGGTGTTCGGCAGTGTAGGTGGACTTCCTGGGGATGGTGTTTCAGGGTTTAGGGCAGTGCAGTGGTGTTAGAGCAGTGTTGGGGATGTGGTGGAGGTGGTGTTTCAGGGTTTAGGGCTATGCAGTGAGGTTCGGGCAGTGTAGGGGGTCGTGCTGGGGCTGGTGTTTCAGTGTTTAGGGCAGTGTAGTGGTATTCGAGCAGTGTAGGGGGTCGTGCTGGGGCTGGTGTTTCAGGGTTTAGGGCAGTGCAGTGGTGTTCAGGTAGTGTAGGGGATCATGGTGGGACTGGTGTTTCAGGGTTTAGGGCACTGCAGTGGTGTTCGGGTAGTGTAGGGGTCATGCTGGGGCTGGTGTTTCAGGGTTTAGGGCAGTGCAGTAGTGTTCGGGCAGTGTAGGGGGTCGTGGTGGAGGTGGTGTTTCAGGGTTGAGGGCAGTGCAGTGGTGTTCAGGCAGTGTAGGGGTACATGCTGGGGGTGGTGTTTTAGGGTTTAGGGCACAGCAGTGGTGTTCGGGCTGTCTAGGGGTCATGCAGGGTGTGGTGTTTCAGGGTTTAGGGCAGTGCAGTGGTTCGGGCAGAGTAGGGGGTCATGCAGGGAGTGTTGTTTCAGGGTTTAGGGCAGTGCAGGTGTTTTCGGGCAGTGTAGGGGGTCTTGCTGGGGTGGTGTTTCAGGGTTTAGGGCAGTGGTGTTCGGGCAGTGTAGGGGGTCTTGCTGGGGCTGGTGTTTCAGGGTTTAGGGCAGTGCAGTAGTTTTCGGGCAGTGTAGGGGGTCATACTGGAGGTGGTGTTTCAGGGTTTAGGGCAGTGCAGTGGTGTGCTGGCAATGTGAAGGGTCATGCTGGGGCTGGTGTTTTAGGGATTATGGCAGAGCAGTGGTGTTTGGGCAGTGTAGGGGGTCATGCTCAGGTTGGTGTTTCAGGATTTAGGGCAGAGCAGTGGTGTTCGGGCAGTGTAGGGGGGAACGTACTGGGGGTGGTGTTTTAGGGTTTAGGGCAGAGCAGTGGTGTTCGGGCAGTGTAGGAGGTCGTGCTGGGGCTGGTGTTTCGGGGTTGAGGTCGGTGCAGTGGTGTTCGGGCAGTTAGGGGGTCATGCTGGGGCTGCTGTTTCAAGGTATTGGTCGGTGCAGTGGTGTTTCGGGCAGTGTAGGGGATCATGCTGGGGTGATGTTTCTGGGTTTAGGGCAGTGCAGTGGTGTTCAGTGAGTGTAGGGGATTGTGCTGGGGCTGGTTTGTCAGGGTTTAGGGCAGTGCACTGGTGTTCTGGCAGTGTATGGGATCATGCTGGGGCTGGTGTTTCAGGGTTTAGGGCAGTGCAGTGGTGTTTGGTTGTGTAGGTGTCATGGTGGCGCTCGTGTTTCAGGGTTTAGTGCAGTGCAGTGGTGTTCAGGTAGTGTAGGAGGTCGTGCTGGGGCTGGTGTTGCAGGGTTTAGGGCAGCGCAGTGTTGTTTTGGCAGTGTAGGGGGTCAAGCTGGGGCTGGTGTTTCAGTGTATAGGGCAGTGCAGTGGTGTTCAGGCAGTGTAGGGGGTCGTGCTGGGGCTGGTGTTTCAGGTTTTAGGTCGGTGCAGTGGTGTTCGGGCAGAATAGGGGGTTGTGCAGGGGGTGGTGTTTCAGGCTTTAGGGCAGTGCAGTTGTTTTCGGGCAGTGTAGGGGGATGTACTGGGGGTGGTGTATCAGGTTTTAGGGCAGTGCAGTGGTGTTCGGGCAGTGTGGGGGGTCGTGCTGGGGCTAATGTTTCAGGGTTTAGGACAGAGCAGTGGTGTTCAGGCAGTGTAGGGGGTCCTGCTGGGGCTGATGTTTCAGGGTTTAGGGCAGTGCAGTGGTGTTCGGGCTGTTTAGGGTGTCGTGCTGGGGGTGGTGCTCCAGGGTTTAGGGCAGAACAGTGGTGTTCGGGCAGTTTAGGGTGTCGTGCTGGTGCTGGTGTTTCAGGATTTTGGGCAGAGCAGTGGTGTTCGGGCAGTGTAGGGGGTCATGCAGGGGGATGGTGTTTCAGGGTTTAGGGCAGTGCAGTGGTGTTCGGGCAGTGTAGGGGGTCATGCAGGGGGATGGTGTTTCAGGGTTTAGGGCAGTGCAGTGGTGTTCGGGCAGTGTAGCAGGTCGTGCTGGGTGTGGCGTTTCAGGGTTTAGGGCAGTGCAGTGGTGTTCAGGCAGTGTGAGGGGTCGTGCTGGGGCTGGTGTTTTAGGGATTAGGGCAGTGCAGTGGTGTTCGGGCAGTGTAGGGGGTCGTGATGGGGGTGGGGTTTCAGGGTTTAGGGCAGAGCAGTGATGTTCGGGCAGTGTAGGGGGTTGTGCTGGTGCTGGTTTTTCAGGATTTAGGGTAGAGCAGTGGTGTTCGGGCAGTGTAGGGGGACGTACTGGGAGTGGTATTTCAGGGTTTATTGCTGAGCAGTGGTGTTCGGGCAGTGTAGGGGGTCTTGCTGGGGATGGTGTTTCAGGGTTTAGGGCAGTGCAGTGGTGTTTGGGCAATGTAGTGGGTCGTGGTGGAGGTGGTGTTTCAGGGTTTTAGGGCAGGGCAGGGGTGTTCGGGCAGTGTAGGGGGCCGTGCTGGGGGTGGTGTTTCAGGGTTTAGGGCAGTGCAGTGGTGCTCGTGGAGTGTAGGGGATCGTGCTGGGGCTGGTGTTTCAGGGTTACGGAAGTGCAGTGGTGTTCGGGCAGTGTAGGGGGTCGTGCTGGGGCTGATGTTTAAGGGTTTAGGGCAGTGCAGTGGTGTTTGGGCACTGTAGGAGGTCAAGGTGGGGCTCGTCATTCAGGGTTTAGGGCAGTGCAGTGGTGTTTGGGCAGTATAAGGGGTCATGCTGGGGCTGGTGTTTCAGTGTTTAGGGCAGTGCAGTGGTGTTTAGGCAGTGTAGAGGGTCGTGCTGGGGCTGGTATTTCAGGTTTTAGGGCAGTGCAGTGGTGTTCGACCAGTGTAGGGGTCGTGCTGGGGGTGGTGTTTCAGGGTTTAGGGCAGTGCAGGGGTGTTCAGGCAGTGTAGGGGTACATGCTGGGGGTGGTGTTTTAGGGTTTAGGGCACAGCAGTGGTGTTCGGGCAGTCTAGGGGGTCATGCAGGGGGTGGTGTTTCAGGGTTTAGGGCAGTGCAGTGGTTCGGGCAGAGTAGGGGGTCATGCAGGGGGTGTTGTTTCAGGGTTTAGGGCAGTGCAGGTGTTTTTGGGCAGTGTAGGTGGTCTTGCTGGGGTGGTGTTTCAGGGTTTAGGGCAGTGGTGTTCGGGAAGTGTAGGGGGTCTTGCTGGGGCTGGTTTTTCAGGGTTTAGGGCGGTGCAGTAGTTTTCGGGCAGTGTAGGGGGTCATACTGGAGGTGGTGTTTCAGGGTTTAGGGCAGTGCAGTGGTGTGCAGGCAGTGTGAAGGGTCATGCTGGGGCTGGTGTTTTAGGGATTATGGCAGAGCAGTGGTGTTCTGGCAGTGTAGTGGGACGTACTGGGGGTGGTGTTTTAGGGTTTAGGGCAGAGCAGTGGTGTTAGGGCAGCGTAGGGGGTCGTGCTGGGACTGGTGTTTCAGTGTTTAGGGCAGTGCAGTGGTGTACGGGCCTTGTAGGGGGTCATGCTGGGGCTGGTGATTCAGGGTTTAGGGCAGTGCAGTGGTGTTCGGGCAGTGTAGGGGGTCATGCTGGGGCTGGTGTTTCAGGGTTTAGGCTAGAGCAGTGGTGTTCGGCAGTGTAGGTGGACTTCCTGGGGATGGTGTTTCAGGGTTTAGGGCAGTGCAGTGGTGTTAGAGCAGTGTTGGGGATGTGGTGGAGGTGGTGTTTCAGGGTTTAGGGCTATGCAGTGAGGTTCGGGCAGTGTAGGGGGTCGTGCTGGGGCTGGTGTTTCAGTGTTTAGGGCAGTGCAGTGGTATTCGAGCAGTGTAGGGGGTCGTGCTGGGGCTGGTGTTTCAGGGTTTAGGGCAGTGCAGTGGTGTTCAGGTAGTGTAGGGGGTCATGGTGGGGCTGGTGTTTCAGGGTTTAGGGCACTGCAGTGGTGTTCGGGTAGTGTAGGGGTCATGCTGGGGCTGGTGTTTCAGGGTTTAGGGCAGTGCAGTAGTGTTCGGGCAGTGTAGGGGGTCGTGGTGGAGGTGGTGTTTCAGGGTTGAGGGCAGTGCAGTGGTGTTCAGGCAGTGTAGGGGTCCATGCTGGGGGTGGTGTTTTAGGGTTTAGGGCACAGCAGTGGTGTTCGGGCTGTCTAGGGGGTCATGCAGGGTGTGGTGTTTCAGGGTTTAGGGCAGTGCAGTGGTTCGGGCAGAGTAGGGGGTCATGCAGGGAGTGTTGTTTCAGGGTTTAGGGCAGTGCAGGTGTTTTCGGACAGTGTAGGGGGTCTTGCTGGGGTGGTGTTTCAGGGTTTAGGGCAGTGGTGTTCGGGCAGTGTAGGGGGTCTTGCTGGGGCTGGTGTTTCAGGGTTTAGGGCAGTGCAGTAGTTTTCGGGCAGTGTAGGGGGTCATACTGGAGGTGGTGTTTCAGGGTTTAGGGCAGTGCAGTGGTGTGCTGGCAATGTGAAGGGTCATGCTGGGGCTGGTGTTTTAGGGATTATGGCAGAGCAGTGGTGTTTGGGCAGTGTAGGGGGTCATGCTCAGGTTGGTGTTTCAGGATTTAGGGCAGAGCAGTGGTGTTCGGGCAGTGTAGGGGGGAACGTACTGGGGGTGGTGTTTTAGGGTTTAGGGCAGAGCAGTGGTGTTCGGGCAGTGTAGGAGGTCGTGCTGGGGCTGGTGTTTCGGGGTTGAGGTCGGTGCAGTGGTGTTCGGGCAGTTAGGGGGTCGTGCTGGGGCTGGTGTTTCAGGGTTTAGGTCGGTGCAGTGGTGTTCGGGCAGTGTAGGGGATCATGCTGGGGTGATGTTTCTGGGTTTAGGGCAGTGCAGTGGTGTTCAGTGAGTGTAGGGGATTGTGCTGGGGCTGGTGTGTCAGGGTTTAGGGCAGTGCACTGGTGTTCGGGCAGTGTATGGGATCATGCTGGGGCTGGTGTTTCAGGGTTTAGGGCAGTGCAGTGGTGTTTGGTTGTGTAGGTGTCATGGTGGGGCTCGTGTTTCAGGGTTTAGTGCAGTGCAGTGGTGTTCAGGTAGTGTAGGAGGTCGTGCTGGGGCTGGTGTTGCAGGGTTTAGGGCAGTGCACTGGTGTTCGGGCAGTGTATGGGATCATGCTGGGGCTGGTGTTTCAGGGTTTAGGGCAGTGCAGTGGTGTTTGGTTGTGTAGGTGTCATGGTGGGGCTCGTGTTTCAGGGTTTAGTGCAGTGGAGTGGTGTTCAGGTAGTGTAGGAGGTCGTGCTGGGGCTGGTGTTGCAGGGTTTAGGGCAGTGCAGTGGTGTTCAGGCAGTGTAGGGGGTCGTGCTGGGGCTGGTGTTTCAGGTTTTAGGTCGGTGCAGTGGTGTTCGGGCAGAGTAGGGGGTTGTGCAGGGGGTGGTGTTTCAGGCTTTAGGGAAGTGCAGTTGTTTTCGGGCAGTGTAGGGGGATGTACTGGGGGTGGTGTTTCAGGTTTTAGGGCAGTGCAGTGGTGTTCGGGCAGTGTGGGGGGTCATGCTGGGGCTAATGTTTCAGGGTTTAGGGCAGAGCAGTGGTGTTCAGGCAGTGTAGGGGGTCCTGCTGGGGCTGGTGTTTCAGGGTTTAGGGCAGTGCAGTGGTGTTTGGGCTGTTTAGGGTGTCGTGCTGGGGGTTGTGCTCCAAGGTTTAGGGCAGAACAGTGGTGTTCGGGCAGTTTAGGGTGTCGTGCTGGTGTTTCAGGATTTTGGGCAGAGCAGTGGTGTTCGGGCAGTGTAGGGGGTCATGCAGGGGGATGGTGTTTCAGGGTTTAGGGCAGTGCAGTGGTGTTCGGGCAGTGTAGGGGGTCATGCAGGGGGATGGTGTTTCAGGGTTTAGGGCAGTGCAGTGGTGTTCGGGCAGTGTAGCGGGTCGTGCTGGGTGTGGCGTTTCAGGGTTTAGGGCAGTGCAGTGGTGTTCAGGCAGTGTGAGGGGTCGTGCTGGGGCTGGTGTTTTAGGGATTAGGGGAGTGCAGTGGTGTTCGGGCAGTGTAGGGGGTCGTGATGGGGGTGGGGTTTCAGGGTTTAGGGCAGAGCAGTGATGTTCGGGCAGTGTAGGGGGTTGTGCTGGTGCTGGTTTTTCAGGATTTAGGGTAGAGCAGTGGTGTTCGGGCAGTGTAGGGGGACGTACTGGGGGTGGTATTTCAGGGTTTATTGCTGAGCAGTGGTGTTCGGGCAGTGTAGGGGGTCTTGCTGGGGATGGTGTTTCAGGGTTTAGGGCAGTGCAGTGGTGTTTGGGCAATGTAGTGGGTCGTGGTGGAGGTGGTGTTTCAGGGTTTTAGGGCAGGGCAGGGGTATTCGGGCAGTGTAGGGGGCCGTGCTGGGGGTGGTGTTTCAGGGTTTAGGGCAGTGCAGTGGTGCTCGTGGAGTGTAGGGGATCGTGCTGGGGCTGGTGTTTCAGGGTTACGGAAGTGCAGTGGTGTTCGGGCAGTGTAGGGGGTCGTGCTGGGGCTGATGTTTAAGGGTTTAGGGCAGTGCAGTGGTGTTTGGGCACTGTAGGAGGTCAAGGTGGGGCTCGTCATTCAGGGTTTAGGGCAGTGCAGTGGTGTTCGGGCAGTATAAGGGGTCATGCTGGGGCTGGTGTTTCAGTGTTTAGGGCAGTGCAGTGGTGTTTAGGCAGTGTAGAGGGTCGTGCTGGGGCTGGCATTTCAGGTTTTAGGGCAGTGCAGTGGCGTTCGTGCAGTGTAGTGTGTCGTGCTGGGGGTGGTTTTTCAGGGTTTAGGGCAGAGCAGTGGTGTTCGACCAGTGTAGGGGTCGTGCTGGGGGTGGTGTTTCAGGGTTTAGGGCAGTGCAGGGGTGTTCAGGCAGTGTAGGGGTACATGCTGGGGGTGGTGTTTTAGGGTTTAGGGCACAGCAGTGGTGTTCGGGCTGTCTAGGGGGTCATGCAGGGTGTGGTGTTTCAGGGTTTAGGGCAGTGCAGTGGTTCGGGCAGAGTAGGGGGGTCATGCAGGGAGTGTTGTTTCAGGGTTTAGGGCAGTGCAGGTGTTTTTGGGCAGTGTAGGGTGTCTTGCTGGTGCTGGTGTTTCAGGGTTTAGGGCAGTGCAGTAGTTTTCGGGCAGTGTAGGGGGTCATACTGGAGGTGGTGTTTCAGGGTTTAGGGCAGTGCAGTGGTGTGCTGGCAATGTGAAGGGTCATGCTGGGGCTGTTGTTTTAGGGATTATGGCAGAGCAGTGGTGTTCGGGCAGTGTAGGGGGTCATGCTCAGGTTGGTGTTTCAGGATTTAGGGCAGAGCAGTGGTGTTCGGTGCAGTGTAGGGGGGAACGTACTGGGGGTGGTGTTTTAGGGTTTAGGGCAGAGCAGTGGTGTTCGGGCAGTGTAGGAGGTCGTGCTGGGGCTGGTGTTTCAGGGTTTAGGTCGGTGCAGTGGTGTTCGGGCAGTGTAGGGGGTCGTGCTGGGGCTGGTGTTTCAGGGTTTAGGTCGGTGCAGTGGTGTTCGGGCAGTGTAGGGGATCGTGCTTGGGTGATGTTTCTGGGTTTAGGGCAGTGCAGTGGTGTTCAGTGAGTGTAGGGGATCGTGCTGGGGCGGGTGTGTCAGGGTTTAGGGCAGTGCACTGGTGTTCGGGCAGTGTATGGGATCATGCTGGGGCTGGTGTTTCAGGGTTTAGGGCAGTGCAGTGGTGTTTGGTTGTGTAGGTGTCATGGTGGGGCTCGTGTTTCAGGGTTTAGTGCAGTGCAGTGGTGTTCAGGTAGTGTAGGAGGTCGTGTTGGGACTGGTGTTTCAGGGTTTAGGGCAGTGCAGTGGTGTTTGGGCAGTGTAGGGGGTCAAGCTGGGGCTGGTGTTTCAGTGTATAGGGCAGTGCAGTGGTGTTCAGGTAGTGTAGGGGGTCGTGCTGGGGCTGGTGTTTCAGGTTTTAGGTTGGTGCAGTGGTGTTCGGGCAGAATAGGGGGTTGTGCAGGGGGTGGTGTTTCAGGCTTTAGGGCAGTGCAGTTGTTTTCAGGCAGTGTAGGGGGATGTACTGGGGGTGGTGTTTCAGGTTTTAGGGCAGTGCAGTGGTGTTCGGGCAGTGTGGGGGGTCGTGCTGGGGCTAATGATTCAGGGTTTAGGGCAGAGCAGTGGTGTTCAGGCAGTATAGGGGGTCGTGCTGGGGCTGGTGTTTCAGGGTTTAGGGCAGTGCAGTGGTGTTCGGGCTGTTTAGGGTGTCGTGCTGGGGCTTGTGTTTCAGGGTTTAGGGCAGTGCAGTGGTGTTCTGGCAGTGTAGGGGTCGTGCTGGGGGTGGTGTTTCAGGGTTTAGAGCAGTGCAGTGGTGTTTGGGCAGTGTAGGGGATCTTTCTAGGGCTGGTGTTTCAGGGTTTAGGGCAGTGCAGTGGTGTTCGGACAGTGTAGGGGGTCTTGCTGGGGCTGGTGTTTCAGGGTTTAGGGCAGTGCAGTGGTGTTCGGGCAGTATAGGGGCTTGTTCTGGGGTGGGGTTTCAGGGTTTAGGGAAGAGCAGTGGTGTTCGGGCATTGTAGGTGGTAGTGCTGGTTTTTCAGGATTTAGTGTAGAGCAGTGGTGTTCGGGCAGTGTAGGGGGACGTACTGGGGGTGGTGTTTCAGGGTATAGTGCTGAGCAGTGGTGTTCGGGCAGTGTTGGGGGTCTTGCTGGGGATGGTGTTTCAGGGTTTAGGGCAGTGCAGTGGTGTTCGGGCAGTGTAGTGGTTCATGGTGGAGGTGGTGTTTCAGGGTTTTAGGGCAGGGCAGTGGTGTTCAGGCAGTGTAGGGGGTCGTGCTGGGGGTGGGGTTTCAGGGATTAGGGCAGAGCAGGGGTGTTCGGGCAGTGTAGGTGGTAGTGCTGGTTTTTCAGGTTTTAGTGTAGAGCAGTGGTGTTCGGGCAGTGTAGGGGGACGTACTGGGGTGGTATTTAAGGGTTTAGTGCTGAGCAGTGGTGTTCGGGCAGTGTTGGGGGTCTTGCTGGTGATGGTTTTTCAGGGTTTAGGGCAGTGCAGTGGTGTTCTAGCAGTGTAGTGGGTCGTGGTGGAGGTGGTGTTTCAGGGTTTTAGGGCAGGGCAGTGGTGTTCGGGCAGGTAAGGGGGTTGTGCAGGGGCTGGTGTTTCAGGGTTTAGGGCAGTGCAGTGGTGTTTGGGGAGTGTAGGGGATCGTGCTGGGGCTGGTGTTTCAGTGTTATGTCAGTGCAGTGGTGTTTGGGCAGTGTAGGGGGTCATGCTGGGACTGGTGTTTGAGGGTTTAGGGCAGTGCAGTGGTGTTCGGGCAGTGTAGAGGGTCATGCTGGGGATGGTGTTTCAGGGTTTAGGGCAGAGCAGTGGTGTTCGGGCAGTTTAGGGTCTCGTGCTGTGACTGGTGTTTGAGGGCAGTGCAGTGGTGTTCGGGCAGTGTAGAGGGTCATGCTGGGGGTGGTGTTTCAGGGTTTAGGGCTGAGCAGTGGTGTTCGGGCAGTTTAGGGTCTCGTGCTGCTGTTGGTGTTTCAGGATTTAGGGCAGAGCAGTGGTGTTCGGCCAGTGTAGAGTGACGTGCTGTGGCTGGTGTTTCATGGTTTAGGGCAGAGCACTTGTGTTTGGGCAGTGTAGGGGGTCATGCTGGGAGTGGTGTTTCAGGGTTTAGAGCAGTGCAGTGGTGTTCAGGCAGTGTAGGGGGACGTGCTGGGGGTGGTGTTTTAGGGTTTAGGGCACAGCAGTGGTGTTCGGGCAGTCTAGGGTGTCATACAGGGGGTGGTGTTTCAGGGTTTAGGGCAGTGCAGTGGTTCGGGCAGAGTAGGGGGTCATGCAGGGGGTGTTGTTTCAGGGTTTAGGGCAGTGCAGGTGTTTTTGGGCAGTGTAGGTGGTCTTGCTGGGGTGGTGTTTCAGGGTTTAGGGCAGTGGTGTTCGGGAAGTGTAGGGGGTCTTGCTGGGGCTGGTGTTTCAGGGTTTAGGGCAGTGCAGTAGTTTTCGGGCAGTATAGGGGGTCATACTGGAGGAGGTGTTTCAGGGTTTAGGGCAGTGCAGTGGTGTGCAGGCAGTGTGAAGGGTCATGCTGGGGCTGGTCTTTTAGGGATTATGGCAGAGCAGTGGTGTTCTGGCAGTGTAGTGGGACGTACTGGGGTGGTGTTTTAGGGTTTAGGGCAGAGCAGTGGTGTTAGGGCAGCGTAGGGGGTCGTGCTGGGACTGGTGTTTCAGTGTTTAGGGCAGTGCAGTGGTGTACGGGCCTTGTAGGGGGTCATGCTGGGGCTGGTGATTCAGGGTTTAGGGCAGTGCACTGGTGTTCGGGCAGTGTATGGGATCATGCTGGGGCTGGTGTTTCAGGGTTTAGGGCAGTGCAGTGGTGTTTGGTTGTGTAGGTGTCATGGTGGGGCTCGTGTTTCAGGGTTTAGTGCAGTGCAGTGGTGTTCAGGTAGTGTAGGAGGTCGTGCTGGGACTGGTGTTTCAGGGTTTAGGGCAGTGCAGTGGTGTTTGGGCAGTGTAGGGGGTCAAGCTGGTGCTGGTGTTTCAGTGTATAGGGCAGTGCAGTGGTGTTCAGGCAGTGTAGGGGGTCGTGCTGGGGCTGGTGTTTCAGGTTTTAGGTCAGTGCAGTGGTGTTCGGGCAGAGTAGGGGGTTGTGCAGGGGGTGGTGTTTCAGGCATTAGGGCAGTGCAGTTGTTTTCGGGCAGTGTAGGGGGATGTACTGGGGGTGGTGTTTCAGGTTTTAGGGCAGTGCAGTGGTGTTCGGGCAGTGTGGGGGGTCGTGCTGGGGCTAATGTTTCAGGGTTTAGGGCAGAGCAGTGGTGTTCAGGCTGTGTAGGGGGTCGTGCTGGGGCTGGTGTTTCAGGGTTTAGGGCAGTGCAGTGGTGTTCGGGCTGTTTAGGGTGTCGTGCTGGGGCTTGTGTTTCAGGGTTTAGGGAAGTGCAGTGGTGTTCGGGCAGTGTAGGGGTCGTGCTGGGGGTGGTGTTTCAGGGTTTAGAGCAGTGCAGTGGTGTTTGCGCAGTGTAGGGGATCTTTCTAGGGCTGGTGTTTCAGGGTTTAGGGCAGTGCAGTGGTGTTCGGACAGTGTAGGGGGTCTTGCTGGGGCTGGTGTTTCAGGGTTTAGGGCAGTGCAGTGGTGTTCGGGCAGTATAGGGGCTCGTTTGGGGGTGGGGTTTCTGGGTTTAGGGCAGTGCAGTGGTGTTCAGTAAGTGTAGGGGATCGTGCTGGGGCTGGTGTGTCAGGGTTTAGGGCAGTGCACTGGTGTTCGGGAAGTGTATGGGATCATGCTGGGGCTGGTGTTTCAGGGTTTAGGGCAGTGCAGTGGTGTTTGTTTGTGTAGGTGTCATGGTGGGGCTCGTGTTTCAGGGTTTAGTGCAGTGCAGTGGTGTTCAGGTAGTGTCGGAGGTCGTGCTGGGACTGGTGTTTCAGGGTTTAGGGCAGTGCAGTGGTGTTTGGGCAGTGTAGGGGGTCAAGCTGGGGCTGGTGTTTCAGTGTATAGGGCAGTGCAGTGGTGTTCAGGCAGTGTAGGGAGTCGTGCTGGGGCTGGTGTTTCAGGTTTTAGGTCGGTGCAGTGGTGTTCGGGCAGAGTAGGGGGTTGTGCAGGGCTGGTGTTTCAGGCTTTAGGGCAGTGCAGTTGTTTTCGGGCAGTGTAGGGGGATGTACTGGGGTGGTGTTTCAGGTTTTAGGTCAGTGCAGTGGTGTTCGGGCAGTGTGGGGGGTCGTGCTGGGGCTAATGTTTCAGGGTTTAGGGCAGAGCAGTGGTGTTCAGGCAGTGTAGGGGGTCGTGCTGGGGCTGGTGTTTCAGGGTTTAGGGCAGTGCAGTGGTGTTCGGGCTGTTTAGGGTGTCGTGCTGGGGCTTGTGTTTCAGGGTTTAGGGCAGTGCAGTGGTGTTCGGGCAGTGTAGGGGTCGTGCTGGGGGTGGTGTTTCAGGGTTTAGAGCAGTGCAGTGGTGTTTGGGCAGTGTAGGGGATCTTTCCAGGGCTGGTGTTTCAGGGTTTAGGGCAGTGCAGTGGTGTTCGGACAGTGTAGGGGGTCTTGCTGGGGCTGGTGTTTCAGGGTTTAGGGCAGTGCAGTGGTGTTCGGGCAGTATAGGGGCTCGTTCTGGGGGTGGGGTTTCAGGGTTTAGGGAAGAGCAGTGGTGTTCGGGCATTGTAGGTGGTATTGCTGGTTTTTCAGGATTTAGTGTAGAGCAGTGGTGTTCGGGCAGTGTAGGGGGACGTACTGGGGGTGGTGTTTCAGGGTTCAGTGCTGAGCAGTGGTGTTCGGGCAGTGTTGGGGGTCTTGCTGGGGATGGTGTTTCAGGGTTTAGGGCAGTGCAGTGGTGTTCGGGCAGTGTAGTGGTTCGTGGTGGAGGTGGTGTTTCAGGGTTTTAGGGCAGGGCAGTGGTGTTCAGGCAGTGTAGGGGGTCGTGCTGGGGGTGGGGTTTCAGGGATTAGGGCAGAGCAGGGGTGTTCGGGCAGTGTAGGTGTTAGTGCTGGTTTTTCAGGGTTTAGTGCTGAGCAGTGGTGTTCGGGCAGTGTTGGGGGTCTTGCTGGTGATGGTGTTTCAGGGTTTAGGGCAGTGCAGTGGTGTTCTAGCAGTGTAGTGGGTCGTGGTGGAGGTGGTGTTTCAGGGTTTGAGGGCAGGGCAGTGGTGTTTGGGCAGGTAAGGGGGTCGTGCAGGGGCTGGTGTTTCAGGGTTTAGGGCAGTGCAGTGGTGTTTGGGGAGTGTAGGGGATCGTGCTGGGGCTGGTGTTTCAGTGTTATGTCAGTGCAGTGGTGTTCGGGCAGTGTAGGGGGTCATGCTGGGACTGGTGTTTGAGGGTTTAGGGCAGTGCAGTGGTGTTCGGGCAGTGTAGAGGTTCATGCTGGGGGTGGTGTTTCAGGGTTTAGGGCAGAGCAGTGGTGTTCGGGCAGTTTAGGGTCTCGTGCTGTGACTGGTGTTTGAGGGTTTAGGGCAGTGCAGTGGTGTTCAGGCAGTGTAGAGGGTCATGCTGGGGGTGGTGTTTCAGGGTTTAGGGCTGAGCAGTGGTGTTCGGGCAGTTTAGGGTCTCGTGCTGCTGTTGGTGTTTCAGGATTTAGGGCAGAGCAGTGGTGTTCGGCCAGTGTAGAGTGACGTGCTGTGGCTGGTGTTTCATGGTTTAGGGCAGAGCACTTGTGTTCGGGCAGTGTAGGGGGTCATGCTGGGAGTGGTGTTTCAGGGTTTAGAGCAGTGCAGTGGTGTTCAGGCAGTGTAGGGGGACGTGCTGGGGGTGGTGTTTTAGGGTTTAGGGCACAGCAGTGGTGTTCGGGCAGTCTAGGGGGTCATGCAGGGGGTGGTGTTTCAGGGTTTAGGGCAGTGCAGTGGTTCGGGCAGAGTAGGGGGTCATGCAGGGGGTGTTGTTTCAGGGTTTAGGGCAGTGCAGGTGTTTTTGGGCAGTGTAGGTGGTCTTGCTGGGGTGGTGTTTCAGGGTTTAGGGTAGTGGCGTTCGGGAAGTGTAGGGGGTCTTGCTGGGGCTGGTGTTTCAGGGTTTAGGGCAGTGCAGTAGTTTTCGGGCAGTGTAGGGGGTCATACTGGAGGTGGTGTTTCAGGGTTTAGGGCAGTGCAGTGGTGTGCAGGCAGTGTGAAGGGTCATGCTGGGGCTGGTCTTTTAGGAATTATGGCAGAGCAGTGGTGTTCTGGCAGTGTAGTGGGACGTACTGGGGGTTGTGTTTTAGGGTCTAGGGCAGAGCAGTGGTGTTAGGGCAGCGTAGGGGGTCGTGCTGGGACTGGTGTTTCAGTGTTTAGGGCAGTGCAGTGGTGTACGGGCCTTGTAGGGGGTCATGCTGGGGCTGGTGATTCAAGGTTTAGGGCAGTGCAGTGGTGTTCGGGCAGTGTAGGGGGTCATGCTGGGGCTGGTGTTTCAGGGTTTAGGCTAGAGCAGTGGTGTTCGGCAGTGTAGGTGGACTTCCTGGGGATGGTGTTTCAGGGTTTAGGGCAGTGCAGTGGTGTTAGAGCAGTGTAGAGGATGTGGTGGAGGTGGTGTTTCAGGGTTTAGGGCTATGCAGTGAGGTTCGGGCAGTGTAGGGGGTCGTGCTGGGGCTGGTGTTTCAGTGTTTAGGGCAGTTCCTTCGTGTTCGAGCAGTGTAGGGGGTCATGCTGGGGCTGGTGTTTCAGGGTTTAGGGCAGTGCAGTGGTGTTCAGGTAGTGGAGGGGGTCATGGTGGGGCTGGTGTTTCAGGGTTTAGGGCACTGCAGTGGTGTTCGGGTAGTGTAGGGGTCATGCTGGGGCTGGTGTTTCAGGGTTTAGGGCAGTGCAGTAGTGTTCGGGCAGTGTAGGGGGTCGTGGTGGAGGTGGTGTTTCAGGGTTGAGGGCAGTGCAGTGGTGTTCAGGCAGTGTAGGGGTACATGCTGGGGGTGGTGTTTTAGGGTTTAGGGCACAGCAGTGGTGTTCGGGCTGTCTAGGGGGTCATGCAGGGTGTGGTGTTTCAGGGTTTAGGGCAGTGCAGTGGTTCGGGCAGAGTAGGGGGTCATGCAGGGAGTGTTGTTTCAGGGTTTAGGGCAGTGCAGGTGTTTTCGGGCAGTGTAGGGGGTCTTGCTGGGGTGGTGTTTCAGGGTTTAGGGCAGTGGTGTTCGGGCAGTGTAGGGGGTCTTGCTGGGGCTGGTGTTTCAGGGTTTAGGGCAGTGCAGTAGTTTTCGGGCAGTGTAGGGGGTCATACTGGAGGTGGTGTTTCAGGGTTTAGGGCAGTGCAGTGGTGTGCTGGCAATGTAAAGGGTCATGCTGGGGCTGGTGTTTTAGGGATTATGGCAGAGCAGTGGTGTTCGGGCAGTGTAGGGGGTCATGCTCAGGTTGGTGTTTCAGGATTAAGGGCAGAGCAGTGGTGTTCGGGCAGTGTAGGGGGGAACGTACTGGGGGTGGTGTTTTAGGGTTTAGGGCAGAGCAGTGGTGTTTGGGCAGTGTAGGAGGTCGTGCTGGGGCTGGTGTTTCAGGGTTTAGGTCGGTGCAGTGGTGTTCGGGCAGTGTAGGGGATCGTGCTGGGGTGATGTTTCTGGGTTTAGGGCAGTGCAGTGGTGTTCAGTGAGTGTAGGGGATCGTGCTGGGGCTGGTGTGTCAGGGTTTAGGGCAGTGCACTGGTGTTCGGGCAGTGTATGGGATCATGCTGGGGCTGGTGTTTCAGGGTTTAGGGCAGTGCAGTGGTGTTTGGTTGTGTAGGTGTCATGGTGGGGCTCGTGTTTCAGGGTTTAGTGCAATGCAGTGGTGTTCAGGTAGTGTAGGAGGTCGTGCTGGGGCTAATGTTTCAGGGTTTAGGGCAGAGCAGTGGTGTTCAGGCAGTGTAGGGGGTCATGCTGGGGCTGGTGTTTCAGGGTTTAGGGCAGTGCAGTGGTGTTCGGGCTGTTTAGGGTGTCGTGCTGGGGCTTGTGTTTCAGGGTTTAGGGCAGTGCAGTGGTGTTCGGGCAGTGTAGGGGTCGTGCTGGGGGTGGTGTTTCAGGGTTTAGAGCAGTGCAGTGGTGTTTGGGCAGTGTAGGGGATCTTTCTAGGGCTGGTGTTTCAGGGTTTAGGGCAGTGCAGTGGTGTTCGGACAGTGTAGGGGGTCTTGCTGGGGCTGGTGTTTCAGGGTTTAGGGCAGTGCAGTGGTGTTCGGGCAGTATAGGGGCTCGTTCTGGGGGTGGGGTTTCAGGGTTTAGGGAAGAGCAGTGGTGTTCGGGCATTGTAGGTGGTAGTGCTGGTTTTTCAGGATTTAGTGTAGAGCAGTGGTGTTCGGGCAGTGTAGGGGGACGTACTGGGGGTGGTGTTTCAGGGTTTAGTGCTGAGCAGTGGTGTTCGGGCAGTGTTGGGGGTCTTGCTGGGGATGGTGTTTCAGGGTTTAGGGCAGTGCAGTGGTGTTCGGGCAGTGTAGTGGTTCGTGGTGGAGGTGGTGTTTCAGGGTTTTAGGGCAGGGCAGTGGTGTTCAGGCAGTGTAGGGGGTCGTGCTGGGGGTGGGGTTTCAGGGATTAGGGCAGAGCAGGGGTGTTCGGGCAGTGTAGGTGGTAGTGCTGGTTTTTCAGGTTTTAGTGTAGAGCAGTGGTGTTCGGGCAGTGTAGGGGGACGTACTGGGGTGGTATTTAAGGGTTTAGTGCTGAGCAGTGGTGTTCGGGCAGTGTTGGGGGTCTTGCTGGTGATGGTGTTTCAGGGTTTAGGGCAGTGCAGTGGTGTTCTAGCAGTGTAGTGGGTCGTGGTGGAGGTGGTGTTTCAGGGTTTTAGGGCAGGGCAGTGGTGTTCGGGCAGGTAAGGGGGTCGTGCAGGGGCTGGTGTTTCAGGGTTTAGGGCAGTGCAGTGGTGTTTGGGGAGTGTAGGGGATCGTGCTGGGGCTGGTGTTTCAGTGTTATGTCAGTGCAGTGGTGTTCGGGCAGTGTAGGGGGTCATGCTGGGACTGGTGTTTGAGGGTTTAGGGCAGTGCAGTGGTGTTCGGGCAGTGTAGAGGGTCATGCTGGGGGTGGTGTTTCAGGGTTTAGGGTAGAGCAGTGGTGTTCGGGCAGTTTAGGGTCTCGTGCTGTGACTGGTGTTTGAGGGTTTAGGGCAGTGCAGTGGTGTTCGGGCAGTGTAGAGGGTCATGCTGGGGGTGGTGTTTCAGGGTTTAGGGCTGAGCAGTGGTGTTCGGGCAGTTTAGGGTCTCGTGCTGCTGTTGGTGTTTCAGGATTTAGGGCAGAGCAGTCGTGTTCGGCCAGTGTAGAGTGATGTGCTGTGGCTGGTGTTTCATGGTTTAGGGCAGAGCACTTGTGTTCGGGCAGTGTAGGGGGTCATGTTGGGAGTGGTGTTTCAGGGTTTAGAGCAGTGCAGTGGTGTTCAGGCAGTGTAGGGGGACGTGCTGGGGGTGGTGTTTTAGGGTTTAGGGCACAGCAGTGGTGTTCGGGCAGTCTAGGGGGTCATGCAGGGGGTGGTGTTTCAGGGTTTAGGGCAGTGCAGTGGTTCGGGCAGAGTAGGGGGTCATGCAGGGGGTGTTGTTTCAGGGTTTAGGGCAGTGCAGGTGTTTTTGGGCAGTGTAGGTGGTCTTGCTGAGGTGGTGTTTAAGGGTTTAGGGCAGTGGTGTTCGGGAAGTGTAGGGGGTCTTGCTGGGGCTGGTGTTTCAGGGTTTAGGGCGCTGCAGTAGTTTTCGGGCAGTGTAGGGGGTCATACTGGAGGTGGTGTTTCAGGGTTTAGGGCAGTGCAGTGGTGTGCAGGCAGTGTGAAGGGTCATGCTGGGGCTGGTCTTTTAGGGATTATGGCAGAGCAGTGGTGTTCTGGCAGTGTAGTGGGACGTACTGGGGGTGGTGTTTTGGGGTTTAGGGCAGAGCAGTGGTGTTAGGGCAGCGTAGGGGGTCGTGCTGGGACTGGTGTTTCAGTTTTAGGGCAGTGCAGTGGTGTACGGGCCTTGTAGGGGGTCATGCTGGGGCTGGTGATTCAGGGTTTAGGGCAGTGCAGTGGTGTTCGGGCAGTGTAGGGGGTCATGCTGGGGCTGGTGTTTCAGGGTTTAGGCTAGAGCAGTGGTGTTCGGCAGTGTAGGTGGACTTCCTGGGGATGGTGTTTCAGGGTTTAGGGCAGTGCAGTGGTGTTAGAGCAGTGTTGGGGATGTGGTGGAGGTGGTGTTTCAGGGTTTAGGGCTATGCAGTGAGGTTCGGGCAGTGTAGGGGGTCGTGCTGGGGCTGGTGTTTCAGTGTTTAGGGCAGTGCAGTGGTATTCGAGCAGTGTAGGGGGTCATGCTGGGGCTGCTGTTTCAGGGTTTAGGGCAGTGCAGTGGTGTTCAGGTAGTGTAGGGGGTCATGGTGGGGCTGGTGTTTCAGGGTTTAGGGCACTGCAGTGGTGTTCGGGTAGTGTAGGGGTCATGCTGGGGCTGGTGTTTCAGGGTTTAGGGCAGTGCAGTAGTGTTCGGGCAGTGTAGGGGGTCGTGGTGGAGGTGGTGTTTCAGGGTTGAGGGCAGTGCAGTGGTGTTAAGGCAGTGTAGGGGTACATGCTGGGGGTGGTGTTTTAGGGTTTAGGGCACAGCAGTGGTGTTCGGGCTGTCTAGGGGGTCATGCAGGGTGTGGTGTTTCAGGGTTTAGGGCAGTGCAGTGGTTCGGGCAGAGTAGGGGGTCATGCAGGGGGTGTTGTTTCAGGGTTTAGGGCAGTGCAGGTGTTTTCGGGCAGTGTAGGGGGTCTTGCTGGGGTGGTGTTTCAGGGTTTAGGGCAGTGGTGTTCGGGCAGTGTAGGGGGTCTTGCTGGGGCTGGTGTTTCAGGGTTTAGGGCAGTGCAGTAGTTTTCAGGCAGTGTAGGGGGTCATACTGGAGGTGGTGTTTCAGGGTTTAGGGCAGTGCAGTGGTGTGCTGGCAATGTGAAGGGTCATGCTGGGGCTGGTGTTTTAGGGATTATGGCAGAGCAGTGGTGTTTGGGCAGTGTAGGGGGTCATGCTCAGGTTGGTGTTTCAGGATTTAGGGCAGAGCAGTGGTGTTCGGGCAGTGTAGGGGGGAACGTACTGGGGGTGGTGTTTTAGGGTTTAGGGCAGAGCAGTGGTGTTCGGGCAGTGTAGGAGGTCGTGCTGGGGCTGGTGTTTCGGGGTTTACGTCGGTGCAGTGGTGTTCGGGCAGTTAGGGGGTCGTGCTGGGGCTGGTGTTTCAGGGTTTAGGTCGGTGCAGTGGTGTTCGCGCAGTGTAGGGGATCGTGCTGGGGTGATGTTTCTGGGTTTAGGGCAGTGCAGTGGTGTTCAGTGAGTGTAGGGGATTGTGCTGGGGCTGGTGTGTCAGGGTTTAGGGCAGTGCACTGGTGTTCGGGCAGTGCATGGGATCATGCTGGGGCTGGTGTTTCAGGGTTTAGGGCAGTGCAGTGGTGTTTGGTTGTGTAGGTGTCATGGTGGGGCTCGTGTTTCAGGGTTTAGTGCAGTGCAGTGGTGTTCAGGTAGTGTAGGAGGTCGTGCTGGGGCTGGTGTTGCAGGGTTTAGGGCAGTGCAGTGTTGTTTTGGCAGAGTAGGGGGTCAAGCTGGGGCTGGTGTTTCAGTGTATAGGGCAGTGCAGTGGTGTTCAGGCAGTGTAGGGGGTCGTGCTGGGGCTGGTGTTTCAGGTTTTAGGTCGGTGCAGTGGTGTTCGGGCAGAGTAGGGGGTTGTGCAGGGGGTGGTGTTTCAGGCTTTAGGGCAGTGCAGTGGTGTTCGGGCAGTGTAGGGGGATGTACTGGGGGTGGTGTTTCAGGTTTTAGGGCAGTGCAGTGGTGTTCGGGCAGTGTGGGGGGTCGTGCTGGGGCTAATGTTTCAGGGTTTAGGGCAGAGCAGTGGTGTTCAGGCAGTGTAGGGGGTCGTGCTGGGGCTGGTATTTCAGGGTTTAGGGCAGTGCAGTGGTGTTCGGGCTGTTTAGGGCGTCGTGCTGGGGGTGGTGCTTCAGGGTTTAGGGCAGAACAGTGGTGTTCGGGCAGTTTAGGGTGTCGTGCTGGTGCTGGTGTTTCAGGATTTTGGGCAGAGCAGTGGTGTTCGGGCAGTGTAGGGGGTCATGCAGGGGGATGGTGTTTCAGGGTTTAGGGCAGTGCAGTGGTGTTCGGGCAGTGTAGGGGGTCATGCAGGGGGATGGTGTTTCAGGGTTTAGGGCAGTGCAGTGGTGTTCGGGCAGTGTAGCGGGTCGTGCTGGGTGTGTTGTTTCAGGGTTTAAGGCAGTGCAGTGGTGTTCAGGCAGTGTGAGGGGTCGTGCTGGGGCTGGTGTTTTAGGGATTAGGGCAGTGCAGTGGTGTTCGGGCAGTGTAGGGGGTCGTGATGGGGGTGGGGTTTCAGGGTTTAGGGCAGAGCAGTGATGTTCGGGCAGTGTAGGGGGTTGTGCTGGTGCTGGTTTTTCAGGATTTAGGGTAGAGCAGTGGTGTTCGGGCAGTGAAGGGGGACGTACTCGGGGTGGTATTTCAGGGTTTATTGCTGAGCAGTGGTGTTCGGGCAGTGTAGGGGGTCTTGCTGGGGATGGTGTTTCAGGGTTTAGGGCAGTGCAGTGGTGTTTGGGCAATGTAGTGGGTCGTGGTGGAGGTGGTGTTTCAGGGTTTTAGGGAAGGGCAGGGGTGGTCGGGCAGTGTAGGGGGCCGTGCTGGGGGTGGTGTTTCAGGGTTTAGGGCAGTGCAGTGGTGTTCGGGCTGTTTAGGGTGTCGTGCTGGGGGTGGTGCTTCAGGGTTTAGGGCAGAACAGTGGTGTTCGGGCAGTTTAGGGTGTCGTGCTGGTGCTGGTGTTTCAGGATTTTGGGCAGAGCAGTGGTGTTCGGGCAGTGTAGGGGGTCATGCAGGGGGATGGTGTTTCAGGGTTTAGGGCAGTGCAGTGGTGTTCGGGCAGTGTAGGGGGTCATGCAGGGGGATGGTGTTTCAGGGTTTAGGGCAGTGCAGTGGTGTTCGGGCAGTGTAGCGGGTCGTGCTGGGTGTGTTGTTTCAGGGTTTAAGGCAGTGCAGTGGTGTTCAGGCAGTGTGAGGGGTCGTGCTGGGGCTGGTGTTTTAGGGATTAGGGCAGTGCAGTGGTGTTCGGGCAGTGTAGGGGGTCGTGATGGGGGTGGGGTTTCAGGGTTTAGGGCAGAGCAGTGATGTTCGGGCAGTGTAGGGGGTTGTGCTGGTGCTGGTTTTTCAGGATTTAGGGTAGAGCAGTGGTGTTCGGGCAGTGAAGGGGGACGTACTCGGGGTGGTATTTCAGGGTTTATTGCTGAGCAGTGGTGTTCGGGCAGTGTAGGGGGTCTTGCTGGGGATGGTGTTTCAGGGTTTAGGGCAGTGCAGTGGTGTTTGGGCAATGTAGTGGGTCGTGGTGGAGGTGGTGTTTCAGGGTTTTAGGGAAGGGCAGGGGTGGTCGGGCAGTGTAGGGGGCCGTGCTGGGGGTGGTGTTTCAGGGTTTAGGGCAGTGCAGTGGTGCTCGTGGAGTGTAGGGGATCGTGCTGGGGCTGGTGTTTCAGGGTTACGGAAGTGCAGTGGTGTTCGGGCAGTGTAGGGGGTCGTGCTGGGGCTGATGTTTAAGGGTTTAGGGCAGTGCAGTGGTGTTTGGGCACTGTAGGAGGTCAAGGTGGGGCTCGTCATTCAGGGTTTAGGGCAGTGCAGTGGTGTTCAGGCAGTATAAGGGGTCATGCTGGGGCTGGTGTTTCAGTGTTTAGGGCAGTGCAGTGGTGTTTAGGCAGTGTAGAGGGTCGTGCTGGGGCTGGTATTTCAGGTTTTAGGGCAGTGCAGTGGTGTTCATGCAGTGTAGTGTGTCGTGCTGGGGGTGGTTTTTCAGGGTTTAGGGCAGAGCAGTGGTGTTCGGCCAGTGTAGGGGGACGTGCTGGGGATGGTGTTTTAGGGTTTAGGGCAGATCAGTGGTGTTTGACCAGTGTAGGGGTCGTGCTGGGGGTGGTGTTTCAGGGTTTAGGGCAGTGCAGGGGTGTTCAGGCAGTGTAGGGGTACATGCTGGGGGTGGTGTTTTAGGGTTTAGGGCACAGCAGTGGTGTTCGGGCTGTCTAGGGGGTCATGCAGGGTGTGGTGTTTCAGGGTTTAGGGCAGTGCAGTGGTTCGGGCAGAGTAGGGGGGTCATGCAGGGAGTGTTGTTTCAGGGTTTAGGGCAGTGCAGGTGTTTTCGGGCAGTGTAGGGGGTCTTGCTGGGGTGGTGTTTCAGGGTTTAGGGCAGTGGTGTTCGGGCAGTGTAGGAGGTCGTGCTGGGGCTAATGTTTCAGGGTTTAGGGCAGAGCAGTGGTGTTCAGGCAGTGTAGGGGGTCATGCTGGGGCTGGTGTTTCAGGGTTTAGGGCAGTGCAGTGGTGTTCGGGCTGTTTAGGGTGTCGTGCTGGGGCTTGTGTTTCAGGGTTTAGGGCAGTGCAGTGGTGTTCGGGCAGTGTAGGGGTCGTGCTGGGGGTGGTGTTTCAGGGTTTAGAGCAGTGCAGTGGTGTTTGGGCAGTGTAGGGGATCTTTCTAGGGCTGGTGTTTCAGGGTTTAGGGCAGTGCAGTGGTGTTCGGACAGTGTAGGGGGTCTTGCTGGGGCTGGTGTTTCAGGGTTTAGGGCAGTGCAGTGGTGTTCGGGCAGTATAGGGGCTCGTTCTGGGGGTGGGGTTTCAGGGTTTAGGGAAGAGCAGTGGTGTTCGGGCATTGTAGGTGGTAGTGCTGGTTTTTCAGGATTTAGTGTAGAGCAGTGGTGTTCGGGCAGTGTAGGGGGACGTACTGGGGGTGGTGTTTCAGGGTTTAGTGCTGAGCAGTGGTGTTCGGGCAGTGTTGGGGGTCTTGCTGGGGATGGTGTTTCAGGGTTTAGGGCAGTGCAGTGGTGTTCGGGCAGTGTAGTGGTTCGTGGTGGAGGTGGTGTTTCAGGGTTTTAGGGCAGGGCAGTGGTGTTCAGGCAGTGTAGGGGGTCGTGCTGGGGGTGGGGTTTCAGGGATTAGGGCAGAGCAGGGGTGTTCTGGCAGTGTAGGTGGTAGTGCTGGTTTTTCAGGTTTTAGTGTAGAGCAGTGGTGTTCGGGCAGTGTAGGGGGACGTACTGGGGTGGTATTTAAGGGTTTAGTGCTGAGCAGTGGTGTTCGGGCAGTGTTGGGGGTCTTGCTGGTGATGGTGTTTCAGGGTTTAGGGCAGTGCAGTGGTGTTCTAGCAGTGTAGTGGGTCGTGGTGGAGGTGGTGTTTCAGGGTTTTAGGGCAGTGCAGTGGTGTTTGGGGAGTGTAGGGGATCGTGCTGGGGCTGGTGTTTCAGTGTTATGTCAGTGCAGTGGTGTTCGGGCAGTGTAGGGGGTCATGCTGGGACTGGTGTTTGAGGGTTTAGGGCAGTGCAGTGGTGTTCGGGCAGTGTAGAGGGTCATGCTGGGGGTGGTGTTTCAGGGTTTAGGGTAGAGCAGTGGTGTTCGGGCAGTTTAGGGTCTCGTGCTGTGACTGGTATTTGAGGGTTTAGGGCAGTGCAGTGGTGTTCGGGCAGTGTAGAGGGTCATGCTGGGGGTGGTGTTTCAGGGTTTAGGGCTGAGCAGTGGTGTTCGGGCTGTTTAGGGTCTCGTGCTGCTGTTGGTGTTTCAGGATTTAGGGCAGAGCAGTGGTGTTCGGCCAGTGTAGAGTGACGTGCTGTGGCTGGTGTTTCATGGTTTAGGGCAGAGCACTTGTGTTCGGGCAGTGTAGGGGGTCATGCTGGGAGTGGTGTTTCAGGGTTTAGAGCAGTGCAGTGGTGTTCAGGCAGTGTAGGGGGACGTGCTGGGGGTGGTGTTTTAGGGTTTAGGGCACAGCAGTGGTGTTCGGGCAGAGTAGGGGGTCATGCAGGGGGTGTTGTTTCAGGGTTTAGGGCAGTGCAGGTGTTTTTGGGCAGTGTAGGTGGTCTTGCTGGGGTGGTGTTTCAGGGTTTAGGGCAGTGGTGTTCGGGAAGTGTAGGGGGTCTTGCTGGGGCTGGTTTTTCAGGGTTTAGGGCGGTGCAGTAGTTTTCGGGCAGTGTAGGGGGTCATACTGGAGGTGGTGTTTCAGGGTTTAGGGCAGTGCAGTGGTGTGCAGGCAGTGTGAAGGGTCATGCTGGAGCTGGTCTTTTAGGGATTATGGCAGAGCAGTGGTGTTCTGGCAGTGTAGTGGGACGTACCCGGGGTGGTGTTTTAGGGTTTAGGGCAGAGCAGTGGTGTTAGGGCAGCGTAGGGGGTCGTGCTGGGACTGGTGTTTCAGTGTTTAGGGCAGTGCAGTGGTGTACGGGCCTTGTAGGGGGTCATGCTGGGGCTGGTGATTCAGGGTTTAGGGCAGTGCAGTGGTGTTCGGGCAGTGTAGGGGGTCATGCTGGGGCTGGTGTTTCAGGGTCTAGGCTAGAGCAGTGGTGTTCGGCAGTGTAGGTGGACTTCCTGGGGATGGTGTTTCAGGGTTTAGGGCAGTGCAGTGGTGTTAGAGCAGTGTTGGGGATGTGGTGGAGGTGGTGTTTCAGGGTTTAGGGCTATGCAGTGAGGTTCGGGCAGTGTAGGGGGTCGTGCTGGGGCTGGTGTTTCAGTGTTTAGGGCAGTGCAGTGGTATTCGAGCAGTGTAGGGGGTCGTGCTGGGGCTGGTGTTTCAGGGTTTAGGGCAGTGCAGTGGTGTTCAGGTAGTGTAGGGGGTCATGGTGGGGCTGGTGTTTCAGGGTTTAGGGCACTGCAGTGGTGTTCGGGTAGTGTAGGGGTCATGCTGGGGCTGGTGTTTCAGGGTTTAGGGCAGTGCAGTAGTGTTCGGGCAGTGTAGGGGGTCGTGGTGGAGGTGGTGTTTCAGGGTTGAGGGCAGTGCAGTGGTGTTCAGGCAGTGTAGGGGTACATGCTGGGGGTGGTGTTTTAGGGTTTAGGGCACAGCAGTGGTGTTCGGGCTGTCTAGGGGGTCATGCAGGGTGTGGTGTTTCAGGGTTTAGGGCAGTGCAGTGGTTCGGGCAGAGTAGGGGGTCATGCAGGGGGTGTTGTTTCAGGGTTTAGGGCAGTGCAGGTGTTTTCGGGCAGTGTAGGGGGTCTTGCTGGGGTGGTGTTTCAGGGTTTAGGGCAGTGGTGTTCGGGCAGTGTAGGGGGTCTTGCTGGGGCTGGTGTTTCAGGGTTTAGGGCAGTGCAGTAGTTTTCAGGCAGTGTAGGGGGTCATACTGGAGGTGGTGTTTCAGGGTTTAGGGCAGTGCAGTGGTGTGCTGGCAATGTGAAGGGTCATGCTGGGGCTGGTGTTTTAGGGATTATGGCAGAGCAGTGGTGTTTGGGCAGTGTAGGGGGTCATGCTCAGGTTGGTGTTTCAGGATTTAGGGCAGAGCAGTGGTGTTCGGGCAGTGTAGGGGGGAACGTACTGGGGGTGGTGTTTTAGGGTTTAGGGCAGAGCAGTGGTGTTCGGGCAGTGTAGGAGGTCGTGCTGGGGCTGGTGTTTCGGGGTTTACGTCGGTGCAGTGGTGTTCGGGCAGTTAGGGGGTCGTGCTGGGGCTGGTGTTTCAGGGTTTAGGTCGGTGCAGTGGTGTTCGCGCAGTGTAGGGGATCGTGCTGGGGTGATGTTTCTGGGTTTAGGGCAGTGCAGTGGTGTTCAGTGAGTGTAGGGGATTGTGCTGGGGCTGGTGTGTCAGGGTTTAGGGCAGTGCACTGGTGTTCGGGCAGTGCATGGGATCATGCTGGGGCTGGTGTTTCAGGGTTTAGGGCAGTGCAGTGGTGTTTGGTTGTGTAGGTGTCATGGTGGGGCTCGTGTTTCAGGGTTTAGTGCAGTGCAGTGGTGTTCAGGTAGTGTAGGAGGTCGTGCTGGGGCTGGTGTTGCAGGGTTTAGGGCAGTGCAGTGTTGTTTTGGCAGTGTAGGGGGTCAAGCTGGGGCTGGTGTTTCAGTGTATAGGGCAGTGCAGTGGTGTTCAGGCAGTGTAGGGGGTCGTGCTGGGGCTGGTGTTTCAGGTTTTAGGTCGGTGCAGTGGTGTTCGGGCAGAGTAGGGGGTTGTGCAGGGGGTGGTGTTTCAGGCTTTAGGGCAGTGCAGTGGTGTTCGGGCAGTGTAGGGGGATGTACTGGGGGTGGTGTTTCAGGTTTTAGGGCAGTGCAGTGGTGTTCGGGCAGTGTGGGGGGTCGTGCTGGGGCTAATGTTTCAGGGTTTAGGGCAGAGCAGTGGTGTTCAGGCAGTGTAGGGGGTCGTGCTGGGGCTGGTATTTCAGGGTTTAGGGCAGTGCAGTGGTGTTCGGGCTGTTTAGGGTGTCGTGCTGGGGGTGGTGCTTCAGGGTTTAGGGCAGAACAGTGGTGTTCGGGCAGTTTAGGGTGTCGTGCTGGTGCTGGTGTTTCAGGATTTTGGGCAGAGCAGTGGTGTTCGGGCAGTGTAGGGGGTCATGCAGGGGGATGGTGTTTCAGGGTTTAGGGCAGTGCAGTGGTGTTCGGGCAGTGTAGGGGGTCATGCAGGGGGATGGTGTTTCAGGGTTTAGGGCAGTGCAGTGGTGTTCGGGCAGTGTAGCGGGTCGTGCTGGGTGTGTTGTTTCAGGGTTTAAGGCAGTGCAGTGGTGTTCAGGCAGTGTGAGGGGTCGTGCTGGGGCTGGTGTTTTAGGGATTAGGGCAGTGCAGTGGTGTTCGGGCAGTGTAGGGGGTCGTGATGGGGGTGGGGTTTCAGGGTTTAGGGCAGAGCAGTGATGTTCGGGCAGTGTAGGGGGTTGTGCTGGTGCTGGTTTTTCAGGATTTAGGGTAGAGCAGTGGTGTTCGGGCAGTGAAGGGGGACGTACTCGGGGTGGTATTTCAGGGTTTATTGCTGAGCAGTGGTGTTCGGGCAGTGTAGGGGGTCTTGCTGGGGATGGTGTTTCAGGGTTTAGGGCAGTGCAGTGGTGTTTGGGCAATGTAGTGGGTCGTGGTGGAGGTGGTGTTTCAGGGTTTTAGGGAAGGGCAGGGGTGGTCGGGCAGTGTAGGGGGCCGTGCTGGGGGTGGTGTTTCAGGGTTTAGGGCAGTGCAGTGGTGCTCGTGGAGTGTAGGGGATCGTGCTGGGGCTGGTGTTTCAGGGTTACGGAAGTGCAGTGGTGTTCGGGCAGTGTAGGGGGTCGTGCTGGGGCTGATGTTTAAGGGTTTAGGGCAGTGCAGTGGTGTTTGGGCACTGTAGGAGGTCAAGGTGGGGCTCGTCATTCAGGGTTTAGGGCAGTGCAGTGGTGTTCAGGCAGTATAAGGGGTCATGCTGGGGCTGGTGTTTCAGTGTTTAGGGCAGTGCAGTGGTGTTTAGGCAGTGTAGAGGGTCGTGCTGGGGCTGGTATTTCAGGTTTTAGGGCAGTGCAGTGGTGTTCATGCAGTGTAGTGTGTCGTGCTGGGGGTGGTTTTTCAGGGTTTAGGGCAGAGCAGTGGTGTTCGGCCAGTGTAGGGGGACGTGCTGGGGATGGTGTTTTAGGGTTTAGGGCAGATCAGTGGTGTTTGACCAGTGTAGGGGTCGTGCTGGGGGTGGTGTTTCAGGGTTTAGGGCAGTGCAGGGGTGTTCAGGCAGTGTAGGGGTACATGCTGGGGGTGGTGTTTTAGGGTTTAGGGCACAGCAGTGGTGTTCGGGCTGTCTAGGGGGTCATGCAGGGTGTGGTGTTTCAGGGTTTAGGGCAGTGCAGTGGTTCGGGCAGAGTAGGGGGGTCATGCAGGGAGTGTTGTTTCAGGGTTTAGGGCAGTGCAGGTGTTTTCGGGCAGTGTAGGGGGTCTTGCTGGGGTGGTGTTTCAGGGTTTAGGGCAGTGGTGTTCGGGCAGTGTAGGAGGTCGTGCTGGGGCTAATGTTTCAGGGTTTAGGGCAGAGCAGTGGTGTTCAGGCAGTGTAGGGGGTCATGCTGGGGCTGGTGTTTCAGGGTTTAGGGCAGTGCAGTGGTGTTCGGGCTGTTTAGGGTGTCGTGCTGGGGCTTGTGTTTCAGGGTTTAGGGCAGTGCAGTGGTGTTCGGGCAGTGTAGGGGTCGTGCTGGGGGTGGTGTTTCAGGGTTTAGAGCAGTGCAGTGGTGTTTGGGCAGTGTAGGGGATCTTTCTAGGGCTGGTGTTTCAGGGTTTAGGGCAGTGCAGTGGTGTTCGGACAGTGTAGGGGGTCTTGCTGGGGCTGGTGTTTCAGGGTTTAGGGCAGTGCAGTGGTGTTCGGGCAGTATAGGGGCTCGTTCTGGGGGTGGGGTTTCAGGGTTTAGGGAAGAGCAGTGGTGTTCGGGCATTGTAGGTGGTAGTGCTGGTTTTTCAGGATTTAGTGTAGAGCAGTGGTGTTCGGGCAGTGTAGGGGGACGTACTGGGGGTGGTGTTTCAGGGTTTAGTGCTGAGCAGTGGTGTTCGGGCAGTGTTGGGGGTCTTGCTGGGGATGGTGTTTCAGGGTTTAGGGCAGTGCAGTGGTGTTCGGGCAGTGTAGTGGTTCGTGGTGGAGGTGGTGTTTCAGGGTTTTAGGGCAGGGCAGTGGTGTTCAGGCAGTGTAGGGGGTCGTGCTGGGGGTGGGGTTTCAGGGATTAGGGCAGAGCAGGGGTGTTCTGGCAGTGTAGGTGGTAGTGCTGGTTTTTCAGGTTTTAGTGTAGAGCAGTGGTGTTCGGGCAGTGTAGGGGGACGTACTGGGGTGGTATTTAAGGGTTTAGTGCTGAGCAGTGGTGTTCGGGCAGTGTTGGGGGTCTTGCTGGTGATGGTGTTTCAGGGTTTAGGGCAGTGCAGTGGTGTTCTAGCAGTGTAGTGGGTCGTGGTGGAGGTGGTGTTTCAGGGTTTTAGGGCAGTGCAGTGGTGTTTGGGGAGTGTAGGGGATCGTGCTGGGGCTGGTGTTTCAGTGTTATGTCAGTGCAGTGGTGTTCGGGCAGTGTAGGGGGTCATGCTGGGACTGGTGTTTGAGGGTTTAGGGCAGTGCAGTGGTGTTCGGGCAGTGTAGAGGGTCATGCTGGGGGTGGTGTTTCAGGGTTTAGGGTAGAGCAGTGGTGTTCGGGCAGTTTAGGGTCTCGTGCTGTGACTGGTATTTGAGGGTTTAGGGCAGTGCAGTGGTGTTCGGGCAGTGTAGAGGGTCATGCTGGGGGTGGTGTTTCAGGGTTTAGGGCTGAGCAGTGGTGTTCGGGCTGTTTAGGGTCTCGTGCTGCTGTTGGTGTTTCAGGATTTAGGGCAGAGCAGTGGTGTTCGGCCAGTGTAGAGTGACGTGCTGTGGCTGGTGTTTCATGGTTTAGGGCAGAGCACTTGTGTTCGGGCAGTGTAGGGGGTCATGCTGGGAGTGGTGTTTCAGGGTTTAGAGCAGTGCAGTGGTGTTCAGGCAGTGTAGGGGGACGTGCTGGGGGTGGTGTTTTAGGGTTTAGGGCACAGCAGTGGTGTTCGGGCAGAGTAGGGGGTCATGCAGGGGGTGTTGTTTCAGGGTTTAGGGCAGTGCAGGTGTTTTTGGGCAGTGTAGGTGGTCTTGCTGGGGTGGTGTTTCAGGGTTTAGGGCAGTGGTGTTCGGGAAGTGTAGGGGGTCTTGCTGGGGCTGGTTTTTCAGGGTTTAGGGCGGTGCAGTAGTTTTCGGGCAGTGTAGGGGGTCATACTGGAGGTGGTGTTTCAGGGTTTAGGGCAGTGCAGTGGTGTGCAGGCAGTGTGAAGGGTCATGCTGGAGCTGGTCTTTTAGGGATTATGGCAGAGCAGTGGTGTTCTGGCAGTGTAGTGGGACGTACTGGGGGTGGTGTTTTAGGGTTTAGGGCAGAGCAGTGGTGTTAGGGCAGCGTAGGGGGTCGTGCTGGGACTGGTGTTTCAGTGTTTAGGGCAGTGCAGTGGTGTACGGGCCTTGTAGGGGGTCATGCTGGGGCTGGTGATTCAGGGTTTAGGGCAGTGCAGTGGTGTTCGGGCAGTGTAGGGGGTCATGCTGGGGCTGGTGTTTCAGGGTTTAGGCTAGAGCAGTGGTGTTCGGCAGTGTAGGTGGACTTCCTGGGGATGGTGTTTCAGGGTTTAGGGCAGTGCAGTGGTGTTAGAGCAGTGTTGGGGATGTGGTGGAGGTGGTGTTTCAGGGTTTAGGGCTATGCAGTGAGGTTCGGGCAGTGTAGGGGGTCGTGCTGGGGCTGGTGTTTCAGTGTTTAGGGCAGTGCAGTGGTATTCGAGCAGTGTAGGGGGTCGTGCTGGGGCTGGTGTTTCAGGGTTTAGGGCAGTGCAGTGGTGTTCAGGTAGTGTAGGGGGTCATGGTGGGGCTGGTGTTTCAGGGTTTAGGGCACTGCAGTGGTGTTCGGGTAGTGTAGGGGTCATGCTGGGGCTGGTGTTTCAGGGTTTAGGGCAGTGCAGTAGTGTTCGGGCAGTGTAGGGGGTCGTGGTGGAGGTGGTGTTTCAGGGTTGAGGGCAGTGCAGTGGTGTTCAGGCAGTGTAGGGGTACATGCTGGGGGTGGTGTTTTAGGGTTTAGGGCACAGCAGTGGTGTTCGGGCTGTCTAGGGGGTCATGCAGGGTGTGGTGTTTCAGGGTTTAGGGCAGTGCAGTGGTTCGGGCAGAGTAGGGGGTCATGCAGGGAGTGTTGTTTCAGGGTTTAGGGCAGTGTAGGTGTTTTCGGGCAGTGTAGGGGGTCTTGCTGGGGTGGTGTTTCAGGGTTTAGGGCAGTGGTGTTCGGGCAGTGTAGGGGGTCTTGCTGGGGCTGGTGTTTCAGGGTTTAGGGCAGTGCAGTAGTTTTCGGGCAGTGTAGGGGGTCATACTGGAGGTGGTGTTTCAGGGTTTAGGGCAGTGCAGTGGTGTGCTGGCAATGTGAAGGGTCATGCTGGGGCTGGTGTTTTAGGGATTATGGCAGAGCAGTGGTGTTTGGGCAGTGTAGGGGGTCATGCTCAGGTTGGTGTTTCAGGATTTAGGGCAGAGCAGTGGTGTTCGGGCAGTGTAGGGGGAACGTACTGGGGGTGGTGTTTTAGGGTTTAGGGCAGAGCAGTGATGTTCGGGCAGTGTAGGAGGTCGTGCTGGGGCTGGTGTTTCGGGGTTGAGGTCGGTGCAGTGGTGTTCGGGCAGTGTAGGGGATCATGCTGGGGTGATGTTTCTGGGTTTAGGGCAGTGCAGTGGTGTTCAGTGAGTGTAGGGGATTGTGCTGGGGCTGGTGTGTCAGGGTTTAGGGCAGTGCACTGGTGTTCGGGCAGTGTATGGGATCATGCTGGGGCTGGTGTTTCAGGGTTTAGGGCAGTGCAGTGGTGTTTGGTTGTGTAGGTGTCATGGTGGGGCTCGTGTTTCAGGGTTTAGTGCAGTGCAGTGGTGTTCAGGTAGTGTAGGAGGTCGTGCTGGGGCTGGTGTTGCAGGGTTTAGGGCAGTGCAGTGTTGTTTTGGCAGTGTAGGGGGTCAAGCTGGGGCTGGTGTTTCAGTGTATAGGGCAGTGCAGTGGTGTTCAGGCAGTGTAGGGGGTCGTGCTGGGGCTGGTGTTTCAGGTTTTAGGTCGGTGCAGTGGTGTTCGGGCAGAGTAGGGGGTTGTGCAGGGGGTGGTGTTTCAGGCTTTAGGGCAGTGCAGTTGTTTTCGGGCAGTGTAGGGGGATGTACTGGGGGTGGTGTTTCAGGTTTTAGGGCAGTGCAGTGGTGTTCGGGCAGTGTGGGGGGTCGTGCTGGGGCTAATGTTTCAGGGTTTAGGGCAGAGCAGTGGTGTTCAGGTAGTGTAGGGGGTCCTGCTGGGGCTGGTGTTTCAGGGTTTAGGGCAGTGCAGTGGTGTTCGGGCTGTTTAGGGTGTCGTGCTGGGGGTGGTGCTCCAGGGTTTAGGGCAGAACAGTGGTGTTCGGGCAGTTTAGGGTGTCGTGCTGGTGCTGGTGTTTCAGGATTTTGGGCAGAGCAGTGGTGTTCGGGCATTGTAGGGGGTCATGCAGGGGGATGGTGTTTCAGGGTTTAGGGCAGTGCAGTGGTGTTCGGGCAGTGTAGGGGGTCATGCAGGGGGATGGTGTTTCAGGGTTTAGGGCAGTGCAGTGGTGTTCGGGCAGTGTAGCGGGTCATGCTGGGTGTGGCGTTTCAGGGTTTAGGGCAGTGCAGTGGTGTTCTGGCAGTGTAGGGGGTCGTGATGGGGGTGGGGTTTCAGGGTTTAGGGCAGAGCAGTGATGTTCGGGCAGTGTAGGGGGTTGTGCTGGTGCTGGTTTTTCAGGATTTAGGGTAGAGCAGTGGTGTTCGGGCAGTGTAGGGGGACGTACTGGGGGTGGTATTTCAGGGTTTATTGCTGAGCAGTGGGTTTCAGGCAGTGTAGGGGGTCTTGCTGGGGATGGTGTTTCAGGGTTTAGGGCAGTGCAGTGGTGTTTGGGCAATGTAGTGGGTCGTGGTGGGGGTGGTGTTTCAGGGTTTTAGGGCAGGGCAGGGGTGTTCGGGCAGTGTAGGGGGCCGTGCTGGGGGTGGTGTTTCAGGGTTTAGGGCAGTGCAGTGTTGCTCGTGGAGTGTAGGGGATCGTGCTGGGGCTGGTGTTTCAGGGTTACGGAAGTGCAGTGGTGTTCGGGCAGTGTAGGGGGTCGTGCTGGGGCTGATGTTTAAGGGTTTAGGGCAGTGCAGTGGTGTTTGGGCACTGTAGGAGGTCAAGGTGGGGCTCGTCATTCAGGGTTTAGGGCAGTGCAGTGGTGTTCGGGCAGTATAAGGGGTCATGCTGGGGCTGGTATTTCAGGGTTTAGGGCAGTGCAGTGGTGTTTAGGCAGTGTAGAGGGTCGTGCTGGGGCTGGTATTTCAGGTTTTAGGGCAGTGCAGTGGTGTTCGTGCAGTGTAGTGTGTCGTGCTGGGGGTGGTTTTTCAGGGTTTAGGGCAGAGCAGTGGTGTTCGACCAGTGTAGGGGGACGTGCTGGGGGTGGTGTTTTAGGGTTTAGGGCAGATCAGTGGTGTTCGACCAGTGTAGGGGTCGTGCTGGGGGTGGTGTTTCAGGGTTTAGGGCAGTGCAGGGGTGTTCAGGCAGTGTAGGGGTACATGCTGGGGGTGGTGTTTTAGGGTTTAGGGCACAGCAGTGGTGTTCGGGCTGTCTAGGGGGTCATGCAGGGTGTGGTGTTTCAGGGTTTAGGGCAGTGCAGTGGTTCGGGCAGAGTAGGGGGGTCATGCAGGGAGTGTTGTTTCAGGGTTTAGGGCAGTGCAGGTGTTTTCGGGCAGTGTAGGGGGTCTTGCTGGGGCTGGTGTTTCAGGGTTTAGGGCAGTGCAGTAGTTTTCGGGCAGTGTAGGGGGTCATACTGGAGGTGGTGTTTCAGGGTTTAGGGCAGTGCAGTGGTGTGCTGGCAATGTGAAGGGTCATGCTGGGGCTGGTGTTTTAGGGATTATGGCAGAGCAGTGGTGTTCGGGCAGTGTAGGGGGTCATGCTCAGGTTGGTGTTTCAGGATTTAGGGCAGAGCAGTGGTGTTCGGTGCAGTGTAGGGGGGAACGTACTGGGGGTGGTGTTTTAGGGTTTAGGGCAGAGCAGTGGTGTTCGGGCAGTGTAGGAGGTCGTGCTGGGGCTGGTGTTTCAGGGTTTAGGTTGGTGCAGTGGTGTTCCGGCAGTGTAGGGGGTCGTGCTGGGGCTGGTGTTTCAGGGTTTAGGTCGGTGCAGTGGTGTTCGGGCAGTGTAGGGGATCGTGCTTGGGTGATGTTTCTGGGTTTAGGGCAGTGCAGTGGTGTTCAGTGAGTGTAGGGGATCGTGCTGGGGCTGGTGTGTCAGGGTTTAGGGCAGTGCACTGGTGTTCGGGCAGTGTATGGGATCATGCTGGGGCTGGTGTTTCAGGGTTTAGGGCAGTGCAGTGGTGTTTGGTTGTGTAGGTGTCATGGTGGGGCTCGTGTTTCAGGGTTTAGTGCAGTGCAGTGGTGTTCAGGTAGTGTAGGAGGTCATGTTGGGACTGGTGTTTCAGGGTTACGGAAGTGCAGTGGTGTTCGGGCAGTGTAGGGGGTCGTGCTGGGGCTGATGTTTAAGTGTTTAGGGCAGTGCAGTGGTGTTTGGGCACTGTAGGAGGTCAAGGTGGGGCTCGTCATTCAGGGTTTAGGGCAGTGCAGTGGTGTTCGGGCAGTATAAGGGGTCATGCTGGGGCTGGTGTTTGAGTTTAGGGCAGTGCAGTGGTGTTTAGGCAGTGTAGAGGGTCGTGCTGGGGCTGGTATTTCAGGTTTTAGGGCAGTGCAGTGGTGTTCGTGCAGTGTAGTGTGTCGTGCTGGGGGTGGTTTTTCAGGGTTTAGGGCAGATCAGTGGTGATCGACCAGTGTAGGGGTCGTGCTGGGGGTGGTGTTTCAGGGTTTAGGGCAGTGCAGGGGTGTTCAGGCAGTGTAGGGGTACATGCTGGGGGTGGTGTTTTAGGGTTTAGGGCACAGCAGTGGTGTTCGGGCTGTCTAGGGGGTCATGCAGGGTGTGGTGTTTCAGGGTTTAGGGCAGTGCAGTGGTTCGGGCAGAGTAGGGGGGTCATGCAGGGAGTGTTGTTTCAGGGTTTAGGGCAGTGCAGGTGTTTTCGGGCAGTGTAGGGGGTCTTGCTGGGGCTGGTGTTTCAGGGTTTAGGGCAGTGCAGTAGTTTTCGGGCAGTGTAGGGGGTCATACTGGAGGTGGTGTTTCAGGGTTTAGGGCAGTGCAGTGGTGTGCTGGCAATGTGAAGGGTCATGCTGGGGCTGGTGTTTTAGGGATTATGGCAGAGCAGTGGTGTTCGGGCAGTGTAGGGGGTCATGCTCAGGTTGGTGTTTCAGGATTTAGGGCAGAGCAGTGGTGTTCGGTGCAGTGTAGGGGGGAACGTACTGGGGGTGGTGTTTTAGGGTTTAGGGCAGAGCAGTGGTGTTCGGGCAGTGTAGGAGGTCGTGCTGGGGCTGGTGTTTCAGGGTTTAGGTTGGTGCAGTGGTGTTCGGGCAGTGTAGGGGGTCGTGCTGGGGCTGGTGTTTCAGGGTTTAGGTCGGTGCAGTGGTGTTCGGGCAGTGTAGGGGATCGTGCTTGGGTGATGTTTCTGGGTTTAGGGCAGTGCAGTGGTGTTCAGTGAGTGTAGGGGATCGTGCTGGGGCTGGTGTGTCAGGGTTTAGGGCAGTGCACTGGTGTTCGGGCAGTGTATGGGATCATGCTGGGGCTGGTGTTTCAGGGTTTAGGGCAGTGCAGTGGTGTTTGGTTGTGTAGGTGTCATGGTGGGGCTCGTGTTTCAGGGTTTAGTGCAGTGCAGTGGTGTTCAGGTAGTGTAGGAGGTCGTGATGGGACTGGTGTTTCAGGGTTTAGGGCAGTGCAGTGGTGTTTGGGCAGTGTAGGGGGTCAAGCTGGGGCTGGTGTTTCAGTGTATAGGGCAGTGCAGTGGTGTTCAGGTGGTGTAGGGGGTCGTGCTGGGGCTGGTGTTTCAGGTTTTAGGTTGGTGCAGTGGTGTTCGGGCAGAATAGGGGGTTGTGCAGGGGGTGGTGTTTCAGGCTTTAGGGCAGTGCAGTTGTTTTCGGGCAGTGTAGGGGATGTACTGGGGGTGGTGTTTCAGGTTTTAGGGCAGTGCAGTGGTGTTCGGGCAGTGTGGGGGGTCGTGCTGGGGCTAATGATTCAGGGTTTAGGGCAGAGCAGTGGTGTTCAGGCAGTATAGGGGGTCGTGCTGGGGCTGGTGTTTTAGGGTTTAGGGCAGTGCAGTGGTGTTCGGGCTGTTTAGGGTGTCGTGCTGGGGCTTGTGTTTCAGGGTTTAGGGCAGTGCAGTGTTGTTCGGGCAGTGTAGGGGTCGTGCTGGGGGTGGTGTTTCAGGGTTTAGAGCAGTGCAGTGGTGTTTGGGCAGTGTAGGGGATCTTTCTAGGGCTGGTGTTTCAGGGTTTAGGGCAGTGCAGTGGTGTTCGGACAGTGTAGGGGGTCTTGCTGGGGCTGGTGTTTCAGGGTTTAGGGCAGTGCAGTGGTGTTCGGGCAGTATAGGGGCTTGTTCTGGGGCTGGGGTTTCAGGGTTTAGGGCAGTGCAGTGGTGTTCGGGCAGTGTAGTGGTTCGTGGTGGAGGTGGTGTTTCAGGGTTTTAGGGCAGGGCAGTGGTGTTCAGGCAGTGTAGGGGGTCGTGCTGGGGGTGGGGTTTCAGGGTTTAGGGCAGAGCAGTGGTGTTCGGGCAGTGTAGGTGGTAGTGCTGGTTTTTCAGGTTTTAGTGTAGAGCAGTGGTGTTCGGGCAGTGTAGGGGGACGTACTGGGGGTGGTGTTTAAGGGTTTAGTGCTGAGCATTGGTGTTCGGGCAGGTAAGGGGGTCGTGCAGGAGGTGGTGTTTCAGGGTTTAGGGCAGTGCAGTGGTGTTTGGGGAGTGTAGGGGATCGTGCTGGGGCTGGTGTTTCAGTGTTACGTCAGTGCAGTGGTGTTCGGGCAGAGTAGGGGGTCATGCTGGGACTGGTGTTTGAGGGTTTAGGGCAGTGCAGTGGTGTTTGGGCTGTGTAGAGTCTCGTGCTGGTGCTCGTGTTTCAGGAGTTAAGGCAGAGCAGTGGTGTTCGGGCAGTGTAGGGGGACGTGCTGGGGCTGGTGTTTCAGGGTTTAGGGCAGAGCAGTGGTGTTCGGCCAGTGTAGGGGGACATGCTGGGGGTGGTGTTTCAGGGTTTAGGGCAGAGCAGTGGTGTTCGGGCAGTGGAGGGGGTCATGTTGGGAGTGGTGTTTCAGGGTTTAGGGCAGTGCAGTGGTGTTCAGGCAGTGTAGGGGTACGTGCTGGGGGTGGTGTTTTAGGGTTTAGGGCACAGCAGTGGTGTTCGGGCAGTCTAGGGGGTCATGCAGGGGGCGGTGTTTCAGGGTTTAGGGCAGTGCAGTGGTGTTTGGGCAGAGTAGGGGGTCATGCAGGGGGTGTTGTTTCAGGGTTTAGGGCATTGCAGGTGTTTTCAGGCTGTGTAGTGGGTATTGCTGGGGTGGTGCTTCAGGGTTTAGGGCAGTGCTGTAGTTTTTTTTGGCAGTGTAGGGGGTCATACTGGAAGTGGTGTTTCAGGGTTTAGGGAGGTGCAGTGGTGTGCAGGCAGTGTGAATGGTCATGCTGGGGCTGGTGTTTTAGGGATTATGGCAGAGGAGTGGTGTTCGGGCAGTGTAGGGGGTAATGCTCGGGTTGGTGTTTCAGGGTTTAGGGCAGAGCAGTGCTGTTAGGGCAGTGTAGGGGGTTGTGCTGGGACTAGTGTTTCAGTGTTTAGGACAGTGCAGTGGTGTACGGGCCGTGTAGGGGGTCATGCTGGGGCTGGTGATTCAGGGTTTAGGGCAGTGCAGTGGTGTTCGGGCAGTGTAGGGGGTCGTGCTGGGGCTGGTGTTTCAGGGTTTAGGGCAGAGCAGTGGTGTTGGGCAGTGTAGGGGGACGTACTGGGGATGGTGTTTCAGGGTTTAGGGCAGTGCAGTGATGTTCGGGTAGTGTAGGGGGTCATGGTGGGGCTGGTGTTTCAGGGTTTAGGGCAGTGCAGTGGTGTTCGGGTAGTGTAGGGGTCATGCTGGGGCTGGTGTTTCAGGGTTTAGGGCAGTGCAGTGGTGTTCAGGTGGTGTAGGGGGTCGTGCTGGGGCTGGTGTTTCAGGTTTTAGGTTGGTGCAGTGGTGTTCGGGCAGAATAGGGGGTTGTGCAGGGGGTGGTGTTTCAGGCTTTAGGGCAGTGCAGTTGTTTTCGGGCAGTGTAGGGGATGTACTGGGGGTGGTGTTTCAGGTTTTAGGGCAGTGCAGTGGTGTTCGGGCAGTGTGGGGGGTCGTGCTGGGGCTAATGATTCAGGGTTTAGGGCAGAGCAGTGGTGTACAGGCAGTATAGGGGGTCGTGCTGGGGCTGGTGTTTCAGGGTTTAGGGCAGTGCAGTGGTGTTCGGGCTGTTTAGGGTGTCGTGCTGGGGCTTGTGTTTCAGGGTTTAGGGCAGTGCAGTGTTGTTCGGGCAGTGTAGGGGTCGTGCTGGGGGTGGTGTTTCAGGGTTTAGAGCAGTGCATTGGTGTTTGGGCAGTGTAGGGGATCTTTCTAGGGCTGGTGTTTCAGGGTTTAGGGCAGTGCAGTGGTGTTCGGACAGTGTAGGGGGTCTTGCTGGGGCTGGTGTTTCAGGGTTTAGGGCAGTGCAGTGGTGTTCGGGCAGTATAGGGGCTTGTTCTGGGGCTGGGGTTTCAGGGTTTAGGGCAGTGCAGTGGTGTTCGGGCAGTGTAGTGGTTCGTGGTGGAGGTGGTGTTTCAGGGTTTTAGGGCAGGGCAGTGGTGTTCAGGCAGTGTAGGGGGTCGTGCTGGGGGTGGGGTTTCAGGGTTTAGGGCAGAGCAGTGGTGTTCGGGCAGTGAAGGTGGTAGTGCTGGTTTTTCAGGTTTTAGTGTAGAGCAGTGGTGTTCGGGCAGTGTAGGGGGACGTACTGGGGGTGGTGTTTAAGGGTTTAGTGCTGAGCATTGGTGTTCGGGCAGGTAAGGGGGTCGTGCAGGAGGTGGTGTTTCAGGGTTTAGGGCAGTGCAGTGGTGTTTGGGGAGTGTAGGGGATCGTGCTGGGGCTGGTGTTTCAGTGTTACGTCAGTGCAGTGGTGTTTCGGCAGTGTAGCGGGTCATGCTGGGGGTGGTGTTTCAGGGTTTAGGGCAGTGCAGTGGTGTTCGGGCAGTGTTGGGGGTCTTGCTGGGACTGGTGTTTGAGGGTTTAGGGCAGTGCAGTGGTGTTTGGGCTGTGTAGAGTCTCGTGCTGGTGCTGGTGTTTCAGGGTTTAGGGCAGAGCAGTGGTGTTCGGCCAGTGTAGGGGGACATGCTGGGGGTGGTGTTTCAGGGTTTAGGGCAGAGCAGTGGTGTTCGGGCAGTGGAGGGGGTCATGTTGGGAGTGGTGTTTCAGGGTTTAGGGCAGTGCAGTGGTGTTCAGGCAGTGTAGGGGTACGTGCTGGGGGTGGTGTTTTAGGGTTTAGGGCACAGCAGTGGTGTTCGGGCAGTCTAGGGGGTCATGCAGGGGGCGGTGTTTCAGGGTTTAGGGCAGTGCAGTGGTGTTTGGGCAGAGTAGGGGGTCATGCAGGGGGTGTTGTTTCAGGGTTTAGGGCATTGGAGGTGTTTTCAGGCTGTGTAGTGGGTATTGCTGGGGTGGTGCTTCAGGGTTTAGGGCAGTGCTGTAGTTTTTTTTGGCAGTGTAGGGGGTCATACTGGAAGTGGTGTTTCAGGGTTTAGGGAGGTGCAGTGGTGTGCAGGCAGTGTGAATGGTCATGCTGGGGCTGGTGTTTTAGGGATTATGGCAGAGGAGTGGTGTTCGGGCAGTGTAGGGGTAATGCTCGGGTTGGTGTTTCAGGGTTTAGGGCAGAGCAGTGCTGTTAGGGCAGTGTAGGGGGTTGTGCTGGGACTAGTGTTTCAGTGTTTAGGACAGTGCAGTGGTGTACGGGCCGTGTAGGGGGTCATGCTGGGGCTGGTGATTCAGGGTTTAGGGCAGTGCAGTGGTGTTCGGGCAGTGTAGGGGGTCGTGCTGGGGCTGGTGTTTCAGGGTTTAGGGCAGAGCAGTGGTGTTGGGCAGTGTAGCGGGACGTACTGGGGATGGTGTTTCAGGGTTTAGGGCAGTGCAGTGATGTTCGGGTAGTGTAGGGGGTCATGGTGGGGCTGGTGTTTCAGGGTTTAGGGCAGTGCAGTGGTGTTCGGGTAGTGTAGGGGTCATGCTGGGGCTGGTGTTTCAGGGTTTAGGGCAGTGCAGTGGTGTTCGGGCTGTGTAGGGGGTCGTGGTGGAGGTGGTGTTTCAGGGTTTTAGGGCAGGGCAGTGGTGTTCGGGTAGTGTAGGGGTTGTGCTGGGGTGGTGTTTAAGGGTTTAGGGCAGTGCAGTGGTGTTCGGTGAGTGTAGGGGATCGTGCCGGGCTGGTGTTTCAGGGTTTAGGGCAGTGCACTGGTGTTCGGTTGTTTAGGTATCATTGTGGGGCTCGTGTTTCAGTGTGTAGGGCAGTGCAGTGGTGTTCAGGCAGTGTAGGGGATCGTGCCGGGGCTGGTGTGTCAGGGTTTAGGGCAGTGCACTGGTGTTCGGGCAGTGTAGGGGATCATGCTGGGGCTGGTGTTTCAGGGTTTAGGGCAGTGCACTGGTGTTCGGTTGTGTAGGTATCATAGTGGGGCTCGTGTTTCAGTGTGTAGGGCAGTGCAGTGGTGTTCAGGCAGTGGAGGGGGTCGTGCTGGGGCTGGTGTTTCAGGGTTTAGGTCGGTGCAGTGGTGTTCGGGCAGAGTAGGGGGTCGTGCAGGGGGTGGTGTTTCAGGCTTTAGGGCAGTGCAGTGGTGTTTGGGCTGTGTAGAGTCTCGTGCTGGTGCTCGTGTTTCAGGATTTAGGGCAGAGCAGTGGTGTTCGGGAAGTGTAGGGGGACGTGCTTGGGCTGGTGTTTCAGGGTTTAGGGCAGAGCAGTGGTGTTCGGCCAGTGTAGGGGGACATGCTGGGGGTGGTGTTTCAGGGTTTAGGGCAGAGCAGTGGTGTTCGGGCAGTGGAGGGGGTCATGTTGGGAGTGGTGTTTCAGGGTTTAGGGCAGTGCAGTGGTGTTCAGGCAGTGTAGGGGTATGTGCTGGGGGTGGTGTTTTAGGGTTTAGGGCACAGCAGTGGTGTTCGGGCAGTCTAGGGGGTCATGCAGGGGGTGGTGTTTCAGGGTTTAGGGCAGTGCAGTGGTGTTTGGGCAGAGTAGGGGGTCATGCAGGGGGTGTTGTTTCAGGGTTTAGCGCATTGCAGGTGTTTTCGGGCTGTGTAGTGGGTATTGCTGGGGTGGTGCTTCAGGGTTTAGGGCAGTGCTGTAGTTTTTTTTGGCAGTGTAGGGGGTCATACTGGAAGTGGTGTTTCAGGGTTTAGGGAGGTGCAGTGGTGTGCAGGCAGTGTGAATGGTCCTGCTGGGGCTGGTGTTTTAGGGATTATGGCAGAGGAGTGGTGTTCGGGCAGTGTAGGGGGTAATGCTCGGGTTGGTGTTTCAGGGTTTAGGGCAGAGCAGTGCTGTTAGGGCAGTGTAGGGGGTTGTGCTGGGACTAGTGTTTCAGTGTTTAGGACAGTGCAGTGGTGTACGGGCCATGTAGGGGGTCATGCTGGGGCTGGTGATTCAGGGTTTAGGGCAGTGCAGTGGTGTTCGGGCAGTGTAGGGGGTCGTGCTGGGGCTGGTGTTTCAGGGTTTAGGGCAGAGCAGTGGTGTTGGGCAGTGTAGGGGGACGTACTGGGGATGGTGTTTCAGGGTTTAGGGCAGTGCAGTGGTGTTAGAGCAGTGTAGGGGGTTGTGGTGGAGGTGGTGTTTCAGGGTTTAGGGCTATGCAGTGAGGTTCGGGTAGTGTAGGGGTCATGCTGGGACTGGTGTTTCAGTGTTTAGGGCAGTGCAGTGGTGTTCAAGCAGAGTCGGGGGTCATGCTGGGGCTGGTGTTTCAGGGTTTAGGGCAGTGCAGTGGTGTTCGGGTAGTGTAGGGGGTCATGGTGGGGCTGGTGTTTCAGGGTTTAGGGCAGTGCAGTGGTGTTCGGGTAGTGTAGGGGTCATGCTGGGGCTGGTGTTTCAGGGTTTAGGACAGTGCAGTGGTGTTCGGGCTGTGTAGGGGGTCATGGTGGAGGTGGTGTTTCAGGGTTTTAGGGCAGGGCAGTGGTGTTCGGGTAGTGTAGGGGTTGTGCTGGGGTGGTGTTTAAGGGTTTAGGGCAGTGCAGTGGTGTTCGGTGAGTGTAGGGGATCGTGCCGGGCTGGTGTATCAGGGTTTAGGGCAGTGCACTGGTGTTCGGGCAGTGTAGGGGATCATGCTGGGGCTGGTGTTTCAGGGTTTAGGGCAGTGCACTGGTGTTCGGTTGTTTAGGTATCATAGTGGGGCTCGTGTTTCAGTGTGTAGGGCAGTGCAGTGGTGTTCAGGCAGTGTAGGGGATCGTTCCGGGGCTGGTGTGTCAGGGTTTAGGGCAGTGCACTGGTGTTCGGGCAGTGTAGGGGATCATGCTGGGGCTGGTGTTTCAGGGTTTAGGGCAGTGCACTGGTGTTCGGTTGTGTAGGTATCATAGTGGGGCTCGTGTTTCAGTGTGTAGGGCAGTGCAGTGGTGTTCAGGCAGTGTAGGGGTACGTGCTGGGGGTGGTGTTTTAGGGTTTAGGGCACAGCAGTGATGTTCGGGCAGTCTAGGGGGTCATGCAGGGGGTGGTGTTTCAGGGTTTAGGGCAGTGCAGTGGTGTTTGGGCAGAGTAGGGGGTCATGCAGGGGGTGTTGTTTCAGGGTTTAGGGCATTGCAGGTGTTTTCAGGCTGTGTAGTGGGTATTGCTGGGGCTGGTGTTTCAGGGTTTAGGGCAGAGCAGTGGTGTTGGGCAGTGTAGGGGACGTACTGGGGATGGTGTTTCAGGGTTTAGGGCAGTGCAGTGATGTTCGGGTAGTGTAGGGGGTCATGGTGGGGCTGGTGTTTCAGGGTTTAGGGCAGTGCACTGGTGTTCGGTTGTTTAGGTATCATAGTGGGGCTCGTGTTTCAGTGTGTAGGGCAGTGCAGTGGTGTTCCGGCAGTGTAGGGGATCGTGCCGGGGCTGGTGTGTCAGGGTTTAGGGCAGTGCACTGGTGTTCGGGCAGTGTAGGGGATCATGCTGGGGCTGGTGTTTCAGGGTTTAGGGCAGTGCACTGGTGTTCGGTTGTGTAGGTATCATAGTGGGGCTCGTGTTTCAGTGTGTAGGGCAGTGCAGTGGTGTTCAGGCAGTGTAGGGGGTCGTGCTGGGGCTGGTGTTTCAGGGTTTAGGTCGGTGCAGTGGTGTTCGGGCAGAGTAGGGGGTCGTGCAGGGGGTGGTGTTTCAGGCTTTAGGGCAGTGCAGTGGTGTTTGGGCTGTGTAGAGTCTCGTGCTGGTGCTCGTGTTTCAGGATTTAGGGCAGAGCAGTGGTGTTCGGGAAGTGTAGGGGGACGTGCTGGGGCTGGTGTTTCAGGGTTTAGGGCAGAGCAGTGGTGTTCGGCCAGTGTAGGGGGACATGCTGGGGGTGGTGTTTCAGGGTTTAGGGCAGAGCAGTGGTGTTCGGGCAGTGGAGGGAGTCATGTTGGGAGTGGTGTTTCAGGGTTTAGGGCAGTGCAGTGGTGTTCAGGCAGTGTAGGGGTACGTGCTGGGGGTGGTGTTTTAGGGTTTAGGGCACAGCAGTGGTGTTCGGGCAGTCTAGGGGGTCATGCAGGGGGTGGTGTTTCAGGGTTTAGGGCATTGCAGGTGTTTTCGGGCTGTGTAGTGGGTATTGCTGGGGTGGTGCTTCAGGGTTTAGGGCAGTGCTGTAGTTTTTTTTGGCAGTGTAGGGGGTCATACTGGAAGTGGTGTTTCAGGGTTTAGGGAGGTGCAGTGGTGTGCAGGCAGTGTGAAGGGTCATGCTGGGGCTGGTGTTTTAGGGATTATGGCAGAGGAGTGGTGTTCGGGCAGTGTAGGGGGTAATGCTCGGGTTGGTGTTTCAGGGTTTAGGGCAGAGCAGTGCTGTTAGGGCAGTGTAGGGGGTTGTACTGGGACTAGTGTTTCAGTGTTTAGGACAGTGCAGTGGTGTACAGGCCTTGTAGGGGGTCATGCTGGGGCTGGTGATTCAGGGTTTAGGGCAGTGCAGTGGTGTTCGGGCAGTGTAGGGGGTCGTGCTGGGGCTGGTGTTTCAGGGTTTAGGGCAGAGCAGTGGTGTTGGGCAGTGTAGGGGGACGTACTGGGGATGGTGTTTCAGGGTTTAGGGCAGTGCAGTGGTGTTAGAGCAGTGTAGGGGGTTGTGGTGGAGGTGGTGTTTCAGGGTTTAGGGCTATGCAGTGCGGTTCGGGTAGTGTAGGGGGTCATGTTGGGGCTGGTGTTTCAGTGTTTAGGGCAGTGCAGTGGTGTTCGAGCATAGTCGGGGGTCATGCTGAGGCTGGTGTTTCAGGGTTTAGGGCAGTGCAGTGGTGTTCAGGTAGTGTAGGGGGTCACGGTGAGGCTGGTGTTTCAGGGTTTAAGGCAGTGCAGTGGTGTTCGGGCAGTGTAGTGGGTCGTGCTGGGGCTGGTGTTTCAGGGTTTAGGGCAGAGCAGTGGTGTTCGGCAGTGTAGGTGGACTTCCTGGGGATGGTGTTTCAGGGTTTAGGGCAGTGCAGTGGTGTTAGAGCAGTGTAGGGGATGTGGTGGAGGTGGTGTTTCAGGGTTTAGGGCTATGCAGTGAGGTTCGGGCAGTGTAGGGGGTCGTGCTGGGGCTGGTGTTTCAGTGTTTAGGGCAGTGCAGTGGTGTTTGAGCAGTGTAGGGGGTCGTGCTGGGGCTGGTGTTTCAGGGTTTAGGGCAGTGCAGTGGTGTTCAGGTAGTGTAGGGGGTCATGGTGGGGCTGGTGTTTCAGGGTTTAGGGCACTGCAGTGGTGTTCGGGTAGTGTAGGGGTCATGCTGGGGCTGGTGTTTCAGGGTTTAGGGCAGTGCAGTAGTGTTCGGGCAGTGTAGGGGGTCGTGGTGGAGGTGGTGTTTCAGGGTTGAGGGCAGTGCAGTGGTGTTCAGGCAGTGTAGGGGTACATGCTGGGGGTGGTGTTTTAGGGTTTAGGGCACAGCAGTGGTGTTCGGGCTGTCTAGGGGGTCATGCAGGGTGTGGTGTTTCAGGGTTTAGGGCAGTGCAGTGGTTTGGGCAGTGTAGGGGGTCTTACTGGCGTGGTGTTTCAGGGTTTAGGGCAGTGGTGTTCGGGCAGTGTAGGGGGTCTTGCTGGGGCTGGTGTTTCAGGGTTTAGGGCAGTGCAGTAGTTTTCGGGCAGTGTAGGGGGTCATACTGGAGGTGGTGTTTCAGGGTTTAGGGCAGTGCAGTGGTGTGCTGGCAATGTGAAGGGTCATGCTGGGGCTGGTGTTTTAGGGATTATGGCAGAGCAGTGGTGTTCGGGCAGTGTAGGGGGTCATGCTCAGGTTGGTGTTTCAGGATTTAGGGCAGAGCAGTGGTGTTCGGGCAGTGTAGGGGGGAACATACTGGGGGTGGTGTTTTAGGGTTTAGGGCAGAGCAGTGGTGTGCAGGCAGTGTGAAGGGTCATGCTGGGGCTGGTGTTTTAGGGATTATGGCAGAGGAGTGGTGTTCGGGCAGTGTAGGGGGTAATGCTCGGGTTGGTGTTTCAGGGTTTAGGGCAGAGCAGTGCTGTTAGGGCAGTGTAGGGGGTTGTGCTGGGACTAGTGTTTCAGTGTTTAGGACAGTGCAGTGGTGTACAGGCCTTGTAGGGGGTCATGCTGGGGCTGGTGATTCAGGGTTTAGGGCAGTGCAGTGGTGTTCGGGCAGTGTAGGGGGTCGTGCTGGGGCTGGTGTTTCAGGGTTTAGGGCAGAGCAGTGGTGTTGGGCAGTGTAGGGGGACGTACTGGGGATGGTGTTTCAGGGTTTAGGGCAGTGCAGTGGTGTTAGAGCAGTGTAGGGGGTTGTGGTGGAGGTGGTGTTTCAGGGTTTAGGGCTATGCAGTGCGGTTCGGGTAGTGTAGGGGGTCATGTTGGGGCTGGTGTTTCAGTGTTTAGGGCAGTGCAGTGGTGTTCGAGCATAGTCGGGGGTCATGCTGGGGGTGGTGTTTTAGGGTTTAGGGCAGAGCAGTGGTGTTCGGGCAGTGTAGGAGGTCGTGCTGGGGCTGGTGTTTCGGGGTTTAGGTCGGTGCAGTGGTGTTCGGGCAGTGTAGGGGGTCGTGCTGGGGCTGGTGTTTCAGGGTTTAGGTCGGTGCAGTGGTGTTCGGGCAGTGTAGGGGGTCATGCTGGTGCTGGTGTTTCTGGATTTAGGGCAGAGCAGTGGTGTTCAGGCAGTGTAGGGGGTCGTGGTGGAGGTGGTGTTTCAGGGTTTTAGGGCAGGGCAGTGGTGTTCGGGCAGTGTAGGGGGTCGAGGTGGGGGTTGTGTTTCAGGGTTTAGGGCAGTGCAGTGGTGTTCAGTGAGTATAGTGGATCGTGCTGGGGCTGGTGTTTCAGGGTTTAGGGCAATGCAGTGGTGTTCGTGTAGTGTAGGGAGTCGTGCTGGGGCTGGTGTTTCAGGGTTTAGGGCAGTGCAGTGGTGTTTGGGCAGTGTGGGGGATCGTGCTGGGGCTGGTGTGTCAGGGTTTAGGGCAGTGCAGGGGTGTTCGGGCAGTGTAGGTGGTAGTGCTAGTTTTTCAGGTTTTAGTGTAGGGCAGTGGTGTTCGGGCAGTGTACGGGGACATACTGGGGGTGGTGTTTAAGGGTTTAGTGCTGAGCAGTGGTGTTGGGGCAGTGTTGGGGGTCTTGCTGGTGATGGTTTTTCAGGGTTTAGGGCAGTGCAGTGGTGTTCTAGCAGTGTAGTGGGTCGTGGTGGAGGTGGTGTTTCAGGGTTTTAGGGCAGGGCAGTGGTGTTCGGGCAGTGTAGAGGGTCATGCTGGGGGAGGTGTTTCAGGGTTTAGGGCAGAACAGTGGTGTTCGGGCAGTTTAGGGTCTCGTGCTGGTGTTTCAGGATTTAGGGCAGAGAAGTGGTGTTCGGCCAGTGTAGGGGGACGTGCTGGGGCTGGTGTTTTAGGGTTTAGGGCACAGCAGTGGGGTTCGGGCAGTCAAGGGGGTCATGCAGGGGGTGGTGTTTCAGGGTTTAGGGCAGAACAGTGGTGTTTGGGCAGAGTAGGGGGTCATGCAGGGGGTGTTGTTTCAGGGTTTAGGGCAGTGCAGGTGTTTTCGGGCAGTGTAGGGGGTCTTGCTGGGGTGGTGTTTCTGGGTTTAGGGCAGTGGTGTTCGGGCAGTGTAGGGGGTCTTGCTGGGGCTGGTGTTTTAGGGATTATGGCAGAGCAGTGGTGTTCGGGCAGTGTAGGGGGTCATGCTCGGGTTGGTGTTTCAGTGTTTAGGGCAGAGCAGTGGTGTTCGGGCAGTGTAGGGGGACGTACTGGGGGTGGTGTTTTAGGGTTTAGGGCAGAGCAGTGGTGTTAGGGCAGTGTAGGGGTCGTGCTGGGACTGGTGTTTCAGTGTTTAGGGCAGTGCAGTGGTGTACGGGCCGTGTAGGGGTCATGCTGGGGCTGGTGATTCAGGGTTTAGGGCAGTGCAGTGGTGTTCGGGCAGTGTAGGGGGTCGTGCTGGGGCTAGTGTTTCAGGGTTTAGGGCAGAGCAGTGGTGTTCGGCAGTGTAGGGGGACGTACTGGGGATGGTGTTTCAGGGTTTAGGGCAGTGCAGTGGTGTTAGAGCAGTGTAGGGGGACGTGGTGGAGGTAGTGTTTCAGGGTTTAGGGCTATGCAGTGAAGTTCGAGCAGTGTAGGGGTCGTGCTGGGGCTGGTGTTTCAGTGTTTAGGGCTGTGCAGTGGTATTTGAGCAGTGTAGGGGGTCGTGCTGGGGCTGGTGTTTCAGGGTTTAGGGCAGTGCAGTGGTGTTCGGGTAGTGTAGGGGGTCATGGTGGGGCTGGTGTTTCAGGGTTTAGGGCAGTGAAGTGGTGTTCAGGTAGTGTAGGGGTCGTGCTGGGGCTGGTGTTTCAGTGTTTAGGGCAGTGCAGTGGTGTTCGGGCAGTGTAGGGGTCGTGGTGGAGGTGGTGTTTCAGGGTGTTGGGGCAGTGCAGTGGGGTTCGGGCAGTGTAGGGGGTCGTGCTGGGGTGGTGTTTCAGGGTTTAGGGCAGTGCAATTGTGTTCGGTGAGTGTAGGGGATCGTGCTGGGGCTGGTTTGTCAAGGTTTAGGGCAGTGCAGTGGTGTTCGGGCAGTGTAGGGGATCATGCTGGGGCTGGTGTTTCAGGGTTTAGGGCAGTGCAGTGGTGTTCGGTAGTGTAGGTGTCATGGTGGGGTTCGTGTTTCAGGGTTTAGGGCAGTGCAGTGGTGTTCAGGTAGTGTAGGGGGTCGTACTGGGGCTGGTGTTTCAGGGTTTAGGGCAGTGCAGTGGTGTTCGGGCAGTGTGGGGTGTCGTGCTGGGGCTGGTGTTTCAATGTATAGGGCAGTGCAGTGGTGTTCAGGCAGTGTAGGGGGTCATACTGGGGCTAGTGTTTCAGGGTTTAGGTCGGTACAGTGGTGTTCGGGCAGTGTAGGGGGTCGTGCTTGGGCTGGTGTTTCAGGGTTTTGGTCGGTGCAGTGGTGTTCGGGCAGTGTAGGGGGTCATTCTGGTGCTGGTGTTTCAGGATTTAGGGCAGAGCAGTGGTGTTCAGGCAGTGTAGGGGGACGTGCTGGGGCTGGTGTTTCAGGGTTTAGGGCAGAGCAGTGGTGTTCGGGCAGTGTAGGGGGTCATGCTGGGAGTGGTGTTTCAGGGTTTAGGGCAGTGCAGTGGTGTACGGGCCGTGTAGGGGTCATGCTGGGGCTGGTGATTCAGGGTTTAGGGCAGTGCAGTGGTGTTCGGGCAGTGTAGGGGGTCGTGCTGGGGCTAGTGTTTCAGGGTTTAGGGCAGAGCAGTGGTGTTCGGCAGTGTAGGGGGACGTACTGGGGATGGTGTTTCAGGGTTTAGGGCAGTGCAGTGGTGTTAGAGCAGTGTAGGGGGACGTGGTGGAGGTAGTGTTTCAGGGTTTAGGGCTATGCAGTGAAGTTCGAGCAGTGTAGGGGTCGTGCTGGGGCTGGTGTTTCAGTGTTTAGGGCTGTGCAGTGGTATTTGAGCAGTGTAGGGGGTCGTGCTGGGGCTGGTGTTTCAGGGTTTAGGGCAGTGCAGTGGTGTTCGGGTAGTGTAGGGGGTCATGGTGGGGCTGGTGTTTCAGGGTTTAGGGCAGTGAAGTGGTGTTCAGGTAGTGTAGGGGTCGTGCTGGGGCTGGTGTTTCAGTGTTTAGGGCAGTGCAGTGGTGTTCGGGCAGTGTAGGGGTCGTGGTGGAGGTGGTGTTTCAGGGTGTTGGGGCAGTGCAGTGGGGTTCGGGCAGTGTAGGGGGTCGTGCTGGGGTGGTGTTTCAGGGTTTAGGGCAGTGCAATTGTGTTCGGTGAGTGTAGGGGATCGTGCTGGGGCTGGTTTGTCAAGGTTTAGGGCAGTGCAGTGGTGTTCGGGCAGTGTAGGGGATCATGCTGGGGCTGGTGTTTCAGGGTTTAGGGCAGTGCAGTGGTGTTCGGTAGTGTAGGTGTCATGGTGGGGTTCGTGTTTCAGGGTTTAGGGCAGTGCAGTGGTGTTCAGGTAGTGTAGGGGGTCGTACTGGGGCTGGTGTTTCAGGGTTTAGGGCAGTGCAGTGGTGTTCGGGCAGTGTGGGGTGTCGTGCTGGGGCTGGTGTTTCAATGTATAGGGCAGTGCAGTGGTGTTCAGGCAGTGTAGGGGGTCATACTGGGGCTAGTGTTTCAGGGTTTAGGTCGGTACAGTGGTGTTCGGGCAGTGTAGGGGGTCGTGCTTGGGCTGGTGTTTCAGGGTTTTGGTCGGTGCAGTGGTGTTCGGGCAGTGTAGGGGGTCATTCTGGTGCTGGTGTTTCAGGATTTAGGGCAGAGCAGTGGTGTTCAGGCAGTGTAGGGGGACGTGCTGGGGCTGGTGTTTCAGGGTTTAGGGCAGAGCAGTGGTGTTCGGGCAGTGTAGGGGGTCATGCTGGGAGTGGTGTTTCAGGGTTTAGGGCAGTGCACTGGTGTTCAGGCAGTGTAGGGGGACGTGCTAGGGGTAGTGTTTTAGGGTTTAGGGCACAGCAGCGGTGTTCGGGCAGTATAGGGGGTCATGCAGGGGGTGGTGTTTCAGGGTTTAGGGCAGTGCAGTGGTTCGGGCAGAGTAGGGGGTCATGCAGGGGGTGTTTTCTCAGGGTTTAGGGCAGTGCAAGTGTTTTCGGGTAGTGTAGGGGGTCTTGCTGGGGTGGTGTTTCAGGGTTTAGGGCAGTGGTGTTCGGGCAGTGTAGGGGGTCTTGCTGGGGCTGGTGTTTCAGGGATTAGGGCAGTGCAGTAGTTTTCGGGCAGTGTAGCAGGTAATACTGGAGGTGGTGTTTCAGGGTTTAGGGCAGTGCAGTGGTGTGCAGGCAGTGTGAAGGGTCATGCTGGGGCTGGTGTGTTAGGGATTATGGCTGAGCAGTGGTGTTCGGGCAGTGTAGGGGGTCATGCTCGGGTTGGTGTTTCATAGTTTAGGGCAGAGCAGTGGTATTCGGGCAGTGTAGGGGGACGTACTGGGGTGGTGTTTTAGGGTTTAGGGCAGAGCAGTGGTGTTCGGGCAGTGTAGGGAGTCGTGCTGGGACTGGTGTTTCAGTGTTTAGTGCAGTGCAGTGGTGTACGGGCCGTGTAGGGGGTCATGCTGGGGCTGGTGATTCAGGGTTTAGGGCAGCGCAGTGGTGTTCGGGCAGTGTAGGGGGTCGTGCTGGGGCTGGTGTTTCAGGGCTTAGGGCAGAGCAGTGGTGTTCGGCAGTGTAGGGGGACGTACTGGGGATGGTGTTTCAGGGTTAAGGGCAGTGCAGTGGTGTTAGAGCAGTGTAGGGGGATGTGGTGGAGGTGGTGATTCAGGGTTTAGGGCTATGCAGTGAGGTTCGGGCAGTGTAGGGGGTCGTGCTGGGGCTGGTGTTTCAGTGTTTAGGGCAGTGGAGTGGTGTTCGAGCAATGTAGGGGGTCGTGCTGGGGCTGGTGTTTTAGGGTTTAGGGCAGTGCAGTGGTGTTCGGGTAGTGTAGGGGGTCATGGTGGGGCTGGTGTTTCAGGGTTTAGGGCAGTGTAGTGGTGTTCAGGTAGTGTGGGGGTCGTGCTGGGGCTGGTGTTTCAGGGTTTAGGGCAGTGCAGTGGTGTTCGGGCAGTGTAGGGGGTCGTGGTGGAGGTGGTGTTTCAGGGTTTTAGGCCAGGGCAGTGGTGTTCGGGCAGTGTAGGGGGTCATGCTGGGGTGGTGTTTCAGGGTTTAGGGCAGTGTAATTGAGTTCGGTGAGTGTAGAGGATCGTGCTGGGGCTGGTGTGTCAAGGTTTACGGCAGTGCAGTGGTGTTCGGGCAGTGTAGTGGATCATGCTGGGGCTGGTGTTTCAGGGTTTAGGGCAGTGCAGTGGTGTTCGGATAGTGTAGGGGGTCATGGTGGGGCTGGTGTTTCAGGGTTTAGGGCAGTGCAGTGGAGTTCAGGTAGTGTAGGGGGTCGTACTGGGGCTGGTGTTTCAGGGTTTAGGGCAGTGCAGTGGTGTTCGGGCAGTGTAGGGGGTTGTGCTGGGGCTGGTGTTTCAGTGTATAGGGCAGTGCAGTGGTCTTCAGGCAGTGTAGGGGTCGTGCTGGGCTGGTGTTTCAGGGTTTAGGTCGGTGCAGTGTAGGGGGTCGTGCTGGGGCTGGTGTTTCAGGGTTTAGGTCGGTGCAGTGGTGTTCGGGCAGTATAGGAGGTCATGCTGTTGCTGGTGTTTCAGGATTTAGGGCAGAGCAGTGGTGTTTAGGCAGTGTAGAGGGTCGTGATGGGGCTTGTATTTCAGGTTTTAGGGCAGTGCAGTGGTGTTCGGGCAGTGTAGGGGGTCGTGCTGGGGCTCGTGTTTCAGTGTATAGGGCAGTGCAGTGGTGTTCAGGCAGTGTAGGGGGTCGTGCTGGGGCTGGTGTTTCAGGTTTTAGGTCGGTGCAGTGGTGTTCGGGCAGAGTAGGGGGTTGTGCAGGGGGTGGTGTTTCAGGCTTTAGGGCAGTGCAGTGGTGTTCGGGCAGTGTGGGGGGTCGTGCTGGGGCTAATGTTTCAGGGTTTAGGGCAGAGCAGTGGTGTTCAGGCAGTGTAGGGGGTCGTGCTGGGGCTGGTGTTTCAGGGTTTAGGGCAGTGCAGTGGTGTTCGGGCTGTTTAGGGTGTCGTGCTGGGGCTTGTGTTTCAGGGTTTAGGGCAGTGCAGTGGTGTTCGGGCAGTGTAGGGGTCGTGCTGGGGGTGGGGTTTCAGGGTTTAGAGCAGTGCAGTGGTGTTTGGGCAGTGTAGGGGATCTTTCTAGGGCTGGTGTTTCAGGGTTTAGGGCAGTGCAGTGGTGTTCGGACAGTGTAGGGGGTCTTGCTGGGGCTGGTGTTTCAGGGTTTAGGGCAGTGCAGTGGTGTTCGGGCAGTATAGGGGCTCGTTCTGGGGGTGGGGTTTCAGGGTTTACTGAAGAGCAGTGGTGTTCGGGCATTGTAGGTGGTAGTGCTGGTTTTTCTGGATTTAGTGTAGAGCAGTGGTGTTCGGGCAGTGTAGGGGGACGTACTGGGGGTGGTGTTTCAGGGTTTAGTGCTGAGCAGTGGTGTTCGGGCAGTGTTGGGGGTCTTGCTGGGGATGGTGTTTCAGGGTTTAGGGCAGTGCAGTGGTGTTCGGGCAGTGTAGTGAATCGTGGTGGAGGTGGTGTTTCAGGGTTTTAGGGCAGGGCAGTGGTGTTCAGGCAGTGTAGGGGGTCGTGCTGGGGGTGGGGTTTCAGGGATTAGGGCAGAGCAGGGGTGTTCGGGCAGTGTAGATGGTAGTGCTGGTTTTTCAGGTTTTAGTGTAGAGCAGTGGTGTTCGGGCAGTGTAGGGGGACGTACTGGGGTGGTATTTAAGGGTTTAGTGCTGAGCAGTGGTGTTCGGGCAGTGTTGGGGGTCTTGCTGGTGATGGTGTTTCAGGGTTTAGGGCAGTGCAGTGGTGTTCTAGCAGTGTAGTGGGTCGTGGTGGAGGTGGTGTTTCAGGGTTTTAGGGTAGGGCAGTGGTGTTCGGGCAGGTAAGGGGGTCGTGCAGGGGCTGGTGTTTCAGGGTTTAGGGCAGTGCAGTGGTGTTTGGGGAGTGTAGGGGATCGTGCTGGGGCTGGTGTTTCAGTGTTATGTCAGTGCAGTGGTGTTCTGGCAGTGTAGGGGGTCATGCTGGGACTGGTGTTTGAGGGTTTAGGGCAGTGCAGTGGTGTTCGGGCAGTGTAGAGGGTCATGCTGGGGGTGGTGTTTCAGGGTTTAGGGCAGAGCAGTGGTGTTCGGGCAGTTTAGGGTCTCGTGCTGTGACTGGTGTTTGAGGGTTTAGGGCAGTGCAGTGGTGTTCGGGCAATGTAGAGGGTCATGCTGGGGGTGGTGTTTCAGGGTTTAGGGCTGAGCAGTGGTGTGCGGGCAGTTTAGGGTCTCGTGCTGCTGTTGGTGTTTCAGGATTTAGGGCAGAGCAGTGGTGTTCGGCCAGTGTAGAGTGACGTGCTGTGGCTGGTGTTTCATGGTTTAGGGCAGAGCACTTGTGTTCGGGCAGTGTAGGGGGTCATGTTGGGAGTGGTGTTTCAGGGTTTAGAGCAGTGCAGTGGTGTTCAGGCAGTGTAGGGGGACGTGCTGGGGTGGTGTTTTAGGGTTTAGGGCACAGCAGTGGTGTTCGGGCAGTCTAGGGGGTCATGCAGGGGGTGGTGTTTCAGGGTTTAGGGCAGTGCAGTGGTTCGGGCAGAGTAGGGGGTCATGCAGGGGGTGTTGTTTCAGGGTTTAGGGCAGTGCAGGTGTTTTTAGACAGTGTAGGTGGTCTTGCTGGGGTGGTGTTTCAGGGTTTAGGGCAGTGGTGTTCGGGAAGTGTAGGGGGTCTTGCTGGGGCTGGTGTTTCAGGGTTTAGGGCAGTGCAGTAGTTTTTGGGCAGTGTAGGGGGTCATACTGGAGGTGGTGTTTCAGGGTTTAGGGCAGTGCAGTGGTGAGCAGGCAGTGTGAAGGGTCATGCTGGGGCTGGTCTTTTAGGGATTATGGCAGAGCAGTGGTGTTCTGGCAGTGTAGTGGGACGTACTGGGGGTGGTGTTTTAGGGTTTAGGGCAGAGCAGTGGTGTTAGGGCAGCGTAGGGGGTCATGCTGAGACTAGTGTTTCAGTGTTTAGGGCAGTGCAGTGGTGTACGGGCCTTGTAGGGGGTCATGCTGGGGCTGGTGTTTCAGGGTTAAGGCTAGAGCAGTGGTGTTCGGCAGTGTAGGTGGACTTCCTGGGGATGGTGTTTCAGGGTTTAGGGCAGTGCAGTGGTGTTAGAGCAGTGTAGGGGATGTGGTGGAGGTGGTGTTTCAGGGTTTAGGGCTATGCAGTGAGGTTCGGGCAGTGTAGGGGGTCGTGCTGGGGCTGGTGTTTCAGTGTTTAGGGCAGTGCAGTGGTGTTCGAGCAGTGTAGGGGGTCGTGCTGGGGCTGGTGTTTCAGGGTTTAGGGCAGTGCAGTGGTGTTCAGGTAGTGTAGGGGGTCATGGTGGGGCTGGTGTTTCAGGGTTTAGGGCACTGCAGTGGTGTTCGGGTAGTGTAGGGGTCATGCTGGGGGCTGGTGTTTCAGGGTTTAGGGCAGTGCAGTAGTGTTCGGGCAGTGTAGGGGGTCGTGGTGGAGGTGGTGTTTCAGGGTTGAGGGCAGTGTAGTGGTGTTCAGGCAGTGTAGGGGTACATGCTGGGGGTGGTGTTTTAGGGTTTAGGGCACAGCAGTGGTGTTCGGGCTGTCTAGGGGGTCATGCAGGGTGTGGTGTTTCAGGGTTTAGGGCAGTGCAGTGGTTCGGGCAGAGTAGGGGGTCATGCAGGGAGTGTTGTTTCAGGGTTTAGGGCAGTGCAGGTGTTTTCGGGCAGTGTAGGGGGTCTTGCTGGGGTGGTGTTTCAGGGTTTAGGACAGTGGTGTTCGGGCAGTGTAGGGGGTCTTGCTGGGGCTGGTGTTTCAGGGTTTAGGGCAGTGCAGTAGTTTTCGGGCAGTGTAGGGGGTCATACTGGAGGTGGTGTTTCAGGGTTTAGGGCAGTGCAGTGGTGTGCTGGCAATGTGAAGGGTCATGCTGGGGCTGGTGTTTTAGGGATTATGGCAGAGCAGTGGTGTTCGGGCAGTGTAGGGGGTCATGCTCAGGTTGGTGTTTCAGGATTTAGGGCAGAGCAGTGGTGTTCGGGCAGTGTAGGGGGGAACGTACTGGGGGTGGTGTTTTAGGGTTTAGGGCAGAGCAGTGGTGTTCGGGCAGTGTAGGAGGTCGTGCTGGGGCTGGTGTTTCGGGGTTTAGGTCGGTGCAGTGGTGTTCGGCCAGTGTAGGGGGTCGTGCTGGGGCTGGTGTTTCAGGGTTTAGGTCGGTGCAGTGGTGTTCGGGCAGTGTAGGGGATCGTGCTGGGGTGATAATTCTGGGTTTAAGGCAGTGGTGTTCGGTGAGTGTAGGGGATAATGCTGGGGCTGGTGTGTCAGGGTTTAGGGCAGTGCACTGGTGTTCGGGCAGTGTATGGGATCATGCTGGGGCTGGTGTTTCAGGGTTTAGGGCAGTGCAGTGGTGTTTGGTTGTGTAGGGGTCATGGTGGGGCTCGTGTTTCAGGGTTTAGTGCAGTGCAGTGGTGTTCAGGTAGTGTAGGAGGTCGTGCTGGGGCTGGTGTTTCAGGGTTTAGGGCAGTGCAGTGTTGTTTGGGCAGTGTAGGGGGTCAAGCTGGGGCTGGTGTTTCAGTGTATAGGGCAGTGCAGTGGTGTTCAGGCAGTGTAGGGGGTCGTGCTGGGGCTGGTGTTTCAGGTTTTAGGTCGGTGCAGTGGTGTTCGGGCAGAGTAGGGGGTTGTGCAGGGGGTGGTGTTTCAGGCTTTAGGGCAGTGCAGTTGTTTTCGGGCAGTGTAGGGGGATGTACTGGGTGTGGTGTTTCAGGTTTTAGGGCAGTGCAGTGGTGTTCGGGCAGTGTGGGGGGTCGTGCTGGGGCTAATGTTTCAGGGTTTAGGGCAGAGCAGTGGTGTTCAGGCAGTGTAGGGGGTCGTGCTGGGGCTGGTGTTTCAGGGTTTAGGGCAGTGCAGTGGTGTTCGGGCTGTTTAGGGTGTCGTGCTGGGGGTGGTGCTTCAGGGTTTAGGGCAGAGCAGTGGTGTTCGGGCAGTTTAGGGTGTCGTGCTGGTGCTGGTGTTTCAGGATTTTGGGCAGAGAAGTGGTGTTCGGGAAGTCTAGGGGGTTGTGCAGGGGGTGGTGTTTCAGGGTTTAGGGCAGTGCAATGGTGTTCGGGCAGTGTAGGGGGTCATGCAGGGGGATGGTGTTTCAGGGTTTAGGGCAGTGCAGTGGTGTCCGGGCAGTGTAGCGGGTCTTGCTGGGTGTGGCGTTTCAGGGTTTAGGGCAGTGCAGTGGTGTTCAGGCAGTGTGAGGAGTCGTGCTGGGGCTGGTGTTTTAGGGATTAGGGCAGTGCAGTGGTGTTCGGGCAGTGTAGGGGGTCGTGATGGGGGTGGGGTTTCAGGGTTTAGGGCAGAGCAGTGATGTTCGGGCAGTGTAGGGGGTTGTGCTGGTGCTGGTTTTTCAGGATTTAGGGTAGAGCAGTGGTGTTCGGGCAGTGTAGGGGGACGTACTGGGGGTGGTATTTCAGGGTTTATTGCTGAGCAGTGGTGTTCGGGCAGTGTAGGGGGTCTTGCTGGGGATGGTGTTTCAGGGTTTAGGGCAGTGCAGTGGTGTTTGGGCAATGTAGTGGGTCGTGGTGGAGGTGGTGTTTCAGGGTTTTAGGGCAGGGCAGGGGTGTTCGGGCAGTGCAGGGGGCCGTGCTGGGGGTGGTGTTTCAGGGTTTAGGGCAGTGCAGTGGTGCTCGTGGAGTGTAGGGGATCGTGCTGGGGCTGGTGTTTCAGGGTTTAGGGCAGTGCAGTGGTGTTTAGGCAGTGTAGAGGGTCGTGCTGGGGCTGGTATTTCAGGTTTTAGGGCAGTGCAGTGGTGTTCGTGCAGTGTAGGGTGTCGTGCTGGGGGTGGTTTTTCAGGGTTTAGGGCAGAGCAGTGGTGTTCGGCCAGTGTAGGGGGACGTGCTGGGGATGGTGTTTTAGGGTTTAGGGCAGATCAGTGGTGTTCGACCAGTGTAGGGGTCGTGCTGTGGGTGGTGTTTCAGGGTTTAGGGCAGTGCAGTGGTGTTCGGGCAGTGTAGGGGATCTTGCTGGGGCTGGTGTTTCAGGGTTTAGGGCAGTGCAGTGGTGTTCGGGCAGTGTAGGGGGTCGTGCTGGGGTTGGTGTTTCTGGGTTTAGGGCAGTGCAGTGGTGTTCAGACAGTGTAGGAGGTCTTGCTGGGGCTGGTGTTTCAGGGTTTAGGGCAGTGCAGTGGTGTTCGGGCAGTATAGGGGCTCGTTCTGGGGGTGGGGTTTCAAGGTTTAGGGAAGAGCAGTGGTGTTCGGGCATTGTAGGTGGTAGTGCTGGTTTTTCAGGTTTTAGTGTAGAGCAGTGGTGTTCGGGCAGTGTAGGGGGATGTACTGGGGGTGGTGTTTCAGGGTTTAGTGCTGAGCAGTGGTGTTCGGGCAGTGTTGGGGGTCTTGCTGGGGATGGTGTTTTAGGGTTTAGGGCAGTGCAGTGGAGTTCGGGCGATGTAGTGGGTCGTGGTGGAGGTGGTGTTTTAGGGTTTTAGGGCAGGGCACGGGTGTTCGGGCAGTCTAGGGGGCCGTGCTGGAGGTGGTGTTTCAGGGTTTAGGGCAGTGCAGTGGTGCTCGTGCAGTGTAGGGGATCGTGCTGGGGCTGGTGTTTCAGGGTTACGGAAGTAGAGTGGTGTTCGAGCAGTGTAGGGGGTCGTGCTGCGGCTGGTGTTTTAGGGTTTAGAGCAGTGCAGTGGTGTTCGGGCAGTGTAGGGGGTTGAGCTGGGGCTGATGTATAAGGGTTTAGGGCAGTGCAGTGGTGTTCGTGCACTGTAGGAGGTCAAGGTGGGGCTCGTCATTCAGGGTTTAGGGCAGTGCAGTGGTGTTCGGGCAGTATAGGGGGTCATGCTGGGGCTGGTGTTTCAGTGTTTAGGGCAGTGCAGTGGTGTTTAGGCAGTGTGGAGGGTCGTGCTGGGGCTTGTATTTCAGGTTTTAGGGCAGTGCACTGGTGTTCGGGCAGTGTAGGGTGTCATGCTGGGGGTGGTTTTTCAGGGTTTAGGGCAGATCAGTGGTGTTCGAGCAGTGTAGGGGTCGTGCTGGGGTGGTGTTTCAGGGTTTAGGGCAGTGCAGTGGTGTTCGGGCAGTGTAGGGGATCTTGCTGGGGCTGGTGTTTCAGGGTTTAGGGCAGTGCAGTGGTGTTTGGGCAGTGTAGGGGGTCATGCTGGGGTTGGTGTTTCTGGGTTTAGGGCAGTGCAGTGGTGTTCAGACAGTGTAGGGGGTCTTGCTGGGGCTGGTGTTTCAGGGTTTAGGGCAGTGCAGTGGTGTTCGGGCAGTATAGGGGCTCTTTCTGGGGGTGGGGTTTCAGGGTTTAGGGAAGAGCAGTGGTGTTCGGGCATTGTAGGTGGTAGTGCTGGTTTTTCAGGATTTAGTGTAGAGCAGTGGTGTTCGGGCAGTGTAGGGGGACGTACTGGGGGTGGTGTTTCAGGGTTTAGTGCTGAGCAGTGGTGTTCGGGCAGTGTTGGGGGTCTTGCTGGGGATGGTGTTTCAGGGTTCAGGGCAGTGCAGTGGTGTTCGGGCAGTGTAGTGGTTCGTGGTGGAGGTGGTGTTTCAGGGTTTTAGGGCAGGGCAGTGGTGTTCAGGCAGTGTAGGGGGTCGTGCTGGGGGTGGTGTTTCAGGGTTTAGGGCAGAGCAGTGGTGTTCGGGCAGTGTAGGTGGTATTGCTGGTTTTTCAGGTTTTAGTGTAGAGCAGTGGTGTTCGGGCAGTGTAGGGGGACGTACTGGGGGTGGTGTTTAAGGGTTTAGTGCTGAGCATTGGTGTTCGGGCAGGTAAGGGGGTCGTGCAGGAGGTGGTGTTTCAGGGTTTAGGGCAGTGCAGTGGTGTTTGGGGAGTGTAGGGGATCGTGCTGGGGCTGGTGTTTCAGTGTTACGTCAGTGCAGTGGTGTTCGGGCAGAGTAGGGGGTCATGCTGGGACTGGTGTTTGAGGGTTTAGGGCAGTGCAGTCGTGTTTGGGCTGTGTAGAGTCTCGTGCTGGTGCTCGTGTTTCAGGAGTTAGGGCAGAGCAGTGGTGTTCGGGCAGTGTAGGGGGACGTGCTGGGGCTGGTGTGTTAGGGTTTAGGGCAGAGCAGTGGTGTTCGGCCAGTGTAGGGGGACATGCTGGGAGTGGTGTTTCAGGGTTTAGGGCAGAGCAGTGGTGTTCGGGCAGTGGAGGGGGTCATGTTGGGAGTGGTGTTTCAGGGTTTAGGGCAGTGCAGTGGTGTTCAGGCAGTGTAGGGGTACGTGCTGGGGTGGTGTTTTAGGGTTTAGGGCACAGCAGTGGTGTTCGGGCAGTCTAGGGGGTCATGCAGGGGGTGGTGTTTCAGGGTTTAGGGCAGTGCAGTGGTGTTTGGGCAGAGTAGGGGGTCATGCAGGGGGTGTTGTTTCAGGGTTTAGGGCATTGCAGGTGTTTTCAGGCTGTGTAGTGGGTATTGCTGGGGTGGTGCTTCAGGGTTTAGGGCAGTGCTGTAGTTTTTTTTGCCAGTGTAGGGGGTCATTCTGGAAGTGGTGTTTCAGGGTTTAGGGAGGTGCAGTGGTGTGCAGGCAGTGTGAATGGTCATGCTGGGGCTGGTGTTTTAGGGATTATGGCAGAGGAGTGGTGTTCGGGCAGTGTAGGGGGTAATGCTCGGGTTGGTGTTTCAGGGTTTAGGGCAGAGCAGTGCTGTTAGGGCAGTGTAGGGGGTTGTGCTGGGACTAGTGTTTCAGTGTTTAGGACAGTGCAGTGGTGTACGGGCCGTGTAGGGGGTCATGCTGGGGCTGGTGTTTCAGGGTTTAGGGCAGAGCAGTGGTGTTGGGCAGTGTAGGGGGACGTACTGGGGATGGTGTTTCAGGGTTTAGGGCAGTGCAGTGATGTTAGGGCAGTGTAGGGGGTCATGGTGGGGCTGGTGTTTCAGGGTTTAGGGCAGTGCAGTGGTGTTCGGGTAGTGTAGGGGTCATGCTGGGGCTGGTGTTTCAGGGTTTAGGGCAGTGCAGTGGTGTTCGGGCTGTGTAGGGGGTCGTGGTGGAGGTGGTGTTTCAGGGTTTTAGGGCAGGGCAGTGGTGTTCGGGTAGTGTAGGGGTTGTGCTGGGGTGGTGTTTAAGGGTTTAGGGCAGTGCAGTGGTGTTCGGTGAGTGTAGGGGATCGTGCCGGGCTGGTGTATCAGGGTTTAGGGCAGTGCACTGGTGTTCGGGCAGTGTAGGGGATCACGCTGGGGCTGGTGTTTCAGGGTTTAGGGCAGTGCACTGGTGTTCGGTTGTTTAGGTATCATAGTGGGGCTCGTGTTTCAGTGTGTAGGGCAGTGCAGTGGTGTTCAGGCAGTGTAGGGGATCGTGCCGGGGCTGGTGTGTCAGGGTTTAGGGCAGTGCACTGGTGTTCGGGCAGTGTAGGGGATCATGCTGGGGCTGGTGTTTCAGGGTTTAGGGCAGTGCACTGGTGTTCGGTTGTGTAGGTATCATAGTGGGGCTGGTGTTTCAGTGTGTAGGGCAGTGCAGTGGTGTTCAGGCAGTGTAGGGGGTCGTGCTGGGGCTGGTGTTTCAGGGTTTAGGTCGGTGCAGTGGTGTTCGGGCAGAGTAGGGGGTCGTGCAGGGGGTGGTGTTTCAGGCTTTAGGGCAGTGCAGTGGTGTTTGGGCTGTGTAGAGTCTCGTGCTGGTGCTCGTGTTTCAGGGTTTAGGGCAGAGCAGTGGTGTTCGGGCAGTGGAGGGGGTCATGTTGGGAGTGGTGTTTCAGGGTTCAGGGCAGTGCAGTGGTGTTCAGGCAGTGTAGGGGTACGTGCTGGGGGTGGTGTTTTAGGGTTTAGGGCACAGCAGTGGTGTTCGGGCAGTCTAGGGGGTCATGCAGGGGGTGGTGTTTCAGGGTTTAGGGCAGTGCAGTGGTGTTTGGGCAGAGTAGGGGGTCATGCAGGGGGTGTTGTTTCAGGGTTTAGGGCATTGCAGGTGTTTTCGGGCTGTGTAGTGGGTATTGCTGGGGTGGTGCTTCAGGGTTTAGGGCAGTGCTGTAGTTTTTTTTGGCAGTGTAGGGGGTCATACTGGAAGTGGTGTTTCAGGGTTTAGGGAGGTGCAGTGGTGTGCAGGCAGTGTGAATGGTCATGCTGGGGCTGGTGTTTTAGGGATTATGGCAGAGGAGTGGTGTTCGGGCAGTGTAGGGGGTAATGCTCGGGTTGGTGTTTCAGGGTTTAGGGCAGAGCAGTGCTGTTAGGGCAGTGTAGGGGGTTGTGCTGGGACTAGTGTTTCAGTGTTTAGGACAGTGCAGTGGTGTACGGGCCGTGTAGGGGTTCATGCTGGGGCTGGTGATTCAGGGTTTAGGGCAGTGCAGTGGTGTTCGGGCAGTGTAGGGGGTCGTGCTGGGGCTGGTGTTTCAGGGTTTAGGGCAGAGCAGTGGTGTTGGGCAGTGTAGGGGGACGTACTGGGGATGGTGTTTCAGGGTTTAGGGCAGTGCAGTGGTGTTCAAGCAGAGTCGGGGGTCATGCTGGGGCTGGTGTTTCAGGGTTTAGGGCTATGCAGTGAGGTTCGGGTAGTGTAGGGGTCATGCTGGGACTGGTGTTTCAGTGTTTAGGGCAGTGCAGTGGTGTTCAAGCAGAGTCAGGGGTCATGCTGGGGCTGGTGTTTCAGGGTTTAGGGCAGTGCAGTGGTGTTCGGGTAGTGTAGGGGGTCATGGTGGGGCTGGTGTTTCAGGGTTTAGGGCAGTGCAGTGGTGTTCAAGCAGAGTCGGGGGTCATGCTGGGGCTGGTGTTTCAGGGTTTAGGGCAGTGCAGTGGTGTTCGGGTAGTGTAGGGGGTCATGGTGGGGCTGGTGTTTCAGGGTTTAGGGCAGTGCAGTGGTGTTCGGGTAGTGTAGGGGTCATGCTGGGGCTGGTGTTTCAGGGTTTAGGTCAGTGCAGTGGTGTTCGGGCTGTGTAGGGGGTCATGGTGGAGGTGGTGTTTCAGGGTTTTAGGGCAGGGCAGTGGTGTTCGGGTAGTGTAGGGGTTGTGCTGGGGTGGTGTTTAAGGGTTTAGGGCAGTGTAGTGGTGTTCGGTGAGTGTAGGGGATCGTGCCGGGCTGGTGTATCAGGGTTTAGGGCAGTGCACTGGTGTTCGGGCAGTGTAGGGGATCATGCTGGGGCTGGTGTTTCAGGGTTTAGGGCAGTGCACTGGTGTTCGGTTGTTTAGGTATCATAGTGGGGCTCGTGTTTCAGTGTGTAGGGCAGTGCAGTGGTGTTCAGGCAGTGTAGGGGATCGTGCCGGGGCTGGTGTGTCAGGGTTTAGGGCAGTGCACTGGTGTTCGGGCAGTGTAGGGGATCATGCTGGGGCTGGTGTTTCAGGGTTTAGGGCAGTGCACTGGTGTTCGGTTGTGTAGGTATCATAGTGTGGCTCGTGTTACAGTGTGTAGGGCAGTGCAGTGGTGTTCAGGCAGTGTAGGGGGTCGTGCTGGGGCTGGTGTTTCAGGGTTTAGGTCGGTGCAGTGGTGTTCGGGCAGAGTAGGGGGTCGTGCAGGGGGTGGTGTTTCAGGCTTTAGGGCAGTGCAGTTGTTTTCGGGCAGTGTAGGGGGACGTACTGGGGGTGGTGTTCAGGTTTTAGGGCAGTGCAATGGTGTTCGGGCAGGTGTAGGGGGTTGTGCTGGTGCTGGTTTTTCAGGATTTAGGGTAGAGCAGTGGTGTTCGGGCAATGTAGGGGGGCGTACTGGGGGTGGTGTTTCAGGCTTTAGTGCTGAGCAGTGGTATTCAGGCAGTGTAGGGGGTCTTGCTGGGGATGGTGTTTCAGGGTTTAGGGCAGTGCAGTGGTGCTCGTGGAGTGTAGGGGATCATGCTGGGGCTGGTGTTTCAGGTTTATGGAAGTGCAGTGGTGTTTAGGCAGTGTAGAGGGTCGTGCCGGGGGTGGTGTTTCAGGGTTTAGGGCAGAGCAGTGGTGTTCAGCCAGTGTAGGGGGACGTGCTGGGGGTGGTGTTTCAGGGTTTAGGGCAGATCAGTGGTGTTCGGGCAGTGTAGGGGTTGTGCTGGGGGTGGTGTTTCAGGGTTTAGGGCAGTGCAGTGGTGTTCGGGCAGTGTAGGGGATCTTGCTGGGGCTGGTGTTTCAGGGTTTAAAGGCAGTGCCGTGGTGTTCGGGCAGTGTAGGGGGTCTTGCTGGGGCTGGTGTTTCAGGGTTTAGGGCAGTGCAGTGGTGTTCGGGCAGTATAGGGGCTTGTTCTGGGGGTGGGGTTTCAGGGTTTAGGGAAGAGCAGTGGTGTTCGGGCATTGTAGGTGGTAGTGCTGGTTTTTCAGGATTTATTGTAGAGCAGTGGTGTTCGGGCAGTGTATGGGGACGTACTGGGGGTGGTGCTTCAGGGTTTAGTGCTGAGCAGGTGTGTTGGGCAGTGTTGGGGGTATTGCTGGGGATGGTGTTTCAGGGTTTAGGGCAGTGCAGTGGTGTTCGGGCAGTGTAGTGGTTCGTGGTGAAGGTGGTGTTTCAGGGTTTTAGGGCAGGGCAGTGGTGTTCAGGCAGTGTAGGGGGTCGTGCTGGGGGTGGGGTTTCAGGGATTAGGGCAGAGCAGTGGTGTTCGGGCAGTGTAGGTGGTAGTGCTGGTTTTTCAGGCTTTAGTGTAGAGCAGTGGTGTTCGGGCAGTGTAGGGGGACGTACTGGGGGTGGTGTTTAAGGGTTTAGTGCTGAGCAGTGGTGTTCGTGCAGTGTTGGGGTCTTGCTGGTGATGGTGTTTCAGGGTTTAGGGCAGTGCAGTGGTGTTCTCGCAGTGTAGTGTGTCGTGGTGGAGGTGGTGTTTCAGGGTTTTAGGGCAGGGAAGTGGTGTTCGGGCAGGTAAGGGGATCGTGCAGGGGGTGGTGTTTCAGGGTTTAAGGCAGTGCATTGGTGTTTGGGGAGTGTAGGGGATCGTGCTGGGGCTGGTGTTTCAGTGTTATGTCAGTGCATTGGTGTTCGGGCAGTGTAGAGGGTCATGCTGGGACTGGTGTTTCAGGGTTTAGGGCAGAGCAGTGGTGTTCGGCCAGTGTAGGGGACGTGCTGGGGCTGGTGTTTCAGGGTTTAGGGCAGAGCAGTGGTGTTCGGGCAGTGTAGGGGGTCATGCTGGGAGTGGTGTTTCAGGGTTTAGGGCAGTGCAGTGGTGTTCAGGCAGTGTAGGGGGACGTGCTGGGGGTGGTGTTTTAGGGTTTAGGGCACAGCAGTGGTGTTTGGGCAGTCTAGGGGGTCATGCAGGGGGTGGTGTTTCAGGGTTTAGGGCAGTGCAGTGGTGTTCGGGCAGAGTAGGGGGTCATCCAGGGAGTGTTGTTTCAGGGTTTAGGGCAGTGCAGGTGTTTTCGGGTAGTGTAGGGGGTCTTGGTGGGGTGGTGTTTCAGGGTATAGGGCAGTGGTGTTCGGGCAGTGTAGGGGGTCTTGCTGGGGCTGGTGTTTCAGGGTTTAGGGCAGTGCAGTAGTTTTCGGGCAGTGTAGGGGGTCATACTGGAGGTGGTGTTTCAGGGTTTAGGGCAATGCATTGGTGTGCAGGCAGTGTGAAGGGTCATGCTGGGGCTTGTGTTTTAGGGATTATGGCAGAGCAGTGGTGTGCGGGCAGTGTAGGGGGTCATGCTCGGGTTGGTGTTTCAGGGTTTAGGGCAGTGCAGTGGTGTTCAGGCAGTGGAGGGGTACGTGCTGGGGGTGGTGGTTTAGGGTTTAGGGCACAGCAGTGGTGTTCGGGCAGTCTAGGGGGTCATGCAGGGGGTGGTGTTTCAGGGTTTAGGGCAGTGCAGTGGTGTTTGGGCAGAGTAGGGGGTCATGCAGGGGGTGTTGTTTCAGGGTTTAGGGCATTGCAGGTGTTTTCAAGCCGTGTAGGGGGTATTGCTGGGGTGGTGTTTCAGTGTTTAGGGCAGTGGTGTTCGGGCAGTGTAGGGGGTCTTGCTGGGGCTGGTGTTTCAGGGTTTAGGGCAGAGCAGAAGTTTTTTTTGGCAGTGTAGGGGGTCATACTGGAGGTGGTGTTTCAGGGTTTAGGGAGGTGCAGTGGTGTGCAGGCAGTGTGAATGGTCATGCTGGGTCTGGTGTTTTAGGGATTATGGCAGGGCAGTGGTGTTCGGGCAGTGTAGGGGGTCATGCTCGGGTTGGTGTTTCAGGGTTTAGGGCAGAGCAGTGCTGTTAGGGCAGTGTAGGGGGTTGTGCTGGGACTAGTGTTTCAGTGTTTAGGGCAGTGCAGTGCAGTGGTGTACGGGCCGTGTAGGGGGTCATGCTGGGGCTGGTGATTCAGGGTTTAGGGCAGTGCAGTGGTGTTCGGGCAGTGTAGGGGGACGTGCTGGGGCTGGTGTTTCAGGGTTTAGGGCAGAGCAATGGTGTTGGGCAGTGTAGGGGGACGTACTGGGGATGGTGTTTCAGGGTTTAGGGCAGTGCAGTGGTGTTAGAGCAGTGTAGGGGGTCGTGGTGGAGGTGGTGTTTCAGGGTTTAGGGCTATGCAGCGAGGTTCGGGTAGTGTAGGGGGTCATGTTGGGGCTGGTGTTTCAGTGTTTAGGGCAGTGCAGTGGTGTTCGAGCAGAGTCGGGGGTCATGCTGAGGCTGGTGTTTCAGGGTTTAGGGCAGTGCAGTGGTGTTCAGGTAGTGTAGGGGGTCACGGTGAGGCTGGTGTTTCAGGGTTTAGGGCAGTGCAGTGGTGTTCGGGTAGTGTAGGGGTCATGCTGGGGCTGGTGTTTCAGGGTTTAGGGCAGTGCAGTGGTGTTCGGGCAGTGTAGGGGGTCGTGGTGGAGGTGGTGTTTCAGGGTTTTAGGGCAGGGCAGTGGTGTTCGGGTAGTATAGGGGTTGTGCTGGGGTGGTGTTTCAGGGTTTAGGGCAGTGCAGTGGTGTTCGGTGAGTGTAGGGGATCGTGCTGGGGCTGGTGTGTCAGGGTTTAGGGCAGTGCACTGGTGTTCGGGCAGTGTAGGGGATCATGCTGGGGCTGGTGTTTCAGGGTTTAGGGCAGTGCACTGGTGTTCGGTTGTGTAGGTGTCATAGTTGGGCTCGTGTTTCAGGGTTTAGTGCAGTGCAGTGGTGTTCAGGTAGTGTAGGAGGTCGTGCTGGGGCTGGTGTTTCAGGGTTTAGGGCAGTGCAGTGGTGTTTGAGCAGTGTAGGGGGTCGTGCTGGGGCTGGTGTTTCAGTGTGTAGGGCAGTGCAGTGGTGTTCAGGCAGTGTAGGGGGTCATGCTGGGGCTGGTGTTTCAGGGTTTAGGTTGGTGCAGTGGTGTTCGGGCAGAGTAGGGGGTCGTGCAGGGGGTGGTGTTTCAGGCTTTAGGGCAGTGTAGTTGTTTTCGGGCAGTGTAGGGGGTTGTGCTGGTGCTGTTTTTTCAGGATTTAGGGTAGAGCAGTGGTGTTCGGGCAATGTAGGGGGACGTACTGGGGGTGGTGTTTCAGGGTTTAGTGCTGAGCAGTGGTATTCAGGCAGTGTAGGGGGTCTTGCTGGGGATGGTGTTTCAGGGTTTAGGGCAGTGCAGTGGTGTTCGGGCAATGAAGTGGGTCGTTGTGGAGGTGGTGTTTCAGGGTTTTAGGGCTGGACAGGGGTGTTCGGGCAGTGTAGGGGGCCGTGCTGGGGGTGGTGTTTCAGGGTTTTAGGGCTGGACAGGGGTGTTCGGGCAGTGTAGGGGGCCGTGCTGGGGGTGGTGTTTCAGGGTTTAGGGCAGTGCAGTGGTGTTCAGGCAGTGTAGGGGGACGTGCTGGGGCTTGTATTTCAGGTTTTAGGGTAGTGCCATGGTGTTCGGGCAGTGTAGGGTGTCGTGCTGGGGGTGGTGTTTCAGGGTGTAGGGCAGAGCAGTGGTGTTCAGCCAGTGTAGGGGGACGTGCTGGGGGTGGTGTTTCAGGGTTTAGGGCAGATCAGTGGTGTTCGGGCAGTGTAGTGGTTGTGCTGGGGGTGGTGTTTCAGGGTTTAGGGCAGTGCAGTGGTGTTCGGGCAGTGTAGGGGATCTTGCTGGGGCTGGTGTTTCAGGGTTTAGGGCAGTGCCGTAGTGTTCAGGCAGTGTAGGGGGTCTTGCTGGGGCTGGTGTTTCAGGGTTTAGGGCAGTGCAGTGCAGTGGTGTTCGGGCAGTATAGGGGCTCGTTCTGGGGGTGTGGTTTCATGGTTTAGGGAAGAGCAGTGGTGTTCGGGCATTGTAGGTGGTAGTGCTGGTTTTTCAGGATTTAGTGTAGAACAGTGGTGTTCGGGCAGTGTATGGGGACGTACTGGGGGTGGTGCTTCAGGGTTTAGTGCTGAGCAGGTGTGTTCGGGCAGTGTTGGGGGTCTTGCTGGGGATGGTGTTTTAGGGTTTAGGGCAGTGCAGTGGTGTTTGGGCAGTGTAGTGGTTCGTGGTGAAGGTGGTGTTTCAGGGTTTTAGGGCAGAGCAGTGGTGTTCAGGCAGTTTAGGGGGTCATGCTGGGGGTGGGGTTTCAGGGATTAGGGCAGTGTAGGGGTGTTCGGGCAGTATAGGGGCTCGTTCTGGGGGTGTCGTTTCATGGTTTAGGGAAGAGGAGTGGTGTTCGGGCATTGTAGGTGGTAGTGCTGGTTTTTCAGGATTTAGTGTAGAGCAGTGGTGTTCGGGCAGTGTTGGGGGTCTTGCTGGGGATGGTGTTTCAGGGTTTAGTGCTGAGCAGTGGTGTTCGGGCAGTGTTGGGGGTCTTGCTGGGGATGGTGTTTCAGGGTTTAGTGCTGAGCAGTGGTGTTCGGGCAGTGTTGGGGGTCTTGCTGGGGATGGTGTTTCAGGGTTTAGGGCAGTGCAGTGGTGTTCGGGCAGTGTAGTGGTTCGTGGTGGAGGTGGTGTTTCAGGGTTTTAGGGCAGGGCAGTGGTGTTCAGGCAGTGTAGGGGGTCATGCTGGGGGTGGGGTTTCAGGGATTAGGGCAGAGCAGGGGTGTTCGGGCAGTGTAGGTGGTAGTGCTGGTTTTTCAGGCTTTAGTGTAGAGCAGTGGTGTTCGGGCAGTGTAGGGGGACGTACTGGGGTGGTATTTAAGGGTTTAGTGCTGAGCAGTGGTGTTCGGGCAGTGTTGGGGGTCTTGCTGGTGATGGTGTTTCAGGGTTTAGGGCAGTGCAGTGGTGTTCTAGCAGTGTAGTGGGTCGTGGTGGAGGTGGTGTTTCAGGGTTTTAGGGCAGGGCAGTGGTGTTCGGGCAGGTAAGGGGGTCGTGCAGGGGCTGGTGTTTCAGGGTTTAGGGCAGTGCAGTGGTGTTTGGGGAGTGTAGGGGATCGTGCTGGGGCTGGTGTTTCAGTGTTATGTCAGTGCAGTGGTGTTCGGGCAGTGTAGGGGGTCATGCTGTGACTGGTGTTTGAGGGTTTAGGGCAGTGCAGTGGTGTTCGGGCAGTGTAAAGGGTCATGCTGGGGGTGGTGTTTCAGGATTTAGGGCAGAGCAGTGGTGTTCGGCCAGTGTAGAGTGACGTGCTGTGGCTGGTGTTTCATGGTTTAGGGCAGAGCACTTGTGTTCGGGCAGTGTAGGGGGTCATGCTGGGAGTGGTGTTTCAGGGTTTAGGGCAGTGCAGTGGTGTTCAGGCAGTGTAGGGGGACGCGCTAGGGGTGGTGTTTTAGGGTTTAGGGCACAGCAGTGCGGTTCGGGCAGTCTAGGGGGTCATGCAGGGGGTGGTGTTTCAGGGTTTAGGGCAGTGCAGTGGTGTTTGGGCAGAGTAGGGGGTCATGCAGGGGGTGTTGTTTCAGGGATTAGGGCAGTGCAGGTGTTTTCGGGCAGTGTAGGGGGTCTTGCTGGGGTGGTGTTTCAGGGTTTAGGGCAGTGGTGTTCGGGCAGTGTAGGGGGTCTTGCTGGGGCTGGTGTTTCAGGGTTTAGGGCAGTGCAGTAGTTTTCGGGCAGTGTAGGGGGTCATACTGGATGTGGTGTTTCAGGGTTTAGGGCAGTGCAGTGGTGTGCAGGCAGTGTGAAGGGTCATGCTGCGGCTGGTGTTTTAGGGATTATGGCAGAGCAGTGGTGTTCGGGCAGTGTAGGGGGTCATGCTCGGGTTGGTGTTTCAGGGTTTAGGGCAGAGCAGTGGTGTTCGGGCAGTGTAGGGGAACATTCTGGGGGTGGTGTTTTAGGGTTTAGGGCAGAGCAGTGGTGTTTTGGCAGTGTAGGGGTCGTGCTGGGGGTGGTGTTTCAGGGTTTAGAGCAGTGCAGGGGTGTTTGGGCAGTGTAGGGGATCTTTCTAGGGCTGGTGTTTCAGGGTTTAGGGCAGTGCAGTGGTGTTCGGACAGTGTAGGGGGTCTTGCTGGGGCTGGTGTTTCAGGGTTTAGGGCAGTGCAGTGGTGTTCGGGCAGTATAGGGGCTCGTTCTGGGGGTGGGGTTTCAGGGTTTAGGGAAGAGCAGTGGTGTTTGGGCATTGTAGGTGGTAGTGCTGGTTTTTCAGGATTTAGTGTAGAGCAGTGGTGTTCGGGCAGTGTAGGGGGACGTACTGGGGGTGGTGTTTCAGGGTTTAGTGCTGAGCAGTGGTGTTCGGGCTGTCTAGGGGGTCATGCAGGGTGTGGTGTTTCAGGGTTTAGGGCAGTGCAGTGGTTCGGGCAGAGTAGGGGGTCATGCAGGGAGTGTTGTTTCAGGGTTTAGGGCAGTGCAGGTGTTTTCGGGCAGTGTAGGGGGTCTTGCTGGGGTGGTGTTTCAGGGTTTAGGGCAGTGGTGTTCAGGCAGTGTAGGGGGTCTTGCTGGGGCTGGTGTTTCAGGGTTTAGGGCAGTGCAGTAGTTTTCGGGCAGTGTAGGGGGTCATACTGGAGGTGGTGTTTCAGGGTTTAGGGCAGTGCAGTGGTGTGCTGGCAATGTGAAGGGTCATGCTGGGGCTGGTGTTTTAGGGATTATGGCAGAGCAGTGGTGTTTGGGCAGTGTAGGGGGTCATGCTCAGGTTGGTGTTTCAGGATTTAGGGCAGAGCAGTGGTGTTCGGGCAGTGTAGGGGGGAACGTACTGGGGGTGGTGTTTTAGGGTTTAGGGCAGAGCAGTGGTGTTCGGGCAGTGTAGGAGGTCGTGCTGGGGCTGGCGTTTCGGGGTTGAGGTCGGTGCAGTGGTGTTCGGGCAGTTAGGGGGTCGTGCTGGGGCTGCTGTTTCAAGGTATTGGTCGGTGCAGTGGTGTTTCGGGCAGTGTAGGGGATCATGCTGGGGTGATGTTTCTGGGTTTAGGGCAGTGCAGTGGTGTTCAGTGAGTGTAGGGGATTGTGCTGGGGCTGGTGTGTCAGGGTTTAGGGCAGTGCACTGGTGTTCGGGCAGTGTATGGGATCATGCTGGGGCTGGTGTTTCAGGGTTTAGGGCAGTGCAGTGGTGTTTGGTTGTGTAGGTGTCATGGTGGGGCTCGTGTTTCAGGGTTTAGTGCAGTGCAGTGGTGTTCAGGTAGTGTAGGAGGTCGTGCTGGGGCTGGTGTTGCAGGGTTTAGGGCAGCGCAGTGTTGTTTTGGCAGTGTAGGGGGTCAAGCTGGGGCTGGTGTTTCAGTGTATAGGGCAGTGCAGTGGTGTTCAGGCAGTGTAGGGGGTCGTGCTGGGGCTGGTGTTTCAGGTTTTAGGTCGGTGCAGTGGTGTTCGGGCAGAGTAGGGGGTTGTGCAGGGGTGGTGTTTCAGGCTTTAGGGCAGTGCAGTTGTTTTCGGGCAGTGTAGGGGGATGTACTGGGGGTGGTGTTTCAGGGTTTTAGGACAGTGCAGTGGTGTTCGGGCAGTGTGGGGGGTCGTGCTGGGGCTAATGTTTCAGGGTTTAGGGCAGAGCAGTGGTGTTCAGGCAGTGTAGGGGGTCCTGCTGGGGCTGGTGTTTCAGGGTTTAGGGCAGTGCAGTGGTGTTCGGGCTGTTTAGGGTGTCGTGCTGGGGGTGGTGCTCCAGGGTTTAGGGCAGAACAGTGGTGTTCGGGCAGTTTAGGGTGTCGTGCTGGTGCTGGTGTTTCAGGATTTTGGGCAGAGCAGTGGTGTTCGGGCAGTGTAGGGGGTCATGCAGGGGGATGGTGTTTCAGGGTTTAGGGCAGTGCAGTGGTGTTCGGGCAGTGTAGGGTGTCATGCAGGGGGATGGTGTTTCAGGGTTTAGGGCAGTGCAGTGGTGTTCGGGCAGTGTAGCAGGTCGTGCTGGGTGTGGCGTTTCAGGGTTTAGGGCAGTGCAGTGGTGTTCAGGCAGTGTGAGGGGTCGTGCTGGGGCTGGTGTTTTAGGGATTAGGGCAGTGCAGTGGTGTTCGGGCAGTGGAGGGGGTCGTGATGGGGGTGGGGTTTCAGGGTTTAGGGCAGAGCAGTGATGTTCGGGCAGTGTAGGGGGTTGTGCTGGTGCTGGTTTTTCAGGATTTAGGGTAGAGCAGTGGTGTTCGGGCAGTGTAGGGGGACGTACTGGGGGTGGTATTTCAGGGTTTATTGCTGAGCAGTGGTGTTCGGGCAGTGTAGGGGGTCTTGCTGGGGATGGTGTTTCAGGGTTTAGGGCAGTGCAGTGGTGTTTGGGCAATGTAGTGGGTCGTGGTGGAGGTGGTGTTTCAGGGTTTTAGGGCAGGGCAGGGGTGTTCGGGCAGTGTAGGGGGCCGTGCTGGGGGTGGTGTTTCAGGGTTTAGGGCAGTGCAGTGGTGCTCGTGGAGTGTAGGGGATCGTGCTGGGGCTGGTGTTTCAGGGTTACGGAAGTGCAGTGGTGTTCGGGCAGTGTAGGGGGTCGTGCTGGGGCTGATGTTTAAGGGTTTAGGGCAGTGCAGTGGTGTTTGGGCACTGTAGGAGGTCAAGGTGGGGCTCGTCATTCAGGGTTTAGGGCAGTGCAGTGGTGTTCGGGCAGTATAAGGGGTCATGCTGGGGCTGGTGTTTCAGTGTTTAGGGCAGTGCAGTGGTGTTTAGGCAGTGTAGAGGGTCGTGCTGGGGCTGGTATTTCAGGTTTTAGGGCAGTGCAGTGGTGTTCGACCAGTGTAGGGGTCGTGCTGTGGGTGGTGTTTCAGGGTTTAGGGCAGTGCAGGGGTGTTCAGGCAGTGTAGGGGTACATGCTGGGGGTGGTGTTTTAGGGTTTAGGGCACAGCAGTGGTGTTCGGGCTGTCTAGGGGGTCATGCAGGGTGTGGTGTTTCAGGGTTTAGGGCAGTGCAGTGGTTCGGGCAGAGTAGGGGGGTCATGCAGGGAGTGTTGTTTCAGGGTTTAGGGCAGTGCAGGTGTTTTCGGGCAGTGTAGGGGGTCTTGCTGGGGCTGGTGTTTCAGGGTTTAGGGCAGTGCAGTGGTGTGCTGGAAATGTGAAGGGTCATGCTGGGGCTGGTGTTTTAGGGATTATGGCAGAGCAGTGGTGTTCGGGCAGTGTAGGTGGTCATGCTCAGGTTGGTGTTTCAGGATTTAGGGCAGAGCAGTGGTGTTCGGTGCAGTGTAGGGGGGAACGTACTGGGGGTGGTGTTTTAGGGTTTAGGGCAGAGCAGTGGTGTTCGGGCAGTGTAGGAGGTCGTGCTGGGGCTGGTGTTTCTGGGTTTAGGTCGGTGCAGTGGTGTTTGGGCAGTGTAGGGGGTCGTGCTGGGGCTGGTGTTTCAGGGTTTAGGTCGGTGCAGTGGTGTTCGGGCAGTGTAGGGGATCGTGCTTGGGTGATGTTTCTGGGTTTAGGGCAGTGCAGTGGTGTTCAGTGAGTGTAGGGGATCGTGCTGGGGCTGGTGTGTCAGGGTTTAGGGCAGTGCACTGGTGTTCGGGCAGTGTATGGGATCATGCTGGGGCTGGTGTTTCAGGGTTTAGGGCAGTGCAGTGGTGTTTGGTTGTGTAGGTGTCATGGTGGGGCTCGTGTTTCAGGGTTTAGTGCAGTGCAGTGGTGTTCAGGTAGTGTAGGAGGTCGTGATGGGACTGGTGTTTCAGGTTTTAGGGCAGTGCAGTGGTGTTTGGGCAGTGTAGGGGGTCAAGCTGGGGCTGGTGTTTCAGTGTATAGGGCAGTGCAGTGGTGTTCAGGTAGTGTAGGGGGTCGTGCTGGGGCTGGTGTTTCAGGTTTTAGGTTGGTGCAGTGGTGTTCGGGCAGAGTAGGGGGTTGTGCAGGGGGTGGTGTTTCAGGCTTTAGGGCAGTGCAGTTGTTTTAGGGCAGTGTAGGGGGATGTACTGGGGGTGGTGTTTCAGGTTTTAGGGCAGTGCAGTGGTTTTCGGGCAGTGTGGGGGGTCGTGCTGGGGCTAATGATTCAGGGTTTAGGGCAGAGCAGTGGTGTTCAGGCAGTATAGGGGGTCGTGCTGGGGCTGGTGTTTCAGGGTTTAGGGCAGTGCAGTGGTGTTCGGGCTGTTTAGGATGTCGTGCTGGGGCTTGTGTCTCAGGGTTTAGGGCAGTGCAGTGGTGTTCGGGCAGTGTAGGGGTCGTGCTGGGGGTGGTGTTTCAGGGTTTAGAGCAGTGCAGTGGTGTTTGGGCAGTGTAGGGGATCTTTCTAGGGCTGGTGTTTCAGGGTTTAGGGCAGTGCAGTGGTGTTCGGACAGTGTAGGGGGTCTTGCTGGGCCTGGTGTTTCAGGGTTTAGGGCAGTGCAGTGGTGTTCGGGCAGTATAGGGGCTCGTTCTGGGGGTGGGGTTTCAGGGTTTAGGGAAGAGCAGTGGTGTTCGGGCATTGTAGGTGGTAGTGCTGGTTTTTCAGGATTTAGTGTAGAGCAGTGGTGTTCGGGCAGTGTAGGGGGACGTACTGGGGGTGGTGTTTCAGGGTATAGTGCTGAGCAGTGGTGTTCAGGCAGTGTTGGGGGTCTTGCTGGGGATGATGTTTCAGGGTTTAGGGCAGTGCAGTGGTGTTCGGGCAGTGTAGTGGTTCATGGTGGAGGTGGTGTTTCAGGGTTTTAGGGCAGGGCAGTGGTGTTCAGGCAGTGTAGGGGGTCGTGCTGGGGGTGGGGTTTCAGGGATTAGGGCAGAGCAGGGGTGGTCGGGCAGTGTAGGTGGTAGTGCTGGTTTTTCAGGTTTTAGTGTAGAGCAGTGGTGTTCGGGCAGTGTAGGGGGACATACTGGGGTGGTATTTAAGGGTTTAGTGCTGAGCAGTGGTGTTCGGGCAGTGTTGGGGGTCTTGCTGGTGATGGTTTTTCAGGGTTTAGGGCAGTGCAGTGGTGTTCTAGCAGTGTAGTGGGTCGTGGTGGAGGTGGTGTTTCAGGGTTTTAGGGCAGGGCAGTGGTGTTCGGGCAGGTAAGGGGGTCGTGCAGGGGCTGGTGTTTCAGGGTTTAGGGCAGTGCAGTGGTGTTTGGGGAGTGTAGGGGATCGTGCTGGGGCTGGTGTTTCAGTGTTATGTCAGTGCAGTGGTGTTTGGGCAGTGTAGGGGGTCATGCTGGGACTGGTGTTTGAGGGTTTAGGGCAGTGCAGTGGTGTTCGGGCAGTGTAGAGGGTCATGCTGGGGGTGGTGTTTCAGGGTTTAGGGCAGAGCAGTGGTGTTCAGGCAGTTTAGGGTCTCGTGCTGTGACTGGTGTTTAAGGGGTTAGGGCAGTGCAGTGGTGTTCGGGCAGTGTAGAGGGTCATGCTGGGGGTGGTGTTTCAGGGTTTAGGGCTGAGCAGTGGTGTTCGGATAGTTTAGGGTCTCGTGCTGCTGTTGGTGTTTCAGGATTTAGGGCAGAGCAGTGGTGTTCGGCCAGTGTAGAGTGACGTGCTGTGGCTGGTGTTTCATGGTTTAGGGCAGAGCACTTGTGTTCGGGCAGTGTAGGGGGTCATGCTGGGAGTGGTGTTTCAGGGTTTAGAGCAGTGCAGTGGTGTTCAGGCAGTGTAGGGGGACGTGCTGGGGGTGGTGTTTTAGGGTTTAGGGCACAGCAGTAGTGTTCGGGCAGTCTAGGGTGTCATGCAGGGGGTGGTGTTTCAGGGTTTAGGGCAGTGCAGTGGTTCGGGTAGAGTAGGGGGTCATGCAGGGGGTGTTGTTTCAGGGTTTAGGGCAGTGCAGGTGTTTTTGGGCAGTGTAGGTGGTCTTGCTGGGGTGGTGTTTCAGGGTTTAGGGCAGTGGTGTTCGGGAAGTGTAGGGGGTCTTACTGGGGCTGGTGATTCAGGGTTTAGGGCAGTGCAGTAGTTTTCGGGCAGTGTAGGGGGTCATACTGGAGGTGGTGTTTCAGGGTTTAGGGCAGTGCAGTGGTGTGCAGGCAGTGTGAAGGGTCATGCTGGGGCTGGTCTTTTAGGGATTATGGCAGAGCAGTGGTGTTCTGGCAGTGTAGTGGGACGTACTGGGGGTGGTGTTTTAGGGTTTAGGGCAGAGCAGTGGTGTTAGGGCAGCGTAGGGGGTCGTGCTGGGACTGGTGTTTCAATGTTTAGGGCAGTGCAGTGGTGTACGGGCCTTATAGGGGGTCATGCTGGGGCTGGTGATTCAGGGTTTAGGGCAGTGCAGTGGTGTTCGGGCAGTTTAGGGGGTCATGCTGGGGCTGGTGTTTCAGGGTTTAGGCTAGAGCAGTGGTGTTCGGCAGTGTAGGTGGACTTCCTGGAGATGGTGTTTCAGGGTTTAGGGCAGTGCAGTGGTGTTAGAGCAGTGTAGGGGATGTGGTGGAGGTGGTGTTTCAGGGTTTAGGGCTATGCAGTGAGGTTCGGGCAGTGTAGGGGGTCGTGCTGGGGCTGGTGTTTCAGTGTTTAGGGCAGTGCAGTGGTGTTCGAGCAGTGTAGGGGGTCGTGCTGGGGCTGGTGTTTCAGGGTTTAGGGCAGTGCAGTGGTGTTCAGGTAGTGTAGGGGGTCATGGTGGGGCTGGTGTTTCAGGGTTTAGGGCACTGCAGTGGTGTTCGGGTAGTGTAGGGGTCATGCTGGGGCTGGTGTTTCAGGGTTTAGGGCAGTGTAGTAGTGTTCGGGCAGTGTAGGGGGTCGTGGTGGAGGTGGTGTTTCAGGGTTGAGGGCAGTGCAGTGGTGTTCAGGCAGTGTAGGGGTACATGCTGGGGGTGGTGTTTTAGGGTTTAGGGCACAGCAGTGGTGTTCGGGCTGTCTAGGGGGTCATGCAGGGTGTGGTGTTTCAGGGTTTAGGGCAGTGCAGTGGTTCGGGCAGAGTAGGGGGTCATGCAGGGAGTGTTGTTTCAGGGTTTAGGGCAGTGCAGGTGTTTTCGGGCAGTGTAGGGGGTCTTGCTGGGGTGGTGTTTCAGGGTTTAGGGCAGTGGTGTTCGGGCAGTGTAGGGGGTCTTGCTGGGGCTGGTGTTTCAGGGTTTAGGGCAGTGCAGTAGTTTTCGGGCAGTGTAGGGGGTCATACTGGAGGTGGTGTTTCAGGGTTTAGGGCAGTGCAGTGGTGTGCTGGCAATGTGAAGGGTCATGGTGGGGCTGGTGTTTTAGGGATTATGGCAGAGCAGTGGTGTTCGGGCAGTGTAGGGGGTCATGCTCAGGTTGGTGTTTCAGGATTTAGGGCAGAGCAGTGGTGTTCGGGCAGTGTAGGGGGAACATACTGGGGGTGGTGTTTTAGGGTTTAGGGCAGAGCAGTGGTGTTCGGGCAGTGTAGGAGGTCGTGCTGGGGCTGGTGTTTCGGGGTTTAGGTCGGTGCAGTGGTGTTCGGGCAGTGTAGGGGGTCGTGCTGGGGCTGGTGTTTCAGGGTTTAGGTCGGTGCAGTGGTGTTCGGGCAGTGTAGGGGATCGTGCTGGGGTGATGTTTCTGGGTTTAGGGCAGTGCAGTGGTGTTCAGTGAGTGTAGGGGATCGTGCTGGGGCTGGTGTGTCAGGGTTTAGGGCAGTGCACTGGTGTTCGGGCAGTGTATGGGATCATGCTGGGGCTGGTGTTTCAGGGTTTAGTGCAGTGCAGTGGTGTTTGGTTGTGTAGGTGTCATGGTGGGGCTCGTGTTTCAGGGTTTAGTGCAGTGCAGTGGTGTTCAGGTAGTGTAGGAGGTCGTGCTGGGACTGGTGTTTCAGGGTTTAGGGCAGTGCAGTGGTGTTTGGGCAGTGTAGGGGGTCAAGCTGGGGCTGGTGTTTCAGTGTATAGGGCAGTGCAGTGGTGTTCAGGCAGTGTAGGGGGTCGTGCTGGGGCTGGTGTTTCAGATTTTAGGTCGGTGCAGTGGTGTTCGGGCAGAGTAGGGGGTTGTGCAGGGGGTGGTGTTTCAGGCTTTAGGGCAGTGCAGTTGTTTTCGGGCAGTGTAGGGGGATGTACTGGGGGTGGTGTTTCAGGTTTTAGGGCAGTACAGTGGTGTTCGGGCAGTGTGGGGGGTCGTGCTGTGGCTAATGTTTCAGGGTTTAGGGCAGAGCAGTGGTGTTCAGGCAGTGTAGGGGGTCGTGCTGGGGCTGGTGTTTCAGGGTTTAGGGCAGTGCAGTGGTGTTCGGGCTGTTTAGGGTGTCGTGCTGGGGCTTGTGTTTCAGGGTTTAGGGCAGTGCAGTGGTGTTCGGGCAGTGTAGGGGTCGTGCTGGGGGTGGTGTTTCAGGGTTTAGAGCAGTGCAGTGGTGTTTGGGCAGTGTAGGGGATCTTTCTAGGGCTGGTGTTTCAGGGTTTAGGGCAGTGCAGTGGTGTTCGGACAGTGTAGGGGGTCTTGCTGGGGCTGGTGTTTCAGGGTTTAGGGCAGTGCAGTGGTGTTCAGGCAGTATAGGGGCTCGTTCTGGGGGTGGGGTTTCAGGGTTTACTGAAGAGCAGTGGTGTTCGGGCATTGTAGGTGGTAGTGCTGGTTTTTCTGGATTTAGTGTAGAGCAGTGGTGTTCGGGCAGTGTAGGGGGACGTACTGGGGGTGGTGTTTCAGGGTTTAGTGCTGAGCAGTGGTGTTCGGGCAGTGTTGGGGGTCTTGCTGGGGATGGTGTTTCAGGGTTTAGGGCAGTGCAGGGGTGTTCGGGCAGTGTAGTGAATCGTGGTTGAGGTGGTGTTTCAGGGTTTTAGGGCAGGGCAGTGGTGTTCAGGCAGTGTAGGGGGTCGTGCTGGGGGTGGGGTTTCAGGGATTAAGGCAGAGCAGGGGTGTTCGGGCAGTGTAGGTGGTAGTACTGGTTTTTCAGGTTTTAGTGTAGAGCAGTGGTGTTCGGGCAGTGTAGGGGGACGTACTGGGGTGGTATTTAAGGGTTTAGTGCTGAGCAGTGGTGTTCGGGCAGTGTTGGGGGTCTTGCTGGTGATGGTGTTTCAGGGTTTAGGGCAGTGCAGTGGTGTTCTAGCAGTGTAGTGGGTCGTGGTGGAGGTGGTGTTTCAGGGTTTTAGGGTAGGGCAGTGGTGTTCGGGCAGGTAAGGGGGTCGTGCAGGGGCTGGTGTTTCAGGGTTTAGGGCAGTGCAGTGGTGTTTGGGGAGTGTAGGGGATCGTGCTGGGGCTGGTGTTTCAGTGTTATGTCAGTGCAGTGGTGTTCTGGCAGTGTAGGGGGTCATGCTGGGACTGGTGTTTGAGGGTTTAGGGCAGTGCAGTGGTGTTCGGGCAGTGTAGAGGGTCATGCTGGGGGTGGTGTTTCAGGGTTTAGGGCAGAGCAGTGGTGTTCGGGCAGTTTAGGGTCTCGTGCTGTGACTGGTGTTTGAGGGTTTAGGGTAGTGCAGTGGTGTTCGGGCAGTGTAGAGGGTCATGCTGGGGGTGGTGTTTCAGGGTTTAGGGCTGAGCAGTGGTGTGCGGGCAGTTTAGGGTCTCGTGCTGCTGTTGGTGTTTCAGGATTTAGGGCAGAGCAGTGGTGTTCGGCCAGTGTAGAGTGACGTGCTGTGGCTGGTGTTTCATGGTTTAGGGCAGAGCACTTGTGTTCGGGCAGTGTAGGGGGTCATGCTGGGAGTGGTGTTTCAGGGTTTAGAGCAGTGCAGTGGTGTTCAGGCAGTGTAGGGGGACGTGCTGGGGTGGTGTTTTAGGGTTTAGGGCACAGCAGTGGTGTTCGGGCAGTCTAGGGGGTCATGCAGGGGGTGGTGTTTCAGGGTTTAGGGCAGTGCAGTGGTTCGTGCAGAGTAGGGGGTCATGCAGGGGGTGTTGTTTCAGGGTTTAGGGCAGTGCAGGTGTTTTTAGGCAGTGTAGGTGGTCTTGCTGGGGTGGTGTTTCAGGGTTTAGGGCAGTGGTGTTCGGGAAGTGTAGGGGGTCTTGCTGGGGCTGGTGTTTCAGGGTTTAGGGCAGTGCAGTAGTTTTCGGGCAGTGTAGGGGGTCATACTGGAGGTGGTGTTTCAGGGTTTAGGGCAGTGCAGTGGTGTGCAGGCAGTGTGAAGGGTCATGCTGGGGCTGGTCTTTTAGGGATTATGGCAGAGCAGTGGTGTTCTGGCAGTGTAGTGGGACGTACTGGGGGTGGTGTTTTAGGGTTTAGGGCAGAGCAGTGGTGTTAGGGCAGCGTAGGGGGTCATGCTGGGACTAGTGTTTCAGTGTTTAGGGCAGTGCAGTGGTGTACGGGCCTTGTAGGGGGTCATGCTGGGGCTGGTGTTTCAGGGTTAAGGCTAGAGTAGTGGTGTTCGGCAGTGTAGGTGGACTTCCTGGGGATGGTGTTTCAGGGTTTAGGGCAGTGCAGTGGTGTTAGAGCAGTGTAGGGGATGTGGTGGAGGTGGTGTTTCAGGGTTTGGGGCTATGCAGTGAGGTTCGGGCAGTGTAGGGGGTCGTGCTGGGGCTGGTGTTTCAGTGTTTAGGGCAGTGCAGTGGTGTTCGAGCAGTGTAGGGGGTCGTGCTGGGGCTGGTGTTTCAGGGTTTAGGGCAGTGCAGTGGTGTTCAGGTAGTGTAGGGGGTCATGGTGGGGCTGGTGTTTCAGGGTTTAGGGCACTGCAGTGGTGTTCGGGTAGTGTAGGGGTCATGCTGGGGCTGGTGTTTCAGGGTTTAGGACAGTGCAGTAGTGTTCGGGCAGTGTAGGGGGTCGTGGTGGAGGTGGTGTTTCAGGGTTGAGGGCAGTGTAGTGGTGTTCAGGCAGTGCAGGGGTACATGCTGGGGGTGGTGTTTTAGGGTTTAGGGCACAGCAGTGGTGTTCGGGCTGTCTAGGGGGTCATGCAGGGTGTGGTGTTTCAGGGTTTAGGGCAGTGCAGTGGTTCGGGCAGAGTAGGGGGTCATGCAGGGAGTGTTGTTTCAGGGTTTAGGGCCGTGCAGGTGTTTTCGGGCAGTGTAGGGGGTCTTGCTGGGGTGGTGTTTCAGGGTTTAGGGCAGTGGTGTTCGGGCAGTGTAGGGGGTCTTGCTGGGGCTGGTGTTTCAGGGTTTAGGGCAGTGCAGTAGTTTTCGGGCAGTGTAGGGGGTCATACTGGAGGTGGTGTTTCAGGGTTTAGGGCAGTGCAGTGGTGTGCTGGCAATGTGAAGGGTCATGCTGGGGCTGGTGTTTTAGGGATTATGGCAGAGCAGTGGTGTTCGGGCAGTGTAGTGGGTCATGCTCAGGTTGGTGTTTCAGGATTTAGGGCAGAGCAGTGGTGTTCGGGCAGTGTAGGGGGGAACGTACTGGGGGTGGTGTTTTAGGGTTTAGGGCAGAGCAGTGGTGTTCGGGCAGTGTAGGAGGTCGTGCTGGGGCTGGTGTTTCGGGGTTTAGGTCGGTGCAGTGGTGTTCGGCCAGTGTAGGGGGTCGTGCTGGGGCTGGTGTTTCAGGGTTTAGGTCGGTGCAGTGGTGTTCGGGCAGTGTAGGGGATCGTGCTGGGGTGATGTTTCTGGGTTTAGGGCAGTGCAGTGGTGTTCGGTGAGTGTAGGGGATTGTGCTGGGGCTGGTGTGTCAGGGTTTAGGGCAGTGCACTGGTGTTCGGGCAGTGTATGGGATCATGCTGGGGCTGGTGTTTCAGGGTTTAGGGCAGTACAGTGGTGTTTGGTTGTGTAGGGGTCATGGTGGGGCTCGTGTTTCAGGGTTTAGTGCAGTGCAGTGGTGTTCAGGTAGTGTAGGAGGTCGTGCTGGGGTTTCAGGGTTTAGGGCAGTGCAGTGTTGTTTGGGCAGTGTAGGGGGTCAAGCTGGGGCTGGTGTTTCAGTGTATAGGGCAGTGCAGTGGTGTTCAGGCAGTGTAGGGGGTCGTGCTGGGGCTGGTGTTTCAGGTTTTAGGTCGGTGCAGTGGTGTTCGGGCAGAGTAGGGGGTTGTGCAGGGGGTGGTGTTTCAGGCTTTAGGGCAGTGCAGTTGATTTCGGGCAGTGTAGGGGGATGTACTGGGTGTGGTGTTTCAGGTTTTAGGGCAGTGCAGTGGTGTTCGGGCAGTGTGGGGGGTCGTGCTGGGGCTAATGTTTCAGGGTTTAGGGCAGAGCAGTGGTGTTCAGGCAGTGTAGGGGGTCGTGCTGGGGCTGGTGTTTCAGGGTTTAGGGCAGTGCAGTGGTGTTCGGGCAGTTTAGGGTGTCGTGCTGGTGCTGGTGTTTCAGGATTTTGGGCAGAGCAGTGGTGTTCGGGAAGTCTAGGGGGTTGTGCAGGGGGTGGTGTTTCAGGGTTTAGGGCAGTGCAATGGTGTTCGGGCAGTGTAGGGGGTCATGCAGGGGGATGGTGTTTCAGGGTTTAGGGCAGTGCAGTGGTGTCCGGGCAGTGTAGCGGGTCTTGCTGGGTGTGGCGTTTCAGGGTTTAGGGCAGTGCAGTGGTGTTCAGGCAGTGTGAGGGGTCGTGCTGGGGCTGGTGTTTTAGGGATTAGGGCAGTGCAGTGGTGTTCGGGCAGTGTAGGGGGTCGTGATGGGGGTGGGGTTTCAGGGTTTAGGGCAGAGCAGTGATGTTCGGGCAGTGTAGGGGGTTGTGCTGGTGCTGGTTTTTCAGGATTTAGGGTAGAGCAGTGGTGTTCGGGCAGTGTAGGGGGACGTACTGGGGGTGGTATTTCAGGGTTTATTGCTGAGCAGTGCTGTTCGGGCAGTGTAGGGGGTCTTGCTGGGGATGGTGTTTCAGGGTTTAGGGCAGTGCAGTGGTGTTTGGGCAATGTAGTGGGTCGTGGTGGAGGTGGTGTTTCAGGGTTTTAGGGCAGGGCAGGGGTGTTCGGGCAGTGTAGGGGGCCGTGCTGGGGGTGGTGTTTCAGGGTTTAGGGCAGTGCAGTGGTGCTCGTGGAGTGTAGGGGATCGTGCTGGGGCTGGTGTTTCAGGGTTTAGGGCAGTGCAGTGGTGTTTAGGCAGTGTAGAGGGTCGTGCTGGGGCTGGTATTTCAGGTTTTAGGGCAGTGCAGTGGTGTTCGTGCAGTGTAGGGTGTCGTGCTGGGGGTGGTTTTTCAGGGTTTAGGGCAGAGCAGTGGTGTTCGGCCAGTGTAGGGGGACGTGCTGGGGATTGTGTTTTAGGGTTTAGGGCAGATCAGTGGTGTTCGACCAGTGTAGGGGTCGTGCTGTGGGTGGTGTTTCAGGGTTTAGGGCAGTGCAGTGGTGTTCGGGCAGTGTAGGGGATCTTGCTGGGGCTGGTGTTTCAGGGTTTAGGGCAGTGCAGTGGTGTTCGGGCAGTGTAGGGGGTCGTGCTGGGGTTGGTGTTTCTGGGTTTAGGGCAGTGCAGTGGTGTTCAGACAGTGTAGGGGGTCTTGCTGGGGCTGGTGTTTCAGGGTTTAGGGCAGTGCAGTGGTGTTCGGGCAGTATAGGGGCTCGTTCTGGGGGTGGGGTTTCAAGGTTTAGGGAAGAGCAGTGGTGTTCGGGCATTGTAGGTGGTAGTGCTGGTTTTTCAGGTTTTAGTGTAGAGCAGTGGTGTTCGGGCAGTGTAGGGGGACGTACTGGGGGTGGTGTTTCAGGGTTTAGTGCTGAGCAGTGGTGTTCGGGCAGTGTTGGGGGTCTTGCTGGGGATGGTTTTTCAGGGTTTAGGGCAGTGCAGTGGAGTTCGGGCGATGTAGTGGGTCGTGGTGGAGGTGGTGTTTTAGGGTTTTAGGGCAGGGCACGGGTGTTCGGGCAGTGTAGGGGGCCGTGCTGGAGGTGGTGTTTCAGGGTTTAGGGCAGTGCAGTGGTGCTCGTGCTGTGTAGGGGATCGTGCTGGGGCTGGTGTTTCAGGGTTACGGAAGTACAGTGGTGTTCGAGCAGTGTAGGGGGTCGTGCTGCGGCTGGTGTTTTAGGGTTTAGAGCAGTGCAGTGGTGTTCGGGCAGTGTAGGGGGTTGTGCTGGGGCTGATGTATAAGGGTTTAGGGCAGTGCAGTGGTGTTCGTGCACTGTAGGAGGTCAAGGTGGGGCTCGTCATTCAGGGTTTAGGGCAGTGCAGTGGTGTTCGGGCAGTATAGGGGGTCATGCTGGGGCTGGTGTTTCAGTGTTTAGGGCAGTGCAGTGGTGTTTAGGCAGTGTGGAGGGTCGTGCTGGGGCTTGTATTTCAGGTTTTAGGGCAGTGCACTGGTGTTCGGGCAGTGTAGGGTGTCATGCTGGGGGTGGTTTTTCAGGGTTTAGGGCAGAGCAGTGGTGTTCGGCCAGTGTACGGGGACGTGCTGGGGGTGGTGTTTCAGGGTTTAGAGCAGATCAGTGGTGTTCGAGCAGTGTAGGGGTCGTGCTGGGGTGGTGTTTCAGGGTTTAGGGCAGTGCAGTGGTGTTCGGGCAGTGTAGGGGATCTTGCTGGGGCTGGTGTTTCAGGGTTTAGGGCAGTGCAGTGGTGTTTGGGCAGTGTAGGGGGTCATGCTGGGGTTGGTGTTTCTGGGTTTAGGGCAGTGCAGTGGTGTTCAGACAGTGTAGGGGGTCTTGCTGGGGCTGGTGTTTCAGGGTGTAGGGCAGTGCAGTGGTGTTCGGGCAGTATAGGGGCTCTTTCTGGGGGTGGGGTTTCAGGGTTTAGGGAAGAGCAGTGGTGTTTAGGCAGTGTGGAGGGTCGTGCTGGGGCTTGTATTTCAGGTTTCAGGGCAGTGCACTGGTGTTCGGGCAGTGTAGGGTGTCATGCTGGGGGTGGTTTTTCAGGGTTTAGGGCAGAGCAGTGGTGTTCGGCCAGTGTAGGGGGACGTACTGGGGGTGGTGTTTCAGGGTTTAGTGCTGAGCAGTGGTGTTCAGGCAGTGTTGGGGGTCTTGCTGGGGATGGTGTTTCAGGGTTCAGGGCAGTGCAGTGGTGTTCGGGCAGTGTAGTGGTTCGTGGTGGAGGTGGTGTTTCAGGGTTTTAGGGCAAGGCAGTGGTGTTCAGGCAGTGTAGGGGGTCGTGCTGGGGGTGGGGTTTCAGGGTTTAGGGCAGAGCAGTGGTGTTCGGGCAGTGTAGGTGGTAGTGCTGGTTTTTCAGGTTTTAGTGTAGAGCAGTGGTGTTCGGGCAGTGTAGGGGGACGTACTGGGGGTGGTGTTTAAGGGTTTAGTGCTGAGCATTGGTGTTCGGGCAGGTAAGGGGGTCGTGCAGGAGGTGGTGTTTCAGGGTTTAGGGCAGTGCAGTGGTGTTTGGGGAGTGTAGGGGATCGTGCTGGGGCTGGTGTTTCAGTGTTACGTCAGTGCAGTGGTGTTCGGGCAGAGTAGGGGGTCATGCTGGGACTGGTGTTTGAGGGTTTAGGGCAGTACAGTGGTGTTTGGGCTGTGTAGAGTCTCGTGCTGGTGCTCGTGTTTCAGGAGTTAGGGCAGAGCAGTGGTGTTCGGGCAGTGTAGGGGGACGTGCTGGGGCTGGTGTTTCAGGGTTTAGGGCAGAGCAGTGGTGTTCGGCCAGTGTAGGGGGACATGCTGGGGGTGGTGTTTCAGGGTTTAGGGCAGAGCAGTGGTGTTCGGGCAGTGGAGGGGGTCATGTTGGGAGTGGTGTTTCAGGGTTTAGGGCAGTGCAGTGGTGTTCAGGCAGTGTAGGGGTGCGTGCTGGGGGTGGTGTTTTAGGGTTTAGGGCACAGCAGTGGTGTTCGGGCAGTCTAGGGGGTCATGCAGGGGGTGGTGTTTCAGGGTTTAGGGCAGTGCAGTGGTGTTTGGGCAGAGTAGGGGGTCATGCAGGGGGTGTTGTTTCAGGGTTTAGGGCATTGCAGGTGTTTTCAGGCTGTGTAGTGGGTATTGCTGGGGTGGTGCTTCAGGGTTTAGGGCAGTGCTGTAGTTTTTTTTGGCAGTGTAGGGGGTCATACTGGAAGTGGTGTTTCAGGGTTTAGGGAGGTGCAGTGGTGTGCAGGCAGTGTGAATGGTCATGCTGGGGCTGGTGTTTTAGGGATTATGGCAGAGGAGTGGTGTTCGGGCAGTGTAGGGGGTAATGCTCGGGTTGGTGTTTCAGGGTTTAGGGCAGAGCAGTGCTGTTAGGGCAGTGTAGGGGGTTGTGCTGGGACTAGTGTTTCAGTGTTTAGGACAGTGCAGTGGTGTACGGGCCGTGTAGGGGGTCATGCTGGGGCTGGTGATTCAGGGTTTAGGGCAGTGCAGTGGTGTTCGGGCAGTGTAGGGGGTCGTGCTGGGGCTGGTGTTTCAGGGTTTAGGGCAGAGCAGTGGTGTTGGGCAGTGTAGGGGGACGTACTGGGGATGGTGTTTCAGGGTTTAGGGCAGTGCAGTGATGTTCGGGTAGTGTAGGGGGTCATGGTGGGGCTGGTGTTTCAGGGTTTAGGGCAGTGCAGTGGTGTTCGGGTAGTGTAGGGGTCATGCTGGGGCTGGTGTTTCAGGGTTTAGGGCAGTGCAGTGGTGTTCGGGCTGTGTAGGGGGTCGTGGTGGAGGTGGTGTTTCAGGGTTTTAGGGCAGGGCAGTGGTGTTTGGGTAGTGTAGGGGTTGTGCTGGGGTGGTGTTTAAGGGTTTAGGGCAGTGCAGTGGTGTTCGGTGAGTGTAGGGGATCGTGCCGGGCTGGTGTATCAGGGTTTAGGGCAGTGCACTGGTGTTCGGGCAGTGTAGGGGATCATGCTGGGGCTGGTGTTTCAGGGTTTAGGGCAGTGCACTGGTGTTCGGTTGTTTAGGTATCATAGTGGGGCTCGTGTTTCAGTGTGTAGGGCAGTGCAGTGGTGTTCAGGCAGTGTAGGGGATCGTGCCGGGGCTGGTGTGTCAGGGTTTAGGGCAGTGCACTGGTGTTCGGGCAGTGTAGGGGATCATGCTGGGGCTGGTGTTTCAGGGTTTAGGGCAGTGCACTGGTGTTCGGTTGTGTAGGTATCATAGTGGGGCTCGTGTTTCAGTGTGTAGGGCAGTGCAGTGGTGTTCAGGCAGTGTAGGGGGTCGTGCTGGGGCTGGTGTTTCAGGGTTTAGGTCGGTGCAGTGGTGTTCGGGCAGAGTAGGGGGTCGTGCAGGGGGTGGTGTTTCAGGCTTTAGGGCAGTGCAGTGGTGTTTGGGCTGTGTAGAGTCTCGTGCTGGTGCTCGTGTTTCAGGATTTAGGGCAGAGCAGTGGTGTTCGGGCAGTGTAGGGGGACGTGCTGGGGCTGGTGTTTCAGGGTTTAGGGCAGAGCAGTGGTGTTCGGCCAGTGTAGGGGGACATGCTGGGGGTGGTGTTTCAGGGTTTAGGGCAGAGCAGTGGTGTTCGGGCAGTGGAGGGGGTCATGTTGGGAGTGGTGTTTCAGGGTTTAGGGCAGTGCAGTGGTGTTCAGGCAGTGTAGGGGTACGTGTTGGGGGTGGTGTTTTAGGGTTTAGGGCACAGCAGTGGTGTTCGGGCAGTCTAGGGGATCATGCAGGGGGTGGTGTTTCAGGGTTTAGGGCAGTGCAGTGGTGTTTGGGCAGAGTAGGGGGTCATGCAGGGGGTGTTGTTTCAGGGTTTAGGGCATTGCAGGTGTTTTCGGGCTGTGTAGTGGGTATTGCTGGGGTGGTGCTTCAGGGTTTAGGGCAGTGCTGTAGTTTTTTTTGGCAGTGTAGGGGGTCATACTGGAAGTGGTGTTTCAGGGTTTAGGGAGGTGCAGTGGTGTGCAGGCAGTGTGAATGGTCATGCTGGGGCTGGTGTTTTAGGGATTATGGCAGAGGAGTGGTGTTCGGGCAGTGTAGGGGGTAATGCTCGGGTTGGTGTTTCAGGGTTTAGGGCAGAGCAGTGCTGTTAGGGCAGTGTAGGGGGTTGTGCTGGGACTAGTGTTTCAGTGTTTAGGACAGTGCAGTGGTGTACGGGCCGTGTAGGGGGTCATGCTGGGGCTGGTGATTCAGGGTTTAGGGCAGTGCAGTGGTGTTCGGGCAGTGTAGGGGGTCGTGCTGGGGCTGGTGTTTCAGGGTTTAGGGCAGAGCAGTGGTGTTGGGCAGTGTAGGGGGATGTACTGGGGATGGTGTTTCAGGGTTTAGGGCAGTGCAGTGGTGTTAGAGCAGTGTAGGGGGTTGTGGTTGAGGTGGTGTTTCAGGGTTTAGGGCTATGCAGTGAGGTTCGGGTAGTGTAGGGGTCATGCTGGGACTGGTGTTTCAGTGTTTAGGGCAGTGCAGTGGTGTTCAAGCAGAGTCGGGGGTCATGTTGGGGCTGGTGTTTCAGGGTTTATGGCAGTGCAGTGGTGTTCGGGTAGTGTAGGGGGTCATGGTGGGGCTGGTGTTTCAGGGTTTAGGGCAGTGCAGTGGTGTTCGGGTAGTGTAGGGGTCATGCTGGGGCTGGTGTTTCAGGGTTTAGGGCAGTGCAGTGGTGTTCGGGCTGTGTAGGGGGTCATGGTGGAGGTGGTGTTTCAGGGTTTTAGGGCAGGGCAGTGGTGTTCGGGTAGTGTAGGGGTTGTGCTGGGGTGGTGTTTAAGGGTTTAGGGCAGTGCAGTGGTGTTCGGTGAGTGTAGGGGATCGTGCCGGGCTGGTGTATCAGGGTTTAGGGCAGTGCACTGGTGTTCGGGCAGTGTAGGGGATCATGCTGGGGCTGGTGTTTCAGGGTTTAGGGCAGTGCACTGGTGTTCGGTTGTTTAGGTATCATAGTGGGGCTCGTGTTTGTGTGTAGGGCAGTGCAGTGGTGTTCAGGCAGTGTAGGGGATCGTGCCGGGGCTGGTGTGTCAGGGTTTAGGGCAGTGCACTGGTGTTCGGGCAGTGTAGGGGATCATGCTGGGGCTGGTGTTTCAGGGTTTAGGGCAGTGCACTGGTGTTCGGTTGTGTAGGTATCATAGTGGGGCTCGTGTTTCAGTGTGTAGGGCAGTGCAGTGGTGTTCAGGCAGTGTAGGGGGTCGTGCTGGGGCTGGTGTTTCAGGGTTTAGGTCGGTGCAGTGGTGTTCGGGCAGAGAAGGGGGTCGTGCAGGGGGTGGTGTTTCAGGCTTTAGGGCAGTGCAGTTGTTTTCGGGCAGTGTAGGGGGACGTACTGGGGGTGGTGTTCAGGTTTTAGGGCAGTGCAATGGTGTTCGGGCAGGTGTAGGGGGTTGTGCTGGTGCTGGTTTTTCAGGATTTAGGGTAGAGCAGTGGTGTTCGGGCAATGTAGGGGGGCGTACTGGGGGTGGTGTTTCAGGCTTTAGTGCTGAGCAGTGGTATTCAGGCAGTGTAGGGGGTCTTGCTGGGGATGGTGTTTCAGGGTTTAGGGCAGTGCAGTGGTGCTCGTGGAGTGTAGGGGATCATGCTGGGGCTGGTGTTTCAGGTTTATGGAAGTGCAGTGGTGTTTAGGCAGTGTAGAGGGTCGTGCTGGGGCTTGTATTTCAGGTTTTAGGGTAGTGCAGTGGTGTTCGGGCAGTGTAGGGTGTCGTGCTGGGGGTGGTGTTTCAGGGTTTAGGGCAGAGCAGTGGTGTTCAGCCAGTGTAGGGGGACGTGCTGGGGGTGGTGTTTCAGGGTTTAGGGCAGATCAGTGGTGTTCGGGCAGTGTAGGGGTTGTGCTGGGGGTGGTGTTTCAGGATTTAGGGCAGTGCAGTGGTGTTCGGGCAGTGTAGGGGATCTTGCTGGGGCTGGTGTTTCAGGGTTTAAAGGCAGTGCCGTGGTGTTCGGGCAGTGTAGGGAGTCTTGCTGGGGCTGGTGTTTCAGGGTTTAGGGCAGTGTAGTGGTGTTCGGGCAGTATAGGGGCTCGTTCTGGGGGTGGGGTTTCAGGGTTTAGGGAAGAGCAGTGGTGCTCGGGCATTGTAGGTGGTAGTGCTGGTTTTTCAGGATTTAGTGTAGAGCAGTGGTGTTCGGGCAGTGTATGGGGACGTACTGGGGGTGGTGCTTCAGGGTTTAGTGCTGAGCAGGTGTGTTGGGCAGTGTTGGGGGTATTGCTGGGGATGGTGTTTCAGGGTTTAGGGCAGTGCAGTGGTGTTCGGGCAGTGTAGTGGTTCGTGGTGAAGGTGGTGTTTCAGGGTTTTAGGGCAGGGCAGTGGTGTTCAGGCAGTGTAGGGGGTCGTGCTGGGGGTGGTGTTTCAGGGATTAGGGCAGAGCAGTGGTGTTCGGGCAGTGTAGGTGGTAGTGCTGGTTTTTCAGGCTTTAGTGTAGAGCAGTGGTGTTCGGGCAGTGTAGGGGGACGTACTGGGGGTGGTGTTTAAGGGTTTAGTGCTGAGCAGTGGTGTTCGGGCAGTGTTGGGGTCTTGCTGGTGATGGTGTTTCAGGGTTTAGGGCAGTGCAGTGGTGTTCTCGCAGTGTAGTGTGTCGTGGTGGAGGTGGTGTTTCAGGGTTTTAGGGCAGGGAAGTGGTGTTCGGGCAGGTAAGGGGATCGTGCAGGGGGTGGTGTTTCAGGGTTTAAGGCAGTGCATTGGTGTTTGGGGAGTGTAGGGGATCGTGCTGGGGCTGGTGTTTCAGTGTTACGTCAGTGCATTGGTGTTCGGGCAGTGTAGAGGGTCATGCTGGGACTGGTGTTTGAGGGTTTAGGGCAGAGCATTGGTGTTCGGCCAGTGTAGGGGACGTGCTGGGGCTGGTGTTTCAGGGTTTAGGGCAGAGCAGTGGTGTTCGGGCAGTGTAGGGGGTCATGCTGGGAGTGGTGTTTCAGGGTTTAGGGCAGTGCAGTGGTGTTCAGGCAGTGTAGGGGGACGTGCTGGGGGTGGTGTTTTAGGGTTTAGGGCACAGCAGTGGTGTTTGGGCAGTCTAGGGGGTCATGCAGGGGGTGGTGTTTCAGGGTTTAGGGCAGTGCAGTGGTGTTCGGGCAGAGTAGGGGGTCATCCAGGGAGTGTTGTTTCAGGGTTTAGGGCAGTGCAGGTGTTTTCGGGTAGTGTAGGGGGTCTTGGTGGGGTGGTGTTTCAGGGTATAGGGCAGTGGTGTTCGGGCAGTGTAGGGGGTCTTGCTGGGGCTGGTGTTTCAGGGTTTAGGGCAGTGCAGTAGTTTTCGGGCAGTGTAGGGGGTCATACTGGAGGTGGTGTTTCAGGGTTTAGGGCAATGCATTGGTGTGCAGGCAGTGTGAAGGGTCATGCTGGGGCTTGTGTTTTAGGGATTATGGCAGAGCAGTGGTGTGCGGGCAGTGTAGGGGGTCATGCTCGGGTTGGTGTTTCAGGGTTTAGGGCAGTGCAGTGGTGTTCAGGCAGTGGAGGGGTACGTGCTGGGGGTGGTGTTTTAGGGTTTAGGGCACAGCAGTGGTGTTCGGGCAGTCTAGGGGGTCATGCAGGGGGTGGTGTTTCAGGGTTTAGGGCAGTGCAGTGGTGTTTGGGCAGAGTAGGGGGTCATGCAGGGGGTGTTGTTTCAGGGTTTAGGGCATTGCAGGTGTTTTCAAGCCGTGTAGGGGGTATTGCTGGGGTGGTGTTTCAGTGTTTAGGGCAGTGGTGTTCGGGCAGTGTAGGGGGTCTTGCTGGGGCTGGTGTTTCAGGGTTTAGGGCAGTGCAGAAGTTTTTTTTGGCAGTGTAGGGGGTCATACTGGAGGTGGTGTTTCAGGGTTTAGGGAGGTGCAGTGGTGTGCAGGCAGTGTGAATGGTCATGCTGGGGCTGGTGTTTTAGGGATTATGGCAGAGCAGTGGTGTTCGGGCAGTGTAGGGGGTCATGCTCGGGTTGGTGTTTCAGGGTTTAGGGCAGAGCAGTGCTGTTAGGGCAGTGTAGGGGGTTGGGCTGGGACTAGTGTTTCAGTGTTTAGGGCAGTGCAGTGGTGTACGGGCCGTGTAGGGGGTCATGCTGGGGCTGGTGATTCAGGGTTTAGGGCAGTGCAGTGGTGTTCGGGCAGTGTAGGGGGACGTGCTGGGGCTGGTGTTTCAGGGTTTACGGCAGAGCAATGGTGTTGGGCAGTGTAGGGGGACGTACTGGGGATGGTGTTTCAGGGTTTAGGGCAGTGCAGTGGTGTGAGAGCAGTGTAGGGGGTCGTGGTGGAGGTGGTGTTTCAGGGTTTAGGGCTATGCAGTGAGGTTCGGGTAGTGTAGGGGGTCATGTTGGGGCTGGTGTTTCAGTGTTTAGGGCAGTGCAGTGGTGTTCGAGCAGAGTCGGGGGTCATGCTGAGGCTGGTGTTTCAGGGTTTAGGGCAGTGCAGTGGTGTTCAGGTAGTGTAGGGGGTCACGGTGAGGCTGGTGTTTCAGGGTTTAGGGCAGTGCAGTGGTGTTCGGGTAGTGTAGGGGTCATGCTGGGGCTGGTGTTTCAGGGTTTAGGGCAGTGCAGTGGTGTTCGGGCAGTGTAGGGGGTCGTGGTGGAGGTGGTGTTTCAGGGTTTTAGGGCAGGTCAGTGGTGTTCGGGTAGTATAGGGGTTGTGCTGGGGTGGTGTTTCAGGGTTTAGGGCAGTGCAGTGGTGTTCGGTGAGTGTAGGGGATCGTGCTGGGGCTGGTGTGTCAGGGTTTAGGGCAGTGCACTGGTGTTCGGGCAGTGTAGGGGATCATGCTGGGGCTGGTGTTTCAGGGTTTAGGGCAGTGCACTGGTGTTCGGTTGTGTAGGTGTCATAGTTGGGCTCGTGTTTCAGGGTTTAGTGCAGTGCAGTGGTGTTCAGGTAGTGTAGGAGGTCGTGCTGGGGCTGGTGTTTCAGGGTTTAGGGCAGTGCAGTGGTGTTTGAGCAGTGTAGGGGTCGTGCTGGGGCTGGTGTTTCAGTGTGTAGGGCAGTGCAGTGGTGTTCAGGCAGTGTAGGGGGTCATGCTGGGGCTGGTGTTTCAGGGTTTAGGTTGGTGCAGTGGTGTTCGGGCAGAGTAGGGGGTCGTGCAGGGGGTGGTGTTTCAGGCTTTAGGGCAGTGTAGTTGTTTTCGGGCAGTGTAGGGGGACGTACTGGGGGTGGTGTTCAGGTTTTAGGGCAGTGCAATGGTGTTCGGGCAGTGTAGGGGGTTGTGCTGGTGCTGGTTTTTCAGGATTTAGGGTAGAGCAGTGGTGTTCGGGCAATGTAGGGGACGTACTGGGGGTGGTGTTTCAGGGTTTAGTGCTGAGCAATGGTATTCAGGCAGTGTAGGGGGTCTTGCTGGGGATGGTGTTTCAGGGTTTAGGGCAGTGCAGTGGTGTTCGGGCAATGTAGTGGGTCGTTGTGGAGGTGGTGTTTCAGGGTTTTAGGGCTGGACAGGGGTGTTCGGGCAGTGTAGGGGGCCGTGCTGGGGGTGGTGTTTCAGGGTTTAGGGCAGTGCAGTGGTGCTCGTGGAGTGTAGGGGATCATGCTGGGGCTGGTGTTTCAGGGTTACGGAAGTGCAGTGGTGTTTAGGCAGTGTAGAGGGTCGTGCTGGGGCTTGTATTTCAGGTTTTAGGGTAGTGCCATGGTGTTCGGGCAGTGTAGGGTGTCGTGCTGGGGGTGGTGTTTCAGGGTTTAGGGCAGAGCAGTGGTGTTCAGCCAGTGTAGGGGGACGTGCTGGGGGTGGTGTTTCAGGGTTTAGGGCAGATCAGTGGTGTTCGGGTAGTGTAGTGGTTGTGCTGGGGGTGGTGTTTCAGGGTTTAGGGCAGTGCAGTGGTGTTCGGGCAGTGTAGGGGATCTTGCTGGGGCTGGTGTTTCAGGGTTTAGGGCAGTGCCGTAGTGTTCAGGCAGTGTGGGGGGTCTTGCTGGGGATGGTGTTTTAGGGTTTAGGGCAGTGCAGTGGTGTTCGGGCAGTGTAGTGGTTCGTGGTGAAGGTGGTGTTTCAGGGTTTTAGGGCAGAGCAGTGGTGTTCAGGCAGTTTAGGGGGTCATGCTGGGGGTGGGGTTTCAGGGATTAGGGCAGTGCAGTGGTGTTCGGGCAGTATAGGGGCTCGTTCTGGGGGTGTCGTTTCATGGTTTAGGGAAGAGCAGTGGTGTTCGGGCATTGTAGGTGGTAGTGCTGGTTTTTCAGGATTTAGTGTAGAGCAGTGGTGTTCGGGCAGTGTTGGGGGTCTTGCTGGGGATGGTGTTTCAGGGTTTAGTGCTGAGCAGTGGTGTTCGGGCAGTATTGGGGGTCTTGCTGGGGATGGTGTTTCAGGGTTTAGGGCAGTGCAGTGATGTTCGGGCAGTGTAGTGGTTCGTGGTGGAGGTGGTGTTTCAGGGTTTTAGGGCAGGGCAGTGGTGTTCAGGCAGTGTAGGGGGGCGTGCTGGGGGTGGGGTTTCAGGGATGAGGGCAGAGCAGGGGTGTTCGGGCAGTGTAGGTGGTAGTGCTGGTTTTTCAGGCTTTAGTGTAGAGCAGTGGTGTTCGGGCAGTGTAGGGGGACGTACTGGGGTGGTATTTAAGGGTTTAGTGCTGAGCAGTAGTGTTCGGGCAGTGTTGGGGGTCTTGCTGGTGATGGTGTTTCAGGGTTTAGGGCAGTGCAGTGGTGTTCTAGCAGTGTAGTGGGTCGTGGTGGAGGTGGTGTTTCAGGGTTTTAGGGCAGGGCAGTGGTGTCCGGGCAGGTAAGGGGGTCGTGCAGGGGCTGGTGTTTCAGGGTTTAGGGCAGTGCAGTGGTGTTTGGGGAGTGTAGGGGATCGTGCTGGGGCTGGTGTTTCAGTGTTATGTCAGTGCAGTGGTGTTCGGGCAGTGTAGGGGGTCATGCTGTGACTGGTGTTTGAGGGTTTAGGGCAGTGCAGTGGTGTTCGGGCAGTGTAAAGGGTCATGCTGGGGGTGGTGTTTCAGGGTTTAGGGCTGAGCAGTGGTGTTCGGGCAGTTTAGGGTCTCGTGCTGCTGTTGGTGTTTCAGGATTTAGGGCAGAGCAGTGGTGTTCGGCCAGTGTAGAGTGACGTGCTGTGGCTGGTGTTTCATGGTTTAGGGCAGAGCACTTGTGTTCGGGCAGTGTAGGGGGTCATGCTGGGAGTGGTGTTTCAGGGTTTAGGGCAGTGCAGTGGTGTTCAGGCAGTGTAGGGGGACGCGCTAGGGGTGGTGTTTTAGGGTTTAGGGCACAGCAGTGCGGTTTGGGCAGTCTAGGGGGTCATGCAGGGGGTGGTGTTTCAGGGTTTAGGGCAGTGCAGTGGTGTTTGGGCAGAGTAGGGGGTCATGCAGGGGGTGTTGTTTCAGGGATTAGGGCAGTGCAGGTGTTTTCGGGCAGTGTAGGGGGTCTTGCTGGGGTGGTGTTTCAGGGTTTAGGGCAGTGGTGTTCGGGCAGTGTAGGGGGTCTTGCTGGGGCTGGTGTTTCAGGGTTTAGGGCAGTGCAGTAGTTTTCGGGCAGTGTAGGGGGTCATACTGGATGTGGTGTTTCAGGGTTTAGGGCAGTGCAGTGGTGTGCAGGCAGTGTGAAGGGTCATGCTGGGGCTGGTGTTTTAGGGATTATGGCAGAGCAGTGGTGTTCGAGCAGTGTAGGGGGTCATGCTCGGGTTGGTGTTTCAGGGTTTAGGGCAGAGCAGTGGTGTTCGGGCAGTGTAGGGAAACATTCTGGGGGTGGTGTTTTAGGGTTTAGTGCTGAGCAGTGGTGTTCGGGCAGTGTTGGGGGTCTTGCTGGTGATGGTGTTTCAGGGTTTAGGGCAGTGCAGTGGTGTTCTAGCAGTGTAGTGGGTCGTGGTGGAGGTGGTGTTTCAGGGTTTTAGGGCAGGGCAGTGGTGTTCGGGCAGGTAAGGGGGTCGTGCAGGGGCTGGTGTTTCAGGGTTTAGGGCAGTGCAGTGGTGTTTGGGGAGTGTAGGGGATCGTGCTGGGGCTGGTGTTTCAGTGTTATGTCAGTGCAGTGGTGTTCGGGCAGTGTAGGGGGTCATGCTGGGACTGGTGTTTGAGGGTTTAGGGCAGTGCAGTGGTGTTCGGGCAGTGTAGAGGGTCATGCTGGGGGTGGTGTTTCAGGGTTTAGGGCAGAGCAGTGGTGTTCGGGCAGTTTAGGGTCTCGTGCTGTGACTGGTGTTTGAGGGTTTAGGGCAGTGCAGTGGTGTTCGGGCAGTGTAGAGGGTCATGCTGGGGGTGGTGTTTCAGGGTTTAGGGCTGAGCAGTGGTGTTCGGGCAGTTTAGGGTCTCGTGCTGCTGTTGGTGTTTCAGGATTTAGGGCAGAGCAGTGGTGTTCGGCCAGTGTAGGGGGACGTACTGGGGTGGTATTTAAGGGTTTAGTGCTGAGCAGTGGTGTTCGGGCAGTGTTGGGGGTCTTGCTGGTGATGGTGTTTCAGGGTTTAGGGCAGTGCAGTGGTGTTCTAGCAGTGTAGTGGGTCATGGTGGAGGTGGTGTTTCAGGGTTTTAGGGCAGGGCAGTGGTGTTCGGGCAGGTAAGGGGGTCGTGCAGGGGGTGGTGTTTCAGTGTTTAGGGCAGTGGTGTTCGGGCAGTGTAGGGGGTCTTGCTGGGGCTGGTGTTTCAGGGTTTAGGGCAGTGCAGTAGTTTTTTTGGGCAGTGTAGGGGGTCATACTGGAGGTGGTGTTTCAGGGTTTAGGGAGGTGCAGTGGTGTGCAGGCAGTGTGAATGGTCATGCTGGGGCTGGTGTTTTATGGATTATGGCAGAGCATTTGTGTTCGGGCAGTGTAGGGGGTCATGCTCAGGTTGGTGTTTCAGGGTTTAGGGCAGAGCAGTGCTGTTAGGGCAGTGTAGGGGGTTTTGCTGGGACTAGTGTTTCAGTGTTTAGGGCAGTGCAGTGGTGTACGGGCCATGTAGGGGGTCATGCTGGGGCTGGTGATTCAGGGTTTAGGGCAGTGCAGTGGTGTTCGGGCAGTGCAGGGGGACGTGCTGGGGCTGGTGTTTCAGGCTTTAGGGCAGAGCAATGGTGTTGGGCAGTGTAAGGGGACGTACTGTGGATGGTGTTTCAGGGTTTAGGGCAGTGCAGTGGTGTTAGAGCAGTGTAGGGGGTCGTGGTGGAGGTGGTGTTTCAGGGTTTAGGGCTATGCAGTGAGGTTCGGGTAGTGTAGGGGGTCATGTTGGGGCTGGTGTTTCAGTGTTTCGGGCAGTGCAGTGGTGTTCGAGCAGAGTCGGGGGTCATGCTGAGGCTGGTGTTTCAGGGTTTATGGTAGTGCAGTGGTGTTCAGGTAGTGTAGGGGGTCACGGTGAGGCTAGTGTTTCAGGGTGTAGGGCAGTGCAGTGGTGTTCGGGTACTGTAGGGGTCATGCTGGGGCTGGTGTTTCAGGGTTTAGGGCAGTGCAGTGGTGTTCGGGCAGTGTAGGGGGTCGTGGTGGAGGTGGTGTTTCAGGGTTTTAGGGCAGGGCAGTGGTGTTCGGGTAGTGTAGGGGTTGTGCTGGGGTGGTGCTTCAGGGTTTAGGGCAGTGCAGTGGTGTTCGGTGAGTGTAGGGGCTGGTGTGCTGGGGCTGGTGTGTCAGGGTTTAGGGCAGTGCACTGGTGTTCGGGCAGTGTAGGGGATCATGCTGGGGCTGGTGTTTCAGGGTTTAGGGCAGTGCACTGGGGTTCGGTTGTGTAGGTGTCATAGTGGGGCTCGTGTTTCAGGGTTTAGTGCAGTGCAGTGGTGTTCAGGTAGTGTAGGAGGTCGTGCTGGGGCTGGTGTTTCAGGGTTTAGGGCCGTGCAGTGGTGTTCGAGCAGTGTAGGGGGTCATGCTGGGGCTGGTGTTTCAGTGTGTAGGGCAGTGCAGTGGTGTTCAGGCAGTGTAGGGGGTCATGCTGGGGCTGGTGTTTCAGGGTTTAGGTTGGTGCAGTGGTGTTCGGGCAGAGTAGGGGGTCATGCAGGGGGTGGTGTTTCAGGCTTTAGGGCAGTGTAGTTGTTTTTGGGCAGTGTAGGGGGACGTACTGGGGGTGGTGTTCGGGTTTTAGGGCAGTGCAATGGTGTTCGGACAGTGTAGGGGGTTGTGCTGGTGCTGGTTTTTCAGGATTTAGGGTAGAGCAGTGGTGTTCGGGCAATGTAGGGGGACGTACTGGGGTGGTGTTTCAGGGTTTAGTGCTGAGCAGTGGTGTTCGGGCAGTGTAGAGGGTCATGGGTGGTGTTTCAGGGTTTAGGGCTGAGCAGTGGTGTTCGGGCAGTTTAGGGTCTCGTGCTGCTGTTGGTGTTTCAGGATTTAGGGCAGAGCAGTGGTGTTCGGCCAGTGTAGAGTGACGTGCTGTGGCTGGTGTTTCATGGTTTAGGGCAGAGCACTTGTGTTCTGGCAGTGTAGGGGGTCATGCTGGGAGTGGTGTTTCAGGGTTTAGGGCAGTGCAGTGGTGTTCAGGCAGTGTAGGGGGACGCGCTAGGGGTGGTGTTTTAGGGTTTAGGGCACAGCAGTGCGGGTCGGGCAGTCTAGGGGGTCATGCAGGGGGTGGTGTTTCAGGGTTTAGGGCAGTGCAGTGGTGTTTGGGCAGAGTAGGGGGTCATGCAGGGGGTGTTGTTTCAGGGATTAGGGCAGTGCAGGTGTTTTCGGGCAGTGTAGGGGGTCTTGCTGGGGTGGTGTTTCAGGGTTTAGGGCAGTGGTGTTCGGGTAGTATAGGGGGTCTTGCTGGGGCTGGTGTTTCAGGGTTTAGGGCAGTGCAGTGGTGTGCAGGCAGTGTGAAGGGTCATGCTGGGGCTGGTGTTTTAGGGATTATGGCAGAGCAGTGTTGTTCGGGCAGTGTAGGGGGTCATGCTCGGGTTGGTGTTTCAGGGTTTAGGGCAGAGCAGTGGTGTTCGGGCAGTGTAGGGGAACATTCTGGGGGTGGTGTTTTAGGGTTTAGGGCAGAGCAGTGGTGTTTTGGCAGTGTAGGGGTCGTGCTGGGGGTGGTGTTTCAGGGTTTAGAGCAGTGCAGGGGTGTTTGGGCAGTGTAGGGGATCTTTCTAGGGCTGGTGTTTCAGGGTTTAGGGCAGTGCAGTGGTGTTCGGACAGTGTAGGGGGTCTTGCTGGGGCTGGTGTTTCAGGGTTTAGGGCAGTGCAGTGGTGTTCGGGCAGTATAGGGGCTCGTTCTGGGGGTGGGGTTTCAGGGTTTAGGGAAGAGCAGTGGTGTTCGGGCATTGTAGGTGGTAGTGCTGGTTTTTCAGGATTTAGTGTAGAGCAGTGGTGTTCGGGCAGTGTAGGGGGACGTACTGGGCGTGGTGTTTCAGGGTTCAGTGCTGAGCAGTGGTGTTTGGGCAGTGTTGGGGGTTTTGCTGGGGATGGTGTTTCAGGGTTTAGGGCAGTGCAGTGGTGTTCGGGCAGTGTAGTGGTTCGTGGTGGAGGTGGTGTTTCAGGGTTTTAGGGCAGGGCAGTGGTGTTCAGGCAGTGTAGGGGGTCGTGCTGGGGGTGGGGTTTCAGGGATTAGGGCAGAGCAGGGGTGTTCGGGCAGTGTAGGTGGTAGTGCTGGTTTTTCAGGTTTTAGTGTGGAGCAGTGGTGTTCAGGCAGTGTAGGGGGACGTACTGGGGTGGTATTTAAGGGTTTAGTGCTGAGCAGTGGTGTTCGGGCAGTGTTGGGGGTCTTGCTGGTGATGGTGTTTCAGGCTTTAGGGCAGTGCAGTGGTGTTCTAGCAGTGTAGTGGGTCGTGGTGGAGGTGGTGTTTCAGGGTTTCAGGGCAGTGGTGTTCGGGCAGGTAAGGGGGTCGTGCAGGGGCTGGTGTTTCAGGGTTTAGGGCAGTGCAGTGGTGTTTGGGGAGTGTAGGGGATCGTGCTGGGGCTGGTGTTTCAGTGTTATGTCAGTGCAGTGGTGTTCGGGCAGTGTAGGGGGTCATGCTGGGACTGGTGTTTGAGGGTTTAGGGCAGTGCAGTGGTGTTCAGGCAGTGTAGAGGGTCATGCTGGGGGTGGTGTTTCAGGGTTTAGGGCAGAGCAGTGGTGTTCGGGCAGTTTAGGGTCTCGTGCTGTGACTGGTGTTTGAGGGTTTAGGGCAGTGCAGTGGTGTTCAGGCAGTGTAGAGGGTCATGCTGGGGGTGGTGTTTCAGGGTTTAGGGCTGAGCAGTGGTGTTCGGGCAGTTTAGGGTCTCGTGCTGCTGTTGGTGTTTCAGGATTTAGGGCAGAGCAGTGGTGTTCGGCCAGTGTAGAGTGACGTGCTGTGGCTGGTGTTTCATGGTTTAGGGCAGAGCACTTGTGTTCGGGCAGTGTAGGGGGTCATGCTGGGAGTGGTGTTTCAGGGTTTAGAGCAGTGCAGTGGTGTTCAGGCAGTGTAGGGGGACGTGCTGGGGGTGGTGTTTTAGGGTTTAGGGCACAGCAGTGGTGTTCAGGCAGTCTAGGGGGTCATGCAGGGGGTGGTGTTTCAGGGTTTAGGGCAGTGCAGTGGTTCGGGCAGAGTAGGGGGTCATGCAGGGGGTGTTGTTTCAGGGTTTAGGGCAGTGCAGGTGTTTTTGGGCAGTGTAGGTGGTCTTGCTGGGGTGGTGTTTCAGGGTTTAGGGTAGTGGCATTCGGGAAGTGTAGGGGGTCTTGCTGGGGCTGGTGTTTCAGGGTTTAGGGCAGTGCAGTAGTTTTCGGGCAGTGTAGGGGGTCATACTGGAGGTGGTGTTTCAGGGTTTAGGGCAGTGCAGTGGTGTGCAGGCAGTGTGAAGGGTCATGCTGGGGCTGGTCTTTTAGGGATTATGGCAGAGCAGTGGTGTTCTGGCAGTGCAGTGGGACGTACTGGGGGTTGTGTTTTAGGGTCTAGGGCAGAGCAGTGGTGTTAGGGCAGCGTAGGGGGTCGTGCTGGGACTGGTGTTTCAGTGTTTAGGGCAGTGCAGTGGTGTACGGGCCTTGTAGGGGGTCATGCTGGGGCTGGTGATTCAGGGTTTAGGGCAGTGCAGTGGTGTTCGGGCAGTGTAGGGGGTCATGCTGGGGCTGGTGTTTCAGGGTTTAGGCTAGAGCAGTGGTGTTCGGCAGTGTAGGTGGACTTCCTGGGGATGGTGTTTCAGGGTTTAGGGCAGTGCAGTGGTGTTAGAGCAGTGTAGAGGATGTGGTGGAGGTGGTGTTTCAGGGTTTAGGGCTATGCAGTGAGGTTCGGGCAGTGTAGGGGGTCGTGCTGGGGCTGGTGTTTCAGTGTTTAGGGCAGTGCAGTGGTGTTCGAGCAGTGTAGGGGGTCATGCTGGGGCTGGTGTTTCAGGGTTTAGGGCAGTGCAGTGGTGTTCAGGTAGTGTAGGGGGTCATGGTGGGGCTGGTGTTTCAGGGTTTAGGGCACTGCAGTGGTGTTCGGGTAGTGTAGGGGTCATGCTGGGGCTGGTGTTTCAGGGTTTAGGGCAGTGCAGTAGTGTTCGGGCAGTGTAGGGGGTCGTGGTGGAGGTGGTGTTTCATGGTTGAGGGCAGTGCAGTGGTGTTCAGGCAGTGTAGGGGTACATGCTGGGGGTGGTGTTTTAGGGTTTAGGGCACAGCAGTGGTGTTCGGGCTGTCTAGGGGTCATGCAGGGTGTGGTGTTTCAGGGTTTAGGGCAGTGCAGTGGTTCGGGCAGAGTAGGGGGTCATGCAGGGAGTGTTGTTTCAGGGTTTAGGGCAGTGCAGGTGTTTTCGGGCAGTGTAGGGGGTCTTGCTGGGTTGGTGTTTCAGGGTTTAGGGCAGTGGTGTTCGGGCAGTGTAGGGGGTCTTGCTGGGGCTGGTGTTTCAGGGTTTAGGGCAGTGCAGTAGTTTTCGGGCAGTGTAGGGGGTCATACTGGAGGTGGTGTTTCAGGGTTTAGGGCAGTGCAGTGGTGTGCTGGCAATGTGAAGGGTCATGCTGGGGCTGGTGTTTTAGGGATTATGGCAGAGCAGTGGTGTTCGGGCAGTGTAGGGGGTCATGCTCAGGTTGGTGTTTCAGGATTAAGGGCAGAGCAGTGGTGTTCGGGCAGTGTAGGGGGGAACATACTGGGGGTGGTGTTTTAGGGTTTAGGGCAGAGCAGTGGTGTTCGGGCAGTGTAGGAGGTCGTGCTGGGGCTGGTGTTTCAGGGTTTAGGTCGGTGCAGTGGTGTTCGGGCAGTGTAGGGGATCGTGCTGGGGTGATGTTTCTAGGTTTAGGGCAGTGCAGTGGTGTTCAGTGAGTGTAGGGGATCGTGCTGGGGCTGGTGTGTCAGGGTTTAGGGCAGTGCACTGGTGTTCGGGCAGTGTATGGGATCATGCTGGGGCTGGTGTTTCAGGGTTTAGGGCAGTGCAGTGGTGTTTGGTTGTGTAGGTGTCATGGTGGGGCTCGTGTTTCAGGGTTTAGTGCAATGCAGTGGTGTTCAGGTAGTGTAGGAGGTCGTGCTGGGGCTAATGTTTCAGGGTTTAGGGCAGAGCAGTGGTGTTCAGGCAGTGTAGGGGGTCATGCTGGGGCTGGTGTTTCAGGGTTTAGGGCAGTGCAGTGGTGTTCGGGCTGTTTAGGGTGTCGTGCTGGGGCTTATGTTTCAGGGTTTAGGGCAGTGCAGTGGTGTTCGGGCAGTGTAGGGGTCGTGCTGGGGGTGGTGTTTCAGGGTTTAGAGCAGTGCAGTGGTGTTTGGGCAGTGTAGGGGATCTTCCTAGGGCTGGTGTTTCAGGGTTTAGGGCAGTGCAGTGGTGTTCGGACAGTGTAGGGGGTCTTGCTGGGGCTGGTGTTTCAGGGTTTAGGGCAGTGCAGTGGTGTTCGGGCAGTGTTAGACCTGGTGGTTTCGGGTTGGCTAAGGCTTGCGCCAAAGTCAGGCAGAAACCACCACTCTAGTCAGGGCAAGGAAGTTACACGCCAAAGATAACCCCTGCTCACCCCCTTGGTAGCTTGGCACGAGCAGTCAGGCTTATCTCTGAGGCGATGTGTAAAGCGTTTGCGCGCGCACCCAGCAACAACACCCAAGGCCCACCACAAAGGAAACTCCACACAAGGTATTCTATAAAAATAACCTTTGTATTATACACAACACATTAGATAAAAATACACACTTTACAATGTGCCAACAGGCACGGGCAGAATTTACAAGGGATTATGTACAAGACAGGGCCACCTGGACCACTGTCAGGAATTAGCACTTTTTAGATATTTAGCACACAAAATATATAAAATCACTGTAGCACAAAAATAATCTGTATAGCACACAACCAGTACTTACTGGTATCGGGGAAGTACCACCTACGTAACCCTAACTACTTTAGGAGACTGTCACGCAGGGAACTAGAACCTCACTAGCACCACCTGTACTAGGAGGAAGCAACAACCACCTACGTATCACAACACCTGTAGGGGTAATAGAACGTTACACATGATGCTTCACATTCAGAGGTGTATGGAAGGAAAACACATGATGCCTAAAACATTCAGAGGTGTAAAAAGCAATGGCACATGATGCATCAACACACATTCAGAGGTGCAAGGAAGGAACACAATTGCGCAAAACTCCTATGCCACCACCTGTGGCAGTCCCTGGGCCAACTGGCCTGGAAGGGGCTAGGACGCTCTGCGTTCAACAAAGTCAGGCTGCGCCAGCTGCGCAGACTAGAACAAGAATGGTCCCCCACCTAAACGTGGCAGCTGCCCACTAAGTGCTGGGCAGCTGGAAAACGAACTTCAGGCACTCTGCGTGCCTCTGGAGCCCTCTCTGGGCTCTGACCATTTAAAATATGCCCCCTAGAGCCTTCGCGGCTCAGCACCACGTTGGAGCCTCACTGGGCTCGAGAAGCGATACTTTGCCCCTCCGGTGGAGCCTCACGGGGCTCGTAGATACCGCACCGACTGCCTTTGAGAGCCTCACAGGCTCGGGAAATACTGTCTCCCCGGGTTGGAGCCTCACTGGGCTCGTGAGCACTGCCTCCGCCCTCCCCAGCAAGTGCGCGGAGTCCCCCAGCCCTCGCAATCACTCACCAGGCTGTCTGCAGGGGACTCCCGCGTTGGCTGCTTTCTCTCTCTGCTCCGGCGGACTCCGGGGCAGGCACCGACAATGTGCCTCGCGCCCTCCTCCGCTCCAGCTCCGGCCGTCCTCGTCACTCTCCTAAGTACCCCGGGGCGCAGGGTAGGCTCCTGCCTACTCCGGGGGTTAAGCAGCCGCGCCGCTTCGGTAGGAGGCGGGGTAGGCTCCCGCCCTCCTCTTCTCAGTTCCGGTTGTCCCGGAGGCCCGCCCACAGCCCGCCTGACTTCCGGTCCGGGCTGCGGCGGTGATTCTCGTCCACAGCGGCAATGAGGGGTCGGCTCCCTCGTAACGAACACAACGGCGGGGTGGGCACCCGCCGACCTGGTCAAAACACAGCAGAATCGCGGGGTGGGCACCCGCTACCAGAATCACAGCGCTCCTAGCGCTATAAGGTAAACCAGCGCTCCCAGCGCTACAAAGGTAGCTAAGTTCAGGAAGACAGCGCGCCCAGCGCTATAAAGTCCAGAAAGCGCTCCCAGGCGCCACAAGCAATGTCCAGCCACCAAAAAGGTCCTTCAGAGAGCAGGGGGCAAAGGCTGGGCCCAGAGCCAGCTCACAGGGCCCTCCAGCAGGGAGGCAGTCCCCAGTGGCGGTCTCTCCTGGCGCCCAGCAGCAGCAGGCCCCCCCTCAAGTGGATCCTGGAAGAGAACAAAATGAAAGGGGACACAGCCCCTTTTTATACAGTACAAGGCTTTGTCTAAGGTGCAGGGAAGGGGCGAACCAGTTCCAACAGGTTCCTGAGCACTTTGTTTTGCTCAGCCCCTCTCCCTATTCACTGGCAGGGCTAGGGTCATTAGACGCACCACAGGGGCCGGCGCCAGCATTGTGTGGGGGAATCCCTGTCCTATTCAGGACCCAGGTATACTCCTCCCCAGCCATCAGCATGCTAACTCCCCATTCACCACTGGGTGACTCCTCCTGACTCTGGGGAATTCCCTAGTCCGTCACCTGACCTCACCAGCCAATCGCCAGACAAGCCACACATTTCAGACTGCACACTGAAGTGCCCACTTCTAGAAGTGGCACTTCCACACCAGGTACATGCACGCCGCACACATCAACGCGCAGCATTCACTCCCACGAGTCCGCACATACCAAACACGGGCCTGCACACCCCACGCATCAGGAACTACCGGGAAACATACATTCCCCCATGCATTCCTATGGGAGGGCAGGCCAACCTCACAACACGCACGCACTTTACCCTGAGACACAGCGGTAAAGTGCGCAGAAACCAAAATCCATTACACCAAGTCACAATATTAAGCAAAAAGTCTCGGGGGTGAACCTGCCAGAAGGGCCAAGTCCAACACGACCCCCTTCCAGCCAAAACGCAGGGTAGACCAATCACCACCGTGATGGTCTTCCCTGCTTGGGGCGATAAAACACGGACGCAGGCCCGCCACGGCAGGGACACTCTCCGGTTTTACGCCACTCTGAACTCACAGGGTTTCCTCTGAAAAAACTCGGCGGACCAACTGGGCTACCCCCCTGGTACTCCTCAGCTGTCCGTGGCCAGGACCAGGCCCTAGACCACCTAGGCGCCACTGGTCCTGGCCTAACCACAGAGTGGGGGGTAGTAACCCCTGGCACATAGTGACCATTTTCCACTCTACCCCTCATCAGGGTAGTTCTAAACTGCCACTGATCCTCCAGCCTAGGGTCCGTACTCTCAGACTGACCAAAAGTCACGGGTGAGGCTCTCCTCCCCCTACCTCTTCTCCTAGGGTTCCGCCCTCTCTTCCTCTGAGAGGCGACCCCGTAACATAACTCACCAACCAGCTCAGGACCCCTCCCTGAGAACTGGTCTCCCAACCTAGGGTTTACCCCCTCAGGTTGCACCGGGGTCAGAGGTGGGCTCTCCCACCCTCTGCACCCCCTTCCAGAGTCCTGCTCCCTACCAACTGGGGCGGTTTCTCTGGAAGAAGAACCGGTCAGGACACTTGTTACAGTAGTCAGACCCTTCAGGTCAGGCTGCTCCTGAACCTGGCCTTCCAGCCTCCGGTCTAAAACCTTCGGTGGAATAATTGCCTGGCACTCCAGGACTTCTGGGGATTTACACACCATCCCCCCGAGAGTAACATATGCCTCATATGTTGCATGACCGTCTGCCTGGCGCAGATCTCCCGTCCCCTGTCCACCTGACAGTGCGCGAAGATCCCCCAGGCCAGACGTGTAGTCGCCATGGTCACTTCTAGGGGACTCAGCCCTCCCGGCTGGTCTCTGACCCACTGGCTCCTCCACCGGGGAACACAGCCCCATGCCACTCCTCTCGCTGGACTTCTGTACCCTCCCTACTGGAGCGGTACTGCCAGACACTAGAACCACAGGAGCCCTGTTTACAGGCGCTCCCGGTCCTCTACTCACTAGGTGATCCTCCTCAAATGGGCTAACAGGACAGCCTAGGTCCCCAACTTGGTGTTCCCTCCTGAAACCACCCAAGTCTGGAGGCAGGGTTTCGTACGTCTGGGGACCCTCGGTCACCCACTTACTCCCGCTCCACTGAGCCAGGCCGTAAGCCCCTACACCCTCCTCGCTACCCTGGGACCTAGCTGGGCTACACGGAGCCTCTTCCACCACGCTGGGCTGGAAGGTACCTGAACCACAACTGGAGTCACTAGTGTGGGAAGCACTATCCCATTCCTCATCATAACTGGGGGCCTGTTCCCATCGGTCTGCTTCCGCTGCCAGCTCCCACGGATCAGTGTGCCCCCAAGCTAACAGGTGTTGGCGCAACTCGGGATAAAAACTACTGGATAGCTGCTCTCTGATGAGCAGATCATACAGTTTTTCAAAATCCTCCTTCGTGCTACCCCATACCCAATCAAACAGTGCATCCTCGCATTCCTCCACAAACTTCTCCCAAGACTGGTGAGGCAGCTTCTTCCTGCCCCTGAACTTCAACCTACATTCCTCCTCCCGGGAACTAGGTACCATACTGGGGGAACTGGGAATGGGACTCTCTGCACTGGTCTCTCTATTGCTGCCACCACTGGACTCAACCCTCCCTGGGGAGCCCAGAAAACTACCACTGCGCTCTGGGGACAACTTACCCTCCAGAGCTAATCTCTCCCTGGCGAAGGCCCTCTCAGCCTCCGCCATTCTCTCCTCCGCTAAGACCCTCTCGGTCTCCAGCTTTTTCTCTGCCATAGTCAGCTGCGCCATCCCCCAGGCATGCTTTAACCTGAGCTTCTCCATGGCCAGCTGATGCTCCCTCTCTTCCCTCCTATCTACCCACTCCTCTGGGGACAGGGACAGGGATGGGGTGCTGCTCCTGACACTGGACCCAGCAAGGGACTCCCTATCTATGGGGTCTTCACTTTCTACTGGGGTCCCTGTCAGGTAACCTTCCTCCTCCTCAGATTCCTCAGGGCTCCCCTCAGACCCACCACCCTCTCGGCGTGCGGCCCGGGCCCTATCTTCCTCGCTGCGCTCCCGCTCCCACTCCTCCTTTTGCCAAAGGATCAGGTTGTCCCTCAGTTTGGACTGGGTATCTGACTCACCCACCTCTATGTCCCTCTCCTCACAGAACCTTACCAGCTCCAACCTACTGTACCTAAACAGACTACAGAAGTTAAAAGCAGGCTCCATTTTGGCGGACGTTCCTGAGAAGAGTTCAACACACGGAACCTGGGGGTCGGAGCTACACAGGAGTACACAATTCACAAAAGGTTTCAGTGAGCTCTCTATCCTGGAGACCTCACACTCACTGTCTAGTGCCCCACACACCATCCACACACAACCCTCCCCTCGGACTGGTAAGGCAGTTTCTACCACCCCTGATCCCTCAACCTGACCACCACGTGACACAGGTACCAAACTCTGGGCGCAGGGCGGGGGACAAATGTACTGGACACAATTACACAATGATACCTTCAGGAGAAGAAATAAAGGAACTTCAAAACAATAATCCCTAAAATGTGATTTATCTAATGCAGAGTTTTGTGGTGTAGCCAGTCGCTGCTGCGGTACAGCGCAAACGCAAGTCCAAATCCCACCGCTGATCACCAATGTTAGACCTGGCGGTTTCGGGTTGGCTAAGGCTTGCGCCAAAATCAGGCAGAAACCACCACTCTAGTCAGGGCATGGAAGTTACACGCCAAAGATAACCCCTGCTCACCCCCTTGGTAGCTTGGCACGAGCAGTCAGGCTTATCTCTGAGGCGATGTGTAAAGCGTTTGCGTGCGCACCCAGCAACAACACCCAAGGCCCACCACAAAGGAAACTCCACACAAGGTATTCTATAAAAATAACCTTTGTATTATACACAACACATTAGATAAAAATACACACTTTACAATGTGCCAACAGGCACGGGCAGAATTTACAAGGGATTATGTACAAGACAGGGCCACCTGGACCACTGTCAGGAATTAGCACTTTTTAGATATTTAGCACACAAAATATATAAAATCACTGTAGCACAAAAATAATCTGTATAGCACACAACCAGTACTTACTGGTATCGGGGAAGTACCACCTACGTAACCCTAACTACTTTAGGAGACTGTCACGCAGGGAACTAGAACCTCACTAGCACCACCTGTACTAGGAGGAAGCAACAACCACCTACGTATCACAACACCTGTAGGGGTAATAGAACGTTACACATGATGCTTCACATTCAGAGGTGTATGGAAGGAAAACACATGATGCCTAAAACATTCAGAGGTGTAAAAAGCAATGGCACATGATGCATCAACACACATTCAGAGGTGCAAGGAAGGAACACAATTGCGCAAAACTCCTATGCCACCACCTGTGGCAGTCCCTGGGCCAACTGGCCTGGAAGGGGCTAGGACGCTCTGCGTTCAACAAAGTCAGGCTGCGCCAGCTGCGCAGACTAGAACAAGAATGGTCCCCCACCTAAACGTGGCAGCTGCCCACTAAGTGCTGGGCAGCTGGAAAACGAACTTCAGGCACTCTGCGTGCCTCTGGAGCCCTCTCTGGGCTGTGACCATTTAAAATATGCCCCCTAGAGCCTTCGCGGCTCAGCACCACGTTGGAGCCTCACTGGGCTCTAGAAGCGATACTTTGCCCCTCCGGTGGAGCCTCACGGGGCTCGTAGATACCGCACCGACTGCCTTTGAGAGCCTCACAGGCTCGGGAAATACTGTCTCCCCGGGTTGGAGCCTCACTGGGCTCGTGAGCACTGCCACCCGTTGGAGCCTCACTGGGCTCGTGAGCACTGCCTCCGCCCTCCCCAGCAAGTGCGCGGAGTCCCCCAGCCCTCGCAATCACTCACCAGGCTGTCTGCAGGGGACTCCCGCGTTGGCTGCTTTCTCTCTCTGCTCCGGCGGACTCCGGGGCAGGCACCGACAATGTGCCTCGCGCCCTCCTCCGCTCCAGCTCCGGCCGTCCTCGTCACTCTCCTAAGTACCCCGGGGCGCAGGGTAGGCTCCTGCCTACTCCGGGGGTTAAGCAGCCGCGCCGCTTCGGTAGGAGGTGGAGTAGGCTCCCGCCCTCCTCTTCTCAGTTCCGGTTGTCCCGGAGGCCCGCCCACAGCCCGCCTGACTTCCGGTCCGGGCTGCGGCGGTGATTCTCGTCCACAGCGGCAATGAGGGGTCGGCTCCCTCGTAACGAACACAACGGCGGGGTGGGCACCCGCCGACCTGGTCAAAACACGGCAGAATCGCGGGGTGGGCACCCGCTACCAGAATCACAGCGCTCCTAGCGCTATAAGGTAAACCAGCGCTCCCAGCGCTACAAAGGTAGCTAAGTTCAGGAAGACAGCGCGCCCAGCGCTATAAAGTCCAGAAAGCGCTCCCAGGCGCCACAAGCAATGTCCAGCCACCAAAAAGGTCCTTCAGAGAGCAGGGGGCAAAGGCTGGGCCCAGAGCCAGCTCACAGGGCCCTCCAGCAGGGAGGCAGTCCCCAGTGGCGGTCTCTCCTGGCGCCCAGCAGCAGCAGGCCCCCCCTCAAGTGGATCCTGGAAGAGAACAAAATGAAAGGGGACACAGCCCCTTTTTATACAGTACAAGGCTTTGTCTAAGGTGCAGGGAAGGGGCGAACCAGTTCCAACAGGTTCCTGAGCACTTTGTTTTGCTCAGCCCCTCTCCCTATTCACTGGCAGGGCTAGGGTCATTAGACGCACCACAGGGGCCGGCGCCAGCATTGTGTGGGGGAATCCCTGTCCTATTCAGGACCCAGGTATACTCCTCCCCAGCCATCAGCATGCTAACTCCCCATTCACCACTGGGTGACTCCTCCTGACTCTGGGGAATTCCCTAGTCCGTCACCTGACCTCACCAGCCAATCGCCAGACAAGCCACACATTTCAGACTGCACACTGAAGTGCCCACTTCTAGAAGTGGCACTTCCACACCAGGTACATGCACGCCGCACACATCAATGCGCAGCATTCACTCCCACGAGTCCGCACATACCAAACACGGACCTGCACACCCCACGCATCAGGAACTACCGGGACACATACATTCCCCCATGCATTCCTATGGGAGGGCAGGCCAACCTCACAACACGCACGCACTTTACCCTGAGACACAGCGATAAAGTGCGCAGAAACCAAAATCCATTACACCAAGTCACAATATTAAGCAAAAAGTCTCGGGGGTGAACCTGCCAGAAGGGCCAAGTCCAACAGGCAGTATAGGGGCTCGTTCTGGGGGTGGGGTTTCAGGGTTTAGGGAAGAGCAGTGGTGTTCGGGCATTGTAGGTGGTAGTGCTTGTTTTTCAGGATTTAGTGTAGAGCAGTGGTGTTCGGGCAGTGTAGGGGGACGTACTGGGGGTGGTGTTTCAGGGTTTAGTGCTGAGCAGTGGTGTTCGGGCAGTGTTGGGGGTCTTGCTGGGGATGGTGTTTCAGGGTTTAGGGCAGTGCAGTGGTGTTCGGGCAGTGTAGTGGTTCGTGGTGGAGGTGGTGTTTCAGGGTTTTAGGGCAGGAGCAGTGGTGTTCAGGCAGTGTAGGGGGTCTTGCTGGGGGTGAGGTTTCAGGGATTAGGGCAGAGCAGGGGTGTTCGGGCAGTGTAGGTGGTAGTGCTGGTTTTTCAGGTTTTAGTGTAGAGCAGTGGTGTTCGGGCAGTGTAGGGGGACGTACTGGGGTGGTATTTAAGGGTTTAGTGCTGAGCAGTGGTGTTCGGGCAGTGTTGGGGGTCTTGCTGGTGATGGTGTTTCAGGGTTTAGGGCAGTGCAGTGGTGTTCTAGCAGTGTAGTGGGTCGTGGTGGAGGTGGTGTTTCAGGGTTTTAGGGCAGGGCAGTGGTGTTCGGGCAGGTAAGGGGGTCGTGCAGGGGCTGGTGTTTCAGGGTTTAGGGCAGTGCAGTGGTGTTTGGGGAGTGTAGGGGATCGTGCTGGGGCTGGTGTTTCAGTGTTATGTCAGTGCAGTGGTGTTCGGGCAGTGTAGGGGGTCATGCTGGGACTGGTGTTTGAGGGTTTAGGGCAGTGCAGTGGTGTTCGGGCAGTGTAGAGGGTCATGCTGGGGGTGGTGTTTCAGGGTTTAGGGTAGAGCAGTGGTGTTCGGGCAATTTAGGGTCTCGTGCTGTGACTGGTGTTTGAGGGTTTAGGGCAGTGCAGTGGTGTTCGGGCAGTGTAGAGGGTCATGCTGGGGGTGGTGTTTCAGGGTTTAGGGCTGAGCAGTGGTGTTCGGGCAGTTTAGGGTCTCGTGCTGCTGTTGGTGTTTCAGGATTTAGGGCAGAGCAGTGGTGTTCGGCCAGTGTAGAGTGACGTGCTGTGGCTGGTGTTTCATGGTTTAGGGCAGAGCACTTGTGTTCGGGCAGTGTAGGGGGTCATGCTGGGAGTGGTGTTTCAGGGTTTAGAGCAGTGCAGTGGTGTTCAGGCAGTGTAGGGGGACGTGCTGGGGTGGTGTTTTAGGGTTTAGGGCACAGCAGTGGTGTTCGGGCAGTCTAGGGGGTCATGCAGGGGGTGGTGTTTCAGGGTTTAGGGCAGTGCAGTGGTTCGGGCAGAGTAGGGGGTCATGCAGGGGGTGTTGTTTCAGGGTTTAGGGCAGTGCAGGTGTTTTTGGGCAGTGTAGGTGGTCTTGCTGGGGTGGTGTTTCAGGGTTTAGGGCAGTGGTGTTCGGGAAGTGTAGGGGGTCTTGCTGGGGCTGGTGTTTCAGGGTTTAGGGCGGTGCAGTAGTTTTAGGGCAGTGTAGGGGGTCATACTGGAGGTGGTGTTTCAGGGTTTAGGGCAGTGCAGTGGTGTGCAGGCAGTGTGAAGGGTCATGCTGGGGCTGGTCTTTTAGGGATTATGGCAGAGCAGTGGTGTTCTGGCAGTGTAGTGGGACGTACTGGGGGTGGTGTTTTAGGGTTTAGGGCAGAGCAGTGGTGTTAGGGCAGCGTAGGGGGTCGTGCTGGGACTGGTGTTTCAGTTTTAGGGCAGTGCAGTTGTGTACGGGCCTTGTAGGGGGTCATGCTGGGGCTGGTGATTCAGGGTTTAGGGCAGTGCAGTGGTGTTCGGGCAGTGTAGGGGGTCATGCTGGGGCTGGTGTTTTAGGGTTTAGGCTAGAGCAGTGGTGTTCGGCAGTGTAGGTGGACTTCCTGGGGATGGTGTTTCAGGGTTTAGGGCAGTGCAGTGGTGTTAGAGCAGCGTTGGAGATGTGGTGGAGGTGGTGTTTCAGGGTTTAGGGCTATGCAGTGAGGTTCGGGCAGTGTAGGGGGTCGTGCTGGGGCTGGTGTTTCAGTGTTTAGGGCAGTGCAGTGGTATTCGAGCAGTGTAGGGGTCGTGCTGGGGCTGGTGTTTCAGGGTTTAGGGCAGTGCAGTGGTGTTCAGGTAGTGTAGGGGGTCATGGTGGGGCTGGTGTTTCAGGGTTTAGGGCACTGCAGTGGTGTTCGGGTAGTGTAGGGGTCATGCTGGGGCTGGTGTTTCAGGGTTTAGGGCAGTGCAGTAGTGTTCGGGCAGTGTAGGGGGTCGTGGTGGAGGTGGTGTTTCAGGGTTGAGGGCAGTGCAGTGGTGTTCGGGCAGTGTAGGGGTACATGCTGGGGGTGGTGTTTTAGGGTTTAGGGCACAGCAGTGGTGTTCGGGCTGTCTAGGGGGTCATGCAGGGTGTGGTGTTTCAGGGTTTGGGGCAGTGCAGTGGTTCGGGCAGAGTAGGGGGTCATGCAGGGAGTGTTGTTTCAGGGTTTAGGGCAGTGCAGGTGTTTTCGGGCAGTGTAGGGGGTCTTGCTGGGGTGGTGTTTCAGGGTTTAGGGCAGTGGTGTTCGGGCAGTGTAGGGGGTCTTGCTGGGGCTGGTGTTTCAGGGTTTAGGGCAGTGCAGTAGTTTTCGGGCAGTGTAGGGGGTCATACTGGAGGTGGTGTTTCAGGGTTTAGGGCAGTGCAGTGGTGTGCTGGCAATGTGAAGGGTCATGCTGGGGCTGGTGTTTTAGGGATTATGGCAGAGCAGTGGTGTTTGGGCAGTGTAGGGGGTCATGCTCAGGTTGGTGTTTCAGGATTTAGGGCAGAGCAGTGGTGTTCGGGCAGTGTAGGGGGGAACGTACTGGGGGTGGTGTTTTAGGGTTTAGGGCAGAGCAGTGGTGTTCGGGCAGTGTAGGAGGTCGTGCTGGGGCTGGTGTTTCGGGGTTTAGGTCGGTGCAGTGGTGTTCGGGCAGTTAGGGGGTCGTGCTGGGGCTGGTGTTTCAGGGTTTAGGTCGGTGCAGTGGTGTTCGGGCAGTGTAGGGGATCGTGCTGGGGTGATGTTTCTGGGTTTAGGGCAGTGCAGTGGTGTTCAGTGAGTGTAGGGGATTGTGCTGGGGCTGGTGTGTCAGGGTTTAGGGCAGTGCACTGGTGTTCGGGCAGTGCATGGGATCATGCTGGGGCTGGTGTTTCAGGGTTTAGGGCAGTGCAGTGGTGTTTGGTTGTGTAGGTGTCATGGTGGGGCTCGTGTTTCAGGGTTTAGTGCAGTGCAGTGGTGTTCAGGTAGTGTAGGAGGTCGTGCTGGGGCTGGTGTTGCAGGGTTTAGGGCAGTGCAGTGTTGTTTTGGCAGTGTAGGGGGTCAAGCTGGGGCTGGTGTTTCAGTGTATAGGGCAGTGCAGTGGTGTTCAGGCAGTGTAGGGGGTCGTGCTGGGGCTGGTGTTTCAGGTTTTAGGTCGGTGCAGTGGTGTTCGGGCAGAGTAGGGGGTTGTGCAGGGGGTGGTGTTTCAGGCTTTAGGGCAGTGCAGTTGTTTTCGGGCAGTGTAGGGGGATGTACTGGGGGTGGTGTTTCAGGTTTTAGGGCAGTGCAGTGGTGTTCGGGCAGTGTGGGGGGTCGTGCTGGGGCTAATGTTTCAGGGTTTAGGGCAGAGCAGTGGTGTTCAGGCAGTGTAGGGGGTCGTGCTGGGGCTGGTGTTTCAGGGTTTAAGGCAGTGCAGTGGTGTTCGGGCTGTTTAGGGTGTCATGCTGGGGGTGGTGCTTCAGGGTTTAGGGCAGAACAGTGGTGTATGGGCAGTTTAGGGTGTCGTGCTGGTGTTTCAGGATTTTGGGCAGAGCAGTGGTGTTCGGGCAGTGTAGGGGGTCATGCAGGGGGATGGTGTTTCAGGGTTTAGGGCAGTGCAGTGGTGTTCGGGCAGTGTAGGGGGTCATGCAGGGGGATGGTGTTTCAGGGTTTAGGGCAGTGCAGTGGTGTTCGGGCAGTGTAGCGGGTCGTGCTGGGTGTGGTGTTTCAGGGTTTAGGGCAGTGCAGTGGTGTTCAGGCAGTGTGAGGGGTCGTGCTGGGGCTGGTGTTTTAGGGATTAGGGCAGTGCAGTGGTGTTCGGGCAGTGTAGGGGGTTGTGCTGGTGCTGGTTTTTCAGGATTTAGGGTAGAGCAGTGGTGTTCGGGCAGTGTAGGGGGACGTACTCGGGGTGGTATTTCAGGGTTTATTGCTGAGCAGTGGTGTTCGGGCAGTGTAGGGGGTCTTGCTGGGGATGGTGTTTCAGGGTTTAGGGCAGTGCAGTGGTGTTTGGGCAATGTAGTGGGTCGTGGTGGAGGTGGTGTTTCAGGGTTTTAGGGCAGGGCAGGGGTGTTCGGGCAGTGTAGGGGGCCGTGCTGGGGGTGGTGTTTCAGGGTTTAGGGCAGTGCAGTGGTGCTCGTGGAGTGTAGGGGATCGTGCTGGGGCTGGTGTTTCAGGGTTACGGAAGTGCAGTGGTGTTCGGGCAGTGTAGGGGGTCGTGCTGGGGCTCGTCATTCAGGGTTTAGGGCAGTGCAGTGGTGTTCAGGCAGTATAAGGGGTCATGCTGGGGCTGGTGTTTCAGTGTTTAGGGCAGTGCAGTGGTGTTTAGGCAGTGTAGAGGGTCGTGCTGGGGCTGGTATTTCAGGTTTTAGGGCAGTGCAGTGGTGTTCATGCAGTGTAGTGTGTCGTGCTGGGGGTGGTTTTTCAGGGTTTAGGGCAGAGCAGTGGTGTTCGGCCAGTGTAGGGGGACGTGCTGGGGATGGTGTTTTAGGGTTTAGGGCAGATCAGTGGTGTTCGACCAGTGTAGGGGTCGTGCTGGGGGTGGTGTTTCAGGGTTTAGGGCAGTGCAGGGGTGTTCAGGCAGTGTAGGGGTACATGCTGGGGGTGATGTTTTAGGGTTTAGGGCACAGCAGTGGTGTTCGGGCTGTCTAGGGGGTCATGCAGGGTGTGGTGTTTCAGGGTTTAGGGCAGTGCAGTGGTTCTGGCAGAGTAGGGGGGTCATGCAGGGAGTGTTGTTTCAGGGTTTAGGGCAGTGCAGGTGTTTTCGGGCAGTGTAGGGGGTCTTGCTGGGGTGGTGTTTCAGGGTTTAGGGCAGTGGTGTTCGGGCAGTGTAGGAGGTCGTGCTGGGGCTAATGTTTCAGGGTTTAGGGCAGAGCAGTGGTGTTCAGGCAGTGTAGGGGGTCATGCTGGGGCTGGTGTTTCAGGGTTTAGGGCAGTGCAGTGGTGTTCGGGCTGTTTAGGGTGTCGTGCTGGGGCTTGTGTTTCAGGGTTTAGGGCAGTGCAGTGGTGTTCGGGCAGTGTAGGGGTCGTGCTGGGGGTGGTGTTTCAGGGTTTAGAGCAGTGCAGTGGTGTTTGGGCAGTGTAGGGGATCTTTCTAGGGCTGGTGTTTCAGGGTTTAGGGCAGTGCAGTGGTGTTCGGACAGTGTAGGGGGTCTTGCTGGGGCTGGTGTTTCAGGGTTTAGGGCAGTGCAGTGGTGTTCGGGCAGTATAGGGGCTCTTTCTGGGGGTGGGGTTTCAGGGTTTAGGGAAGAGCAGTGGTGTTCGGGCATTGTAGGTGGTAGTGCTGGTTTTTCAGGATTTAGTGTAGAGCAGTGGTGTTCGGGCAGTGTAGGGGGACGTACTGGGGGTGGTGTTTCAGGGTTTAGTGCTGAGCAGTGGTGTTCGGGAAGTGTTGGGGGTCTTGCTGGGGATGGTGTTTCAGGGTTTAGGGCAGTGCAGTGGTGTTCGGGCAGTGTAGTGGTTCGTGGTGGAGGTGGTGTTTCAGGGTTTTAGGGCAGGGCAGTGGTGTTCAGGCAGTGTAGGGGGTCGTGCTGGGGGTGGGGTTTCAGGGATTAGGGCAGAGCAGGGGTGTTCGGGCAGTGTAGGTGGTAGTGCTGGTTTTTCAGGTTTTAGTGTAGAGCAGTGGTGTTCGGGCAGTGTAGGGGGACGTACTGGGGTGGTATTTAAGGGTTTAGTGCTGAGCAGTGGTGTTCGGGCAGTGTTGGGGGTCTTGCTGGTGATGGTGTTTCAGGGTTTAGGGCAGTGCAGTGGTGTTCTAGCAGTGTAGTGGGTCGTGGTGGAGGTGGTGTTTCAGGGTTTTAGGGCAGTGCAGTGGTGTTTGGGGAGTGTAGGGGATCGTGCTGGGGCTGGTGTTTCAGTGTTATGTCAGTGCAGTGGTGTTCGGGCAGTGTAGGGGGTCATGCTGGGACTGGTGTTTGAGGGTTTAGGGCAGTGCAGTGGTGTTCGGGCAGTGTAGAGGGTCATGCTGGGGGTGGTGTTTCAGGGTTTAGGGTAGAGCAGTGGTGTTCGGGCAGTTTAGGGTCTCGTGCTGTGACTGGTGTTTTAGGGGGATTAGGGCAGTGCAGTGGTGTTCGGGCAGTGTAGAGGGTCATGCTGGGGGTGGTGTTTCAGGGTTTAGGGCTGAGCAGTGGTGTTCGGGCAGTTTAGGGTCTCGTGCTGCTGTTGGTGTTTCAGGATTTAGGGCAGAGCAGTGGTGTTCGGCCAGTGTAGAGTGACGTGCTGTGGCTGGTGTTTCATGGTTTAGGGCAGAGCACTTGTGTTCGGGCAGTGTAGGGGGTCATGCTGGGAGTGGTGTTTCAGGGTTTAGAGCAGTGCAGTGGTGTTCAGGCAGTGTAGGGGGACGTGCTGGGGGTGGTGTTTTAGGGTTTAGGGCACAGCAGTGGTGTTCGGGCAGTCTAGGGGGTCATGCAGGGGGTGGTGTTTCAGGGTTTAGGGCAGTGCAGTGGTTCGGGCAGAGTAGGGGGTCATGCAGGGGGTGTTGTTTCAGGGTTTAGTGCAGTGCAGGTGTTTTTGGGCAGTGTAGGTGGTCTTGCTGGGGTGGTGTTTCAGGGTTTAGGGCAGTGGTGTTTGGGAAGTGTAGGGGGTCTTGCTGGGGCTGGTTTTTCAGGGTTTAGGGCGGTGCAGTAGTTTTCGGGCAGTGTAGGGGGTCATACTGGAGGTGGTGTTTCAGGGTTTAGGGCAGTGCAGTGGTGTGCAGGCAGTGTGAAGGGTCATGCTGGGGCTGGTCTTTTAGGGATTATGGCAGAGCAGTGGTGTTCTGGCAGTGTAGTGGGACGTACTGGGGGTGGTGTTTTAGGGTTTAGGGCAGAGCAGTGGTGTTAGGGCAGCGTAGGGGGTCGTGCTGGGACTGGTGTTTCAGTGTTTAGGGCAGTGCAGTGGTGTACGGGCCTTGTAGGGGGTCATGCTGGGGCTGGTGATTCAGGGTTTAGAGCAGTGCAGTGGTGTTCGGGCAGTGTAGGGGGTCATGCTGGGGCTGGTGTTTCAGGGTTTAGGCTAGAGCAGTGGTGTTCGGCAGTGTAGGTGGACTTCCTGGGGATGGTGTTTCAGGGTTTAGGGCAGTGCAGTGGTGTTAGAGCAGTGTTGGGGATGTGGTGGAGGTGGTGTTTCAGGGTTTAGGGCTATGCAGTGAGGTTCGGGCAGTGTAGGGGGTCGTGCTGGGGCTGGTGTTTCAGTGTTTAGGGCAGTGCAGTGGTATTCGAGCAGTGTAGGGGGTCGTGCTGGGGCTGGTGTTTCAGGGTTTAGGGCAGTGCAGTGGTGTTCAGGTAGTGTAGGGGGTCATGGTGGGGCTGGTATTTCAGGGTTTAGGGCAGTGCAGTAGTGTTCGGGCAGTGTAGGGAGTCGTGGTGGAGGTGGTGTTTCAGGGTTGAGGGCACTGCAGTGGTGTTCGGGTAGTGTAGGGGTCATGCTGGGGCTGGTGTTTCAGGGTTTAGGGCAGTGCAGTAGTGTTCGGGCAGTGTAGGGAGTCGTGGTGGAGGTGGTGTTTCAGGGTTGAGGGCAGTGCAGTGGTGTTCAGGCAGTGTAGGGGTACATGCTGGGGGTGGTGTTTTAGGGTTTAGGGCACAGCAGTGGTGTTCGGGCTGTCTAGGGGTCATGCAGGGTGTGGTGTTTCAGGGTTTAGGGCAGTGCAGTGGTTCGGGCAGAGTAGGGGGTCATGCAGGGAGTGTTGTTTCAGGGTTTAGAGCAGTGCAGGTGTTTTCGGACAGTGTAGGGGGTCTTGCTGGGGTGGTGTTTCAGGGTTTAGGGCAGTGGTGTTCGGGCAGTGTAGGGGGTCTTGCTGGGGCTGGTGTTTCAGGGTTTAGGGCAGTGCAGTAGTTTTCGGGCAGTGTAGGGGGTCATACGGGAGGTGGTGTTTCAGGGTTTAGGGCAGTGCAGTGGTGTGCTGGCAATGTGAAGGGTCATGCTGGGGCTGGTGTTTTAGGGATTATGGCAGAGCAGTGGTGTTTGGGCAGTGTAGGGGGTCATGCTCAGGTTGGTGTTTCAGGATTTAGGGCAGAGCAGTGGTGTTCGGGCAGTGTAGGGGGGAACGTACTGGGGGTGGTGTTTTAGGGTTTAGGGCAGAGCAGTGGTGTTCGGGCAGTGTAGGAGGTCGTGCTGGGGCTGGTGTTTCGGGGTTGAGGTCGGTGCAGTGGTGTTCGGGCAGTTAGGGGGTCGTGCTGGGGCTGGTGTTTCAGGGTTTAGGTAGATGCAGTGGTGTTCGGGCAGTGTAGGGGATCATGCTGGGGTGATGTTTCTGGGTTTAGGGCAGTGCAGTGGTGTTCAGTGAGTGTAGGGGATTGTGCTGGGGCTGGTGTGTCAGGGTTTAGGGCAGTGCACTGGTGTTCGGGCAGTGTATGGGATCATGCTGGGGCTGGTGTTTCAGGGTTTAGGGCAGTGCAGTGGTGTTTGGTTGTGTAGGTGTCATGGTGGGGCTCGTGTTTCAGGGTTTAGTGCAGTGCAGTGGTGTTCAGGTAGTGTAGGAGGTCGTGCTGGGGCTGGTGTTGCAGGGTTTAGGGCAGTGCACTGGTGTTCGGGCAGTGTATGGGATCATGCTGGGGCTGGTGTTTCAGGGTTTAGGGCAGTGCAGTGGTGTTTGGTTGTGTAGGTGTCATGGTGGGGCTCGTGTTTCAGGGTTTAGTGCAGTGCAGTGGTGTTCAGGTAGTGTAGGAGGTCGTGCTGGGGCTGGTGTTGCAGGGTTTAGGGCAGTGCAGTGGTGTTCAGGCAGTGTAGGGGGTCGTGCTGGGGCTGGTGTTTCAGGTTTTAGGTCGGTGCAGTGGTGTTCGGGCAGAGTAGGGGGTTGTGCAGGGGGTGGTGTTTCAGGCTTTAGGGCAGTGCAGTTGTTTTCGGGCAGTGTAGGGGGATGTACTGGGGGTGGTGTTTCAGGTTTTAGGGCAGTGCAGTGGTGTTCGGGCAGTGTGGGGGGTCGTGCTGGGGCTAATGTTTCAGGGTTTAGGGCAGAGCAGTGGTGTTCAGGCAGTGTAGGGGGTCCTGCTGGGGCTGGTGTTTCAGGGTTTAGGGCAGTGCAGTGGTGTTCGGGCTGTTTAGGGTGTCGTGCTGGGGGTGGTGCTCCAGGGTTTAGGGCAGAACAGTGGTGTTCGGGCAGTTTAGGGTGTCGTGCTGGTGTTTCAGGATTTTGGGCAGAGCAGTGGTGTTCGGGCAGTGTAGGGGGTCATGCAGGGGGATGGTGTTTCAGGGTTTAGGGCAGTGCAGTGGTGTTCGGGCAGTGTAGGGGGTCATGCAGGGGGATGGTGTTTCAGGGTTTAGGGCAGTGCAGTGGTGTTCGGGCAGTGTAGCGGGTCGTGCTGGGTGTGGCGTTTCAGGGTTTAGGGCAGTGCAGTGGTGTTCAGGCAGTGTGAGGGGTCGTGCTGGGGCTGGTGTTTTAGGGATTAGGGCAGTGCAGTGGTGTTCGGGCAGTGTAGGGGGTCGTGATGGGGGTGGGGTTTCAGGGTTTAGGGCAGAGCAGTGATGTTCGGGCAGTGTAGGGGGTTGTGCTGGTGCTGGTTTTTCAGGATTTAGGGTAGAGCAGTGGTGTTCGGGCAGTGTAGGGGGACGTACTGGGGGTGGTATTTCAGGGTTTATTGCTGAGCAGTGGTGTTCGGGCAGTGTAGGGGGTCTTGCTGGGGATGGTGTTTCAGGGTTTAGGGCAGTGCAGTGGTGTTTGGGCAATGTAGTGGGTCGTGGTGGAGGTGGTGTTTCAGGGTTTTAGGGCAGGGCAGGGGTATTCGGGCAGTGTAGGGGGCCGTGCTGGGGGTGGTGTTTCAGGGTTTAGGGCAGTGCAGTGGTGCTCGTGGAGTGTAGGGGATCGTGCTGGGGCTGGTGTTTCAGGGTTACGGAAGTGCAGTGGTGTTCGGGCAGTGTAGGGGGTCGTGCTGGGGCTGATGTTTAAGGGTTTAGGGCAGTGCAGTGGTGTTTGGGCACTGTAGGAGGTCAAGGTGGGGCTCGTCATTCAGGGTTTAGGGCAGTGCAGTGGTGTTCGGGCAGTATAAGGGGTCATGCTGGGGCTGGTGTTTCAGTGTTTAGGGCAGTGCAGTGGTGTTTAGGCAGTGTAGAGGGTCGTGCTGGGGCTGGTATTTCAGGTTTTAGGGCAGTGCAGTGGCGTTCGTGCAGTGTAGTGTGTCGTGCTGGGGGTGGTTTTTCAGGGTTTAGGGCAGAGCAGTGGTGTTCGACCAGTGTAGGGGTCGTGCTGGGGGTGGTGTTTCAGGGTTTAGGGCAGTGCAGGGGTGTTCAGGCAGTGTAGGGGTACATGCTGGGGGTGGTGTTTTAGGGTTTAGGGCACAGCAGTGGTGTTCGGGCTGTCTAGGGGGTCATGCAGGGTGTGGTGTTTCAGGGTTTAGGGCAGTGCAGTGGTTCGGGCAGAGTAGGGGGGTCATGCAGGGAGTGTTGTTTCAGGGTTTAGGGCAGTGCAGGTGTTTTCGGGCAGTGTAGGGGGTCTTGCTGGGGCTGGTGTTTCAGGGTTTAGGGCAGTGCAGTAGTTTTCGGGCAGTGTAGGGGGTCATACTGGAGGTGGTGTTTCAGGGTTTAGGGCAGTGCAGTGGTGTGCTGGCAATGTGAAGGGTCATGCTGGGGCTGGTGTTTTAGGGATTATGGCAGAGCAGTGGTGTTCGGGCAGTGTAGGGGGTCATGCTCAGGTTGGTGTTTCAGGATTTAGGGCAGAGCAGTGGTGTTCGGTGCAGTGTAGGGGGGAACGTACTGGGGGTGGTGTTTTAGGGTTTAGGGCAGAGCAGTGGTGTTCGGGCAGTGTAGGAGGTCGTGCTGGGGCTGGTGTTTCAGGGTTTAGGTCGGTGCAGTGGTGTTCGGGCAGTGTAGGGGGTCGTGCTGGGGCTGGTGTTTCAGGGTTTAGGTCGGTGCAGTGGTGTTCGGGCAGTGTAGGGGATCGTGCTTGGGTGATGTTTCTGGGTTTAGGGCAGTGCAGTGGTGTTCAGTGAGTGTAGGGGATCGTGCTGGGGCGGGTGTGTCAGGGTTTAGGGCAGTGCACTGGTGTTCGGGCAGTGTATGGGATCATGCTGGGGCTGGTGTTTCAGGGTTTAGGGCAGTGCAGTGGTGTTTGGTTGTGTAGGTGTCATGGTGGGGCTCGTGTTTCAGGGTTTAGTGCAGTGCAGTGGTGTTCAGGTAGTGTAGGAGGTCGTGTTGGGACTGGTGTTTCAGGGTTTAGGGCAGTGCAGTGGTGTTTGGGCAGTGTAGGGGGTCAAGCTGGGGCTGGTGTTTCAGTGTATAGGGCAGTGCAGTGGTGTTCAGGTAGTGTAGGGGGTCGTGCTGGGGCTGGTGTTTCAGGTTTTAGGTTGGTGCAGTGGTGTTCGGGCAGAATAGGGGGTTGTGCAGGGGGTGGTGTTTCAGGCTTTAGGGCAGTGCAGTTGTTTTCAGGCAGTGTAGGGGGATGTACTGGGGGTGGTGTTTCAGGTTTTAGGGCAGTGCAGTGGTGTTCGGGCAGTGTGGGGGGTCGTGCTGGGGCTAATGATTCAGGGTTTAGGGCAGAGCAGTGGTGTTCAGGCAGTATAGGGGGTCGTGCTGGGGCTGGTGTTTCAGGGTTTAGGGCAGTGCAGTGGTGTTCGGGCTGTTTAGGGTGTCGTGCTGGGGCTTGTGTTTCAGGGTTTAGGGCAGTGCAGTGGTGTTCTGGCAGTGTAGGGGTCGTGCTGGGGGTGGTGTTTCAGGGTTTAGAGCAGTGCAGTGGTGTTTGGGCAGTGTAGGGGATCTTTCTAGGGCTGGTGTTTCAGGGTTTAGGGCAGTGCAGTGGTGTTCGGACAGTGTAGGGGGTCTTGCTGGGGCTGGTGTTTCAGGGTTTAGGGCAGTGCAGTGGTGTTCGGGCAGTATAGGGGCTTGTTCTGGGGGTGGGGTTTCAGGGTTTAGGGAAGAGCAGTGGTGTTCGGGCATTGTAGGTGGTAGTGCTGGTTTTTCAGGATTTAGTGTAGAGCAGTGGTGTTCGGGCAGTGTAGGGGGACGTACTGGGGGTGGTGTTTCAGGGTATAGTGCTGAGCAGTGGTGTTCGGGCAGTGTTGGGGGTCTTGCTGGGGATGGTGTTTCAGGGTTTAGGGCAGTGCAGTGGTGTTCGGGCAGTGTAGTGGTTCATGGTGGAGGTGGTGTTTCAGGGTTTTAGGGCAGGGCAGTGGTGTTCAGGCAGTGTAGGGGGTCGTGCTGGGGGTGGGGTTTCAGGGATTAGGGCAGAGCAGGGGTGTTCGGGCAGTGTAGGTGGTAGTGCTGGTTTTTCAGGTTTTAGTGTAGAGCAGTGGTGTTCGGGCAGTGTAGGGGGACGTACTGGGGTGGTATTTAAGGGTTTAGTGCTGAGCAGTGGTGTTCGGGCAGTGTTGGGGGTCTTGCTGGTGATGGTTTTTCAGGGTTTAGGGCAGTGCAGTGGTGTTCTAGCAGTGTAGTGGGTCGTGGTGGAGGTGGTGTTTCAGGGTTTTAGGGCAGGGCAGTGGTGTTCGGGCAGGTAAGGGGGTCGTGCAGGGGCTGGTGTTTCAGGGTTTAGGGCAGTGCAGTGGTGTTTGGGGAGTGTAGGGGATCGTGCTGGGGCTGGTGTTTCAGTGTTATGTCAGTGCAGTGGTGTTTGGGCAGTGTAGGGGGTCATGCTGGGACTGGTGTTTGAGGGTTTAGGGCAGTGCAGTGGTGTTCGGGCAGTGTAGAGGGTCATGCTGGGGGTGGTGTTTCAGGGTTTAGGGCAGAGCAGTGGTGTTCGGGCAGTTTAGGGTCTCGTGCTGTGACTGGTGTTTGAGGGTTTAGGGCAGTGCAGTGGTGTTCGGGCAGTGTAGAGGGTCATGCTGGGGGTGGTGTTTCAGGGTTTAGGGCTGAGCAGTGGTGTTCGGGCAGTTTAGGGTCTCGTGCTGCTGTTGGTGTTTCAGGATTTAGGGCAGAGCAGTGGTGTTCGGCCAGTGTAGAGTGACGTGCTGTGGCTGGTGTTTCATGGTTTAGGGCAGAACACTTGTGTTCGGGCAGTGTAGGGGGTCATGCTGGGAGTGGTGTTTCAGGGTTTAGAGCAGTGCAGTGGTGTTCAGGCAGTGTAGGGGGACGTGCTGGGGGTGGTGTTTTAGGGTTTAGGGCACAGCAGTGGTGTTCGGGCAGTCTAGGGTGTCATGCAGGGGGTGGTGTTTCAGGGTTTAGGGCAGTGCAGTGGTTCGGGCAGAGTAGGGGGTCATGCAGGGGGTGTTGTTTCAGGGTTTAGGGCAGTGCAGGTGTTTTTGGGCAGTGTAGGTGGTCTTGCTGGGGTGGTGTTTCAGGGTTTAGGGCAGTGGTGTTCGGGAAGTGTAGGGGGTCTTGCTGGGGCTGGTGTTTCAGGGTTTAGGGCAGTGCAGTAGTTTTCGGGCAGTGTAGGGGGTCATACTGGAGGGGGTGTTTCAGGGTTTAGGGCAGTGCAGTGGTGTGCAGGCAGTGTGAAGGGTCATGCTGGGGCTGGTCTTTTAGGGATTATGGCAGAGCAGTGGTGTTCTGGCAGCGTAGGGGGTCGTGCTGGGACTGGTGTTTCAGTGTTTAGGGCAGTGCAGTGGTGTACGGGCCTTGTAGGGGGTCATGCTGGGGCTGGTGATTCAGGGTTTATGGCAGTGCACTGGTGTTCGGGCAGTGTATGGGATCATGCTGGGGCTGGTGTTTCAGGGTTTAGGGCAGTGCAGTGGTGTTTGGTTGTGTAGGTGTCATGGTGAGGCTCGTGTTTCAGGGTTTAGTGCAGTGCAGTGGTGTTCAGGTAGTGTAGGAGGTCGTGCTGGGACTGGTGTTTCAGGGTTTAGGGCAGTGCAGTGGTGTTTGGGCAGTGTAGGGGGTCAAGCTGGTGCTGGTGTTTCAGTGTTTAGGGCAGTGCAGTGGTGTTCAGGCAGTGTAGGGGGTCGTGCTGGGGCTGGTGTTTCAGGTTTTAGGTCGGTGCAGTGGTGTTCGGGCAGAGTAGGGGGTTGTGCAGGGGGTGGTGTTTCAGGCGTTAGGGCAGTGCAGTTGTTTTCGGGCAGTGTAGGGGGATGTACTGGGGGTGGTGTTTCAGGTTTTAGGGCAGTGCAGTGGTGTTCGGGCAGTGTGGGGGGTCGTGCTGGGGCTAATGTTTCAGGGTTTAGGGCAGAGCAGTGGTGTTCAGGCAGTGTAGGGGGTCGTGCTGGGGCTGGTGTTTCAGGGTTTAGGGCAGTGCAGTGGTGTTCGGGCTGTTTAGGGTGTCGTGCTGGGGCTTGTGTTTCAGGGTTTAGGGAAGTGCAGTGGTGTTCGGGCAGTGTAGGGGTCGTGCTGGGGGTGGTGTTTCAGGGTTTAGAGCAGTGCAGTGGTGTTTGCGCAGTGTAGGGGATCTTTCTAGGGCTGGTGTTTCAGGGTTTAGGGCAGTGCAGTGGTGTTCGGACAGTGTAGGGGGTCTTGCTGGGGCTGGTGTTTCAGTGTTTAGGGCAGTGCAGTGGTGTTCGGGCAGTATAGGGGCTCGTTTGGGGGTGGGGTTTCTGGGTTTAGGGCAGTGCAGTGGTGTTCAGTAAGTGTAGGGGATCGTGCTGGGGCTGGTGTGTCAGGGTTTAGGGCAGTGCACTGGTGTTCGGGAAGTGTATGGGATCATGCTGGGGCTGGTGTTTCAGGGTTTAGGGCAGTGCAGTGGTGTTTGGGCAGTGTAGGGGGTCAAGCTGGGGCTGGTGTTTCAGTGTATAGGGCAGTGCAGTGGTGTTCAGGCAGTGTAGGGAGTCGTGCTGGGGCTGGTGTTTCAGGTTTTAGGTCGGTGCAGTGGTGTTCGGGCAGAGTAGGGGGTTGTGCAGGGGGTGGTGTTTCAGGCTTTAGGGCAGTGCAGTTGTTTTCGGGCAGTGTAGGGGGATGTACTGGGGTGGTGTTTCAGGTTTTAGGTCAGTGCAGTGGTGTTCGGGCAGTGTGGGGGGTCGTGCTGGGGCTAATGTTTCAGGGTTTAGGGCAGAGCAGTGGTGTTCAGGCAGTGTAGGGGGTCGTGCTGGGGCTGGTGTTTCAGGGTTTAGGGCAGTGCAGTGGTGTTCGGGCTGTTTAGGGTGTCGTGCTGGGGCTTGTGTTTCAGGGTTTAGGGCAGTGCAGTGGTGTTCGGGCAGTGTAGGGGTCGTGCTGGGGGTGGTGTTTCAGGGTTTAGAGCAGTGCAGTGGTGTTTGGGCAGTGTAGGGGATCTTTCCAGGGCTGGTGTTTCAGGGTTTAGGGCAGTGCAGTGGTGTTCGGACAGTGTAGGGGGTCTTGCTGGGGCTGGTGTTTCAGGGTTTAGGGCAGTGCAGTGGTGTTCGGGCAGTATAAGGGCTCGTTCTGGGGGTGGGGTTTCAGGGTTTAGGGAAGAGCAGTGGTGTTCGGGCATTGTAGGTGGTAGTGCTGGTTTTTCAGGATTTAGTGTAGAGCAGTGGTGTTCGGGCAGTGTAGGGGGACGTACTGGGGGTGGTGTTTCAGGGTTCAGTGCTGAGCAGTGGTGTTCGGGCAGTGTTGGGGGTCTTGCTGGGGATGGTGTTTCAGGGTTTAGGGCAGTGCAGTGGTGTTCGGGCAGTGTAGTGGTTCGTGGTGGAGGTGGTGTTTCAGGGTTTTAGGGCAGGGCAGTGGTGTTCAGGCAGTGTAGGGGGTCGTGCTGGGGGTGGGGTTTCAGGGATTAGGGCAGAGCAGGGGTGTTCGGGCAGTGTAGGTGGTAGTGCTGGTTTTTCAGGGTTTAGTGCTGAGCAGTGGTGTTCGGGCAGTGTTGGGGGTCTTGCTGGTGATGGTGTTTCAGGGTTTAGGGCAGTGCAGTGGTGTTCTAGCAGTGTAGTGGGTCGTGGTGGAGGTGGTGTTTCAGGGTTTGAGGGCAGGGCAGTGGTGTTTGGGCAGGTAAGGGGGTCGTGCAGGGGCTGGTGTTTCAGGGTTTAGGGCAGTGCAGTGGTGTTTGGGGAGTGTAGGGGATCGTGCTGGGGCTGGTGATTCAGTGTTATGTCAGTGCAGTGGTGTTCGGGCAGTGTAGGGGGTCATGCTGGGACTGGTGTTTGAGGGTTTAGGGCAGTGCAGTGGTGTTCAGGCAGTGTAGAGGTTCATGCTGGGGGTGGTGTTTCAGGGTTTAGGGCAGAGCAGTGGTGTTCGGGCAGTTTAGGGTCTCGTGCTGTGACTGGTGTTTGAGGGTTTAGGGCAGTGCAGTGGTGTTCAGGCAGTGTAGAGGGTCATGCTGGGGGTGGTGTTTCAGGGTTTAGGGCTGAGCAGTTGTGTTCGGGCAGTTTAGGGTCTCGTGCTGCTGTTGGTGTTTCAGGATTTAGGGCAGAGCAGTGGTTTTCGGCCAGTGTAGAGTGACGTGCTGTGGCTGGTGTTTCATGGTTTAGGGCAGAGCACTTGTGTTCGGGCAGTGTAGGGGGTCATGCAGGGGGTGGTGTTTAGGGTTTAGGGCAGTGCAGTGGTTCGGGTAGAGTAGGGGGTCATGCAGGGGGTGTTGTTTCAGGGTTTAGGGCAGTGCAGGTGTTTTTGGGCAGTGTAGGTGGTCTTGCTGGGGTGGTGTTTCAGGGTTTAGGGCAGTGGCGTTCGGGAAGTGTAGGGGGTCTTGCTGGGGCTGGTGTTTCAGGGTTTAGGGCAGTGCAGTAGTTTTCGGGCAGTGTAGGGGGTTATACTGGAGGTGGTGTTTCAGGGTTTAGGGCAGTGCAGTGGTGTGCAGGCAGTGTGAAGGGTCATGCTGGGGCTGGTCTTTTAGGGATTATGGCAGAGCAGTGGTGTTCTGGCAGTGTAGTGGGACGTACTGGGGGTTGTGTTTTAGGGTCTAGGGCAGAGCAGTGGTGTTAGGGCAGCGTAGGGGGTCGTGCTGGGACTGGTGTTTCAGTGTTTAGGGCAGTGCAGTGGTGTACGGGCCTTGTAGGGGGTCATGCTGGGGCTGGTGATTCAGGGTTTAGGGCAGTGCAGTGGTGTTCGGGCAGTGTAGGGGGTCATGCTGGGGCTGGTGTTTCAGGGTTTAGGCTAGAGCAGTGGTGTTCGGCAGTGTAGGTGGACTTCCTGGGGATGGTGTTTCAGGGTTTAGGGCAGTGCAGTGGTGTTAGAGCAGTGTAGAGGATGTGGTGGAGGTGGTGTTTCAGAGTTTAGGGCTATGCAGTGAGGTTCGGGCAGTGTAGGGGGTCGTGCTGGGGCTGGTGTTTCAGTGTTTAGGGCAGTTCCTTCATGTTCGAGCAGTGTAGGGGGTCATGCTGGGGCTGGTGTTTCAGGGTTTAGGGCAGTGCAGTGGTGTTCAGGTAGTGGAGGGGGTCATGGTGGGGCTGGTGTTTCAGGGTTTAGGGCACTGCAGTGGTGTTCGGGTAGTGTAGGGGTCATGCTGGGGCTGGTGTTTCAGGGTTTAGGGCAGTGCAGTAGTGTTCGGGCAGTGTAGGGGGTCGTGGTGGAGGTGGTGTTTCAGGGTTGAGGGCAGTGCAGTGGTGTTCAGGCAGTGTAGGGGTACATGCTGGGGGTGGGTTTTTAGGGTTTAGGGCACAGCAGTGGTGTTCGGGGTGTCTAGGGGGTCATGCAGGGTGTGGTGTTTCAGGGTTTAGGGCAGTGCAGTGGTTCGGGCAGAGTAGGGGGTCATGCAGGGAGTGTTGTTTCAGGGTTTAGGGCAGTGCAGGTGTTTTCGGGCAGTGTATGGGGTCTTGCTGGGGTGGTGTTTCAGGGTTTAGGGCAGTGGTGTTCGGGCAGTGTAGGGGGTCTTGCTGGGGCTGGTGTTTCAGGGTTTAGGGCAGTGCAGTAGTTTTCGGGCAGTGTAGGGGGTCATACTGGAGGTGGTGTTTCAGGGTTTAGGGCAGTGCAGTGGTGTGCTGGCAATGTAAAGGGTCATGCTGGGGCTGGTGTTTTAGGGATTATGGCAGAGCAGTGGTGTTCGGGCAGTGTAGGGGGTCATGCTCAGGTTGGTGTTTCAGGATTAAGGGCAGAGCAGTGGTGTTCGGGCAGTGTAGGGGGGAAAGTACTGGGGGTGGTGTTTTAGGGTTTAGGGCAGAGCAGTGGTGTTCGGGCAGTGTAGGAGGTCGTGCTGGGGCTGGTGTTTCAGGGTTTAGGTCGGTGCAGTGGTGTTCGGGCAGTGTAGGGGATCGTGCTGGGGTGATGTTTCTGGGTTTAGGGCAGTGCAGTGGTGTTCAGTGAGTGTAGGGGATCGTGCTGGGGCTGGTGTGTCAGGGTTTAGGGCAGTGCACTGGTGTTCGGGCAGTGTATGGGATCATGCTGGGGTTTCAGGGTTTAGGGCAGTGCAGTGGTGTTTGGTTGTGTAGGTGTCATGGTGGGGCTCGTGTTTCAGGGTTTAGTGCAATGCAGTGGTGTTCAGGTAGTGTAGGAGGTCGTGCTGGGGCTAATGTTTCAGGGTTTAGGGCAGAGCAGTGGTGTTCAGGCAGTGTAGGGGGTCATGCTGGGGCTGGTGTTTCAGGGTTTAGGGCAGTGCAGTGGTGTTCGGGCTGTTTAGGGTGTCGTGCTGGGGCTTGTGTTTCAGGGTTTAGGGCAGTGCAGTGGTGTTCGGGCAGTGTAGGGGTCGTGCTGGGGGTGGTGTTTCAGGGTTTAGAGCAGTGCAGTGGTGTTTGGGCAGTGTAGGGGATCTTTCTAGGGCTGGTGTTTCAGGGTTTAGGGCAGTGCAGTGGTGTTCGGACAGTGTAGGGGGTCTTGCTGGGGCTGGTGTTTCAGGGTTTAGGGCAGTGCAGTGGTGTTCGGGCAGTATAGGGGCTCGTTCTGGGGGTGGGGTTTCAGGGTTTAGGGAAGAGCAGTGGTGTTCGGGCATTGTAGGTGGTAGTGCTGGTTTTTCAGGATTTAGTGTAGAGCAGTGGTGTTCGGGCAGTGTAGGGGGACGTACTGGGGGTGGTGTTTCAGGGTTTAGTGCTGAGCAGTGGTGTTCGGGCAGTGTTGGGGGTCTTGCTGGGGATGGTGTTTCAGGGTTTAGGGCAGTGCAGTGGTGTTCGGGCAGTGTAGTGGTTCGTGGTGGAGGTGGTGTTTCAGGGTTTTAGGGCAGGGCAGTGGTGTTCAGGCAGTGTAGGGGGTCGTGCTGGGGGTGGGGTTTCAGGGATTAGGGCAGAGCAGGAGTGTTCGGGCAGTGTAGGTGGTAGTGCTGGTTTTTCAGGTTTTAGTGTAGAGCAGTGGTGTTCGGGCAGTGTAGGGGGACGTACTGGGGTGGTATTTAAGGGTTTAGTGCTGAGCAGTGGTGTTCGGGCAGTGTTGGGGGTCTTGCTGGTGATGGTGTTTCAGGGTTTAGGGCAGTGCAGTGGTGTTCTAGCAGTGTAGTGGGTCGTGGTGGAGGTGGTGTTTCAGGGTTTTAGGGCAGGGCAGTGGTGTTCGGGCAGGTAAGGGGGTCGTGCAGGGGCTGGTGTTTCAGGGTTTAGGGCAGTGCAGTGGTGTTTGGGGAGTGTAGGGGATCGTGCTGGGGCTGGTGTTTCAGTGTTATGTCAGTGCAGTGGTGTTCGGGCAGTGTAGGGGGTCATGCTGGGACTGGTGTTTGAGGGTTTAGGGCAGTGCAGTGGTGTTCGGGCAGTGTAGAGGGTCATGCTGGGGGTGGTGTTTCAGGGTTTAGGGTAGAGCAGTGGTGTTCGGGCAGTTTAGGGTCTCGTGCTGTGACTGGTGTTTGAGGGTTTAGGGCAGTGCAGTGGTGTTCGGGCAGTGTAGAGGGTCATGCTGGGGGTGGTGTTTCAGGGTTTAGGGCTGAGCAGTGGTGTTCGGGCTGTTTAGGGTGTCGTGCTGGGGCTTGTGTTTCAGGGTTTAGGGCAGTGCAGTTGTGTTCGGGCAGTGTAGGGGTCGTGCTGGGGGTGGTGTTTCAGGGTTTAGAGCAGTGCAGTGGTGTTTGGGCAGTGTAGGGGATCTTTCCAGGGCTGGTGTTTCAGGGTTTAGGGCAGTGCAGTGGTGTTCGGACAGTGTAGGGGGTCTTGCTGGGGCTGGTGTTTCAGAGTTTAGGGCAGTGCAGTGGTGTTCGGGCAGTATAAGGGCTCGTTCTGGGGGTGGGGTTTCAGGGTTTAGGGAAGAGCAGTGGTGTTCGGGCATTGTAGGTGGTAGTGCTGGTTTTTCAGGATTTAGTGTAGAGCAGTGGTGTTCGGGCAGTGTAGGGGGACGTACTGGGGGTGGTGTTTCAGGGTTCAGTGCTGAGCAGTGGTGTTCGGGCAGTGTTGGGGGTCTTGCTGGGGATGGTGTTTCAGGGTTTAGGGCAGTGCAGTGGTGTTCGGGCAGTGTAGTGGTTCGTGGTGGAGGTGGTGTTTCAGGGTTTTAGGGCAGGGCAGTGGTGTTCAGGCAGTGTAGGGGGTCGTGCTGGGGGTGGGGTTTCAGGGATTAGGGCAGAGCAGGAGTGTTCGGGCAGTGTAGGTGGTAGTGCTGGTTTTTCAGGTTTTAGTGTAGAGCAGTGGTGTTCGGGCAGTGTAGGGGGACGTACTGGGGTGGTATTTAAGGGTTTAGTGCTGAGCAGTGGTGTTCGGGCAGTGTTGGGGGTCTTGCTGGTGATGGTGTTTCAGGGTTTAGGGCAGTGCAGTGGTGTTCTAGCAGTGTAGTGGGTCGTGGTGGAGGTGGTGTTTCAGGGTTTTAGGGCAGGGCAGTGGTGTTCGGGCAGGTAAGGGGGTCGTGCAGGGGCTGGTGTTTCAGGGTTTAGGGCAGTGCAGTGGTGTTTGGGGAGTGTAGGGGATCGTGCTGGGGCTGGTGTTTCAGTGTTATGTCAGTGCAGTGGTGTTCGGGCAGTGTAGGGGGTCATGCTGGGACTGGTGTTTGAGGGTTTAGGGCAGTGCAGTGGTGTTCGGGCAGTGTAGAGGGTCATGCTGGGGGTGGTGTTTCAGGGTTTAGGGTAGACCAGTGGTGTTCGGGCAGTTTAGGGTCTCGTGCTGTGACTGGTGTTTGAGGGTTTAGGGCAGTGCAGTGGTGTTCGGGCAGTGTAGAGGGTCATGCTGGGGGTGGTGTTTCAGGGTTTAGGGCTGAGCAGTGGTGTTCGGGCTGTTTAGGGTGTCGTGCTGGGGCTTGTGTTTCAGGGTTTAGGGCAGTGCAGTTGTGTTCGGGCAGTGTAGGGGTCGTGCTGGGGGTGGTGTTTCAGGGTTTAGAGCAGTGCAGTGGTGTTTGGGCAGTGTAGGGGATCTTTCCAGGGCTGGTGTTTCAGGGTTTAGGGCAGTGCAGTGGTGTTCGGACAGTGTAGGGGGTCTTGATGGGGCTGGTGTTTCAGGGTTTAGGGCAGTGCAGTGGTGTTCGGGCAGTATAAGGGCTCGTTCTGGGGGTGGGGTTTCAGGGTTTAGGGAAGAGCAGTGGTGTTCGGGCATTGTAGGTGGTAGTGCTGGTTTTTCAGGATTTAGTGTAGAGCAGTGGTGTTCGGGCAGTGTAGGGGGACGTACTGGGGGTGGTGTTTCAGGGTTCAGTGCTGAGCAGTGGTGTTCGGGCAGTGTTGGGGGTCTTGCTGGGGATGGTGTTTCAGGGTTTAGGGCAGTGCAGTGGTGTTCGGGCAGTGTAGTGGTTCGTGGTGGAGGTGGTGTTTCAGGGTTTTAGGGCAGGGCAGTGGTGTTCAGGCAGTGTAGGGGGTCGTGCTGGGGGTGGGGTTTCAGGGATTAGGGCAGAGCAGGGGTGTTCGGGCAGTGTAGGTGGTAGTGCTGGTTTTTCAGGGTTTAGTGCTGAGCAGTGGTGTTCGGGCAGTGTTGGGGGTCTTGCTGGTGATGGTGTTTCAGGGTTTACGGCAGTGCAGTGGTGTTCTAGCAGTGTAGTGGGTCGTGGTGGAGGTGGTGTTTCAGGGTTTGAGGGCAGGGCAGTGGTGTTTGGGCAGGTAAGGGGGTCGTGCAGGGGCTGGTGTTTCAGGGTTTAGGGCAGTGCAGTGGTGTTTGGGGAGTGTAGGGGATCGTGCTGGGGCTGGTGATTCAGTGTTATGTCAGTGCAGTGGTGTTCGGGCAGTGTAGGGGGTCATGCTGGGACTGGTGTTTCAGGGTTTAGGGCAGTGCAGTGGTGTTCGGGCAGTGTAGAGGTTCATGCTGGGGGTGGTGTTTCAGGGTTTAGGGCAGAGCAGTGGTGTTCGGGCAGTTTAGGGTCTCGTGCTGTGACTGGTGTTTGAGGGTTTAGGGCAGTGCAGTGGTGTTCAGGCAGTGTAGAGGGTCATGCTGGGGGTGGTGTTTCAGGGTTTAGGGCTGAGCAGTGGTGTTCGGGCAGTTTAGGGTCTCGTGCTGCTGTTGGTGTTTCAGGATTTAGGGCAGAGCAGTGGTGTTCGGCCAGTGTAGAGTGACGTGCTGTGGCTGGTGTTTCATGGTTTAGGGCAGAGCACTTGTGTTCGGGCAGTGTAGGGGGTCATGCAGGGGGTGGTGTTTCAGGGTTTAGGGCAGTGCAGTGGTTCGGGTAGAGTAGGGGGTCATGCAGGGGGTGTTGTTTCAGGGTTTAGGGCAGTGCAGGTGTTTTTGGGCAGTGTAGGTGGTCTTGCTGGGGTGGTGTTTCAGGGTTTAGGGCAGTGGCGTTCGGGAAGTGTAGGGGGTCTTGCTGGGGCTGGTGTTTCAGGGTTTAGGGCAGTGCAGTAGTTTTCGGGCAGTGTAGGGGGTTATACTGGAGGTGGTGTTTCAGGGTTTAGGGCAGTGCAGTGGTGTGCAGGCAGTGTGAAGGGTCATGCTGGGGCTGGTCTTTTAGGGATTATGGCAGAGCAGTGGTGTTCTGGCAGTGTAGTGGGACGTACTGGGGGTTGTGTTTTAGGGTCTAGGGCAGAGCAGTGGTGTTAGGGCAGCGTAGGGGGTCGTGCTGGGACTGGTGTTTCAGTGTTTAGGGCAGTGCAGTGGTGTACGGGCCTTGTAGGGGGTCATGCTGGGGCTGGTGATTCAGGGTTTAGGGCAGTGCAGTGGTGTTCGGGCAGTGTAGGGGGTCATGCTGGGGCTGGTGTTTCAGGGTTTAGGCTAGAGCAGTGGTGTTCGGCAGTGTAGGTGGACTTCCTGGGGATGGTGTTTCAGGGTTTAGGACAGTGCAGTGGTGTTAGAGCAGTGTAGAGGATGTGGTGGAGGTGGTGTTTCAGGGTTTAGGGCTATGCAGTGAGGTTCGGGCAGTGTAGGGGGTCGTGCTGGGGCTGGTGTTTCAGTGTTTAGGGCAGTTCCTTCATGTTCGAGCAGTGTAGGGGGTCATGCTGGGGCTGGTGTTTCAGGGTTTAGGGCAGTGCAGTGGTGTTCAGGTAGTGGAGGGGGTCATGGTGGGGCTGGTGTTTCAGGGTTTAGGGCACTGCAGTGGTGTTCAGGTAGTGTAGGGGTCATGCTGGGGCTGGTGTTTCAGGGTTTAGGGCAGTGCAGTAGTGTTCGGGCAGTGTAGGGGGTCGTGGTGGAGGTGGTGTTTCAGGGTTGAGGGCAGTGCAGTGGTGTTCAGGCAGTGTAGGGGTACATGCTGGGGGTGGGTTTTTAGGGTTTAGGGCACAGCAGTGGTGTTCGGGGTGTCTAGGGGGTCATGCAGGGTGTGGTGTTTCAGGGTTTAGGGCAGTGCAGTGGTTCGGGCAGAGTAGGGGGTCATGCAGGGAGTGTTGTTTCAGGGTTTAGGGCAGTGCAGGTGTTTTCGGGCAGTGTATGGGGTCTTGCTGGGGTGGTGTTTCAGGGTTTAGGGCAGTGGTGTTCGGGCAGTGTAGGGGGTCTTGCTGGGGCTGGTGTTTCAGGGTTTAGGGCAGTGCAGTAGTTTTCGGGCAGTGTAGGGGGTCATACTGGAGGTGGTGTTTCAGGGTTTAGGGCAGTGCAGTGGTGTGCTGGCAATGTAAAGGGTCATGCTGGGGCTGGTGTTTTAGGGATTATGGCAGAGCAGTGGTGTTCGGGCAGTGTAGGGGGTCATGCTCAGGTTGGTGTTTCAGGATTAAGGGCAGAGCAGTGGTGTTCGGGCAGTGTAGGGGGGAAAGTACTGGGGGTGGTGTTTTAGGGTTTAGGGCAGAGCAGTGGTGTTCGGGCAGTGTAGGAGGTCGTGCTGGGGCTGGTGTTTCAGGGTTTAGGTCGGTGCAGTGGTGTTCGGGCAGTGTAGGGGATCGTGCTGGGGTGATGTTTCTGGGTTTAGGGCAGTGCAGTGGTGTTCAGTGAGTGTAGGGGATCGTGCTGGGGCTGGTGTGTCAGGGTTTAGGGCAGTGCACTGGTGTTCGGGCAGTGTATGGGATCATGCTGGGGTTTCAGGGTTTAGGGCAGTGCAGTGGTGTTTGGTTGTGTAGGTGTCATGGTGGGGCTCGTGTTTCAGGGTTTAGTGCAATGCAGTGGTGTTCAGGTAGTGTAGGAGGTCGTGCTGGGGCTAATGTTTCAGGGTTTAGGGCAGAGCAGTGGTGTTCAGGCAGTGTAGGGGGTCATGCTGGGGCTGGTGTTTCAGGGTTTAGGGCAGTGCAGTGGTGTTCGGGCTGTTTAGGGTGTCGTGCTGGGGCTTGTGTTTCAGGGTTTAGGGCAGTGCAGTGGTGTTCGGGCAGTGTAGGGGTCGTGCTGGGGGTGGTGTTTCAGGGTTTAGAGCAGTGCAGTGGTGTTTGGGCAGTGTAGGGGATCTTTCTAGGGCTGGTGTTTCAGGGTTTAGGGCAGTGCAGTGGTGTTCGGACAGTGTAGGGGGTCTTGCTGGGGCTGGTGTTTCAGGGTTTAGGGCAGTGCAGTGGTGTTCGGGCAGTATAGGGGCTCGTTCTGGGGGTGGGGTTTCAGGGTTTAGGGAAGAGCAGTGGTGTTCGGGCATTGTAGGTGGTAGTGCTGGTTTTTCAGGATTTAGTGTAGAGCAGTGGTGTTCGGGCAGTGTAGGGGGACGTACTGGGGGTGGTGTTTCAGGGTTTAGTGCTGAGCAGTGGTGTTCGGGCAGTGTTGGGGGTCTTGCTGGGGATGGTGTTTCAGGGTTTAGGGCAGTGCAGTGGTGTTCGGGCAGTGTAGTGGTTCGTGGTGGAGGTGGTGTTTCAGGGTTTTAGGGCAGGGCAGTGGAGTTCAGGCAGTGTAGGGGGTCGTGCTGGGGGTGGGGTTTCAGGGATTAGGGCAGAGCAGGAGTGTTCGGGCAGTGTAGGTGGTAGTGCTGGTTTTTCAGGTTTTAGTGTAGAGCAGTGGTGTTCGGGCAGTGTAGGGGGACGTACTGGGGTGGTATTTAAGGGTTTAGTGCTGAGCAGTGGTGTTCGGGCAGTGTTGGGGGTCTTGCTGGTGATGGTGTTTCAGGGTTTAGGGCAGTGCAGTGGTGTTCTAGCAGTGTAGTGGGTCGTGGTGGAGGTGGTGTTTCAGGGTTTTAGGGCAGGGCAGTGGTGTTCGGGCAGGTAAGGGGGTCGTGCAGGGGCTGGTGTTTCAGGGTTTAGGGCAGTGCAGTGGTGTTTGGGGAGTGTAGGGGATCGTGCTGGGGCTGGTGTTTCAGTGTTATGTCAGTGCAGTGGTGTTCGGGCAGTGTAGGGGGTCATGCTGGGACTGGTGTTTGAGGGTTTAGGGCAGTGCAGTGGTGTTCGGGCAGTGTAGAGGGTCATGCTGGGGGTGGTGTTTCAGGGTTTAGGGTAGAGCAGTGGTGTTCGGGCAGTTTAGGGTCTCGTGCTGTGACTGGTGTTTGAGGGTTTAGGGCAGTGCAGTGGTGTTCGGGCAGTGTAGAGGGTCATGCTGGGGGTGGTGTTTCAGGGTTTAGGGCTGAGCAGTGGTGTTCGGGCAGTTTAGGGTCTCGTGCTGCTGTTGGTGTTTCAGGATTTAGGGCAGAGCAGTGGTGTTCAGCCAGTGTAGAGTGATGTGCTGTGGCTGGTGTTTCATGGTTTAGGGCAGAGCACTTGTGTTCGGGCAGTGTAGGGGGTCATGCTGGGAGTGGTGTTTCAGGGTTTAGAGCAGTGCAGTGGTGTTCAGGCAGTGTAGGGGAACGTGCTGGGGGTGGTGTTTTAGGGTTTAGGGCACAGCAGTGGTGTTCGGGCAGTCTAGGGGGTCCTGCAGGGGATGGTGTTTCAGGGTTTAGGGCAGTGCAGTGGTTCGGGCAGAGTAGGGGGTCATGCAGGGGGTGTTGTTTCAGGGTTTAGGGCAGTGCAGGTGTTTTTGGGCAGTGTAGGTGGTCTTGCTGGGGTGGTGTTTCAGGGTTTAGGGCAGTGGTGTTCGGGAAGTGTAGGGGGTCTTGCTGGGGCTGGTGTTTCAGGGTTTAGGGCGGTGCAGTAGTTTTCGGGCAGTGTAGGGGGTCATACTGGAGGTGGTGTTTCAGGGTTTAGGGCAGTGCAGTGGTGTGCAGGCAGTGTGAAGGGTCATGCTGGGGCTGGTCTTTTAGGGATTATGGCAGAGCAGTGGTGTTCTGGCAGTGTAGTGGGACGTACTGGGGGTGGTGTTTTGGGGTTTAGGGCAGAGCAGTGGTGTTAGGGCAGCGTAGGGGGTCGTGCTGGGACTGGTGTTTCAGTTTTAGGGCAGTGCAGTGGTGTACGGGCCTTGTAGGGGGTCATGCTGGGGCTGGTGATTCAGGGTTTAGGGCAGTGCAGTGGTGTTCGGGCAGTGTAGGGGGTCATGCTGGGGCTGGTGTTTCAGGGTTTAGGCTAGAGCAGTGGTGTTCGGCAGTGTAGGTGGACTTTCTGGGGATGGTGTTTCAGGGTTTAGGGCAGTGCAGTGGTGTTAGAGCAGTGTTGGGGATGTGGTGGAGGTGGTGTTTCAGGGTTTAGGGCTATGCAGTGAGGTTCGGGCAGTGTAGGGGGTCGTGCTGGGGCTGGTGTTTCAGTGTTTAGGGCAGTGCAGTGGTATTCGAGCAGTGTAGGGGGTCATGCTGGGGCTGCTGTTTCAGGGTTTAGGGCAGTGCAGTGGTGTTCAGGTAGTGTAGGGGGTCATGGTGGGGCTGGTGTTTCAGGGTTTAGGGCACTGCAGTGGTGTTCGGGTAGTGTAGGGGTCATGCTGGGGCTGGTGTTTCAGGGTTTAGGGCAGTGCAGTAGTGTTCGGGCAGTGTAGGGGGTCGTGGTGGAGGTGGTGTTTCAGGGTTGAGGGCAGTGCAGTGGTGTTCAGGCAGTGTAGGGGTACATGCTGGGGGTGGTGTTTTAGGGTTTAGGGCACAGCAGTGGTGTTCGGGCTGTCTAGGGGGTCATGCAGGGTGTGGTGTTTCAGGGTTTAGGGCAGTGCAGTGGTTCGGGCAGAGTAGGGGGTCATGCAGGGAGTGTTGTTTCAGGGTTTAGGGCAGTGCAGGTGTTTTCGGGCAGTGTAGGGGGTCTTGCTGGGGTGGTGTTTCAGGGTTTAGGGCAGTGGTGTTCGGGCAGTGTAGGGGGTCTTGCTGGGGCTGGTATTTCAGGGTTTAGGGCAGTGCAGTAGTTTTCGAGCAGTGTAGGGGGTCATACTGGAGGTGGTGTTTCAGGGTTTAGGGCAGTGCAGTGGTGTGCTGGCAATGTGAAGGGTCATGCTGGGGCTGGTGTTTTAGGGATTATGGCAGAGCAGTGGTGTTCGGGCAGTGTAGGGGGTCATGCTCAGGTTGCTGTTTCAGGATTTAGGGCAGAGCAGTGGTGTTCGGGCAGTGTAGGGGGGAATGTACTGGGGGTGGTGTTTTAGGGTTTAGGGCAGAGCAGTGGTGTTCGGGCAGTGTAGGGGATCCTGCTGGGGTGATGTTTCTGGGTTTAGGGCAGTGCAGTGGTGTTCAGTGAGTGTAGGGGATTGTGCTGGGGCTGGTGTGTCAGGGTTTAGGGCAGTGCACTGGTGTTCGGGCAGTGCATGGGATCATGCTGGGGCTGGTGTTTCAGGGTTTAGGGCAGTGCAGTGGTGTTTGGTTGTGTAGGTGTCATGGTGGGGCTCGTGTTTCAGGGTTTAGTGCAGTGCAGTGGTGTTCAGGTAGTGTAGGAGGTCGTGCTGGGGCTGGTGTTGCAGGGTTTAGGGCAGTGCAGTGTTGTTTTGGCAGTGTAGGGGGTCAAGCTGGGGCTGGTGTTTCAGTGTATAGGGCAGTGCAGTTGTGTTCAGGCAGTGTAGGGGGTCGTGCTGGGGCTGGTGTTTCAGGTTTTAGGTCGGTGCAGTGGTGTTCGGGCAGAGTAGGGGGTTGTGCAGGGGGTGGTGTTTCAGGCTTTAGGGCAGTGCAGTGGTGTTCGGGCAGTGTAGGGGGATGTACTGGGGGTGGTGTTTCAGGTTTTAGGGCAGTGCAGTGGTGTTCGGGCAGTGTGGGGGGTCGTGCTGGGGCTAATGTTTCAGGGTTTAGGGCAGAGCAGTGGTGTTCAGGCAGTGTAGGGGGTCGTGCTGGGGCTGGTGTTTCAGGGTTTAGGGCAGTGCAGTGGTGTTCGGGCTGTTTAGGGTGTCGTGCTGGGGGTGGTGCTTCAGGGTTTAGGGCAGAACAGTGGTGTTCGGGCAGTTTAGGGTGTCGTGCTGGTGCTGGTGTTTCAGGATTTTGGGCAGAGCAGTGGTGTTCGGGCAGTGTAGGGGGTCATGCAGGGGGATGGTGTTTCAGGGTTTAGGGCAGTGCAGTGGTGTTCGGGCAGTGTAGGGGGTCATGCAGGGGGTTGGTGTTTCAAGGTTTAGGGCAGTGCAGTGGTGTTCGGGCAGTGTAGCGGGTCGTGCTGGGTGTGTTGTTTCAGGGTTTAGGGCAGTGCAGTGGTGTTCAGGCAGTGTGAGGGGTCGTGCTGGGGCTGGTGTTTTAGGGATTAGGGCAGTGCAGTGGTGTTCGGGCAGTGTAGGGGGTCGTGATGGGGGTGGGGTTTCAGGGTTTAGGGCAGAGCAGTGATGTTCGGGCAGTGTAGGGGGTTGTGTTGGTGCTGGTTTTTCAGGATTTAGGGTAGAGCAGTGGTGTTCGGGCAGTGTAGGGGGACGTACTCGGGGTGGTATTTCAGGGTTTATTGCTGAGCAGTGGTGTTCGGGCAGTGTAGGGGGTCTTGCTGGGGATGGTGTTTCAGGGTTTAGGGCAGTGCAGTGGTGTTTGGGCAATGTAGTGGGTCGTGGTGGAGGTGGTGTTTCAGGGTTTTAGGGAAGGGCAGGGGTGGTCGGGCAGTGTAGGGGGCCGTGCTGGGGGTGGTGTTTCAGGGTTTAGGGCAGTGCAGTGGTGCTCGTGGAGTGTAGGGGATCGTGCTGGGGCTGGTGTTTCAGGGTTACGGAAGTGCAGTGGTGTTCGGGCAGTGTAGGGGGTCGTGCTGGGGCTGATGTTTAAGGGTTTAGGGCAGTGCAGTGGTGTTTGGGCACTGTAGGAGGTCAAGGTGGGGCTCGTCATTCAGGGTTTAGGGCAGTGCAGTGGTGTTCAGGCAGTATAAGGGGTCATGCTGGGGCTGGTGTTTCAGTGTTTAGGGCAGTGCAGTGGTGTTTAGGCAGTGTAGAGGGTCGTGCTGGGGCTGGTATTTCAGGTTTTAGGGCAGTGCAGTGGTGTTCATGCAGTGTAGTGTGTCGTGCTGGGGGTGGTTTTTCAGGGTTTAGGGCAGAGCAGTGGTGTTCGGCCAGTGTAGGGGGACGTGCTGGGGATGGTGTTTTAGGGTTTAGGGCAGATCAGTGGTGTTCGACCAGTGTAGGGGTCGTGCTGGGGGTGGTGTTTCAGGGTTTAGGGCAGTGCAGGGGTGTTCAGGCAGTGTAGGGGTACATGCTGGGGGTGGTGTTTTAGGGTTTAGGGCACAGCAGTGGTGTTCGGGCTGTCTAGGGGGTCATGCAGGGTGTGGTGTTTCAGGGTTTAGGGCAGTGCAGTGGTTCGGGCAGAGTAGGGGGGTCATGCAGGGAGTGTTGTTTCAGGGTTTAGGGCAGTGCAGGTGTTTTCGGGCAGTGTAGGGGGTCTTGCTGGGGTGGTGTTTCAGGGTTTAGGGCAGTGGTGTTCGGGCAGTGTAGGAGGTCGTGCTGGGGCTAATGTTTCAGGGTTTAGGGCAGAGCAGTGGTGTTCAGGCAGTGTAGGGGGTCATGCTGGGGCTGGTGTTTCAGGGTTTAGGGCAGTGCAGTGGTGTTCGGGCTGTTTAGGGTGTCGTGCTGGGGCTTGTGTTTCAGGGTTTAGGGCAGTGCAGTGGTGTTCGGGCAGTGTAGGGGTCGTGCTGGGGGTGGTGTTTCAGGGTTTAGAGCAGTGCAGTGGTGTTTGGGCAGTGTAGGGGATCTTTCTAGGGCTGGTGTTTCAGGGTTTAGGGCAGTGCAGTGGTGTTCGGACAGTGTAGGGGGTCTTGCTGGGGCTGGTGTTTCAGGGTTTAGGGCAGTGCAGTGGTGTTCGGGCAGTATAGGGGCTCGTTCTGGGGGTGGGGTTTCAGGGTTTAGGGAAGAGCAGTGGTGTTCGGGCATTGTAGGTGGTAGTGCTGGTTTTTCAGGATTTAGTGTAGAGCAGTGGTGTTCGGGCAGTGTAGGAGGACGTACTGGGGGTGGTGTTTCAGGGTTTAGTGCTGAGCAGTGGTGTTCGGGCAGTGTTGGGGGTCTTGCTGGGGATGGTGTTTCAGGGTTTAGGGCAGTGCAGTGGTGTTCGGGCAGTGTAGTGGTTCGTGGTGGAGGTGGTGTTTCAGGGTTTTAGGGCAGGGCAGTGGTGTTCAGGCAGTGTAGGGGGTCGTGCTGGGGGTGGGGTTTCAGGGATTAGGGCAGAGCAGGGGTGTTCGGGCAGTGTAGGTGGTAGTGCTGGTTTTTCAGGTTTTAGTGTAGAGCAGTGGTGTTCGGGCAGTGTAGGGGGACGTACTGGGGTGGTATTTAAGGGTTTAGTGCTGAGCAGTGGTGTTCGGGCAGTGTTGGGGGTCTTGCTGGTGATGGTGTTTCAGGGTTTAGGGCAGTGCAGTGGTGTTCTAGCAGTGTAGTGGGTCGTGGTGGAGGTGGTGTTTCAGGGTTTTAGGGCAGTGCAGTGGTGTTTGGGGAGTGTAGGGGATCGTGCTGGGGCTGGTGTTTCAGTGTTATGTCAGTGCAGTGGTGTTCGGGCAGTGTAGGGGGTCATGCTGGGACTGGTGTTTGAGGGTTTAGGGCAGTGCAGTGGTGTTCGGGCAGTGTAGAGGGTCATGCTGGGGGTGTCAGGGTTTAGGGTAGAGCAGTGGTGTTCGGGCAGTTTAGGGTCTTGTGCTGTGACTGGTGTTTGAGGGTTTAGGGCAGTGCAGTGGTGTTCGGGCAGTGTAGAGGGTCATGCTGGGGGTGGTGTTTCAGGGTTTAGGGCTGAGCAGTGGTATTCGGGCAGTTTAGGGTCTCGTGCTGCTGTTGGTGTTTCAGGATTTAGGGCAGAGCAGTGGTGTTCGGCCAGTGTAGAGTGACGTGCTGTGGCTGGTGTTTCATGGTTTAGGGCAGAGCACTTGTGTTCGGGCAGTGTAGGGGGTCATGCTGGGAGTGGTGTTTCAGGGTTTAGAGCAGTGCAGTGGTGTTCAGGCAGTGTAGGGGGACGTGCTGGGGTGGTGTTTTAGGGTTTAGGGCACAGCAGTGGTGTTCGGGCAGTCTAGGGGGTCATGCAGGGGGTGTTGTTTCAGGGTTTAGGGCAGTGCAGGTGTTTTTGGGCAGTGTAGGTGGTCTTGCTGGGGTGGTGTTTCAGGGTTTAGGGCAGTGGTGTTCGGGAAGTGTAGGGGGTCTTGCTGGGGCTGGTTTTTCAGGGTTTAGGGCGGTGCAGTAGTTTTCGGGCAGTGTAGGGGTCATACTGGAGGTGGTGTTTCAGGGTTTAGGGCAGTGCAGTGGTGTGCAGGCAGTGTGAAGGGTCATGCTGGGGCTGGTCTTTTAGGGATTATGGCAGAGCAGTGGTGTTCTGGCAGTATAGTGGGACGTACTGGGGGTGGTGTTTTAGGGTTTAGGGCAGAGCAGTGGTGTTAGGGCAGCGTAGGGGGTCGTGCTGGGACTGGTGTTTCAGTGTTTAGGGCAGTGCAGTGGTGTACGGGCCTTGTAGGGGGTCATGCTGGGGCTGGTGATTCAGGGTTTAGGGCAGTGCAGTGGTGTTCGGGCAGTGTAGGGGGTCATGCTGGGGCTGGTGTTTCAGGGTTTAGGCTAGAGCAGTGGTGTTCGGCAGTGTAGGTGGACTTCCTGGGGATGGTGTTTCAGGGTTTAGGGCAGTGCAGTGGTGTTAGAGCAGTGTTGGGGATGTGGTGGAGGTGGTGTTTCAGGGTTTAGGGCTATGCAGTGAGGTTCGGGCAGTGTAGGGGGTCGTGCTGGGGCTGGTGTTTCAGTGTTTAGGGCAGTGCAGTGGTATTCGAGCAGTGTAGGGGGTCGTGCTGGGGCTGGTGTTTCAGGGTTTAGGGCAGTGCAGTGGTGTTCAGGTAGTGTAGGGGGTCATGGTGGGGCTGGTGTTTCAGGGTTTAGGGCACTGCAGTGGTGTTCGGGTAGTGTAGGGGTCATGCTGGGGCTGGTGTTTCAGGGTTTAGGGCAGTGCAGTAGTGTTCGGGCAGTGTAGGGGGTCGTGGTGGAGGTGGTGTTTCAGGGTTGAGGGCAGTGCAGTGGTGTTCAGGCAGTGTAGGGGTACATGCTGGGGGTGGTGTTTTAGGGTTTAGGGCACAGCAGTGGTGTTCGGGCTGTCTAGGGGGTCATGCAGGGTGTGGTGTTTCAGGGTTTAGGGCAGTGCAGTGGTTCGGGCAGAGTAGGGGGTCATGCAGGGAGTGTTGTTTCAGGGTTTAGGGCAGTGCAGGTGTTTTCGGGCAGTGTAGGGGGTCTTGCTGGGGTGGTGTTTCAGGGTTTAGGGCAGTGGTGTTCGGGCAGTGTAGGGGGTCTTGCTGGGGCTGGTGTTTCAGGGTTTAGGGCAGTGCAGTAGTTTTCGGGCAGTGTAGGGGGTCATACTGGAGGTGGTGTTTCAGGGTTTAGGGCAGTGCAGTGGTGTGCTGGCAATGTGAAGGGTCATGCTGGGGCTGGTGTTTTAGGGATTATGGCAGAGCAGTGGTGTTTGGGCAGTGTAGGGGGTCATGCTCAGGTTGGTGTTTCAGGATTTAGGGCAGAGCAGTGGTGTTCGGGCAGTGTAGGGGGGAACGTACTGGGGGTGGTGTTTTAGGGTTTAGGGCAGAGCAGTGATGTTCGGGCAGTGTAGGAGGTCGTGCTGGGGCTGGTGTTTCGGGGTTGAGGTCGGTGCAGTGGTGTTCGGGCAGTGTAGGGGATCATGCTGGGGTGATGTTTCTGGGTTTAGGGCAGTGCAGTGGTGTTCAGTGAGTGTAGGGGATTGTGCTGGGGCTGGTGTGTCAGGGTTTAGGGCAGTGCACTGGTGTTCGGGCAGTGTATGGGATCATGCTGGGGCTGGTGTTTCAGGGTTTAGGGCAGTGCAGTGGTGTTTGGTTGTGTAGGTGTCATGGTGGGGCTCGTGTTTCAGGGTTTAGTGCAGTGCAGTGGTGTTCAGGTAGTGTAGGAGGTCGTGCTGGGGCTGGTGTTGCAGGGTTTAGGGCAGTGCAGTGTTGTTTTGGCAGTGTAGGGGGTCAAGCTGGGGCTGGTGTTTCAGTGTATAGGGCAGTGCAGTGGTGTTCAGGCAGTGTACGGGGTCGTGCTGGGGCTGGTGTTTCAGGTTTTAGGTCGGTGCAGTGGTGTTCGGGCAGAGTAGGGGGTTGTGCAGGGGGTGGTGTTTCAGGCTTTAGGGCAGTGCAGTTGTTTTCGGGCAGTGTAGGGGGATGTACTGGGGGTGGTGTTTCAGGTTTTAGGGCAGTGCAATGGTGTTCGGGCAGTGTGGGGGGTCGTGCTGGGGCTAATGTTTCAGGGTTTAGGGCAGAGCAGTGGTGTTCAGGCAGTGTAGGGGGTCCTGCTGGGGCTGGTGTTTCAGGGTTTAGGGCAGTGCAGTGGTGTTCGGGCTGTTTAGGGTGTCGTGCTGGGGGTGGTGCTCCAGGGTTTAGGGCAGAACAGTGGTGTTCGGGCAGTTTAGGGTGTCGTGCTGGTGCTGGTGTTTCAGGATTTTGGGCAGAGCAGTGGTGTTCGGGCATTGTAGGGGGTCATGCAGGGGGATGGTGTTTCAGGGTTTAGGGCAGTGCAGTGGTGTTCGGGCAGTGTAGGGGGTCATGCAGGGGGATGGTGTTTTAGGGTTTAGGGCAGTGCAGTGGTGTTCGGGCAGTGTAGCGGGTCATGCTGGGTGTGGCGTTTCAGGGTTTAGGGCAGTGCAGTGGTGTTCAGGCAGTGTGAGTGGTCGTGCTGGGGCGTGTTTTAGGGATTAGGGCAGTGCAGTGGTGTTCTGGTAGTGTAGGGGGTCATGATGGGGGTGGGGTTTCAGGGTTTAGGGCAGAGCAGTGATGTTCGGGCAGTGTAGGGGGTTGTGCTGGTGCTGGTTTTTCAGGATTTAGGGTAGAGCAGTGGTGTTCGGGCAGTGTAGGGGGACGTACTGGGGGTTGTATTTCAGGGTTTATTGCTGAGCAGTGGTGTTCAGGCAGTGTAGGGGGTCTTGCTGGGGATGGTGTTTCAGGGTTTAGGGCAGTGCAGTGGTGTTTGGGCAATGTAGTGGGTCGTGGTGGAGGTGGTGTTTCAGGGTTTTAGGGCAGGGCAGGGGTGTTCGGGCAGTGTAGGGGGCCGTGCTGGGGGTGGTGTTTCAGGGTTTAGGGCAGTGCAGTGGTGCTCGTGGAGTGTAGGGGATCGTGCTGGGGCTGGTGTTTCAGGGTTATGGAAGTGCAGTGGTGTTCGGGCAGTGTAGGGGGTCGTGCTGGGGCTGATGTTTAAGGGTTTAGGGCAGTGCAGTGGTGTTTGGGCACTGTAGGAGGTCAAGGTGGGGCTCGTCATTCAGGGTTTAGGGCAGTGCAGTGGTGTTCGGGCAGTATAAGGGGTCATGCTGGGGCTGGTGTTTAAGTGTTTAGGGCAGTGCAGTGGTGTTTAGGCAGTGTAGAGGGTCGTGCTGGGGCTGGTATTTCAGGTTTTAGGGCAGTGCAGTGGTGTTCGTGCAGTGTAGTGTGTCGTGCTTGGGGTGGTTTTTCAGGGTTTAGGGCAGAGCAGTGGTGTTTGGCCAGTGTAGGGGGACAGGCTGGGGATGGTGTTTTAGGGTTTAGGGCAGATCAGTGGTGTTCGACCAGTGTAGGGGTCGTGCTGGGGGTGGTGTTTCAGAGTTTAGGGCAGTGCAGGGGTGTTCAGGCAGTGTAGGGGTACATGCTGGGGGTGGTGTTTTAGGGTTTAGGGCACAGCAGTGGTGTTCGGGCTGTCTAGGGGGTCATGCAGGGTGTGGTGTTTCAGGGTTTAGGGCAGTGCAGTGGTTCGGGCAGAGTAGGGGGGTCATGCAGGGAGTGTTGTTTCAGGGTTTAGGGCAGAGCAGGTGTTTTCGGGCAGTGTAGGGGGTCTTGCTGGGGCTGGTGTTTCAGGGTTTAGGGCAGTGCAGTAGTTTTCGGGCAGTGTAGGGGGTCATACTGGAGGTGGTGTTTCAGGGTTTAGGGCAGTGCAGTGGTGTGCTGGCATTGTGAAGGGTCATGCTGGGGCTGGTGTTTTAGGGATTATGGCAGAGCAGTGGTGTTCGGGCAGTGTAGGGGGTCATGCTCAGGTTGGTGTTTCAGGATTTAGGGCAGAGCAGTGGTGTTCGGTGCAGTGTAGGGGGGAACGTACTGGGGGTGGTGTTTTAGGGTTTAGGGCAGAGCAGTGGTGTTCGGGCAGTGTAGGAGGTCGTGCTGGGGCTGGTGTTTCAGGGTTTAGGTTGGTGCAGTGGTGTTCGGGCAGTGTAGGGGGTCGTGCTGGGGCTGGTGTTTCAGGGTTTAGTTCGGTGCAGTGGTGTTCGGGCAGTGTAGGGGATCGTGCTTGGGTGATGTTTCTGGGTTTAGGGCAGTGCAGTGGTGTTCAGTGAGTGTAGGGGATCGTGCTGGGGCTGGTGTGTCAGGGTTTAGGGCAGTGCACTGGTGTTCGGGCAGTGTATGGGATCATGCTGGGGCTGGTGTTTCAGGGTTTAGGGCAGTGCAGTGGTGTTTGGTTGTGTAGGTGTCATGGTGGGGCTCGTGTTTCAGGGTTTAGTGCAGTGCAGTGGTGTTCAGGTAGTGTAGGAGGTCGTGTTGGGACTGGTGTTTCAGGGTTACGGAAGTGCAGTGGTGTTCGGGCAGTGTAGGGGGTCGTGCTGGGGCTGATGTTTAAGGGTTTAGGGCAGTGCAGTGGTGTTTGGGCACTGTAGGAGGTCAAGGTGGGGCTCGTCATTCAGGGTTTAGGGCAGTGCAGTGGTGTTCGGGCAGTATAAGGGGTCATGCTGGGGCTGGTGTTTAAGTGTTTAGGGCAGTGCAGTGGTGTTTAGGCAGTGTAGAGGGTCGTGCTGGGGCTGGTATTTCAGGTTTTAGGGCAGTGCAGTGGTGTTCGTGCAGTGTAGTGTGTCGTGCTGGGGGTGGTTTTTCAGGGTTTAGGGCAGAGCAGTGGTGTTCGGCCAGTGTAGGGGGACGTGCTGGGGATGGTGTTTTAGGGTTTAGGGCAGATCAGTGGTGTTCGACCAGTGTAGGGGTCGTGCTGGGGGTGGTGTTTCAGGGTTTAGGGCAGTGCAGGGGTGTTCAGGCAGTGTAGGGGTACATGCTGGGGGTGGTGTTTTAGGGTTTAGGGCACAGCAGT